>NC_064820.1:146135000-148627500 GCF_024166365.1 Elephas maximus indicus
TAAAAGGAGCACTCACAGCAATAGCTCGCTCCAAAGAAACTCTATACAAACCCTCCCCCTGCTACTCTTTCATCCTATAAAGTGGAAGAGAAGATCAAGAGTCCTGAAGCAGCTTCTTGACATTTTCTTTGAAAATTCACTCTACGATGTGTTGGCACCACACTTGGAATTTCACATTCTTCCTACCTTAGTGCTTAGTGGAATCTTCAGTTTTAACATTGATAACAGAAGGCAGGGCAAGGCCAACTGGGTTGCCACCAGAGGGCTAGGGTCTGTGCCCTGAAGGTGAGGGTTCCTGCACAAAGCATGCTGAAGCAGAATAAACCAAAGAAGCAAATATTTTGGAAGGACCCAAGATAAAAAGTCAGAAAGTGCAGACACCAACCTAGGCTCAAAGGTAGGAATGTAATCACGAACATGAGGACAGAACCAAAGATCAGAAACTGGACCAACATTAGATTGGCGCAAGAAGAGGTCAGGAATGAATGAGATTTGAGATAATTTCAGCCCACATTTTTGGGCATTCCAGCACTTAAAAGTAGAGGATTGAGGTGGAAAACTTGTGCTGTAGACCCTGGACTGTTTTTCCCTATTTTCCTAAAACAATTTAGTTCTCTGGTTCAGGCAAACACAAGCAAACTCTCTGGAAATTGTAAGAAGTCCCCAGAGATCTCTACAAGCTAAAGAAGATATAAAGAGTAGATTGACAACAGCAACTCAAAAGATTAGATAGGAAATTTAGACGGCAATTAGTGTATGTTAATGAGAAAGGAACAATTCAGAAAAGGAGGGTGAGAATGGTTGCACAGCTCAAAGAATGTAATCAATGTCACTGGATAGTACATGTAAACATTGTTGAATTGGTGTGTGTTCTGCGAACTATTTTCTCAACAACAACAAAAATAAAATAAATTTTAAACAAATGAAAGAGTAGATTCCCAGCATTTAATCAATTAAATTGATTTAAAATTCCAAAGATAAGATAATAATATTTTATGATTAAAACAGGACAGCGACAATCCCAAACCAGAAGTTGCTGGTCTTATAAGCTCCAAGTTTCGAGAAAGCCTATCTACTTGGGAACGCTAAGTATGCATCATCATAAACACTCCCCTCCCACTGCTACATCCATATTTTCTGTCTCTGTTCAGCAACAATACCAAAGGCCAGCAACCTGAACCAATCAAAGTTCAGCCCCGTATGTCTTAATAACAAATTCTCAGTAGTGTTGGGGGAATGGAAATTGTCTGCTGCTCCTATGCCCAGTCAATAACTGCCACTCTCCATGTTCAGTTGGCCTGACTGGAGTTCTGGACCACCACACAGCTGCTACCAAGAAAATTAATTTACATAGTATGCCCTCTGGTAGCAAGGGCTGCTATGGTTTTCCTGCATATTTAATGTACGTCAAGCCAGGTGTCTTGTGACAGACTGCAAACAACAACTCCACGGCTCACAGCAAACCATACGGCCATAGCTTTCTTTCTTATCTATAAGAACAGGGGCTCAGCTTCTTCAACTATCCTGTTTTCTTTTTTGTTCAATCCAACTTAGATCTATATATCTACCTATCTATCAATCTATCTACCTGCCTACCTACTTACTATCTAGATATCGTTCTCTCTACCTACTTACCTCCCTGTCTATCCAATGCACTGACTCTCCAGCTTTTCCTCAAGAGTTCCCTATTAGCAGGTTAAAGAAACCATAGCTCCCTGCCCCAACCCATTCCCACATTCAAGAGGCAAATGAAGTCAGTAGTAACAGGGAATATTACTATCATATAAACTTTAGGCAAATTATATAGGAATTTGCTTTAGCAATACATTGTGGGTGATTCCTATTTGAACTACAAAGTACATAAATATCTTCAATATCCAATTATTAGAAAATTATTGCATCACTACGTACCTTAAGGTTAACCAACAATAAATTAACCTACAATAAATTAAATTGATTTAAAATTCCAAAGATAATATAGTAACATTTTATGATTAAAAAAGTCAGAATATCAGTGATAGAAAACAGTGTACCATTCAAGACAACACTGATGACTAATGGGTACAGTGATTTTAAAGAGTCATTTCCAACAAAAACAGAAAATCCAACTATTTGCATTTACATATGAACAATAGGAACTTTGCAATTGTACCAAGCATTATAGGAGCCAATTTTCTTAAACAATACTAAAATAGTGTCTTTAGTCAACTCCAGGAATACCAGAGCCACTGTGCTTTGCAAACCCTAAAGGGACATCCACATCAGTCATATGAATGCCACCCTCTGGAAATATGTCCAGAACATACTTTGAGGCCATACACAGTGGCCCTGAGAAACATACCAATTTCAAATATGAAAACAAAATTTTCATAATTCATAATAACGTTTGTTGTTGTTAGGTGCCATTGAGTTGATTCTGACTCATAGTGACCCTACGTACAACAGAACGAAACATTGCCTGGTCCTGCGCCATCCTCACAATCCTTGTTATGCTTGAGCCCATGTTGCAGACACTGTGTCAATCCATCTTGTTGAGGGTCTTCCTCTTTTTCACTGGCGCTCTACTTGCAATCATGATGTCCTTTTCCAGGCACTGATCCCTCCTGATAACATGCCCAAAGTACATGAGATGAAGTCTTGCCACCCTCGCTTCTAAGGAGCGTTCTAGCTGTACTTCCTCCAAGGCAGATTTGTTTGTTCTTTTCACAGTACATAGTACATTCAATATTCATTGCCAACACCACAATTAAAAGGCATCAATTTTTCTTCAGTCTTCCTTATCATCATCCAACTTTCGCATGCAGATGAGGCGATTGAAAACACCATGGCTTGGGTCAGGTGCACCTTAGTCTTCAAGGTGACATCTTTACTTTTCAATACTTTAAAGAGGTCCTTTGCAGCAGATTTACCCAATCCAATGCGTCTTTTGATTTCTTGACTGCTGCTTCCATGGCTGTTGATTGTGGATCCAAGTAAAATGAAATCCTTGACAATGTCAATCTTTTCTCCATTTATCATGATGTTGCTTATTGGTCCAGTTATGAGGATTTTTGTTTTCTTTAGTTTGAGATGTAATTCATACCGAAGGCTGTGGTCTTTGATTTTCATCAGTAAGTGCTTCAAATTCTCTTCACTTTCAGCAAGCAAGGTTATGTCATCTGCATAATGCAGGTTGTTAATGAGTCTTCCTCCAATCTTGATCCCCCATTCTCCTTCATATAGTCCAGCTTCTTGGATTATTTGCTCAGCATACAGATTGAATTGGTACGGTGAAAGGATACGACCCTGACGCACACTTTTCTTGACAGGAAAGAAAGAAAAGACCAAAATGAATGTCAGAAAAGACTCTGAAACTTGCTCTTGAATGTTGAGTAGCTAAAGCAAAGGAAAGAAATTATGAAGTAAAAGAGGTGAACAGAAGATTTCAAACAGCAGCTCGAGAAGACAAAGGAAAGTATTATAAAGACATATGCAAAGAGCTGGAGATAGAAAACCAAAAGAGAAGAACAAGCTTAACATTTCTCAAGGTGAGAGAACTGAAGAAAAAAAATCAAGCCTCAAGCTACAATAGTGAAGGATTCTATGGGGAAAATAGGAAATGACACAGGAAGCATTAAAAGAAGATGGAAGGAATACACAGTCACTGTACCAAAAAGAACTGGTCAGCGTTCAACCGTTTCAAGAGGTAGCATATGATCAAGAACTGATGGTACCAAAGGAAAAAGTCCAAGCTGCACTGAAAAAAAAAAAAAAAAGGCACTGGTGAAAACCAAGTCTCCAGGAACTGACAGAATATCAACTGAGATATTTCAACAAACAGATGCAGCAGTGGAAGTGTTCACTCATCTAAGCCAAGAAATTTGGGAGACAGCTACCTGGCCAACTGACTGGAAGAGAGCAATATTTATGCCTATTCCCAAGAAAGTGAGCCAACTGAATGCAGAAATTATCAAACAATATCATTAATATCACTTGCAAGTAAAATTTTGCTTAAGATCACTCAAAAGCAGCTGCAGCAGTGTATGTACAGGGAGCTGCCAGAAATTCAAGCCAGACTCAGAAGAGGATGTGGAACCTGGGATATCATTGCTGATGTCAGATGGATCTTGGCTGAAAGCAGAGAATACCAGAAAGATGTTTACCTGTGTTTTGTTGACTATGCAAAGGCATTCGACTGTGTGGATCATAACAAATTATGGATAACATTGCAAAGAATGGGAATCCCAGAACATTTAACTGTGCTCATGAGGAACCTGTACATAGATCAAGAGGGATAACAACACTTAGTTTCTAATAACTAAGTCTTAGTTGTTTTTAAAAATTAATATACTTTACCTGGAAGAAAACATTCCATGTTTAAATTAGTTCACACATGCTGTTCTGTGAACCACTGATGGAACACGCTATTTGGTCTGATAAGTCTCTCTTCTTTCATGGGAATGGCTGTCACCTTCACGACATGATTAGTGCAGCAGCAGCCATTTAATACACAGGTGATTGATCCTGCAGTGAGTACTAGGCTCTTTTACAGTCCTGTTGCAGGCCTTAACTTCTGGCCACCTTCAATAGGTTCAGATTTGTGTGTTTGAACCAAACTGGACCAATGAGTCATTTTCTGAGGAGATCTGGGAGAAAGAAAATAATAATTGCTAACATTTATTGCATGCTTACTCTGTGTCAGGAACTGTTTTAAGCTTTTTGTATGTAATAACTCATTCAGTTCTGTGCTGTAGGTACTATTAATACCCCCATTTTACATATAAGAAAACTAAGGAGCACAGAGTTTAGCTTGCTAAAGTAAACAGCTAGTAAATGGCAAATCTAGGATTCAAACCACACGAGTCTAGTTCTATAAGCCATACTTTTGCCTACTGTGTAATGCCACTTTTGAAAGAGACAGGGAGAGGGAGAAAGAGAGAAAACTTTCCATTGGTTGATGCTAAGACATATAGCTTGGTAAAGCTGTCTATTGTCATGTTTCCTTCCAGGTAACAGGGAACAGATAAGAATGAGAAAGTAAAAATGCAGATGCACATAGCAAAGAATAGACAGGAAGGAAAGAGAGACACTTGATTATATCCAAATCCTGCTTCCAGTTACTCTGCAGACAAAGCCATATTCCTGGACCCAGGATTCCAAGAGACTCCCAGTTTCCCTATAATAAATTGTCCTTATTTGCTTAAGTTAGGTATCTGTAACTTGCCAAAAAATCTGGATAATGCAGTAGTAAGAATCTTTTTTTCTATCCTCTAGTCCTTTACTTATTTGTAAAATAGGTAAATTTCTGTGGATTTCTGTTTCTGGTCACATGTAGTCTAGAATCCTGCTACTCTGAGTGTGGCTTGAGATGAAGCATTAACATCATCTGGGAGCTTATTAAAAATACAGAATCTCGGGCCCCACCCCAGATCTACTGAAACAGAATTGGTGTTTAACACAATCCCAGGTGATATGCATGTACATTAAATTTAAGAAACCCAGGACTGAATAACTTTAAATCCTTTACACAAAATATCTGGAGGAACTCAGTAAAAAAATGCCGTTTTAAATGCCTCACCAGTACCCCTTGCTGTCAACTTGATGCTGACTTATAGCTACCCCATGTGTATCAGATTAGAACCATTCTCCATAGGGTTTTCAATGGCGGTGATCTTTTGGAAGTAGACTGCCAGGCTTTTCTTCTGAGGTGCCTCTGGGTGGACTCAAACCTCCAACCTTTCAGTTAGCAGCAGAGAATTCAAGGACCCAAAAGTGAGAGAAATCCCCAAATGCCTGAAATAAAGAGGAAAATTAAAATACAATGGAAGCTAAAATGGTAAATGAGTGTTGAACCTTCAGTGATACTGGGAAATGAAGAATGGGGGAGTGGTATCAATAGGATTTGTATTTTAACAAACTTAAGGTGACAATAACGAGCCTTGGCCTGAGCAAGGCAGGGTGGTAGAACTGAGACTCCATTCAAAGCTGGGATCCTCGAAGGGATCCATCTTCAGGGAAAGAGAGGATTAGGAAAAAAAAATCTTCCCAACCATCAAAACAAAAGGCCAAACATATTTGAGGAAGTAACATATAGAACTTTGCGAAAAGAAAAACACAATGTAGAGACAGAACAGCAGACTAGAAATCTGAAGAGAAATAGGTCCAAAGAAATTATCAAGGATGAAACCCAAGAGATAGAGGGTTACAAACCATGAAAGTAAGGTTAAGAGTAATGGAGGACAGAATGAGAAAGTTCAAAATATATCTGACAAGAGATGTAGAAGGAGAGAATGGAGGAAATGGGAGACAGGCAATTTTCAATGAGATAACAGCTGTAAATGTTTCACAGTTGGTAAAAGATGAAATCTTAGTTTCAGGAATCACCATGAGTCCCAAGCAGGAGTAATACACCCAATCTGTACTTAAACCCTTACGGTAAAACTTACAGTTACAAAGTCAAAAAGTGAAAAGATCAATTATTTATAAAGGGACACTAATTAGACTGACAGCAGACTTTTCAAAAACAGAAGATAATTCAATAATATCTTCAAAGTGCTGAGGGGAATGAGCTGTCATTCCATAATTTTAAATGCAGCCAATCCATCATTAAAGACATTTTAAGAAGAAACAACTGAAGAAAAAAGTTCTCCATGTTCTCCCTTATTGACAATGTGTAAAACTGTATCTCACAACTTACTGAAATAGATAAAATTGCATCCCCTAATCCTGTAGCATAAAGGAAAGGGTGTCTATCATTCTCTCCATCTACTGAAAGTATCACCATCAGTTAGAAGCCAACAAGGCACCAGCTGATGCCTTTGGGTGCTGGGGATAATTCCTACACTGAAGAGCCTCTTTGGAGGACCCCACCTCCTTGCTCAGCAGTATGTAAAATGGACAGGACACTAGATGCTGAAATCTGCATCCAAGTTCTAACTCTACCAGTAACTAGCTGCGTGACTTTAGACAATTTACTCTGGTTCCTTGTGTATAAAAAGGGATGGTGAGCAAGATAATCTTTACAAGGCTGATACTCTGTTATTCCGCAACTCGCCCTGCATCTTCTTACCGGCGATGAATTGGCATCACCCAGCCCAAACACAAAGTTACTTCACTGAATAGTCTTGCCTTTCATTGCAAAGATGTTGCTGCTGTTAGTTGCTGTCAAGTTGGTTCTGATTCATAATGACCCTACATACAACAAAATGACAACACTGTGCCATTCTCACAATCACTGCCATGCTTGAGCCCATCATTGCAGCCACTCTGTCAATCCATCTCATTCATGGTCTTCCTCTTTTTTACTGACCTTCTACTTTACCAAGCATGATGCCTTCTCCAGGGACTAATTTCTCCTGATAACATGTCCAAAGTACATGAGACAAAGTCTTGAGATCCTCACTTCTAAGCAGCATTCAGCTTGTACTTTTTCCACGACAGATTTGTTCGTTCTGGCAGCCCATCGTATATTCAACATTCTTCACCAGCAACATAATTCAGGGGAATCAATTCTTCTCTGATCTTCTTTATTCGTTGTCCAGCTTTCACAAAGATAGCAAACCTAAAATCTATGCTTAACAAATACAGATTAGTAGACCAGAAAGAGTTTAGACCAGCTTTTCAGGGTAAAAATTCCTGAAAGTTCAAACCTGCCAGTCAATACACTTTCACCCTCCATCCCATGTACACACCAGAAAGTCCTGACTCTTGGTTTTTGCCACAGATTTCAGCTGATGAGACCTACCAAGGCTCCTATGAGTCTAGATCACCATTTCTATTCTCCTACCATCACCCCCAGCAGTCTCAGTACTTCCTTCTAAATATCTCAGCACTTTGTGGTTTAAGTCACCACTCTGCTACTTCCATTAAGAGTGAAAAAGATGATTTATCATCTTGCCTTTAATGACCACAAGAAATATTGAACTCTTCGGGCCCAAAAGAACGTTTCCCACAGGGCATCATCTTAAATCTTAATTACAAGTTTATATATTATTCCGGAAATGCTAGAAACTTAGCATTGGGCTAATATTATACCATTAGTCTTCATTCGCTCTTGTTATACTTCCACCCATCCTCACTTCCAAATGATGGCATTCTGGTCCTGTTGCTTCTTTAATTACACTTCAGTTAGAATCTCCTTTTCCCTAGAGCACCCAACTTTCTCTGGCAGACTGCCTATAACTTGTACAACAAAAGCTCTTAGCCAGGGCTTGACTCTCCTCAGGCACCCTTGCTGACAAGTGCTAGGGATGCAGACAGACTATTTATCACCCCCTGAATCCAGAAGTGATCTCTCATAGAAAGGGATCATCAAATTAACACAAAGAAAGTTCTCTTCTCCTTCTAGTACACGTGCACACACACATCACATACATACCCACTCACATATAGTCATACTCACGCAGTAAATAAGGCCAGACAATTCTTCCCCAGTCACTCAGAGATGCTGATTTCATCAAAAATTTAAGAATTGAATAAGAGTAGCTAATGCTTATCAAGTGCTTTCTGTGTGCAGAATGACTACAAACTTGTGTTCTTTAGCACTATCTGTATATTCCTGAATTGTCTCTCCTCTAAGCTTCCAGAGAAATCTGGGCACTTCATTCTCCATGTGCTGTGAGATCTTGTAGATAAGGACCTTGTCTTTTTCATCTTCCTCTACACGCCAAATGGTGACTTTAAAAAATGGCCCACCCCCTTTCTCTCAGAAGAAGGCCTAAAATCAAAAGAATTGAATTTGATTTTGATGCCACTCCACTCAGGCCACAAAACATTCAATCTAACAGCAATAATGATTTATGTTTTGTTTCTTTGGGAGGCTAGGCCTTCAGCAGAGCATAAAACAGCCAAACACAATCATAAGAGTCTACTGTTTGTAAAGAGCTAGGCCAGGAACCCATCACTCATCTGTCAGTTTGCCATACTGTGGTGGCTTGCACGATACTGTGATGGAAGAAACTATGCCACTGGTATTTCAAAAATGAGCACAGTCACCCAGGGTGGGAAGATTTCAACAGAACTTCCAGACTAAGACTAGGAAAAAGGACCTGGTGAACTACTTCTGAAAAAACTGACTAGTAGAAATCTTATCAATAGCAACATCACATTATCTCCTATACTGCCAGAATATGAACCCCTCAGGTTGGAAAGTGCTCAAAATAAGACTGGGAAAGAGCCATCTCCTCAAAGTAGAGTCGACCTTAAAGATATGAATTGAGCAAAGCTCTCAGGACCTTCATTTGCTGATGTGGTACAACCCAAAATAAGAAGAAATAGCTGTAAATATTCATTAGTAATTGGAATGTGGAATGTACAAAGTATGAATCGAGCAAAATTGGACTTTGTAAAATATGAAATGGAGCACTTGAAGATTGATGTCCTAGGCATTTAGTGAACTGAAAAGAATTGGATTGGTCATTTTGAATCAGACAGTCATATGGTCTACTATACCGAGAATTCTTCCTAATATTATCTGAAATTTGTTAAGACCCACACAGTTGAATGCCTTTGCATAGTCAAAAAAACAGAGGTAAATATTTTTCTGGTATTCTATGCTTTTACCCAAGATCCATCCAACATCAGCAATGATATCCCTCATTCCACATTGTGATTGGTAAGGTTGTGTGTCAACTTGGCTGGGCCACAATTCTCAGTGGTTTGACAGTTATGATGTAGGTTGGCAGTCATATAACAATGTCATCACCCCCATGATAAAATCTGATATAAAGTAATCACCTCTATGATGAGATCTGCTATGAGCAGCCAATCAGTTGGAAGGCATTCTCCTTGGGGGGTGTGGACTGCATCCAATATATGTGGACTTTGTGGGAAAGCTCACTCTCTTTTACTCTGCTCTAGACCTTGCTTTCAGTTCGTCATCATCTGACCTCCAGTTCTTGGGACTTGGGCCAGCAGCCTACCTTCTGACCTGTGGATCTTGGGTTTGTTAGCCCCTGCAGCTACATGAGTCAGGAGAAGCCTGACACCTGACACCTGACCCACCAACTTGGGACTTGCCAGCCTCTACACCCATGTGAGCCATTTCCTTGAGATAAATCTGTCTCTGTCTATATATATATATATATGTATACATACTTCACTGGTTTTGCTTTCCTAGAGAACCCAGCCTAAGACATAAATCTTCTAAATCTGACTTGAGTTTCTAAGAGTTCCTTGTTGAGGTACTGCTGCAGCCGTTTTTCAATTATCTTCAGCAAAATTTTACCTGTGTGTGATGTTAATGATATTGTTTGATAATTTCTGTTGGATCACCTTTCTTTGGAACACACACAGATATGGATCTCTTCCAGTCAGTTGGACAGGTAGCTATCTTCAAATTTCTTGACATAGACAAGTTAGTGCTTCCAGCATTGCATTCATTTGTTGAAACATCTCAGCTGGTATTCCATCAATTCCTGGATCCTTGTTTGTCACAAATGCCTCCAGTGCTGGTTGCATTTCTTCCTTTAATACTGGTGGATCTTAATCATATGCTACATCCTGAAATGGTTGAACATCAACAAATTCTTTTTGCTACAATTATTCTGTGTGTTCCTTCCATGTTCTTTTGATGTTTCCTTGGTCATTCAATATTGTGCCCATAGTTTAATATTGTAACTTGAGGCTTGGATTTTTTCTTCAGTTCTTTCAGTCTGAGAAATGCTGTGCATGTTCTTCTTTTTGGCTTTTTAACTCCAGGTTTTTGCACATTTCATTACAATGCTTTGTCTTCCGGAGCTGCTCTTTGAAACCTTCCACAGACATAGTTGATTTGATTCCTGTGTATTCCATCTGGTGAGGTCCACATGCATAGTCACCGTTTACATTGTTGAAAAAAGGTATTTTCAATGAAGAAGTTGTTGGTCTTGTAAAATTCTATCGTGCGATCTCCAGCATCTTTTCTATCACCAAGGCCATATTTTCCAACTGCTGATCCTTCTTTGTTTTCAATTTTTGCATTCCAATCACCAGTAATTATCAATGCATCTTGATTTTATGTTTGATCAATTTCAGACTGCAGAAGTTGGTGAAAATCTTCAATTACCTCATCTTTGACATTAGTGTTTGCTGTGTAAATTTGAATTATAGTCATATAACAGTCTTCCTTGTAGGCATATGGATAGTATCTTATCACTGACAGAACTGTACTTCAGGATGAATCTTAAAATGTTATTTTGACAACGAATGCACCCCCATTCCTCTTCAATTTGTCATTCCTGATATAGGAATTCCAGAACACAACAGTGCTCTCGAGGAATCTGTACATAGACCAAGAGGCAGTTGTTAGAACAGAACAAGAGGATACTGCGTGATTTAAAGTCAGGAAAGGCTTGCATCAGGGTTGTATCCTTTCACCATACTTTTCCAACCTGTATGCTGAGCAAATAATCCAAAAAGCTGGCTGTCTTAGTTATCTAGTGCTGCTATAACAGAAATACCACAAGTAGATGCCTTTAAAAAACAGAAATTTATTCTCTCACAGTCTAGGAGGCTAGAAGTCTCTCTGTTGGTTCTGGGAGAAGGTCCTTGTCATCAATCTTCCCCTGGTCTAAAAGCTCCTCAGCGCAGGTACCCCAAGTCCAAAAGACATGCTCCTCTCCTGGTGCGTATTTCTTGGTGGCATGGGGACCCTCTGCTCTCTGCTCGCTTCTCTCTTTTATATCTCAAAAGAGATTGACTCAAGATACAACCTAATCCTGTAGATTGAGTCCTGACTCACTAACATAACTGCCTCTAATCCTGCATCATTAACATCACAGAATTTAGGATTTACAACACAAATGGTAATCACATCAGATCACAAAATGGTGGACAGACACGTAATACTGGAAATCATGGCTTAGCCAAGTAGATACACATTCTGGGGGGGACACAATTCAATCCACAACATTGGCCTATATGAAGAAGAACTTAGATCAAGATTGGAGGAAGATTCATTAACAACCTGTGATATATAGATGATTCAACCTTGCTTGCTGAAAGCAAAGAGGACTTGAAGCACTTAACTGATGAAGATCAGAGACTATAGCCTTCAGTACAGATTATACCTCAACATGAAGAAAACAAAAATCCTCACAACTGGACCAATAAGCAACATCGTGATAAATGGAGAAAATATTGACGTTGTCAAGGATTTCATTTTACTTGGATCCACAGTCAATACCCATGGAAGCAGCAGACAAAAACTCAAATGACATATTGCACTGGACAAACCTGCTGCAATTGACCTCCTTATAGTGTTGAAAAGCAAAGCTGTCACTTTGAGTACTAAGGTGAGCCTGACCCAAACCAAGGTATTTTCAATCACCTCGCATGCATTCAAAAGCTGGACAATGAATGAAGAAGACCAAAGAAGAGCTAATGCATTTGAATTATGGTATTGGAGAAGAACTGAATATGCCATAGACTGCCAGAAGAACAAACAAATCTGTCTTGGAAGAAGTACAGCTAGAATGCTCCTTAGAAGCAAGGATGCCAAGACTTCATCTCACCTACTTTGGACACGTTATCAGGAGGGACCAGTCCCTGAAGAAGGATATCATGCTTGATAAAGTAGAGGTCAGTGAAAGAGAGAAAGATCCTCAATGAGATGGATTGATACAGTGACTGCAACAATGGGTTCAAACATAGCAACGATTGTGAGAACAGCACATGACTGGACAATGTTTCTTTCTGTTGTATATAGGGTTGCTGTGAGTTGGAATCAATTCGACGGCACCTAACAACAACAGGCCAGGAACATACTAAGAAGAAAAATATTCTTTCCTTTTTAGGTTTTTTCATTTTTGAGGTACGATTTAAACACTATATACATCCTTAAGTATATAGCTAGATAAAATTTTATTTATGTATGCATCTGCATTACTCTGACCTAGATCAAGATATAGAATTTTGTGACTATAGAAATTTCCCTCACACCCATACCTAGTCCAGTACCCATCCAGAGTTAACCACTACTCTGACTTCTATCATCATAGATTATATTTGCCTGTTGTCTTAGTTATCTAGTGCTACTATAACAAAAATACCACAAGTTGATGGCTTTAGCAAAGAAAAAATTTATTCTCTCATAGTCTAGGAGCCTAGAAGTCTGAACTCAGGATGCCAGCTCCAGATGAAGGCTTTAACTCTCTGTCAGGCCTGGGGGGAAGATCCTTGTCATCAATCTTCCCCAATAGAAGAGCTTCTCAGCTCAGAGACCCCGATCCAGAGGACGCTCTATTCTCCTGGCTCTTTTTTTCTTGGTGATATGAAGTTCCCCTGTCTCTCTGCTCACTCCTCTCTTTTATATCCCAAAAGAGATTGGCTTAAAACATAACCTAATCTTATAGATTAAGTCCTTTGCCATCAACATAACTGCCACTAATCTTGTCTCATTAACATCATAGAGGGAGGATTTACAACACATAGGAAAATCACATCAGATGACAAAAATAATGGACAATCACACAATGCTGGAAATCATTGCCTGGCCAAATTGACACACATTTTGGGGGACATAATTCAATCCATGAACCCTGTCTTAATATAAGTGTAATCATACAGTATGCATAGTTTTTGTCCCGTTTCTATTTTTTAAGAGAATGTTTTTGAGAATTATTCATGCTGTTGTTTATGTAAAGGTCCCTGGGTAGTGCAAATAGCTTGTGCTCAACTACTAACCTAAAGATTGAGATTCAAACCCACCCAGTGGCACCACAGAAGAAAGGCCGGCTTCCATATAGATTACAACCAAGAAAACCCTATGAAGCAGTTCTACTCTGTAACACATGGGGTCACCATGAGTCAGAATCAACTAGATAGCACCAGATTTTTTCACTGTTTATATCAATTCTTTTTTATTGCTGGATAGTATTCTACCTTACAAATATACTGTAATGTTGGACATTTGAGTTGTTTCCAGCTTTTGTTTCCAGAGGTTCTTAATTTTATGGCTAAAACTGAAAAGAATAAACTTTTTTATATGCTTTTTGATGGTCATATGCATTCTTTTCTTTGGGGTATCGTGGTGAAATGTGTTCCTTTTTATGGCCTTTTGCCTTGGTTCTTCGGAAAAACATCGTGGGAGATTTTTCCCCTAAACCCTGAGGAGTTACCTTTGCCCTAGTTCTTTGGAGAAGTGACTTGCGTAGAGGTGGGGGAAGATGCATTTCCTAGGTTTTCTACCCCAGAGAGTTCGTTACAGAGATTCCCCAGACTGATTGACATTTTCTGGGCAAACTGTAGACAACTTGACAGTATGGTACTTTTTTCTGGCCCTGGGCTGCGGTCTGCCCTGTAACTGGTTTATTTTACTCACCTTACAGGGATTGGTAGATTTGCTATGCAAATACCAAAAAAAAAAAAAACCCAAACCCGTTGCCATTGAGTCATTTCCAACTCATAGAGACCCTATAGGACAGAGTAGAACCACCCCATACAGTTTCCAAGGAATGGCTGTTAGATTCGAACTGCTGATCTTTTGGTTAGCAGCCTAGCTCTTAACCACTGTACCACCAGGGCTCCGCTATGCAAACAGTGGCTTGAAATCCACCCAGTAGGATTGAGTGGCTTGCAGTCCACCAAGGGGATTAGTTGGTTTGTGGTCCTGCTGGGGGAGCCATGTCTTGAAATTGACAAGGAATTTGCTTATATAAGCAGCCAATCCCACAGAGGTTTTTCAGAGAATAAGCAGAGAGAGAGGAAGTGAACACCCTCCTAAAAAAAGCTGTAATAGGAGTCAAGAGCTGTAACACTGAAGTTGGCTAGAGGCCCAGAAGGGGTCCTGTAGCAGAGCTGGCAATGACAGGAGAAAGCTGCTGCCAGGAGAGTAGCAGCTGAGCAAGCCACGACACTGGCTATGAAATGGGTCAGGCAGCAGCAGAAAGGCCAACAGCGGGGAGGCTGAAGGCAGAGGGACCTGCTTGCTGGCATAGCCAAGAAAATGGCCTGCTGGCTTGTGCTCCCAAGAGTGGGTGTAAGCAGACAAGAGAGGGCCTGCACAGCCAAAAGGGGGGGTGCCTGTTTGCACGGTCAAGAGAAGGGCCTGCCTGCTAGCATGGCTGAGGGAAGGGCCTGCCTGCTAGCGTAGCCAAGCAGAACCTGAGAGAGCTGTCCTGGATGGAAGCTGTCCTGCATCAAATGAGGCAGGGATGTGTTCTACACCTCAGGGGAGCCTTTCAAACCTTGCATGTGCTTGCTTCCTGATTCTGATCCTGAGTTGCTCCTGTTACTTCCAAGTTGATCCTGATTCTAAGCTGTAGCCTATAACCTCCCTAAGAAGCCATATAACTGTAAGTATGGCCTGTGAGTTCTGTGTGATCATTGCAATTAATTATCAAACACAGCAGAGAAGTAGAGAGTGCTATAGAAGGAGTGACTGGTGTTAGAAATGGTGAAAAAGTTAGAGAGTGGAGTTATGTCTGACCTCTACCTCGTAGGACCAAATTTTGTGCTGATCATCAGTCTTATCCCTCAGGAATTTAGGCAATAGCTTGCATTATAACACAGGTGTATACCTAGAAGTAGTATTGCTGGGTCATAAGATTGGTTGAATCAATTTACGCTTCTACCAGCAAATATCTGAGGGTTCCAGCTGCTCGGCTACCTCACCAACACTTGGTTTTGAGTCTTAATTTTAGTCGATCTACTGAGCTTGTATTATTATTTTATCATGGTTTTAATTCAGATTATATTTTTATCTTTATTGATTTATAGGTATTTAATATCTATATATCTATACCTATACACACGGGATATGAGTTCTTTGTCAGGTATATGTAAAATGAATATCTTCTCCCAATCTGTACGCACTTTCTTAATTCTATCTTTTGGCAGAGATTCTTAATTTAATGAAGTCCAATTTATCTCTTGCTTTTGCATCTAGTTCCTTTCTTAAGAAATTGTACCTACCACATGGTCATTTTCCTTTGCTATATTCTAGGAGCCATATAGTTTTTACCTTTCATATTCAGGCCTATGATACACCTTGAATTAATCTTTATTTTTTTTTATGATATAAGGTCAAGTTCAAGATCCATATTTTTCCCACATAGATATCAATTTCTCTAGCACCAGTTATTAAAAAGGGGTCTTTTCTCCACTGAATTGCAATGGCACCTTTATTGCAATATGTATACGTACACATCTATTTCTGAACACTCTCTATCTGTTCCATTCATCTATTCGCCCATCCTTGCTCCAAAATATTGTTTCTATGAGCCAGGATAAGGTTGTGTGTCTCTGATAAATACAAATATTTACATTGGCACATATGCCCATTTCATATCTAACCCTCACTGACTTTCTCTGTGCTGGATATTAACTGTCGTCTCTCATCTTCAAACTTTCCCTTCTATACTCAGCTTCGTGATGCTGTGTCTGAGACTCTGCAAACATTTCTCCTTTGCCAGATGTTCCCTGTTAGGTTCTGCCAACAGAAGGCATTAGAGAGAGGCTGTAAAGCTGGAGGAGAAACAAAGGACTTTCTCCTTTCAGTTTGCATTTTTGTTTCTGTCAGCATAGTTCTGGAAATGGTTCTTTATAGCAGCAACAGCAACTGGTTTTAGCAGCAGTTGGTCCCAGTTTCAGCTTTGTTTCCACACTCCCAGAGCCAGCCTCATTGTATACCCTCAGAGACTCCACCACCAGCAGGCATCTCCTTCTCCTCAAGGTCTGTGTCTAGCTCTGCAGAGCCCCAGCTACCAACCTTCAGGTTTCTATTAAACCCACCCTCTTCCCTTTGTTCTCTAGCCCTAGGGAGGGCTGCTGCTTCCGGCAGTTCTATCTCTGTTACCTCAGTGACCCGTTATTCCCATTTAGTCCTCCAATACCAATTCACCATATTACTTTTGTTTGTTAAAACATTTGGTGTCATACTGTTTTCCTAACTGAACCCTGACTAATACACTCACTAACAGAGGATGAAATAGAACTGAGTAGAACTGGGAGACATACACTCACTCTCACTCAGTGAACTAAAGCTCATGTCCCTCTGGATTCTTTGAGACTGCACAGAGATGACATCCAATTTCATCCTACACCTACTCAGTTAAATGAAATACCAGAAAAAAAATCAAGGTGTAAAAGCTTCTTTGGAAAGGGGTGGAGTTTTCTGAAGGATGTTGAAGTTATCAAAATGAGAAATATGTTTGTTGGGGCAAGAGAGGTCACATGCAAGAGAGCCAGGTCAGTAAGGGAGAAAGTATACAAGAGGATACTGAGCATACAAAGACTAAATGCCTGCAAACATCCTCGTTTGTATAATAAAAAGAAACATCTAGACTAATTAGCTCTTCAACCTTTGTCCCACCTACAATGCAATACATTCTTTTGAGAATGTCTAACCCTTAGGAAAGTACTTCACATACAGGGTTTGGTCTGGCAGACAAACCTATAACCATGGGACTAGAGGAAAGATGGGTCTACTCTGCCCCCTGTTTCCTTTTCTGAAAACTTTTATGAATAACTTTAAAAATAAACTCCCTCTTGACTTCCTTTTAAGAAAACTATTGAGAGGACTGATTATTTGAAACACATAAATTATTTTAAGTGAATATGATAAAGATGAGGGGGAAAAGAATAAAGAAAACAGTAGAGCTTTAGCATTTTCAAATTACCAATCGATTAGCTACATCTAGAATTTTATTCATTAGTTTTTTTTTTTTTTAAAGGCCAAAACTCCACATGAACTGCTGCTTTTGGAAACCTGCAGTGGTAACTATTGCATATATAATTTTTTTTCAATAAATGTTTGCTGTGTCGGGTAAGATTTTTTAAAATGGTGAAAGAATACAAGGTGCAAAGCATAGTTATATATTTATATAAACTTTTTTTTAATAGAAAGGGGCAACAGAATAAATGGAGAAGAAGCAATTACAGAAGAAAAGGTTCCTAGGAAGGAAATCTTGTATATGCCCATCAAAATGACTGAATTAGTAGAAAGCAACTCCTAAACCACAAACAAATGAACTGATAAAGTCATTAGAAATAAAAGGAAACTTCAGAAAGCTCTTCAGTTATATCTGTAATACGTAAAACTCAGTTACTTCCTTGCGTAGGAAAGGTAGCATGTTAGAAAATACAATTTTTAAAATTCCAGATTTCTGATTTAGGTGCTCCTTCCTCCATTATACACATGCTGTTATTGTCAGGTGCCATTGAGTCACTTCTGACTCATAGTGACCCTATGTAAAATAGAACGAAACACTACCCAGCCCTGTACCATCCTCACAATCATTGTTATGCTTGAGCCCATTGTTGCTGCCACTGTGCCAATCCATCTCATTGAGGGTCTTCCTCTTTTTCGCTGACCCTCTACTTTACGAAGCATGATGTCCTTCACCGTGGACTAGTCCTCCTGATAACATGTCCAAAGTATGTGAGATGAAGTCTTCCATCCTTTCTTATACACATATACACACAAAACTCCTTTAAGTTACAATAAATTCTATTTTAATAAAGATAAACCATAGCAGTAGTGAAAACAAGAAATGTTTTGACCAGAAATGCTGATGGAGCTCAAGCAAAACCTCCTGTCTACTCATTTCAACCCCAAAACGGCAAGTAGTTGGGTATCCACTTTGCTTAAATGGGTTCAGCCAATAATAAGCCCTGTATTAATTATTTTTGCCATTTGCCTTTTTGGACACTGCCTCTTACAAGGACTTATGCAATTTATAGAAAAAGGTTAAGGGCCTCATGCCTGTATATTCTCCAAGGTTAAAGACTTCAGTTCTTGCCAACACCTCTGTCCAGCCTGAAACAGTTACAGAAAAATAATCTATATCCCTACTCCCAATGAGAGTCAGGATTTGGTATGAACATCCAAATCCTGAAAAGAAAAGGAGGCAATGAGACTGGCAGCCTGTCTGCCATTTTGAATAAGCAAAGGACTGTGTCTGCCATCTTCTGTGATACAGGAACTAACTCCCTGCCTTTAAGCTATCTCTTTATTTAGGTATGCTTCCTGTTTCTGGCCAAGTTGAGGAAAACAAGAGACTGGGGTTGCGGGACCAGCTGAAACTGGCAAGAACTAGATCTGGCTCACATGACCTGCGCAGAAGCATGTCCTCTGGGTGACCCAGAACTCATCTCCCACAGGACGGAACCAAACTTTAGCATAGCAGCCCAAAATTGTGCGAAATCCTTCAGAAAGGAGGGCTCCGAGCCTAAAATCAGAGACCATCCCTTTTAGACTGAGCAAGCACAGAAAGGCCCAACTGCCCTGGGAATGCCTTTACGGGCCAGACCAATCAGCAAGCTGGTCCCACCTTGAGGCATTCCAGAAGACCCCAGACCCAATTTACTTCAACCATATAAACCCTTCAGACTTTTGTTCTGGGAGCCATCTTGGCAGGGCAAGTCCCAGTGTGCTCCTTTGCTTGGCCAACCAAATAAAGCTTCTTTTGCTTTCAAAAAAAAAAAAAAAGAAATGCTGATGGAAGATGAAAAGCAGATGGATCATAATCACAGATAAACCAGAGCAGAGAAAACCAAAATTCAAAATAAGCACGGGATAAGGCTTTAATAGAGGTAGGAGTCTTTCCTACCAGGAAAGCTGCAGGCTCGGAATTGGCAGGAACAGAAGCCAGGTAGGCTGTGGGGCAGCCTTTAGGGTCATTAACTAAAAGATTGCCTTTGACAGCTGGGCCAGGCTGTCCCACTTTTGCCTGGTAGATACAGAACAGCTGGCTGCAGCCCCTGCCTCAGCCAGACTCTCAGAATTACTTCCTAAATCTAAGGGAAAGATGTGCTTGATTTGGTCTGTTATGGGTGTCAGAGTCCGATCGAGCTCTTTCCAAGAGGGAAACACCACCAAGTGCACATCCTCTTCACCCCCCATTTGGAAAGTCATTTACAGCGATCATGGGGGACCTTGCGCACACCAAAACAAAGTCCACCTACAAAACAGGTCCTACCCACTAGCACAAAGCCCAGAGTCTACAAGATCACTCAAGGGATAATCATTCAAGAGATGACTCAAGGGTATTTTGCTTGAGCAAACCCACAGCAGTTACCTCCTCGAATCAGCAAACCTTTTCTTTGTATTTTCCTTCATAAAAAGAGAACTTTCCCACAAAATATCAAAATTTCCTAAGAATTATTAAAACTTATTATAAAGATTTAATAATTAAAACAGTATAGTATTTGTCAAAATGGACAAATTTGTCAAAAATGGATAAAAATGAAGAGAATAGGAAGCTGAGGATTTATTATATGATAGAGGTGATATTTTGAATAGACAGAAAACAACAAACTTAAATGCTATAGGACAATGAGGGTAACCATTTAAGGAAAAAAATAAGCTTTCATATCACTCCTTATAAAGCATAAATTCCTTAGGGATAAAAAACTTAAATGTAAATAATAAATACAGAAAAGCCCAGGAAGAAAATGAGTAAATCATCTCAGGATGTGGCTAGTCTTTCTGAGTATGGCAGGGAAATAATAAGTGATTTACAAATTTGACCACCCTCTCTATCCAGCTGCCGTCAAGTTGACTCCAACTGCAACTCATGGAGATCCCCTTGTGTGTCAGAGCAGAGCTGCTCCATATGGTTTTCAATGGCAGATTTTTCTAAAGTAGATTGCCAGGCTTTTCTTTCAAAGCACTCTGGGTGGCCTCAAACCTACACCCTTTAGGTTAGCAGCCAAGCACACTAACCATTTGCACCACCCAGGGACCCCAATTTGACCACATATGCATTAATCTATGCAAAAACAATGCAATAAAGAACAAGTTAAGAAAAAGTTTTAACACAGAAACCCAAACCGAACCCGTTGCCCTCAAGTCGATTCCAATTCACAGTGACCCTGTAGGACAAAGTAGACCTGCACCACAGTGTTTCCAAGGAGCGACTGGTGGATTCCAACTGCCCATCTTTTGGTTAGCAGCTGAGCTCTTAACCACTACACCACCATGGCTCCTTTAACACATAAAGCCCAGTGTTAATGCTTACATAAAGAATTCCTACAAATCCAAAATACAAGGATTAACAACCCAATATTAAAAGGGGCAAAGGATACTACAGATATACCACAGAAAAAGATACACATCATTGTTCAATATATATTAAACAACATCCTTCATCAAAGAAATGCAAATTAAAGCAATTAGATTAAAATTGAAAAGACCAATAATACTCTATTTTGGAGAGATCATGAGGAAAAAATCACTGTCATACTTGGTTGATGACAGTGTTTATTGGGACAGCCTCTTTTGATAACATCTGGAAATATTAAAGTGAAACTCGTACATACATTTAATCCAGCAATTGAAGTACTAGCATTTACCCTATAAAAATACATGCAAAAGAATGAAAGGATATTCACTTCAGCGTACTTACTTTTGCAATGATGGAAAATCTGAAACAAACTAAAGATCCATTCATTGGTTATTGATTAATTAAATTACAGCTGTTAAAAAATGTAATGGTTGTACATCAATTGTTCTAAATCAGGGGCAATTTTACCTCTGAGGGGACATTTGACAATGGCTGGAGACATTTTTGGTTGTCACACTGGGAGAGGAGATATTACAGAAAAGGTACCTGATAAAACTCAACATTCAGCCCTTGTTTAAAAATTTGTATTAAAATCCCTTAGTAAACCAGACCCAGAAGGATATTTCAAGCACCTAACAGAATGTCTGTTATGTTGGAGGCATTCAATAAATAATTATCGAATGAACTTAAAAACAATAATTCCTTCATTTGGTAAGGAATATTTACCTTGAACCCACAGCGATTTTTTTTTTACTTAATGGTGAAACTTCAGAGGCATTTTCTCACCAGGGATTAGAAAAAAATTGCTCACTCTATTTACAAGATAAAGAAAAAGACGAAAGACATAAATACCTATTTTAAAAAAGAGGGAACAAAATGCTTATTATTGGCAAATGATGTGATTGACTCAGTGGAAACTTCTTATCCTCTTGTTATCCCTCTTCTCAATTTGCACCCACCCCCTCCCCAAATACACATGCGCAGATAAGTCATCACAGGATAGAAGGAAAACCATTCAGGTCCACAAATATTTAAAAGCTGTATTCAATTATGGTCTTTTATCCTGGACTTTCCAACAATATGCCCAAAATTGCCACTGTTCCTCCGGGATAGCAAACTGCCTTCCTGTCTACTGCAGTCATTTCTGTACTGAACAAATCTCACATCATTTGTGGTGCTTCGAACTAGTGACTCAAAGAGCATGGCTCTCATCCTGCTGATTGGAGGGGAGGGTCTTCCTTACGAACTGCAAACTGATCCAAAAATGCAAGTTCTTTTTTTGTATTTATTAGAGAATCTTCTACAATGCCAGATACTTCGATTTTATGTACCACTGATAGCTGTCAAAGAAAAAATCCTTTAGTAAGTCCATCAGGCATGAGTTTCTATGCCATTTTTATTATTTTGTTACCAGTGAGTTCACTTTCCCCTGGAAGGTGGTAACAGTGGGATACAGGTTAAAAAAATTTTAAAAAAATTGAGTTTGAAAACTGATACTTTAAGCAGTTCATGAGCTTTATGTTTCACGGTAGCCAAGTATATAATCCACATCATGATTGCAGTTGAGGCAAGCCAATGACAGTTTAAAATGTAGAATGATAGTGAACATTTCGAAAGGGTTAAGGATACAATTTCTGGTTCATCACAGAACAAATGAATTAAAACGACACTAATCTATCATTTCAAAGATTTTAATGTATCTTGCTATTGGCCTGAGTTCACAAACATTTACTGGCTTTCCAAATGTTTTGCATCCACTGTACAAAACAGCAAAAATATTTGGGAGCTTAATAACCATTTTGAAACTCCAATATATCTTAAATGTAGCTTTCTTTTTAGAAAAAATAAGGCTGACCCATGCCATCAGGAATTCAATTAAACTATTTCACAGATAACGGTTTCTTATTCAGTGGTGTAGTCATCCAAAAAATGGAGTCCTTTCAGAGTTTACTGAGCCGTTTTTGTTTTCCCTTAAAGTCAAACTGAACATTGTTTCAAAAAGAAAGAATGATACCTGTGCCTAGACATGTTTAAGTGGTTTGGACAATATGCCACACTTGCAGCTAAAGCACTCTTCTAGTTCTCTCATTTATTCTTAAATCTGTGCTTATGGTTCTACAGGTTCTGCAATTAAATATATATATATATACACACACCTAAGAGTTCCTGGTGAGCATTAAGAGTTCCTGGGTGATACAAACGCTTAACATGCTCAGCAGCTAACCCGAAGGTTTGAGTCCATCCAAAGGTGCCTCAGAAAAAGGCCTGGCAATCTACTTCAAAATCAGCCAATGCGATGGTTAAGATTGTGTGTCAGCTTGGCTGGGCCATGATTCTCAGTGTTTATTTGTGATCACTCCCATGACAGAATCTGCTGTAAGCAGCCAATTGGTTGAAGGGGGGTTTTCTGGGGGGTGTGGCCTGCATCCGCATGTAAGCAGACGTTCTGGCTTTTTGCAGTTTCTGGATTCTGCAGCTGCCTACTGTTCATCTGACCTCTGGTTCTTGGGACTTGAGCATTCAGCTCACCTGTCGATCTTGGGATTCCTCAGTCTTCATAGCCTGTGAGCAGGAGCCCTGCTCTCTGACTTACTGATCTTGGGTTCACCAGCTCCTGAAGCTATGTGAATCAAGAGATGCCTCTATCCTGATCCACAGGTTCAGAACGTTCCAGTCTCTATGATCAACGTAAATCTCTCTCTAAATATATTTATACGCTTTACTGGTTTTACTTTTCTAGAAAACCCAACCTATGAGAGCCATTGAAAACCTTATGAATTACAGCTCTACTCTAACAAACATGCGGCTGCCATGAGTCAGAATCAACTCAACAGTAACTGGCTACTGGTTATACACATATATATGTAGATGAACATATAAATATATGAATATTCTGTTTGGCATTCTGGTCTCATAATAATAATATTTCATATTCTCATAAGCAATTTATTTGACAAAGCTAAGAATGTTCTTTCTAAGAACTATGTACCCTATTTTTACATTATTTTTACTTCATTGGCAAACAAACATAGAATGCCCATATTATTTGCATAAAAAATACAGTGCACTATGATATCTCAACATGATTAATAGAATATTTGGACATTAAGAATATCAACCACCACTCATCCGTCAGTTTGTCATACTGTGGTGGTTTACATGTTGCTCTGACGCTGGAGGCTGTGCCACCTATATTTCAAATACCAGCAGGGTCACCTATGTTGGACACATTTCAGTGAAGCTTCCAGACGAAGACAGTCTAGGAAGAAGGGCCTGGCAATTTAATTCTTAAAAAAAAAAAAAACTGTCTAGTGAAAATCTTATGAACAGCAGTGGAACATTGTCTGAGAGAGTACCAAAAGATAAACCCCTCAGGTTGGAAGACACTCAAAATATGACTGGGGAAGTGCTACCTCCTCAAAGGAGAGTCAGCCTTAATGACATGAATGGAGTAAAGCTTTCAAGACCTTCCTGTACTGATACGGCACGACTCAAAATGAGAAGAAACAACTGCAAACGTCCATTAATAATCTGAATGTGGAATGTACGAAGTATGAATCTAGGAAATTTGGAAGTTGTCAACAGTGAAATGGATGTATAAAGGTTGATATTAGTGAGCTCAAATGGACTGGTATTGGCCATTTTGAATCAGACAATCATATGATCTACTATGCATGAAATGACAAATTGAAGAGGAATTGGGTCTCATTCATCACCACAAAGAACATTTCAAGGCTTATCCTGAAGTACAATGCTGTCAGTGATAGGATAACATCCATGTTCCTACAAGGAAGAACAGATAATATGAGTACTATTTAAATTTACTTACCAACCACTAATGCCAAAGATGAAGTAAAGATTTTTACCAATTTCTGCAGTCTTAAATTGCTCAAAAATACAATTAAGATGCACTGATAATTACCAGTGATTGGAATGTGAAAGTTGGAAACAAAGAAGGATCAGTAGTTGGAAGACATTGCCTTGGTAATAGAAATGACATGGAAGATTGCATGATAGAATTTTTCAAGACCAACTACTTCTTCATTGCAAATACCTTTTTTTCAACAACATAAATGGTGACTATATACGTGGACCTTGCCAGATGGAACGCACAAGAATCGAATTGACTACATCTGTGGAAAGAGATGATGGAGAAGCTCAATATCATCAGTCGAACAAGGCCAGGGGCCCACTATAGAATAGACCATCAATTGCTCATATGCAAGTTCAAGTTGAAGCTAAAGAAAATTAGAACAAGTCCACGAGAGCCAAAGTACAAACTTGACTGTATCCCACCTGAATTTAGAGACCATTTCAAGAATAGATTTGTCACATTGAACACTAACGACTAAAGACCAGACAAGTTGTGAAATGACATCAAGGGCATCATACGTGGAGAAAGCAAAAGGTCTTTAAAAAGACAGGAAAGAAAGAAAAGACTAAAATGGATGTCAGAAGAGACTCTGAAACTTGCTGTAGAACTTTGATCAGCTAAATTGAACAGAAGAAATGATGAAGTTAAAGAGATGAACAGGGAATTTCAAAGGGCAGCACAAGAAGAAAAAGTAAAGTAGTATATTGAAATGTGTAAATACCTGCAGTTAGAAAAACCAAGAGGGAAGAACATGCTTAGTGTTTCTCAAGCTGAAAGGACTGAAGAAAAAATTCAAGCCTCAAGTTGAAATATTGAAGGACTCTATAAGCAAAATATTGAACACAGGAAGCATCAAAAGAAGACTGCAGGAACACAGAGAGTCACTGTATCATAAAGATCTGGTCAATGTTCAACCATTTCAGGAGATAGCATATGATCAAGAACTGATGGCATTAAAAGAAGAAGTCCAAGCTGCTCTAAAGACATTGGGGAAAACAAGGTACCTTAGTGGGATTAGTGGCAGTTATATTAATGAGGCAAGATTCAATCTACAAGATCAGGTTGTATCTTAAGTCAATCTCTTTTGAGATATAAAAAAGAAAAGTGAGCTGAGAGAGACATGGGGTCCTCAGACCACCAAGAAACAAGAGCCAGGAGAATAGCTCATCCTTTGGACCTGGGGACCCTGCGCTGAGAAGCTACTCAGCTGGGGAAGATTGATGACAAGGACCTCGTCCCAGAGCCGAGAAAGAGAAGGCCTTCTCCTTCAGCTGGCACCCTGAGTTCAGACTTCTAGCCTCCTAGACTGTGAAACAATAAATTTCTCTTTGATAAAGCCATCCATTTGTGGTATTTCTGTTATTGCAGCAACTAGATAACTGAGACTGCATCTAACAACAATAAAAGAATTGCAAGTGTACAGACTGCATCAATACACAGAAATATATTTACAAAATCTGGTTGATGTAAAAAGCAACACCAAAACTAAACTACGTAATATAAGTTGAAAAGAGGAATTCATTTGAGATGTGGTGGGATGAACCTTAGCCTGGAAGCCTGGAAACTGGTTTAAGTTCCAACCTGGGCAAATATAGGTAATACATATAAGCCCTCTGAACCTCACCGGTAGCCACAGTTTACTCAACCTCACCGTTCTGTTTAGTCCCAGTTTCTATTAGTAATAAGCATTGAAGTCACCCTGGGACACAGCTGCCATAGACTCCTCACCACAGGACTGTGCTCGGGCCTCACTCTTAGACTGCCTCAGCACTCAAAATAACCTTGAGCCTACATCCAACTGTCTTCCTAACTTTTATGGTACCTATATCGAGGCTTTGTCTTTATCTCTTACGGTTTTCAAAATACCCCAAAACCATGACATTTTGTCATTCAAACCCTTTGTCAACCATCATACGTCCTACCTTCTCCAGGATAAATAGTCTGAATTTCTTCAAATGTTTCTTATACCTAAGGTGACCATATTTAGTCTGGTTTGCCCAGGATAATCTCAGTTTAGCCTTGTTTTCCCTGAATAATAATTAATAACACCTTCTCAATAAAAAAAAAAAAATTTTTTTCTCAATGTACAAAGTCCAAAAAGTTAAAGATATGATACTCATGCAAATATAGAATGAATGCATGTCAAATACTGTATGCAGTATATTAGTTAATAAAGGAATAAATAAGATGGTAGAGGAACTATTTATAAGTATTTTGAGAAAAAGGAATGTTAGAATAAGTTTGCTAGTTTTGATATAAAACTGGTTAATACTAAAAGACAGGTAAAAACAGCCTTTGGTGTTATCTTTTCTACTAAACAGAAGTCTACAAAGTAACGTGTAACTTCACAGTATCAGAGCACTAATCAAAGATACATTTTTTCTGGAAGTCAAATAATCCTTGGGCAGGCCTCATAAATAACGTCACAGTGTGATATTTAAAAGACATACAGTCATTCTCTTGCTTTATTTCCAAGTTTTAGATAATTTTTTTTAAGTCTCCTTTCACTCACAAATGAATCCCATTTTGGGCAATAGATTATATTATATGACCATCAAACTTATATTGTTAACATATCTTGAAAAGCTATTTTTATCAATGTATATGTCATCCAGAACCAAAAAATTCTCCACATGTGCCTTGAGCTATACAGGTTAGAGCAGAATCATGACCTCCCATAATCTAAACACTATCTTGACCCTACGCATGAGATAAACTCTCAAAGATCAAACTGGAGTCTCTGCTAAAATTAAAGCAAAGAGTTTTGCTGAAGGAACAAAATGATCCAGATCAAGTGGCACTTAGCGAGGATTCACCAAAGTACTCCAGGGAAAGGAATTTTTCAGAGGTCAAGTACAGAAAATTCAGGAACTTACATGGAAGAATTTTGATTGCTTGATGTTTACAAAATCATGCTTTAACAGACACCAGACAATTACGAGAACCCTTAAGCATTGTTTTGTTAATCATAAAGTTTGAGTCAGTTAACCTCTTGCTAATCTATGGCTATCTGGGGGGCCAGACTGAGTGAATACCCTTCTGGGAGCATGTTGTGAGAGGAAGGGAAGGGACGGGAGCCCGCAGGCTTCCTCAGGTGCTCTGGCTAGCTGACTTTTGAGAATCAGCTCAGAATGAGCCATAAACAACAAAAATGGAGTCTAGCCTACATCTTTGGCAGAAGCCTCTCCTTATGCCAAGCACCTAGATTTTTGGATGGTGTAGTGGTTAAGTGCTACGGCTGCTAACCAAAGGGTTGGCAGTTCAAATCCGCCAGGTGCTCTGTGGAAACTCTAGAGGGCAGTTCTACTCTGTCCTACAGGGTCGCTATGAGTTGGAATCAACTGGATGGCACTGGTTTGGTTTTTGGTTTGGTTTCACAAATAAAGATCACATTAGTAGCCACATAGCATTGTTGGCTTATGTTAAGAAACTAAAACCCTCAAAACTCCTCCTTGCCTAGTTTGTTCTTTTTATAAATGTGATATTCTTCAACATGCTAAACTTGCTTTTCCTAACATAAAATTGCCCCTCTCTTTTGTACTTAACTCCAGTGATGCATACCCTTTCTTCTATTATATTTTTTTAATATTGGAACTCACCAGACTTCTCACCTGCATTACTCATGCTTAACAAATATTGCTTATACGATTTTATAAGACAAATCGCTGATTCTTTCCCTCTGGGATATGAATTCTGGATCCTAAATTGGTAAACTGTAGAACCATAGCAACTGTCACGTACTGCCCACCCCTTGCACCCAGGCATAATGTACCACAATCTACGTTTAAGAACAGCCTCATCAGGCACTCGGCTCAGCATTCACCATTCTGCTCAGAACCACCTGCCTCTCCAGTTCATGCTTACATTTGCCCGCATCCCCACTCCCCTGGCTGCTGCTCCTAGCACACTTCTGTAGGTTTCTTTTCTTCCTAATGGCCACCTCATCTCTGATGCTTGATTATTGGCTCCCAGCTCCCAGCCTTTAATCTACTTCTATACTCTTGAATGATATTCAGCCCGTTCAGCAGACCCAGGAGTAACAAGCTTTTCCTCCATCAGATCCCAGGACCCTTCTTCTTTAGTAGTGCCCTTCTGTGCCTGGGGACAAACTTGGCCTGACCTAGCTGCGCTACACTCTTGACAACTCAAGAATATTTGTAACGAGAACAGTGTTGTCAAAAACTGCTTCGCTTGAAATTCAAAGTATTGAAAACTCTGACTTTCACTTTCTGCCAATTTCCTTTGTGAGGACTTCATCATTAGATCACAGATCAACTTTCCCACTTCCCCTATCCAACTTCAAGGAAATGGCCTTTATCCTTTAGTTCAACCCCTGGCTCTGCCTGATTTTGCACAGTTTTATTGGAATGCAGCCACACCCATTTATTTATGTATTGTCTATGGCTGCTTTTATGCAAAGATAAGTATTGTGATAGAGACTGTATGGTCCATCTAGCCTAAAACATTTACTATCAGACCCTTTACAAAAAAAGTTTGCCAACCACTGCTCTAGGCCCCTGTTGCCACTCCTTCAAAGTCCATCTTAAGGGCCATCTCTTGGTACGTTCCCCAGTGTGCCAACCTCCTACTAGGCAGTTAATGCCTTTGTCACCTATGTGTCCAGGGTCCTTTACAGAGCCTCTATAAATAGCGGTAAACCGTTCGTATCATAATTACTGATTTTAGGCCTATCTCCCTCCGTGATGGAAAGAATTTATCTTCAACCATAGGATCATGTCATCTCTAAATGCCCAAGACCTAGCACAGTATCTGACCCAGGATCAGTAATAATAATGTTTTTTTTAAATTAGTGAGCAACAACTGAGTCCAAGGCACTATAGTTAATATTTGTATTTATTATTTCATAAAACCTTCATCATAACCCACATTAGAAGTCTGAGGCCCTGAGAGTAGTCATTGTTATGGGAGAAAAAGACCCCAGGCTAAAATTTAATCAAAAGAGACTTTTATTAAGCCAAGACCAAGACAATCATCGTAATGAGGGATCTGCCAGTGTGCACCAGGCACAAGAGACTGACTGGCAGAACCACTGGATCACGATCAGGGAGTCTCTAACATACTGTTACAGAAGGAAATAAAGATACGTCATTGTCAAAGGCGGGATGACAAAGTGGGACTTTCATACTGATTGGTTACTGAGCCTTTGTTGATTAGTTATCTACTTAGTGATATTATATTAATTGGTGGCTTACAGGTTTGTTTTAAGTTTCCTCGGGAACAAACCATAGAGATGAACTGTTTGTGTTAATGCGTCTTTGGAAACAAGCTAACAAAACTCTGATTGGTGCTTGATAAGGTAAGATAACCACTACTTAGTGATATGGGTGCTTGGTTGGTTAGTTACCACTTAATAACCCTAAAGGTTCACAAAGCAGTCACAGGACCTTTTCTGCAAATGTAGACGTTACATAAAAGCCCCTTGGCTTTTTTACAAGGAAAAAACACATTCTCTTAGATATCAGATGACAGACAGAACTGCCTTAACCAATCTAGTTTTCTGGTTCTATGAGTTTTCTACACAAACTCCAAGCCTGGACCCCTTTTCAGCTTCCCTTACTCAGGTCAGATACCTCATAACACTTTTTAGGGTCTCCATATCATTGGCCAAGATGGCACAGTTAATAGGTGGTAGGCTAACGGTCCCTCAACAAGATGGGCTGACAGAGTGGCTGCAACAATAGACTCAAGCATAACGATTATGAGGATAGTGCAGGACCAGGCAGTGTTTCGTCCTGTTGTACATAGGATCGCTATGAGTTGGAATTGACTCGATGGCACCTCACAACAACACCCTAATGATAGAACTCTGATTTTTCTGAATCCAGTGCCTAGCTCCTGACCGCTAAGCTATGTAATTATTGTTTATTTAATACACCTTTTGGTAAAGACTCCATTAGCTCCTTGCTTTGAAAGAGTTGGAAACTCATCTGAGGAGCTAGGCTCTGTGCCTGTGTTATTCATCTGCTTATTAAAATGAGAATCTAGGACTTCTTGGGAAGCTGCGGTGTATTTGTGAAGGTATTCTGCTAATAATGCTGTCTGCCACCAGCTTTGTCATGTTCTGCAGACAGGGAAGCATTCTTGTACCCTACAACTATGTAGCCACTGCTCAGCCAGGGAAACCAGGAAAGTGTACAGGGGTGAATCAAAGCTATAGGTCAGAAAAAGTATGTGCAGTCAGAGAAATGAACTGAGTCAATTGTCCTTCTGAAACAATACATCAGGGAAATTATCTGAAACCTGGAAATAAGGCAAAAACTGTGCATGGCGTATACTTTCAGAGTCACATAGGGCAATAGTCACTCAAGAAATATCAAGTGGAACGTACTTAGTAATCTTATCCTAACTTTCTTTATTAAATTGTCTATAAATGCCCTAGCTTCTTAAATGTTCTTTGAACCAGTGTAAACATTTAACTGGTTCCTTCGTTAATTAATGAGTTAACTAAAATCATCAATACATGGCCATTTTATCTTTGCCTGAGAATCATGATTTCACTTTTTTGAAAATTATACAAATATATTAAAGACTTCATATTCTAATTAAGAAATTCAATGAACAAAACACAAGTTCAACTAACAAAACACAATTACCTCAGGTAGTCTTAAAAATTCACCTCTTATATAGATTTCCCTTGTGAAAAAAACATGTTTTTGTTTTGTTGGTGTGCTAAACTGAAAAAAAAAAAAGTTTGACTGTCCTTTAGACTTCCTTAAGAGGTACAGTTATTGATCTAAAATAATTCAACACCAGGAAATCACATTGAGAGCATTCTCAGTCTGATAGAAATTATATGTGGGTTGGATAAGACTAAATAAAAATAAGATTTCACAGTTGTTCATATCACATTCTGTTGATTTATAGGTAAACTCATAGGTTACATATAGTTACTTTATTTCTAAGTGACATGAAGTATTTTGAACTAAGTCTAGTAACCACTGCCTTTGAGAAAATAGTGTTAACGTCAGCAGTAACTCTAGAGTCTAGACATATAACTGTGTTGTGGTTTGAATTGTTATTGTTGTTTTTAGGTGTCATCGAGTCAGTTCCAACTCATAGCGACCCTATGTACCACAGAACAAAACATCGCCCTGTCCTGTGCCATCCTTACAATCGTTGTTATGCTTGAGCTCATTGTTGCAGCCACTGTGCCAATCCATCTTGTTGAGGGTCTTCCTGTTTTCCACCAAACCTGTACTTTACCAAGCATGAGTGGACTGAATTGTGCCCCCCCAAAATGTGTGTCAATTTGGCTAGGCCATGATTCCTAGTATTATGTGATTCTCAACCATTTTGTCATCTGATGAAATTTTCCTATGCGTTATAAATCCTACCTCTATGATGATTTTTTTTTATGCATTGTAAATCCTACCTCTATGATGATTTTTTTTTATGATATTAATAAGGCAGGACTGAATCTACAGGATTAGATTGTATTTTAAGTCAATCTCTTTTGAGATATAAAAGAGAGAAGCAAGCAGAGAGACAGAGGGACCTCACACCACCAAGAAACAAGAGCCAGGAGAATAGCATGCCCTTTGGACCCAGGGTCCTTGTGCTGAGAATCTCCTCAACCCAGGAAGATTGATGACAAGGACCTTTCCCCAGAGCCAACAGAGAGAGAAAGCCTTCGCCTGGAGTTGGCACCCTGAATTCAGACTTCAAGCCTCCTAGAATCTGAGAGAATAAATTTCTGTTTGTTAAAGCCATCTACTTGTGCACTAGTTAACTAAGACAAAGTACTACCAAAAATCTTATCCTTCAGAGAAGGCTTTCCCAAGATGATTTTACAAAGTCTCCTTCTCTGATTATATAAGTTTACAGCCATTACAAAGCTAGCCACTTTTTTTGTTGCAGAGCATGGGATAGCTTTGGTGAGGCATTTCTTGCCATAGTTTTGTAACTCCTACTCAAGTGATTGGGTAGGACTGTGCAAATAAGGTAATTGTGGCCCACCAAGGAAATAGGTCAGTTTTGCCACTCCACTAGGCTTAAAAGAGTGCCCATTCCAGAGCAGAAAGAGGATCTCACTACCACCAAGGAAGAAGAGCCAGGAGCAGAGCATGTCCTTTGGAGCTGGGATCCCTGAGCTGAGACCCTCCTAGACCCGGGAGACAGACAGAGCTGTAACACCAAAGACAGCAAGATGGAAGAAGCAGCGGCAGAGAAACAGTAGCAGCAGAAGCAACAAAACCAGGAGACTGGCAAAAGCAAGGCAGAAGATGACACAGTGGGCTTCCTGACCCACGGAGTGAGAAAGCTGAGTGTCTTCAGGCAGGTTTGCTGGCAGAGTGGGGTGCCTCTGGGCACTTGGTAGAGCTAGATTTGCCAACCCAGGGAGCTAGAGCTGAGTGCCTTCAGGCCCAGGCTTATTGATAGAGTGGGGTGCCGCAGGGCACTTACCAGCAGAGCTAAAAGAGCTTTGTTAACACTTGCCTCAGTAGGGCAGAGGCCAAGGGGCTAGAGAGAGGTGTGCCTGTGGGCACAGCTGAGAAGAGGCTGTCCTCATGGAAGAACAATATCCTGAGCATTCCTGAACCTGAATTGTAACCTGTTACTTCCCTAATAAACTCCTATAACTGTGAGTATGATCTGAGTCCTGTGTGGCCATTGCAATGAATTATTGAACCCAGCAGAGAAGTAGAGTGCCATGGGAGGACAGTTGGTGCCGGAATTGGTAAAGATGGCAGACAGAGGAGGCATGTGTGACCTCTGCTTCATGAATCAGCCTTGGGATGTTGATATTGATTCTCCTTCCCCTTTTGAAGTTAGAGGAGGTCAGACACAGCCCTCACGCCATTTTTACACTTACTAAGGCTCAGATTTTCATTTGAGCTAACTTCAAAAATGAAGACTAACCAAGGCCTACAGAAACAAAGGCAAGTTGGCCCAGGGCACCGAAGATACAGATAGCATCCCACTGAGAGACTGGCCTAGCCTGGGATGGAGGTGATGCGTGGAAAAGAGGTTGGTATATCTTTCATTGCTTTATACTGTAAGTCTATTCTCAAGAAAGTAAATTATTTCTTAACAGATCATTCAAATCCAGGCTCTGCCACATAACAGCCATATGACCCTGGGTAAGTTACTTAACCTCAGTTTCCATACCTGAAATGGAGTTAATTACAGTACCTATCTTATAAGGTTGGATAAGAATTACCAAATTTTTACATAAAAAATGTGCACTTTCTACTTTTTTTGCCAACCACACCCGCCCCCTGTGAGGTATTTTCATAAGTATGCTATGCTAATTTTTTATAGCAACATGTAGAAAAAAACTGACATAGTGGTGCTTATGAAAATGCCTCAAGGGGGGAGGGTGCAACTGGCAAACAAACGTAGAAGGTGCATGTTATTTGCATGAAAATACAGTAATTGAGTTAGAGTTAGTAAGTGCACAGTGATTAGAACAGTTACTGGAACATGCTATTCATTCAATAAATCCTAGCTTTCAGTATGATTATTATTGCTATTGTTATATTATTATTGCTATTATTATTCTGCCACAGAAAATTCTCAATACATTGCCTCACTATACTCATTATATTCTATTAGAATGGAATAACAAGCATTATTAAAGCTGAGACACTGTGAGACAAAGTCTCTAATCCCTGGTTAAAGAATAGTTAAATTGCAAATATCCAGCAGAGGAAAGCCTGCATAGTGGCATTGTGTCTGAGATTGAATGTTATCTCAAACATTCAATCTCAGACACAATGCCACTATGTAGACTAATTTAGAAAGGTGGCTAGAGTTGGGGACACATTCACTCAACAATGTAAGGGGCACCTGGGTCTAGAAATTCTCTTACTTTGCTATTCTTCCTTCCATTTACAGACCATGTTACATGTCTAAAGAAGAAGCTGACTCAAATGGAATATCTACAGGGTAGTTTTTTTTTAGTGATGTTAGAAATTAAAATTAAATTAAAAATTAAGGGAATATTTCATGAATCCTAAACATTCACACTGTTGAATCCAATTCAAATTGGTTTCCTGTATTTTTTTTATGAATTCACAGTCATTTATTGATGACAGACACTCTGCTAGATGTGGAGAATAGAGTGGTGAAAAAAACAGGAACAGTCTCTCACCTTATAGACCTGGAGTCGAATGGAGGACACTGAGCAAGTGCTACATGTTCTGGGAACATACACCCAGAATATCTGACTTCCTCAAGTGGCTCAATAAAGGCTTCCCAGAGGAAGTGAATTTTAAGACTAAAATAAAAGGCATTTTATGATGGGTGGAAAGGGAATCATAGGCAGCAGTATGTTCAAAAGCGCTAGACCAAAAAAAGAACATGAAAACAAGGATTTGAAAAAAATGCAATGTAGCTGGAACATAGAAAGCAAGGGATTAAGTAACACGAGAAGCCAGAGAGGTGGACAGGGGGCCAGCAATGCAGAGTCTGCAGACCATGATAAGGAATTTGGACTATATCTGAAGTGAAGGAGATAGGATCATATTTTCATTTTAAACAGACTAACTCTGGCCACAGTGAAGAAAACTGTCTTAAACTGATGATTGTGGGCTCATTGATGGGAGTATTAAATTCGAATGCACGTGATCCATCCATCGATAGTCACTAAAGTCAATAGAGCCTTTCAAATAAATTCTTTCCTTTTGCTTAAGATTTCTGTACATGGAAGACATTAAATAAATAAATACAGTAAGCCACATGTAAATATACAAATTCAAGAAGACCTAAATAAAAAAATAACCTGTCCTTGGTCAAAGACCTCAGATGAAGCAATAATCTCAATAGGGAAATTGCATGTTAGGAAGTACCTGCTTGACTTTTACCAGACGAACATTCTGAGTGTAAAATGTTTGAAGTATCTCTTAAAATACTTAAAAGAAAACATAAGCTCTTAGTTGGTCTTACCTGTTGCCGTAGCATCGATTCCAACTCATAGCAACCCTATAGGACAGAGTAGAACTGTTCCATAGGGTTTCCAAGGCGCAGCTGGTAGATTTGAACTGCCAACCTATTGATTAGCAGCTGAGCTCTTAACTATTGCACCACCAGGACTCCTAGTTGGTCTTCACAACCATTTACACCTGTGCTGCTTAACAGAAATATAATACAAGCCTTACATGTAGTTTAAAATATTTTAGCAGCCACAGTAAAAAAATGTAAAAAAGATAAGGTAAAATTAATTTTAATAATACGTTTTCATTACCCCAACATATCTAAAATAGCATCATTTCAACATGCAATAAATATTTTTAAAACTATTATCAATGTAGTTTACATTCTTTATTTCCTACTAAGTCTTGGAAATCCAGCGTGTATCTTACAGCAAAAACCAGTTTGGACCAGCCACATTTCAGATGCTCAATAGCCACTTAATGGCTAGTGGCTACCTTCTCGGACAGTGAAAATTTAGGTCAACCCCTTGATTCTACAGATAGTAAACTTGGGCCCAGAAAAGTGAAGCAATCTGGCCAATGGTATATAACTTTTCCGTAACAAAGCCAGGTCTAGAAACCAAGTCTCTTACATGTTTTCACAATGTGCTTCCACTGTTGTTGTCGTTAGTTGCTATGATGGTTCAGATTGTGTGCCACCTTGGCTGGGCCATGATTCTCAGTGTTTGGGCAGTCCTATAATGTTGTAATCACTTCCATGTTGAGATTCAATATGTGATCACCTCCATGATGGGATCAGCTGTGAGTAGCCAATCAGTTGACAGTTTCCTTGAGCATGTGAACTGGCAAGGCTGGGGGCTTTTTGCTCATGCTGGATCCTTCAGCTGGCTCCTGTTTGTCTGACCTCCACTTCTTGGGACTTGAGCTAGCAGCTTACCTGTGGTCTTGCATGCCTGCCTCAGGATTCATCCATTTTTGCAGCCTGTGAGCAAGAGCCCTGCTGTCTGACCTGCCGGTCTTGGGTTTGCCAGCCCCTGCAGCTATGTGAATCAGGAGAAGCCTCTATCCTGACACTGACTTGGGACATTCCAGCCTCTACAGCCACATGAGCCATTTCTTTGATATAAATCTCTCTCTATAAATATATTTATACTCTTTACTGGCTTTGCTTCTATTGAGAGCCTAGCCCAAGACAGTTGGCCTCAAGTCAGCTCCCTCTCATGGTGGCCCTATGTGTGCAGAGTAGAACTGCTGTGAGCTTTAGAAAGCAAATTGCCAGGCCTTTTGGCTAGTGGTCTAGCACTTAACTGTTTGCACCACTCAGGAGCTTCTTCTTCCACTATACATTAAAATAGTTCATTTTTTTAAATTTTTATTGACAATACGTTACTCATTATCACCCAAACCAAATGAATACAGTTAAAAAGTTTTACACAATTGTGTAGAAAACTCACAAAATTTACATTCACTCATTCAATATATACTCTGTATGGTCCAATTTGGATTTAAGAATATTTTATACTAGAATATTTATTAGCATAAACACTGGAACCAAAAAAAATTGCCTACAGCACTTTGGGGTACAAATGAATAAACTAGTAACGAAGTTGGAGTTTATATAAGTCTGTTTTCTACCAGAATTTAACAATTCTTCATATTTGGAAAGTCTTCCTCATATGTAATACAAACCCCTTACATTTTAGATACACCCACTTGTTCTCTCACCTCCCATCTATTAAAAACATAAAAACTCCCAAATTAAGACAGATGTATTATCCATGAACCCTTGTGTTCTATGAGAGCAGAATATGATTTTTTAATTTCCCTTGTTGACCTCCTTTAATCCTCCTTTCTGTTCCTCTCAAATTCCCTTCTGTTTTCCCATTCTTAATTATCTCTATGGCCTAACTATGACTTATTTCTTCTTTAATTGAGGATCTCAGCAATAAAACTAGTGCTGATGGGTCCAGAGCATTATAGGAGGTTACCTTATATTTCTTTTTTTGTGTGTTACTATGTACACATCTTTGATCATTCTTAGTTTACATGTGTTCTATAATTTCAATTTACATTTGGCTTATGATATACTATAATCCCAATCTCCTGTCACCCATTATCATAGACATTCCACCCGCATGCTTAGGCAGTTTAAAACCTTAGCCATTAAGTAAAATTGTATATCCACATATTAGCTAGCTTCGTTTTTAAGAAAAATATTAGCAGTTAGGAATTTTTAGGAAATGTAAGACTATTATACAAGAGCAGACTTTCCAAAAATGCAGCATAATAGGTTATGCAAAAATAATAAAATATTCTCTGTTATCAATCTTAGAAATTAGAGAAGTGACTACCCTACATGGCATCACTTTCCAAGGAGAGTTCATTTGATTAAAAATAATCACACTTAAGATGAGCAATTTCATCTAAAAATAGGGAATCTTCTAGATCAACAATCATTTTGGCACAAGGGCCATTTCCTTGTGGAGAACTATTCACTAGGAGCTAGTCAATACCAATCCATTCAAACTGGAGGAGGCCTCTTGGCCTTGAGATTTAAACAATGGAATAAAATCCTTCTGAAACATACGTATAAATTTTATTAGTTAGGCTGCTTTGACCTCAAGGAACATAAAGATCATCTCAAACTGGATTCAGTAAATAAGGAAGTTTATTGACTCAGAGCTGCCCCTAAGGACCCAGATTCTTTTTATCCATCACTCTTATATCAGCTTCATCCTAAACCTGGTTTTTGTCATGGTTATGGGATGGTTGTCGTGATCTATCAAGGTCACAAACTTACTTCCCCAGATCGTATAGGAGAGAAGCTGTATTCTCAAGCTGTTTCTTACAAGTTAGGAAGTTTCTTTTGGAGAAGCTCCAGCAAACTTCTTACATCCATTGAGCCCACACTGGCTTGGCCTTGTCAATCTCTAAATAGTGGTAACAGGCATTAAGTTACCTTAAATGGGTAGCCACAGGGGCTACAAAATTGGGATTCCATTAGGAAAGAAGATCAAATGTATGCTGAGTAGGCTCTCAGTAATGTTCAGTATCCATACATATAAAAATACACTACTGTACTATTTGCAAGGAGACCATCAACTATGCTTGAGTTTCACATAATATTTATGCTAAGAAAGACCCAATCTTACCAAATAGCATGGTTTACAATCAGTCCAGTGAATCTAATTATAAGGACACTATTTTCAACAAGTGAGGAAACCAAAGCCCAATAAGCTAAACACTCCTTCCCTCCTCACTTGGAATCTGAAATTTAAAATGCAGGCACTGCTAAAGGCAGGAAAGTCAAACCTCACATAGTAAGTTCACCAGTGTTGGATTATGTCTGACCTATAAGGATATAAAAAATATATGTCCCTGAAACTCCAGATCATTTTTTCTAGTTCTCCTCACCATGCCAGCCTGTGTTACTGAACAGATACAAAAAAGAATCCTACCCAGGACAATCCTATAATTTGTAGGTAAGAGTATTAAATGATTTCGTAAAGTCTAGAGAGTAAAGAGGAGCCCTGGCAGTGCAATGGTTAAGCTCTCAGCTGCTAACTGGAAGGCTGGAGATTCGAAGCCACCAGCCATTCCCTGAGAGAAGAGACCTGGCAATCTGTTCCTGTAAACAGTACGACCTAGGAAACCCTATGAGGCAGTTATACTCTGTCATATAGGGTCTCCCCAAGTCAGAATCAACTCAACAGCACCCAACAACAACAAAAAGGGAGTAAAGCAAACATATTCAGGCATACCTCAAAGATATTGCATGTTTGGTCCCAGAACACCACAATAAAGCAACTATTGCAATAAATTGAGTCATACAAATTTTTTGGTTTCCCAGTGCATATAAAAGTTATGTTTACACTATAAGGTAGTCTATTAAGTGTAAAATAGCATTATGTCTAAGAAAAACAAGGTACATACCTTAATTAAAAAGTACTTTATTGCTAAAAAATGCTAACCATCATCTCATCCTCCAGCTAGTCCTAATCTTTTTGCTGGTGGAGGGTCTTGCCTCAATGTTGATGGCTGTTAACTGATCAGGGTAACTGTGGCAATTTCTTAAAATGAAACAATGATGAAGTTTGTGGCATAGATTGACTCTTTTAATTTCTCTGTAGCATACAATGCTGTTTGATAGCATTTTACCCACAGTAGAGCTTCTTTCAAAATTGGAGTCAATCCTCTCAAACTCTGCTGCTGCTTTATCAACTAAGTTTATGCAATATTCTAAAACCTTTGTTGTCATTTCAACAATGTTCACAGCATCTTCACCAGGAGTACTTTCCATCTCAAGCAACCGCTTTCTTTGCTCAACCGTAAGAAGCAACTCCTCATCCATTAAAATTTTATCATGAGATTGCGGAATTCAGTCACATCTTCAGGCCCTACTTCTAATTTTAATTCTCTTGCTATTTCCACCACATCTACAGTTCCTTCCTCCACTGAAGTCTTGAGCCCCTCAAAATCACCCATGAGGGTTGAAATCAACTTCTTCCAAACTCCTTTTAATGTTGATATTTTGACCTCCTCCCATGAATCACAAATGTTCTTATTGGCATCTTGAATGGTGAATCCTTTCCAGAAAGTTTTCAATTTACTTTGCTCAGATCCATGAGAGGGATCACTAAGTATGGTAGCTATACTCTTATGAAATGTGTTTCTTAAATAATAAGACTTGAAAGTCGAAATTATGCCTTGATCCACGGGCTACAGAATGGACGTTGTGTTAGCAGGCATGAAAACAAAATTAATCTCCACGTACACCTCCATAAGTGCTCTTGAGTGACCAGGTGCATTGTCAATGAGCAGTAATATTTTGAAAGGAATCCTTATTTCTGAGCAGTAGGTCTCAACAGTGGGCTTAAAATATTCCATGAGGCGTGCTGTACACAGGTATGCTCTCATCCAGGCTTTATTGTTCCATTTATAGAGCTCAGGCAGAGTAGAATTAGCATAATTCTTAACGGCCCTAGGATTTTTGGAATGGTAAATGATCACTGGCTTCAAATTAAAGTCACCAGCTGTATTAGCCCCTAAGAAGAGAGTTAGCCTGTCCGTTGAAGCTTAGAACCCAGGCATTGACTTCTCTGCAGCTATGACAGTCCTAGATGGTGTCTTTTTCCATAGAAGACTGTTTTTTCTACATTGAAAACCTGTTGTTTAGTGTATCTGCCTTCACCAATTATCTTAACTAAATCTTCTGGATAACTCGCTGCAGCTTCTACATCAGCACTCGCTGCTTCGCCTTGGATTTTATGTTAAGGAAACGGCTTCTTAAACCTTATGAGCCAACCTCTGCTGGCTTCAAACTTTTCCTCTGCAGCTTCCTCATCTCTCTCAGCCTTTATAGACTTGAAGAGAGCACCTTGCTCTGGGTTAGGATTTGGCTTAAAGGAATGTTGTGGCTGGTTTGATCTTGTATCCAGACCACTAAGACTTTCTCCATATCAGCAACAAGGCTGTTTCGCTTTCTTACCATTTGTGTGTTCAATGGAGTAGCATTTTCAATTTCCTTCAAGAACTTTTCCTTTGCATTCACAACTTAGCTGTTTGGCCCAAGAGGCCTAGCTTTCTGCCTATCTCTGCTTTCAACTTGTCTTCTTAATCATTTCTAGCTTTGATTTAAAGTGAGAGATGTGTGACTCCTCCTCCCATTTGAACAATTAGAGGCCATTGCAGGGTTATTGTTACTGTTGTTAGGTGCCATCGAGTCGGTTCTGACTCATAATGACCCCATAAGACAGAGTAGAACTGCATCATAGGGTTTCCAAAGAGCAGCTGATGGATTTGAACTGCTGACTTTTTGGTTAGTCTCCAAGCTGTCAACAACTATGCCACCAGGGCTCCGTATGTTTATTAATTGGCCTCATCTCCATATTGTCATGTCTTCAGGAATATGGAGGCCTGAGGAGAGGAAGAGAGACGAGAGAACTGCAGGTTGGTGGAGCAGTCAGAACACTCAACATTTATCAATTAAGTTCACTGCCTTATGGGCGTGGTTCATGGCACCCCAAAACAATTACAATAGTAACATCAACAATCACTGATCACAGATCACCGTAACAGATATAATAGTGATGAAAAAGTTTGAAATATTGTGAGAATTACCAAAATGTGACTCAGAGACAGGAAGTAAGCATATGCTGTTGGAAAAATGGTGCTGATAGACTTGCTCGACCCAGGGTTGCCACGAACCTTCAATTTGTAAAAAACACAATATCTGCAAAGTGCAATAAAGCAAAGCAATAAAATGAGGTATGCCTATAATTTAAAATATAAGGTCCTTGTGAAGATTCTGTTTATTCTATATCTAATGCATTTAGCGTTCAGCTTTAAATAGTCGGCCATTACCCAGATTGAGTCCTAGGCAGATGTGATTTGGTTTCATATATTAAAAAACTGGAGAGCTAGTGCTTTTGCAAGTTGATTTTAAATAAAACCCTATTATTGGAAAAGGCAGTTGCCGCTCTGTGCTATGGTGCGCAGACATCCACAAGTTGTTGTAGGCATTTAAACCAAATGTTTTCTTCATAGGATTATGGTAACTGTGAGCTTTTTGTTTGCTTGTTTGTTTATTATTTCTCTGGATATTTAAGGCTTTACAAGTAGCCCAGAGGTTCCTGTGAATTGCTTTCTTTATCTTTTGAGCAGAGTTGTAGTCCAAGATGAAATGCACATTTCTAAAGCTAACCCATTCTTTGTTAAGAGAAATAAAATCGCCAGAATTTCTCTTTTCATCAGAATGAGTGGGATATTTTTCTCAATATTTGAATTGCTCTACTTTGAAGCAGTCTATCTTTTTTTCCATTCTTGAGTCATTAGTTTTTGTTGGCATTTCGTATTACATCACCCCACTCAATGTAGTTTTTTTTTAATTAATTTCTTTTAATCATATCTTGCCAAAAGAATTAAAAATTGAAAAAGTTAATTTGAAAACTTTTTATTTTGAAAGTCACTTGATATTAAGCAAGTAAAATTCCAGTTTCTGCCCAATGTAATTTTTTATCTAGTCTCTTCTAAGTGCTTATAGTACATACATGTAAGCTGTATAAGAAGTTATAACATTTTAAAAAACATATTCTATATCATACAAGGTGTCATAATCTAAGCAACTACTAAGAATCTAAAATTCTTCAAAGCACAAACCAGTCAAAATCAACAACTGTGGTCCCCTCCTTTTTTTTTTATGGCCCTCTTTTTAAAAGCAATCATTTTACTATTGAAACACTAAAATTTTAAATTTGGAAAACAGAACTTGAGAAAATTCCATTATTTACTCATGTCAGTAAGGGGAGATCTTAATGACTTCAGTTTGCTTTCAGGTGGATAAAGATGTAATGACATCTTCTCCTGGAAAGAGTGAAGAGTTTGGTGTCTTTTCATGGAACAGAAAACTCAAGAAGAAAGTCAGAAGTGGAAGAGACTTATTAAGGTGTGATGATGCTTCACTTCCTCTTGGATGTAGAAAGCGGCAAAATAAGGTGACTCCCATTTTAACAACTAGAAAAAGCTGGAAAATCAACCCAAATCATAATTTGTCTTAATCCCATCACAAAGCTGAAGCATCAAGGCAAACAAATAAACTAAATTTTCAGATAGCAGGGCCCTCTGAGGAGAGACCAGATGCATGAATTGTTTCACCTCTGGCAAAGCATAACATGAAGAGGCAACCACTTTAAAAACTGGCAAGGAAAAAAAAAAAACATAAAAATTTAACGAATTCCTAAACCCCAAGTTGGTCTAAAGTGACGGTTTAAATCCCTGGTTGCTCCAGACACAAGGAAGTCTGCACTCCCTTGAAAGCTCTTTTCCACAGGGCTCTGCCAAGTGCCCGTGAGAAAGACTGGGTATACGCACGCGCGCGTGCACACACACGCGCACACACACACGCAAAGTCCTGCCCACTTCCCTAGAAGATTCTCTCACCTGAGGCCAGTACCACGTGCCTCTTGGGGAGGGGCAGGAGGCACTAGCACCCCCAGGGCCCCGGCAAAAATTAATTGTGATCTGTGGAGGGATAAAAGCCAATATCACATGGGGAGGTACAGAAAACCCTCCCCACCTCGCCCAGTCCAAGGCAAAGTTAAAGGTAAACCCTATGGAAGGGGCAGAAAACTCCCCTGCACCCACCATGAGCTTTAAACTGAGTAATAAATACTAGCAATCTACCATTTGGAGGGTGGGAAGGGGAGTTGTCTTGTCACTGATCCCAAGCAAAGGTAGACCACTGCTGAGGGAAGAGTAGAGTGATACCTGTCTGTTCCTGGAGGAGAATAGGAAATTCTCTCTTGCCCAAGATGCCCCACAGATATTAGGCAGTTTGGCTGCCTCATGGGGAGGGACAGAAATGTTAAGAAAGCCCCATTGTCAAGATGCAGGTATACAGAACGTGGCTAAGATTGAGGTTGAACAGGAGAACTAAGAATCTTCACCCAATCCCCACAGCTGGCCTCCACCAAATAACAACAGCAGTATATGGTGTGGGAAGGACAAGGGTGTAGAGAGAGACCCTTAGTGGCACAAGCATTCAGGACCTGATTAAAGCTGAGGATGAATCAGGAACACAGAAAGAAAATCCTCCAGCACCCAAGGGTTCATACTAAGTACAATACAAGGTATCCACAGCTGGAGGGATGTGAAGACTATGATGCATCCGTGGTGATTATAGCAACAAAACCCAGTATCAGCTTAAATAAAAACTAGATTGGCTCAATCTCCTTACATCAAAGAACTAAGAAGAGATGTGTCCATGTCCAAGCAAAAAAACTGTGTACCATAGACTCTACTGTTCTTTTATACAAAATGTCCAGTATTCACTAAAAATTATGAGACACACACAAGAACAAGAACAACAACAAAACATGTATTCTGCTATTGGGTGTAGTGTTCTGTACATGTCAGATTCTTACTGATTTTCTGTCTAGTAGATCTATTACAGTTAGTCCCCAGTTTATGGTGTATTCGCATTACGACAAACCGCGCTTAACAACTGTCTGGTTTTTTTAATTTTTGTTGGTTTTTTTTTTGTACATCATTAGCAATTTATTACTACATAAAATGTTCTAACCCTCAAGATAAATAAAGATTGCATTTATAAAGATACTGATAATAAAAGGCAATAATAATGAAAACTAAAAAAAGCAATTAGGTATTTGATTTACATCAGAACTGACTTACAACAAAGTCATCAGAACAGATCCCCATTGCAAGTCAGAGACTACCTGTAATTACTTTTAGAATATGATTGAAACCTACAACCATAATTGCTGAATTGTCAGTTTCTCTTTTCAACTATGTCTAGTTTCTTCATGTATTCTGGGACTTTGTTTTAGATGCATAATCATTTATAATTGTTTGTATCTCCCTGGTATTTTTAGAAAATATTCCTCATTGTCACTAGTAGTATTCTTTGTCATCAAAGTATTCTTTGTCATGAAATTGATAGAGTCACTCCAGCTCTCTTATGGCCACTGTCTGCATAATATATTTTTTCCATCTTTTTACTTTCAACCTATTTTGTGTCTTTAAAATGAGAGTAAATACCTTATAGACAGCAGAGAGCTAGATCTTGCTTTTTTATCCAGCCTTTCAGTGTAATTATTGATACAGATGTCATTTTGCTATTTGTTTTCTGCGTGTTTCATGCCCTTTTTGTTTCTCTATTCCTTCTTTACCGACTTATTTTGTGTTAAGTCGATATTTTCTAGTGTACTATTTTAAATCCTCTTTGATTTTTAAGCTACATTTTAGGAGTCTTTTTTTTTTTTTTTAAGTTGTCGATTGTTGATGTAGGAATTACCATGCATCATTAATTCATTACAACCTACTTCAAGTTAATACTGATTTAATTCTGGCAAAATCTAGCAACTTTGCTCTAATATAGCACCATTTCCTCCCTCATACTTTATGTTATTTTCATCATATATATTAAATCTACATATGTTATAAACTGAGCTATACTGCCTTTTATTGTTTTTAACAATCATGTTTTTTAAAGAAATTAAGAAGGGAAAAAACATACACAGTATTTTATATTTACCCACATCTTTACATATCTGGTGCTCTGGCAGATATGAGTTACTGTATATTGTCATTTCTTTTCAGCCTGAAGGACTTCCTGTAGTATTTTTTGTAGGGCAGGCATATTAGCAACAAATTCTCTCAGGTTTTTTTTTTTTTTAATCTAAAAATGTATTTATTTCATTTTTATTTTTGAAAGATAGTTTTGCTGTATATGGAATTATTAGATAACATTTTTTGCCTTCTAAATTTGGAATATGCCATTCCACTGCCTTCTGAACTCTATCGTATTCTGAATAGAAGTTATCTATTATTCATATTTTTGTTCCCCTGTACATGATGTGTCACTTTCTCTTGCTGCTTTCAAGACTTTACCTTTGTCATTTACCAGTTTTACTATGATGTTCCTCGATGTGTTTCTCATTGTATTTATACTACTTGGTAATCACCGAGTTCCTTGAATCTGAAGATTATGGGTTTTTATCAAATTTGGGAAGTTTTAGGTCATTATTTTTTTTTCAAATACTTTTTCTGTCCCTTTCTCTTTCTTCTCCCCTCTAGGGCTTTCATTACACATCTGTAAGGACAGTTGACATTGTCCCACAGACCTCTGAAGCTGTTCTTTAATGCCTGTTTTTCGAATTGGATAATTTCTATCTTTAAACTCACTTATTTCTTCTTCTGCCATCTCAAATCTCCTTTTAAGTCCTCTGGTGAATTTTTCAAGGATCCCTTGTGGAGCAAACAGTTAAGCACTCAGGTTAGCAGTTCGAACCCACCCAGTGGTTCTGCAGGAGAAAGACCTGGCAATCTACTTCTGTAAAGATTACAGGCGAGAAATTCCTATGGAAAAGTTCTACTCTGTCACATATGAGGTCACTATGAGTTGGAATTGACTCAATAGCACCTCAAAACCATAACAACAGTGAATTTCTCATTTTGGTTATTTTAATTATCAACTCTAAATTGCCTCTTGTGTGTGTGTGTTTCTTGTTTTCTATTTCTCTATTGAGATTCCCTATTTGTTGTCATTGTCAGTAAGTTTTTTAAATAATTAAACATGATTTCTTTTAATTTTTGAGTATGTTTATCATAACTGCTTTGAATTCTTTGGACTTAATCAGAGCTCGTTTCTATTGACTGCTTTTTTTCCTGAGTATCACACTTTCCTTATCCAGTTTGACGATCTCGAATTGACTTTCCTTGTATATCTCATAATTTTTGATTGAAAACTGGATGGTTTAGATAATCTATTTTAATAACTCTTAATTGCTTTATTTTTCTGGGGGTTGTCCTACACACACACTTAGTCACGTGTCTGGACTTAAACTATAGAATCTGTCACAATTGCTGTGTAAGCCACTGATGTCTCCATACACAGTTTTTTGTTTTTGTTTTACTTTTTAGTCTGGCTTCTTAGAGATTTTCCCCTGTGTCTGCATAGCTTAATGGGTCAGTCAATGATGTGGGCAAATGTTGGGCTCAAATATTTAAACCCATAAAGCACAACCTTCTGCCAATTGATATGTGTGAGCTAGGAATACATTCAAATTTGCAATCAGTTCTTCAGTCTCCTTGAGATTTATTTACACACATGCACACACACACCAGGTCTCCCAAGTGTCCCACATGCATCTACGTATTTTTCCACTTAGCAGGGATGTCTAGAGAGCTGATCTTAGCCCTTCTAGGCTCTCACATTTCCAGGCTCTCCCTATTAAATATTCGGCTGATATACCACTCATCCCAACAAAACTGCAAACTTGAGATTGCAAACAAGCTAGTTTTTCACGCCCCCAAGTTCATCATTTTTAGCTGGCAAAATTATGGGTTTTCACCACAACCCCAAATCAAATCCATCCGCCTGACAGCAAAACTGATCAAGGTTTTGTGTAGACAAGAGGTAAGGAGACAGGAGAGGAGATTTGTAGCGTTGCCAGATTTAGTGAAAACAAAGCAAAGCAAAACACCTAGTTAATTTGGAAATTTAGATTAACAGTGAAAAAATCTTTTAGTATAAGTATGCCCCATGTAGTATTTGGGACATATTTATACCAAAAAATTAATCTGTTATTTATCTTGCAATCCTTGGGGCATGGAAAGAACTTCAGGGAAGAAGGCCACATAAGCCTATTTTTCTTACCTAGCACATTTTCAAGAATAAACTCTTCTCAATTTGTAGTCTGCCTTTGGTCAATTTCCAGTGTCTTTAAGTTGTTGTTTTTGACAATTTTATCCAGTTGTGTTCTTGCTTTTTCAGAGAGGAATCACCAATATCTTTACTCTACCATAACCAAAAGTTGACTTCCCTTAATTTATAAATACAAATATTTTCAGAAAATTTAGTTGATCTCCGCTGTGCTAAGATAATAAAAGGAAAAAATGCCAGTTCTCTTCATGATTGGACCCAAGTTTAAGGGGTTAGCATTTTCAGATCATTAGGAATGGTCTAAAAAGAAAGACCGAAAGAGAAAATAAACTGTCTCAGGGTTTCTGGTATAGTTAATCCACTTTCCCACCATAAGGTGGTCATTCTGAACTCTTTGCTGGTAGTGAAAATTACAGCTGTGTGCTAGTGAATTATCTACCACAATAGAGAGCCTTGGGGAAGGCTGAGTTCAGTAATAGTGCACTACTAGGCACTGAAGTCTAAAATAGTCCCACTAAAACATAGTACAAGGTGCAGGGATTGGTGACAATCATGAATTGGACTTGAACTTCATTACTTTCACTTTGTTTTACCACTGAGACAGCAAACAAATGATGCCAAAAATATATGCAAGATGAATGATTTATGATAGTGTGTATGATACAACTCTCCTGTACCTCTCTTGTTCCTCAAGAAGGTGCCTTGAGTTTTAGTGTTTTCAGTAGCCTATGTGGAGTGGGGGATCCCTTGCTGGGACCAAAGTGGCAAAAAACTATAGGTTCCACCATTTTTAAATCCCTTTTTAGTCCTAGGAGCTTTCTCTGGGGAGGGCAGGGCACTCCAGCACCCAAGGATATAACTTATTGCCATATGGGCTAATAATCACATGGGCTAATATCTAGGTCCAGGTTTAAAATGTATCACTGCATGACAGTAACATAACACAGCTGTTAGCACTGACGAAACACTTTATATAACTAGCTATTGTTATGCTTTATTATGTGGTATGCCACTGGGATGCTGGATGTTTCCATGGAGCTGATAATGGCCTACCATAGACAGGACAGATCTGAGGTCAAAACCAGGCTCTATCAGTCACTTGCATGACTTGGGTTTCCTTAGGTAGAAAAGAAAATGCAAAGTATAACACAGGCTTTAAAGGCTTACTAGGAAGGTCTTCTTAAAATGAAACGACAACTTCATTCTTAAGTGCTTCCCTACTTTGCCTCTAAATCAAAAAAACCAAACCCACTGCCACTGAGTTGATTCCTATTCATAGCAAGCCTATAGGACAGAGTAGAACAGCCCTATAGGTCTTCCAAGGCTGTAAATCTTTAAATGAGCAGACTGCCACGTCTTTCTCCCACAGAGCTGGGACTTTTCAGTTAGCAGCCAAGCACTTAACAACCATGCCGCCAGGGCTCCTTCACTTTGCTTTGACATACCTCCAATTCTTTCTTGCCACGTTACCCAGAGTAGAATATTCTTTGGGAAAAAAAATTATATATATATATTCTTTTAAAATCCTAAATCTGCTTATTTCACTCTCTTAAACATGGACCATGTCTCTTAGATCCTTGGCACCAAGCTTGGTATAGTACTGGCAATAAGTAATAACAGCTAATATTTAGCGAGACCTTGCTATGTACTGGAGCCCTGGTGGCATAGTGGTTAAGAGCTTGGCTGCGAACCAAAAGGTCAGCAGTTCAAAACCACCAGCTGCTCCTTGGAAACCCTATGGGGCAGTTCTACTCTGTCCTATACGGTCTCTGTGAGTCGGAATCAAGTCAACTGCAAAGAGTTTGATGCTTTTTTGGTTTTTACTATGTGCCAGACTTTGTTCTAAATACATTACATGCACTGACACATTTAACTCATGCAATAACCTACAAGGTATGACTATTATTATCCCAGTTTTGCAGTTTTGTGGATCAGAAAGATGAGATACCAGGAGGCTAAGTAACTTGTCCAGTTACTCACACAGCTGGTACATGGCAGAGCTAGAATTCAAACTCAGGTAATCTGGATCCAGAGTCCACACTGTAACCATGAAGCTCTATTGCCTCTTGTTAAATGAAAGGAACATGAGAACCACTTCACTAAAAAGGTAAAATTCACTTCAATATCTATTTCTCAGATCTAAAGTAAGTAGTGCTGTATTTTGTACAGCTGTATTTTTAAATGGGGAAACACTGGTTGCCTAATGGTTAAGAGCTACACCTGCTAACCAAAAGTTCAGCAGTTTGAATCCATCAAGTGCTCCTCAGAAACTCTATGGGACAGTTCTACTCTGTCCTACAGGGTCGCTATGAGTCGGAATCAACTCAATGGCAAAGGGTTTGTTTTTTGTTTATTTTTAATTGGAACAAAGAAAAAAAACCAAACCCGTTGCCGTGGAGTCGATTGCTACTCATAGCGACCCTATAGGACAGGGTAGAATTGCCCCACGGGGTTTCTAAGGAGAGCCTGATGGGTTCAAACTGCCGACCTTTTGGTTAGCAGACGTAACCCCTAACCACTACAACACCGGGGTTTCCTTACACAATCAGGTAGTCCCAGGTGGTCTCCCATCCACATACTAACCAGGCCGGGCCCTGCTTAGCTTCCAATGTGAGACAAGATCAGGCGCCTTCAGGGTGGTATGGCCTAGACTTGAATGGGACACTTTATTTAAACACCCCCTGTGAATAGAAGCTTTAATTTATTCTCTCAGATAATTGTAAGAAGATTAAAAGTAGATGCACTAACTTGAAATAAAGCCCCTGGGAACAATAAAATTTAAACAGAAATAAGTTAACATTTAGTTTCCCACAAAATATAATACGGGTGTGCTAGTTAACACGTTCAGCACATATTCTTACAGTTATATTCCTTCATTCCCTGAATTTCAAATAACAAATCACAGCAATTGACACTAATTTGTTATTTGTATCAGGGCTTCTCTTCTCAATCCATATACTAATAACCCTACATTTTTACAATGCTTTTGAGTATATAAATTGCCTTCTTACACGCCATCTCACTTAGTCTTTAAACCACCCTATTATTCTCATTTTAGGATGAATAAGATGATAAACAGGAACTTTCAGTAATTTTTTTCAAGGTCACACAGTTTCTAAGTGGCAGAATACAGACTCAAACCTCAATCCAAACTCCAAGCTCACTCCCTTTCTATTGCCCCAAAGGTAGACAACAAGAGAAATGGCTTTCACTATGATATCAAATATTACTAAAATTGAGTAATTGAGTACTGGTATTTTTTTTTTTTTATGCTTAAGGTAGAACCTTGCCTCTGAAGAGCTCAAACACTGTATGTTCCATTAAGCTCACCAAATTTCTCTACAGCTCAAAAGAGGAAATATGGAAATATGGGCACATGAATTTATGAGAAAAACCTGAAAGACAGAAGGCAAATGGAGAGAAATGGGAAGACACAGACACAGTACACACAGGAAAGAGGCAGCTGTGGAAGGTGGGGTGACTCCTGGGAACTCTTAGCTCAGAGAAGCAGGTACAGCGTGTGGAAGGGCCCCTGGGACAGCTGACGGTGTTGTTGGTTAAGACCCTCAGCATCAGGAATCAGAGGGCCTGCGTCTGGAGCAATGAAGCCAGGGCATCAGAACAGTGACTGGCAACACCCAGGAAAAACAGGGGATCGCGTTCTCAGGAGACGTATACTCCACTCACTGGCATTGCCCACCTATCATTGGAGACTGGATGCCATAAAAAGAGGATGCATTCATAGAGGAGTGAAAAGGGAATCTTAATTACAAAGGTGAACACAATGAAACACAGCGTCTGAGGAAATTTCCCACCATAACATTTACTAATGCCAGAGTAAAGATGATTACTAAAGAGAACAGCACAAGCCTTTAGAATAACATAAAATATATAAATAACTCATACAAATAAATAAAGATGACAACGAATCTCAAAAAACAATAGCCAAAGCATATGAACAGGCAAGAGGAAATACAAATGACCATAAATATATTTTTAAAAATTCTAATTCTCAGCAGCAATCAGGGAATTTCAAACTCGAACAATAATTGCCTATTACCTCCCTACCCCACCCCCACCCCCATTGGATTGGTAAAACTTCGAGAACGACAATAAGAACTATTGGTGAGAGAGTGGGGAATGGGCAGCCTTAGTCAATTCCAACTCACAACAACAACCCTATAGGACAGAGTAGAACTGCCCCAAGGAGGGGCTGGTGGATTCGAATTGCGAACCTTTTGGTTAGCAGCTCTTTAACCGCTGCGCCACCAGGGCTCCATTCCATTAATAGAAGTGTAATTTATATCAGCCTATTTAACATTACATATGCCTGTTTCCTTTAATCCAGCAGTTCTACCTCTTAGTATCTACCCAAGAGAACTATTCATACCTTTTCAGAAAGATGCATGAACAAGGACGTTCACACAGCACTATTTAAATAAGAAAAAATAAAACAGCATAAATCCCAGAATTGCTAACAAACCCTGGTACACGCACATGAGCAAATGCTCTGTATTCTGTGGAACACTCCCTCCAATGGAGTGTGAATTCCTAAAAGGCAGTAATTTGGTTTTTTGTTTCTTTACCTCATTCCTTTGCCTCTAGAACAATGGCTGACGTAGAAAGGCACCGGATATTTATTGAAAGAATCAATGCATCTGTAAGAATGTGCCAGTGCTGCCCTTAAGAGACTGAGATTTATCAACTGCATCAACGCACTCCCTTGCTTTCCAGTTCCAGTCAGAGTCAGTCAAAAGGGATCTCCCTCAAAGTCCTGAGTAAGAGAAGAAAGGGACAGTAGCTCTTTATCTCCATTTGGGTCTCGGCCTTGGCAAGCAGCCCATTCCACACAACTCAGCTGGAGCACACTCTCTTTCTCTCTCCTAGTAACTGTGCCCTGTCAGGTCTAGCAGTGAGAGATGTGGTAACAGGTCCCTCGGTATTCGTCAGGATACTGCACTGTCCCCTGTGCTTTTCCTACACCTTGACTCTAAAATTCAGTTAATCAAAATCCCCTCAAATTACCCAGTTTGAGTTGAGTCATTCCGTTTCTGTCAGGACCTTGACTGACATGATAGATTGACATGGAAAAATGTCTAAAACATATTCTTAAGTGAAGAACGCAAGTTTCAGACCAACACAAAGACGTATGTTATCTATAAAACAAAACTAAATATTTCTACATATACATATAAGTATAGAGAAATAAATATGAAGGAATACACACTAAATTGATAACAGATTATATCTGAGAAGAAAACTGAGATGGGGGAGGTAGACAGGGAAGAAAGTTCTGGGAGAAACTTCACTTTGTCTACGTCAAATAAAAAGCGAATCTAGACTTTGATAGGCGGAAGCTTTATTCAGAAAAAGGGGAGGAATAGGGAAAAGGGCCTATTGTAATTACAAGGAGCATTCTCACCATGATCAGCAAAAGTCTCAAAGCTTTAGGGAAAAGGTATTTTTCTTTTGTAGGGATTGAGAGTAAATAAGGGTAGAAAAAAAACAGGTGTAAGGAAGCGGGTGAAAGGGTGGCATCATCAAATAGTAAATCAGAATGTTTTACTCTGAGGTTAGCCTATTCGGGGGGCGGGGGGGGCCTGAAAAGGGATGGTATGTTGGGTCAGGCTGAGGGTGCGCTAAAGTTCAGACCCTTGGGAGAAGACAAGAAGCTTGACCAAAGCTTGGCTCACTGATTTATCAGTGAGGACAAGTAATTCAGTTACTCATTTACGAGGCAAGACATGGGAATTTTGAGGGTCTGTGTCTGGCTTTGTAGGTAAACAAGGGGGGCATCGTGGAGCTTACCTAAAAAAGATGGAAGGGTGGTTATATGCAGTAAGCTGTTTTCCTGGACATGTAGGGTGGGGAGATCTTTTTAACTATCACCATCTTCCAAGATCAAAGGGTTCAGGTAGAATTCAACATTGTCATCGATATTATTAGAATTTTAACAATGAGTATGAGTTTTTGTTTTACATGCGTAATTTAAAATATCTTAAAAGAAAAAATATCTGAAGGAAATTAAATGTTCATACTACACTTTTTTTAGATGTAAAACTGCATTTCTCTTACATAAGTACATCAAAACGTTAGCAGTGGTTATCACTAAACAGCAATAGGATGCGTAACCTTTGTTTTTGTTTTCTCCTTTCTGTCTTCAAAGTTCCCTGAACTGAAAATATATGCATTTTATAATTATGATGAGATTGACATCATGAATTGAAGAGATTCAATTAGATAAATAGAGGATTGGATTAGATGACCTCTAATGTTGCCTCCAGTTCTAAGCTTTGAACTATCTGATATTTCACCTAAAAGAAACACAAAATTATCAAAATAGAAATCTACAGGGAAATTGAAGTTTTTGCCTTAGGGGCCAGGTGATAAGAGTCTGAGGAGAATAAAGAATAGCACATGTAATTACTCACCACAGGAAAACATTTAGAACACAACCATCTACAGATATTCAGAAACACTCAGTTGAGTGTCTGATTGGGACTGGGACTAGTGTTCCCACGAGGGAATGGATAGATAAACAGCGTGGCCTTCTCTGCATTGGGAAGAATTCAAGCACAAGGGCCTGGTAGCTGTCACATGGAAAGGGCACACTGATCAACTCATCTTCCTCCAGCAAAGTCAGCAGGGAAAGAAGATTGAGAGGGTGTCCAAGGCCCGAGTTTGGCTTGAGCATGGCTCAAACACAAATTGGTTTACCCTCTTAAGCCAAAAGTCTGTGCCAAAGCAAATGAGTAATGACAGCTGCTGGCAAAGGAAGATTATCAACTGATAGTCTGTAAAAGCATAGTAGGATGAAACATGATTTTATAGAAAAAAAGTAATTGGGAAACTACAGCTGTGCTCTGGAGACAGAGACATATGACACCACACTTAAAAAAAAAGACAATTTGGGCCCTCCTGTGCAAAAGGAGGAGGACCAGTGGTGCAATAGTTGAAGCACTCAGCTGCTAAAAAAAAGGTTAGTGATTCAAACCTACCAGCTGCTCAGTGAGAGAAAGATGTGGCAGTCTGATTCCGTAAAGATAAACCCTATGGGGCAGCTCTACTCTGTCCTACTGGTCACTATGAGTTGGAATGGGCTGGACGGCAGTGGGTTTGGTTTGGTGGTGCAAAAGGGAGTCAGCAGAGGGAGTGGCAGGAGCCCACTGAAACCTGGCGTTGTCCTTTAGCTGTGAGAATGGAGAAAACTAGACAGGAAAAAGAAATACTACAGAAATATTACATGAAATGGGGCAGTAGACATTAAACCAAGACTGATGTGCTCTGCATGGAGATGATAGACGTGGCATTATTATAACATAGCATGAGCATTTGGGTTTCCTAAAAATACAGAAGAGCTTAATTTCATCCATTTCTGCTCTGTTCTGTTCTGGTTTAAGTTCCTGGCTCACTATTCACTAGATGTGTGACCATGGGGCATGCTCCTTAACCTCTCATTCTTCAGATTCCATATACAGTGGTACATAGGTACATAGGTACAGTGGTACATAGGAGAGTCTCAACAAATACTAGCAGCCTTCCTCACCTCTCATTTTTCCTTTTCCCTCTTATATTTATAGACTTATGCAGATTCCAGATATATTTTGAGTGCTGCTTCCAACCCACTGAAATAAATCATGCTATAAGAAGTAATTTGTTTACAAAGCAGATTCATGAATCTGAATGTAAAGAGAAAGAGGAATTCCTTTCCCCTGTACAAAAATAACTTGAGTCTCCTATTTATTAGCAAATAATCTGCTAACAGGCAAAATTGAAGATTTATTTACACTATGAATTTTTTTAAACACATGCCTATCTTAAAATCCTGTAAAATACCACTAAGCAACTTTTGTAGAAAACAGAAGCAAGTTAGTGATAAGAGAAAAATCAGAAGATTGAAATCTTTATTATTATAATACAATAATAATTACATTATAAATTGTATTGTTTACAGATTATATACAAATTATACAAATACAAATAATATTATATAACAAAAATATAATATTATGTTGTTGCTGTTTTTGTTGTTGTCGAGTTGGCTCCAACTCATGGCGACCCCATGTACAAGAGAACAAAATATCGTCCGGTCCTGCGCCATCTTCACAGTAGTTGCTATGCTGGATTCCATTGTTGAGGCCACTGTGTATCTTGAATGCCTTTCAACCTAGAGGGCTCATCATCTATATCAGACAATATTCTATTGTGATACACAGGATTTTCATTGGTTAATTCAATTTTAATCTCATTACTCTAGACCTAATGCACATGAGGAATCTTAGTCTGCTAAAGATCTAAATGAAGTATAGTGAAACCTGCGAGAGCTGAAACTTAATGGGACTGCCTTGTTTTTCCACGTCTCACAAGTTTTCTGCCTTTGACAGGGTGGAGTCTTACTGCTTTTCTACCACTTATTTTAGTGGAAAATATTTGAGTTTTCCTTCTCTGACAGGTTTTCACCTTGCACAGGTTTAGCTTTCACAGGTTTTACAGTATCTCCTTTAGCCCAAACCTAACTAACCCGTTGCCATCCAGTCGATTCCAACTCACAGTAACCCTAAAGGACAGAGTAGAACTGCCCCATAGGGTTTCCAAGGAGCACCTGGTGGATTCAAACTGCCGACCTTTTGGTTAGCAGCTGTAGCTCTTAACCACTATGCCACCAGGGTTTCCTTTAGATTATGAAAAAGAGACAGGATGAGAATTAAAAGTTTCAATAGGCCAGAGAATAAAAGGAAGAGAAGAAAGTAAAAAAGGAAAACAGGCCAAGAAAAAGTGCAAAGGCAACAGAATTTGAGAGATCATAAAACAAATAGGCAACTGAAAATCAGTAGAGAATTATAGAAAGTAGTAATATTGAAGAGCCCCTCCCCAGGGATTTATTGAAGCTACCAAAGAGAGGCCAGGTAAAACTCTCCAGAGGTAGAGCAAGGATTTGGCTTTACACCTTATCATCCCTCACTTAGGTGGCTTCATTGCTCTGCCTATTTTCCCATCCATAAAATATGCGTAAGAATTCCTGGGACTTAATACTTTTGCCACTCTGTTGTGAGAATTTTAAGTGAGGAAAGTGCTTTGAACTTGTTGAGGAAAATGTAATTTCAAAGCAACATAGTCATAATTGCCTGCAAGCAATCCATACGCAGATGCTTTTAAAATAAATGTTTATATCAAGTCAGTTACTTATTGTACTCTGTTGAAAGACTCCCTTCCTTTTCCATTACTGTCATATAATAGGGTGGTATTATATTAACTAAAAGTTATATTATTATATTACAGTAACTAAATTAATTTTTTAAGCGGTCAAAATGACACTGAAAAGACAAAATTAAAGATCAAGGTAGACTTTGCTCTCAGCATTTATCAAATAATTCAACCCTACTCAGCATATATCTATTGATGCTTACTATATTCCAAGGCACTATGAGGGCTATGAAGATAGTGAAAAACTGACTCCAGACCACAAAAATTATTGTGTACGTACATTCCATGAACATATGTCAGCACCATTGTGAAGATTGCTAGAACCCACCTTCTCAGCTCACAAACCAAACCAAAAACCAAACCCAGTGCCGTCAAGTTGATTCCAACTCATAGAGACCCTATAAGACAGACTAGAACTGCCCTGTAGAGTTTCCTAGGAGTGACTGGCAGATTTGAACTGCCAACCCTTTGGCTAGCAGCCTTAGCACTTAACCACTAGGCCACCAGGGTTTCCAAAAATAACAATGACAACCTTGGTAGCCTCCACCTCAGTACTCCTGGTCTTATGCACTCTGATGCCCAGGAGATTACCTAGTTCTACCAGGCATTTAGGGCATTAAAACTGTATGTCCAATGACTGGGTTTTATTGCCCATGATACAATTTTAGGCATAATTCTGAGATGACCACAAAAACTTCATAGTACCTTCCTCAAATGAGTTGTTTAGATAACTGATTTAATTAATTTGTATTTTCAGCCAGTACAGACATACAGTTAAAGAATCAAATATGCTAAAAGGCTCATAATGACAAACAGCATCACTTTTCTCACTTCTCCCAGTGTTCATTCATTTCCCCAGGATCAAACACTTTCAACTCTTTTACATGTTTCCTCTGGTGTATGCTTCCCTATTTCTAAAAAATAGTTCATTCTGCCATTTACTGACTTAACAAATCTAGACATTATCTGTTGTTGTTATTTTTGTTAGGTGCCACCAAGTCACTTCCAACTCTTAGTGACCCTATGTACAACAGAACAAAACACTGCCTGGTCCTGATCCAGCCTCACAATCATTTGCTGTATTTGAGGCCACTGTTGCACCCACTGTGTCAGTCCATCTCGCTGAACCCACTAAATGCTTTCTTTTTCTTGCTGACCCTCTACTTTACCAAGCATGATGTCCTTCTCCAGGGACTGGTCCCTCCTGATAACATGTCTGTTATGGATTGAATTGTGTCCCCAAAAAATAGGTATCAACTTGGCTAGGCCATGATTCCCAGTATGGTATTATTGTCCACCGTTTTGTGATTTGATGTGATTATCCTTGTATTGAAACCTTAACTTCTATGATGTTAATGAGGCAGAACTCAATCTACAGAACTAGGTTGTATCTTGAGTCAATCTGTTTTGAGAAATAAAAGAGAGAAGGAAGCAGAGAGGGGAGGGACCTCATTACTACCAAGCAAGTGGAGCAGAGAGTGGAGCATGTCCTTTGGACAAGTGTTCCCTGCAATGAGAAGCTTCTAGACCAGGGAAAGATTGATGACAAGGACCTTCCCCCAGAGCCAACAGAGAAAGGAAGACTTCCCCTGGAACTGGCACCCGGAATTTGGACTTCTAGCCTCCCAAACTGTAAAAGAAAGAATTTCTGTTTGTTAAAACCACCCACTTGTGGTATTTCTGTTACAGCAGCACTAGATAACTAAGGCAATGTCCAAAGTACATGAGACGAAGGTATACTGCTCTGCACCACACTGCACCACACTGCACTGCACACACTGCAATGCACCACACTGCACTGCACACACTGCACTCTGCACTGCAATGCTATATATAATAAATAACAACAAAAAAATTTTTTACAATAATTATAATATAAATTTTAAAAATATATTATTCCAAATTCTTTATTACAAAAATGTTTATTTATAATTCTAATATTGTTATATTAGAATGTAAATATTAAAACTATGTAACACATAATATTGTATTTTATGACTGTAAAATCATATTATAACATTATTTTATTTCCTTTATTGTATAAATTTTTTCAGAGCTAAGACTTCCTGTATTTTTGTTTCTTGTTCGTGTGTCTGTTCAACAGGTATTTCTTGAACTCTGTGTGCCAGGCTCTATTCTAAGTAATTTGGATACAGTTGTCAATAAAGCAAAGATTCCTGCCCTTATGGCTCTGAAATTCTAGCAATGGAGAGTAAACACAATAAAAAAGCAAATTGTATAGTCAGAAGAAGGTAAGTGGTATGAAAAAAAATGATTTTGTTTCATGTGAACTATGCTTAATTTTTCCCTGCATGCTCCATCAGATCTGCCAAATGCCTATCAGTGTTATTTTTCAAATGTTCAAACATGACAGATAATCTGATTTTCACAGAGATCCCTTTACCATCAGAGAACCAAGTATTTAGTAAAGTAATCCCAAATATCAATATTTGAAAGTCTTTTAACCAAACCAGAAACATCCCATCTCCTCCCTGGCTATAGGTATCCTGAGAATCAGCCTGTCCGGGAAAATGGGAGCCCTGTTCTCAATATGCAATCCTTTCCTAAACCTATTGTATTCCACCAGGAACTTCACCCTTCCCCTCCACTGTGTAAGTACCCCTTAACTTGGAGTGCCAGTTCAAGGCAATACTCCATGAGGCTAGGGTGCCATCTCTGGGATGCAGATACACACTGAATAGGGGACCTCGACTCCCCAAAAAGAACACATGGATCCAGGAACACATGGACACAGAAATAACCCCATTTATCATCCCCTTTGTCCCATGGGGGATTTTGTCTTCCTGTTTCCACAGCTCTGGGCTCAGTGGAGTTATAAATCCTGGTCAACAATTGGGGACACACTTTTGGCAGAGAACAAAACAAAGATACTATTGAACTACAAGCTACAATTACAACCTGGGCACTTTGAACAACTTGTGTCCAGGGACCAACAGACATGAAAAGCAATAACCATCATGGCAGGGGTAGTTGACCCTGGCTATCAGATTATCAGGTGGAGGTAGGGACAAGAATGAACATGTGCGGAATTTAGGAGATCCACTTGGGCACCCCTTGGTACCCCTTGCTCAATTATAACTGTAACTGAAGAAGTACAAAAACCCCAGCCTAAAAAGGGTAGAATTGTCAGGGGCTCAGACCCCTCCGAAATGAGACTTTGGATTATACCACCAGATAAGCCACCAAGACCAGCAGAATTGATAGCTAAAAGCAAGGGGAATTTAGACTTGATAATAAATAAAAAGTACTAGAGGAGGAAAATAATAAGTATCAGTTGTAACCCCAAGACCAACTGCAGTGATAATGGCTATAGATCATTCCACTAACCTCTCTCTTCTAAGTTTCCTGTTATGAAGAGAGGCCACTGAAACTCTGAAAAATCTGCTCCCTGAACACGTGGTTCCACAGGTCACAAGGTATAAATTGTGGCAATCATGGTGGTGTACTGCTCAAATCTGCCTTCAAGAAAGAGCTTGCTGTTCAACTGCAAGGAATGCATTCAGATGGCAGACTCCAGCTGTTAATATCTTCATAATCAGCCTCAACTTTTGAGCCAAGGTCATACTCTTCTCTCAGCCAATGGCTAAGCATGGCTGAAGTACTAGTAGCTGGTCATTTCTCCTTACCATGGGACTCTAAAGGGAAATCATTGCTCTGGGGTTTCCTACTGACTTTGTCAGACCTGCATTGCAGTTTGAGTCTTAACCTCCCCAACCCTGCTTCCTCCTCATTTCTTTCTCGGGTGTCAGATTTGCATTATAGTCTGAAAACTTTCCCTTCCAGTTCTGCTTCCTCCCCATCTAATCTCTTAAAGGCATTACCCCCTCCCAACAACCCTGCTCCCTACATGTTTCTCAGGACAGCCGGGAGAATACCCTGTTGATAAAGATGATAAAGAACGCCCTGGTGAGGATGCACCAACTTTGTTGAGAAGCTCAGCGGTGGCCGTCCTCTACAGGTCCAGGCTTTACTGTAACTAGATGTTATACTAGAACTGCCTTGAGCATGAAGGTCATTAAGCAACAGGTATCCAGTTCACAGTTATTATAATACTGTGGCTCCTGAGCCTCTCAAATGCCAGAGATATTGCACAAGCCAGTAAATCTGCTTCCACCTGTATTCCACCCCAGTTCATCACTACTAAAAGAGTTAACAATTGCACTGCTACTACATGACAGGGATTATCAGTACTTCACCCAGAAAGTGGTCCAAATTCAGAATCCCTTCAGAATTCCTTGGAGTCTTCTTCCTAGGACCTGCTGCTGGTACCAACCATCTTAGGTCAGGCTCTCTAGAAGCAGAATCTGAAACAGGGATTCATATTCACAAGTAAAGCGGATTTGGGCAGTGCCCCAAAATAAATCTATGCATTCACGAAAAGCTACCAAATCCCCCATTCACTAAATGTTTCAAATATGAGCACTCCTTTCCCAAATTGATGTTTATTGGGTCTGAAATATCTATTTCAAAATGGAGATACTGAAATTGGAGTTCTGTCCATCAAAAACCTACAAATTTATACCCAACTATAAAGAGAAATGTATCATTTTCATTTTTTTTTTATATAAAGAGAAATGTATCATTTTCACTCCATGGACTTAGGATGAGAATTCCAGCTACAAACTCATAAAAGTTTAGCTGTCATAGATCATCACCAAGAAATCAAGCCCAAAAAAGCAGGAATTGACATTCAAGGGGAAAGTGTAGAAACTGGGTTATAAGAGGTCCTAGACAAATCAGTTACAATTGTGTAATAGAATGTAAATGATTAAATTAAATTCATAAATTAAAAAATAGGCAGGGATAAAAATAAAGCATGCCTACTATTAATAAGGCTAAGCCTGTCTGCTCATAATCAATTATATCAGAAAGTGAACATATTCTATAAATTTGAAAGAAAAACAAATGTTTAAAGATGTACTTCAAAGACATTTTTAGCTGAAATTTCTGTTTGAATTCATAAACCTCCCTTCTGGTTTCCAATCTGTCACTAGAAGATATACCTAATTGACTGCAATTTCAAAATTGGTAGAAAACAGAAATAGTCCAAAGGCCAATAACAGAGTTGAAATGCCTTTCTTCTTTACCAAAAACTAGGTTTGCATCCAAAGATACAGGCTTTGAAAAATGATTATTTATTTAGCATTAGAATAGGGAAGCCAGGCTCTGTTCAGGAGTTTTCTTGCTTTCTGTTATCAAAATGACATTCTGCTTTACAACCACACTTCCTACATAATAGGATTGCTATTTCCATTTAAAATGTTTAGACCTTTTTCTTAGGGGGCAAAAGAGGAATCGCACAGTAGAGTATTCTGAGCCTTTCAATATGGAAATTGTCCAAATAAGGTACAAATTCAGCACAGCTATTGGCAAAAAAGTGTGACCTTGAGCAAACATTGATATTTCTGCATTTCAGTTAGCTTCCAAAGATCACAAAATTTCAGGCATTAATAGGAGAAAAGAGTAAAGCTTGCACAAACCCAGCACATTCCCAGGGTATCCATTTTGCATAGTTATATATTAAAAAAGGAAACCTAGCAGCTGAGGTTAAAAAAAAAGGAGGTGGGGGGCAGGGGGGGTGACAAAGATGGATGTGAAAAAAGTTTGAGCCTCAAAGAGCTAACGACAAACAGTAAGTCTTTGAGGTTGAAAAATGCTTTTCAAAAAAAATAAATTACCTGGAAATATTTGGATTTCTGTACTCCAATCTTTAAAGCAAAGAATATAGCATGAAAACTTCGGAATACCTTGGATATCAGTGTATATGAGTGGAGTTCATTCACAAATACTTGGGAAAAGCTTAAAGAGGCCCAAGCCTAGAATCACAGGATTTAGAGCTGAAGGGGACTGTAAAAATTATTTCACACCTGAAGAGACTCAAAGTTGGGATTAAGAGAATTTCAGTCAGGTAGCAACTTCAAACCCACAGGGATTTAACTTGGACATTTCTTATAAAAGTTCATTTTCACAAGATAGTCATAGTTATTCTTTAATAGATTCCTTTGGATAGTAGATGTCAGAATAAAATAAAAACTTCTTGGAAACAGAGGAGTTTTCAACCAAATATAAACCATAACTACAATCTACAGGAATTACCAGGTATCCTCTGAACTCTGGATCTGAGTTCCTAAGTACATTGGCCAATTGTTTCACAAGAAATCCTCGTACCAGTGGTATAGGTGTTCACTGCTGGTATTTCAAATCAGTGGAGAAAATAGTGGTTTAATAAATGGTATTGAGACAATTGGCAAAATTTTGAGAAAAAAAAATTTAGACCTTTACTTCATGTCAGTTATAAAAACAAATACATATTAATAAGAAGAGATAAATACTTTTTTTTTTTTTTTTTTAGTTAGAATTCTAAATAAATACAGGCAATTCTGTGAACACTTATTACTATCTTTGAGTTGATACCTGTATGATGAGAAGGAAGCAGTCATGTAAAGATCTGGGAAAGAACAGCCCTAAAGAAGGAACAACTGGTTCAAAGGCACTGACACTGGAATGAGCTTGGCAGGTTCAAGGTCAAAAACATCCAATACGGCTATAATGAAGCCAGCATTAAATAGAGCAGAAGAAGATGAGGTCCCGGAACTAAAAACAAATAAGACCATGTGAGGCCTTGTAGGCCATGGCAAGGAGACTGGATTTTATTCTAAGTGTAATGGATGTTTAAAGGAGCCCTGGTAGCACAGGGGTTAATCCCTCAGCTGCTAACCCAAAGGTCAGCAGTTCAAACTCACCAGCCACTCCAAGGGAGAAAGGTGTGGCAGTCTCCTTCTGTAAAGATTACAGCCTTGGAAACACTATGGGACAGTTTTACACTGTCCCATAAGGTCACTGAGTCTGTATATACAAGGAGAGATGATGGCGGCTTTAACTAATGAGGGGCCCTGGAAGCACAGTGGTTAAGAGCTAACCAAAAGGTTGGCAGTTTGAATCCACCAGCCACTCTTTGGAAACCCTATAGGGCAGTTCTACTCTGTCCTATAGGGTCGCTGTGAGTTGGAATCAACTCCACAGCAGCAGGTTTAACTAATGGATCTGTTGCAGGGCACGCAGGAAAGAAAACCATCCAGGATGATTTCTAAGCTTGAGTTCAAGTCATTGGATGGGTGGTGGTGTCATCTACTTTGCAAACAAAGGGGCAATTTTGGAGAAAAGGAATTAATAGTTGTATTTGGGTCATGGTACATCCAAGATCCCCATTGTATGTCTGTGTAGTAATGCCTAGTAGTCAGTTCAATTACTTAGTGAGATGCCCAGTGAAGGGATTTGGGCTGAACATATAAATTGGAAGAAATCATCAGCATATAGATGTTATTAAGGAGCCCTGGTGGGGCAGTGGTTAAAGTGATCAACTGCTAACTGAAAGGTCGGTGGTTCAAAACCACTAGTGGCTCCACAGGAGAAAGATGTGGCAGCCTGCTTCTGTAGAGATTTACAGCCTTGGAAATCCTATGGGGTCGCTATAAGTCAGAATAGACGCAATAGCAGTGGGTTTGGTTTGGGGTTTTTTGAAACCATGGAACTAAATAAAATTACATAGGATGAAAATAAAAATAAAAGAAGAGGGCCAAAGACTTAGCCCTGAAGGACTTCTATTTTCAGAGGTCTGATAGAGAAGAGGAGCCAGCAACAAAACGGAGAAGGAGAGGTCTGGAAGGCCGGAAGAACACCAGGTTTACAGTGTCACCGAAGCCTAAAGAAGAGAGCATTTCAAGGAGGGAGTCATCAACCATGTCAACTGCTGTTGATAGGTCAATTGGGACAAGAGCAGAGAATTGACAATTGACTCTGGCATGATATAAATCATCGGTGACTTTGATAAGTGTGATAAGAGCTGCTTCAGTAGAGTAGTTTAGATAAAAGCCCCATCCCAATGAGTTAAGGGAAGAAGGAAAATAAGAATGAGGCAGCAAGTATAGGCAATTCTTTCAAATGATTTTGCTATGAAACAGACAAAAAATGGGCAATAGCTAGAGATGGACAAAAAATCAAGGGATAATTGTTGATGCACAGTAATAGGTCATTCTATATGCTGCTGGAAATTATTCTTAATTTAATAATTAACACTGATTTGGCATTTACACTGTGCCACATACTGTCCCACATACTTTCTTGTATTGTTTAATTATCAAAAATATCCCCACTTTAGAGATGAGATTACTGAGAAACAGAGAAGTTAATTAATTTGCTCAAGGTCATAGTGTTAGTAATTTACAGAGCCATGATTTGAAAAAGTCATATAGCTCTTCATCACTATACTTGAAGATGCAAAAAAGAGAGCAAATACTTAAAGAAATGTAGTCCCCAAAAATGGAGACTTGGTGGAACAACAGTCAAGCACTCGGCTGCATAACTAAAGGTTGGCAGTTCAAACCCACCCAGTGACTCCTCAAGAGAAAGACCTGGTGGTCTGCTCCCATAAAGATTCCAGCCTAAAAACCCTATGGAGAAGTTCTACTCTGTCACATGGGTTGGTACGATTCAAAAATCAGCTGACAGCACCTAACAACAACAGTCTCTGCAGAGAGAGAATGTGGGCTCCAAGAGACAAGCAGAGGGATTGGTCTTAGAAAAAAACACAGATGAAAAATAGAGTATATGGACACAGACACAGGTAGTGAGAATTTGTGGTGGGAATAGGTAAGTTTCCTCTGGATTATTTATATAATTAAAAGCAAATTGCTTTAAAATATTATTAAGACTTTCCCTGCCCTCAGAGGGCTTACAGCCCAGTCAGGGAGACAGACATGTAACCAAGCAAGTGGTTCATGTAACGTGTTTAGAATGAAGCCTGAAGCACAGTAGGGACTATGCAAGATAAGCTTCCAGTGAGTGCAATAGTGTTATTGAATGCTGTGTGAGAAGCATGCCCAGAGCACAGTGGGGACTTAAAAGACGGAGTGATTGAATCTACTGTGGGAGAAACAGGACAGAAAGACACCCTAAGAAGGGCTGTTGAGGTAACACTTGGGACAGCCTTTGAAAAAAGAGTAGGTGTGATTAAGCCAATCCGATGGGGCAGGGGATGGTGAAGAGCGTTACAGAAAAGGAAAAAAATAAGAGGGATCAAACCACCTAATAAACATAAGGACCTACAAACAATTCTGTGTGGCTGAAGTGTAAGATTCAAGGACTAACGCGAGAGAGAGCTGGAGATGTAGGTGAGCAAATAACAAAGCCATTGCTGTCAAGTTGATTCTAACTCATAGCAACCATATACGACAGAGTAGAACTGCCACGCAGGGTTTCCAAAGAGCAGCTGGTGGATTCGAACCACCAAACTTTTAGTTAGTAGCCAAGCTCTTAAGTACCAACAGGGCTCCAGATGGGCAGGGCTCAGGAAAAAAAGCACTGGTGGCACAGTGGTTAAGAGCTCAGCTGCTAACCAAAAGGTCAGCAGTTCAAATCTACCAGCCACTCCTTGGAAACCCTATGGGGCAGTTCTACTCTGTCCTATAGTGTCGTAAGAGTCAGAATCGACTTTAGGGTACACAACAACAGTATAATACAAAGAACTACCTGGTCAGATTTGCATTTCAGAAAGATTACTCTGGCTGTAAAATGGAGGGTGCAAACCTGGTGGCAGGGAGACCATTCGTTATCATGATGAGAGGAGAATTAGAACTTATAAAGTAGCTGTAATAGAAGATAAAGGTGGAGCCATAATAAACAGAAAAATGTGGAGTGTGTAGTATTAAACAGACGGAAATAAGTGAGAGAATTATGGGCATAAAATACAATATAAAAGAAACATTTTAAGTACTTTATAAATGAGTAAATACACATACGCTCCCCCCAAAAAGGGCCTCTGTCAAACAAACAAAAAGTATGTGGAGAGTTTTTTTTAAGGAGGGAAAAGAGGAAAGGGGAAAAGATGAGTCAGTAGAGCCAATCGTCCTTAGGGACATAATAAAGGAGTATCTATTTCTTATGCAGTTTAGATTATAGAAGTAAACTATCTGGAAAAAAAAATCAGCTGGCCTTTGGGTTATCAGAAATTATGACCAAGGAATAGCTGGGTAAATTTCAAATAAAGTTGTCTACAACATCAAGGCATACCCTGTGTTAAACATGAACATAGAACAAACTGGAAGTAGGGCTTCATATACAAATTAGGCTATTCCGTAAGACTATCCTGAGTGATGTCCAGGGTGGAATCTGTCAATGTATTTGAGAAGTGCTGAGACACTGTAGCTCTGTTGATTCTCCAAAGGATTCCATTTCAATCAATGTAGATTGGAGTATGAGGGAGAGGGGATAATCAAAGTTGATGCTCCTATTTCTAGCTCGGAGGACTTGGTGGCTGTCTTCATTTTCTAGGGTTGCCATAGCAAATTACCACAAAGTGGGTAACTTTAAAGGGAAGAAGTTTATTTTCTCAGAGTTCTGGAGGCCAGAATTCCATATTCAGTGTAATAGGTCATGTCGATTCTTTCTTAGAGCTTTGAGAGAAGAAAGCTCTGTTCCACGCCTCCTTCTTAACTTCTGGTGACTGCCAGCAAGCCTCGGCATTTCTTTGCATCAGCTTCCATCATCACATGGCTTCTGTCTTGCCTGTGTGTCTGTGTGAACCTGTTTCTATGTCTGTCCTACTCTTTTATGACACGCAGAAGCGATTAGGGTTATGACCTATTCTACTCTGATATGACTCTGTCAACTGATAACATCGGCAAAGAAAAAAGTCCTATTTTCCCAAACAAGGTCATGCTCACCAGTGCAGGGGTTAGAACTTCAACGTATTTTTGTGAAGGACACAATTCAATCCTTAATAGTGGTCGTTTACTGAAATGAGGAACAGATTGGGGTGGGGGAGATGAATTCAAATTGGGCATATTAAGTTTGAGAGGCTGGTCAGATGTGTAGGTCAGAAGCTCAGGCAAAAAAATCTAGATCAGAAACATAGCTTCTAGCCATCAGAACGCAAACAAAACAAACAAAAAAAAAAATAGCACTGAAACATAGCTTCTAGCCATCAGAACACAGATGGTGTTAAAACCATGCACACAGCACCTACATCCAGCAACATAAGGGGGAGAAGCAAAGGGAACCAGAGAAAACATCAGTCGAAAAGGTACATAGGGTACTTGGTAGGACTAGGTTTCAAGACTAATTAACCAATAATGCCAGGGTCAAAGCTGGTTTAGTATTTGAACTTTAATTTAGTCAATGTACGAAAAATATTTGAATAAATACATCGCCACTCACTTAACACAGCTGATAAAAAGCAGGCATAATGATCATTTCTAACACAAGGAAATCTTGCTATAACAATAGCATGACCTTCACGGGAGAATGGCTTTTTGAGACAAATCCTCTCCCTGAACTTTCTTTTCTCTGGCAATTTTCTCCTCTGAACAATTTTGGATCATTAAGAGCTACGGCTTTTAATTAACCTAGTAATACCTCCTAATTGCTACATGTACTCAAGTCAAGACTGAAATCTCTCTAGATAGCATAGTCATGAGACTGCAAAATAAAATTGGTTAAATATAGTATGATTTTTATTAAAAATTGATACCTTCCTTCTCTATGTTTAAAAAATAAAAAAGGCCCTCCTTGTATATACTCTTCCTCATCACCTGATTTCATTCCTTTTAAGGGATATGAGGTGAAGAAAGAAATATTAAGGACCCATGCGAAATGTTAATTAATGAGTTTACCATTGACCAATTGCTCTTGTAAAGAAATATTTTGTGCAGTGAGTCTCCAGAAAGAGAAGCACCACATTTCTTTCTACTTTCAGTAACCTGAGAAGCCACACTCAGATGCTGAAGACCCTAAAGTGTGTGCTCTCATTCCTTATAATTAAATCAGATTTACGAGAAGTGGAATTTTTTTTTATCACAGTTAGCATGAGATTCAGATCATTAATATTTTTTTTCATGGTTTCATATACCTCTAAACAGAGAAGGTGAAAATGTTCTCCTTTCCTACCTCACAGAGGGATTTCAAGGTGATACTCAATGTCTGATACAATAATTTTGTGGTTCTTGAGAAACAGTAGGCTCCCTAGGACACACGCCTCAAATTCTTTTCTACTCCTTTCCCAAGGATTCCTGAGGGATATGGCCCAGTCCCATCTTTTAAAGGCTACATACAGAACCAATTCTCAAAGTGCACATTATGTGTGCATGTGAAGGGATGGGGTACATGTTTCATTTGCCCTACTGTTTCTTCCCTACTTCTAGGTACATGTGGCCATAATTTCTTAGGAAAGGTGGATCCTAATTAAAAATGCCCCTGAACCTTAAAAGCATGTGAGTGGCCATCTAGGATACTCCACTGGTCTCACCCCTTCAGGAACAAGAAAGAACGAAGAAAACTAAAGACATAAGGGAAAGGTTAGTCCAAAGGACTAATGGACCACATCTACCACGGCCTCCACCAGACTGAGTCCAGTACAACTAGATGGTGCCCAGCTACCACCACTGACTGCTCTGACAGGGATCAAAATCGAGGGTCCTAAACAGATTTTTTTTTTTTTTTAAACAGAGCTGGACAAAAACGCAGAACGAAATTCTAACTCAAAACAAAAGAACAGACTTGCTGGCCTGACAGCGACTAGAGAAACCCTGACAGTGTGGCCACCAGACACCTTTTGAGCTCAGAAATGAGGCCACTCCAGAGGTTCACCCTTCAGCCAAAGATTGAACAGCCCTATGGAATAAAGTGAGACTAAATGGGGTGCACCAGCCCTGGGGTGGGGACTGGAGGATAGGAGGGAACAAGAAGGCTGGTAATAGGGAACTCAGGGTTGAGAAGGGAGTGTTGACATGTCATGGGGTTGTTAACCAATGTCATACAACAATGTGTATACTGTTTGATGAGAAACTAATTTGCTCTGTAAACCTTCATCTAAAGTTCAATAAAAATAAAATAAAAATGCCCCTGAAACCTTTCTGGCTCAGCCAATTTTTTTTTTCCTTTAGAAAAGAGCTCTCTGACATTCTTTCAAGTCATTGGGGACCAGGATAAATTGCATCCCATTATCGTTTTCCTTCAGCTTCCGTCCTGCACCCCATGCATTCTTTGAGGCAAGAGCCTGCTGAGGAAACCAGACGTGAAGTCAAACTAAATAAAAACACCGTATCTTTGCTTCTTCTTGGCTGCATGATGTTATTGCTAAATAGAAGCCGCACAATATATCAAATCCAGAGATTGCTTTAAAAAGGGGACAAAAAATTACAAATCACTACAGAGTAAATAACGGCTTTTGCAATTTAGCAGCAGAAACGATGTAATACATATAAATAAGACAAAAACATTCTGTGATATAAATTCTTTTACTGGCAGAACAGACTGACACAACCTTGAAAGCATCCTCGGGAGCCTCAGCGTAACTGGGTGTGACAGCCTGCACTCAACATTTACATGCTGTGATATTTTACGTTTGGCTCCTGAAGTGTTATGAATAAACTCTAAATAAAACCATTTCCCTACGGATTTGAGTCGGGGTGGAGGGGGTAAGACTTTGGATTGAACTCACCTTGAAGGAAAGTTATTCATCCTTTCTAATGGAGCCCTGGTAGCACAGTGGTTAAGAGCTCAGGCTGCTAACCAAAAGGTCTGCAGTTTGAATCCACCAGCTGCTCCCTGAAAACCCTATGAGTTCTACCCTATCCTATAGGTCTCTATGAGCTGGAGTTGACTGGAGGGCAACAGGTTTGGTTTGGTTTTAGAGGGGAAAAAGAGTTGCAGGCAGTAGAGAAAAACAGAGTGTGAGCATCAAGATGACTGGGGAATGCTGGAGAAAGGTGGGAATACTAATGCCTCTTCATTAATCTAAAAAGTCTTTCCTTGGAGTTCTTCTGATCAGAGGGAGAAGGTGAAGTCAGACTCCTTGGAAGCCATGTTTTAGTCTCTGGGGCTGCAAATTCTGGTTCCAGCATTACCAACTTCCAGTGGGCCAACATTTACCACTTCTGCTCAGAAGGGTAGCTCATCCTTTGGTCCTGACTCTATTCTCCCCATTCCTGCCTTCCTACCACTACTCAATAAATCAACCTTTGCTAAGAACCTACTATGTGCTGAAAAGTACATATACTAGCCATCCTGACAACTCCACGGACAGACATATCTACAACAGGACCCACTGGGCTGCCTCAAGTTCCCTAGCTTCAGTGGAATCCAGGCTCTGCAGGAGAATAGAGGAGGACGCAATAGTATTCACTTATGCTAAAGATTAGGTACATGTGTAAATTGTGTACATGTGATTACATATGTGTATACAAATATACAGAAATAACCACAATTGTCACTTATCTCTTTCACCTAAAGGACTGTGGACTGCAGCCAGCTCCTTTCAAGTACCATTTGGGATCATATCTTGCTTTTCTGTGACATCTTTTTTCCTGTGACATTACCCTTGATACTCATCTTACTCGAATTTCATTTGTATAAAAATAATGAGGAAGATGGTAACATTTTTTAATGTACTGTAATTTGTCTCACACTGGGGCCATCAATATGCAATATCACCCTTCAGTAATGTATAAGCAATCTAAGAAGCATATCTAACACTGGAGGCCCAAGGGCTAAAGGCATCTCAAAACACCAGCCACTGGGGTGAGAGCAGACTCAGTTATCTGCTAGCAGGCTTTGCTAATTCAACCAAGATTACTTTTACAAAGGGTTTTAAGAATTCCAAAAAAATGCTAAACTATTGTACTCTGTCCATTTTAGTTGAATCTGATAAACTTCCTGGTTTTTCTTATAGAAAATCATTTCATTGATCTGTCCAGGGTTAATTATCCAAGTGCTAATCTTAAAGGCGGTTGTCAGCCAGGCTAAATCTCTTTTTTTTTTTTGCCTTCGTCCAGTCAGCTTTGAAAAATTACCGAGATTCTAAAGGACACAAACTTCACAGTGTGAAAAGACTATAGATCAGGGTCCATCTTTCCAGCCCCACTCATACTCAAGAACCTGGAACTGGAGAAGCTTCTCTCTGTGCCATGCTCTGTACTACTGTCTCCCTTTTAGGAAATTATCAAAGTCATAGTTGATAAGCCTCATACTCCTTTTCCACCCAAAAGAACAGAGCATTATAGTAAACTTCCTGCCAGGTATTCTTGTAAATAGATAATTATACCACATACACATAATGAACCCCTAACTGTACACACACAAACACATGAACTCACAGGCTCTCACACTCGTATACACAACCACATGCCTCCAAGAGCGTAAGCGCTACTCTCTAAGATCTAATTTCTAACTACAAGTTGAACTGCAGGTTTATTTAGCCTTTGCTCCATAGGATTTGAAAAGCCATTCAGTTTGGCTGCTTTTCCGCCAAATGAGAAGAAAACTACATAGCCTAAGACTATACTTGAAGCTTTTAAATACCCATATTCCTTTCTTATAAGAGAGACAAGTATGGACTCTGTCCTATATTGCTAAATTACTCATAAAAACAGCTGATTTTTCTTTTGGAAAAGAATGGGTTAAGGGCAAGCTTTTAAAGAAAATAAAGCAAGCAATCAGGGGACGTTCCCTAGGAAGTCCTGGGTGTTTTCTAGGGCAGGGGAAATTCACAGCAAGAGGGCAGAAGAGCCTGAATTATTAAAACTGCAGTGTTAATCTACTCAAGCTACTAAGGAGCCCCCGGGACGTGGCCGCGTGGGGTTTTTCCACAGGCTGCGGGAATACCAACGAGGAACACGGCTGCGGGTCACACTGCTCCCCTCACATTTTCATCCTGATGGTGCTAGCTGAATTGTTTAAGAACAGTTGTGTCCTTTGAAACATGTTAGCCACCAAAAGGTGGATGTGATTAGTTAGACCTTAACTCGGAGGGGTGAGGGAGAATGTTTTTAATCCTGCTTTCTCTGTTTTTTTTTTTTTTTTTTAAAGGCTTTCCTGAATTGGAAATGAAGTAAAAATGGAAATGTGCGGATACCCTGGTTACCTGGCAACCCAAACTCATAGCTGCATCTGCTGCATCCTAATGTCCTAACTGCCTCCAGCGTGGCAGAGGCAGTCAGACGGGATTCCCTTTATGTGAAGCCTCTTTGTTCTCGTCCATTCATTCATCACCCATTATTTGATTTCCAGTCAGGAACCCAGATTTCAGCACACTCTAATGCTTGTCTCTGTAGGGCAGGAGGCTTCCTCTAGGGAATTTACTACAACACCCTTTAAAATGAATCAGTGTTTTGCAAACCCCCTGGGAAAATTTGTGTTAAAAGGAAAAGGCAAGAAGGGGGACTGGGGGAGGACTGCTCCAGGCTGCCCTGCGGTTCCTACCCCGTTGCTCTAGGAAATCCGCAGTGTCATGCCTATTTCATCGGAACCTCACTGCCTGAGGCTCCTCTCGGGAAATTGCCTGTCACACTGCAGATTCATCTATAATCAGCCCAAATTGGCAACTGCCTGGGGCAACTAGCAGAGGGCCGACTGCCACAATCCACGGGTTGCCTCCACCTTCTGCGACCCTCCTGCCCCACCCCCACCCCAGGCCAAGCCCTTGCCAGTTATTTCTGGACTGAGAAATAATATTCTGGGATGAGAAATAATATTCTAGGGCTGTTTTGTGGATTGCAGTTTTGACTTTGTGTCTAAGAAATAATTTGGAGACTGTCAGAGAGCCACATGCTGAATTCCAAACAGAAATTTTTTTTTAATTAACATTTTGCTCTCCTAGGAAAATGCTACATATTCTCTCTAGGTTTTTTTTTAATTAAAGATCAATGGTTCTGACAATGATTCTGTTCATCAAAAAAGGTTTATCCGCTTGGCATTCTTTTAAAGATTTCGTTCTCCCAGGGCCTTGTCCATTTTACCGTTTGTTTTATCTACATCAGGGGCTTTGAATTTTTAGTTAAAAATAAATCTTAAAGTTTTTCCTATTAATCAGCATCTTTGTTGAAAAGTTGTATTAAGGGTGGAGAATTTAACTATAGGTATTACAATATAGAAAAACAGCTAATTCACAAATCCATTCATTCAACCAAATAGATTGAGAAATTATAGCATATATGACACTATGCTAAAAAAATATATGGCTGAGGAACACCGTGGCCACAGAGGTCATCTAGGTCACTTGGCATAACAAAGTTCATAAAGAAAATGTTCTACATCCAACTTTGGTGAGTCTGGGATCTTAAAAGCTTTGGAGCAGCCATCTAAGATACTTCCCGCTGGTCCCATCCAGTCTGGAGCAAAGGAGAATGAAGAAAACCAAAGATACAAGGGAAATATTAGTCCAAGGGACTAATGGACCACAAGTACCACACCTCCACCAGCCTGAGCCCAGAAGAACCAGATGGTGTCCGGCTACCACCACTAAGAGCTCTGACAGGGACCACAATAGAGAGTCCTGGAAAGAATAGTAGAAAAATGTAGAACAAAATTCAAATTCACAAAAAAAAAAAAAAGGACCAGACTTACTGGTCTGACAGAGACTAGAAAAACTCCCAAGACTATGGCCCCCAGACACCCTGGTAACTTAGAACTGAAGCCACTTCCAAAGTTCACCCTTCAACGATTAGACAGGTTTGTAAAACAAACAATAATGCACATGAGGAATGTACTTCTTAGTTCAGTCATGTACACTAGACTAAAAGGGCAACACCTACTCAAAAGCGATGATGAGAAGGCAGAAAGGGACAGGAAAAAATGGACAGATGGAAACGGGGAATTGGAGTGTGGAAGGGGAGGGTGTTGACATATTGCGGGGACTGTAATCAAAGTCACAAAATAATTTGTGTATAAATTGTTGAATGAGAAACTAATTTGCTCTGTAAAGTTTCACCTAAAGCACAATAAATGTATATATATATATATATGTGTGTATGTCTGAAGTACAAAGATAAGCATGACATAATCTCTGCTTTCAGAGAACTCTCATTCTAAAGAGAAACATGCTGTGTATATACTCTACTATAAAACAAGGAAAACATGCTAAGGATCAAAAAAAGACATAAGCAAACTGCTATGAGAAACTTTTGAGATACAATCGCTTTCAGCTCTGGTGGTCACAGGTGTAGTGAAGGCTTCAGGTAGGAAAGGGTATTCAGTCCAGACCAATGAATGGGTAGAATTTTGATAAATCAAGATAGAAAGGGCATTTGAGATGCAGGAAATGGAGTGACCAACAGTATAAGGGCAGAAAGGTACATGAAACATTCAGAAATTGGTTATTAGTCTAGTTTGGCCAATGCACTGAATGTACAATTGTCGATTTTTCAAATGTGGTATATCAATCGATCAATAATGATGCCTTCCACAATTCATTCGCTCATTCATTCGGCAAATATTTACTGGGTGCCTACTGTTCAAGGACTTAAAACAATACTGAATGAGTGATTCTGCAATGATTTTTCACAAGGCTCTTCCAAACAAGAGTTGTTGATATTGCTACAAAATATGCTATGCATATATAATGTGACTTCTTCATAAAGAAGTTCCATTGTTCCAAAGGGCAACACAACAGCTTGTTGGAAGACACTGCTTCAAAGCATAAAGTTTCAATGCATAAAGCACCCATAACATTACAATATCCCAACTACATGCAGTGGTGCCTCCCAAACTGTTGCCTAAGGAACTGGGCGCTTAGGAGGGTGAAGCACTTCCATTTCATTTGGAACTAGCCACCATACCAATTCCCTTAAAGACTGGACATATACATTTTACCTAAAGGGGAGGAAAATGAGTGTAATAATATTCCCAAACAATATTCTTCAACCTTATGGATAAAAGGAGGACAAAACACTTGCTGGATCTACTTCATTTAACCTTAATGTAAAGATAAAATAGGACAATATATTAGAAGTGATCGTAATCCACAGCACACTAACAAATATTCGTTTATTTTACCACAAAGATCAGGCTTTGCTGCTGATTCAGTGCTGCTATAACCCTCTCACTGAAATGGCCCCAGCATGCACATTAGGACAAGTGGGGCTAAGACAAGCTGGAAGCTCTATTGTGAATTATTTCTTGGATTTCAGAAGAGGGTTGGGGACCATGTGGGTCACCAGTCAGTCTAGATAAGCAATGACAATCACAGTGGCAGCAGCAAAACCGAGACAGTAACTTTGAGAAGCCTTTAGACATTTGCTGGTTGTTAGGAGGCTTCATCAAGATGGATCCCTGCCATGAAAATTGACATTATGTTGCTTGTATTATAAAAAATTAATCCAACTTGGGATATAACTGTGAAGGTATTTGCATCCAAATGGCTTGACAACAGGAGTCATCTCAGGTGCTGCTTTTGGTTTAGAGCTACTTCCCACTCGTATTTTGGCTATACTATCTGAAACACCAAATGAAGCAAAGACTTCAGATCATCATAACTCATTAAATCATCATAACTGCTGAATCTGAGTCACATAATAATTTTCTTAACCATCTTTGCTGGTCAAAATATTATTATTTCAAGAAAGACAGATAGAAAACAGCCGTTATTGACTGCTTGCTGTGTGCCAAGCACTCTAATTGGTGTTTCAAACATTAATTACCTCATGTTACATCCAAAAGACCATTGTATGCCAAGGGATGTATGATTAAATGTAATGCTTTCATTTCTTGTAAGTTGTTAGAAGCGTATAAATCTCTGGCTGGGACTAGCCCAACATCCCTTAACCTTTTGTCCCTCAGCCTTTTCCAGGACTTTAAGAGGTCATTTGCTGAGAGACTCAGGCAGAATTGGGCCTGAGGCAAAGTCACAGAGATTTGGGACTGCTTCTGTGGCACAGTCAATAAGGATAATTAGCAAAAATGATTACTAAGGGCAGCTGGAAGGGATTTATAACAAACCAATCAACAGTAATTGCGGCTTCTTCCAGATTGAGGAGAATGAAGAATAAAGTATCAAGATTATTATGCCTTCTTCTCTAGGAGGAGGAAGAGAAGATTAAAACAATTATGTAAAAACAGCATGGGAGAGGTGTCTGACCTCCTCTAACCCCACAAGGGGGATGGAGAACCAAGATCAACAGCCCAAGGCTGATTCCTATGAGGCGGAGGTCAGACATGCCTCCTGCCTCGGCCATCTTTACCAACTCGGACACCAACTGTTCCTCCCATTGCACTCTCTACTCTGCTGAGCTTGATAATTCATTGCAACGGCCACACAGAACTCACAGACCGTACTCACAACTATGGGGTTTATTAGGGAACCAATAGTTACAGGAACACTAAGGATACAGTTCTTCCATCACAATAGCCTCTCCCCAGGTGTACTCGCAGGTACGCCCCCTCCCTAGCCTTCAGTCTCTGCCCAAAGGCACTCAGCTTTCTCTCTCCATGGGCCAGGAAGCCCACCACACCATCTCCTGCTGCCAGATCTCTACTCCTGGTCTCTCCTTCAATTCCTTTTTGCTCCGGAATTGGCTCTCTTTTAGGGCAAAACTGACAAATCCTCTTGGCAGGCAGGCCACAATTACCCTATCACACAATCACCTGGGTGGGAGTTACAAGACCATGGCTAGAAAGACTACGCAACAAAAGTAATTAATTCACCACAGATTACAATGAACATGTTAAATAGTGTGCATATTAAAATGTCTACTACTGTCTGGAGTACATTCCTCAAAAGCATATAACTGGATACAAAGGTTAAATTCATTTTATCGAAGGGCTTCCTTTCTTGAAAAATCCACATCAATGGAATTCCATGGGTTAGCTTGTATTGTTGTTGTTGTTGTTAGGTGCTGTGGAGTCGATTCCGATTCATAGCGATCCAATGTACCACATGTATTAAACCAAAAAACCAAACCCAGTGCCGTCAAGTCAATTCCAACTCATAGTGACCCTATAGGACAGAGTAGACCTTCCCCAGAGAGTTTCCAAGGAGCACCTGGCAGATTTGAACTGCCAACCCTTTGGTTAGCAGCCGTAGCACTTAACCACTAAGCCACCAGGGTTTCCACCACATGTATTAGAAACTGACAAATAGGAAGGCTAAGGATTTTTTTCATTAACTAATTTCTGCGTTTTATTCTCACCGATAAAAGACTTTCTCTTTTGTCTTCAAGGCAAACCAAATCTCATCTTGACCATGATGACTTCCCCCAAAAGTCACAAATCTTAAGAAAGGTATGATGCTATCCCCTGAATCACACTCCCTTGTCAAAATCAATATCTCCCTCCCTTCACTGCTTCAAGTGTGCTTTCAAAAGGAAACTGACATTAAATCCCTACTGGGTCTGTGTGTTGGAAATATTTAGGAAAGACTTCATTTAAAGCACTCATTTTAGGACATGTACAAATCAATGATCAAAACCCCACAATATGATTATTAAGTACAATTCATATAGTGCTACCACATTACACATGTATTTCATATCGTATTCCATAACAAGGGATTTCTTGAATACCTGAACATTCTATTTATTTAACCTAGCTAGAGAACAAATTTGAAGATATTTCCTAAATATTAGCAAAATAGCTTTTCTAAATCTGAAATTCCCATTAAGAGATTAGGGGTCTATATATATGTGAAAATTGTGTCCATTTTTAGTCACGCCCCTAAGGGAGCACAAATATTCTTCTGTTAAATGGATTTTGCAGGGGCATGAAGAAAAATGAGAATATGCATGTGAAAGCATTATGTAAACTACAAAACATAATGCAAACCTAGGATATTAGCTCCCTTTCTATCCCCTGTATTCTTCATAGGACTGACTTAGAGTAAAAAAGGATAAAATCTAAGTCTGTCTGTCTGTCTCTTATAAGTAACAAAATGTCTCAATCACTATCAGAGCCACTAATAGTGCTTTATACTAAAGCTTTGTGCTTGCATTCAAACTGGATATGGAGCCCACTAACATAATTTGCTTGAAAGATGTAAAATTGTCACTATTCAGCCATTTTTAACTTACAAAAATGGTATTTCGTGGTTCAAACTAATACAAAGTATTAGCCATGCTTCTAAGTTCCTGTAAAATTACAAAAACGTTATAAAAACTAGCTGTTACGATTATGTTACATTATATATGCTATGATTCTGATAGAATTTGCATTTATAGAAGATGAATAAGAACTATACTGTTCCAAAAAATGTTGGGGCATAAGCACTTGGAGGAAGAAGATAGGAAAGGGACAGCTTTTCTGACTGAGGCTGACTGGAACCTACGCATCAGTAAGAGACTAGCTGCTGCAAGAAACCTCAGACATAATACATCTCACACTAATCTGGAAACACATTGCTATGAAACTAATAGGATGTTGAAGGGCTCTTTCCCTTTGTGGCACATTTTCAACTAAAACCCAAAGCTGAGGATAATAGGTGCTAAGAACCCCCACATTCTAAAGAGAACTGCCAGATGTATCTGCAGAATTTATCAGTCATGCAGCTATCACCCACTATTCCCACCAGCCTGTATAAGCAAAATTAGAAATTCTAGAATTCCCATGTGTTTCTGGGTTGTTGGCCTAGGGGTGGTTCTCATCTCCAGTGTAAGTTGGAAATGTGAGGAGGCATTTTGGGGGGTACTACTGGCATTTAGTGAGCAGGATCAAGGGATGCTGAATATCCTGCAATGTAAGACAGAGCCTTATACGGCAAAGAATTGTCCCGCCCAAAATGCCAACAGCACCCCATTAAGAAACAATGGCGTAAGATAAAAGTCCTAAGGATTTTCCATTTCCTTCCAGGGACAAGGCTACTATCCTACCCCAGGCCAAGGGAGAGGTGCTTCAAAATTAACAGTGCTGCAAGAAGGGGAGGCTGGCATCTATTCCCCAGGTGGATTCTGCCTATGAGTAGATTTGTTGATCTGCCTTTGTGCCCTTTTGAACAGAGAATAGATGGAAATTGATTGGAGAAAGATGGCTTATGGAGGAAAAGGGCAGCAATGTAGTGGTATGCCTCCCATCTTTAGTATGGCAAGGATAGGTGCATCTCCTCTGGATCAAGTAGACAGCATGAAGTTATCCAGACTTAAGCTGCATGGTCTGAGGGCTGCCAGACAGGTGAAGAGAGAATTGTTGCTAGATGCTTGCTGTCATGGATTGAATTATCTCCCCCCAAAAATATATGTATCAATTTGGCTGGGCCATGATTCCCAGTATTGCCTGGTTGTCCTCTATCCTGTGACTGTAATTTTATATTAAAGAGAATTAGGATTAAGGTCATGTCCCTGATCCAATGTAAGGGGCGTTTCCCTGGGGTGTGGCCTGCACCACCTTTTATCTCTCAAGAGATAAAAAGGAAAGGGAAGACAGCGGAGAGGGGGTACCTCATACCACCAAGAAAGCAGTGCCAGGAACAGAGCGCATCCTTTGGACCTGGGGTCTCTGCACAGAGAAGCTTCTAGTCCAGGAGAAGATTGATGAAAAAGCTTTCCCTGGAGCTGACGCCCTGAATTTGGACTTTCAGCCTACTTTACGGTGAAGAAATAAATTTCTCTTTGTTAAAGCCATTCACTTGTGATGTTTCTGTTATAGTAGCACTAGATAACTAAGACACTTGCCTTACAGAGAACACGGCCAGCCAAGGAAGAACACATTACTCCTATGTAGTGCTCCCATACCTAACGCACTGGAAAGAGTGTTAGGGTTTTTCCATTATTCCTCCCAAACCCTAACATACTGGAGTTCCAGGAAAGGTATAGAAAGAGCAAGCCAGCCTCCCACCAATGCAGATCTCTCAGCAATGCAGGTCACCTGGGTCCAAGGCTAAGCCTGGAGGAAGAAAAGAGTACTCAACTGGATTTGAGGTTGAAATTTTAAACTGATTAAGCTACACTGGAATTTTTTACCCAAAAGTATCCACAAAAAATGGGATCTGTCCAAGATATTGTTCAGATGAAAAAGATTTGATAGCACATGTTTGATGGCAAGAAATAGAGAGAGAAAGAGAGAGAAACAAAGCTGCTTCTTATTTGTATCTCACCAACTACTGGTTAATAAGGAATATTCTCATCTGATAATTTTCTGCATGACAGTATATAGCTATAATTCTAGTATGTAAATGGAAGCATTTTAAAAATAACTAAAAACACTTCATCATAATAGCTGTCTTAGCCAGGGTCATTGATTGCAAGCAACAAATAGATCTTCATTCTCTTAGGCAAACAGTAAATTTACTGGGAAAATACTGCAGGCTCACAGTGTTCCTTCATTCAATAAGTACTTATCAAGTATTACTATGTGTCAGGGATTGTGTCAGATACTGTTATAAGCATTTGGACACAACAGTAAACGAGAGACAAAATTCCTTCCTTCAAGAAGCTCACCTTCTAATGGGAGAGGCAGACAAAAACAAGAAAAATATACAGCATGGTAGGTGGTGTCTAAGGGAAAAACTAAAGCAGAGAAGGGGGAGAAGGAGTTCTGTGCACATGCCCACCTGTGTGTGGTATGTGTGATGGGGTGTGTGTGTGTGTGTGTGTATAAGGGGGATTATTGTTCTTTTAAATAAGAATGATCGGAGAAGGCTTCCATGGAGTTGACATTTGTGCAAAGCCCGAGAGGGAAAGAACCAGTACTAGTTGCCCTCAAGTTGATTTCAACTCATGGCAACCTCATGTGTGTCACAGTAGAACTGTGCTCCATAGAGTTTTCAAGGGCTGATTTTTTGGAAGTAAATGACCAGGCCTTTCTTTAGTTAAAGTTAAAGACACTGTGGAATTCTGTCAGAAGGTACAATGGCAGAGGCTGCCACCACTGCAGATGGACCCTGATAGGACTGTGACCACCAACAAATTCTAACCACCCCTTCAGTTTATGTCCTTCACTAATTCCACCCAATCACTCCAGGCAAGTACATCTACACAACCAAGCCTCCCCAAATGAGAAATTACTTGTTTATTTGCCAGTGTGTATAGGGGGTGAGAAAACCCTGGTGGTGTACTGGTTAAGTGCACAGCTGCTAAGCAAAGGGTCGGCAGTCCAAATCCACCTTGGAAACTCTATGGGGCAGTTCTACTGTGTCCTATAGGGTCACTATGAGTCGGAATCAACACAACGGCACTGGGTTTGGATTTTTATAGGGGGTAATTGTCCCCAAGGTCAGTGTCAACCATGGGTTCCCTAAAAAACATTTCACATCAAGACTCAGGATCCTCACCTTCATTTTAGATGTTCCTTCCAGCTTTCCTCACCTCCTATTTTCTCTATAAGCAGCAGTGCCTAATTAAGTCAGGGGATGGTTCAGCTTTCTAGTGTTTCTCAAAATGGGGTTCACCAAACGGGTGCATCAGAATCATCTGAGAACTTGTTAGAAATGCAAATTCTCAGACTCCACCACAGATTTACTGAATCAGAAAAGGCATTGGGGTGGCAACCTTTAGTTTAACAAGCCCTGAAGCTTGAGGACCACTGCTCTAGGTTCTATCACTGTTCTGGATGCTGCGCCTTTCAGTGTGATTTTATACAGCTGGAGTGGTTATCTGCCTGCCACTTAGCAATCCCCACTCCCTGCTCACGTGCTCACAGACAGTCTGCTGGAACCTGATCTCCTTCACTAAGGTTTCCCAGCTTGGACACAAGTGATCTCTGCCTTAACAAGGTCATGGAAGTGCCATAGGCACATCCAAACTCCCTGAGGGACCAAATTTCTGGACTGACTGCTATAAGGACCATGGTCTCAGGGAACATCCAGCTCAATTGGCATAACAGAGTTTATAAAGAAAATATTCTACATCCTACTTTAATGAATAGCATCTGGGGTCTTAAAAAACTTACGAGCAGCCATCTCAGATACTCCATTAGTCTCACCCTGTCTGGAGCGAGGGGGAATGAAGAAAGCCAAAGACACAAGGGAAAGATTAGTCCAAAGGACTAATGGAGTACAACTACCATAGCCTCCACCAGACTGAGTCCAGCACAGCCGGTACCCGGCTACCACCACAAACTGCTCTGACAGTGGTCACAATAGTGCATCCCAGACAAGGCTGGAGAAAAATGTAGAACAAAATTCTAACCCAAAAAAAAAAAAAAAGAAGACCAGACTCACTGGTCTGACAGAGACTGGAGAAACTCCAAGAGTATGGCCCCCAGACACCCTTTTAGCTTAGTAATGAAGTCACTCCTGAGGTTCACACTTCAGCCAAAGTTTAGATAGGCCCATAAAACAAAACGAGACTAAATGGGCACACTAGCCCAGGGGCAAGGACAAGAAGGCAGGAGGGAACAGGAAAGCTGGTAATGGGAACTCAAGGTCACAAAGGGGAGAGTGTTGACATGTCGTGGGATTGGCAGCCGATGTTACAAAACAATATGTGTATTATTTGTTTAATGAGAAGCTAGTTTGCTCTGTAAACCTTCATCATCTAAAGTATAAAAACAAAATCTCTGCCTTAAAAATTTTTTAAGGATCTGTCCTTATCTCCTCATGCCTGTAAAAACATAAGAGGTTAAAATGAACATTCCTATAAAAGGAATGTACACATATGTACAGTATTTTATTTTGACAACCAAAGGTAACAGGATAGGTGACATGACACCTTGAATTATGAGATCATGGAGAAAAACCATGTGTTTTCTGCATGATACCCAAGACATTGTCAGTACTTTACAAATATTTGAAAAATGCTCATTTATTAGAATACAGAGAAATTATTGAAGTTGTCAAGAATTTCATTTTACTGGGATCCATAACTAACACCCATTGAAGCAACAGCCAAGAAATCAAACCACCGATTGCATTGAGCAGATCTGCTGCAAGAGCCCTCTTTAAGGTATTAAAAATGAAAGAAGTCACTTTGAGAACTAAGGCGTGTCTGACCCAAGCCATGGTATTTTCAATTGCCTCACATGCATGTGAAGGTTGAACAATGAATAAGGAAGACCCAAGAATCAATGCATTTGAATTATGGTGTTGGTGAGAATATTGAATATGCCGTAGACCGCCAAAAGAATGAACAAATCTGTCTTAGAAGAAGTAAAGCCAGAATGCTTCTTGGAAGTGGAAATGGTGAGACTTCATCTCATGTAATTTGGACATGTTTTCAGGAGGGACCAGTCCCTGGAGAAGGACATCATGCTTGGTAAAGTAGAGGGTCAGCAAAAAAGAGGAAGATGCTCAACAAGGATTGACACAGTAGTAGCTACAACAATGGGCTCGAACATAGCAATGCTTGTGAGGATGGTACAGGACCAGGCAATGTTTCTGTTGTACATAGGGCCACTATTAATCACAACCAACTTAAGGGCACCTAACAACATTTATTAGAATAGTTGAATTCTGATTACGCTGTTTGGAAAACTACCTGTCATAGGTTCTCCTTGGGTACAGAGTTGACCCTCAGTACAATGAAACCCATGGAATAGAGAGACGATTAAAAGCAGAGTTTCAGAGAAATTTTTATAGCTTTTTTTTAAAATGCAAATTTATATCCCTGAATAAAGTTCCATGCAGTTCTTTTTTACCAAAACTAAATGAGCCTCCTCCATTTCCATGAATTTATGATTCTCATGGGTCTTGGGAAAAAATTCTAGCATCGTTTTCCAATGAAATTTTATTTCACAATACTTTATAATATGACTTTTTCCCTTATTTTTCTCTCTAAATAGCCTTCACATGTGTTTTGATAGGTTAATTTCTTTACTAGCAACATTTAAGTTTTCTTATTATAGAAACAATACATATTCACTTTAAAATGATGTATTAACTTCCTTAAATCAGCATTTTGTATTTTAATTTTATAACTGAATTTTATAATTAGTAGTGTTATCAGGAGAATGGAACTATTTTATAGAGAAATGTGCAAGAATGTAATTTTGGACCCTCTTTCTCTAACGCCAAAACGGTAGCCTCTACCCTTGTTTTTAAAAAATGTCAATCACCAGTGTTATAAATTGTACACTGTATTTCATTGAAAGCTTATGGTCAAATTAGATAAAATATGATTATTTTATGTACATTCAACATCTCTCTATATAATAAAAGAAGTCACATTTTTGTCCAAAACTTGTCTTAAATTGTGGAGTTCAAAACTCCGTCCCATTTTTCCAAGGACCGAATGGAAGTAAGCCCATTCATGGGCAATAATCCTGGAGGGGAAGGACAACAGATGTGGAAGATTTAGTGTTTACTCATTATTGGCCCTGTGCAGCTAAATGATAACTCCACCTTGCTGCTCATCACTTTTCCTTATTAACAAAATATATCCTTGGTATCAAGGGAGCATCATCACACTCCCTGTGTTAACAATGAATAGAAGAGCAATTCCAATTATGTAAGAACAGGGTTAAGGTATAAAGTTTCTTACTGATAATTTTTTAAGATTTGATAAGAAAACGTGTTGTGCTAAGAAATCCCATGATGCAGATATATTTAAACATGTTTTGCTATATATATTAGCCCTGGTGGCACAGTGGTTAAGAGCTCGGCTACTAACCAAAAGGTCAATGGTTCGAATCCACCAGCCATTTCACAGGAGAAAGATGTGGCAGTCTGCTTCCACAAAGATTACAGCTTTGGAAACCCTATCAGGCAGTTCTACTCTGTTCTATTAGGTCACTAGGGGTCCGAATCAACTCAACAGCAGTTGGTTTGGTTTTTGGTTTTCATGTATACATAACGTGTTACTATTGACCCAAAGGTAATAATCTATTAGATCACAAAAATTAATGATCAAACATCCAAAAAAAAAAACTTTAAACAATTAAACCAAATATTCATGGAGAGGAACTTCAATGGGTAATGTATTTTTGAAAATTTATTTTTTTGACAAACTTAGGGCTTCTGCTGCAAAGAGCCTAAAGTGGAATCACCTCTTTTAGACAAGTGGGCTGATAACTGCAACAATGTGCCCTGTGTTCTTAGACAGCAGGAAGTCTTAGTGAGCTGCAGATAGCAGCTCAGGCTGAAGAATTTTGTCACTGCAAGGTCATGTCTGGAGCAGAGTTGGTTGGCTTTTTGGTAAACTCCGTAGCTCCTGATGAGGAATATAGGCTGGAGGGGAAAAAAGAAGTTACTCTAAAACATATGTTAGGAGGCAAATAAAGGACCATGATCCTTATGGAAAATAAAGGGTACTCAGTTTTCAGCTGAGTATGGCAGACAGACCCTAGGGGACCTCTAATAACTTCTGCCCCCTGATGTTAATACCCTTTGTTTCATTCCCTCCCATTGAGTGTGTGTGAGCCCTGTGACTTTCTTCTAGCTAACAAAATATGGCAAAGCTGATGAGATGTGACTCTCTTGATTATGTTATGTTATATAAGACTCCATCTTGACAGGGAAGACAGAGTCCCTTGATGGCTTTAAAGAAGCAAACAGCCATGTTGGGAACTGGTTATAAAGAGGTCTGTGTGACAGGGAACTGGGGGCATCCCTAGGATCTGAGGACAGCCTCCAACCAATGGCAAGTAAGAAGCCGGGGCCCTGAGACATTCAGCTGCAAGGAAATAAATTCTGCCAGCAACGTAAATAAGCTGCTTCAGCAGATTCTTTCCCAGTCAAGCCTTCAGATGAGAATGCAGCCCAGCCAATGCTTTGACTGCAGCCTTGTGAAGGACTAAGTGGAGGATACAGCTAAGTTGTGCCCAGACTCCTGACCCATGCTAACTGTGAAATAATAAGTGTTTGTTATTTTAAGCCCCTAAGTTTGTGGTATTTTGTTACACAGCCACAGAAAACTAAATCACTGAGTCAACATGGAATTCTTTTTACTTTGAATCAACCAAGTTTTGATAAACTCTGTCCCTCATTTATTCATAATGATTCCAACCCTCACTAAGAAGCACGGTACTTATCTCTGTGAGGTTTTCTTCACTTCGGAGAGGGCTAAAGTTTTAAACTAAGGCCTAGAGACACTTGTTAATTCTTTCACAGAGCTAAGGATCACCTCTGCTGTAAGAAAAAAGAATTTAGTAAGTACATAAAAGGAGCCCTGGTGGTGCAGTGGTTAAGTGCTCAGCTGCTAGCCAAAAAGTCAGTGGTTTGAACCCACCAGCCACTCTGTGGGAGAAAGATGTGGCAGTCTGCTTCCACAAAGATTACAGCTTTGGAAACCCTATGTGGCAGTTGTACTCTGTAGAGTCTCTAGGAGTCGGCGTTGACTTTATGGCAACGTTTTCTGGATTAGTAGGTATATTTCTAGGCACGTGTCTAGCTTACCTTAAAGAGAGGAGAAATAAGAAAAACAAGAATAGAATCTTTTATCCATTCGCTTATTCATTCCACAAAGCAAATGCATAAGGATTTATTTAAACAACAACAACAAAAACAAAAGGCTGAATTAAGTATTTTTCCAATATATGAATCACAAAATACCTCAGAGCAAGAAGAGTTCCTAACATCTTCTTTTTGTATACTTTTTTGTTTAATAAATACATACGAAAATAGGCACCTAACTACCAGGCTTGAGATGCCACTAAAAATTTTTCATTCATTGGACAAATATTTACTAAAAACTCTATATGCTAGGCACTTCTCTAAATGCTTATAAGTAGTCAATAAATAAGCAAAGAAACCTGCCTATATGGCACTGTCTTAGTTATCTAGTGCTGCTACAACAGAAATACCTCAAGTGGATGGCTTTAACAAAGAGAGATTTATTTCCTCACAGTAAAAAGTAGGCTAAAACTCCAAATTCAGGGCATCAGCTCCAGGGAAAGGCTTTCTCTCTCTTTTGGCCTTCTCATCAATCTTTCCCTGGACTAGGAGCTTCTCTGCATAGGGACCCCAGGTCCAAAGGACGTGCTTTATTCCCATCACTGCTTTCTTGGTGGTATGAGGTCCCCTACTCTCTGCTTGCTTCCCTTTCCTTTTATCTCTTGTAAGATAAAACGTGGTACAGGCCACACCCCAGGGAAACTCCCTTTACATTGGATCAGGGATGTGGCCTGAGCAAGGGTGTTACATTCCACCCTAATCCTCTTTAACCACAGGCTGAGATTATGATTTATAACACATAGGAAAATCACAAAATGAAGGACAACATGGCCTAACCAAGTTGACACACATTTTGAGGGGACACAACTCAATCCATTACAGGCACTTATATTTTAGCAAAAGGAAACAAACCACAAAAAGAACGAACAACTAAATTCTATAGTGCATTAAACGGTGATGTGCATGAAGGACAAAAAGGAAAAGAGAGTGCAGGGGAGTAGCCTCAGCGCTGAGGACAGCAGACATGGTGCAGTAGGAAATAGGGTGACCAGGGTGGGCCTCCTCAGCCTGAGATTTAGACAAAGACTTAATGGAGCTGATGAACTCAGCCAACCAGATATCTGAGGGAAGAGCATTGCAGAGGGAAGGAAAAGTGACAGCAAAGGCCCTAAGGCAGGAACATGCCTGCCTCTCCTCAAGGAACATCAGGGAGCCACCTACAGTCTTAGCCCAGAAATATCCTGACTTTTATGGCATCCTTAGGGTCTCTAAAAAAAAAAAAAAAATCATGGCACCCCTGGGCCAAAACAAATGCCTAACACTTCCTTTATTAAGTAATTATATCCAAACAGCTTTGTAAGTGTTTACGTTCTCACAATTCCGCAGCCATTTAGGAAAACAATGCATAGACATTTTAGGGGAAAAAATTTCACTTAATTCTTGAATAACCATGATTACTTACAAACCAGGTGTGTACCATTCCTCAAACACTGGAATCAGGATGGACCCTGGCACCCTCATTAACTCTTCCATATTGATTTTTGTGCAGTACTTGTTTATTATATCTCCCTCCAAAAATCCAGCTGTACAAAGATATGCTGTCATCTAAAGGCATGTCGTGCAATCTACTATTGAAAGTCTGAAATAGTTGGCTTGGTGTCTTCTGTATGTTGTTCTGTTTAATTCAAAAATTTTAAATACTACAAGGCACCTCTGGGTGTTGGTTCCAGGACCTGAGCCTCTTTCCTTCTCTCAGCTAAAAAAAAAAAAAACTGTTGCCATCAAGTCACTTCTGACTCACAATGACCCTATAGGACAGAGTAGAACTGCCTCCTGGGGTTTCCAAGGCTGTAAATCTTTACAAAAGCAGGCCGCCACATCTTTCTCCCGCAGGGCACCTGGTGAGTCCAAACGGCCAACCTTTCTGTTAGCAGCTGAGCGCTTAACCACTGCACCACCAGGCCTCTTTCTCTTGGCTAAAGCTACTTCTTTTCTCCCAAGTGGCTTCCTTTCTATAATTTCTCCTGCTGGTTTCCTTTTTTAAGGAGCAACAGGCTGTCTTAATAAGGCTGTAACATATAGAGACAAAGACATGGAGATAAAGAGAACCATACATCCCATTATAGTAATTTAATCATTCAGGGCCTGTATCCTGATGAAGAACTCATTTCCATCCTTCTCTGAGTTTTTTTAAAGAGTTATCCCCTTTTGGATGCTTTAAACACCAAACAGATTGAAACATAGATTAACAAATTAAAACACGTCTCCTCATACCTATGAGGAATGAGAGGCTGGGGGAATGTTCCCTGTCCCCACAAGGACAATTCGATTCACAGTGGAAGTAAGTGGTCCCCTCTGCTAGAATTTGCTCTTATACATTAAGTCTTTCCTGTTCAATTATTTTCAAAATCATATTAACAGTCCGAATCATTACAAAACTTTTTAAAGGGCAAATGGAATATTTGGGCCCATTATGGGAATTTCCAAGGACTAGGGGAAATTTTTTTTTCTAGGAGAAAACCAATACTTTTATTCTAATGAAAATTAAACAGTCGTTAGCTTTTAGAAAAGGAGAGCCTAGGAAGCACGCTCTCATTATGAGACTCAATCATGCGCCTTCATTTCTCCAAATCTCAAGTCACCTTCCGACCGCCCCTGTGACACAGAGTTAACGGCAGAAGGAACGCTGTCATAGCCCATTACCACCGCCACACAAGGTGAAACAGCTGGCAGCTGCCTGGGATTCTCCCCCTCAAAGCGAGAATTAGATCAAAATCAAATTGAACTTGCTTTATGCAAAAGTAAATACAATAGGTCCCTGTCCCCCTCCAAAATAAAAAGGTTAGGATTTTTATAAAGTATAATGAGGAGAAAACGACTTAAACGAAACCTCTGCTTTTCTACATTGTTGGCTAATTACAAAACTAGACATTCAATATCCTACCCCCAAGACTCTACCGGTCTTCCACAGAGCCATAGCGCCATCTACTGCTGAGACCATCATAAAAAAAAAAAAAATAGAGGCTGGCAAAAGTAAAACCAAAACCAAACCAATCATAGCGACCCTATAGGACAGGGTAGAACGGCCCCACAGAGTTTCCAAGGAGCGCCTGGTGGATTTGAACTGCCGACTTTTTGGTTAGCAGCCATAACTCTTAACCACTACACCACCAGGGTTTATGCAAAAATAAAGGGGGTCTGAAAAAGTAACGGTAAAATAAAAATCAACACATTGAGTACCTATTGCATGAATACCATATGCCTGGGTATGTTATCTTTCCTTCGTATTGCTGGAAATTGTGTAAAGCGCTCAGAAGCATAGATTGCCCTGACTTTTGGGGAAGCGATTTACATCATGGTACGAGGAAAGAAAGAGAAGCTCTGTTGGAAGTTTTGCCAGCGATTTCATCAACATTAAATATGAGCCTGGAGGTGGCCATGAGCCGCTCAGCTTGAGCAGAGCCCTGACTGCATTTACTGTACCTCTTCTCAGAAAAATATGGGGCTACTTAGCATTTATATTGCACTTTTTCTCTCCAAACCACTTTACAGAACCTCTCTGATTAATTCCCCCAACGCCCTTGCAAAGCAGTTATTACTCTATACTATTAGCTTCTTCATGAAACTTTTGATGGCCATTTCCACTGCTTGTGAGTGAATTGCATTTACGAAAGAGGGTATCTCCAAAGACTTGTGTCCAGAGTCAAAGAACAATTACCATCTGAAACTGTAATGTCTCCTTTTTTTTAACAGAGAAAAAAAGGCTTATAATTAATTTAAACAGTGTACATATTACCCCTTTGCTGCTCAAAAAAAAGAGTGTCAAAATAAAGGAAAGCACAATATCAGCAATAGAAGACTTTTTTCCCACTCTCACCAGTGCTACCGCATCAAAGGATTCTCTCCTAAAATATCATAATTGTCGTGTCGAGACAAATGCAGATGACTAGGCTGCTAAAAGGAGGTGAACTTTATAAATTAAGACTCTGTGATATCTCAAGGCACTGACTTTTTATTTAAAAGGTAAGCATCTGTCACAACTAACTTAATCACCTTTCATAAACCAAATATTCCTTACAACATTTAGATTAGTGGTGTAGTCCAGGACAAAAATAACAGAGAAGTTATATTCTTTATCAGTAATATTCATACTCTTTCTGTATATAATTCAAGTTTGCACGTCTTAACTGGGCTCTTATGTTTAAAATAAAAGACATTTTTTAGATCACAGAGTGTATTTATTACCTGACTAGCACACAATAGGAGTCCATGGGTGTTTCAAATGGTAAAGGTTGGAGATTCAAGTCCACTTGGAGGCACTGCTAAAGAAAGGCCTGGCAATCTACTTCTGAAAAATAATACTCTGACCAGCATGGGGTTGCCATGAATCAGAATGGACTCAATGGTAACTGCTTTGGTTTGATTTTAGAACACACTTTGTGTTAAAATCCACAGTTTGTAGTACTGTGGGGGCTTGAGTCTTGTTGTGATGCTGGAAGCTATGCCACAGGTATTCAAATACGAGCAGGGTCACCCATGGCTGACAGGTTTCAGCTGAGTTTCCAGACTACAACTAGGAAGAAGGACCCGGCAGTCTACTCCTGAAAAGAATTAGCCAGTGAAAACCTTATGAATAGCAGCAGAACATTGTCTGATATAGTGCCGGATAATGACCCCCTCAGGTTGGAAGGCACTCAAAATATCACTGGGGAAGAGCTGCCTCCTTAAAGTAGAGCTGACCTTAATGACGTGGATGGAGTCAAGCTTTTGGGACCTTCATTTGCTGATGTGGCATGACTCAAAATGAGAAGAAACAGCTGCAAACATCCATTAATAATCAGAAAGTGGAATGTACAAAGTATGAATCTAGGAGAATTGGAAGTCATCAAAAATGAAATGGAACACATAAACATTGATATCCTAGGCATTAGTGACCTGAAATGGAGTGGTGGCGGCCATTTTGAATCAGATGATCATATAGTCTACTTCCCCAGGTTCAACAACTTAAAGAGAAATAGCATTGCATTCATCATCAAAAAGAGCATTTCAAGATCTATCTTGAAGTACAATGCTGTCAGTGATAGGACAATATCCATACCTGTATAAGAAAGACCAGATAATATGACTATTATGCAAATTTACGCATCAATCACTAAGGCCAAAGTTGAAGAAATTGAAGATTTTTACCAAGTTCTGCAGTCTGAAATTGACCAAACATGCAATCGGGATGCATTGATAATTACTGGTGATTAGAATGTGAAAGTTCGAAACAAAGAAGAAGCATCAGGAGTTGGAAAATATGGCCTTGCTGATAAAAAATAATGCTGGAGATCATTATGATAGAATTTTGCAAGACCAACGACTTCTTCATTGCAAATGCCTTCTTTCACCAACATAAACGACAAATATACACGTGGATCTTACCAGATGGAATACACTGGAATCAACTACATCTGTTGAAAGAGAAGAGGGAAAAGCTCAATGTCATCAGTCAGAACAAGGCCAGGGGCCAACTGCAGAATAGACCATCAATTGCTCATATGCAAATTCAAACTGAAGCTGAAGAAACTTAGAACAAGTCCAGGAGAGCCAAAGTACAAACTTAAGTGTATCACACCTAAATTCAGAGAGCATCTCAAGAATGCATTTCGCATGTTGAACACTAATGACTGAAGACAAGTTATGGAATGACATCAAGGACATCATATATGAAGAAATCAAGAGGTCATTAAAAAGACAGGAAAGAAAGAAAAGACCACAATGAACATCAGAAGTAACTCTCAGACTTGCTCTTGAATGTCGAGTAGCTAAAACAAAAGGAAGAAATGATGAAGTAAAAGAGGTGAACAGAAGATTTAAAAGGGCAGCTCAAGAAGACAAAGTATTATAATGACATGTGCAAAGACCTGGAGATGGAAAATCAAAAGGGAAAAACACTCTCTGCCTCTCTCAAGCTGAAAGAACTGAATAAAAAATTCAAGCCTCAAGCTGCAATATTGAAGTACGTTATGGGGAAAATATTAAACTACGCAGGAAGCATCAAAAGAAGATGGAAGGAATACACCAAGTCATTATACCAAAAAGAACTGGTCAACGTTCAACAATTTTAGGAAGTATACAGCATATGATCAGGAACCAATGGTACTGAAGGAAAAAGTCCAAGCTGTTCTGAAGGCATTGGCAAAAAACAAGGCTTCAGGAATTGATGGAATACCAACTGAGATGTTTCAACAAAGAGACGCAGCACCGGAAGTGCTCACTCATCTATGCCAAGAAATTTGAAAGATAGCTACCTGGACAACTAACTGGAATAGATCCACATTTATGCCTATTCCCAAGAAAGGTGATCGCACCAAAAGCAGAAATTATGAAACATTATCATTAATATCACATGTAAGTAAAACTTTGCTGAAGATCATTCAAAAGCGGCTGCGACAGTATATTGACAAGGGACTGCCAGAAATTCAAGAAAAGGATGTGGAACCAGGGACATCATTGCTAATGTCAGATGAATCCTGGCTGAAATCAGAGAATACCAGAAAGATGTTTACCTCTGTTTTATTGACTACACAAAGGCATTCGACTGTGTGGATCATAACAAATTACGGATAAGATTGTGAAGAATGGGAATTCCAGAACACTTAATTGTGCTCATGAGGAAACTATACATAGATCAAGAGACAGTCGTTCAAATAAAACAAGGAGATACTGCGTAGCTTAAAGCCAAGAAAGGTGTGTGTCAGGGTTGTATCCTTTCACCATATCTATTCAATCTATACGCTGAGCAAATAATCCAAAAAGCTGGACTATATGAAGAAGAGTGGGGCATCAGGATTGGAGGAAGACTCATTAACAACCTGTGATATGTAGATGACACAACCTTGCTTACTGAAAGTGAAGAGGACTTGAAGCACTGACTGATGAAGATCAAAGACTGTGGTCTTTGATCTTCGGTATGGATTTACACCTCAACATGAAGAAAACAAAAACCCTCACAACTGGACCAATAAGCAACATCATGATAAATGGAGAAAAGACTGAAGTTGTCAAGGACCTCATTTTACTTGGATCCACAATCAACACCCATGGAAGCAGCAGTCAAGAAATCAGGAGACACATTGCATTAGGCAAATCTGCTGCAAAGGACCTCTTCAAAGTGTTTAAAGCAAAAATGTCACCTTGAAGACATGGCGTTTTCAATCACCTCATATGCATGTGAAAGCTGGACAATGAAGAAGGAAGACTGAAGAAGAATTGATACCTTTGAATTGTGTGTTGGAGAAGAACACTGAATATGTCATAGATTGCCAAAAACACAAACAAATCTGTCTTGAAAGAAGCATGACCAGAGTACTCCTTCGAAGCAAGGATAGTGAGACTTACGTCTCACATTCTTTGGACATGTTGTCAGTAGGGATCAGTCCCTAGAGAGGGACATCATGCTCGGTAAAGTAGAGGGTCGGAGAAAAAGAGAAAGACCCTCAACAAGATGGATTGACATAGTGTCTGCAACAATGGGCTTAAGCATAACAAGGATTGCAAGGATGGCACAGGACCTCGCAGTGTTTTGTTCTGTTGTACATAGGGTCACTATGAATTGGAACTGGCTGGACGGCACCTCACAACAACAACATGTGTTAAAATATGAATGGTTCAAGAGAAAGGATTTACATTCAACCTTCCCAGGAAAGCCAAGCCCTGGGGGCTGCATCGTAGGGAGAAAGCAGACAGAGAGCAAGGCAGCAGAGTCAAAAGGTAGAATCCTAAGCAAGAGTCTAAAGTCAATGTTGGGGGAGAGGGGTGGGAAAGGGACATCCTAGGGCCAGATACCACAGGGCAAGCTTACCTCCTCACTTATCAAAGTACCACACCAAGAGACACCAACAAAGTTCACAAACACTCATTTTTCTGCTTTTATATTTACTTTTCTTTATCCCAGAGATTACCAACCAAAGAGACACATGGGACAAGAATTTTACAATTCATCTTCATGGCTGAAAAATATTCATGTTAGAGATAACCAGTATTTTCAGCTTGTTAAAATTATTATTCCATGGTATGTGGAAAGCAATACATTAAAATGAATGTATCACATACAATTCCCAAAATTCTTTTGGCTAAACTAGGAGGATGTTTGTGGTAATTTCTCAATGCCAGCTTTTTAAAAACAATTTTAGTTATTGCTACACTGTGTAAGAGGATTCATCACCATTCTCTTACCTAATGTATTTTCATACATTTTAGGATAGAGGAAGAAAAGATAGTGTGAACCAAAATTACAATTCTGATGAGCTTATTCATTAGGCCAAATTCTCTTAACGCTCAAGAGAACTCTCTCAGCAATTCCCTAACAAGAAACCTTAAAATTTTTATTAAAAACAGAGTTTATTTTGGGTGGCAGTGAGGGACATAGGGGAAGGAGGCGAGGTTCTTGATCCAGGAACAGAGTGTGTACACCTTGGAAGAGTAGGGAAGTTCAAGTGAGCAAGGGAAGGAAAGCAAGGCATATTCACGGTCTGTAAGGCAGAGAGAGCCCCTGCTACTAACAAACATTCAAAGGACCCCATTGCCCACCAAATGAAGTCTAAACCCCTTGGCCTGTGTGGGGCAGATAGCAATTTATTCACGTTGCATTCAGATGTGGGTACAGAGCTTAATTTCTTCTTTCTGTAAAACTAACCTGATCTTCCTCATCAAGTTTCCACCTAGCATGGATAATTTTTAGAATTGCAATTAATACTATTTCCATCTCTTTGTTTTAAACAGTTTAAAAAAGATTAAGTTTAAATACTCAATCTATTCAAAGTTAATCTCCTATTAAAGCTAGTTTAATGGTCTGTTTTGGATTACTCAGACCCTTTTGGCAAATGTTCCAGCTTTTGCTCCCTCACTTCCAACTTCCCCAAGATAGCCACTGGACACATAAAAGGGACTTACTGTGCTGTCCTGGGAGTAGCAGGAAGGGGTCTGCCAGCCTCCATGGCATCCTCTGGATTCTCTGGTTCACTCTGGTTTCAGTGGTCTCTGTTACAGAGTAGATTCACTGACCTCTGAAATGCAACCCGCCATGTTTGGCTGTTTTGGGGAGATGTGACAGCATTCACCTCTGGAGCCTGTCATCCCCACCGTTTAACAGGTCTCCAGCCTAAAGGACCCTGCCTGTAGTGGTCTCTGTGTTCTTACTGCAACCCTCTCTCAGCCCCCAGCACAGCTGGCACCTCCATGCCCCTCTCTGGGGCAAGTGGGAATTCCTAGGCCCTTTGCACACCACTCTAAGTCCATGGGGAACCAGGGGGGCTAGTACAGGCCTGTCTGTCCAGCCTTCCCACCACTGCTTCTGGGGCACCATCTGTACTTTCCATATATCAGTAGTGGTCAGATGCTCTCTCTTTGTAAATCTTGCAGTGTCTCACAGCACACCTGAAAAAGTTTACTGTTAGTCCTACTAATCTTGGGCCCAGGCTATCTCTGTAATCTTTTATACCTGATCTACCTGATCTCTCTTCTCTAAGCCTTAGAGAAGGGGCACAGGCACTTCAGACAGTACTTTCTCTTTGTCAGTGCTTCCTACTCCTTTTCAAAACACAGATAAGATTTTATAACGTTCAAACTACATTCTGGGGTACACTGGGAGGGATTTGGGGGCATTTACATGTGGTTAGGAGCCCTGGTGTTGCAGTGATTAGGCACTTGGCTCCTAACCAAAAGGTCCGTGGTTCAAACCCACCAGCTGCTCAGTGGGAGAAAGATGTGACGGTCTGCTGCTGTAAAGATTTACAGCCTTGAAAACCCTGTATGTGGCAGTTCTCCTCTGTCCCATAGGGTTACTATGAGTCAGAATGGTTTTGGTCTATACGTAGCTTGCTGAAAAAATTCATTATGCTTTCTTTATATTATATAATTATAATAAGTAAAAAAGCAAAGTATTATCAAAGTTATTAAATTTTGAATTTGTATAAAACACACACAAAAAGAAGATATTTTCCATTTTTTAAGAGAAAGTTAAGCTTGATTCTATGAGCATATTTTATATCAGCTTGTATCCCTAAAATAAACCCAGTGCCATCAAGTCTTCCTGATTAAGTTTTTAATAAGATCTTTAAATTCTAGGGATCCAATATTGATGAGAAACTTTATTCTCACAAGTGGGTGGCAAATTTAAAACCATTTTTAACAACAAATTTTTTCAACTAGAAATTCAAAAGTTTACAGTAGTTGAAATGATATTGAAAGAATCTACCAGCTCTTCTTTTTCTTTCATTGACAAATGTAATGTTGAAGTTTTTTGTAATAATACAAAAGGACTCCAAGCTCAATTAAACTTTTTTCACATCAAATATCATAAGCTAAAGGTGAAGGTAAATTGCAGACACACATGCACTGTTAGAGCAGTCACTTCACAGCTAGCTTGGGCATCACGAAAGAGTACATCTGTCACACATGGACAAAAGTATTGGACATACGGAGCAACAGCCACAACTGGGCCCATCAGGACCCCCCTAGAAAGCCTCCCCATTCCTGAACCTTGACCACAGCCCCTCAGGCTGTATCCCATGCTCCTTAGCACCTAGACCATAAACCATCCTTCCAATCCCCGGCAGTGAAACCACTTGTCCACAATGGGCAGCAACACACCCTGCCCATCAGCTAGCTGTATCTCCTTGGGAACACACAGGAAGGGGACTAGGTTCCATTCTGCTCAGGCCCCAGATAAAACTGTTCACATCCAGAGGCTACCAGCAAAGGAACATGGTCACCTCAGGCCACACTGAGCTTCCCTGAAGACTAAGGATCTGGAGATCCCTCTAACCCACTGACAGAAGACAGTTTGTGAAGCTCCATCTATCTTATTCATGATACCTGCTTGGGCGTCAAGCATCTAAGCCTAGACAACAAAAGAGAGAAGTGACACTTTTAAACATTGTGGCAGAACACTGCAATCTGAGGTCTCTGGGCTCTGTCCTTGGCATGTGAAAGCAATTCACAAAGTTGACCCTTGCATATGGGCATTCAATGACCTCAACCTAACTCTCCAACACCATCTCTTCCCTATTCTTTTCTACACAGGAATGTTGTCAGCCTAGACAACTTAACATTCTTTGAACAGATACCATACAGCCCCCCTTTGCTCATGCCGGAAAACTCTGGAAAGCCCTTCCCTTCCTGTCTCCATCCATTTAGAATATATATATATCCATTTCCTTTAAGATCCATTTCAAATACCATCTTTAGCTGGGTCCCTCACCATATTTGCTCTGCTCTAAACTTGATGTACCTCTTTCTCCTTAGAACTCCTACAGCATTTTGCTCATCTCTTCTGCACTTCTACTTTATCTTGTGCCAGAGGTAGTTAAGCAGGTTTTCGCCTCTCATAAAAGCTTATGAGCTCCTTGAGAATAGTGACAATGTCCTGCTTACATTTTGGTCTACTCAATAATTACAGACTCAAGTTTGAAATGAATAGAATAGCAGTATCTATTAGAGGTAGGTTTAGCTACACATAAAAAATAACTGACTTAAACACAAAGACTATATTCTCTCACATAAGAGAAGTTCAGGTATATGGCTGATTGTCTGGGGTTAGACAGTGTCGGGTGGGTATTTTTTCTCCATGAAGTTATAAGGGACCCAGGCTCTTCTTAGTTTTCTGTCCCACCATTCTCAGAATCTAACTTGCATCTTCAAGAGTGCCTGAGACTTCTGTAGTTGTCATGTATGAATTATAGGCAGTAGGAAGGAGAAAGCAAGGGAAAGAGCAAAAAGAGTACATCTATAGATCCAAAAATAAAGCCTTAAAAAAATAAAAGGAAACAAGCCACACACTAAATAAATAAATAATCACACTATACCAGACAAAAAAAGAGAATTCCTGTAATGGTGTATTATTGTTTAGGAGATGAAGGGACACAAGAAGGATGGTCATAGACAACCTGAAGAACAAAGAATTCAAATTACTGACTTTCGTATTTCTAAGTCCAGATATGAGGCACATTGGAGACTACTTGCAGTAAGAATTTTCCTTGCACAAAGGATGGAAAGACCTTTTCTCCTCCATTGGAAAGACCTCCACAAAGGAGGTTCTCTGGACTGGGTAAGGGATCAGGAGAGAAGCAAGAGAACCAGAGACTGGTGAGCGTCCCTGATAATAATTCTCCCTTCTTTAGCTGAAAGAACTCACAGTATTATTGGAGATGTGACAGAAGAGGAAACCTGAATGTTGTTTTCTAAATGAGGTCCCCAAATTCACCTATACCCTGGAGTGGTAGAACAGACATGGTGACCAGGAAGATGGAGCTTGAGCAGCACTATTGAATTCTCATGACCCCAGAATAGCTTTGAAAAGCATAAAAAAGCTTCCTTTGACCCGACCACACCAAGGTTCGACATAGGCAGAGAAAGTCCAAGGACCTGAAGAAGCCTCAATATCAGTCAGATTGAGAAGAACATTTTCTAGAACTTGTACCTAAATGCATTTGGCATGCCTTTCAAGAATGTTAACAAGGATAAAACAGAACAGGTTAAACAGTTCTGTTCATGGAGCTCATTTGAATGTCTACATCTTCCTACACTGGGAAAAAAGAAATATGATCAAAGCAGGATCCATAGCCCATCAGCCCAATCATACCTGGATGGGCAGCATTTAGGCCTAGACTAATTTCCTCCAGGCACTTTTGGGAGTTGCTGTCCCAAATCACCCTGCCTAAAGAGCAGAGGCATAACTAAGCCATGGTAGGTGGGGCACACGCACTGGGTACCGCTTGAGGAGGGGCACTAATGAGCAGTTTCTATTGGGCATCGCAGTTTCCATTGCCAGCTGTGGGAGATCATTCAGCAATTTAAAATCAATTGACATAGGCACTATCTTTTTGTAGATAGGCCCCTGCTAAAGAGTTCAGTAAGCCCCACTGAATTGGATTTAATTTGATCTGATCACATTGTTTGTTCGGCTAGGTGTGAGAACCTACAGAGAAAGCAGAAATGCTCAACATGATTGTGTGGTGAAGTTATTCCCCCTTGAAGATTTTGAGCATTTCTATAACTGTGCAAAAACTCAAGAGTCTATCATCCCCAAGTACTAACTAGAAAAGCAGGTGTGGGAAAATATATGCTTTACCCAGGGCATCTCAACTGTAGAGAACTACCAAGGGCACCTTTAACAATAAGAATACTATTTTCATGTAGTAGTCATTCTCTTCTAACTTTTCCCACCAAAAAAAAAAAGCAAAATAAGAAATATATTTCATGTGTAGGCAGGCATACCCACTCATAGAGATACTAATTTAAAGCCATACTACATATAAAATGAAGACAAACTTGAAATGTACTTCAACGAAATATGAGAGATTACCTGTCAAAATTCCTAAAACAGCAGTAAAGGAATAAAAAAAATAAAAATAAATTTTTTTTTTAGCAGTAAAGGAATAGAGAGTTTAAACAAACAGAAAAGACAAAAGGAAGACAACAGATGAGCAATGACAAGAAAATTCTAGAAGAGGGTGAGCAGAAGAATGAGTGGTCATTGACTGCTCTGGCTCTCTATGGCTTTATAACAAACTTATCCAAAATTTAGTGACTTAAAAGAACTTTTTTTTTCCAATTTAGATTGACAATAAATTTACTCTCACATGGCTATCTGAAACATTTTCAATATATGGCACATAATCAAAAACCTCAATACATATATACTAGCCAACAACCCTTGCACAAGTGCAAATAATGCACTCTGAATTAAATATCTATAATGAGTGTAATCCACAAATGGGCCTTCTTTTTAACATCTCAGTGAAATCTTTTCTTGCTAACTCAGAATCAGAGCTACCCGAATTAGAACGAACCACACAGCAGGTGCTCAATACAATTTCTTTTTTAACACAACACATTTATTTTCTAACGGTTTCTGTGTTATCAGAATCCAGGCACGGCTTAGCTAGGACCTCTGCTCAGGGTCTCACACAAGACTGCAATCAAGATGTCAAGCAGGGCTGGGGTTTCATCTGAAGGCTTGATTGGGAAAAGACCCATTTCCAAGCTTATGTGGCTGTTAACAGGATTCAGTTATTTGCAGATTGTTGGGCTGAGGTCTTCAGTTTCTTTCTTTTTTTTTTTTTTAATTGTATTTTAGATGAGCGTTTACAGAGAAAATTAGTTTCTCATTAAACAATTAATACACATATTGTTTTGTTACATGGGTTACCCCCCCCCCACCAAGAACACGTCAACATTCTCCCCTTCTCGACCTTGGGTTCCCCGTTTACCGGCTTTCCTGTCCCCTCCTGGCTTCTGGTCCTTGCCCCTGGGAAAAGAACTATTTTTTATACTCATGAATATTCCAAGTCAGGAAGTTGGAAAGGATAGCTTGTGGGGGGTCCACAGTGGCAGAGGCCTCCACTGGAAAGACTCAAAAGCTGGGGGTGATTCAACAACTGAGGCCTGGAATCATCCGGAGGTTTCATCCCTCACATGTCTGATAGTTAGTGCTGTCTCTCAACCAAGTCTCAGCTTGGGCTGTCAGCTGGAACACCTGCTTGTGACATTTTTAATGCGGCCTTGGCTTCCTCAGAGCATAGCAACCTTGGACTTCTTACATCACAACTCAGGGATCCAAAGGCCAGTGTCCCAAAATAACTAGGCAGAAGCTGTATCAGTTTCTATGATCTATCCTTGGAAGCCATTTAGATAATTTTCACTGCACTCTATTGGTCAACCAGTCACTAAGGTCTGCACAGATTCAAGGAAGAGAGAATAGGTTCCCCACCTGTCAATGGGAGGAGTGTCAAAGTACTTGGCAGACATGTTTCAAAACCACCACACTGACTTTGCAGAGCGGAAAAAGCTGAATTTTCAGAGATTGTAAAAAAAAAAAAAAAAACCTGACCCATGGCCATGAAGTTGGTTCCAGCTCATAGCAACCCTATAGGACAGAGTAGAACTGCCCCATGGTGTTTCCAAGGAGTAGCTGACCTTTTTTCGTTAGCAGTCGAACTCTTTAGCCACTGTGCCACCAGGTCTCCAGAGATTGTAAAGGAAGTTGCAAATGAAAAGGAGCCAAGACATGCTGTAGAACTTCAGTAGTCTCAGGAGTTAGATACCCCAAATACCGAGATGAGGAGATGAAGGGCAGGGATGAGGAATGAAGCTGGGAACAGGACCAGTCGAACCTCTGGATAAAAAAAAAAGGAACACTTAAATCCCCAAATCCTTTCCCCAACTTGCACAGACAGAACACACACCCATTCCCATCCCGACAGGAGGAGGGAAGTTTGTTCCATGAAGCAAAATTTTTCAAAGTGTGGGGTGCCCAGGAAACTTTTAAGGGGCGTATAAGGTCAAATCTATCTTTGTAATTATACCAAAATATTCTAGCAAAATATTGAGCCAGACATTAAAAAGATTTGCAAAAATGTAAAACATTGCTACTCTTCTCATTAAATTGTTTGTTCGTTTTGGAAAATAGAGTTATTTTTAAAGTATATGTTATAGTAACAGCCAATGAGATTATTATTTTCATTTTTAATAAATTAATACTTTAAATTTTTGTTTTAATTTCTAATACGGTAAATATCAATAGATATAACCAACATCAACAGAAGTTCTTTGGGGTCCCCAGTAATACTTAAGACATGGAAAAAGTTTTGAGACCCAGAAATTTGAGAATCATGGCTCTGGAGATTTGAATCTGAGAGATCTATGATTTGGAAATACCATGTTTGGTAAAGCACCAAACAAGAAAAGGATTAAGTAAGAGTGTGTATACTAATCTATAGAACCCCTTCATTTATTTTACCTGTTTAGCCCCCATAGTCTAACGGCCAGGATTATATCACCTGGCCTCAGACAGGACACAAGAGAATTCTTCTGTAAGTAAAGTGATGAACTAAGGGCAAGGTCTGACATTTGGCAGTCTCCTAATGAATAACCAGACTGGTGGCACAGTGGCTAAGTGCTCATCTGCTAACCAGAAGGTTGGTGGGGCCACCCAGCAGGAGAAAGATGTGGCAGTCTGTTTCTGTAAATATGACTGTCTTGGAAATCCTTTGGAGCAGTTCTACTTTGTCCTATAGGGTCACTATGAGTCAAAATGAACTCGATGGCAAAGGGTTTTTGGTTTTTAATGAATGACTCCATGCCCTCAGGTTCATCCCATGGTGAAGCTAACAATAGACAGGCCCTGCCCCTACACAGTCTGTAGCCAGCTTGATAGTGCCTCAATTAAAGATGAATGGGCACCCCAGGAACACCATGCATTTGAAGAAAACCTCTAATGTGAAAGACAAGAGCAAAGAAAGCAAACAGAATAAAGGAACTTGAGGGAAACAGAGAAAATAATTGGAGCAAAAGAAAACAAAACAAAACAAAAGTACCATTGACTTCCTAAATGAGATAAGATACTGCTTCAAGAAAACAAGGAAGGGATACTTAAAGGAACAATCAGAGAACTTGGAAATTAAAAACAGAATAGCTATAATTAAACAGTTCAGCAGAGATTTAGAAAACCAAGTTCAGGAAATCTCCTAGAGGATAGAGCAAAACATAAAAAGATGGATACTAGAAAAGTAAAAGCAACTAAAGGATCAGTTTAGAAGGTACAGCATCTGACTTAAAGTAGTTTAATTAAAAAAAAAAAAAAGCACAGGGGAGGAAATTATTAAATAAATAATTCAAAAAACTTTCCCGGAGCTGAAGAACATGAATTTTCATATAGAAGAGGCTTACATAGCCCACTCTTCAGACAAAGATTAGACAGGACTATAAAACATGAGGAATGTGCTTCTTAGTTCAATTAGGTAGACAAGACCAAATGGTAGCTCCCGTCCAAAAGCAGGAAGAGAAGGCAGGAAGGAAGAGGACCTGGTCGAATGGACACGGAGAACCTGGGGTGGAAAGGGGGAGCACGCTGTCACGTTGTGGGGATTGGAACTAATGTCACAAAACAACATGTGTAAAAATTTTGAATGAGAAATTAACTTGAGCTGTAAACTTTCACCTAAAGCACAATGAAAAAAAAGAAAGAAAGAAAAGTGAGATTGTACTCTACAAAAAGAAAACCCTACGGAGCACAGTTCCACTCTGACAGACATGAGGTCGCCATGAGTCTGGGTCAAGCTGATGGCAACTTGTTAAAGCTTTTATCCTTTAACTTCCTTACTGGTTATCTTTTTTATTCATAACTTTTTATCACATGGGTTTGGTTTCAATTTATATCTTTAAAAGCTGTAAAGCTTTCCCTCATTGTGCTTTAGTTTTGTGCTTCATCCTTTATTGTTCTTTTTAAAACTCTTCGTAGTACTTTGGGAAATCTTAAGCTATAGTCTTATCCTGCCTTTTTTCTTCTCTTGCCTGCTATGGCTCCCATTTTAAATCATCATCATTTTATTGATTTATTTTATCCCTTTATTTCCACTGGCTTTCTTCACCCCATCCTCCCTACCCTGCAGCATTTTTTACCCTATTCTACTCTGGGTACTTTTAAGTTTCCCTATCTTTTTTCTAACTCATTTGATTTTGTCCTCATTGTTTTAGTTCTCATTGATTGGTGCCTCATTGAGGCAGTGGCTTGTCCTGAGCAATAGCAGGACTTTGGCATCAGGTCAGCTGAGTTCAAATTCTGCCTCCACCCCTACTGGCTGGAGAGGCTTGGGCCAGTTGCTGAAATTTTCTGTGCCTCTGTTTCCTCATCTGTAAAACAAGAATCAGACCCTTAAAATAAAAAAAAAGAGACAAATAGGCTTACGAAAATATAAGTTTTCAGAGAGGAAAAAATGTCATATACAAAGAATGAGGCATCAAAAATGTCATCATAGCTTCACAGGAACATGAGAAGCTAGAAGACAATTGAATAATGCCTTCAAAATGTTCTGGAAAAATGATTTCCAAAATAGAAGTCTATAATCAACTATGAGGTATTAAATGTTTCTACAAACTTTCTTCCTCATGCACCCATATTTATAATATCACTGGAGAACATGCTCCATCAAAATAAGTGAGTAAACCAAGAAAGTAAACCAAAGGCCCAGGAAACACAAGAAAAAGAAGTTAAGGAGTCCCAGAAAAGCAGCTATTCAGCAGGCCTAGGAAACAATCCATACTAAAAGAAAGCAAAGAAGTACAGGAAAGATATCTCTGAAAAAGAAAAAAGAAAAGAAAATGTATTTAACTGCATTTGTTGTTGTTGTTAGGTGCCATAGAGTCAGTTCCGACTCATAGTGACCCTGTGTAAAACAGAACAAAACAATGCACAGTCCTGCACCATCCTCACAATTGCTGTTACGCTTGAGGCCATTGTTGCAGCCGCTGTGTCAATCCATCTCGTTGAAGGTCTTCCTCTTGTTCGCTGACCCTTTACCAAGTATGATGTCCTTCTCCAGGAACTGGTCCCTCCTAATAACCTGTCCAAAGTCTGTGAGACATAGTCTCACCATCTTTGCTTCTAAGGACTATATTTAGAGAGCTTTATATACATACATATACATACAAAACATGCATATATATATATACATATACATATAAACTAAGACTATAAAAAGAAATAACAACTCCGGGAAAAAAAACAAGAAGTTTGACATATGGAAATATAATATACTGCATGGTTCGACTGTGAACATATTTATCTAGTTGTGATGATTACTAATTATTGGTCAAAAATGTTATAAAACTATTGGGGGAAGATAAAGGGGAAAAATATGTTGGTGAGGTAGGGTCAGAGAATTGAATCTTTAAGTTCCACAGTAGGAAGTCAGGAAATAATGTTTAAAACGAAAAAAAAAACAACAAATATCAATATAAGCATGTTATTTAGTATTACGGAGGCAAATACCAGAATATATAGCTAGAAAAGAGTAAATTAGTACCTCTAGAGAGTGGGACTTTGGGGTGGAGCAGAGGAATATTCTTTTTTGTTATACATTATTGTACTATCTGACTTTTTAAACTATGTTCATGTATTACTTTAACAGGTTAAAAATCTAAGTTTAGAAACAGAATAATCAGAATGTAAATAATGAGAATGTCCACGTATTGTACAAAAATGTAATCAATGTCACTGACAAATTTGTGTAGAAATTGTTGAATGGGAACCTAAACTGCTGTGTAAACCTTCGTGAAAAACACAAAATATTATTTAAAAATAATTTAAAAATTTAGCTTCAAGAAGAATCTAAGTTTATAATAAAATTGGAGCATCATCGTTTTGCAACCACTAAATCAATTAATAGATGCAGGTATTGATCATCAAAGACTGCTAAAATCACAAAAAGAGAGAAACAACCAGTCATTGAGTATTTCCTGATGGAAAAGCAAAATACCACCTCTGAAATAGCCCTGTCCCAATTCCAAATCAAATCTGAATCTGATCAAGACTCTAGGTCCCATCACCGATTTACAAAAAATATAGGGGATGTCAAATGAACCACAGGAATATAATCAGAGTTGTGAAAAACTTCAGAACAAGCAGTCTGTTTCGATGCTCCTTGGAAACCCTATGGAGCAGTTCTACGGTAACGGGTTTGTTTTTGGTTTTGGTAAGCCAATTAATACATGGTATCTAACCACCGACATCAGTTTAGGGATTACGGTCTGACCTGTCACTGCCAGCGAGGCTCCAGGAGATGATTGCTGATACTTCTGAGACATGAGCAGTCAAAACTGAGAGAACACAAGACTTGGAGCTGCTGCTGTCTTGCCCCCAAAGGAGGGATTTTGTCTGAGCCCAAGTGGAGGGGAGCAGAGTTAAGAGATGGAAAGAAACTCTATCTCACTTACACCGTCCAAATCCCTTGATAAGCCAATAAGCTTTCCAACGAGATCTCTCAGTCAGTCATTTACTTACCAGTTTAGGAGAGGCCAGTTGAATTTCTTTTTGTCACAACTGAAAAAGTCCTAAATGGTACAAAGATAAAGGATATATGAAGGAGAGGAGGGTGAGCTTTAGCAAATTATGGCCTGCCAGGCTGTAGCCCAATTCCCTGGTCATGAACCTGAATCACAGAGCTGCCCTGTAGCATGGTGCGTTTGTGGCAAGAAGCTAGCATTTACCAGTTTTATCCTTCACAATAGCCTCTGCCCTGCTGCTACTGCAGCACTGAGTAATTAATGTCCTTAAAAACCTGTCACAGAAGCGTGAAGCATCTTCTTGGGAAAATATTCTTTGACACTGGGGTTTCCAAACTGTGCTTACATACTAGACTCACCCAGGAAGTTTTAAAATTCCTAATACCCATTAAATCAAAAAGTCTGAGAGCCTATACCAGACATCAGTAAGTATTAAAGATTCCGCAGGTGATTCCAATGTACAATAAAGTTTGAGAATCAATGCTTTCTTAGCCATTCTTTGTTGTTGTTTTTACCTATCTTCAAGTTCAAATCTCTATGGTTTACTTTTTCTGTTTGGTTTATTAAAACTCATACTTTTCTCTTATGGTTTCTCTTATTAAAATGAAGTCATTTTATAAAAAAGAAAACAAAAGAACATATTATTGGATATTTGGTTGTGTTATTTTTTTAGGAACTGCTCTCACCCCGGAAATCCACTAATTTGCCAATCCTTGCCTAAGTACACGTATCCTTGCCAGAGGCAAAAACAAGATGCTTTGGATTTAATTCCTTTGAGTAAGGCTTTGGACCCACTGTAATAATCTGTCATTTTCAAAGAATTTCTCTAAAAGGAATAATCAAACATTTAAAGCTTTAAGGTCTATAAAATATTAACCCCAGAGAAGAAAAGGAAGAGGTGGAGTTTTGAAGGAAATCTTGATGAGTATGCAGAAGAGAGAACCATGTTTATTATACCTCAAGAGAGAATATTTTCAAATGAATTACTGATCTTACAGGGAATCTGAGCGTATAGTATTGGTCCTGAGACATAGTGCATTCAGGAAGATGCCTAGTTTCTCTTTGTACAATGACAAGTTTACCTTAAGCCACACATGTACTTAAACTAGCTCTTAGATATTAAAACTCTGATCCATCTTACTGTTCTCCTTATTAATTTTTTTCATCAAATTTACCAACATTCCTGACAAACATTTTAGGTAAACAATATTCCCAGTATGCATCTCTCCTCAAATTGAATCTGTAAATTCTCAACAAGGACATGGCCAAAGGATTATGGGTGATCCAGAAGAGCAGAACAGGTTATAATGCAGTACATATTTACCTAAAGAAGGATTTTTTTACCTGTTTTATTTTGCTTGGAGTGATTTGTTTCCCACAGTATGTTTGACAGCAGTAATGCATTAGTCATTAACATTGTTAATTTTAATTTCTATTTTACTAGGTTAATGTGACTGTTTTTACATTATACTTTAATATTTACTAAATACTTTAAGATATTATATTCCCTGTCCTTCTAGAGCTGATAGCCAGAGAACACAGTGGGCGTGACACACACCAAAATCATCAACACCTAATTTTAACTAAGTGCCTACTTTGTGCAATACATTTTTCTAAGAATGAGATACCAAGGGGTTTGATGCCATTCGTGTACTGGAGAAATTCAATGGTCTGGAATGAAAACTAAGATTTGGACAACAAGAGCTGCTAAACAAGAAAATCAGTAGGAGGAATGTAGGCCTAAAATTTCAATAATCCTTGAGTGACACAAGTCCCCAAAGGCCTAACAAGAAGCTCTCCCACTCTTGCTAGATATTGCTTCCAGCTGGCAGGAAAGACTCCCCACCCAGCTAGTTCTCATATCGGTCAGCACAGCTGTACCCACCGCCCCACTGTCCTCAACCTAAGGAGTCTTACTTCACTGCCAGCCCTCAGAATTATTCAAACAAACTGATCACATCCTCCTGCAGAAACCAGAAGGAGCCTCACTCTTTTGATACTACAAAAGCTGCCTCTCACAGCCCCCACTGGTTCTCTCTATTCCTTCTTGTTAGGTGCCATCAAGTCACTCCAACTCATAGCAACATTATGTATAACAGGACAAAATGTTGCCTGGTCCTCCACCATCTTCACAATCCTTGATATGTTTGAACCCATTATTGCAGCCACTGTGTCAATCCATTTCATTGAGGGTCTTTCTCTTTTTCACTGACCCTCTACCGAGCATGATAAATTTCTCCACCATTTGTCCTGATGTTATTTACTGCTCCAGACATAAGGATTTTCATTTCCTTTATGTTCAGGTGTAATCCACACTAAAGGCTGTAGTCTTTTACCATCATCAGTAAGTGCTTCAGGTTGTCTTCACTTTCAGCAAGCAAGGTTGTGTCATTTGTATATCTCTGGTTTTTAATGAGTCTTTCTCCAATCCTGGTGCCATGTTCTTCTTCATATAGTCCAACTTCTCAAATTATTTGTTCAACATACAGATTGAATAAGTATGGCAAAAGGATACAACCATGACACACAACTTCTCCAGTTTTAAACCATACAGCATCCCCTTGTTCTGTTCAAATGACTGCCTCTTGATCCATATACAGGTTCCACATAAGCAAAATTAAGTGTTCTGGAATTCTCATTCTTTGGAATGTTAGCTGTAATTCATTATGATCTACACAGTCGAATGCCTTCATGTAGTCAATAAAACACAAGTAAACATCCTTCTGACATTCTTTGCTAATAGCTGAGATCTATCTGACATCAGCAATGATGTCCCTCATCCCTCACCCTCTTCTGAAACCAGCTTGAACTTCTGGCAGTTCCATGGTGATGTACTGCTGTGGTTGTTTTTTTAATTACCTTCAGCAGAATTTTGCTAGCATGTGATGTTGACATTGTTTTAAAATTTCCATATTCTGTTTGATCGCCTTTCTTTGGAATGCGCACAAGTACAGATTTCTTCCAGTCAGTTGGCCAGGTAGTTGTCTTCCAAACTTCTTGACATAGACAATAAGTGCTTCCAGCACTGTATCTGTTTGTTGAATGCTTGAAGATCGATATCCTAGGCATTAGTGATCTGAAATGGACTGGCATTGGTCATTTTGAATCTGACAGTCGTATGGTCTACTACGTTGGGAACAACAAATTCAAGAGGAATAGCATCGTACTAATTGTCAAAAAGAACATTTTGAGTCCTATCCTGAAATACAATGCTTTCAATGATAGGTTAATGTCCCTACAGCAGACTATCTATGGCAAATAGAGCCTATGGTAATTAGTTTAAATTGCTGAATTATCTGTCACAGCTGATGATGGAAACTGTGTTGCCAACAGAAACTACTCATTAGCACCCCTTCTCAAGTGGCACCCTGGGCATGTGCCCTACCTGCCATATCTTAGTTATACCTCTGTGACCATACGCCTACCAAGAAGACCACTTACTATGACTATTATTCAAATTTATGCACCAACCACAATGCCAAAGATGAAGAAACTGAAGATTTTTATGAACTACTACAACCTGAAATTGATCAAACAAGCAATCAAGATGCATTGATAATTACTGGTGATTAGAATGCAAATGTTGGAAACAAAAACGGAGGGATGAGTAGCTGGAAAATGCAGCCTTTGTGACAGGAATGATGTCAGAGATCACATAATAGAATTCTACAAGACCAATGACTTATTCATTGGAAATATTTTTTCAACAACAAAAAGTGATGACTATGCATCTGGACCTCTCCAGATGGAATACACAGGAATCAAATCAATTACTTCTGTGGAAAGAGAAAATGGAAAAGTTCAAATTACCAGTCAAGATAAAGCCAGGGTCTGACTGCAGAAAAGACTATCAATTGCTCATATGCAAGTTCAAGTTGAAGCTGAAGAAAATCCAAGAGACCCAGAGTATGACCTTAAATACATCATGCCTCTATTCAGAGACCATCTCAAGAATATATTTGAAGCACTGAACACTAATGACTGAAGACCAGAAGAGTTGTGGGATGACATCAAGGACATCATATATGAAGAAAGTCAAAGATCATTAAAAAAAAAAAGCAAAGAAAGGAAAAAAAATGGATGTAAGAAGAGACTCTGAAATTTTCTGTTGATCGTAGAGTAACTAAAGTGAATGAAAGCAGTGATGAAGTAGAAGAGCTGAACAGAAGATTTCAAAAGATAGTTCTAGAAAACTACACAAAGTATTACAGTGAAATGTGCAAAGACCTGGAGTTAGGACGCCAAAAGGGAAGAACACAATCAGTATTTCTCAAGCTGAGAGAACTGAAGAGCAAATTCAAGACCTGAGTTGCAGTACTGAAGGGTTCTATGGGCAAAAAAAAACTGAATGACGCAGAAGGCATCAAAAAAAGGTAGAAGGAGTACAAAGAATCATTTTAACAAAAAATAATTGGTTGACATTCAACCATTTCAGGATGTAGCATATGATTAAGAACCGTTGGTAATAAAGGAAGAAATATAAGCTGTACTGAAGGCATTGGCAGAAAAATAAGGATCCAGGAATTGATGGGATACCAGGTGAGGCTGTGAGTACATGTGACTAACAAACTGCTGAAAGTCTCATCTGTTTGCCCATCTCATATGATTTTGGATGGGGAATCAATCTCTGCTTCACCAATAGGGAGAATAAGAGGTGATCAGAATAGAATGGAGCACCTGTATGAAAGTACATGTCATGGTAGCAGACATCTGGTAGTTGTTTGCCAGGCATCCACCACTTCCTTTTCCGGTAACTGTATCCCAAATGTTCCTTTAAAATGTACTCCATTTTCACACTCAGCCTGCCACAGTTTATGACTGCTGTCAGAAGACATGAAACTTCTGGGTCACAGTCAAAATGCTTGATTACTCACAGCAAGAGCAGTTCCCAGAGTATTTGCATTTTCTTGTGACAGCTCCCACAGGGCAATGCAAAGAAAGCCAAGTTACACCTGCACACACAGTAGGGTGTGTTAGAGGAACTCAACCTTTTATAATGGACGGTAAGCATGCTTGCCCTTTGCTCCAGAGTGAGACACAATTTCTATCTTCCAAAACAGTAAGTAATTTTTCTGGATGGAGACCCTATCTCCGTCTTCCAAGGCTGCTTGCTATGAAAACACCATTGAAAAACTAACCCAGAAAAAATTTATCAGTGCTTCTTCTCACAAGACAGGCAGAACCTAAGAGACATGAGGAGAATTGTCTCTCAATACATACATTTTTTGGTTTTGAGTTCATTCTTCCCCAGAAAGTATATTGAGTATGCAATCATTCAATTAAAAACTGTTAGTAGTTGTCTTAGTTCCCCTAGGGCTGCTATAACTAAATACCACAAAGTGGATGGCTTTAAAGAACAGAAATCTATTGTCTTAGAGCACCAGAGCCTAGAAGTCCAAATTCAGGGCATCAGCAGGACCATGCTCTCTCTGTCTGCTCTAGGCAATGATTCTTCCTTGTCCCTTTCAGCTTCTGGGAACCCCAGGTGTTTCTTCACATTCCTTGGCATGTAGATGTATCTACACGTGGCACCTTCCCCTGTGTGTGTCCTGTGCTTTTATAAGACACCACTCAGAAGGGATTAGGACCCACCCACTCTATATGACTTCATGTAAAACTAACTGATAACATCTTCAAAGAAAGGTCCTATTTCCAAACAATGTCAAATACACAGGTACCAAGTGTTAGGACTTCAACATACCTTTTGGGGGGAACACAACTGAATCCATAACAATAGTCATCTGGGATCAGGAACAGCAAGGAGCTTGTTATCTTAACTCCTCAATGAAAAGTAAGGACCAAAATATCTACATTAGTTGCTGTACTTAACCACACCTCAGGAAAGGATGGAACCCTTGCTGAGAGATTTTGCCCAAGCCAATGATTTCCAAATTTTAACTTATCAGAGAGGGCTTTGGATTTCACAGTGAGAATTATCAGCTACGGGTTAAAGAAATCTTTTTTTTTTTTTTTTTTTAATCATCTATCCTTTACTGAGATAGAAAGACATTGTCTTCTGTGTTTTTGAAAATAATATATTTCACTTGCCAGGTCACTTTCAAACAATTTCATTTTGAAAATGAGTATGCGTCATGAAAGTAAAAACATCTTTTTCCTCATTTCTTTTGTCTGATAAAAAACAAATGGAAACAACTTTTTTTTAAAGAGGTAGATTTATTACAAATGAAAGAAATTTCTGCTTGACAATGTGGACAATAAACTGAAAGAACGTATTACCTTCAAGAGATCGTTTCAGTGGATTTTTTTTATAAACATTTAGACAAAATCATGGGTAAACCCCATTAACCCATTGCCTTCAAGTTGATTCCGACTCATAGCGACACTATAGGATGGAGGAGAACTGCCCCATAGGGTTTCCAAGGTGGAAACTACCAACCTTTTGGTTAGCAGCCTGAGCTCTTAACCACTGTGCATGGATAAAAAATGCAAAATAAGTCAAAGGAAATACTTAAATATTGAGGGCAATATACCTAGCCGTGAAGTTGAGCTCTACAGTGACATTAAAAATATATACTAAGATAACTTGTACTGGTATATTATGTCTTGTGATTTTATTCTGATATCTAAATATGCTTTTTAAAAGCATAAAATACAATGGGATTCTTGTTTACAATCCATTCATAGAGTAGTCCTTTTGTCCTCTTTTCTAAGGAGGTGAAATAATGATTCACCATCAACTGAAGAACCTGAAGATTTAGAACAAAGTTACACCCAAAATATACCCCTAAAGCATTTCCTTCTAAAGCATCTCTCTAAACCTGTGCTGCCTCCCATCATTCTACACAGGTAGTCTCATTTCCCATCAGGTGATGGCAACCACTATTCTGTGTCCTCCATGCTGGCTGAACAAGAAGGGCTTCTTGCCCTCTGAGAAAGGACCCTGACAGTCAGAAAGATCCTGACAGCTAGATGGTGTCACCCTGAACATTCCTCAAAGACCCAGAACAAGTGAAACTTTACAAGGTGAAGTGGGGAGGGGGAGGAGCCCAGACCTCCAAACCTTTGACCCTTGCTATAGAGGAAGGGAAGTGATATTATATTAAAGGTATTAAATGATTTTAACAGAATTAAGTGACGTTAAAAGAATCCTCTTGTTCCCTCTTTAACATCTCTCATCTTTGCGCTAACCTACATGAATGGACTCAGCCTTTGACCGTGACTTTGTCTTTGAAGTATCATATTACCTCTTCAAATTCCTTTTCATACAATTAGTCAGAGTAAGGGTTAAAAACTATGGCCTGAGGAGTTTAGAAAATGCTTTCTTCCTGGAATTGGAATGTCACTAGAAACATATGTTGAGGTACAGTCATCCAGACAGTCCCACATGCTTGATCTTCATCTTCGCCTTCCTGTCAATATCTCATCTGGATAGCTGACTCAGAGTTAAACTTCAGGGATGCATTTCTCCACCTGTCATAAAATCTCATTGCCTGCATCCACACACTGTGCCATGCTTTCCAAGGGGTTTTGAAGGAGTTTGTAAATTTCAAAAAGGAGTTACCGGACACAAATTTCTTAGCTAAATCAATGTAATACGTGGGCTTTTTGACAAAGGTAGGTCAGTACTGGTGTCTTCATAGGATTTGTATATTTCAAATGTGTTTACATCATTCCAAGGTTCAAAATGACAGGTTCTCACACCTGAGACCTTTTGTGAGAGATCCAAGGAAAGAGGCAAAAACAAAGAGGCAGGGCCAAGATGGTGAAGTAGTCAGTTACTTCTGGTGACCCCTCTTGCAACAAAGACCCAAAAAAACAAGTGAAGCAATTATACGTATGACAAGTTAGGAGCCCTGAACATCAAAGGCAAAGTTAGGAAATTGGACTGAGCGGCATGGGAAGGGAGAAATAGTTCAGAAGCAGCGAAGAGTTGCCAGACCTGGCAGGAACAGGTGCCCCTCAGACATGATCGCCTGGCACGACCATGGCAGGGCTGGGGGAGTTTGGGACACAGGTTCCTCAGGGAAAAACAGCAAGCCACAGAGTCTACTCAAGCTTCTGGAATCAGAGAAGAACAGTGCTTTCAGCAAGAGATAAGTACATGCGTCTAAGTGCATGTCCCCAACCCCCAAGCCAGCTTCAGTGGCTTTCAATTTCCCTGGGCCTTAGAAAGGTCTTGCTGTGAGCCCTGAGCCATTCTCCCAACCTTGGAGAAGGAATAAATTAACAATTGGGAGAAAAGATAATCTGCTGGCTCCCTGAGCTGGGAACTCAGGGCAGAAGTGGCTCCAGTCCAGGCACAAATGGTCCATGGACTTTGAATGTTTTTCACCACCTGTGTGGGCCCATTTCAGGAGCTTACGCCCTTATTGGCAGATTGCAACGGTGTACAAGCCTGAGATCTGACTTTAACTGTTTCATCTGTGTGGTGGAGAGCTGGGTTTACTGCTGGCCTTTTGGTTAGCAGCCAAGTGCTTAATAACTGCACCACCAGGGTTCCTTTCAATAAATAAAAAAGGTTGAAATCGTACAAAGTATCATCTCTAACCACAACTGAAACTTGAAATCAATATCAGAAGGAAAACTGGAAAATCCACACACAGAGTCAAAGAAGAAATCAAAAAAAGGAATTAGAAAATATTTAGAGATGGATGAAAATGAAAGCACAACATAACAAAACTTCAGAGATGCAGCCAAGGCAGCACTCAGAGGGAAATTTATAGCTGTAAATGCATACACTAAAAAAGAAGAAATACCACAAATTAACAGTGAAGTTGATACTACGAGGAACTAGAAAAGGAACAAACTAAATCCAAAGCTAGCACAGGAAGGAAATAATAAAGATTAGAACATAGACAAATGAAATAGAAAATACAAAAATAGAAAGAATCAACAAAACCGAAATTTGGCTCTTTGAAAAGATTAATGAAATTGACAAACCTCTAGCTAAACTGACAAGGAGAACAGAAGCCACAAATAACTAAAATCAGAAATAAAATTAGGGTCATTACTACCAACCTTACAGAAATAAAAAGAATCATAAAAGAATACTTAAACAATTCTATGCCAAAAATTTAGCTAATCTAGATGAAATAGGCAAATTCCTAGAAACACACAAATAACCTAAATAGACTGAAGAAAAAATAGAAAATTTGAACAGGCAATAAAACAAGTAAAATGATTGAATCGGTAATCAAAAACTTCGCAATAAAGAAAAACACAGCATCAGGTGGCTTCACTGGGGAATTCCAACAAATATTTAAAGAAGAATTAATATCAATCTTTTACAAACTTTTCCAAACAATAAAAAGGGAAGGAACACTACCTAATTCATTCTATGAGGCAAGGTTTACCCTGAAACCAAAGCCAGATAAAGATATCACCAGAAAAGTAAACTATAGACCAATATCCCTTATGAATATAGATGTAAAAATCCTCAACAAAACACTAGCACATTGAATCCAATAGCATATTAAAAGGATTATATACCACGACCAAGTAGGATTTATCCCAGGAATGCAAGGGTGGTTCAACATAAGAAAATCAACCAATGTTCTACCCCACATTAACAGAATTAATAATAATCATAACAACGACCACATGATCATCTCAATTGGTGCAAAAAAGGCATTTGACAAAACCCAACACCTTTTCATGATAAAAACATACCAAAAATTAAGACTAGAAGGGAACTTCCTCAACATAATTAAGGGCATTTGTGAAAAACACACCTTTGAATTATGGTGTCGGTAAAGAATATTGAATATACCATGTACTGCCAGAACAACAAACAAATCTATCTTGGAAGAAGTACAGCCAGAATAAGTCTTAGAAATGAGGATGGTGAGACTTCGTTTCACGTACTTTGGACTTGTTGTCAGGAGGGACCAGTCCCTGGAGAAGGACACCATGCTTGGTAAAATAGAGGGTCATTGAAAAAGGAAGGCTATCAACAAGATGGATTGACACAGTGGCCACAACAATGGGCTCAAACATAGCAATCATTATGAGCATAAGGCAGTGTTTTGCTCTGTTGAACATGGAGTCACTATGAGCTGGAACTGACTCGATGGTACCTAACAACAACAATAACAACATCAGACTCAATGATGAAAGACTGAAAATTTTCCTGTAAGATCAGGTATTCACGTAGTGCTGGAAGTACTTGGAAGTATTTGGAAGAAATAAAAGGCATCTAAATTGGAAAGGAAGAAGTAAAACTATTTAAGTTTCCTTTGAGACATCTAATGGAGATGCTGAGTAGGCAGTGTAGGCCTTGAAACATACATATGGACTCAGATCACACTTACGAGTTTATCATCGAGAAAAAGGAGCGAAAAGACACAAAAGCAATATTCTCTTGACGTACACTTTTCTTATTCCTTTCTCCATTTGCCAAGGAAATCAATGAAGCCAGAGGCAGTATACTTATCTGGCCAGTCTCATTCTGAGGCCATGACTATAGTCTGAAGATCACTACAGCCTATAATCTCTGATAAAGATTCCCAATCCCTGGGCATTAAAAAAATAATAATAAAAGATTTAATTAAAAACAATTTGAGAAAGCCTTTAAAAAACATACCATAAATTTTGAACTCTTTTATTGGGTGCATATAATTGTATTAAATATTGGGTAACTTACGGAGTATAATAAAAACACTGTACACTGAGATCTTTCTTACTAAAGAAGAGTAATTATGCAGAAGAATATGACTTTTTGTAGCAACAGTTTTTCAAAGACAATATGTGCGTTGCTTTTATTTCAAAGCCTGCAGGTGTCATTCTATCTGAATTTAAACCTTAAGCACTAATTATTAGTAATTCAATAATTTCCATCATACCAATGTCATTGGTATGATGGGAATATTTTAATAAAGCATAATAACTTCCATATTATCAGTGATGAGTGTTTAAATGAAAGACATTCATGTTACAGTCACAGGAAGTAGGGGGAGCGTAATCAATCTAACATGCCAGTATGTTAGCCAAGGTCAAGTAACCCTTCAAGCTTTTCTGTAGTCCTAAATTTTTTTTTTAATAGCATGTCCTCTACAAAAACAGGCATTTATTACTTGCTGTTCCTGCTTCTCCCTTCATGAGACATTGAATTCTCTTAGCACCGATTATTAATTTATTAATCATCAGAAAGGAAGGGTCTGTTGAAAATGCACAGAGGATGTGTACTATAGGTTCACAGCTGTAGATTCAATGGAATTTATGACTCATTGCCAATGAATTAGGAGACTTCCATATGCTCAGAGGTCATTATTTGAACTAAAAATAAGACTTTTAATTATTTCCATCCATAAAATGTCCAGCAAAATGCTATGCTCTACTAATTTAAAGAATATAGAGCAATGTAACAGATGTTACAGGTGAGCTACCACCTAGGAGGGACAAAATTCTTCACTAAAATAAGCACTCCTCTTGGCATTATTATATTTCATTACTTACGAGCTCTTATCATTAAATAAGGAATAGAAGTATATTATTGGAGTGCTTTTTCTGTCTTATGAACCAGGCGTTTTCCATGATATCTTTTTCAATTCTCTCAGCAAACTTATAGGGTGCATATGATCTGCATTTTACAAAAGCAAGATCTGAACACATTAAGAAATGTTCCCCCAGCCACACAGCTAAGTAAATAGCAGAGTCAGGATGTAATACCGTCCTTTGGGACAACACGACCTCTATAGAAAATAATGGTGAGAAACAACTGGTAACCTGTGTGCATTAGAAATCCCAGAAGTAGAAATAGAAGTCACTCATTGACAAAGATTTTCTGTATGATCTTCAACTCCAGTCAACTCTTGATCCTCTCAGACAGAATACAGAAAAGAAAAATTCCGTACATCACGGAAATCTTGCAGTAAAGCTCCAGATTTGCTTCACAATGTCCATTTGTCATTTAGCATATAAAAATGGTTAAATTTCTTAGGACTGATAACATAAAACCTAACATTAACCATGTTATCGTTAGGTGCCATCAAGCCAGTTCCAACTCATAGTGACCCTATGTATAACAGAACAAAGCAATGCCTGTTCTTGTATCATCCTCATGATGGTTGTTATGCTTGAGCCTAACATTGCAGCCACTGTGTCAATCCATCTCTTTGAAGGTCTTCCTCCCTATTGCTGACCCTCTACCAAGCATGATGTCCTTCTTTAGGGACTGACCCCTCCCGATAGTATGTTCAAAGTATATGAGACAAAGTCTCGGTGTCCTTGCTTCTATGGAGCATTTTGGTTGTACTTCTGCCAAGACGGATTTATTCATTCTTTTGGCAGTTCATGGTATAGTCAATGTTCTTCGCCAACACCATAATTCAAAGGCATCAATTCTTCTTTGGTCTTCCTTATTCATAGTTTAGTTTTCACATGCATATGAGACAATTGAAAAAACCGTGACTTGGGTCAGATGTGCCTTAGTCCTTAAAGTGACATCTTTGCTTTTTAACACTTTAAAGAGGTCTTAATTTTTTTTTTTTTTTTTGCAACAGATTTGCCCAATGCAATGAATGCATCTTTTGATTTCTTGACTGCAGCTTCTATGGGTGTTCATTGTGGATCCAAGTAAAATGACATCCTTGACAACTTCAATCTTTTCTCAGTTTATCATGATGTTGCTGATTGGTCCAGTTGTGAGGATTGTTGTTTTCTTTATGTTGAGGTGCAATCCATACTGAAGGCCGTGGTCTTTCATCTTCATTAGTAAGTGCTTCAAGTTCTCTTCAATTTCAGCAAGCAAGGTTGTGTCATCTGCATATCGCAGGTTGTTAATGAGCCTTCCTCCAATCCTGATGCCCTGTTCTTCTTTGTATAGTCCAGCTTCTAGGATTATTTGCTCAGCATACAGATTGAATAAGTATGGTGAAAAGATACAGCATTAACTATCTTGTGTTAGATGTCATCAAGTCAGTTCTGACTTATAGCGACCCTATGCACAACAGAATGAAACACTGCCCAGCCCTGTGCCATCCTCACAATCTTTGTTATGTTCGAGCTCATTGTTGCAGTCACTGTGTTAATCCATCTCTTTTTTTTTCTGCTGGCCCTCCGCTTTACCAAGCCTGATATCCTTTTCCAGGGACTGATCCCTCCTGAAAACATGTCTAAAGTATGTGAGGTGAAGCCTCGCTATCCTTGCTTCTAAGGAGCATTCTGGTTGTACTTCTTCCTAGACAGATTTGTTCATTCTTTTGGCAGTCCAAGGTATATTCAATATTCTTCACCAACACCACAATTCAAAGGTGTCAATTCTTCTTCAGTCTTCCTTATTCATCATCCAGCTTTCACATGCATATGAGGCGATTGAAAACACCATGGCTTGACTCAGGTGCACCTTAGTCCTCAAGGTGACATCTTTGCTTTTCAACACTTTAAAGAGGTCTTTTGCAGCCAATTTGTCCAATGCAATGTGCCTTTTGATTTCTTGACTGCTGCTTCCATGGATGTTGAGTGTGGATCCAAGTCAAATTAAATCCTTGAAAGCTTCAATTTTTTCTCCATTTATCATATTGTTGCTTATTGGTCCAGTCATGAGGATTTTTGTTTTCTTCATGTTGAGGTAAAATCCATACTGAAGGCTGTGGTCTTTGATCTTCATCAGTAAGTGCTTCAAGTCCTCTTCTATTTCAGCAAGCAAGTTGTGTCATCTGCATATCGCAAGTTATTAATGAGTCTTCCTCCAATCCTGATGCCTGGCTCTTCTTCATATAGTCCAGCTTCTCAGATTATTTGCTCAGCATACAGATTGAATAAGTATGGTGAAAGGATGCAACCCTGACACAAACCTTTCCTGACTTTAAGCCACACAGTATCCCGTTGTTCTGTTCGAATAACTGCCTCTTGATCTGTGTACAGGTTCCTCATGAGCACAATTAAGTGTTCTGGAATTCCCATTCTTTGCAAAGTTATTGATAATTTATTATGATCCACACAGTCGCATGCCTTCGCATAGTCAACAAAACACAGGTAAACATCTTTCTGGTGTTCTCTTCTTTCAGCCAGGATCCATCCGACATCAGCAATGATATCCCTAGTTCCATGTCCTCTTCTGAATCCATCTTGAATTTCTGGCAGTCCCCTGTCAATATACTGTGGCAGCCACTTTTCAATGATCTTCAGCAAATTTTACTTGCCTGTGAGATTAATGATGTTTGAGAATTTCCACATTCAGTTGGATAAACTTTCTTAGGAATAGGCATAAATATAGATCTCTTCCAGTCGGTTGGCCAGCTAGCTCTCTTCCAAATTTCTTGACGTAGACAAGTGAGAACTTCCAGTGTCCATTCGTTGAAATATCTAATTTGGTATTCCTTCAATTCCTGGAGCCTTGTTTTTCGCTTCAGTGCAGCTTGGACTTCTTCCTTCAGAACCATTGGTTCCTGATCATATGCTACCTCCTAAAATGGTTGAACATCAAACACTTCTTTTTGGTATAGTGACTGTGTATTCCTTCCATCTTCTTTTAATGCTTCCTGTGTTATTTAATATTGTCCCTGTAGAATCCTTCAACATAGCAACTCAAAGCTTGATTTTTTTTTCTTCAGATCTTTCAGCTTGAGAAATGCTGAGTGTGTTGTTCCCTTTTGGTTTTATACCTCCCAGTCACTGCACATGTCATTATAATACTTTTCCTTTGTCTTCTCGAGCCACCCTTTGAAATCTCCTATTCAGGTCTTACTTTATCATTTCTTCCATTTGCTTTAGCTACTCGACTTCCAAGAGCAAGTTTCAGAGTCCCTTCTGACATCCATTTTGGTCTTTTATTTCTTTCCTGTGTTTTTAATGACCTCTTGCTTTCTTCATGTATGATGTTCTTGATGTCATTCCACAACTCATCTGGTCTTTGGTCATTAGTATTCAATGTGTCAAATCTGTTCTTGAGCTGGTCTCTAAATTCAGGTAGGATACGCTTAAGATCGTACTTTGGCTCTCATAGACTTGTTCTAATTTTCTTCAATTTCAACTCGATCTTGCACATGAGCAATTGATGGTCTGTTCTACAGTTGGCCCCAGCCTTGTTCCGACTGATGATATTGAGCTTTTCCATTGTCTCTTTCCACAGATGTAGTCAATTTGTTTCCTGTGTATTCCATCTGGCAAGGTCCATGTGATTAGTTGCTGTTTATGGAGCCCTGGTGGAACAGTGGTTAAGCATTCAGCTGCTAACCAAAAGGTTGGCAGTTTGAATCCACCAGCTGCTCCTTGGAAACCATATGGGACAGTTCTACCCTGTCCTATAGGGTGGCTATGAGTCGGAATTGACTGATTGCAGCAGGTTTTGTGAATCTATAACTATGCCTAAAAAGTATTTCTCCCACGTGTCTGTCAGTTTGTCCTGTGGGCACTTGCATGTCACTGTGATGCTGGAAGCTATGCCACTGGTACTCAAATACCACCAGGATCCCCCATGGTGGACAGGTTTCAGCTGGGCTTCCATATTAAGACAGACGAGGAAGAAGGACCTGGCGATCTACTTCCGAAAAGAATTAGCCAGAGAAAATGTAATGAATAGCAGCAGAACATTGTCTGATATAGTGCAGAAAATGAGCCCCTCAGGTTGGAAGGTACTCAAAATACCACTGGGGAAGAGCTACCTCCTCAAAGTAGAGTCAGCCTTAATGACATGGATGAAGTTAAGCTTTCAGGACCTTCATTTGCTGATGTGGCACAACTCAAAATAAGAAGAAATAGCTGTAAACATCCATTAATAATCAGAACATGGGATGTATGAATCTAGGAAAATCGGAAGTCATCAAAAATGAAATGAAACATATAAATATCAATAGCCTAGGCATTAGTGAGCTGAAATGGACTGGTATTGGTCATTTTGAATGGGACAATCATATGGTCAACTATGCCAGGAATAACAACTTGAAGGGGAATGGCATTGCAAAAAGAACATATGAAGGTCTACCCTGAAGTACGACACTGTCAGGAAGACCAGTTAATACAACTATTATTCAAATTTACACACCAACCACTAAGGCCAAAGCTGAAGAAATTGAAGATTTTTACCAACTTCTGCAGTCTGAAATGATCAAACGCACAATCAGGATACACTGATGATTACTGGTAATTGGAATGGGAAAATTGGAGGCAAAGAAGAAATGTTGGTAGTTCGAAAATATGGCCTTGATGATAGAAACAATGCTGGATATTGCATGATAGAATTTTGCTAGACCAGTGACTTCTTCATTGCAAATAAACATTAACTATAAGGAAACAATATTCAAACAGAATTGAAGTAAACTATACATTAAGCAAATGATATCAAAATTTTTTCCTTCATCCTCTTTTTCTGTGTCAAATCAGGCATCAGACATTTTCTCAAGGAATAAATATTGAATAGTACCATATTTTCATAATTACTTTCCATATTATTGTTTCTAAAAAAAATGACAGAATTTTATGCAAATACCACACATCTTCTGTTCATCTTTGCTGGCCACACCCTACCTCTGTGAAGCACCCTCACAAGCACTCCCATCCAAATCCTCTTCCCCATGTTGCTGTAAAAAATTAGCATAGCACGGTTACAAAAATACCTCGCAGGGGAGGGCAAGGTCAGAAAACAAATGCAGAAGGCATGAGCTATTTGTGTAAAAATACAGTACATGCAGAGGTGGAGCCAAGATGGCAGAATAGACAGATACTTTCGGCAAGCTCTCTTTACAACAAAGACCCAAAAAAACAAGTGAAACGAGTATATTTATGACAAGCTAGGAGCCCTGAACATCAAAGTCAAGCTTAGTAAATGAACTGAGGCACGGGGAAGGAAGAGATGGCTCACAAGCAGAGACAAGTTACCGGGCCTGAATCATGGGGAGCCCACGGGCACCATTCGCAGGGGTGGCAGCAACCAGCTGGTACTAGCATTCAGCTGCAGTTTCCTCAGGAAGAAGCAGCCAGCCACACAGCCTACTCACACCTCCGGAACCAGTGTAGAATGGTGCTTTCAGCAAAAACTAAGTACTTGCATATATTTTATCACTCCCCTCTCCCCCGCTCCCAAGCCAGCTTCAGCGGCTGACTTCTCTGGGCGTAAGATAGGCCCTGTGGAGCACCTAGAGCCATCCTCCTGGCCTTGGAGAAGGAATAAATTTGCAACTGGGGGAAAAGATAATTTGCCAGCTCCACTAACCAGGGGAGCTCAGGACAGAAGCAGATCCTGCCAGGCATAAACGGTCCATGGACTTTGAGTACCTTTCCCATCTATGTGGAACTGTGTGAGCTTATTGCAGGAGAATAGGCCCTTGTTGGCAAACTCCAGGCATTTCAGCTGTGCGATGGAGAGGTAGGTGTTTGATGTTTGACATTGCTTTGTCTATTAAACAGAGTACTCACCTACTCACATCAAGGGCCTAAGGACTGGTAGCTCCACTCAGGTCACCAAGCCACCCGTGACAGGGGTCCAAGGATAAATGGTACCTCCCAGTCCTTACTACCAAAAATATTGGGTGTCCATGGTCCATCTGCAGAACCCGCCCACCTGCACACTCTAGGGAACAGGGACACACTTTCCTCAGAGACACATGGGGGATGATTCTCAGCCCTCTGCCTCATTGAGGGTGTGACCCACTGCTGCAACCAGATACCGGTACCTATGCCAATCACCACTGCCCCTCTGAGACTGCAGAACAGAGCCTGTACCACACACTTGATGATCAGCTACCTGGACACCTGAGCTGAACTCATACAAGAAAAGTGAGGGGGCGGAGCCAAGATGGTGGAATAGACAGACACCTCCGTAGAGCCCTCCTTACAGCAAAGACCCGATAAAACAAGTGAAGTGAGTATATTTGTAACAAGCTGGGAGCCCTGAGCATCAAAGGCAAGCTTAGACAACGAACTGAGGGACATGGGAAGGAAGAGACCATTCAGAAGTGGAGCGGAGAGGAGTTCCCAGACCTGAATCGCAAGGAGCCCTCAGGCACCATTCCTGGAGCTGCGGTGGTGGCAGGCTGGTCCTAGTGTTGGGCTGCAGTTTCCTCAGGGAGAAGCAGCCACACAGCCCACTCACACCTCCAGAACCTGAGGAGAAGGGTGTTCTTGGCAAGAGCTAAGTACTTGCGTATATTTTACCGCGTCCCCCCATGCCCAAGATAGCTTCAGCGGCTGAATCCCTAGGCCTGAGATAGACCCTGGTGAGCACCTGGAGCCATCCTCCTGGCCTTGGGGAAGGAAAAAATTTCCAACTGGGGGGAAAAGATAATTTGCTAGCTCCATTAACTGGGGGAGCTCAGGACATAAGGGGCTCCTATCCAGGCATACTGTCCCTGGAACTTGAGCACCTTTCCCTTCTGCATGGACCTTTGTGGGCCTCTTTTGAGAGAATAGGCCCTTGTTAAAAACTCCAACCATTTCATCTGTACAGTAGAGAGGTGGGTCTTTGACATTTGACATTGTGTGCCTATTAAACAAGGTCCTCACCTACCCACAACAGGGACCTAAGGACTGGTGGTTCCACTTGGGTCATCCAGCCACCCACGACAGGGGCCCAGGGATAACTGGTACCTCCCAGTCCTTACAATAAAAACATTGGGTGCCCGTGGTTCCTCTGCAGAGCCCACCCATCAGCACAATATAGGGAACAGAGACGCATTTTGCTCAGAGACATTTGGGGGTCGGTTCTCAGCCCCCTGCTTTGTTCAGAGCGTGACCCCCTGCTGCAATCAGATACGGGTATATACACAAATCACCCCTGCCCCTCTAAGACAGTAGGACAGAGCCTGTACCACACACTTGATATCAGCTACCTGGAAGCCTGAGCAGAATTCATACAAGAAAATTGAATGGACTTCTAGACTGATATACCTGATAACAGCTCTAGCCAGCTGGGGACAGGACACCAGAGCTCCAAAGGCAAAAATAATCAAGCTAGCTCACTCAAGCAACCCACATGGGTATACCAAAACAAAACAAAGCAAGTGGCTACGACACAGTAAGCAAGCATAAACTAATACAATAACATAGATGGCTCAGAGACAACAGTCAATATCAAGTCACATAAAGAAACAGACCATGACCACCTCAACAGGCTCTCAAAACAAAGAATCCAGGGATCTTTTAGATGAAAATGCGTTCCTGGAATTACCAGATGCAGAATACAAAAGTTTAATACACAGAGCCCTTCAAGACATCAGAAAGGAAATCAGGCAATACGCAGAACAGGCCAAGGAACACACAGATAAAGCAACTGAAAGATTATTCAGGAATATAATAAAAAGTTTAATAAGCTGGAAAAATGCATAGGCAGGCAGCAATCGGAAATTCAGCAGATTAACAATAAAATTACAGAATTAGATAACTCAATAGAAAGTCAGAGGAGCAGAATTGAGCAAGTAGAAGCTAGAATTGCTGAACTCGAAGATAAATCACTGGGCACTAATGTATTTGAAGAAAAATCAGATACAAGAATTTAAAAAAATGAAGAAACCATAAGAATCATGTGAGACTCTATCAAGAGAAATAACCTACAAGTGATTGGAGTACCAGAACAGGGAGGGATAACAGAAAATACAGAGAAAATTTTTGAGGATTTGATGGCAGAAAACTTCCCTGATATTGTGAAAGATGAGAAGATATTTATCGAAGATGCTTATCAAACTCCACATAAAGTAGACCTTAAAAGAAAGTCACCAAGACATAGTATAATGGAGCTTGCCAAAACCAAAGATAAAGAGACAATTATAAGAGCAGCGAGGGATAAAAGAAAAGTCACCTACAAGGGAGCGCCAATAAGAAGAAGCTCGGACTACTCGGCAGAAACCATGCAGGCAAGAAGGCAATGGGATGACATATTTGAAAAATTGAAGGAAAAAAATTGCCTGCCAAGAATCATACATCCATCAAAACTGTCTCTTAAATATGAAGGTGAAATTAAGACATTTCCAGATAAACACAAGTTGAGGCAATTTGTAAAAACCAAACCAAAGCTACAAGAAATACTAAAGGGAGCTCTTTGGTTAGAAAACCAATAATATCAGGTATCAACCCAAGACTAGAACGCTGGGCAGAGCAACCAGAAGTCAACCCAGACAGAGAAATCCAGAAAAAAAAAAAGCAAGATTTAAAAAAAAAGAAAGAAAAAGCCCAACACAGGGTAATGGCGATGTTATTATATAAAAAAAGTCAACATTAAAATAATAGAGAGGGACTAAGAACTGTAATCATACACCATCCATATGGAGAGGAAGATACACCGATACAAAGAAATAAAAGTTAGTTATAAATTTAGAAAAATTGGAGTAAATAATAAAGTAACCACAAAGGAGACAAAATATCCTACTCATCAAAATAAAAGACGAGGGAAAAATACAGACTCAGCAGAAACAAAATCAACAATAACAAACATGAGGAAAGGACAATATATAAAGAAAATCTACTCAGCACATAAAATCAAGTGGGAAAAAGAAGCTGTCAACACACAAAAAAAGACATCAAAATGATAGCACTAAATTCATACCTATCCATAATTAGCTTGAATGTAAATGGACTAAATGCACCAATAAAGAGACAGAGAGTGGCAGAATGGATTAAAAAACAAGATCCATCTATATGCTGCCTACAAGAGACACACCTTAGACTTAGAGACACAAACAAACTAAAACTCAAAGGATGGAAAAATATATATCAAGCAAACAACAATCAAAAAGGAACAAGAGTGGCAAAATTAATTTCTGACGAAATAGACTTTAAAGTTAAATCCACCACAAAGGATAAGGAAGGACATTATATAAGGATTAAAGGGACAAGACACCAAGAAGATATAACCATATTAAATATTTATGCACCCAATGACAGGGCTGCAAGATACATAAAACAAACCCTATCAGCACTGAAAAGTGAGATAGACGGCTCCACAATAATAGTAGGAGACTTTAACACACCACTGTCGGTAAAGGACAGGACATCCAGAAAGAAGCTCAATAAAGACATGGAAGATCTAAATGCCACAATCAACCAACTTGACCTCGTACACCCACCCAACAGCAACTGAGGATACTTTCTTTTCTAGTGCACATGGAACATTCTCTAGAATAGACCACATATTAGGTCATAAAGCAAACCTTAGCAGAATCCAAAACACTGAAATATTACAAAGCATCTTCTCTGACCATAAGGCCACAAAAGTGGAAATCAATAACAGGAAAAGCAGGGAAAAGAAATCAAACACTTGGAAACTGAACAATACCCTGCGCAAAAAGACTGGATTATAGAAGACGTAAAGGATGGAATAAAGAAATTCACAGAATCCAATGAGAACAAACACACTTCCTATCAGAACTTTTGGGACACAGCAAAAGCGCTGCTCAGAGGCCAATTTATATCAATAAACGCACACATCCAAAAAGAAGAAAGGGCCAAAATCAAAGAACTATCCCTACAACTTGAACAAATAGAAAGAGAGCAACAAAAGAAACCCACAATCACCAGAAGAAAACAAATAATAAAAATTAGAGCTGAACTAAATGAAATAGAAAACAGAAAAACAATTGAAAGAATTAACAAGACCAAAAGCTGGTTTTTTGAAAAACTCAACAAAATTGATAAACCATTGGCCAAAGTGACAAAAGAAAAACAGGAGAGGAAGCAAATAACCCAAATAAGAAATGAGATGGGTGATATTACAACAGACCCAACTGAAATTAAAAGAATCATATCAGATTACTATGAAAAATTGTACTCTAACAAATTTGAAAACCTAGAAGAAATGGATGAATTCCTAGAAACACACTACCTACCTAAACTAACACAAACAGAGGTAGAACAACTAAATAGGCCCTTGACAAAAGAAGAGATTGAAAAGGTAATCAAAGCTCCCAACAAAAAAAAGCCCTGGCCTGGACAGCTTCACTTCAGAGCTCTACCAAACTTTCAGAGAAGAGTTAACACCACTACTACTAAAAACAGTATTCCACAGCATAGAAAAGGATGGAATACTCCCAAACTCCTTCTGTGAAGCCACCATATCCCTGATACCAAAACCAGGTTAAAAAAAAAAAAAAAAGACACCACAAAAAAAAGAAAATTACAGACCTATGTCCCTCATGAACTTAGATGCAAAAAGGCTCAACAAAATTCTAGCCAATAGAATTCAACAACATATCAAAAAAATAATTCCCCATGACCAAGTGGGATTCATACCAGGTATGCAGGGATGGTTCAACATTAGAAAAAAAATCAATGTAATCCACCACATAAATAAACAAAAGACAAGAGCCACCTGATTTTATCAGTTGATGCAGAAAAGGCATTTGGCGAAGTCCAACACCCACTCATGATAAGAACTCTCAGAAAAATAGAAGGAAAATTCCTCAACATAAAAAAGGGCATTTGTACAAAGCCGATAGCCAACATCATCCTAAATGGAGAGAGCCTGAAAACATTCCTCATGAGATTGGGAAACAGACAAGGATGCCCTTAATCACCACTCTTATTCAACATTGTGTTGGAGGTCCTAGCCAGAGCAAATAGGCTAGATAAAGAAATAAAGGGCATCCAGATTGGCAAGGAAGAAGTAAAAGTATCTCTATTTGCAGATGACATGATATTATACACACCCTAAGGAATCCTCAAGAAAACTACTGAAACTAATACTACAGTGCAGCAGAGTATTGGGCTACAAGATAAACATACAAAAATCAGTTGGATTCCTCTACACCAACAAAAAGAACATCGAAGAGGAAATCACCAAATTAATACCATTTACAGTAGCCTCCAAGATAAAACACTTAGGAAAAAAAATCTTACCAGAGATGTAAAAGACTTACACAAAGAAAACTACAAAACACTTCTGCAAGAAACCAAGAGAGACCTACATAAGTGGAAAAACATATCTTGCTCATGGATAGGAAGACTTAACATTATAAAAACGTCTATTCTACTAAAAGCGATCTACACATTTAATGCAATTCTGATTCAAATTCAAATGACATTTTTTAATGAGATGGAGAAACAAATCACCAACTTCATATGGAAGAGAAAGATGCCCCAGATAAGTAAAGCATTACTGAAGAGGAAGAACAAAGTGGGAGGCCTTACTCTACCTGATTTTAGAACTTATTATACTGCCACAGTAGTCAAAACAGCCTGGTGCTGGTACAACAACAGATACATAGACCAATGGAACAGAATTGAGAATCCAGACATAAATCCATCCACATATGAGCAGTTGATAATTGACAAAGGCCCCAAAACAGTTAAATGGGGAAAAGAGAGTCTTTTTAACAAATGCTGCTGGCATAACTGGATATCCATCTGCAAAAAAAAATGAAACAAGACCCATACCTCACTCCATGCACAAAAATGAGCTCAAAATGGATCAAAGACCTAAATATAAAATCTAAAACAATAAAGATCATGGAAGAAAAAATAGGAACAATGTTAGGAGCCCTAATACATGGCATAAACAGTATACAAAACATAACTAACAATGCAGATGAAAAACTAGATAACTGGGAGCTCCTAAAAATCAAACACCTATGCTTATCCGAAGACTTCACCAAAAGAGTAAAAAGATTACCTACAGACTGGGAAAAAGTTCTTGGCTATGACATTTCCGATCAGCGCCTGATCTCTAAAATCTACATGATACTGCAAAAACTCAACTACAAAAAGACAAATAACCCAATTAAAAAATGGGCAAAAGATATGAACAGACACTTCACTAAAGAAGACATTCAGGTGGCTAACAGACATATGAAGAAATGCTCACAATCATTAGGCATTAGAGAAATGCAAATCAAAACTGTAATGAGATTCCATCTTACTCCAACAAGGCTGGCATTAATCCAAAAAACACAAAATAATAAATGTTGGAGAGGCTGTGGAGAGACTGGAACACTTATACACTGCTGGTGGGAATATAAAATAGTACAACCACTTTGGAAATCGATTTGGCGCTTCCTTAAAAAGCTAGAAATAGAACTACCATACGATCCAGCAATCCCACTCCTTGCAATATATCCGAGAGAAATAAGAGCCTTTACACGAACAGATATATGCACACCCATGTTCACTGCAGCACTGTTTACAATAGCAATAAGATGGAAGCAACCAAGATGCCCATCAATGGATGAATGGATAAATAAACTATGGTATATTCACACAATGAAATACTATGCATCAATAAAGAACAGTGATGAATCTGTGAAACATTTCATAACATGGAGGAATCTGGAAGGCATTATGCTAAAAGAAATTAGTCAGTTGCAAAAGGACAAATATTGTATAAGACCATTATTATAAGAACTCAAGAAATAGCTTAAACAGAGAAGAAAATATTCTTTGATGGTTACGAAAGGGTGGAGGGAGGGAGGTTGGGAGAGGGGTATTCACTAATTAGATAATAGATAAGAACTACTTTAGGTGACGGGAAAGACAACACACAATATAGGCGAGGTCAGCACAACTGAACTAAACCAAAAGCAAAGAAGTTTCCTGAATAAACTGAATGCTTCGAACCGTGGCGTAGCAGGGGTCGGGGTTTGGGGACCACAGTTTTAGGGGACATCTAAGTCAGTTGGCATAATAAAATCTATTAAGAAAACATTCTGCATCCCACTTTGGAAAGTGGCATCTGGGGTCTTAAGCACTAGCAAGCGGCCATCTAAGATGCATCAGTTGGTCTCAACCAACCTAGATCAAAATAGAATGAAGAACACCAAGAACACAAGGTAATTTCGAGCCCAAAAGACATAAAGGGCCACATAAACCAGAGACTACATCATCCTGAGACCAGAAGAACTAGACAGTGCCCGGCTACAACCGATGGCTGCCCTGACAGGGAACACAACAGGGAACCCCCGAGGGAGCAGGAGAGCAGTGGGATGCAGACCCCAAATTCTCATAAAAAGACCAGACTTAATGGCCTGTCTGAGACAAGAAGTTCATGGTCCCCAGACCTTCTGTTGGCCCAGGATAGGAACCATTCCCAAAGCCAACTCTTCAGACAGGAATTGGACTGGACAATGGGGTGGGAGAGGAATGCTGGTGAGGAGTGAACTTCTTGGATCCGGTGAACACTTGAGACTATGTTCGCATCTCCTTCCTGGAAAAGAGATGAGAGGGTAGAGGGAGTTAGAAGCTGGCAAAATGGACACAAAAAGAGAGAGTGGAGGGAGGGAGCGGGCTGTCTCATTAGGAGGAGAGCAACTGGGAGTATGTAGCAAGGTGTATATAAGTTTTTGTGTGAGAGACTGACTTGATTTGTAAACTTTCACTTAGAGCACAATAAAAATTAAAAAAAAAAATACAGTACGTGCTTTAGAATATGTCTACCACAATCTCCATTTTCATCTCCTAGAGTTTTGGGGGTAAGTTAGTTAGTGATTGGTTTGTTGGTTGGTTGTTTGGTCTTTCCATAGAAATCTAGTTTCTTCTATCTACTATGTAAATGTTGGTAACTTGATATCTTAAATGTAAATTTAAATATGGTGAGCCCTGAAAGAAATGAATTAGAAAGAAAACTCCAGAATGTTTTATCTTCTTCAGAAATATCAGTTATGCATGTGTTTTATCCTTGTAGCCTGTCTTCTTTGTGTCTATATCTATCTTCTCACTAATTACTTTCATCTCTTTTTTATGTATACCCACATAATTTTTTTCAAGTCCATCTCATGCCATGGCCACTGTTTTGAGCGGTGTCAATTGTATTTTATTTTTTGTGTGCCCCTGCTTATATAGTTTTCTTTCATCTGTTCCTCATTTACTTGCCCTAGCTGTGCTTTTTTCATTTGTCTTAGCATCTCTCAATTTCTTGCAACTTTTTCTTTAATGTATCCTTTCTTCTGTAGTTTTTTTTTTTTTTATCATGGAAATATGAAACACACAAAAGATTGTAAAGACTAGTGCAATGAATACCCATATACTCATTACCTAAATTCAACAATTATTAACATTTTGCCATATTTGCTTTACCTGTATTTCTAACTCTTTTATGTATATGGGAACCATTTGAAAATAAGATGCAGAAAACAATACCTCAGCCCTGAATATTTCAGCACGCAACTTCTAAGAAGGACATTGTCCTACATAATTAATGACTCTGAAAAGGCAGGGACTTTATTTATTCCCCCCCCCCCGCCCCCCCACCCCAAAGAGCCAAACACAGGGCTTTAAACAAAGATACGCTCATTAAATAAACACAAAAATGAACTGCTGAAATTCTGTTCTCAACTCGATGACCATCCAGTACCAATTGTCCCAGATATCCCCCACCTTCAACAAAATCTTAAGCAATTTCTTTACCAAGCCTACAGGTCAGAACAACCTGGGTATGAGTTCCAGCTCTGTACATTACTAACTTTGAATTCCTTCTTCAATTATCTACCACAGCAATTCTGGCATTTCTTCTTCACTTAGAGTAAGCTTTCACTTTTCCTATGTCTCTTTTTCCATGCCAAAGTTTTAAATCCTTTATCCCAAGAGAGTGTTCCCAGATTGAAGAACTCTCCATGTTGCTGTTGCTAGTTGCTGTCAAGTTGATTCTGACTCATGGCTACACCATGTGTGAGAATAGAACTGCATTCTATAGGTTTTCAAGACTGTGACCTTTCCGAAGCAGTTCAGCAGGCTTTACTTTCGAGGCACCTCTGGGTATGTTTGAACCACTAACCTTCCGGTCAGTAGTCCAGGGCTTAACCATATATACCACCCGGGGACTCCTATAACTCTCCATAATCCAAATTCATTTCCACTTTCATTACTCAAGCATCCTTAAAATCTAGTCCCATGTGTGCCCTCCAGTTCCTGCCAGGATATGCTGACTCAGGTATACTGCTCCTTTGGAGTATAGTCCCTTTATTCCTTTACCTACTCCAGCAGTGGGCCTGGCTGTGTTATACTGTGATTTAGCTCTAGTGACCAGAAGGGGAGGTAGGTGCAAATCCTGAGACAGGTGCATATCATCTTATGTAGTATGAGGCCTCTGCGTAGTATTCAAACAAGAATGGAACTAGTGCTTAACTGTGAGTCCTTTATTATAGGTTCCAAGGATTCAGAGAGTATTGGAGGTTCAAAATTTCTACTGTTACAGCTCAGATATCTCCATCTGTTGTGTCATGGTTCCATTATTTTTTAAGCAGAGCCTGACTTTGGCATAGAAGATCTGTCTCGGTTCAAAGTTTAACCTTCTTTGGAGCTTGGCTGGTCTTACAATTGAATACTGGTTTATTCCACAGTGTTCTATGTCCTCTTGTCACAGGAGTTGAAAGCCTCTCCATATGCAGCCAAGAGATCCTCTGTCTTTTAAATTCAGCTCTTAATTGTTGATTAATCAATCTCAGCCCCTGGCTATCTTTTTCCAAAGGATCAATAGACAGCACCCAATTCCACTATCCTGATAGTTATTTCTCTTCAACAGTTATACCAACCCAGTGCACCACAGGTGAAAGTTTTAACAATCGCCTTGCTGCCTCTTGCCGGGGCTATTTTATCTGCACTCCACTTACTATTGGTAAAGGAAAATCTCTCTTTTTTTTTTTTTTTCCTAGGAGGTGATGCAGATACAAAGTCCTTCCTCAGCATCTGCTTTCTTAGGTCATTCCAGGCACCAAATGTCACCGGTTGGATTCCCCAGAAGGCAGACTCTGAGGAGATTAGCATAAAAGAGTATTTTTGTGATGAACACCTGGAAAGGGGAAGAAAAAGCAGACTTGGGCTGAGGAAGAAGATGAGCTGCAATGCAGTTTCACTCGAGATCTCAATCATTCCTACAGGAGTGTTAAGGCTAGGATGACCCTTCAGAGCTGTCCCAAGATGAGGCAAGAGGGATGAGCCTTTACACTCCAAACCTCACTCAGTCATTGGATATGGGCCACCTGGGAAGTGTGATTTGGGCAAGGCATTTCTCTTCACCTGAGGTAATACTTGGAAACCCTGGTGGTGTAGTGGTTAAGTGCTACAGCTGCTAAGCAAAAGGTTGGCAGTTTAAGTCCACCAGGCGCTCCTTGGAAACTCTATGGGGCAGTTCTACTCCATCCTATAGGGTCGCTGAGTCGGAATCGACTCGACAGCAGTGGGTTTTTGGGTTTTGAGGCAATACTTGCAGGGTCTGACATCTGAGGGATTTCTGCTGGCAGCACAACCAACATTGGGGGAATAAGCTTTCTTCCTAAAGGGGTATATAAGTAACATATCATGGTGTTTATCATAGAAATTATAGCTAACAGTGAATAATGGAAATTTGTGATAGTGTTTTAAAACACACATATACTACATGTTGTTGGTGGTGCCGTTGAGTTGATATCTACTCATAGCGACCCCATGTGACAGAATAGAGCTGCCTCATTTGGGTTTTCTTGGCTGCAATCTTTTATGGAACTATATTGCTGGTCTTTCTCACGCAGCTCCCCTAGGTGGGTTCAAACAGCCAACCTTTCGGTTAGTAGCCAAATTTGTACCAACAAGGCTCCTTAAATAAATGCATACACAATAAAAACACCAATGTTCAACTAGTGTGTAGCTGCTAAAACTTTCAACTACAAAACCCTCAATTCAACCTAAAGGATTGTGATAGGATTCAACAAAATGCAAGAATTGAATTGCCTAATGCCACACCTGACAATAAATATTTTCAACCTAAATCTAATAAAACTTGATCATTAATGTTCCAATTTGAAAATCCACACATAAATCCAGCATCATAAACAAATGTTTTTTATAAGGAATCTCATGTTATAGAAATTCAATGATTCTGGCTGAACAGCTCAGCGTCTGGCTGAAAACAGATGCAACGAGTGGAGATATTTAATGAAGGGTCTGTACACAATAGAGGAGGTAGGCTTAATGAAAAGCAAGTAAGAAGGATAAAGCACCCCTTGGCTAGCATGAGCAGAAAGCTATTGCCATCCCTAGGCCTGATGGGCAAGAGGAAGGAAGAAATCACTAGAAATCAGAGAGTCCTGCAACTGTAGGAGATTCCTGTCTGACAGGAACTGTGGCCTTCAGCAGAGGTTGTGGACACGGTCAACCTTCCCAGTGGCCCAACAGAAAGGGACCTAGGGAAACAAATTCTTTTTTCTTCTCACCTTCCCATCTCTTGCCTGTGCCACCCATTGACAAAACAAAACAGGAAGTCAGAGGGCAAAAAAGTTTTTATCTAGGGTACAAAGGAGAGTCGATCTGTAGGGACAAAGACTATCCACAATAGTGACCTTCACAGTTGTGTGAAGGTCAACACTGAGTTTTAGATATAGCTAGGTACGTTTATCAGTACAAATTAAAGGGCTGTTTTTTAAAAGGCACTCTATTAATTCAATTGTGCTCATGTGGAACCTGTTGTCCAAACAGAACAAGCAGATGCTGAGTGGTTTAAAATCAATAAAGGTGTGCATCAGAGTTGCATCCTTTCACCATATTTAGCCTGTATGCTTAATAAATAATCCGAGAAGCCAAACTATATGAAGAAGAATGCAGCATCAGGATTGGAGGAAGATTCGTTAACAACCTGCAATATGCAGATGACACAAGCTTGCTTGCTGAAAGCGAAGAGAACTTGAAGCACTTACTAATGAAGATCAAAGACTACAGCCTTCAGTATGGATTATACCTTAACATAAAGAAAAAAATCTTCACTCGACCAATAAGCAATGTCATGATAAATGGTGAAAATATTATTGTCATGGGTTTCGTTTTTCCTGGGCCCACAAAAGCAACAGTCAAGAAATCAAAAGACGCGTTGCATTGGGCAAGTCTGCTGCAAAAAGACCTCTTTAAAGTGTTAAAAATTGGAGATGTCACCTTGAGGACCAAGGGGCACCTGACCAAATCCATAGCATTTTCAATCACCTCATGTGCATTTGAAAGCTAGACAGTAAATAAGAAAGACCGAAGAAGAACTAATGTCTTTCAGTTATGGTGTTGGAGAAGAATATTGAATATACCATAGGTTGCCAGAAGAACAAATAAATCTGTCTTGGAAGAAGTGCAGAAAGAATGGTCCTTAGAAGCGAGGATAGCAAGACTTCATCTCATGTACTTTGGACATGTTATCAAGAGGAACCAGTACTTGGAGACTGACATCTTTTAAAAGGTCTTTTGCAGCAGATTTGCCTGATACAATATGTTGTTTGATTTCTTGACTGCTGCTTCCATGGGTGTTCATTGAAGATCCAGGTAAAATGAAACCCTTGACAACTTCAATATTTTTTCCGTTTATCATGATGTTGCTTATTGTTTCAGTTGTGAGGATTCTTGTTTTCTTTCTGTTAAGGTGTAATTCATCCTGAAGGTTATAGTCTCTGATCTTCCTCAGTAAGTGCTTCAAGTCCTCTTCACTTTCAGCAAGCAAGATAAATGCTTGGTAAAGTAGAGGGTCAGTGAAAGAGAGGAAGACCCTCAAAGAGATGGACTGACGCAGTGGCTGTAACAATGGGCTCAAACATGGCAATGATTGTGAAGATGGTACAGGATCAGGTGGTATTTGATTCTACTGTGCATAGGCTCATCAAGAGTTGGAATTGACTCAGTGACACCTAACAATGTAACAATAGCATTAATTCAATATTGTTAGCTTTAGTGAAAAGAAGAGTGAACAGTGGGCACTTTGGTTCCATTCTTGCTTAAGGTATAGCTGAGGGTATGGCCAAAATCAGAAAGGACAGAAGAACAAGGGAAGTGGAGGAAAAAGTAACAGAATATCTTTTGAAAACAGAAAAGGAAGAAATTTGGAAGGATTATCCTCCAGAGCCTCCACTAGTCTGTCAGTTTGTTGTACTGTGGTAGCTTTTATGTTATGATGCTGGAAGCTATGCTACCAGTATTCAAATACCAGCAGGGTCACCCATTGGGTTGTCTAGGCTATAATCTTTTTTTTTCTTTTCTTTTCAATTGTGCTTTAGGTAAAAGTTTACAGAGCTAAAATTAGTTTCACATTCAATAATTTATACACAAAGTGTTCCATGACATTGGTTGCAATCCCAGCAATGTGTCAGCACTCTCCCCATTTCCACCCTGAGTTTCCCATTTCCATTTTGTCTGATTTTCCTGCCCGTTCCTGCCTTCTCATCTTCGCTTTTGGGCAAATGTTGCCCTTTTGGTCTCCTATAATTGATTGTTCTAAGGAGCACTTTCATCACAAATGTTACAGTTTATTTTATAGGCCTGTCTCTTGTTTGATTGAAAGGTGATCTCTGGCTTCTGATCCAAGTTAGAAGGGTCAGTAAGAGCCATAGTTTTGGGGGTTCCTCCAGTCTCTATCAGATCTTTAACTGTGGTCTTTTTTTACAAATTTGGATTTTGTTCTACATTTTTCTCCTGCTCTGTCCAGGACCCTCTATTGTGATTCTGGTCAGAGTGATCAAAAGTGGTAGCTGAGCGCCATCTAGTTCTACTGATTTCAGGCTAGTGGAAGCGGTGATTTGTGTGGGCCATTAGCTCTTTGGACTAATTGCTTCCTTGAGTCTTTGGTTTTCTTCCCTCTCCTTTGCTCTGAATAAGAAAAGACCAATAGTTGTATCTTAGATGGGCCCTGACAAGCTTTTAAGACCCCAGACACTACTCACCGAAATAGGATGTAGAACATTGACCTTATGAGCTATGTTATGCCATAGCTCATAAGGTGTCCCCCAAGACAATGGTCCCCAGCCCTCAAGCCCAGTAACTCAGTCCGACAAAGTATTTGGTTATGTCTAAGAAGTTTCCCTGACTGTGCTCCTCGTGTGCTCCATTGTATAATAACTATTCATACAGCACTTATGAATATGTATCTAGAAATATCCACAACTTAGTCTATATGTGCATGTACTTCCATTTGCCCTCCCATACCTATTCACCATACATACCTGCCTGTGTAGTCACTCGTAAATTATCATTTGTTATTACTATTGTTGCAGGGTTGTATTTGTAGTATTTAGTATACCAAACCCACTGCCATCGAGTCAATTCCGACTCACAGCGACCTTATAGGACAGAGTAGAACTGCACCACAGAGTTTCCAAGGCGCATCTGGTGGATTCAAACTGCCGACCTCTTGGTTAGCAGCCGTAGCACCTAACCACTATGCCACCAAGGTTGCCTAGTATTTAGCATAAAAAAAAATAGTTGCCTTTTATTCTTGCATAATTCTCAGTGTCTTTCTTTGCCTTGGTCATGTCGTGCAGACTTCCCCCATATTGTATATTATCTTTCCCTTCACCAAACTTAACATGTGTCTACTATCTAGTTGGTGGTTTTCCCTCCCTCCTCCTCCCATCCCTGGAAACCATCAAAGAATGTTACTTTCTGTAGCATCTTAGGCTGGGTTTTCTAGAGAAGCAAAACCAGTAAAGTGTGTAAATCTATATTTATATCAGGAAAATGGCTCACGCAGTTATAGAGGCTGGAACATACCAAGTCCATGGATCAGGATAGAGGCTTCTACTGATTCACATAGCTGCAGGGGCTGGTGAACGCAAGATCGGCAGGTCAGGGAGCAGGGCTCTTGCTCATGGGCTGTGAAAATCAACAAATTCCAAGATTGGCAGGCAAGACCTCAGGTAAGCTGCTAGCTCAAGTACCAAGAAACAGAGGTCAGATGAAAAGGAGCCAGCTGCAGAATCCAGAGCAGGCAAAAGCCAGAACATCCACTTATATTCAGGTACAGGCCACATGCCCAAGGAAGCTCCCCCTCAACTGACTGGCTACTCACAGAAGATTCCATCATCAGAGTGATCACATATTAAATCTCAACAAGGACGTGATCACAACATTATATGACTGCCAAAACACTGAGAATCATGGTCCAGCCAAGTTGACACACAACCCTAACCATCACATGTGGTAAATGTTTATTACGCTTTTGCAGTAGTGGTCTCATACAATATTTTTCCTTTTGTGATTGATTTATTTTACTCAGCATAATGTTCTCTAAATTAATCCATGTTGTGAGGTGTTTCATGGATTCGTCATTACTCTTTATCATTGCATAGTGTTCCAGTGTATGTATATACCACGGCTTTTTAATCCATTCATCCGTTGATGGGCATTTAGGTTGTTTCCACCTTTTCGTTATTGTGAATAATGCTGCAATAAACATAGGTGTGCATATGTCTGTTCTTGTCATGGCTCTTATTTCTCTAGGATATATACCTAGGAGTGGGATTGCTAGATCATATAGTACTTCTGGAAAGCCTGGTGACATAGTGGTTAAGTGCTATGGCTGCTAACCAAAGGGTCAGCAGTTCAAATCCACCAGACACTCCTTGGAAACTCTTGGGGCAGTTCTACTCTGTCCTATAGGGTCGCTATGGGTCGGCATCAACTCGACGGCACTGGGTTTGGGTTTTTTTGGGTTATAGTACTTTTATTTCTAGCTTTTTAAGAGTGCTCCATACCATTTTCCATAGTGGTTGTACCACTTTAGTTCCCACTAGCAGTGTATGAGAGCTCTATTCTCCCCCAAAACCTCACCAGCATTTGTTGTTTTCTGATTTTTGGATCAGTGCCACTCTTGCCGGGGTGAGATGATATCTCATTGTAGTTTTGATTTGCATCTCTCTAAAAAATAAAATATTTTTTTATTTTTTAATGGCTAATGAGAGCCATCGGGGAGATGCAAAATCGGCAGTTTGAATCTGCCAGGCTCTCCTTGGAAACTCTACGGGGCAGTTCTACTCTGTCCTATAGGGTCGCTATGAGCCGGTATCGACTCGACAGCACTGGGTTACTAGGTTAATGGCTAATGGGAGCCCTGGTGGTGTAGTGGTTAAGTGCTATGGCTGTTAACCAAAAAGCTGGCAGTTCTAATCCACCAGCTACTCCTTTGAAACCCTATGGGAGCAGTTCTACTCTGTCCTATAGGGTCACTGTTGTTGTTGTTGAGGTGTTGAAGTTTTCTATGAGTTTTTGAGATTAGACCCTTGTTGGGTATGTCATAGCCAAATTTTTTTTCCTAGTTTGTAGGTTCACTTTTTACTCTTTTCAAGAAGTCTTTTAGCAAGCATAGTGTTTAATTATTAGAAGGTCCCAGTTGTCTAATCACCTTGTGCTATTTGTGCATTTTTAGTTATGTTTGGTATCCTATTTATGCCATATATTAGGGATCCTAGCATTGTCCTTATTTTTTCTTTCATAATCTTTATAGTTTTAAGATGTACATATAGGTTTTGATCCATTTTGACTTAGTTTTTGTGTATGGTGTGAGGTATGGATTCTGCTTCATTTTTCTGCAAATATCCAGTTTTACCAGCACCATTCTGGCAAAGACTTTCTCTTTGCAAGACTTTCTCTTTGCCAGACTTTCTCTTCCCTGTTTAATAGACTTTGACCTTTTATCTAAGATTAGCTGTCCATAAAAAAAAAGAAAAACCAAACCCATTGCCATTGAGTCAATTCCAACTCATAGCAACCCTATAAGACAGAGTAGTACTGCTCCATAGAGTTTCCAAGGAGCGCCTGGTGGATTCGAACTGCTGACCCTTTGGTTAGCAGCTGTAGCACTTAATGACTATACCACCAGGGTTTCCAGCTGTTCATAGGTGGATGGAATTACTTCTGGGTTCTCAATTCTGTTCTGTTGGTCTATGTGTCTGTCACTGTACCAGTACCAAGCTGTTTTGACAGCCATGGCTGTATAGTAGGTTCTGAGATGGGGGAGCATGAGGACTCCTACTTTGTTCCTCTTTGATAATTGTTTATTTATCTGGGTCCTCTTTCCTTTCCATATAAAGTTGGTGACTAGTTTTTCCATCTCATTAAAGAATGTTGTTGGAATCCGGATCAGGATTGCCCTGTATTTGTAGATCACTTTGGATAGTACTGACATTTTCACATCTTGCTGTAATCTTTATGGAAGTAGACCACCAGGTCTCTTTCCTACAGGTGATCTACTTCTGAAAATTCCCACTCATTGTCATCAAGTCAATTTCAATTCTTAGTGACCTTATAGGACAGAGTATAACTGCCCTATAGGGTTTCCAAGGCCATAATCTTTACAGAAGCAGACTGCCACATCTTTCACCCATGGAGTAGCTGATGGGTTTGAACCATCAACCTTTAGGTTAGCAGCCCAGTGCTATAACCACTGTACCACTAGGGCTCCTTTTCTGAAAATTAGCCAATAAAAACCCTATGGATCACCACAGAACATTGTCCAACTTGCTTGCTTTGAACCAAGGCTTTAAACCAGTTTGTTCAGCTTCGAACCCCTGCTGAGAATTTGCATTTCCAACCCCAGGCATATTGAACCAGAATCTACATTTTAACAAAATCCTCAGGTGATTCTTATATACATCTTCCTAGGAACTTGTTCAGAAATGCATATTCTCAGCAAAGTTCAATCCAGAACAAACCAGTTTGAAGCTCTGCTTTAGACATATCATCAGGAGGGATCAATCGCTAGAGGAGGACATCATGCTTGGTGAAGTAGAGAGCCTACAAGGGCACGGGAGAACCTAGGTGAGATAGATTGGCACAGTAGCCACATCGATGGACTAGATATGCTGACAATTGTGAGGATGATGCTGGACAGGGCAATATTTTGTTCTGTTTTATGTAGGGTTGCCATGAGTTGGAGTCGACTGGATAGCAGCTATCTATCTATCTATCTGTCTGTCTGTCTATCTATCTATCATCTACCTACCTACCTACTTAACTATCTATCTATCTATCCCCCAGAAAGGTAGATTCTGAGCACAAGCATGGTTCCTCTTTGTGCCTTGGTTTGGTGGTCTGTATAAGAGGCATGCTACAGAACATTGCTTTATTGAGAAATAATCACAGCTTGTGAGAATCTGCCCAGTCACTTCTCTGGGGTGGTCCCCTTGTTTAACTTGAAGTTTTCTCTTCTCTTTAGGTCTGGGGAATACAAATACCAATATTCACAGTATGTCTGTGTGTCAGCAAAATTTTATCTACATGATATTTACGGGGTTACCACTGGCTCTGAAAATAACATAATGTACATAATATATTTCTAAAGCAGGCTAGGGAAGGAAGAAGGGAGAGGAAAGCTTAAGTCAGAGGGAAGGGCTTTCTGGGAAAACTCCCCCAACTAAAGCCCTCCTCAGCATTACCAGAATCCCTGTTGCCCCAGAGGAGTAGGACCGGATTTAAAGTCTTGATCGAAATTGAAATATACATGTCTCAGGCATAAAGGAATCTAAAGTCCATAACCAGTGGCCAGGAGCCTATCTATGGAAGATAGCACCTATGACAATTAGTTTTAAATTGCTGAATGATCTCTCAGCCAGCTATGGAAACTGTAATGGCCAATAGAAGCTGCTCATGTGCACCCCTCCTCAAGCAGCTCCCGGGGCATGCGCCCTACCTGCCATACCTTAATTACACCTCTGCCAGTGGCACCCCTAGTTCCTCAACCAGCCAGCAGCACATCCTTAAAGTGTGTGAGATTTGGGGAAAAAAAAGGGCCCTAGATCCAGGTGCTCCTTTTTTACTTTCCAAAAGGCATGGTTTCGGTGAAAGTGCTCCTTTAAACTTTTAGGCATCAGGCTCTTTCTTCATCTATAAAACAAGGCGATTGAACTATGTGACTTCTAAAATTCCTTCCTTCCCTAAAATCATCCTCAGGATGTGTCATTTAAACCACTGTGCTTTCTCAGTTCTAATCAAGAAAGCTTGTGATTGGTGCCTGAAAATCTATACAACAGCACCATCTAGCAGACAAAAGATAGTAATACTAGGGACATATACAGATTTGTGAAGCGAAGTAAAATTTCACAAGAGGGCAATTATGCATAACTTTCTGGGTAGTATTTCTTAATCTTTTGTAGTTTGTGGCCCCTTTAGAGAATCTAATGAAAGTTATGGACCCTCCCACTTCCACTCCCACTGCTAAACATGCAGAAGACCACCAAAATTCTGCATACAATTTCACAGAACATGTAGTCCTCCACGCCCCTCCTCAATCATATTGAGGTTCAAGAGCCTCCACTGCCTTTTTTTCCTTTTTTTTTTTCTTATCAAAACCCTTTCTATACGGGATGAGGAGAACTCCATTGTATTAGGGCTGGTGGGAAACAGGGTCCCCCCTTCACGGCAGAAGAGGCCAGATTCATCTGCTCCTATTCCCTGATAGGAATGGTACCTTCGTGGATGGTCATTTGCACCCTCCAGACTTTGACTCTTGAGAGGGTGCAGCAATGATACAGGGGAGGATCAAATATTGTTGAAGAAAGGTGAAAGTTTAGCACTGGCTATGTCCAGTGGCAGCAAAGCCAGTGGTGAGGCACTGACCCATACTCTTCTTGGTTCTAATACCACCCACCCACATCCCTGACAATTTCCATATATGGTTCTCCAATCCTATCAATTCTGTGAACTTCTAGGCATCCTTCCAATGAATCTCTTTACTTCTTAAGTCAGAACCTGTTATAATCAAGTAGCACCAAAGTTTTAGATTGTTAACTAACAAATTCTTATAGGTGTCCAGAACAGTAACTCTCATTCAGTGCAACACATTTTATCATTTGCTTGATAGCACATTAAAGCAAGGGACCAAAACAAATTAAATTTTCTAGACCCCACATCCTGTCTAAAGGTGATAAAAGTATTTTTTTATTATAACTCTTCTTTTTATTGGTAAAAATACACACAGCAAAACATATACCCATTCAACAATTTCTACACGTACATTTAAATGACGTTGGCTACATTCTTCACATTATGTCATCATTCTTGCTATCTTTACCCAGATTCTTTCACCATCATTAACTTAGGACCTGACAGCCTACTTCTGAAACAACTTAGCCTGTGAAAACCTTATGAATAGCAGTGGAATATTCTCTGATATAGTGCCCAAAGATTAGCCCCTCAGGTTGGAAGTCCCTCAGGTTGGAAGGCACTGGGGAAGAGCTACCTCCCCAAAGTAGAGTCAACCTTAATGGCAGGGATGATGTGGCACAACTCAAAAATGAGATGAAACAGCTGCAAACATCCATTAATAATCAGAACGTGGAATGTACAAAGTATGGATCTAGGAAAATTGGATGTCATAAAAAACGAAATGGAATGCATAAACATTGATATCCTAGGCATTAGTTAGCTGAAATGGATTGGTACTGGTCATTTTGAATAGGACAATCATATGGTCTACGATGACAGGAATGATAACTTGAAGAAGAATGACATTGCATTCATTCTCAAAAAGAACATTTCAAGATCTATCCTGAAGTACAAGAGTGTCAGTGATAGGATAATATCCATACTCCTACAAGGAAGACCTAGTAATACAACTATTATTCAAATTTACGCACCAACCACTAAGGCCAAAGTTGAAGAAATTGAATATTTTTACCAACTTCTGCACTCTGAAACTGACTGAACATGCAATCAGGATGTATTGATAATTACTGGTGATTGGAATTCAAAAGTTGGAAACAAAGATTAAGGATCAGTAGTTGGAAAATAAGGCCTCAATGATAGAAACAATGCTGGAGACCACATGATAGAATTTTGCAAGACCAACAACTTCTTCATTGCAAATACCTTTTTCAATGACATAAATGGCAACTGTACACATGGACTTTGCCAGATGGAACACACAGGAATCAAATAGATACATCTGTGGAAAGAGACAACAGGAAAGCTCAATATCATCAGTTAGAACAAGGTAAGGGCCAACTGTGGAGCAGACCATCAATTGCTCAAATGCAAGTTTAAGTTGAAACTGAAGAAAACTAGAATAAGCCCATGAGAGCTGAAGTATGACTTTGAGTATATCCCACCTGAATTTAGAGACCATCTCAAGAATAGATTTGATGCATTGAACACTAATGAGGGAAGACCAGATGAGTTGTGGAATGACATCAAGGATATCATACATGAAGAAAGCAAGAGGTCATTAAAAAGACAGTAAAGAAAGAAAAGACCAAAATGGATGTCAGAAGAGACTCTAAAACTTGCTCTTGAACATCAAGCAGCTAGAGCAAAAGGAAGAAATAATGAAGTAAAAGGGCTGAATAGATGATTTCAAAGGGCGGCTTGAGAAGACAAAGTATTATAACAACATGTGCAAAGACCTGGAGATAGGGAACCAAAAGGGAGGAACATGCTCAGCATTTCTCAAGCTGAAAGAACTAAAGAAAAAATTCAAGCCTTGACTTGCACTGGTGAAGGATTCTAGGGGAAAATATTAAACAAAGCAGGAAGCATCAAAAAAAAGATGGACAGAATACACAGACTCACTAAACCAAAAAGAATTGGTTGACGTTCAACCATTTCAGAAGGTAGCATATGATCAGGAACCAATGGTACTGAAGGAACAAGTCCAAACTGCCCTGAAGGCATTGGCAAAAACAAGGCTCCAGGAATTGACGGAATACCAATTGAGATGTTTCAACAAATGGATGCAGCATTGTAAGTGCTCACTCACCTATACCATGAAATTTGGAAGACAGCTACCTGGCTAACTGACTGGAAGAGATCGATTATTTATGCCTATTCCCAAGAAAGGTGATTCAACCAAATGCAGAAATTATCAAACAGTATCATTAACATCACAGGCAATCAAATTTTGCTGAAGATCATTCAAAAGCGGTTGCAGCAGTATATCGACAGGGAACAGCCAGAAATTCAAGTCAGATTCAGAAGAGGATATGGAACAAGAGATATCATTGCTGATGTCAGATGGCTCTTGGCTGAAAGCAGAGCATATCAGAAAGGTGTTTACCTGGGTTTTATTGACTATGCAAAGGCATTGGACTGTGTGGATCATAACAATTTACAGATAACATTGCAAAGAATGAGAATTCCAGAACACTTAAATGTGTTCATGAGGAACCTGTACATAGATCAAGAGGCAGTTGTTTGAACAGAACAAGGGGATACTGGGTGCTTTAAAGTCAGGAAAGGTGTGCGTTGTATCCTTTCACCATACCTATTCAATCTGTATCTGAGCAAATAATTTGAGAAACTGGACTATATGAAGAACGGGGCTTCAGGATTGGAGGAAGACTCTTTAATAACCTGCATTATGCAGATGGAATAACCTTGCTTGCTGAAAGTGAAGAAGGCTTGGAGCGCTTACTGAAAAATCTTCACAACTGGACCAAAAGCCACATCATGATAAACAGAGAAAAGGTTGAAGTTGTCAAGGATTTCATTGTACTTGGATCCACGATCAACACCCATGGACACAGCAGCATTGGGCAAAGTGGCTGCAAAAGACCTCTTTAAAGTGTTGAAAAGCAAAGATGTCACCTTGAAGACTAAGGTGTGCCTGACTCAAGCCATGTTGCTTTCGATCACCTCATATGCATGCAAAAGCTGGACGATGAATAAGGAAGACCAACGAACTGACACCTTTGGATTGTGGTGTTGGTGAAGAATATGGAACATGGACTGCCAAAAGAATGAATGAATCTGTCTTGGAGGAAGTATAACCAGAATGCTCCTTAGAAGCAAGGAAGGCGAGACTACTTCTCACATATTTTGGACAAGTTATAATCATAATAATAACCATCACTAATAATAACAATAATTCTAGGGTTCGGTCCCTAGAAAAGGACATCATACTTGGTAAAGTAGAGTCAGCAAAACAGAGGAAGACCCTCAAAGAGGTAGATTGACACAGAGGCTGTAATAATGGCCTCAAGTACAACAACAATCGTGAGGATGGCACAGGACCAGGCAGTGTTTTGTTCTGTTGTACATAGGGTCACTATGAGTCAGAACCAATTCAATTGCACCTAACAACAACAACTTAGACTCACTGCCTCCTAAACTTCTCATCTATGTTTTAGAGTTACTGCTGTCAGTTTGATCTCATATAGATAACTCTTTAAACACAATGTTCAAGATGAATATTTTTTACTAATTTAGCTGAGTTGCTGTTTAATACAAAAATGACTTCAGGGGATAATTTCAGTTCAAGATTTAAAGATTTTCTCAAGGCAATAAGTTTGGCAAGTGCTCCAGTCTAAATGGGTCCAGTCAGTCTAGATTCCACAAGAATATGAAATTCCATTCCAGTTCCCTCCCTCCCCCCCTCACCCCGCTTTTGCTCAGGATTCATCTATTGAGTCTTCGATCAAAATGTTCAGCAATGGTAGCTGGGCACCATCTAGCTATCCTGGTCTCATGACAAAGGAGGCAGTAGTTCATGTGCACAGTTAAACCTGCAATCCAGTTCCTTTTCCAATTCCTGAGTCTTTTTCCTCTGCTGCTCCAGGCAAATAGAAACCACTTGTACCTTGGATGGCCTGTGGCAAGCTTTTAAGACCCCAGGCACTACTCACTGAACTAGGAGGTAGAACACAAACTTTAAAAACAATATTAGGCCAATTGACTGGACAGTCCCACAAAGCCATGACCTTAATCCTTCAAACCAAGAGAACTAATCCCATAAGGTGTGTGGTTGTACTTAGTTACTATCAGCAACTGTAGCCTTTTTTTTTTTTTTTTTTTTTTTGGGTCGTGGCTGTTGATAAGTTATATAACACAGCATTTGCCATTTTACCCTTTTTCTGTTGTATAACTTAGTGATATCATTACATCAGTCAAGTTGTGTACCCAGTATCCTTATTTGATGCCAATTTTTCCATCACCATAGACATAAACTCACTACTTTCCAGAGAATGATTCCATCACTCCCTCCCCCATCCCACCCCATGTAACCACTAATAATCGTTGGTCTCTGTATATTTACCTATTCTTGTCATTTCACATAAGTGAGATCATACAGTATTTGTTCTTTTGTGGTTGACTTACTGCACTCAGCATAATATCTTTGAGATTCACCCATGTCGTAGCATGTATCTGGACTTCATGTCTTTTCATGGCTGAGTAGTATTCCATTATATGTATGTACCACATTTCGTTTACCCATTTATCTGTTAATGGGCACTTAGGTTGTTTCCACCTGTTTTTTTACTGTGAATAATGCTGCATCTGTCTTTCATGTACCCACTTTTAGGTCCCTGGGGTATATACCTAGGACTAGAATTTCTGGGTCATATGATAGCTCTGGAGCCCTGGTGACACAGTGGTTAAGAGCTATGGCTGCTAACCAAAAGGTCGACAATCCTTGGAAACTCTATGGGGCAGTTCTACTCTGTCTTATAGGGTCACCATGAGTTGGAATAGATTCATTGGCAACTGGTCGTTTGGGTTTATGATAGTTATTTTCCACAATGGTTGTACCATTTTACATTCCCACCAGCAATGGATAAGGGCTTCAACTCCCCACATCCTTACCAACATCTGTTATTTCTGTTGTTTTGACCATTGTCATTCCAGTAGGCGTGAGGTGGTATCTCATTGCAGTTTTCATTTGCATCTCTCTAATGGATAATGTGAAGATTACAGCCTAGGAAACCCTATGTGGCAGTTCTACTCGGTCCTATAAGGTCACTGTGAGTCCAAATCAATTCAACAGCACACAACAATGGTTAATGACAATGAGTGTCTTTCCATGTGGTTTTTGGTCACTTGAATATCCTCTTTCGCAAAGCATCTATTCATGCCCTTTGCCCATTTTTTGATTGGGTTGTCTTTTTCTGTTAAGTTACAGAAGTTTTATATATTTTTAGGATGTTAAACCTTTATCAGATATATTATTCCTGAAGATTTTTTCCCAGACTATAGGCTCTCTTCTTACTCTTTTAATAAAGTCTTTTTATGAATATTAATGTTTGATTTTTATAAGGTCCTAATTATCTATTTTGCCTTTTGCTGCTCGTGCATTTGTTGTTGTATTTGATTATCCATCATTAAAAAAAATACTAGAACTCATAGCTTTACCCCTATATTTTCTTCCAGAGACTTTATGGTTTTAGATTTAAAATTTAGGTCCTTGATCCATTTTGAATTACTTTTTGTATATGATATGAGGTATAGATCTTGCTTCAAGAGTTACACAGAACAGATCAGTGGCTGGAAGAAGTTAGGGGTAAAGGGAGAGTGTGACTACAAAGGAATAGCATGAAGTTTTCTGAGAGTGGTGGAATTGTGTTCTGATTGTGGTGGAGTTTCTTTAAGCCTGTACGAAAAAAAAACCTTTGCTGTCGATTCCAACACATACTGACACTAGAGGACACAGTAGAACTGCCCCATAGGTCTCCAAGGCTGTAAATCTTTACAGAAGCAGACTGCCACGTCTTTCTTCTGCAGACCCCTAGTGAGTTTGAACCACCAACCTTTTGGTTAGAATCCAAGTGCTTAACCACTGTGCCACCAGGGCTCCTGTACATGTGTTAAAATGCATAGAACTGTACACCCCCAAAAAATCCATTTCACTCTATATTAACTTTTAAAGTTAAAAAAAAAAGCTTTACAATAAATTTAACATTAAATGGTAACAACTAGTTGGCCAAGCAGATATCTTGTAAGAAGAATATTCTAAGCAGAGTGAATTGCGAAAGCAAGTCCCTGAGATTGGAGCATGCCTCGTATGTTCAAGGAATAGCGAGAAGGTGATCTAACAGATTTGTAAGATGTTAAGTTAGGTGTGACTCAGGAAACAGTAGCCAGGGAAGTCACTAAAAAATAACTAGGTTTATATACTCACAGTTCTCAGAGGGGTATATGGCACACTACACAGGGCCACATGGAGCACGATCTGATACAGGGCAACTGCAATGGGAAGAGTAAGAAAGAGAGTGAGGAACCGTGGGCTGCTGCCTTCTCTGGGGTTGAGTGGTTAACTGGGTTCATCTGTGGTTGGCCAGTAGTTTTTTAAAGTTCTTGACTGGGGGTAAATATCAGGAGTTCCCAAAAGGATTATCAAATGGGACCAAAAGTGTTCACCTCACTGAACCAGAGGGGTCCTGAAACTATGGCAAAGGACAAGGGCTTACTGTATGGATGAGTCCTAGAGGCTTGAGCTCAGAATATTGAAGCATCAAAACCAATTTAAATTGTTAATGCAGGAGGCTAATGAGGCTACAGTGGAATGAATACAGGAGAGTACAGGTGAAAAGGTCAGAGATATAATGGGGGGCCAGATCAAATAAAGCATTTAGGCCATGGTAAGGACTTTGGGTTTTACTTTGAGTTAAAGAGGGAGCATCTGCAAAACCTGTAAAATGAGCTGACTTAATATTTTAAAAGGATCACTCTGACTTCTGTGTTAAAAATAGATCATAGGAGGAGGGTGTGGGAAGGAGTTAAAGTAGAAGGAAGGCCTGTTAAGCTATTTCAATAACCCAGGTGATAATGATGGTGGCTCAATACAGAGCAGTTGTGACAGATGTGAGAAATGGTTGGAGTCTAGCTATATTTTGAAGGCAGACTCAGAGAATTTGTTGATAGACTGGATTGACAGAAATAAAGAAGTCAAGGATGACTACAAGTTTTCTGGCCTAAACAACTAAAATAATGAAACTGGCATCAATTGAAAAGAGGATGGCTTTAGGTAGAACAGGTTTTGGAGAAATCACAGTGGTTCAATTTTGTATACGCTGATTTTGAGATTTTTATTAGACATCCAAGTAGAGATTTCACATTTGGCTGGAAAGACCTAGGTACAGCCAGTAGCCTTGGGCATTTTGACTGCACTGTTTTGTCCTCTGGGTAGAAAGGGACTGTGGAGAGTTCATGAACAGGTCAGGGACATGTGTTCTGAGAAGCTCACTCAAGCTGGAATATGTGGTCACTTGTGAGTTCACTGTTCAAGTGTGATATTTTTGCCCTGGTGTCAATTCAAAAATGAAATTCATTTGACTTCTCATTCTTCAAGACTCTTTCTGACTCAGGGTACCTGATTTTAAATCTTAAAGAGTGAGTCACTGAGGGCAAATGCTTAAATGAATGTCTTTTTTTTGAAGTACTCTACTCATTCCTTTGAGATTTTTCATTTCTTATTGTCTATCTTTGCACTAAAGAGATCTGGTGGCACGGTGGTTAAGTGCTCGGCTGCTAACTGAAAGGTCAACAGTTTGAACCCACCAAACTGCTCCTTGGGAGAAAGATGTGGCAGTCTTCCTTCATAAAGATTTACAGCCTTGGAAATCCTACAGGGCAATTCTACTCTATAGTGTGGCTATGAGTCAGGGGTTTTTGAGGTTTTTTAAAAATTTTGCTCTAATTAGTAGAATGGGGTTGAGTTGCTCAGTGAATATAATGACATGTTACCATAATTCACAGTGCCCAGACTGAAAACAGAAGGTAGATGGCTGTTGAAACTCAAAGGTGCTCAGGGAGTCAGAAAGAACAAACATGAACTGGACAGTGGGGAGTGGGAGTTACAGAAATTCACTGAAGAACGGCTTCAAACAAAGTATCATAAAATCTGAAAAACAACTGCAACTGACAAACTATTCTATGAAAATATGAAGGCAGTCCTTGATTTTAAAAGGTTTCTTCCTATTTTAAAGTCAAAGAGACACTGGAAATAGCAATGAACTCTGACATCAGCTCCAGTTGCAAACGGTAGTCTTTATGTGTGTATTATGAAATAAAAAGTACTGATCTTCCCAATAACAAGTTGTCTCCCACCAGCCCTTTTCATTCCCCAAACAGAAATTATCATCAATAGAACTATTTTAAGGATCCCTGGTGGGGCGATGGTTAGCAATCAGCTGCTACCCGAAAGGTCTTTGGTTTAAACCCACCAGGGGTTCTGGGGGAGAAAGACCTGGTGATCTGGTCCCTTAAAGATTATACCCTATGAAACTCTATGAGGCAGTTCTACTCTGTCCTACAGGGTAGTTATGAGTTGGTATTGACTCAACATAACAGTACTGTTCTGGATTCCAAAGTTGTATATATCACATGCGTATAATATTATTCTCACAGGGTATTTCCATTTCATTTCTCAAACTCACATAATCTTCAATTCATAGCTAATGAATAACCAAAACCAAAAACCAAACCCACTGCCATCAAGTCGATCCCGGCTCATGGCAACCATATAGGACAGGGTAGAACTGTCCCCATAGAGTTTCCAAGGAGCACCTGGTGGATTCAAACTGCCGACCTTTTGGTTAGCAGCTGTAGCACTTAACCACTACACCACCAGGGTTTCCAGCTAATGAATATATATACATAATACATATTATCCTTCTCCAGAGAGCAAAGTACAATAGTTCAGTACTAGAACAAAGGGAATAAATTTCTGACAATGAATCCTTAGGCATCACGATCAACTAACTAAACAAGGAGATATCTGGAATTGGAAGCTTCCACTATCTCTTCATATTGCATTCATCTACCTTTTCTGAGTATTTTCTTGTATTTGATTCACAGCATCTGTGAGGAGGTATATTCAATAAGATAAAAAATTGTATAGTATTTGGACAATCATGACAAAAATGCTATTATTCATAAAAATAGAACTTGACTACTTTTCTTTTTTGGTGCATTGATATTTAATTGATGTAAGAAATCAAGAATAGGAAAATAAACAAGAAATAAATTAAACCAAATGTTAGCTTCATTACCTGTTTGCTGTATGCAAAGAAATAATTTAAATAATATATATAGTCATTCAAACAGCAAGGTTTGGAAGGGTGATGCAGTAAGAAATGGGGAACCCTATGCTTGTCTGTCAGTCATACTGTGGCACCTTGTATGTTGCTGTGATGCTGGAAGTTATACCACCAGTATTTCAAATACCAGCAGGGTCACCCACACTGGACAGGTTTCAGTGGAGATTTCAGACTAATAGATACTAGGAAGAAGGACTTGGTCATCTACTCTGGAAAAAATTAGCCAGTGAAAACCTTATGGATAGCAGTGGAACATTGTCTGCTATAGTGCTAGCCAGATGATCCCCTTTGGTTGGAAGTCACTGGGGAAGAGCTGCCTCCTCAAAGTAGAGCTGACCTTAATGACGTGGACAGAGTAAAGCTTTTGGAACCTTCATTTGTTGATGTAGCACTAATCAAAATATCCATTAGTAATTAGAACTTGTAATGAACAAAATATGAATCAAGGAAATTTGGAATTTGTCAAAAGTGAAATGGGAGATTTGAAGATCAATATTCTGGGCATTAGTGAGGTGAAATGGTCTGGTACTGGCCATTTTTAATTGGAAAATCATATGGCCTACTATGCCAGGAATGACAAACTGAAGAGCAATGGCATTGCATTCATCAAAGACAACACACAACATAGGGGAAGTCAGCACAATTTGACCAAAGCAAAGTCACAGAAGCTTCCTAGATACATCCAAACACCTTGAGGGACTGCATTACTGGGACCGAGGGCTGGAGACCATGGTCTTAGGGAACATCTACATCAATTGGCATAATGTACTTCATAAAGAAAATGTTCACTAAGTACAAGCACCTAACCTACCTTGTAGGATCAAAATAACCCTTCCCCCCTAGGAAGCACCCCTCTCCTCTTCACCACCGCCACCCCCAACTCTGCTCTGGTTCTTGTCCAGCTTCAGCAATTGCCATGCCCCCAGGCCAAAAATGGGACCCATGATGTGCCCCGAGACATTCTCCTGGCTTTGGAGAGGGCACAAATTAACAAACAAATAATAAACAGGACAAAATAATCTGCCAGCTCCCTGAAGCCAGGACCTGGGGGTAGGCATAGCCCCCTTGACAAGGCACAGGCATAAAGGGTGCATAGACTTTGAATGCCTTTCACCCCTGCCTAGACCTGTGTGGGCCCATTTCAACAGCTCAAGCCCTCATTAGCATAGTATAACAGGATAAACACTTGAAGCCTATATTCAACTGCAACAGCTAAGAGGGAGTGGCAGATTCATGGCATTTGACACTGTCCTGCCCATTAAGCAGGGTCCTTACCTATCCACATCAGTGGCCTGGGGACTGATGGTTCCACCCACTCCACTTAGCCACCCACAACAGGGGTCGGAGAATAAGTGGTTCACTCCAGTACTTACAGCCAACAGCATTGGGTGCCCAAAGTGTGCCTGCAAAATCTACCCATGTGCTCTAGGGAATAGGGATATGCCTTCCACCCAGGCACTCAGGGACAGCCATCAGCCCCCTACCTTGCTCAGGACATAACCCCCTACACCAGCCAGATACCTGTGTCTGCTCCAATCACCCCTATGCAGCATTGCCCATCTAGGATTGTAGGCAAGAGCTTGTGCCACACATGTGGTGATCAACTACCTGGACGCGTGAGCTGAAACAATACAAGAAAAGTAAACAGGCTCCTGGGCTAACATACTTAGTAGCAGCTCTAACCACCTAGTAACAGGATGTAAAAATTTCAAAAATACCAATAATCAAAGTAGCTCACATGACCAGCCTATTTAAAATAACAAAACAAAAACTAGGACAGAGTAAACAAGCATGAAATAAATAAATACAATAACTCATTGATGGCTCAGAGACAAAAGTCAATATCAAATCACATAAAAAGGCAGACCATAATGGCTTCAGCAAGCTACCAAACTAAAGAACCAAGAAACCTCCCGGAGGAAGATAAACTCTTGGAATTACTGGAGGTAACATTCAAAAGATTACTATACAAAGCTCTTCAAGAGATCAGGAAGGAGATCAGACAAAAGGCAAACCATGATGGCTTCAGCAAGCGACCAAACTAAACAACCAGGAAGCCTCCTGGAGGAAGATAAACTTTGGAATTACTGGAGGTACAATTCAAAAGATTATTAAACAAAGCTCTTCAAGAGATGAGGAAGGAGATCAGGCAAAAGGCAGACCATGCCAAGCAACACACAGACAAAGAAACAGAGGAACTTAAGAAGGTTATACAAGAGCGAAATGACAAATTTAACAGGCTGCAAAAATCCATAGAGGGAGAGCAAATCGAAGTCTAAAAGATTAACAATAATTTTTCAGAATTAGGACACTCAATAGAAAGTCATAGGAGCAGAAATGAGGAAATAGAAGTCAGAATTAGTGAGACTGAAGATAAAGCACTTAACACACAATTTATTTGAGGAAATACCAGATAAAAGGAATTTTTTAAAAATGAAGAAACCCTAAGAATTGTACTGGACTCTATCAAGAGAAATAACCTACAAGTGATTGGGGTACCAGAAAAGTGTCCCAAAAAAAAACAAACCCAGTGCCATCAAGTTGATTCTGACTCATAGTGACCCTATAGGACAGAGTAGAACTGCCCCATAGAGTGTCCAAGGAGCACCTGGCAGATTCACACTGCTTACCCTTTGCTTAGTAGCCATAGCACTTAACCACTACACCACCAGGTTTTCCCAGAATGGTGTCGATTACAGAAAATACAGAGAGAATTGTTGAAGTTTGTTGGTGGAAAACTTCCCTGATATTGTGAAAAATGAGAAGATATCTATCCAAAAAAACTCATGAAACCCTATACAGGGTAGATTCCAAAAGAAAGTCACCAAGGCATATTATAATCAAACTTGCCAATACCAAAGCTAAAGAAAGAATTTTAAGAGGGGCTAGGGATGAAAGGAAAAGTCATCCAAAAAGAAGAGTCAATAAGACTAAGCTCTGTTTACTCAGCAGAAACCATGCAAACAAGAAGGCAATGGGATGACATACATAAAGTTTTGAAGGAAAAAAATTGCCATCCAAAAATTATATATCCAGCAAAACTGTCTCTCAAATATAATGATGAAATTAAGGCATTTTGAGATAGACAGAAGATAACTGAATTTGTAAAAAACCAAGCCAAAATTACAAGAAATACCACAAGGAGTCCTCTGGTTAGAGAATCCATATCAGATAACAGCCCAAGACTAGAACACAGGACAGAACAACCAGATATCCACCCAGATGGGGAAGTCATAAAAATAAGTCAAAGCTAAAATGCCAAAAATAGGGAAACAGAGGCATCAATATATAAAAGATGACAATATTAAAACAAAAAAGAAGGACTAAATAATGTAGTCACAGAAGACTTCACCCAACAGTAGCCAAGTACACTTTCTTTTCCAATGCTCATGGAACATTCTCCAGAATAGGCCACATATTAGGTCACAATGCAAACCTTAGCAGAATCCAAAACATCAAAATATTACAAAGCATCTCTTCTGACCATAAAGCCATAAAAGTAGAAATCAATAACAGAAAAAGCAAGGGAAAAAATCAAATATGGGAAACTGAACAACACCTTGCTCAAAACTACTAGGTTATAGAATAAATCAAGGACAGAAGAAGGAAATTCATAGAATCAAATGAGAATGCAAACACATCATACCAAACCCTTTCAGACACAGCAAAGGCAGTACTCAGAGGTCAATTTGTAGCAATGGATGCACACATCAAAAGAGAAGGACAAAATCAAAACATTGACTACACAACTTGAATAGAAATATAATAGAAAAAGAGGCCCACAGGCACCAGAAGAAAAGAATTAATAAAGATTAGAGCAGAAATAAATGAAATAGAGAGTAGAAAAACAGTTGAAAGAGCAAGAAGACCAAAAGCTAGTTCTTGGAAAAGATCAACAAAATCAATAAACCATTGGCCAAACTGGCAAAAGAAAAACAGGAGAGGAAGGAAATAACCCAAATAAGAATTGAGATGGGAGGTATCACAACAGACCCAACTGAAACTATAAGAATCATAACAGAACACAATGAAAAATTGGACTCCAACAAATTTGAAAACATAGAGGAAATGGAAAAATTTCTAGAAACACACTACCTACTTAAACTAACACAAACCAAGGTAGAAAAACTAAATAAATCGATTACAAAAGAAGAGATTGAAGAGGTAATTTTAAAAACCCCAACAAAAAAAAGCCCTTGGCAACCCACCTGGAGCAAGGAAGAATGAAGAACACCAAAGACACAAGGTAATTACGAGCCTAAGAGACTGAAAGGACCACATAAACCAGAGACAACATCACCCTGAGACCAGAAGAACTAGATGGTGCCTAGCCATAACCGATGACTGCTCTGACAGGGAACACAACAGAGAATCCCTGAGGGAGCAAGAGAGCAGTGGGATGCAGACCCCAAATTCTTGTAAAAAGACCAGACTTAATGGTCAGACTGGGTCTAGAAGGACTCCAGAGGCCATGGTCCCCGGACCTTCTATTACCCCAAGACAGGAACCATTCCAAAAGCCAACTCTTCAGACACGGATTGGACTGGACTATGGGATGGAAAATGATACTGGTGAAGAACAAGCCTCTTGGATCAAGTAGACACATGAAACTATGTTGGCATCTCCTGTCTGGAGGGGAGATGAGAGGGCAGAGGGGGCCAGAAGCTACCCAAATGGACACAAGAGGAGAGAGTGGAGGGAAGAACTGTGCTATCTCATTAGAGGGAGAGAAATTAGGAGTGTATAGCAAGGTGTATGTAAATTTTTGTATGAGAGACTGACCTGATTCGTAAACTTTCACTTGAAGCACAATATAAATAAATTAAAAAAAAAAAAAGCCCTGGCCCGGATGGCTTCACTAGAGAATTCTACCAAACTTTCAGAGAAGAGTTAATACCACTACTACTAAAGGTATTTCAGAGTATGGAAAAGGATGGAATACTCTCAAACACATTCTATGAAGCCAGCATAACCCTGATACCAAAACCAGGTAAAAACACCACAAAAAAAGAAAATCACAGACAAATATCCCTCATGAACATAGATGAAAAAATCCTCAACAGAATTCTAGCCAATAGAATTCAACAACATATCAAAAAAATAATTCACCATGACCAAGTGGGATTCATACCAGGTATGCCGGGATGGTTCAACATTAGAAAAACAATGTAATCCATCATGTAAATAAAACAAAAGAATCATATGATCTTATCAATTCATGCAGAAAAGGCATTCAACAAAGTCCAGCACTCACTCATGGTAAAAACTCTCAGCAAAATAGGAATAGAAGGAAAATTCCTCAACATAATAGAGGGCATTTATACTAAGCCAACAGCCAACATCATCCTAAATGGAGAGATCCTGAAAGAATTCCCCTTGACAATGGGAACCAGACAAAGGTGCCCTTTATCACTACTCTTATTCAACATTGTGCTGGAGGTCCTAGCCAGAGTAATTAGGCAAAAAATAAAAAATAAAAAGAAATAAAGGGCATCCAAATTGGTAAGGAAGAAGTAAAAGTATCCCTATTTGCAGATGATATGATCTTATACACAGAAAACCCCAAAGAATCCACAAGAAATCTACTGGAATTAATGGAAGATTCCAGCAAAGTATCAGGATACAAGATAAACATACAAAAATTGGCTGGATTCCTCTACACCAACAAAGAGAACTTTGAAGAGAAAACCACCAAATAAATACCACTTACAGTACCCCCAAGAAGATAAAATACTTGGGCATAAATCTAACCAGAGACATAAAAGACCTATACAAAGAGAACTACAAAACACTACTTCAAGAAACCAGAAGAGATGTACATAAGTGAAAAAAACATACCTTTCTCATGGATAGGAAGACTCAACATTCTGAAAATATCAATTCTACCCAAAGCGATCTACAGATACAGTGCAATCCCGATTCAAAATCTAATGACATTTTTTAATGAGATGGAGAAATACATTACTAACTTCATATGCATATGGAAAGGGAAAAGGCTCCAGATAAGTAAAGCATTACTGAAGAAGAAGAACAAAGTGGGAGGCCTCACACTACCTGATTCTAGAACCTATTATACCGCCACAGTAGTCAAAACAGCCTGGTACTGGTACAACAACAGATACATAGACCAGTGGAACACAATTGAGAATCCAAATGTAAATTCATCCACCTATGAGCAGCTGATATTTGACAAAGGCCCAAAATCCACTGAATGGGGAAAAGACAGTCCCTTTAACACATGATGCTGGCATATCTGGATATCCATCTGCAAAAAAATGAAACGAGACCCATACCTCACACTATGCACAAAAACTAACTCAAAGTGGATCAAAGGCCTAAACACAAAATCTAAAGTGACAAAAATCATGGAAGAAAAAACAGGCACAATGCTAGGAGCCCTAATACATGGCATAAACTGAATACAAGCCATAACTAACAATGCACAAACACCAGAAGAGAAACTAGATAACTGGGAGCTCCTTAAAAATCAAACACTTATGCTTATCAAATAACTTCCCCAAGAGACTTGCTGCCAACATGGTGTCATAGATAGAAGCACCACACCATCCCTCCACAGCAAAGACCTGAAAAACTAAGTAAAACAGAAACAAATGTGACACCTAGAACTCAGACTCTCTAATGAAGAGATAAAGAACTCAGCGAAGCACTGAATGGAATAAGAAACTGACAGAGGCAGAAAACGAGGAGAAATATGTGCAGAGGTTCCCTATCAGCTAACGCAGGATGGATCTGCCTTCCTGGACTCCTGTCAGAGATTGGTGAACAGGGAGCACGGGAAAGCAGGTTCATGGAGCTCCTAGCAGGAGACAGAGCAACTGGTAACCAGCAATACACACTTTCCCACCCCCCATCCTCTCCCCGCTGCTCTACCTCCATGCTTCCTGGCTGGCAGTGGTGGCTCTGCCAGCCAGGAAGAGCAGCATCCATGCTGCTTGGATTTGCCCCTCCCACATCAGAGATCGGTGGACAGGGAGTATGGGAAAGCAGCTTCACAAAGTTCCCAGTAGGAGACAGAGCACCTGGTAACCAGTGATATATATGCTTTCCTAATCCCCACCCTTTCCTCCTCTTCCCTCTCGCCTCCTCTGCTTCCTGCTGGCCACAGTCTCTTGGCCAGGAGGCAACAGCTCCTGCCTGGGGTTGCTTGGATTTGTCCCGCCCACAACAGCCGGCTACCTGAGTACCATTTATCTGTTGCTGATGTTGCTTTTTTCTGTTTCTTTTGGTTTCTTCCAGAAACCCTGATGGAATAGTGGTTAAGAGCTACAGCTGCTAACCAAAAGGCTGGCAGTTCAACTCCACCAGGTGCTGCTTGGAAACTCTATGGGGCAGTTCTACTCTGTCCTATAGGGTTGCTATGAGTCAGAATTGACTTGATGGCAATGGGTTTTTTGGTTTGGTTTCTTCTGTGCCTTCCACCACCTCCCACCCCTTTCTCTTGAACACCTGGCTCCATGTGCCATCTTTGCTTCTTCTTGGAGGGCTACAAAGCACCACTCGACTGGAAAACCATTCTACTGACCTGAGACATCATGCTGGTTGAATACCCGGGGCTTTTTTTATTTTCTTCTGTTTTCCTTTGTTCTGTTCTGTTTTGTTTGTTTTTCTTTTTCTTTTTGTGGCTTGGGAGCCCCTTCTAGCCAGGCTCCACTGCACGGCTTAGGAGCCACTTCCCCAGTTAGTAGGATCCCTGGGGGCATCTCTTTTTTCTTTCTTTCTTCCTTCCTTCCTTTCTCTTTGTTTTTTTTCCTTTCTGTCTTTCTCAGTTTCTCAGTTCTCATCTCTCTATACTTACCTTTTTTTCCTGTCTCCTGAATACCTGGCACTGTGTGACATCTATACCCCCTCTAGCCAGGCTATACTGCACAGCCTGGGAGCCACTCCCTGGTATTTGCAGCCGCACTACAGGACCCCTGGGGGATTTTCTTTCTTTTTTTTTTCTTTTCAAATTTTTATCTAATTACTTTTTATCTTTTTTCCTTTTTTTCTTTTTTGTTTTTTCTCCATTTCTTAGTTTCTCATCTGTCCAATGGTAAGCTCCCTTGTCGCTCTTTTTTTGTTTTTGTTTTTGTTTTTGTTTGTTTTGGGCTACTGTTTCTCTCTCTGCTCTCTCCTCTTTCCCATACTCATATTAGGTCCACACATCACAACCTCACCCCTCCTTCCTGCCTACCTGCACCACGTGCTGAACACCACACCCCCAAGCAGCACAGGCACGGCCTACCAGAACCTACCCAGCACTGATTCCTGGCCTACCCTGTTGGCCCTATTATGTGCCACAATCAACCTATCCCAGCACCTCCCTTTCAGCTGGGCCTGCTCTGCTGCACCATAGCTGAGCAACTGAACCTGCCCATTGGATGAAGAGGTGAAAAGTATCATGACCACAGAGGAGCAAACAACAAAGAATGCACAGCCCGCCTGCTCAGACATAACCAAATAAAACAAAAAAGCAAGACAAAACAAACAAATCTACAACCAATAAATGAAGAAAATAACTGCTGAATGTCCCAAAGACAGCAGACAAAATCAAAACATGTTAAAAAACAGGACAGGATGGTTCCAGTACGCAACCAAAATGAAACACCAGATGACTTTCCAGCAGAAGGAAAGGCACTAGAACTACCTGACAGGGAATTCAAATTTCTAATATTTGGACCTATCCAATAGTTGAAGCAAAAAGTAGACAAAAATGAGGAAAAAATTAACAAATTCATGGAAAATACAGATAAAAAGTGGAAGAATTCAGGAAAATAATACAGGAACAAAATGCCAAAATAAATTCACAACTAGAAATCACACAAAAATAACAATTAAAAATCTAAACGATAAACAAGATTTCAGAAATGGACAGTGTCATACAAGGGCTGAGGAGCAGGTTTGAAATGATGGAAGACAGGATCAGTGAAAGTGAAGACAAACACTTGAATACAACTCTGAGGAAAAATCAGAAAAAAGAATGAAGAAAAATGAAGAAACCCTGAGAATTATGTGGGATACAATCAAAAGCAAAAATTTGCAAGTAATCAGAATTCCAGAACAGGGGGAGAAAACAGAAAACATAGAGAGGACCATTGAAGAATTGCTTACAGAAAACTGCCCTAATATCATGGAAGACAAAAAGCTGACCATCCAAGAAGTTCAATGAACCCCATATAGGATAAACCCCAAAGAAAATCACCAAGGCATATCATAATCACACTCACTAAAGCCAAAGACAAAGGAAAAATCCTGAGAGCAGCTTGAGAAACACAAAAGTCACATACAAAGGAGAAACAATAAGATTAAGCTCTGATTATTCAGCAGAAACCATGCAGTCAAGAAGGCAATGGGATAACATATATAAAACCTGGAAGGAAAAAAGTTGCCATCCAAGAATAATATATCCTGCAAAACTCTCATTCAAATATGATGGTGAAATTAGGACATTTCCAGATAAACAGAAGTTAAGAGAATATGTAAAAACCAAACCAAACTTAAAAGAATTATTAAAGGAAGTCCTTTGGTCTGAGAACAAACAACATCAGACAACAGCCTGAATCTAGGATGCAAGATTGTACCAGCAGATACCAACCTAGGAAATTAACTCTCAAGAACTATCTAAAACCAAAAGAAATACAACAGAGAACCAGAGAGGTTAATCTGTAAATGACAACAACATCAGAACAATAAAACAGGGAATAAACAGTGTAAAACTTCCTAATGGAGAGAAAAGCAAGGCAATACCAAGTAATAATAGACTGGTTCAAACCTAGGAAGATAATGGTAAATTTCAAGGTAACCACAAAGAAAATTAACAAACCTATTCATCAAAATAGAGAAGAAAAACAAAGTCTCAATAAAAACAAAAACAAAAGAAAAAGAAATCCACAAACAAAAGGAATTTAGCACAGGAGAGTAAAAGGAACAAAGAAAACATCAGCACCACAAAAAAAGAAAAAGCAGTACAAAATGACAGCAAAAAATTTACACCTATCAATAATTACACTGAATGTAAATGGCCTAAATGCACCCATCAAGAGATAGAGAGTGACAGAAAGGATAAAAATACAGGATCCACCAATATGCTGCCTATAAGAGACACACCTTAGAAACAAAGATGTTAATTTATTAAAAATTAAAGGATGGAAAAAGCATATCAAGCAAACAGCTACCAAAAAAGAGTAGGAGTGACAATACTAATCTCAGATAAAATAGACTTTAAAACAAAACCCACCATAAAAGACAAAGTAGGGCAGCACTATATAATGATTAAGGCACAATCCATCATTAAGACTTAACCATAATAAACATCTACACATTCAATGACAGGGCTCCAAAATGCATAAAACAAACCCTAACATCACTGAGAAGAGAAATTAACAGTTCCACAATAATAATAGGAGACTTCAACACACCACTCTCAGTAAAGGACAGAATATCAAGAAAGAAACTCAACAAAGATACAGAAGAGCTGAAGGGCACAATCAGCCAACTTGACTTCATATACATATATAGAACACTCCACCTAACAGCTGCAAAGTACTTTTTTCCAGCAGACATGGAACGTTCTCCAGAATAGACCACATCTTAGGTCACCGAGCAACCCCCAACAACAACAGCAACAACAAAAGACTTCACCAAAAGAGTAAAAAGACAACCTACAGACTGGAAAAAATTTATGGCTGCAACATATCCGATCAGGGTCTAATCTCTAAAATCTACAAGATACTGCAAAACCTCAACAACAAGAAGACAACCCAATTAAAAAGTGGGCAAAGGATATGAACAGACACTTCACCAAAGAAGACATTCAGGTGGCTAACAGTGAGGAAATGCTCACGATCATTAACTATTAGAGAAATGCAAACCAAAACTACAATGAGATACCATCTCACCCCACCCGGGCTAGCACTTATCCAAAGAACAAAATAATAAATGTTGGAGAGGTTGTGGAGAGATTGGAACACTTACACACTGCTGGTGGGAATGTAAAATGGTACAACCACTTTGGAAATCGATTTGGCACTTCCTTAAAAAGCTAGAAATAGAACTACCATATGATCCAGCAATCCCACTCCTTGGAATATATCCTAGAGAAATAAGAGCTGTGACACGAATAGATACATGCCCACCCATGTCCATTGCAGCACTGTTTACTAACAGCAAAAGTTGGAAACAACATAGGTGTCCATCAACAGATAAATGGATAAAGAAATTATGGTATATTCACACAATGGAATACTACACAACAATAAAGAACAATGATGAGTCTGCAAAACATCTCATGACATGGATGAATCTGGAAGATGTTATGGTGAGTGAAATTAGTCAATCGCAAAAGGACAGATATAGTATGAGACCATCCTAAGAACTCAAAAAAAGATTTAAACACAGAAGAAAACATTCTTTGATGGTTATGAGGTTGGGGAGGGAGGGAGGGAGAGGGAAATTCAATTACTAGACAGTAGACAAGAATTATCTTAGGTGAAGGGAAGGACAATACAGGGGAAGTCAGCACCTCCAGACTAAACCAAAAGCTAAGAAGTTTCCTGAACACAACCAAACACTTTGAGGGACAGAGTAGCAAGGGGAGGGGACTGGGGACCATGGTTTTGGGAAACACCTAGGTAAAATGGCATAACAAAGTTTATTAAGAAAAAGTTTTGAATTCCACTTTGGTGAGTGGCGCCTGGGGTCTTATAAGCTTTCCAGCGGCCATCTAAGAGGCATCAATTGGTCCCAACCCACCTGAAGCAAAGGAGAAAGAACACCAAAGGAACAAGGAAAATATTAGTCCAAGAGACAAAAAAAAAAAAAAAAAGAGACAAAAGGGACACATAAACCAGAGACTCCATCAGCCTAAGATCAGAAGAACTAGATGGTGCCTGGCTACCACCAGTGAATTCCCTGACAGGGAACGCAATAGAAAGTCCCTAATGGGGCAGGAGAAATAGTGTGGTGCAGAACTCAAATTCACGTAAAAAGACCAGGCGTAATGATCTGGCTGAAATTGGAGGAACCCTCGAAACCACAGCCCCGGGACTCTGTGTTAACCCAGAACTAAAACCATTCCCAAAGCCAACTCTTCAGACAAAGATTAGACTGAACTATAAAACATAAAATAACACTCATGCTTCTTAGTTCAAGCTGATACGTGAGACTAAGTGGGCGGCTCCTGTTCAGAGGCAGAATGAGAAGGCAGAAAAGGACAGGAGCTTATTGGGTGGGCACAGGAAACCTGGGGTGAAAGGGGAAGTGTGCTGTCACATTACAGGAATTGCAACTAGTGTCACATAACAATATGTGCATAAATTTTTGTATGAGAAATTAACTTGACCTATAAACTTTCCCCTAAAGCACCATAAATAAATAAAAGATTTGAAGCAAAAAAGAAAATGTTCAACATCCTACTCTGATGTGTAGCATCTAGGGTCTTTCAAACTTGCTAGTGGCCATCTGGAATCCCTGGTGGTGTAGTGGTTAAGTGCTACGGCTACTAACCAAATGGTGAGCAGTTCAAATCTGCCAGGCGCTCCTTGGGAACTCTATGGGGCAGTTCTACTTTGTTCTATAGGGTCGCTATGAGTCGGAATCGACTCGACGGCACTGGGTTTTTTTGTTGTTGTTGTTGTTGTTGTTTTAGTGGCCATCTAAGATACATCTATTAGTTCCATCACGTTCGGAGCAAAGGCAAATGAAGAAAATCAAAGACAAAAGGAAAATATTAGCCCAAAGGACTAATGGCTCACACGCGTCACAGCTTCCACTAGCCTGAGACCAGAAGAACTAGAGGGTGCCCAGCTACCACCAGACCACTCTGACAGGGATCATAATAGAGAGCCCCAGACAAAGCAGGAGAAAAAGTTCAAACAAAATTGAAAAGTCTTGAAAAAAAGACCAGACTTTCTGGTCTGACAGAGACTGGAGGAACCCCTGAGACTATGGCCCCAAGATACCCGGCTGACTCAGAACTGAAGGGACTCCCAAAGAACACAGTTCAGCCAAAGATTATACAGGCCTATAAAACAAACAATAACCCACAGGAGGAAAGTCCTTCTTAGTTCAATCAAGTATACGAGACCAAATGGACAACATCTGTCCAAAAGCAAAGACAAGAAGGCAGGAAGGGACAAGAAAACTGGATAAATGGACGCAGAGAATCTAGGGTGCAAAAGGGACAGGGGAAGAGTGCTGACACATTGCAGGGATTGAGAGCAATGTCACAAAAAAATTTGCGTATATATTTTTTAATGAAAAACTGATTTGTGCTGTAAACTTTCTCCTACAACACAATAAAATTGAAAAAATAAAAGGACATTCCAAGATCCATCCTGAAGTACAACGATGTCAGTGATATGATAATATCCATATGCCGACAAGAAGACCAGTTAATACGACTGTTATTCAAATTTACACACCAACCACTAAGGCCAAAGATGAGGAAATTGAAGATTTTTACCAACTTCTGCAGTCTGAAACTGATCAAACAAGCAGTCAAGATGCATTGATAATTACTAGTGACTGGAAAGTGAAATCTGGAAACAAACAAAGATGCAGCTCTGGAAGTGCTCAATCCTCTATGCCAAGAAATTTGGAAGACAGCTACCTGGCCAATCACCTGGAAGAGATCCATATACATGCCCATTCCAGAGAAGGGTGATCCAACAAAACGCAGAAATTATAGAACAATGTTATTAATAGATACACTCAAGTAAAATTTTATTGAAGATAATCCAAAAATGATTACAGCTGTACATTAACAGGGACTGCCAAAAACTCAAGCAGGATTCAGAAGGGGGTTTGCAACCAGGGATATCATTACTGATATCATATAGATCTTGGCTGAAAGCAGAGGATACCAGGAAGATGTTTACCTGGGTTTTTTTCACTATCCAAAGGCATTCACCTGTGTGGATCATAACAAACTATGGATAACATTGCAAAGGATGGGAATTCCAGAGCACTCAATTCTGCTCATAATGAAGCTGTACCTAGATCAAGGGGCAGTCGTTCCAACAGAACAAGGGGATACTGCATGGTTCAAAGGCAGGCTAGGCTGGGCTGGGCTGGGCTTATATTTCCAGCAAAGAAACAGACACAGACACAGGCGCAGGCATAGGCACAGGTGCAGACGCAAAGACAAACTTACATGAGACTAACGAAACCCCAACATGTCCGTCAGTCTGTAGTACTGTGGGGGCTTTCGTGTTGCTGTGATGCTGGAAGCTATGCCACCAGTATTCAGATACCATAGAACAGGTTTCAGCTGAGCTTCCAGACTAAGACAGACTAGGAATAAGGATCCAGCAGTCTACTTCTGAAAAGAATTAGCCAGTGAAAACCTTATAAATAGCAGCAGAACACTGAATGATATAGTGCCAGAAGATGACCCCCCCAGGTTGGAAGACACTCAAAAGATGACTGGGGAAGAGATGACTCCTCAAAGTAGCGTTGACCTCAATAACATGGACAGAGTAAAGCTTTCGGGACCTTCATTTACTGATGTGGCATGACTCAAAATGTGAACAGCTGCAAACATCCATTAATAATCGGAACCTGAAATGTACAAAGTATGAATCTAGGAAAATTGGAAATGGTCAAAAATGGAACGCATAAACATCGATATCCTAGGCATTAGTGAGCTGAAATGGACAGGTATTGGCCATTTTGAATCAGACAATCATATAGTCTACTATGCTGGGAATGACAACTTGAAGAGGAATGGTGTTGCATTCATAGTCAAAAAGAACATTTCAAGATCTATCCTGAAGTACAACGCTGTCAGTGATAAGATAATATCCATACGCCTACAAGGAAGACCAGATAATACGACCATTATTCACATTTACACACCAACCACTAAGGCCGAAGATGAAGAAATTGAAGATTTTTATCAGCTTCTGCAGCCTGAAATTGATCAAACATGCAATCATGACGCGCTGATAATTACTGATGATTGGAATGCAAAAGTTGGAAACAAAGAAGGATCGGTAGCTGGAAAATATGGCCTTGGTAATAAAAACAATGCTGGAGATCAAATGATAGAATTTTGCAGATCAACGACTTCTTCATTGCAAATGCCTTTTTTCACCAACATAAACAGCAACTATACATGTAGACCTCGCCACATGGAATACACAGGAATCAAATCAACTGCATCTGTGGAGGAGACAATGGAGAAGTTCATTGTCATCAGTCAGAACAAGGCCAGGGCCAACTGTGGAATAAACCATCAATAGCTCATATGCAAGTTCAAGTTGAAGCTGAAGAAAATCAGAGCAAGTCCACAAGACCCAAAGTACGACCTTGAATATATCCCACCTGAATTTAGAGACCATCTCACGAATAGATTTGATGCTTTGAACACTAATGACTGAAGACCAGACGAGTTGTGGAATGACATCAAGGACATCATACATGAAGAAAGCAAGAGGTCATTGAAAACAGAGAAAAGACCAAGATGGATGTCAGAGCAGACTCTGAAACTTGCTCTTGAACATCAAGCAGCTAAAGCAAAAGGAAGAAATGATGAAGTAAAACAATTGAACAGAAGACTTCAAAGGGCAGCTCGAGAAGACAAAGTATTATAATGACATGTGCAAAGAGCTGGAGATAGAAAATCAAAAGGGAAGAACATGCTTGGCGTTTCTCAAGCTGAAAGAACTGAAGAAAAAATTCAAGCCTCGAGTTGTAACAGTGAAGGATTCTATGGGGAAAATATTAAATGAAGTGGGAAGCAGCAAGAGAAGATGGAAGGAATACACAGAATCATTATACCAAAAAGAATTAGTTGATATTCAACCGTTTCAAGAGGAAGCATATGATCAGGAACCAATGGTACTGATGGAAGAAGTCCAAGCTGCACTGAAGGCATTGGTGAAGAACACGTCTCAAGGAACTGACGGAATAACAATTGAGATGTTTCAACAAATGGATGCAGCACTGGAAGCTCTCACTTGTCTATGCCAAGAAATTTGGAAGACAGCTCCCTCACTAACTGACTGGAAGAGATCCATATTTATGGCTAGTCCCAAGAAAGGTGATCCAACTGAATGTGGAAATTATCAAACAATATCGTTAATATCACACACAAGCAAAATTTTGCTGAAGACCATTCAAAAGTGGGAGCCACACTATATCAACAGGGAACTGCCAGAAATTCAGCCCATATTCAGAAGAGATATCATTGTTGATATCAGATGGTTCCTGGCTGGAAGCAGAGAATACCAGAAAGATGTTTACCTGTGTTTTATTGACTATGCAAAGGCATTCAGCTGTGTGCATCATAACAAATTATGGATAACATCGGAAAGAATGGGAATTCCAGAACACTTAATTGTGCTCACACAAAACCTGTACATAGACGCAGAAGCAGTTGCAGTTGTTCAGACAGAACAAGGGGATACTGATTGGTTTAAAGTCAGGAAAGGTGTGCATCAGGGTTGTATTCTTTCACCATACCTATTCAATCTGTATGCTGAGCAAATAATCCAAGAAGCTGGACTATATGAAGAAGAACGGGGCATCAGGATTGGAGAAAGACTCATCAACAACCTGCATTATGCAGATGACACAACCTTGCTTGCTGAAAGTGAAGAGGACTTGAAGCATTTACTGATGAAGATCAAAGACCGCAGCCTTCAGTATGGATTACACCTCAACAAAAAGAAAACAAAAATCCTCACAACTGGACCAATAAGCAACATCATGATAAATGGAGAAAAGATTGAAGTTGTCAAGGATTTCATTTTACCTGGATCCACAATCAACACCCATGGAAGTAGCAGGCAAGAAATCAAAAGACGAATTGCATTGGGCAAATCTGCGGCAAAAGATCTCTTTAATGTGTTGAAAAGCAATGATGTCACCTTGAAGACTGAGGTGTGCCTGACCCAAGCCGGGGTATTTCCAATCGCATCATATGCATGTGAAAGCTGGACAATGAATAAAGAAGACTGAAGAAGAGATGACGCCTTTGAATTGTGGTGGTGTCAAAAAATATTGACTATACCACGGACTGCCAAAGGAACGAACAAATCTGTCTTGGAGGAAGTACAGTCAGAATGCTCCTTAGAAGCAAGGATGTTGAAACTGTGTCTTACATACTTTGGAAATGTTGTCAGGAGGGATCAGTCCCTGGAGAAGGACATCATGCTTGGTAAACCACAAGGTCAGCAGAAAAGAGGAAGACCCTCAATGAGATGGATTGACACAGTGGCTGCAACAATGGATTCAAGCATAACGATGATTGTGAGTATGGCGCAGGACCAGGCAGCGTTTCGTTCTGTGGTACACAGGTTTGCTATGAGTCTGAACTGACTCAATGGCACCTTACAACAACAACATCTAACACAAACTCCTATACCCCCTTAATTACCCTTGGCTTAATTTTTCTTTTTGTTTTTTTTATTGTACTTTAGATGAAGGTTTACAAACTAGTTTCTCATCAGTTAGTACACACATTGTTCTACGACACTGGTTAAAAACCCCAGGACATGTCAACACTCTCCCTTCTCAACCCTGGGTCCCCTATTACCAGCTTTCCTGTTCCATCCTGCCTTCCAGTCCCTGCCCCAGGGCTGGTGTGCCCCTTTAGTGTTGTTTTGTTCCATGAGCCTGTTCAGTCTTTGGCTGAAGGGTGAACCTCAGGAGCTGAAAGACTGTTCAGAGGCCATACTCTGGCTTAATTTCTGTAAGTACATGTTTCATCTTGTCAAACTCCCAAAGCAAGATTATACTACAGACAATGAAAGGGTATGAATGAATCAATAAATTCACTTACTTTTGCGCCAACAAGTAGAAGTAATTCTTTCTATCTCTAATACAAATGTACCGCTTTAATTAATTTATTTTCTTCTGAAGAGCTATGTCCCTAGGTCTGAGTTTATAAACCTTTAGATTTGCTTGAAAGTAGCTCTTACCATCCCCATCGCCACCCTGTTTTTTATTACTAAGACGTCTTAGCCTCCTTTTCCCTCAGCATTCCCCCTCTCTCCTCCCCTATTGTAGCTTACATACAAAGCACAGTACTGAAAACACCTAGATGAACCTCTCCTTCCTCCATAAACACAAAGGTTTAGAACAAGCCTTTTTATTAGTTTTTAGTAAGTTTACACATTCAAGTTTCTGCCTCCCAGTGAAAATGCCTTTTAAATCATTACTGATCGGAAGGAGCTGGTATCAAGCACACACCAGTGACCAGTGTAGCTCATAAAGCCTTGCTCAACCGCGCTCCCACAGGATACAGCAGTAACAAAAATTTAGCTACTAATGAAAGTTATACTAACGGAGGGTTGGTCAATTTCATGCCAGCCACCGCAATCATACCATTATCCCAAATTAATAAACACCACCGTAGAACATGTTTAGGAGTAAAATAAAATACAGGTGCATCATGCCTAAGGCATAAAAAGCCAAAGATTAGATAAAAATAACCTATGGAAGTGACTTTAATAACTCTGAACACACAATAGCTAAGGCACAAAATGGGACTAGATATCCCACTATGCTTAGCCTAGAGCCTTAAGAACTATTAACAAAGCTATTCGCCAGCAAAAGCTTAAAACTCAAAGGACTTCCTGGTGCTTTATATCCATCTAGAGGAGCCTGTCCCATAGTCAATAAACCCCAACAAACCTCACCGCCACTTGCTAATTCAGTCTATATACTGCCATCTTCAGCAAACCCTTAAAAGGCATTAAAGTAAGCTCAATAATTGCCATTAAAAAAATTAAGTCAAGGTGTAGCCTATGTGGTGGTTTAAGACGGGCTATATTTTCCAGTCAAGAAAATATTTAACAAACGTCATTATGAAATGAGTGACTGTGAAGGGAGATTTAGCAGTAAATTAAGAATAGAGAGTTTCATTAAATCAAGCCATGAAGCTCACACACATCGCCCAACACCCTCCTCAAATATTTTTAACTGTATAATCATATTTAAATTTAATCAGATATGAGAAGCGACAACTGATAACAAGGTAAGCATACTGGAAAGTGTCCTTGGATAACTCAAAGTGTAGCTTAATATAAAGCACCTGGTCTACCCCAGAAGATTTCATTTTTAACACTGACCACTTTGAACTAAACCTAGCCCCACCAACCTATATTCAACTAACATAATAATCTAAATCAAAACATTTAATCACTGCTGAAAGTATAAAACAAAAATCAAACCCGTTGCCATCGAGTCAATTCCGACTCATAGCGACCCTATAGGACAGAGTAGAGCTGCCCCCATAAAATTTCCAAGGAGTGCCTGGTGGATTCAAACTGCCGACATTTTGGTTAGCCGTATCTCTTAACCACTACGCCGCCAGGGGTTCCAGTAAAATATAGGAGATAGAAATTCAGCTCTGGGGCTACAGAGATAGTACTGCAAGCGAAGGATGAAAGATAAGTTCACAGTACAAAATAGCAGATTAACTCTCACACCTTTCGCATACTGAATTAACTAGAATAGTCTGGCATAGCGAACTGCAGCCAGAGACCCTGAAATCAGACGAACTACCTACAGGCAGTCTCCAGGACTAACTCATCTATGTAGCAAAACAATGAGAAGACCCTTAGGCACAGGTGAAAAGCCAACCAAGCCTGGTGGTAGCTGGCTGTCCAGGATAGAATTTTAGTTCTACCTAAAATTTATTAAGAGAGATAATAATCCTCACGTAAATTTTAGAGTTATTCAAAAGAGGTACAGCTGTTTTGACACAGGACACAACCTTAACTAGAGAGTATGTTTCACTTCATAGTTGGCCTAAAGTCAGCCATCAAGTAAGAAAGTGTTAAAGCTCGACAACTGCACATTTTACAAATACCAAGAAAACTAACCATCTCCTAAGCACAGTACTGGACTAATCTACATAAAATGGAAGGAATAATGTGAATATAAGTAACAAGAACTACTTCTCCCTGCATAAGTTTATATCAGAATGGATGCCCGCTGACAGTTAACAACCCAATAAACTAAATCCACAAATTAATACCTTATTCCATTTATTGTTATCCCAACACAAGTATGCTTAAAGGGAAAGATTAAAAGAAGCAAAAGGAATTCAGCAAGCACAGACCCACCGGTTTACCAAAAACATCACCTCTAGCATTGTAAGTATTTGAGGCACTGCCTGCCAAGTGGCATGTGTGTAAGGGCCGGCCACAGTACTCTGACCATGCAAAGGTAGCATAATCATTTGGCCCTTAAATAGGGACTTGTATGAATGGCCACAGAGAGTCTAACTGCCTCTTAATCCTAATCAGTGAAATTGACTTCTCCGTAAAGAGGTGGGCTTACACCTATAAGACGAGAAGGCCCTATGGAGCTTAAATTAATTAATTCAACTATAATAACTCCTACAAGGCATAACTTATTATTCCAATGAATTAACAATTTTGGTTGGGGTGACTTCTTTGGAGAATAACCTGCAAATGATTTTGTAATCTAGATTTAACTCATCAAAATTTACAAATCATTTATTGACCCAATTTTGGATCAACGGAACAAATTACCCTAGGGTTAACAGTGCAATCCTATTTTGCAGTCCTTGTGCATAATAGGGAAGCCCTGGTAGCATAGTGGTTAAGAGCTAGGGCTGCTAACCAAAAGATTGGCAGTTTGAATCTGCCAGGTGCTCCTTGGAAGCCAAATGGGGCAGTTCTACTCTGTCCTATCCCCCCACTGCCATCCTAGTCGGAATTGACTAGACAGCAACAGGTTTGGATTTTTTTTTTTTAATCCATAATAGGGAAGCCCTGGTAGGCAGTGGTTAAGTGCTACAGCCCCTAACCAAAAGGTCAGCAGTTCAAATCCACCTGGCACACCTTGGAAACTCTGTGGGGCAGTTCTACTCTGTTCTATAGGGTCATTGTGAGTCAGAATCGACTTGATGGCAATGGGTTTGGTTTTTGGCTTTTTATCTGTAATAGGGTTTATTACCTCGATGTTGGATCAGGACATCCCAGTGAAGCAGCCACTATTAAATTTTCGTTTGTTCAATGATTAAGGTTCTACGTGATCTGAGTTCAGACCAGAGTAATCCGGGTCAGTTTCTATCTATAAACTATTTCTCCCAGTACGAAAGGATAAGAGAAATAGGGCCTACTCTTATAGAGCGCCCTCAACTAAATTTATGAACTAGTCTTAATTTAAAAAAGTAAGTTTGCCCTACCCAAGATCAGGGCTTGTTAAGATAGCAGAGCCTGGTAATTGTGTAAAATTAAGCCTTTATAGCCAGAGGTTCAATCCCTCTTCTTAACAGTGTTCTTAATCAACTTACTTTCACTAATGGTACCTGTTCTCTTAGCAGTAGCCTTCCTTACCCTAATCAAACGAAAAGCATTAGGATACATGCAACTTGCAAAGGCCCTAATATTGTAGGACCATATGGTCTTCTTCAACCTATTGCAGATGCAGTCAAACTTTTTATTAAAGAACCACTTCGACCCTTAACTTCTTCAAAACTAGTATTTACCATTGCCCCCATTCTAGCCCTGACCCTGAGTCCCACTCTAAATACCTTATCCACTAATTAACATAAACTGAGGAATACTATTTATCCTCACAATATCAAGTCTAGCTGTCTATTCCATCTTACGATCAGGCTGAGCATCAAATTCCAAATACGCCTTAAGTGGAGCCCTGTGGGCAGTAGCCCAGACTATCTCCTATGATGTTTCACTAGCGATTATTTTCCTCTCAGTAATGCTCATAAATGGGTCCTTTACATTAACTACTTGAACCACCACCCAAGAACACCTGTGACTTATTTTCTCTCTATGACCACCAGCAATAATATGATTTATCTCAACGCTAGCAGAAACTAACTGCGTCCTATTCGACCTAGCCTAGCCTAGCCTAGTGTATTTTTTGTTTTGTTTATATTTTTTTATTTATTTGTATTTTTTGCTTTGTTTGTATCATTTCTTTTTTTTTGTATTATTTTTTGTTTTATAGGCCTGTCTAATCTTTGTCTGAAGAGCGAGCTCCAGGAATGGTTTCAATGCTGGGTTAACAGAGCATCCAGTGGCCATAGTTTCAGGGGTTCCTCCAGCCTCTGTCAGATCATTAAGTCTGGTCTTTTTATGTGAATTTGAATATTCTGTTCTACATTTTTCTCCTGCTCAGTCCAGGACCTCTGTCATGTTCCCTGTCAGGGTGGTCATTGGTGGCAGCTGGGCACCATCTTCTGGTCTCAGGTTGGTGGAGTTTCTGGTTCATTTGGTCTTTTAGTTCTTTGGGCTGGTATTTTCCTTGTGTCTTTGGTTTTCTTCATTCTCCTTTGCTCTGAGTGGGATGGGATCAATAGATGTATCTTAGATAGCTGCTCACAAATTTTTAAGACCCCAGTTGCTACTCACCAGGCAATTGTTTTTTAATAGTGCCTACATCATAGGGCTCTTGTGAGAATTAAATTGGATAATCCATGTGAAGAACCTATTGTTGTTAGCTGCCATCAAGACAGTTCTGACTCAGGGAAACCCCATGTGTTACAGAGTAAAGCTGCTCTGTAGAGTTTTCTTGGCTGTAATGTCAAAGGAAGCAAATCACTAGGCCTATCTTATGCAGTACCAATGGGTGGGTTCAAACCCCCAATCTTGAGGTTAGCAGTTGAACGCAAACCAATTACATCACCTAGGGACTTCTAGCTAGTGTTGAAGCACTCAGGACATGCCATATATAATGATGATGATTGAAATGAAGATGAAGATGGTATTATCTGTTAAACCAGAGTTCAAAAATGACCCCAAATGATCGACCAGGTCAGGAATCAGGAAACATTTCCTCCTCAGTCACTTCACAGGCATTAAAAGGCGAATTCTCCAAACAACACTTTGTACAGTGAAGACCAGCTACGGAGCCAGGCCTGGGCCTGGGGAACAAGGGGCCTGGAATATGGGTACTGCTTTTGGACATGCAAACATTTTATGGTTTACAAACTTTCTGATTGATCTCCTCCCACTGCCTATCAGTAGGGAATGATTGGTGGTGGGGAGGACGGAGGAGGAATTAGCAGACTGTTATAAATTAGTATTTTCTTTTCTCAGGGGCCTAGAGAATACTAGAGGAATTTGGAGAAGCAGTAAAGATAACTCAGAGCTACTGGGAACATCTGCACCAAGGGCATCTCTGAAGCCAGGAGTTGGGCAGTACCACCAATTTTTAAATCCATCAGAGCTACAGTCGCAGATGTGGGCCCCAGGGTCTGGACTCCTTACGGAGGCTGATTGGAGAGATCTCCCAGCCTATCTCTGCTAGGGACCACACACAAAAAATTCCTCCTCCAGAAAAAAAAAAAAAATCAGCCTTTCAGGGTTCTTAGTAAACCTTGGTGTTGTAAAATACTCCGTAGAATCATATCTGGAAAGTTCTTGCCTGTTCCCCAAACCAAGGAGACCACACCAGGAGGTGGGTCAACAGAAATTTTCCAGAGGGGGAGCCAGCTTATAACTCACTTTCAGCTGAGGTCCTTCACATGCAAGAGAGGTCAGAACTTGGCACTGACACATCCCACTCTTTCATTCCCTTCCTTCTGGAAATCACACCCCTGGCTAAAACTGGCTCCCCAAGCTGTGGGAAAGAAAGGGCTTTTTCATAGGCTTCTGGCTGAGAAGCTCTAGACATCCAAGGGATTTGCCTACTGAACCAACTGTCCCAAATGCCTGGCTTGTCTCTCAACAGTGGCACCCAACAACTCATGTGCATAGCACATCGGGGGGTCAGCGCACCCTGATCCCTCCTTCCTACCAAATGGCTCTCTGGTTTGGGAATCATCTGTGTATCTTAGAGGAAGCAAGTTGCCAAGTGCCCTGCCATGAGATCAGCATTATTCACTGAGGCCAAAACCATTTTCTCCATGCCTACCCTTTGCCCTCAGTGAGTGGGTAGATCTGGGGTTTGAACATACAGAATAACTGATGGATGACCCTCAAGTGCCCCTGTCTTTTTTACCTAGGTGGGGAGGGTGATAGTTGTGCTTCCTTTTGCCCTCTCTCTCAGAGCCTTGAACTCACTGTCAAAGCCAGAAGAAGCATCTTTTCAGGATCCAGCAAAAACTACAAAACTTTGCTTTCCTGAAACCAAGTACAGAAGGAGGATCCCCTTCATGGTATAGTCACACTACCCCCTGCTGGACAGAAGATAGCATGACAGCGAGGTCCTGCCATGCTCAGCATTTGTGAACACGTACCAAGAGCCGGCACTAGAAAAAAAAAAAAAAAATCAAGAGCCTACTGTGGACAGAGTATTAGCCACCCAGTAAGCACTCAGTAAATGTCAGTTGTTTAGTTGCTTTGTTGTTGCCAGTATTGTCACACAGTAAATACCACAGGGGGCCCAAGAAAGAAAACAGCAGGGGTTGAGAGGGGTCAGGGAAGACCTCCTGGAGGAGAGAGGTCTGGAACCCACCTTAGAAGGTGAATGGGACTAAGAAAGGCAGAGGTGACAGGCGAAGGTGAGCCTGAGCTGAGCTAGGACATGTCAGGAGAGGCAGAGCCATGCTCTCTGCCCCTTGACTGCCTCAGCCTGTCTAGCTCAGAGAAAAGACAGCTTCTCAAAGTGAGCCGAGGTCTTGTCTGCATGTGGCCCAGGATCACCGGTAATGGCACCACCAATGTCCACAGAGTGCTCCCTCCAGCCTGGCCCCAATTGGCCCTGAACAAGCACGTGTGTATGTCAAGTTCTCTCAGCCCCACTTCCATTAGCTGATCCTCACAAGCCTGACCATTCCTGACCTGCAAACATTTGCTGATCAAAAAAAAAAAAAAAAAAAAATCAGATCCTGCTTAATTTAAGCTGCAACCAACCAAAACCTCAAGCAAGTTAACATGACCTTACTGTTTTCATTTTGCATCAAGATAAGAAAATGCCAAGACAAGTAATTGTCAGAGTTAATAATTTAACAATGCTAGGCCTTGTAATTAAAAATAAACTGAAGGAGGCCACAAAGTGATTGTAATAATGTCTCAAGGGGCAGTTATACCAAAGCCTCCTCTCACTGTGTCAGACGATTGAAAAGGGAAGAATTCAACTCATTAGGGCTTAGAGTAGGATCTGCATCTCGAAAAGCCAGGCCCATCAGAAAACCTTGGATTCATTTGGCCAAAGCTAGCTCACATCCTCATATTTTTCCTATTTACTTTGGTTGTTTTATTTGCTTGTCCTTTGTTTTTAGCGTGAATCAAAAGTGATTGCACACACACCACACCACACCCAGTGCCATCGAGTCGATTCCGAAAAGTGATTGCAGGGAAGAAAAAAAAGTAAAGTCATTGCCAACTCCCTTCTCTCCCTGCCCTGCTCTTCCTCCTATTCTGGTGAGTTTGCGGTGAGCCTGCAGTATGATTGGTAAGTCTCAGTAGTCCCATCGCTCTCTGGTGAGCCATGGTTAATATGATCAAATGCTTTATATGTTTTATACAATAGAGCAGATTAGTAGGACAGCGTCCCCTTCATTGATTGGCATTCACACCTGCTCTCCTAAGAAGAGAAAGAGAAGTTACAACCAGTCCCCTGAAGGTCGCAGCTCCTATATCTGATCCTTTCCTCAGTGCTGGTGGTGATTAGTTTTCCCCCTCCTTCATAGCCTCTCCAGCAGGCCCCAGCCTCCTGATTCAATACATTCATGCCAGCCACAAAACAAAGCATGCGACACAGTCCACGTATTTCCACTTAAAGAACCTCTTCTAAGGTATATTCTCCAGACCTAATTGATTCCTTTTATTTTAAATCCATAAATTTCCATTATAATTAATTCTGGTCAACAGATCATAGGCTTTTCCTCTCTGAAAAACATTTTTTTGTGTTTCCTCAAAAACCTAAGCCTAAACATGGAAGGGCATTATACACAAGAACACCATGTCAGTGACTCTGGGTAAAAGGTAGAAAAGGACTGTGCAGCCTGGAGGGAGGGAAGAGAGAAAAAATGGGGAAGCCAGGGCAGCAAACGGTACTGAGCATGGCCCAGGCACGCCGTCCTGGGCAGCATTTGAGCCCCAAACTGTTGTATCTATCAGTGTGGCCCAGAGAGCCCCCAAGAGCTAAACCCAGCAAGCAAGACAGTCCTGCCTGCCTCCCTTTATCTATGATCCCAGACCCCAAAGCCAGAGAGCTCACAAGAGCATCACCAAGAAAAGAAGTCAGAGGTGTATTTGTAAAACTGACAAAAGGAAGTCCAGAAATTATCCTGGAAAACCTAGGAAGTCTCTGGCACCTCAGAACCATTAGGAACTGCACAAACCTCCCTTCAACAGAAACTGAACTTTCAGAGATAATGTGGAGACTTTATTTGAGGACAGTGGATTCACTTAGCCAAAGAACACACAGACCCCCAAGTGTTCACCTTAGCCAACAGTCTCCCACTCCAGAGTGAAGCTAGGAGCACTAAAAGAGAACTACCCATTTCCACCTGCCAGAAACCAACCCACAGACCAAGGATGCCAGGAAGGCAAGAAAGGAGAGACCATTCCCAGGAGAAACCCAGGGATGGAACTCAAAGGGCCACGCCTAATACCACAATGTGGGATGTGCCCTCTGAAGCTCAGGCATCAATTTCTAAGAGAAAGGAGGAGAAGGAGAACCAGAAGGCATCCTCAGCGCTCCAAGGAAGCCAAAGCTCACTCACATCTTCAGTTACGGAAACACAACTACGTATGAGCTCTTGAGAGGGCCTCATTCTTAGAGTGTGTGGGTGGGCCAGGCAAAGCCAGGGGTCACCCTCAAACCAGTGCCCCACTTCCAAAATAAAACCTCTGGTTCCCTTTCCAGAAAATGAGGTTCGTATGTTCTTTTCTTCAAATAGAAATGTGGAAACGATGAGCTCATTGCAATTTTCTCACTTCTCTTTGGAACCAAGCAAGACTTGACCCCAGGAAGCAACTCAAGCATCAAGTCCTTGATATATCTTTCCCTCTCCCCATAATCCCATAACCCAGCACAGAGTCTGGCTCCATGGAGGAAACCATTAATGTCTATTGAATGAATGAGTTGCCTGTGGGCTCCTAGACCAGGACAAGATGCCAAGCTTCACATTCATTTAGAGGCATAGCATGTCTCAGGGTAACTTCTCTGTTTTGATGTTTAATTTGGCCATGCCTCTTTCCTAACAGGCTGAAAGAATTTCCTTGTGTGCCTCCCCTCTATGGGCATGCTATTTACTACATAGCCTTCTGCCTGAAGGACTGAAGCCAAGAATCTGGTCCACGTGCTAACGACTTTCAGCAGCAAAGTCCCATAGTTCTTTGAAAGGGTTATGCTCCCATCTAACTTCAACCAGGCAGCAAGGCAACCCTAACTTCCTTACTGAAAAGAGCAGGAGAATACAGGCAGAAATGAGCTTTTAATGAGAGAGAAACACCCTGCTGGCATAGTGGTTAAGAGCTAGGCTGCTAATCAAAAGGTCAGCAGTTCAAATCCACCAGCTGCTCCTTGGAAACCCGATGGGGTGGACCTACTCTGTCCTATAGGGTCACTATGAGTTGGAACTTATTCAACAGCATCTAACAACAACAAAAAGGTGAATGACTTCCAGGAACCATCAAGAGAATCATCACAGCCCTGCCACCAGTACTCGTGTAGTAAAAGTCCCTTCACCTGGGGCATACTAAGGACCAGGGGCTGCAAGACATTACATCTACGTACTTGCAGAGCCAAACTGGCCATTGCTCTATTGCTCATAGAGACCTGACACAGGAAGGGGGTCTGGGAGAGTGGCTGGCTCTGCTTGGCATCTTCCTCAGCATCTTTGCAAAACATGCTTCACTTCCCCAGGAAGGAAGGAGGGGGAACCTCTGCCTCTGGCTATGGTGGAGTAACTAGCACCAGTCTATCTCTCCCACCAAAAACAACTACAAAACTGAACAAGACACATGAGTCAACTATTCATGCAGGGACAACAGGCAGTGTAGAGCTGTGATCCCTCATGAGGTAAGCTTCCCAGTCACCCAGCTCTCTGCTTGGGAACAATTTCCCAATCACACTGCAAAGAGCTGCCAAGCAGAGCATGGCAGTACCACTAAGCTGAGGAGGCAGATATCAGAGTTTGGGGCAGCTAACGGAGCTGGAATCTTGGAGCGGGAGGTGGTGGCATTGGAGAGGAAAGAGTTGTGTAAATGGGGAAACAATAGGTCAAAGTAAGGATTTTACAGAAATATTCCTGGAAAGTCTTGAATCAAAAAACAAAAGCATCTTTTAAGGAAATAGAAGACTTGAATAACACTATAACCTAACTAGACCTAACAGATAACTGTAGAATGCAATCTGGGAGTTCTTTGTAAATTCATGGCTAAGGATTGGGCTATACAAGCGCAGGAGGAGATCACCTGAGGCTTGCCAGAGAGTAACTGCTACTGGGTCAAAAGCAGAAGTGCTCAGGAACATTGGAGTTATGACCTGCCAAAGTGGAGATCACTTCTGGCACTCAGCTGAGACACCGGGAAGACTAATTCCTTTGTAGTAAAGACCAGGCCCTAGATTCACTTTAACAAAGCCTAAAATCAAGCCCCAAAAAGATCCACAGGAGAAAGAGACAGGGCTTGGAGGTTGAATCCCACCAAGTTAAAGGGGCTTCAGAAACACCTTGAGCTAGCCACAGATCCTCACTAACAACATGTAAAGTCAATCTTAAGCAAGTTCAAGGAGATCGGACGTTAATTAAACTACCTGCTAAAACAAAACACAACACTCTTCGGTGGAAGCTAACAGCATTCAGAGTCTCTATATTATCCACAACGTCCATTACTAAATCAAGAACAAACAAACAAAAGCAAACACAACCCAAAAAAGTAGAAATACGAAGAAATGGAAAATGTGATCAATAATTAATTTTTTTTTAATCAGTTAATGGAAACTGAATCCAACAGACCCAGCTGTTAAATATAGCAGACCAAGACTTTAAAGGAGCTATTATAAAGATTTGCAAAGAATAAAAGGAAAATATGGCCTTACAATGAATTACAAAGAATATTGGCAATAAAATAGAACCCATGTAAAAAAAAAAAAAAAAAGAACCAAATGGAAATTCTAGAAGTGACAAGTACAAAACTAAAATTTAATATTCACTGGAAGTGCTTAACAACAGATTGAAGATGAAAAATAGTCCGCAAACTTGAAGACACATCAATAGAAATAATCCAAACTAAAACACAGATAGAAAAAAAAAAATTTTTTTAAGGGAATAGATTCCTGGTTGGGATATTGTACTACAGTTGTGTAAGATGTTACCAGTGGTGGAACCTGGGTGAAGGGTATACTGGATCTCTCAGTATTATCTCTTACAATTGCATGTGAATCTACAATAACCTCAAAATAAAACATTTTTTAAAAAGTAAGTAGAGCACCAATGACTTGTGGACAATATCAAACAGTATAACATAAATGTAATTGTAGTCCCAGAAGAAAGAGAAACTGAGAATTAGACAAAAGAATTATTTGAAATTATAATGGCCAATTGTTTAACATTAAAGCTGCTAGAGGCAACGTTACCAGTTGGGCTAACAAGAGACTGACAAAAAACAAAATAAAGGGATAAAGCGGGGAGTCAGACATCCATGAGGGCTATAAAAATTTCAACATATTCTTGAGAATCTAGAAGACTACGTGCATGTGCACTAATCTCTTAGCTCTGGCTGGCCTGGTGGCTCTGTACAAACAGGAATTGAAGGCTGAGACAAAGTTATAAATTGCCTGTTGGAGCCTTGAAGTCATGCTCCAATATACACAGAGTGCCCCTCAGCAAAGGCTAGGAGACTTGCTCTTTCAAGGCATTTCAGGCCATTAACAGACAACTAAGCTAACTCAGCAGAGGCTTCAGTGGATACACACAACAAAAAGTAAGGATTTTACAGAAATATTCCTGGAAAGTCTTGAATCAAAAAACAAAAGCATCTTTTAAGGAAATAGAAGACTTGAATAACACTATAAACTAACTAGACCTAACAGATAACTGTGGAGTGCAATCTAACAACAACAGAATGCACATTCTTCTCAGGAGCATATGGACAATTCACTGAGTTAGACCAGATGTTAGGCCATAAAAGAAGTCTCAATAAATTTAAAGGGATTTGAATAATAAAAAGTGAGTTCTCAGATCACAATGGAATGAAATTTGAAATCAATACCCAAAGGAAATTTGAAAAATTCACAGGTATGTAGAAACTGAACAACATACTCCTAAATAACAAACGGGAAAAAGAAGAAATCACAAGAGAATTTAGAAAATACTTTGAGATGAGTAAAAAGAAAAACAACAACATACCAAAATATATGTGATAGAGCTGAAGAAGTGTTTAGAGAGAAATTTATAACTGTAAATGGCTATATAAAAAAAGAAAGATCTCAAATCAATAACATAACCCTTCAACTTAAGACACTGAAAAAAGAAGAGCAAGCTAAGCTAAAGCAAGTAGAAGGAAAGAAGTAATAAAGACTATAGAGCAGGCTCTGATCTCCCCTCACTCCTCCAGCTGGATGAAACTCACTGAATCAAAAAAAAAAAAAAAAAAAAAGACAATAGCAGAAATAAATGAAATTGAGAATGGAGAAAATCAACAAAACTAAAAGTAAGCTCTTTAAAAGGGTCAATGAAATTGACAAATCTTTAGCAAGACTGACCGAGAAAGGAGAGGACTCAGCTTACTAATATCAGGAATAGAAGAAAAGACTTCACTATAGGCCTTCCAGAAATAAAAATCATTATAAGGGAATAGTACAAAAAAATGTATGTCAAAAAATTAGATAACCTTGATGAAATGGACAGATTTCTAGAAAGACACACACTACAGAAACTGACTCAAGAAGAAATAGAAAATCTGAGTAAATATACAAGATACTGAATTAATAATCAAAACACTTCCCACAATGAAAAGTCCAAGCAAGCCCTAATGACTTCATCAGTAAATTCTACCAAATGTTTAAAGAATTAATACCAACACTTCGCAAATTCTTAACAACTCATTTTTGACGCTAGTATTTCCCTGATAGCAAATTCAAAGACATTACAAGAAAAGAAAATTACAAATCAATACGAATTGGCTTACAAACTCTTATAAATGCAAAAATTCTCAGGAAATATGAGCAAACAGAATCCAGCAACATATAGAATGGATTGCACAACATGACCAAGTGGAATTTATCCCTGGAATGCAAGGCTGGCTTAACACAAAAATCAATGAATGTAATACATTATACTAACACAATAACAAAAAAAACCACATGACTGTTTCACTAAACACAGAAAAAGTATTTGGCAAAATCCAACACTATTTCATGGTTAAAAAAAAAAATAGTAATAAACTTCAACAAAATAGGAATAGAAGGGAACTTCCTCAATCTGATAAAGGTTATTTTTGAAAAACACACAGCTATCACCATACTCAGTGGTGAAAGACTGAATGCTTTCCACCTAAGATGATGAACAAGACAAGGAGGTCCACTTTCACCATTTCTAGTGAACGTTTTATTAGGAATTCTAACCAGGATAATTAGTCAAGAAAAAGAAATAAAAGCCATCCATATTGAAAAAGAAGTTAAACTATCTCTAGTCTCAGATGATATGATCTTGTATATAGAAAATCCTAAGAAACTGACATAAAACTATTAGCATTAATAAATGAGTTCAGTAAGATTGCAGGAAACAAAATCAATATACAAAAATCAACTGTATTTCTATACACTATCAGTAAAAAAAAAGAATACGAAAATGAAATTTAAAAATAATTCCATTTAAAATATCAATAAAAAGAATAAAATACCGTGATGGTTAAGGCTGTGTGTCAACTTGGCTGGGTCATGAGTCTCAGTGTTTTGGCAGTTGTATAATGTTGTGATCACTTCCCTGTTGAAATCTGATATGTGATCACCCCCATGATGGAATCTGCTGAGTGATACTGGTGGGAGCGGGGCCTGTGGCAGCTCACCACCCCTCAGCCTTCATCTCCCCACCTTCCACTGCCTACTTCCTTCCTGCTCACCCTGCTAAAGTTTTTGGCTTTTTCTGGATCCTGCAGCTGCCTCTTGTCATCGGACCTCTAGTTCTTGGGACTTGAGCTGGCAGCTTACCTGCCAATCTTGGAATTCGTCAATCTTCATAGCCTGTAAGAGTCCTGCTCTCTGACCTGCCAATCTTGGGTTCACCAGCCCCTGCAGCTATGTGAGTTAGGAGAAGCCTTGCGATCTTACCTGCCGATCTTGGGATTCCTTGACCTTCACAGCCTGTGAGTGGGAGCCCTGCTTTCCAACCTGCTGATCTTGGGTTCGCCAACCCCTGTGGCTGCATTGGGAGAGGGCTCCATCCTGATCCACGGACTTGGGACGTTTCAGCCTCTACAATTTTGTGAGCTGTTTCCTTGATATATATATATATTTTACTGGTTTTGCTTCTCTAGAGAACCCATCCTAAGACAAATACTTAAGAATAATTTTAATAAAAGAGGTGAAAGACCCTGTATGCTGTAAACTACAAAAAAAAATTGATAGAAATTAAAGATGGTGTAAATAAATAAAAAGAAATCCCAAGTTCATGGATCAGAAGACTTAATATTGTTAAAATAGCAATATTTCCCAATTGATCTGCAAATTCAATTCAACCTCTATTAAAATCCCAGCTACCTCTTCTTGCAGAAATTGTCAAGCAGATCATAAAATTCCTATGAAAATGTAAGAAACCAATACCCAAAGCCATCTTGATAAAGAACAAAACTGGAGAATTTATATATCCCTATTTCAAAATTTACTACAAAGCTACAATAATCTAGACAGTGTGCTACTAGCATGAGAATAGATATATATAGATATATCAACACAATAGGATTGAGAGTCCACAAATAAACCCTTACACTTATGGTCAACTAACTTTTGACAAGAATGCCAAGACAATTTAATGAAGAAAGAACAGTCTTTCCAACAAATGTTGCAAGGACAACTGCATGCTAAAGAATGAAGTTGAGCCCCTACCTCACACCATATGAAAAAATTAACTTAAAATTGATCATAGACCTACATGGAAGAGCAAAAACTATAAAACTCTTAAAAGAAAATATAGGAGTTAATTTTTGTGAGCTTGTATTAAGCATTAGCTATGACACCAAAAGCAACAAAAGAAAGAATAAATTGGACTTCATCAAAATTTAAAATTTTTGTGCATCAAGAAAGTGAAAAGACAATTCTCAGTTTAAAAGGGGGCAAAGGATTTAAACAGACATTTCTCCAAAGAAGATATACAAGTGGTCAATAAGCACATGAAAAGGCGTTCAACATCATTAGCCATCAGAGAAACGCAAATCAAAACCACAATAAGATACCACTTCATTCCCACTAAAATGGGTATAATCAAAAAGACAGATAACAAATGTTGGCAAGGATGTAAAAAAATTGGAACCCTCAAACACTTCTGGTGAGATTGAAAATGGTGAAGTCACTTTGGAAAACAGTTTGGCAGTTCCTCAAAGATTTAAGCATAGAATTACCATTGTTGTTGTTGTTAGATGCTGTCCAGTTGGTTCTGACTCATACAGACCCCATGTACAACAGAACAAAATACTGCCCAGTGCTGCCCCATCCTCACAGTTGTTGTTATGCTTGAGCCCATTGTTGCAGCCATCTTGTAAATCTGTGTAAATCCATCTTGTTGAGGGTCTTCCTCTTTTTCACTGACCCTCTACTTTACCAAGCATGATATCCTTCTCCAGGGACTGATTCCTCCTGATAACATGTCCAAAGTAAGTGAAATGTAGTCTTACCGTCCTTGCTTCTAAGGAGCATTCCGGTTGTACTTCTCCCAAGACAGATTTGTTTGTTCTTTTGGCAGTCCATGGTGTATTCAATATTCTTCACCAGCACCACAATTCAAAGGTGTTAATTCTTCTTCAGTCTTCTTTATTCATTGCCCAGCTTTCGCATGCATATGAGGCAATTGAAAACACCATGGCTTGGGTCAGGCACACCTTAGCCTTCAAGGTGAAATCTTTACTTTTTAACTCTTTAAAGAGATCTTTTGCAGGAGATTTGCCCAGTGCAATGCGTTGTTTGATTTCTTGGCTGCTGCTTCCATGGATGTTGATTATGGATCCAAGTAAAATGGAATCCTTGACAACCTCAATCTTTTTTCCATTTATCATGATGTTGCTTATTGGTCCAGTTGTGAAGATGTTTGTTTTCTTCATGTCGAGGTGTAATTCATACCGAAGGCTGTGGCCATTGATCTTCATCAGTAAGTGCTTCAGGTATTCTTCACTTTCAGCAAGCAAGGTTGTGTCATCTGCTTCATCTTCCTCCAATCCTGATGCCTCGTTCTTCTTCGTATAGTCCAGTTTCTCGGATTACTTGCTCAGGATACAGATTGAATACGTGTGGTGAAAGGATACAACCCTGACACACACCTTTCCTGACTTTAAACCAATCAGTATCCCCTTGTTCTGTTCATACAACTGCCTCTTAATCTATGCACAGGTTTCTCATGAGCACAATTAAGTGTTCTGGAGTTCCCATTCTTCACAATGTTATCCATAATTTGTTGTGATCCACATAGTCAATTGCGTTTTCATAGTCAATAAAACATAGGTAAGCATCTTTCTGGTATTCTCTGCTTTCAGCCAGGATCCATCTGACATCAGCAATGATATGCCCGGTTCCACATCCTCTTCTGAACCTGGCTTGAATTTCTGACAGTTCCTTGTCGATGCACTGCTGCAGCCGCTTTTGAATGATATTCAGCAAAATTTTGCTTGCATGTGTTATTAATGATATTGTTCCATAATTTCCACGTTCAGTTGGATCACCTTTCTTAGGAATAGGCATAAATATGGATTGCTTCCAGTCAGTTGGCCAGGTAGCTGTCTTCCAAATTTCTTGGCATAGACAAGTGAGAACTATCATATGACCCAGCAATCCATTCCTGGGTATATAACCAAAAGAATTGAGGGCAGGAACTCAAATAGATACTTGTGCACCAGTGTTCGTTGTAGTGTTATTCACAATAGGCAAATGGTGGCAACAACCCAAGTGTCCATTAATAGATGAACAGATAAACAAAATGTGTTAAATCCATACAATGTAATATTATCCACCATAAAGAAAAATGAAATTCTGATACTTTTCTACAACATGGATGAACCTTGAAAACAGTATTGTTGTTAAGTGCCGCCAAGTCAGTTCCAACTCATAGTGACCCTATGTACAATAGAACAAAACACTGCCCAGTCCTGCACCATCCTCATGATCATTGTTAAGCTTGAGCCCATTGTTGCAGCCACTGTGTCAATCCATCTCATGAGGGTCTTCTCCTTTTTTGCTGACTTCTACTTTACCAAGCATGATGTTCTTCTCCAGGAACAGCTCCCTCTTGATACCATGTCCAAAGTATGCTCTGTCAGTTTGGCATACTGTGGGGGGATTGCATGATGCTGTGATGCTGGAAGCCATGCCACCGGTATTCAAATAGCAGCAGGGTCTCCCATGGAAGACAGGTTTCAGCTGAGCTTCCAGACCAAGACAGACTAGGAAGAAAGATCTGGCAGTCTACTTCTGAAAAAAATTAACCAGTGAAAACCTTATGAATGGCAGCAAAACATATTGAAAACATTATGCTGAGCAAAATAAGTAAGACACAAAAGGACAACGATTGCATGATCCTACTAAAATGAAATATCTAGAATAGGCAAATGCATAGAGACGAACGTAGATTAATGGTTACCAGGAGCTAGGGAGGGAGGGGAGGAATGGGGACTTACTGATTAATGGGCACTAGATTCCTGTTTAGAGAGATGAAAAAGTTTTGGAAATAGATAGTGGTGATGGTTGCAAAACACCAAGAATGTAATTAATGTCATTGAATTACACACTTAAAAATGGTTAAAATGGCGAATTTTATGTTATGTATATTTTACCATAATAAATTTTTTTAAGTTAAACATCAAGTTATCATATGACTCAGTAATTCCACTCACAGGTATATACCTAAAAAGAATTGTAAACACATGTTCGCACAGAAGTTTGTATACAAGTGTCCATAGCATCATTATTCAAATAGGCAAAATGTAGAAATAACCCTAATGTCCATTAACTGATGAGTGGATAACAAAATCTTGTACAGCTGTACAATGAATCTAAAGGATATATCCATAAAAGGAATCTGATACATGCTACAACACAAGTGAACCTTGAAAATATTATGCTGTCAAAGCCCATATAAAATGATATGATTCCACTTACATGAAGTGTTCAGAATATGCAATAACATAGAGACAGAAAGCGGATTAGTGGCTGCCAGGGGTGGGGTAGGGGAGTTTGGTAAGTCACTGCTAATGAATGTGAGGTTTCTTTCAGGCGTGATGAAAATATTCTGGAAATAGATCATGGTAATGATTGCATAACTCTGTGTATATACTAAAAACCACTGAACTGTATGCTTTAAAAGGATGAATATTATGCTATGTAAATTCTAGCTCAACAAAACTATTTAAAAAATGGCAAAATTTTTTCCCTAATTTAACGACAACTGTAAATACACAGATCAAGAACAGCAATGAACCCCAAGCAAGAGAAACACACTAAGGCATATCATAATTGAATTGCTGAAGACCACTGATAAGGAAAAAATCTTAAAAGTAGCCAGAGGAAAAACAGACATTACAATTAAAGAACCAGAGATAAGAATGGTAGAAGTCTTCTCTATAGAAACAATGCAGTCCAGAAGATAGTGGAATGGTATCTTTAAATTATTGAAAGAATAATACCTGTAGCCCAGGATTCTATTCCTAGAAAAAATATCTTTCAAAAACAAAAGTGAAATAAAGAGTTTTTTGGACCAAAAAAAAAAAAAAAGCTTACAGGATATATCATCAGCACACCTGTTCTACAAGAAATTTTAAAGGAAGTCCTTCGGGCAAAGAAAAAATGTTACCAGATGAAAAATTGGATCAACAAAAAGGAATGCAAGCAACAGAAATATGTGGGTAAATATAAAATATATTTTCTTTTTTTATAATCTCTTTAAAAGATAACTGTTATATTTGAAAAGGCCTTGAATCCAAAATATTCAAAACACTCCTACAATTTCAATAAAAAAAGAAGCCCAACCAGAGAATGAAGAAAACTAAAGACACAAGGGAAAGATTAGTCTAAAGGACTAATGGACATCTACCACAGCCTCCACCAGGCTGAGTTCAGTACAACTAGACAGTGCCCAGCTACCACCACTGACTGCTCTGACAGGGATCACAATAGAGGGTCTGGGACAGAGCTGGAGAAAAATGTAGAAAAAAAATTATAACTCACAAAAAAAAGACCAGACTTACTAGCCTGACAGAGACTGGAGAAACCCAGAGAGTATGGTCCCTGGACACCATTTTAGCTCAGTAATGAAGTCACTCCCAAGGGTCACCCTTCAGCCAAGAATTAGACAGACCCATAAAACAAAACTACCCTAAAGGGGCACAACAGATCAGAGGCAAGGACTAGAAGGCAGAAGGGTACAGGAAAGCTGGTATTAGGGAACCTGAGGTTGAGAAGGAAGAGTGGTGACGTGTCATGGGGTTGTTAACCAATGTCATAAAACAATATGTGTACCGTTTAATGAGAAACCAGTTTGTTCTGTAAACCTTCATCTAAAATACACTAAAAAAAAAGAAGCCCAATCAAAAACTGAGGAAAAGACTTGAACAGTCACTTCAGAATAGAACATATACAAATGAAAATTTGCTCAAATTACTGGTCATCAAGGAAATGAAAGTTAAAGCCACAATGAGATACCATTTCATAGTCACTAAAATGACTAAAATTAACAAGACTGATAAAATGTTGATGAGAATGTTGAACAAATGGAACTTTCATACATTGCTAGTGGGAATACAAAATGTAACCACCACTTCGAGGAAGTATTTGGCAGTTATTGATAAAGTTAAACATACATGTACCCGTACAATGGGAGGAAAGTGGACATAGGTATAAAAGCACAACATGAGGGATCATGTGATCATGAAAATGTTCTGTATCTTGACTGTATCTGTGTCACTATCCTGACTGTGTTCTTGTACTAGAGTTTTATAAGATGTTATCATTGAGAGAAATTGCATAAAGGATTGCTCTCTATTATTTCTTATAATTGCATGTGAATCTATAATTATCTCTAAATAAAAAGTTTAACTTAAAAAATATTGTATATAATCTCCACCCCCCTCCCCAAGAAAAGCCTTTTATAACGATATTCATAGCAGCCTAATTCCTAATAGCCCAAAACTGGAAATAACACAAATGTCTATCAATAGGAGAATGGATAAAAAAAAATCACTCAATGAATAAAAACCAAACCCATTGCCATTGAGTCAATTCTGACTCATGGCAACCCTACAGGACAGAGCAGTACAGTCCCATAGGGTTTCCAAGGAGCGGCTGGTGGATGCAAACTGCCAACCTTTTGGTTAACAGTAATAGCTCTTAGCCACTGTGCCACCAGGGCTCCAATTTAATGACTAGTACTCAGCAATAAAAAGAAATGAACTACTGATAACGCAACATGGATGAATTTAAAAAACAAAAACACGTTGACAAAAAAATACAGATATAAAAGAATACATACTTTATGATTCCATCTAGAACAGGCAAAACTAATTTATAGTGGTAGAAATCAGAAAGTGGTTAACCACTGGGAAGGTGGGTTGAAGAATTGCCTGAAGAGTGGTACTAAGGAACTTTCTAAGGAGCCATGGCAACACAGTGGTTAAGCACTTGCTTGGCTGCTAACCAAAAGGTTGGTAGTTCAAACCCACCAGCCGCTCTGTGGGAGAAAGATGTGGCAGTCTGCTTCCGTAAAGATGAAAAAAAAATAATAATAATAAACCCATTTTCCTAGATGCCAACTCACAACAACCTTATAGGACAGAGTAGAACTGGGGTTTCCAAGGAGCATCTGGAGGATTTGAACTGCCAACCTTTTGGTTAGTAGCTGTAGCTCTTAACCACTGCCACCAGGGCTCCTTCCTGTAAAGATTACAGCCTTGAAATCCTATAGGGCAGTTCTACTCTGTCACATAGGATCACTATGAGTCAGCATACAACAATCGACCCAACAGCATACAACAATAACAACAAGGAATTTTCTACCAGTACTAGGTGCTATTGAGTCAACTGCAACTCATGGTGACCCCATGTGCATCAGTTTTCCTAGGATTTTCAATGGCTGATTTTTGGAAGTAGATCCCCAGGGTTTTCTTCTGAGGTGCTTCTGGTGGCCCTGAACAGCCAAGATTTTGGTCAGTAGCCAAGTATATTAACCATTTGCACCACCCAGGGACTCCAAGGAACTTTCTAGGGTGAGCAAAATAGTTTATACGTTGTTAGGACTGATGGTTACACAGATATACACAATTGCTAAAAGTGACTAAACTGAACACTTAAAATATGTGCATTTTATTGTATGTAAATTATACCTCAAAAAAACAGAGATATAATTTTCTTTAAAAAAAATGAAGAACTTTTGTTCATCAAAAGACATCATTAAGAGAGTAAAAAGGCAAGACACAGAATAAGAAAAGCTGTTTGTCACATGTATGACTAAGAACTAAGAACTCATATCGAGGCACATACTAATCAATTAAAAAAAAAAAACAGCCCAATAGAAAAATGGGCAAGAGATTTGAACAAGCACTTCATAAAAGAGGCTATCAGGTAGTCAATAAACATAGGAAAAAATGATCAATCTGATTAATCATCAGGGAAACGCAAAGTCAAACCACAATGAGATACTACTACATATCCACCAGGGTGGCTAAAATTAAAAACATTAACAATGCCAAGTGTCAGCAAGGACGTAGAGCAACAAGAATTCTCACACACAGCTAGGAGAAATATAAATTGGTCCAACCACTTCAGAAATCGGCATTATGTATTCAATTTGAACATAATTACACAGCAATTCCTCGACACGTCTGTCAGTTTGTCATACTATGGGGGCTTGTGTGTTGCTGTGATGCTGGAAGCTATGCCAGCAGTATTCAAATACCAGCAGGGTCACCCACGCAGGACAGGTTTCAGCTGAGCTTCCAGACTAAGACGGACTAGGAAGAAGGGCCCAGCAGTCTACTTCTGAAAAGAATTAGCCAGTGAAAGCCTTATGAATAGCAGCAGAACATTGTCTGATACGGTGCCAGAAGATAAGCCCCTCAAGTTGGAAGGCACTCAAAATATGAATGGGAAAGAGCTGCCTCCTCAAAGTAGAGTCAATCTTAATTATGTGGATGGAGTCAAGCTTTCAGGACCTTCATTTGCTGATGTGGCATGACTGAAAATGAGAAGAAACAGCTGCAGACATCCATTAATAATCAGAGCCTGGAACATATGAAATACGAATCTAGGAAAATCGGAAATCATCAAAAATGAAATAGAATGCACAAAGATTGATATCCTAGGCATTCCAAATTAGTGAGCTGAAATGGACTGGTATTAGTCATTTTGAGTTGGACAATCATGTGGTCTACTATGCCAGGAATGGCAAACTAAAGAGGAATGGCATTACATTCATCATCAAAAAGAACATTTCAAGATCTACCCTGAAGTCCATCACTGTCAGTGATAGGACAATATCCATATGCCTACAAGGAAGATCCACTAATATAACTATTATTCAAATTTATGCACCAACCACTAAGGCCAAAGATGACGAAACTGAAGATTTTTACCAACTTCTGCAGCCTGAAATTGATCGAACATGCAATCAGGATACACTGATAATTACTGGTGATTGGAATGCAAAAGTTGGAAACAAAGAAGAAGGATCAGTAGTTGGAAAATATGGCCTTGGTGATAGAAACAATGCCAGAGATCAAATGATAGAATTTTGCAAGACTAACGACTTCTTCATTGCAAATACCTTTTTTCATCAACTTAAATGGCTACTATACACGTGGACCTCAACAGATGAAATACACAGGAATCAAATAGACTACAACTGTGGAAAGAGACAGAAGGAAAAGCTCAATATCATCAGTCAGAACAAGGCCAGGCACCAACTTCGGATCAGACCATCAATTACCCATATTCAAGTTCAAGTTAAAACTGAAGAAAATTAGAACAAGTCCACAAGAGCCAAAGTATGGCCTTGAGTATATCCCACCTGAATTTAAAGACCGTCTCGAGAACAGATTTGACACATCGAACACTAATGACCAAAGGCCAGATGAGTTGTGGAATGACACTCAAGGACCTCATACATGAAGAGAGCAAGAGGTCATTAAAAAGACAGGAGAGAAACAAAAGACTTAAGTGGTTGTCAGAACAGACTCTGAAACTTGCTCTCAAACATCAAGCAGCTAAGGCAAAAGGAAAAAATGTGAAGTAAAAGAGCTGAACAAAACATTTCAAAGGGCGGTTTGAGAAGAAAAAGTATTATGATGGCATGTGCAAAGACCTGGAGATAGAAAACCAAAAGGGAAGAAAACTCTCAGCATTTCTCAAGCTGAAGAACTGAAGAAAAAATTCAAGCCTCGAGTTGCAATACTGAAAGATTCTACAGGGAAAATATTAACTGAAGCAGAAAGCAGCAAAAGAAGATGGAAGGAATACACAGAGTCGTACCAAAAAGAAATGATCGACATCCAATCATTTCAGGAGGTAACATATGATCAGGAATCCACGGTTCTGAAGGAAGAAGTCCAGGCTGCACTGAAGGCACTGGCAAAAAAACAAGCCCCGGGAATTGACAGAATACCAATTGAGATGTTCCAACAAATGGATGCAGCACTGGAGGTGCTCACTCCTCTATGCCAAGAAATTTGGAAGACAGCTACCTGGCCAACTGACTGGAAGAGATCCATATTTCGGCCTATTCCCAAGAAAGGAGATCCAACCAAACGTGAAAATTAACAAACGATATCACATGCAAGCAAAATTTGCTGAAGATAATTCAAAAGCAGTTGCAGGAGTATACTGAAAGGGAATTGCCAGGAATTCAAGCTGGATTCAGAAGAAGATGTGGAACCAGGGATATCATTGCTGATAGCAGATGGATCCTGGCTGAAAGCGGAGAATACCAGAAAGAGGTTTACCTGTGTTTTATTGACTATGCTAAGGCATTCAACTGTGTGGACCATAACGAACTATGAATAACATTGCAGAGAATAGGAATTCTGGAACACTTAATTGTGCTCATGAGGAATCTGTACATGGATCAAGAGGCAGTCATTCGAACAAAACTAGGGATACCGCATGGTTTCAAGTCAGGAAAGGTGTGCGTCAGAGTTGTATCCTTTCACCATACCTACTCATCTGTATGCTGAGCAAATAATCTGAGAAGCTGGACTATATGAAGAAGAACAGGGCATCGGGATTGAAGGAAGACTCATTAACAACCTGTATTATACAAGTGACACAACCTTGCTTGCTGAAAGCGAAGAAGACTTGAAGTACTTACCAATGAAGATCAAAGACCATAGCCTTCAGTATGAATTACATCTCAACATAAAGAAAACAAAAATCCTCACGCTGGACCAATAAGCAACATCATGATAAACAGAGAAAAGATAGAGGTTGTCGAGGATTTCATTTTACTTGGATCCACAATCAACACCCATGGAAGCAGAAATAAAAAAATGCATTGCATTGGACAAATCGGCTGCAAGAGATCTCCTTAAAGTGTTAAAAAGCAAAGATGTCACCCTGAGGACCAACGTGTGCCTGACCCAAGCCATGGTGTTTTCAATCGCCTCATATGCATGCAAAAGCTGGATGACGAATAAGGAAGACCAAAGAATTGAATTGTGGTGTTGGCGAAGAATACTGAATATACCATGGACTGCCAAAAGAACGGACAGATCTGTCTTGGAAGAATTACAACCAGAATGCTCCTTGGAAGCAAGGATGGCAAAACTATGTCTCATATACTTTGGACATGTTGTCAAGAGGGACCAGTCCCTGGAAAAGGCTATCATGCTTGGTAAAGGAGAGGGTCAGCGAAAAAGAGGAAGACCCTCATGAGATGGATTGACACAGTGGCTGCAACAATGGGCTCAAATATAAAAATGGTGAGGATGGCACTCGACCAGGCAGTATTTCGTTCCATTGTGCATAGGGTCATTATGCCAACTCGACAGCACCCAACAACATACTGGAATTCAGCACCTAGGTACATACCCATCAAAAATGCAAATATTTTGCAAGCAACAGAAGTTATGTATAAGCATGTTCCTAACAGCATCATTCATAATAGTTTGAAACTAGAAATAACTCAAATGTCCATCAACAGTAGATAAATACATTGTATATATTCTTACAACAGACTACAGCACAGCAATGAAAATAAATGAACTACAGCTACACACTGAACTAACATGAATGAATCCTATGATCATAATGTTGAAAAAAGAAGTCATACACAAAAGAATATATACGATGCATATTGCAAGATTCGATTTACATAAAATTCAAAAGCTTACTAAATTGTAATGCTTAGGGATATATGTCTAGGCAGTAAATCCTAAAAGAAAAGCAAGGAGGTGATCACCATAAAGATCAAAATAATAGCTCCCTGTGCAGGGAGAGAAGGGTAATGATGGGAAGGGAGCGCAAAAGAAGCTGGGAGTTTGGCAAAGTTCTATTTTTCCACCTGGATGGTAGCTACACAAGCGTTTGCTTTGTAATAGTTTGTTATACTCCACATTTGTTTTGTGAATTTTTCTATAGTGTTATGTTAATAACAAAAGAAATTGTCAAAGAAAAGGAGAATACACTTAAATGTTGAGACCCTATGAGTAGAGAAACTTTGGATATTTTTCTTCTTACTTTTCTGTAGCCACCTCACTTTTTGTAACAATAGAGAAATAGTGATAAAGAACAGATATTCTGCACTTTGATGAGTGGCATCTGGGGTCTTAAAAGCTAGCAAGTGGCCATCTAAGATCCATCAGTTGGTTTCAACCCACCTGGAGCAAAGGAAAATGAAGAACACCAAAGACACAAGGAATATATGAGCCCGAGAGAAAGAAAAAAGGGCCCCATAAACCAGAGGCTCCATCAGCCTGAGACCAGGAGAACTAGATGGTGTCCGGCTCTAACCAATGGCTGTCCTGAAAGGGAACACAACAGAGAATCCCTGATGGAGCAGGAGAAAAGTGAGACGCAGACCTCAAATTCTAGTAAAAAGACCAGACTTAATGGTCTGAGACTGGAGGGAACCCAGAGGTCATGGCCCCAGAACCCATTAGCCCAAAACTAAAACCACTCCGGAATCCAACTCTTCAAAGATTAGACTGGACTAGAAGACATGAAATGATACTGTTGAGGAGTGTGCTTCTTAGCTGAAGTAGACACATAAGACTATGTGGGCACCTCCTGTCTGGAGGCGAGATGAGAAGGCAGAGGGGGACAGGAGCTGGCTGAACGGACACGGGAAATACAGGGTGGAGAGGAGTGTGCTCTCACATTGTAGCGAGAGCAACTAGGGTCACATAACATGTGTATAAGTTTTTGTCTGAGAAACTGACTTGCACTGTAAACTTTCACTTAAAGCACAATAAAAAAGACTTGGAAAAAAATTACATAAATGTATTTTATTTTTCATTTCCCTTCAGACTGACTTGAAGAAATTGATATTGTTACAACTTGCAAAACAAACTTACTTGTCAAGAAGTGGTGCTATTGTTACATTAATTATGTAGGGATATCAAAACATGGAAGTTGAACAATTCCACACACACAAAAAAAGTACATTTTGTTAATTAAAAAAAAAAAAGAACAGGGATTCTGGAGCCAATTTGTGCCTTAATTCAAATCCTAGCTCTCCTTTATCAGCTACATGACCTTGAGTAAGTTACTTAAACTCTGTGCTTTCATTTCCTTATCTGTAAAACGGGGATAACAATAATACCTACCTTGTTAGGCTGGTGTGCACACATACAATGGTGAGTGTGTGGTGCATAGTAAGCCCTCAGTTAAGTGTTAGCTGCTATTGTAATAAGTCTAAATTACTTTTATCATGAAAAAAAGTGAAGTCCCGTTTTCAAACTATCATGACACTCATCACACTTCATTGAAATTATTTCTTTTTCTCCTCTGCCTGACAGTGAGTGCCACAAAGGCAGAGAGAGCATCTGTCTTGATCCACTCTTCCATCTACAGCACATAGCAGAAGCCTGAGTTCAGGTGTTCATTTCTAGATTAGGGTTGCAACTTATTTAACAAAAGATAAGGAACTTAAAAAATGAAGGGAGAGGCCGCACAGAACCAGAGTTGTTTGGGGTGTTTTGTTTCACACAAGAATTTTATTATTGGAACCAAATATAAAAGTTGAAATTTTCCTGCAGTGGGGATTATTATTGTTTTTATTTTAATAGGTGAGTTGTTTTTAACACAATGCTATGCTGATGCCGCACAGAACCTGGCTGGTCTTGGTTTTCTCATTTAATTTCTCATTAAGCAACAATCTAAAGGGGCCTAGTGGGTGGAGCCCTGTTGGCACAGTGGTTAAAGCAATTGAATGTTAACCAAAACTTAGGTGGTTCAAACCCACCAGCCACTCCACAGGAGAAAGATATGGCACTCTGCTTTCGTAAAGATTTACAGCCTTGGGAACCCTGTAGGGCAGTTCTACTGTGTCCTTCCTATACGGTCACTATGAATTGGAATTGACTCAAAAGCAATGGGTTTGGTTGGTTTTGGAGTGGGTGGCATGAAGGCATTCAACTGTGTGGATCATAACAAATTATGGATAACATTACAAAGAATGGGAATTTCAGAACACTTAATTGTGTTCATGTGAGCCTGACGTACATAGATCAAGAGGCAATTGTTTGAAAAGAAAAATGGAATGTTGTGTAGTTTAAAATCAGAAAAGGTGTGTGGTAGGGTTGTATCATTTCACTGTATTTATTCAATGTTTATTTATGCTGAGCAAATAATCCAAGAATAATACATGAAGAAGAACATAGCATCAAAACTGGAGGAAGACTCATTAACAACGTGCAATATACCAATGACACAACCTTGCTTGCTGAAAATGAGGACAATGTGAAGCACTTACCGATGAAGGCAAAAGACTACACCCTTGAATATGGATTATGCCTGAATGTGAAGAAAACAAAAATCCTCACAACTGGGCCAATAAACATCACGATAAACAGTGAAAAAACTGAAGTTTTTACGGATTTCATTCTACTTGGATCTACAGTCAGTGCCTGTCTTAGTCACCTAGTGCTGCCATAACAGAAATACCACAAGTGGATGGCTTTAACAAAGAGAAATTTATTTCCTCACAGTAAAGTATGTTAGAAGTCCAAATTCAAGGCATCAGCTCCAGGGGAAGCCTTCCTCTCTCTGTCAGCTCTGGAAGAAGGTCCTTGTCCTCAATCTCCCCATGCTCGAAGAGCTTCTCAGGCACAGGGACCCCGGGTCCAAAGTATGCACTCTGCTCCCGGTGCTGCTTTCTTGGTGGTATGAGGTCCCCAATTCTCTGCTTGCTTCCCTTTCATCTTTTGAGAGATAAAAAGTGGTACCGGCCACACCCCAGGGAAACTCCCTTTTCTTTGGATCAGGGAGGTGACCTGAGTAAGGGTGGTGTTACCATCCCACCCTAATCCTCTTGACATAAAATTACAATCACAAAATAGAGGACAACCACAGAATACTGGGAATCATGGCCTAACCAAGTTAATACACACATTTTAGGGGGGACATAATTCAATCCATGACATTCCACCCTTTAAAAAAAAACAAATAAAAATTTGGGCCCCCCAAAATCACATTCTTGCAACACGAAAAACATATTCATTCCATCATATCATAGCAAAAGTCTCAACTCAAAGTCCAAAATTCAAAAATTCCTCTTCCTCTGTGAGATCTACAAGTTATCTGCTTCCAAAATGCAATGGAGGACAGGTATAAGTAAACATTTCCATTACAAATGGGAGAAACTGAAGGAAAAGAAGGGATAACAGGCACCAAGCAAGTCAGCAGAACATATTACACTAGCCCTCAAGGCTTTGAAAATAATCCTCTGTTCTCTGAGACCATTTACACAATAGTACTGCCCTCCAGACTCTAGCCACACTCGCCAGATTCTGAGTGGAGGCTCCTCGGCCCTGGGCTTTAGTTCCGCCTTCCAGGCCCACTGGGGCAGCAACTCTGCTCCCTGGGCTTTAGGCGCACCATGCTCCTAGTCCATCTGAGTGGCAACTCCACCCTTAGAAACCCCAGGGGTCCTGGCCATACCTTTTGAGACTGAGGCAGCTTGGCTTCTTGTGTTTCTAGTCTCTTCAGCTTCTGCTTCCTGGTTTCTTGGCCTCTGGGCTCCTTGGACCTCACGCCTACATCTGCCCTGCTGGGACAAGTGTTCCAAAGCTCAGCAGGTCCACGGGTAAGTGCCCGGAGGCACCCCACTCCGCCAGGAAGCCTCCTGTGCACAGGCACTCAGCTCTCTCGCTCCGTGGGTCGGCTCCAGCGCCTCTAGCATTGGTCTCCTGGTTCTGCTGCTGCTGGTTTTCGCTGTTTCCACTTCCCTGCAGCTGCAGGTTCCCTGCTGCACTGGTCCTCTGCCACTGTGGCAACTCTATGCATTCAGTTTGAAAACCGCTTCCACGTTTTAGGTATCTGTTAGAGCAGCACCCCACCCTCTCAGTACCAAATTCTTAGTCACCTAGTGCTGCCATAACAGAAATACCACAAGTGGATGGCTTTAACAAAGAGAAATTTATTTCCTCACAGTAAAGTATGTTAGAAGTCCAAATTCAAAGCGTCAGCTCCAGGGGAAGCCTTCCTCTCTCTGTTAGCTCTGGAAGAAGGTCCTTGTCCTCAATCTCCCCATGGTCGAGGAGCTTCTCAGTCACAGGGACCCTGGGTCCAAAGGATGCATTCTGCTTCTGGTACTGCTTCCTTGGTGGTGTGAGGTCCCCAGCTCTCTATCTTCCCTTTCATCTTTTGAGAGATACAAGGTGGTATCAGCCACACCCCAGGGAAGCTCCCTTTACACTGGATCATGGAGGTGACCTGAGTAAGGGTGGTGTTACAATCCCACCCTAATCCTCTCAACATAAAATTACAATCACAAAATGGAGGACAATCACTGAATACTGGGAATCATGGCCTAACCAAGTTAATACACACATTTTGGGGGACATAATTCAATCCATGACAACGCCCAAGGACCAGCAGTCAAGAAATTAAATGACATACTGCATTGGGCAAAACTTCTGAAAACGACTTCTCCAAAATCTTAAAAAGCATAGATGTCACTTTGATAAAAGGTACACCTGACCCATGCCAAGGTATTTTCAATTATCTCATATGCATGCTAAAGCTGGACAATGAAAAAGGAAGACCAAAGAATTGACAATTCGAATTGTGCTGCTGGCAAAGAATATTGGATATATACCATGACCTGCCAGAAGAATGAACAAATCAGCCATGGAGGAAGTACAGTCTGAGTCCTCCTCGGAAGTGAGATGGTAAGATTTTGTCTCACTTACTTTGGAAACATCATCAGGAGGGACCGATTGCTGGAGAAGGACATCATGCTTGGTCAAGCAGAAGGTCAGCAAAAAAGAGGGAGAACCATAAGATGGATTGACACAGTGGCTGCAACAATGGGCTCAAACATACCAACAATTGTGAAGAGGGCACAGGATCAGACAACTGTTTCCTTCTGTTATACATAAGGTTGCTGTGAATCAGAGTCAACTCAACAGCAACTAACAGTAAGTAGGTGGTGCAAGCAGTTTGCACTCAACTAAAAGTTGACGGTTTGAACTGTAGCAGCACTGCAGGTCTGGTGATCCGCTTCCACGAAGATTACAGCCAACAAACCCTACAGAGCAGTTCTACTCTGTAACACATGGGGTCGCCACGAGTCAGAATCAACTGGATGGCAATGGGTTTGGGTTTTGGTTTTTAGTAGGTGCCGGGACCTCGTCAGTGCTGAGTATGGGGCTGAAGATAAGACCCAGTCCTCTGTGGGACTATTGAGACAGCAGCCTCCTGAACACATTCTACAAAATAGTTTGTACTTACCTTCATGAGTTCACATCTAAAATCAAGAAACCCCAATGTACACCAATGTTCATTACAGCATTATTCACATTAGCCAAAAGATGGAACCCTAAATGTCCATCAACAGATGAATGTATAAACAAAATGCCGTACCAACATACAAAGAAGCATCACTCAGCAATAAAGAGAAATGAAGTTCTAACACAAGCAATGACATGGGTGAACCTTGAACACATCATGCTGGGTGTAATAACTCAGTCACAAAAGGCCAAATGCTGTATTATTCCACTTGTATGAAATATCTAGAATAGGCAAGTGTAGACAGACCTAAGTTCATTAGTGGTTACTAGGGGCAGGAGGGAGGGACGGGGTAAGGGACACTCCTTGCTCAGCGACACTGAGCTTCTATTAAGGTTGATGAAAAAATTTGGAAACAGGTAAGGGTGATAGTTGCAGAACATGATGGAAATATCACTGACTTGTACATGTGAAGAACGTGTGAAGAACATTGAAATGGCAAATGTTTTGTTACACATGTATTTACCCAAATAAAAAAAGACACTAACAAGATGAAACCCAAAGTCCAATTCCCCTTGAGTCTGGGCTACACAAGCTAGAAAACCATGCTTTCCTAGGGCACATACGAGACACCTGTCAAAACTAAGCACTAGACTTTATCACCGATTCTGTATACACAAAATACCGCTAGCCTTGAGCAAGTGTACTTCTTTTTAAATAAAGTCAATATGCAGAAATTGTGATTTATACAACAGAAACTAAAACCTGCTGATAATCCCCCATACACAAATAAACTTAAAGAAACCCCAGTCATGACATACCCACATGCACAAATTCCAAATGTCTATTTCTGCCTGCCTCACAAGTTTTAACATGTTCTTTTTCAGATAAGATATGGAAACGGGAGCTGAAGAGTAATCTATTATGCCATTAGTACCAATATTTACTGCACAGCCCCTGCTCTATCCGGAAAACATGTCTGGGAGAAGGACACAGTAACTCTGTACATGAGTAGGATACACTAGTGCTGTAAAACTCAAATGTGGATCTCGGGTCCCTCATCCAGCTGCTTAGGTCTCTCTTTAAGACTCCAGCAACATTTTTACACTCCAAAAGTCAGAGGCTACTTGACTGCAACACTGGGACTTGGGTGGCAAAGACTGTGTCATCAGGAAGAGCCCAAAAACTCTAGATTCACTAAGGGGAATGATCCTCCAGGTTGAAGGAGCCTTCCATCACAGACAACAGGGAGCCCGAAATGCTACAAAGAGCATACTGATACAGCTAACTTTTTTACAATCATACTTTGCTACAGTTGTCAATAAACTTTAGCACCTAGCAATAAATTAGACCTAAAGAAGGATTTAGAAATGTAAGTGCAGCTCACAGAGGTGGAGTTCTACTGCTGAGAGGAACAACTGCAAGTCAGTCACAGTCTAGCTTCCTTCCAGACACAGCCCTTCCCTCTGTCATCATGAAAACACCTCAAGACCCCATGCCCTCATCAAAATGAAACACACTTAATGAAATCATGGATTTATATCTTTCCATTTATTTTTTAAAATCTTATTCAAAATATTAAATAATACAATTTCAGATATGAAAAAAATTACTGCAATAAAACAGTTGTATTTCCATTGTGCTTCCCTTCCTTATTAGGACAGTAAATTGTCCACCTGGAAGAAATGATGGACTGCCCTGCTTCTTCCATTTCTTTATAAAGCGCAAACCCACTGACTCGTCTGGGCTTTGTGGATGGGTGTTTACAGAATATTAGGGATAATGTTTTCTAAAAAGTTGTACAATGACACTTTAAGTCAACCATGGTTCAAATCACATATTTACATAGTGATCAATTCTTTATGATAGAAAGATAGTCAAAAATAAAATACAGTAAATACTTTCTAGTCACTGTAAATAAACAAAGAAAATAAAACAAGTACAGGGGGAAAATAGGGCAGCGTACACATGTATCTTTTATGTATACAAACAACTTCATTCAGGTATAATTAACATTTGAAAGACCTAGATACAATTTTATTTAAGTGATAATGGCCCCTAAGATTTATTCAAACTTACTATAAAATAATAAACAAAGTAAGCAAATCTTATATAATTTTCACCTCTGCCCCTTGCATGAAGGCTTGAAGGAACCCATGCTACAATCAATTGCTAGCTAAAAGCAACCATATATGTATTTGATATTTTATCACAATTTCTACTTCTAAACTTAATTCAGTAAATCAAACAAAAAATATCTCTATAACATTTATCTATGCCCATTGCAAGTTGCAAAGTTTCTATTGCCAGAATTTCTAGACACATTTAATGTGTACCTAAAAGTGGGGTCAATTTGAGCAATATCATTATCTTAAATTATGTTTAAATTATCCAAAAATATCCAGAGCAGTTTTTCTGAAAGGAAAAATGTTACTTAAATGCAAAGTACTATCACATATATCCTTGTACATGACAGTTTGAAAGCACAAAATAATGCGTGCTTAATAGTTTTTTTTTTTTTTGAATAGTATTTGGATGGTAGAGAATCTGAGTCAGCAGTACCAGATATTTTAGGATTTTGTTACGAATTTGGGATTTTTTAAAAGTAACATTACAAATACTTCCAGAAGTATGGTAAAGAAATCTAAAACAAAAAAACTAACACAGTAAATATAAGGTAATGCTCAGCTCTACATTTTGGACACCTGATTGAATTCAACTCTAAAAGTGTAGATAAAAAACCATATACTCCTTGTTTGTGAATTTAATTTCCAAAGCACCAAGGCAAAACAAAGAGGGACCCACCTCCCATTTAAATACCAATTGTCTATGGCAAACATCTGCACAATATCATATAAAAAGTCAAGCAAACAATATTATATAATAAGCAAACTCAAATCACAGTATTTTAAAAAATATAATCATTGGTAATCTTCAGAGAAGGCATTGCCTCATTAACATTCTGGTCGAGACGATGATATTCCACTGTTTTGGAACAAAGACCATCACGCCATTTCCGGCTTTGAACCAGAAGAAAAATCTGGAATAAAACAAAATTAATTAGATACGCAAAAGAAAACATGGAGGATACGGTAAAAGTTTTTATAACAATTGAATTCTCACTCTCCTACGTTCCCAAATACAAAGAGTGAAATATCAACTACAACAACAAAAAAGGCTATTTTGTTTTCCATCTTGTAAACAACACTAGAGTGCATCTCAAATTTTAATGTATATATAAGGAGTGCCTGTTAAAGACTCATATTCCTGGGCTTTACTTTCAGAGATTGAGTTAGTAGATTTCAGCAGAGCCCAGGAACCCACTTGTTTAACAAGGCCTAGGTGTTTAGAAGAGAGATGGTCCAATCCTAAACACTGGGATAAAATACCACTGGCATTCAAAATTTTGTCCACTGACAAGTATTTACAAAGCCAGTGGTAAGGAGACATTGAGCTACAAAAAACCAGAAGGGTTTGTTTGCTTATTTTTTTAACTCAAAACCGCAAACAAAATATTAGAAGCACTGACCCTCAAAGCTGGAAGGCATTTTGAAATTATCCGGTCTAGTTTTGCCATTTCTCACGTATGAAAATCAAAGCCCAAAGGTAACGTGCCAGAAATCACAAACCAATTTACTGTAAAGTCAAGAATTGAGATTTCCTGACTCATAAGCTTTAAAAAGGAAATTTTGTGTGCACTTTCCAATTAAATATTCTGAAAGGCCTAAATATTCCAAGACACACCCCCTCATTAAATTGCCCGTTCAGTCCTATTTATGCGTTCTTTGCCAAGTGTAATCCAACAAACATTCTTATGTCATTTAAAACGTGGTAGAATTATAAATATTCCAGTACTGAAATGTTCATCACAATACTGTTTCTGAAACCAAAAATTGGAAACAATCTAAACGTGCAACAAGGGAAACAGCTAACTAAATTGTGCAGCTATTAAATCATGTCTTCAAAGAATATTAATGATACTTAAAATGTTCATGATTTCTTAGGTTAAAAACGAGATAAAAATCACCATATGAGATCAAATTCACTTAAAATTTATAACACACACATATATGTGTCTATTTATATACACATTTACAGATTAGAAATACACCAAACATTACTAATGCCCAGCACTAGGTGGTAGCTTAAGTTTTCTATACTTTTACTTTCTGAACGCCCTAAAATAAAAACACTTTTAAAAACAGAAAAAAAAAAAATTATTTCAAAAATAATGAAGTTCAATGTTTAATGAATTAAAGGACAAAAGTATTAATCTTTCTCCACAAGTATACCCACTGAAGCAGCATTGCTAAATCAAGATATGAAAACTTTTTTTAAAAAATAATTTGGCTTTGGTTTCGCTTATTAAGAAATAATTTGAACTGGAATTGGTACAACCAGAACGGAATGAATGAGAATTAGGACACACTTTGAAAAATGTAACCGATATCACTGAATAACCCATGTAGAAATTATTAAATGGGAACATAATTTGCCGTGTAAATTTTTACCTTAAACACAACAAAATATCATTAGAAAAAGAATTTGACTACTTCTTTTCTTAGAAGCACATGTAGTCAAGCTTCCTTCAATTTGTTAAAATACTCTGCAGATTTATAAACTGATTAGACATCTCAATACTTAAACTTGACTTAAAAATTTTTTAAAAACCCTGAAATCTTCAAAAGCATTAATAAGAAATATGACTGATGTAAACTTTCACTTAAAGCACAATTAAAAAAAAAGAGAGACAATAAAGGGCAACTAAAGGGGCTGAAAATTGCCAACGTACCTTCCTTTTGTTGTGATACGTAATGTAAACGACAGCAATACAAAAAGCAAAAATAATAAGATGAAAAAAGAAATGGCTGTCTTCCTCTTCTATATCTGAGGACGGGGTCTTAAAGGATTTCACTGACTGTTCGATTTCCATGTAACCCCTGTTTTCTTCCAAGGTCTCCTCAGACTCATCGTCCCTGGGGCTGGTGGTCCAGTCATAATCTCCATAATCTCCATTGTCCTGAGTGTCTTTGGCTGTGGCTGGAGAACTATTCAGTGTGAAAAGAACTTCCTCCTCTATGTTAGGGTCTTCATTGTTATCAGCTTCCTCTTGGGGCAGAGTAGTAGTAGGTGAGATATGAGAGGCCACAGATGCTCGTCTATTTTCCTCTGTACTAGTTATGGGAGGGAGAGTAGTACTGGTCTGGGCAACAGAAGATCTGGTTTGGTTTTCACGTGTTACAGCATTCCTATTTGGAGTAGAACCATCTGGGTTGTGTACAGTCTGGCTCGGTGAATCAGTCAGCGATAGAGCTGAAATAATAAAGAACATTCAGCTAAAATCTCCAACTTTATCTCTACAAAGCTAAAAGCACATTGACCTCAATTTTCACAGGCCTATCACTAAGCACTTCTCTCCTAAATTCCTGTAACTTTCTCTTGAGAACGAGTTAATAAGCCTCAACAGCCAGCAATCAGTTACATTTCTTCCTAGTCAATTATGAATCAGGTAACAATTGCTTTGCCAGGTAACAACTTAAGCATCATAAAAGACCTACTTCATTACATAGCCTGCCACCAGAAGAAAAGAGAGGTCTGATTTATTTAGGTCACAATGGCAAGGTCCACACAGCTCTTACTCATTACCCGTTTTTATTCACAAGGAGGTTGGACTGAAGTCATCCTTGTCTCGACTGCACCCCATCACAGATCCTGGCTCAAGTGGGTCACAAACTAAACATGGAATTCAGACCTAAATACTTTCATCAAGATACAACCAATTCAAGAGAAGCTATACGCAAGTGTAGACAGTATTCTATGGGATACTAGAATTGGAAGACTCCCTCCCCCAAGTTAATAATTTTTTTTAGGGAGAAGAAAGGGAACACTCCTAAAGGACAAAAATGGGGAACTAGAACTTGAAAGCTAAGTGCAAGATTATGAAAGGCAGATTAGGTATGAGGAATGCACCAAAGGCATACAAGCTCTTATTTCTCTATGTTCCTACCCCCTCTGCGTGGTTTACTAAAGGTAAAATTATTTACATAAGTAATTCTAGGGACTAGAACTTCAGAGGAATCCCTGTTGAAATTTAACAGTGTCTCATTAAATACTAATCTAATGTAATACCTGTTAAAGGACTGAGTTCATACTTTAAAAAATATGAACTCTGTCACACGAGATTGAAATATGCTTAGATAATATTTTAAAGTCTACGAAAGTAAAATATTTCACAGGTATAAGAATAAACCAAGTCATTCCAGGGCTTTCACAAACGTGTGCACGCACACAAATTAACAACCTAACAGACAACTCTTTGTTTATGTGAATACACTTTGGTTTGTGTATCACAGTTGACATCTATTTCGTGCAGAAAAAAAAAGAAACAGCTGGTCCTCAACTGAACTGAATAGAGTCTCCCTGAAAATACTTAGTAAATTAGTAAAACTCTCTTAAAACATTTCTAATGGTTGGTTCTTTGAAATTTTAACTGGAAGAAAAGAGAAATAAGCAGGTCCTACAACTGAGTACATTACTCAGAAAACTATTAACAGAAATTATTAAAAAGGATTTTTTACATTTATCACCTCAACTTATGATTTGGGCATTTATGAAGTACTATTTCTCTGATACATTTAATTTTCCTGCCAAAATATGGGAAATTATGTTTAAAATAGAATTAAAAATTAAAATAACTAAGTGCCAACTAGCTAATCTTGATTTTTAAAAGCATTGTTTTTCTACACTCAACTTTTGGGAAAATCGTATATCTTTAAAGGACACAGCTAATATGTGTGGGTTTGATTATAATTTTGTTCTCCCACTCTCTTCATACCCAGAAACCCCTCCACTGGTCACTCCAGATTCACAATCAGCAAATCCCTTCTGTCTCTCACCCTTTACTTTCTTGTTATAACTGAAGCTTGCCTCTCCCTTAAGGACATGCTTTCCTTGCAGCCCTTTCAATGAATAGCTATTTTTTCTCCAACAACTTTGTACCACTGAGTCTGGAAGGGGGGGAGCTATCTTTCTCCTCATTGCCCCTTCCAGACCATTCTCCCATCCTCCTCTCTAACCGCCCACAGCTTTGATTCTCATGTCATCACCTATCACTCACTGCCCTTCCTCCACCAACTCCCAGGTCACGCCCATTTCTCAACCATTTTAGCTCCTGGCTTATTCTCATTCTACCTAAGACATGTCTTCCTCTCTTGATTTCAAAATCCTTGACTTCCTCACCTCTGATGATCTAGCCTTCCCCCTTATCTTCACCTCTTACTCACATGGTCATTATCTATCACCAAGACTCCTCCATAATCTCAATGTCAGGTGTTCCATTTACTGGCATGCTCTCCTATCCTTCCAGTTTATTCCCTGATATATATTCCGACTCCATCAGATCCACCATCCTTTGATCCTGCCACCTTTTCAATCCCTCACCACCACTGCCACCACTGCCCCCCCACCCCGCTCCACCTGCCCCAGCCACGTACTCTCTTCCCTCTTTACCCAGATTAACTTCTGAGGTGAACCATTATAATCCCTCTCTTATATACACCTCCAACTCCCTTCCCCCTCACTCACTCTACTCACTTTGCCCCACTCACCTGGAAGGCTACAATCCTAGTTGAAATCAACTCTCTTCACTACTCCCCATCTGCACCAAGCAGGTGAACATGGCTGGAAAAAAAATACACAACCATGCCACTCTTTTTGTTTCATTTTAAATTCAATGCCAAAGACTCAGGCTGGCTTTAACTATTTTCCTGGTTCATTCATCTTCCTGCTCCCTTAGAACAACATTCACATTCCCCTCTATCCTCAAACTTCCAACATCTTCTCTGTCATACTCGTTTTTCAAATAATGACATCACTTCCTAACTTCTCTGAGAAAAATGAAGCAATCAGAAGAGAACTTCCATGAACTACTAGACCTCTAGATTCATATACCCAACTGCCTACTTGGCATTTCCTCTTAGGTGTCTGACACTCAAGTCAACATGTTAAAAATGAATTCTGACATACATTTCCCTATTCCTCCTGCTAAGAACAACTAAGAATCTTGCACGTTATATATAAAAATAACTTGAGAAGACTCTGAAAGGTAGAGAGAGGGCAGACTGGCTAGAAACCTAGAGTGGGACCTGAGAAATGACATGGTGATGAGTTCCCGAGATTTTCTTTTTGCTTCATGTTTTCTAAACTTGGAGATGAAAAAGCCAGCAAACTGGACACGCCAACGCATATAGACAAAAAGGGCCACCACCAACTCTGCTCTCCCTAGCAAAAGGACCAGGAGAAAGGCAGCCTAGCAAGAAAGAAAACTTTTAAACAATAACATTTTTGCTTCCACCTGGCAGTAACACGAGCACCGAACTTTCCTTGCTAAAACAACATCATCATAAAAAGCCAGCTAAAACAAAGTTTAAAAAAGATTCAGAGTCTCATAACATAAAATGATGTCCAGATTTCAATCAAAAATCACTTCCAACAGCAGAACAAAGAAGATCTCAAACTGAATTAAAAAAGGCAATCTATAGATGTCAAAACACAAATGACATATATATTAGAAGTATATGACAAAATTTTAAAGCAGTCATCATAAAAATGCTTCAACAAGCAATTACAAACATGCTTGAGATAAATGAAAAAGCAGAAAGCCCCAGCAAAGAACTGGGAGATACAAAGAACCAAATAGTTTTTTTTAGAACTGAAAAATATAATCATTGAAATAAAAAATTCAGTGAATAGGTTCGACAACAGAAGGGAGGGGATAGAGGAAAGAATCAGTTGACTGGAAGATAGAGCAATAAAAATTACCCAATCTGAATAGCAGAGAAAAAACAGACTGGAAAAAAAAAAATGAACAATCCCACAGGGACCTGTGGGACTATAAAAAAAAAGATCTAACGTTCATTAGATTGGAAGGAGAGGAGAAAGACAGTAGGGATGAAGAGGTGCCCAAGAGAATAATGGCTGGACACTGAAAATTTCTCAAATTTGGAAGAGAAATAAATGTGCAGATTCAAGAAGCTGAATGAACAGAAAACAGGGTAAGCTTAAAGAAGACACAGTAAGACACATCCTAATTAAACTTCTAGAAACTAAAAAGACAAAGAAAATAATAAAACCATAGACTTAAGCCCTAATATATCAATAATTGGAAACCCTGGTGGTAAAGTGGTTAAGAGCTATGGCTACTAACCAAAAGATCAGCAGTTCAAATCCACCACGAGCTCCCTGGAAACCCTATGGGGCAGTCCAACTCTGTCCTATAGGGTCGCCATGAGTTGGAATCAACTCAATGACAATGGGTATGGTTTCTTTTTTTTTTCATATATATCAACAATACATTAAGTGTAAATGGTCTAAATATGCCAATTAAAAGACATATTTGGCAGATCCAGCTCTACACTGTCTACAAGAAACTCATTTCTTAGATAAGAACTACTTTAGGTGACGGGAAAGACAACACACAATATAGGCGAGGTCAGCACAATTGGACCAAACCAAAAGCAAAGAAGTTTCCTGAATAAACTGAATGATTCAAAAGCCAGTGAAGCAGGGGCTGGGGTTTGGGGACCATGGTTTCAGGGGACATCTAAGTCAATTGGTATAATAAAATCTATTACAAAAAAATTCTGCATCCCACTTTGGAGAGTGGCGTCTGGGGTCTTAAACAATAGCAAGCGGCCATCTAAGATGCATCAATTGGTCTCAACCCACCTGGATCAAAAAAGAATGAAGAACACCAAGGATACAAGGTAATTATGAACCCAAGAGACAAAAAGTACCACATAAACCAGAGACTACCTCAGCCTGAGACCAGAAGAACTAGACGCTGCCCGGCTACAACCGATGACTGCCCTGACAGGGAACACAACAGAGGACTCCTGAGGGAGCAGGAAAGCAGTGGGATGCGGACCCCAAATTCTCATAAAAAGACCAGACTTAATGGTCTGACTGAGATTAGAAGGACCCCAGTGGTCACAGCCCCCAGACCTTCTGTTGGCCAAGGACAGGAACCATTCCCAAAGCCAACTCTTCAGACAGGGACTGGACTGGACAATGGATTGGAGAGGGATGCTGGTGAGGAGTGAGCTTCTTGGATCAGGTGGACACTTGAGACTATGTTGGCATCTCCTGCCTGGAGGGGAGATGAGAGGGTAGAGGGGGTTAGAAGCTGGTGAAATGGACATGAAAAGAGAGAGTGGAGGGAGGGAGCGGGCTGTCTTATTAGGGGGAGAGCAATTGGGGGTATGTAGCAAGGTGTATACAAGTTTTTGTGTGAGAGACTGACTTGATTTGTAAACTTTCACTTAAAGCACAATAAAAAATTTTTTAAAACTCACTTCAAATATAGGCAGACTGAAATTAAAAGGATGCAGAAAGATATATCACACAAACATCAGAGGAAAGAAAATACCAGGGTCAATCACATAGAAAACATAGCAGTCCTAAATATGAATGCACAAACAATACAGCTGCAAAATATTTGAAACAACCGATAGAACCGAAAAGAGAAACAAACAAACCCATAATTACAACTGGAGATTTCAACACCCCTCTCTCAAAAACTGACAGAACACTGAGGTCTTAAAAGCCTGTGAGCGGCCATCTAGGATACTCCACTGGTCTTACCCCTTCGGGAGCAAGGAAGAATGAAGAAAACTAAAGATACAAGGGAAAGATTAGTCCAAAGGATTAATGGACCACATCTACCATGGCCTCCACCAGACTGAGTCCAGTACAACTAGATGGTGCCCCGCTGCCACAATGGACTGCACTGACAAGGACCACAATAGAGGGTCCTGGACAAAGCCGGAGAAAAATGTAGAACAAAATTCTAACTCAAAAAGAAAGACCAGACTTAATGGCCTGACAAAGACTGGAGAAACCCTGAAAGTATGCCCCTCCCAGACACCCTGTCAGCTCAGTAATGAAGTCACTCCTGAGGTTCACCCCTCAGCTGAAGATTGTACAGGCCCATAAAACAAAACGAGACTAAAGGGGCACGCCAGCCCTGGGGCAGGGACTAGCAGGCAGGAGGGAACACGAAAGCTGGTAATAGGGAACCCAAGGTTGAAAAAGAAGAGCGTTGACATGTCATGTGGTCATCAAGCAATGTCACAGAATAATGTGTGTACTGACTGTTTAATGAGAAACTAGTTTGTTCTGTAAACCTCCATCTAAAGTACAATAAAAAATCTAAAAATTTTTTTAAAAATCGACAGAATTAGAAAATCAGCAAGAATACAGAAGAGCTCAACAACACCAACAACCAACAGAATCTAACCCACATATACAGAACAGTACACCCAAAAACAGCAGAAAACACTCTTTTCAAGCGCCTATGGAACATATACAAGTTAGGCCATATTCTGCACCATAAAATAAACAAACTTAGAAGAATTAAAATCATGCAGAGTATTTTCTGTGACCACAGTGGAATCTAACTAGAAATTGGTAAGAGAAAGATAACAGGAAATCTCCAAACTCTTAGAAACTGAACAATATACTTATAAATAAGCCAAGGGTCAAAGAGAAAGTCCCAAGGAAAAAATATTTTTAAATATATACATTGAACTGAATAGAAATTAAAATACAGCATGTCAAAATTTGTGGGACCCAGCTAAAGAGTGCGAGAGGGAGATTTATAGCATTAAATGCATACATTAGAAAAGAGGGAAAGTCTCCAATCAGTCATCAGCTCCTACCTCAAGAACCCAGAAAAAGAAGAGCAAATAAACCCAAAGCAAGAAGAAGAAAGGAAATAATGAATAGCAAGAATCAATGAAATTGAAAATAAAAAGCAGTAGAGAAAAATCAGTGAGACAAAACACTGGTTCTTTGAAAAAAATCACTAGCAAGACTAACAAAAAAGAGAGACATTGCAAATTACCATTATCAGGAAGGAACAGGGGATATCACTACAGAACCTGCAGACATCAAACGGAAATTAAGGGAATAAGACCAACAACTCTACACATATAAATCTGGCAACTTAGAAAAAATGAGCCAATTCCTTGAAAAACACAAACTACCATCACTCACCTAATATGAAATACTTCATTTGAGTAATTGAATTCATAATTTTAAAACTCCCAAAAAATAAATATCTAGGCCCAGATGGCTTCACAGGAGAACCCTACCGCAGTTGAACAATGAATTAACACTAATTCTATATAATCTTTCCCAGAGAACAGAACACTTTGCAATTCATTTTATGAAGCTAATATTACCCTGACACCAAAAAAAAAAAAAACTATAGAACTATATCTCAATTATAATCCTGGACATTTATCCCAAACAAATGAAACTTAAGTTCACACAAAAATCTGTACACAAATGTTTATAGCAGCTTTATTTATAAAAGCCAAAACTGGAAACAGACATCCTTCTGCGAGTGCATGGTTGAACAGACTATAGCACATCCATACTACGGAACACTATTCATCAATAAAAAGGAGCGAACTACTGACAATGCAACAGTTTGGAATTACTACACCAGAAAATAATGCTGAACGGGGGGGAAAAAAAGCCAATGCCAAAAACTTACATACTGTATGATTCCATTCATATAACATTCTTGAAACAGGAAAATTATAGAAATGGAGGAACAGATTAGTGGCTGCCAGGAGTTCAGGAGGGGGTGGGTATAGGGGAGAAGTGGATGTGGCTACAAACGGGCAACATGGGGGATGTGTGGTGATGGGAATGTTCTGTATCTTGACTGTATCAATGTTAATAACCTGGTTATGATATTGTATTTTGCAATATATTACTATTTTGGGAAACTAGGTAGAGTATACAGGATCTCCCTGTATTAATATCTCTGCAAATCTGTCTTGGAAGAAGTAGAACCAGAACGCTCCTTAGAAGCACAGATGGTGAGACTATGTCTCACATACTTTGGACATCATGCTTGGTAAAGTAGAGGGTCAGTGAAAAAGAGGAAGAACCTCAACGAGACGGACTGACATAGTGGCTGCAACGATGAGCTCAAGCATAACAACAATTGTGAGGATGGTGCAGGACTCAGCAGTGTTTCATTCTGTTGTACGCTATGAGTTGGAACTGACTGAACGGCACCTAACAACAACAACAGGTTAAGGGTACACAGGATCTCTCTGCATTATTTCTTATATCTGCATGTGAATCTACAATTATCTCAAAACAAAATTTAAATTCAAAAAAGGAATATCTACTTCCCGCTCAAAACAAAAACACACACACAAAAATTTGTGCTACCCATATTCTTCCCCATTTCAGTTAATGGCAACTCTATCTTTCTAATTGTTCAAGCCAAAAACTTTGTAGTCATTCTTTTCTTAACACCCTACATTCATCCTTCAAAATATGTGCAGAATTTGATGACTTTTCACCCCTCCACTGCTTCTGCCTGGTCCAAGCCACCATTATCTCACCTGGATTATTACAGTATCCTCCTAATTGATCTACCTGCTTCCACTACAACCCCAACAGTCCGCTCTCAACACAGTAGCCATAGTCATCCTGCCAAAACTTGAGTCAGATGTCTCCTCTGCTTAAAACCCTCCAATGGCTGTTTCTCTTAACAAGGTCAGTCTTTGTAACAGCGTACAAGATCCTATATGATCTGGCCCCCGTTACCTCACTATCATTAGCTCTTACTCACCTCCCTAATTACTCTATTCCCACTGCCTACTTAACAGATAGCGAACATTCAAATAAGTATTCATTGACTACGCTCTTGATCCAACTAACTCTCACCACAAATCCTACACCCCAAGCAGTAGGACCTAGTGCACTCCTGGCCTGAAAAGCCCTTCCCATGCTTCTCAGGCAGGCAAAACCCCACTCATTCTTCTAATGATACTTCCAGTGTCACCCTACTCATTGTTGTTAGACCAATATCTAGCAACAAGTAGGAGCAGAATTACTATTTATTTTCAAGGAATAAAAACTTGGAAGGAATACACAAACATAACACAAGCAAACTAAGAATTCATCTGAAAGATTTAATTCAAATTAGATTACCTCTTTGATCTCTTCTCCTTCAGAGACGGTGATGCAGTTAGATATGAAGAGTATTCAGAACAAAGTGGTAACTCTGACTTCATGAACTTAATTGTTGAGCCTCTACAAATATATACATTACTTTAGACTTTTAAATCTTCCATTTCTACTCTTTCCTATTTGATATTTATTACCTATTTAGTTAAAAACTAACATTTTAAAAATAAAATTTTCTAAATTTAATTCTTTTCTTTTACTGGTCCTTTTTAAAAACTGCCTTACCTAATCATAAAATGGGCAAAGGACTTGAACAGACGTTTCATCAAAGAGGACATTCAGATAGATGGCCACCAAACACATGAAAAGACGCTCAGTGTCATTGCCATCAGAGAGATGCAAAACAAAACCGCAATAAGATACCATATTTCACTCCCACTAGGATGATTAAGATAAAAAAAATTTAACAAATGTTGGTGATGATGTGGGGAAACTGGAACCCTTACCCATTGCTGGTGGGAATGCAAAACTGTACAGCTGCTGTGAAAAACAGTGTGGTGGTCCTTCGAAAAACTAAAAATAGAACTACCATATGACCCAGCAATTCCACTCCTGGGTATATACCCAAAAGACGTGAAAACAGAGACTCAAAAAATAGAGACTTGTACACCAATGTTCATTAACGGCACTATTTGTAATACCCAAAAGGAGGAAATAACCTAGATGCCCACCAACAGATGAATGGGTAAACAAAATGTGGTACATACATACAGTGGACTACTACTCAGCCAGTAGGAGAAATGATACCTGCTACAATATGGACGGAGCTAGAAGGCGTTATGCTGAGTGAAATAAGTCAATCGCAAAAGGACAAACACTGTATGACCTTGCTTATATAAAAAGACAAGGCAAATGCATAGAGGCCAAAGTTTAACAGTGGTCTCCAGGGGCAGGAGGAAGGGGAAAAGGGGGGAGGTTAAAAGTGATGGAAATATCACATTGATTAAGGGTAGGATTGCACAGCCAATTATTGTAGTATTTATTAAGTTGTACACCTGTAAAAAGTTGAATTGGCAAAAATTATGTGATATATTCACAACAACAACAAAAAGAAAAGGAATAGCTGCTAAGGCTGCTTATGTACAATCAAAAACCTCATGGGATTTGGAGATTTAGGTCATAGCTTCATGGGACATCCCAGTTAAATGGCCTAATAGCATGTTTAGCAATTCTGTTCTACCGCCTAGTTTGTCACGTAGTACCTGGGGTCTCAAAAGCTTGCAAGCAGCCATCCAAGGCACAACAATTGGTGTCTAGTCACCTAGAGCAACAGAGGAAGAAGGAGCTTCAGGAACAGAAGAATATGGAATGTGTTGGTAACTGCCTCCATGAACAACTGCCTCCTTTGCCATGAGGCCAGAAGAACAGTATAGTGCCTAGCTACCATTACTGAACATTTTGATCAGGGATTCAATAGAAGAATCCTGATCAAAAGGGAGAAAATGCAGAACAAAATGCAGACTCCCTGAAGCCATGAAGAAGGCTGGATGAACCCGTGAAACTACTGCCTTGAGATAATCTTTACACCTTAAACCAAAAATATCCCTTGTAGTAGTCTCAAAAACAAAACAAAAAAAATAGTTTAACTAGTAAAAAAGGTCTGCCTTGAGCAATATGCTCTTTTAAGAACTATCTATATGGGATTAAACTGACAATAGCAACTTGAAAGATTAGATAGGAATCTTAGGGGACAGTGAATTTATGTTAACGGGAGAGGAACAACTCAGAAAAGGAGGGTGAGAATGGTTGCACAACTCTAATGAAATCAAGGTCACTGAACAGTACATGTAGAAACTATTGAATTGGTGTATGTTTTACTGCATATATTCTCAACAATAACAACAAAATAAATATTTTTTAACTGCCTTAAAATAAACTATACCCGTATCCTCAAACTTGATAATGCAGAAGACCTGAGAAATCATATACATGCACACATTAGAGAAACACTGCCTTGAAAATTAAATGCATTACAGGGGGAAAGGAAGACAGAACACTCAGGGGACACTGAGTTTCTGTTAGGGGTAATGGAAAAATTCGCCAACGGTGATGGTTGAACTACATGATGAACATATTTAATGGTATTGTGCTGTACATATGAAGACTGCTGAAATGGCAAAAGTTTTGTTACCTATATATGTACTATAATTTAAAAAGAAAGAAAGTAGAAAGAAAAAAAATGAATTACATATTAAATTTAAGTGATCATTTAGGAGCAATGTGATGGTAAATGCAGAGAAGCAGGCACTTAGAAATGGCATGACAAGACTTAACATACATACGGTAGTCATCCAGTGATCCAGAACAGTGCTTATATTAATTTTCTTTTGACTTTATCAAAGCAAAAACTTAAAAATTCTTACATACCGCCAAGAATATTCACAAGCACTGAAATTTTAAGAAACCTAACATGAAACACGTTTAAATAAATCCAGTATGGTAACTCTGTAACTTTTTATACTTGAGATATGGAACTCAACACATTCTAGATTTTAACTTTTTCTATTGACTAAGTACATTTACCATAGGCAGACTTTCAAAAAGTACTTATATTACCCCAAGCCTTGCCAACGAAACAGAGCTGCTTCCCCATTAAAGGCATATATGTTAATTTTTCATTTAAGTTTTTTCAGTAGATAAAATCTGAATTTATAACATTTAAAATTAGTATATATAAAGACCTAGTCAAAAAAATAAACATTCCCTAAAATGTCTCAGTGTAGTTGGAGCAATATTTATGGCACTCTAACAAAGACAGAGACAAAAGGACACCTTAATACAGCACACTCCTGTCACCAGCCACCATCACAAGATTTTCAACCACCTCTTGGGAGAAAAAGTTGTTTCTGAAACTACAGTTACTAGATATATATCCTCCAAACCATACTTCTTAAGCATTCCAGCAGGACACGTAAATGTTTAAATGTCATTTTTTCTTAGAAGATTAAATGATCAAAACAATTATGCTAATTGAAGTACTTTAGGTACAGCAATCTTTGCATCAACCAGGGAAATCCTCATTACATTTTACGAATGATGAAAGGACCTTGGGAAAATGGACCTCACTCCTTTCCACAGACTTGCAAACACTTCTGGGAGGGTGGTCCAGGAGCTACCCTGCCCTTCTTGCTGCTGGGGAAACACAAGGATGTGCCCACAGTACTGTGATAAAGGAATGTGTGGTTGGGCAGTCCTTGTTAAATAAAGAATGAGAACACTATCCAGTTCATGTGCTTTTTCATCTGAATACCCAAAAAACATTTAGGGAGAAGGGCAGGATTGTGACTGGGCCTGAAAGAAAAAAGGGACTACAAAACAAGATACTGCATAAAAAAAAAAAAAATGATTATAAATTCTTATTAGTGTATATGTTCCCACTAAGTCTCAGGTCCTGGTTTATAGATTTCCTCACTTCTCAATAAAGCCTTCAATATCTTGATTCACATTTGCAAGAAAAATCCTATTCAATCAAATCCCACGGATTCATAAAAAAGAGGTAGGATTGTCCTTTTCACCCAAGACACAGGGAAGGAGGGCCATGTTTACCAAGAATCTCTCTGGTCCCAGGACTCCTCTCCTCCAAGCCCCTAAGGAGTCCAGTGCCCGAGGATTCTGGCTCTTTACCAAGTCAAGAAACTCCCAGATCTAGAGATGCACCAGCGCCCGAAGATAGCTCTTTCCCCTTCACTTACGCTCTCCAAAATATTTCAGCAGCTCACTCTGGCTACTTCCCCTGCTTCCCTTGGCCTTTGGCACAGACCTTAATAAGCCTTCCGGAAAACTCCCACCCTCCCTTGTGTCCTCTAGATCCCTGAGTCCCCCCGCCTCGGGACTCTGTCTAGACACCAACCCTCCCAACCCTGGTCATCTTCTCAACCCCATCTCCTCGATCCCCTCTTCCAGACTCTCCTGACATCCCCGTCCTCAGAACTTTGGAGACCCCAGCACCACCACTGCTTGTGCCAAACCATTCTTCAAGTCCCTCTAGACACCACCGCCACTCCACCCTCCTCCGCCCATCTACACAGTCTGTCCCCTGTTCCCTGGGTCCCTGCATCTCTCAGCCCCACGTCTCAGGCCCCTAGAGACCCCACTTCCTTGGACCCTTTCAAACACCCTACCCTCCCTCCTCGGGCCGGTAGAGACACTACTAGTCCATCCTGACATCGCCGTCAGCTCTGGACATTTGGAAGCGCCTTTTTCCCGGCCTGCCGGTCTCCCGGTTCGCGCCCACGGCCGCCCTGCCCCCGCGCCCCCTTTACCACTGGACAGCGTAGCGGAAGCAAACAGGAACGCCAAGACCAGCGGCCGCGCCAGCCCTCCAGGAGCCTGGATGCTCAGCCCGGGCAAAAGCTTCGCTTGGGCAGCCCCCCTCATCCTCCCTTGGGCAGCAGCAGCCATAACGGACTCGACCGGGAGCCTGCGCCGTTGCTAGGCTCTACGTCATGACATCAGATACTACGTAAGGCGGTGCCTCGGCCCTAGGCGTCTACGTCCCAGCGTGATGACGTAGAAGCCTGGCGGTGGCTGTAGTAAACGGAACAAGCGAGGGTGTTATACAGCCTGGATGCAGCGAGCCCGGTCCGCCAAACTCCGCCGCCGGCTAAAGGTGTGGTGTGTAAGGTGCTAGAGGGCCAGAGCGAGCCCCTCACTCCCTCCCACAGGATGAGATACTGCAGAGCCAATAAAAGTGTTTTTAAAAGGAAACTCCAATTGTGTAAATTCACTGATGCTAAAACCCAAGTAACTGCTCTTCCCCCTTCCAAAGCGAAGGAAACGCAAATGTTAACGATGGTTATATCCGGGTGGTGGAATTACAGGTAATATTGTATTTTTTTTATCCTTTCCCACATCATTTGTTATTGCAACAAGTATTTAGCACCTCTTCATATTTCTGGATACGGCAGTGAAAAAACGAACTCCTGACTTCATGTAGAGTTTATGCTCTAGGGGAGACGATAGTGTAAAATACACAGTATACACACGATGGTAATGATCATATGCACGAAGAGCAGGGAAGGGGGCTCAGAACTAGAGGTGAGGGGTTGCTATTGTGAATAGCTTCCAAATTTCCTGCAATAAACACATATTACTATTTAAGTTTTGTTGTTTAAAATAAAACCCCAGTACAGGCAGTCCCAGATTACAAACATCCGACTTAAACGCACAAGTCGTACTTAGGAACAAACTCCCATAAAACATATTAAAAATTTGAGTTAAATACATGCAATGGTTTATAACGATCAACCCACGCACTACGTTGTGACACTCAAGAAAACATTGCGCAGTTTGGAAGTGTCAAGTGTTTTACATGCATGTTGTTGTTAGGTGCCCTCAAGTCGATTCCGACTCACAGCTACCCTTTGTACCACAGAAGGAAACACTGCCCCATCCTGCACAGTGCTCACAATCGTTATTCCTGAGCCAATTGTTGCAGCCACTGTGTCAATCCACCTCCTAGAGGGTCGCTGACCCTCTACCAAGCATGATGTTCTTCTCCACGGACCGATCCCTCCTGACTACATGTCCAACGTATATAAGACACAGTCCCGCCATCCGTGTTTCTAAGGAACATTCTGGTTATATTTCTTCCCAGACAGATTTCTTCGTCCTTTTGGCAGTCCATGGTATGTTCAATATTCCTCACCAACACCACAATTCAAAGATGTCAATTCTTCTTTGGTCTTCCTTATTCATTGTCCAGCTTTCACATGCATATGATGCGACTGGAAATACCCTGGGCTTGGGTCAGGCACACCTTAGTCTTCGAAGTGACAACTTTGCTTTTCAACAATTTAAAGAGGCCTTTTGCAGCAGATCTGCCCAAGGCACTTCATCTTTAGATTTCTTGACTGCTACTTTCATGAGTGTTGATTGTGGATCCTAGCAAAATGAAATCCTTGACAACTTCAATCTTTTCTCCATTTGTCATGATGTTGCTTATTGGTCCAGTGTGAGGATTTTTGTTTTCTTTATGTTGAGGTATAATCCACACTGAAGGCTATGGTCTCTGATCTTCATCAATAAGTGTTTCAAGTTTTCTTCTCTTTCAGCAAGCAAGGTTGTGTGATCTGCTTAATGCAGACAGGTTGTTAATGAGTCTTCCTCCAATCCTGATGCCCCATTCTTCTTCACAGAGTCCAGGTTCTCGGATTATTTGCACAGCATACAGATCGAATAGGTATGGTGAAACTATACAACCCTGATGCACACCTTTCCTGACTTTAAACCATGCAGTATCTCCTCCTTCTGTCTGAAAAACTGCCTCTTGATCTATATACAGGTTCCTCATGAGCACAATTAAGTGTTCTGGAATTCCCCTTCTTTGCAATATTATCCATAATTTGTTATGATCCACACAGTCAAATGCTTTTGCATAGTCAATAAAACATAGGTAAACACCCTTCCGGTATTCTCCGCTTTCAGCCAGGATCCATCTGATATCAGCGATGATATCCCTGGTTCCACAGCCCCTTCTGAATCGGCCTCAATTTCTGGCAGTTCCCTGTAGATATACTGCTGCAGCTGCTTTTAAATGATCTTCAGCAAAATTTTACTTGTGTGTGATATAAGTGATATTGTTCAATAATTTCCACATTCAGTTGGATCACCCTTCCTGGTAATAGGCATAATATGGATCTCTTCCAGTCAGTTGGCCAAATTTCTTGGCATAGACTAGTGAGGACTTCCAGCACTGCATCCATTTGTTGAAACATCTCAATTGATACTTTCAGTTCCTGGAGCCTTGTTTTTTGGCAATGCCTTCAGTGCAGCTTGGACTTCTTCCTTCAGTACCATCAGTTCCTGATCATACGCTACCTCTTGAAATGGCTGAATGTCCACCAATTCTTTCTGGTATAATGACTCTGTATATTCCTTCCATCTTCTTTTGATGCTTCCTGCTTCATTTAATATTTTCCCCGTAGAATCCTTCACTATTGCAACTTGAGGTTTGAATTTTGTATTCAGTTCTTTCAGCTTGAGAAATGCCATGCATGTTCTTCCTGTTTGGTTTTCTATTTCCAGCTCTTTGCTCATGTCATCATAATACGTTACTTTGTCTTTTCAAGCCACCCTTTGAAATCTTCTGTTCAGTTCTTTTACTTCATCATTTCTTCCTTTTGCTTTAGCTGCTCAGCATTCAAGAGCAAGTTTCAGAGTCTCTTCTGACATCCATTTTGGTGTGTTTTTTTTTTTTTCCTGTCGTTTTAATGACCGCTTGCTTTCTTCATGTATGATGTCCTTGATGTCATTCCACAACTCCTCTGGTCTTCAGTCATCAGTGTTCAACACATCAAATCTATTCTTGAGATGGTCTCTAAATTCAGGTGGGAGATACTCAAGGTCATACTTTGGCACTCATGGACTTGTTCTAGCTTTCTTCAGTTTCGACTTGAACTTGTATATGAGCAGTTGATGGTCTATTCCACAGTCGGCCCTTGCTCTTGTTCTGATTGATGATATTGAGCTTTTCCATCATTTCTTTCCACAGATGTTGTCGATTTGATTCCTGTGTATTCCATCTGGTGAGGTCCATGTGTATAGTCAGCGTTTATGTTGGTGAAAAAAGGTCTCTGCAATGAAGAAGTCATTGGTCTTGCAAAATTCTATCACGTGATCTCCAGCATCGTTTCTATCACCAAGGCCATATTTTCCAACTACCAATCCTTCTTCTCTGTTTCCAACTTTCATATTCCAATCACCAGTAATTATCAACGCACCCTGATTGCATGTTCAATCAATTTCAGACTGCAGAAGTTGGTAAAAAATCTTTAATTTCTTCATCTTTGGCGTTAGTGGTTGGTGCCTAAAGTTGAATAATAGTCTTATCAACTGGCCTTCCATGTAGGCGTATTATCCTATCACTGACAGCATTGTACTTCAGGATAGATCTTGAAATGTTCTTTTTGACACCATTCCTCTTCAAGTTGTCATACCTGGCGTAGTAGGCCATATGATTGTCCAATTCAAAATGGCCAATACCAGTCCATTTCAGCTAATGCCTAGGATATCAATGTTTATGCATCCATTTCATTTTTGATGATTTCCAATTTTCCTAGATTCATACTTTGTACATTCCAGGTTCTGATTATGAATGGATGTTTGCAGCTGTTTCTCCTCATTTTGAATCATGCCACATCAGCGAATGAAGGTCCTGAAAGCATGACTCCATCCACGTCATTAAGGTCAGCTCTACTTTGAGGAAGCAGCTCTTCCCTAGTCGTCTTTTGCGTGCCTTCCAACTTGGGGGGGCTCATCTTCTGGCACTGTGTCAGACAATGTTTCACTGCTATTCATAAGGTTTTCATTGGCTAATTCTTTTCAGAAGTAGACTGCCAGGTCCTTCTTCCTAGTCGGTCTTAGTCTGGAAGCTCAACTGAAACCTGTCCACCATGGGTGACCCTGCTGGAATCTGAATACCAGTGGCATAGCTTCCAGTGTCACAACACACAAGCCCCCACAGTATGACAAACTGAGACACGTGGGGGTTTATATGCATAGAAAGGTAAAATATATGCTATATACCAAGATAAACATTTGACTAACTGATGCCAAACAAAAACTGCATGCGCCTGATCTGACTTACCTACAAATTCAACTTAAAGACAGACTTAGGAATGAATCTCATTGTAACCAAGGGACTGCCTATATATGAAACGCAAATTTAAAGACTTCCAGCAAGTTTACTTTGGGCCTTGGTACAATTCTTCAGTCTGTGTGCATGTTCTGTGAATGCTTTCTTAATAAACATTTATAGGCTTCGATTCATAAAAGTTCCATTTGATCAATTTTCAGGAAAATCAGCATGGCATAAAGCAAAATATTTACTGTGGCCACAGCTTCACCACTCTGGTCTCAGAAAAATTGCTGCTATCCCAAAACTGAGACACAGCTGAGCTGCCTCTGAAGAGAGAAGAGCCTATGTTCTACTCCTGACTCTGGTTTCTCCATAACATTTATCTGGCCCCAGTGACAGCTCAGAAACACATACTCTGTGTTAAGAAAACTAAGAGATCATTCATCTGCTCATTTCCCCAAGCCCAGATATACTGAATGGTACCTTTATTGCAAAACTTCCAAGTTAGCCAGAGTACAAAGTCCTCCCCAGAAGTCCCCCTAGAGCTTTCCTTCTTCACAGAAGGGGGCTGAGGAGACAGCCGAGATTGGGAGGTGTGCAGAAAACACCACACTCAGTTTAACCAAGCCTTGGCTTGGAGATTGGTTCAGACTTAAACAGGGCTTTTTCTGTAATAAACACACCTTGAATACTTTTTTTCCAATTCTTTGTCCACTTTGACCTTTGCCCCCACACCAGATTGTCTCAATTCTCTTAACTGGTGAGCTATCATGAATTTAAGGCATTGAAGACTTTTACACAATGATATTCCAAAATGCTATATACAACAGGCAGACAATAAGTAACTGGGGACAGAAATTCTCCCTTATATTCAGAGGGGTCTTTATATATTTCAAGATACATTTTATGCTGTACCTGGCATATGATTGGATGTACCCAGCACCCAATACATGCCATACTCTCTGGACGAATTCAACAAATTTCAAATGATTCTCTTGGGAATAGCTGTAGGTTCTGACAAACCTGGTGAAGGCAGTATGTCAAATACTGAGTGCAGCAGTTCTTAAGTGATCAATTATAGAAATTGCCAAATCTGTTTTGAATTGTCACTTTCAAACACCCCCAAAAGAAGAAATTTTGCTAAAAATGTCATCGAACGGAAAAAAAAAAGTTCATATTTGTTGAAGCTGGATGATGGACTATGTGGTTTGTTATACTACTGGTTGAATTTTCTGAAATCAGGTTATTAAAAATATGTATATGGCAGAATTTTAAAATGACCCCCTTGTACAACGCCCTGTCCTTGAATATGGTATGGACCTGTGAAATGATAGGCTATTACTCCTGTGATTAATCAGTTGCCATTGAGTCAATTCTAACTCATGGTAACCACATGTGTCAAGAGAACTGTGCTCCACAGGGTTTTCAAGAACTGATTTTTCAGTAGATTGCTAGGCCTTTCTTCCAAGGCACCTCTTGGTGGACTTGAACTGCCAACTTTTCAGTTAGCATCCAAGAACATTAACCATTTGCACCACCCAGGGACTTGACTCCTGTGATTAGATTGTTATTATGGCACAGTTCACTTCAAGAAAGGAAAATTATCCTTGGTGGCCTGACCTAATCAAGTGAACACTTAAAAGAGCCATGGGCTCTTCCTGGAAGAGATTCAGTTATATCCCTGAGAGGGATATAGCTCAGGAAGCTTTTCTGTTCCTGACTCTAGAGATGGAGGAGACCACACGGCAAGGAATGTGGGTGGCCTCTAGGAGCTGAGAGCCACCCCCAGCTAACAACCAGCAATGAAATGGGGACCTTCATCTGACAACGGAAGGGAACTAAATTTTGCCACACTCAAGAGGACCCTGAGCTCCATGTGAGAAAGCAGTTGGTTGACACCCTGACATCATCATGGTGAGAACTGACCAGAGAACCCAGCCACACCATGACCTACAGAAGTGTGAAATAAATGAGTGTTGTTTTAAGCTGCTAACTTTGTGGTAATTTGTTATGCAGCAATAAAACCCATACCATTGCTGTCTAGTCGATTCTGGCTAACAATAGAAAAGTTAATAATACATAATACCCATATATACACAGCAAGGGGCCAAAGAACAAATCAAAACAAATGTCGAGTTTCCATTACTTTTTTTTAATAAAGACAACAGAAGAAGGATGAGGTTTCAGTATTTTATTCAAGTTTTATTTTAAGTGATGTGAATTACAGCATTTGAAGGGGAGGATCTAATCCACACAAAAATGGAAGACTCTAAAACGTAGCCATTAAACTGCTAAAAAATAAATTGAGTGGTGAATACAACACAAGTCCAATTTAGATTCTGAGTGTTGTCACCATGTAATTACAGTCACAGAGACCCTTCCCAGCTCACAGCTGGAGCTGTTGGAAGCTATTTCATACTCTGGTACAAGTGCACAAAACCACAACATGAGAGGGATTTAAAGTTCTGAGTTATTGGCTTCATCACATCCACCCTCTCCACCCCAAAATGGCACAAAAAAAAAAAAAGCTACCACACCCTGCAGACTACTTTTGGTGTAAAAGAGGTGATAGACTGGGGTGGAAACAGGTCATGAATGTCTGTCTAAAAAAGTCCCTTTCAGATGAGTTTGTACACACCATCGCGCAATGAGCTTCTTCTCAGTTAGGATTAGGAAAGCAAGGTTCAATTTGCAGAAGTCACAATTTCATTCGTTTGCTCAGTATGAATTTACAAAGTGCCTATACATTATCAGCTTCCACGCGCAACCACTTCTAGGTAAAAAAGAAACCTCACATCTCTAGAGGGGCTACCACGTTTCCCCGAAGTCTACAGCTGAAAGGACCTTTTTGGAATTGGGTTTTTTCTGTACCTCTGAAAGGGTAACACTTTAAAGCTGAATCATCTTTAACCTGGAGGTCTAACATGATATTTAGCAATACTTGCATCCCAGACATACGACATTAAAGGTACACTAAAATTCTGAAGGTAGCTATGCTGCAAAATAGTTAAAATTAAATGATTGTACAGTATTCATTTATGCTTGAAATTCCAGTCCTAGACCAAGCTTGTGGCCACCGGCATTGACATTCTTGCCATCCAGCAGAGCTGACAGCGTCAGTTTGATACCTGCAGGGGGAAAATCCAGGGAGAGAAAGGGGAGGGGATGGAGGAAAGAAAAGAAAGGTTATCAGATGAAGGATGCTGAAGCACACTGGCAAAACCACGCCAAATTCAGGACCCTAACCATTTGCACCACCGAGGGACTTGGCTCCTGTGATTAGATTGTTATTATGGCACAGTTCACTTCAGGATTTTTATTTCAAGGGGCAATTGCTGAAAAAGCTCACTCCATGGTGCCAGTGGTAGAGAATCAGTTGTGGCAGGGGGACAATGAGAGGGAAATGGAAAGTGGGGTTCTCTGAAGTGGGTTTGGCCGGACTCTCTTGTTTGTGTAAGAATAATTACAGTTGTTTTATGAGCTCGCTGTAGGATACCTGTTGGTCACTGTTAAGTAGTAAGGACTGAAGTGCCAGGTATTCTCACTGCTGCTGAGCACACCCTTAGTCAGGTCACCTCCCTGATCCAAGGTGAAGAGAGTTTCCCTGGGGTGTGACCTACACCACCATTTCTCTCTCAAGAGATAAAAGTGAAGCAAGCAGAGAGTTGGGGACCTGCTACCACCAAGAAAGCAGCACCAGGAGCAGAGCGCATTCTTTGGACCTGGGGTCCCTGTGCCTGAGAAGCTCCTCAACCATGGGAAGGCTCAGAACAAAGACCTTTCTCCAGAGTTGACAGAAAGAGAAAGCCTTCCCCTGGAGCCAACGCCCTGAATTCCGACCTTTAGCCTACTTTACTGTGAGGAAATAAATTTCTTTGTTAAAACCATCCACTTGCGGTATTTCTGTTATAACAGCACTAGATGACTAAGACACCCCACATTCCTTTATAACATTTAATTATAAAACTTTATATACGCTCATTCACAATGTACTATAACGTGCATTTTATAAGCAATAACATAAATCAGCAAACTGACACAATTTTTTTGAAGACAAAGAACTGATTTCACACATAGTGAAAACGTACCTGGCTTTAGGGTCTGAGTGTATCCTAAACCTATCAGGCTGGAGTTGTTCACTTTTGCCTAGACAGGGAAAAGATAAGAGAGTGAAAACATTCAGTACTTTACACATCCCATCTCCAAAATAACCAAGAGTTCTTGAACCAGCCAACTCTGGACTTCAGAATCAAACTATCTTTTTTCATGACCACCTCCTTGCTTATGGGATTCATCAAATCAATACGAAATATATCAAATTTGGGAGCTGGATCTCAGAAGGCAGAAGGGAAACTCAAAGACCCAGACCATTTTCAAATGTTTATGCTTTTACATCAACAAGATTTCCAACCAGAAGGAAGTCATTATTTACATCTGATTATAAGAGGTATGAATGTCTGAGCCCGTTTATACTGAGCAGGTCTAAGTTAGAGCAAGTAAGGATACTTTCATTTAGGGCCAGAGAAATAAGGCTTAAAAAGGCTTCCTTGTATTACTGATTCCTTTAAGATCTGTTTGTTGTGATGAAGGAAATCAAAGCAAATGCCAGCCTGGGTACTGAAGCTTTTTAAGGTAGAGCATGGTTAGGGTTTTCTCTTCATGAAAAAGAGAAGCAAAAACCATAATGACATGACATGAACGAATCTGAATTTAAATATATATTAGAACAAAGAATGACCTTGCCAGACAATCATTTAAATTTCAGCAATACTGAATGTTAAGTTCAATAAAGCAGTTGAGCCAATAATAATTTCCTCCCCCCCCATTCCTCTGCCTGGGTAGTAGGAAATTTAAATGGTTAAATTAGAAGGGGCAGGAGCAGAACAAGCTCAGACCATGAGAATGCCAAGTCCCAAGAGATGCTGGGGCTGCCAAGGTATTTGTCTGCCTGCTCAAATGGCATTTTGAGACCTGACCTCCTCTGTAAGAAAGAGCAGAGCAGGGAGAAGAAAGGCCTCCAGGCAGCCAGTGCCCCCTCTAGCTGTCCCCTTTGACTCATACCATCCATGTAGAGGACATTTTTCCCCTGTATTTAAGTGCCTAACATTAAGGGAGCCAAATTCAGTTCCCAGTTTAAGAGACTTGAAATGCGCTGTCTGTAAATTACACAAACCAGCACATAAACCATTCTGCGACATTTAGATTTCTTCATTTCATCCTAATAGGGGTACTTCCTGCAGCCCCTGTGACAACACAGAGAGCTCAACAGGATATATTACAAAAATTTTGAAGCAACCCAAGGGCTCACAAGCAATGCTACAGGATCTGCAAGGCAAGATGCCAACTGCCCACTGCCAGGGCCTGATTTCTTCATATGCAATGCAGGAGCTGGGCAAGACAATGAACACTGAGGGGTGAGGGAGGTATGTGAACATTTACCCCTCTTTATAGTAAGTCTGCATTATGAACAACAAAAAAAAACCTAAACTGTCAACTTGATTTTGACTCACAGAGGCCCCGTGTATGCAGAGTAGAACTGCTCCATAGGGTTTCCAAGGCTGTTACCTTTTGAAAGATAGCCAGGCCTTTTTTCCCCGAGGTGCATCTGGGTGGCTGTGAACCACTAACCTTTCAGTTAGTAGACAAGTACTTAACATTTTGTATCACCCAGGTACACAAATTATGGAACAGTGACTAGTTAAAAGGAGGACGCTGGATAGCAAGCCAGTATCGTCAAATCCAGGCCCCTGCACTCACCAGTTGTGTGCCTTAGGCAAGTTACTCAACATCTCTAAGCTTTCATTTCTTCAGCTGCAAAAACAGATGTGAGTAGGGGGGAAGGGGAAGCATCTACCTCAAATAGGTTGTTGCTATGAGGATTACTGTATTTTTATGCAAATAATGCTTGCCTTCTACGTTTGTTTGCCAACCCCTCTCTCCCCCAATGAGGTATTTTCATGTTGCTGTAAAAAACTAGCACACTGTGCTTACAAAAATACCGTGTAGGGGAAGGGCATGGCTGGCAAACAAACACAGAAGGCACATGTTATTTGTGTAAACATATAGTAAGTACAATAATCCACGTATCATGAGCTCAGCAGCACAGATGCCTGGCATACATAGTAGGTACTACCACTATTATCATTTCATTCATTTTGAACTCTTGTCACAGTGAGATAACCTTTAAGCCAAAGCATGACTCCAACAATCCTGAAGAATTTCAACCTTGGGATCAGGTGGGTCCCATTCCCCGTGAGATGCATGACCCATAGGTACCCACCGAGAAGCAGGCATCAGGGTCGATCTGATACTTGGCTGCTATCCCGAAGCGAGTGTTACTATTTCCTGCTGTCCAGGCAAGATTAACAGCAGTCTCCAACTTCTTGTTCACCTTCTGGTAAATGGAGCCGCCAAACTCTGTCCCATCGTTTCTGCAACCAAGCACAATCCAAATGACAAGCTGCCCAGGGAGGCGGCAGGAGCCCAGGCAGAGCTGCCCATGCCTGACAAAGGCGGGATCCTTGTAAGTGGACTGAACTGATCACTGGTATTGAGAAGGCCAGAAGTTCACTAAATCTGATGAAACAGATAAGAAATTATAGAAAGCCTGATAGGAATGAAACCAATACCAGAGCTGGGAAAGCTCACGGGAACTCAAACTCAGTCCAGTTACTCTGAGAAGTAATTTTCTTTTAACTCTGCGCAGTTCTTGTTAATGCACTGTGACAATAGTTACCAACTATCTATGTTCTCAGTTAAGACACATATACTAAAATACAGCTATTTATATCGCCTCTAAAATTATCCTAATGCAAATGTCCTTTAGCAAGAGCTGGATGTAGCTAATTTTAATTTCAAATTCTATCAATTGAATAAATATAACCTTATAGAATTTAGAATTAATTTCTATATGAATTTATATTGCATTTCTACTACTTAAGGTTCAAAGAACTTGAAGTTTGCTTCCACAGTATTCTTTGAAACAGAGATAGTAATGGGTACTGAGTTTCTGTTTGGGGTGATGTCATGGATTAAACTGTGTCCCCCAAAAATATCTGTCAACTTGGCTAGGCCATGATTCTCAGTATTGTGTGACTATCCACCATTTTGTCATCTGATGTGATTTTCCTCTGTTGTAAATTCTACCTCTATGATGTCGATGCAGTGGAATTAGCAGCATTATGTTAATGAGACAGGGCTCAATCTACAAAATTAGGTTGTGTCTTAAACTAATCTCTTTTGACATATGAAAGATAAAAGTGAGCAGAGAGACATGGGAGCCTCCTATCACCAAGAAAGCAGAACTGCAAGCAGAGCATGTCCTTTGGACCCAGGGTCTCTGCGCTGAGAAGCTCCTAGTCCAGGAGAAGACTGATGACAAGGACCTTCCTCCTGAGCCAACAGAGAAATTCTGCCCCTGGAGCTGATGCCTTGAATTTGGACTTCTAGCCTACTAAACTAGACGGTGATAAAACAAACTTCTGTTTGTTAAAGTCACTCATCGGTGGTATTTCTGTTACAGCAGCACTAGATAACTAAGACAGGTGATGAAAAAGTTTTGGAAATAGCAGTAATGGTTGGACGACAGTGTGACTGTAATGTCAATGAACCGTACACTTAAAAATGGTTAAAATGGCAAATTTTATAGTACACCAGAAGCAGCAACTAGGGCACTGGGATTATGAATGATTACTTTTTTGGCCTGGTAATGTCATTACTTTTACGAAAGATTTTTCTCATAAAGATGGTAAGGGGAAGCAAATGAGGACACAGAGACAGAAAGAAAAGCTGGGGCACTCATGTTCCACAGAAGGCAGATGACAGCCTTTAACATCATCAGCAGCTGGGGGAGATACCAGGTCTGATCCAGGCCCTTGGAGGAGCAGCAAAAACAAAAACACTTAACCTCTAATTCACACTGGTCCACCCTGTTGACCCATTCTGTGACATCTAAGTCCTGTCAGGCTTTGAAAAGGGAGCTTCTAGTTGTAAAATTTTCTAGCTTTCAAAAAAGGAATGAAACCCTAGCCGGCTGAACTCCTTCCTTTCTTTCCAACATACCGTACTGACTCCTGCTGCTGGGAATACTGCCTTCCTCTCCCCAACCATCCAAATCCTCCTCTTCCTCCTCAAGGCCCTGCTCAAGCTTTTGGAATTTGGAATTCTTTCCTACCCAGCTAAGCCTGCAGAACAGTCTGTACAGGCTTGTGTGGTCACTGTCAGCCCCCCCAAAAGTATACTAACAGCTCATAGATAGAGTCTATATCTTCTCCTTCTCTCCAGCCTGTTGTCTGCACAGATCATTTCCATTACTTGTTTTTGGATTGTTGTTTATATGTATGGTACGTACTGGTACCTGGTCAGAAGCAATCCTTCTCCAAGAAGGGAACCACTGAAAACAGAAATAGTTTACCTGGCTGCCATTAGGGATATGGGATGAGGAGGATGAGGCAGAAAACCACTGCTTTTCATAAGTTCTTTTATACTATCTGCCCTGGTGGTGCAGTGGTTAAGAACTCGGCTGCAAACCAAAAGGCTGGCTGTTCAAATCCACCAGTCACTCCTTGGAAACCCTATGAGGCTGTTCTACTCTGTCCTATAGGGTCGCTATGAGTCAGAATCAACTCAACGGCAACAGGTTTGGTTTTCTGTTTGGTTTTTGTACTATTTCATTTTATGACCATAGGTGTGGATTCCTCTGACAAAAATTTAAGAAGAAAAATTTTTATGCTGTAATTTAAAAAAAGAAATACTCATCCTCCTTGCATCATTTGGTCTACAAAACCTGTCTAAAGCCTCTCAAACATTTTTATCATAAAATAACAACATTAGAGTTCTGCCTCATCATGTTGGGTGTTTCCAATGGAAACTGCAAGGCTTTGGAACCCAGCAAAGGGCTAAAAATTCACTAACCCAAGAATAAATTGTTGCTGTTTCATTGTAAACTCTGCTCTTCACCAACACGCTCTTCCTGAAGTAGATGCTCATCAAATTCATTCTAAATTCTTAAGTTTTTCCCTGAAATCCAGCCAAACAGACCCTGTGCTTCCAGAAAGCACAGGGAGAGCCCAGGCACTGCCTGATTCGCAGGTGGTTCTATACGAAAAGCTGGGAATCCTGTCTTCCTCAGGAAGTCAAAGCACAAAAAGCCAGCTTCTCAAAAATATAATAGATGTTCAGATTTTTGAATTTTACTGTGACAACACTTGTCTTAGGCTAGGTTCTATAGAAGTGTGTGTGTGTGTGTACAGAAGGAGAGAGATTTATTTCAAGGAAATGGCCCATGTGGTTGTAGAGGCTGGCAAGTACCAAGTCTGTGGGTCAGGTGTCAGGCTGGAGGCTTCTCCTGACTCACAGAGCTACAGGGGCTGCAAAGCCAAAACTGGCAGGTCAGACAGCAGGCCACTGGTTCATGGGCTGCAGAGGCTGACAAATCCAAGATCAGCGGGTAAGACAGCAGGCTGCTGACTCACAGGCCACAGAGGTCAACGAATCCCAGGATCAGCAGGCAAAATACAGGCCGCTGGCTCAAGTCCCAAGAACCAAAGGTCAGATGATGACAAACCGGATACAGGATGCAGAGAGAGCAAAAGGTAGCAAGCTTCGCCAGAATGCTCATACGTATTAGATGCAGGCCACACCCCTAAGGAAATATCCCTTACAACTGACTGGCTGATCACATCAGATCACATCATGGAGGATAACTACATCATTACGTAACTGCCAAACCACTGAGAATCATGGCCCAGACAAGTTGACATATAACCTTAACTATCACAATACTCAATTGGAGAAACCTTCTTGGGCTTAAATGTGTTTAAAAAGAAAGGTCAGATTTCTCAGTATATTCTAAAACCAGCATACTGCCTTCCTATACTGAGCTCTCAAAGCTATAAACAGAGGGAACTAACTCATTGTTCAAACACATCTATATGAAGCACACAGACCTTCTGTTATACGTCCAGACCTCTGCAAACACCAGAGCAGCCACGTTTAGTCTAGCCAGCTGCCTCCGTGCCATTTCCAAAGATAAATCCTGTCCAAACCAGAAAACCAGCTGCTGTCCAGTCAACTCCAACTCACGGCAACCTCGTACATTTCAAGTAAAACTGTGCTTCATGGGGTTTTCAACAGCTATGACATCTCAGGAGTAGGTTGTCCTGACTTCCTTCCACGGCACCTCTGGGTGGACTTGTACCTCCAACCTTTCAGTTAGTAGCCAAGCACGTAACCATTTTCGCCACCGAGGGATTCCTAAATCCTGTCCATTTGTTACTTATTGAAAACCGTGAAGCTCCAGGTAACGGCTAACAACTCATCCCAGAACTACTGCCAATTTCCAATTCCAAACCAAGGAAGAACTTACTATTCTAATCAGAATTCTAAACTTAAAGACTCTTCTATGCTTGTGACTTTTTTTCTATTAACATTTTTTGTATGTTACCTTTTTTTATTTACATTAATTGACCTTTTTTTGGTGCCCATGTCTATGGATTTTAACACGTACAGATTCATGTATTCACCACCACAATCAGGATACAGAACAGTTCCATCACCCCCAAAAAACTCCCCTGTGCTACCCTCTTTGTAGTCGCACGCTCTGGCAACTCCTCTGGCCAGCAGCTCTGGCAACCGCTAATCTGTCCTCCATCTTTAGGGTTTTCCTAGGACCTTTTAGTTTCAAAAGATGCAAAATTTGTTATTAATTATACAAATTCCTCAAAAAATTATATGAATGGAAACATTATTAATTTAAAGGCTAATGCCATTTACTTGTCATAATTTAAGAAGTCACGTCTTTAGCAACCTCTAGTGGAAAGAAATAAAGTATACTTGGTAAAGTTGTGCCCCATTTGTGCCACAGGTTAGTTTCCCATATCTACAGGATGCTTATGAATGAAATTTTTGCTCCCCTTCACCTCAATCATCACTCTACTTCAATTCCCAAATTGGAATACAAGGGGCCCCTTCAAAATCTAACCCATAATTTTTTCTCTTCCATTCACCGGTCAAGCAGTTAATAAACTGTTAAATGTCCCATCATGCAAAGAAGACACTTTGTATTTAACTGAGATAAACATCTCCTAATTCATCTACAATGCCTACATTTCATTAAGACCAACCAGCTCATTACTATGGATTGAACTGTGTCCCCCAAAAATATGTGTTATAAATTCTAACCTCTATGCCTATGGTAGAAACCCTCATGGCATAGTGGTTAAGAGCTAGGGCTGCTAACCAAAGGTCAGCAGTTCAAATCCACCAGGTGCTCCTTGGAAACCATATGGGGAAGTTCTACCCTGTCCTATAGGGTCGCTAAGAGTCAGAATTGACCCAATGGCAATGGGGTTTTTGGGTTTTATGCCTGTGGTTATAATCCCATTTGGTAATGGGTTGTCTTTGTTATGTTAATGAGGCAGGATTAGTGTAGGGTGTATCTTGAGTCAATTTCTTTTGAGATCTAAAAGAGATTAAACAAGCAAGAGCAATGGAAGCAGAGATGGAAGAAAATAGATGACAAGCCACATGGAGACCTGTAAGGAACCAGGAAGCAGAAGGTGAAGAGACAAGGACTTTCCCCCAGAGCTGACAGAGACAGAAAGCCTTCCCCTAGAGCTGGTTCTCTGAATTCAGATTTCTGGCCTCCTAAACTGAGAAAAACAAATTTCTGTTTGTTAAAGTCACCCACTTGTGGTACTTCTGTTATAACAACACTAGATGACTAAGACACTGATCCTCAGATGTTATCCGGAGACAAAGCTGCACCTTTCTTTTTTTCCCTCCCATTTTGTGAACTAAAAATAAAAGGACCCCAGCGTTCAGAAAGCTATGTGGAAAGGACTCTGCTCTGGACTGACAGCACACCATTCCTGTAATTCATTAGTCATTCTGTGTACCAATGACCATACTTATGTTCATAGACTAGAAAGAACTAAGACACTTCAGGAAGTAGGTAGGTGGGAAACAGAAAAATATTAAAGGCCATTTGATTCATCTGATTCCAAAAGCTTACTTTACATTTATTAAAAATTAATCTTAGAACAAAATAATGAAAAGCAATTCTCCTGCCACATACACACACACACAGGTACACTTACACATTAGTGTGAAGCTGGAATTCATCAGTCTTATAGCCAACCGCAAAGTTGCTCTGGGTCACGCGGGACTTGGCAGTCTCAAAGTTCATCTGGTAGCCCGCCAGCCAGCCCTCATAGCCCAGCACCACAGCACCCCGGATGGAAGGCCCGGCGATGTCAAAATCCACGTCGCAGCCCAGGTTGATGTGCTCCCGCTTATACCCTGTCTTGATTTTAGCATTTTTTTTCCTGAAAGAAAGGGAATGGTATTAAAACCAGAAATTAACTCACTTTAGGACAATCATGCCAAGAAACGCACTTTACCAAAAAAAAAAAAATCCCGGTTTAAATAACTGGGGCAGGGGCAGGATGGCAAAGTCAGAGTCCCAGTTCCCTCAGGTAGATGCTGTGCCACAGTGGGCAGGACGACACAAGCATTCTTCAACTGAAATCCGGTCTGCAGAAATGCTGCTATAACAAAGTGGAACACAGGCAAGAAAAGCTTGAAAAATAAGCACTAAATTTTTTTTTCACTATTCTCTCCCTATGCTTAAAGTAGAAGCCTACATTAGGAAACCCTGGTGGTGTAGTGGTTAAGAGCTACATCCGCTAACCAAAAGGTTGGCAGTTCAAATCCACCAGGCACTCCTTGGAAACTCTATGGGGCAGTTCTGCTCTGTCCTACAGGGTTGCTATGAGTGATAAACTCAATGCGATGGGTTTGGGTTTTTTTTTTGGGGTTTGAATGAGTATTACAGTGGCACTGCCCACTGCCGTCGAGTCGATTCCAACTCATAGCAGCCCTATAGGCCAGAGTCAAACTGCTCCCTAGAGTTTCCAAGGCTGTAATCTTTATAGCAGCATATTGCCACATCTATCTCCCTCAGAGCAGCTGGTGGATTTGAACCACCGACCTTCTGGCTGCTAAGCAGAGCGCTTTAACCATAGCACCACGAGGGCTCTTCAGAGTAACACTAATATCATACAAACAACCAGGCCTTATAACGCATCCCAACAGCAGCATATAATACCACCCATAAAGTATTCTGCCAGCCCTCCCTTCCAAATGGAATGTAAACGTGATGATGCCTTAGACTTACCAATTCACAGGAAATATTGGGGACAGAGGAACAAAGTAAATGACACCATGGAAATGCAATCATCAAAATTCAGTCTGTAACTTTATAGGACAAATGATCTAATTTCCTCAACAAATAAATTGCAAATAGAAAAAAAGAGAGGGAGGGGGAATCTAAAAATAGAGTAATTTAGGAGACATATGAACCAATTGCAAAGTATGGACAAGTTTTGATTCTGTAAGAAAGCCCAAGAAACAATCAAAATTTGAACAGACTACAGATTCGACAATATTAAGAGTTATTAATTTTTTTTTCAATATGATGATGGTATTGTGGTTATGCTTTTTTAAATAAGAATCTTACCATTTAAAGACATGCTAAAATGTTTACAGGTGAAATTATGGGCTGTTATTTACCTCAAAATAATATGGGGTGAGGGAGGGGAAGAGTATAGATGTATAAATAAAACATGATTGGCTGTGGGCTGATAATTAAAAGTACATCTTCTCATTGCTTTTCTGCATACTTTTGTTAAGTTAAATACTTTTCTGCACACTTCTGCAAGTTTGCAATTTTCCATAATAAAAACTTAAAACTTAAAGGTTATACCTTCCATGTCCTCAATGAGACAAGGCTTTTTGGAAGTCACAGTTGAAAATAAAGCCAACAACCTTCCCAAGTGACAATGACACACTGCACCTTGGGGCTGCAATTTCATTCAAGTTACCTCTGTGCATTTTCGCAAGCTTCTAAGAGAAGGATTAACATCCAAACAAATTCTGTCTGGTAAGAAAAACTCCACATGAACCTATCTTGGTCTGCCTGCTCTTTGGGGAAAGGAGTCTGGGTTTTAGCCAAGTATCCACCTGGCACCACGCTGGGTGGGGTGATGATGAGATAGCTGTTCACAGGCTGACATTTAAAAAGAAAGGAGAGACCAAGAAATATACCATCTGGGCAGATAAAAGGCCTCTGGGGACCACAAGATTTGACAGGCCCCAGTGGCAGGGCCTGTGACAGGTGGCACGCACCAGCCACATCTGATGGTTTACATGGCGTCTCCACACACTGTCTCACGGGATTCTGGCCAGGGGCCCATGGCTGCCAAGAGCATGGGGCAGTGCTGGGGCAGCAGATCGGGTTTCTCCCCAAGTTTCTGCTCTTTCTAATACAGCACACCACATCTTTAGAGCCTGTCCTCTTAAAGATAGTATTGGGATTTTATTTAAGCTATGTTAACAGTGGTGCTAATCTGACAAGCTCCCAAGAGAGGCATGACTGATTGTGCTTAACAAGCTAGTGGTATCTGTAGTGAGACACTCGGAGAGGGAGCTAGTCCCCAGATGAGGTCTGCAGCCTCACCCAGATATGGTCTACGCTCAGCTCATTCTGGGAGCCAGGATGCTTCCCCAGCCTAAGCCGGAAGTCACACTGGAAAGCCAGCTTTCATTTCCAAACTTCCTCAAGATTCACAAAACCTTCTTCAAATACCCAGTAGCAATGTGTGCACCTAGCACCCACAATCTTGGTTTCTAAACACCATTCTCCAATAAAGCAAACCACGGTTACTTGGAGAAACAGCAGACAGCAGAACTGGCAAGGGCAAGTATATATGAGCCTGGTATATCTTTTCAAACCAGAAATAAGAAAGTGATCAAAAAATGATGAGGGCTTCTCAAAAGCACACAGGACGAAAACTTGAATGAAATCCCAGTGGCCATATCTGGGACAATTTGAACAACAAAAGAAATAATGGTAGTAATGGATTATAACCCATAGAGTAAATGTTTATAAATCCATAATATAAACAATTGGTTAAATAAATAAACACGGGAGAAGAGACAGCTTTTTCTTATAGTAAAATACAAATAAATAAATGTAGAAGGAATGTTGGCAACAGAAAAACATCATTTGCCAAACAATTGTTGCAAGCAAAAATCATCAACAGATGTGAGCCAAAGTATGATGATAAATAGAATACTGGCATAGTATCGAAGTATCTCTCCACAAATCCAAAAAACCAAACCAGTGCCATCGAGTCGATTCCGACTCATAGCGACCCTGCAGGACAGAGTAGAACTGCCCCATAGAGTTTCCAGGAAGCACCTGGTGGGTTTGAACTGCCGACCCTTTGGTTAGCGGCCATAGCACTTCACCACTACGCCACCAGGGTTTCCATCTCTCTACAAGATATTTATTAATTACAAAGAGAAAAAAAACAGTAGCTCTATAGTGGAGAAGCCTGACAGATACCACCTTAACCAAGCAATCAAAGTTAACATTACCAGTAATGAGGCATTCTGACATATACCTCCTAATATCCTGCACCAAGGACGCAGCACAACATCACTGTTGCCACAAAGGCATAATCTGAATTTAACCATGTGGAAACACCAGACAAATCCAAATTGGCCAATACTCTTCAAAAGTGTCAAGGTCATTGTCATGGATCAAACCGTGTCCCCAAAAAATGTGTGTCGGCTTGGCTAGGCCATGATTCCCAATGCTATGTGATTGCCTACCATTTTGTCACTTGATGTGATTTTCCTGTGTGTTGTAAATCCTACCTCTATGATGTCAATGAGGTAGGATTAGTGGCAGTTATGTTAACGAGGCAGGACTCAATCTACAAGATTAGGTTGTGTTTTAAGTCAATCTTTTGTGAGATATAAAAGAGAGAAACAAGTAAAGAGACAGGGGGACCACATACCACCAAGAAACAAGAGCTAGGATAACAGTGCACCCTTTGTACCTGGGGTCCCTACGCTGAGAAGCTCCTTGACAGGGGAAGACTGATGACAAGGACCTTCCCCCAGAGCCGACAGAGAAAGCCTTCCCCTGGAGCTGGCACCCTGCATTCGGACTTCTAGCCTCCTAGACTGTGAGAAACTAAATTTCTCTTTGTTAAAGCCATCTACTTCAGGCATTTCTGTTAAAGCAGCACTAGATGGAAACCCTGGTAGTGTAGTAGTTTAGAGCTAAGGCTGCTATCCAAAAGGTCAGCAGTTCGAATCCACCAGGTGCTCCTTGGAAACCGTACCGGGCAGTTCTATTCTGTTCTGTAGGGTTGGTATTTCAGAATCAACTCGATGGCAATAGGTTTGGTTTTTGGGTAGATGACTAAGACAGATTTTGGTACCAAGTGTGGGGTGCTACTCTAACAGATATCTAAAATGAGGAAACAGTTCTGAAACTGTGAATGCATAGAGGCTGTAAGGTCTTAAAGTGCCTAACACTAAACACCTAGATTGCCTTGAAAAGACTGCTAGTGGAATTATGGACATGAAAGACAATTCTGATGAGGACTCAGAAGAAAAAGAGGAGAGCTGTCACACCGGAGAATGGGGTAGACGGCAAGAAGCAGTAGCAGAACTAGAAGACCAGTGAGAGACAGCGCTGGAGTCAACCCATGGAGCGAGACAGCTAGGTGCCTTGTCGCAGGAAGCTTCCTGGCAGACTGGGGTGCCTCTGAGCACTTATTGGTGGAGCTGTGCTTGCTGACCCACATAGCAAGACAGCTGAGTGTCTTCTGGCTGAAGTCTACTGGTGGAGTGGGGTGCTTCCAGGCACTTATCAGTGGAGCTGAAGAGCTTTGGAACACTTGCCCCAGGAGGGCAGACATGGGCGGTGAGGCCTGAGGGATGAAAGTCCAAGGAAGCAGGAAGCAAAACTGAAGAGACAAGGAACACACGAAGCAGAGCTGCCTCAGTCTCAAAGAGTAGGGCAATGACCTCTGGGGTCTCAAAGGGTGGAGTCACTACTCAGATGGACTAGGAGAACGGGGCCGCCCAAATTCAAGGGTGCAGAGTTGCCTTTCCAATGGGCCTGGAAGGCAGAGATGAAGCCCAGGGCTGAGGGGCCTCCACACAGAATCCAGAAAGTGTGGTCAACAGCTAGAGTCTGGAGGGCAGGGCCATTGTATAAATGGTCTTGGAAAACAGAGGATTATTTTCAAGCATTGAGGACTAATGTAATGTGTTCTGCTGACTTGCTAGGTGTCTGTTATCTCTTCTTTCCCTCTAATTTCTCCCATTTGTAATGGAAATGTCTACCTTGTACCTGCTCCACCATAGTACTCTGGAAGCAGATAACTTGTATTCTAGATTTTGCAGATGAAGAAGAATTTTTGGATTTTGGACTTGAAGTTCATTTACGACTTTTGCTATGATATGATGGGGTGAATGTGTTTTACATGTAGCAAGGACGTGAATTTTGGGGGGGCCAAAGGATGAAATGTCAGGGATTTAATTCCAAAAATGTGTGTCAACTTGGCTAGGCCATGACTGCCAATATTATGTGACTGTCCACCATTTTGTCACCTGATGTGATTTTCCTATGTGTGGTAAAGCCTACCTCTATGACGTTAATGAGGTAGGATTAGCAGCAGTTACGTTAATGAGGCAGGACTCAACCTACAAGATTAGGCTGTGTTTTAAATCAATCTCTTTTGAGATATAAAAGAGAGAAGCAAGCAGAGAGACAGGGGGACCTCATACCACCAAGAAACAAGAGCCAGGATAATAACGCATCTTTGGACCCAGGGTCCCTCCACTGAAAATCTCCTTGATGGGGGAAGATTGATAACAAGGACCTTCCCCCAGAGCCGACAGAGAGAGAAGGCTCTCCCCTGGAGCTGGCACTCTGAATTCAGACTTCTAGTCTTCTAGACTGTGAGGGAATAAATTTCTCTCTGTTAAAGCCACCCACTTGCAGTATTTCTGTTACAGCAGCACTAGATGACTGAGACAGTCATAAAAGACAATGAAACAGTGAGGACATGTCCCAGACTAGAGGAGACAAAGGAGACTTGACAACTATACGCAATGTAGGAGCCTGAACTGGACCATGGACCAGAAATAAGACATCAGTGAGACAAAAGATCAGTTAATAGTATTAACCTGTTGCCATCGAGTCAATTCCAACTCACAATGACCTCACAGGACAGAGTAAAACTGCCCCATAGGGTTTCTAAGTAGCAGCTGGTGGGTTCAAACTGCCGACCTTTTTGGTTAGCAGCTGAGCTCTTAACTACTTCACCACCAGGGCTCCATAATAGTATTACAGCAACATTAATTTCCTGGTCTTGATAATAGTATCAGTCATGTAAGATACTATAACATTAGGAACAGCTGTGTAAAGAATATAAAGGAACTCTGTGCACTACTTTTCCAACAATTTTGTAAGTATAAAATTATTTCAAGGAACCTGGAAGGCATTATGCTGAGTGAAATTAGTCAGAGGCAAAAGGACAAATATTGTATAAGACCACTATTATAAGATCTTGAGAAATAGTATAAACTGAGAAGAACACATACTTTTGTGGTTATGGGGGGGGAGGGTGGGAGAGGGTTATTTACTGATTAGTTTGTAGATAAGAACTACTTCAGGTGAAGGGAAGGACAATACTCAATACACAGAAGGACAGCTCAACTGGACTGGACCAAAAGCAAAGAAGTTTCCGGGATAAACTGAATGCTTCAAAGGTCAGCGGACTATGGCTTAAGGGGACTTCTAAGTCAATTGGCAAAATAATTCTACTTTGAAAACATTCTGCATCCCACTTTGAAATGCGGCGTTTGGGGTCTTAAAAGCTAACAAGCGGCCATCTAAGATGCATCAATCGGTCTCAACCCACCTGGATCAAAGGAGAATGAAGAACACCAAGGTACACGATAACTATGAGCCCAAGAGACAGAAAGGGCCACATGAACCAGAGACTTACATCATCCTGAGACCAGAAGAACTAGACGGTGCCCAGCCACAACCTGACAGGAAGCACAACAGAGAACCCCTGAGTGAGCAGGACATCAGTGGGATGCAGACCCCAAATTCTAATAAAAAGACCAGACTTAATGGTCTGACTGAGACTAGAGGAATTCTGGCGGTCATGGTCCCCAGACCTTCTGTTGGCCCAGGACAGGAACCATTCCCGAAGACAACTCATCAGACATGGAAGGGACTGGACAATGGGTTGAAGTGAGATGCTGATGAAGAGTGAGCTACTTGTATCAGGTGGACACTTGAGACTACGTTGGCATCTCCTGTCTGGAGGGGAGATAGGAGGGTAGAGAGGGTTAGAAATGCAAAATTGTCAAGAAAGGAGAGACTGGAAGGAGGGAGGAAGCAGGCTAACTCATTAGGGGGAGGGTAAGTGGGAGTATGGAGTAAGGTGTATATAAGCTTATATGTGACAGACTGACTTGATTTGTAAACGTTCACTTAAAGATCAATAAAAATTATTTTAAAAAAAAGGCAAAAAAAATTATTTCAAAATAAAAGATTTAATTAAAAAATAAAAACTTTCCTCCTATGTATATTCCTGGACACTTCTCTGCAAACCTGTCAAAGTTAAAGGAAATCTCTTACAAATTACAAACCTGTCAAAGTTTATAGGAAATCCCTTACAAAATGTGCCTTCTCAGGGCAACAGGCAAAGCCCTATCAGCAAATTCAAGCATGCACACTTATCATCCAGTTCACCACCCTATCAGAGGGTCTCTCAGGATAACTTCTCCCATTATGGCAGGATGCTGGATGGGGAGGGAAGTAGACAAGCAGGAAGGCAATGCTCCAGGCAGGAGAAACTACTGCAGAGGTGAGAAGAAGAGTAAATTCAGCTCCTAGCCAAGGGTCTTCAGATTATCTATAACCAAGGTATGCAAAGACCACACCCTTCCAGAAGGCAGAATCCTGTCTGCCCAGACCCTTGTGGTCACTCCACACCCAGCCCAGGGCCTGGACTCAGTAGACCTCCCTCAATAAACATTTGTTGGAAGAGAAAAAGGGAGGGAGAGATGGAAGTAATATGGAATAGCAAATGATGAAATTCAGTTCATGTCCTTGATCTGTCATCAGTGTGCAAAAGAACCTCACCAAGGTTTGAGACTCATCACTGTAAGTGGAAAAAAACAAGAGTGTGTTCTAGAAGGGAATGATTCCTTCTAGCCATTTTGAAAAGGCTCCAGGAGCTGAGGCAGACTAACAAGTCATCTTACCCCCTGGGTGTCTAACAACCATCTAGCCTATTCTGTGGCCAAAGAGTGGCCTGAGGCAGAAAGTGCATCTGAAGAGCCACCTTGGAGTTAAACCACAGCGTCTCGCTTTCCTCAAGCAGGCAACAGTGACCAGTCAGCCACTCACTGCTGTATGGCCTTGGCCACTTAACCACAGCAGACTCGATCACATAAAATGGAGCATTTCTGGACAAGAAATTCTGCAGCCTCCACAGCTAAGGCCAGGAAAACACCAGCAGATTACACAGAACCTTGTTTCAAGACCCTGGTGAACACTGATATGAACCCTCCATCAGAAGGAAGCTTCTCTGGGAGGAGGGTAGTAGTGATTGTGGCCTGGGCATGCTCAGAAACCCAGAAGGGCACAGGAGGCACTTGAAAACATCTGTTGAGTAAACTACCATCCATGAATTAATCCAGGAGTGCTCATTAGAGCAGTCTGTTAGTGGATGGATGTGGATGTCTCCTAAAACCAAATCAAAACCAGGGACCTTGAATCTCCTGGCCTTGGAGGCCACCTCTTTGGTGACGTCAGCCCCTTCACAAAGGGCTTTCACTGTAAGTAACATCACAGAATGCCCTTGCCAAGAAAACAGGTGAAATTCTTACCCAGTGTTAGGTGAGAAGGATGAGTCAAAGGTCAACTTCAGTCCATGTGCAAGCTGAACAGAAAAGAAATTTGCCAGTAGCTTTAGTTACAGGCAGGCCAGCAGATATGAACTAATAAATCTGTGTCTTTTCACAGGTGACCATTACCTGGTCTTCCACAGTAATCTCGGTGCCTAGTGTGTTGTCAGTGTTCCATTTCTCCGTAAATGTCAGGCCATATTCAGTCCATCTGTACTTGGTTTCCAGACTGCCCGTCACTTTGGTGGTCTCAGTGTTGGCTGAGCCTGAGCTTGTAAATTCCTTTAAAGGAGAGATAAAATCACAGCCTGCACGTCAGTGCTTCACTTTGCATCATTCCATCCCTAAATGGACTGAACTTTCCCTTATGCAAGAGGTGAAACCCAGGATGTATGTGGACAAAAGCTAACTCTACACTTCAATGAGACATTTAAAGTATAGATAGCGGTAAAGGAACCTACTGCTTAAAGGAATCTTACAGGGAAATCTCTATCTGGAAACAGCTTCCTTTCCCCCTGCGACTCTTTGTCTGGACAGAAAGGTGCCCCCCAGACGCCATCCTGCCTCTAGCCTCATACAGGGAAAAAGCGCTGAACTAAAGATGACACTGCAGTGTTCAACCTCAGAATGTCTTCCTTCCAACAATTACTGCATGCACAATCGGAAAAGGACTATTAAGATTTTATTATTATTATTTTCTTTAATGGTGGTGGAATAATTTGGAAAAGGACAGGAAGAATGGCTACACAACTTGAAGAATGTAATCCATGTCACCAAATTGTGCATGCAGAAATTGCTGAATTGGTTTGTTTTGCTGTGTGTATTTTCACCAAAAAAAAAAAAAAAACAATTTTTTAAAAAATAATTACATGGCACGGAACACAGATCATTTTTAAAATAAGAGAAACCGGAAAAACTAAAACTGAGGCTTGCCCCCGTTTTCCTGTGAGTTAATCAGCTGCTGGGGTTGCTGGCTTGCTGGCACGGTTCCCGTGGACCACCCGTCCCTCAGAGGCCGTGCTGAGTGGGACAACCACAAACTACCCCAAAAAGTCTTTTCTGCTGTTTGTTGACCTCCAATAAATGTCCACCCCGCAAGCATGTCAGACAACTTACCAGCCCATTCTCAGATTTTGTTTTCAAATCGAGTTTTATCAAGCCAAATCCTAAAGAAAGAAGACAACTGTTATGGGGTTAAATAACGACCTTGAGAACAGCATCTCCACCTCCTTTAAGGCTGTTTCAAAATGTTTCTTTTCCAAAGGAAGCATGCGCCAGGGACACGGGCTAAGGGTGCCCTGCCTCTGCGGCTGCCTGTCTGCGTGTGGAGCTCAGTTGCCATGGAACAGTGGCAGACAGAATGGGCCCAGGCTCCATCTGCACTCCCAGTGGGGTCGGAGAAGAAGGTGCCTGACAGCTGGCAGAGACAACTCCCTGAGCCTCGTGGGCACATGCCTGAGGATGGGCTAAGTTTAGATGCCGTGCTTCACTGCAGCTGCACCCACAGAGCTGCTCCACACATGGGGGAGAAAACGAGAATGTCCACTTGTCTGTTGCAATCCACGGCCCGCCCCTACTGAGTGCACAACCAAAAGTGCTTCACTAGCCACACAAAGCTGATCTTTGTTCCCTGACAGGAAAGTTTTGAGCAGGTGACTGATGCAGGTCTCCCCAGCTGCTATAGGTAAAATCCCCCCAAGCATGCTAGCCCAGCCTGTGAGCTGAAATGCCATTCCCTGCAACACTCACCGTAGCCTTTGGTGAAGACATCCCTAGCAGATTTGCCAAGGTCCACGTATGTGGGGGGCACAGCCATCTTCTGCTACAATAAAAGAGAACCACCAGAATAAATACATTTGTTAATTCTGGAAATTAGTTTTCCATCCACAAAAATTATTAGATAGAGTTAGCAACTAATAAAAATCGCCTGGTACCAGGAACATAACAGAGAGTCCCGGACGGAGCAGGAGAAAAATGGGGTGCAGAACTCAAACTCTAGTTAAAAAGACCAGACTTAATGGTCTGATTGAGACTGGAGGAACCCCAGAAGACACGACCCCTGGACTGTCTGTTATCCCAGAACTAAAACCATTCCCGAAGCCAACTCTTCAGACAAAGATTAGACTGGACTATAAGACACAAAATAATATTCGTGAAGAGTGTGCTTCTCAGGTCAAGTAGATACATAAGACTAAATGGATAGGGGTAGCTCCTGTCTGGAGGTGAGATGAGAAGGCATAAAGGGATAGGAGCTTGTTGAATGGACATGGGAAATTCAGGTGGAAAGGGTGAGCGTGCTGTCATATTACAGAGAGAGCAGCCAGGTCACATAACAATGTGTGTATAAATTTTTGTATGAGAAACTAACTTGAGCTGTAAACTTTCACCTAAAGCAAAATTAAAAAAAAAAAATCGCCTGGCACTAAGACTTCCAGGTACCTTCTCCTCCCAGGTGTGGGCAGAGAAGCCTGTGCTGTCTCATGCTTCTTTTTGTGGTCAGAGCTTGGTACCCACTAAGTCTCTGTTTACATCAGATCAGGCTGACTTCAGACCACTTCTCCTTGGCATCCCCAGGACTCAGCCCAGGGTCCGGAACACAGCTGCAGTCAGTAAATATTTGCTGAATGAATTAAGTGTCAAAGACACATTCCCATGAGCCAGCTACTTTACTGAGTTGCCAGTAAACCATATCTTCTTACAAAATGTTGGCTGCTAAGACATGAAATGCTATGAACAGAAATCAGAGCTTTCCATGGTAACATATTTTCCATATATGAATAATATATTTATTACCCAACAAATATTTCAGGAGTATCTACTATGTGCCCAAATGGGCTCAACTTTTCACAAAATTTTTGCATTGAAAGGGAACCCATTTTTAGAGTATCCCATGCCTCACAGGAAATATAGTAAAGCCTAACTAGTTAGGAAACTTCTCACATAAAAGGAAAATGCAATCATATCTCTCAAAACAATTTAATTCAATTTATTTCAGGCCAACATTTATCGAACTTCAGTATGCCTTTGCTTTAAAAATCAACTGTCAAACCAAGTGCGGCGTGGGATTGTTACTTGATCACTAAGTCGATCAACCATCATTTAATGAACACCTCAGTGTTTGAGGAAAGAGATAACTGAAATAGTCCTTGCAGGTCTGCTTTGACATGCTATATACACAGGATTAAAACTCCAATCTGGGACAGCACACAGTATGTACTCCAACCAGAGAAGTGGTCAGAGAAAGCACCACCTCCCACACCTTCTCCATCTCCAGAATAACATTAGCCTCCATTAGCCAGAAATTCAATTAACCAGAGGTCCAGTCCATTAATTTTTAAAAATACAATATATCTAAATTGCCAAATTGAATCTCACTACCCTAAGTTGCACATATATGTACACACACACACACACACACACACACACACACACACGGCATGTTCCTGGAGAATGTGGGCCCCTTTTTAAAAGGAGCCCACTGCAAAGTGGCTCAAGCTTTCCCAGGGGAATGATATCATAATTGGAAACTGCATTCCTAAGGCCTTAGCTTCAAAGAGGTCACAGGCCTACAGAACAAATGAGTAGGTTGTAAAAGAAACGACGATAAATTTCCGTAATTCTTAAATCATGAAGTTGTGGTCCAGATCCCATACAGCTTTTTTCAGATGTTTTGCTAATTCTGCCCCAACTCACTTTAGTGTCAGAGCAGGGAAGAGAGCCCAGCGAGCTGTTTACTGTCCTATTTTTGCTGCTGTTGTTATTTCTTGCACATGATCAGGCTGGCACCACGGGCAGCCCAGCCTGTTGTCTACGCAACCAAAGTTCAGTGCCCACATTAGGGTCAAGATACAGCGAAGACACGGAAGATCCGTTTCTGGCACTCCCACTGGCTCTTTCAAGTCTGAACAAGCCCCACAGGCACTCCCACCCCAAGGGCAGACCAGAAAACCATCTACCAGGTCCTTGAGAAATGCCCCCTGCCTGATGGCAAATGCGCAGCCAGTGATGGGCCTGCCCCCCCGCCCCCGGAGAGGCCAACACAAAACACTCCTGGATGAAGCAAAGAAGGCTGAGGTAATGCGGCCCTTAGGAGATCCACAGGAGAACACCTCAAAGGGCTCAGAACATTCTCCATCCCTGTCAGCATTAACAAGGCATCAATGGATTGAGCACCTCTCTTCGGAGCTTCCCCATACCTGGCTGACCATAAACTCAGTCCTGGGGAGGCGCAGTCCAGTGACAAAATCTCTGGGTCAGCTAAGACCTCCCCATAGCTCAAAGGCCAGGGCCTTCCAAGCTACCCTCCTGGCTCCACAGAATAAACACTCCAAGATCAGCCTCCCCAGACACAAGCATCCTTCACATCTGGATTGGTCCCTCCCTCATAGAAAAGGCAGAACATTCAACACTTAATGTTCCCCTAATGCCCTCTCTCATCGCTAATCCCCAAAACCCAACAATCGAACCACCTATCAAACAACACTCCACTAGAAACAAATGTCAGCCTAAAGTACAGCCACTAAGGAGACTGCCACCCCAGGACAAGAGCTGGGATGGCAGAGTGCAGAAGAGCAGGCAGGACGCTGGATAAGGCCAGGCTCTCCTTGAAGCCAGAGCTCCCTTCCTTGAAGGGCGAGTTTACCACAACATCTCACTTATTTGGTTACCAGTTGTACTTACATGAACTTGTCAGTTAATGAAAACATCCTTAAGTGCCAGTACTTTTCATTTTAGCCATGCTGAATGCTAGCTTTCTCATTTGTGCATCACCTTCCCTGTCTCCTTAAAGGCAGACAATGAAGCGCCATCTCCCCAGTTCTGGAACCCTCAGGTAAGTGTCCTCCTCACTCAGGTAGGCGTCCTCCTCAGCACAGCGCCTGGCAGAGGTGATACACAGGAACCACTGGCTAACTGGAGTCCAGTCCACTCCTGGATCTAAGGTACCGCCCACCAAGAAGAGCAAAAGGATGACTCATCCCTTCACTAAAGGCCCCCGACTGCTGTACAGTTGGCTGTAGCTTCCCTTCCTGCTTCTGGTGCGTCTCTGGCCTGCTCCCTTGTTCCCCATCTGTCTCACAGCAGCTCCACCTCCTGTCACCTGCTGCATTTACCTGGCAGGGCTGAGGAACAGTCTGGGATGGCACTGCCTCTCCCTGGGAAGCTCGGCTTTCTGACAACTACAAACAGTCCCCAGAAAACACCCATGTTTGCAGAGTTCTCAGCACCCACTTCAAAAGCCAATTTTAGTGTAGCAGTCCTATCACTATAATGCTTATCTCATCATCCTCACAGTCGCTGGGCCTTTTGGTGAATTTCCTTCCAACATTTGGATTTCCATTTGTGTTTTCTCAAGCCAGGCCTGAGGGGAAGAGAACTGGGCATCCTGCCTTCTCACTTAACACCCTGTGGGCACTGACTTGGAAGCTGAAACTTTGCCCTGGTCCCTCCTCCCATTCAGATCTGCCCCAGCTCGCTCACCCTCTGTGCACTTACTGACACAAAGCTGTATCTGCAATACCCACTGCATGTGCTTTCAAAACCCTGCCTCTAGAAGCTAAGCATGAAACAGGGTGCAGTCTGACATGGCAGGGTGGCCAGCCCTGCACAGCAGAAGTCAGAAGGAGCCCAGGAAGACTATGGCCAGAGGGCTTCCCACTTGGACGGTGGCTTCAGGGCACAGCCTGGGAGCTTCATTCCCACAGGTGAATGGGAAGCAGAAAGGTGAGCAAAGCTGGGCTGAGCATACCTGTCTACAGCCACTGATGACTTTAAGACCAGCAAGTCACGCCAGGCAACAAGAGTCCCCGGTTCCCCTCCACCACCTGTCAGCCTACCTACCCAACCATTCCCTGGTTGACCTTGCACAAATTATGCAAGCTCCTCTCCAGCTGTGGAATGAAAATCCTGCCTATACTGGAGCCTCAGAGGTGAGGGATAGTGTATCACCCAGCATGGTCTGCATAATGTTTGCATAACCTCCATCTTGGTGAGGGGGAGCACATCCACCTTGACTCACTGGCTGTGCAGCGGTGGCAGCTGCTCTGGTCACAGCACCCCCATACACAACAAAAAAAACCCATTGTCATAGCGAGTAGAACTGCCCCATAGGGCTTCCAAGATTGTAAGCTTTACGGAAACTGACCATCACATCTTTCTTCTATAGAGTAGCTGGTAGGTTCGAACCACCCTTTCGGTTAGCAGACAAGCACTTAACTACTATGCCTCCAGGGCTCCTCCCACACACATACCTACCCCCAAATCACACCCTTGAACTAAAAGCAACCCAGAGCCTGTCATGCACAGATTTATCCAAAATACGGAAAAGCCACATGTATAAAGATGCCAAGGCCTGACAATGGTAGGTATTCAATGACCATTAAGGTCTTTTGCTATTAATAATACCAAAAAAAAAAAAAAAGGGTAGTAGAACCTTAGTACCTAACAACAATGACTAAATTACAATATAATAGAAACTTAGTACCTAACAATAGGGACTAAATAAATTACAACATGACTAGGCAGTAGGGGCTGCCTACTGCAGCACCACCAGGGGTAGACATGGGGAAACTCGTGACTAGGACCCACCTGCCCCTACCTCAGCCTAAGAAGAGCTGAACTTAGGCTGAGGAGAACAAGTGCCTTCAGAAGTGAGTACTGTCCACCCTGACCTCAAAACCAAATATGGGTTTTATTCTAAGGGACTCAGGGAGCCACTAGAGCAAATGACAGATCTGTGTTTAAGAACGGCAGATTGGCAAAAATGTAAATGATACTCTCTAGTGTTGGTGAGGGTGTGGAAAACAGCCACTCACATTCACTTGGAGTACAACTGGTACAGCCTTTTCGGAGGGCAACTGCTGGGCAATGTCTAAACAGCCGTGCATTAATTAGTCCCAGCAGTTATCCCACTACTAAGAACTCACCCTACAGGAGTACCCACACACCCAAAGATGTGTTTATGAGGATGTTCACTGCAGCACTGTTTGTTACAACAATACCGGAAAGCAACTGAAATGTTCATCAATATGGAAATGAGTGAATAAAAATTATGGTACTTGCAAACTAAGGAGTTGTTGTTGTTGGCTGCCTTCAAGTTGGTCCGACTCACGGCAACCCCACGCACAACAGAACAAAATGCTGCCCACTCCTGTGCCATCCCCATGATCAGTCCATCGTGACCCACAGCGTTTTCACCGGCTGCTGCTCAGAAGTAGATCGTCTTAGTCTGGAAGTTCCGCTGAAACCTGTTCAACAGCATAGCAACACGCACACCTCCACTGACAGATGGGTGGTGGCTGCCCTTGAAGTGCACTGGCCGAGAATTGAACCCAGGTCTCCCACGTGGGAGGTGAGAATTCTACCACTGAGCCATCACTGCCCCACATAAAGTCACAGAATGGGAGGGAAAAAAAGGAAATTCCCATGTGGTAATCAAAAAGCTACCTATGACATAATTAAATGTTTTAATTTATATATTATCTTGATTAATTTTGAAAGTTAAGGACGGGAAAAAAAAAAAAAAAAAAGCCCTCACTATTTCTGAAATTGTCTCGTGTTGCTCTCGGGTTGCTGAAATAAGTCACGTTCTAACAGGCTGTTGCAGTAGACATGTCAAAAGGAAACGTATTCTAGACCGTGTCTACACTGGCTCCAAAAACTGAGTCAAACTATGCTGAGACTGCGGGGTCACCAGGCAGGGTCTGTGGAGGACACATCCCACTCCACTCGTCACCCCGGCCCAGAAGGTGGGCACAAGACATAGGCCTCTGATACTGTGCATGGGAATCACCTTGGGCGCTTGTTCAAAAGGTTCTAGGGGAGGGGGCACTCCTCCTACCCTCCCTCTCATCCTCTCACTGACTAACAGGCAGGACAGCCCCAGATGCCACTAACAAGAGTGGGCTCCTGCTCTGCACCAAGCACCCACCAGAATTTCCACCTTGACTTATGCCATTTCACTGCAGAGCCTCCCTCAGAAGAATCTAGGCTGGGCAGAGAGCCACAACCACTGCACTGCAATGGCTGACACAGGGAGCAGGGCAGCCCCAAGGCTCAGCCAGGCAACAGCTGGGAGAAGTCTCTCAGGAGCAAGGGTGTGGCAGGTCTGGGACCCACAGAGCAGGAGCTGCCTGCCACTGACATTCCCAATCTGCCCAGATGCCCAGGCAGCAGGGCACAGTGATTACCGGAAGGGGCTATGAGCCCGGCAGACATTCTAGCTAGCCCTGGCTCTTGGCTGTGTGACCTGGGACGAGCCACTTCTACTCTCTAAGTCTCATTTTCCTCACCTGTAAATCATGGCTTTCTAATGGAAGTGTTGCAAGGACTAAGCTAAAGAGGTAGAACACTTAGGAGTGTCTGGCACATGGTGAGTGGTCACAATCAAGCTGGATATTCCTTGTCTGCCCTTCTAGATACACTCTCCTCCCATCTCTATCCTGCTCTGTGCCCCAAGAGCTGATTACTAGGGACTGTTGTTAATGGGCTTCCAGCAGATTTGGCCATTGGGAGGCCCTGGCAGAAGACAGGCGTAAGGAAAAGTGAGGTGGGGGATACTCATCACCCAGGCTCCCTCCCTGCTGGGCCTCAGGTGGACAGTGACAACTTTCCTCTACCCAAGGCCTCAGCTCCTGCCAGCAGGCCCCCACCCCACCCCCCCCCCCCAGTACTCCAGCTCTCTCCTGGTTCCCCTAACCACCCCTCAACCTGCAGGCCTAGGGGTGTTAACCAACCAGTGCTGCAATGCTTGTTAGGTGCCTTACACCCGGTCCACACCTTGGTAAAAGGTCCCTTCACTAAACTCTATTTAATTACCCCATGTGAGTATACATATATGATTCCTGGAAAGACCCAGGTCAACACAGCAATCACCATCATCCCAGGATTCCCCTCAGGAAGGTAGAAATGTGGGAAACCCTTTAGCTCTGCTGTTTCTCCAGCACCATACAGGTAGCATACAGGTGGCTTTCTAGGACAGAACTGGGCCAACCTGTAGCAGAACCAGCCAGGGATTAGAGCAAAAAGTACCTCCCCCTGACCCCAAACCTAGGGCTTAGGAAAAGGAACTTCCTAGCAGGAGGCAAGCTCATCTCTGAAAGTCACCCCACCCCCACCCCCCGCCTCCCCACAGCAGCACAATCACCCCTTATACCCTAGCACTTCCCCATCACCCACAAGCCAGGAAGAGGCAGCCCCGGGGGACAGTCCCTGATCCAGGCTCCAGGACACTGGCAAAGCCAGTGGCCCTGTGCTCTGGTAGCACGCCTGAGCTCCCAATGCAGCTGTTCGCCACTCCTCCCCCACCACAGGCTCACACCGGGCAGCCCGGCTTTCCAGGCGTTGCTTCTATTTTAAAACACCCTGTGAGCTGGGACACTGCCAGCACCACCTTCCGTGAGACTCAAGAGAATGTAGCTGACTCAGGGGCAGCCTGCCCACCCACCCATCAAGGGAAGAGGGCCTGGACTTGCGGGCAGCACACCTGGGTCTGGGTCCCAGGCGCACTCAAGACTCTTACCAGACCTCAGATACCTCAAGTTCCCTGGAGCCTCATGGCCTGGCTTGACCGGCCTGGCTTGACCGGAGTGGGTTTAAAATATACAGTGCTTCGGCAGGCACACTGGGGAGTCAAGCAGACCTGAATTCACAGCTATTCCACTGCCTTCTAGCTATGTGACCTTGGACAAGTCACAACCTTGGTACTACATTTTCCTCTGGCTCTAATATGGGAAAGAAGCAAGCACCTGGCTCAGTGTCATTGTGAGGACTGAATTACAGTGTTTATATAAAGCACTTAGTACAGTGGCTGGCGCACACTAAACGTGCAATAATCACAGCTAGTACTTTATTACAGGTTTTCATTTTACGTATTTCCTAGTATAATGATGGCCATTGTACAGGTGCCCGAAGGTCACCCTGAACTGCAGGGTCCAGAGTCCTTCCTGAACATAATGAGATATTGTTTAGTCAAATACTGTCCCACCAGATCCTGGAAGGATGCCTCCCCCCACATCCCAGGAAAAACTGACCCTCTGCCCCACAGACACCCAGCACCACTGTCTTTGCAACAAATAGGGGTGACTCCACTGACTGCTGTCCACTGCCGGCTGGCCTACGCCCAGCCATGCACACACTCACTCCAACCAGTGTGAAAGAATAACATCTCAACAGCAATTTCTAGTTTCCAAAGGGCTTGCACATCCATTTTCTCCTTCCAACAGCATGCTGGAGTGTCAACTACGTATGAAAGCACTGTTGGAGCTAGCCAGATCAGTCTTTGAGTCCCAGCTCCACCTCTGCTGAGTTGTGTGACCTGGGGGTGGTTACCACACCTCTCTGTGCTCAAGTCTCCTGACCCATGAAATGGAGACAAGTGTCCCTCTCTCCCAAGGCTTGCAGGGCAGTGGATTCAATGTCACCGAACACATGCCAAGCCCCCAGGACGGTGCTGATCAGGCCCTTAATAAAGAATTGCTAAGATGATGATGATCACACATTTATACTGGGAAAGTGAGGCACCAGAAAGTGGCTTGACTTGTATTAGACCCTACAGCTCATGTCACCTGTGTTCTGAGCCCAGACTGCTTTCCAGGTCTCTTCCCAGCCCTATTCTAGGTAAAGGGCTTAGAATCCTATTCATCCCTACACACACCCCCCCTGACTGTGCCAGGCTCAGTATCTCACTGGTCACCTTTCCTTGGCAGCTACCACAGGAATCTCTGGGGAACCAAAGGCCATGGACCATAGACCCTGTGGGCACCCAGAAGGACTGTCGGAGGTTGGGCTATGGAAGGCTCTCAGCATAGATATTCCCCTCCCAGTCACTATCAACAAAGACTTTGTTGTTGTTGGTTGCCGTCAAGCCGATTCTGACGCATTATACCATGGGATATTCCATCAAGGGTAAAGTGGACTTCAGTGCCTCTGCAGCACTGAATGAGCGGTTAGCGCCTTCATCGCCACCAGCCTGGAGCTCCTCATCCACATCTGCCCAGTGTCCAGCAGACCAAAGGCCCACGGGCACCTCCTCACCATATGGTCCCCAAGTCCTGAGCTCCAGGTTTCTGATCTGTAAAATATGTCTATAAATGGCTCCCCACCCTAACTCCCATTCTAGAACTGCAGAGATAAAACTAAATAATCAACTGAGAACAGCTCCCTCTCCCAGTGGGGTCAGGCATAGGCTTCACCCAGGGCACCTCCAGCAGAAGCCATCAACCCACCCACTCACGCACCACTACAGAGGGAGGGATGCCAGTTCAAGGCCTTTCAGAGAATCCCAATTCACCCATGTCACCCTCCTCTCAAGCCCAGAAACACCAGTTCAACAAGTTTCTGGACTTGGACAGTCACAGAATGAAGATAATGCACTTCAAGCAGTTATTTCAAAATAGGAAATACAGTAAAACCTGCGAAAGCTGGAACTTGTGTAAGGCAGAAACCTATCAAAAAAGAAAAATGCAAATATTTTCCACTAAAATGAGCAATAGAAAGGTGTTAAGCCTATACCCTGTCAAAGGCAGAAAACTTGTGAGACCTGGAAAAACATGGCAGTTCTGGCTCTCACAGGTTTCACTGTGATTTTTGCCTCTCACGGCTCCAAGGCTGTATGTACATACCATTGTAGATCTTTAAATCTTTGAGACTCTGCTAAGTGAGGCCATTTTCTGGAAGTGAGTGAGATGTGTGTCGCCCAAAAAACGATGTCCAAGATCCGGGACTATGGTCTGGGCCTGCAGTCACTACCTATGCCCATTCAATCATTCCACACCTGAGCACCTACTATGTGCCAGATGCCTGAATAATAAAACTAACCTTTTGTCAATAACAGTGAGTCAACTCTTAGAAAAAAAAGCAATAGTGCACTTACCCCCACAGATCCTTCTCAAGCACCTACTGTCTGCCAGGTGCCACTGCAGGCCCTAAGAACAAGGCTGCACCAGGTCGAAGCCTGACCCCCCCAGGAGCTCAGTCAGACCAGAGCTGGAGTGGAGAGAAAGAAGGCAGGCCCTGGGGAGTCAGCCCTGGCCTAGGAAAGAGCAGAAATCTTGGCAAAGGAAGAGCCCATTTCCCTATCCTCTCTGGAGAGGGGAGGCTGGTCAAGAAGATGGGGCCATGGGGTGCAGCCGGGTCTCCCCCTGCATTCAAACTTCCTGCCCCAGCCTGACTTTATCAGTCTGTAAACTTACAAGATTTTTTGTGAATTATCCTTAAAGTTACTCAATGCTTTGCACACAAACGGTTATTAATAATACCTCCATAATGTTTAAAATAACAGGGACTACATTTTCTGAGCCCTTTGGAGAACACCACGTGGAGGAAAGCGCTCTGAGGAGGATGGACTTGATCTTCCCCAAAAGTCTGAAGCTGGTTAAGTTTCATGGTTTTTACCGAGGCCTTCTTGGAGTCTGGCAAGGTTCTGAAGGTTTTACAACTTAATCATCTCACTTTATTCTTCCCAAAATCCCCAAGAAGGAGAGGTATAGCTGCTCCCATTTTACAGATAAGAAGACTTAGGCTTGGTTTCTTCCCAGTTGTGTGACCTTGCACAACTCACTTATGCTGCGGGCCTCAAACCCAAAGTCGAGCTCCTAGTTCCCTGCATGCACACAGCCGTGTTCGGTGAATGAATGAGTGACCGAACCAGAAATCCCTTCTAAGGCCTCAGGGGCCACAACGATCCCCGCACAGCCTCCTCTTCTGAGGCCTAAACCCGAGTCCAGCCCCTGAGGCCTAAATCGACTCTCCGGCACCCGTTCCGCCCGGGGAGGCGCTGGCCCGCGCGTACTGCCGGGTGGCAGCTCCTTCGGGCGTGGACTGGGCAGAGCGTGCGGGGCGCGGGGCCGCAGTCACCACCTGCGGCTCATCCCTGCGGCGGCAGTGTGGCCCGCACAGGGCCGCGGGTCTGGCCCGGGCAGCGTGGGCGGCGGCGGGCGTGCCCCAGCCCGAGCAGGGCTGTCAGAATCGTGGGCCAGAGGGCGTCAAGGAAGGTCACCTAGACCCGCTGCTGGCCGGGGCTCCACGCGGCTGCCCGTGCCCTTCCGCCCGCATGTCCGGGCGGCTTTCGTTCCTAGCCGCAGGCGCCTCTGGATCCCCGGCCTCCCGCTCCCCGCCCGGGCCCACTCGGCACCCGCCCGTGCGGCCTGCTCCGTCCGCGGCTGACCCGCCAGGCCCGAGCGGACCGCTCCCTCTCCCTCCCTCAGGCCGGGCTCGGGGGCCCCTCGCCCTCGCCCGCTCCTCCTCCCACGTCCTCCCTCTCAGCTACCCAGGGGCCCGGTCGGCGGCATGGGGCGCAGGCAGAGACTGCCCTTCCCACTGCGCCTACCTCAGAGGCGGCAGCAGCGGGTTCAGTGGTGACTACGGCGGGGGCTGCGGCGCAGACGAACCCAGCGAGCGGCGGACCGGGGGCGGAGGCAGCGCGGACGGCGGCGGCGCGGACCCGCCCCCGCCCTGCGCTCCCAGTCGGGCGAGCTCCGCCCAGGGCCCGCCCCGGACACCGCCCAGGGCCCTGCTCCGGGCCACTCCGGTTCGCACCAGGCGCGCTGACCCTTCTAGGCTCTTAAGCGCCCTGAGCGGCCGAGTGTGCTCGCGGTCGTGTGCGTGTGTGTGTGAGGGGGAGTGCCTGCGTGCGCACGAGCACGGGGCGACAGCGAGGGGTGGGACTGACGTGCGCACGGATCTGTGCCTGCGCAGGGACACGCCTGGCGGCCCCGCAAGGGCTAGTCATTGCTGGAACCTCCGTCAGGGTAGAAGCGTTCGGGGAGGGGGGTCTGGTTAGCTGAACGGTGCCGAGGGGACCCCGCGCTAATACAAGATTCTCAGGCTACTGGGCCTCCCTCTCGGCCTCGGGGCTGGGAGACCACCGGGAGTTGATGTAGCGGATGGTGCTGAAACAGGGCCTAGCCTGGGTGGGCGAGGTGGCTCTCAGGCCACGGGGTATTACAGCCGGCTGCGAGCCCCTGGAGACAGTTGTAGGCGGGGCTGGGGAACTGGGAACCGGAGGTGGCGTGGATACAGAGTAGCGGCCCGGACTGTTGCTCCTCTGCGCTGCTGACACAATGCTTCCGGCGTCTGGGTCCCGCTTGCACAAGGCGCGGGATTGGCAGAGCCTTGCGCTAGTAGGAACGATCACGGAGAAAACTCCCCTCTGCGCCGAATTTGCACTGCAAATTAGCACTTTTCCGCTATAGCAAAGCTGCTCGCAAGCCTTTTCCGAGAAGTAAAAAACGTTGCGTTTTGCAAGAACGTCCCCAGCTGGGTATCACCACGCGCCGAAGTAAACGGTGATTCCGGCCTGCCAGTCGAGCGCATCGCGGGCAGCCCGCTTACAGCCCCGGGCCTGGCCCTGCACCGCGGCTCTCGGTTCATGTGTGTGGTGGGGCCATCGCTGTCCTCGCTAAGCTGTGAACGCGTGATGACTCAAGCTGCTCATCTAGTTCACCACCGAGTGTCCCCGGCGTCCTGCGGGAGGCCTACCGGGAGCAGGCTTCGAGAATTAACGGATTCACGCTGAATGCAGAGTCTGCGGGCCATGCGCTTAGGCCAACAAACGTCCCCGAAGGCGGAAGGTGTTGGGCTACAGAGCCAGCTGCGGAACAAGCGAAAGGAGTAGGCAACTGGAGCAGGCAGCAGATTAAATGGAAAAGTGGCAACTGGCAACTCGGGTTAGAAGTGGCAGGGTGTTGAGGAAGAAGAGAACTCATAAAGGGCAGCCCAGAGAATGTAGACAGGGCTCACACGAAGGCAGCAGTTCACTCTCTGAGAGGAGAGGGGAGGGCGGAGAAAGACACTGAGTCACCTACCCCGTGCAGTGAGGCAGAGTTTGGGAGGAAAGGGCCTCAGAGAGGCAGGGCAAAACCAGGTGGCTTCGCGCACACGGGCTAGGAGCGGATGCTCTACTGTTGGAATCTCAACTTTACTAGAATTGTGACTCATTGACTCCTCCCCACCACAGCCCGAAGGAGGGAGGAGGTGAAGGCAGTCTTTTACACCAGGTAATAACCTCCATCCCCTTCAGCCCCTCCCCCACAACTGATGGAGCTGAGGGTAGGCATCTGACCCAAACCCAGCCAATCAGTTCCTCTCTTGCAAATTTAACTAAAAAACCCAGAGCCTTGTGGGACTCTCTAGTCATTTGGCCTAATTATGTTTTTAGAGTTGCTGTTCTACTCCCTAGTTCAGTGAGTACTGCAGCCATCCAAGATACAACAATTGGTCTGTATCTGCCAGGAGCAGCAAAGGAAAGAGACCCAGGAATCAGAGAAGGAGCTGGATTGCAGATCTAACTGCCTCCATGAACTACTGCCCCTTAGCCATGAGATCAGAACTGGATAGTGCTTGGCTACCATTACTGAATGTTTTGATCATGGAATCAATAGATGAATCCTGATCAAAAGGGGGAAAATGTGGAACAGAATTTTAAATTCTTACAGAATCCAGACTTACTGGACCTATTGAGACTGGAACAACCCCCAAATCTATCACTCTAAGAAAATCTTCAAACCATGAACTGAAATTGTCCCCTGAAGACATCTTTACATAGCTAAATTAGTAAAGAATGTTCTACATGAGCATTGTGCTCTTTTAAAGAATTATGTATATGAGATCAAATCGTCAACAGTGGCTCTAAAGCAAAGATGAGAAGTTTATGCAATAGAGTCTAAAGTTAGTGGTGGTGAAACAGTACGGGTAGAGATAACAAGAATGGTGACGCAATGTGAAGAATATAACCAATGTTATTGAACTGTACATGTAGAAACTGATGGATGTCCTGCTGTGTATATTTTCACCAAAACAAAAACAAAAAACCCAGAGCCTAAGTGAGACAGAGGGTCTTGGAGCCCTTGGGTCTCTCAGGTAGACCTGGGTCTGATGGTCATGTTGAGTCTTGAGAAGTTAAAGAGACCATTGTACAGAGCACCTGGGCAGGGCGGCTGCAGGCCCCTGTTTCATGAGCTGCTATTACTCTTCCTGCGCTTGGGTTTCCTTGGGCCATTTAAATAACCACCCCCCTTGAGCTTGATCCAGCAAGAGTGGGCCCCTGAGGAAGACCCTGGATTCCTGGTGAGTGGGAAAAGGGGATTTGTGGGAATAGAACAGTCTCGACAGCAGTTTTTCTTTAGGAGAATGATCTCTCTTCCCCTCCTTTCAGTTGATTTGCTTTTTTGGAGCTGACTCCATCTCTGGACCATCCCTTTGGACCAAGAAACCAACTGAGACTTTTCCTGGAGCTGTTGAGAGAGACTGAGACTTCCCCTAAGAATGAAGCCAGCCCATAAAAGAGAGACAGAGACCAGGTCCTAGGGACATCATGCTCCTGGATCTAGCTATGCCTGAGGCTACCTCCTGTGATTCCCAGCTCTCTGAGCCAATAAAGTCCCTTTTTGCTTAGTCCAGTTTGGACTGGGTTTTCTTCCAGGTCCTAACTCAGTACTTCCCTTTCCTTCAAGCAGAACATACAGGGAAACCCTGATTGTGTAGTGGTTAAGTGCTACAGCTGCTAACCTAAAAGTTGGCCGTTCGAATCCACCAGATGCTCCTTGGAAACTCTATGGGGCAGTTCTACTCTGTCCTATAGGGTCGCTATGAGTCGGAATCGACTCGATGGCAATGGGTTACAGGTAGAATGTATAGTATCCAGGACAGATTAGGTTTTTCTTTTTAATATTGGAATAGTGGTTAAGCACTCAGCTACTAACCAAAAAGTCAACAGTTCAAACCCACCAGCCACTATGTGGGAGAATGACGTGGCAGTCTGCTTCTGTAAAGATTACGGCCTCGGAAACCCTATGGGGCAGTTCTACTCTGTCCTATAGGGTTGCTATAAGTTGGAATCGACTTGATGGCAATGGTCTTTTTTTTTAACAAGTGTAAGAATATTTTATTTTAGGGAACTTCTTTCTTATATCTAACTTACAGCCATAGGGCTTCTACTTAAGATATTTACCAGCATGGAAAGCAGTCACTCACCCTTCTAAAAACCTATATTGAAACACTTTTCTTTTCAAGGCCAGATGTCCCTGTACCTCAAAGTGACTTATTAGCATTGCTTTTGCCAAATACTTGAAGATGAAGTCCATGAAGGTAGAAATGGAAGATACAACTTATACAAATTATTTTAAAGGGAAAAAGTATTCTACTTTTAACCAGCATCAATTACCTTGATTACAAAACTGAATTATCATAAAATCTAACCTTTTCTAACCATTTCCCAATGAACTCATCAGATTTGAGTCTGGGTAGGAGGAATTAGGATTGAGAATTGGTGGTCAAGTGTCTCAGGTCACACTCACATCACTGTACCCTGACCCTCATCATCCAGGCGAGGACACACGCAGGCCTCCTCTCCAGTGATATGGAGAAGAATAATCAATTGAGAAAGGAGCCCTGGTGGCACAGTGATTAAGCAGTTGGCTGCTAACCAAAAGGCTGGATGTTTAAACCCACCAGCTGCTATGTGGGAGAAAGATGTGGCAGTCTGCTTCTATAAAGATTACAGATTTGGAAACCCTATGGGGCAGTTTTACTCTGTCACATGTGGTTGTTATGAGTTGAAATTGACTGCATGGCAGTGAGGTTTTGTTTTTTGTTTTTAAATCAGTTGAGAAGGTGGCACAATGCTTAAGTGCTTGGCTGCCTACTGAAAGGTTGGCAGTTGGAACACATTCAGCTGCTCTGCGGGAGAACGACCAGGCAATCTGCTTCTGTAAAGATTACAGCCAAGAAAACTCTATGGGACAATTCTACTCTGTTACATGGGGTCCCTATGAATCAAACATCAACTCAGCCGGATCTTACCATGACAATTAACTAAGAAAAGAGGATGGAAAACATCCCGAATAAGCACCATAAAATATTTTACCCTGCATATCTAAAAACATGAGGTACCTTAGATCTAAAATAGTTCCAAGAAGGTCCAACATCATATCCATATTTTTTAGAAATTAGGTGTACATCCACACAGAGAGAGAGAAATATTAGAAAGAAATGCAGTAAATATTAACGAACATTGTGTCTCAATTTATAGGGCTATAAGTGATTTTTGTTGTTGTTTTTGTTCTTTGCTCTTTCTATATTCCGAGACATTCTTCAATGAAGATATAATACCTTTATTATAAAAAGAGAGGATCTTTATTTTTAAGACAGTCAAGTAAAGTTACTCAGGAGTGGTTGTGTAAACTAATACAGTCCTTCTGGAAAGCAATTGGGCAACATGTAATAAGAATCATAAGCCCATTCTACCCCTTTGACCTTGTGTTAGTCACCCAGTGCTGCTGTCACGGAAATACCACAAAAGGATGGCTTCAACAGAGAGAAATTTATTTTCTCACAGTCTAGTAGGCTAGAAGTCGAAATTCAGGGCACCGACTCCACGGTAAGGCTTTTTCTCTCTGTCAGCTCTGGAGGAAGGTCCTTGTGATGCATCAGTCTTCCCTTGATCTGGGAGCATCTTAGCACATGAACCTCAAGTCCAAAACACAAGCTGTGCTCCCAGCACTGCTTCCTTGGTGGTATGAGGTCTCCAATTCTCTGCTTGCTTCCCTTTCCTTTTTATCTCTTGAGAGATAAAAGGTGGTGCAGGCCATACCCCAGGGAAACTCCCTTTACACTGGATCAGGGATACGACCTGGGTAAGGGTGGTGTTATAATCCCACCCTAATCCTTTTAGCATAAAATTACAATCACAAAATGGAGGACAACCACAGACTACTGGGAATCATGGCCTAACCAAGGTGACATGCACATTTTGGCGGGGGGGGGGGGGGGGGGACATAATTCAATCATGACATTCCACAAATGTCTTAGGCTGGGTTCTCTAGAGAAGCAAAACCAGTAATGTGTATAAATATATAGAGAGAGATTTATATTAAGGAAACAGTTCATGGGATTGTAGGGGTTGGAACGTCCCAAGTCCTTGGATCAGGATAGAGTCACATCCCAATTCACGGCCACAGGAACTGGTGAACACAAAATGAGTAGGTTGGGGAGCAGGACTCCGCTCACAGGTTGTGAGGTGGAGGAATCCCCAAGGTCAGCAGGCAAGACCTCAAGGTTTCTCCTGAGTCACGTAGCTGCAGGTGCTGGTAAACCCAAGATAGGCAGGTTGGGGAGCAGGACTCTTGCTCGCAGGCGGTGAAGATCGACGAATCCCAAGATGGACAGGTAAGCTGCTAGCTCAAGTCCCAAGAACTATGGGTCAGACAAGAGACAGCTGCTGCATCCAGAACAAGTCAACAACTTTTGCAAGGCGAGCAGGAAGGAAGTAGGCGGCAGAAGGCAGAGAGATGAGGCTGAGGGGGCAGTGGGCCCCACCCCCACCGGTACCACTCAGCAGATTCCATCAGGGGGGTGATCACATATCAAATTTCAATAGGGAATTGATCACATTATACAACTACCAAAACATTGAGAATCATGGCCCAGCCAAGTTGACACACAATCTTAACCATCACAGAGCTGCTCCTGGGAACCCATGCTAAGATAAGAGTCCAGAATTTGTGAATGCCAACTGAAGGAAGATGCATAGCAGCTCAGGATGGAACAGACCCTAGTTTCCAGCTTGAGCAAACTGAAGCATATTCCACCCCCCTGGAGTACTCACAGCCTTGATAAAAGATGGTTACAAAGATTTCATGTGTGAAAATATTTCTAATACAATATTCGTTGAAGGCAATCATATATTCAGTATTATTGTAACTACAACATAAAAAACTGTAGCGACCAACTGTGGTAGATAGAATAATGTGGTTGTTAGTTGCTGCCACATCAACTCCAACTCATGGCAACCCCGTGTACAACAGAATTTAGTGGTGCCTTGTCCTGTGCCATCTTCACGGTCTTTGGAATTCTCAAGTCCATTGTTGTGGCCACAGACAGAATAATGACCCTCCAAAGATGTCTATGTCCTAATCCCCAGAGCCTGAGAATATGTTACTTGACAGGGCAAAAGGGACTTTGCAGATGTGATTCCATGAAGGATCTTGAGATGAGGAGATTACCCTGGGTTATCAATGTGGGTCCAATGCAATCACAAAGGTCCTTCTAAGAGGAAGACAGGAAAATTGGAGTGACAGAAGGTGGTATGGAGGGAGAGAAGGAGATGTAATGGTAGAAGCAGAGGTCAGAGAGAGAGAGAGATTGGAAGATGCTACACCGCTGGCTTTGAAGATAGAGAAAGGGGTCATGAGCCAAGGAATGCAGTGGCCTATAGAAACTGGAAAAGACAAGGAAGCAGATTCTCCCTCAAAGCTACCAGAAGAAACCAGCCCTGACAATGCCTTGACTTTAGCCTATTGAGACTGCTTGTGGACTTCTGACCTCCAAAATTGACTGCAAAATAATAAATTTGTACTTCTGTTGGCCCACGACAGGAATCATCCCTGAAGCCAACTCATCAGACGTGGATTGGACTGGACAATGGGTTGGAGAGGGTTGCTGGTGAGGCGTGAGCTACTTGGTTCAGGTGGACGCTTGAGACTATGTTGCCATCTCCTGCCTGGAGCGGAGATGAGAGTGTAGAGGGGCTTAGACACTGGCAAAGTGGTCACGAAAAGAGAGAGTGGAGGGAGAGGGCAGGCTGTTTCATGAGGAGGAGAGTAAATTGGGAATATGTAGTAAGGTGTATATAAGTTTTTATGTGATAGACTGGCTTGATTTGTAAACTTTCACTTAAAGCACAATAAAAATTATTTAAAATAATAATAATAAATTCGTATTGTTTTAAGCCACTAAGTTTGTGTTAGCTTGTCACAACAGCAGTGAGAAATAATACACAAACCTCTGGAAAACAATACTATAAACGATTTGTTAGAATGGCAAGGTTGTGAGTGGCTTCCTTTTTTTTTTTTTTTTTTAATTTTCTCTACTTTCCAGCTTTTAAATAACATGGTAAACAGTAAAATCAAACAATGATGAAAAGAGGCAGGTTTCTGCTGTATCATACCAACTGAGGGGTGGTGTGCAGCTCTTCCTGTTATTGTACAGCAAACCCAGGCCTTAATCCAGGTCCATTTCTGGTACCTGTGATGTTCCATAGGAGGAGACACCTGTGTGGGTACATGGGTGTGTGTGATAAATGGAATTGATCAAAGCTGTAATTCTACCAAAGACCTCTGAGCTGAGAAGAAGGTAAGAGTTTCTCCTTTGCTTACCATGTACTTGTTCCTGAGAAAGGATGAAGAACTGGAAAAATCCAGCCTTTTATTGCAAGGGAATCATGGAACCCCTTCTCCAGACCCTGCCAGTGAGTGGGCACATGCAGTTTGCCCTGAAGACAGAAATGGAGCGCCATCTTCCCCTTGACTTGCAGTCGTTGCCCAGGGGCCAGAGACTTTATGAAGAATGTCCCAAGTTATGGCAACCATGGTCCCTGGTAATAGGCTCAACCTTATTTTTATTATTTAAATGTGGACAAGGTCAGGTGGAATTAAAATGGCCAGCGGCCTAATTTTCAGGCACTGTCCAAGCCCAGCATGTAGGATTGTGAGGTTTACACACTGTACACTGTGTAGACCAAAGGCGGCATAGGGGCTGAGATACCATACATGCACCCCTCACCAAGCCTTGGGTCCTGACAAGACTGCAACAGCCACAAGGAAGGGCTATGTTTCTACTTCAGGGTGCCTTTTCACAGGCTGTATACAGGTGCCAACTGGTAGCTGAGACCCATGTGCCCCTCTGCTGGGCATGCTCATCTGCCAGTTCTCACAGCTGGTATGGATGCTGTCTCATTCTGTGGGCCTCAGATTAAATAGGACCTTCTCAAGACTGGCTTCCCTGCCACCCTAAGGCAGGTTCTCCTTGGCCCACCATCTTTATTCTGAGCCCCGCCCTATGTTTTCTCCATAGCAGGCAGTGTCATTTATAATTATTTAATACTTGGTTTACTTTTTATTATCTGTCTCCCACTAGAGTGGGTGCTCTATGAGGGCAGGCACTGGTGCTGCTTTGTCCATCTTTGTGTGCTCCCCAGAGTGCCTGGCACATCACAGGTGCTCAGTGGTGAGTTAATGAATGACCGAAGGAATAATGAGTGGCACACAGCATAAAGGCAGGTGACTTAGAGTGGCTTACTCCCCCCTCAACATGTAGGTTGGACACTGGGGACAGCTTTGCTCTGTGCTCTTAGCTGGACAGCTAGGGATCATGCCCCAGAGGTTGTCAATCCTCCAGGAAGAAGGGATTCATGTCCTTGGTGTGGGCTGGGGGTTGTTTAATCTGCCTGCAATGATACAGTATTAAATCTTGCACAGAGAGTCCTGGCCTTCTGGAAGGTAATCTCCAAGCCCTTGGAATGTCATGCCAGATAGGAGTGTCTTTATTTAAACACAGGGCTGGCCACAACAGAGAGTGGAACAATGTGATTTAGGGCGGGGGCTTTGAGTCATGCAGTATCATGACTCAACCTCCTGAGAGGCTGAAGACTAAGGTCAGCCATGTGGGTAGTCAACCGTGGAGCCCCAGTAAAAACTCTAGACACCAAGGCTCAGGTGAGCTTCCCTGCTTGGCAATACTCAGTATGAATTGTTACACATTGTTACCAGGAGGAGTTAATGCTGTCCATGACTCCATGAGGAGAGGACAACTGGAAGCATCATGTTTGGAACACATACTCTGCCTTGTGTGTCTCTTCCTTTGGCTAATTTTAATCTGTATCCTTTGCCTATAATAACCATAACCATGAGTATATCAGCTTTCATTGAATTCTGTCCTTCTACAAATAATTGGACCAAAGGGTGATCTCGGTGACCCTTGAGCTTACAACTGATGTCAGAAGTTAGGGTGGTTGCAATGGTTAATTTTATATGTCAATTTGGCTAGGCTATGGTGCCTAGTTGTTGGGTAAAACACTACTCTATTTACTGCTATAAAGTAATTACATGTGACTGAATCAGTTGGCCTCAAGTAAAGCAAATCATCTTCCATATTATGAGTGGGCCTCAGTCAATCAGTTGAAGGCCTCCAGGCTATAAATAGGCATTTTTCCAGAACATTATTCTTGTTGCCTGACCTATGGATTTAGAGACACAAGCCTGTAGTGATCTCCAGCCTGTTGCCTAACCTGCAGATTTTGGATTGCCAGCCCTTTACAGCCCTTTACTTCAATTCCTTGAAGTAAAAATTTCTCTCTGACTCTCTATATACATGTATATACATAAAAACCTGTTGCCAGTGAGTCAATTCCAACTCATAGCAACCCTATAGGATAGAAGTAGGGCTGCCCTGTAGGGTTTCCAAGGAGCACCTGGTGGATTCGAACTGCCGACCTTTTGGTTAGCAGCCATAGCTCTAACCACTGCACCACCAGGGCTACTCTATTTTATATATATAAATACACACACATATATACATATATTTGTGTGTATGTATGTGTATACACACAGCCATGTGTCATTTAACATCCATGATATGTTCTGTGAAATAGGATGTATGTGATTTGGATATTACGCAAACATGCCTAAATGGTGAGCAATAGCATATTCTGATTTTCCACCTTCATGCTGCTTAATAACTTTTTGTTAAAGTTATTAAGCAACACGAAGTGTTAATAATCACTTCCAATTGATACTTCTCCTTTGCCTCTTGCTGCTGCTATCACTAGCTGTGGTTTGCTGCATTTGGGAGACATGATGCACTTCATGGTAATATTTTCAAAAGAAAATTAAACAGATAACACTATAACACCCAAGAGATGCACAATACACGAGATTGGGTGCCACTGCTTACGCGTAAAAGCATACACTGTTATATGGTGAACTTTTTATTTGTTTAAGTAGGGAAAGTTCACATTAAAATAATGATAGAAAGTACAGTATAGTACATACATAAGCCAGTCACATAGCCATTTTATGACTATCAAGACATACGTATTAGTGGTCATCTAAGATACAACTATTGGTCTCTACTCATCCAGAGCAAAAGAGAAAAAAGGAATCCAAAGACTAAAAAAAGAAACTAGTCTATACAACCAGTAGTCTTCATGAACAACGACATTACCTACCTTGAGACCAGAAAAGCTAGATGGCGCCCATCTACCACTACAGACCATTCTGACCAGAGATGTAATAGATCATCCCAGGTAGAACGGGATAAAAATGTAGAACAAAACTCAAATTCCTAAAAAAAGCCAGACTTACTGGACCGGTAGAGACTAGATAAGCCCCGAGACTCTCGCCCTAAGATACTCTTTAAACTTGAAACTCAAACCACTCTCAGAGGTAACCTTTCAGCCAAATGACAGATTGGCCCATAAAATAAATATCACCCATGAGTACTGTGCACCTGAAAATTATTGCCTAAATGAAACCAAATGGCAAACATTTACCCTAGACCAAAGATGAGAAGGCAAGGGAAGACAGGGATGCTAGATTAATGGAAACACAACAACCAGAATGGAAATAATGACAGCACTGATACATTGTGAAAAATGCAACCAATGTCACTAAACAATATTGTCATAGTTATCTAGTGCTGTTATAACACAAATACCTCAAGTGAATAGCTTTAACAAACAGAAATTTATTCTCTCACAGTCTAGGAGGCTAGAAGTCCGAATTTAGGGTGCTAGCTCCAGCGAAAGACTTTCTCTGTCTTATCAGCTCTGGGAGAAGGTCCTTGTTATCAATTTTCCCCTGGAACTGGGAGTTTCGCAGCACAGGGACCCCGGGTCCAGAGGACACACTCTGCCACTGGCTCTTCTTTCTTGGTGGTAGGAAGTCCCTCTCCTCTCTGCTCAATTTTCTCTTTCATATCTCAAAAGAGATTGACTCAAAATACATCCTAATCCTGTAGATTGCGTCCTGCCTCATTAACATAACTGCCTTCTGCCTCATTAACATCATAGACGTTAGAATCTACAACATATAGGATAATCACAACAGATCACAAAATGGTGGACAACCACACAATACTGGGAATCATGGCCTAGCCAAGTTGACACACATTCTGGGGGACACTGTTCAGTCTGCAACAAATAGGTATAGAAATTGTTAAATGAGAATCTAATTTCCTGTGTAAACTTTCGACAAAGCACAATAAAACATATCGTTTTTAAAAAGACATATGTATTGTAAGTTACATATGTACTATATCATTATACACCTGGCAGCGCAATCGCTTTGAATACAAGAGACATGAGATACACATGTTGGATGTGGAAAGCTGCAATTTTACACCCAGTTACATCCACTACATCTCATTCTCCAACCGGGATTTCTGAACTCTTTTATAACCTTATGAGACCACAGACGTATATGTAGTTGGACGTTGCCCGAATGGATGTTATGAGGTACATGATTATGTATCACTAGTTCTGTTTCTCTAGAGAACCCCAATTAAGGCAGTGGTCTTAGGAATGATTCCCTATCTTCCTAGCTAATGTCAGAAGGGGGGCCAGATCTGGCTACCATTACTGAACATTTTGATCAAAGGTTCTATAGAAGAATCCTGATCAAAATTGGGGGATATGTGGAACAGAATTTCAAATTGTCATGGAATTCAGACTTTCTGGAGCTATTGAGGCTGAATGAACTCCTAAAACTATTGCCCTGAGATAATTTTTAAATCTTAAACCAAAAATATCCCCTAAGTCTTCTTTAAACCGTAGTTTGCTTAATTAGTAAATAATGTCTACCTTGAGCATTGTGCTCTTTTAAAAAACTACCTATATGGGATCAAATTGACAACAGCAACTTGAAAGGTTAGATAGGAAGCTTAGGGGGCAGTGAGTTTACGTTAATAGTGGAGCAACCACTCAGAAAAGGAGGGTGAGAATGGTTACCAACTTGAAGAATGTAATCAGTGTCACTAAATTGTACATATAGAAAATGTTGAATTGGTGTATGTTTTGCAGTGTATATTTTCAACAACAACAAGCATAAATAAAATAAATTGTTAAAAAGAAAGAAACTCCAAAAGAGAAGGCGGGCAGACTTGTGGCCTGTGCTCCCTCTAACATTGCACTGCACCACGGCTGGGCCCCTCACACTTGGAATGAGGAAGGGTGGCTTTTTGCTTTTTCTGGCTGACTTAGGCCTGCCATCAGAGCAGCATTTGCCCTGGCTGTGGCACTCCAGCCTACTGGTTCCTGTTCCCAGAAGACCTCCTTCAGGAGGTAGACAGTAGTTGCCTCCTCATTGATTCCAGCACCAATGCCTCCTCCTCTGTCCTGGCTGGCAGGAGGGCCTTTCTTTCTGACATGGACGGTGACAGGTAGACAGACAAAAAGTCAGCAGCTAAGTTGGCCACTGAGCCTCCAGTATCCCTGCCATTGTCCCCACACCAGCCTCTCATGCCTGCCCATGATCTATTCTGGCCTTTCCTGCTGGAAGTGGGGTTGTGGGGATACAGACCACTGGGGTTTTCTCTGGAAATGCGGTAGCTATCACAGAACTTGCCAGTTCCCCCTTCCTCTAACACCTGCCATCTCCCCCAGCTGCCCGAGCAGAGACTGTCCAGCCACAGACACGGCTCTTCCTGCCAGGGCCAGTAGTAGGCCCAAGGCGGCAGCCGCCTCAGATGCCTCTGGAAGCCCAAAAGTTTCAGGTTCAAATCTAAACTTAGCAGCCCTGCTGCCCTGGGATTACAAAACAAGTTCTTCCGTGATTTACATAAGAAGATAAGGCCTTTCATCCCTTCACCCTGCCCCAGCTCCTCCTTACCCCAGGGAAATGTTTGTTTCCCCTTAACTCTGCTAAAGGCTCTCCCATACCAGGGATCCCACCCCTCCCTCCTTAAGCCCCAAACAAAGACCTCTCAATACCACATACAGAATAGCATCTGAAGACAGAGAGGACCCAGTTTAGCTTCCTCCCATGTGGTTTATGCATGATCCTGCCCAGCCACAGGGGATTGGACCCTATGACCACTCTGTGACCCTGAGCTTCAGGCTCCTAAAAGGCAACTAAACATACCTCATTTTCCACGGGCTATTACGGACATGGGAACAGTTCCTTATTTACAAAGACTTTAAGAGACACAGGGTGTCTTTAAGAAACATCAGCCCAAGAAAATCCATACTTAGAACACAGAAACAAAAAGGCAATCATTCTCAAAATGTGGTGTGTATGAAAATCACCCAGAGGGTTTGTGGACAGTGCAGGTGGTGGGGCCTCCCTGCTCAAGATTCTCAGTTAGCTTTTCTAGGGTGAGGTCTGGGCACCTGCCCATTTCACAAGCACCCTGAGTGATACTGTACAATAGGCTCAGTGAAAGGCTGTGAGCTTACGTAACATTACGGAAAGAAACTCAGGGTGTGGTAGCTCTAGACACCAGTGCCCCCAGGGTTAAAAACAAAATTAATTCAGAAAATGTTTATTTATAGCCATATTTTTCAAGACCCAGCATCTGTTGTTGTGAGCAGGGGTGCTCCTGTCAGGGCATGCTTCACCTTTTGCCTTCTCTCCTGCCCCTTTTACTCAGAGTTCATTCCTTCAGCCAATCTGCATTGCTGTGGACAGGTTGCTGACACTGCCCTAAAAACTAGGGATATAATATAATATAATATAATGGTGGGGAGAAACAGACACTGTCCCTTTCCTTGTGGAACTTACATTCTAGGGGAGAAAGTAGACTTTGCTCAAATCATCATATAAATAGACCTGTAATTGTGAACTTAGGGAAGTGCCGTGGAAGAAAGGTTCTGAGGAACATGCATTTACTCATTCCACAAATATTTATTGAGCGCCTACAATGGGCCAGACACTCTTGTAGGTATTGGGGATACAGCAGTGAGTAAGATAGACATAGTCCCCCCCCTTTTTGTAGGTATTGGGGATACAGCAGTGAACAAGATAGACATGGTCCCCCCATTTCTTGATGCTTTCAGTGTAGTAGCCGAGACTGACAGTTAACAAGTAAATATGGAATATGACTCAAGTGCTGGTGTCATGTTGAAAGTTAAAACATGGTGTAGGTAGACAGCAATGAGGGGGGCATGGCTATACAGGAGAGTCAGGGAAGGCCTCTCCAAGGAGGTGTCTTTTCAGATGAAATGAGGGTGTATTTAATGGAGGGCCCTGACTTGACCTGAGGAAGGCGGTGTGGTGAGTTGTCTGCAAAGATGGCAGCCAACAACTCCTCCCAACCACTCCTCTTATCAAAAGGTAGAGTCTATTCCCCTCCTTTTAAAACTGGGCTGGGCTTGGGACTTGCTCTGACCAATAGAATGCAGTGGAAAAGATGCCCTGCCAGCTCTGGGCCTAACACTTAGAGACTTGGCAACTTCTGTCCTCCTTCTGTGGTAGCCCTGCGGGCCCTTCACCCTTACCCCTCAAGCACACACGTAAGAAGTCCAACTGCTCTGTTCTGGACAAAAAGCTCAGCCAGCCCTTCGCCTCCAGCCGGCTGAGGTACCAGATATATGAATGAGGCCACCTAGGACATTTCAGCCCCAAGCTCCCAAGAGAAGATGGGACACATGTGCCACATGCATGACCACAGTCAACACCACATGGAAGAGAAGAACCGTCCAGCCAAGCCATTGCACTGGCCCAGGCTTGGGATAAGGATGGCTCAGAATATGGTTGCTATAGATCAAATTGTGCCCTTCATCTCAAAAAAAAAAAAAAAAAGATAGACATGTTGATGTCCTAACCCATGGTACCTGTGAACTTGACCCTATTTGGAAATAGGGTCTTTAAAGTTATGAATTAAGTTAACATGAGGTCATACTGGAGTGGGGTGGGTCCTAATCCAATCTGAGTGGAGTTCTTACAAAAGAGAGAAGCCGCAGAGAGACAATCAAAGGAAAAATGCCATGTGATGCTGTAGCTGCAAGCCTAGAAGCTCCCAGAAGCTGAGAGAGGGCCATGGAACAGATTGTTCCTCAGAGTGTGAGAAGGAATCAACATGGCTGACACCCCCAGGTAGGATTCCCAGCCTTCAGAGCTGTGAGACAACATATCTCTCTTTTTATAAAACACTCATTGTGTGGTATTTTGTTACAGCAGCCCTGGGAAAGTAATACAATGGTGAAGGCAGCATTGGGGGTGGAGAGAAGTAGATGAATTAGATTTCTTCAGAAAGTAGGCTCAGTAGGATTTGGTGATGGAGGTAATGTTTCTGACTGTGTTTCTTGCTGTGTAACTGGGGGGCTGGGGCTGCCCCTACTGAGTTGGAAGAGCTGGAGGAGGAGCACACTTAGGCAAAGATAGTGAGTTTTGGTTTAACCAATGGAGGTGCCAACCTCCTGTCTTTTCCACCACCCCAGGCTGGGCAGGGAGAGGGAAGAGGGGTTTGCCTCTGTGATCATCAGCAGTCTTGGCTGTGGGGAGCTGATGCAGGGTGAGAAGCTGAGGGTGATTCCAACTCTCAGGGTCTCTCCCCTGATGCAAACGCTTGGGGACAAAGCTCTGAATCACAGAGATACTAAGGAAGAGGGGTTAACAGTGTCTGTAGGAAAAATGGAGAGGGAAATAAATGAAGTCTGCCTGATTTTTTTTTTAACAAGTGTATTATTAAACATTTGACAAAAATGATAGGAAAACGTACCATCCCCTGTGGAACCCTGTTGTCACACACCCTGGCTGGCCTTATTTGAGGCTTCCCTGATCCAGGGAGAGGCCCTTACAAGCCAGCCCACCTGTGTCCAGCCCTGCAGGCAAGGTGCTTCTCTGTGGCCCTGGGCTGGCTGTGCCCTGGGTGCACTACCTCCCATTCACCCACAGGTGGCAGCACACTCCATATCTGTCACCCAGGAGCCATTCCCACCATCAGCTGGGCTCACTCTGCAAGGGCTTTGTATAGTGACAAATTCTCAAAAGAGCTTTTTCCTGTGCATGAAATAGGCACCAGTCTTTCTCATTTACAGATGAGGAAACTGAGGCTGGTTAGGGAAAAATTCCCAGCCTGAAATCTGGATAGAAGCTCTTCTTCATACAAACATCTCAAGCCCACTAGGGGCAGGGTGGAGGCTGGACTACTTTTCTGACCCTGCTCCAAGGGCAACCTGGCCTCTTTACAGCTAAATGCTTTCACTTGAATCACACACATTATATGTGTACTTTTATGTGTGTGTGTTCATTTTTCTGAGAAAATCCAGTGGTTCTCAACCAGGGGTAATTTCACTTCCAGATGGGCATTTGGAGCCCTGGTGGTGCAGTGGTTGAGAGCTATGGCAAGCTAAGGCTGCTAACCAAAAGGTCAGTAGTTCGAATCCACCAGCCATTCCTGGAAACCCTATGGGGCACTTCTACTCTGTCCTGTAGGGTCATTATGAGTTACAATACCTGGAGATATTTTTAATTGTCACAACTAAGGGGTGAGGGGTGTGCTACTGGTATCTAGCTCGTAGAGCCCAAGGATGCTGCTAACCATTATACACAGGACAGACCCTCACAAGTAAGAATTACCAAGTCTAAAATGTCACTAGTGCCAAGGTCAAGGACCACTGATTAAATCAGACCCTAACAATAGTCGATGGCCCATGAAGTCCTTGAACATCCCCATATCAAGGGCCTTCTGTCAAAGCCTACTCCCCCCTTCTTCCTTCCCCCTCAGCAGCTATGAGAGGCCTCCTGTTGTCTCCTTCACCTGCTTGTTTTCCCTCGGCCCTCATCTCATTCAGGTCCTCAAGGAACAGCTCCTGAGCAGCAAGCTGTGCTGGACCCTGGAGAGACCATGGGGGTGCATCAGTTTCCTATGACTTCTCAGATTACACGTAGTCCCTGAAATACCACCTATTTGAGTTGTATCGAACCGCACTTAGGACCATCTATTTTTTGTTTTTTAACATCTTAATATGTACTGCATACAATGAAGTGCATAATTTGCTGATGTTATCATTCTCAGATGCTAACTCGCAGATGTTCAATTTTATGATTTACTATTCAAAACTGTCATATAATAGGCTACGGCTTGGTCTACAATGAAGTTGGTGTTGATGTTGGGAGTCTTCACAGAAAATTGGGCAATGTTCAACTCTAACGACAACAACTGAACTGCGCATGTGCCTAACAGCCGTTAGGACTCCAACTTCATTGTTACGTCACTGACGCTAACTTGTAGACCAGGCCTGTAAAGCGTGATCTTATTCAGCATTTTGTACCATGGGAAGCATGAGCTATTAATCTGAAGCTGAGTTGTTCAAGTTTCTTTAATGGTAATACCTGCACTGCTTATACCCCTGACAAATATGTCTAGCAAAAGAACTCGTGCCACTGAAAGTTCTAATCCAAAAAAGAAGGGGACGGAAGCTCTAGACATGGATATAAAGATGAAGATCATTAAGGCCTATGATAACGGAAAGAAAGTCAGAGAAACAGCACACGAGGAAAGGACTGTCTCATTCTACCATTTCAACAATCGCTAAGGATAAAAATGGGATTTTGGAGGCAGTTAAAGGAGCAATTGGCATAAAATCCACAATTTTTACAAAGAAGCAGCAAGGGCCAGTCCACAAGATGCAGAGGCTGTTGACGATTTGGATAGAAGGCCAAATCCAGGAAAGGCTTTCTATGAGTTTACTTACGATGGAAACGAAGGCATGCAGGTATTGGGCTTAGGTCAGCACTGACTTATGACAGAATCATTGGAACGGAACCCCATCGCAAGTTAGGGACTAACTGCATTTGCTCAGCATACAGATTGAATAAGTATGGTAAACGGACACAACCTGACACACCTTTTCTGATATTAAACCACGCAGTATCCCCTTGTTCTGTACAAACAACTGTCCTTTGGTCTTTGTACAGGTACTGCCTGAGCACCATTAAGTGTTCTGGAATTCTTATTCGTTGCAATGTCATCCATAATTTGTTATGATCCACGCAGCCAAAAGCCTTTGCATAGTCAATAAAACACAAGTAAACATTTTTCTGGAATTCTCTGCTTTCAGCCAAGGTCCATCTGACATCAGCAATGATATCTCTGGTTCCACGTCCTCTTCTGAATCTGGCTTGAATTTCTGGTAGTTCCCTGTTGATGTACTATTGCAACCATTTTTGAGTTATCTTCAGGAAAATTTTACTTGCATATGATATTGTTCAATAATTTCTACATTCCATTGGATCACCTTTTTTTAGAATGGGCATGTATATGGATCTCTTCCAATCAGTTGGCCAGGTAGGTGTCTTCCAAATTTCTTCGCATAGACAAGTGAGTGCTTCCAGCATTGCATCTGTTTGTTGAAGCATTTCCATTGGTATTCCATTAATTCCTGGAGCCTTGTTTTTCGCCAATGCCTTCAGTGAAGCTTGGACTTCTTCCTTCAGTACCATCAATTCTTAATAATATGCTACCTTCTGAAATGGTTGAATATCAATCAGCTTTTTTTTGGTACAGTGACTCTGTGTATTCCTTCCATCTTCTTTTGATGCTTCCTACGTCGTTCAATCTTTTGCCCGTAGAATCCTTCAATATTGTGACTTTAGGCTTGAATTTTCTCTTCAGTTCTTTTGACTTGAGAAATGCCGAATGTGTTCTTCCTTTTTAGTTTTCTAACTTTAAGTCTTTGCATGTTTCATTATAGTACTTTATTTTGTCTTCTTGAGCTGCCCTTTGAAATCTTCTGTTCAGCTCTTTTACTGCATCATTTCCTCCATTCACTTTAGTTACTCTACATTTTCAAGAGCAAGTTTCAGAATCTCCTCTGACATCCTTTTAGGTCTTTTCTTTCTTTCCTGTCTTTTTAATGACTTTTTGCTTTCTTCATGTATGGTGTCCTTGATGTCATCTCACAACTCTTTTAGTCTTTGGTCATCATCGTTCAGTGTGTCAAATCTATTCTTGAGATGGTCTCTAAATTCAGGTGGGATATATTTTTTTTTATATTCAAGGTTGTACCTTGGCTCTTGTGGACTTGTTTTGATTTTCTTCAGCTTCAACTTGAACTTGCATATAAGCAATTGATAGTCTATTCCAAAATCAGCCCCTTGCTTTGTTTTGACTGATGATATTGAGCTTCTCCATTGTCTCTTTTTAGAGATGCAGTCCATTTGATTCCTATGTATTCCATCTGATGAGGTCCCTATTATAATTATTTTATGTTGTGGAAAAAAGGTACTTCCTATGAATAAATCGTTGGTCTTGCAGAATTCTGTCATGCAATCTCTGGCATCATTTCTATCACCAAGGCCATATTTTCCAACTACTAATCCTTGTTTGTTTCCAGCCTTTGCATTCCAATTACCAGTAATTACCAGTGCATCATAATTGCATGTTTGATCAATTTCAGATTGCAGAAGTTGGTAAAAATCTTCATTTTTGGCATTAGTGGCTGGTGCATTAATCTGTAAATTTGTTGGTGTATGGATACCATTGTACTTCAGGATAGATCTTGAAATGTTCTTTTTGATGATGAATGCAATGGTGTTCCTCTTCAATTTGTCATTCGCAGCATAGTAGACCATGTGATTGTCCGATTCAAAATGGCTAACACCAGTCCATTTTAGCTCATTAATGTCTAGAGTATCAATCTTCAAACATTTCATTTTTGATGACTTCTAATTTTCCTTGATTCATACTTCGTACATTCCAAGTTCTGATTACTAATAGATGTTTGCAGCTGTTTCTTCTCATTTTGAGTCATGTCACATCAGCAAAAGCACGTCATGAAACCTTTACTCATTCCATGGCATTAAGGTCAACTCCAATTTGAGGAGGCAGCTCTTCCCCAGTGATATTTTGAGTACCTTCCAACCCGAGGGGCTCATCTTCCAGCACTTATATCAGACGATGTTCCACTGCTATGCATAAGGTTTTCACTGGCTAATTTTTTTTTCCAGAAGTAAATTGTCAGGTCCTTCTTACTAGTCTCTCTGAGTCTGGAAGCTCCGCTGAAACCTGTCCACCATGGGTGACCCTTCTGGTATTTGGAATACTGGCGGCATAGCTTCCAGCATCACAGCAACACTCAAGCCACCACAGTACAAAAACTGACAGACAAGTGGTAGATTCAGCCCATAACAGGGGATAAAAGCAGACACAGTCCCTGACTTTCTTCACAGAGCTCATAGACTACAGACAGAAGCAAAGTATTTGTAAATGTGACCAGTGCTATGGTGGCGACAAACAAGGGACTAAGACACCAAGGGGGCCAACTTCAACAAAGATGGTTGCAAAGGCCTCTGAGAAGGTGATAGTTGAACTAAGGTCTGAAGAAGGAATTGTCCCCTGTTATTAAAAACACAATATAATACTAGCATACGTTTCTTTAAATTACCCAGAGTCCTCTCCCCACTCATCTACCATAACTACAACTGTGGTCTTTTTTTTTTATAATAAGTTCCTTTCCAGACCCTGTCCATGTGTCTACAGCATTGCAACCATCCTGTAAGTATATATTTTGTATCATAACATTTTTCTCCCAAGTTGCTATATATTCTGGTGATGATTATTTGTAACAGTGCTCAATGTTTCACTGTGGCAAGAAGCCCCATTTTCTAGATGATTCTCCAATTGCTGCTCTTTTATACTGTGGGAAGGAACATCCTTGTAATCTAATAGAGCTTCAGGAATGATGCTCAGTTTACCAATTTCTCTGGCCTGAGCTGCCTTCCCCCACCCCACCCTGTGAATCTCTACTGAGGCAGATGAGATGGCCACCATCTCATAGTGGGAAGAGAACTTTGAGGCCAGGAGCCCAGTGATGCTCAAACCTGAGAGTGCTTTAGGGATCATTGGGGGACCTTGATCAACTACAGATTCCTGGGCCCTGTCCCATTTGCTCAATCAGAATCTTGGGTGTGGGCCTGTGTGGAGGATTTAAAATATGCCCACAAATTCTTTGACAGCCTTCCCTTCAAAGGGTGGATCCTAATTCCCCTCTCCTTGAATGTGACATGTATTTAGTGACTCACCTCTAGGGAAAAAAATACAACAGAAGCAATGCTATGTGACTCGCGAGGCCAGGTCATAAAGCCATCGGTATTTCTGCCTTGCAGTCTTTTGGATCACTGGCTCTGGGAGGAGCTGGCTGCTATGGCACGAGGACACTCAGCAGTCCCGAAGTGGCCCATGATGGCCCATACCCTTCCACCAACAGTAGGCTGGCCAGCCATCCCTGTTTGCCCAGGATTATCTAGTTCTCATGACAAAAGTCCTATATCACAGAAAACCTCTTAGTTCTCAGAAAATGGAGGTCGGTGGTCACCCTAACTACAGCATCGACTCTTCAGCCACGTGAGTGAGAAAGTAGATCCTCCAGTCCCAGCCAAGCCTTCGGATGACTGCAGCCCTGGCCAAAATGTTGATTGCAACTTCATGAGAGACTCCAAGCCTGAAGTACTCAGCTGAGTCACTCTTAAACCCTTGACCTACACAAAGTATGTGAGCTAATAAAGGTTGACTGTTGTAATAAGCCACTGCCTTTTGGAGTAATTTATTTTGCAGCAATATATAAGTAATATACTGAGGAATCTGTATTTTGTCACATCTATGAATCAGCATTTGGAACCATAGATCTAGTCTTATTCCCTAAAGCAGAACTTCTCAATAGAACTTACTGTAATGATGGAATAGTCTTACATCTGTGCTGTCCAACATGACAGTCACTAGGCAAATGCGGCTAGCGAGCACTGGGAATGTGACCAGCGTGACCAAGGAAATGAATTTTTAATTTATTTAATTTCAATGAGTTTAAATTTAAGTAGCACATGTGTATGATTTCATTCATATACGATTGTCAAAATGATAAAATTATGGAGATAGGAAACAGATTAGTGGTTACCAGGGGTCAGGGATGATGGGGGGAAATGTGGTGGGTGTGACTATAAAGGGTAGCGCAAAGGAGGTTTTTGTGGAGATGGAATATTTCTGCACCTTGATTGTGGTGGCAGTCACACAAATCTATACACGTGAGAAAATGGCATAGAACTTGTCACGGATTGAATTCTGTTCCCCACTTACTCATGAAAATGACCTTGGTCGAAAATAGGATCTTTGAAGGTGTTATCAGTTAACATGAGGTTGTATCAGAGTAGGATGAGTCCTAATTCAATTTGAGTAAACCAAAAAAAAACCAAACCCATGGCTGTCAAGTCGATTCCGACTCATAGTGCCCCTATAAGACAGAGTAGAACTGCCCCATAGTTTCCAAGGGGCACCTGGTGGCTTCGAACTGCCAGCCTTTTGGTGAGCAGCTGTGGCTCTTAACCACTACATCACCAGGGTGAGGTCAGATGCCATGTGGTGCTGCAGCTGGAAGCCACAGAAAACTTGGAGCTACTAGAAGCTAGGAGAGAGGCATGAGCAGTTTCTCCTTCAAAGCCTCAGAAGGAATCAACATGGAAGCAATCAACACGACCGACACTGTGATCTCAGAACCTCAGTCTCCAGAACTGTGAGAACAATGCATTTCTGTTCTTACAAGCCACGCTTTGTGGTATTTTGTTAGGGCAGCCCTAGGAAACTAATGCAAAACTATACACATACATTGTGCCAATTTCTATTCCCAGTTTGGTACTGTGCTATAATGATATAAAATGTAACCACCGAGAGAAACTGGGTAAAGGATACACAAGACCTCTCTGTACTATTTTTGCAACTTCCGGTTAATTTATAATTATTTCAAAATGGAAAGCTAAAACATAAAGTTTATGAAATAAACACAAAGCATTAAAAAGCACCTGTGGCTAGTGGCTACCCCGTTGGACAATGCAGCCCTGAATAATGCACAGATCCCCCTGCAATGTCCCCTGCTCAGCTAGCCTCTGCTCAGGCACTTTTAGTGACAGAGAACTCATCTCTCCACAAGGTGCTGCCTGAAAGCTCTAATAACAAGAAAGTTCAGACCAGAGCGTTTCACAGTCAGGAGCTGGGACTTTATTCTTGCCCAAGTGCTAATGCCCCACCCTTAACATCATTCACAATGTGAGTATGTGTGAGACAGCACGGGGCAAGTGCTTATGACTACAGCCTGTAGCACTATGACTCAATTCTCCCAAGCCTCTTCTTGGTTCAAACTGCTATAAAACCATTGTTTTCAGAAATGTTCTGGAATGTTCTCTGAGCCTTCAACTGGCTCAAATACATCCTCTACCAATTAATTATGTCCTTTCACCTTTGCTAGCTGGCCCACCACAATCAAAGTAGTTCTGTTTGGTATCAATAGGGTAGTAAGTTTGAAAGCCACCTTGGACAACAAAACCAGGAGGGAGAGTCAATTAATAGTCAGCCCTCCAGTTGATGCAAGGTGTGTTTCTGTTGGTTTTTTAATACTATCATTGAAGTAAAGACACAAAATGAACAAATGCTGTAGAAGACCTATAGGTTCCCAATGAAATGTCCACAGACACTAATTTAAAGGCCCAATTGTGTCTTTGAAACATTCTCTACTGTGGTGATCATGATTGTTGTCTCATTGACCTACATGCCTCTGAATTTTGAGAACCCACACAAGGGAAGTGAAGCATGTTCTTCAGAGAGAGTTCAGAATTTCTCCTCCCTACATCACTCACACTTCCACACTGGGTGGCAGAGGACCAGGGAACCAACCTGTAAGTGTTACATTCAAAACCCTGGTATCATCTGGAGAGCTCTAAAAAGTATTGATGCTTGCCCCACCCCAAGAGATGATGATTTAATTGGTCTGGGGTAGCAGCCTCACACACACATTTGTACATTCACAGATACATCATCCATCACCCCTGTCAATTTTCGAAGATTTTCTTCATCTCAGAAAGAAACCCTATACATTTGGCTATCACCCCCCCTTTATCACCTGCCCCCAGCCCTAAGAAACTACTAGTGTACTTTCTATCTAACAGATTTCCCTGACCTGGACTTTGATATGAATGGAATCATATAATATGTGGTCGTCTGTGACTGGCTTCTTTCACCGATCCTGATGTTATCAAGGATCACCTATGTTGTAGCATATATCAGTACTTCATTCCTTTTTTATGATCGCATAATATTCCATTCTATGGATGTGCCATATTTGGAAAGCACCCTGGTGTTTCTACCCTGCCGCCAGGCCAGAGGGAGACCGGGTTGCTATTAGAGAGTTAGCCACCAGGTGGCGCCAGAAGCCGACCGAAAAAGCGCTGCGTATTGGGCCTTGGCTCCCAGACTGCTGAGTCTCAGGGAGAAGGAGCCAGAGTGGGCAGCCCTCAAAGTTGGGATTGCAGGCACCAGCCTCTGGCCACTGGGCGCTTTTTTCACTCTAGAAGGCGTTTCCCCTAAATTTCTGGACTGTTCTTAGTTGGAGCCTTGGTGGCCCTTAGAGATTTCAGGGGGCTCCCAGAAGTATCCCCTCTCCCCTCATATACAGAGGGCATCCCCACATACCTATAAGCTGGACAACTAAGAAAGAAAACAAAAGGGCACCAGCAAACCTCCTTTCAGGTGCAGGAGCTCCAGGGACTCCAAAGCAGACCCCTCCTAGGGCCCGGGAGCTGAGGGGGGATCTTCATTTCTCTGTTGCCCTCCCTTTAAGGTAGGGCAGCACTCCCATGTTAAAAGAAGCAATGATTCCATGTCCCTCCAAAGCGCCCTTTGAGGAAAACCCCAGGTTACACAATAGCATCTACTCTCCAAATGAGACCAAGAGGGGTCATTCTATGAAGTCACTCCCCACTCCGAGTTACTTTAATTTTCTAAGAGTTAAACATGCATGCTCTGATCCTTTTAAATCTGTTGCAAAATTCTGTCTGTGCTTCCCTTTACTCTCTGAGGAGAGGGTCTGTAGTTTTCACTAGAAAGATTAAAAATACAAATATTAAGAACTGCCAAGGCAGATGGACTTTAGTAAATAAACTTAAAATATCTGTGATCTAGTTAAGGAGTCCTGGTGGCACAGTGTTTAAGTGCTTGGCTGCTAATCAAAAGGTCGACGGTTTAAACCCACCAGCCACTCCACTGGAGAAAGATGTGGCAGTCTGCTTCTGTAAAGATTACAGCCTTGGAAACCCCATGGGGCAGGCCTACTCTGTCCTTCAAGGCCACTATGAGTCAGAATCGACTTGACAGCAATGAGTTTGGTTTGGTTAGGGATACAGTTAACTTAGCCTAGACTAAATGTGCTCACTGCGTTTACCGCACGGCCACTGGCCCCAGTGAAGGTGAAGCACTGAACTTTTCTCTTGAGGATTCAAGGGCTTGGCTGGCTCAGGGCCTCTTTCTGAACATCTCTGGTCACTTGCAGGCTCTGCACATGGTACAGGTGACTTCTTTTCTTGGAAAATGTCAGAAAAGAGTAGAACTGTCCCATAGGGTTTCCAAGGCTGTAATCTTTACAGAAGCAGACTGTCACCTCTTTCTCCTGTGGAGCAGCCGGTGGGTTCAAACTGTCGACCTTTTGGTTAGCAGCCAAGCACTTAAACACTGTGCCACCAGGGCTCCTTAACTAGATTGCAGATATTTTAACTTTCTTTATTGAAGTCCATCTGCCTTGGCAGGTCTTAATATTTGTATTCTTAATCTTTTCAGTGAAACCTGCAAATTCCTTGAACTAATCTTTTCTGCCTCAGGCGCCTGCATACCCTGTGGGAGGGATCACAGGCCCAGTGGGTGTAAGTCCATGGATCTGTACCTTGGGTGGTGTGGGGGCCTCTACCAGACCAGAGGGAGATGAAGGGAAGAGTCTGGGCTAGGGAAGGCCAGGCCCGATGACCAAGACCCCAGGCAGGATGCTGAGTGCTTTCCAACAGGCCCAAGCTGGCTGCTCAGAGTCTGCCCTGGAAGTCAGTCCGTGAGCAGCATGGGATTCTGTGATGTGTCTTCAGAGTGGGGGTGAGAGCAACAGGGTGGGCTGAGCCAATGGCTCATTTCAGCAGGAGGAAGCTGAAGTTCAGATAGGGCAGCTCTTGCCCATTGTCACACAGCAAGGAGCCTTAGAGCCTGGCCTCCTGCCTTCCCTGAGGGCCCTCCCCTTGGCCCCATGAGGCGCTCGACTCCGAACATCCTTTGCTGGGATCAGAGGGCATCCCATAGGAGCAGGGCCCACCTAGGGTGGGCTGGCCAGCCAGTCCTCAGCAGGACCAAGGTGGCCCTGGCCACTGCCCGCCCCTCCCTGGATGCCCTCCTACAACCTGCCTGGCCGGCCACCCTCGAAGCTCCTGGGGTGACCCATTTCCCTCACTCTCCTCTGCAGCTTCAAAACAAACCAAAATGCAGACCAACATCCTTTGTTTGTTTTGGGGGATCAGAGAAAGGGGAAAGCAGCTCTGTGGGTTTGCACTTAAAAACAAAACCGCTCTGAGCTGCCCAAGCAGAAACCAAACCAAAGGTGAACTCAGAGGCCAGAAACCCTCCTGGCAATGCCGTCTCAGGATGAGTCAAGGGAGGGCGTGGTGGGCTCAGAAACAAGGCCGCCCCCTGACCCGCAGCTGAGGCCTAGGACAGGAGAGCAGCTCGGTGGGCTGAAGGCCACAGCCACCCCACACTCACCCTGAGCAATTCTGGGCATGGCAAGGTGCCAGGCCCTCAGAGAGGCGAGCTTTCTGGGTCACTGGGGCCAGACCTCCCCACCTCACATGGAGCGGTGGGGAGACCCTGGGCACCCCGATGGACTCTGGACCTTCCAGCACAGCCACCTACCCTTCATCTTAGCATCCCTTTAGCCCGCAGGTCCATGCTGGGTGCCAGGGTGAAGCAGACCTGGCCTCTGCTCTGAGGGAGCTCCTAGCCACCAGGCGAGACCATGAGGGCTGTTTAGCACTGGGTGCTGTAAGGTAAGTATGGCCAGGCACTGTCTTACCTGCCTATTGGACTTGCCTGACTCCTGCCTACAGAAGGAAGCACATGGAAGGACAGACAGGATGCTCCCCTGTGGGGGAGCTATGGGGGTTCCCCCCTCTTGGCACCTAGGGTATGGACCCTGCCTGGACTTTTTCCTGAGGTTTCAATGAGGGGATGGGAGCAGCTGAAGGCAAACACATGGAGGCCCAGCTGGTGCTGTTGGCTCCTGTCAGAAGCCTCAGTGAACACGTATGAGCCGGGGGTTTGGGGGGCGGGGTGGCAGGAGAACAGTGATCAAAGACTCAGAGAAGACGGTGGGTCAGCTGGCAGTAACATCATCAACACTGAATGGCCAGAGAGGCTCCCCCTAAGTGGACTACAGAGGATTCCTCACTTCTAACAGTGTCAGCTTTACAGTCTCATTTCAGCTCCATGACTATCTAGCTTCGTGGCCATGAGGCAGCTAGGGTTCAGAGAAGCAAAGCAACTTGCTCTGGGTCACGCAGCAAGCCAATACCAGAGGTAGGGCTGGGGCCAGGTCAGCATCCCCTCCCCCCGGAATCAGCCCACCTAGAGCAGGACTCTGGAATGTGGGACTGGCTGGTGGGAGGTGGCTGAAGAGGGCTCCTTGACTCCTTTCTTAGTATCCTGGCCCAGGATGGGTTGGGATGGATTTCAGCCTGAGCTCCTCCATTTTTTAAACTACTATTTTGTAAGTTTTTGGCAATGAGTTGAGCACTGACTTCCATTCTCTCATTTAACCCTCGCTCCTGCCCAAGCAGTTAGATGCCTTCAGTAATCCATTTCAGAGAGAACGGCGCTGAGGCACAGAAACATTGCTCAGCCAGCCCAAGGGCTCAAACCCAGCCTTTCTGACCCCAGAGCAGGGGCTCATCCCTGCTCAGTACCCTGCCTCCTACCCGTCTCTTTACCAATGGAATTTTGAGATTGCACGTCCTTGTTCCTATGATAACTACCCGAGAGTTGGGACTCCAATACCCAGAGCAGGTTGTGATTGGGAGCCTAAATTTAAGAGACTTATCTCCCCTTGCAGGGGGCAGATTCTGACATCTGTGCAGGACCCAGACTCCTCCCTCTTCCCCTCCCCAGCAGGGGCTCCCATCGTGTGCAGGTGTGTGTACAACGGCCCCACCAACGGCTGCTAACATCTGGTACCCCAACCCCCATCCTCCCTACCTGGGTCCACCTCAGCTGCTGGCCCCACAGGGAAGCCTCAAATGCCATGTGTTTATCAAAACTTTCAAGGCATTGTTAAGCTAAACTAGCTGGCATTTCACCTCCCTCCGTGGAACAGAAGCACCCTCTCTTCCTTCAGAATCGCGTCCCAACATCTCTGTGGAACCATCTCTATGGGTTTGCATGCACAAAAACCTATTTGCGCATGTGTGCACATACCTATCTCTGTGTGTTATGTGTGTACATAGACATATCTGTGTGTTTTTGTGTGCCCATACCTATCTGTGTGTGTGTTTGTGTGTGCACATACCTCTCTGTGTGTATGTGTGTGTATATAACTGTGTGTGTGTTTGTGCGTGCACATACCTGTGTGTATGTGTGCATATATACCTATCCATGTGTATATCTGTGTGTGTACATACCTATCTGTGTGATTGTGTGTGTACACACCTATCTCTGTGTGTACATACCTATTTGTGTGTGTCTTTGTATGTGTACATACCTATCTGTGCGTGTGTGTGTGTGTGTGCACATATATGTGGGTGCCTATCTAGGTGTGCCTCTGAGAATAGAAATGACCATGCAATGTGCCGAGCGGTGTGTAATTCTTCATGGGAATGGCAGGGCAGTTGTGGCCTTCTGGAGGCCTGGTCCCAAGACACGCCCAGAACAGGGGTCCAGCAAGTCCCTATAAGGCCCACCCTCTGCAAGGCCCCACTCTTTGTCCCCCCGGCCACATCACAGGACCCAAATCCCCAGGACTTCAGGGGACAGTGTTACAGCTACCTCCATGGAAACGTCACAAAATCAGTTAAAATGATTCCAGGCGTAAAAAGACCAGACTTAATGGTCTGACCGAGACTAGAAGGACCCCGGAGGTCATGGCCCCCAGACCTTCTGTTAGCCCAAGACAGGAACCATTCCCAAAGCCAACTCTTCGGACAGGGATTGGACTGGACTTTGGGATAGAAAATGATAGTGGTGAAGAGTGAGTTCCTTGGATCAAGGGGACACTTGAGACTATGCAGGCAGCTCCTGTCTGGAGGGGAGATGAGAGGGCAGAGGGGGTCAGAAGCTGGCTGAATGGACATGGAAATAGAGAGTGGAGAGAAGTGTGCTGTCTCATTAGGGGGAGAGCAACTAGGAGTATAGTATATAGCAAGGTGTATATAAATTTTTGTATGAGAGACTGACTTGATTTGTAAACTTTCACTTAAAGTACAATAAAAAAAAAAAAAAAAAATGATCCCAGGCCCTGCTGGCCTAGACTTATCAACCCTGGCCACACCTGTCCACCAAGGAAGGACAGCGTGTGGCCCATCTGGCTGCCACCCCACTGGCTCACAGGGAGAATAGCTGAAGCCCTGTGTTTGAGTTTCCTATTGCTGCTATAACAAATCACCACAAGTTTAGCGGCTTAAAACAACACGGATTTATTATCTGACAGTTCTGAAGGTCAGAAATCCTAAAATCAATGTGTCAGAGAGCTACATTCCTTCTGGGGGCTCCAGGAGAGAATTGTTTCTTTGTCTTTTCCAGTTTGAAGAGGCTGCCTGAGTTACTTGGCTCCTGGCCTTTCCTCCGTGTTCAAAGCCAGCAGCAGCGTAGCATCTTCAAATCTTTCTGACTCTTCTTTTGTCGTCACATTTCCTCTAACTGGAACCCTCCTGTCTCTGCCTTTGAAGGCCCCCTGTGACCTCGGATAATCCAGGATAATCTCCCCATCTCAACATCCTTAATCACATCTGCAAAGTTCCTTTTGCCACATGAGGCAGCATATTCACGGGTTCTGGGGATTAGGAACCGGAGCCTGCTGGCAGGGTCATTATTCTGCCCACCACACCCAGAAAGGGAGGGGCCAAATGGAGAGACCTGCCCACGGCTTTTCAGCCTGAAGGGGCCAAGTGAAGGCCAGAACTCAGGCTGCAAGCCCCCCATTTCTGGGACCCTTTGGAAAATACCTCAGGAGGGAGGAAGAGAGGCCTGCCCCAAACTTAAGCTAGTCCATCAAAAATGCTGCACACAGAGTTGTCCGTAGCACCTGATTTGCTTTTCATCCCAGTTCCACCACCTACAGAAGTGATCTCGGGCACGTGGCTTCATGTCTCAGGGCCTCAGCTACCTCCAGCCCATTGTGAGGATGAGGTGAGCCTGCAATGTGGCTGCATTGTCAGAGTATGGCAGTGGTCTTAGCCCCCAGCCCCCACGCCCTGATTCATTACAAGGGAAGGGCGCACACGTGGCCCCAGCAGGGCTGGTCACCGAGAGAATGCCCACGACCATTGTTGCCATTTTCCTAGAAACTTCTCAGTGAATGAAGCCTTTGATACCTAAGTGGGTCACAGAAAAGGAACAAAGAGAGTTTTTTCGTGTGTGTGAAAAGCTTCCTGCTGGTGGGGGGAGCAGCCCTGATCAAGAAAGGACTGGGTGTCTGTGATCATTGTGCAGTCACTCTGGCAAGCCATCTGGGGACACCCTGGGGCGCTGGGCCAACGGGAAGGCTACAGAGATTCAGTAAATGTCCCCACAGCTTGTGGGTGCAGAGGCGCAGTGTGGGGGGAGAAGCAGCATCAGAGGTGCTGCCAAGGCCTGGGGAAACTATGAAGGCTTCTGGAGCAGGAGGCTTGGGCTGGGCATCAGAGGAGGACTATTCCCAATGGAGAGAGAAAAGATGGTCTCGTGTCCATCCCCATGACATAAGGTCTTCATCAGCCCCCACAGGAGGACACTCAGAGGACCGCAGGGTAGCAGGGGGCTGCAGGGCCTCCTTAACCCCCTTCCAATGCTTCCTCCTCATTGTCATGTTGCTAACAAGTATGTTATCAGCTCATAGCACTGCATGCCCCACCATCAGTTGTGGAGGATACAGGGGTACTACAGAGATCTTTACCGACTCTGAGAATAGACTCAGCATCAGAGCTGGAAGGGCCATAGGAATCAACGAGCAAGCTCCTTCATCATACAGGTGGGGAAACTGAGGCACAGAGAGGGTAATTCAGTCCTTCATCCATCCATCAGATGCATTCCTTTGAGGTGTCTCCTTTTTGCCCTTCTGTTTCCCTTTGTGACTTGGCAGCCTCTTCATGCAAGGTGGATATATATATGTGAAGCCAGTCAGCACATGGCCCAGTGTGGTCCCATGCAGGGCTGTGGGGCTGGCTGGGCAGTGATGGGGCTCCTGTGCTGGTGTCTGGAGAGCTCAGTTCACCTCAGTGCTCAGCATTTTATAGCGTCCACAGCATAGCTCAACATTGGATCATAAAGGGCTAATCAACACTTTACATCATTTTTCTCTGGTTTTTAAATACTATGTAGAAACCTCATTACTACTTCTAAAAGAATTGCATACTCATTAAAGAAAATTGGGCAATATAGAAAGAAAACCCTGGTGGTGTATGGTTAAGTGCTAGGACTGCTAACCAAAAGGTCGGCAGTTCAAACCCACCAGGTGCTCCTTGGAAACTATATGGGGCAGTTCTACCTCTGTCCTACAGTGTTGGTAGGAGTCAGAATCGACTCAACAGCAATGGGTTTTGGTTTTTATCCAATGATCTCACTATCCAAAGACAAAAAACATCTTAAAACCTATTGCAGTTGAGTGGATTCTGACTCATGGAGACCCCATGTGTGTCAGAGTGGAGCTGTGCTCCATAGGGTTTTCAGTCACTGATTGTCTGAAATAGGTCACCAGGCCTTTCTTTCGAGGCACTCTTGGGTGAACTCAAACCTCCAACCTTTTGGTTAGCAGCCAAGTACTTAACCATTTGCACCTCCCAGGGACTCCTATTCAGAGACAGCCACCACTAATGTCCTGGTCTATTTCCTTCCAGTTTTTTTCCTGGGCATCTTGTGGTTTATTTTGTTAGCACATCTGTGCTCACACTGCATGCATACCTTTTGTTTTTTTAAATTTTGCATGAATTTGTTTACTGCTCTAGCTCCAGTATTTACAACAGTTGTTGTTAGGTACTGTTGAGTCAGTTCCGATTCATAGCAACCCTAAGTACAACAGAATGAATCAGCGCCCAGTCACAGTACTCCACACAAATAAAAAAAAAGGATCTCAATAAATATTTGTTGAATTATGAATGAATAAACATAGGTTATAATTTTTCTATGTTGCACAAAAATAATAATTATGATATGTGACAATTGAGGGCTTATTCTGCACTAAGTGTTTGTGCATATTATCTCATGTGATACAACAACCCTATGAGGTAGGTACTATTGTCCCCATTTTACAGATTTTAAGCTACATAGAGCACTTAAGTCCCAAGGTCACATAGGCAGGTTTCTAACCCAGGTCTGGCTGGCAAGAAGCCTGTATTCCTAGTTGCTGTGTGTCACTGCCTCTCAGTGAACATTTTTAGAAATAGGCATTTAAAATTATTTCACAGCATTCTTTTAAGTACACTTAGCCATTCCTCCATCACTTCACATTTAGGCTATTTTCTGGGTTTTTTTTTTTTTTTTCTTTTTCTTAAAGCTATTAGAAATAACTCTGTAATAAACAACTTTATGCATAACCTGAGTCCATATTTAATGACTATTCGTTAGCAAAGACTCTCCAGAAATTGCATGACTGGTTCACATGGTACAAGCATTTTTAGAGTTTTGAGGCATATTTTTCCATTCAATTTTGTTTTGTTTCACATATGGAAATCTAGAAGGATTAAACCCACCACCTTTTCATCTCTGCTGCCCTGCACTGTTTCCAGCTCCGAAACACCTTCCCCTTCCAGAGGCGTCAGTTCTATTCTCTAGCAGTTGCACAGTTTGGTTTTAAATTATTCAAGCCTTCACTTCTTTAGCTCCTCCTTTAGGGATGCCTGAAAAGAGCCTCCATTTACACTTCCAAGCCTCCTCAGGAGCCCTGCTCTCTCCTCTGGGCTGGGTTGGGGGGAGATGAAAGAGACCCCAGTAGGTGTGAAATACAGAGGCTGGTGCTTTCCTAATTACAGGGAAAGACTGTCCCTTCTACACATGAGTGACTTTCTTTCAATGTCTCCAATTTCTGGTTGGAAACTTCTTAAGTGCACTGGTTGACTTTAAGTGAAGGCAGAACTATCCTCAGGAGAACTGGCTTAAGAAAACCTTTGAAAAATTCAAAGGATGCAAAAATTCTTAAAATGGAATATTAAAAATATGTCAGATTGAGGTAGGGTGTTGATGGGCATACTGGTTTTTGGTGAATTGATTTTACACAAGTGGGTACAGGGGCTGTAATCAAGGTGGAAAGCAGGCACCCCACCCCCAGCCTCCAGAACTAAGGAGTCACCAGGGTATCTGGAGGGTCTGTGAGGGTCTCCAGTGGACATGGTCTCTGGATGGTTCCTGGGTAGCATATTGTGTCACATATAGCTCTATGGTTTGTGCACTGGGTGGAGAAGCCAAACCAAAGAAAACCAAACCCATTGCTGTCAAGTCGATTCCGACTCACAGAGACCCTATAGGACAGAGTAGAACTGCCCCATAGGGTTTCCAAGGAGCAGCTGGTGGATTCAAACTGCCAGCCTTTTGATTAGCAGCTGAGCTCTTAACTACTGCACCACCAAGGCTCCAATATAAACCAAAAAACCAAACCCATTGCTGTCGAGTTGATTCCAACTCATAGCGACCCTATAGGACAGAGAAGAACTGCCCCATAGGGTTTCCAAGGAGCACTTGGTGGATTTGAACTGCCAACCTTTTGGTTAACGGCCGAGCTCTTAACCTCGGCACCACCAGGATTCCAGTATAGTAACAGAGGGCCAAAATCCCACAATACATAACCAAGTCAGGATTTAAACCTGGTCACTATGACTCCAAACCCAAGCCCTAATAGCATTTCCTGCCACTTTTATAAGTAAGGAAACTGAAGCGTGGCATGGTTGTGCCACTTGCCTAGTCACCCAAGAAGTCAGCAAAAAGACATCCAGTTTGTTCCACAATGAGGGAATATCCCATTCTATTCAAAAGCCCCACCCAAAGCCCAGGGAGAGACTGCATGTGGTCAGTCTGCTGTGGGGCACCATCTACCAGCACCAGGTGGTACGTGTAGAATGATCAGGACAGCCTGCATGGAGCCAGACCTGGAAGATTAACAGTTCTGGGCTGGGAGGAAGCCTGGTGGAACAGCGCAGGTTGGGCAGCCCTCCCTCCTGCCTGCCTCAGGAGCTGGTCCCTGCCCTACTGGCATCCCACACCACGTGGGCGAAGCTTTTTCTCCAGCCTCCACCTTGCTGGGCAGCTTGGGTGAGTCACTCAGCCTCTCTGTGCTTCAAACTCTTCAACTGTGAGAGAGAACACATGGCCATAGGGTTGTAAGGAGGTACCCCAACGCCACAGACCACCCATGATGGCAGATACTCAACCAACGCTGCCGCCTCACCTGGAAAAGATGCATGTTTTTCTAAACCACAAGTCAACCAGTCAGAAATAGAGCCCCTTCCCATTCTTTATCTTTATGGTGGATTCCTCCCAGGGCTGGCATTTACTGATCCTCATTAAAAATGTGAAGAACGAAGCACATCAACAGAGCAGTCTCACGTTATGACTTCCTGTGGGTTACGGGTTACGGAGCAGGGAGGAAGGAACAATTACCTCCTTTGTTGTGAGGGTTGCTGTTTGTCACTGACAATGGCATTCTTAAGGAATTATGATATTGAGGATTTAATAACCTTTTGATATATGCAGTAAAACGCTGCAATTACAGCATTTCTGGAAAGTGCTGTCCTCATCTGTTACAGGAATTGACCGAGTGTCTTTTAATTAAGTCGGTTCTAAATGAGACACCTCCTCAGTACGGTAATTTTCTGAATGAAGTTACCCTGAAGTACTAATTAGTTTGTTTTTAATGCTTAATTTACTCTGCCAACATGGTGGTTAGGGTGGGGGTGACCTGCTGGAACTGGACGAGGTCTTGGCAGGCAGGTACAATGTGCAGCAAGTTAGGCCTCTTCGGGTTGGAGACTGTCAAACTTCTAGACTCTACCTCCTGAGAGCTGACCAAAAAAAAAAAAAAAAAACCAAATCGGTTGCCACTGAGTTGATTCTGACTCATGGCGACCCAGTGTGTTGCAGAGGAGAACTGCACTCCATAGGGTTTTCATGGCTGTGGCCCTTCAGACACAGATTGCCAGGTCACCAGGCCTGTCTTCCAAAGCATATCTGGGTGGACTCAAACCGCCAACCTTATGGTTAACAGTCAAACACTGAACCATTTCACCACCTACAGACTCCTGAAAACTGACCATAGACTTCAAATTTAGCTCGGAAATGCCTCAGCTACTGCCCTTCCACCTGATTAACCCAAGGAACCACTTGTCACAGGAAGGTCGGGGATGCACTGCCTTGGAAGGTAACAGTGGCCCCTTCACTGGAGGTGTCAGGCAGAGGGCATTTGGGCATTGGGGAGGAACATGAGCTAGGTGACCTTAGAGGTCACCTCCAGCCCAGGGTCCTCTGAGGTCTCTTGTATTACTCATTCTTTCATCATTCATCAACATTTACTGAAGCCCTTCTCTATGAACTCAGGGATACAGATGAAGAGCAAAGAAGGAAGGATTGCTGCCCTGACGGCACTCACAGTGTAGATGCACTGGGGCAGGAGGTAGATGGACAACCCGTGTGAAGAGAGAGGCAGGCAGGGGGCTCTGGGAACACAGGTAAGGGAAGGGAGGCCCCCAAGGAAGCCACAGGGAGGGTTGGAGGGTAGACACGGGAAGTCGTTTAGAAATGGGAGTTAAACCTACCTAAAAAAAAAGCAAACCAAACCTACTGCCATTGAGTCAACTCCAGCTCATAGAGACCCTAAAGGACAGAGTAGAACTGCCCCACAGGGTTTCCAAGGAGCTGCTGATGATTCCAACTGCTGACCTTTTGGTTAGCAGCTGTAGCTCTTAACCACTACGCCACCAGGGTTTCCTAAACCTACCTAGGCCACTCTTTTTTTCATTTTGTAAAAACATACACAGCAAAACTTTTGCCAATTCAACAATTTTTACATGTTATTATTTCATGATATTGATTACATTCTTCGTGTTGTGCAACCACTATCAGTATCCTTTTCCAAATTATTCCACCACCATTAACATGAACTATGACCTGCTCCACTCTTGATTTTAAGTATGTTCTAGTCAGGGTACAGTGGGGAGCAGAGCAAAGAAAAGGACCCGTTTTTCCTGGGGATTGAGGGGCCTGAGCAGCAGGGCCTTCTGGGGGCAGAGGTTGTGGGTGTCTATCACAGTAACATGGACCTGGATCTAAAAAAAAAAAAAAATTTTTTTTTTTTAAGGGCTCTCAAAAAGCCTCTCTCTAAGGAACTGGACTACAGGTCTAATTGCCTCCATGAACTACTGCCTCCTTAGGCATGAAATCAGAAGAGCTGGATGGTGTCTAGCTACCTTTACCAAATATTTTGATCAAGGAATCAATAGATGAATCCATTCAAAAGGAGAAAAAACGTGGAACAGAATTTCAAATTCTTACAGAATCCAGACTTGCTGGGCCTATTGAGACTGGAGCAATCCCCAAATCTATCGTTCTGAGAAAACCTTCAAACCATGAACTGAAATAATCCCCCTGAAGTCATCTTTAAACTAAACAACTGTTTAGCTAAATTTGTTAAGAGTGTTCAACATGAGCACTGGACTCCTTTAAAGAATTATTTATATAAAATCAAATTTCAACAATAACTTTACAGCACAGACGAGAAGCTTAGGGTGTAGTGAGTCTAAGTCAGACCAGGCACTGTTTCGTTATATACATAGGGTCGGTATGAGTTGGAACACACTCGTTGGCACCGTATGTAACGACAACAAAGAGTCTAAGTCAATAATGGTGAAACAATACGGGTAGAGATATCGGGAATGGTGACGCAACAAGAATGTAACACCCTCTCCTCACTTATCAACATGGTTAGGCTCCAAAGACCAGATCGTTATGCAAAATTGGTGTTATATGAAAATAGAGGATGACCAAATCTGGTCACAAAATGGAGGATGACTACATTATTACATAAATGCCAAGTTACATCATTACATAACTGCCAAGCCACTGAGAATCACGGCCCAACCAAGCTGACACATAATCTTAACCATCAAAGCCAGCGTTACTGTCACCTTGCACCTTGGTGCTTGTTACTGCTGGATGTACATTGTTAATGCACAAAATAGTCGGATAATAGATTTTTTACTACTGTAAATGTGAAATGTCAGATAACAAAATACCCAATAAGTGAGGAGAAGGTGTATTGAATTGTACATGTAGAAATTGTGGAAACAGTTACATTCTGCTGTGTATATTTTTACCAAAATTAAATTTAAAATTAAAACAATAAAAGCCTCTCTCCAGGAAGCCACAGCCCCAGCAGACAGGCTCTGGCTCCACCTTGCCTCCTTCCTCCCCCAGCTGAGCCCAGCTGCACCCTGCTGTTCAGGGTGGGCTTCATCACTCCACCCAGTGCCCGTGAGGAGACTGTGCCCCCTGGTCCTCCAGCAGAACAGACAAGCCCGAGTGACTCAGCACTACCTGGTGCGTGGCTTGCCAACCCGTGGTTGGCGACAGGCCATGAGTCACAAATTACAGGCCTCCTGCCCAAGTGGGCTTTGCCAGCCTGTGAGCCAGTAGTGCTGGCAGAGAGCTCCAGAGCTCTAGGCTTGGGGTGATGGGGGAAGGAAGGCCCGGACAGGAGCAACAGACTGGGCACTCTTACAGCCGACCAACACCAGCCCACATGAGGCTTGAGGCTCCCAGGCCACAGGGCCAAGGCCCAGTTTCAGAGGTGCAAGCCCAGGGGAGGGGGAGATTGGACACGCTCTGGCCAGGTCTTCCCCGGCTGGCTGGTGTCAGAGACCAGAGAAGTTTACAAGCCAGCATTCTCCAACAAAAACTATGGGAAAGTCCAAAGCTAGGATGTCACCACATGCAGTGGGTGTTGGACCCTGGGAGGCGCTCCTCTACCCTCCAAGACGTGCCCTGCACCCAGGACCCGGAGCAGCTTGGCTCACAGTGCCGGCTGGCCAGAGGGCTGATGCACGCTTTCTAAAGCTCCCCACCAAATGGGAACTGACACCACAGGACTTCTGAGCATTGGCACATCTTCGGACCATTTCAGCATGCTTGGCCAGGGCAGCAAGGGCCTCCCAGGTTTTCAGAGACCTGGGTCATTCTTTTGTGCTAGAATAACGAGGCCAGCCACACCCCGCACCCCCCTCAACCCTGCCCCACAGAAAATCCCTCTAGTTCAAGAACAGATTCTCAGTAAAAAAAAAAACCCAAAGCCAACTTAAATATTACCCAAGTCAAGCCATATGTCTTGTTTTCTTTTTTTTATTATGTATGTTTGATTGTGTGGCTGAAGGTGCAGAAGAGAGACAGAAGCAGGGCCAGAGTCAGGCTAGGGCAGAGGCCTGGGGAGAGTGGGTGTCTCCCTCAGGAGCAGTCACACCCACACCCAGGACACCATCCTCCACTCCACAGATCCATGAAATCTATAGGCCTCCTGCAACCTATAAACCCTCCTGAGCCCTCACTGCCCCACTAAGTACTCTGCTGTTGATGACTTGTTTACATATGAGGCTGCTGGCCTCAGCAACTGCATAGAATAGGCTGGATGCCAGACCCTAATCAGCAGGTGCTGGGCACAATGAAGCCAATGGCAAGACTAATGAGAGACTGACCCTTCTCCATGGCAGCCAGACAAAACTTTGTGCCATTTCTTGTTGTTCTTGGTAATTGCTGAAGAGCCAGCTCTGACTCATGGCAATCTTATGTATAATAGAAGAAAACGCTGCCCAGTCCTGTACCATCTTCATGATCATTGGTATGTCTGAGTCCGGCTGGACAATATTTTGTTCTAATCCATAGGGTTTGCACTGGCTAATTTTCGGAAATAGATCGCCAATCCTTTCTTCCTAATCTGTCTTAGTCTGGAAGCTCTGCTGAAACCTGTCCACCATGAGTGACCCTTCTGATATTTGAAATACTGGTGGTATAGCTTCCAGCATCACAGCAACATCCAAACCACCACAGTACTACAAACTGACAGACCGATGGTGAGTGCCATTTCTTGGGAAGCAATAATAATAATAAAGATAACAATAATAATAGTGGTCACCATATACTGAATTGCAACCATGCTCTAGCTCCCAAGCTGATGCATCTTAAACTCATTCTCCCAGCTGATGCTCAGCCACCCATTCAACATGAGGTGTTGGCATCCCCAATGCCTGGCACAGTTTCTGTCACCAGGAAGGTGCTCAGGAAATATTGCTGAATGCATAATGAGAGGTTGGTACAGATAAATAAACCAAAGCCCTTCCTAGTCAAGGTACTTTTTCTGAACTTTTTTTTTAAATCATTTCCCTCTCAGAGATGTATACTTATGAACAGACATATGTTGCTTTATTTAATTTTGAAGCATTTCAAACACTCAGAAAAGAACGGAAAATATGATAGACTAAACTATTTTCAAAAAGTAAAGAATTTATAAATGGATTTAGATGACTTATAAAGGGGTAGGGAAGGAGGACACAGGTAATAAATGGTGCTGGTAAAATTCTAGTTTTTAAGTTGGTTAGAGGGTTCCTGGGGTTTATTTTTAAATTGCTTCATAAGTCACATATATTGCATATATCATTCTAGATGTGTTAAGTATATTACATGGAAACCTTTTTTAAAAACTAAACAATATAGTAGACATATCTGAACCCACCATCCATATCTAGCAAGTAATATTTTGCTTCAGATCTTCTCCCTTGATTTTTTCAGGAAATAAACTTAACAGATCCTGCTAAAGTCCCGCATACCATCCTGTTTCCCATCTTCCCTCCTGGAGATAAGTTTTTATTTCACATTTGTATATCCATCTTATATCCAGCCACTTTACTGAACTCTTCTTAGTTGTAGATTTTGTAACTTAGTTGCAACTCCTCTTGCTGGTAGATTTTCTTGAAAATTTATGTTGACAATCATAGATTTTAATTTTTTTTCATTTTAATTCTTATTCTTTAAAAAAAAAAAAAACTTTTTTCTTGTCGAATTATGCTGACCAAAACATTTCATACAATGTTAAATGGTATCAGCAATAGCAGACATATTTTTCTCATGCCTGATTTTAAATGAAGTCCCTCAAATATTTTACCGTTAAGGATATTGTTTGCTGTAAGTATTTAACAGATACCCTTTATCAGGTTCAGAAAGCTTTCTTTAACTCTGAGTTTCTTAAGTGTTTTTATAATGAGTGGTGTTAAATTTTTTAATCAAATTTTTTTGTTTGTATTTATTGAGATGATCATATGGTTTTTCTTCTTTCCTCTGTTAATATGGTAAATTATTTTGATTTTTCTAATTTTAAATTGTCCTGGATTCCCTGCTTGATTTTATATATATATTTATTTTAATTTGGGCTTTTTGCCTTTCTCTTCATAAGTGTGATTTCTCATGTTGTCCTTGGCCAGTTTATATTAACCTTATAAAATTAGGAAGCATTCCCTCCTTTTCAATTTCTAGAACAGCTTAAATAAAAGAGGGATTATCTACTCGATAAATAATTTGGTAAAGTCACCTATAAAAGTATCTGTGCCTGTTGCTTTATGGGTATATTGAAGAGTTGTGTTTTGTTTTCTTTTTAATAAACTTTTAATTTTGGAATGATATTAGGTTTACAGAAAAGATACAAAGATAGCAAAGAGAGTTCTCACACACCACTCACCCAGTTTCCCCTAGTGTTAACGTCTTATATAACGTGGTACATTTGTCAAGACTAAGGAACTAACATTGGGACATACGATTAACTAGAGATTTTATTTGTATTTCACTAGTTTTTCCACTAATGTCCTTTTTCTGTTCTTGGATCCAATCTGGGATTCTACATTATGTTTAGGGAGTGTTGATTTTTATGTTTATTTAACAGTTGATGCTGGCTGTCAACTGAGCCACATGTCTCCATTAGGTTATTCTGGGCTTTCATGTTAGCAGAAAGATCCCAAGAAGCAGCAAATTAGGGAAAGCCCAGGTACACAAGTGCTGTTCCAGACTGTTTGTGTTCTTTTTGCTAATGTCCTATTGGCCAAAGCAAGTCATGTGGCCACATACTAAATCAATATGGGAGGGATTACGCATAGGAAAGAATACAGGACTAATTCCCATTTTTTTCTTCTTTTTTTCTGTTATGCTTTTCTACTTCTTGAGTGGGACCTTCAGCTGATTAATTTTTAGTCTTTTTCTTTTTTCAATATATTCCTTATGTTTGTATTTTCTAATCACTGGGTCTTCTATTTCTCCAACAGCTAAAGCTCGTTAATTGTGTTATTCTGATCTTCTGTATTTCCACTAAGATTTACAGCTTGATATATTCTTTTTAAAAGAGGTATATTAATTTCCCCACAATTATTATAGATTTTTCAATTTCTTTACTTGTAATGCTGTCAATTTTTGTTCCAAATATTTGGGGGCTGGCAGTGCAGTGGTCAAGACCTTGGCTGCAAACCAAAAGTTTGGCAGTTTGAATCTACCAGCTGCTCGTTGGAAACCCTATAGGGCAGTTCTACTCTGTCCTACAGGGTCTCTATGAGTCAAACTCAACTCTACAGAAATAGGTAGTAAACAAAAAAAAAGAAAAAACCAAACCCGTTGCCATGGAATTGATTCCGACTCATAGAGATCCTATAGGACAGAGTAGAACTTGCCCCATAGAATTTCCAACGGGTGCCTGGTGAATTCTAACTGCCGACCTTTTGGTTAGCAGCTGTAGCACTTAACCACTATACCACCAGGGTTTCCAATGGGTAGTTGTAGTATAATACTAGGTATAAATAAAGTTAATGATCCTTATATATTCTTGATGAATTGTTCCTTTTATTATATGGAATATAACCTTAATATGCTATTTGCCTTAAAGTTTCTTTTTAAGTATATTTCCCATACACTCAATTTCTTCAGATGATTATTCCTTTGCATTCCTCATGCATATTCCTTTTATTTTCCATCTGCTTACTTTAAATCTTTTTGTGTCATTACGTTTTAGGTTTGTCTCTTATAAAAGAATATGGCTGTGTTTTTGTTTTGTTTCTCTTCTAACCTGAAAATCACTATCCTTTAATTCACTTACTCTTACTGTGATTTTAATATATTTATATTTATACCTACTAAATTAGTATATTGGTTCATCTGCTTTTTCAAAGATACCAAGTTAAAAATGACTTGAGAAAGATGGAAATTTTTATCTTTCACAAAAAACTTCTAGCTGGTATGGTGGCTTTCCTCCACAAAATTATAAGTGGCCCAGGCTCCTTCTTTCTTTTTACTCTGCCATTCTCAATACACAGCTTCTCTCTTGTGATACAAGATAGATGATTCAGCTCTTGCCATTACTTCTGAGTTCCTTTCAACTAGAAGTGGAAAAGGAGAAAGAGCACGGAATTTCCCCTCCTTTTAATGACAACCCAAAAATTGCAACTCCGCTCTGGTCACGTACCATTGGCCACATCTACCTATAATGGAAGCTTGGCTAAAAATTCTATCACCGTGTGAGAAAGGAAGAACAGATATAAAGGGTTAAGTAACAATCTTGGCCACATCTGCCATTCTGGTTGTCTATTGATTATTTTCTTTGCTTCTTTTTTTCTGCTTTTGAATGGTTTGATCATATTTTCTTCTTTTTCCCTACTGGTTTAGAAGTTATGCATTTTATTTTTTATACTTTTAGTAGCTGTCTTTATATTTTTAACATACATAACTGTTTCAATAAAGTCTAAATATAAAGAATTATCTTTAGCCCAGAGGCAGATCCAGGTTTTATGGACCGTGAAGCTTATTTAATTTGGGAACCCTCTTTAAGAAAAAAGGATAATAATAAATGAGCTTGTACTTCCTTAGCTTCATGATAAATTTGCTTTCTGCTCTATCCTCTTCCAAAACAACAAAAGAGCCTTAGAATTCTTTACTCTAGTCACCCTGCCTCATCTTCTATACTATTGTCCAGTATTTTGTTTTTTCTTGTTTTTAAACCCTCCACAATTACTTGCTATTATTTTTGCTTTTTATATACAAAGCTTATTTAGATTTACCCACATGTATTTTATTTCCTCTATATTGCTTCTTGCATTCTACTCCTTCCTTCAGTATTTAATTTCCTTCTTTCTGAGCTACAGAAAGGCTACATCCTTTAGCAGTTCTTTCAATGAGGGCACGTAAGTGAAAATCTTTCTTAGTCCTTTTATGCCTAAAAATGTCTATATTTTGCACTCAGATACTAACTGTAGGTTGGCATATAATTTTCGGATGACAAATATTTTCTCTGACCACTTTGAAGATATTAGTCTGGCCTCTTTTGTTGCTGATGAGAAGGTTGTTTAATCTAATAATCATGTCTTTGTAGATAATTTTCTTTTTTGTGTGGTTTCTTTTAGAATTTTCTTACTGCCTTTGGTGTCATGAAGCTTCACTACAACGTGGCTAGGAATAGAGTCATTTATATTTTTCTGCTTGCAGATCACTGTGCCTCTTTAACTTGAGGATTCACATATCCATCTGTTCTGAAAAGTTATTCACCATCAGCTCTGTATACTGCTTCTTTCCCATTCTCTTCTTCTGAAATTCGTATTAGAGGTGTTTGACCTGCCCGTTCTTTTGATCTCTTTTTCTCGTATGTTTCCAATCTTTAAAAATTTCTGTGTTGAACTGGTGCAGTCATGGAAGGTGAATTTAGAACAGAAAAAAAGTTATTTGGGAGGCGATTTTTGGGGAGGGGGAGGGAAGCTGGATGTGTTTTCAGAAAGCAAATTTTACTTAGTAGCGGTATCCTCTGAGGGTCCCTGCAAAACATAGGCCCATACAGCTATAACCATGTTTTACTGTGCTTTCAGAAGAAAATAAAGATGAATGTTAAAGAAATCAGAAGCATAGAATGACTTAGAGCAATAAACAGCCAAGTTAGAAACAAGAACTTACAAAGGATCGCCAAATCTGACTAGAGAAGAGGGATTTTTTTAAAAACGTTCTCTGAACCTTCTGTTGAAAGACTGAAGGGGTCCATCTAAATGTAATGTTTCAGCTGTGGCTCAAGCCCCTGAATGCAACCCAAGAGAATCAGACCTCTCTTCAACAGTCCTTCCCCACCACCCATCCCCCAATAATTCAGTACTGTCCTCAACTAAGTGAGGGGCCAGCTGGAAATGGATGGAGGATGGGAGGACATGATAACCCAGTAGAGGTGGGAGGGTTCTCCTGAAGCCAGCTATTGGACCTGGCCCAGCTTCTCACCACCCTTTAGGGAGAAAGCTGAATGTTTGCAAGTCAAAGTCCTGTAAAAGCTCTCACCCTCACCCCAGACCTCCCAAGTAGCACTGGGGAGAAGAGAAGGGTGAAAAAAACAGACCCAGGATCGCTGGGAGACAGGACTGGGGCCTTCGCTGGGGTCATGCTCCTGCTTTATAACGTTTCTCGTCATTTCTCCACCTTTGAGGGTTTGGATTGGAATGAGGGTACTTTTTATACCCATTGTGGATGGGGGGATGGAGAATGCCTGAGCCCCGACCACATCCTTGGACACCTGGCTACCAGTAGGCAGAGTCCAAGAGGGCCCGTTCAGAAGGGCTCTGCTCTGCACACAACCCCCTCCTCATTTTCCACTCTGTGACTCATGCAAGCTGTGCAGTCTGGAAGGAGCTCTGTGCTCTGAAGGAACATGGGCATCTAGCTCTGCACTAACTCTTACCTCCCAGCTGTCAGATCTACCCTGAAGGAGCTTTCACCTCCCAAGGCTTCAGCCTTCTCACCTGTGAAATGGGGATAATAATATTTGTTCATCCACTACAGAGAAACCAAAGAGAAAAGTATGCTAAAGTGTTGTGAGTCCTGAGGGTTGCTATTTAAATTCAGAAATTATTAAAAAACAAAAAAACAAAGCCATTGCTGTCGAGTCAATTCCAACCCATAGTGACCCTATAATATGACAGAGTAGAACTGCCCCATAGGGTTTCCAAGGAGTTGCTGGTGGATTCGAACTACCAACCTTTTGGTTAGCAGCCGTAGCACTTAACCATTGTGCCACCAGGGCTCCAATTATTAAAAAGCCTGGTAAATTTTTTTCTTTATATACTTAGAATTTAAATTTTATTTAAATCAGATTTATTTTAAGATTAATACATGGTTATGGTATAAGGTATAAAAAATTTTTCAGAAAAGTTTAAGATGATCATAATCATTCATAATCCCAGCGTCCAGAGAGAACCGCTATTAAGTATCCTATTTCCTTCCGGTCTTTTATATATACATTGTTAAAAGCCCCCACCCACTGCCGTGGAGTCTATTCCAACTCATAGCGACCCTATAGGACAGAGTAGAACTGCCCCATGGAGTTTCCAAGGAGCGCCTGGTGTATTCGAACTGCCGACCTCTTGGTTAGCAGCTATAGCACTTAACCACTACACCACAAGGGTTTCCATATACATCGTTAGGTGCCATCAAGTCCGTTCTGACTTATAGCAACGCCGTGTACAACAGACTAAAACACTGCCCAGTCTTGCACCATCCTCACAACTGTTGTTATGCTTGAGCCCATTGTTGCAGCCACTGTGTCAGGCCATCTCATTGAGGGTCTTCCTCTTTTTCACTGACCCTGTACTCTGCAAAGCATGATGTCCTTCTCCAGGGACTCATCCCTCCTGACAACATGTCCAAAGTATGTGAGAGTAGTCTCGCCATCTTTGCTTCTAAGGAGCATTCTGGTTGTACTTCTTCCAAGACAGACTTGTTCTTTTGGCAGTCCATGGTATTTTCAATATTCTTCACCGACACCACAATTCAAAGGCATCAGTTCTTCTCTGGTCTTATTTACCTTCCACCTTTCGCGTGCATATGAGGCTATTGAAAACACCATGGCTTGGGTCAGGCGCACCGTACTCCTTAAAGCGACAACTTTGCTATAATTGTTGCAAAATAGAATAATCTTTATCTGGGAGTTCATATAATCTTGTATCAGGAGTTTTTTGTTTTGTTTTGTTTTGTAGTAAATATTCTTCTATATCATCCTTGCAAACGACGTGCAGCCATGGATTTTTTCCAAGGGTACCTGCCTGTGAAAGGCTAGATAATTAGTGAACGTAACAATCTCTGCTGCTCCACATTGCTGCCGTTTCCCAGTTCTAAACAACGCTCAAGGCCCTTTTCCGACATGCGGCTTTGCACGCATCTATGATTATTTTCTTAGCCGCAGTGGAATTGCTGGATCAGAGGTCGGCACTGTTATAAGTACTGAACACAAATATGTTGCCAAACTGGCCTACTGGATATTTCATTGAAAACTTGAATACCCCATTCCCCATCTCCTTCTACACGCTTGGGCCCCACCTAACCCTCCTCCAGAGGAAACTGTGGGGGGTTCTGACAGTCCTGCCCTGAGTCCGGACAGGGTGACAAATCTTTAAAGAGGCTTTAGGAGCAAACCGTAAACACCTCGTTCCTGGGAACTGGGAGGTGGATTCTCCCGGAGCCCCCCGGGTCCAGGCCTTCCCGGGGTATGAATTTGCAAAGAGTGCCCAGCAGGCGCCATGAGGCTCATTCCCACGCAAAGCGCTCCGCCACTCACTGCCAAGGTGCGGGCGCGGCAGAGCCGGCGCCGCGCTGGGAGAGTGGCTGCAAACGCTTGCACTTCAAAGCGCCCGGCTTGGAGCGGGCAGAGGAAAGGGCTGGGCTCAGGGCCCACAAAGGGAAGCCTCCTGGGGCTGAGCCCCCCGCCTCCCCAACCGACCCGGAAGGGGCGAGCGTGCCGGAGCCGTGCTGGCGCTGCGCTGACAGGAGCAACCTCCTCTGTGGCCACAGGCTCAGCCCTGTCCCGGAGACCCTCAGCGCCCCCAGCCTTGGGCACTTTTAGTCCAAGTAACGAGAGGTGGGTTGCAAACAGCTCCACGCAGACCAAAAATAACACCTTGAGCTTTTCCATTGTGCAAAATTCCCCTGAGCCTCGGCTTTCGTTTTATGGGTTACGGGAGAGTGTTTTGAAAGAAATGAAAAGTTAAGTTTTGAGTTTCCCGAAAGGATTAAAATTCTTGCTCCCCCCCTCCCCAGTTCCAGTATTACTGCTGAGTTAGTGAGTGATTGGGGGTTGAGGGGTACGGTGGTGGGATCCCCGGGCAGAAGGCTACCTGGCCTTGCCCTGAACTCCCACAGCCTCACAGGATGCCCACAGATCCCCACTTCTCCTGCCTGCCTAGGAAAGGAGGAAGCCAGTGCCCCTCCCTCCAACCTCCTCCTTGGGTTGGGCCTGTCCCAGGGTAACTCCAGGATGGAAGGTGGAGTTTCCCCCAGGTCCCCTTTCACATTTGAGGTTCCTGGTAGTGGAGGACCCAGCACTCCAAAAGATGCAGCAGCTCAGAGGGGTCTCAAATAGCTGGCCCTAGAGGCGTCTCCCACTTCCAGGAAGGAACATCCTGGGCCCATCTTACAGAAACCTAAGATGCCCACTCATTGATTTATTTAACAAGCATCTGTTAATCGCCAAGTGCTGAGCAGCCCTGAGGGAGCTTTTTCTGATGGTCAGTGTTGCTGATGTTCACGAACTGAGTCCTTAGGGTCAAACGACAGGGGGCCTGGTGAGCCACAGGGTGCCAAGGTTCAGCTCTGGGTAGAAGCACTGACCAAATGCCCACCAGCGAGCGTCTGACCCTCAGTATGTAACTTGCCCAACTCCAAAGGAGAAGGCAGGGATTACCCTCTGTCCTAGCCTGGCCACAGGGGGAATGTGACCATCCTCTGGTGCAGAAGTGTCCCTCCTGAGGCCACCAGGAAGGTCCGAGAAGGGAGTGAGTCCTTCTGGATATTTAGTTCCAAGAGTACACGCTCTGGGTCCTTACCCCCATCCCAATACTGCTACCCCAACCCTGGTGTGACCTCCTGCAGTCCAGCTGGAAACAAAGACAGCCTCAGGGTCCTGAAACCTCAAGACCTTTAGAAGACCCTCTCTGGGGATGTGGTCTCCTGTTGTTTCTTTTATGAAAACCCCAGAGCACTTCCCAATCAGGCTGTGTAAACAGCTCACCGCCAGCCTCAGAGCCCTTCATTAGGCTCCAAAGGGAAGACTGGCGCAGGCACTGGCAGGCAGGGGAGGGGCTGGCTGCCCAAAAGGCTGGTCCTGAAGCTGTATCTAGAGTCAAGATGCCACGGGCTTTCAGGCAGAGCCGGAACATCTGACCAGACAGTCCTGCTAGCCAGACCTCTGGGCCAGTGTCCTGCAGGGCCGTGAACCAAGAGAGATGCCAGTTAGTGCACCCCCCTCCCAGTAGGAGGAGGGGTCCAGGATGAATACTCCCTGAACATTGTCTCCCATGGGTGATGTGACGCTTTAAGTAAGTGGGTGCTGAGTAGCCAACACCCTGAGATAGGAATTCTGGACTAGTAGCATCAGCATCAGCTGGGAGCTCATTAGAAATGGAAATTCTCAGGTCCTATCTGTGTGTGGCGTATCCAAGACCTACTGAATCAGAAACTCCAAGGGTCTGGCCCAGCAATCTAATCTTCAAAAGCTCTCTAGGCAGGGGCTCCATATTATAATTAGCAACCTGTTAATGTTCTATTTCCCATGTTCAAAAGGGAACACATCAGTTTTGTTTTTTCCCCTTATTATTTTGAAAGAAAGTATTTTCTAACTATTCCAGGTTTCTGCAAAGCTCTAAAATTCTAGCAGAACCTAGCAACTCAGTAGTTACGAAGCGTAAACGTAAGTTCTAAAGCATTTATCGCCCCCTCCCCCGCCAAAAAAAAGCCCTCCAGGTGATTCTCATGCACAATAAAGTTTAGCATCATTGCTCTGGAGTGAGGAGGACATATTATTTCACCCTCTACTTGAATACCTCCTCTGATGAAGATCTCATTACCAATGAAGACAACTACCCTTGAGTTGGGCCAGGCTGACACACACAGACAAGGATGTTTGCTACAGCATTACTTGTGATGGTGACAATCTGAAACACTGTGAGTGTTCATTAGTGAGGAAATGGGTGAATAACCCATGGACTGCGCACCCTTGGGAAGAGTATGCAGTCCTTTACAAAGAATGAAGAAGGTTCATGTATGTTGATGTGCAAAGATTCCCAAGATGTACCATTAAGTGAAAAAAGGAAGTTGCTTAAATAATACATATAACTCAGATTTATGTAAAGCTGTACCAATGCATAGCAAACAAAACTATATTTGTATCTACATAGAAAGAAATGAAAATGCATTTAATAAAGACTGGAAGGAGACAGACTCACCCAATAACCCCTAGGGAGAAGGCTGAGATGAGGGAACACTACCTTTATCCATGGTGCTTATTTTTTTCCCCAATATTTGTATTATTTATGTCATTAAAAGTCAATTTTATTTGGATCATTGGCTTGGAAGTTTACAGTCCTGGTTTCATGGGACATCCCAGTTAATTGGCCTAATAATGTGTGTAGCGCTTCTATTCTACCTCCTAGTTGGTTGTGTAGCGCGTAGGGTTTTAAAAGCTTGCAAGCAGCCATCCAGGGCACAACTATTGGTCTGTATTCACCTGGAGCAGCAGAGGAAGAAGTAGAGTCAGGAACAGGAGGAAGATATGGAATGTGTGGCTAATTGCCTCTGTGAACAACTGCCACCTTTGCCATGAGACCAAAACTGAATGGTACCTGGCTACCATCACTGAACATTTTGATAAAAGATTCCATAGAAGAATCCTGATCAAAAGGAAGAAAATGAAGAAGAGAATTTCAAATTTTCATGGACTCTAGACCTTCTGGAGCCAGAAGGGGTGGATGAACCCCTGAAACGATTGCCCTGAGATAATCTTTAAACTGTAAACCAAAAATATCCCCGAAGTCATCTTAAAACCGAACAACAGTTTAGCTTAACTAGTAAAAAATATCTGCTTGAGCATTATGCTCTTTTAGGAACTATCTGTATGAGACCAAATTGACAACAACAAATTGAAAGATTAGATATGAATTTTACGAGTTGGTAAACTTATGTTAATGGGGGGGAACAGCTCAGAAAAAGAGGGTGAGAATGGTTGCACAACTCAAAGAATGTAATCAGCGTCTTCTAAATTGTACAGAGAGAAACTGTTGAATTGGTGTATGTTTTGCTGTGTATATTCTCAACAACAACAACAAAATAAATAAAATTTAGGGAAAAAAAGTCAATTTCAAAAAATGAATGAGGCTTTTCAATTAAACCTAATTTGAAAAAGAAAGCTAAACCCGGGAGCATGTTGGGGTAGAGGTGTCCTGTAACCTGATGTTAGACAAAGAGCCCAGGTGGGAGTCAGGCCAGAGTGCTGGCCCTGGTTCACAAATACCAGTTCACCTTGAGAAGCCAGAAGAAGCACTTTGACATGTAAGTCAGGGCAGGAGGTTTGGTTGCCCATTTGCCAGGCTCAGGCAGCCTGAGGGGCTGCAGATCAGGCCAGGTCAAGCTAACCTAGAAGGTTTCTGCAGCAGCCTCACCCATTGTGTGGCCTCTTTTCCTCCTGACCCTGACCCCATCCCAATCATTCAGCAGTGGGAAGGCCACTGACTCCCCTTTTCTAAGAGCACTAAATGTTTAAACAAGAAACAACCTGGAGCAGAAGAATGCTTACCCCACCCTGATGGAGGAAACTTTCAGCTCACGAGGACAGGTTTGGTACTTGATAGCTCTCACACGTGCTGTGAAGACATCCACCATCATGGGATTCTTTCTCATGGAAACCTAGACAGAGCCACGGCACTGTGTCCAGATCCCAGACTTAGGCCCCTGCCCTCCTCTCCAGTTCACCTGTAACCTTGCTTAATGGTGCAGCTTCCCTGGCCTTCTATCCCCTACACATACTGTTCCCTCTGCCCACAATGCCCTCCCCACCCCCATGTACCCAGATAACTCCTTCAGATCTCTGCTGCACCCTCAGTTCTTAGGGAGGCCTTCCTGAGTCTCCCAGACCTACTGAGGTCAACCCTCAATGTCATCTTGGACATCTCCTTTGTAGCACATGTTGCAATCACATGTTTATGTGTGTCTGTGCAATGTCTGTCTCCCCTCCTTCCCACCGGGACGGTGAGCCCTGTGCAGGCAGGGCTAAGTCTGCTTTGCTCGCTGCTCTCTCCCAGCGCCCAGCACAGCCTGGGTCAGCCACAGAGTGGACTCACGTTCAAGGAAGCTCCCAACGTGTGTGAGGGACTCCCTGCCCAGGCATGCCTGTCCGTGGCTGGGAGTTCTTGCACTGTGGCAGCCTTCAAAAGTTCAACACATGGCCTTCCTTGCATGGTGGCCATGTGCATATGACTGTGAGACAGAGAGCTGGACCAGATGACCTCTAAGGGTGTCATCCCACCCAAAGACTCTGGGGCCTTGGACGCAGCAGGCTGAAGAGGCAAGACACAGGTGAGACAACTACCTGGCTCTCAGGAGCTAAATCAGACTTTTAAAATATAAAACAATAAATGCAGCTTGTCTACTCTCAGCCCAGTTTGGGCATCTGTGGGTACCTAACAGGAGTCCTTTGAGGAGGTCTGATCTAACCACTAGATAATGATTGTTACTAATTAGCATCTCCATTGTAAATAAGCACTTAAAGTATTTCTCCTTTTAAGAGATTAAACATTCTCACCCTCAACTTCCTTACTCTCCCAATTGCCTGGCAAAGTCTTCCTTCCCTGGCAGAAGAAAGAAAACTTCAGCCTGGACCAAAAAATTATAAACTCTAAATCCATTCAATAAACTCTTACTGAGCATCTACTGTGTGCCAGATGCAGCCTCTGCCCTCAAGGAGCAAACCTTCCATGAAAGAGTGATGTATGGTCAGCTCCTGGGCATGGAGTCTGTCCTTCTCACACTGTGACCTGCACACTCGCGCCACGCTGGATGCCCCATGGTCCATCATCATCGTCACAGGACTAACACATAGACTTACTCTGTTCTATTCACTCATTTAGTCCTCACAACAGCCCTATGAGGAGGTACTCCCTATTGTATTGACCAATAAGTAAACTGAGGCACAGAAAGAGCTAGCCTCCCTTTTGCCTCCCCAGCATCTACCTAGCCCAGAGGGGTCCATTTCTCTAGGAGTCTGTGAATACTTTCTTCAGAGCTCAGCTAAAATGAAATGTCAGTTGTCTAAGTGTTCCAGCCTTGGCCACCAAGCCAGAGAAGGAAATAAAAGCAGCTCGATGTCCACAGACTGTCTCCTAGAAAGAGGCTTTTCCACTGTGGCCCTACCCCCTAATTACCAACGCCACAGGACCTGTTTTCGCATCACGGAATCTGGGGACAAAAGGGGGAGGCCAATTGCTGTCACATACTAGATGCTTCCACATCTGATCCCCTGAGGTTGTGAAAGCTACAGAACGGTGGCTGTCCAGCACATACCTGCCAAACAACTTGGTCCATGCTGGACCCTCCTTGACTGGGCAGAGCTGGGCTGGCCTGCAGACACGGCCAGATGAGACTCTGCCCTCAGAGGCTGGAAGCTGTGAAGACACACATGGGTGGGTGATACATGCAAAAGCCAGCTGCATACACACGTAGAAAGGCGAAGGATGGGTGGAGGCAGTGGGAGAGGGGAGGGATTCACTAGGAGCTCCGTGGCAGGCAGGCACTGGGGAGTGGAGTCCTGCTCAGGCATCACACAAAGCCCAGGAGGCCAGCACTACCATGACTTGATTAGAGAACCCCAGGTGGCTGGGTGTCCTCAGGACAAGCACAGAGAACACACTGGGAATCGGGTGAGAGATGGGAGGCCACTCTGGGCCTTGTAGGCCTCAGCAGGGACTTTAGATTTTGCCACACAGGCATAGGGAGGTATGCTGGGCTGGTGAGCAAAGAAAGGCCCATTTGTGTCACGGTCCTTCAAGCATCCAGGAAAGATGGCCCTGATCATTGTGTGTCCGTAAGTGGAATAAGGCCAGGTAAGACGTGAGAGACAGCAGTAGCATCAGGCAAGGGGTAAAGGGGTCTGGACTAAGCTATCATGCGGGGAGGATTTGGGAACTAATGAGGAAGAAGTACAGATGGCCTTAGTGTCCACTTAGGGTGGGAATGAGGGCAGAAGGGCTGGGGAGGCACCTCTAGGGTGTCTGGCCTGAGGGAGCAGGTAGAGGTGATGTTTACTGAGCTAGGTACCTGGGAGGACCTGCACTTGTTAGACTTCAGTCTAGATCCATTGAACAAACATGTATAGAGTGCCTACTATGTGCACGGCCAGATGCCCCCTCTGTTTACAGAGCTACTAAGGAGCTGGGTCATTCCCAAGGCCTGTGGGCACAAAGCCCTCTGCCAGGCCTTCCCAGGTAAGGAAGCTCTGGCCACAGCACTGTTGGTGGGGCCCTAAGGACCGCTGACACCACAGACCTTCACCCCAAGAAACCCACCCCACAAGGGAGCCCCTGAGGCCAGAACAGAAAGAGAGAAATAAAGGCTGTTGTTGACATGAGAGGAAAAACCAGGCTTCCTGTTTGAACTCAGGCAGGTACTGGAAGCTCTGAGTAATGTCGAATGCTGGCCTGCCCTGAAGGCGGCCTGCGGTGGGGGCTCCTCACACTTGCTGAGAAGAGTAGCTCTGAATCGCTCACTTGCATGGGACCAGGGGCCCAGCCGGTGCAGGGCTGCGTAGAAGGAGCACTGCATCCACACACGCAGGCCACAGGGCGCCAACACCAAAGTCCCGAGCGGCTGCCTCTCTGTGCTGCTCACTGTGGTCAGTCTCCCTCTATAACAGCCAATGTCAGATGCCAACGGCTTCTCAAGCCCAGTCCCCAGTAGCCTTAGCTCCAGAAAGCCGGACCATTTCCAGGACTCTGGAAGCTGGAATTGTTCCCTCTTGCCTTGCCTGAGGTTAGGCCAATGTGAGATGCCAGGGGTCCAGAGACTCACTCTGGACCAGAAATGTTGGCCTGCACTGCACGAACTCCCTGCAGGACCTGGGTAGGGTTCCTTGCCTCTCCCAGTCTCAAGGCCTTTGTCTGTAGAGGGGTCTCAGGGTGGAATAAAGGTGATAATGGGCTGCAAGCCCTCTAAGGAGGTAAAGTGCTACACACAGCTTAACTCTGAGAGGCAGTGGTCCCTGCTTGGTGCAAATAGTTCATGTGTTTGGCTGCAGACTGAAAGGTTGGTGGTCTGAGTCTACCCAAAGGTGCCTCAGAAGAAGGTTCTGGCCGTCTACTTCTTGAAAAATCAGCCGTTGGAAACCCTGTGGAGCACAGTTCTACTCTGACACACACAGATTGCCATGAGTCGGAGCTGACTCAAAGGCGGCTGGTACTGGTATCACACACCGGGCACTGAGCTAACGCTTTATCTCATGTAAGCCTCACAAATATTTCTGGGTCACAGACAAACTGTTCTATTCTAAAACGTAGATTTGTTCATATTTTTTCAACTTTATTGAGGTAGGATTGAAGAATACTAAACTGTACACATTTAAAGGGTACAATTAATAAGTTTTAACTTAACGTTTACACTCCTGCAACCGTCATTGCCATCAATAAAATGAACACTTCCATCTCCCCCTCCAGGTCTCCTCACGCCTCCCTCCTTCCAACTGCTGACCTTAGGCAATCACTATCTGCATTCTGAAAACTAATACAAACTAGTTTGTATTTTCCAGAGTTTTATATAAATGAAATAATACAGTATGTATTCACTTTTGTCTGGCTTTTTTCATTTAACATAATTGCGAGGTTTATTCATGTTGTGTGTATCAATCGTTAATTCTTTTTTATTCCGGAGTACTGTTCCATTGTATGGTTATATGCATTTACTTGTTGATGGACATTCAGGTTATTTGCAGGTTTGGGTTATTACTAATAAAGTTGCTAAGAACATTTTTGTATAAGTCTTTGTGTGGACATGTGTTTTAATTTCTCTTCAGTAAATACCTAAGACTAAGATGTCTGAGTCATATAATAGGTATATGTTTAACTTCTTGAGAAGCTGCCCATCTGTTATCCAAAGAGATTTTAGGTTCCCATCAGCAGTGTACGAGAGTTCTAGCTGCTCCACATCCTTGCCAACACTTGGTGAGGTCAGTTTCTTTTTATTTTAACCCTTCTTTTTATTGGATAGGTAGTGGTATCTGGTTGTTGTTTTATTTTGTATTTTCCTGATGACTAATGACATTGAGCATCTGTTCCTGTGCTTATCAGTCATTTGTATATTTTATTTTGTGAAGTATATTTACAAATCTTAACATCTCTGAAATCCAGATGCATCTTGAGATTGATAGCTTGTCATAGTTTAACTGTCAGGGAGTGTTTTTTCTTTCTCATGGGACATAAAATATTGTGCACTTTATGAGGAATGAAGTCTTAGATTTTGAAATACATTAAGTCATTTGCCCTGGGTCACACAACGGATGGGCCTGTGTTTTTAAACATCACATTATTCTGCATGGTGAGAAGAGCCAGCGTAAGTTTGTGGTCAGTGTAAGAGGAACAAACTGGGCCACCCCACTGCACTTCTGTGCTCTCAGCGGTAGGCCAGGGGGCCCTGGGTGTTTAGTAGCCCAGCTCTCTGGGACCAGCAGGAAGGAGCAGCTCCTACTTCTCCAGGCCCTACCTGGCCTTGGTGTCTTTCTGCCCTGCAGGTATCTTCACTCTCTGAGCCTTTGAATAGCAAGGGCTTACCAAGTGCCAACGATGTGCCAGGCAGCTGTGAGGAGTGGATAGAACTGAACAGGACGCAGTCCCTGACCTGCAGCACTCAGAGCCTGGAGGGGGAGACAAGAGGAACCCATAGAACACACACTCAGCAGAGGTTGGGAGTGCACTGAGGAGGAGGAGTGGCCACAGGCCATAGTGGTCCTCAACTGCTTTGTGAATGGGGTAGAAGAATCAGTGTGGTGTGGTGCATAAGGTTCTGGGCTTTTTAGGTCATAAGGTACAGGACTCAAATCCTGCCTCCATCTCTTACTAGCTGTGTGACTACAGGCAAGTGGCTTAACCCTCTCCACCTCAGTTTCTCCATCTGTAAAATGGAGATAAATGATGCTAACCAACTAACCCACTGCCGTCGAGTCAATTCCGACTCATAGCAACCCTATAGGACAGAGTAGAACTGCCCCATAGAGTTTCCAAGGAGCACCTGGCAGATATGAACTGCTGAACTCTTGGTTAGCATTTGTAGCACTTAACCACTATGCCACCAGGGTTTCCAAATGATGCTATAGAGGATATTTCTATTCTTGTCTTATAGATGAGGAAACAGATTTAGGATTAAATAAGAAAACGAATATAGAGCACAAGACACGGCAGCTGGCTTTAAAGGGTGGCTAGGAATTAGATAGGCAGGGAGGAGGAATGAGGGGATCCCAGGAGGGGAAACTTGTGCAATCAAAGGTAGGGATGGGGGCTTGAGGGAGGGGCTGAAGAGGAGAGAGTCTGCTGGAGCAGTGATTCCAGGGTGTCTGCCTCTGAATGGCCTTTGTAGCACCCTCCTGGAGTATCTCTTCCAATGCCGCAAAGTGTTCTGTGCAGGGCTGTGGCCCTGCACCTGGTGCAGCACATGGAAAGGAGGCCTCAGTCCTGGTGGTGCCACATCCCTGAGTCCAGTGGATGGGGCTTTCCACAAGAGAGTGGTCCAGAAGTCTTGGCCAGCCACCAGCCTCCGGCTGTTCCTATGGCTGGCCATTCCATCTCTCTGGGCTTCAGCTTCCCCCACCCAACCCCTGTGCTCAAATGGGGATATGAAAACATGGCACGCCTGTCTGCCTGGCCACCGCGCAGAGCTGTGGTAGAGATCAAATGAGCTATTGAAAGGTATGTGAAAGTGCTTCGAAACCTATAAGATGTTATGCTTATGCAAATCCAGGGTAATTCATAGAATCACAGATTCACAGACTGTCACGTCTGGCAGGGACCCTAAAGAGCTTTTACTACGGGGACGCCCGTGGTCAGTAAGTAAGCTAATAAGCCAGGATTCAAGCCTCAGTCTGTCGGATTCAAACCAGCTCTAATCCCTACACCTCACACGCCCAGGATCTCCAGGCTCCCTGGGCACAAAACAAAGCTGAAAAGGAAAACAAGAGCCACCATGGTCTCTTTTTTAAGAGACCTGGAAAGCCACTGATTTCAGTCCAGAGTTTGGAGGTCTTTTAAAATGCCTGGTCTCTGCAGATGCAATTCTGGGACCTCCACCAAGAAGCCCTCTCTCAACCTCAGGGTTCTTTCTGCGGATATGGCCAGTCATTGTCCTAATCACTCTCACCTTGTCTGTAATAGGTATAAGTACACCTACTGGAAGGATCCCTGGTTGCACAACAGTTAATGCTCGCTGCTAACCAAATAGTTGGCAGTTCAAACCCACCCAGTGGCTCAGTGGTAAAGCCAGTAAAGAATCCAGTAAAGATTACAGCCTAGACAAGCCCATGGGGAAGTTCCATTCTGCCACATGGGGTCACTATGAGTCAGAATCGACTGGACAGCACATAACAACAAAACGCCTACTGGGGTTTGTGCTGGCCACCATATTGATGTCAGCCTTCTCAGCAGGATGGGGGAAAGATACAGACATCAAAGTGCTTTGAAAAAACCAATCAACTTTACACAAAGAAACACAAGGGCCTAATCCTATCGTGATGTAATGGCTTCAGGTGTGGTCAGCCCTTGGTAGATTCTAAACACTGATGCAAAAAACGGAAGAGCACAAACTCAACCAGAGGAGATGTGGTAGCTGATGAACTGGGAACCTCAGCAACCTCCCCCAAGAATGCTCTCAGGGACTCTGGGCCATTTAACAGCCGCATCGTGGAATCTTTTCAGTTAAGGAAAACTGATGGGCCTAAGTGACCAAGAGCAGATTCTCAGCAACTTTTGCAAGGGAGAAACGGCTCTTTCTGAAACATTGTCCACTATTTTCTCCTTTCACAAATCCCCTCTGATCGGTGTCTGGTTTTTTGTTTTATTTTATTTTTTTGTTTCTGTTTTGCAAAATCTCCAGTACAGGCAGCAGAGAAAATCATTTCACAGACTCAGCACATTTGTATCCCACTTCTCATAACTTCGGGCACCTGATTTTCCCTTGTGACGCGTATCCTAATGGTGACCACGAGGTACAGTGAGCGGTTTCGAAGGCAGGTTCCTTATCATGGAGCGTTATCTGAGCCATCAAAGTACACGTTAAGAAAAAAGCAGTTTCAACATCAAACTCGAAGATCTGACTGTTAAAAGGAAGAGCCGGGACAAAGCGACCACAGCTTTTATTGCGCATTTACGAGGGCGGCATGTGGTGGGAATGCTATATTTTGGGCTCGCTGCTGAGAATGCCTCCATGGCCTTTGAACAAAAAACAAACCATGCTATGGAAATTGCCGGTAATTGTCTTTACCTACGGTTTCAGAGGGCGCACATGGGGCCTTGTGGTTGTGGGCGCCGTTTCATGCTGGGGTTCGCGGCCCCTGCTCTGCTTGGCACAAAGAGAGTGGAACAGATCAGGCCTCAGATCTGCGCGCACCTGTGGTCGCTGCAAGGCGGCGAGGCGGATTGCCACGAGATAAGGCAACAATGGAAAGTTTCTCACCTGAAAGGTCCGGGGGGAAGAGATAGTCGGCCTGGGCACCTCAGGGAGGCTCATCTGCCCCCAGAAAAATGAAGAGGGTGCTGGAGCCCAGCCCCCACAGCCCAGTCTCCCCTCCTATCTAGGGACCCCCCACCTGCTGTTCATTTTCTCATACAGTTTATTCAACGTCAATAGTGAGGGATTCCTTTAACCCATTAAAAGGCAACACCTGCTTTCGTGTATCAATCGTTCTCCTTGAAGAAAATAAAAGAAGCGAACAGAACTTTGAAGATCAGAGTTTTTTTCTTTTTTTTTCCAAAAATATACACATGTTCAGAAGACATGGCCTTCGTTCATGGTGAAGACTCTCCAGGATGTTCCTCGGAGAGCCAGCTTACCAGGGCAGGCCTGCGGCCTGAGGCCCCATGGCTGTCCACTCAGGTCCTGTGGTCCATTTATCAGCCCATAGCCAGTGGCAGTTTCTGCAGGAAGCCAGCTGAGAAGTCCACACAGCCCTAACCATTCCTGACCTAATGAGGGCAAGTGAGGAATCTCTCCAGCCAAAGGGACCTGTCCCTGAACCCTTAAGGACGCCACCACAGGTCCCAGTGCTGGCTGGGCCCAGGGTAGGCTAAGGACTACTGAGAGAGGCCCAGGCCTTCTGAGCTCCTGGGCTGTCTGGGGGGTCAGGAAGCCTCACCAACCTGTGGCTCCATCAGCCCCAAGACAGGACTGGGCCTGAGCCAGTCTGGGAGGGACAACTGGGAGGGTCTGACCATGGGTGCAGAGGAAGGGAGGAGAAAGCGTTCCTGGGGGGCAGCAGGCAAAAGTGAGATGGAAAAAACAAGCAAACTGGGGAGGGCAGTGCAATGCTCAGTGGCTCAATGCCCCGTTTCTGTTTTTTTTAAACTTTCTTATCATGAAAAATGGAAACCCTGGTGGCGTAGTGGTTAAGTGCTATGACTGCTAACCAAAGGGTCAGCAGTTCGAATCCACCAGATGCTCCTTGGAAACTCTATGGGGCAGTTCTACTCTGTCCTATGGGGTCGCTATGAGTCGGAATCGACTCAACGGCACGGGTTTGGCTTTTGGTTGTTATCATGAAAAATAACATACTGAGAAAAGTACCTAAGTGTATAGCTTAATGAATTACTATACAGTGAATATTCATGTAGCTGCCTCCAGAATAAAGAAGTAAAATGTGGCAAGCCCCCTGGAAACTCCCCACACCCCTCCCAATCTTATCCCCCTTCTTTCTTACTAAAACCAGTTACCAGTTGCCATAGAGTTGACTTTGAGTCATGGTGACCCCATGTATGTCAGAGGAGAGCTGAGTCCATAGGGTTTTCAATGGCCAGGCCTTTCTTCCAAGGTACATGTGGGTAGACTTGAACCTCTAACCTTTTGATTATCAACCAAGCACATTAACTGTTTGTACCACCCAGGGACTCCCTCCTCACTAAAGGTTACCACTATCCCAACCTTTAAAGTAATCACTTTCATACATTTCTTTATATTTTACTCCCTCAGCTTGCCTTCCCTAACACCATAGAATAGTTGTGCCTGGTTTTGAACTTCATGTGAATGGCATCAATCATATGTAATATTTTGTGGCTAGCCTCTTCTGCTCAAGGATTCATCCACGTTGTGCATAGCTGTAGCTCATTTGTTTTCATTGCTGCTGACCCTTTGCCTACTCCAGAGCACTGCTCAGTTTGGAAAAAGCAGTGACTGGGGGATCCCCGAATCCTCCCTCCTGTGCACCAGCCTATGGGGGTTTGCCCAGACTCGGATTTCTCCAGATGGCTCTGTGGGGACACATGAGGACAAAGAGCAGTGTGCTCCTAAAGGCCTCACAAGCTTTAGATCGGGGAACACCGGGGGCCGTGAAGATTACAGTGAGCTGGTCACCCAAGCCTCAGTGCAGATGCCCATCGAGGTTAGGCTGGAATCCATGGCTGCTCTGCCATCTCTGAAAACCAGACAGGAACCGACTAATGAACCGAGGCATGTCTCAAACAAGAAGCAGGTAGCTTCCTGAGACCAGATTTCTTAACATCCCATCCTCTTGGTTTATCCCTTCTCCAATGTGGTTCCCATTTGAAGGAGTCTGAGCCTTTGGAGCCTATAACTCCTATGAAAAATGATATAAATTATAGCTCACCAGCCCAGCCTGGCTGTTTGGGAATTTGGCATAAACATTAAGCAAGGGCCACCCTGATTATAAGGTAGAGGAACTGGGGAGAGGTAGGGCGGGCTGGACAACGCCGTGGCAAGACTTCCTCTGCTGCCTTCTGGGTGTGGGGAGTACCTGGTTTACTTTGCCCAGTTACCTTTGACAATGAGGCTCAGTAGAAGCTAATGAAACAAGCTCTGAAATGCTCAGGGCACAGACAAGTAACCTCCGGTCTTATCCAGTCTGTGGGTCATTCAACCTCCTGCCCCAGCCATGCCAGTCTTCCACTGTTCCCCATGTTCAGGTCAAGTTGGTGCCCACCAGTTAGCTTTTGCCCCTGGTGCTGGACTATCACCCAAGTTTATCCTCCCAGGCCCCAGAAGCTAGTCTAATTCTCCATAGCGTCTTCCTGGGCGGTTGGTTCAGAGACCCACTGATGTTCTGCCCCCAAACGCCTGGCATTCCTCCTCCTTGGGAACCACACCAATTAGCCCTGATTACAGAATGCATGCATTGTCCTCCACCAGTTTCATATGTGCAAGCCTCGGCTCCCCAGACAGGGTGTGTGTGTGGGGTGGAGACTGGCCAAGCCTCTGCTCCTCTCTGGATCTCAGCTTTTCCATTTCTGAAAGAAGAGGATGGAGCAGAGGCCTCAGAGGGGTGCCCTGCCCTGAATTGCTATGGCCTGGCGGTTCTGCACGGACTGTCCTCTCACCTTCAGCCTCCACCCTTGGGCCCTCTGCTGCCAGGAAACCCGCTCCCACCAACTCTTAGCTCAAGATCACAGACCCTGGCCTCCACCCCCCAACCCCACCCTCTGCATTGGGGCAAACATCCTAAACCACCCCACGATTCTAAAAATATGGTGTTTTTGTCAGAGAGCAACCTTCCACTTCCTTGAGACTTTGATCTCCACACAACCCACGGAGGAGACACACTTACAATAACAGTTTATAGCCTTGATCTTTCTTTGGGGGCTACCTCTCAAGGGCTTTGAATCTCCAACTGGGTGGTAGTACCGCATGGTCCTTCTGAGCATGCTCAGATTTGTTCACAACTGGCTCATGGGTGGGGCAACTGACACAGCTGTCCTGCTCTCTGTGTGGGGAGGGCTGCGGCCAGGGAGAAAAGTCCAGGACACAGAGACTGCCCTGGCTCAAACTGGCCATGGGAACTATGAAAGTTTGTAAGGCACTTTACTGTCTAGAAGAGTCCTGGTAGTGCAGTGGTTAAGTGCTCTGCTGCTAACTGAAAGGTCAGTGGTTTGAACCCACCAGCCTGCTCTGCGGAAGAAAAGATGTAGCAGCCTGCTTCTATAAAGATTTACAGCCTTGTAAATATTAAAAAAGAAAAAAAAAATTTTTTTTTTTTTAAAGATTAGTCCAAAGGACTAACAGACCACAAGTACTATAGCCTCCACCAGACTGAGTCCAGTACAAGTAGATGGTGCCCAGCCACCACCACTGACTGCTGTGACAGAGATCCCAATAGAGGGTCCTGGACATGGCTGCAGAAAAATGTAGAACAAAATTCTAACTCACGAAGAAAGACCAGACTTACTGGCCTAACAGACTAGAGAAACCCTGAGAGTATGGACCCTAGACACCTTTTTAGCTCAGTAATGAAGTCACTCCTGAGGTTCACCCTTCAGCCAAAGATTAGACAGGCCCATGAAACAAAATGAAAGGCAAGGACTAGAAGGCAGGAGGGGACAGGAAAGCTGGTAATAGGGAACCCGAGGTCGAGAAGAGAGAGCGTTGGCATGTCATGGCGTTGGTAACCAATGTCACAAAACAATATGTATACTAATTGTTTAATGAGAAGCTAGGTTGTTCTGTAAACCTTCATCTAAAGTACAATAATAAAAAATAAATAAAAAGAAAAAAGAAATCAAACGATGCATTATATTGGGCAAATCTGTTACAAAAAGAAAAGATTTACAGCCTTGGAAACCCTATGGAGCAGTTCTATTCTGTCCTACAGGATCACTGTGAGTTGGAATCGACTCAACAGCAGTAGGTTTGGTTTGGGTTTTTACGGTCTAGACTGGAGTTTCTGGGTGACAAAAACGGTTAAGCACCCAACTACTAACCAAAAAGTTGGCAGTGCAAACCCACCCAGAGAGACCTGTGAAGACTGGTCTATGATCTGCTTCCTAAAGGTCACAGCCTTGAAAACCCTATGGAGCACAGTGCTACTGTGCAACACATGGCCTCGCCATGAGTCGGAATCAATACGATGGGAGTGGTTTGGCTTTTTGATTACTGTCTAGGCTCTAGAGAGAAAAATTAGTGCTTTAGGACAGGGCAGAATATAAGTGCTGTGGCACAGCAATGACTGTGAAAGAAGAATGGAGGGATTAACTCTAGCACAGTGCCTAGACAGCAGGCACTCAATAAATACTTAGGGAACTTTCAATGGACGTTTCTGACTGGGTGAGATCAGGAAAGTTTTTCACACAGCCTTGTGAGCTTGGCCTCGGGAGATGTTAATAGGTGGGGACAGAGAAGTAAGGGATTTCCTGGCAAAGGGAACAGCATGTGCAAAGACCAGACCATGTGCTGAACAAGAAAAGCACAAATCCACACCATATTTGGCAGAAACAGAGATATGGAAACTCTCCCACTAGCTCTGCAGACACATCAGCTGTTGCTGCCCTGCCAGAAATGCAGACACTGGCAGAAAGAACAGGGACAGTGATCAAATGATCCTCTATGAGCACCGACTGTATACCAGGCACTGTCCGAGGCACTGAACATGCCAGGCCTTGCAAAGACCTGAGCTGTCATTATCTACATTTTTCCTAGAGGGAAACAGAGCCTCAGAGAGGGGAACAGAGACGGAGCTGGATTTAAACCTACAAAGCCTGATTCCTGATCAAGAAGTGTGAGCAGGCATGCGTGAGGCCGCTGTGCAGGCTGATTCTGTGCTCACTAAGTGAGACCCTCGTCTTCCTGCCCGAGCGGGTGCTCAGGGCATAGCCCCTGTGCCCATTTACTCAGACCTCCCATGGGCCAAGTGCACTCCACTCATTACCTCATTTAGTCCCCCAGCAACCCTTGAAATTAGTTGTGGTGTCAGTCACCATAACCAGATGAGGAAACTGGGGCTCAGAGTAGTTGACTCACACAGCTATAAGTGGCACAGTGGGGATTTGAACTCAGATCCATCTGACCCCTGATCCTGTGCCCGTAACTTCTGTACTCACTGCTTCTCTGGGTCTCACCCCCTGCATGGGAATTCCAGACTGTAATTCAAACATGTCTGAAAAGAGTCAAAATCACTATAATTTGCTAAAGACTTTCTTTAATAAAGGCACAACCCCTCACTTCAAAACAAAAAATTTATCAGCAAAACTGCCAAGGGGACTCTGAGTCACTGTCTTGGGCTTCTCCCTGGTTTGGTGATGGAACTGCATGGGGTCGGGAGTGGGGCTCCAGGGTACAGGCCAAGCCTCAGAAGATAAATGTGAGGGTCTTAGCTTTGCCCACCTCTCCACCCTTCCCCCCCCCCCCCACTGCTGCTCAATCATGAATAATGTCTTGCCTTTCTGGATTCATTTCCTCATCTAGAAGGCGTGTAGGCTTTGCTGGGTGAACTCCATTACTGGATCTAGGATCACTCATGCCAGATCACCACACCAGCTTCACAAACCACCCACCAAACCAAAAACCAAACCCAGTGCCGTTGAGTCGATTCCATCTCATAGCGACCCTATAGGACAGAGTAGAACTGTCCCGTGGAGTTTCCGAGGAGCACCTGGCGGATTTAAACTGCCGACCCTTTGGTTACCAGCCATAGCACTTAACCACTACGCCACCAGGGTAGGGAAAAAAAGGTACTGTACTTACAGCATTGACACACGGCTTGGCAAATTCACTACCTGGGGCTGAGCTTATCCTGTATTTGAATTCAAGTCTTCTCTCTTCAGTGTGGTCCTCACCGCATCTCAGGGACCAGTAGAATTCTGGAATTTCCTTGTCTGATGGTTCCCAGGGTTTGCCTAAGATACCTGCAGCAAAGACCTCTTTTAAGCTAATGCACAATCATCCTTCCAGGGAGAAAAAGGTGATTTATGAATTCATGGTCCTGAGTCATAAGCCTACAGTGATCTGCTGCACTTGGGAACAACCACTTACCTGGCCCTTGGCAAGACTGCAGGTACACGTGAGTCATATGAGTACAGGTGCATCTCACTTGATAGAGCTGGAAATGGTCTTGAGAAGATAGATTTAGATGGAACCCCATTCCAAATGCCTTGGGGGAAGCCATTGGGTTCCTAGGGTGGGAAAAATCACTGCCTGTTTTTTTGCATCAAGTTGGATTTTCATGTATTGGGAATACTGAGGTATGGCAAGGAGGGTGTGGAGTGTGTGTGTGTGTCCCCAGTATTGCTGGATTGTGTCCCATGTGAATGGTGCCCCAGAGTTGTACAACATTGTATCCCAGCAGGTGTGTACAGTGTGTCCCCAAGAAAGCAGCCAGGCTGCAGGGACTCCAAGCTGGGTCATGCTGTCCCTACAGGATGCAGAGCTGAGAATCCTATCTCAGCCCAAGCCCTACAGACCTGTAATTGTCCAGGTGGCTGGAGATGCCTTTTCACAGGGTTTGACCAGGCCTCCCAGGTGTGACTTCAGATGTCAAGAGCCCCAGAGCGGGCAGAGGGAAACATTCCTGGTCTTCCACCCAGGATGCCCACATCAGGCTCAAAGCAGAGGGTTGGGTATGGGAGAACAGACCTCCTAGGCCAGCATTGAGCATGCAGGGCAAAGGCCTGCAACCAAGTAGTTCTGGGGAGAGCTGGGGACAGAGACATCTCTGCCTACAGCCCAGAGAAGACAGAGTCTTCCCCAGAGAAAGAGACATGCCGCTGGGCTGCAACCCTCTAGAGAGGGACAGAAAATAGCAAGGCAGCCCTCGCTCTCCTGTTGTTGTTAGGTGCCATGGAGTCAGTTCCGACTCATAGCAACTCTACGTACAGAAGAATGAAACACTGCCCTGTCCTGTGCCATCCTCACAATTATTATTATGCTTGAGCCCACTGTTGCAGCCACCGTGTTAATCCATCTCGTTAAGGGTCTTCCTCTTTTTTGCTGATGCTCTACTCTATCAAACATGGTGTCCTTCTCCAGGGACTGGTCCCTCCTGATAACATGTCCAAAGTATGTGAAACAAAGTCTTCCCATCCTTGCTTCTAAGGAACATTCTGGCTGTACTTCTTCCAAGACAGATTTGTTCATTCTTCTGGCAGTCCATGGTATATTCAATATTCTTCACCAACACCATAATTCAAAGACATCAATTTTTCTTTAGCATTTCTTATTCATTGTACAGCTTTCACATGCATATGAGGCAATCAAAAACACCATGGCTTGGGTCAGACATGCCTTAGTCCTCAAAGTGACTACTTTGCTTTTTAACACTTTAAAGAGGTGTTTTGCAGCAGATTTGCCCAATGCAATGCATCATTTGATTTCTTGACTGCTGATTCCACGCATGTTGATTGTGCATCCAAGTGAAATGAGATCCTTGACAACTTCAATCTTTTCCCCGTTTATCAAAATGTTGCTTATTGGTCCAGTTGTAAGGATTTTTGTTAAAGCATAATCCATACTGAAGGCTGTGGTCTTTGATCTTCAACAATAAGTGCTTCAAGTTCTCTTCACTTTCAGCAAGCAAGGTTGTATAATCTGCATATTGAAGGTTGTTAACAAGTCTTCCTCTAATCCTAATGCCTCATTCTTCTTCATATAGTCCAGCTTCTCTATTTGCTCAGCATACAGACTGAATAAGTATGGTGAAAGGACACAAACTTGACACACAAATTTCCTGATTTTAAACCATGCAGTAATGCCCTTGTTCTGTTCAAACGACTGCCTTTTGGTCTATGTACAGGTTCTGCATGAGCACAATTAAGTGTTCTGGAATTCCCATTCTTCACAATGTTATCCGTAATTTGTTATGATTCCCACAGTCAAATGCCTTTGCATAGTCAATAAAACACAGGTAAACTTCTTTCTGCTATTTTCTGCTTCTGGCCAAGATCCATCTGACATCAGCAATGAAATTCATTGTTCCACGTCCTCTTCTGAATCTGGCTTGAATTTTTGGCAGTTCCCTGTGGATACACTGCTGCAACCTCTTTTGAATTATCTTCAGGAAAATTTTACTTGTGTATGATATTAATGATATTGTTCGATAATTTCTGCATTCTATTGGCTCCTCTTTCTTTACAATGGGCACAAATATGGATCTCTTCCAGTCAGTTGACCAAGTAGCTATCTTCCAAATCTCTTAGCATAGACGAGTGAGCACTTCCAGTGCTGCATCCGTTTGCTGAAACATCTCAGTTGGTATTCTGTCAATTCCTGGAGGCTTGTATGTTGCCAGTGCCTTCAGTGAAGCCTGGACTTCTTCCTTTAGTACCATCAGCCATTGATCATGTACTACCTCCTGAAATGGTTAAACATTGACCAATTCTTTTTGGTACAGTGACTTTGTGTATTCCTTCCATCTTCTTTTGATGCTTCCTGCATCTTTTAATATCTTCCTCATAGAATTCTTCAATATTGCAACTCAAGGCTTGAATTTTCTCTTCATTCTTTCAGCTTGAGAAACGCTGAGTGTGTTCTTCCCTTTTGGTTTTCTAACTCTAGGTCTTCACGCATTTCATTGTAATACTTTGTCTTCTTGAGCTGTACTTTGAAATCTCTGTTCAGCTCTTTTACTTCATCATTTCTTCCTTTGCTTTAGCTACTCAATGTTTAAGAGCAAGTTTCAGAGTATTCTGGCATCCATTTTGGTCTTTTCTTTCTTTCCTGCCTTTTTAATGACCTCTTCTTTTCTTCATGTATGATGTCCTTGATGTCATTCTACAACTTGTCTGGTCTTTGGTCATTAGTGCTTAATGAGTCAAATCTATTCTTGAGATGGTCTCTAAATTCAGATGGAATATACTCAAAGTCCATACTTTGGCTCCCCTGGACTTGTTCTAATTTTCTTCAGCTTCAACTTGAACTTGCGTATGAGCAATTATGGTCTGTTCTACAGTCAGCCCCTTGCCTTATCCTCTTAGCCATTCCCTATTCTGGGAAGCACTGTGGGAACCTTGGAACATCTCCCAGCTGTGCATCCTCTGCCTCACCTGAGATGTACTGTTACTTTCGTACAATTAGCAGCACCAACCACACTGAAGTGCTCCACAGACCAGGGTTGTGTGATCCTGGGATTGTTTGGGGTTAGTGTTGGGCCGGTGGGCTGCAGCTGCCTCATTATTTGATTTAACCCAAAGTAACAGAGCTGAGTGCCCACATCATTCCAACAACACGAAGAGTTTCCAGCCAGAGCTCCTTGACCCTCCCTGAAGGAGGGCAGGTCATCCAAGTCCCAGCCAGCTCTGGGACTCGGCCTCCAAACTGCCACCTGGGCAGATGGAAGGAGCTCCTGATGGATACCTGCCCTGTCTCTCTTTTCATCAGGGTCCAGCTCAGATACTGGAAAGATGAAAGAGCTTCTCCCAAACTCTGATCAGTCAAAACAGCAGAAGATTGAAAATACATGAAATGAGGCAGCTGCCTCTGAGTGCCCCACTAAGAGGCCCATTTCCCACTCTTTTTTTTTTTTTTGGTTTTTTAAGGTTAATGTAGGAGCCGTGATGACGCAGTGATTAAGCTCTTGGCTGCTAATGGAAAGATTGGCAGTTCAAATCCATCAGCTGCTCTGTGGGAGGAAGACGTGGCAGCCTGCTTCCATAAAGATTACAGCTTTGGAAACCCTATGGGGCAGTTCTACTGTGTCCTATAGGATAGTAATGAGTCAGAGATGACTTGATGGCAATGAGCTTTTTTTTTTTGGTTAAGGTTAGTGTACATCCTCAGAGCAGAGGAGCTGCCCTGGGCCCCACAGCTGCCCCACGCAGGGCAGAGCTCATAGTGATGGGGCCTCTCAAAGCAGCCTGGTGTCCCAGGAGCCAGAACTGACACTTCTGGGTTTTTGCCCATACCAGGTAGGGTTGGAGAAACCCAAAAAAATGCCTTCAATATTAACCAAGACTTCTGGCGTTTCCTACATACAGGCTGCATGAACCAGGAGCAGCCCCATTTGGGGGCATTCGTTCCTCTAGGTCTCTAGCCTCCTTTTCCCAGCATTACTCCAAGGTGGGTTCACAGAACACCAATAGATGTGCTGACAAAAAGGTCCCGTGGTCTAATAAAAACCAAACCAAACCCACCGCCATCGAGTCAATTCCGACTCATAGTGACCCTATAGGCCATAATAGAACTGCCCATAGGGTTTCCAAAGAAATCTTTACGGAAGCAGACTGCCACATCTTTCTCCCAAGGAGCAACTGGTGGGTTCGAACTGTTTGACCTTTTGGTTAGCAGCCAAACACTTAACCACTGTGCCATCTGGGCTCCTTCGTGGCCTAACACATTTGGAAAATTTGAGGTTAAATGAAACTAAGTGGGTTTCTTCTGAGCAGGATATCTCAGAGCCTTTATGTAACATGCTAATATACACCTCAAATATTCAAGAGGAGGAGGGAGTGGGCTGTGTTTCCCAGATTTGATCTCTGCTTTTCTCATGGATCTTATCACAAGACCAGGGCTTACTGAAATCTATTTGGGGACCTGCCTGTCTACCTAAAGCTGCCACCTGTTCCCACCCCCAGAGATCCCAGTGAGCTGGGAAAGGCTAATGAAATACTGGGATGTAGAGCCACACTGCCCAATACAGTAGCCATCAGCCACATTAAATACAGTTCCTTAGTCACACTAGTCCCATGCACAATAGCCACGTGTGGTAGTGGATACCGTATTAGTTAGCACAGAGAACATTTCCATCGTCACAGGAAGTTCTATTGGACAGTGCTAATCTAGAGTCTCAGAGAGGCTAGGAGACTAGCCCAGGGCCACACAGTAAGTCTAGAAAGAGCCAGAATCAGCTCCAGCCTTCCACTCCTGGCCTCGGAATCTGAGAAGCAACCTTCGTTGAGTCCCAAGAAGCTGCTGGGTGCCAGCCATTGAGTCACAACTCTATCCAAGTGGACGTGAGGAGTTTCACAGAAACCGCAGCGGGTACTTGCTTCCCCTCCCTAGGGCCCAGGACAGTACGGGCCAGCCCCTGACTCCCACACCCTCATTCCCTCCAGACCTCACTCTACTGTGTAAGGCAGCAGGTCCTGGAGAAGGAAAGAGAAGGGCTGCCCTCCTCTCCCACACACACGCCCTCACCCTGCATGCCAAGGGCCCCAGCCAGGGCCACGGGCCCGCAGTTTGAGTGAATAGCCCCAGCTGTAGGACTTGAGGCAGGTTCCAGGAGCTGCCTCTGCCAGGGCTCTCAATATTATCAAATCCCTGGTCCCAGCGGGGGACTTATCCAGGCAGATGCCACAGGCCCTCTTCCAAGTTTCCTGTGTGAGAAACATAGGAAAGGGGTCTGGCTTCCCTACTTCCCAGGTTCCTTACTGCCCAGGCCAGCCGTGCTGAGGCTGGCTAGATGGATGGTCGGGGACCTGGTCTAAGGGTTGGCCTCTGGCAGGGCTGTGCCAAAGACTCTGGCCCACTGCTCCTCCAGCACATCTGGGACTAGGCACAGGCACCACTGAGTTTCTGCTGAGGGGGCACTCTAGACTCTTGGATGAACCCCAAAGATTGGACAAGCTTCCCCACCTCTCAACTCCCTGGGAGTTTGGGCCCCACTCAATGCCCAGAGCAGCCACCAGATCTACTCATGCCCCTCTCTGCCTACGCTCAGATTCCCAGGATCCCCCTAAGGCTTCCTTCCCAGGCATCACCCTGCTCCATGCAAAAGGATGGTGGGTGCTCCCCCTCCAAGTGAACAGCTAGGCCAGGAGCAAATCTCTGTAGGGAGCCAATCCCACAAGAGCACAGACACTGCACATGGGCAGTCCCATTCGACCTAGATGTAGGTCAGTGCACACGTGGCTGCAGACTGGACCTGCCCTGCCCTGGGCACTCAGGAAGCCATAGGGCCCATAAGACCATGCCCAGTAATGAAAAAGTAGAGACCATTTCTAGGGCAGGAACGTACTAATTCCCATAGCTGGCTCCATCTGGGCCCAGATAGAGCTGCCATGTCACATAACTCCAAGGGGCACCATTCACATTATAGTCTACTTATATGGTGCCTCCTGAAGTAGTGAAGTATAAGCTTAGGGGCCTACATGCAGCAGCCCCAGAACCAGGCAGGTGGGATGACACCTCTTGAGGAAATAGTCTTGTGTTTGGTATTCCATGATACCAAGTTTGACCCTTCTCCCCAGAAGTGGCCATTTCAACCCAGAGTCCAGCCCCAGCGTGCGCAGTACTAGGACCTCCCCTCAGGGCTTCACCCCCGAGTTCCTCAGTGAGTCTTACACAAGGCCCCTAGAGACTGGAAGGGGGTCTAGGAGTCTCATGTTCTTATCTCTCTAAAAGGCCATTTGAGTCATGGACAAAGGATTAACTCCTGTAGTATCATAAGCACTCCTACCAACTCATAAGTCTAACAACCCAAAGGAAAAATGGGCAAAGGACACAGAGAAGTCATAGACAAGGAATTGAAAAAAAAAAAAAAAAACAGCCCTCAAACCCAGGAAAAGACTCTCACCCTCACATACTATAAGAGAATGCAAATAGGTATAATGAGATGCCATTTTTCTCCCATTAGCCTGTTAAAGATCAACAAGTTTTATAACACAGGTGGTGAGGTTGGGATGAACTACGCACTCTCCTAAATGGGAACTACCCCTATCGTGGGCCATTGGATAATAAAAAACCAAAACCAAAACCAAACCAGTTGCTGTGGGAGTTGATTCTGACTCATGGTGACCCCATGTGTACAGAGTAGAATTGCTCCATAGGGTTTTCAAGGCTGTGATCTACCAGAAGCAGTGCCAGGCCTTTCTTCTGAGGTGCCTCCGAGTGGGACCTTTTGGTTAGTAGTCGAGCACTTAACCGTTTGCACCACCCAAGGACATGATTGGGTTATAGCTAACGAGATTAGCAACGCAGCCTCTTTGACTCGGCATTTCCACAGCCAGGAATTATCTTACAAACATACTTGCATATGCGTAAAAATGATGAATGCACAAGACCATTCACTGCAGCATAGTTTTGTTTTTGTTTTTGTTTTTACCACAACCTACATGATGATCAGGAGTGTGGTGATCAGGAGAGGGCAGATTAAATGTAGTTTATGGACGACACAACGGATTATATGTCACCACTGAGAACCACCTCTATGTACTGGCATGAAGCATCTCCACAATATCTTCTAAAGTGAAAAAAACCAAGGCGCAGGACAGTATGCTTAACATGCTATCTGTGGCAGAGAAAAAAAAAAAAAGACTGCCCATGTACTATACACTTGTATATGCATAGACTATCTCTGAAGAGTTGTGCTAGAGTAGTAACAACGGCTACCCCAGGAAAGATGCAGGGGAGGGGAGAGAGGTGGGAAGGACACTTCATGTTTATTGTACATCTGATTGTACCTTTTGAATTTTGTCCCATGTACTTATGTCAGGTGAAGAAGCCCTGGTGGCAAAATGGTTAAGCGCTCGACCACTAACCAAAAGGTTGGTGGTTCAAATCCACCCAACTGTTCTACGGGAGAAAGACCTAGTGATCTTCTGTAAATATTACAACCTAGGAAACCCTATGGGGAAGTTCTATTCTATTACATGAAGCCACTATGAGTCAGAATTGACTCAATGGCACCTAACAACAACAACCTATATGGTCTTTTCAAAAGATAAATGAAATAGACACCAGCCCAGGGGAAAGGATGAGAAGGCAGGAGGGGACAGTAAAGCTGGTAATGGGGAACCCAAGGTTGAGAAGGGGACAGAGACTGTTGCCATGTCGTGGGGGTGGCAACAAATGTCACAAAAGAATACATGTATTAATTGTTTAATAAGAAACTAATTTGCTCTGTAAACCTTCATCAAAAGTACAATAAAAAAATAAATGAAATTAAAATATAATAAAAACCCCTCGAGGTGCACATTTCCCTGCCCGCAGGCTGGACCAAGCTCTGCTTTCCCATTCATCCTGTGGATTTCCGTAAAATGGCTTCTGTTTTTCTCTGGCCCCATAAGAACCCTGCAAGACAACACGGAGGCTGCTAAGTAGTGCTCAGCCTCAATCCAAAGCGAACTGTAAGGATGCTGGCTGGGGGAGGGGGTGGGGTGCGCCCACCTTCAGGAGAAGGAGGCAAGGCCAAAAACCAGAAGCATTCTTCATCCCTACCGAGCAGGCAGGCCCAGTCAAGGGTCCTACTGGGTACTGGCAGAGTGCATACTTCACAGGTCCTGGCAGTGTGGCTTCATGGTTGACAGCATGGACATTCTGGCTTCACTCATAAGGCAAGTCTCAGCCTGTTCCCATCTCAGTAAAATGGCAACTCATTTATAATAATGATACCTTCCTCATTATGGGATTGGATGAAGTAAAGCACATAAGATGCACAGCCTGGCTCACGCGTAAAGGCTCAACAAATGCTAGCTTTGACCTACATTATCACTGGAGAAGCTCCAATCTTGAACCTAGTTCAACAGATCCGTCCATCCATGCATCCAGTCATCTATCCATCCATCCATCTATTGCCCAGGGCTGATATTGCCGCTCTGTGGAGGGAGGCTCTACCCTGGAAGGGCTGAGGTCAGAGCCTTCCCAAGGCCTAGAAGAGACAGGGGTGAGTCTCTAGGTTACCACAGGGCCCCAGGAAAATCCCCATACTCATAAGTTCCTACCTGAGAGTCTACAGAATTGAATGCAGAACTGGGCAGCACATGGGCATTTTCCCTGGGAAAGGGCCCCTACATTTACCAGATCCTCAGAAAGGTCCACAATCCATTGCAGGTTCAGAACCACCCCTGCCACCACCAACACCTGCCTGGTCCCTGAGAGCTTGTGATTGCCTTGGTCTATTCTAACCCCCTGCTTACTCCTGACCACCCAGAACACACAGCCCATGTAGATCCAGCCCAGGCTCCGGGTCAGGTGAAAAGGGGTCTGAGGGACTGGTCTGGAATGCCAGCACCTGGGTGATTATGAGTCAGCCTCCACAGCAAGATCCTCTCTGGGTGAATGGTCATATTGATCCCCTGGACCTTTAAAGTGTAAGATGCATACTGTGTGGCCTCAATTTCAGATAGAAAAGAAAGTCCAGAAAGAAGTGTAACCGGAATAAAAAAAAAAAAAAAACCAAACCTGTTGCTGTCAAGTTGATTCCGACTCATAGTAACCCTACAGGACAGAGTAGAAATGCCCCATAGAGTTTCCAAGGAGCACCTGGTGGATTCGAATTGCTGACCTGTTGGTTAGCAGACATAGCTCTTAACCACTACACCACCAGGGTTTCTGTAACAGGGATACGACCCACAATTCCACTCCTAAGTATATACCCAAAAGCACTGAAAGCAGGAACACAAACAGAAACCTGTACACCAATGCTCACTGCAGTGCTATTCACAGTAGCCAAAAGGTGGAAACAACCTAAATGTCCATCAACAGGTGAACAGATGAACAAAATGTGGTATATACAGAAGCTCCACAGACACATCCAAACTCCCTGAATTGTTAGGCTGAGGGCTGTGGGGACCATGGTCTGGGGGAATATCTAGTTCAAGTGGCATAACAGTTTATAAAGAAAATGCTCTACATCCTACTTTGGTGAGTAGCGTCTGGGGTCTTAAAAGCGTGTGAGCAGCCATCTAGGATACTCCACTGGTCTCACCCCATCTGGAGCAAGGAAGAATTAAGAAAACTAAAGATACAAGGGAAAGATTAGTCCAAAGGACTAATGGACCACGACTACCATGGCCTCCCCCAGACTGAGTCCAATACAACTAGATGGTGCCCAGCTACCACCACTGACTGTTCTGACGGGTATCACAATACAGGGCCCCGGATAGAGCTGGAGAAAAATGTAGAACAAAATTCTAACTCAAAAAGAAAGAACAGACTTGCTGTCCTGACAGACACTGGAGAAACCCTGAGAATATGGTCCCCAGATACCCTTTCAGCTCAGTAAGGAAGTCACTCCTGAGGTTCACCCTGCAGCCAAAGTTTGGACAGACCCATAAAACAAAACGAGACTAAAGAGGCACACCAGCCCAGGGGCAAGGACTAGAAGGCAGAGGGGATAGGAAAGCTGGTAATAGGGAACCCAGGGTTGAGAAAAAGGGAGAGTGTTGACATTTCGTGGGGTTGTTACCCAGTGTCATAAAACAATATGTGTACTGTTTAATGAGAAACTAGTTTGTTCTGTAAACATCTAAAGTACAATAAAAAAAAGAAAAGGAAAAAAAAAATGTGGTACATACATACAAGGCAGTATTACTCAGCCATAAAGAGAAGTGAAGTCCTGACACATGCTACCACATGGATGAACCTTGAACACATTATGCTCTGTGAAGTAAGTCAGTCACAAAAGGACAAGTACTATATGATCCCACTTATATGAAAGAGGTAAATCTATAGAGACCAGAGCTTATTAGAATTTACGGGGTAGGGGAGTCATTGCTTAGGTGGCTCTGAGTTTCTGTTACTGGTGGTGGAATAATTTGGAAAAGGACAGTGGTGATGGCTGCAGAACATGATGACTGCAATCAATGTCACTGAATTGTACATGTAAAAATTGTTGAACTGGCAAAAGTCTTGCTATATATAATTTTCCCACACACACAAAAAAAGTGTAACAGAGGTTAACTCTGGATACTGGAATTACAGACTATTTTGTACCTTATTTTCTAGGCTTGTCTATATTTTCTACAATTAACATGTATTATGCTTTAACTCAGTGTTTCTCAACCAGGGTGATTTTGATCCCAAGGGGACATTTGGCCATGTCTGGAGAGATTTCTGCTTGTCACAGCAGAGGTGTGGGCATGTGTGCTACTGGCATCTAGTGGGTAAAGGCTAAGGTTGTTGTTAAACACACCAGACTGCACCAGAGAGCCCCCACAAAGATTTATCCGACCCAAAATGTCAGCAGTGCCAAGGGTGGGAAACTTGAGAAAAACATCAGAACTTAGGCTAACAGAAAGACAGGGGTGGGGAGGCATGAGGCAGGGCAGGCTGATTTAGCCTGTGGCCCAGCCTGAGCTTCGATCCCTCTCTCCCCACCAGGCCACCAGGTATCTAAGGGCTTTCTAGCAGGCGGACTGAGGCCTAGCCAAGGGGCTCTCAGCCCCCTCTCAGGAAGCAGCTGGTTTCCTGGGAGCCAGCACACATTTCCACCAGCATCTCCAGTTTCTCCTCTTCTCAAAGCACATCCCTGTCTAATCAAAAGAGAGCAACACATATTAGTACTGTCAGGACCCTTAACATCACTGCAATCAATGAAACCCCCAGGTCTCAGACATCCTGTTTCCAACATTTTGAAAATGGCATCCTGTTTTCTTTCGAAAGGAAACCCAGGTTGGATTGATTAACAAATACAATCATTATTTAACATCAGAACTTGGTTTTGAAATTAATTTGCAAGAAAAGAAAAAGTTCAGACTAAATAATCTCTCTAATTATATGTTAAGGACTCAGAATGGAAAACATTCGGGAACACAAAAGACCCAACCAAGCTCATTAGCCCTTTCTTTTTTTTTTTTTTGACTCTAGCAGTATCTCTATGGCAATTTACTGAGGATCCAGAGGGGAAAAAGACTTTTAAAATTAGATCACCAGGAACTTCACCCAGAACAGCCATAACACATCTTTTGAGTAGATCTTTGAATGATAAAACCTTTCGGGTGTGTTTTCCGGTTGGTCAATGCTGGGCATAGATATAGGGAAGCCACTCCTCCTGAAAGCCCAGGGCCGCCTCAGCTCATCTTGGAGAGATCACTGCAATGGCTCAAGGGTACGTGGTGGTCCCTGTTTAACTTCCAGAAAGCCCTCCCACTTCTCAAGGAGGACTTAGTGGCAGGTCTAGGGCCTGTGAGGGCATGGTCTCTCGCCTCCCTCCTCTCCACTTCTTCCACTGTCCCGTGCTCCTCATCTGAGCAGCCTGGTAGGGCAGGGCTCACGTCTAGGAGTCTCTAGGGGCTCTGCCAGCTGCCAAATGCCCCAGCACCCACCCCGCACCTCCTCCCTGGGGGCAGCCTTCCCCAGCCACCTTCTTTGTCTCACCAGAATCCACCGTCTAGGCCCAGAGGTTGAGACGTAGTGGGATGGGCTGTCCCATCCCTTCCAGGCCTTGCTGGTACAGCCTAGTGTGTCCGCCCAGTGCAAACCCTAAAGGAGGGGAACTACCGGAGAAGCAGGATGCTTTTTACAGTAAGTCCCTGAGTGAAGAACGTCTAACTTAGGAACAACTCGTACTTAAGAAGGGACTGACATAAAGCCTGTTGTATTAAAAATTTGAGTTAAATACAATGGTTCGTAATAACAAAGTCACTCGCTCCTTTGTTACGCTCATGAAAACACTGCACGGCTTCAGTGGTTCAGTGAGCTCGAGGAGGAATGCCGTCTGCCATTTTAAGTCAGATCACATCGCCGTCAACACTGTTGAGTAACTTTGTATTTGGCTTAAATTTTGCTTTTACTTATCCTTGTAACCAGGCCTCCAAAGCATAAGTCCGATGCAAGTCCTGGAGATTCTTAGGATGAAGTGAAGCAGTCAAGTATGAAAAGAGTGTGGAATAAATTTGTGCCCCAGTTCACGAAGCTTGTCAGGGGTTTACAGCTGACAACATCGCCAAAGCCAGGCAAGCTGTGTTTGATATTGGTAATCAACTGCAGTTAGACATCAGTGAAAATGATTTCTTAGAGTTACTCGACTCCCATGCCAAAGAACTAATCAGTGAAGATCTTACGGAACTAGAGCAGCAGACGATAGCATTTGAGGAAGAAGACCAGGACCTGAAAGCTCCAGAACCAAAAAAGTTTTTGAGGGAAGAGCTAGCTGAAGCCTTCTGTCTCATCGAACTAGGGATGGTAGAGTTAGAAGATCCTAACACAGGTTCACCAAAGTTTACCATACACTTACCAAGGGCCTCAGCTGCTACAGGCCATTTATAACAAGAAAAAGAAAAGGTCTGTACAAACCTCTCTTGATGCCTACTTTGAGGAATCGATTCCAGTAGTAAGTCCCCCACCACCCCCAGCAGCAAAATCAAACCCTGATTCTCCAGCACCAGGTCCATCCTCTCTAATACCAGGCCCATCATCTTCAACAGTAGCCATCTCTCCATCATCTTCTGCATCATCCAATTATTAATGTTATAATGTTACCTCATGAATGGCCCTTCCAATATGTAAGATGTCGAAGGAGAGTGTTAATTTTTTATTATGAACTTTTATCTTTTTCTATCTAAACTGTTTTAAGAACTGTTTAATTTTTTGACAGTACTGTATACCTTCACACATACACACACATAGATTCTCACTTCAGTACAGTACCGTATGTAGTTACTTTTTTGAACATCTTATCAAATGTATTTACTTTTATTACAACTGTATTATTATTATGTACTGTATTATCATGTTTAAGATGTTTTAGTGTATTTGGAAGTGTTCCTTAAGTGTTTTATATGCATAAAAAGGTAAAATATGTACTATATACTGAGACAAACATTATACATAGTATATATTTTACATAAAGGTAAAATATATACTATATATGATGCATGTATATTATATAATGTATATGTATATATAATGCATAAAGGTAAAATGTATACTATATATATAATGTTTGTCTCAGTATATAGCATATATTTTACCTTTCTATGCACATGAAACACTTAAACACTTCCAAATACACTAAAACATCGTAAACACAATAATACAGTAACAAAAGCAAATACATTTGATAAGATGATAAAAAAAAGTAACTACATACAATACTGTACTGAAGAGAGTATCTGTGTGTGTGTTTGTGTGAAGGTATACAGTACTGTAAAAAAAAAAATTGATTGGAATGCAAAAGTTGGAAACAAAGGAGGATTGATAGTTGGAAAATATGGCCTTGGTGATAGAGACAATGCCAGAGATTGAATGACAGAATTTTGCAAAACCAACAACTTCTTCATTGCAAATACGTTTTTCAACAACATAAATGGCAACTATACACATGGACCTCGTCAGATGGAATACACAGGAATCGAACAGACTATATCTGTGGAAAGAGACAATGGAAAAGCTCAGTATCATCAGAACAAGGCCAGGGGCCAACTGCAGAACAGACCATCAATTGCTCATATGCAAGCTCAAATTGAAGCTGAAGAAAATTAGAACAAGTCCATGAGAGCCAAAGCATGACCTTGAGTATATCTCACCTGAATTAAGAGATCATCTCAAGAATGGATTTGACACCACGTTGAAAACTAATGACCAAAGACCAAATGAGTTGTGGAATGACATCATACATGAAGAAAGCAAGAGGTCGTTAAAAAAAAAACAGGAAAGAAAAGACCAAAATGGATGTCAGAAGAGACTCTGAAACTTGCTCGTGAATGTTGAGTAATTAAAGTGAAAGGAAGAAATGATGAAGTAAAAGAGCTGAACAGATTTCAAAGGGCAGCTCAGGAAGACAAAAGTATTATAATGACATGTGCAAAGACCTGGAGATAGAAAACCAAAAGGGAAGAATACCCTCAGCATTTCTCAAGTTGAAAGAACTGAAGAAAAAATTCAAGCCTTGAGTTATAATATTGAAGGATTCTATGGGGAAAATATTAAACAATGCAGGAAGCATCAAAAGAAGATGGAAAGAGTACACAGAGTCACTGTACCAAAAAGAATTGGCCAACATTCAGCCATTTCAGAAGGTAGCATATGATCAAGAGCCAATGGTACTGAAGGAAGAAGTCCAAGCTTCACTGAAGGCATCAGCAAAAAACAAGGCTCCAGGAATTGATAGAAATACCAATTAAGATGTTTCAACAAATGGCTGCAGCACTGGAAGTGCTCACTCATCTATGCCAAGAAATTTGGAAGACAGCTACTTGACCAAACGACTGGAAGAGATCCATATTTGTGCCCATTCCAAAGAAAGACAATCCAATAGAATGCAGAAATTATCAAATGATATCATTAATATCACACACAAGTAAAATTTTGCTAAAGATAATTCAAAAGAGGCTGTAGCAGCATAACCACAGGGAACTGCCAGAAATTCAAGTTGGATTCAGAAAAGGACACAGAACCAGGGATATCATTGCTGATGTTAGATGGATCCTGGCTGAAAGCAGAAATTACCAGAAAGAGGTTTACCTGTGTTTTATTGACTTTGCAGAGGCATTTGACTGCGTGGATCATAATGAATCGTGAAGATATGGGAATTCCAAAACGCTTAATTGTGCTCATGAGGAACCTGTACACAGTTCAGGAGGCTGTCGTTCGAACAGAACAATGGGATATTTCGTGGTGTAAAGTCAGGAAAGGCATGTGTCAGGGTTGGGTCCTTTCACCATACCTTTATTCAATCTGTATGCTAAGTAAATAATGAGAGTAGCTGGCCTATATGAAGAAGGGGCACCAGGATTGGAGGAAGACTCATTAACAAGCTGTGTTATGCAGATGACACAACCTTGCTTGCTGAAAGTAAAGAGGACTTGAAGCACTTACTGCTGAAGATCAAAGACTACAGCCTTCAGTATGGATTACACCTCAACATAAAAAAAAAAAACAGAAATCCTCACTAATGGACCAATAAGCAACATCATGATAAATGGAGAAAAGATTGAAGTTGTCAAGGATTTCATTTTACATGGATTCACTGGGCAAATCTACTGCAAAAGACCTCTTCAAAGTGTTAAAAAGCAAAGATGTCACCTTGAAGACTAAGGTGCACCTGACACAAGCCATGGTGTTTTCAGTTGTCTCATATGCATGCAAAAGTTGGAGGATGGATAAGGAAAACCGAAGAATTGATGCCTTTGAATTGTGATGTTGTGCGAAGGATACTGAATATACCATGTACTGCCCAAAGAACGAACAAATCTGTCTTGGAAAAAGTACAACCAGAATGCTCCTTGGAAGTAAGAATGGCAAGACTATGCTCACATACTTTGGACATGTTGTCAGGAGGGATCAGTTCCTGGAGGAGGACATCATGCTTGGTAGAGTAGAAGGCCAGTGAAAAAGAGGAAGCCCCTCAAGAGATGGATTGACACAGTGGCTGCAACGATGGGCTCAAGCATAACAATGATTGTGAGGATGGTGAAGGACCGGGCAGCATTTCGTTCTGTTGTACATAGGGTTGCTATGAGTCGGAGCTGGCCTGACGGCACTTAATAACGACAAGACAAAGATTTGACTGATGCTAAATACAATTAAATATGATAAGAACCGTATGTACCTGTGCCAAGCTACCTGCAAATTCAACTTAAAGGCAGACTTAGGAATGGATGGATCTCGCTTGTTACCCAGGGAATGCCTATGTTTTTTAATTTTGACTGTATGCTCTTACAAGAGCTTTTTCAGGCCCTTAGGCAAATGCTAGGAGTCCTTGGGCGGTGCAGAGTGTTAAACGTTTGGCTGCTAACTGAAAGGTTAGAGGTTTAAATTCAGCCGAAGCACCTCAGAAGAAAGGCCTGTCAATCTCCTTCCAGAATATCAGCCACTGAAAACCCTATGGAGCACAGTTTCCACTCTGACACACACAGGGCCTCCATGAGTCAAACCTGACTTGAGGGCAACTTGTTAATTTTTTTTTTTAGGTGCGTACTAAGTGCCCAGGGACACAGACCCTAGCAGTGGTTAGGGCAGGCTTCCAGGAGAAGGAGGTAGCTGTGGATCTGTCAGAGGCCAGGGCTGTCCCCTGGGAGCAAGTGAGTGTAGTTGAGCATTTTCAGAGAAGAGAAAGCACAGGCCAGCTGGATCCAAGGTCCCTCCCACATCTTACCCAGCCACTGGGCTTCGAGGGCACTGCTTATTGGCATTTCGTTTGCATTCTATTTGCATGTGATGCAAAGAATGGGAATCCCCCCTACACAAACACACACTGGGCCCCAAGGCTACAGTCCCTAATGCTTTGTCCCACAGCCTCTACACCCAGCAGCAGAAGGGTTCTGCCTAGATGTGGCCTCCCTGTAGCCTGGGACCCAGCCAGTGGCCTCCTGCCTAGAGGTGTCAGGGGCTGTGAAGGTGGTGGAAGCAGCAGACACAGGCATAGCAAAACAAGATACTTTCACATGTGACTCACACCGAGGACCAGAAACAAAATTACAGTGTGAAAACCAGAAGTCGGCTGAGTCTCCTCTGGGGAATCCCCTCTAGCTCCCTCTCTGTTTCACTCCTTTAAAAGCCCTGGCCTTGGCCTGGCACTCTAGAACACTCCCAAGAAAGGACTGGGCTCTCCCAGTCATGGTGGGAAGGGGCCATTCCACCCACGATGTGCCTTGCTTCCAGGGTTCTAGGTCTTGGAAAGGACACTGAGCAGAGAAATAGAAGTGGATCCATCCCAGGAAAAGCCCAAATGGGATGCTCACCTTTTCTCAACTTGGCTCCCAGGTTCTAATCCATTTTATAAGCCATTCTATATCCTTCCAATAAACTCCTGTTCTACCCAAGACCGCCAGCACTGACTTCTATTGCTTACAAGCAGTAATCCCAGCCAACGCACTCCCCATGACAGAAGGATGCCCTGAAGCCCTTAGCAAAGGCCACCATCAGCCCCTGCCATATCCCAGGGCTCTCTGCCACCCCCAAAGACCAGCCTGACTCCAATCCTAATCCTGCTAGGCACCAGTGGCCTGACCTTGGGCAAGGCACTCCCCCACTCAGTCCCTAGTTCCCTTTCCCTCACCTATAAAATGGAGCTATTAGTGAAGAAATAAAGGATTGGGGTAAAGATTAAACAAGATAAGGGAGGCTCTAGCATATGACTGGGGGTTCAGCAAACCTTAGTTTTCCTTAATTGTCACATTCTTTGCAATTCATACCTATTTTCTGTTCGCTCCTCTGACCGCTTTATTTCATTATTTTCATTGTTATTGTTAGAAGCAAGAATAATACAGTCCACTCATGCAGGACTTTCGCATGCATCATCCTGTGAAATAGCAAAGCAGTCATTATCATCCCTCACTTTACAGAGAGGGAAACTGAGGCCCAATGATTTAGAGGGTGGGCTCACAAGTCAGACTCTGTGGGTTCAAATACCATCTCCATCACTTACAAGCTGTGTGACTTCTGACAAGTTGCTTATGCTCTGTGAGTCTCAGTTTCCTCATCTGTAAAATGGGGACGATAAAGAGTACCTGCCTCAAGGGCTGGGTATTAGATGATACCAAGGAATTATTATTAATTTTTGGACTGGGTACTGAGTTAGTGATAGCTTTGTGGTTGTGTAAGAAACGTCCATATTTTTAGGAATACATACAAATACATACTGAAATGAAATCATACAAGTGACATAATTCCTGAGATGTACTTTAGATATTTAATTAAGAAAGAAAGAAGGAATAGGTGAAACAAGTGTGGCAAAGTCTGGATAGTGTTTAGGTTGGGATGATGGGGTATATGTGGCTTCATTATACTATTCTCTCTGCTTTTGTTTGAAATTGTTCACACTCACTGACAAAAAACCTGCCTCACTGGGGTTTTGTGAGGCTTTACCCGTGCAGCACACAGCGGGACTCAGACAGTGTGAGCTAGCCTTGTGACTATTATCCCACCAGGCTGAGGAGCAGGGTCAGGGTAGAGCCAGAACTCTTCACCCCGGACAGTCTTGGTCACACCTTGCACCGTCCCGCACTGTGGGGCCTCTCCAGCTGCGTGCCACAGCTCCATCACCAACACTGAAGGCAGGGGTCCAGGTGTGACATTTTGGGAACAGCCAAGCCACCGAGGCTCTGAAGCAGCCTGTCACTCCCTTTAGGCCCAGTGTTAGTGATTTAGCTCTAAATGGCCCCCTTCTGGGGTCAGTCGAATCACCACGTCTGGCCACTAGCCCTGTTTCAAAGCCCAGTGAGAACCCTGTCCCAGCTCCCTGATGCCTGAGGGAGACAAATTCGGCCAGGGAGACCAAGTTCCTGTCCTCCAGTGTGCAGTGGTAGCAAATGTGGGGGGGGGCTCCCTTTGAGGGACCCATGGTCCCCAAAGCATCACCCTCCTGACCTCCTAAAGCTAGAGTTCAGAGACACGCCTCTTTCTGAGTCAACCACCAGGGGGCGCCTGTGTCTAGCCCTGATCTCTGCACCAGAATCACTGGGAGCAGAAAAGGCTGTGAAAGAGGCCAGCCACCTGGTCACCCTGTGGTCAGGATAAGCAGTGAGTGAACCCACTGTAAGTGGTCAACCTCCCCACCCTTGCCTTACCACACACCCTAAAGTTTTTATTCTACCCCCATTTCTTAATAAGAACATTGAACGGTTTTATTATTATTATCATTAAAGCAACTCATGCTCAATTCAGGAAATGTGTACTTTGGATTTTTTTTTTTTCCTGCATGTTTCAAGATTTCCTGAGATTAGGGCAGATGGCTTCTAAATTCTTTGGGCTATGGGGTAGAGGAAGTAGCTCAAATGGTCTGGGAGACCTAGACAGGCCCCTGCTTCTCTGAGCCTCACTTTCCCCTGTTCAGGGGGCCTAATGATCTTCTGAGCCTCTCTGAGCCGTAACAGTCTGGCTTTCTTCAGTGCTCAGGGAGAGTCCCAGGAATGGTGGGACAGAGGAAGGTCACCCCAGCCTCTGCTCCACAAAACCCACCAACTCCCTGCCTCCCTGCCTATCCCTCTCGCTTGCTCTTCAGTGGTCAGCTCTACCCCATCCTGAGACCCTCCCTGACCGCCCTGGTCCTCACTATTCTCTACTCAGAGGGCTCCTACAACTTAGAGTGTCTGCCATTCAGGGCACTAACTGCATCACACCTTGTCTACACGATGCTCTCCTCTGGCTTCTCACTGACTCTCAACCATTCTCCAGTGCTCTGGTCCCAGTGGTGAACAAGACAGGCCCGGCTCTCGCCCTCATCACAGCTGAGTTCCAAGGCTAGCAAGGCCTGGGGCATCGTCGGGACTTTCTGTGGTTGCAAAGGAAAGGCCAAGACAGCATTTCCCATGCTGGGGTGCAGGCACACTGTGGGCCTGTCCCATCAGCAAGTCCCACAATCAAAGGGGTTTTAATTGCTTAAAACCCAGCAGATCTGAATCTTTTCCTCAAACACACAACCAACTGGTTAGCAGTGCAGCCACACAAGCATGAGTGGCTCAGGGGCCAGCCAGATCACAATTCATTATTTTATAGCGAGAGGAGCTGGACTAAAGAGCTTTGAGACTTCTGTCCTTCCCAGTTTGGGGTCCTGGGTACAGGGCTGAGCAAGGGGCAGAGAGCATTCCTCTGACTCCAAGGCGGAGGAGGAAATTCAGGTTAATCTCTGAGGGCCTGGTGGTTCCTCAGCAACCCCATTCCTGCCTTTCCAGAAACCAAAGGCCAAATGCTGGCCCCAGAGCCAGATGGAAGGGCCATCGTGACCCCAGTCTGGACCTAGGCTTGAGGCCTAAAATCCACCTCAAGGAGCAAGTTTCTGTAGGCCAGCCTGCTGCAACTGGGGAAACCCCCACCCTGGTCCCAAAATGAATCAGGTGAGCAGAGGTGCCCACATCTTATTGGGATCGGCAGAGCAGCTCCTGCCTTGTGCCCGTTTTGCCAGGGCATTATAGGCCCCAGGAAGTGAGGTGACTTGCTTATGGTCAGAGGGCTCAGCTGTGCTGGGAGCAGCCCTGGGATGGGGAGGATGTTGGAGGGCAGGGAATGGACACATCACTGCACGGAGGGACCTATACGTGCTGAAGCTGCCTTCTAGAACAAGAAGACGAGTCACTGTTTAAAGGGGCGCCCTCTCTCCACTGCTGCCCTCAGAGTTTGGTCCGCCCTAGGACACCCTCAGGCCTGCTGGGGACAGGGATGCGGAGGCCAGGTATGTGTGGGAAGTTACTCTTAAACCACCCCCTCCTACCTGCTCCATGCTTAAGCTTCTTCCAAAATCATAGGTGGGAGGGAAAAAAAGAAGAGGAGAAAAGATCTAAAATTACAAAAACAAGATACAATTTGACCAGGAGCGGGAAACCCTTTTAGATGTCACTAGCAAGTTTTTTTTTTTTTTTTTAGCAGAGCAGTGAAGAAAAAGTAAAAGCAGCAAAGCTGACAAGGAAAACCTTGTCACAGTCATCAGCAGAGGCCCATCGCTGGCCTAAAAGTGAAGAGAAGCACTTTCACATCTGCGGCTTGGGTGCTGGCTCCCCGGGCCCAGCCCCGCCACCCTCAGGCACAGGACAGATCCCCAGGCAGAGGCATGAGAGGGCGGAAGGCCCCCAACCCAAACAGCTCTTTGGCAGTCTGTCTCCAGTACAGAGTGCCATTCCCCCAGACAGGGCAACGGTCTGGTGCCCCCACCTCTGTGACTGTGGCTTGGACCTGTCTGACCCATCTCCCTTGCAGAGAGTTCCTGAGGGCACAGAACTTTCTAGTCCCAGCACCCCAGAGGGACCAGGGAAGAACTTTCTATATGAATACACAGCCCTGAGCATCCCCAGGACCGCTCATCAGAAGCCCTGGCAGCCAATACACCAGAGGACCCAGCAGGCCCAATAAGAGGAAGACCGTCTCTGGGGAGCACTTCTCGGGGTACCTGCTGTGCCCCATTATCCTCACACAAGGAAAGGGAGACATCTCTGTGGGCTACAGAGCTAGAGTAAATCAGGAGCCCAAAGCCCGGGGTTTGAGCTGTGTAACCTTCAGTGAGTCACACACTTTTCCTCTCTGAGCCACAGTTTCCTCATCTGTAAAATGGGGTTAAGAGAGACATACCTCTCAGGGTTGTTGGAAGGATCAGATGAGATAACATTGGTTTTATAAACAGCAAAGTGCTGTGCAACTGCCCAGAGTCATTCTTGGGACCAACAAGTATTTGCTGGACATTCACTCTGTGCCAGGCCCTGGCTTGGCCAGGGAACACAGCCACCAACAGGACAGAGGAGTCCAGCTGGGACAGAATAGAAAACGGGAGTGAGCAGGACACCCTGGGCCCACAGTCCCCACCCATGCCTACACAGACTAGGTAGGGAACCCAGGTCTCCTTGCCTCTGTCCCTTCCTTGGTCCTGGAGGCTGGCAGGGTGGCCCAGCTCCCTCGACAATGTCACCACCAGCCCCCTACCTGCCCAGCCCAGAAACCCTGCTCCTTCCAGGACCCCATGTAGGAGGTTACTCAGCTGGAGGAAGAAGGGCTGCAATTTGTAACCAGAGTCACAGAGCAACGTGTCCACAAATTAGTCAGAGGGATCTGTCCTGGAGGGCAGCAGCCATGGGATGGGTCTTCTAGCCTGAGGGAAGCTCCCCTTTTCTGAGCCTTCATGCTCATCTGTTGTTGCCCTGCTCCATTGGGCACCTCATCTTCCTGGAGAGGCTGCAAACCCGGGAGCGGCAGAGTCAAGTAAGTGGTCGAGAGCTCAGGGTCTGGAGGCCGATTGTCCTGAGTATAAACCTTAGCTCTGCCTCTCACCAGGTGTGTGACCCTGAGCAAGGCACTTGACCTCCTGGGGTTCAGTTTCTGTAATATTAGTAATTCCAACCTCAGAGGACTGTTGTGAAGACAAAGTGAGGTAATCAATGTAAAGCTCCTTTCATAGCACTAGGCATAGATGTGTTCCTCGATTAATATCTATTGAATAAACATTTATAAAGCACTTAAAACAAAAACTTATTGCCATTAAGTCAATTCTGACTCATAGAGACCCTATAGGACAGAGTAGAACTGCCCCACAGCGTTTCCAAGGCTGTAATCTTTATGGAAGCAGACTACCACATCTTTCTCCCGTGGAGCAGCTGGTAGATTCGAACCACCAACCTTTTGGTTGGCAGCCTAGTGCTTAACCACTGTGCCAGTAGGGCTCCTTAAAGAAAAAAAAAAAATTTTTTTTTTTTTTCTTAGATAGTACTTACTATAGACCCAGTCGCTACTGGGTGGTACAAATAGTTAAGCACTGGACTACTAACCAAAAGGCTGGCAGTTCAAATCCACCCAGAGGTGCCTCAGAAATAAGGCCTAGTGATCTGTTTCCAAAAGGTCACAGCCTTGAAAACCCAGTGGAGCAGTTCTCCTCTGCACATGGGGTAGACATGAGTTGGAATCCACTCAACAGCAACTAACAATAACAATGGACCACAAACTGTTCCAAGTACTTTACAGTTAATCCTCACAAGAACCCAATAAGATAGGTATTATTATCATTCCACTTTACTTATGAGAAAACCAAAGCACAGAAAGGTTAAGTGATTCGGCCAAAGTCACACAGCTACCAAGTGGCACAGCCAAAACTGAAATCCAGGCTCTCTCTTCTCCTGCTCCCCATCTTTCTCCTTCCAGTCCCTAGTTTTAGAAGAAGTTGAAGCAAGTGAGGGGAAGACTTGCTTAAGAGCAAGCCCTGCTTCCCAGTGTTTGCCCTCCCTGACCCCAGCAGGCCTGAGGCAGAACATGGACACAGAATGGGCTCCAGGCTCCATGTTGCCAGCCACTGAACTAAGCTACCTCCCCCCAAAACGTAGGCATTGTTGTTACAAGTCCCCCTTGAGCTTGGCCTCTTACAGGTATTCCTTACCCCTCCAGCCTCCAGTCCCAATTTGGAGCCAGAAGTGTCCACACCGTTGCCCCCACACTCACCTCTGAGGCTGCCGTTGGTCAGGTTCCTGCAGAGGAATAAGCTGAACCAAGTGAGGGGCAGAGCCGCACAGGAAATATGAAGGACTGTCCACAGCCTCTAAGGAGCCGCAAGGCCGGAAATCCCCTCAGCAGCTTCCCTCACCAGGGAGCCCCCAGCCTTTGCTCACACACCTCTGGTGACAGGGAGCTCACTGCCTTTGGTCGCGGCCTGGACAGGCCACGGTTGGGCAGCTCAGACTGGTAGACAGTGCTTCCTCAAGCTGAGATGAAATCTCTCCATGTAATTTCCTCCCATTAGTCCCGTCTCTGCCCTCAGGCCCCACAGGGTGAGCTGGCTCCCTCTGGCTGGCCTGCAGACATCTGGAGATGGCCATCTCTTGGCAGGAGTCTCCACTCAGGCCAAACGCCCTGGCTGCCTCTGCCCAGCCTCAGAAGACAGGGTTCCTGGTGACTTCCCCACTCTGGTCCCCCTCTCCACCCATGACCAGCAGGATTGCAAGGACAGCTGCTTGCTCTGACAGCCTCTGCGAAGCACCTCTGTGGGACTGGGCCTGAGCTGGGAACAAATAATAATAATTGACAATAACCACCACTTAGCAAGTACCTACCCTGCACCAGACACTGTGTTAAGTACTTTACAAGCATGAACTCATTCCAACTTCCCAGCTCTTTGAAACAGGTATTATTATTACCATCACTTAACAGATGAGGAAGGAAGGCTCCAAGAGGGAGGCAACTTGCCCAAGGTCCCACCTGCAGTGAGTGAGTGGAGCAGATGGAATTCACATGCAGGCTGTGTGGGTTTCAAGCCCAGTTCTTGACCACCGGGAGACAAAGACATAGCAGTTGGACAGGAGACTCACCTACAGGAAACGGAGATCTTTACAGCTCAGGATAAATTGAGATGCTCCAATCCTAAGGGCAATGGGGGTCCAGAAAGGAGAAAGATCCCTGTGGATCCAGGTAGATGGGAAGGTTTCCTGGATGAGGGGAGACCCCAGATGAGCCTTGAAGAAATAAAAGCATCTCAGATACTTCAGAATTCTCAACTGACAAACAAATTAGAATCGCCCCTAGGGGTCTGAAGAATAAGCTGGACCTTTACACAACATCTCCACCCCATGAGCAGCAGGCACTCATTCAGAACTCACAATATCCTGGGTCTATATTAGCACTGGAGCCCTAGTGGTGTACTGGTTAAAGAGCTTGGCTGCTAACCAAAAGGTCAGCAGTTCAAATTCACCAGCTACTCCTTGGAAAGCCTATGGGGAAGTTCTACTCTGTCCTATAGGGTCACTGTGGGTTAGAAACAACTCAATGGGCTTCTTTCTTTTTTTTTTTTTATGTTAGCACTCAGCAGGGGCACAGATGAAGGGTCCATGATCCCAAGAAACTGAGAATCCAAGAAGATAGGAGTGAGGCCTGGTTAAAGTTGTGGTGAGCGGTTTGGGGTTCAAGTTTGATGAGCTATTGTTAATGTCCCCTGTATCAAAGATACAAATTAGAAATACCTTTCCCAGCAGCCCAGCATATTTTGGATAAGGAATGCCCCTTCCTGTTCCCTGAAATCAGAGGCACCAGCATTCCTCAGATTTTCAGAGGAATCATGCTTTTTTTTTTTTTTTTAAGAAACTCATACATGGAAAAATAGTTCTATGGTCAAATCATTTTGGGAGATGCTTGGTTGAAGGAGGCTAGACAAGGTTTCTCTGGTGTAGGACTTCCCAGAGCTTTTACTGGCTGTGTGCGTTAGGACTGGCAATGGCTACAAGACATGGCACAGGTGCCCTTCAAATCCTACCCACCCATCATGTTCTGATTCTCCTTACACCCACCACTCCAGCTGCTCTGGGCTGGGGGATGGGTGAAGCCGGAACTAAGAGAAGGGGCACCCTCCAGGGGGCACTGAACCAGGAAAGCTTTGAAGCCCACTTCGAGATGGTAGATTATCCACCAGGGAGGTGGTCTGTTCCAGGAAAAGCGTCAAGTTGGGAGAGCCAGTACCTGGAAAGGGAGTTCTTAGGGGAGAATGTTCCAGGCAGTGGTGGAGGGTGGGGAGGTGACTGTAGGAATTTAGACATGAAGACCTGCCGTTCTGGGCAAGGCTCAATGAATGGGCAAACTCTTCATCAGAATCCTGATTCGCCTAGGCCCCAGGGACCCTATGGGGTCAACATCCACCATAACCCAGATTACTGGCTACTGCCTCACCTAAAGAGCCCTCTGTCTTCTCTTAATCTCATTTGTCTCCTGGGCTGGCCTTATTCCTCCAGGAAGCTCTCCCCAACTACCCTGCATACAACAGCCATGTTTCTGAACCCCTAGCTCCCGGAACCTCTACTTGGCCTGACGTCTCCACAAGATGGCAAGCTCCTTTACGGCAGATACTTGGGCCTGGTACCTCCTCTCTGGATTCTAAGTGCTCACTGCTGTGAATGATTCATCTACCCATCCGTCCACCCATCCATCTTTTCAGTCAGCCATCCAAAAATTCCTGAGCACTGTAGTTTGCCACCCCTTGGAAACCCTATGGGGCAGTTCCACTCTGTCCTGCAGGGTCACTATGAGTCAAAATCGACTTGATCACAGTGGGTTTTTTTTTTTTTTTTTTTAATAGTCTGCCAGCTCTGTGCAGCTGAAATGACACCTACCAAAGCCCTTAGGGCCTGTCTCAAAAAGAGATGTCTGCTGGTGCTTTCCCAGTAATACATTCCTAACTCAAGCTGTGTGGGGCTATCCCCATACCCCAAACAGAGGCTAATGTGGGTACATTCATCAGTGAAGCTGTAGGTGACTCCCAGACGGTTGGCCTTTTTTGTCTCCTACTGCCTTTTGCATTTTGGTCTGCACCTTTGGTCTCATCACCTTTGGCCCCCCACTCCATCCCTGGAGCTAGGTAAGGAGTACCTGCAGTCTTCAGATGATGACACTGGGACTCAGAGAAGGCAGAGGACTTGCTTGAGTTCACCCAGCATGCTAGTGATGGAGCTGGGACTAGGACACAGGCCTTCCCCCACCAAGCTCTTGGGAGACCAGTGTGCCTGGTGGCACAGTGCCTGGCACACGGCCGTCACTCCAGGCTTGCTTTGCTGCTGACGCCTTGGTGTCTCTGACTCCAGACCCCTTCGGGTAGAAACCCAGGGTTATTTTTTCCTCCTGCTGCGCGAACCCCAGGCCCATTCATCAGGAACAATGGCTGGCACCGTGTGGAAAATTAGCCCGTGGGAAATTGTAATAACAAGGCCTCTGAGCCTGTGGGGCAACACTCCTTGTAATTTCCCACCATCACTCTTCAAGCCAATTTGGCCAAACTTCCTTAGGGTTTCCTCAGGAATAACGATCTTCTTGCTCCATTATTAAGTTTCAATTTTAAGAATAATTCTTGGTTATTGCACAAAGTCCGGAGGGAAGACCCCACCGAAGATTACAAAGAAGGAAAAAAAAAAAAGACCCCATGCCCTTCTTGCTTCATTTTAAAAGCAGCTGCCTGGTGCTTGGACCATCACAGCAATTGCGTGTCTTTGCCACTATGCAGGTCACAACCACCCACACGCACACATGTAGACCCACAGACACACACAGGCACACACACCCTGAAACTACACAGTTTCCAGATAGTGCACTGTGCTTCTAATAACAAACCACAGTCTGCCTCTTGGACCTGTGACTGGGCTTTGCCCTGAAAGAGAAGGCTCCATGGGAAGTGCTCTTACCCCAGCCGGCAGCCCAGCCTCCAGGCAGCTTTCAGCAAGCCCCAACAGGATGCCAGGCAGGCGGGCGGGCGGGCAGGCAGGAAGAGACGCAGCTCTGAACCTCTCCCGAACCTCTCCCCGCTGTAATTTACTAAATCCATCTGGGGCTCCTTTGAGCCATTTTCTGGAAATGCTACATTTCAAGGGTCTCCCTGTTAGAAAAGGTCACGGAGTTCACGTAGGCCTTTCATGTTAAAAGAACTTGAAAGAAAAGGAAAGGAAATGTATATTTTCAGCCTTAGCTGTGATTAAGTGGGCTCAGGCCATGAGAACATTCAGATGATTTACATGACGTTACATGAAGAGCCAATTAGCCTAACAACTTCCGAAAAATATCTAGCTCAAGAGCACCCATTATTCGAGCACTTGGAATGTGCCAGGCCTTGTGCTAAGCTCTTTACTAGGATACAATGACTAAACTTGGCTCTAACAGTGCCAGGCAGGCTTGGGTCTGATACCCATTTCACCCATGAGGAAGATGAGGCTCAGAGAGGGTCAGTGATTTGCCTGGGGTCTCACAGCTAGGAAATGACAGGACAGGGATGGTAACTCAGGTCTATTCAACTCTATTCAGCTCTATTGCTCTGACTTTCAACCCTCAAGAGCCCCGACTATGTCCTTCATCCAGCATCTGAGGACAGCTCATATTCACCTGGTTCATTTGCATGGAGATGAAGTCTCATTACCAGCTCTAACCCTGGGCTGGATGAGGGCAGAAGACTCTGGGACTTCCCTACAGCTGCTCCTGGTCCCAAAGCTCCCTGGTCACCTTCGGGGGGCAGCCACAGCAGATCCCACTTACCACCCCATGGAAGAGACCCAAGGAATCCCAGGGCCTATTGTCTCTGTAAGGAACCCTGGTAGTACAGAGGTTAAGCACTTGGCTGCTAACCAAACGGTTGGCAGTTTGAACCCATCAGCTGCTCTGCAGGAGAAAGATGCGGCAGTCTCCTTTAGTAAAGATTACAGCCTTGGAAACCCTATAGGGCAGCTCTGCTCTGTCCTATAGGGTCACTTTGAGTCAGAATCAACTCGATGGCAATGGGGTTTATTGTCTATCAAATCTGAGTCAGTGCCCAGAGCAGGCACCCTAGGGTGGGCCCAGGAGAGAAATGGTACAAGTTAAGGTCTGTCTAGATCAAGATAGAGGCTCTGGATCCTTTCATCCAGATAAGGGCTTGGCCTATTCCATAAAGTCCATCCAGGGACGTTCCTCAATCCTCCTGCTGGCCGCTGCATACAACATGAGCCACTCAGAAAGTCCGGGCTTTATTAGTAACAGCTCGTCCATCAGCATTTGTCTGCCATGACCACAAAGCAGGCTCACCCTGGAATTTTAGGGGTCATAATGGAACTCTAGATCATGGTAGTTAGGATGTGGGCACAGGAGTCAGATTTCCCAGGCTTGGAATTTTGACTCCCTTACTTAGAAGCTGTGCAACCTTAAGTGACTTACTCAACCTCTCTGAGCTTTGGTTTCTTCATTTGTAAAATGGGGATAATAGTCCCTACATCATAGGGTTGATGGAATCATTAAATGAGATAATGTGTGTGAAGTTCTTGACGTGATGCTCTGGACATAGTAACCACTCAGTAAAATAAAGTCATTGTGTGGATGATAATGGTAAGGATGGGATCAGTGGTAATCAGGCAAGGAGCTCCTGAGGGGCTGTACCCACCTTTGGAGACAAAGCTCCTGTTCCTCTCTATCTCTCTAAGTCTTCCAGGCCCAGCTGAAGTCTGCCTCTTTCAGGAAGCCACCCTGATTACTCCAGCCCACATTGATATCATCATATCTGAGCTCCTTCTGCCACGGCCTGTATAGACTAGCTCAGCACCAAACTCTGCTCTAATAATTTCTCAAGCAGCCATGAACTCCTGGAGGGCAGGACACCCTCTTCTCCCCCTTCCCTCCCCATGGCCTGAGCCCAGAGTTAGATTCACAGTGGGTGCTCCCTCATCAGGCTTTTAGAGTGATTTCAGTGTGGCTGTGGATGCCTATGACTCAGCCCCCGCCTCCCTCCCTTTCATCTCCTTACACTCCTATTCTCCCTACTCACCCGTCCCCTCCCCAGATTTCATCCAGCAGGGCAAGGGGTTGGAAACTTGACCCCATTGAAGAGTGGTTCCCAGACTTTGGGACTTCAAACCCTATAAAATGTCCAAAGAAACTTGGGGGCGGGAGGATAAACAGAGTGGCCAAGTTTTTCTTTTGCCAAATAAGGATACTAAAAAATCTATTCCCACCATTATTTTAGGAAAGAAAGCTGTTTTCACACCAATAAAGCAGGGAGGCCATAATCTCTGATTAAAGGCTAACACTTTAAGGTGAATAAATTTAGCCTTATTGAAAAATAGACAAGCCTCACTGTTGCCCTGGCTTCTTAGCGTGCTTTTCTCCACGGACTGGAGAAAACTGATCCTCACTGCCTTGTGCCCACTGGGACCTCGTGGGGCTGGGGACCTCTATTCTGAAGGAGGCTCACACTGAGCTGGAATCACCCACAAAGACAGGAAGAGCCCAGAGCATTTTACTTTGGATTAGGCAGATCAGTCTTCCTGCTCGGTTTTTCCAGAGGAGGCTCATTCCAAAACCAGACCCTAAGGCCTCAGGGGTTAAGGGATCTGGAAGCTGCAGAATGGGTGGGGGAGACCATGGGGCTCCTCCCACAGATCTTTCTCTCCTCCCAGTTCTGTGGGAACCCAGAGCTGGACCACGGAATCCACTGCTAGGCGGCCAGGGCAGTGTGGGAGCCCCAGCTTCCAAGCTGAAGGGTCTCCCTCTTAGCTTTTGACCCCAGCCTGGCTCAACGTGAATACCCGCAATCTGAGGGCATAGAGTGAGACAGAGCAGCTCTGATCCTGCTTCCTCATCTACAACAAGTGATTCCCTCTCTGTGCCCAGGCTTCTCTCCCAGCTGCTGAGGGCCCCATCCCAAGGCTCTTGGGGTTTGGGAGTGGCTTGGAACACAACCAAACCATGATGTGAGCTGCCTCTGTGTCCTGGGTCCAGTACCTCCAGGGCCCAGCTTCCTAGGGCTGAAGAAAGGTTGGAGCTCTTCAAGGGCTGTGCTCGGACCCCGGGCTGGCAGGGTTAGACTCCACAGAAAACTCACTCTCTGCCTCACCCTTGAGCCGCATTCCCACCTGGGACCTCTTTATAGGTCGCCTGCATACAGCGCGAACATAAGTATATTCCCCTCACATGTTCAGCTCCAGGAGCACGGCCAGGCTCTTTCATCCGCAGCCAGCCAGGCTGGGCCTGGACCAGAGGGACCGCGCGGCCCTTTTCCGGACAGGCTTTGCGCAGCAGCCGAGGTGGGCGGGGGGGGGTCCTGTGGGGCCTTGATTGGCAGAGGCGTCTAATTCGCACCCCCCACCCTCCCCATACTTTCCACCCCAATTGCTCTCTTGAGAGGCGGGAGCGTCTACACTGAATCCAGCACAGAAATCTGCTGGGAGGTTGAGGTTTACAGCCCTGCGATCCAAAAGGGTGGTGGCTGAGCCAAGACAACGCGTGTTGGGAGGCTCCGCGGACGCGCCCGCGCCCGCGCCCTGGGTGCCGTGTAGATGCTTTGGAAGTCTGACCAGGTTTCCACGCTCCGCGGGCTGGAGACCTTTCAGCCTAGGTCTCACCAGGGGCCGCCATGGACTTGGTAATGCAATTTCCCAGTTGAACTGGTGAACACGACGAACCCCGGGTTCGAATTCCGTGGCCCACGTGGCTGCTGGAAACCTCAGGTCCCAGGGCATGGAACTGAGTTGAGAGAGTCTAAGAGGGTGTGGGTAGGGGATCGGCTTGGGGTAAGGAGGAAGGTCCAGCCCGCCAAAGATGTGTGATATATGAGCCCTGCATACAACACGTGAGGGGAATATACTTATGTTCGCGCTGTGTGCAGGCGACCTATAAGGAGGTCCCAGATGGGAATACAGCTCAAGGGTGAGGCAGAGAATGAGTCTTCTGTGGAGTCTAACCCTGCCAGCCCGGGGTCCGAGCACAGCCCTTGAAGAGCTCCAACCTTTCTTCAGCCCTAGGAAGCTGGGCCCTGGAGGTACTGGACCCAGGACACAGAGGCAGCTCACATCATGGTTTGGTTGTGTTCCAAGCCACTCCCAAACCCCAAGAGCCTTGGGATGGGGCCCTCAGCAGCTGGGAGAGGAGCCTGGGCACAGAGAGGGAATCACTTGTAGACGAGGAAGTAGGGTTAGAGCTCTCCTTTAGAGTGTTTTAGGGTAATGCTTTGCAGCCTCTTCCGATGCGTTGCTGAGGTTAAGCTCGGGAAACAGCGAGCCCTTTAAGACTATGCCCACTGGGCAAGTCTCGGCCTCTCGGGGGAGTAGAGGGACGGGGCGGGGCAATTTGGCCCCACCCACCCACCCGGGCCCGCCCCCGGAGTCCCCGCCCCGCCCCCGGCACTCGGCCGGCGGCGCCTTTGATGTTCGACCCGCCAGCTCCCGGAGCCGCTCAGCCCCGCGCCCGCGCCCGCAGCCCGCCGCAACGAGTCAGCCCGCGGTCCGCCAGCCGCGGTTCGAGCTCGGAGGTCCGGACTCCAGTCTCGCCGCCCCCCGGGCCGGCTCCGCGCCGCGCAGTCCCCGCGCCTCGCGCCCGGAGCCCGGCGCCGGGACGGGCGGAGCGCACCATGCCGCAGCTGGACTCGGGCGGGGGCAGCGCGGGCGGCGGCGACGACCTCGGCGCGCCCGACGAGCTGCTGGCCTTCCAGGACGAGGGCGAGGAGCAGGACAAGAGCCGCGACAGTGCCGCGGGCCCCGAGCGCGACCTGGCCGAGCTCAAGTCGTCTCTAGTCAACGAATCCGAGGGCGCGGCCGGGGGCGCGGGGGTCCCGGGGACCGGCGCCGAGGCCGAAGCCCGGGCCGAGGTGAGCGCTCGCCGGCGGCCCGCTCTCTGCCCGCGGCCGACGACCCCGGCGCACTGCTCGCACTGACCCGCCCGCTCCCCCCGCGGGTCCGGGACCCCCATCACTCAGAGCCCCTCCTGTCCCCCGGCCCCATCCCCAGAGTCCCCATCCTTCCCACTCACGGCCTCTTTGGCTCTCCCTTCAGGCGCTCGGGCGGGAACACACTTCGCAGAGACTTTTCTCGGACAAACTTCCAGAGTCTCTGGAGGACGGTGAGTTTCTGGACGGACCGCCTCCCTTCCTCCCGCTAAGGCTCGGGCCTCGGTGGAAGAAGGGGGACGTCCATGACTGGAGGGAGCTAAGGGGGTGTCTTGCCCCCGCCATCGCAGCTCGAGGAGGCGGTAAAAGCCAAGGGGTGGGGGGCGGGTTTCCCCGGCACAGGCAGGCTCGAGTCACTTCCGGTGCCCTGACCTTTATAGGAGTAAACAGACCCCAGCCATCTCTGCCTCCCCTCCTGCCCAGGTGACTGACTAATCCCCTGTCTTGAGAAGAAAGCTTTGGCCAGGGTTCTTTGGCCGAGGGTCAGGGTGGGTGGGAGAGGGTCAAGTGGAGGCCACCTAAGGAAGGCCTGGACTTAGTGACCTCCAGAAACCTCGTGCTTTGGGTACCCTCAGCCTGTTCTTTCTCAAGTCACAAACTTGAAGGGGACTCTTTGGCAATTCTTAGTTTTTCTTCAAGAGCAGATAGCCTTCAGCTCCAGCATCCTAGGCCGGTGTGTCTGACCCAGCTGTGGTTTTTCCAGGCCTGAAGGCCCCAGAGTGTGCTAGCGGCATGTACAAAGAGACCGTCTACTCAGCCTTCAATCTGCTCATGCACTACCCACCCCCCTCGGGAGCAGGGCAGCACCCCCAGCCGCAACCCCCGCTGGTAAGTGGCCCCAGCAGCCAGTGCCCACCCTGTGCCTGCTACCTCCTTGACCAGGTATGTGAGGCATGGACAAGAAGTGAGTTTTGCCTGCAACAAAATAGATGTGTGAGAATTCTTCGCTGGTCCTTTTACCCGTACACACCCAGTGGGATCTGCAGCAAAAAGAGAGTTTTGCTGAAGGAAGGGAGCACCCTGGGACGTCCCCCTGCCTTCTGTCTGTCAGCTCTTGTCTTCCTAGCTTGTTCACAAACAGGTGCAAGCCGTCTCCTGGTGCTGGGTGATGCTGAGGTGGGGACTCCTCAAGCAGAGGCAGAGAACTTTGGGTAGAGATCCCCTTCCCTGGGAGGGTGGTGTGCTTAATGTGATCGGAGTGCAGAGCTTTGCAGTTAGCCTTCTCCCACCAAACCCCGAGCCTTGGAGCTGGGGAGAAATGGCAAGAAAAGCTGATCTGGTTCAGATCTCCTGGTTGTGCAGGAGAAAAATGCTCTATTCTGCTGTTTGTCCTTATTGGCTGGCCTGAGTGCGCCCATGCCGAGAAGCATCCTGAACACATGTGGAAAGCAGGTTTCTATGAAGCTGGCTTGGTCTCGAAAGTATCAGAAAGCGTTGCAGAGATGCTTCAAATCAGTGGTGTCGGTAAGGGAACTGTTTAATGAATTTGTGAATTAAATGTTTTTAAGAAGTGTCCAGTGCTTTGAAAAGATTTCATGATCATTCCAAACAATGAGTTTCTGCCTACTGATGTAGATGACCTAAAGTGTGAAGAGCCTACTTCTAGTGCTTTGGAAGTGTAATGTTGCATTTTTTAAAAAATTCAGATTAGTGATTCAGACTGTCCTCAATTGACCTGAAATGGGGAGTGAGCATAGAGCTAGCTAAACTCCAGGGAAGGCTTAGGGGGTTCTGGTAGTCTGGTATTGGGCACAGATGTGAGACCAGTGCAGACAGGAATAGCAGGCCAGTGGTTCAAATGGTTAGTAGTGAAGATCACCCAAAGGGAGGATAGGGTGGCTGTGCCAGAATGTTTCAGAGCAGGAATGGGGAGAGTTGTTTTCTGAGAGCTTTTTCATGCCGCAGCAGGCAGGAGGTAAAGAGACAGATACAGGCTTCTCTCCAAAAGCCCAGGATGGCAGACTGCCGACTCTAGAATGAACACCTTGCCCTTTGCACCCCCATTTCCTCGTCTGTAAAATAAGCATGTGGCTCTGAGTGGTCTGTATCTGACTTTCTCCTCCATTGTGGTTCAGTATGTGAGGTGATTCATTTCCTTCCAGGTCTGTGGGAGAGGGAGCTTGTCCACTGACCCTGCATACTGATGCAGTGGCTTTCTCCAGAAACACTACACCCTGCAAGAAGGGATGCTTAACAATGGTGGCGCAGTGGTTAAGTATTATGGCTGCTAACCAAAAGGTCGGCAGTTCGAATCCAGCAGCCGTTCCTTGAAAACCCTATGGGGCAGTTCTGCTCTGTCCTGTAGGGTCGCTATGAGTCGGAATCAACTTGATGGCAATGAGTTTTTTTTTTTTTTTTTAACAAGGTATAAACCCTTAAGATTAGATTTGGGGTTGGGTTGACATAACATGCTACTGCCAAACAACTGGCAGCCAAGTTCCTTGGACAGGGGCTTGAGTCACCGTGGTAACCATGACTAGACAAAAGACCCAGGCCCAAGAACATTCCAGTAGCCAGGCTCCCTTCCAGCCCCTCTTGACTCTACAGCCATGCAAGGAAAAGGCAGCATTTCTCAGCTTCTTAAATTTGGGCAAGTGGTGGGAGAGTGCCCAGGGAGGGGAGGGCCTCATTTTACTAGAACCGTGTGGGTGATGGGACCATTTGGTGTCCTTTGGCTCCCTCTAGTCAAAGAGTAGGTGGGTGGTGGATTCCAGCAGTCAGATCAAGGGAGAGGGCACATACCCCCCGCCGCCTCAGTCATTAATTTTTTTTTCAACGTTGGAGTCTTTCTCAGGCTACAAGAGATGCATTTCTATGTGTCAGGTCCTGTCCCATGGGAGCAAATCCCCTTGCCCTCCACCCCACCCAGCTGCAGCCTCCCACTGAGGGAGCACAGGAGGAGGACAGAGTCGCACTGACTTTCGTGTCCTGGACTCAGTTGCTCCATGGGGCGGGCGGGGGGGGGGTGGCAAGGACAACGGCCAGGACTTATTAAGTGATGGTGATACTGGGTGAGGAAGCTGAATGACAGGGGGTCCTCATTTAGGCAAACCTGATAGTTACAAATGAATAGCAAGTAAGGGTAGTTGCTTGCATTACTCAAAGAGTTGCATGGACATTTAAAATATGGCTGGGTTTTAGAAAAAAAACTTGATTGACCCCCATGTTTTGGGAGCACATTTTTCATCTGATTCAAGTTCATGTGTCTGGAACCAGAAAAAACTCTTAGAGTGAGTCTGGAGCCCCTCGTGGGGGCCCAGAGGGAAAACTGCCCTTGGAGGTTTCTTCAGCTACGCTTTCCTGAGCCCATCTTCGGAGGACAGACAACGTTGCCCAGCCTCTACCCAGAGGCCTTAGAAGTGGGTCCCCCTTGCACTTTGCTTAGCCTTCTCTAAGGGGATCCAAGTGGTCAACAATTCTGAAGATTTCACGGTCAGCGGTTTGATCTCCATAGACAAGTGGGGAAAGCCCATGCCAGGGACCTCCTACCCATGTGTGGGTGGAATGCCCGTGTGGCTACCACATTGGATACCTCAGAACAGACTTGAATCTTGCCAGGAGTTCAGTGTGCTAAATGACCACCTCACAGCCACCTGCCACTGGGCAAAGAGAGATTTTTATTTTCCGAAAAGGTTTTTTTGGTACTTAGTTTCTTTTAAGCTCGGTTTTGGGGAGGGGAAACTAGGTCAAGGTCTATTTCATGACTGGTGTTTGTCAGGCATCTAATATAGGCTTGCAGATAGTTACCGGCCTAGGCCAGTAGCCATTGCTTGTTTTTATTTTGTATTCTCTGCTCTGCTCTCTGAGCTGAGGTGGGGGCAATGAGCTGGTCCCGGGCTGGGCTTTGGGAGAATTCTGGGATGAGTAAGGCATCATTCCTTAAGGAAAATCAGGCTTGTGGATGGGAAGGACTGTCAGTCTGGTGCAAGTCCTCATCTAAAAAAGAATATGAGGCAAAGTTGTTCTCGTGGCCCCTTCTGTGGGCCCCACTTTGAGTCTGTGGCCTGGAAGAATGCTGAGCCTTTGCCATTTATATGAAATGTCCAGAATAGGCATATCAAGAGACAGAAAGTAGATTCGTGATTGCAGGGACCAGGGAGATAGGGAGTGAATGCTAATGGGTACGGAGTTTGTTTTTCAGGTGATTAAAATGTTCTGGAATTAGATAGTGCTGATGGCTGCACAACCTTGAAAATATACTAAAAACCACTGAATTGTACACTTTAAAATGGTGAATTTTATGGTATGTGAATTATATTTCGATGAAAAAGAAAATGCTGGATCTTTTGGCTATCGCAGGGATTTGGAACTGTATCTCCCTGTCCCTGATCTCTGCCGCTATCCTGGTCCCTGGGCTTGTCACAAGCCAGGGGCCAGGCATCAGCTAAGTATGGAGGAGCCGCAGTGAGGAGTGGACTCATGCTTGGGCTCCTGGCCATCGAGGTCAGGTTCGGGACTCCAAGGTTTGGGGTCTAGTGAGGGCTATGAGAACAAGCCCTGGAAGAGCAGGAGGGGAGGGTATGAGCAAGGCTTAGGCAGAGGAAGGAAGTGCTGCTGACGCCTGGCCAGCCTGGTGCGGGAGCTTTTCAGAGATGCATACGTATAGGAGCACCGCCCAGTGCTCCACAAGCAGGGAGCAGCAGTAGGGCCTTGCTTGGGAGGTTAGTGATAGGAAAAGGGAACCATTTTAGGAGTGACCCTGGTACCAGGTTGGTACCAGACACTGGGCACCCAGATGGACCAGAACCAGGTGCTGCCCCTGGGAGTGGCCAGCTGAGAGGAGGAGGCAGATGAACAGAGCTGGAACCATGCCCTGGCTGGGGGGTCCCAGCAGAGCTGCCCTGGCCTGGGCTATGGAGGAAGAGTCCACTGAGCAGCATCCTAAAGGCTGCAGAGTTGTGTGACTGATGAAGAACAAGTAGGGACTGCCAGGCACATGGGCTCCCCTCTAGACACACCTCAAGTCTTCCCACTTCACCACTTCAGTGGCCACTCTCCACACCCAAGCCGTTGCCATCTCTCACCCAGATGATAGTAACAGTCTCCTCGAGGGTTCCTCTGCCCTCACCCTAACCCACAATCCAGGCTTCACATAGCAGCCACAGGGATCTTTTAAACACGTAAATCAGATCACATCTCTCACCTGATTAAACCCTGCAATGGCTTCCCATTGCTCTTAGAATAAAGTCAAACCGTTCACCAGTCCATGAATCCCTGGGTGGCCTGGCCCTGCTAACCACTTCATCCTTATCTGTCCCATCCTCCTGCTCTCTCCCTACATAGCAGCCACCTCTGTCCTGGTAGCTTTTATAGTCTTCAGGTTCTTCCCTACCTCAGGACCCTTGCACTTGTTTCCTCGACTTGGAATTCTCTCTCCAACCCTCCCCCACATCCTTCTCATTTCTTGTTCTTCATTCAGAGCTTAACTCAAATGTCACCTCCTCAGGAGGCCTCTACTGAACATCAAGTGAGGTCTCCCTTACCCTCCCTCGAGACCTTGGCCAGCTCTGCCTGCCCTGGTAGTTCTGAAGGCTGAGACAGTTGGTACTGCTTTATGATGCACTTGCCACACTTACACAAGAGGCAGTCCATCTGCCGAAGTATCTCTGAGCCCCGGTTTCCTTGTCTGCAAAATGGGCGTGACAAGCCCTCCTCCCACAGTTGGAGTGAGGATTGGCGGCAGCAGTGCGTGAAAGGTACCCAGTGAGGCTCCAGCATGGGGCCAGGCGTAGGGTGGGGTTTGACCATGCTGATCCCTTGTCCCTCACTGTCCTTGCTTCTCTGGGGTCAGTGGTGGCTCAGTGGCAGGCTCCACGTAGACCGAGGAGTCTGGTGTGCAGGCCCCTCCTCCCTATCCTCCCCAGCCCAGGGGTTCTTGAGAGGGGAAGTGCTATCCCTGGAGCCCAGGTGGGAGCCATAGCCACTGACTTGTCCTGAAAATCCTCCCCTGCCTCCCAAAGATTTATCTGAAAGAGGCTGTTCTCCCCCAGCTGTATAGAAGCCCTTAACATAAAATGTTAGGGATGTAAACTGTTTCGTAAGAAAAAAGGAAAAAGACCTTCATGGACATTAGCCTCTGAACAATTCTCAGACCTTTTCCTCCATGGCCACCCCCTGCATGTACCCCCTCGTGCCCTTGGCCTCATGCTTCCCCTGGAATCTGTATTTCAACAAGCTTTCCAAGTCATTCATTCTCATACACACTAAAGTGGGAGAACCCTGCATGTCTAAAGAGAGCATCCAATAGAGACAGGACCACTGGTGTGGGGTGCACATTTGTAACCCCCCAGACAACACCTATGTTATTTGTAACATCCCTCACGAGGATTCTAGTTTGCTCTCAGGTTGCCTTCAAGTTCTTCACCAGTGAGAATTATGCGGTATATAAGTGACTTCTTGGGTCCTGTGTTGATTGTCTTCCTGGGGCATAATACCCAAACAGAATTAAGGGGTCGAGAGGTAGGAAGAGTCACAGCATGTTGGCTCCCTGTTGTCCCAGCTTGCTGCAGGTTCTGAGCCTGTGACTGTGCCCAGTTGTTTGCAGTGTCTGAGCACAGCCAGCATGGAGCTTGGTCTTTGTTGTTGTTATTGATGATGCTTTGTTCTGGAGGTGGGTCCTGGGACCTTGAAGTTATTTTGATGAGTATTTTTTCCCTTAACAGGGAGGCTGTGTGGTATTGGCTGTGGCATTTGAAAAATCCGCAGCCCCTCTCTAGTCGGTCTCTGCTCTGAGGGTGGCTCCTACCCCCTCGATGCCTTTCAGGGCCTGGAAAGCACCATGAAGGAGGCCCAGCCTGCTGACCCCTGGTTAGAGCCTAGCTTCCTGCCCCACCCTGCCCCCGAGGGCAGGCTGGGGTGGCTGCAGTTTTAGGGCAACCTGTCTGCTCTGAAAGGCACGGAGAGACAGCTCAGTGGGCTGGAAGGGGCATTTCCAAGGCCCAGGGGTTGATAAAGGGCCCTGGATTGCTTGCTGGGACCCTGGTGTTCTCCACCAGGGTCTCATTGGGCCAGTTTCCCCAGCCAGCAAATGGGGTATTCACAGCAGCCCTGCCCTCCTCCCCAGTTGCTCTGAAACTCAGATGTGAGTGGCATTAAAGGAGAGGGGGCTTGAGGTGAGGGTGATCCCTTGCCAAGGCCACCAGCAATTCCATCATCTCTGGGTCTCCTAAGACCACACCCTACCCTGTCCCTGTAAGAATGAAGGTTTAGCTGAGCTGTAAGCAGGACGCCATGGGTACAGGTTTAAAACTGCATGACCACGGAGGCTAGGGTGGGCTGGGGTGAGCTCAGAGCCTCATGGAGGGGAGAGGGAAGCCACAGCCTCCCTGAGTCTCCTTGAGCAGCCACAGTCTTGAAGCCATACAGTAACACTCCCACATATCTTGTGACTGGCCGCTTCCTGCCGCTGTGTACAAACAAGACTCTGTTAGAGGAAACAGGTGTTTTATCAGGTCACCTGGGCACCCCTGCCCCCAACGGTACAGTTCATAGATCTTTGAGTAATGCTCTCCTTCTGCAGGTGGGGCAGTAAGCCCAGATCAGGGAAGGGACTTGTCCAAATCCCTTTAGAGGAGTGGAAGGGGAATGCATTGAGTCTGGAAGATCCACCCTCAAACACCATATCTGTCACTCCTTGGCTCTGGGTAAGCTACCTAACCTCTCTGAGCATTAGTTTTCTCGTCTGAAAAATTAGGATAATGAAGATACCTACCTTTTTGGGTTACTGTGGAACAGAAGGAGATAGCATATGTGAAATACTTGGAATAACACCTAGCACATAGTAGGTGCTTCATGAGTGGAAGATTTTGGTGGAGGGGTTGTCAACACCACGTATGAACACCCCCTTATAAAGGATGCTGTGCCAAGAAGGTGAAGCACTCCTGAAGCTGAGGCTGGACTGAAACCTTTGACACTCTCCCCTTCCCCAATTTGGCAGCCACCTCCCCTAGAGCAATGCCTAGAGGACAGCTGTCCTGGCCCACCCTTGACCCTTGGGCGTTCAGCTGGTCAACAGCAGAGTGCCTGCTGTGTCTTGAATCTTGGGTCCAGACCCCTACTGGCATTTACTGAATCCTTCCTGTACCCTTGCCCTTGGCACAGCACAGAGCAAGAGGCTGTCTCTTCCCTTCCAGAACTCAATCCTGGCAAGGGAAAGAGTCCAGCCTCAGGGTGTGTGGGGGTGTGTGTGTGTGTCAGAGTCAGCTTTGAGGTTCTGCCTGAGTCAGGTAAGGGACCCAGTTGAGGGAGAAAGGCCAGTGGGGTCAGCCAGGAAGCCTTCCTGAGGAAGGAGGGCTTGGGCTGGCATAAAGCATGTGGAGGTTTGGCCAGGCAGAAAGTAGTGGGGGAGGGCTCTGGGTGGAGGAACGCTTTGAGCAAAGGTGGAGAGGCAGCAATTAGTCTGTGTCCCTGGTCACTGGAAGGGCAGAATGAAACCCAGGGTCTGTGGGTAGTGGGAGTGTGAGATGAGGCTATAGAAGAAGGGCTGGCACTGAAGGCCTGGTATGTGACTTTGACATCCAGGCAACACTGGTTCTGGAGCCTGGGAGCTTCTGGTGGGCACATGCAGTGTGTTGGCATCCTGGAAGGGCAGGGCGGTGCCCACGGCAGATGGTTTGAGTTGGATATGGAGGGCTGAGGCAGGCAGGGCCAGCAGCTGGGCAGGCTGGAGCCAGGGAGACACGGGGTGGTAAGGGGAGTGCCAGCAGGGCCAAGGGAGGGGGCAGGCTTGAGGTGGGGGAGACTTTGGTGTGCTGGCAAAGGCAAGAGTGCCTCAAGGTGGAAAGTTCCATTTTCCCCTTTATTTGATTTGATTCTCACAGTCTCTCCAGGATTGTGAGTGTAGGGTTCTGGCCCTATTTTCTGAGGAGAACTGAACCCCAGAGGTCCAGTTCTCGTCACATTGGTAAGTCAACCAAGGTGTGAAGAGCACCTCTGAACAGTACTGTCTCTAGCAGAACTATGAGGCTCTGGGCCAGAGGTCTGGAGAGGGTCTCTGAGAACCTGGGACATTGTCAGCTTCTTCCTTCCGTAGTTGTTCCATCTCGCAGAGCTGTCATGCTTGGACGTGGGAAACCACCTCCCTCCTTTTTAAAGGTGTGGCCTGTGTCAGCATTGGCCTGTAGTCTCCCACTGCAGCCTGGGTGGGTTTGACCCCTCTAGTCCTGCTGGAGCATGGGGACTCCTCTTGGCTCAGTCGCCCAGTAATGGGTGTCTGTGCTCAAAGCAGCTAGGACTGTTCCTTGCTGGATGAGGGCCCTGGCCTTGGGTGGCTGACGTGGGTGTGGGTCTGGCCCTCTCCATGGGGAGGCTACCCATGCAGCCTGTCCCACCCATGGAGACAGCCTGCCTGGGCCATGCCAGCAGACACCAGAGCGAGACTGGTGACACACAGGCCTTCAACCCACGGCCCTGTCTCCACAGCCAGAACTCCCTGGAGATCAGAGGAAGCAGACGCTTTGCCAAATAAGCTTCCCCCTAATTCCCTTCTCCCCACCCCCATTCAACTAACACAACCAACTGTCTCTCCAAGGGCAGGAGAGCTGTCTGGGTCCCACACTGCTTCCAAATGACGCATGTGCAGCAGCGTCACCAGGAATGGATAGGGCCCAGGGAGCAGTGGGCTTAGGGATTTGCATGGTTACAGCTGCCCCCACTCTCCCATGTCTGAGCTGACTCAGGGTTGGTTTCTAGCCTGTGGTCACATACCATCCCCTCCTAGAAAGCCCAGTTTGCTCTTGAGGGCAGTGGGCTGTGATGGGGAAGGAAGCTGGAGGACACCGGGCCACCTCCTTCCCCCATTGTGTGACTTCGATCAAATCTGCTAGCCTCTCTGGGTCTGTTTCTCCTTCTCTAAAGTGAGAGTGGTGATCCCTGACCATGCAGGTTTTCTGAGGTTCAGATAAGTGTTGGCTGGAGAGGCGTGAGGAGGCAGGATGGCTGGGCCTCAGTTGGTCTGCTGGGCAGCTCATTGCAAGGACTACTCCAGAGCCAGCCTCCCACTGGCAAGAAGCGGTGGTGGGGAGGAAGGGCACAGGTGACGAGTATCTAGGCTGGGAGATTGTGACTAACTCTGACCTGGCTCCAGTGGCAGCAGGCCCAGCCTCCCTGGCTGCTGGGCCGCCATCTGAAATGTATTACCCGCATTACCGATGCTTTGTAAACTCCACATCATTCAGCCACATGAAAGCCTGGGGCCTAAAAATAGCCACTCCCAGAGGACACCCTACATTGGTGGGGCTCAACTGACCCTGGCATGCATGCCCACCACCAGGCCACCTCCCTTACCAGGGAGCCCCGTCTGGCAGGGCCATACTTGCCCACCACGCTGATGTGGGCAGCCACCACCTCAGGCCACTTTATCTGGGCATAGAGCTCAACCAGTTGGTCAGGGCTCAGGCCCTGAGGCCTTACCCAGGGCAGGCCTCACCTAGGAGCCAGGAAGAAGAGGCTAGAGTGGTGGTGGTGGCCCCAGGACCCCTTCCCCAGCCCCATCCATGCCTGGACTGCCCATGAGTAGCTCACTGGGACACCAAGGCCATCATCTTGCAGATGAGGACAGAGGCCTTGGGAAGGGGAGCACGAGAAGGGGGATGGGGTCCAGCCTAATGAGGACTTGGACTTGGTGGGCAGGAGGGCCACTGGCTGGTGTGCTAAGGACAGGGCTGCGCAGCACCCGCCAGTGTCCAGCAGAAAGCCAGCTCCAGTAGGCAGGCAGGGCGACCGTGGGTCTCTGGGCTGCTAGGGTTGACTCTTTGCCCTGCTTTCTGCGGGTTCTCTCTCCTATGGTCTCTATGACCAACTGCAAACCACTCTTTTCCCTAAAAATAAACATGCTTATGGGATTGGGGGAAGCTTTGTAGCTATCAAAGGAAATAATAGGGTGTTTAAGAAAATTACATTGCGTTTTAAATAACCAGCATGAAAGTCATTAAGTTTGAAGTTTCATTCAAATCAGATGGCTCTGTGGCTGTTCTCCGTGGCCAGGCAGGCGGAGGGGTGGGTGGGCCCTCAGAGATGCTGAGAGGCGGCCTGCGGAGAGCTTGCTGCTACAGCCACGGCCTAGGCGGGGCCAGCTCTGAGGCCATGCCTGGCTGCAGCAGCCACCCCAGAGCTTGCTGGCAGGCTTTGAAGCACTGTGCGGCCCTGGGAGCCACCCAGCTGTGGTGGGTGACCCCCACGGGTGGAGGGGGGGAGGGTTGCCTGAGTCCGCAGGGTGTGGGGGCAGATGAAGCTGGGAGAGCCAAGTCCACAAGGGTTGACCGCCATGTTGGGGAGGGGGGTTTCAAGGATGACAGTTTGGATCGGAAAGTGATCGAAAGGATCTACAGAGCTAGGGCCACATCTGTCCCTTCCACTGCTGGATTCTCAGTGCCCAGCACAGGGCAGTGGGTGCTAGTATAGTTGTTGAAAAATTCATAACAGACGCAGCAGTAGTGTGTGTGTTGAGCACTTCCCGAGTGCCAGGCTTTGTGCCAAAGGCATTTACTCGCAGTGCCTCCTTAGATCCTTATAACAAGCCGAAAAAGTAGGTACTATCATTGCCCTCATTTTGCAGATGGGGAAACAGAGGCTCAGAGAGGTTAAGTCAGGATTTAGACACGGGTATATTTTTCCCCAAAGCCGGTGCTCCTCACTTCTCTGCTCCATTTGGTCTAAAAATGCCTTGGAGATGGGGCATTGCAGGCGGGGAGTCTGAGTGTTCCTCCCACAGCCTGCTGGGTTCATGAACTTGACACTGGATCCCTCTGGCCCCAAGGAAAGATGGCCTCTCACTGTCCCCTCCTGGGGGTGACCTCACAGCTCTGGGCCAGGGCTAAAAGGGCTGAGTTTCTTTGTTGGCAGATAGGAGTCTAGGGTTTCTGGAACAAATCTACCTAGAAAAATTTTTATAAGTGACATTTTAAAATTGAATCAGGTTTGAGGCATGACATGACAGAAGGTAGGTTCCAAGCTGTCTGTAGGTGAACGCCTTCCTCTTTCTAACTTTGCCCTGTCTCAGCTCAGCTTAGAGCTCACTCTTTGACCTCTCTGGGCCAGGCTCCCGCCTCTGTATGGTCCAGGGCTGGGCTAAAGTGTTTTCTAGGCCCTGAGTCACCGGGAATGGCTAGACTGAGGAAGCTGAGGGAGTCCTGGGGCATGGGTATGCTGCTTCTTCCCCACCCATGGGAAAGCTTTCTGCTCGCCCTGCGGGACCATTTTGAGGGCAGTTTCTTTACTGCTGCCGTGTTCTGTCTTCTGCCCATCACTCTGGTCATTGCAGGCCAGTCAGGAGTAATCAGGCAACAGTCCAAGGGAAATGGAGGGCTCTGGCCCTGGATCTGGCACAAGGGCTGGTATTCCTGAAAAGTCTACGTCTAGGGATGAGCTTAGGAGTCCTTGGGTGGTACAGATGGTTAATGTGCTTGCCCATCAATGGAAAGGTTGGTGGTTCGAGTCCATCCAGAGATGCTTTGGAAGAAAGACCTGGCAATCTACCTGTGAAAAATCAGCCATTGAAAACCGTGTGGAGTACAGTTCTACCCTAACACACATGAGGTCACCGTGAGTTGGAGTCTACTCCACAGCAACTGGAGGGATGTGCTTGATTTGTTTTACTTATTTTTCTTTTCTTTTGTTCTTGCTGATTTTGTTTTGTTGTTCGTTTGTGACTTTGGAGACCCCATGTGTTATAGAGTAGAACTGCTCCATAGGGTTTTCTTTACGGAAGCAGATCACCAGGCCTGTTTCTTCCACAGTGCCGCTGGGTGGATTTGAACCACCAGTCTTTTGGTTACCAGCTGAGTGCAAATCATTTGTGCCACCAAGGGACCTTTTTTTATTTTGCTCCTAATGAATTTTTTTTTTTAATTAGCAAACTCAGATACTAACTCATTTAACTCTCACAGCAACCGCATGAGATATGTGTGTTTACGGGTGGGGAACCTGAGGCATCAAGAATATACTTGACTTGCTCCACACAGCTAGTAAGTGCTGGAGGTGAGATTTGAACCCAGGCCCTCTAAATCTGTGTTCTATGCCCTTACCATCAGGCTATAGTGCCTCACAGGCAACATATACAACTATTCGTTTTTTTAAAAAATATTTGCATGTTATAGCTATAGCCAGTTCTCTTGCCTCCCCCTCCCTATTCCTCACTCCTCAGTAGCCCCTGCCCTGAGTTTGGTGTTTCATCCTCTCCCCTGTGTTTTTATACTGTTACACCCAGGGGTGTGGTTAAGTGTGAACCCCTCTAACCTCATTAGGGGCTCTGCTTCCAGACTCCCCTGTATCAGTCAGTAGCCCTGCCCTCCTCCCTGCGCCGACACTGCATATGAGGCCAGGGTGGGAGCACACAGGTGCCAGAGCTCCAGCAGCCCTTTTCCATCCCTTGTCTTATTGCCCTCTGGATCAGCCACTGAACCGAGTCAACTCAGAGACCCAAGGGCCTTAACTGGCAGTAGCTGTGAGGGTTGGACCCAAGTGAGCTTCTTGGGGCCAGCACAGGCAACTGAACAGACCAGGTGACCTGCAGACCCCTGCTTTGTCTCAGAGGCTGGCTGGATTAAACCGGGGCAAGAATGCAGTCCCGAGTTCTTCGGGTCTCCTCCTCGCTCTCACCCTCAAGGCACTGCTGGCCCAACAGCCTTCTCAGCCCCCATCTTTCTGAACTCTCCCAGCTCTCCCTTGGAGGAAGCATGTTTGCCTTTCTAGACAAGCCCTAGCTAAAGCCACCCCAGCTTCTAGCGGCTGTCCCACCCATCCTGTGGCCAGATCCTGTGGGAAGGATATCTCTCACGTTTCCTTTTGGCTATAAATGACTGAGAATGCAAGCTCCCCTCGAGGACAGGGTGCTTAGCAGAGTCTAGGTGGAGATGAGAGCCACGCTGCTAGTTCGTTTATTCCAGGAACAAAGGTTCTTGGCAGAGTGTTGCCAGCAAAAGTGGTGATTCCTGGGCCCTGGTAGGCTGGAGGTCTCAGGCTGGCAGGAAATCTGGGAACTGCTGGTCCAGGACTCACATGTCTGTGTGGTCTCCCTGGTGGCCAGCTGCCTGTGAGGCCTGTGGCTGAGTGGTAAAGGTTATAGGCTGAGAACCCCAAAGGGCTGGGTTCAAACCAAGATCACTACTTGCTGTGAGACCTTAGTTAAGTCACTTAACCTCTCTGGGCTTCATTGTCCTCATCTGCCACACACACGTTTGGGAAGATTGGTGGGATTTCTGTGGGCTGGTGGGACTCTGCAGAGTGCAAGGCACACAGTTGGCAATTACTACTGGGTGCTGCAAACTCTAAATCTACACCCCTGCTGTTTTCTTCCCAGGGGAACAAAACCTCTGAACGCTTCAACCCCTCCCTTCCCAGAGCCTTGCTTTCCCTACTGCCAAAGACAGGCTGATCTCTGAGGTTGTATGCAGGGCCTTGGCCCCAGTGGGCTCCTGGGTGGCTGGGCTCTGAGAGGAGTTAGAGGAGTTACTGCCTGGGCTGGGGAGTTCCCAGCGGGCTCCTGGGTAGCTGTGCCCTGAGAGTGGCTGGGTGAGTTACTGCGTGGGCTGGGTGGTGCCCAGCCAGGGCTGCTGCAGATCCCCAGACAGTGTGTCGGTAGCATCAACTAGCAGCTCAGCTGCAGCACCTCCCGGAAGCTTATATTTTCCTCTAAAAACATCCTGTCCTGAGGGGCGTTCACCTCAAATAGGAGGAAGGAAAATGCAAGTAAACGAATGCATAGAAACCACTGGCGGCTGTGGGCCACACCACTCAGCTTGTGGGCTCAGCTAACTCTGGGGGTGCCTGGGGGCTGGGCTGGGCCTAGAGCAGGCCTGTGGTTTGCCAAGGCTCCATGCAGGTACTCCCAGCCTAACTTCTGCTGTGGCAGGGTCTCATTATCTGATGTCAAGGCCAGGCGGCTGGTAGAAGGGCTACACGTACCTGGCATGCAACCATGGCAACAGTGCTGTACTGGCAAGCAGGACTGAAGCCTTCTGGTCCACCAGGGTGTGGCCCAGCCATCCTCCAGCCCTTGCAGCTCTGCTGGCCACACGGCCACGGCTCTGTGCTCTGCGGTGGGCGTCTGGCACAGGGCGTCCTGTATGCTGTGGGCGGGGAGCTTGTGGCCGTCCTCTGGAGAGCACCATGTCCTGGGCAGCTGGGCCCAGAGCGGGGGCTGAGGGTGGAAGGGCATGAGAAGGGCTCCTCCAGCCTGGCCCTCTTGCAGAAGTGGGGTCTGGGAGCCCACAAATCAAAGCCCAATTGACATGCAGGCAAGTTTACTTGGGAAGTTCGGGGGGGCCTGCATCCTGCTGGAAGGTCATTCTCATGTCCTCAGCACTGAAGCATATTGGTGCTTGACAGTGGTCCCCAGCTCCAGACACAGAGGTCTGGGCCAGCTGGGGGGCTACCTGGTGGGCCCAGAGCTGGGAGAGGAGCCTGGAAGAACTGATCAGGGCCAGATTGGATACTGGAGCCCGGGTGGGGGCTGACAAGCCTGGCTCCTGGCAATGCAGGGAAGAAAAATGAGACCGCTGTGGGTCTGTGCAGGGGAGGTGGGCCAAGGGGCCATGTGTGAGCTGCAGCCCAGTCTGCATTGTGCTTCCCAAGATGTGGGCGCTGATATGGGCCCAGGCCTGCCCAGGGAAAGGGGCACTATTTTTCCTAATTTTTTCCACAAAGGCGCTATATGGGCTAGTGGTGGACCTGGTTTTGACCAGTCATTCTGACTCCTAAAGTATTGTAGGTAGGAGCGGATAGGGATACGGAGGTAGAAGGGAGGCTGAGGGGACTAAGGTGCAGGCAGGACGTCCCTGACTCTAAGCAGCAGCCTCCTAACCTGTGTACCGCTGTGGCCCTGCACCCAGGCCACCCAAGGGGCTTTACTCAGGGCTGCTACAGTCTCCCTAGACACTGGCTCACATGGAGCCCCCATCCACGTGCACCAGTAGTAGAGACCCAGCCTTGAGGGTCCAACCTGAACTCACTGAATAAAAACAGTGCAGAGCACAGTCCAAGACCTGAGGGTGGGTACGGGGCCAGACAAGTAAACAGCTAGAGCATAGAGGGGTCAGGGCTGCCATGTGGCACCATAGCAGGAGACCCCAGTCAGCTGGGTTTCCAGGGGGAAGTCCATTTATGAGGAGGCCTGGGAGATGCATGGGAGTTGGCCAAGCAAAGTGGGGGAGAGTGCTCCAGGCTGAGGACCATTTGGTCCTTGGCACAAGTAGCCCTCTGGGCTGGAGTGAGAAGGGGGAGAGATAAGGGTGTGGCTGGCTTCATCACTGAAGACCCCAGAGCCCATGAAGGGGCCCCATGCACTGACTTTGCTGAGGGCTGTGTAACTGAGGGCACTTTCTCAACCTCACTGAGCCTCCCTTCCCTCATGTGTAAAACAGGTAGGATAATGCCTGCCTCGAAAGGGTTGTCACATGTGGCATTTACATGACTCAGTCTTACCTCTGTGCACTTTGCAAACAGAACAATAACCTTCTAAATAGCCTACCTTTCTATCCACTCAGCTTCTGCCCCAGAGCGAGGCCTGGATCTGCCATTCCTTCTGTGGGCTTGTTCCTGAGGGCCTCTCCCCAGCTCTGGAGCAGGAATCAGAACAAAGCCCTCAGGAGCCAGGCACCTGAGGAACTCCAAGTCCCAGCTTGGTGGCAGATGAGTGGGTGGGGGCACACTGAGATTCTGGGGACACCGGGAGTCCTCAAGGCCTTAATTAAACAAGTCTATAGAAGGTCTGGAAACCTACCCTGGTGGTGTAGTGGTTAAGTGCTATGGCTGCTAACCAAAGGGTCTGCAGTTTGAATCCACCAGGCGCTCCTTGGAAACTCTATGGGGCTGTTCTACTCCGTCCTATAGGGTCGCTATGAGTCGGAATTGACTCGACGGCACTGGGTTTGGTGTTCTCGGTTTATAGAAAGTCTACTGAGCACAAAGCCTAGAGAGACAAACAACAAGCAGACTCAGGGACTCCCAGGCAGACCTCTGCACCTAGTGGGCACCTCCACCTGCCGGGCTGGCAGCACCTCACTCAGGTCAGGGCAGGCCTTTCCAAGGATGTGACCCTTAGACTGAGGTCGGGAAGAGAAGGAGCCAGCCTGGCAAAGGGCAGGAGGAAGTATCGGAAGTTGTGGGGGGAGGGAGGAAGTGGTGGGTGAGAGCACTGAGGCAGAGAGATCTGGGCACCTGGGCAGAAGAGGAGCAGGTCCTTGTGGCTGGGGCATGGCTGGGCGGGCTCTTCAAGGGTGAGCAGGGAAGATGGGAGTGGGGAAGAGGTCTGGTGGAGGGCCTTGTGGGCCATGTCCAACTATCTCTCTCAGGCAGCTCCTGATGCCAGTTGGCCCCTGGAAAGCAGGCAGGCAGGGAGTATGGCCAGAACCCCCATCCCAGGGGTTCCAGAACCTGCTGGAGTGTTTTTAGGGCCAGGTAAACACTGTCTCAGGTAACCCTGACCAGCCAAGTTGAAGAAGGGAGAGATTGGGCTAGCCTTGGGATGCCCTACACCCCGCCTCTGTTCCGTTCACGACAGGGCCTCTGCCGTATAGCAGGTAGAATCCTGGCTCTGCTACTTACTAGCTCTGTGACCTTAGACAAGTGATACTTATCATTTTTCTGTGCCTCAGTTTCCTCATCTGTCAAGTGGGGATAATAATAGGTCTGTTGTGAGGAGTATATAAGTTAAGCTCTGTAAGGTGCTCAGAACTATATCCTAGCACATGGGAAACTCTCAGATATTATTAGCAGATGCCCTTCTCTCAGCCTGAAACATTCTTTTGCTGAGCACATAGTAGGAACTCAATAAATATGCCCTGAGAATCCTGGGGTGTGTGTGTAGAGGGGGTGTCTCTCCTGGCACAGTCCCCTGCCAGAGGAGGCTTCTTGGGAGGGCCTGAGCTACCTGGACCTGGCCAGGCCTCACCCCACCCCCCTTCTGGCTTCTAGAGGCCAGAGGAAATGGCAACTTTCTTCGCTGGGAAAGTGTTGTGGGTCTTAGGCGATTGGGGGTTTTTAGAATCAACCGTCAGAGACGAGGGAGTTTCTCTGCTGGTGGTGGCAAGGGCTCTCTGCATGCACAAAGCCTGCAAGCCGAGGGCCGAGGGCCGCTGCGGTCTGCAGGGAAAATGCCGACTGTGTTTATTTTTCACCTGAGCCTGCAGGAAGTGGGGGCCAGGCGGGGGCGCAGCGAGTGGGGGCAGCCCAGCCAAGGCTCAAGTTCAACTTCAGAGCCGAGGAGGCCTTCCTCAGGAGTCCCCGTTTCCACCTCCTCCCGGCCCAGACCTGCCTTGGTTCCCTTCCTAGCTGTAGCCTGCTGATCAAGAGGGGGGTGTGCTGAGGCACCAGAGGGAGGTATTTCCAGCTATGCGCTAATGAAAATCTCTCTGCGGAGCCAGGACCACCTTTGGGACAATAGGTTTTAAGTCATCGTGGGGAAGAGTCTTTCAGCAGTAAGAGCAGTGTGATAACAGGAAGGACTGCCTCTGCTGGGAATGAGCCTGGTCACTAGGCATCCAACAAGATACTAGACAAACCCACTGGTGGAGAAGGGAGTAGCTTTTGTACCAGACGTGGCCTGCCAGATGGGTCTGACTCCAGACCCATTCTGGAGTGACGAGGTCTGGTGGTGGGCAGCAGGGAGCCACAGGCAAAGTCTACAGCCCTGAGGGCAAAAAACAGGGACCCCGGAGTGTTCTGATCAGGTGGAGCCTCAGCAAGGGAACTGAGGCCCAGAGAGAATGATGGACTGCTGATCAATCACTCATTCATTTATACAGCCCACCACGTTTTGAACCCTCATTGTGTGCCTGGCTTTGTTCTTGGTACCCTGCGCTCAGAGATGAGAGATGAGGTTGTGCCATTGAGATGCTTGGTGCCTGGTGGGGACAGTCAAACCAGGCCTGCCTCCTTTCCTTGGGGGGTTGGGCAAGGTCACCATCAAGGGGAGGGGAAGGGGTGGTTTAGTCACCCATATATATGCCAGGCCCCAGGCGACCCCACCCTGTTGTCTGGGCGGCCTGGCCCTGGGACAGCCTTGTGCTGAGGCCCTGGAGCGGGACGTTCTGCAAGCTGAGGGGGGCGTGGGGCACCGGGCTGTGGGCCAGATGGTTCCCCCTGGCTACCACCACCAGGCACAGGGAGGGGCACTAACGAGTGAGGCTGAGGCCGCCTGCATGAACGTGGAAAGGGCTGGCCAGGCCCTCAGTGCCCTGCCCTGGAGCCCTGGCCACCGCAGGGCCTCCAGCTGCTGGCGGGTTCTCTGCCCCACCCCTGCCCACCCAGCACTTCTCCTGTGGTTTGGCTGGAGACTCCTGTTTAACAAGGCTTTTTCCCAGTTCCCAGGGAGGCTGATAGACAGGACGGGCCCACTGCCCACCAGGCAACTTCTCCCCCTCCCCCGCTTCCAGCCCGTCACCTGCATACGTACCAGGTGAATGGCTGTAGGCTGGGTTCTCTGAGGTTTCCTACGCCCAGCCTGAGCTGTGCTAGAACCAGGCCTCAGGTAGCAAAGCTGGACCTGAGCCAGCCAGAGCATGGCCAAAGAGAGTCAGCCCTGGCCCTCCCTCAGGCAAGAGGGCTCTCCAGGGCCTCCTGGGCAAAGCTGACCCTCCCCAGAGAGGAGTGATTTACTGAGAAACATGCTGTGGAGCAGACCCCTCAACTCTGGGCAGAGTGAAGACTATGGGACTATCTTCCTAGACTGGCACCTTGGACCCTAGCCCTGCTCCTAAGGCTTGCCCACTCCACCAGCCAGGCCTACAGTCCTGAGTGCTGAAGAGCCAGGAGCCAGGGCTGGATGGCAGGGCCTTCTCTGAAGCAGGAGCTTAATCTCAAAAGTCCCTGGATGTGGAGGGGCCTGTGGTGTGTGTTCATTCCACCTTTTGGGCCAGGCTCCAAGTGGAGAACGGTGGAATGGTTTCCATCAGGGTCCTTTGTTCTCAAGGGAGTGGGTCCTGAGGCGCAGTCTCCGTGCCTTCAGCCGCCACAGGGCCTCGTCAGACCTGACGCTGTCCAGGAAGCTTCCCCGCCATCATAGGCCCTTGGCTCCTGCTTTTTAAAACTCTAGGATAAAGCAGGAGTTTTGCATCTGTGACCACTGAAGCACAGAGAAGGAATGAGACTGGCCCACAATCCTACAGTGAGACAGGGCCACCTGTAGTCCTAGATCAGGGGGATTATCAGCCCATTTTATAGAGGAGAAAACAGGCTTGAGTGGACCAGAAGCCATGTTTGTCTGACTCTAAGTCCAGCGTTCTCTGTACCATGGAGGTGAACTCCGGGAACAGCAGAGAGGGGTAATAATGGTGGCAAGGATATACCCAGCATCAGAGTTTGCTGAGGAGGGCCTGCTTCAGACACTCTTATTTCCAAGTCATTTCACCTCTCTGGACCTCCGTTTTCTCAGCTGTAAAATGGGGACAACAGTACTGATCTCAGGGTTGTGAGACTCATTCACTCAACGAATACTTGTTAAGCCCCTATTAAGTGCCAGGAGCTGTGTGTGTGAGGTGGCCAGTTAGTTAGGGTGGTCGGGGAATGCTTCTCCGAGGTATCATTTGAGCTAAAGTCTGAATGAAGATGCCTTGTACAGATCTGGGAGAGGGGCAGTCCAGGCAGAGGGAAAAGCAAGTGCAAAAGTCCAATGGCAGGAAAAAGCTTGCAGAAGGGAAAAGTCAGCGAGGCTACAGCTGGGCTTTCCACTTACTTCACATCGTGGCCGTTCAGAAAACTACCGCTGGAGTTAATGGAGAAGGATGCTGGAGGCTGAAGCACTCATGGGAAGTCCTGGGTATAGTGAGTGAGGGGGAGAGTGGAAGGAGTTGGGGCTGGTGGGGAGGGGGGCCTGGTCACACAGGGTGTTAGGGCCCAGGTAAGGAGATAGAATAACACCTAAAATGCCAATGATGCAGTGGGAGGCCACTGGAGGCTTGAGACAGAGAAGTGGTACCATCAGTTCATGTGGCTGCTGGAGGGGACTGAGGGGGCAGGAGAGAAGCAGGGGTCCAGTGAGGAGGCTGCTGCAGCCATCCAGGTGAGACATGATGGTAGCTTGGACTTGGTGGGAGGTGTGGAGGAAGTAAGAAGTGGTTGAGTTCTAGATATACTTTGAAGGTAGAGTTGTTGGGATTTGCTGACACGTTGGATGTGAGACAAGGAGTCCAGGATGACTCCACGGTTTTTGTCCTGAGCAACTGGAAGGATGGAGTTACCATTAGCTGAGGTGGGAAAGACGGAGAGAGGGGTTTGGAGCAGGAAGCCAAGGGTTCTGATTTGGGCATTTTGACTTCGGGTGGCACGTCAGACCTCTAAGCAACATTGTTGAATAGGCATTTGGAGAGTGGAGCTCCTAGGAGAAGTGGGGGCTAGAGAAATCAATGTAGAGCCATCAGATGAAGATGTTATGAACCATAAGCCTTGACGAGGGCACCCTAGGAGTGAGAGTAGGTAGAGCAGAGGGCCGATCTCAGGTCAGGTAAGGTCAGGAAAAGGATAGGGAGCCAGAAACAAGGCTGAGAAGTAGCCATGAGTCTGGAGGAAAACCAGGTGAGTATGGTGTTCTGAAAGCCAAGTGAAGAAACTATTTCAAGGGGGGAGGGAGAAATGAGTTGCGTTTGATGCTGCCGAGAGGTCAGGGAAAGTGAAGACGAGAACTGATCGCTGAATTCAGCACTATGGAAGTCATTAGGACACAAGCCGACCAGTGACGTGATGGGGCAAGAGACTGGGCTGGGTAAGGGGGGAGAACAAAAGCGAGAACCAGAGGCAGCGGAAGTGGACACCTCTGCTGTACAGGGCAGCAAGCCATGAGGTAGAAGCTGGGGGAGGTACAGAGGGGAGAAATGACAATCTGCTTGTATGCTGGCAGGAATGAGTTGGGGCTTGCAAGGTACACGGCATGGCGCCTGGCATGTGGCACGTACTCAGTATATGCCGGGTGCTCACGTGTCCACACACCCCACCATCCCACAGCTGCCCTGGCCCACTCATCTCTCCCTTACCAGCTGCTCTTGGGCCAGAGGAGCCTGCATTCCACCACTCCCCTCGCCCCACCCTCATTTCCCCCTACACTCCCAGTCTGCCACAGTTTTGTCTGGGGTCAGTGCTGAGGGGTAAAGAAAAGAGTGACATGAGCCTCCCCGTCTTGCCCAGGAAGCCTGGCTATCCCCTCTGCAACCACGACAGGAGGGTCACAGCACACAGGCAGGGACAGCATGGCCTGTCATCCCCGTGCTGTCACTCCTGCTGCCGTCAGTTGAGCTGCCAGGCGGGCCTGCCATCTCCCAGGGAAACTCCCTTCACATAATTACACTAGGATTTGAGGCCCAGCACTAGGGCACAGGGAGAAGCACTGTAGGTGGCATTTCTCAGGGATTCCTTTTCACCTACCATGGCTCTTCAAGACAAATGAGGGGCTTCCTCTATGCCCCTTCCTCATTACCTGGCAATTGAGTAGTGGAGCTCTAGGATGTTGTGTCTTCATGCTCACGACCACCCTATGATCATCTCCATTTTATAGAGGAGGAAAGGGGTGCTCAGAGACACCAGTAACTTCTCTAAGGCCACACAGTAAATCATGTCAGAGTCAGGGTTCAACGAGGTCTGCCTGTCCCCTCCGAGCTCACAGTGGACAGCCCTCCCTGGGGCTGACAGAGGGAACACTTCCCTGCCTTGCCCCAGGCCACCAAGTGGCGCTCAGAAAGGGCTGTGCTGCCAAACTCATGCCAGCCTCAAAGGAGTCCCCAACCCTATTGAGACATCAACACCATCTGCCTCAGGACAGAGGAAGCCTGGTCAGCCCACTTAGGTAAGACTCCTCCTGGTGTGCAGACAATGAACCACAGACCAACAGGTGGCAGTGTCAGCACCCTCCCCAGGATCTAAGGGGAAGGGGTCCAGCTTGTAGCCTGGACCCAGGCTACCCTGGAGGCAGGAGTGTGGGGAAAGGTGGCAAGCTAGGGCTGTTGCTGGAGTTGTGGGAGCCTGTGCTCCTGGGAGCCTCATGCCTTGGCTGTAGGAAGGCTCACACCCAGCCTTCCCTCAAGCCTCCTCCAAAGTCCAATGCCAAGGCACCTGTGCTAGGCTTCCTGACCATGAGCTACCCTCGCATTCCCCAAACCTGGTGGTGAAGGGATCATTAACTCCATTACACAGGAAAGGAAACTGAAGCCCAGGGATACTAAGCAGTCTGGCTAACTTCTCCTTGCTGTCCTGCCCCCCAGAAATTCCCATTTCTTCTGTGCCTTGGGTCAGAGGTCACTCATCTGTGCTCCCAGCCAGCAGCACCCCACAGCTGGGGACTTTTCAGAGTTGGAAGCCAAGGTGCTGTGGTATGATGCTGCCAGGTCCTGGCCTGTGGAGGCATGTGCCAAGGGGTGCAGAGCTGGGGCCTTGGCTCTGAGCAGCGACCCCTTGTGGCTGGGTTGAGTAGGGAGCTCCCTTCTCAGGCCGCTGACTGAGTCATCTCATGACAAAGCCGTGCAACTAGTGTGAAAAGTAAGAGTCCTGCGGTGCTGAGGAAACAGGAAGTGTGGGGGATGTGCTGGTTGGCCCTGGAGGGAGCCAGGCCTCACCTGGCCCCACCTCCCCTGAGTTAGGGGGCTGAGGGGCCCTTTCCTGTGTCAGCAAATCTTGTTAGGCCTGAGGTAGAACAGAGGGTCAGATTCAGAGTCTGGGGGCTGGAGGAGGAGGAAAGAGAGCTCCAGACTGTGTCGGGGTAGGCCAGGTCCTCAGACAATGCCCTGCTGCTGGGGTGGAGGCTGTGAGCACCCCAGAGACAAGTTGTTGGGCCTCAGAGAAACCAGGGAGTCCCAGAAGGTCTTCCCGGACAGGGGAGCCATACCTCCTGTGATTTGAGTAAACAGAAAGACCGAGAGGGTTTCTAGCATGTGGGACTGTTTGGGCAACATCTAGGGGTCTAGTGGGCAGGAGGTCAGAACCACTGTCACTGGGTGGCTTGAGTGGTCCCCCTTCCCTGGGGCCTGTGGTCTTTGATCACCACCCTCCTTTGACAACAGGGCTGCCCACATACAGCTAATTGTGGCTCCACCTGCCTGCATGCCCCCAGGCCCCAGGTTCACACCTCTCCTTCCTTTTACATTCATTTACCCTCCTTCTCATTTTTCAGCACAACAAGGCTAGTCAGCCCCCCCACGGAGTCCCCCAACTCTCTCCTCTCTATGAACATTTCAGCAGCCCACACCCCACACCTGCGCCTGCCGACATCAACCAGAAGCAAGGTAAGGGCCTGGGATAGGGAGGAGCCCAATGAGACCCAGAGCCTGAAGGCCAAGTCCCTGCCCTCTGAGAAAACCAGGTGGCTGGGCCCGTTTTTACAGCTGGAGAAACCAGGGCTGTGCAAACCCAGGGCCCAAAGAAAAGGATGCCAGGAAGATGGGTTGGGGGCCTGAGGGCACCAGAGGGCTGGAGGAGGAGGTCCCAAGTTAAAATGTGAGGACTTCAGGTTGAAGTAGGAGCCTAATTTTACGGGGAACCCCCCCACCACCACCACCCTGTGCCAGTATGGGAGCAGACATCTAACCTGCAGCCTTCCCCTCCCCCAGTGAGAAAATGGAAAGTGGTGGTTGTGATGACTGATTCACTTCAGCCTCAGGCAAAGTCATTCTGAAATCCACCACTGTTGCTGTGGGAAACCTGCTGATTCAACCCGGGGTTGAGGGGGGACTCACTGGAGCCCTGGTTCCCCACCAGGCTCCCCCAAACCAGGGGCCCTTCCTCCTGCCCAGAAAGCCAGGCCAGAGCTCCCCAGCAAAGAAGCCTCAATTGCAGTCTGGCAGTGGACCACTCCCAAATGACTCCAACCCAGCCCACTGGCCAGCCTGGTGTCATTAGGCAAGTCCCCTAACCTCTGCCCTTGGCTCCCTTGCCTGTAAAAGGGGCATTATCACACTGGGGCAATGGTATAAACAGGGATAGTCCTGAGCAGACTATCATGTCTGATCCTCTAGTAAAGGTGGATGGGATCGTAGAGGCCCCCGTGTGAGGCTCTAGGATGGATTAACTAGCTGAAGTGGCCCGAGGGTCAGGCCAGCCCACTTACTCGGCTCCTCTCCACTGCAGTTCACAGGCCCCTGCAGACCCCTGACCTCTCTGGCTTCTACTCTCTGACCTCAGGCAGCATGGGACAGCTCCCCCACACTGTGAGCTGGTGAGTGTGGGCCCAGTGGGAAAGGGGCACCATGTGCTGGTCTGACCCATACCTGCCCTTCCATTCCCCTCCTCCATCCTTTGTGTGGAGCACCCTGCTACCAGCTTGGTATAGGCACCATGGGCCGGCCTGCAGCTCTAGCCCAAGCTGGCTCTGGGCCAGGGTTCCTTGTGGCCTCTTGGCCTATGGGTGTTGCCCAGAGAGCTTGACAGACTCCATTTGAGAAGGCGGGAGACCTGGGTCCTGGTCCGTATGAATGGGGGAACTCTGGCTGCCCAGAAACCTCCAGAGCCATTGGAGTATGTGAGGAAGAAATGTTAGGCCTGAGTAGGAAGGTGACAGCATGGCAGTACTTCCCACTGCCTGCTGCTGGTTGGTCCCTTTCTTGGATGAGCTGCTGGAGGGGCAGGGTGGGGCTGGTTGCCCACTTACAGAGGCCTCTCTTAGAGTCTATTAAGGCTGGGCCAGGAAAGCCAGCCCGGTCCCTCCAGACCCCTCACCCCTGAATTCAGCAGGCCTGACTGTGCACCAAAGGGTCTGTCCTCAGCTAGAGCTGAGCCTGGGCAGGCTCCTTAGCCCTTTGCTCATCAGTTGCAGTGGGACCCAGCATCTCTAGGCTGTGGCAGTCACCCAGCAGCAGGAAAGCTTGGCTTCTCAGGAAGGCAGGGTAGTCCAAAGGCCCAACCTGGGGCCTCTCTACCCCTTTCCACTCACCCTCTGCCCATGTTAAACTCACTCCTGTTTCCAGATTCTCCTCAGACAAAGCCCCATTCTGAATACGAATCAGGACTACCCCCTCCCAGGATCAAAGCAGGGTGGGACTGCTCAGAGCTCAGCCTGACTAGGCCGGGCCAGTGTCATATGGAAGCAAATCTCTGCACTAGCCTCTTGAAAGCAATCCCTAGGCAAATAGCTCCAAAGACCAAGAGACTTGAACCTAGAGGAGATGTTAACCCAAGGCACTAATAAGGGGACTTCAGGCACAGGGGAGGGGGAACAGCACTTGGCTGTCAGGAGAGAAGTGGGGGTATGTTGCCCATCTCTGCACTGAGCCCTGCTGTGTGCCAGGCAGCATTCTAGGTACCTGGGAAGCATTGCTGAAGCTGACGATCCTTAGATCCTGCCATCTCGGGACTCAGTCCACCTAGTGGGTGACCCAGGAAAGAGTCCAGGCAATTAACAGGGTACTGTTTTTTTTTTTTTTTGTGAACAGTGCCAGAAGCCCTGGTGGTGCAGTGGTTAAGTGCTGTGATGCTAACCAAAAGGTCTATAGTTTGAACTCATCAGCCACTCTGAGAAAGATGTGGCAGTCTGCTTCCATAAAAATTTACAGCCTTGGAAACCCTATGAGGCAGTTCTACTCTGTCCTGTAGGGTCGGTATGAGTCAGAATCAACTCAATGGCAATGTGTTTGTTTTTTGGGGGGTTTTGGTAAGCAGTGCTTTGATTGAGGACTTTAGAAGCTCAGAGGGGTGCCTCATCCGACTAGGAATCTCTAGGCTTTCAGGAAGGATGTTAATTTAGCCAAAACCTGAAGGATGTCTAGTCGAAGCAGGCAAAGTGGGGCCAAAGAGCAATCCAGACAGTGTAAACAGTGGGTATAAAGGCCCTAAGGCAGGAGTCAGCCTGTATTTACAGGGAGACTGCCCCATGGGGTCAGAGCACAGTGAGGGGGAGACTCAAGGCTGGAGGAGACTTGGGGCCTGCTAAGCTGGGTCCCCAGGGAAGCTGCCATGTCCATCCCTTAAAGCATCAGTACAGTACAAGCTGTCAGAAGAAAACAGATGCAGCATACATTGCCCCCTTGTGGCAGATAGTTGCAGCACACACTGCCTTGGCTGCGGAGGGGCTGAGCTCCATCCGTGGGGTGGTCCAAGCCAAGGCCAACTGGCCTCATATTGGGTCAGGCCCAAGCAAGGTGGGGAAGTCCTACCCAAGTCTGGCCAGCAGCTAGACCGCTAACAGCTGTCTCTCCCAATCACAGGCCCAGCCCTCCTCTCTACCCCCTGTCCCCTTCCTGCGGATATAGACAGCACTTCCCCGCCCCCACTGCAGCCCCTGGCGCCCCCTACCCCAGGTGAGTCCCCTACCCTGCAGCCAGGCTCCTGCTTCCTGTTTCCCAGGCTTCAGTGCCCACGTGAGGCCATGCCCAGGTCCCTGCTTGCCCTGTGCTAGTTGTTCGTCCACCCGTCCGTGCGTCATTTTACAGCCCCACCGCTGCCCTGTGCCTGAGAGCAAAGCCAATCAGAGCACAAGAGGGGCCTAAGTCTAGGCCATTCTGTCTAACAGAGTCGCATAGAACACCAGGGACAGAGCATGAACACAGGTACCAGCAGTTGAGTGGGGCCATCTGGGTGATAAGTGAAGGAGACCTCACTGGGCCTGATGGGTCAGAGGGAGCTTCATGAAAAAAGGACGACATCTCCTGGGAGAGGGGGACAAAGGGAACAGTAATAGCCAGGGCTGGCTGGGAGAGGGGTAGGGAGTAATAGGGGCAGGGGGTGAGGGATGTCAGCAGGATGGTGGTTGTGCAGGGTTGTGCAGGCTCCAGGAAGGAGCCTGGGCAGTGGGGGGATTCCAGTGGGAATGGGACATGAGCATTTGGGTGTCTTAAAAAGGTCACTCTGGCTGTTGTGTGGAGAGAGGCTGGAGTGGGCAAGCAGGAGACTGAGAAGAGACCCACAGGGTAGCCACAGGCTCGTGAGGGTGAGCTAGGGACAGGTGAGGAGAAAAGTCCAAAAGCTGTTTCGGAGTTATTTAGTAAGCACCTAAATGGTATATATGTGAATTTTTGCAATGTGTTTGTGTAATGTGTTGGGAGCAGGTATTTGTATGCATCTCCGTTTACTTGTGTCCAGGCCAGTGGGGGAGGGTATCTGTTTACCTGTGTCCTCGTGTACTGTGCAGGGGCCTCCACGTGTGTCCACAGGTCTGGTCCTTACACGCCTGTCTCAGTGTTAACTATCCTCCTGCCTCTAGGTTCACCCACCCGTCCTTGATGCTAGGCTCTGGCGTACCTGGCCACCCCGCAGCCATCCCCCACCCAGCCATTGTGCCCCCCTCAGGGAAGCAGGAGCTGCAGCCCTATGACCGGAGCCTGTGAGTGAAAAGCACACAATGGAGAGGGGGTGTAGGATGGGCAGGTAAACAACCCTGACTCCCATCTGTTCATCAAGGCCTTCCCCATGCCCAGGGACTGCCAGGAGAGAGGCCGCTGTTCAAGCCTTTTTAGTTAAAACCCAGGGGTCCCTGAACTCTGGCCACTGACCACTCTGTTTTTTTGACCCTCAAAAGCAGGAGGGGACGGACAGGTGAGTAGGAACAAGGATTTAGTTTGAGCCAAGAGGAGAGGGGCAGAGAAGTCTTACACGTGAATTTTCTTTCCACTTGGCTACAGTATTCCTGTAAAGAACAATTATTTACCTCTCTGCTCACCCCCTTTGGGGCAACTACAGAAAGATTCAGTTTACAAAAACCCTGATACCCAGGCACTCTGGACACGCACAAGAGGAGGGGGTGGCATGAGGTGGACACTGGGGGCCCCTGAGGGATCTGGATATGTGCCCCTCAGGAAGACCCAAGCAGAGGCCAAGGTTGAGAAGGAGGCCAAGAAGCCAACCATCAAGAAGCCACTGAATGCCTTCATGCTGTACATGAAGGAGATGAGAGCCAAGGTCATCGCAGAGTGCACACTCAAGGAAAGCGCTGCCATCAACCAGATCCTGGGACGCAGGGTGAGGGCAGGTGGGGGTGGCCCCTAGACTACCGTCACCCTGGTGCAGCTTGCTGACTCCTGATGTACTCAATCTTCACCCCACCCTACCCCGCCCCTTTGCAGTGGCACGCGCTGTCTCGGGAAGAGCAAGCCAAGTATTATGAGCTGGCCCGCAAAGAGAGGCAGCTGCACATGCAGCTCTACCCAGGCTGGTCGGCGCGGGACAACTATGTGAGTGGCCAGTGACACAGCTGGGCGGGTAGGGGAACCTTCAAGATGCCATGCCCGAGTCAGTCTCGGCAAAGAAGGCAAGACTACTACTGTCCCGAAGGCACAGATGAGAAAGGAGTTGCCGGAGTGGAGGGTCCAGGGCCTCCCCTGGAGTCTTAGTGCTGTCGTAACAGAAATACCATAGTTCAGGACATGTTAATTAGCGTCTTAGGCATGAGATGGCCAACTGGGAAAGGGGCAGTTGAGTATGGATGCAAGGAGGAGGAAGGAATGGGACTAGAACAATGAATTTGACCCTGAGTGGCACTGCTGAATTCAGGTTGTGGCTCTAGGGGGAGGTCTTTATCTATTTCAACCTCCAGTAGCCAGCAGTCCCTGGAGTTCTTGGGCTGATTAATTTACCTGCTTCGTAGCCAGAGAGTGTCCGTCTTCTCTGCTTGTGCATGCATGTCTCTGTGTCTGTGCTGCTCTTCTTATAACTCAGAAGTGACTAGGTATAGGATCCCTACACTGGTATGACCTCAACTGATTGCATTATGGAAGATGATTAGATTACATCCACAGGTAGAGGGGTTAGAATTCCAACACACATGGGGTGGAGGGTGGGGCACAATTCAATCCTTAACACCTGGCTAGCTCAGAAGAAGCCGTGCCAGGTGGAACTGCCCCTAAAGGCAAACCCGCATTCTACTCCCCACCGTAGAATGCATTCACACACAGGGTTGTTGCCCAATATTTGAACTGGGCCACATGGATGGGCAGAAGGGGAAGAGAAGGGCTGGAATTCATATCCCTCCATTTAAAATGGACACCAGAGCAGGAGAGGAAGCTCCCAAAAGCACTCCATGGTAGCCTAGCAAGAATTGCAGTGAAGAAACCCCAGGGCCCCAAGGTAGGAAACTTCAACAATCCCGAGGGCAAATCAGCTCAGCAGCAGGCTGCAGCTGTCCCAGCCCCTCACTCACTGAGGTCACAGCAACTGCCTCCCAGATCTGAGTCTCTCTCCCTTTGTTCCCTTCAGGGAAAGAAGAAGAGGCGCTCAAGGGAAAAGCACCAAGAATCCAACACAGGTGAGGCCTTCCCTCAGCAGTAGTAGAGGCTCATTTCCAAGCCCCCATTTCAAGGGCATCTCTGCTCTGGCCCAGAGGGAGGGGCAGTGTACCCAGCCAGGATCCTTCAGGGGAATAAGGCCTGCATCTCTCAAGTCAGAGCCCTGTGCGAAGAACAGCTGTACTTAATTCCAGAGAAGTCAAGCAGAATAGTTCACGTTGCAGGTGGTATACCTTCTCACCACCCAACCCCCCTCCACTGCCTTTTCTAGCTCTACCCCCAGCGAGCCTCTCCCAGAGAAGTTAGTGAGGAACAGACTGAGTATAGTTCAGTTGGTACCCCAAACAATTCATCCTGGTTACTTCTGCCGAGGAGAGCAGGCATCTGGGTAGAGGCTGAGCCAGGCCCTGTACCCGGGCCCAGCAGTTACACAGCCTGTTGGCTGGTCCCTAGCAATTCCTCTATCATCCCAAATTTCTCATGGCAGTGCAAAATGCTCTGTGTAGAGGACCTGGGAGCCCACATCCCACTGCAGGCCTCCTTCCTGTGGGTGAATTCCTGCCCCCAACTCTGAAAATGGCAGGTTCCATACCCACGACTTTCCCAGCTGGAGGCTGGGACTTGGGGGTTGTAGGGGACAGGGCATAGTCCTCAGCCTTTTCTCTGAGGCTGAGGAATGGTCCTTTCTTTCCATCTGGAAAAGTGTATTGAAGTGCACTACAGCCTGAGGGGCTGTGGGTCGGGCAGATTGGACAATGGCATGAAGGAAAACTCAGTAAAATGGGTAAGGAGTTGGGGAGGGGGTAGGCAGCCCTAAGGCAGAAGAGGCTGGATCCCCACAGGCCTCCCTGGACTCTGCTGTAGCTCCCATGCTGTCAGGGGCCCCACAAGCCCCAGAGGAGCTACTCTGACAGGGTCCCTCCCCCAACCACCACTACCACCACTCATCCCACTGCCTCCTGCCCAGCTGGAGATACCTTTCCTGATACCTTGCTCTGGCCCTAGGGCTCCCACTGGGGCTGGCTGTGCCATGGAGAGGCCTACTCTGCCTGTGGGGGCTGTGGGGTGTCTGTGACTGGCTAACACTGATGTTGCCTCTTCTTTCTGGGCCCTGCTCTGCCCTGCTGCCTGCCCGCTCGCCCTCTGCCCTGCCCTGCCCCTCTGGCATGTCTGAGCAGACCCTGGCTCGCCTAAGAAATGCCGTGCTCGCTTTGGCCTCAACCAGCAGACGGATTGGTGTGGTCCGTGCAGGTGGGTTTGTCCCCACCACCCTCCCCCTCTTGCTTCAAGCTGCTTCCCTGATTCTGCACAGGTTCTGCTGGGCCTGCAGCCCTCTCTTGGCTCTTCAGCCCCTTAGCATACCCAGAAGACTGGGGAACCCATGCCTCCTAAGAATGGGAGTGAACACAGCTTGTGAGTAAGAACACTTGGGCCTAGGTAGCAGTAGGAATGGGAGAAACAGAATATTGCAGAACAGAAGAAAATCTCTTCTCCCAAGATACTGTGGAAATAAAGGGAAGACAGACTCAAGAAGGTAGCTCTGATGCTTGGTGCCTAGGGTCACCCAGGAATTCTCAGTAGACAAATCTCAACACCACTCAGGTGGTGTGCACACCCCTCCTCCCAGGCCTCAGACTCATAGCACACCTTCCCGCATACTTTTTCCCCCAAGTTGGGAGCCCTGCCTGTACAATGCTGAGCTTTGAGCCCTTAAATCTGAGAAAAACAAGGTAACTGTAGTAGAGAACAGCCTGGTTGGTGGTCTTGTGACTCATCGTTCTCTTGTACCTGAGAGTAACTGAGTACCTACTTACGAGAGGGCTGGGGAAGTTGGGGAGAGGAGGAAGGGTACTCTTGGGCTGCCCTAGCCAAAGGGCCACACTCAGGCTTTGTCGCACTAAACCTGTGTTTCACTGTACAACAGGACAGTACTTGTACAGGTGAAAAGAAGATAGACCTACCAAGTGGCTAAAGTTGGCTACTGTAGGTTCAAGCTGAGGGTATTCTAGGCAATAAGGTCACTAGCTCTAAGGAATACTTGTCCAGCCCCTCAAGGTGCCCACCATGCTCCCTGGCAAAGGACAAAGAGTAATTTGATGTGTATATACGAGTGTGATGGGAGGCAACCTGTCCTCAGAGGCCCTGTTCTATCCAAGAGTCAGAGGGGTCCGGGGACCACGCTACTCAGATACGTAATGTGGCCCAGAGACTTTCAGGGTGGTACAAGCAGGTGAGAAGTTACGGTTCATTTCTTCTGCTGCTGCTTCCCCCAGCAGCTCTGAGGACTGGGATTGCCCAGCCATTGCAGCCCCTTGCCTTAATGTAGATCTGAGTGCGTGAACCAGAGGATCAAAGGCCCAAACTAGAGGATGGCTCCATGGAAAAGAGGAGGCAGCCCACAGACCTGGTTACAAAAGGTCCTTGTGTGCCACCTTGTGGCTATGCTAGGTGCCAGAGGCTAGGCACAGCAGAGCTGCAGTGCTGAGTCAGGTCTGAGGGCACATCACTGAAGTCACGGGGAGAGGGGACAAGAGGCCAGCTAGGCCTGTGCAAGGACAGCATTTTTTGGTTGTGGTGTATGACTATGAATTCACCCTCTGTTTACAGATAACTCTCTTCACTATTCCTAGGAGGAAAAAGAAATGCATTCGGTACTTACCCGGAGAAGGCCGCTGCCCCAGCCCAGTTCCTTCCGATGACAGTGCTCTAGGCTGCCCCGGGTCCCCAGCCCCTCAGGACTCGCCCTCATACCTCCTGCTGCCCCACTTGCCCACAGAACTGCTTGCTAGCCCTGCGGAGCCGGCGCCTACATCACCAGGTCTCTGCGCCACTCTCAGCCTCCCAGCCCACTGGGCCCCAACAGGCCCCCCGCCGCACCCTGCAGAGTACACAGGTACAGCCACAGGAATCTCAGAGATAGGCAGCCTAGCAGCGCCAGGACACTTGGCCTCCTCCAGGAGCCCACCCCCCGAGAGGAGGCGACAGAGCCCCAAAGCGTGTGGAAATCGGCCAGGGGCCCTGCTGACTCCCTCCCAGGGTCCAGGTCCTAGAGATTTCAGAGGCTGCACAACTTCTGCCTGAGCCTGGGGCCATCAATTCAAACTGCTCAGTGGTGGGGATCAGATGTGTTGATGTGTTATCTCATTAAGGGCATCCACTGTGCCTGTGGCAGCCTGCTTTTTACCATCTGTCTTGCTAGCCAGATGCCCCCTGCCTCCCATGCTTTTCTGCTACAGGTGAGAGATGGGCTAGACTGAGCCCAGCTGCCCTCCCTACCCCTGCATCCTCACCACTATGTCCTCCCCATACCAAACACTTTATGGACCAAGAATGAGCTGGTTTATCAAACAATGTGCAAGCATGGTCAGAGCCACAAAGCTCAAGATGACACCTCTCTCAAGGGACTGCAGAAGCCCTGTTTCAGAAAACCAGCTGCGACTCATAAGCTGGACCAGATGAAGCCTCTCAGTGTGTTCTCAGGAGCTTGCAAGAGGAGCAGGCAGCTCAGGAGGCAATGGGTTAGATTAAGTCTAGATCACCTAGGCAACAGGGATTACCTGACACTACCCTATCAGGCAAACATGGGTGGTGGGTGGTATCTGGCTCTAATTCAAATCACTTGGAAATATTTCCTGAGACGCTTACTTGCCTAAGAAGCCCCTATACCAAGGCCCCCAGACAGTCACTAGTGGCTGAAGTCAACAGTTCACAGAAGTTATGGCCCAAATCTGGTGTGCATCCCTTCCTGTTCAGAGAACTTTTTTCACAGATCCATTTCCAGCTCGTCCATGTCTAGCCAGCGCTTGGGCATTTGTGAGAGAGGGCAAACCCCAGACCTCACAACAACCAGTGCCTGTCTTCCAGCAGCATCAAACCAGGCCAGCTTCACTTCCCCTACGGAGCTGCAGGGAGGGCAGGGGCAAATGGAGGACCATTACAACCAAAGCAAGGAGCCCAGAAGACCTCTAGTGGTGGACAATGGGTTTTCACCACTGCCTACTTTAACCCGTTTTCTGAGCCATGCTTTGACCCTGAGCCTTGAAAAACAAGTCTTTTTTTATTATTTAATTTTATTGTTTTTTGCATCCTCTTCACTGTACATAGCCTGAATCCAAAGAAAAAGGGCTGTCCATGTTCCCCCACATACCCCTCAAGAAAAGCCTTTAGCTCCTACTTTAGCCACTGATTTTTCAGAATCCAAAGATCAGATTTCTAGTGTAGTACTGTAAGAAGTCTTGAGAGGAAAAAAAAAGACCACTGTAGTGTTCGAAATATTTTTGTACTGTTAATGCATCATCATAGAATCAAACTTTTTTAATCGTGAGAATAAAGATACTTTTACTGGGTTTCTTTTTCAAAGCCTGACCCCAAGGAATAAGCTGTTTCAGTCACAGAGCATGACACTCTTTCCTTTTCATCTCCGCAGCCATACAACTGAGTTTGTTCCCTATCATGGTACACATTTTCAAAACTTCTAGCCTCCAGAAGCCAGGGGTTACCCTCATTACCTCTCCTAAAAAGGCTTCAGCCCTGTCCCATCTCCAAGTGCTGGGCTTATTTGGGGCATAAGATCCCATTCAAAAAAGTCAATGCAGACCAGCCGGTTCCCCAGTGTGCGTGTGAGGATAAAAGGGCTGGAAGCTGCCATCCACCGACCCTTGAAAGACCTAAAATAGGTACACATGACCTAGGCTCACTTTCCTCTGAGAGCAAAGAGAGAAAAGGCAACAGTTCACAAACATGTATATCTCATTTCAAGGAAAACAAGAGCAAACATGTCTTTTATAACCTGGTATTATAGTAAAATCTAAAGGAATGGTAGTTTAATAGCACCCTTTCCCCCCAAAAGCTATGTCTGTTAAGACACTTGAAGTGTCTTTCATACAGGAGCTCTTAAATTTGAAGGATAAATCTATAACCTAGTTTTTACATGTTAAAGTGTACACTGACTTCATGAGACCTGTTGTGAATGTACAAGATGTCATAAGCCACCTCAGTAGGCCAGTCACCCATTAGGGAAGTGTTGGGTAAGAAGTGCTTCCCAGTGTACAGCCACCCGCCAGGCCAGCAGGCATCCTCTCTGCATTGTAATTTTCACTTCAAGTTTTATTTCTTGAATTTTATATTTAATTTTTTTTTCATAAATCATCTATTTAGAGCAGCATCTATTTAGAAGTAGACCACTGGAAGTTGTAATCCTAGACTCGCTTCTTTCTGGGAGAGTACTACAAGAGACCAGCCATTCCCTTGACATCTGTCCCATTTGAAAGAATTCCGCTCTGGCTACTGGCCTAGTTGTTTCAAAAAACTACATTCTAACCGGGCTTATGCAAGACTGGGTTGCTGCATCTGATTTGGTGTCTTGTTCAGCGTACACTGGATACGTGAACAATGCACCCTCTGTGCATGTGAATACAGAAGGGGGCTTCAGTAACTTCGTTAAAATCAGACAAGCCTTTTTGAAAAATAAAAAAAACTGCAAAAAAAGAAACTCAAGCCCTCCCAAATCCCACCAGTACATTCCTATGAGGCCAGAGGGTGACTTAAACTCACAACCCCAAATTCAACTTAAAATACCACACCAGCCCCACCTCACTGGCAGCCAAGAGCCAACCCTTTTTTATGACATCATAGGACAACATATCCCAGTCTCTCTTGTAAAAACAGTTCCTAACGCATTCCCGGACAAAAGGCAGACTTGGCGACCCCTCTGTGCTGCATCTGCTCCCCTGCCCTCCTGTGCTCGGTGTGTCTGGTGAGGGCTCAGCTCAGCAGGCTAGCAAGGCCTTCCCAAGTCTCCCACTTTGAAGGCGTTTCCCCCCTAAAAAAAAAATTTTTTTTTTTGGTGGCTAGGTTTTTTTTTGCTGAGTTGGAACTTTTGAATGGTTCCCCTAGTGTCATGTTCCTTTTGGCTGTGAGCCCCAAACTGCCTCGGCACTGTTGCACGGCTCTACACAGTGTACAGTAAGCCTGGCTAGAAGGCCTCGCGTGCAGAGAAGCAGAATGGTTCTTTATATTCTGTTCCAGAGAGGAAGAATGGCAATCAGCTCCTGTATCCATTTCTAGGAAAACATACAGCACAGAAGGAGCAAGAATAATAAGGCCATTTTAAACTCCCACTTGCCTAGTCTATGTATCGAAGTAGAATTTAAAGACCCCAAACTTATTATATAAAAAGGCTGAACTGGCTTTTCTTTGAGGTTAGAAAAGCTACTTTAACAGACTATTTTCCACATGCTGACACCACTCAGGTCTCTTAAGAGCTTTACAAGTTCACTAGGGGGCTCTGAAACAAAGCTGGCCTCCCAAGTAGACCCTGGTTCCTAGGCTATGTCAACATCCCCAATCCCAACTATTCTAGTCACCTCTTGCTCCAGATCTTGAATCACCCAGGGGGCACCTTTTTAACTCAGGCTTCCAGGCTCTCTAAGCATCTGCAGGGGCCAACAGACCTTTACTGGTCTACTTGGCCACAACTGCCAGCAGGAATGTGAGAGGAGCCCTAACTTCAGCTATTCACACATCAGGCAGGGAGTTTAAAAATAGGGAAGAACAAGACTATGTTGGGAACTCCTGTCTGGAGGCGAGATGTGAAGGCAGGGACAGGAGCTGGTTGAATGGACACAGGGAATACAGGGTGGAGAGGAGGAGTGTGCTGTCTCATTAGGGGGAGAGCAGCTAGGAGTACATAGCAAGGTGTGTATAACTTTTTGTATAAGAGTCTGACCTGATTCATAAACTTCAACTTAAAGCACAATAATTTTTTTTAAATGGGGAAGAACATAGATGTGGCATGTTCAAGTAGTCAGGCAAGATCTTCAAGTTGCCAAGGGCAGCATAGGGTTGACATGGAAGAAAAGGCAAACTCCATCCTGGGGGAAGCAACCATTCCATCCCTAGCAGTTCTCAGGAATTAGGTCACTGTACCAACACAAGGTAAGTGGTATTTCACTTCTGAAGAAGAAACAGGAGCTGTGAACTACATGGGAGGTACTATTAACTAGCTCAGGCTGACACTTTCAAGTTCACCAGGGACTTTGGACCAGGTCTTCTTTTTCATTCAGGTATTCTGTCAATCATTTATCTGTAGCCTTGTTCTTTCAGGCACATGTACAATGTTGGGGGAGGAAACAGGAAGGAAGAGAAATGAGGTTCCACATACCACCACCCTCCCTCCCTCAAATAAATAAAGCCACTCTGGAAATCCTTCTTGAACAGTTTTCTGAGTAGGGGTCTATCTCTGTATTCCCACCCTTTTCAATAATCTGTGACAGAATAATCTGCAGAGCATTTGAAGCAGATGAAATGGCACACTCAGGACAGAAAGGACAAATAGAGATTTTTCACCATATAGGTGGAAGGTACTGGAAGTGAGAGTACTTCTATGGAATAGGCTGATCTTCAGGGTGAAAGCAGAGGCTAGCACATAGCAGGTTAGGTGCTCAGAAATACTTGCTGAAAATTTAAAAGTTGAGGGGTTTAAGAAGGGCATGAGAACTAGAGATGTAGAAGCAAATACTGTTGGCAGCAATTACATTCCTCCCACCAAATGCCTCTCAGTACTGGCACACAGGCCAAAAGTAGCCAACACTGCAAAATACTGCAAGACATCAGGTATGTCATCTACGAAGTTAACAGACTGTACCACTCAAACTAAGTCCCATCTTGGTAATCACTGCACTTTAAGAGCCCCTTCAGTAACACCTTTATGGCCCTGACAATACTCACATCCACTGACAGCTCGGCAGGAAGGATAACTATGTCTGCCCTGCTTAGGTGTCCAAACAGCTTCATCTTGTGACAAGGGACATGTTCTACACTTACTTCTTACCGTAGTTTATTAAAATACGGACATCCATCCAGACTTTCTGGAGCCATGGAGGCTGGATGAACCCCTGAAAACTACAGCCCTGAGATAATCTTTAAACCTTAAACCAAAAATATCCCCTGACCTCTTCTTAAAACCAAACACTTTAGCTTAACTAGTAAAGAATGTCTGCCTTGAGCACTGTGCTCTTTTAAGATCTACCTATACAGGATCAAACTGACAACAGCAACTCAAAAGATTAGAGAGAAAACTTAGGGGGCAGTGAGTTTATGTTAATGGAAAGGAACAGCTTGGAAAAGGAGGATGAGAATGGTTGCACAACTCGAAGAATGATTACATTCTTCGAACTGTACGTGTAGATACTGTTGAATTGGTGAAATGTCCCACTGTGTATTCTCAACAACAAAAATTAAAAAAAAAAAAAAAAAAAATCTGCACGTCTGGTTCTTACTCTTTGCCCATTGGAAGTAGTGATTTTAACAATAACAAAAAGTCATCAGGACTCAAGTTGTAAACTCCCCAATAGTCAGAAGAATGCTTCAGTTCAACACTAAAAAAAAACAAACTTCTTAGTTTCCTCAAAAACTGCCCTGCCTGTGGGGACTATGTCTCAGGGTACATCTAGCTCAACTGGCATAAAATAGTTTATAAAGAAAATGTTCTACATTCATTTTGGTTGGGTAGCATCTGGGGTCTTAAAAGCCTGTGAACAGCCATCTAAGATCCTCCACTGGTCTCACCCCCTCAGGAGCAAGGGAGAATGAAGAAAACTAAAGACACAAGGGAAAGATTAGTCCAAATGACTAACAGACCACAACTACTAGTGCTTCTATCAGACAGAGTCCAGCACAACTAGATGGTGCCCAGCTACCACCACTGACAGCTCTGACAGGGATCACAATAGAGGGTCCTAGACAGAGCTGGCAAAAAATGTAGAACAAAATTCTAACTCAAAAAAAGACCAGACTTACTGGCCTGACAGAGACTAGAGAAACTCCAAGAATATGGCCCTGGAACCCTTTTACCTCAGTAATGAAGTCACTCCTGAGGTTCACCCTTCAGCCAAATATTAGACAGGCCCATAAAACAAAATGAGACTAAAGGGACACACCAGCCTAGGGGCAAGGATGAGAAGGCAGGAAGGGACAGAAAAGCTGGTAATAGGGAACCCGAGGTCGAGAAGGGAGAATGTTGACGTGTCATGGGGTTGTTAAACAATGTCATAAAACAATGTGTGTACTGTTTAATGAGAAGCTAGTTTGTTCTGCAAACCTTCATCTAAAGTACAATTAAAAAAAATTTTAAAAAGACCACCCTGCCTGGTATGGGCCATTCAAGGTAAGGTCATTCTACTGTAGGGGGAAGCAGGAAACAATGGCAGCACAGTTTTGTGTGCCTGTGTACACCAGCTAAGAACTGAAGCACTGGCACCATTTAGCCATTTAAATGACAACTTCTCTAAGAGAGAAGTCTATTAGTACCCTATTGTTATGTCACCAGCCTCTAGAGTGAGCAAAGACAGAGCTACCTAAATGTCTTTTTTTTAAGCTATACAAATGTACATAAATTCAACTCATATATTAAGAGACATTTAAGGCCACAAAAGCAAATCATTTACTACCTACTATGTAACTTACATTTTATTGAAAGTACCTTGCATTCATGATGGATACTGTCTGCGTTTTGCCACACATTATTAAAAGTTAAACTATTTTTTACATGCAAGTAGTGTGAATAGTTTTTCCCACATGGGAACACTGATTATAAAAAGATGACATACCATGACTTAAGTGCCTATTTTAATCGAAAAACAAACTGCCTAGTTACACTTCTCCCCCCAAAACACAAACTAAGAAGTTAACTGAGTCTCTAGCCAAAACATTCAAAGGTGAGGGGATTAAAAGTACAAACATGAGTCCTCAGATTCAATTAAGGGAGCCTTGCTACATATAGGCTAACCCACACTGGTGGTGCTCCTTGACCCTAGGGAGCTGGGAGACAGCCTAATTAATAACCCACTCAGACCATTTACCTCAAACAGCCCTTTTCCAGTTTCCAACTCACGAATAAAGATAATTATTTTGTTAATTCTATTTCAGCAAACTTTTCCAAGTTGTTTTATTTACAATGCCAACTTTTAGAAGGTTGCTAAAGTTAACTAGGCAGAAACCACTTTACAAAAAGAGGGAAAACCCAAAATGCCACTTTCTATAGAGAACCCACAGTTCAGTTTTATTCAGAGCAAAGGAAAAAAAGAAAAAAAAACTTTAAAAAATCACACTAGAAGAAACTCAGCTAGAGGTTTTAGAATCCATACTCAAACTACACATGCAATGAGGACAACATTCTGCTAATACAGTTGATTTGCTGCTGCATTTGTCTACTGTTTATCTAATATTAACAATTATAAACAGAGCAGTGCAACTAGTATTTGGAATAATCCTTATAGTGTTACAGTGTCAGGCACAACATTTCACTTCTCTTCACACCACTGGTTCTCTTTGCGTACCTAGAAGAAGAGAGAAATATAAGGAAATGCCTTAACTTGAGTAGTCTTTCCTAAGACTCATAATAAGACCTAATGATTCATTAACAGACTGTGAGGTGGGTCAGAAGGGAACAAATGGAAACTTGGAAAAACACCAGGCTAAGCTTATACTTTCTGGTTCCCTTTCTAAGTCTCCTTAGATTTTTATTCTGCCCTGCTGAAATGATCAAAAAAGCAAAGGCAGTGGGCAATTACAGCTTTAGTTGTCAAAGCTGAAAGGGCAAATTCGAATAGCCTATTCACATAACTTTGGTTTGTGGTTGTGTCAACGAAATCATTCTGATCTATTCATCCATGTTCTCCCCATTCACTAAGTTGCTCTGAGGTATACATCCATAGTGCCTGCTTTACCGAAATCAAGTATGTATCAGATGCCGCTAAGTCCCAAAACTTGTAGCTGCTAAGCGATTTAATACAAAACAGTTCCTTTGATTCAATTTTTTTTTTTTTCTATAAGAAAGAAAGAACCATATCTAAGCATTTAGACTAATACAGACAGACTAACAAGAATACGCTTAGGATGCAGAAGGTACCCATTATCCAACCCTCAACTAAGTTGAAGGTTCCTTGATACAGGGCCCTCTTTTCCTAGCGTGTTAAATGGGTTGCAATGTCTTTTAAAAAGCATGTGATCAAGGATGAGTTGTGCGCTACCTACCTGGGCTTCCTCCTCTTCGGTAAAGTCATTTTTGATATTGAAAGTCTTGCGAATCTCCTCAGGAGTTTTCCCCTTGATCATATTCGCAACAGTCTTGCATGTAACATCAAGCAAACCTTTGATGTCTAAGTAGTTTGCAGCCTGTAAAGTGATATGTTGTTTTTTATTCAAGTATGCCCAATGTTTTAAACTAAATCCAAAGTTAGTGATTGATAATCCTTACGTAATTAAACTCAGAATGCTAGTTAGTTTTAAGAAATTAAAGGGAGAATAAGTCAGACATAAGCTCTCCTATGAAAGGCACTTTTGTACATGCCCTTCTTTATTATACCTGTGTAATACTGAGTCCTTGTGCTGCCTTAAGCAAACTATATAAACTCAAATTTGGGGGTGAAGGGGACAAGTATCACATGTCAAGTCTAGGCAAAAATATCTGTACTTAAAGAGTTCAAATATAAGCAGTTGAAGCATAACATTTTATTGCTCTTCTCAAAGAACAAGCTTTTGGTTTCCGTATTTTCTCTTGTTCTCTATTTTATTGATTTCTGTCCTTTATTTCCTTTTTTCTGCTTACTTTAGGTTTAATTTGTATCTTTTACTAGTTTCTTAAAGTTGAAGCTTAGATCACTGATTTGAGACCTTTCTTCTTTTCTAATATAGGTGTTATAGTATTTCCAATTTCTAAGTACTACTTTAGCTGTATCACACAGATTTTGACGTGTCCTTTTTTTATTACACTTAAATTTCCTTTCTCATTTATGTGTTACTTACAAGTGTGTTATTTAGTTTTCAAATATTTCAGGTTTTCCAGATTTCTAATGTAATCAGAATATAATTTCATTGTGGTCAGGGAACACACTTCGTATCACCTAAATTCTTTTAAATGTTGGGACTTTTATGGCCTAGAACATGGTGTACCTTGGTAGCATACACTTGAAAAGAATATATATTCTGTCATTAGACACAGTGTTCTGTAAATGTCAATTAAGATAAGTTGGTCAATAGTATTATCCAAGTCTTCTATAGCCTTACTGATTTTTCATCTACTTATTCTATCAATTAATGAGAGAGATGTTAACATCTCTATGATTGTGGATCTATTTCTCCTTGTGAGTTCTACTGGTTTTTGTTTCACTGTTCGCAGGGTCTGCTTTTAGGTCGATAAATGTTTAGGATTGTTATATCCTTTTAATGAACTGATCTCTTTTACATTTGAAAGTGATCTTCTATTCCTGGCAATATTCTATAGATTCTCCAACTTTCTTTTGATTCGCGTTAGCATGTTGTTGTTGCTGTTATGTGCTACTGAGTCAATTCCTACTCAAAGCGATTCTATACGACAGAGTAGAACAGAACTGCCCACAGGGTTTCCTGGGCTGCAATCTCTACGGGAGAGGATCACCAGGTCTTTTGACCAGTGGAATTGCTGGTGGGTTCAAATCACTGACCTGTTGGTTAGGAGCCGAATGCTTCATCACTGTACCACCAAGGGCTCCATTAATGTTAGCGTAATACACCTTTTTTCATCCTTTTAACTTATGTCTTTATATTTAAAGTGGGTTTCATATAGGCAGCATAGTTGAGTCTTGCTTTTTATCTGATTCAACAATCTCCCTTTTACTGGATGTTTAGGTCATTTACACTTATGTAATTACTGATATGTGGATTCAAATATAGCATTTCATCTGAGTTCAGAGTGCTACAATTCACTATCAATGAATTTACAAATTTAACTCTATGTAAAAAGTGTTAAAAGCTATGGAAAAGAGATACCTTATAGTGTACATCAAAAACATACCAGAATAAGTTCGAAAAGTGTTCCCTGGTCAACTTTCAGGAATTCTTGGTCCCAAACAGGGATATCATCTGTTCTCTTTTCTTTGTTTTCATCATCCTCAGGAGGAGGAGGGTCATCCTTGTGGTGGGTGCACCACTGAATGACCTACAACAACAAAAGTTCATTCCTCTGTGGCATTTCATCACAAGATATTCATTCCACTGCTGGTTTGGGTTATTCCTACACTGGGATGAGAACTGGCTAGAGGTTGCCTCGAACAATAAATTAGTCAGTAGATAAGCCTGAAAAGCAAAAATGAAACTTGAAGAAATCTTTACAACCTTAGAGGCCGGAAGATCTTAGATAAAAGCAAAACATGCAGACAAATGAAAATAGTAGACCACATTAAAAAGCCCCTGTGCAAAAATGATAAAATCACACAGAACACTGACTGGAGGATACCTACAACATGCGCTACTGACTCTGGATTAGCCTATAGAATATAAAATCTTAAAAATCACTAGAAAGAAATGGACTAAAGATATGAACAGATAATTCACAGAAGAAATCTGAATGGCCAAACATGAGAAAATGCTCAGTCTCATTAGTAATCAGAGATGTAAAATCTGATATACTACTTTAGAGTGCCAAAAAAAATAACCAAGATTTTGATATTAACTCTTGGCAATACTGTGAGGGAAACAGGAACTCTTCTACTGGAGAGGGTACATTGGTTTAGTCCCTTTGGAAAGGATTAAAGCACCAGCACTATCTACTAAAATGCATGTGTGTGCACAGTATGACTGAACATTCCTAAATATTCCCCAGACAAGGGCAAAAGAACACTCAGTGTTAAGGACAAAACAGGAAAAGCCCAAATGTTCCCTTAGTGGGGGAATGAATATGTCATAATTAAGGTTCAGAAAAGTGATTAACTATACTGGATAAAGAACAAAACCAGTGCTGTGAACGTTAAGTTGTATAATCTAGGTGGGCACATACGAGTTGGTTGTACTAATTCTTCCACTTTCTCATATGTACAAAATTTTTTCATAATAGAACATTAGGGGAATAAACAATGCTAAGAGAAAATGAGAGAGCTGAGAAATTATACTGCCTGGATGGGGAAAACAACCCTAACATCACTGACACTAATCAAAAAAACAGAAAATAACAAATGTTGGAGAAGTTGTGGGGAGACTGGAACTCTTACATGCCCTGCTGGTGGGAATGCAAAATGGTACAACCATTTTGGAAAATGATATGGCACTTTCTTAAAAAGCTAGAAAGAAATACCATTCGATCCAGCAATATATCCTAGAGAAATAAGAGCCAGCACATGAGTACACATATGCACACCCATGTTCAAGGGAGCATTATTCACTATAGGAAAAAGATGCAAACAACCTAAGTACCCATCAACAGATGAATGGATAAACAAGCGATGGTACATACACACAATGGAATACTATGCAACAATAAAGAACAATGATGAAATCTGTGAAACATTTCACAACATGGATGAATTTGGAGGGCATTATGCTGAGTGAAATAAGCTAATCACAAAAGGACAAATACTGTATGAGAACACTATTATAAAAACTCATGAAAAGGTTTACACACACGAAAAAACAATCTTTGATGGTTATAGGGTAGGGGGGACACAGGGACATGGGGAGGGAAAAACACTGAAGTGGTAACTTTGGCGAAGACTAAGACAGTACACAATACTGGGGAAGTCAGCACAACTTGACCAAGGCAAAGTCACAGAAGCTTCATAGACACATCCAAACTTCCTGAGGGACAGAGTTACTGGGCTGAGGGCTGGGGACCATGGTCGCGGGATCATGATCTGAGGGGACATCTAGCTCAATTGGCATAACATAGTTCATAAAGAAAATATTCTACATCCTACTGTGGTGAGCAGCGTCTGGGGTCTTAAAAGCCTGCAAGCAGCCATCTAAGATATATCCCAGCTCGAGCAAAAGAGAATGAAGAAAGCCAAGGACACAAGGGATAGATTAATCCAAAGTACTAATGGACCACAACTACCACAGCCTCTGCCACACTGAGCCCAGAACAACTAGATGGCGCCCAGCTACTACCACTGACTGCTCTGACAAGGATCACAACAGAGTCCTGGACAGGGCAGGAGAAAAACAGAGAACAAAACTCAAATTCATAAAAAAAAAAGCCAGACTTGCTGGCCTGACAGAGACTGGAGAAATCCTGAGAGTGTGGCCCCCAGACACCCTTGTAACTCAGTACTGAAGTCACTCCTGAGGTTCACCCTTCAGCCAAAGATTAGGCAGGTCTATGGGGCAAACAATAACATACGCGAGGAACAGGCTCTGTAGTTCAATCATGTATACAAGACTAAATGGGCACACCAGCTCAAAAGCAAGGACGTGATGGCAGGAAGGGACAGGAAAACTGGATGAATGGAAACAGGTAACCTGGGATGGAGAAAAGGAGAGTGCTGACACATCACAGGGTTGGCATCCAATGTCACAAAACAATTTGTGTATTAATTGTTTAATGAGAAACTAATTTGATCTATAAACTTTCACCTAAAGTACAATAACAAAAAAAATACTATGAAGAAAAAAAATGAAAAGAACTTTCTAGAATGAAAAACAAAGCATAAGGGGCTTTAATAAAACAAACAACAGCTTATACTCCTTGTATATTGATCGTTGTATATGAAACTAAAGAAAGAGCACCACGTACTTGCTTATGGAGGCACAAAAAAAACTCTTAAAGGCTATGTAAAAAACTAATGAGAATTATTACTTACAAAGGCTGGGGGGTGGTTACTGGTCAGACAGGAGTCCCTGGGTGGCACAAATGGTTAAGCACTTATTACTAGCCTAGAGGCTGGCAGTTCAAACCCCAAAGGCACCTCGGGAGACAGGCCTGGCAATCTGCTTCTGAAAGGTCAGAGCCTTGAAAACCCTAAGGAGCAGTTCTACTCTGCACACATGGGGTCACTGTAAGTCAGAATCGACTCGATGGCAACTAACAACAAAACTGATCAGATGAGAGACAAAGACTGAAGATCTTATTGGATACTTTCACAGTTTTTGGATCATATGATTATTAAATATTCAACATACTTAACAGTTTAAATATCTGTAAGTAATAACGCAAAATATGTTTAAAAAACAAAATAAAACACTTTTCATTCTCAGAAGGAGGCCTGCATCACCCAGTTCATTAGCTCTGACTTCATCCACTCCTTCCCTGCTGAGATACTACGCTTTAGCCACCACACCAGCCTCCCTGCCTTTCCTCAAGACACACCAGCTGTTATGGACTGAATTATGTCTCCCCAAAGTATGTGTTGTAAATCCTAACCTCTATGTCTGTGGTTATAAGCCTGTTTAGGAATGGGTTTTGTTACGTTAATGAGGCAAGACTAGTATATAATATATCTTGAGTCAATTTCTTTTGAGATATAAAAGAGATTAAACAAGGAAGCAGAGCAGAGATGGTAAGACAGATGCCAAGACACATGGAGATCTCCAAGGAACCAAGAAGCAGAAGCTGAAGAGCCAAGGACCTTCCTCCAGAGCCGACAGAGAGAGACTTCTCCTCAAGCCAGCACTCTGAATGCACACTTATAGCTTCCTAAACTGTGAGAAAAAAAACCCCAGTAGCACAATGGTTAAGTGCTCGGCTGCTAAGCAGAAGGTCTACAGTTTGAACCCACCAACTGCTCCACAGGAGAAAGATGTGGCAGTCTGCTTACATAAGGATTTACAGCCTTATAAACTCTATGGGGCAGTTCTACTCTGTCCTATAAGGTTGCTGAGTCAAAATCAATTCGACAGCAACAGATTTGGGGGGTTTTGGAAACTGTGAGAAAATAAACTGTTAAAGCTATCAACCTGTGGTATTTCTGTTACAGCAACACTAGATAACTAAGAATTTGGTACTGGAAGAGTGATGCTCTAACAGATACATAAAATGCGGAAGTAGTTTTGGAATTGGGTAATGGGTAGAGGCTTTAAGTTTTAAGGTGCCTAATAGTAAAAGCTTAGATTGCCTTGAAGAGACTGCTGGTAGAATTATGGATGTCAAAAGCAACTCTGGGTAGGACTCAGAAGTGAGGAGACCTACAGAGAAAGTCTCTACTGTCTTAGAGAATACATATGGCACCAGCAACAGAATGTCAGAAATGTGGACGTTAAATGTGCTTCTGGTGAAGCTTTAAAAGATGATGAACACGTGACTGGACAATGGAGAAAAGGCGATGCTTTTTATGCAGTGGCAAAGAATTTGTCTGAATTATATTGAAATGTTTGGTGGAAGGCAGAACTTGTAAGTGATAAACTTGGAAATCTGCCTGATGAGATTTCTAAGCAAGATCTTAAAGGGATCGCGTGGTTTCTCCTTGACGCTTACAGTAAAATGAGAGAATAAAGAGACGGACTTAAAAACTAACAGTGCAAAATGAAAACAAACCCTAAAAATTTGGAAAATTCTGTTGCACAAACTAAGGACGAGTGTCCTAGAATGTTCACCACGGACGTGGCTACACAATCTTTTATTAAAGAGATTAAGCCTGTGACTGATGGATCTAACCAACTACCGCAGCAGAAAATCCATCAGCTTAGACTAAAGGGGTCAGAAAAAGGAAAGAACGCTGTCTGCCTGTTGGAATTCTACAGGCAGGAAACACGCCAGAGGAGCTACATCTGTTGTCCTCCAAGAAAAGAAAGAGATCCCTGGAGCAGCTCAGAGATCAGCAGAACTATTGGAAGGAGTACAGGAAGCAGACAGTTTCAAAAGTGGTGGAGCCACATTCTCCTGAACTTCCAAAGGTGGGGCCACAGATTCCTAGGATTCAGTCAGACCTTTACCAACTTGGTTCCAGAGTGCGGAGATGCCATGAAGTTGTGCCAGGCGTGTGGTGCCACTGCCCAAAACTGAGGGTGTGGGATTGCCATGCCCAAGAGGCAGGAGAATGGGACCTGCAGGGGCCAAAGAGGTGGGCTACCGCTCAGATAGACTAAGCCAGTGGGGCCATCTAAAGCCAAGGGAGCAGGGTTGCCATCCCAGAGGGCCTGGAAGGTGGAGCTGAAACCCAGGGCCGAGGCAACTCCACCCAGAATCCAAAGGGCAAGGCCAACACCCACAGTCTGGAGAGCCCGGCCGTTGCCCAGATGGTCTCAGAGAACAGAGGATTATTTTCAAGCCTTGAGAGCTAATGTAAATTGTTCTGCTGGGTTTTGGACTTTCTTGGTGCCCGTAATCCCTTCTTTCCCTCCAATTTCTCTTGCTTGTAATGGAAATATCTACCTTGTGCCTGTTCCACCATTGTACTTTGGAAACAGATAACTTGTATTCCAGATTTCACAGCAAAAAAAGAAATTTTGCTCCAGAACGGAATACACCTAAAGTCTCACCCATATGTGATTTAAATGATTCAGAAGATGAGATTTTGGACTTGAAGTTGATTTAAGACATTTGCAATGATGTGATGGGGTGAACGTGTTTTGCGTATGGCAAGGACATGAATTTTTGGAAGCCAGAGGGTGAAGTGTTATGGACTGAATTATGCCCCCCAAAAATGTTGTAAATGCAACCTCTATGCTTGTGGTTACAATCCCATTTGAGAATGGGCTGTCTTTGTTATGTTAATGAGGCAGGATTAGTGTAGGGTATATTTTGAGTGAATCTCTTTTGAGATATAAGAGAGATTAAACAAGCAAGTGAGGGAAACAGAGATGGGGTAAGAGAGATACCAAGCCACATGGAGACCTCTAAAGAACCGGGAAGCAGAAGTTGAAGAGACAAGGACATTTTTCCAGAGCCAACAGAGAGAAAGCCTACCCCTAAAGCCGGCTCTCTGAATTCAGACTTTTAGCCTTCTAAACCGTGAGAAAATAAATTTTTGTTTCTTAAAGTCATCCACTTGTGGCATGTCTGTTAACAGCACCACTAGATAACTAGGACACCAGGCAATGCTCTTGTCTCAGGGTTACTGCATCTGCTCCTTTTGCCCAGAATTCTCTTCGCTCACATATTCACACATCTTTGTTCAAAGATCACTTTCTCAGTACGGCATTTCCTCTTTACTTTTAAAATAGCTAACTCCCCATCTACTACCCTCTCTTATCCCCCCTTTCCTTTAATCTCCATAGCTTTTCCGTTTGACACATTTCTTACATCGTGTTTCCCCAGTCCTTTAGAATATAAACTCAACAACAGCACTGCTCACTATTGCATCCCCACCATCTAAAACGTACCTGGCTTTGAATGAATGAAAGCAAAAGTCCTTTTAGAAGCATTTTATGTTACTATAAAATAGAACACGTTAACTGCAAGACAAAATCCAGGTGTCAGAAAGAATGAGATCTACCTAGACGAAACTTAAAAGTTTCTGAACCATGAAATACCATTAACTAAGACAAGCATAATGATAGAAAAATCCATATGAAGAATTCCTACAAAAAGCCTAATAGAAATATGGACAAGGGAAAATAGACAATAGAGAAAATAGAAATGGCTAATAACAGATGTAAAAATATGCAGGCTTAGACAATTACCTAGTCTAGGGAGATTAAAAAAGACTGGTAATAGCCAGTGTTAGAATATGGAAAAATATGCACTGTAGCTGATACTTCAAGCAGAGGTCAAGTTCTCAAGAGAAAGCATAAGGTCAATTGGGTCCATTTCTCAAGCCTAGTATAAGTCAGCTTCCTAATGTGGAAACAGGTTGCTGTTTCTTTAGGTGAGCATCTAATAAATAGCTTGTGTAAAGGAACCATGTGCCCTGAAACACTGAAGTCCTATTCAATGTGGAGGGCTGTTTATGCTTAACACACAGTAAGGTAATCAACCGAACAACCAAAACAAAAAACATATCTGTGTTCTCAAGCTCCCTGTGGGGCATATCCATTCAGTGGACAAACAAAACTTTTCCTATTCTGCTAAGCATGTAATGTTGTATTTCAGTAATTTAAATGTGGCTTTAGTGCAAAAGACTATACAACTCAAATATACACACACACAAAAAAACAAACCAAACCTGTTGCCCATGAGTTGATTCTGACTCATAGCGACCCTACAGGACAGAGTAGAACTTCTCCATACAGTTTCCAAGGAGTGCCTGGTGGATTCAAACTGCTGACCTTTTGGTTAGCAGCTGCAGCACTTAACCACTATGTCACCAGGGTTTCCAAATATACACAGGGCCTGGCTAAATAAACTACAATATATTTACAGAGTTATAATCGTACTATGTAGAGTTTAAAAAAAAAAAGAATTGGGAAGCTAAGATCACCAGGCTATTGTTAAATGAAAAAAATACAAGTACAAATACAAGTACACATTAAAGTGTATAATTTGCTACCTTGTTTAAGAACAGGGGAAAACATTAGTATCTGCTATTACAAAATACTAAGAGAATAAATGATTACCTGAAGAAGGGGGATGAGAGTGGATAGGGACAGGAATGGGAACAATGTGTTATATATCCCTTCTTGCTGACTCTGGCCATTTTGAAAAAATAAATCTAAAGTACTCACGATTCAATTCCACCATGCTGAGAGGTGGTGTCCTTTTGGAGGGTGGTGCAGTGGTTAAGAGCTAGGCTGCTAACCAAAAGGTCGACAGTTCAAATCTACCAGCTGCTCCTTGGAAACCCTATGGGGCAGTTCTACTCTGTCCTATGGAGTCACTATGGGTCGGAATTGACTCGGCAGTAACAGGTGTGGTATCTATCAAACTGTAGGTGTATAAACCATCCTGTGACACAGATATTCTACACCTAGACCATCTATCCTAAAGAAATGCTTGCATAGGTGCACCAAATAATGTAAGAATAGTCACTATAGATTGGTAAGTCATAGTTTTTTTACAGTTAAAGAGAATTAGGTAAATCTAAGGATGCTGATATAGGAAGATTGCCAAGATATATTCTTTAAAGGGTAAGTTACAAAATAAGACCTGATATGTAAAAGCACAGATAGAGGATCAGAAAGATGCCCAATCAGTGACAAGGGTCAACTGTGGCAAGGGAGCAGATAGGATTTTTTTTTGGTACAATACTGTATTAAGAGCATCCAAAACCAAACCCGTTTCCACTCAGTCGATTCCAACTCACAGTGAGTGATCCTGCAGAACAGAGTAGAACTGCCCCATAGGGTTTTCCAAGGAGCAGCTGGTAGATTCAAACTGCCAACCCTCTGGTTAGCAGCCACAGCTTGCTGTAGCTCTTAACCACTGCACCACCAGGGCTCCAAGAACATCCAAGTACTATTTAAATAAGTGTTTAAGGATTTTCAAGGTCAGAGTAATTCTAAGTGGTAAGTTCCATATTAGACCCATTGCCATCAAGTCAATTCTGACTCATAGTGACCCTACAGGACAGGTTAGAACTGTCCCATAGGGTTTCCAAGGAGTGACAGGTGGATTTGAACTGCTAATCTTTTTGGTTAGCAGACAAGCTTTAACCACTATGCCACAAGGGCTCCAGAGTGCTATATTAGGCTGTTAAATTTATGTGTATTAATCAATCACTGTTGCTAGTATATAGCCAAATAAAATCTATAGCAAAAGGTCAAATATGATGAGTCTACTTCTAGGAATTTTTGCTCTAAAAAGGTTAGCCATTCCTTCCTATTTCATCAGGATTTTAAGTATCACACGCTGGGCTCAGAACAAATCATCTACACAAAGGGCCAGTGGAAGTGAGCAAAAGCTTAAAAGCTAAGTTCGCGAAGAAGTCTAAGTGACTCGCTCTAAAAATTAAAACCCTTAAAGACTTTACCTTTTTTAATATTGCTGCATTAACATTTGGTAGAGGAACTGGATCATCATCTCCTTCATCATCCATTCCCAAATCTAAAAAAGAAAAAAAAAAGGAAGAGCGTCACCATTATTTCCTAAGACCATTATATTATGCACACCAATCGAGCTGTTTCAAACTAGTACTAAGAATAGTTCCCTTAAGAGCATTTAAAACCAGCAGTTCCAAACAATGACTCCATGAACTACCTGAAACTGTAGATAACGTTGTGTGAGTAGACAAACACAGGAGTACAGTCGTGTGTCGCATAACGTCCACAATACATTCTGTGAAACAGGACGTTATGTGATTTGGATGTTGTGCAAACACCATATTATATATTTAGCAGTTATGTGGGACACCTTCTGTTTCACTTCCAAATTGATACTTCTCCTTTGTCTCCTGCTGCTGCTATCACTAGCACGGGTTTTGCTGTGTCTGGGAGCCATGAGGTACTTCACGGTAATAAAAGGAAATTAAACAGAGAGAGAGTGCAACACTCAAGAGACACACAATACATGAGACTGGATGCTGCTTCCTGTGAGCCAAAGCATACACTGTTATACAGTAAACTTTTATCTGTAAGTAGGGAAAGTTCACATTAAAATAACAATAGAAAGTAAAATACAGTACATACATAAGCCAGTAACATAGGTGTTTATTATGACTACCAAGACATACGTATTATAGGTTATATATGTACTGTACCATTGTTTAAGGCTGGCAGTGCAACTGCTTTGCATACAAGAGACATAAGAGACACGTGTTACATGCAGGAAGCTGTTGCCTTCGCTACGTCTGGTTATGTTCACTACATGTCGTTCTCTGATTGGGATTTGTGAACTTTAACTTTATGGGACCATAGACGTATGTGTGGTCGGAGGTTACCTGAATGGACGTTATGTGGTACATGTCTGTATTATATAAAGGGAGTTCTAAATTTGGAGGAAAAGTGATTTAATAAGTTGGGCTGAAATGAATGGGTAGCCATCTGGAAAAATATTAAAGCCAGATCCTTATTCTCACTCTTTATATCAAATTCCCTAGATGGACTGTATTTACAAAAGTAATACAATGAAAAGAATTGCCAAGTAATAGGCTCTCAATCTATTCGTACCTGAAGCCCTAAGATGTATGTGTATATACGCACACGCACACAACATACCATGCAGCCACTGACAAAAACAGGGAAGCAGCTCCATACACACTAATATGATCTCAAGATTAATTGTTTAAAAGCTAGGTATAAAAAGACAAATGTTATCTGAATACAAATGGAAATACACTTATGTATTTATGTTTAAAATATCTCCAGAAGAATACATAAGGAACTGTTAACAGATGTTCTCTCTACAGAAGTAAACTAGAACCTGGGATAAGAGATTTACTGTCAACATATATGCTTTCATGTTGTCCATCATGTGCATGTTATTACCTACAATACTGAATCTATAGGTTTTCCTGGTAAGATGATCGAACTTTCAGATTCTCAAAGTGGTCAGTGAACCCCAAAGAAAAAAACTTAACATCCATGTTACTTAAAGATTCTGAATATTCTTCAAATGAGTCTGCTGTTCAGTTTCTACACGACTATCAAGAAAAGCTACCTAAGAAAGTTACTTCATAGTTAACAAGTACCAAAATCAGACACCAACAGTTATTACAGCAGTGTACTGGCTGTAGCACGGTATCAGTGATGCACACATGGCCAGTGCTGAGTCCAAACATCTGAGTCCCTAATATATGCCAGGTGCTCTACAAGGCAATGAAGATTCAGCAAGCAATAAAGAAGATCTGCAGAAAGAGAAACTGCTACAATTTTAGATAGGGTTGTTCAGTATGCCTCACTGAGAAGGTGAAATTTTAGTAAAATCCTTAAGGAGGCGAGTATACCTAGGCAGAGAGAATGACAAATGCAAAGGTGTTCTGAAAGGAGTGCCTAGCGCATTATAAAAACACTAAGAAATCGAAGGTTACTAGAGCAGGGTTAGCAAGGGGGAGAGCAGCAGATGGATCAAATATTGGGACGAGACAGTAAAGATGGGGGAGAAAGGGGCAGGAAAACCAATTACAGGGTTGACAATAATCCAGGCACAAAATTGTGGTTTGGACAATGTTGGTAGCTACAGAGAGGCAAGAAATGGTCCAATTCTGGATGCACTTTGAAGGCAGAGCCAGCAGGATCTCTCGGCAGATGGGAAGCAGAATGTGAGAGAAGTCAAGGATAACTAAGGGTTTATGGCATGATCAACTAGAAGGATGGAGTTACCATAAATTGACATGGAAATGGCTGGCAAGGAACTGTTCTGTTTGAGGTTGGGGGGAGGAGATCCAGAGCTCTGCTTCCTAAGTCTGGGATGTTGTATATTCAGGTCTAGAAATCAGCAGAGATCAGAACCGCAGATAGGTTGGAAATATCTGAAGGATTATGATGCTACAATAATACTAGATGAGATGATCAAAGGAATGAGTACAGATATAATGAAGAGGCCTAAGGACTAAGCCTTGGGGTACAGCAACCTTTGAAGATGGGGAGATCAAATGTCACATGCTGCCTAACAGGTCTAGATGATAACTGAAAAGAAACAGTGCATTTGACAACATGGAGGATACTGAGCTTGACGAGTAGTTCCAGTGCAGTGGTAGAGACTAGAGTAGACAAAAGGAATGGTACCTTGTTATCCTGTGGACCCACACATCTTCCCTCTCGCCAATGCCCTTTCCCTGACCCCATTCCAGCCTAGACTAAAACTATAAAATGGCAAAGTCAATGTCTCACTTCAAGCTCAATTTGGATCACTTATGTTTTTCCTGAGCTGGTACATTTTTAATCAGAGTAGAGACAAAGAAACTTCACCATGTAAAATACTTGTATACAGGGAAGTAAGACATTAGAGGAAACAATACAGAAGACTAGTTTGTTTAGATCCAAATGTTATTTGGAAGGAAGTTTAAGTCACATTAAAAATAAGGACCTTATGGTTGTAAAGGATTACTTCTCTAGCATTTAAACTAAGGACTTGCAATGTATTCCTTCTTATAGAATGAATGCACAAGTAGCAACAGTCATTCCTTTAAGCTATTTAGTTTCAAGGACTTGTGGAAGACACCTGTATCATGATACGACACCTGGGTCCTGAACAAATCAGCCAATCCACAGGTACACATGCCAAGATTTTCTCTTCTGATTGTCCTGTGTTTAAAAGGTTTTATTTTTGTTTTCTAAGTCATATAAAACCCAAAACCTGAGATACTGCAGATGCAAAACAAGGAAAGCAGTTAAGTTGGTGAATTCAATAGACTGCAGAACAGATTTGATAGGAATGGAGAAGAAAACTGCTTTGAGCTTGAACATGTTACGTTTGAGACTTTTTCAAAAGATCTAGGTAGTAATCCTATATATGCCATCTTACTTAAGATAAAGCCATTCACCTCTGATCCCCAAAGGCTAAGCAGGAAAGAATAATTAACTGTTGCTATCAGCCCACTTGGAGTCCTGGTGGCACAGTGGTTAAGAGCTTGGCTGCTAAGCAAAAGGTCAGCAGTTTGAATCCACTAGTCGCTCCTTGGAAACCCCTACAGGGGAGTTCTATTCTGTCCTGTGGGGTAGAATCGACTTGACAGCAATGGCTTTGGGGTTTTTCTTTTTTATTTTTGGTATAGCTCACTTGCTTCAATGATCGAAGTTGGCTTGGAAAACCTTTAAGGAGCACTTACAATCTCACATTGGCAAATGCTTCTCTGAAGCAGCACGGGACAGATTAGTGTGTCAGGTGCCAAGTAAGATGAAATAAAGAACACTTTCATTGCCAAAGCAAGTATGCAGGCAGCAATTTTGGTATCAGTTCCTAGATCTTGTAGATAAAACCTTACTCACCTGCCTTTAGGAACACTTGGATTGCTTTCACACTCTTTATTAGTAAGCATATCCTAGCTCTTCAACCAACAGGTACTTGATGAACAGTGACTGTGGGATGTACCAAGGGGTTTACAACTTAATAGAAGAACTCTACCTATAAGTTACCAGGATACAGGACTCTTAAGTGCCACATGACTGGTACCAATTACCAAAGGAATTACATATACAGCTTTTATGAGAACACAAATCACATGCTTAGAAAACAAAAGACACAGCCACTGCAATTCAGCCACTCCCTCTACCACACCTAAGTATCTGTTAGAAGTCTTAACTTCTTCTCTTGGATCCCCACTTGACTGATCCTTTCCACAATCTATATACTCCACTTGCTTCTGATTTCTACACTCTTAACACCCAACGTGACACCCCTCAGCCCACAACATGGCTGCCCAGCCAACTTCATCTCCTCCCATAACCTGCCATACAAAGCAAGTCTATCCTAGCAGTTCACAACTCAGGGCCCAAGATCACATACTTAACTGCATAGTAGATTACTACTTAGATCTTTTGAAGACGTCTCAAACATGTTCAAGCTCAAAATAATTTTCTTCTCCATTCCTCTCAAATCTGTTCTTCTGTTCTGCCAACTCCAGTACCACAATCCCACCTAAACCCCAAAAGATCCCCGAACACACTCTATCTACTATACTTCAGAATGATCTCCCAAAACATCCTAATCTTCCTGGATTTGAAATATCACCTCACTAGTAATATACGTTGGCCTCTCTCCACAGGCCTGAAGAATAAGAGCCAAGATGTATTCCACAGCACCACTTAGCACACAATTCTATTAAAGCACTAATTATATCACATTACAATTTGTCTTGATTGGTGTCTAGCTCCTCCACTAGTTTATAAATTCTTTAAGGGCAAAAACTATGCCTCGCTTACCTTCTTTTCACCAGCATGGACCTAACGTCCTACGTATAACCCTTCTCTCAATTATCTATAAGCTGTAGATCTTCCCCACAGAAATACCTTTGATATCTGAGTACAGAAGAACACTATTACTAAGTTTTTTCCCCTCAATTCTAGACACTAAATTGTATGTCTCCATATACTAATGTCCACAAGCAAAAGCAATACAAAAGACAGATCTAAGTTTAACGAAATACAGACAAAAGAGAAAGCTTACTAAACACACAGACAGACATCTGTTGAAACAAGGTACCCTTATTTAGCTACCATATAGGAAGGTATCCCTTTTCCAAAAACTCTAATTTTTGTCATTAGAAATTGTGAATCCAAACTTACTTGAAAAAGAAATGGGCCATAGTCTGAGGTTTGGAAATCACTTCAGAAGTTACTAGCTTCTGACCTAATCCACTTAATAAGAAAACAAAAACCTCATTAATTCAGACAATGCAGAAAGGATGACTTTAAAGGAAAAAAAAAAAATTTACCCTGTCTTACCCTTCAGCACCTGTGATAGACAACTGCTCCTACATACGCAGTATTCACAGGCTATCTCGAACTACACATTTCATCACCTTTTCTCCTTCCCAGGTTTTCTAATAAACTTACCTTCCAACATGGTCTTGATAGTCACAGATTGTTTGGCAATTTCCACATCAACTTCAAATATCTCTCCGTCAGAACTCTGCAACTTAATTGAAGGCATCTAAAAAAGGTATTATGAATTTGAAAATTTAAAGATTAGTCAGTTCTATGACATTTGATCTACTACAGTTTGTCGGAAGCCCTCTAACTTATAAACTATAAAATCCTAAGGACCTGCAGTATATAATCAGGATATGTTTACAGGATTTGTAAAATAAAGTGGTTATTCCCAGGCTAGCCTGTATTTCTTTAGAAATAATTCCAAAGTATAATTCCCAGGAACAGAAGATTTTAAGGCCTGCCCTACTGAACTATTAATACAAGTTTAAGAGTTATATTCTAGAATTCTGAGACCACATGCACCTCATGAGCAGCCACCACCTGTCAGTGGAGGCTTGTGTGTTGCTGTCATGCTGAATACGTCTCAGTGGAGCTTCCACACTAAGGCAGACTAGGAAGAAAGGCCTGGCAATGTACTTCTGATGATCAGCAAATGAAAACCCTATGGATCACAATCCACAACCAATCATGAGGGTTGTACACGGGGAATGGCATGAGTAAGAGGCTCTACAGCAGCTAACAACAACAAAACTCGTTTATTTACCGTGTGCCTGCCTTTCTGCTCCCAGTGAATTCTGATTACTACCATTTGAATAGTTAACTGCCACAGAGTTAACTGAAAACCTGAAAAAGTTCAGTCAAAAATAAACAAAGCTACTAAATAAAACAGTAATTGCCCACAGTGAGACCTACCAGTAAGCTCAGACCCAGAGAGTAGACTGGTATTCTCATTTATGTTTGGACCAATGCAGGATCATAGACAAGAAAATAAAACTAAGGATGAGAAGACATTAGTACAATTCCCTAAATCTAACAAGCAGCTTAAATTTCAGACACCTTATTCATGTTTCATTTCTGACCTGGTGTCCAAGTTTGAGATCTTCCACCAAAGTTCCCACAATAACTTATTACTTGCTCCAAAAAGGTATTTCTTAACTCTAATTATGAGTCATTAGGAAAAAGACATCTCTTTTACAAAAGCTAAGCTATTAAAACTTCAAAGGACTTGGCAAAAAGAAAAATCGCTTTAAAATTAGAAGTTCCAAATGAGCAATTTATCATCTTCAGATTTTTTTTTTTTTTTAAGGGCAGCAATACCTGACTATAAAGATTAATTCAAGGCTTCCCCAAGTGTCAAATACAGCTTTTAAAGGGCCCATGTTTCTGGTGTATTCTTCATTCTGTGATGTCACTATTTACTAACTCAAAACCCCTCTAGAGCCTTCCAGGTACACTGTATTAACAAGTGTCAATTCTTACATAACCAGTAGAATTTCGCATTTAAAACATTCACTGCACCCATTTTAGGTTCAAAGACTTAAGACCCATGACATCGGTTAAAATAGCTTTTCTGAGACAACTGTCCCCACCCCCAAACAGCCAAGCAGTTAGGAGAAGCAAAAAGGTAAAGCCTATGTCTCAAAACCAGCCACTGAAATATCCTGCTCTCACTCATCCATGGCTGGAGAGAATCAGATTTCACTTATTAATTCACAAACATGTCTGTTTCTCCGTGTTCCTTAGTGCTTGACAATAATGCAGTTGTCCTGCTCAATGGAGAAGGGCTCAGAGCAGGATGAAAAACAACAGAGGACTCTCTCCCTGTGACAAGGCAACTACAAAAGACACCCGCAAAAGAAGATATTTTAACAGGAGCACAATTTTAACTCACAACATGTTATGTTCTTTTTCAGCAAAGTACTGGAATGAGCATTAAAGGGTCAAAGTCTGACAATACAATTGATAAAATTACCTTTAATCGAGATGACTATCTCATATTCCTTTCAAATAACTCACAATAAATACCAAGACCTGCTTAGTCAAACTCGTGTATTAAATTACTGTTAAGGCAGCTGAGGTCTTATTAAACAGCAGAAGGCAATCGGTTAATCTGTAATGTGATGCACTCTGTAATCCTAGGCTTGACACTCAGAGAATTTTTTTTTATATACTGCTAGAATTAACTGCAAAATTTTCAGATAATAATGGCTGAAATTTTGATTTGACACGCTTTCAAGATCATTCCTTCAATTTTTCAGGCTCCTGTACTTGGAAATGAAATCACCCACGGTGGCTGGCATAAGAGGGTTCTATCACATCACACGGGAAAAAGTAAGCCCTGTCTTTAAGTGACCCAAAATTCTTAACACCTCTTTTTAGACCGCACAGTAAAGGCGTCTGCACTGTTCTATGACACAGATACATTCTATTGTGACCCTCTGCTGAAAAATTCATGCCCAAATGACCCAAACCTGCAGTTTCCATTAAAAAGTGAACCAAAGCCAAACACCTCGAGTTAACTTTCAGAGTTAGGGCTCCTAAAACACACTTCTACGACGATGGTATCCCTTATTTATACTACTTGTTTGAACGACCCCAAGCCGTGGCAAAATAATGGACAGAAATACTCAGACGGAGCAGGCGACTACCTGCTTGCAAACACTAGGCCCTAACACACAACTCATTCAGCCAGGACCGGTAGCTAGTAACACCAAACACAAGGGAGAGGAAAGATGGAGCCAAGAATCCAGCGGTCCCAGACTACCGGCAGCACCTTACCTCCGGACAGTGAGAAAACAGACACAGACATACGCCCACGCCGCAATGAAGGAACCCCCAACTCAAAGCCTCGCCGCCACCCCTGCCTGGGTCCCCGAGGTTGAACGCCAAGGGAGGCCCCAGGCTTCGCAGCTGGGCTCCGCGCCGGCGGACCCTCGCCCCGGGCAGAGAAGGCCCAACCCGGAGCTCGCCTCGCAATTTCTCCCACCCGCCTGGGCGCCCATGAGGCACCGTGAGGACACACGGCTTGCCGAGGCCTCGCCGAGGGGCGGGGTGCGTTGACCGGGGCCGTACTGCACCTCTGATGCCCCGGGTCCGCAACGGATTCCGCCGGGCCTGAGGAAAAGCCAGGCCCAGTCGCCTCCCGCCCCGGGTAGGCCTAAACCGCAGTGGTCGCTACCCAGCCCGCAATCTGCAGCGCCACTGCCCCTTCCAACTGGTTCAGCGGCTACTCACGCTGTTCGGGCTCAGAGAGACAGCGGACCAGAGGCCAGCAAGAGCTGGGTGGCGTCAGCACTAAAAGAAAAACGCAGAGAACAAGGCCACTACGGCGGCGCGGCGCGGCGTCGGTCTTTATAGTGGCGGGTGAAGGCGCCGAGGACCTCAGGGCCTGTGGCGTCACAAAGCCGGCTAGGGTGCCCACGGAGATTGCCTGACGGGAGGCAGGAGACGACAGGGTGGGTGTAGGGCGCTGGCGGAGCCGGGCAGGGCGGAGAGGTGGCGGGGCGGGGCCAGGGGGCCGAAGGGACTTTATTCTTACCCCACCCTGGAAAGCGCGAATTTTTTTTCCTCATAGGGGGAACCGGGGACCAAGTGGGATACCTCCGCAGCCTGGAAGGGTCCTTCAGGCAGGGGCTGTCTTAAGGCGAATTAAAGCCCCCAGTCCTGAAAAGCCTAGAAACAAACAAGGAGACGAGTGTGTGTGTAGGCGGGGGCGGGGTGACGTTTGGGAGGGCCTGGAATGCTCCTTTCATGATGGGAAATCTGGGGCTCGGAAGACGAAGACTTGGCTAATGGGTTTTGCAGTCACCGCTCTGAGTTTCCTGTAACGGCCTCAGTTTCTACCATTGAACAGATAGGGCCCGTGCTATCTGCTTAATATGAATTATCTCACTCCCCACAATAATTGCATGAGGTAAAATACTGTTACCTTTTTTCCTTTTTCTATATGAGGGAACAGGTACAGAATGGTTAAGTGGCTGAACCGGGACATGAACCTTACTCCATGGTTTGGTGCTCTTAACCTTTATTTCATACTATTGATTTCTGAAGGGGCTTCTGGGTCAAAAAGACCCAGAGAAACCCCAAATCTGGAGAGGAGGACTCTTTATCTGGCAGTGAGTATTCGTCCCTATGTGTATGAGGTACACTGCTGGGGATTCAGCAGTGAACCAGGCAGCCATGGTCCCAGCCTGGACAGAATTCTGTTGTATGGGGTGGCCCCAGAAGGTTGTGGTAGGGTCCATAGGATGAAACCAACTCTAAAGGAAAGGGAGAAGCTTGACAGGCACCCCTGCCGCCGTCAGCGTACCCCAGTCAGGCACTGTGTAACTGCCCTGCCCTATCTTGCTCACCCTGGGAAGCAGTTGCCATTCCCTCCCCAGAAGACTAAGGCGCCTGGCTCACCTGGCCAACAGGCACGTGATGGTATTCTTGGCACCAGACAGACAAAGACACTTCCACACATGGCCCGCTAAAGAAACCAGAGGCCTACAGTTCCTCTGGGATGGGAAGCCAAGCAGTTCCTTGGATTACTAGGTCTTTGTCTACAAGCTGTGGTATCCAGTGTCTGCCAGGTGCCACAGCTGATGACAGGAAGATGAAAGTACTTAAAGCTCTCATACTTTTTTCTCTGCAGCACAGCCCTGCCCTCAGCAGCTCCAGCTTTAGGCCTCCTAGGCAAGGCCCGGTGGAGCCCCTGTGCTCACCTGCCCATGGCATACAAGGTGGCACACTGTAAACTCTTACTGAGCATCCTAAGCAGGACTGAGCAATGCCAGGTCACATATCTAGCCTGAGGACCCAGCACAGAGCCTGGCATAAAGTAGGTATAAAAAAAAAACTCACTGCCGTCAAGTCGATTCCGACTCATAGTGACCCTATAGGACAGAGTAGAACTGCCCCATAGAATTTCCAAGGAGCGCCTGGCGGATTTGAACTGCCGACCTCTTAGTTAGCAGCTGTAGCACTTAACCACTGCGCTACCAGGCTTTCCAAAGTAGGTATATATTTTTCCAAATATGTCTGGGGACCCCCACCATAAGAATTACTAAGAGATGCTTATTTTGTAAATGCAGATTTCATTCAGTGATACATGCGTAGATTATCTCAGGAAGGATACAGAAAAAAATTGGTTGCCTCAGAAGGGAAACAGGTGTCTGGAAGACAGAGATCCCAAAACTAGGGGTGATTTTTCACTTTTTTTACCTTTTGGATTTTAAGTCAGATGAATATTCTTTTTTTTTTTTTTTTAACAAAAAATAATAGATTGGCCCCAGGTCAAGAGAAATGTGGATTCCTGGATCTGATCTAGATCCAGGATTTTCTGCCTTTTGAACAAGTTCTCCAGGTGATTCTTAAGCCCAGAGTAAATTGAGAAAACTCTATAGTAGGGTCTCAGTGATGAAGCACTGGAAATAAAGGGCTAGCAGTGTCTGTCAGAGGGGACTCATTTAGCTCCAGACTTTCTGGATCAACCCTCCACCCAGGAGGGACAAGGTAGTTGCTGGACTGTGGGGTACAGGCTGGGGATGACTCTCCCCTCTCATTTATCAACAGCTAAAAAAAAAAAAAAAAAATTTCTTTTTTTTTTTTTTTTTTACCAGTCCAGGTCAGGAAGGACTGGTCCCCACAGAGTCCCCTTGGTGTACGTGGGTGTAAGTGTGGATGTAAGGGTATGGAGGATACCTTTGGCTCCAGAGCTGACCCTGAGGAGGCTAAGGTATCATCCTACTTCAGTCACTCCACACACCACGTGGTGAAACCTCTTGTTCTATAGAGAGGGAAGAAACTCAAAACCAAAGAGAAGGGACTTTTCTGTTGTTACAAAGAACAGGGCTGAGACTCCTAGACTCCAGCCCCAGCCATGCTCCTGACATCACAGCCCAGATATTTAATCTGCCCCATTCTTCAAATGCTGGGAACACTTTCTGATTTACAACTGTTCCCAGCGTACTACCTCTAGGGCATCGAAAGACCTCGGATTCAAGCAACCAGATGGTAACTCGGATTTTTATGTCACTGGTGAATTCGGTTAGAGATGATCTCCATTTGTAAATGGAGTCATCATTGTTGTCAGGGTTCAAACGAGGAATCCTTAGTGGACCAGCCCCTTTAGTGCATCTAAAATGGAGCTTTGCTGCCCAAACTCAGTTCACTTTCTCTTTCTCAGGCATCTATCCACGGAACAAATTCTGGACTCTGGATATGTGTTCCAGCCCATAGAATAGCATGTAAGCTTAGAAGTAATTCAGTCTCATAGCCAAAGATCTCCTGGCTGCACCCTGTTACTGTGTAAACTCTTTCAGTTTTGTTCCCCTGATAGAATTGTAAGAACAGGGACTCTGGAGAGTCAGGCCACCTGCCCCTGTTACGTAATCTTGGGCATATTACTTCACCTCTCTGAGCCTCACCTTCCTCTGCTTAGCCACTTCTTTCTCCTTTTTGCCAAACTGTAGACCTTCCACCTAAAATTAAACCACCTTATTATCCCACACGGGAGTTCTGAATAATAATAATAAAAGTCAAATTCTTGGATCTTGATTTGCAAAATGGACTCTTGAAATCCAAAGCTTTTTAGAGCAAGGAGTGTTTTTGGAGCACTGAAAGACTGAAGGACTCATCTTAAATTTTAAACAGCATGGTTGGGAAGAAGGTATGATGATGTGAGAAGCAGATTTCCAAAAGGGGGAAGAATTGAGCTCGAAGGGAGAGCATTGAAGTTAGCTACTGCTGTGGGTCTCTGTGAAGGTACTCCTACTCCTTAACCCCTACCCCTCAACCCAGGGATAGGGAGAGATTAGGACCCCTACATAAGATGGTGGGGCTTTGAGTATGGGAAGAATCCGTAAGGCCTGAGGAGTCTTCCATGATGGGAAGGTATGGCAGCCATCAAATAGAAGTTACAACTGGGTGTGTCTAGGCAGAGGGGGCCTGGGAGCATCTCAGGCTTGTGTCTAATATGTAAGGATCGCAGGGATCATTGAAAGAAGTCCTGAGGCCCTAGAACAGTATGGAAGTTGCTGAAAGAGGGGACAGATGACCAGGAAGGGGCTTCTGGGATGTAACAAAGGGATACCTAAAGCATATGAGCCTGAACAGTCCAAGCTGGAGACCATAGCACCATTGCAGACGTCTGTGGGCACAGTAGAAACGAAGGATGACAGCCAACAACTGATGAGGGTCAGGTCTGCCTGCCTGTCTGAGCATTAGAGGAAGATGGATGATGACCAAGGAGCAGACAGTGGTCCCCTCACCTCCCTCTCTGTACCATGACCACATAAGTTCTGCAGAGTGTAGCTGTGACCCTGGCTAGGAGCAGAGGGACAAAACTCAACTAGGTAGAGTGTATGCTGGAAATGACTGAGTAATCATGCACTCATTTGGCTGAATTTGCCAAGAAATGATTAGACTTAATTTCTTCTATTAAGTGGAAATAGAGGAAACAAGAAAATAAGAGAGCTACCATTTTGGCACCCCTGCGTTTTCTGACTTTAAAATTTCATACAGCCATAGTGGTCTTGGGCCTAGGAGCACAGGAATTATGCAGACTTACGGCTGCCCAGTTGCTGTTCACATCCTCTGTGATCTGCAATAAGTGGCTTTCCCTCTTTGAACCTCAGTCTCTTTTCCTGTGAAGTGGGGCTTGTAGTACTTACCTCAGAGCATTTTGGTGAAAATTAATGAGTTTAGTCAGCAGAATGACTAAACTTAGAGGAATGACAATACCAAGTGTTGCCAAGGATGTGGAACAACTGGAACTCTCATACATTGCTGGTGAGAGTGTAAGTTGGTACACTTTGGAAAACGGTTTGGCAGTATCTACTAAAGCTAAACATACATATACCCAATGTCCCAGCAATTCCAATTCTGGATATATACAAAAGCCAAAACCCACTGCCGTTGAGTTGATTCCGACTCATAGCGACCCTATAGGACAGAGTAGAACTGCCCCGTAGAGTTTCCAAGGAGTGCCTGGTGGATTCGAACTGCCGACCTTTTGGTTAGCAGCCGTAGCACTTAACCACTACGCCACCAGGGTTTCCTCTGGATATATACCCAGCAGAAATAAGTGCTATATCCATCGAAAGATCTGTTTAAGAATGTTCATAGTAGCTTTATCCATAGCAGGCAAAAACTATTATTTGTCATCAATTCTGACCTATGGTGACCCCATGTGTTATAGAGTAGAACTGCTAGATATGATTTTCCTTGCTGTAATCTTAGCAGAAGCAGATCACCAGGCCCTTCTTCCGAGGTTCTGCTGGGTGGGTTCAAACCACCAACCTTTAGGTTAGCAGCCAAATGCAAAGTGTTTGCACCACCTAGGAACCTTACCCAAAAACTAGAAATAACAAATCCATCAACTGTAAAGTGAAGGAATAAACTGTAGCATATTCATAAAAGGGAATACTAAACGGCAGTGAAAATGAAACTACTGATGTAAGCAACACGTGCAACAACACATATGAATCTCACAGACATAATGTTGAGACAAAGAAGCTAGACATGAGACTTATTGTGTGGGTCCATTGAAATGAAGACCAAAAACAGGCAAAAACCAAGGTGAAAGAACGCAGAATAATGGTTACCTTTTGCAGGGAGGGACCCCTGGTGGCGCAGTGGTTAAAAGCTCAGCTGCTAAGCAAAAGGTCAGCAGTTTGAATCTACCAGCTGCTCATTGGAAACCTTATGGGGCAGTTCTACTCTGTCAATATGAGTTGGAATTGACTCACTGGTGATGGGTTTGGTTTGGTTTTGGTTTGACAGGAAGGCAGGTATTGAGGAGAGAAGGTTCTGGGATGCTAGGAATTTTCTATCTTGATTCAGGCGATGGTTTCACAGCTATATGCATATATAAAAATTCACTGAACTATAAGCATATTTGTGTATTGTGTGTAGGTGATAAGTCAATTATAAAGAATAGGGAGAGAAAAAAAATGGGTGGCCGGTAAGATGGCAGCATGAGCAGGTCTAAGATCCCAGCCCTCCCATAATGTTTTTGAAAGCACCATGTACATGGGGAAATTGAGAAAGCTAACATATTGTAATATTCTAATGTCCTGGTTTCAACAGCAGAAAAATCACAAGACATACAAAAAAACTGGAAATGATGACTCTTTCAAAAGAACAAGATTTGGTATATTGAAGTCTCTATTATTGTAGAAATGTCTATTATTACCTTCACAAATGTCAGTGTTTGTTTCATACATTCTGGGACTTCAATGTTAGCTGCATGTATGTTTATTTATAATTATTGTATCTTCTTGAGAATTGACCCTTTTATCATTATGTAATATCCTTCTTTGTCTCTTACAACAAATCTTGACTTAAAGTCTATTTTGTCTAACATCAGTACGGCCACTCCAGCTCTCTTTTGGCTACTATGTACATGAGATATTTTTTCCGTCCTTTCACTTTCAACTTTTTTGTGTCTTTGGGCCTGAGATGTCTCTCTTGTAGACAGCCCATAGATGAATCATGCCTTTTTGTATCTATTATCCCACTCTCTACCTTTTTGATTAGAAAATTTAATCCACTTGCATTTAAGGTAATTATCTATAAGGAAGGACTTCTGCCATTTTGCTATTTGTTTTTTATCTGTCTTATACCATCTTTGTCCCTCATTTCCTCCAGTACTGCCATCATTTGTGTTTAATTGCATTTTTATGGGGAGCCCTGGTGGCACAGTGGTTAACAGCTAGGGCTGATAACCAAAAGGTTGGCAGTTCCAAGCTGCTCCTTGGAAACTCTGTGGGACAGTTCAACTCTGTCCTATTGGGTCACAATGAGTCGGAATCGACTTGACAGCAATGGTTTTGGTTTGGTTTTGGCATTTTTATAACGAGCCATTTAGATTCTCTGCTTTCCTTTTGTGTGTATTTTTTAGTAATCTTTGTGGCTACTATGAAGATTACATTTAACATCTTAAATTTACATCAACCTTGTTGAAACTGATACCAACTTCAGTAACATACAAAAACTGTATTCTTGCATCACTCCTCACTCCTTTATGTAGCCTTTATCATAAATTACATCTTCATACATTATGTGCCCAAGAGCATAAATTTATAATTGTATTTTATGTACTTGTGTTTCAGAATAATGTAGGACATAAGTACTAATGTTGCCAAAAAAAAAAAAAAAAAGAACTGGCCCTTATATTTGCCCGTGAGATTACCTTTATTGGAGATCTTTCTTTCTACATATGTCTTCAAGTTATTATCTAGTGTACTTTCAGTTCTATGTGAAGAACTCTCTTTAGCATTTCTTGTAGTGCAGGTCTAGTCATCACAAACTCCCTCAGCTTTTCTTTATCTTGGAATGACTTAATTTTGCATTCATTCTTGAAAGACAGTTTTTCTGGATATAGAATTCTTGGCTGACATTTCTTTTCCTTCAGCACTTTTAATATGTCATCACACTACAATCTTGCTTCCAAGTTTTCTGAGGAGAAATCAGCAATTAATCTTATTGAGGATCCCTTGTATATGACATTTCCCTTTCCTTTTGCTCTCAGGAGTCTTTCTTTATCTTTGGTTTTTGGGAGCTTCATTATAATTAGATATAATTAGAAAGATCAATAAGGGGGAGGTGGAGCCAACATGGCACTATAGACAGAAGCACCATGCCATCTGTCTTAGTTATCTAGTGCTGCTATAACAGAAATACCACAAGTGGATAGCTTTAACAAACAAAAATTTATTCACAGTCTAATAGGCCAGAAGTCCAAATTCAGGGCATCAGCTCCAGGAGAAGGCCTTCTCTCTCTGTCAACTCTAGAGGAAGGTCCTTCTCATCAATCTTCTGGACTAGGAGCTTCTCTGCACGAGAACCCCAGGTCCAAAGGATGCGCTCTGCTCCCAGCGCTGCTTTCTTGGTAGCATGAGCTCCCCTGTCTCTCTGCTCATTTCTCTCTTTTATATCTCAAAAAAGATTGACTCAAGACACAATCCAATCTTGTAGATTGAGTCCTGCCTTATTAACATAACTGCTCCCTATCCCACCTCATTAACATCATAGAGGTAGGATTTACAACATATAGGGAAATCACATCAGATGACAAAATGGTGGACAATCACACAATACTGGGAATCATGGCCTAGGCAAATTGATATACATATTTTTGGGGGACACAATTCAATCCATGCCACCATCCCTCAGCAGGAAAGACCTGAAAAACTAAGTAAAACAGATACAAATGTCAATCCTGGATCACTAAGTAAAAAATGAAGGAATAAAGAACTATAAAACGAAACTAAAAAATTTACAGCATTGAAGCAGAGACGTCAATCTGTAAATGAAAACATCAGAACAATAAAAGAAAGCATAAACGGTGTAGGTATAGAACTTTCAAATGCAGGGGAACTCAAGGTGTTATCAACTAATAAAAGAGTGATTTAAATTTAGGATAGGGGTAAATTTCAAGGTAACCACAAAGTTAACAAACCTACTAATCAAAATAAAGAAGAAAAACATAATGTCTCAGTAAACACAAAATCTACAAAAATGAAAGAAATAGAGGCGGGGCCAAGATGGCGGACTAGGTGGACGCTACCGCGGATCCCTCTTGCAACAAAGACTCGGAAAAACAAGTGAATCGATCACATACATAACAATCTATGAACTCTGAACAACAAACACAGATTTAGAGACGGAGAATGAACAAATACGGGGAGACAGCGATTGTTTTCAGAGCCAGGAGCCAGCGTACCAGTCAGTGGATTTTCTGGAAAAACTAGTTTCCCAGTGATGGTTCGGAGACAGCAGTCCATATCAAACCACATAAAGAAGCAGACCATGACAGCTTCTCCAACCCCCCAAACAAAAGAATCAAAATCTTTCCCAAATGAAGATACAATCCTGGAATTATCAGATACAGAATATAAAAAACTAATTTACAGAATGCTTAAAGACATCACAAATGAAATTAGGCAAACTGCAGAAAAAGCCAAGGAACACACTGATAAAACTGTTGAAGAACTCAAAAAGATTATTCAAGAACATAGTGGAAAAATTAATAAGTTGCAAGAATCCATAGAGAGCATGTAGAAATCCAAAAGATTAACTATAAAATTACAGAATTAGACAACGCAATAAGAAGTCAGAGGAGCAGACTCGAGCAATTAGAATGTAGACTGGGACATCTGGAGGACCAGGGAATCAACACCAACATAGCTGAAAAAAAAATCAGATAAAAGAATTAAAAAAAATGAAGAAACCCTAAGAATCATGTGGGACTCTATCAAGAAGGATAACTTGCGTGTGATTGGAGTCCCAGAACAGGGAGGGGGGACAGAAAACGCAGAGAAAATAGTTGAAGAACTCCTGACACAAAACTTCCCTGACATCATGAAAGACGAAAGGATATCTATCCAGGATGCTCATCGAACCCCATTTAAGATTGATCCGAAAAGAAAAACACAAAGACATATTATCATCAAACTTGCCAAAACCAAAGATAAACAGAAAATTTTAAAAGCAGCCAGGGAGAAAAGCAAGGTTTCCTTCAAGGGAGAATCAATAAGAATAAGTTCAGACTACTCAGCAGAAACCATGCAGGCAAGAAGGGAATGGGACGACGTATACAGAGCACTGAAGGAGAAGAACTGCCAACCAAGGATCATATATCCAGCAAAACTCTCTCTGAAATATGAAGGCGAAATTAAGATATTTACAGATAAACACAAGTTTAGAGAATTTGCAAAAACCAAACCAAGGCTACAAGAAATGCTAAAGGAGATTGTTTGGTCAGATGACCAATAATATCAGGTACCAGCACAATACAAGGTCACAAAACAGAACGTCCTGATATCAACTCAAATAGGGAAAGCACAAAAACAAACAAATTAAGATTAATTCTAAAAAATAAATAAATAAATAAAATAATACACATAACAGAGAATCATGGAAGTCAATAGGTAAAAGATCACAATAATCAAAAAGAGGGACTAAATACAGGAGGCATTGAACTGCCAGATGGAGAGTGATACAAGGCGATATAGAACAATACAAGTTAGGTTTTTACTTAGAAAAATAGGGGTAAATAATAAGGTAACCACAAAAAGGAATATCAACTCCATAACTCAAGATAAAAACCAAGAAAAACGTAACGACTCAACTAACATAAAGTTAAACATTATGAAAATGAGGATCTCACAATTTACTAAGAAAAACGTCTCAGCACAAAAAAGTATGTGGAAAAATGAAATGGCCAACAACACACATGAAAAGGCATCAAAATGACAGCACTAAAAACTTATTTATCTATAATTACGCTGAATGTAAATGGACTAAATGCACCAATAAAGAGACAGAGAGTCACGGACTGGATAAAGAAACACGATCCATCTATATGCTGCCTACAAGAGACACACCTTAGACTTAGAGACACAAACAAACTAAAACTCAAAGGATGGAAAAAAATATATCAAGCAAACAATAAGCAAAAAAGGAGTAGCAATATTAATTTCTGACAAAATAGACTTTAGACTTAAATCCACCACAAAGGATAAAGAAGGACACTATATAATGATAAAAGGGACAATTGATCAGGAAGACATAACCATATTAAATATTTACGCACCCAATGACAGGGCTGCAAGATACATAAATCAAATTTTAACAGAATTGAAAAGTGAGATAGACACCTCCACATTTATAGTAGGAGACTTCAACACACCACTTTCAGAGAAGGACAGGACATCCAGTAAGAAGCTCAATAGAGACACGGAAGACCTACTTAAAACAATCAACCAACTTGACCTCATTGACTTATACAGAACTCTCCACCCAACTGCTGCAAAATATACTTTTTTTTCTAGTGCACATGGAACATTCTCTAGAATAGACCACATATTAGGTCATAAAACAAACCTTTACAGAGTCCAAAACATTGAAATAATACAAAGCATCTTCTCAGACCACAAGGCAATGAAACTTGAAATCAATAACAGAAAAACTAGGGAAAAGAAATCAAATACTTGGAAACTGAACAATACCCTCCTGAAAAAAGACTGGGTTATAGAAGACATCAAGGAGGGAATAAGGAAATTCATAGAATGCAACGAGAATGAAAATACTTCCTATCAAAACTTCTGGGACACAGCAAAAGCAGTGCTCAGAGGCCAATTTATATTGATAAATGCACACATACAAAAAGAAGAAAGAGCCAAAATCAGAGAACTGTCCCGACAACTTGAACAAATAGAAAGTGAGCAACAAAAGAACCCATCAGGCACCAGAAGAAAACAAATAATAAAAATTAGAGCTGAACTAAATGAATTAGAGAACAGAAAAACAATTGAAAGAATTAATAAAGCCAAAAGTTGGTTCTTTGAAAAAATTAACAAAATTGATAAACCATTGGCTAGACTGAATAAAGAAATACAGGAAAGGAAACAAATAACCCGAATAAGAAACGAGAAGGACCACATCACAACAGAACCAAATGAAATTAAAAGAATCATTTCAGATTACTACGAAAAATTGTACTCTCACAAATTTGAAAACCTAGAAGAAATGGATGAATTCTTGGAAAAACACTACCTACCTAAACTAACACATTCAGAAGTAGAACAACTAAATAGACCCATAACAAAAAAAGAGATTGAAACGGTAATCAAAAAACTTCCAACAAAAAAAAGTCCTGGCCCGAATGGCTTCACTGCAGAGTTCTACCAAACCTTCAGAGAAGACTTAACACCACTACTACTGAAGGTATTTCAAAGCATAGAAAAAGATGGAATACTACCCGACTCATTCTATGAAGCTACCATCTCCCTGATACCAAAACCAGGTAAAGACATTACAAAAAAAGAAAATTATAGACCTATATCCCTCATGAACATAGATGCAAAAATCCTCAACAAAATTCTAGCCAATAGAATCCAACAACACATCAAAAAAATAATTCACCCTGATCAAGTGGGATTTATACCAGGTATGCAAGGCTGGTTTAATATCAGAAAAACCATTAATGTAATCCATCACATAAATAAAACAAAAGATAAAAACCACATGATCTTATCAATTGATACAGAAAAGGCATTTGACAAAGTCCAACACCCATTTATGATAAAAACTCTTACCGAAATAGGAATTGAAGGAAAATTCCTCAACATAATAAAGGGCATCTATGCAAAGCCAACAGCCAATATCACTCTAAGTGGAGAGAACCTGAAAGCATTTCCCTTGAGAACGGGAACCAGACAAGGATGCCCTTTATCACCGCTCTTATTCAACATCGTACTTGAAGTCCTAGCCAGGGCAATTAGGCTAGACAAAGAAATAAAGGGTATCCGGATTGGCAAGCAGGAAGTAAAGCTATCACTATTTGCAGATGACATGATTGTATACACAGAAAACCCTAAGGAATCCTCCAGAAAACTACTGAAACTAATAGAAGAGTTTGGCAGAGTCTCAGGTTATAAAATAAACATACAAAAATCACTTGGATTCCTCTACATCAACAAAAAGAACATCGAAGAGGAAATAACCAAATCAATACCATTCACAGTAGCCCCCAAGAAGATAAGATACTTAGGAATAAATCTTACCAAGGATGTAAAAGACCTATACAAAGAAAACTACAAAGCTCTACTACAAGAAATTCAAAAGGATATACTTAAGTGGAAAAACATACCCTGCTCATGGATAGGAAGACTTAACATAGTAAAAATGTCTATTCTACCAAAAGCCATCTATACATACAATGCACTTCCGATCCAAATTCCAATGTCATATTTTAAGGGGATAGAGAAACAAATCACCAATTTCATATGGAAGGGAAAGAACCCCCGGATAAGCAAAGCATTACTGAAAAAGAAGAAGAAAGTGGGAGGCCTCACTCTACCTGATTTCAGAAGCTATTATACAGCCACAGTAGTCAAAACAGCCTGGTACTGGTACAACAACAGGCACATAGACCAATGGAACAGAATTGAGAATCCAGATATAAATCCATCCATGTATGAGCAGCTGATATTTGACAAAGGCCCAGTGTCAGTTAATTGGGGAAAAGATAGTCTTTGTAACAAATGGTGCTGGCATAACTGGATATGCATTTGCAAAAGAATGAAACAGGACCCATACCTCACACCATGCACAAAAACTAACTCCAAGTGGATCAAAGACCTAAACATAAAGACTAAAACGATAAAGATCATGGAAGAAAAAATAGGGACAACCCTAGGAGCCCTAATACAGGGCATAAACAGAATACAAAACATTACCAAAAATGATGAAGAGAAACCAGATAACTGGGAGCTCCTAAAAATCAAACACCTATGCTCATCTAAAGACTTCACCAAAAGAGTAAAAAGACCACCTACAGACTGGGAAAGAATTTTCAGCTATGACATCTCTGCCCGGCGCCTGATCTCCAAAATCTACATGATTCTGTCAAAACTCAACCACAAAAAGACAAACAACCCAATCAAGAAGTGGGCAAAGGATATGAACACATATTTCACTAAAGAAGATATTCAGGCAGCCAACAGATACATGAGAAAATGCTCCCGATCATTAGCCATTAGAGAAATGCAAATTAAAACTACGATGAGATTCCATCTCACACCAACTAGGCTGGCATTAATCCAAAAAAAACACAAAATAATAAATGTTGGAGAGGCTGCGGAGAGATTGGAACTCTCATACACTGCTGGTGGGAATGTAAAATGGTACAACCACTTTGGAAATCCATCTGGCATTATCTTAAACAGTTAGAAATAGAACTACCATACAACCCAGAAATCCTACTCCTCGGAATATACCCTAGAGATACAAGAGCCTTCACACAAACAGATATATGCACACCCATGTTTATTGCAGCTCTGTTTACAATAGCAAAAAGCTGGAAGCAACCAAGGTGTCCGTCAACGGATGAATGGGTAAATAAATTGTGGTATATTCACACAATGGAATACTACGCATCGATAAAGAATAGTGACGAATCTCTGAAACATTTCATAACATGGAGGAATCTGGAAGGCATTATGCTGAGCGAAATGAGTCAGAGGCAAAAGGACAAATATTGTATAAGACCACTATTATAAGATCTTGAGAAATAGTAAAAACTGAGAAGAACACATACTTTTGTGGTTACAAAGGGGGGAGGGAGGGAGGGAGGGAGAGGGTTTTTTATTGATCAATCAGTAGATAAGAACTGCTTTGGGTGAAGGGAAAGACAACACTCAATACATGGAAGGTCAGCCCAATTGGACTGGACTAAAAGCAAAGAGGTTTCCAGGATAAAATGAATGCTTCAAAGGTCAGCGGAGCAGGGGCGGGGGTCTGGGGAACATGGTTTGAGGGGACTTCTAAGTCAATTGGCAAAATAATTCTATTACGAAAACATTCTGCATCCCACTTTGAAATGTGGCATCTGGGGTCTTAAATGCTAACAAGGGGCCATCTAAGATGCATCAATTGGTCTCAACCCACCTGGAGCAAAGGAAAATGAAGAACACCAAGGTCACACAACAACTAAGAGCCCAAGAGACAGAAAGGGCCACATGAACCAGAGACCTACATCATCCTGAGACCAGAAGAACTAGTTGGTGCCCGGCCACAATCGATGACTGCCCTGTCAGGGAGCACAACAGAGAACTCCTGAGGGAGCAGGAGATCAGTGGGATGCAGACCCCAAATTCTCATAAAAAGACCATACTTAATGGTCTGACTGCGAACTAGAGGAATCCCGGAGGCAATGCTCCCCAGACCTTCTGTTGGCACAGGACAGGAACCATCCCCGAAGTCAACTCATCAGACATGAAAGGGAATGGTCAGCGGTGGGGAGAGAGATGCTGACGAAGAGTGAGCTAATTAAATCAGGTGGACACTTGAGAGTGTGTTGGCAACTCTTGACTGGAGGGGGGATGGGAAGATAGAGAGAGAGGGAAGCTGGCAAAATTGTCACGAAACGAGAGACTGAAAGGGCTGACTCAATAGGGGGAGAGCAAGTGGGAGAAGGGAGTAAGATGTATGTAAACTTACATGTGACAGACTGATTGGACTTGTAAATGTTCACTTGAAGCTTAATAAAAGTTAATTAAAAAAAATACACAAACAAAAGGAATTCAGCGCAGTACAACCACTTTGGAAATTGATTTGGCACTTCCTTAAAAAGCTAGAAATAGAGCTACCAATGATCAAGCGATCCCCCTCCTTGGAATATATCCTAGAGAAATAAGAGCCTTTACATGAACAGATATATGCACACCCATGTTTATTGCAGCACTGTTTACAATAGTAAAAAAATGGAAGCAACCAAGGTGCCCATCAAAAGATGAATGGATAAATAAATTATGGTATATTCACACAATGGAATACTACACATTGATAAAGAACAGTGATGAATCTGTGAAACATTTCATAACATGGAGGAATCTGGAAGGCATTATGCTGAGTGAAATCAGTCAGTTGCAAAAGGACAAATATTGTATAAGACCCCTATTATAAGAACTCAAGAAATAGTTTAAACAGAGAAGTAAATATTCTTTGATGGCTACGAGATGGGGGAGGAAGGGAGGGTGGGAGAGGGGTATTCACTAATTAGAGAGTAGATAAGAACTACTTTAGGTGACGGAGAAGACAACACACTATACAGGTGAGGTTAGCACAACTGGACTAAACCAAAAGCAAAAAAGTTTCCTGAATAAACTGAATGCTTCGAAGACCAGCATAGCAGGGACAGGGGTTTGGGGACCATGGTTTCAGGGGACATCGAAGTCAATTGGCATAATAAAATCTATTAAGAAAACATTCTGCATTCCACTTTGGAGAGTGGCATCTGGGGTCTTAAATGCTAGCAAGCAGCCATCTAAGATGCACCAATTGGTCTTAACCCACCTGGATCAAAGGAGAATGAAGAACACCAAGGTCACACGACAACTATGAGCCCAAGAGACAGAAAGGGCCACACGAACCAGAGACTATATCAGCCTGAGACCAGAAGAACTAGATAGTGCACGGCTACAACGGATGAGTGCCCTGACAGGGAACACAACAGAGAACCCCTGAGGGAGCAGGAGAGCAGTGGGATGCAGACCCCAAATTCTTGTAAAAAGACCAGACTTAATGGTCTGACTGAGACTAGAAGGACCCCGGTGGTCATGACCCCCAGACCTTTTATTGGCCCAGGACAGGAACCATTCCCAAAGCCAACTCTTCAGACAGGGATTGGATGGGTCAATGGATTAGAAAGGGATGCTGGTGAGGAGTGAGCTTCTTGGATCAGGTAGACACTTGAGACTATGTTGGGATCTCCTGCCTGGAGGGGAGATGAGAGGGTAGAGGGGTTAGAAGCCGGCAAAATGGACATGAAAGAGTGGAGGGAGAGGGCAGGCTGTCTCATTAGGGGCAGAGCAATTGGGAGTATGTAGCAAGGTGTGTATAAGTTTTTGTGTGAGAGACTGTCTTGATTTGTAAACTTTCACTTAAAGCACAATAAAAATTTAAAAAAAACAAGAATTCAGCTCAGAAAAGAGGAACAAAGAAAACATCAGCACTACAAAATGACAGCAATAAACTCACACCTATCAATAATCACACTGAATGTAAATGCCTTAAATGCACCCATAAAGAGACATAGAGTGTGACAGAGAGGATTAAAAAAACAGGACCTATCCATATGCTGTGCCCAAGAGACACATCTCAGAAACAAAGAGATAAATTTATTAAAAATCAAAGGATGGAAAAATATATATCAAGCAAACAGCTACCAAAAAAGAGCAGGAGTGGCAATATTAATCTCAGATAAAATAGACTTTAAAACAAATCTCCCATAAAAGACAATGAAGGGCATTATGTAATGACTAAAGGGACAATCCACCCTAAAGACATAACCATAATAAATATCTACATACCCAATGACAGGGCTCCAAAATATATAAAACAAACTCTAACAGCACTAAAAAGAGAAATTCATAGTTCCACAATAATAGTAGGAGACTTCAACACACCACTCTCGGTGAGGCACAGAACATCTAGAAAGAAATTCAACAAAGATACAGAAGAGCTAAAGGCCACAGTCAACCAACTTGACCTCACAGACATGTACAGAATGCTCCATCCAACAGCAGCAAAGTACACATTATTATCCAGTGCACATGGAACATTCCCTAGAATAGACCACATCTTAGGCCACAAAGCAAACCCTCAACAAAACCCAAAATACTGAAATAATACATAGCATCTCCTCTGATCACACCACCATCAAAGCAGAAATTAATAACGGGAAGGAAAAGGAAAAAAAAAACAAAAAACACGGAAAGTGAATGACAACCTGCTTAAAAACAACTGGGAAATAGAAGAATTCAAAGATGGAATCAAAACATTCCTAGAATCAAAGGAGGATGAAAACACATCATACGAAAATCTCTGAGATACATCAAAGGCAGTGCACAGAGGTCAATTTATATCAGTAGACGCACACATCTAAAAAAGAAGAAAAGGACAAAATAAAGACATTAGCTACACAACTTGAACAAATAGAGAAGAGAAAAAGAACCCTACAGTCATCAGAAGAAATAATAAAGATCAGAGCAGAAATAACTGAAATAGAGACTAGAAAAACAATAGAATCAACAAAACCAAAAGTTGGTTCTTTGAAAGAATAAAATTGACAAACCATTGGCCAAATTGACAAGAAAAACAGGACAGGATGCAAATAACCCAAATAAGAAATGAAATGGGAGACATTACAACATTACAACTGAAATACCTAGAGGAAATGGACACATTTCTAGAAACACAATACATACCCAAACTAACACAACTTAAGTTCAAATTCTGAACAGATCCATAACAAGAGAAGAGATTCAAAAGGTAAAAAACAAAAAAACTCCCAATAACAACTACAAAAAAAAGCCCTGGCCCAGATGGCTTCACTAGAGAATTCTACCAAACATTCAGAGAAGAGCTTATACCAGTACTACTCAAACTAAAACATAGAAATGGAAGGTATACTTCCAGATTCATTCTATGAAGCCTGCATAACCCTGACACCAAAACCAGGCAAAGGCACCAAAAAAAAAAAGAAAATTGCAGACCAATATCTCTCATGAATATAGATGCAAAAATTCTCCGCAAAATTCTTACTAATAGAATTCAGCATTATATCAAAAAATAAGACACCATGACCAAGTGGGATTCATACCAGGTATGCAAGGATGGTTCAACATTAGAAAATCAGTCAACATAATCTACCACATAAATAAAAGAATCACATGATCATCTCAATTGACACAGAGAAGGCATTCAACAAAGTCCAACAACAATTCCTGATAAAAGCTCTCAATAAAATCGGTATAGAAGGAAAATTCTTCAAGATAATAAAGGGCATCTATACAAAACCAACAGCCAACATCATTCTTTATACAGAGAGGCTAAAACATTCCCCTTGAGAACAGGAACAAGATAAGGATGCCCTTTATCACCACTCTTACTTCACATTGTGCTGGAAGTCCTAACTCCAGCAATAAGGCAAGAAAAAGAAATAAAAGGCATCCAAACGGGTAAGAAAGAAGTAAAACTGGCCCTATTTGAAGATGATATGATACTATACATAGAAAACCCAAAAGACTCCACGAGAAAACTACTGGAACTAATAGATTAAGCAGAGTAGCACATGATAAACATACAAAAATCAGTTGGCTTCCTATACACTAATAAAGAGAACTACAAAAAGGAAATCAGGAAAACAATACTATTTATAATAGCCCCTAAAAAAATAAAATACTTAAGAATAAATCTAAGCAGGAATGTAAAAGCCCTATACAAAGAAAACTACAAAACACTACTGCAAGAAACCAAAAGAGACCTACATAAATGGAAAAACATACCATGCTCATGGATAGGTAGAATTAATATTGTGAAGAAGTCAATTCTACCCAAAGCAATCTACAAATACAAGACAATCCTAATCCAAATTCCAACAGTATTCTTTACAGCGATGGGAAAACTAATCATTAACTTTATATGGAAAGAGAAGAGGGCCTGGAGAAGTAAAGCCCTATTGAAGAAAAAGGATAAAGTAGGAGGACTCGCACTACCTGACTTCAGAACCTACTATACAGCTACAGTATCAAAATAGCCTGCTACTGGTACAACGACAGACATATTGACCAATGGAACAAAATTGAGAACCCAAATGTAAATTCATCCACTTGCAGTCACCTTATTTTTGACAAAGGCCCAATATCCAGCAAATGGGGAAAAGAGTCTTTTTAACAAATGGTGCTGGCAAAACTGGATGTCCATCTGCAAAAAAATAGAACAGGACCCAAACCTCACACCATATACAAAAACTAATTCAAAATGGATCAACGACTTAAATATAAAGCCAAAAACTATCAAGATCATAGAAGAAAAAATAGAATGAATGCTAGAGGCCCTAATATATGGCATAAATAGGATACAAACCATAACTAACAATACGCAAACACCAGAAGATAAGCTAGATAACTGGGATCTTCTAAAAATTAAGCACTTATGCTCAGCAAAGTCTTCACCAAAAGAGTAAAAAGAGTACCTACAGACTGGGAAAAAAAATTTGGCTATGACAAATCCGACAAAGATCCAATCTCTACAATCTACAGGAAAATGACAATCTCTACAACAAAAAGACAAATAATGCAGTTAAAAAATTGGCAAGGGATATGAACAGACACTTCACCAAAGAAGACATTCAAGGGGCTAACAGACACATGAGGAAATGCTCTCCATCACTAGCCATTAAATCCAAATCAAAACCACAATGGATACCATTCACCCCACCATTACTGGCATGAATCCAAAAAAAGGAAAATAACAAATGTTGGGGAGGCTGCGGGAGATTGGAACTCTTCTGCACTGCTGGTGGGAATGCAAAATGGTACAACCATTTTGGAAAACGATATGGTGCTTCCTTAAAAGCTAGAAATAGAAATACAGTATGATGCAGCAACCCCATCAAGAGCCATCACACGAATAGACTTGTGCACACCACGTTCATTGCAGCATTGTTCACAACAGCAAAAAGATGGAAACAAACTAGGTGCCCATCAACAGATTAATAGATAAACAAACTATGGTACATACACATAAGGAATGCTATGCAACGATAAAGAACAATGATGAATCCACGAAACATCTCACAACATGGGTGAATCTGGAGAGCATTATTCTGAGTGAAATAAGTCAATTCAAAAGGACAAATACTGTACGAGACCACTACTATAAAAACTCATGAAAAGGTTTACACACAAAAAGATGGTTAGGAGGGAGGGAAGGAGAGGGGATGGAAAAACACTAAACAGACTATAGATAAGCGGTAACTTTGGTGAAGGGTAAGACAGTACACAGTACTGGGGAACCCAGCACAGCTTGTCCAAGGCAAGGTCATGGAAACTCCATAGACACATCCAAACCCCCTGAAGGACCAGATTACTGGGCTGAGGGCTGTGGGGACTATGGTCTCGGGGAACATCTAGCTCAATGGGCATAACATAGTTTATAAAGAAAATGTTCTACATTCTACCTTGGTGTGTAGCATCTGGGGTTTTAAAAGCTTGTGAGTGGCCATCTAAGATAATCCACTGGTCTCACCCCATCTGGAGCAAGGGAGAATGAAGAAACCCAAAGACTCAAAGGAAAGATTAGTCCAAAGGACTAATGAACCACATCCTCCACCAGGCTGAGTCCAGCACAACTACACTACCAACTGCTCTGACAGGGGTCACAATAGAGGGTCCCAGACAGAGCTGGAGAAAAATGCAGAACAAAATTCTAACTCACACACACACAAAAAGACTAGACTCACTGGGCTGACAGAGACTGGAGAAACCCCTAGAGTATGGCCCCCGGACACACTTATAGCTCAGTAATGAAGTAACTCCTGCCTGAGGTTCACCCTTCAGCCAACGATTAGACAGGCCCATAAAACAAAATGAAACTAAATGGGCACACCAGCCCAGAGGCAAGGACTAGAAGGCAGGAAGGGACAGGAAAGCTGGTAATGGGGAACCCAAGGTCAAGAAGGGGAGAATGTTAACATGTTGTGGGTTTGGCAACCATTGTCCCAAGACAATATATGTATTGTCTAATGAGAAACTAGTTTGCTCTGTAAACCTGTATCTAAAGTACAAAAAAAAAAAAAGATCAATAAGGAATAGAGGATTTGAGCAACACTACAAACCAACTTGCCACATCATGATAAACAGAAAAGATTGAAGTTGTCAAGGATTTCATTTTACTTGGATCCATAACCAACATCCATGGAAGCAGTAGTCAAGAAATCAAAAGACGCATTGCATTGGGCAAATCTGCTGCAAAGGACCTCTTTAAAGTATTGAAAAGCAAAGATGTCACCTTGAAGCTTAAGGTGTGCCTGACCCAAGCCATGGTATTTTCAATAGCATCATGTGCATGTGAAAGCTGGACAATGAATAAGGAAGATCGAAGAAGAATTGACGCCTTTGAATTGTGGTGTTTGCAAAGAATATTGAATATACCATGGACTGCCAAAAGAACAAACAAATCTGTCCTGGAAGAAGTACAACCAGAATGCTCCTTAGAAGCAAGGATGGTGAGACTGCTTCTTACATACTTTGGACATGTTGTCAGGAAGGATCAGTCCCTGGAGAAGGACATCATGCTTGGCAGAGCACAGGGTCAGTGGAAAAGAGGAAGACCCTCAATGAGATGGATTGACACAGTGGTTGCAACAATGGGCTCAAGTATAACAACAATTCTAAGGATGGTACAGGACCGGGCAGTGTTTTGTTCTGTTGTACATAGGGTGGCTATGAGTCAGAACCGACACAAGAATACCTAACAAAAACAATAGCACAACACACTAGACCTAACAGACATATATACAATACTATACTCAACAACAGCACAATACACATTAATCTCTAGTGGACATGGACCATTCTCCAAGATAGATCATATGCTAGGTCACAAAACAAGTCTCAATAAATTTTAAAGTCTTGAAGTTATATAAAGTATCTTCTCCAACCACAATGGAATGAAACTAGAAATTAATAACAGAAAGAAAACTGGAAAATATACAAATATGTGGAAATTGAACAACACATTAATCAGCCAGTGGGTCAAGGAAGAGATTAGAAAGCACTGACAGTTGAATAAAAATGAAAGTAGAACATACCACAACTTACGGTATGCAGTGGAGACAGTGCTCAGAGGGAAATTTATAGCAATAAGCATATTAAAAACCAAGATCTAAAGCCAATAACCTAATCTTACAACTTGAGGAACTAGAAAAAGAAGAGCAGTCTAGGTCCAAAGCTACCGGAAGGAAGGAAATAACAAAGACAAGAGCAGAAATAAATGAAATGGTGGGGGGGTGGGGGGAAGCAATAGAATCAGTGAAACCAGAAGTTGGTCTTTTGAAAAGATCAATAAAATCAACAAACCTTTAGACTGGCAAAGAAAGAGAACATGCAAATATCTAAAATCAGAAATTAAAGTGGGGTGGTACAACTGACACTGGAAAAATAAAAAGGATCCTAAGAAAATAACGGTTAATTGCTGTTGAGTCAATTCTGACTCATGGTGACCCCATGTGTGTCAGGCAGAACTGTATTCCGTAGAGTTTTCAATGGCTGATTTCTGGGAAGTAGATCACAAGGACTTTCTTCCAAGGAGCCCCTGGGTGAACCTGAGCTGGCCACCTTTGGGTTAGCAACCAAGTGTGTTAACCATTTGCACAACTTTGATGAAATGGGTAAATTCTAGAAACATAAACTACCTACATTGACTCAAGAAGAAGTAGAAAATCTCAACAGACCCATAGCAAGTGAAGAGAATGAATCAGTAATCAAAAACCTCCCTGCCCCCAGCAAAAAAAATCCTAGACCAAATGGCTCCACTGGGGAATTCTACTAAGCATTTATAAAAGGGACAGCAATTCTTTTTAAACTCTTCCAAAAAATAGAAGAGGGATGACTCCCTAACTCATTCTATGAGGCTAGCATTATCCTAATACCAAAGCCAGACACAGACATCACAAGAAAAGAAAATGACCAATATCCCTTGTGAATATAGATGCAAAAATCCTCAACAAAATGCTGGCAAACTAAATCCAATAGCATATTAAATAGGCTATACACCATGATCAAGTGGAATTTATCCTGGTGTTACGGATTGAATTGTGTCCCCCCAAAATGTGTGTCAAGTTGGCTAGGCCATTGTTCACAATTTTGTTATCTGATGTGATTTTCCTGTGTGTTACAAATCCTACCTCTATGATGTTAATGAGGCAGGATTACAGGCAGTTATGTTAATAAGGCAGGACTCAATCTACAAGATGAGGTTGTGTTTTAAGTCAATCCCTTTTGAGATGTAAAAGAGAGAAGCAAGCAGAGAGACATGTGGACATCATTACCACCAAGAAAAAAGTGCCAGGAGTAGTGCATCCTTTGGATCCAGGGTCCCTGAGCCCAGAAGCTCCTAGCACCAGGGAATGAGAGCTGGCACCTGAATTTGGACTTTTAGCCTCCTAAACTGTGAGAGAATGCGTTTCTCTTTGTTAAAGCCATCCATTTGTGGTATTTCTGTTATAGCAGCACTAGATGACTAAGACAGAATTTGGTACCAAGAGAGTAGGGTGCTGCTGTAACAGATGCCTACAATGTGGAAGCAGTTTTGAAACTGTGAATGGGTAGAGGCTGCAAGAGTTTTGAAGTGCCTAGTGGTGAAGGCCTAGATTGCCTTGAAGAGACTGTTGGTAGAATTATGGATGTCAAAGACAATTCTGGTGAGGACTCAGAAATGAGGAAAGCTGTTACATTAAGATGGCACAGATGGTGAGAAGCAGCAGCAGAACCAGAACACCAGCATGACACAGCACTGGAGCCGACCCACAGAGCGAGAGAGCTGAGCACCTTCCAACCAAAGTTTATTTGCAGGGTGGGGTGCCTCCAGGTACTTATCCGTGGAGCTAGGCTTGCTGACCCACAGAGCAAGAAAGCTATGTCCCTTCCGACCGAAGTTTACCGGCAAAGTGGGGTGCCTCCAGGCACTTATCTGTGGAGCTATAGAGCTTTGGAACCCTTGCCCCAGCAGGGCAGACATGGGTGACAAGGCCCAAGGGGCCGAGAGGCCAAGGAACCAGGAAGCAGAAGCTGAAGAGACATGGAACACAGGAAGTGGAGCTCCCTCAGTCTCAAAGGGTAGGGCCACGACTTCTGGTGTCTCAAAGGGTAGAGTCATTCATCACTCAGATGGACTAGGAGAATTAGGGCACCTAAAGCTGAGGGAGCAGAGTTGTTGTCCCAGTGGGCCTGGAAGGTGAAGATGAAGCCCAGGGCTGAGGGGCTGCCACTCAGGTTCTGGAGAGTATGGCCAATATACCTAGAGTCTGGAGGGCAGGGGCATTGTGTAAATTGTCTCAGAAATCAGAGGATTATTTTCAAGCCTTGAGAGCTAACATAATGTGTTCTGCTGACTTGCTCGGGTTTGGTGCCTGCTATCCCTTATTTCCCTCCAATTTCTCCCATTTGTAATGGAAATGTCTAGCTTGTTCCTGCCTGTTGTACCATTGCACTTTTGGAAGCAGATGACTTGTATTCTAGATTTCACAAATGAAGAGGAATTTTTGGATTTTGGACTTGGAGTTGATGTAAGATTTTTGCTATGATATGATGGAGTGAATGAGTTTTACATGTGGCAAGGATATGAATTTTTGGGGTTAAAGTGTGGAATGTCATGGATTGAATTGTGTACCCCAAAAATGTGTGTCCACTTGGATAGGCCATGATTCCCAGTATTGTGTGATTGTTCACCATTTTGTCATCTGATGTGATTTTCCTATGTGTTGTAAATTCTACCTCTATGATATTAATGAGGAAGGATTAGAGGCAGGACTCAATCTACAAGATTAGGTTATAGCTTTTTTTTTTTTTTTTTTTGGTTTTTAAAATAAAATTATTTTTTCTTTTCAAACTTTTAAAAATATGTGCATTATAGAAAACTGAAAAGCAAAGAATACAAAAGGTATCCAAAATCATTTTGATAATTTGCTTAGTTTGACATGTCCTCCTACATCCTACGTATGTATACACAACTGAGCATACATTTTTAGGTGGTTGAGGTCTCACAGTATGGATTATGCTTTTTCACACCTCATGAATATTTACCAATTCAAAATCCCAAAGCCAAGAGTATTTTGACAACGAAGAATACATGACACTGACTCAATCAGGAACAAAAAAAAAAAAGAAACCCTGCCTTTCTTGAGGACAAAAATTTCATAAAACAAAAAAGGTAACAGGTCTCTAGATAAAGATATTGGCAGAGTTACAACTAAAATACCGCATTCCCTTAATGCACAATTTAAAATGAAATATAAAGCAATAAAGTACAGTAAGTATAACGCTTCTAAGAGAATTAATACTCAGATCTATTAAAATATAAGCAAGGCGTTTCCATTGAACTTAACAATGTATTCCTCTCAGTACAGCCAAGAGATGCACACACACATCAAGGGCTATCATCAAAATGTAAACATAGAGACATCTGCATACAACCCTCCCCTTGTACTTCCGTCTACCCCTCTACAGCCAACCCAGTCAATTCTGATGTACACTGCTCAGAGGGGGTTTAACAATTCCATGTCCAAGATGCTTTTCTATTAATTATAACAAAAAGATATTTACAAATTGGTTAATGCACTAGCGCTACTTTTTTTTCATACATTGCCACCTCAAGACATCTAAAAAGCTTAGATGCTGCAAAATAATAAACGTTGTCCACAATAAACATGGGTACTTTATAAAAAATGCACATATAATCTAAAAGTTTTCTAATTTGGAGATACTGGACAAGAGCCCTGCCCTTCACCCTTCCTCGTCTCCTTCGTCCACCATTTCAATGACTAAGTACAGAAATACATCTAGCTCCAAGTGGTGGATTAACAAAGGTCACTCCCAGAAGACAGCCCTTCCTATAAACTAAGAAAAAGACATTTATAAAGAGATTGTTTTACTACTTCTACTTTTAACATACTTTGGGCATTAGGACTTGTTTGTCCTTTAATATGCAGCAGTATTAACTAAAATGCACATATAAAACTATGTTGAGATAATCTGAATTTGTCTAAATCATGGGCATAGAACCCTTCCCTCTGCACCTCCTTTCCCAGCCCCCCCCCACCACTACCCAATATACCGAGATTAGCTTATATCTTAAGTCAATCTCTTTTGAGATATAAGAGAAAAGCAAGCAGAGAGACATGGGAACCTCATTACCAAAAGAAAGAAATGCCAGAGGCAGTGTATCCTTTGGACCTGGGGTCCCTGTACCCAGAAGCTCCTAGACCAGGGGAAGATTGATGACAAGGACCTTCCTCCAGAGCTGATGGAGAGAAAGCCTTCCCCTGGAGCTGGCACCCTGAATTTGGACTTCTAAACTCCTAAACTGTGAGAGAATAAATTTCTCTTTGTTAAAGCCATCCATTTGTGGTATTTCTGTTACTGAAGCACTACATGGCTAAGACACTCAGGAATGCACGGGTGATTCAACATTAGAAAATCAATCAGTGTAATATATCACACTAGTTGAAAAAAGGAAAAGAACCACAGGATCATCTCGACTGATACAGAAAGTGTAATTGACAAAATCCAATACCTTTTCATAATAAAAAAAATTCAACAAATTAGGAATCGAAAGGAAATTCCTCAGTCTGATAAGGGGCATGTATAAAAAGCCCACAGCTAACATCACACTCAGTGGAGAAAAAGCTTTCACCTCCAGATCAGGAACAAGACAAGGGATGCCTGTTGTCACCACTGCTATTCAGTATTGTACTGGAAATCCTAGCCAGAGCAATTAGGCAAGAAAAAGAAATAAAATGTATCCAAATCAGGAAGGAAGGAGTAAAACTATCCCTCCTTTTCACAGATGACATGAACATATATATAGAAAATCCCAAAGAATCCACAAGAAAACTACTAAAACTAATAAATGAATTCAACAAAGTGGCAGAATACAAGGTCAACACACAAAAAATCAGTTGGGTTTCTATACACCAACAGTAGTAATCTGAAAAGGAAATTAAGGAAAAAATTCCATTTATAATAGCACCTAAAAGAATAAAATAGGGATAAATTTAACCAAGGAAGTGAAAGACTTATACACTGAAAACTATAAAACATTGCTGAAAGAAATTAAATGAAGGCCTAAATAATAAAATGGCATTCCATGTTAATGGACTGGAAGGCTTAATATTGTTAAGATGTCCATATAACCCAAAGTGATCTATAGATTCAATGCAATCCCAATCAAAATTCCAATAGCCTTCTTTGCAGAAATGGAAAAGCCAATCTCAAATTTATATGGAATTGCAAGAGGCACAGAATAGCCAAAGCAACCTTGAAAAAGAAGACCAAAGTAGGACTCATAGTTCTTGATTTCAAAACATACTATAAAATTACAGTAATCAAAACAGTCTGGTACTGGTATAACGATAGACATATAGACCAATGGAATAGAACATTGAGAGTTCAGAAATAAATGCATGCATCTGTGGTCAGCTGATTTTGGACAAGGGTGGTAAGTCCAGTCATTGGGGAAAGAATAATCTCTTCAATAAGTGGTGCTGGGACAACTGGATTTCCACATGCAAAAGAATGAAGCTGGACCCATACCTCGCACCATATATGAAAATAAATTCAAAATTGAATGTAAGAACTAAAACCATAAAGCTCTTAGAACAAAACACAGAGGTAATGCTTCCGAACCTAGTTTTTGAAAATGAATTCTTAGATATTATACCAAAAGTATGAGCAACAAATGACAAAATAGATAAATTGGACCTCAACAAAATTAAGAACTTTCAGGCAACAAAAGACTTTATAAGCAAAGTGAAGAGACAACCTACAGAATGGGAGAAAAAAATTGGGTAGTATATATCTGATAGGGGTTTAATATCCAGAATGTAAAAAGAACTCCTACAACTCAACAATAAAAAGACAAACAGCCCAATCAAAAAATGGGCAAAGGACCTCATCAGCCATTTCATCAAAGAAAATATACAAATGGCCAACAAACACAATGTCATTGGTCATTCCAAAAAAAAAACAAACAACAAACCAAACCCACTGCCATCAAGTCGATTCTGACTCATAGCGACCCTATAGGACAGAGTAGAATTACCCCATAGAGTTTCCAAGGCTCCCTATGAGCCAGAATAATCTTTATGGAAACAGACTGTCACATCTTTCCCCCGGGGAGCAGCTGGTAGGTTCAAACTGCTGACCTTTCAATTAGCAGATGAGCACTTAACCACTGTACCACGAGGCTCCTTTCACTCCTACTAAACCTAGGATAGCTATAATTTGAAAAATGGAAAGCAACAAGTGGTAGCAACAATGTGGAGAAATTGGAAACTCCGTCCATTGTCGGTGGGATTGTAATGGGTACAGGTGCTGTGGAAAACAGTTTGGCAGTTCCTCAAAAAGTTAAACATGGAATTACCACGATTCAACAATTCCACTCCTAGGTACATACCCAAAAGACTTAAAAGCATTGGCTCAAAAAGATACTTGTACACCAACGTTGATTACAGCACTGTTCGCAATAGCCAAAAACAACCAAACATCCATCAGCAGATGAATGGATAAACAAAATATGGTATATATGTGCAATAGAGTATTACTCAGCCATAAAGAGAAATGAAGTTCTGATACATGCTACATCATGGATAAACCTTGGAAACATTATGCTGAGTGAATAAGTCAGGCACAAAAAGACAAATATATGAACCCACATTATGGAACATCTAGGTTAGGCAAATTTGTAGAGACTAAAGTTTATTATTGGTTACCAGGGGCAGGTGGAAGGGGAAAAAGAAGTTATTAAGGGCACCGAGTTTCAGTTAAAGGAACCCTGGTGGTGCAGTGGTTAAGTACTCGGCTGCTAACCAAAAGGTCAGTGGTTTGAGCCCACCAGCCACTTCGTGGGATAAAGATGTGGCAGTCTGCTTCCATAAAAATTACTGCCCTGGAAACCCCATGGGGCAGTTCTACTCTATCCTGTAGGGTTGCTATCAAACCAAACTCACTGCCGTCGAGTAGATTCCGACTCATAGCGACCCTGGAGGGCAGAGTAGAACTGCCCGTAGGGTTTCCAAGGAGCGTCTGGCAGATTCGGACTGCCGACCTTTTGGTTACCAGTCATAGCACTTAACCACTACACCACCAGGGTTTCCTGTTATTCGGAATTGACTCAATGGCAGTGGGGTTTTTTTTTTTTGGTTTTGGAGTTTCTGTTAAGGGTGAAAGAAATTTTGGAATGGTTAGTGGTGATGGTTGTACAACCTTGGTAAACATAATTAATGTCACTTAATTGTACATGTAGAATGGTTGAAATGGCAAATGTTTTTGTTATATATATTTTATCACAATAAAAACCAGGGGGGTGGTGGGTTGCATGTAACATGGTGCCAGTGCCAATTCCTGAAGGAACATAAGGCCCCTGTAGCCTCTGCTTCACATGGCTGCCCAACTATTCACAGCCAAGGCTGAAGACATAATGGGGGATGCTGAGAGGGAGGGTGGGCAATTTCTTCAAGGCCCCTGTGCCCAGAGAAGACTTATCTGTCTGCCCAAGGCCCAAGAGTCCAACTGAAACCTCGGACAAATCTGTAGAAATGGCCACTTATCACCTACCTTGCCTCTGTCTGACCCACTCTGGAGAAGCTGCTTTAGGCAGAAATGGCAGTAACATACACACCAAAGTGGTAAAAGAGAAAACTTCCTGACCCACTGTCTTAGTTTGCTAGTTAGTGCTCCTGTAACACAAATACCATAAGTGGGTGGCTTTAAAGAACAGAAATTTATTTTCTCACAGTTTAGAAGGCTAGAAGTCCAATTTCAGGGCACCAGTTCTAGGGGAAAGCTCTCAGTCAGGTCTGAGAGAAAATCCTTGTCTCAGCTTCTCTAGCCCCAGCCTTCCTCAGTTCTTTGCTGATCTTCATGCGGCAGCTATTTTTCAATCATCTGTGCTTACTTGTCTGTGTTTAGGGTGCTCCTTATATCATTCAGAAATGATTAGGTTTAGGACACACCCTATATAACATGACAAAGAAAGCCCTATTCCCAATTGGGATTACGTCCACAGGAATGTTGTCGTGTGCCCCAAGTCTATTCTGGCTCATAGTGACCCTATAGGACAGAGTTGAACTGCCCGATAGGGTTTCCTAGGCTGTAATCTTTATGGGAGTAGATTGCCAGGTCTTTTCTCTTGCAGATCCGCTGGTGGCTTTGAACCACTGACCTTTCAGTTAGCAGCCAAATATTTAGCCTTTGTGCCACCAGGGCTCCTTATCCACAAGTGTAGGATTTAGGATTACAGCACAAATTTTAGGGAGACATGGTTCAATCTGTAACACCCACATCTGTTTCCAATGCCATTAGAAGGCAGAAATCCCAGGCTGGGTTGGAGGGATTTGTCAAGCCAGAGTGAGCCTACACATGAGGCAGGGTCTGGGCAGTGGCACTGCTCAATTAGCATGCCTGTGAACACAGCATGGAACACTGACCTGGGCCAGGGTGCTGAGCCGAGCTCTTCCTGTACATAGTTTCCTAATCTTCACAATGACCCTAGGAGGGTGAGACTATAATCATTCCCATTTTACAGAAGAGAATGCAAGGCTGAGGTGGGTTAACTAACCTTCCCAGGCCACAAAGCAGGGTCTAGTTAGGTCTAGCTAACTCACCACAGATTAGTCGGAGCTTCCCAGAAGAACATGGGCTCCCCTCCATCCCACCCTCTCCTTCAGGAGGAAGGTCTATGGGGACACATGAGTTAGGTTCCTTGTGGGCTAAGAGTGGCCACGCTGGGCCCAGGTAAAGGCAGGGACAGGGATGGGATTTAATTCTGGTCCTAGCAAGCCCTCAAGAACTACCAGCACTGATTAGCTCTGACCAGCAGATGGTGCCAGAGAAGGAGATGGCCATCCGAAGACTACAGCTTCAGTGAGCCTGTCCCCTCCCCGTCTTGTCCTCTGGCCAGGCCCCCTTAGTAGCTACCTCCAGAAGCTGCCCTCTCTCCTCTCCAGGACCCAGGGTCCTGTTCAGAGCCCTGGTTTGGCCATCAGAGGCTGAATGCCAGTGCAGCTTGATGAGCCATAGACAGTGTGACCCTTGGAAGTAGCCCCCTGCCCTGTGGGCCACAGTGTCCCTCTGGAGGGTCCACAGCAAGTCTGGGCAGCAAGGACTGGGTGGACTCAATCAGGAGCAGGGCAGTGCAGTGCAGCAAGGGCTCCTTCACACATAAGAAAACCATGACAGGCATAACCTACCATCACTCACTACATCCCCCCACCCCTCTGCCCCTATAGAGCCCAAAGGACCCTAGCACCAACATGGCAACCATAGGCAGCACACCTGGGCAAAGCCACCAGGGAAGACCTCTCTGAAAGATCTACAGCCCAGCCAGCAGCCAGCTGGTTGCCCATGAAGCTCCAGGCTAGGCCCTGAATTGCTGAGCACTCCAGGAGCCAGGCTGGGAGAGACATCAGTGAAGTGATGGTGTGACCTGAAAATGTTCTACAAGCCAAGTGTTAGCTTGTAACTGCTTAGCGTCCAGTCAGGAAGGCCAGTCTGCCAAGGGACCAGAGTGGAAGGGATTTCCCCAGCAGAATCTCTGAGGCCAGGCCCAGCAAATGACCCACTAGATATAACTGGTCCTGAAAGCTGCCAGTATGGACTATGCCAGTCAGTCAGTCAATGAATAATTATCCAGCCTTCCCCTCCTTATCCCCCTCCCCCGAATATATAGGAGACAGTGGTAAACAAGAGAGACAAGACTTCTGCCTTCAGGGAGCTTATCTTCTATTGAGTTAGAGGTGATAAGCACAAATAATGTTAAGCAGATAAGTACTGTGAAGAAAATAAAACAGATGCCCTAGAAAGTGAGGAGCCCTGGTGGTGCAGTGGTTAATACCTACGGCTGCTAACCAAAAGGTTGGTAGTTCGAATCCACCAGCCACTCCTTGGAAACCCTATGGGGCGGTTCTACTATGTCCTATAGGGTTGCTATGAGTTGGAATTGACTCGACGACAACGGGTGTGATAGTTTTGCTAGAAAGCAACAGGGCAGTACATTTAAGCAGAAACCTGCATAAGAAGGCACCAGCCATGGAAACATGTGGTAGAATGTTCAGGCAGAGGAAACGCGTGCAAAGGCTTTAAGATGGGAAAGAACTTGGTCTGGTGCAGGAACTGCAGCCCAGTATGCACGGGGAGAGAGATGAGGGCAGAGATGCAGTAAGGCCTGAATTATGATGAGCTTTGTAGGACATCCTAAGAAATTTAGATTTAATTCTATTTGCATTAAGCAGCTTCAGGGGGTGGAGTCTGGTAAGCAGTTTAGTGCCTGATCCCATCTACGGTTTAGAAAAAAAAATCACTCTTGTGGCTGTGTGGACAATGGACTGTAGTGGCGGGAAGAAGGGAGACCTTTTAGGAGGCTTGGACTAGGGCAGGGGCAGGGGAGTTAAGGATGTATTTTGGAGGTGCAGCTCATGAACCAGATGTGGATGATGAGAGAAACAGAGGTGTCAAGAATAGTTGCATGTACAGTGGTAATATTTACTGAAGTAGGAGAAAAACACCAGGAGTAAAGGTTTAGGGTGGGTGGGTAGTGGGCCTGGTCATGATCTGTGGTGCTCTACAAACTGCCCTTCAGTTTTCTTTTTAAACAAATGATTGTCATGTTGTGATAAAAGCTTCTAATTTATCAACACACACTCCAGATCCTCACTGCTGCTGGGAAGGAGCTTACCTTGAAAGGTAAGCTGGATCTGACAGCCAGGGCACGTTCTACATCTTATATTTTACCATGCTGTCTCACTGCCATCCCAAACAAGAGTTCAGCTTGATGTACACGTTAGACATCTGAGTCATGTCAGGTAGGCAGTTGGATATAAAACTCTGAAGCTCTGGGGAGAAGTTGGGCTAAGGATATAAAATTGGAACCCTTTAGCATATGGATGGGACTAGATGAGATCACCTAGGTAGAAGACAGACAGTAGGATAGACAGAGTGGTTTCAGGAATAAGCTCTGGGTCACTCTATTATTTAGAAGACAGGAACAGCTAGCAAAGGAGTGTAGGAAGTAGTACTCAGAAAGGTGGGAGGAAAACAGGCAAATGTGGTATAATGGTAAATAGGGAAAGATATTATTTCAGTTAAGTTTCAAATGCTAAAAAATAGAAATTGGGAAAATATCTACCATACTTGACAATGTGAAGACCTTGATAAAAGCCATTTGTTTCAGTGGAGTGGTATATTGAGAATGATGAGAAGATGAACAGAATATAGTTCTTTCTAGAAGTTTTGCTAAAAATGGGAGCATAGACAAGGGGCAATCACTTAAGGGGGCTGTGAGGTCAGAGGAGTGTGACTGTAGGACCAAAAATAACTAGAGCTACGTTTGTATGCTAATAGGCATAACCCGATAGGGAGGCCAAGGTTATAAATCCAGCTGTAGAAGGTTGGCGGGCGTGATGGTAGGAAGGAGAGGCCTTGTCTGGTTGCATTTTCAAGTAGTAATAGGCAAAGTCATCAGAGTTTTAGAGTACTGGAGGGGAGGTATTAGCAATTTGAGGAGACTGATAGTCCACAGGATTAATAGTCTACACAAGCCACAGCCTCAACTACCTTGAGACCAGAACTAGGTGCTGCCTGGCTACCACCTCTGATCATTCCGACCAGGGACACAATAGATGGTCCTGGGTAGAAAAGGAAAAAAAAAAAAAAAAGGTAGAACAAAACTCAAATTCTTAAGAAAGGCCAGACTTACTGGACTGGCGGAGACTAGAGGAACTCCCAAAACTATTGCCCTGGGATACTCTTTAAACTTGGAACTCAAACTACTCCTGGAGATCACCCATCAGCCAAAAGACAGTGGCTCATAAAATAAACAGCAACACCCGTGAGTATTGTGCACCTCTAAGCAATCATCTAAATAAGACCTAACAGTCAACATTTACCCTAGACCAAAGATGACAAGGGTGACAAGGAAGCTAGGTTAATAGAAACAGAATAACCAGAATGGAGATAATGAAAATGCTGACACATTGTGAAAAGTGTAACCAATGTCACTGAATTATATGTATAGAAATTGCCAAATGAGAACCTAGTGTTACATAACTTTTCTTTAAAGTCATTATTATAAACAAAAAGACTGTGAATCAGTCCTTCGGAAGCCTGAGAAAGAATCTAAGGAAGCAGAGGGGATTGTCTGGCAGTAACAGTGGTCCCTTTGACATTTGTATAAATGAGTCCCTGTCAATAGCAACCCTTTGGAACAGAGTAGAACTGTCCCACAGGGTTTCCAAGGCTGTAATCTTTTTGGAAGCCAACTGTCACATCTTTCTCCTGAGCTGGTGGGTTGAAACTGCCAACCTTTTGGTTAGCAGCTGAGCACTTAACCACTGTGCCACCATGGCTCCTTCAGAGACCACTAGCCTTGTGAATAGCCCAAATAGTGCCTTGCTAAAAATTTTAAAAGCCAACACCCAGAAAATCGTCATAATTTACAAACTTACAATGACCATGAGTGATGAATTGTGCAGTGGACAATCTGCCTAAAAGTATGTGCAGGTTTGACTAATAGGTTACCTCTTTTTTATTCTCTTGCCTCCTCTTTTTGTCTCTCATGAGTTTAAGCTCCACCAGGGCAGAACCTTTGTCATGTATACTACTGTATTTATTCCCAGAATCTAACAATACCTGGCACGTAGCAGGTGCTCAGAAAGTATTTGTTGAATGAGTGTTTGAACCCATTTCTTCCTGTTTGCCCTTTCAGAGGTTGTTACATTCCACAAGACTCCTGGCTAAGAGAAGGGGCTAATGAAGAAAGTTCAAAGCTTCAATGACCAAGACCCAGCACACCTAGGATGAGGAGGCTTACTGCACACCTTTTCGCTTCTGTACCAGGCACCACACAGTTCTGTCTTTGTGGACACAGCCCTGTGCTGCAATGAAATAAAAATGGTTCCCAAGCCCACCAAGGCTGTCTAGTCACTTATCCAACTCGAGGTACTTGTGATAGACCACCTGAGCCAGCTATTACCTGCACATCTACCAAACAGCTCAGCTGGTGGCTGGAGGTGGGTTACTTACCCCATGAACGTTACTCAAACGTCACTATTTGCTGTGGTCCTCCAGACAGAGAAGACTCTTATTAGACCCACATTGAGAATACAAAAAAAAGGGTTCTCTTGGTATAATCACATATTTACCCCTTTGCTCTTGCTTTTCCCTCTTTCTTCCTATTCTTTGTCAAATTTTTCCTATCTCTAACCCCCCTCAGACCAATGATATGTGTCTCAGAGTCACAGGCTTTTGATGGAAAAACTGGTTTCTGCTGACCTAAGACACCAGACCATGCAGCAGGCGGACTCTAATACTTGGGCCTGAGTAAATTCATCCAGCTACCACCTCCTGTACTGAGAACGCAGCTGGAAGCCAAAGCTGAGGCTGGATTCTGCCAGGCTGGTGAGGGTAGGGAAGAGCAAGGTGTGTGCACAGAACTCCATACTGGGGTGACCAATCATCCTGGTTTGAGCACAGAAACTCTGCTTTCTGGGAAACCTTTAAGCCCTAGGCAAACTGGGAAGATTAAGTCACCCAATATTGGACCTGTGCTCAGCCATGACCATACAGGAACAAACTGGTGAGTCAACTTAGTTTTGCCTATTTAACCATTTCAGAGACCCAGCATGGTCCTGCCAACTTACTACTACTACCCATAAAAGAATTAAAAAGCTCCTACTGGTTGGCACGGTACTGAAATTGTTAAAAAGCAATGTGCAGAACAGTGTCTGCTCCCATTTGTGTTTTGAAAGGGTGAGGTAGTAATACAAACACACACACACACAGAGACAACCTAAGCTGCTCCCAGGGAAGCAATTTATACAGTGATCACAAGGTAGAGCAGGACCACCCTACAAACAGGTATTCTTGTACGTACTGGTATGAGCTTGAAGGTATCTCAGAAGCCATTCATAGTCACCTCACAGGAGTAAGGTTGGCAGGGAGACAACTTTTTTGTATATATCTTTATTGTTTGACTTTATTAAAACAGAAGACCAATTTTTAAAAAGACTGAGCATCCACACAGAGAGGTGGTCAGTGTTTGTGGCGTCTAGTCCTCCATATCACAATCTGTTGGTATCTGAGCACCTGGAGACCAGACAAGAAAGTTGGTCTTGGCTTCTGGTTCCTCTCAAAGATCCCGAGACAAGGCCAGGGTGTCCAGAGGGGTCAGGTGACGAGGGGCTAGCAGGAGATTTCATCCTTGTTAAAGCTTGAACATCTGACTAGTTCCTGACAGTCTTGTACAGAATCACAGAGATTTTTTAAGACTCTAGAAGCATCAAGGTCATTTCCTAAGCCACAAGAATACTTCAACAACCAACTGGGCTTTCAGGGAAAAAGAGAATTATTTCACTTATAGATGAATTTTTAGAAGTTGGGGATAGGGCATCTCACTCCATATGTACTTCCTTAAAAGAAACAAACAACAAAAAGAAGAAACAAACAAAATTCAAAACAAAAAAAACTTGTTAATCCAGTCCATTGTGAAAGTACCTTTAACCCCGGGAGCAATACTTAGGCTGTGATGATGACAGTGGCCGAGTTAGAAGTCACTTTCTTCATCAGCCTCAGCTGATTCCCATTCAAAATCTGGTTCAAATAAATGCCCTTGCAATGACAGTCAGTCAAGTCATTCCATGGGCTCCAGGAACTCAGTAACCAGGATACTTGACTTGGGTCAGCCACTTGAGGTCTGTGTGCAAGCCTCCCTCACCGTGCTTCCCAAAGGGCCTGCCACATACTCAGCTCCCTGACGCAGGGGTCAGGCACATACAAGGTCACTTTCTCTAAACGCAAAAGCTCTTGTCTTCCCTTCAAATACCCCTAAATGTGAATGAACCTCAGCGAAGACAACAGAACTCTAATGCTTTCAGTCAGGGGCTCTGGTGTCAGACTGCCTGAATAGCAGAACCTTCTACTCCTGTTCTGAACTGCGTTGAGAAAGTGCAGTATGCCTGGTACATTGCGAGAGCTCAGTGTTAGATATGCATTAACTATTTCTGCCATTTCAGGGACTGAACATTCAATACCTACTGCTCTCCTGGTCACTCTTGAGTTCAATTAAACCCTTTACAGTAACTGTCATTTCAGCACACAGCCCTCCTCATTCACTAATGCTGAGAGGACCAGAGCCCTAAACTAGTTCAGAATATGTCAGCTATTGCCTTTAGGATCATAACACCCAAATGATGTATTTCAAGAGCCATAAACCACTTACTCTGCACTCTTCTAACATACTCAATGAGACAGGCCATATGTCACTCAGGTTGACAGGAGAATGTCTACGTGCTTCTAAGTAATGGCTTAAACAAATACTCTCATTATGACAATCCAGAAGTTGTCTACGCATATTGTCATTTCCTTTAAAAAAAAATCTCTAGAGAATTTTTCCTAGGATCTGAGGTGGAACTGAAAAAATCCAAAGACCTACGAAGTAATCATTAAGATTTTTTTTAAAAAGGAACCAGAGACCAGAATTAAGGGCAAAAATGTTGCAGTGGCACCGAAGATGACTAGATCTCACATTCCTTCACCTACTCAGAGGCCACAAGAGGAGAGCCATCTCACTGCCATCCTAAAAATCCTGACTACCCTACTTAACCCTTTTCCCCACAAGCGGTTCCAGTGTTGCTATGGGGAGGGGGCAGTGGGCTGGACCTTGGGCTTATCTTTGTTTCCTAATTTTAGTCACTGACCCTTGAAAAGATTCAAGTGAAACTGGTAGTTTTATTGGACCAAGGTAGAGATTAATCACTTTTTCTCTGCATGCAATTCTGGGAAACAGAACACTCAAGACCAAATATATTACATGGCTTCTGTTCCTGCTCCTCTGCCTGGGAGCCTGCTACATTCAAAACACACCTCAGATCCTCACTGTTGTTGGAAAGGGCTTACCCTGAAAGGAAACTGGACCAGACAGCAGGGGTATATTCTACATCTGCTATATTTTACACCTTATGACCTGCCTTGTTCCTGAGACTTGTTTAGACATACCTGACCTTGAAGTCAGGAGGCCCATCCTTGACCAGGCCTACAAAATCTATTAGCCCTCAAACGTGCTCCCCCTACATTCCACTTAGAGCTGAATTTTGCAAAAGCCTGTATCAAATTAGACGACTGAGTCTCCCTGCGGCTCAGAAGGAACGCTAACCCTTAGGTTGAGGCACACACTGGGTACTGGGCACTTCCAATAGCTTTAACTAGACCTTTCACTTTGGGCTTCCTAGTGTTCTGCAAAGCACACTCTTAACTCCCTTTTCTATCTGGTCTATGGCTTCCACTAAAGGGCACTGGACTGGGGGCTGCAGCCTACCACTGCACTAAGGTCTCCTAAATCATCTCTCGAAAGAACACATCTAGTTATTTTCCACTGATGACACTGTGTTCAGGAGATTGTATCCCATGGCTGACTATCTTGAGAAATTCCCAAGGGCTCTACATAGCAAAATTAGTCACATGCAGTGATGGTTTTTTGTGTGTGTGCTGAGTTAGTATTTTAGGAGGTCACTGCGTTGTGCAAATGGTTGAACGCCTGACTACTAACTGAAAGGTTAGCAGTCTGAACCCACATAGATGAGCCTTGAAGACAGGCCTGAGGACCTGCTTCTGAAAGGTCATCGCCTTGAAAACCCTATGGAGCAGTTCTACTCTGCACACACAGGGTTGCTGTGAATTGGAATCAACTTGCCAGCAGCTAGCACCACCACAGTATTTTAGGCAGAGAAAAATTAAAAAACAAACAAAAAACTCCCAAGTAAATCTTCTTCCAGGTCCACTGAGGATACAAAGTACTTATAATTTGACTTCAGCTATGAGGATTTGTATAACTTTTTTTAGCTTTCAATCATTCGCTATAATTATCTTCTCTTTCAGCTCTTGGGAGAGCAATTCTGGTCCAAGTGTAGCAGGAGACACAAATCAAATTTGGTCTTCTGCCTAGGCCCCTTACTTATCACCGATCTTTCTAAGTTGAACTTTTAAGCAACCCAAACTTTTATACATTATAAATTACTGTCTGTATCCCACATTCTTCTTCCCTCAAGTTTACAGAGCAGCTGATAAATGAACATGGAACCCTATTTACAGGATACGCCAGTACATTTACGGGATAGCATACTGATGATCCCACAGTGCTCTCCTGACATTACATTTTTGTCTAGACAGCAGTACTTGTGCAATTACTTAAATATGTAAGAAAAACACAAATAAAATGTATTTATAGACCTAAGACTATAAACTGTAGTTGTAAACTACAATTCAAACAAATATGGAGATTATCAGACACACCCAAAGTAATGTACCTACAGCCTTAATGAGGTTATTCACTAAAATGTGAAAGTGTGAACGAAAAAAGGTTTATAAAAGCCAGAAGTATGTCAAAGAATGTGAGAATAGGTTAAAAAAAAAAAGTCTAGCTTCCTGGAAACAGAACCTACCTCCCAACAAGCAAGCCTATTATTAAACATTAGGCCAATTTCTAGGAGCACACTACACAGGGCAGGTAAAAGTCACTATTTAAACGAAGGAATGGTCACATAGTACATTTTAATTATTTACCAAAAATAAACCACCACCAATCACCACAAAACCCAATTTCCTTAAACTTGTGTCAGGTAACAAAAGCAGTGGTTCTCAACACCCTAGATGTAAATTAGAATCACTTGGTAAATGTAAACATACCTATGCCTGAGTCCTTCTCCAAGTCATTTAAATCAGAAACCGTGGGCAACGAGGTTGAGAATCACAGAAATAACCATCTTTTTCCTGTTAAGCTAAATAAAATTAAGTCCTTCTGAGAAGTAATCTAACGGCCTACACCTCCATTTAAAAACACATCTACTCTAACAAATTTTCAACATGCAGCCAAGAAAGGGAAAAAAAAAAACCACATCGTTTGCTCAGTAGAATATTCAACTCAAGAAATGAGCACATCATCTTACCAATTCACTTACCCTCACAAAGTTCCAAGGAAACTTCTGCAAGCACTCAGATACTTAGAATGCTCATTCTTAGTTGACAAGCCTTTGTCCAGAGAATAAGCTTTTTAAAAGTTTTTATAAAAATCTTATTCTAACCTTTTATTGAGAAACAAGATTATCCAATTTAGTGAATCCCATCCAATCACAATTATTTATTAAAAAAAAAAAAAAAACACTGCACTTACCGGCACATTTTTCTTACCCATTTCATAAGCAGGTAAGGTACTAATGCTTTCTGCAATAGATGACCAAAGCTTAGTCATTCTCCACAATTAGATAAACCCCAGTAATCATTCTAAAGCTAAGCCACTCTGGCTACAAGCTCTGTTCTCTTAACCCCAAGACTTAGTTTAGAAAATATGTACCTGGATGACAAAACCACACATCAATTACAAGATATACATTCCTTTAGAGTCAATTCTTGTATCACAGGACTCGCAAAATAGCTGCTTGGTGTCTAGATCACTTCGGCATTGGGTTAAAACTACCACACACATAAGCTATTTCTTCAGTCAGAGAGAAATGGCATAAAGTCACAATGCGAAAAAAAAAAGAGAGAAGGTATTTCTTGTGAAAGCAGAAGAGAATAAAATGAAATGGAGTCATGTAGAAAAACTAAGAACTTACTACTCTGGACAATCAACTCTGCAGGCCCTCCCCACAAATACCATCAATTAGAAATGGGAAATGCTAACACTTCCTTGCCGGTTCCAAACTCAACACGGTGCAAACCAAGGAAACTTATTACTACACTCACTCAAGTAGTGATTAAACGTTCTAAAGTTTGGCCTGGTAGCTTAAGATGATCAAATAGTAAATTTAGCTTCCAAAGAAGAGCTGTTTTAACATTCTATTATAAGAGCAAGAAGGGGGAAAAAATTCATTCAAGGATTAGCGTGGCCACTTCATTTCAGGTGCCACTTTTGTCTTTCGGTGAATATACATAAAACCAAACCATGTTCCATTAGTTTTCTATTTGGCTTCCCTAGCATCACTTACAGAGTTTAATACAGGATAGTGCTTTAAGAGCTTTCTTATCTGGGACAAATTTAACTCTAATTCACACGGCAAGTAATGTACAAATATGTTTGGAACTTGCCAATCTGTCAAGCATCTTAAGAGTCCATTAACATACAAAGCAATATAATATTTATAACCAGAACCTGTATTGACTGGTAAGTAGACACATCATATCATCTGTTTTGTTAAACTCTACCCAACACATTTGCTGTTTTTTTTTTTTTTTAATCAAAAAAACTTAAACCTCAAGTTATATGGTTTTACAATCAGGTCCCATTGAAGTAGCACACAGTTTTCCTTTCTTACAGACAGGTTGATATTCAGGAAGAACCCACTGACAGCACACTGGCAAACCTGACATGTTGTACTCTCTGGACTACAAAAAATCTTGAATTAATCTGAAGACTTGGCAAGGAATTACCAGAGAAATTATGTAGTGGCCTTGATTTTTATTTTTCTTTATCGAGAATTCTACAACTCCAAAATTTATCAATTGATTTATCTTTTTAATAAACAGCACCAGTCTTGCCCATTGATACAATTAAAATTTGACCTTTTCAGTTCTTAGTTCACAAGTTTATTATGAAAAACACTGCAGTGCTCTTGTGCAGTAACATCGTCTTATGGGGCGGGGGGGGGCGTGGTGGGGAACAGTTCTGTTCAAAACAACTCACCAGGTTCTGACAATAACAAAGAACAACATGGGGCTGAGATTGAAGAGGGAAATAAACTGAGTGCAGACAAATCGTACAATTAAATTAACCAATGTCCCTGAAAATAAAACAATTTCAAAACTCACAAGTAGAGGGGAGGCCTTGGTACTTATTTTTAAAAATGTTCATTAAGCTCCAATGATTGTTTGATGCTATCCTTATCTACAGTCATGCTGAGTAAAGCTATAGCTAAATGGAAGTTAAATTGTATTCACGAGGTGTTAATGTTTACATCTTAATATCTGCAGTCTCTCTGAGAAAGCAAAAGTAACTACAAATAGCTCTATGCCAGAAACTGGTTTCTTGACCAACAATGTCGCTTCAGCATGCAATGAACTGGTTCATTCTAAAGTGGTCACGGCTGTTGATGACAAGAGGCTTTGTATTTTTATATGGCACATCTTTTGGTCCGTGTGAAAACAAGTTTTTTTGAATGTAACTATTCTGATATTCTGGAGTTACTGTTGCTCTTCCCATTTCCAATAGGTCAATACATGGTTCGTGGCAATACTGTACAAGTTTAAAAGCTCATTACAGGAAGTAGTCTGGAGTACGACGAGTAACATGTGGTTCGCCTCTGCGAGGCGCTGGGTCAAACTGCAAGCTGGAAAACAAGACATATTTGCTGTTTATATTCCACAATATCGATGTATTGACAATCATAATCAAGAATTATCAGTCTTTCAAACTTTGCACATCTTTTTTCCTATCCAATTTCAGCTTGCCTTATTGTAACAGCACCCTAATCACAGCTTCATCACGCATTTCATGTTAAGTGTCTGCTAGATGCACTCCTCTCCAGAAAAGCCAAAGTAACTGTGGCCACAGAGGCTGTGCTTTCATACACTGGGGCTCCTTCTAAGCCTGTTTAAAAGGAGGGCTCTACTAAATGAAGTTAAAAAAATCTAATGTACTTATCTGTAATCTTATCCTCAGGATATACTTTATTAAATCCACAATAAAAACATGGGCTTAAAAGTTAAAACCCTAATAATTTTATTACGGTCTATATATAAGTTAGTTTCTGTTGATGTGTTTCAACATACCACAGGTCTACTTCATAGAAAACTTAAAAATCAAATTAGAATCTGATTTAGCATTAGCTCTTTAACTCTTAATTTAATATCTCATTAAAACCACATATTCAAGTAATGGCAACCAGCTGCTCAGATGTAAATACTTACAAAGAGTATTTTAGAGTATCATCAAGTTCCATGATTGCAGCTTGGTTACCACAACGATAACAATAGTTTGGAGCACTGAAAATTGTTACTACGTTCCGGTCATGGCACCAGTTATAACCCTACAAGGAAAAGAAAGAGTATTTAAAAACCTACTTTTATTCCCTTATGTACACAAAACTAAATGTGACTGCACTCGAGAGAAAAGATGATCTCCTTTTCTCTGCATAAGGCTTCAGAAATGCTCTTGCTTTACTTTTGGGTGACTTAATCATTTTCTGTACCTTGCACAATATAAAAAAATATACATATATTTATTTTTTCACAATACTTTTTTATTATAAAAAAAAAAATAGCACTAACCACCAAGAATAAACTGATTATATGTGGCCTTTTGAAAGTACATCAGTGTCTTATTAAAGAGACACTGAACATGACACAAGAATGAATACGTATATGGACATTCCTTTTAAAGGCAGACCAGGCAGACTCACTCCTAGAGACCAAAAACAAAACCCATTGCCATCAAATCAATTCCAACTCACAGCAACCCTACAGGCAGAGCAGAACTGCCCAAACAGGGTTTCCAAGGAGCGGCTGGTGGATTCAAGCTGTCGGCTTTTTGGTTAGCAGCCAGGATCTTAAAAATTCTCTAACCAGTCAGGTGAAGGCCTTAAGTTGGTCCCTGGCCAGGTGCAAAGGAAAAATGCCTCTAGGATGTCCAGCCTCACTCCCCCAAAGTCCATCGGAAACCATGAGCTACTTTTTAAGTATTCTTCACAAATTTCTTTCCCTATCTTTAGAAAAGTCAGACTTTATTGACAATCACATAATTAATTGTATCAGCATTAATCTAAATACGCCCTATTTTAAAAGTACACTAATCAATGCCGTATGTTAAAAAACTTTGTCTCTCCTTTAGTTCGTTCTTCTTTCAAATCACCTGTAATCCTAGCATCCAAAGGACAACAGTAAACATTTTGCTTTATTTCTTCTCAATCTCTCCTCCATACATACATGTGTTAAATACATGAAACAAAGTTAGGATCACAGAATGTTACATCCTCTTGCCGCAACTTACTTTCTTACCCTTATGTTCCAAGCACTTCCTAGCCATTTAAGAATTCTCTGGAAACATGTATGTCCTTGTGACAAAAAGCTTGAGATTTTAATTCTAGTATCTGCAACTACTGAAAGGGCTCAGGCTATAATGGCAAACTCATCAGAAGGAATATATGGAATGTTCTCATTCAAATCATTAGTTTAAAACTAATATCTTCTTTACCAAATTTATTAAAAAGCAAACCAAGTTTCAAAGAACAGAACATACCTCCATTACCAGCTGGTGAGCTCTAGATACCAACGTGAGGCCATTGGCATGATTAAATGTCTCAGAAATATCTTGTCCAAAGGTGTAACCAGCTCCTCGAGGAGATATACCCCAACCACCTCGGTCATCTGGATCTGACCACAGCAAGTCACACATTGGGCCCTAAAAAACCAAGTTCAAGTTATAAACTGCCACTTACAAAAATGGTCAACACAGAATTTGAGTAATTCATCAAAAACAGCACCCTACTAATAAGGTGCAACTTGACTGGTATTTGCTGAAAATGGTAATAGATTTTGCAGTTGAAGTCAAATATCTGTGTACCAATGCTAGCTCAAATAATAAGACACACCTCCCAGATGTTCTTATGAGGCACAGCCTACATCAGTGGGCCCCAACAGCAACATGCCCTAACTAACTGTTCTGCCTATAGTATGTAAATTTCAATGTTAGGCAGTACAATCTAGTGGCTAAGGCTCTGAAGTCCAACAACCTTAGGTCTGTGATCTTCTGAAGAATGGGGTCGATAAGATGAACTAAGTTACAATTACGTCCCTCTTTTCCCTAAGAAGTTTTCCGAGAAGATTTTATTAGCAAATAAAAGTCAGTACCTCATGGGGAACTTCTTGTAGGCGATCAAGTGCTCTGATGTGATCCAGTGTATCTATGGATGGTGAGAGGCCACCATGTAGACAGAAGATCTGAAAACAGTGGTTTATAATGTTAACTTCACCCAAGAGAAGCTCTGAATATTCTGGATTAAGCTGCAGGAAAGTTAGCCCTCATCACTTGGCCCCGCTACTGTTTCTATGCTCTACCTGAACCAGGCTTGTCTTTGGAGGACCATTCTCACCTCCAACCAGCTCTAAACTATGAGTACACATTCTCTGTCTGATAAACCATCATTACTGCATCTAGACTCGACCTCAATCAGCTCCTTTAAGAAAACGTTTCCCTGACCTTAAGCCCACCCCTCACTCCCCACCCACAACAGAGAATAGTATCTTCATTGTCACAAAATTTTCCTGCAAGCCTCTACCAGGACCAGTGAACAGCTAATTACATCTCCCAGACTTATCCAGAAACACCCTGAAAGGATGGATGGGCTACATCTTCCATCCCTGCAATCCAAACACACAGTGCACTGCCTGATACAAAGAAGGCACTAAAAAAAAGGTTGGTAGAATGAATGCTATCAATGTCCACCAAGAAAAGCCCAAAAGGGACGTGTGGGTGGAAAAAAGTCACTGGTGCCTAAACACTGAGAAAGTAGATTCCTGAAAATAATCAACAACGTGAGTTTTAAGAAGAACCACATACCTGCCCATCCACCAAGGCAGTGAGAGGGAGATAGTCAAAAAGATCTGTAAAATATTTCCACACATTCGCATTTCCATATTTCCTTAAACATTCATCATAGAAACCATATACTTGTGTTATCTGTCTGCTCTCATGATTCCCTCGAAGAATGGTGATGCGTTCACGGTAACGAACCTAGAACAACAAAATGGAAAACATAAAATAGCTGGCTCTTTCAAAAAATCAAATGACAGCTCAGGAAACTTTGAGGGAAATCCAGAATTCCAATTTTGTGGAGATAAACATCGCTATACCCTCACATCTCACCAAACAAATCAGATGTGTCTGCCTACCTCATCTCAACTAAAAGCAAGCTCTCCCTACCACCAGCTTTACAGCAAGCATACTCATGGCATGTAAACTCCATACATGGATTCCCTTTTTTTCTTACAGTTTGGTTATATAACCATCACAATCCAGCTTTAGAACCTTTCCATCATCCCGAAAAGACCCCTCATGCCTGCTTGCAGTCACTCCCTGCTCCCAGTAACCACTGATTTACTTTCTGTCTCGATAATTTTGTGAACTATGAAAACAGCCTTGCAAGCTAACCTGTGCTTAAAGCTTTCACTTCTAGATGTTTCATATAAATGGAATCATATAACATGTAATCTTTTGTGCCTGGTTTCTTGGATTTAGCACAGTATTTTTGATGTTCATCCCTGTTGTAGCATGGATTAGTGGTTTGTCCTTTTTTACTTTTTGTTTGTTTTTGTTCTTTTCTACTGCTACACAGTATTTCATAGTATGGCTACACCAAATTTTGTTTATCCATTCACCAGCTGATGAACACTTCAGCTGTTCCCAGTTTTTGGTTATCACAAATAACGTTGCTACGAGCACTGCAGGTAAAGTTCTGTATGGACATACGCTTCTGTTTCTCTTGGACAGATTCCTGGGGTATAACTGCTGTGTGTTAAGTATATGCTCTGCTTTCCGAGAACTGCTAAACTATTTTTCATAATTGTACCATTTTATATTCCCATCTGCAATGTATGTTTGTTGTTATTATGTATGAGGGTTTCAACTTCTCCATCAACACTTGGTATTATCCATCTCATTGATAATGGCCATTTTAAAGGGTATGAAGTAGTACCTCACTGCAGCTTGAATTTCCTTAATGACTAATGGTGTTGAACATCTTTTTATGTGCTTATTCAACCATTCATGTACCTTTTTCAATGAAATGTTAATAAAATATTTTGCCCGTTTTAAAATTGAATTTGTCTTATTAAGTTGTAAGAATTTTTTTTTTAAATATATTCTGGATATAAGTATTTTAACAGGTATATGATTTCTAAATGTTTTCTCTCAGTCTGTGACTTCTCTTTTTTCTTAATGAGAAGTTTTTTAATTTTGGTGAAGTCCTACTTATTTTTTTATGGATCATGATTTTGGTATTAACTCTAAGAAATCTGTACTTAACCCAAGGCTGCAAAGATTTCCCCCTTTTTGTCTTCCTAGAAGTTTTATAGCTTTAGCTCTTACATTTTGATCCACTTGTGTATGGTATGAGGTAAAGCTCTAAGCTCATTTTTTGCATATGGGCAATCAACTGGCCCAGCACTATCTGCTGAAAGGACAGTCCTTTCCCCCTCTTACATGAATTCCTAAAAGCAGCATAATCATTCCTCTTCTGAGCAGTGGGTCTCCTCCTGGGCTTTAAGCACAGGTCAGCTTGCAAGGTTGCTTTCATAGTTCACAAAATGATCTCTATGACAGTAGAAACCTTCCAGCACCTAATTCCTTTGTTTTACAGATGTAGAACGTAGCGGCCTCCAAAAATGTTTTGTAGCATTTTACATGATTCAGATTAATAGTTTTACACACATACACATTATATTAATCGCCGGAAGTTCAGCTCTTGCCAAAACCACATTTTACTGCTTCTCTAATTTAAGTTTGTGACAGTCAATTTATCATTCTGCACACTCTTCGATAAAAAGAGGTCTCCTGGCTAGGAAAATCAAAGATCTCTGCACATTTCACAAAGCTACAATTGGTATACCTATCGTTTCACAACTTGCTTTTTTCAATTATCACTTCTGCTGTTCTAGAATATTATCATGTCATATATAATCGCTGCAAAACATCCCACTGACATAAACCATAATTTAGAAATCCACCTACTGGATATTTAGATCAATTTTTTTCTTTTTGTGATATTAAAGGTAATGATACAATTTATCTTTTCACATAAATAAAGCTCTTTCCACTTGAATTTCTTTCTCAGTAAAATTTTAAATATAGGATTACTTTCTCAGGGGTATAAACATTTGACATTTAATATGTTTTGCTCCTTCAGATTACCTCACCACATCCCAATTTACTAAACTGAAGTTTCTATTTGACAGGCTCTATAACATGTTTTCAAATAATTGATTGAGGCATTCTCTTTCTTAGAGGATAACCCTTTTGTTTTTATTCTGTAACATCCCCTTACTCAGAATGAAAACAGACTTATGATTCATAAGCACAAAACCTGAATACTTGTATTCCTAAATGTGGAGTGTCTAAAGTTTAACATTCAGATGAAGAAAATTACAAATCACCAGGAAAATGCAAACTGAGGACCGTCTTAACCAGTTTGAAATGTCCAAACATAAATTTGAAATTACCTTAAGAGCTACCAGCAGTGTAACTGTTTCAACTGAATAATATCCTCTGTCAACATAATCTCCCATAAACAAGTAATTTGTATCTGGTGATTTGCCACCAATTCTAAACAGTTCCATGAGATCATGAAATTGCCCATGTACATCTCCACAGACAGTGACTGGACATCGAACCTCCTGCACGTTGGATTCTTTTGTCAGGATTTCTTTAGCCTACAGAAAAAAAGGGGAAAAAGTAAACCAATACATTTGGCATTAAACATTAGCAGATAAGTTTGCTTACGCTTTAATGCATCTTAAGGGGTAGACTCAGTACAAGATGAAAAGTTATTTTAATGTCTACTCTCTACAGGCATTTATGATTTCACTGAAATAAGACAAGATATGGCTGGATTCTATCCATTGGCTGTCTCACCCCTGATACCTAGAAAAATGTGTCTTGTTATGGGTAGCCCTGTTTTTCTCATCGATATCAGGAGTTTTTAGGCCTATCCGTTGTTATCTAGTTAATGTTAAAGAGAGAACCACTAGCACCCTTAAACAAGATCAATGAAAAATGGAACAAGACATTCAGGTACCTACTTCCTTAGCTTTAGGGTTCTAACTGTAATGCTGGCACTCCAGGATTCCAGGCTCCGAGGAGACGTTCGGAGAACTGCCTCAATTTTTTTTTTAATTTTTGAAAGGCATTAAAATTTTATTTCTTTATACCAAAATATAAAATTTTTGTTTTACATTTGTGACTGTTCAATAAGCATGTTTTTTATGCTGCTTTAAAAAGTTACACGGTAGCATATGCAGTCCCCTATGTAATCATAAATTTAGATGTTACACTTAAAGACAACATACCATTTCACTCAGTAGAAACACTAGCATTCATTCATTAAATTTTTATTCATCATTTACGGTATGCCAGAGACTGTACAGTGCATTGGGAGATAATCATTCATTTGCTGAACCATCTCAGTGACTACTATGTACTACCAGACCCTGTGCTAGCTACTGGAGATACGGCAGTGAACAAGATAGGGTCATTCCCATTGCTGTAGGGGGAAAAAGGCTACAAACAAGCACACCAGAAAGAAAAGGAGACTGTGCTTATTGCCATGAAAGAAGGGGGAGAGTAACTGGAGAAGGCCACTTTAAATAACATGTTATTACAACAAACAGGACACTCCATAAAAGCACACAGTCTAGCAGGAGAGTAAGACAAGAAAATGATCATTACAACAGAAAGGGCCAAGTGACAAGACATGTTCTGTGTAAGCAGCACAGTGTTCCAAGATCACGAACACTGATAGACAGCTAAGAAACCTGTCTGCCTGGGGTCCAAAAGAAGCACAGAAGTTATTTACAGCAAAGGGGTGGGAGTAGGAAACTGGAGGTGGTCTAGCACAGAGAGGTGCAATCATGTGTATAAAGTCCCAATAGTTACGAGGAAAAAGTTAACATCATGGCTGAAGCAGAATGCTCAAGATGAAGACAAGGCTAGACTGGAGTCTGGGTAGGGTGACCAACCACCTAGCCTAGTTTTAGCACTGAAAATCCCTTACCCCAGGAAATCCCTCAGTCTCAGGCAAAACATGACAGTTGGTCAACACAGGTGAGTGTGTACAGGTAGAACAGGGGCATGGTCAGGGACTGATGGACACTAAACAAGGGACTGAGATTAGAGAACAAGTCTAACTGAAGTAGCATTAAAACAATGATTCACTGACAGAAAAACTGATGAATGAATTTCGGGTTTCAGAGTCTTGGCCATTAAGGTGGGGAAGCCCTGGTGGCACAGTGGTTAAGAGCTCCGGCTGCTAACCAAAAGGCCGGCAGTTCCCATCCACCAGCTGCGCCCTGGAAATCCTATGCGGCAGTTCTACTCCATCACATAGGGTCGCTACTAGTCGGAATTGACTTGATGGCAAAGGGTTTAGTGTTTGGTGACCAATCTACCACCAAGTCTTGCCTAGTCTACCTCCAAAAATATCTCAAATCCATGTACTTCTATCTTTATAGCCACTACCCTGGTCCAAACTACAATTATCTCACCTGGGTTACTGTACCACCCTCCACACTAAACTCCCTGTTTCCATTCTTCCTCCCTCCCATCTATTTTCCATGCAACAAAATGACAGCTTTTTAAAAATAATTTTGTTAACATATGCAGCAAAAGCACACAACAATTTAAGTTTCTACATGTACAATTCAGTGACATTGATTATATTTTTTGAGTCAAAGTCATGGTTTTTAAAACGTTCAGATTAATTTTTTTCACCCTCCCCTGATTTTTTACTACTAAAATGTAAAATTTGCTAGGCATATTCCAACAAGTCTGTGCGGCATTAACACCATGCCTAGTTTTTTTTTTTGTACCTAGTACATACTGATCAAAATAGATGCAAATGAAATGATACTGCCAATTTCAAGGAAATTTGCAAAAATTACTCAGAAATTAAAAAAAAAAAAATGATGTGAGAAAACAAATGGACACTTACCCTGTAAATGCCGCTATGATGGCATGTGTGCATTTAATTCTATCAGAAGTTAAATTTCTAAGTACATCGCTAGATGCCTGAAATACTGATAGTACCATGAATAAAAGATACCTATCCTTATCTGCAAGGAGCCCTGGTGGCTCAGTGGTTAAGAACTCAGTTGCTAACCAAAAGGTTGGGGGTTCAAACCCACCAGTTGCTCCACAGGAGAAAGATGTGGCTGTCTGCTTCTGTAAAGATCACAGCCTTGGAAACCGTATGGGGTAGCTCTACTCTGTTCTATAGGGTCACTATGAGTTGGAACAGGAATGGGTCTTTTTTTATCCTTGTCTGTAATCAGCTACTAGCCTAAAAGGTTGGAGGTTCAAGGTTGCCCAGCAGCTCCACAGAAAAAGGCCTGGCAAACTGCTTCTTTCAAGTTCACAGCTAAGAAAACCCTATGGAATAGTTCTATTTTGTAACACATGGGATTGCCACGAGCCAGAATCTACCCTGAAACAAGTTTGGTTTAGTTCATAATTATTTTAAGGCTATTCTCTATAGAAATGAAAGTTTCTTCTAACACTCAAAATTTCTATTCAAATCATGAAAGGAAAATTAAGTCTAAATAAATACTATTTGTTCCTCTTAAGCTACTCACAACAATAAATACTGTACCTACTTTAATCATTTTTTAAAAATTATACAAGTTATACAGTGATACATTCTTGTAAAATATTTAAGCACAAACATAACTAAATATCCCCTCTAACTCGAGGGCACTGGGTGTTTTTTGGTTTTTTTTTAACCACTCTCCTTGTGTACCCTTTCAAATTTTTTTTACACATATGTTGTATGTCTACAGAAGCATAGTTTCCTTTACATTTTTATCTTAAACTACAAACAGTATCGTTTGGTAGGCTACTTTTCTCTCAAAAATATATCCTGGAGAATTCATAATTCATACATTCAGATCTGGTTAATTCCTCAATGGCCGAGAATTTCCTAACTGATGAACAATTACGATACTGTTTTTAGGGGGGGTATAGTAAAAAAGGAGCCCTAGTGGCACAGGGGTTAAAAGCTATGGCCGCTAGCCAAACGGTCAGCAGTTCGAGTCTACCAGCCACTCCTTGGAAACCCTATGGGGCAGTTCTACTCTGTCCTATAGGATCACTATGAGTCAGAATCCACTAGACTGCAATGGGTTTGGTTTTGGTTTGGGAGGGAAAAAGAAAAAAATACTGCAATGTATATCCTGGTATTTGACTCCTTTTACACAAATGCAGTTATGTACGCAAATTTCCTGAGAGAAGATACTGTGAAGTGGATCTATTAGTGTACCTAGTAGTTTGCATTTTTTAATGTTCACACTATCAAACTGCCCTCCAAAATAGAAAGGTTATAATGTAAAAATTTAACTTTTAAATCTGGGAAAGCTAAGCAAAGTTTCTTCTTCCCTTCCAACCAAATTTCACAGACCAGAAAAACAATTATAATGAAATCCTGGAGAAAACAGTGTTATGTATCACAGTCGATCTATTAAGGTAACTATATTTATGTAACCTTAACAAAGGTTTTAAATATGCCTTTTGTGTTTTGTCTCAATCGTCTCAAGATGATTTACTACACCAAGACACCCCATCCCAAGAACAATAAAGGCTGCAGATGTCCATATTAAAGTATGTTACAATAAGGAAATTTATCCACTGGCAGATGAAAAATCAGAACCCTCAGCCCACATACCTGGGGGTAACATTTTCATTTCAAAATAACCCATAGAATAACTTAGTTGAGGAAAAAAAAAATTCACAATATTAATGTAAAGTTTGATTCCTAAATAAAGCACTGATCTATCTTATTTGGATAGAGGACACAGAATAAACAGCCTCAGCCATCAAAATGTTTTTAAAAGCATTTATAATAAATCTCTAGACATTCAAAAAAAAAAAAAAAGGAAATCTGATCACAGAAACAGAGAAGTCTCAGAGAAGCTGCCCTTTTATAAGGCCTTGTAAGTCCCAGCAGCACATAACTGTACACCTCTGTGGGTTGCTTGAGTCGGAACAGACTCAACAGCAATGGATTGGATGGGTATGGGTCACTTGGGGCCCCCGTGGCGCAGTGGTTAAGTGTTAGGCTGCTAACCAAAAAGTCAGCAGTCTGAATCTACCAGCTGCTCGCTGTAAACCCTATGGGGCAGTTCTACTTTGTCCTAGAGGGTCGCTGAGTCGGAATTGGCTTGACGGCAACAGGTTATGCGTCACTTAATGGGATGTCTAACGGGCCACCCACTAGATACTAGAGCCTCCACCCTTTCATGAAAGTTTCAGAGATGGCTTCACACCTCAACCCTCGAGTTGAATGTTCCAAATAACGGTAGAATTAGATTTTCAAAATAATTTAACATTAGAGATTTTTTCTTAACAGCTACCCTTTCACTTTCTTATAAGTTGACTCCTTGTGTCATCTGAAGAACACACAGACGCAAATACACACTTTAAAAATCATTTAATAAAAAACTTTCCTAAATAAGGTTAGAACCGGAAAGATTATTTCATTAATAAAAGCTTATGGTAAGTAACTGTGGGAAGTTAAAAATTTTATAGCATCCTAGAATCTAAGCAATTTGGAGATCCACTTGAAGGAAAGCAACTTTTGGAGAAATCTGCTTATTATCGATGTCTTCTCAACATTCTGAGTCTGGATTAAGAAATCTTACAACTTTATTTTTCAGCTTGATATAAAAAAATCAGAAACCCTGGTGGCATAGTGGTTAACAGCTGTTCGAATCCACCAGGAGCTCCTTGGAAACCCTACGGGACAGTTCTACTCTGTTCTTTAAGGTCACTATGAGTCAGAATTGACTTGACGGCAATAGGTTTGGTTTTTTGGTTTATAAAACAATCAGCTATACATTGAGTGACCTACAGACTTGTTTCGACATTTTATTTTTATTGTGCTTTAAGTCAAAGTTTACAGCTCAAGCCAGTTTCTCATACAAAAACTTATACCAACGAACCAACCCATTGCCATCAAGTTGATTTCAACTCATAGCGACCCCACAGGACAGAGCAGAACTGCCTCATCGAGTTTCCAAAGAGCGCCAGGTGGATACGAACTGCCGACCCCTTGGTTAGCACCTGTAGCACTTAACCACTGCACCACCACGCTTTCCAAAATCTTAACACACATTGTTATGTGAGCCTAACTGCTCTCCCTATAACGTGACAGCACACTCCTCTCCACCCTGTATTTCCTGTGTCCACACTCCTCTCCACCCTGTATTTCCTGTGTCCATTCAACACGCTCCTGTCTCCCTCTGCCTCCTCATCTCGCCTCCAGACAGAGGCTAGCCACATAATCTCAATGTGTCTACTTGAGCTAAGAAGCACAAGCATCATTTCATGTCTTATAGCCCAGCCTAATCTTTGTCTGAAGAGTTGGCTTTAAGAACAGTTTTAGTTTTAGGCTAACAGAAAGTCCAGGGGCTATGACCTCTGGGGTTCCTTCAGTCTCAGTCAGACCACTAAGTCTGGTCTTTTTACTAGAATTTGAGGTCTGCATCCCACTTCTCCCCTGCTCCATCAGGGATTCTCTGCTGTGTTCCCTGTCAGGGCAGTCATTGATGGTAGCCAGGCCACCATCTAGTTCTTCTGGCCTCAGTCTCTGGTTTATGTGGCCCTTTTGTCCCTTGAGCTCGTATTTTCCTTTTGTCTTTGGTGTTCTTCATTCTCCTTTGCTGCAGGTGGGTTGTGATCAATTGATGCATCTTAGATGGCTGCTAGCTAGCTTTTAAGACATCAGATGCCACTCCCCAAACTGGGATGCAGAATGTTTTAATACACTTTGTTATGCCAACTGACCTAGATGTCCCCTGCAACCATGGTCCCCAGACCCCTGCCACTCTGTCCCTTGAAGTGTTTGGTTATATTCAGGAAACTTATCTTTTGGATTAGTCCCCTGTATTGTCTTGTTCTTCCCTTCACCTAAAATAATTCCTGTTTACTATCTAATTAGCAAATACCCCTCTGCCTCCCTCCCCATCCTTGTAATCATCACAAAATGTTTTCTTCTGTGTTTAAAGCTTTTCTTCAGTTCTTCTTATAACAGTGGTCTCATACAATATTTGTTCTTTTGTGACTAATTTCACTCAGCTTAATGCCTTCCAGATTGCTCCAAGTTATGATATGTTTCACGGACTTGTCATCATTCTTTATCACTGTACAGTATTTCATTATGTGAACATACCATAATTTATCTATCCATTCATCTGTTGATGGGCACCTTGGTTGTTTCCACCTTTTTGGTACTGTAAAGAGGGCTGCAATGAACATGGGTGTGTATATACCTATTTGTGTGAAGGCTCTTATTTCTCTAGGATATATTCCAAAGAGTGGGACTGCTAGATCATATGGTACTTCTAAGGAAGGACCAAATCCATTTCTAAGGTGGCTGCGCCATTTTACATTCCCACCAGCAGTGTATAAGTGTTCCAGTCTCTCCACAACCTCTCCAGTATTTATTATTTTGTGTTTTTTGGATTAACACCAGCCTTGTTGGGGTGAGATGGTATCTCAATGTAGTTTTGATTTGCATTTCTCTAATGGCTAACAATCGTGAGCATTTTCGCATGTACCTGTTAGCTGCCTGAATGTCTTCTTTGGTAAAATACCTGTTCATATCCTTTGCCCGTTTTTTAATTGCACTGTCTCTTTGTTGTTGAGGTCCTGCAGTATTTTGTAGATTTTAGAGATTAGACACTGATCACATCTGTCATAGCCAGGAATTTTTTCCCAGTCCGTAGGTTGTCTTTTTACTCTTTTGGTGAAGTCTTTGGATAAGCACAGGTGTTTGATTTTTAGGAGCTCCCAGTTATCTAGTTTCTCTTCTGGTGTTTGTGCATTGTTATTAATGTTTTGTATACTGCTTATGCCACGTATTAGGGCTCCTTGCATTGTCCCTATTTTTTCTTCCATAATCTTTATTGTTTCAGATCTTTAGGTCGTTGGATCCATTTTGAGTTAATTCTTGTGCATGGTGTGAGGTATGGGTCTTGTTTCATTTTTCTGCAAATGGACACCCAGTTATGCCAGCACCATTTGTTAAAGAGACTGTCTTTTCCCCATTTAACAGACTTTGGACCTTTGTGTTTTGACATTCTTGGATGTGCGCCATCCTAATCACCATGTTGTTATATGTCATCGAGTGGATTCTGACTCATACTTACCCTACAGGACAGAGGAGAACTGCCCCTGTACAATTTCCTAGGCTGAAATCTTTTCAGGAGCAGATCACCAGGTCTTTTCTACCGTGGAGGAGTCGGTGGGTTCGAACCTCCAACCTTTTGGTTAGCAGCTGAGCACTTAACCATAGCACCATTAGGGCTCCTTCTAAACCACCACAGTAACATGCAATTACAAATAAAGTAGACCTCATGGATCATCCATGCCAATATTTTTCAAGAAAGACAATTAAATGTATGTGTGTGCATGGAGGGGCCGTACTAACAACAGATTCACCAACTATTTATATATTAATTTCCTTAAGGGCAGACAATAGCTATTATCATTTCTAGTTAACTCATACTGTAGAAAAAGCCATGCAACACATTTATGCATTTTCCTACTATTAAATCAAGCAAATATTTTAAAGTACAAAATGATTACAACCATGTCAAAATTCTATGTATAAAGAACTGACTGAAAAACATCAAAATATTAAGAAATCTTGTTTATTTCAGTGGTGGAACTTCCTCCAATCTCACAGTGAGCATTCTTGCTTTACTAACTAAAAAAGCAGCACTTAAAATCTGAAAAAAATTAAGAGCAAAATGTTTTAAGTTGACCTTAATCCTACCATCCTAGCATAAAAACTAGTCTTAATTCTTTGCATTGTTAGCTGCCATCAACCCTGACTCATGTGACCCCATGCACAATGGAATCAGGCCTCTGTGATTCAGAGTTTTCACTGGCTGATTTTTTGAAAATAGACCCACCAGGTCTTCCTGCCTACTCTACTTCAGCGGGAAGCTCCGTGGAAATCTGTTCCACATCCTAGCAGCACGCAAGCCTCCAACGACAGGCGGGAGCTAAGTGTGCTTGAGGTGCACTGTCCAAGACTGAATGCACGTTTCCCACATAAAAGGCGGTAAAACCTTCCAGTTTTTATCCACAGGCTTTGATGTTAGGTGCCATCAAGTCAGTTCCGACTCACAGCGTCCCTATGTGCAAAAGAATGAAACACGGCCTGGTTACTCACACACAGACCTCATATTTATAATTGGTCAACACCTCATTCTGTATCTCAAAGCTTCATTTTCACTAATCCAAGTTCCTACAACATTATGGTGATCATTTTAAACTGCTGTATAATATTCTCCTGAACCGCTCTATACATGTATTATTTATTTATTTTCTTCCAAAAATTTTTCTTGAGTGGTTACAGAGCAAACAGCATGGACATTTTTTTTGTTTGCCAGGTTCTACAAACCTGGATTATGCCAATTTGGAATGAATAAAAGAATGTATCAGTTCTTCAGCTATTTCAGATTGAAATGTTATCTCATCGGTATTTTTCATTTCAGAGTTCAAATTTTTTATTCCTTATTTACTACCAGTCATTTCGTCTTGGAGCCCTGGTGGCAGAGTGGTTAAAAGCTTGGCTGCTAACCGAAAGGTCAGCAGTTCAAATCCACCAGCTGCTCCTTGTCATCAGTGTTCTTTGAACATCTATCCATTGAAAGCTAGATGCAGTTTAGCTGTGTAAGTTTTAATCTGTGATTTTAATTAACTTTTTTTTACACTTCATTTCCTTCATTTTTTAAATACATACTTCAATTTTTTCTGACCACTTTTACTTTGTAATTTTTCTCCTTGCTACAATTGTAAAAAAAAAAATAAAAACCATCACCTTGCCATTTTCTAAGTTTTTTCTGTTTTAGATTTATACTTTAATCCTTGCATTATATGACACGACTACTCAAGTTTGTTTTTTACATCAGTTACCTCAAACCTGAATACAATTTAAAACATTAAGAACTTTTAAAAATGTTCAGTAATGAAGTTGACATACTTTAGAATCCCATATCATCAAAGAGACTCGACAGCAGTGGAATCATCAAAGAATCGCTGAACTGGGATCTAGAATTTAAAAGTATTTTTCTAATTCTTTAAAAACCAATCATCGACATCTAATAAATACGGTAACTACTAAGTAGACTCTCACCCTTTGAGAACAGGTAACATTTACCGAAGAAGTGCTTTTTTCAAAGAAAAAATGAGATTGAAACAACAATCCTTACCCTCATACCACTCAATAGCAAGGCCATCTGTGAGAAGGGCAGGCAAGTTGTCTCTCTGGGTAGCAGAGCACTCTTCTTGCCACCACACTCCAGAGAAAATGCACAAGTGCAATTTTAAAAATAACTGCATCAGGATCTTAAGCAGTAATTTTCTTAGTCTCAAAAACACTTAGTCATATAGCAGTACTTATACTGGAACTAAGCCATACTAAAAGATAACATGCTTCAAATATTGGTTCAGTCTCTGGGTTAATAATATTCACCTTTGGTGTTAGTCACTTGAAAGGGATTATGTCGTAACTAGAAGCATTTTCTTAAATGTGTATCTTTAGAGTGCTTTCTTTCAAACACAGGAAGTACACCCTCTTGTACAAAAGCAATTACTAAGTCAAATGGTGAAGAACTCCAAGGTCTACGCTGAGGAAAATGTGTTCAGGTTTATCAGACGATGGATGATCTGTACTTAACTAAAGAAATAAACTTTTTGTAACATAATTTTTGGCCTTGGTGGAAAAAATCATTGTAAGTATAAGACAACTAACTAGCAATTCTCTAAAATAAGGAAAAAGCCAATGCTGGCCTTAATCTATCTTCTCTGTGGGATCAATCTCAAATGGGACACAACTGACCTCTTTACAATCTCAGTATTACCCTTAGTACTTTATTTGACATTGCAATCATTATTTTTTCTTTTTTTATTGTGGTGAAAACACACACACCAAAATATCTGCCAACACAACTTCCATATTTACAACTCGATGATACTGATTACATTTTTCATGTTGTGCCACCATTATCGCTATTCTCATCCAAAATATCCAGCCACCACTGACATAAACTCAATGTCCCCCAAAACAAAAACTCCTCTTTCCTTCCTCCTTCCCAATCCTGGTAACCATTTATAATCTTTGGTTTCTATATATTTGCTTATTTTATAAGTGAGATCATACAGTATTTGTCCTGTTGTGACTGACTTATTTTGCCCAGCATAAAGCACAATGTTTTCCAAGTTCGTCCATGTTGTGGCATGTATCTTTTCTCTTTACAGCTGCGTAATATTCCATTGTATGTATATACCACATTTTGTTTATCCATTCATCTGCTGATGGACATTGCAGTTGTTTCTACCTTTTGGCTACTGTGAACAGTGCTGCAATGAACACTGGAGTACAGGCTTCTATTTGCATTCCTGCCTTTACTTCTTTTGGGTACATACCTAGGACTGGTATTGCTGGGTCATATGGTAATTCTATGTCCAATTTGCTGAGGAACCACCAAACTGTTTTTCATAGTGGCTACACCATTTTATATTACCCCCAGCAATGGATAAGGGTTTCTCCATGACCTTGCCAACACCTGTTATTTCCTATTATTTTTTTTGTTGGTTGTTTTTCTTTTTTTTTTTTAACTTTAAATCATTGCTATTCAAATGGGAATGAGGTGATAATCTCATTGTGGTTTTGATTTACATCTCCCTAATGGCTACAGGGTCACTATCAGTCCGAATCCACTCAAAGGCAGTGGTTTTTGGTTAATGGCTAAGTGGAAACCCTGGTGGGCAGTGGTTAAGTGCTATGGCTGCCAACAACAACAACAAAGTCTGCAGTTCGAATCCACCAGGCACTCCTTGGAATCTCTATGGGGCAGTTCTGCTCGGTCCTATAGGGTCACTATGAATCGGAATCAACTCAACGGCGACGGGTTTGGTTTTTGTTTTTAATGGCTAATTGGAAACCCTGGTGGAGTAGTGGTTAAGAACTACAGATGCTAACCAAAAGGTCAGCAGTTCAAATCCACCAGGTGCTCCTTAGAAATCCTACAGGGCAGTTCTACCCTGTCCTATAGGGTCGCTATGAGTAGGAACCGACTAGATGGCACCTAACAACAATGGCTAATGTTGAGCACCTTTTTCATGTGCTTGTTGGTCATCTGAATAGCCTCTTTAGTGAACTAAGTCCTTTGCCCATTTTTTTTGGCTGAGTTGTCTTTTTGTTAAGTTGTAGAAGTTTTATATATATTTAGGATATTAGGCCCGTATCTGATACATGGTTCCCCAAAATTTTCTCCCAATCTGTAGGTTGCCTTTTTATGTTGCTGATAAAGTCCTTTGATGTATAAAAAGTATTTAACTTCTGTGAGGTCCCAGCTGTATTTTGTCTTACGGTTTTAGTTTTCATATTTAGGTCCTTGATGAAATCTACATTTTTGAAAGTCATTTTACTCTCAAAAAATCTGATTATTAATTCTAATGTTCACTGGAACACCCGTCCAAGTAAATTTAACATTCCACATGGTATCATATAGGTGAATGCATCTTCTACCAATATAGCCATAAAGACCTGAGAAACAAAACTGAAAAAAATTCAATAATTAGGTTTTGAATTTTACTCTTCAGCAGAATTGAAAACTTTTTTAAAAGATAACTATCTTTGAAAGATAATAATCCTTGCAGGCAAGAGTAGTTTTTTCCCCAATATCATAATTTTATTTTGCTTCATATTTATGAAGGTAGTTTAATATATAATTTTCATAACTGTGGGGGAAAAAAAAAGGTTCAAGATAAACTACTTTATCAGGCCAGATTTTCTTAGTGTGGTACATAAGGCAAGGTATATTACTAGCACTGGAAGCAAATGAGTCTTGAGTCAATTACCTTCAACTATCAACCTTTCTTCATGCTACTTGTTTTTCATTAATTATATTGAACAGATGCCTCCAATATTTTAGCAAACATTCTGGCCTTCTTTGATGAAAATCTCTGTGATTACACTTTAAAGTAATACAACCTTCCATGTAATGTTCAAGGAACTAGTTTTTGCAAATAGAGTCTAACTAAAAAACAAACCAAAGTTGAGGATGGAGGATAATTCTAATTAAATCAAAAGAAAATACAGAAATTGTTCTTTCCATTTGTTTATGTCAAACAATTACCTTTTCCTCTTATCAAATGGGACTACCATTTTCTTTAAAGTCCTATGTCTTACACGCAAAAGACTAGTTTTATATGTGAATGAATTAAATACTCCCAATCATGGGGGGGGGAGGTTAATCTAATAAAGAACAGAGAAATGTTGCCATATATGTAGTTGTTTAAAAGCTCTTACCAAATAAAATAAAAACTCTTACCAGAATAAACCATAATGAACAAGATTCAACTCTGGGTGTTTCCTCCCTCATCTGTAAAAGGCGATTGGCCTAGGTGGTCTTTAAGGTTCCTTTCATCACTAAAATTCTACTCCATTGTAAAGCACTCCTTATCATACATACTTATCGGTTGCCACCAAGTTGACTGCCACTCAGGGCAACCCCATGTGTCAGAGTGGAACTGTGCTCCACAGGGTTTTCAGTGGCTGATTTTTCAAAAGTTGATCACCAAATCTTTCTTTTCTGCTTCTGGTTGAACACTCAAAGTGTCAACCTTTTGGTTAGCAGTCCTCAGGGACTCCAAGCACTCCCTTAAGCCTCTTTTATTAAGAGTCAGAACCACTCAAAGGAAATAGAGAGTGGGCATTACTGCCAGTAGAAGATGGATGGTAGAGAAAGAAAAGTCACTTTATCACCACTAACACAAATGTTCTAAAACCTTTTCTATCTATCTAGAGTTTACTACAAGGCCAACTTCCTGGCTAATTGAAAACCCTGCTATTAATTAGAGCAAAAAAAAAAAAAAACTAACAAATCTCTATCCATCAAAATAAGACAACGCCGTTCAGGCAAAGCAAAATACTGAAAAATAATGCATATACAACACTGGTTGAATGACTTACAAAAATAAATGTACACTAGTATGTGAACTATACTTTTGTTTTCCAAAAGCAATTTAGAACATCAATTCTCAATCTGCTCTCAGCCTCAACACCAGAAAGGTAAAAATTCCAAGCTACAGTAGTAACAAAGTGACTAAAGCAGAGGTGGGGACAGGGAGTGCCAGAGCACAGGGGAACTGGTTCTGTATAGTTTAGAAAACACTCAGACTTATACACACATCCCTGTCAACTGCCTTGTTCATCCATTCCAAACCAAAATACCAATATATAATTTAGGCAAGAGTAACATTTTACCTGTGGCGAAATTAAACAGTTAACCCCAGCTTGTTCTTTACAGTTCTTTCAGATCCCATCTCCCAGCTATTTACTGGCATTCAGAGATTTCTATTTCAGTCTGTCTACCATTTCTGCTCCAGAAGCTGGAAAACAAACAAACGAATAACTAAATCTTCTCCCTTTCTAGTTCTAGCTCAATTCAAACTTCGCTTTTGTAGGAGAATGCAGGTTGAGGGCTTTGTCAAACAAGTATGGTAATGAGAAATGAATAAATAAAAAAGTGAAAGTAGAAATAAAGAGAAATGGGTCCAAAGTAGAAAGACAAAAGTAAAAAAAATGTTTCACCTGCCACACGTAACTTTTCCTATCTCTCCTCTGCACCCTCAAAATGACCCTCATCCAAATCCAGTGTCTCCTGTTTTCCTAGCTTATCTCCTTCAAACTACGGATTAAAAACAAAAGAAAAACCCACTGGCGTTAAGTCGACTCACAGCGACTCTATAGGACAGATCAGAACTGCCCTATAGGGTTTCCAAGGACTGGCTGGTCAATTTGAGCTGCTGACCTTCTCATTAGCAGCTGAGCTCTTAACCAACAAAGGACAAAAGATATCCCACAGGTAACTCTGACAAACCTGAATACAATGTGATAGGGAAAAGACTAGCTGCCATAAAGTGGGGGTGGAGGTGGGGGGGAAGGCACCAGACTGGTAATACAAATGTTATCCCATGCAAACATTCCTCCAGTGCCCATCATTTTTTCTATAGCACGAGTTTCATCTTGGCCCCATTGCCACTTTTTGCAGACACAGAACTCTTGGTATTGATGGAAAAAACAAAGGGGGTTGGAGGGTCTGCGTATCTGTATTCAGGACTATTCATCTTTTTTTTCTCATTAACTCAATCTAAAACCAACTGTATTACTGCTTCACGTCTTGGAGATCAAGAAAAACACACACACAAACAGGTTTGCCTGTGGAAGCTATGATGATGGGGGAAAAAAAAAGGCCTTTAGTAAGCTGTAATGAAAAATATATTATAGAACTTGGTCTCTAGATCATGATTTACACTAAGACTACACAGAAAATGAACTGTGGCTTTCATCTCACAAGTATTATTGGAGCCGCAAATGTAGTTAGCCATATCCAAATTAAAAAACAACTACTATTTCCTCCTCCAGGACTAAGTGGGACAACAGTATGTGACATGAGTAGGAAGCCTTCAAGCAATAAAGATAAAAATAATGCTTCATTTTATAGAATTGTTGATTCCACAGTTCGGTCTGGCTCCAGTTTACCTGTACCACTTTTCCATGATTAACACTACCTCAGCGAAGTGGGCTGTGAAGCATGACTACAACATTACACTTAGGAGAAGCCTGGGCAAACTCAATTTTAGGCACTATGGTCAAGTTGCTTTATCTTTCTGGGATTCGGGTTTCAATCTTAAGACTGAGAACAAATGTTTCATAAGCTCGTTAAGAGAATTATGTATGTGAAAGTATGATGAAAATAATATTCTATAATATGCCTCCCCCACCTGTTTGTTCGCAATTTTCAAATTACTTTTATGGAAATGAGCCAAACGATCATTTTAATTAAACACACACACACTCTCTCATAAAAATGTATTACCCACTTCATACAGGAATTTAATCCTGGTCAAAATATTTTCCAGCTCATCTAATTAGGAGGCTGTTTACTTTTTCCATACTCATATAACAAATGTTAAAATTAAGTAAAGCCTTAATGGCTGTATTTTATTTATAGAGCTTGTAGAGCAATGGAAAGCAGCATACCTAGGTAAAGAACTCCTTTGAAAAAAATTCTGGCTATCAAACAACATTCTCTACAAGTTTGGAAAGACCTGAAAGCACAAAGCCAAAAATCGTATCTAAGTTAAACCACTGCTGAAGTCATACTACAAAGACTGTTTATCTACTGCAACTAAGTCAGCAAGTTGATACTATTTACTTCTTCCAATCTGTAGAGGGAAACATGGAGGGACAGTTCTACAGATATACTAGTAATGCTACTGACTACAGAACCATGCCTGAGACAAAACTGCTTTCACTCACAACAAATTTTTAAACAATCAACAAATGAGGTCGAGGTTTACTGCAATAAAATAACCTGGCTTCAATGTAACCCTAAAGTATAGCTTAAAAAATTTTTTTTGACTACTCAATAACATAAAAACTATACTCACCATAGTCTAAAAATACACTTGGATTCTCCCCACTTGGAACACTTACCATTAAAAAAAGACACTGTTAATTCTTGATAGGATACCATAATCATGGCCTCAGCATTTTTTAACACAATGACCTCTTATAGAATGCTTTCAACATCAACTATCTAAATGTCTCACTCAGATCAGGCATCTTCAGGCAGGTAGAAGGTAGATTTTTATATTATCATTCCTTCTTATAATTAAAGAAAGTATCAGCTATTATCAAATAATTATTTCTAATAGGAGCCCTGGTGGCACAGTGGCTAAAGCACTCACCTGCTAACCAAAAGGTCAGCTGCTCCATGGGCTAAAGAAGTGGCTGTCTGCTTTCTAAAGATTACAGCCTTGGAAACTCTATGAGGGCAGTTCTACTCTGTTCTACTGGGTTGCAATCTGTTGAAATGACTCAAAGGCAATGGGTTTTATTGGTTTATCTCTAACAAGTATCTTAAAAAAACTATTACTATAATGGAAAAAAATTAAACTCTCAAAAATTTGTACAATTTCTACTCAGAAGCCACCACATCGAAGAGTATCATATAGTTTTCACTCAGTGGTGCTACTGGACATACAAATACTAACAGTGAAAAGAGAACTTTTGTTTCACTAGATTACAGAGAAGACCATTTCAAGTCATGCATCCTAACACATCCCACATATCTAAAAAGCTGTCTTCAAATAATTTACTTTGGAAGGTTAATATAGTTCCAAAAAATTTGGTGTATTTACAAGCTAACATCAGAATGACAACTATGTTATGATACTCCCCCACAAAAAGGATCCATTCCATTGGAACCTTTATGTAATACCTAACTTCAAATACTACGTTCATCTTTTTGGCTGTCAGAACTCAAACCTAAACATGCTGACTGAGCAATGCAGATCTGAGAATAAGTGATTAGCCTCACTATACCTTAGTTTTACAAAGATGTGGAAAACAACATTTACCACCCCACTTTAGTCTCCAACACAAACTCTCTACTTCCACAGTCCACCTCCTTACTGACTACCATGCCATGCTTGTCTCTCCAACTGAATTCAAAGCTCCTTGAAAACAGGCTTTGTTATTCTTTGTTGCTTTTCACTCCCCGCATAAGAGTAAGCAATCCTGGATAGTCAACAGATCTCCAATACTTAAACACAAAGTACTAATTTATGATGAAATTGTATAATCTTGCAAGATTAGAAGTGACCTTAGAACATTTGTTTTAACTCCTTATACAAAGGAAAATGAGGACCAAGTGATGTAATTGCTCCAAGTTCAGTCACAACTACTAATTCTGTGGCAGAAACAGGACTAGTATCCAGGTCTAACTCGCAGCTCAGTGGCCTTTCAATTACATCATTACCTCTCTCCAATGTTTTCTACACAAATGACTAGTCGTCTAGCAAAGTCTTTATACAGAGCAAGTACTGAACCCTAAAACTCCATAAAATGATTATTTATAGTACCTAGAAATTAAGCCCTTGGCAATATATTCTAAGTTTTTAACAGCCTAATCTTTAAACCTTTGAAATACATACCAACCTTATCTAATTGAAGAACTTTAAAATTAAGGGTCAAGAAAGAAAAGATTCAGTACACTGCTATCCATTAAAATTCAGCTCCAATAGATGATGTGCCACCTCATCAACTGGTAGTGGAGTTTTGCCCAGACTTGGGATAAATAAATCTGAATTTGACTCACTTAAATTCCTATTATTCACAGCAGCTTCTTAAAAAGTCCGTCTCGGGAGCATATGCATCAAATTCATAATCCTGATTTTCACATTAAACCACAAACGAGTCAGCGTAACAGCTCTCCTGTAACTCTTTTCACTAACACAACATACTAACATGATATCGCACTATTTTATATTAAAATGAAATGCTGCAAAGGTAATTTTGAAAAGGGAAGTTAAAATGTTCATAGAGATCAGCATTTTCTATACATTAGAAAACGGGGTTCTAAGAAATACAACACAGCTGAACAAGTAATAGATAATCTATTAAGCTACCTGTTTCACCAACACCCAAGGAAAAACTAGAATTAGTACAAAATTAAAGTTTAGCGTTATTAAGTGGGCTATGACATTTCACTTTCAACATCTGTGAAATTATTTATTTACACACTAAGCAGTGTCTGCAATACACTGTCTGGAATGAACTCTATCAACAGCTATCATTACTACTACTACTACTTGCAGCCACAGAAATACAATTAAGTAACTTTTTCAAAAAAGACCCAGGATATAAAACTTGCCGTCCTTCCAGTTCATCATTTTAAAAAACAAATGGCAAAACAGCAAGTATGTTCAGCTTAGGAAAGGGTTCACACTACCCAATTTGAATCAGCGTATAAATCATAAATTAAGCCGACACTTGATTTCCAATTCAATAGCTCCTTATGCAGTGTGACTCACCAAATTCTCCATTTTTTCCAACTATGAAGAATTAGTTACTCCTCCTCATAACTACCGTGACCTTCGCAGAAACTGGGTTAGAGACTTATGTATAAGATGTTTAATACAAACCACCCAGGATAGTGCTAAAGCTCTATGACCTTTAGACAGGTTCTGGGATCTGGCCTACTTGCTTGCCTTTGGGGACTCTCTGCACAACGCTGAATCTAAAAATTATGCCTGAACACAAGTAAAAAGCAGCTTACCCACCTCACAGTGGAGGCCTAGGCCCCATTCCCGGGCTGCAGAACCCAAGTCCCTTTACCTGAATCTCAACACCGTCCCTGACCCTGATATACAGGGTCTCCGCTCCCCCTGCCACCCCGCCCGGCGCCGAGGGCCGGAGCCTCAGAACCCCCTGAGTCGGGGGAACGGCGCCATTTTAGGCGGCGGCGGCGACAACCAATCCTTCAGCGAGAGACAGGGGGCGCCGGGTCGCTCGGGAGCCGCCGCCGGGCCGCGCCGGGCGCCGGACTGGGAGGCTCGGGGGGCTCTGGCCGGCGGCCTCCGCCATGTTGCACCCTCCCCACAGGCACCCCTTCTTGGCAAGATCGGCCCCGCGGCAGCACCCGCAGCTGGAGTGCAGCTCACCTTCTCGCAGAGGCTCTTGACCTGGGACTCGGACAGCTGCTTGCACTCGTTCAGCTGCTCGATCCACTGGTCTAGCTCCTTGGTGAACACCTTCTCGTCCATGATGCCACCCGCCCGAACCGGCTGCCTCTCCGCCCTACTCCCGCGCCGCCGCCCGCACACGGGCCACACGCACACGCCGCCGCCGGTTGCCGGAGTACTACTGTGGCTACTGGCGGTTGCTCGGCGCTAGCGCTGGCCCACTGGGTGGCCCCGCAATGCTCGGCCACCGGCCGCTGCTCCTCCTCCGCTGGCTCTAGCTCCGGAGCTCGGCTCTCTGTAATGGCGGCCGCCCGGCGTGGTGACGTCACGCCCGGCGTCAGAAGGCGGCGGGTGCGGAAGAAAAAAAGCGCCGGGACACGAGCGGCGCAACTGCAGATCAGATCCTGGTCTACCGCAAGAACCGAGTCAGAGGGGACGGAAACTAGGAGCCAACGCGCAGGCGCATTCTAGCCGGCTAGTAACTGACGCACCTTCTCTTTTAGGGCGTGGTCTCCCAGAAGGGAAGGCTCGCGGGGTGGTGGGATAAAAAAAAACCGAATCCGCGCAAGCGCTGTGCCTGCAGCTGTGAATCGGGATTATCTCCGAACGCTACGCCCTACGAGACGCCCGCGCGAGCTTCGCGCAGGCGCAGTCCTCGTAGAAGGGGGCTTCCTAGCTGAGACTTTTCACTTGGGGAGGCCTGGTAAAACGTGTTAGTTCTTCACCTGGGGATTGGGATCCAGATCATGGAAACGAGAAGGCGACCCCATGGCTCCTCCATGGTTCAACAGCACTGGAATTGCGTGGGATTCACACATCTCTGGGGGCAGGGACAGGGCACCCACTCACTGGCACCCTGGTTGGAGTGACCACCCCGCCCCTGGGCGCGGCTCACCCCTTGTAATTAGGTCACACGTGGGCGGAGGAGAGTGTACCTGCGGAAAGCACCTGACTTCCGCCACACACCTGTCCCTGGGCCCGGGCACTCGTTGGGCGCAGTGATGGAGGCTAAGGCTTGGGGCTTCTCTCGCTCTCGCACGGCCTTTCCTGTTGTCGCCTGCTCCAGGTGTGCCTCCTCCTCCGACTCCAGTTTCCCCGGTAATGAGAGACCCCAGCCGCTGCCTGCCTGGCCTCCTTTCTAGAGGGACACACCGGTCCTGACCGTGTCCCAGTGGTGGTAGAAGCAGCTGTGATTCGCATTTTAAAGCAAACTCCAATACCATAGAATCGGACCTCTGTCTAGTTTATGAATCTCTGGTGTTTGCGAAAACGTTTTCATATTCCACAGAGCACTAACTCTACGTAGAGTGCCAGATACCATGCCTGGAAATAGAGGGGTCATTCAAACAGAAGGTACCCTTTGTTAGAGAAGGTCACATTCTTCCAATAGTATTAGCTTAAATTGGTTTGGGGATAAGCAGAAGAGCGTTTATGATGCTTCCAGGATCTGAGAGGTAGAAGCTTTTCGAAGGGCATTCAACCATAAAGGACAAGGCAAGGGCTGAGCCTGGTCTCGTGTCTTCTAGACCCCTAGCCCCAATTGCAGTGGACCTGGCTAAACGATGTAGTTGGGCAGAACGCTAGCTCTGTGTCTCAGAGGGCCTCATCTTGACCAATAGGCTGAAGAAGGCCCTGGAGGCCTTATCAGCTAATAAACCAAAAAAAACCCATTGCCATCGAGTCGATTCCGACTCATAGCTACCTTATAGGACAGAGTAGAACTGCCGCATAGAGTTTCCAAGGAGCGCCTGGCGGATTTGAACTGCCAGCCTCTCAGCAGCCGTAGCACTTAATCACTATGCCAGCAGGGTTTCCATTAATGGCAGGACTGAAAATCCGCCGTCGTCCAAGACAACCTGCTTGACGAGGCCCGCTGGCTTGGCCTCCCCCAACTGGAGATAGCAATTCTGCTCTCCCTTCCTACCTCCCTATCCCCCGCCAGCGCGCCCGAAAGAAAGTCCCTCAGATCTATTCCCCAGAAGGCTTATCACATACTTAATTTACCAGGCTGGAAAAAAAGCTCTTTTAGTTCAAATTCTGACCCTGTTTTGCAGTTAACATCCCAAAATAATAGAGGAACAAATTAAGGCCATGTGGAATGATTATAAAGCCATACCCAGTGTGCCGTCTCATCTTATTATTTACCCCTGCCCCGTACTTGTGGGAGAACTAGTCCTGTATAATAGGTCAAGAAGCAGTTGGGCACTCAGAAAAGAGAAGGGATTTGCCCAAGGTAGTGGCCAGGATTTAAAACTTGATTCTACCAAGTGCAAGGTCTTGGTCACAGTTATACAACTGACCTTCCAAGGACTGAAATATGGAATGGGATCAATCTAATTTTCCTTTGCTTGGGTTTTCTACCTAGAAAGGTGGTGGTGATATTAGTTTGATAGATTAATAAGTATTGAGCACTCACTATGTACTAAGGTCATGATGAGTTTTTCCAAAGCACTTTGAGCTCCTTAGTGGAAGTATTAATGGAAGTGTTATTTTCTCTTGATGCAGATGACTTGGCTCACCACCACCACGAAATGGAGAGAAGATATAATTATATGTACTTAAAACATCCTGCCAAATAATTAGATGCCATGACTTAACTTCTTAAGGAATGAATTCTAGGAAGCTCTCATTAGCATTCAGGCAGTGAAGTAAAGCATACATGATTATAAACAATACAGAACTAAAGTAAACCAAATATCTTTTCCTTTAAAAGAAAGGAACATTTTTTCCTTTAGAAGAAATCTGGAATGTTTTCTTACTCTGTAGCACTCAAAATAACCAATGGATTTGACAATTCAGCTTAAATAATCTGGTCTTAACTAATGTGAATTTACTGACTGAATTCTAGAGCTGAGGAATACTTGAAACAAAAATTTAAAGAAAACCAAAAAAGAATTGTTCTTTTACTTACTTGGCAAAAACCAGAAAGGGAATAAAGCAAATATGCTTGGAGAAAGAATCTCTGCTCAGATGGCAAATTCAGTATACATCGAGTCTGAGTGTTGCCTATGATGTTTTAAACATAGCTATAAATAAAAATCATCTGATGATGGGGCTGGGTAGGGGGAGGATAACCTTGAGCAACTAGTTTTATAATAGGTACTCTCAGCCAAGATATAAAAATTTATATTAAACATGGAGAAGGAACAAGATGTATCTTATTTCTAAGCAATTCTCTTGGCCTTTCGTTAGCTTTATTTTGTTGTTCTTTCCAGCTCCCTGATTTCTAAACTTACCGAGACAGAAAGTAGATCAGTGTAGGTAAGAAAAGGCACTGGGGTCGGATGGACGTAGGTTTGAATTCTGGTTCCCACCTTCCCAGCTGTGTGACCTTTGCAAGTCACCTAACTTTTTCTGAATTTCAGTTTCTCTCATCTACAAAGTGGGGATAACTGTAGTAGCCAAATAATAGGATTCTGCTGAGAATTAAATGAAATTGTGCCTGTAAAACACCAACACAGTATATAATAAATGTCCAAATAAGTATTAGATATTATTATCTCCAAGTCGTCTCTGATTGGAGCCCCTCAGTGTCTGTTTTTTACACAGTGAACAGAACATGTTTTTGTTAGCTGCCGCTGAGTTGGCCCCAACTCATGGCAACCCCATGTGTTACAGAGTAGAACTGTCCCATAAGGTTTTCTTGGCTGTAATCTTTATGAACTCATAGTGAGTCAGAATCGACTCACTGGCAGTGGGTTTGGTTTTTGTTTGTTTGGTTTAATTTTTATGGAAGCAGTTTGCCAGGCCTTTCTTCTCCAGAGCTGCTGGGTGAGTTTGAACAACCAACTCTTAGGTTAGCAACCGATTATAAACTGCTTGCGCCACACACTCCTTGCATAGAAGATAAGGATATCAAAAACATCATATAGAGACAAGGCTATAGGCTGAAGTGGGGATGGCGGAGGAGCTTAAAGGGAAAAGAGTTGGAGATGGAGCAAAAAGCACACCCCTACTCTCCCTTTACCATCAAGCAGACATTCAAAAAGCTTGTATAGAGAGAAAGTCACTTAGGAATAAATCCAAGATCTAATACAGCTGGTGAATGTCATGCTCCTGTCAGCTCAGAATCTTATATCTGAGAAAGGTGCCATATTTGAAAAGGATAACATGCCCTCTGCACTGAGGCCTTCTATTCTTCCAGAAGCCCCCAGAATAAAGGCCTGAGCAGTCAGCACCTTAGTGGCTCTGCCCAGGAAAAGCCAGCCGTGTTTTGGCCATCTGGACCTGCCAACTACCAGAACATTTCTGCATTCATCATACGCAACGATGCCTGCAATTTTTTGGTATCTATCATTATTCCTTTCCTTTGTGGTTTTCAGAAAAATTAAGGTTATATCTCCCTTTCACCCGGAATTAGAATTTTACAAATGTGGCTAAAATTCTGTGGCTAGGAACTTTGCCACTGGTATTATGCAGCCCTTCCCCCTAGCTATTGCAGTTTGGCTACAGAAGAAAGAGAGAGAAATGATCTTGTACCCTGATGATGCCCAGTTCGCCCAGATGCCATCTTCAGAGGGAAATTTTTTTTTTCTCTGTTGCAGAAAAATAAACTCTGAAGTGGAAGGCAAAGTTCATCACTTCAGAAGGCTGGTAAACTTAAGAATACTGTCACCAACTCTGCAGCTATTAAAAATTCTATCATAGAAGAGTGATTATTGACATAGGACATTATTCACAATATGTTGTTAAGCAAAAAAGTACCTTTAAAACATTATGTATGCTATAACCCCAATTTTATTAAGAATCTATTATAAATATATGGTTATAGATTATGGAAAAATGCACAGCAAAGTATTAATAGTGACTGTTTCTGGTGTGTTGGATTGTATTTTATTTTCTTTTTGTTTATTGATACTTCTGTAATGAATACATATTACTTTTATATTTGTGGAAAAAATCTTTCAAATATTGGAGTAAGCATGACAAGGCACTTATTGGGGAATCAGAGGCCTAAAGAACACATAGCCAGCAGTTCTACTACATATTCCACTGTGCCCTGGAATACAGGTAGTCCAATGACTCTTGTAAATCAGTTTGGACGTAAGTCGAATATGTCATTTTTTTTAGTTTTCACTATTACCTTTTATTACCAGTATCTTTATAAATCATAACAGTGAACATCTGTGAGTGAATATCGAGGATAACAACATCAGCAAATTATGCACTGCAATATTGTATGTAGTACATATTACTAAAGATAATATGTACAAAAAAAAACCCCACAGACAGTTTTAAGTACAGTTCTTTGTAATTCAAATGCATCCTAAATCAGGGACTACCTGTATTACTTAAGAGTCCCTGCTTCCCGCTCCCCCCCCCCCTTTTTTTAATTGTGCTTTAGGTGAAAGTTTATAGTTCAGGTTAGTTTCTTATACAAAAATTTATACACACATTGTTATGTGACCCTAGTTGCTTTCCCTCTAATATGACAGTGCACTCTTCCTTTCCACCCTGGATTTCCCATGTCCATTCAACCAGCTCCTATTCCTTTTTGCGTTCTCATCTCACCTCCAGACAGGAGCTGCCCATTTAGTCTCATGTGTCTATTTCAGCTAAGAAGCACTCTCTTCATGAGGATCATTTTATGTCTCATAGTCCAGTCTAATCTTTGTCTGAAGAGTTGGCTTCAGGAATGGTTTCAGTTCTGGGTTAACAGAGAGTCCAGGGGCCATGTCTTCCAGGGTCCCTCCAGTCTCAGTCAGACCATTATGTCTGGTCTTTTCACTAGAATTTGAGTTCTGCACCCCACTTTTCTCCTGCTCTGTCAGGGACTCTCTATTGTGTTCCCTGTCAGGGCAGTCATTGGTGGTAGCTGGGCACCATCTAGTTTTTCTGGTCTCAGGCTGATGGAGTCTCTGGTTTATGTGGCCCTTTCTGTCTCTTGGGCTACTATTTTCCTTGTGTCTTTGGTATTCTTCATTCTCCTTTGCTCCAGGTGGTTTGGGGCCACTTGATGTGTCTTAAATGGCCATTCACTAGCTCTTAAGACCCCAGATGCCACTCACCAAAGTGGGATGCAGAACATTTTCTTAATAAACTTTGTTATGCCAGTTGACCTAGATGTCCCCTGAAAGGGTCCCTGCTTTCTTATGAGAAGACGTCTCAGCTCTCCCATGGTCTTCTCACTCAGTTTCCTCACAAAGCATTCCAATATGCCTTTTTCTCCTGCCTTCCCTCCTACTACAAGCCCTTCCCCTTAGCTCAGCCAGCCCTCTTTTTCTCCCAGACCCAAGCTGTGCTCATCTATTCCTACTTTCACCCCCTTGCTCACTCTGTTACTGAATTGTCCTGTCGTATCTATCAGAACCATACCTGTCATTCAAGATCAGTTCAAGCTGCACACACTCTGAAAAGCCTTCTCGAATGACTCCAGGTCTCTTTTGATTGGGGGTGCCTAGAAGATCAGCAGAAGAGACGCCAAGAATCAGGTGGAACAGCACAGAGACCCAGCCACTGTCAGTGCAGAGGGTGTGAATGGAGAAGGACTTGATGAGCCCATGTGGGTGTTCCCAAAGACTCTCAGAATTCAGAAATGCTGGCAGAAGGGGGCTTGTAGGGAGCCAAAGGGAAAATTCCTTTATATATATATATATATATATATATGTATTTTCCAGATTAACCAGTTTACCAGTGCTCTAGCTTGACTCTGGACAAGATTCAGAAATCAGATTTCACAAAACACGTAAATTTGCAAGCATAAAGGCATCCAAGCAGTGCTGTGAAATTCATTTGCAGGGAAAGACAGATGCATAGTGCTTCCCTGTCAAGTGGGAAGAAAGAAACTCTCCTCACAAGAGTGTATATTCTCTAAGAGACAGAGGGAACATGAACCAGGGAGACCCCTCAATTATCAGATACTTCTGTGCTCATCTTTAAATCCTGATTCTGGAGGATGGTAAAGGAGTTGGGTCCCCAAACAAAAGAAGGGACAGATAATGTGAATACACACACATAAACTAGCAGGTCAGTTAGTGCCTACAAGTTGATGGTTGCTTCTTAGAGGAGAAATGCTAATCAGATGTCTATATCTTTGGAGGAAGAGGAGATGAGCCTCTGTCAAGTAGTAAGGATAGTAAGGGCCAGCATTTACTAAGGCTTTACTATGTGCCAGATACTATTCTACATGCTTTACATGTATTGTGTCATTTATTCTTCACAACATATGAGATAGGTGCTATTATTCAAAATGAGAAGAAGCAGCTGTGAACATCGATTAATAATTGGAACGGGGAATGTACAGAGTATGAATCAAGGATAATTGGTGAAGTTGTCAAAAATGAAATGGAACAATTGAAGATCGATATCCTAGGCGCTAGTGAGCTGAAATGGACTGGTACTCGCCATTTTTAATTGAAGAATCATGTGGTCCACTGTGCCAGGAATGACAAAGTGAAAAGGAATAGTGTCACATTCATCATCAAAAAGAACATTTCAAGATCTATTCTGAAATACCGCACTGTCAGCATAGGATATTATCCATAAGCCTACGAGGAAGACCAGTTAATATGACTGTTATTAAAATTTGCACACCAATCAGTAATCCCAAAGATGAAGAAACTGAAGATTTTTACCAACTTCTGCAGTCTGAAATTGATCAAACATGCAATCAAGATATATTGATAATTACTGGTGATTGGAATGGGAAAGTTGGAAACAATGTCATTGGAAAATATGGCCTTGGTGACAGAAACAATGCTGGTGATCACATGATAGAAATCTGCAATACCAGCAACTTATTCATTGGAAATACTCTTTTCAACAACATAAACAGCAAGTACACAGGTGAACTTCACCTGATGGAGTACACAGGAATCAAATCAACTAAACCTGTGGAAAGAGACATTGGGAAAGCTAAATATCATCAGTTAGAACAAAGCCAGGTGCTGACTGTGGAACAGACCAAAAATTGCTCATATGCAAGTTCAAGTTGAAGCTGAAGAAAATTAAAACAAGCCTGCCAGAGCCAAGGTACCACCTTGAGGTATATCTCACCTGAATTTAGAGACTATCTGAAGAATAGACTTGATGCCCTGAACACTAATGACTGAAGACCAAACTGAGTTATGGAATGACATCAAGGACATCATACGTGAAGAAAGCAAAAGGTCATTAAACAGACAAAAAAAAAAAGACCAAAATGGATGTCAGAAGAGACCCTGAAACTTGTGTTTAAACATAGAGTAGCTAAAGTGAAAGGAAGAAATGATGGAGTAAAATAGCTGAACAGAAGATCATAAAGGGCGACTCGAGAAGACAAAGTATTACAGGCATACCTCGTTTTATTGCGCTTCACAGATATTGCATTTTTTTTTTTTTTTTTACAAATTGAAGGTTTGTAGTAACCCTACATTGAGCAAGTCTCTTGGCACCATTTTTCTAACAGCATGAGCTCACGTCACATCTCTGTGTCACATTTTGGTAATTCTTGAAATATTTCAAGCTTTTTCATTATTATTATATCTGTTAAGGTCACCTATTGTCAGCAATTTTTGATGTTACTATTGTAATTGTTTTGGGGCGCCACGAATTGTGCCCGTATAAGATGGTCAACTAAACTGATAAATGTGTGTGTTCTGACTGTTCCACTGACTGGCTGTTCCCCCATCCCTCTCCCTTTCCTTGGGCCTCCCTATTCCCTGAGACACAACAATATTGAAATTAGACCAATTAAAAACCCTACAATGGCTTCTAAGTGTTGCAGTGAAAGGAAGAGTCACACAACTCTCACTTTACATCAAAAGCTAAAAATTATTAAGCTTAGCGAGGAAGGCATGTCGAAAACCGTGAAAGGCAGAAAGCTAGGCCTCTTGTGTCAAACAGTTAGCCAAGTTGTGAATGTAAAGGAAAAGTTCCTAAAGGAAATGAAAAGTGCTTCTCCAGTGAACACACCAATGATAAGAAAGGGAAACAGCCTTATTACTTATATGGAGAAAGCTTAGTGATCTGGATAGATCAAACCAACTACAACATTCCCTTAAACCAAAGCCTAATCCAGAGCAAGACCCTAACTGTCTCCAATTTTATGAAGGCTAAGAGAGGTAAGGAAGCTGCTGAAGAAAAGTCTGAAGCTAGCAGAGGTTGGTTCATTAGGTTTAAAGAAAGAAGCTATCTCCATAACATAAAAGGGCAAAGTGAAGCAGCCAAGGGCTGATGTAGAAGCTGCAGCAAGTTATCCAGAAGATCTAGCTAAGATAATTGATGAACGTGGCCACACTAAACAACAGGTTTTCAATGTAGACAAAACAGCTTTATATTAGAAGAAGATGCCATCTAGGACTTTCATAGCTAGACAGGAGAAATCAATGCCTGTCTTCAAAGCTTCAAAAGACAGGCTGACTCTCTTGTTAGGGGCTAATGCAGTTGGTGACTGTCATGGATTGAATTGTGTCCCCCCAAAAATGTGTATATCAACTTGGTTAGGCCATGATTGCCAGTATTCTATGGTTGTCCTCCATTTTGTGATTGTAATTTTATGTTGAGAGGATTAGGGTGGGATTGTAACACTTCCCTCACTCAGGTCACCTCCCTGATCTGAGGTAAACGGAGTTTCCCTGGGGTGTGGCCTGCACCACCTTTTATCTCTCAAGAGATAAAAGGAAAAGGAAGCACGCAGAGAGTTGGGGACCTCATACCACCAAGAAAGCAGAACCAGGAGCAGAGCGTGTCCTTTGGGCACAGGGTCCCTGTGCCTGAGAAGCTCCTTGACCAGGGGAAGCCTTCCTCCAGAGCCCACAGAGAGAGAAAGCCTTTTCTGGAGCTGACGCCCTGAATTTGGACTTGTAACCTACTAGACTGTAAGGAAATTAATTTGTTTGTTAAAGCCATCCACTGGTGGTTTTTCTGTTATGGCAGTACTAAATGACTAAGACATTGACTTTAAGTTGAAACCAATGTTCATTTATCATTCTGAAAATTCTACAGCCCTTAAGAATTACGCTAAATCTACTCTACCTGTGCTCTATAAATGAAGCAACAAAGCCTGGATGACTGCACATCTGCTTGCAACATGCTTTACCAAGTATTTTAAGCCCATCACCAGAAATTCAAGCCAGATTCAGAAGAGTACGAGGATATCATTGGAACAAGGGATATCATTGCTGATGTCAGACAGATCTTCGCTGAAAGCAGAGAATACCAGAAAGATGTTTATCTGTGTTTTATTGACTATGCAAAGGCAGTCAACTGTGTGGATCATAGCAAATTATGGATAATGTTGGGAAGAATGGGAATTCCAGAACATTTAAATGTGTTCATGAGGAACCTGTACATAGATCAAGAGGCAGTCATTTGAACAGAACAAGGGGTTATTCATGGTTTAAAATCAGGAGAGGTGTGCATCAGGTTTGTATCCTTTCACAATATTCATTCTATCTGTAACTGAGCACGAGGGTTTCCATTTTTTTGTTTGTAAACTGAGCAAATAATCCAAGAAGCTGGACTATATGAAGAAAAATGTGGCATCAGGATTGAAGGCACACTCTAACAATTTTCAATACGCAGATGACACAACCTTCTTGCTGAAAGTGAAGAGGACTTGAAGTACTTACTGATGAAAATCAAAGATTACAACCTTCAGTATGGATTACACCTTAATATAAACAAAACAAAAATCCTCACAACTGGACCAATAAGCAACATCATGATAAACGGAGAATGTATTGAAGTTGTCAAGGATTTCGTTTTACTTGGACCCATAATCAACTCCCATGGAAGCAGCAAAGAAATCCAACGACATATTGCATTGCCAAATCTGCTGCAAAAGACCTCTTTAAAGTGTTAAAAAGTAAAGATGTCACTTGGAGGATTAAGGTGCACCTGACCCAAGCCATGGTATTTTCAATCTCTTCATATGCATGTGGAAGATGGACAATGAATAAGGAAGAACGGAGAAGAATTGATGCCTTCTAACTGTGGTGTTGGCAAAGAATATTGAACATACCATGGAAGTACAGCCAGAATGCTCCTTAGAAGTGAGGATGGTGATATCTCACCTCATGTACTTTGGACATGTTATCAGCAGTGACCAATCCCTGGAGAAGGATATTGTGAAGAGGGTCAGCAATAAAGACAAAAACCTTCAAAGAGATGAATTGACACAGTGGCTGCAACAATGGGCTCAGACATAGCAATGATTGCGAGGATGGCACAGGACTGGGTAGTATATCATCCTGTTGTACATAGGGTTGTTATAAGACTGAACGAGCTAGACGGCCCCTAACAATAACACTATTATTTTTCTTGTTTTACGGATAATGAAACTGAAGCACAAAGAGATTCCTTAAGTTGTCCAAGGTAAAATAGCTAAGAAGTAGAGGAAATGGAGTTCACACTTAGTCTGGCTTTAGCATCCAAGCTCTTAACTACTATAGAGCCTTTAGCAACAGATCACAAGAGATTTTCATGAAAAGAAGACCCTGATCATTTGACATCCTCAATTCCAATGCTTAGGAGTCTCCAAGAATAAAAAACATAACTCATATTCTTAATGATTCAAGCCCAGAGAGCAGCCTGAGGCCCAGCCAGCCACATATCAACCTGTGACTCCCCAACTGCACCCGTCCTCCTCCACTGCCATTTCCCTGTATCGTGCTCCTTTGCTCTTTTCATCTCCTCCTTCTCTTCTTTCTTTTTCTTCTCTTTCTTTCTCTCCTATGGTTTGGCTCCTCTTTTGGCAATCAGAATAAAAAAGGCTGCTGGTCCCTGAACTATACCTTTTCAAGTGACCTTATTTGGGAGTGAGACCCTTCCCAGTCCATAGGCTGAGCACTTGAGTCTCAGCTGCAACAGGCGGCCTAGGAAGTAATAGGAAGGCGTAGGAATGTCTGTGGGAGAGGAGCGATGAGGGGAGGTGTAGGGAAAGGAGAGGAAACTCAAAGATGCATACACAATACACAGTTCACTGAGCTTATGCGCTAGCAAGGGAAGACAGACAGACAGGGAAACAAATAATTTATTAAACATGTACAGAAGAGGGATGGCCTTGTTGGTTGGGGCAGATGAGGAAGTGTTTCCACAGAAGTTGATGCTTGGGTTACATTTTTTTTCTTCTTTTTTGGTGGGGTGCAAGCATGAAATGGGCTTTATTCTCTTTTCTTGGGCTACTTCTTGAAGAATAATCCAGAATTTTTCAGCTGAGAAGAGAAGAGCTAACTGTTAAAATCTTTCTTAAATTATATCTATTCTAGATGTTTTTAAGGAAACTTAGAAACCATGCCTACATTTGTTTATTCTACAATGTTAAGGTGTCAAATTCTTCAACTCCTGTGTGCTGGTGCTGAGGCCAAGGGATTTTTTTTTCCCCTGAGGCTATTTTCCACCATCTTGTCCAAATTGGATACCAGATCCTGCCTGCTTAGCTTGGGAAAGGCATTTTATCTCTGGCGCTTTGATCACATCAGAGCTTATATTTAAAGCATGAGTGATGAGAAGAGACCGCTGAGAAGTCTCTGGCTCTGTCCCATCCCTAGAACACCCTCCTCCTCTGCATCAAAGGCTCTAGAAGCCAATCCTGCAATGGCCGATGGGAGTCGGAGGTGACCAGAGCCATGAGTAAATCTTCTCTGCCCTCCAATCACTGGGATCTCGTTTTCCACAAAGGCTCGTCAGAAACCCTCAGTGGCTGGGTGCTCTGGTTCCTCCACATGTGCCCCCTCCGAGTTCACTAATTGACTGGCTTGTGTAAGCTGTGCCTCAAACCCCCTGTGGCGACTGTTTCTCTTTGTGGATTTCAGGCTCGGCAGTTGGCTGTTGGGTTACCACTACTGTTTTCAGGGAGATTGTTCTTGCCTAGCCATCTCTGGGTCAGGGAAGTCTACCACTAGGCACACCTTTCAGGAGCCTTCCAGAAGCCCAATTCAAGACACCACTTCTTATGATTTCTCATGCAAGTTATTTTACCTTGTAAACCTCAGTACCTTCATCTGTAAGATAGGAATCATAATAGCACCTTCATCATAGGATTATTTTAAGGTTTAAATAAATTAACCCATGTAAAGCTCTTATCACTTAACAAATATTCCATCTACATGAACTATTATTATTAACGTCCATTTTTATAATAGAATTATTTCTGCTTATAAAAGAATTAATGATCACTGTAAAAATTATAAACTACTGACAAGTTTAAGGAAGAAACATCCAGAGATAAATGGTATTATCACTTTGGTGTATAGTCTTCCCAACTTTTTTCTGTGCATATATATATATGTAACAAAAATAAAAATCTGTGTTCACACTGCATATATCTATTCCATATCCTGCTTTATTCAACTGATATATCATGAATATTTTCCTATATCCTTAGATACTCTTAGGAAATAATATTTTTTAAGACTATCTAGTTTTCTAGAATACCGGTATAACCTGATTTATGTTAACTAATTTTTAATCCCTTAGTTTGTACTTAGATTGTTCCCTATTTTTATATTTATAAATAGTACCAGGATAAATGTATTTGTTTACAAATTTTTGTGTACACCTCTGTTTATTTCTTTAAGATAAATGCTTAGAAGTGGAATGAATGGGCCCCTGCTTTTTTAATATCAGGTACACAGAATTGGATCAAACATAATCCTTAGTTCATGACATACTTTCATTATTGATACATGGATAGCCAATTTTATTAATTTAGGTAGTAAATTCATTAGTTTTAATAACACAATCAACACCTGTGAATCCACAACCCAAAACAAAAGCTAAGACATTGACAATAACCAATGTCTAACCACAGGGTCACTTCCGTGTACCTCTTCGCCCTGTGTTCCCCAACGAAGGGAACCATCATCCTAAATTCTATGTTCATTTCCTTGCTTTCATTTTTATATAGTTATATTTGGTTATATTCCTAAAGAGTAATTTTTTTAATTGTTGTTGGCTTTGTAAAAAGGATATCATGCTACATGCAATGTCGGGACTTCATTTTTTCACTTACTATTGCTTTGCTAAAATTCACCGGTATCATTGCATTTCACTGTAGTTCATTCATTTTGAATGATGTAAGATAACCCAATCTGTAAATATACCATGGAGTCTCTGGGTGATGCAAATGGTTAATAGGCTCGGCTGCTAACCAAAAGATTAGTAGTTTGAGTCTACCCAGAGTCTCCTCAGAAAAATGGCCTGGGATCTACTTCCAAAAAATCAGTCATTGAATACCCTGTGGAGCATAGTTCTACTCTATCACACATGAGATCACTATGAGTTGGGGTCAACCAATAGCAACTGGTTAAATATACCATAGTTTACCATTCACTCCCTGTTGTTGTTAGGTGCTGTCGAGTTGGTTCCAACTCATAGCGACCCTATGCACAACAGAATTAAACACTGCCTGGTCCTGCACCATGCTCGCAATCATTGTCATACTTGAGCCTATTGTTGTAGCCAGGGTGTTAATCCATCTCGTTGAGGATCTTCCTCTTTTTCGTTGACCCGCTACTTTACCAAGCATGATGTCCTTTTCCAGGGACTGATCCTTCTTGATAACATGTCTAAAGCATGTAGGATGTAGTCTTGCCAACCTTGCTTCTAAGGAGCATTCTGGTTGTACTTTTCCCAAGACAGATTTGTTCATTCTTTTGGTAGTTCATGGCGTATTCAATATTCTTTGCCAACACCGTAATTCAAAGGCATCAGTTCTTCTTCGGTCTTCCTTATTCATTGTCCAGCTTTCTCACGCATAGGAGGTGATTGAAAATACCATGGCTTGGGTCAGGTGCACCTTAGCCTTCAAGGTGACACCTTTGCTTTTCAACACTTTAAAGAGGTCTTTTGCAGCAGATTTGCCCAACACAAGGCTTTGTTTGATTTCTTGACTGCTGCTTCCATGGATGTTGATTGTGGATCCAAGTAAAATGAAATCCTTGACAATTTCAATCTTTTCTCAGTTTATCATGTTGTTGCTTATTAGTCCAGTTGTGAGGATTTTTGTTTGCTGAGGTGTAATCCATAACGAAGGCTGAGGTCTTTGGTCTTTATCAGTGAGTGCTTTAGTCCTCTTCACTTTCAGCAAAGAAGATTGTGTCATCTGCATGTCACAGGTTGTTAATGAATCTTCCTCCAATCCTGATGCCCCACTCTTCTTCGTGCAGTCCAGCTTCTCCGATTATTTGTTCAGCATACAGATTCAACAGATATGGTGAAAGGATACAACGCTGATGCACACCTTCCCTGACTTTAAACCACGCAGTATACCGTTTTTCTGTCCGAACAACTGCCTCTTGATCTATGTATGAGTTCCTCATGAGCACAGTTAAGTGTTCTGGAATTCCCATTCTTCACAACACTATCCATAATTTGTTATGATCCACACAGTCGAATGCCTTTGCATAGTCAATAAAGCACAGGTAAACATCTTTCTGGTATTCACTCCCTATTGATGGGCAATTGCCTTATTTCTAGGATTTTGCTTTTGTGCAAACTGCTGCTATGAACAGTACTGTAAATGTCTCCTGTTGTACATGTGTTAAGAGTTTCCCTAGGGAACCAGTTTACTCTCCTACAAGCCATAGATGAGAGGTCCCCTGGATCCACATTCTCTGGTATTCCTGCTTCTGTGGTTTTGATCTACGTTGTCAGGTTACTCTCCAGATGGCTGGGTCAGTTCACATCTCCAGAAATGTATTAACACCCATTTCCCTAAACTCTTTCCAACACCAGGGATCATTTAAAACTTTGACCATTTGTTAGGAGAAAGATAGTATCACCCTACTCTTTAGCTTTGTGGCAAGGTACTGACTTCTCTAATAGCTGAGAGAGAAGAGGTTCGGCTCAGAAAATTGTTCCCAGTCTGATAACTTCGGTGACATTTCTGGGACTGATTCCTCAGTGGCTTAGCTGCTTTCCCATGTCCTAAAAGAGGTGACACAGTTAGAGAGGGGGAGTAAGGCGGGCCAGGATGGGAAACAAGCCCAACTAACTACAGTGAAAGCTTGTCTCCCGGTCCCAGCCCCTGCCAGTGTCAGATCACTCCTTCTCCTGATGAAGCAGCCAGTATCACCCCCATCCCCACCCCCAGCAAGAAAAGCCAGTATAATACTACCCTTTGTTATTTGAATTGATAAAATTAAACCTCCTTCCCTGCTCTGCAGTAAAAGAACTTTCTATTTTGGGCTTTGTGACAAAGCCAAAACCAAGCAGAGAGCAGCAGGCTACAGCGTGAGTTAATAGTCTTTCTTCAAGGGAGAGCAAGAACCCACAAGCAAACTGAAGGATCATCTAAAATATGTCGTCTGCATAGCAACATGCAGCCTATTTGCCCATCTTTCTGCTGACAGACAGATACACTCTAAGGCTGAAAACTGAATACTACATAACCTTCAGAGTAAGCTGATGAATTAATCCTGAACTATCAGGTTTCTCAATTCAATTCAATTTACCAAGAATTTACTGAAGCTCAATAAAAGTTAATAAAAAAAAAAAGAATTTACTTCTGCCCTCCTACCTAGAGCTGTATTTGGTACTATCAGGAAAGATAATTCTGTCTTCAAGGGGATTTTTATCCACCAGAAATTAGCCTGATTTCAGGAGTGCCCAAAACATATGCCTAAGGATATAATTTCCTCTGCTAATCTGTTTCTGTGCCTGGATCCCCACCATTGCAGGAAGATCCTGGGCCTCAAGAAGACTTCAGGCATGTGTAGGGACACATTCATAAAAGGGGCAATCTATTTAAAACACTGGCACCATGAGCACATAGCCATGGTCCAGGAAGAATGAGACAGGACAAGTAAGTCCTCCCTGCCCCCTCTTTTAAAATTTTTTTTTCTTATGGAAAGTTTCAAATATGCACAAAACCAACTGCCATCAAGTCAATTCTGACTCATAGCAACCCTATAGGGCAGCATAGAACTGCCCCATAGGGTTCCGAAACTGTAAGTCTTTACAGAAGCAGATTGCCCTATCCTTCTCCTGCAGGATGGATGATGGGTTAGAACCGCCAACCTTTCAGTTAGCAATGTAACACTTTAACCACAGTGTCGCCAGGGCTCCTGTGTCTACAAAAGTAGAGATAATAATATAATACCCCCATGTACCTATCACATGGCTTCAACAATTATCAGTATATGGCAATCTACCTCTCCTTCATGCCCATTTTAAAGCAAATGGAAAGCAAATCATAGTATTTTCATCTGAAAATCTTCCTGTATGCATCTGTAAGAAATAAGAACTCTTTTTTTAAATAACCACTGTATCAGCATCACACCTAAAAATTCAACAATAATTCCTTACTATCATCTAGTATCCAGTTAGAATTCAGATGGCCCTGATTTTCTGAAATGTCTTTCTACAATCGGTTTGTTTTGATCAGGAGCAAAACATTGTCATTTGCATTCGCTGATACAGCTCCTGTCTCTTTTAGTTTATAATGTTTTAGTTTTTAAGTGCTAGTCCCTTTCTTATTTCCTTTTGTTGTTGTTGAAGATAATGGGTCTTTTAGCTAATATTTTTTCTAACAAACTACCCCAAACTTAATGGCATAAAACTGCAACCAATTTAGTATGCTTACGGATTCTAAGGACACAGTGGGAATGGTTTCTCTCTGCTCCAAGCTATCTGGGGCTGAGAGATTCAAAGGCTGGGGACAACTTCAAAACTGGAGCTGGAGTCATCTGAAGACTTGTTTACTCGCATATCTGGTGCCTGGGCCAGGGGCGCTGAAAAACCAGGACTATCGACCACAGCACCTACATATGGCTTCTCTATGCAGCTTGGCTTCCTCACAGCATGGTGGTCTCAGGATAGTCATCCTTCTTACGTGGTGGCTTAGAGATCCAAGTGTAAGTTTCCCAGCTGACAAGGTGGAAGCTGTATCATCTTTTATGACCTAACCTCAGGCATCATGGAGTGTCAGTTTTGCTGCATTCTATTGGTTACAAACAAGTTACAAGCTCACGCAGACTCATCCCACTCAAGTGGAGTCAGACTCCACCTTTAGATAGGCAGTGGCAAGATTCCAGAAGAACGTGTGGGATGGGAGATATTGTTGCTCCACTTTGCAATTAGGACGGTCAATCAAGCCCACCTTTCCTATACCAACCCGGAAAGATGTTGCTATCAATGGGAACCTGGTGGAAGAGAGAAAGGAGGAGGTTATTTGTTTGCAGGGCCACATCCTACAGTTATACAGATTGTGCCTTAAACAACCAAGGGGGTGCCAAAGCCAAAAACCAAACCTGTTGCTGTCGAGTCGATTCTGACTCGTAGCGACCCTATAGGATAGAGTAGAACTGCCCCATACGGTTTCCAAGGAGCACTTGGTGGGTTCAAACTGTCAACCTTTTGGTTAGCAGCCATAGCTCTTAACCACTACGCCACCAGGGTTTCCCCGAGGGGGTGTGTAGGGGCTGAAACCACCTCCATTTGCCGTGCCTTGTGCCTTACTGTGGGTCCGCGTTTGCCAGGAGAAAGAGGTGTCTTTTCTAATGCACGCAAAGACACCATATGGGCAAGCAGTGGCCCTGAATGGAGAGTAAAAAGTCATTTGATCTAATTTATAGAGTACCTCATTCACTGGGTTATCGAATGCATGCTACTTTGGAAAACATTAGGGCTTGTTTTGGTTTAAGTTACACACAAGTTGGTCAAATACCTCAGAGTACTTCAAAAATAATGCTGGGTTTTCTCAAATGTATATATTAATGGTACAGGTTTTTAGTGCCAGGTACTTTTTGATTGCACTGGCCTAGAATGTTCTTGCTCCTCTGGTTTGGATATGTACCAGAAGCCTCAGTCATGTCTTGGAAGTCAGCCAAGACACTATTTCAATGACCAAGGGCCCAGCCTGATACATCTGCAGCCACCCTTGGCTAGATGTAAAAAGAGGGCACAGGATTTCTAGGAAACTGGACCAAACAGAATTGATGATTTTGTTTTCTTCTTTGCAGTGCCCATTCTTCATTAACATAGCTTTTATGTTTTGGTCCAATTCCCAGGGGAGTAAATGCTATCATTTCTGTTTTTGACTTTCAGGAAGATAAGACCCTGTTAAATAATATACATAAAAAAAGGCAAGGTAAATTCCAAGGATTTTAAGAACCAGGACAGCATCAGACATCTGTGAGTTTGATAAGGACAGGCAAGGTATAAGATGGCTCACACTAGTCCAGATATAAATCTCTGTCAATGGGATTATTACAAAGCTGTACTCATAGCCATGCTGGTGGTCAAAAGCTGGGACAAGAAAAGCTTCAGACGAGAAGGCCAAGGGCATTTAGTTTTTTTCTTTTTTACTTATTAGACCTCAGGTCTGGACTGTTAATCACACTTATCATTCACGGCACATTACTCTATAATCAATCTATTCAAAGTCCCTCTCTTATTTTATGTATGTCTGAGTGCATGTATACATATATTTCCTCCTAATCTTACTCCCTACTTCTGCCCCCTCTGCTCTCCATAGGCAACTATTCTATGTAATTATATTATTATTTGGCTTGCATACGTTCATGTGAAGTGTGTGTTGTTGTTTGGTTTGTATTTTAATTTACATACACAATATTGTGTTATACATCTCATCTGTGTCTTTTTCACTCAGCACTCTGCTTTAAGACCTATCTGTGTTGCTACGTGCACGTCTAGTCCATCATTCCTGAATGCTGCAGAGTACTCCACAGTGTGCACTGACCACATTTGGCTCTCTGCTTCTCCAGTAATGGGTAATCCTAGTGCCTCTAACTTCCTACCACCAAAAACAGTGCTTCCATAAACAGCCTGGTACGTGTCCACTACGGACCTGCATGGAAATCTCCTTAGGTAACCTCTCACCCTTATGGTGTCTTTGTGTACAATCCTCCTGATGGAGCGAGCCCCACAGTAAAAAGCAAGGCTTGGCAAGTGGAGCTGAGGTTGAGTTTCAGCCCATATTTACTCCCTCAGTTGGAGACTCATTCAGGGCACAATCTGCAAAACCATAGGAGGTGGCCCTGCAAACAAACATACAAAAAAAAAATCCTTTCTTTCTTCCATCAAGTTTCTGTTTTTTCTACCATCTCCAATGGTTAGTGTAGGAAATGGGGGAGGGTGTCAACTGACCACAGAAATCTCATCATAATAGATGTTGTAAAAATGAATGACATGGCAGAGGCATCTGATCTCCTCATCTAACTTCACAAGGGGAAGGAGAGAGAATCATTATCAGCATGAACAGCCCAAGGCTGATTCACATGAAGCAGAGGTCAGGCATACCTACTCTTTCTAACCTTTTTACCAATTCTGACACCTAGACATCCCTCCTATAGCACTCTCTACTTCCTGCTGGGTTCACCGCAACTCACAGATAATACCCACAATTATGGGGTTTATTAGGGAAGTAACAGGTTACAATTCAGGATCAGAAATGACTCAGGACACAGTTCTTCGAATAGGACAGCCTCTTATCAGCCGTGCCTGCAGGCAGGCCTCTCTCTGGCCCTTGGCCCCTCCGCCCTGCTTGGGCAAGTATTACAAAGCTCTTTTAGCTCCGCTAATAAGTGCCTGGAGGCACACCACTCCACTAGCAAGGCTCGTGCTCGAAGGCACTTAGCTTTCTCGCTCTGTGGGCAAGGAAGCTCACAGAGCTGTCCCCTGCAGGTTTCCGCGTTCTGTTAACCTCTGCTGCTGCTGTTTCTCTGCAACTGTTTCTCACCGTTTTGCCACTTCTGGTATTACAGCTCTCTCTCTCTCTGTCTCCTACATCTAGGAGGGTCTCAACACAGGGATCCTGGGTCCAATGGATGCACTCTATTCACATCTCTTCTTCTTGGTAGTAGTCAGGGTTACTTCTGCACTGGGATTGGCTCTCTTAAACCTAGCAGGATGGCAAAACTGACCAATCCCCTCATTAGGATTCCATACAACTTTTTTGCATGATCCCATCCCACAGGGTTCCATGCACATTATTTGCATTATTAGCAAGCTGTCCAATCCCCTCGGTGGGCCACAAGCACCTCATTTGCATAGTCCCACGCAGCCATTTGGTGGGAGTTACAAAGACTATGGCTAGAAGGACCATGTTAAGTAATACACTGCACTGCAATGCTGTTGTTGTTAGGTGCTGTCGGGCTGGTTCCAACTCATAGCAACTCTATATACCACAAAATGAAACAGTGCCCCGTCCTGAGCCATCCGTACAATTGTTATGCTTGAGCCCATTGTTGCAGCCACTGTGTCAATCCATCTTATTGAGGGTCTTCCTCTTTTCCACTGAACCTGTACTTTACCAACATGATGTCCTTCCCCAGGGACCGATCCCTCCGGACATGTCCAAAGTATGGAAGACGCATTCTCGCCATCCTTGCTTCTAAGGAGCATTCTGGTTGTACTTCTTCCAAGATGGATTTGTTCGTTCTTTTGGCAGTCCGTGATATATTCAATATTCTTTGCCAATACCACAATTCAAAGGCATCAATTCTTCTTCGATCTTCCTTATTCACTGTCCATCTTTCACATGCCCAGGAGGTGATCGAAAATACCATGGCTTGGGTCAGGTACACCTTAGTCTTCTTTGCTTTTCAACACTTTAAATAGGTCCTTTGCAGCAGATTTGCCCAATGCAGTGGGTCTTTTGATTTCCTGACTGCTGCTTCCATGGGTGTTGATTGTGGATCCAAGTAAAATGAAATCCTTGACAACTTCAATCTTTTTGCCATTTATCATGATGTTGCTTATTGGTCATGTTGAAATATAATCCATAGTGAAGGCTGTGGTCTTTGATCTTCATCAGTAAGTGCTTCAGGTCCTCTTCACTTTCAGCAAGCAAGGTTGTGTCATCTGCATAATGAAGGTCGTTAATGAGTCTTCCTCCAATCCTGGTGCCCCGGTCTTCTTCATATAGTCCAGCTTCTCGGATTATTTGCTCAGCATACAGATTGAATAGGTATGGTGAAAGGATACAATCCTGACACACACCTTGCCTGACTTTAAACCACTCAGTATACTCTTGTTCTGTCCAAACAACTTCCTCTTTATCTATGTACCATTTCTTCATGAGCACAATTAAGTGGTCTGGAATTCCCATTCTTCATAATGTTATCCATAATTTGTTATGATCCACACAGTTGAGTGCCTTTGCGTAGTCAATAAAACACAGGCAAACATCCTTCTGGTATTCTCTGCTTTCAGCCAACATCCAGCTGACATCAGCAATGATATCCCTGGTTCCGTGTCCTCTTCTGAATCTGGACTGAATTTCTGGCATTAACCTGTCAATATACTGTTGTAGCCGGTTTTGAATGATCTCCAGCAAAATTTTGCTTGCATGTGGTATTAATGATATTGTTCTATAATTTCCACATTCAGTCGGATCACCTTTCTTGGGAATAGGCATGAATATGGATCTCTTCCAGTCGGTTGGCCAGGTAACTGTCTCCCAAATTCCTTGGTATAGACAAGTGAGCACTTCCAGTGCTGCATCCGTTTGTTGAAACATCTCAATTGATATTCCGTCAATTCCAGGAGCCTTGTTTTTCGCCAATGCCTTCAGTGTACCTTGGACTTCTTACTCCAGTACCATTGGTTCCTGATCATATGGTACCTCCCGAAATGGTGGAATGTCGACTAATTCTTTTTGGTATAATGACTCTGTGTATTCCTTCCATCTTCTTTTGATGCTTCCTGCATCTTTTAATATTTTCCTCATGGAATCCTTCACTATTGCAACTCGAGGCTTGAATTTTTCTTCAGTCTTTCAGCTTGAGAAACACTGAGCATATTCTTCCCTTTTGGTTTTCTATCTCCAGCTCTTTGCACATGTCATTATAATACTTTACTTTGTCTTCTCCAGCCACCCTTTGAAATCTTCTGTTCAGTTCTTTTACCTCATCATTTCTTCCTTTTGCTTTAGCTGCTCGATGTTCGAGAGCAAGTTTCAGAGTCTCCTCTGACATCCATCTCAGTCTCTTCTTTCTTTCCTATCTTTTCAGTGACCTCTTGCTTTCTTCATGTATGATGTCTTTGAGGTCATTCCACAACTCATCTGGTCTACGGTCATTAGTGTTCAATGAGTCAAATCTACTCCTGAGATGATCTCTAAATTCAGGTGGGATACACTCAAGGTCGTATTTTGGCTCTTGTGGACTTGTTCTGATTTTCTTCATTTTCAACTTGAACTTGCATATGAACAATTGATGGTCTGTTCCACAGTCAGCCCCTGGCCTTATTCTGACGGATGATATTGAGCTTTTCCACTGTCTCTTTCAGATGTAGTTGATTTAATTCCTGTGTATTTCATCTAGTGAGGTCCATGTACATAGTCACTTTTTATGTTGGTGAAAAAAGGTATTTCCAATGAAGAAGTCATTGGTCTTGCAAAATTCTGTCATTCAATCTCCGGCATTGTTTCTATAATCAAGACCATATTTTCCAACTGCCGATCCTTTTTCTTTGTTTGCAGCTTTCACATCCCAACCACCAGTAATTATCAATGCATCCTGATTGCATGTTCGATCAATTTCAGACTGCAGAAGCTGATAAAAATCTTCAATTTCTTCATCTTTGGCCTTAGTGGTTGGTGCATAAATTTGAATAATAGTCCTTATAGGCATATGGATATTTTCCTATCACTGACAGCGCTGTACTTCAGGATAGATCTTGAAATGTTCTTTTTGACGATGAATGCAACACCATTCTTCTTCAAGTTGTCATTCTCAGCATAGTAGACCATGTGATTGTCTGATTCAAAATGGCCAATACCAGTCCATTTCAGCTCACTAATGCCTAGGATATCAATGTTTATGAGTTCCATTTCATTTTTGATGATTTCCAATATTCCTAGAGTCATACTTTGTACAATCCAGGTTCCGATTATTAATGGATGTTTGCAGCTGTTTCTTCTCATTTTGAGTCATGCCACATCAACAAAAGAAGGTCCCGAAAGCTTTACTCCATCCACATCATTAAGGTCAACTCTACTTTGAGGAGGCAGCTCTTCCCCAGTCATCTTTTGAGTGCCTTCCAACCTGGGGGCTCATCTTCCAGCAGTATATCAGACAATGTTCACTGCTATTCATAAGGTTTTCATTGGCTAATTCTTTTCAGAAGTAGACTGCCAGGTCCTTCTTCCTAGTCTGTCTTAGTCTGAAGCTCAGCTGAAACCTGTCCTCCATGGGTGACCCTGCTGGTATCTGAATACCAGTGGCATAGCTTCTAGCATCACAGCAACATGGAAGCCCCCACAGTATGACAAAGTGACAGACACGTGGGGGGTGCACCACAATGCGTACACTTAATTTGACCATGTAGTGCCACATTGTTAAAGCACTTTATACATGGGCTAATGAAGTATGTGTGAGCGCCACGGCTTGACTGTGAGCTCTACAAGTACTGGGGAGTCAGGTATGGCTACAACACACTGGTGGTAGAGAAAATGTACCTGCCTGAGGCCAAGGTGAGGGGCCTAGGCACTGAGCTCGTTTGCTTTGTCTTGAAGATGGGCAGAGAAACATCTTTTCCCTTAACACTGTTGTCCTTCTCATGTTTAAAACATAGAGAAAATGGCTGGCCTCATATCTGCAACTTAGCAGTGCCAGGTGGCTTTGCCACAATTTGTGGAAGCTATCCATTCTGCCTTTGCCCCTTGGTGACCATCCTGTGATAGACACAAGTAAGGACTGACAGTCCTTACTCAAGGTCATCAGGGCAGGTTTGGATTCAACCATTTAGGACACTTCTCTTAAACCAGTCAAGTTTCAAATTCATTGGCAATTCTTAGTGGCAATTCAGGAACATCTGAACCCTCTTAAAATAACTGTGTGGAAATAATCGAAACAGCTAAGTTATAAAGAATGTTGTTACTTATTTTCATGCTGCCGTTTTCTCATCTATCAATGAGGATAACCACAGCGGGAACTTTATAAGGAGATGGAAGACTCAGTTCATGATTTTCCAGGAAATAATAAATGGCCTTTTCAGGAGATACCTGGATGAAAGTTGGCCCTAGAAATCAAATATTTCTAGATCCTTTTTGTGAATTTAGAATTACACTTCAGTACTTGCTCAACTGCTAACCAAAAAGTCAACAGTTTAAACCCACCAGCCACTCTACGGGAATAAGATGTGGCAGTCTGCTTCCATAAAGATTTACAGCCTTGGGAACATTATGGAGCAGTTCTACTCTGTCCTGTAGGGCCATTTTGAGTTGGAATTGACTCGACAGCAACAGGTTTGGTTTTTAGTAGTTATAATAAGGCTGGGTAATAGTCATTATGCAAGGACATGAGCCACACTGAGTACCATAGTCATTACCACTGTAAAAATGCAAGGAGGTGGGCTTTGCAAAGCAATGCAGAGGAATAGAAATACAAATCAATTGAGTGCATTAACAAACATCACGGTCCAGATAATATTTACCACTGAATGGGCCTATGACATAAAAACCATAATCCAAGATTGGCATTCAGAAAGAGGAACACAAGGAAAAGCCTAGAGGTGACCACCACATGACAAGAAAGACCCAGAGATTCACAAATGGTCTGTCTGGTACTATCCAGTGAGACCAGACTTATCTTTCCTGAAGGCTCCATCATGGCTCCGTCCCCTTTTATACCTCACCCCAGAAATGTTATCACCCTTTGGGGCCCTAGAGCCAGCCTGTTCCTGCTCCCCTGCTGGAGAGAGTGCCTGCTATGATATATCAAAACAAAGCAAAAATCAAAAATAAATAAAATAACACCTTAATGCCTCTTGGACAGCAGACAATAGCAAATCATATAAAGAAATGAGACAAGATGGCTTAACCAAGTGACCAAAGTAAAGGGGCAAAAAAACTTCCAGAGAAAGAGATGGTAGTTGAACTGCCTGATAATGAATTCAAATGGCTTATATATAGGGTCCTCAAAGACATCAAGGAAAACACAGATGAAACCCTAGAAGAATTCAGGACAACAATACAACAACAAAATGAGAAATTAAATAGACAATTAGAAATCCTAAAAAACAGCAACTAGAAATCCAGGAGATTAACAATAAAATATCAGAAACAGATAACTCAATCAAAGGACATAGAAGTAGAATTAAAGCAATGGCAGAAAGAATTGGCAAAATAGAGGACAAATTCCTTGATACCAATTTGTTTGAGGAACAATCAGAAAAAAAAATTTTTTTTAAATGAAGAGAGACTAAGAGTTACGTGGGGCACTATGAAGGGGAATAATTTACAAGTGATTGGAATCACAGAATAGGAGGAGACAAAAAAAGTGCAAAGAGAATTTTTGAAGATCTGCTGGAAGAAAACTTTCCCAACATCATGAAGGATGAGAAGATTTCTATCCAAGAAGCTCAATGAACCTATACAGGATAGACCCCAAAAGAAAATCACCAAGACATATCATAATCAAACTTTCCAAGTCCAAAGATAAAGAGAGAATTCTGAGAGCAGCTTTCAAAAAACAAAATATCACCTACAAAGGGACTCCAGTAAGACTAAGCTCTGATTTCTCAGCAGAAACCATGCAGGCAAGAAAGCAATAGGATGATATATATAAAACCCTGAAAGAAAATAATTGCCAACCAAGAATAATATACCCAGCAAAACTGTCTCTCCAATATGATGGTGAAATCAGGACATTCTCAGGTAAATAGAAATTAAGTGAATTTGTAAAAACCACATCATCCTTACAAGAAATATTAAATGGAGTCTTTTGGATAGAGAACCAAATGACATCAGGCAACAACCTGAGAGTAAGACACACAATGACATCACTGAGATGCCAACCCAGATAGGGAAATCTCAAAAGTAAAATAAAGTTACGGAATCAAATGTCAATCTATAAGCACAATGACTTCAAAACAAAAAGGGGAAATAAATGGTGTAGACAAAGAACTTCCAAATGGAGAGGAAGTCATGGTGATATCCAGAAATAGCAGACTGCTTTAAATTTAGGAAGATAAAGATAAACATCAGAGTAACCACCAAAAAAAGTTAATAATCTACTCACCAAAATAAGAAGAAAGCCATAAATATTCAGTAAATACAAAATCAAGAACAAGAAGGAAATGAAAAGAAAATACATAAACAAAAAGAACTCCACATAGAAAACTAAGAAAAACAAAGGAAATGGCAACACCACAACAAAAAGCAAAACAAAATGACAACAGTAAATTCATACCTATGGATTATCACACTGAATATAAATGGCTTAAATGCACTAGTCAAGAAATAGAGAATAGCAGAATGTATTTTAAAAAATGACATATCAATATGTTGGCTACAATAAACCCATTGCCATCGAGTCAATTCAGACTCATAGCGACCCTATAGGACAGAGTAGAACTGCCCCATAGGGTTTATACACTTTAAACATTAAAAAATCAATCAATGTAATTCACCACATAAATAAAACAAAAGAAAAGAATCACATGATCAACTCAATTGTTGCAGAAAAGGCATTTGATAAAGCCTAATACAACCATTCTTGATAAAAAACTCTTGGCAAAATAGGAATAGAAGGGAAATTCCTAAACATGATTAATGACATATATACAAAACCAACAGCCAACCTTATTCTCAATGGAGAGACTGAAAGCATTACCCTTGAGAATGGGAACTAGACAAGGATACCCTTTATCACCACTTTTATTCAATATTGTACTGGAAGTCCAAGTTAGAGCAATAAGACAAGATAGGGAAATAAAAGGAATCCAAATTGGTAAGGAAGAAGTAAAACTATCCCTATTTGCAGATGACATGATCCTATACATAGGAAACTCCAGAGACTCTGCAAGAAAACTACTAGAACTAATAGAAGGACTTAGGAAAGTGGCATGAGACAAGATTAACATACAAAAATCAGTCGGATTCTTCTAACCAAGGGAACTCCGAAAAGGAAATCAGGAAAACAATACCACTTACATTAACCCCCCCAAAAATAAAATACTTGGGAATAAACCTAACTAGGGATGGAAAAGATTTATACAAAAAAAAAATTACAAAAAAACTACTGCAAGAAACTGAAAAAGACCTGCCTAAATGGAAAAACATATCATCCTCATGGATAGGAAGACAATGTTGTGAAAATGATAATACTAACTAAAGTGATCTACAGATATAATGAAATCCCATCCAAAGTCCAAAAACACTTTTTAACGAGATAGAAAAACTAATCACCAACTTTATATGGAAAGGAAAGAGGCCCCGGATAAGTAAAGCATTACTGAAAAAAAAAAAGAACAAAGTAGGAGGCTTCACACTTCCCAGTCTCAGAACCTACTGTACAGCCATGGCAGTCAAAACAGCCTGGTACTGCTGCAACAACAGGTACATAGACCAATGCAACAGAATTGAAAACCCTGGAAAAAAAACCACCCACCTAAGGACAGTTACTCTTCCACGAAGGGTAGAAATCCATTAAATAGGGAAGAGATCATCTTTTTAACAAATGGTGCTGGCAAAACTGGATATCCATTAGCAGAAAAATGAAACAGAATCCATACCTAACACCACACACAAAAACTAACTCAAGATGGATCGAAGACCTAAATGTAAAACTTAAAACCATAGAGGTCATAAAAGAAAAAAATAGGGGCAGACCTAGGAGCCCTAATTTATGGCATAAATAGACCATCAAACATAACTAAAAAAGCAGAAACAGCAGAAGTTAAACTAGACAATTGGGACCTCCTGAAAATTAAATCCTTATGCTCATCAATTACTTTTCCAAAAGAGTGAAAAGAGAACTCACAGATCGGGAGAAAAAATTTGGCTATGAATATTGACAAGGGCCTGATCTCTAAAATTTATAGAAAACTCCAACAACTCAACAAGAAAAAGACAAGCAAAGAAGAAGTCCAGGCAGCCAACAAATACATGAAGAGATGCTCACGATCATTAGCCATTAGAGAGATGCAAACCAAAACTACAATGACACCGGTAATAACAGCACTGATCCAAAATCTCAGAAAAACAACAAATGCTGGAGAGGCTGTGGAGAGATTGGAACTCTCATACATTGCTGGTGGGAATGTGAAATGGTACAACCATTATGGAAAACAATATGGCACTTCCTCAAAAGCTAGCAATAGAAACACCATATGATCCAGCAATCCCACTCCTAGGTATATATCCTAGAGAAATAAGAGCTGTGACACGAATACACATATGCACACCTATGTTCATTGCAGCATTATTTACAATAGCAAAAAATGAAAACAGTCTAAGTGCCCATCAACAGATGAATGCATAAACAAACTGTGGTACATACACACAATGAAATACTATACAACGTTAAAGAGTAATGACAAATCTGTGAAACATCTCACAACATGGAGGAACCTGGAGGACACTATGCAGAAGGAAATAGGTCAATCAAAAAAGGACAAATATTGTATGAGATCACCATTGTAAAAAGTCTAGAAAAGGTTTTCACAAAGACAGAAACATTCTTTGATGGTTACCAGGGATGAGGGGAGGAGGGAAAACCACAAACTATATAGTAGACATGCACTAACTTTGATGAACAGAGAGATAATATACAATATGGGGGAAGTCAGCACAACATAATCAAGGTAAAGGAAGACACTGAAAGGTACGTAAAAGGCAACAAGGGTAAATACTAATATATAATCCTGCAACAATAATAATAACAAACAATAATGTATGAATGGATATATAGGTAGATATGTAAGCTGAACAGGGGTGAAAGGGCATATGGAAACACACCTATACATATATATATGTGTACATGCTGCAAATATACCCATGTATGCAATAGAGCACACAGGGGACACAGTCATGAAAACTTGTTAGCCATAACCATACGGTTCCCAGGACTGAGATACTGGGCTTGAGGGCTAGGGACCATAGTCTCAGGGGACATCTAAGTCAATTAGCATATTATAATTCATATAGGCAATGTTCTACTTCCTACCTTGGTGAGTACTGACTGAGGTCTTAAAAGCTTGCAACTGACCATCTAAGATACAGCAATTGGTTTCTTCTGGTCCAGAGCAAAGAAGAGTGAAGAAAATCGAAGACTCAAGGAAACAATTAGTCCAGAGGACTAATGGACCGCATGAACCACAGCCTCCATTAGCCCAAGACCAGAAGAACTAGATGGTGCCTGGCTACCACTACTGACTGCTCTGACCAGGACCACAATAGCAGGCCATGGACAGAGTGGGAGAGAAATGCAAAACAAATTTCAAACTCATAAATAAAACTAGACTTACTGGTCTGATAGAGACTGGTGGAACCCCCGAGACTATGGGCCTTAGATACCCTTCGAACTTGGAACTGAAATCACTCCCAGAGATCACATTATAGCCATATAATAGACAGGCCTATAAAAGGAACAATAACACCAGTGAGGAATGTATGCCTCAGGACAATCAACTATACAAGCCAGACCTAAAGGGCAGCGTTTGCCCAAAAGCAAAGTTCAGAAGGACGGTAGGGGCAGGAAAGCTGGATGAATGAACATGAGGAACCCAGTTGGGAAGGAAAGTACTGACACATTCAAGGGTTTGCAACCAATGTCACAAAACAAGGTGTGTATAAATAGTTGAATGTGAAACTAATTTGCTCTGTAAACTTTCACCTAAACAACAATAATTCTTAAAAATAAATAAAGAAGTTATTGTGTCACTAGATGACTAAGCAAGAACAAATGGGCCAAAATTTAAGGCAAAGGAGATAGGGCTGGCTCATAAGGAAGTATTTGGTACAAAGGGAAATGTAAGGTTTGACTAGGCCATGGGCAGGAGGATGGGAACTTCATCTCATTCCAGGAGACCTTTAAAGGAATGGACAGAGCAGGGCAACTTGCATAGTCTAGATTCAAGGCTTAAAGCCAGGGGGACCTCTCAGAGCTCCTTTTGGGTGGTGCAAAGGGTTAATGCGGTTGCTGCTAACCAAGGTTGAAGGTTTGAGACCACCTAGAGGTGCCTCAGAAGAAAGCCCTGGTAATCCACTTACAAAAAATCAGCCACTGGAAGCCTATAGAGCACAGTTCTACTCTGACACACATGAGGTCACCATGAGTTGGAATTGACTAGATGGCAACTGGTAAAAACACCTCAGAAAACCAGATGTTGTATCTGAATATTTTGTTCTTAACAAGTAGAAAAAAAGTACCTATTCCTAGAGGAATAAGGAGGGCTGAGAGCCTGTCTAGGATTCCAAGAGCTCAGTCTACCTGGCATGTCTGACCTTCTGAGCCCAAGTGTGAGCTTGTTGCTACTCACTTTCTTAACCACTTTTAGGGGGTGAGAAAAGGGAAATCTTAAAGTCCATTTAGTAAAAGAGACTTTCAAATAAGCAAATAAGTCTTACCTATTGTGTTCAAGCGACATTTGCCAATTATCTATTCAGAACTACTATAAAAGTTTCTACTAAGAAAACTTCCTGGAGGTATTGAACGATGCTAGACGGAGGAGACATGAGATCACTGCATTCCTGGTGAGCTCCTCAGGGCACACCGGTGAACAGGTTCTTCCCAACAACCACGCGCTCTCTACCCCGTCTCAGCTGGGGCCAAACTTGTGCATGAAAAAGTTTCACTCTGTTGCCTCAGCCAACAGCAACGGTATACTCGCTCCCCATACCAGGTTCCTTAAGCAATAGATGAATCCTCTTCACTTCCTCCTTTACTTCCTACCAAGAGTGTAGTTCCACTTTCAGTGTGGAGGTCAGAAAGGGGTGACAACATCACTACTTCCCTTGAACTATTCACTCAGTCATCCTAGCAGGTTTCTTGAGAGGTAAGCCCCAAACTTCCTTTTGAAAATAAAAAAACTAGAGATTATAGTTCTCAAACTGAACATTCTATTTTCTTACCCCTTGATTCCCGTTATTTTAAAACCTTCAAAACAAGCCCCTAAGGTGGATCTCTAGGACTTGAGGTTGGCTGACAGAACTGAACTATTTAGGAGAACTGCCTTCTAGATGAGCCTTCCTACATAACTGTGTGATCTTGAGCAAGTTCACTCAGAGCCTCTGGCTCATCTTTAAAAATGATGCTATGGCCTTTCTCCAGCTTCTCAGATCTAAACATTGCTCATTCTGTCCTCTACCTAAAGGGTGATCATGTGTCTTTTTTTTTGGAAGTAAAATTTCAAGCATATAAAAATAGTCCTTTTGTAAAACTAGTAACTATTCACCAATTTATACATTGAATAGTATAATGATTCCCCATGTACCCATCATCCAGCTTCAGCAATCATCAGTTCACGGTCATTAGTGTTTTACTTGCATCCCCACCAGCTTCCCCAATCTTATGCTGTTTGGAAGCAAATCTCAGGCATCGTATCATTTTATCTGTAAATATTTCATACCCACTGCCACCAAGTCAATTCTGACTCATAGTGACCTCATAGGGTTTCCAAGGCTGTAAATCTCTACAGAAGCAGACTGGTACATCTTTCTCCCTTGGGGCCACTGGTGGTTTTGAACCGCCAATCTTTTGGTTAACAGTCCATCGCTTTAACCACCACACCACCAGGGGACCAAATGTTATATGTTTCTCTAAAAGTTAAAGAGTCATTTTGTAACATAATTATTCAAATTAATGATAATTCCTTAATATCCATGTGATCATGTTTTAGGAAGCAAATGAAAAACGTTGACCATTGGTGAGAAGTGAAATACTGCCATTTCCACAGGCTCTGCCATTACATGGGACATGTTTGTAACGTTGCTGAAAAGTTTCCAGAAAGTGGGTGACAAGATCTCATAACCAAATCCCAAGTGCTTCTCATTTAGAAGGCAGACCTAATTTTTACTATTTGTTTATTCTGCACTTAGGGGTGGGGAAGCATGGGACAAACACCCCATGAAAGGAAAATCAGAGAGCCTGCCTCATCATGAGTGATTCCCTTTGGATAAGTGGAGACGCTATGTAATTAGCCAATGTCATGGTGTCACATATTAACACAGCTCAGGAATGCAAGCACTGTGGGAGAGGGAATTACTTGCAGATCCAGAACACAGTCCAGAAACAACAGTCTATGAGAGTTTTCCAATGCTTTATTTTGTTGGTTTCAGTTTCTTTGGAAATATTTTAGGAATTTATTACAAACATATAACATGTTTAGTGCCATCCATAAGGATTAGACGAGACTATGGAGTCATGTAAAAAAGAGTTTTAGTTTTAAGGGTTACGGTGTGATGGATCGCTTTATATGGCCTTTGAAGACATGGTCTTGTAACTCCCACAAAATGATTGGGTGAGACCATGCAAATAAGGTATATGGAACCCTAATGAGGGGATCGGTCAGTTTTGCCACCCCGCTAGGCTTAAAACAAGCTGTTCCAGAGATGGAAAGTGGGGACCTCACTACCACCAAGAAGAGACAGGAGTGGAGAACATCCTTTGGACCTGGGTCCCTGTTCTGAGAAACTCCCAGACCCAGGAGACAGAGACAGAGACAGCAGAAGACAGCGAAAAGTATCAGCAAAGACACAGCAGCAGCAGAACCAGGAGACTGGCGTGAGACAGCACAGTGGGCTTCCTGGCCCACAGAACAAGGTGGTTACAGTGGGTGTGCAGGCTCACAGAGAGTGCCTCCAGGCAAGGAGGATTCCTAACGGAGTTGAGTGCCACCAGGCACTCACTGGAGGAGCTAAAGAGCTTTGTAACACTTGCCTGAGCAGGGCAAAGCTAGGCTAAGGAGCCAAGCTGTGCTGAGAGCCAGAGAAGCCTGCCTACAGGCATGGCTGAGAAGAGGCTATCCTGATCCAAGAACTGTATCTTGAGTCATTCCTGAACCTGAATGGTAACCTGTTACTTCCCTAATATACCCCATAACCGTGAGTATGGTCTGTGAGTTCTATGCGGCCATTACAACAAATTATCAAACCCAGCACAGAACTAGAGTGTGCTGCGAGAGGGACAGCTGGTGTCAGAATTGGTAAAAAAGGTTGAAGAGAGGAGGTATGTCTGACCTCCGCCTCACAGGAATCAGCTTTGGGCTGTTGGATGCTGATAATGATCTTCTGTCCCCGTCCTGAAGTTAGAGGAGGTCAGACATCATTATTACAGGGTATACAGGCAGTCTCTGGGTTACAAATGAGATCCGTTTCTGAATGTGTCTTTAAGAATTTGTAGGTAAGTCAGAATAGGTGCATATGATTCTTAATTAACCTTATTTTAGGGCAAGAAAAGGCTCAAAGACTTTCCAATGATTTAAAAGCTGCACATGCAGCAAATGAAGGTGATTATGATAAAGAATTTTTGTGAGTAGGGGATGGTTCAAGGAGCCCTGATGGCGCAGCGTTTAAAGTGATCGACTGGTAACAAAAGTTCAGCAGTTTCAAACCACCAGTGCCTCCACAGGAGAAAGGTGTGGCAGTCTGCTTCTGTAGAGATTTACAGCCTTGGAAACCCTATGGGGTTGTTATGAGTTGGAATTGACTCGATGGCAGTGGTTAGCAACTGGTACAATCAATCAAAGTGGGGGCAAATTTACATAACATTAAAGGGCAAGTACCAGTTGTCCTTAAGTCGAAGTTCGTAACATAGGGACTTACTGTATATATACTCCTCATATTTCTTTGGAAGATCGACTGAAGTTTCCTTAAGAATGTTACACATAAATGTAACTCTGTTTATACACTTTTCAAAGATTTATGTGCAAAAAAACTCTTTAAACCAAATGCTATTTTAAAAGCTTTAAGAGAGAGCACATTTGTAAATTTAATAATTATTCCCTAATTTATGTTCTTTGTGGGTCTCAATTTTAGAACACGTATTTTTTTTTTTTTTTCTTAGAATGAAACCACTGCACCCAGGCTCACAGGAGCAAATCACATAATCTTGGAGCCATGCATGCTTTTCTGCTCCTGCACCACTACTGTAATAGTCGCCTAACTGGTTTTCACACCTCTCATCCCACCCCTTCACACTGAGTTGTCTTCCCAATGTATATATCTGGTCCTGCCACTTCATTAACAGGCATTCAATGCTTCTATCACTTTCCAAAAATCCCCCGTTTCCTTAGCACAGCATTTAGTGTTCTCTGTGATCTGTCCCTGACTTCTTGTAACACTCTTATTTTCCACTGCTCTCCTCCCTTCACACACCCTATTCTCTAGCACATCAACTAGTAAATGTTTTTAAAACATGGCTCATGTTTTTCCAAACACCATACCACTTCCTTCCCTGGAATAAAGGACAGTATAGCGTAGTGTTTAAAAAAATACCCTTCGTGTCCAGCTAGATCGAATCCTGACTGTGTCACTTACCAGCTGTGTGACTTTGAGAAAATCATTTAATCTGCCTGAGTCACAAGTTTCTTCAGCTCTAGGGTTGCTGGGAGGGTTCAGTGGGATTAGGTGTGTTACATGCTTAGCACAGTACTGGCACATAATAAACATCCAATATATGACAGCTCTTAGTCTCCCATATTTCCACTGGTAAAGAGTCCATCTATCTGTCAAGGCCCAGCTCAGCTGACATGACTCCAGGAAGCCTTTCCAGTTCCCCCAGCTGCAAGTCATCATTCCTGCTTCTGGATCTCGCAATGCTCATTCATACCTTTTTCACAGCACTAAGTACTTTCTGCCTTGTATTATAATTATTTATAGACCCATTTTTCTCTGCTCTATTTTACTGAATCCCTACCATGGGCTAAGTCTTATGAGGAATAAAAGATGAAGAAAACTTAGTTCTTTACCCTACAAATGCTCACAATCTAGGAAACAGACATCGGCAACTCAAACACAACTCACCAATGTTTGCTAATACTGAGTAAAGCGATGGCTCATTATCACTATTATGCTTTTCTGTTTTCTTTTACAGAAGAATCTCAAAGTACTAGCTAGATTTTAACTGAGAGACCATTTCCCCTTCTATTAAACTGACTTTACCTCTTGAGAACAGATACAGCAAAATACAATTGGACATATCTGAGTTTAGGTTCAAGTTGAAGCTGAAGAAAATTAAAACAGGTCCACGAGAGCCAAAGTATGACCTTGACTATATCCCACCTGAATTTAGAAAGCATCTCAAGAATGGATTTGATGCACTGAACACTAATGACTGAAAGTCAGGCAAGTTATGGGAAGACATCAAGAGGCCCGATGAACCGACAGAGAGAGAGAAAGCCTTTCCCTGGAAATGGTGCCCTGAATTTGGACTTCTAGCCTCCTAAGCTGTGAGAAAATACATTTCTGTCTGTTAAAGCCCTTCACTTGTGGTATTGCTGTTATAGCAGCACTAGGTAACTAAGACAGATGACATCAAGTACATCATGCATGAAGAAAGCAAACGGTCATTAAAAAGACAAGTAAGAAAGAAAAGACCAAAATGGACATCAAAAGAGACTCTGAAACTTGCTCTTGAATGTAGAGTAGCTAAAGTGATTGGAAGAAATGATGACATAAAAGAGCTGAACAGAAGATTTCAAAGGTTACGTCAAGAAGACAAAATAACTGCCACGGATAGTCAAAACAGCCAGGTACTGGTACAACAACAGATATGTAGACCAATGGAACAGAATTGAGAACCCAGACATAAATCCATGCACCTGTAAAAAGCCAATATTTCACAAAGGCCCAAAGTCCATTAAATGGGGAAAAGACAGTCTCTTTAACAAATAATGCTGGCATAACTGGATATCCATCTGTAAAGAAATGAATCAGGACCCATACCTTATACCATATACAAAAACTAACTCAAAATGGATCAAACACCTAAATATAAAATCTAAAATGATAAAGACCATAGAAGAAAAAATAAGGATAACACTAAAGGCTGTAATACATGGCATAAATAGTAACCATAACTAACAATGCACCAACACCAGAAGAGAAACTAGATAACTGAGAGCTCCTAAAAAAAATCAAACACTTATGTTCATCAAAAGACTACACTAAAAGAGTAAAAAGACAACCTACAAACTGGGAAAAAAAATTTGGCCATGACATATCTGATAAGGGACTAATCTCTAAAATATACAAGGTACCGCAACACCTCAACAATGAAAAGACAAATAATCCAATTAAAAAATGGGCAAAGGATATGAACAGACACTTCACCAAAGGAGACGTTGAGGCGGCTAACAGACACATGAAGAAATGCTCACGATCATTAGCCATTAGATAAAAGCAAATCAACACTAAAATGAGACTCCATCTCACTCCAACAATTCTGGCACTAATCCAAAAAACACAAACCAACAAATGTTGGAGAGGTTGTGGGGAGATTGAAACTCTTATGCACTGCTGGTGAGAATGTAAAATGGTACAAGCAATTTGGAAAATGATATGACATTTCCTTAAAAAGCTAGAAATAGAAATACCATATGATCCAGCAATCCCACTTCTAGGAATATATCCTAGAGAAATATGAGCCATCACATAAATAGACATATGTACACCCATGTTCACTGCAGCACTATTCACAATAGCAAAAAGATGGAAACAACCTAAATGCCCATCAACAAATGAATGGATAAACAAATTATGGTACATACACACAATGGAATACTATACAACCACAAAGAACAATGATGAATCCTCGAAACACCTCACAACATGGATGAATCTGGAAGGCATTATGCTGAGTGAAATAAGTCAGTCAAAAAAAGACAAATATTTTACCAGACCACTATTATAAGATCCCAAGAAAAGGTTTACACACAGGAAAAAGCATTCTTTGATGGTTATAAGGGTGGGGAGAGGAAATCACTAACTAGATAGTAGACAAGGGTCAACTTCGGTGAAGGGAAGGACAGCACACAATACAGGGGAAGTCAGCACAACTGTACCAAAGAAAAAGCAAAGAAGTTTCTTAGACATATCCAAATACTTTAACGGACAGAGTAGCTGGGACTGGGGAGAGGGAACCGCAGTTTCGGGGGACATCTAGGCTAATTGGCATAACATAATTTATAAAGAAAATGTTCTACATCCCATTTTGGTGACTAGTGTCTGGTGTCTTAACAGCTTGCAAGTGGCCATCTAAGATACATCTATTAGTCCCATCCCACTTGGAGCAAAGGGGAATGAAGAAAACCAAAGACACAATGAAAATACTAGCCCAGAGGACTAAAGGACCAAATGATCCAGAGACTCCACCAGACTGAGACCAGAAGAATTAGATCATACCTGACTACCACCAATGACTGCCCTGACAGGGAACACAACAGAGAGTCCTGGATAGAGCAGGAGAAAAATGTAGAACAGAATTCAAATTCACATAAAAAAGACCAGACTTAATGGTCTGACAGAGACTGGAGTAACCCCCAAAACTATGGCCCCAGCCATAAACTAAAACCATTCCTGAAGCCCACTCTTCAGATGAAGATTAGACAGGACTATGAAACAAAAAATCATACATGCAAGGAATGTGCTTCTTAGTTCATTCAGATATGTGAGACCAAACGGGCAACTCCTCTCCAAAAGCAAGATGAAAAGGGATAAGGACTGGTTGAATGGACACAGGGAACCAGGGTGGAAACGGGGAGTGCAGCCACAGTGCGGGGATTGTAACCAATGCCATAAAACAATATATGTATAAATTTTTGAACGAGAAATTGACTTGAGCTGTAAAACTTCACCTAAGGCAGGATAACAATAAATAAATAAATAAATATTTTTAAAACCTCCCTAAAATTAGTTTAAAAACAAAAAAAAAGATAAAGTATTATAATGAAATGTCCAAAGATTTAGAAAGCCTAATGGGAAGAACATGCTCGGCATTTCTAAAGCTGAAAAAACTGAAGAAAAAATTCAAGCCTCGAGTTGTGATATTGAAGGATTGTATGGGCAAAATATTGAATGACACAGGAAGCCTCAAAAGAAGATGGAGGGAGTACACAGAATCACTCTAACAAAAAGAATCTGTCCACCTTCAGCCATTTCAAGAAACAGCATATGATAAAGAACTGATGGTATTGAAGGAAGAAGTACAAGCTGCACTGAAGGCACTGGCAGAAAACAAGTCTCCAGTAATTGATGGAATACCAATTGAGATGTTTCAACAAATAGATGCAGTGCTGAAGATGCTTACTTGCCTATGCCAGGAACTTTGGAAGACAGCTACTTGGCTGTGATGGTTAAGATTGTTGCGTCAGCTTGGCTGGGCCATGATTCTCAGTGTTTATATGAGATCACTCCCATGATTGAATCTGCTATGAGTAGCCGGTCAGTTGAAAAGGAGTTTCCTTGGGGGTGTGGCCTGCATCTGAATATATGCAGATGTTCTGGTTTTCTTGCTCACTCTGGGTCTTGCGCTGCCTCCTGTTCATCTGACCTCCAGTCCTTGGGACTTTTCTACTTACCTGCCAATTTTGGAATTCTTTGATCTTCACAGCCTGTGAGCAAGAGCCCTGCTCTCTGACCTGCCGATCTTGGGTACACCAGCCCCTGTGGCTAGGTGAATCAAGAGAAGCCTCTATCCTGATCCACGGACTTGGGACATTCCAGCCTCTATAATTGCATGAGCTGTTTCCTTGATATAAGTTTCTCTGTATGTATTTATATGCTTTACTGGTTTTGCTTCTCTAGAGAACCCAGCCTAAGGCATTGGCCAGCTAACTGGAAGAGATCCATATTTGTGCCCATTCCAAAGAAAGATGATCCAATGGAATGTGAAAATTATCAAACAATATCATTAATATCACATGCAAGTGAAATTTTGCTGAAGATCATACAAAAATGGCTGCTGCAGTGCATTGACAGGGAACTGCCGGAAATTCAAGCCAAATTCAGAAGCGGATATGGAATGAGGGATATCATTGCTGATGTCAGATGGACCTTGGCTGAAAGCAGAGAATACCGGAAAGATGTTTACCTGTGTTTTATTGACTATGCAAAAGTATTCAACTGTGTGGATCATAACAAATTATGGATAACATTGCAAAGAGTGGGAATTCCAGAACACTTTATTGTGCTCATGAGGAAATTGTACATAGACCAAGAGGCAGTCATTTGAACAGAACAAGGGGATACTGATTGGTTTAAAGTCAGAAAAGGTGTGCATAAAGGTTGTATTCTTTTACTATACTTATTCAATCTGTATGCTGAGCAAATAATCTAAGAAGCTGGACTATATGAAGAAGAATATGGCATCAGGATTGGAGGAAGACTCATTAACAACCTGTGATATGCAGATAACACAACCTTCTTTGCTGAATGTGAAGAGGACTTGAAGCACTTACTGGGGAAGATCAGTGTGGATTACACCTCCACATAAAGAAAAAAATTCTCACAACTGGACCAATAAACAACATCATGATAAACGGAGAAAAGATTGAAGTTGTCAAGGATTTCATTTTACTTTGATCCATAATCAATGCCCATGGAAACAGCAGTCAAGAAATTAAAAAATGTATTGCATTGGTCAGATCTGCTGCAAAAGACTTCTTTGAAATATTTAAAAGTGAAGCTGCCACATTTAGGACCAAGGTGTGCCTGACCCAAGCCCTGGTATTTTCAATCTCCTCACATGCCTGCAAAAGATGGACAATGAATAAGGAAGGCCAGAGAAGAACTGATGCCTTTGAATTATGGTGGTGTTGTTGTTGTTAGGTGCCGTCGAGTCAGTTCCGACTCATAGTGACCCTATGCACAACAGAACGAAACACTGCCTGGTCTTGCGCCATCCTTACAATCATTGTTATGCTTGAGCCCATTGTTGCAGCCACTGTGTCGATCCACCTCGTTGAGGGTCTTCGTCTTTTCCGCTGACCCTGTACTCTGCCAAGCATGATGTCCTTCTCCAGGGACTGATCCCTCCTGACAACATGTCCAAAGTATGTAAGATGCAATCTTGCCATCCTTGCCTCTAAGGAGCGTTCTGGCCGTACTTCTTCCAAGACAGATTTGTTCGTTCTTTTGGCAGTGCATGGTATATTCAATATTCTTTGCCAACACCACAATTCAAAGGCGTCAATTCTTCTTCAGTCTTCCTTATTCACTGTCCAGCTTTCACATGCATATGATGTGATTGAAAATACCATGGCTTGGGTCAGGCACACCTTAGTCTTCAGGGTGACATCTTTGCTCTTCAGCACTTTGAAGAGGTCTTTTGCAGCAGATTCGCCCAATGCAATGCGTCTTTTGATTTCTTGATTACTGCTTCCATGGCTGTTGATTATGGATCCAAGTAAAATGAAATCCTTGACAACTTCAATCTTTTCTCCATTTATCACGATGTTGCTCATTGCTCCAGTTGTGAGGATTTTTGTTTTCTTTATGTTGAGGTGTAATCAATAAAACACAGGTAAACATCCTTCTGGTATTCTCTGCTTTCAGCCAGGATCCATCTGACATCAGCAATGATATCCCTGGTTCCACGTTCTCTTCTGAAACCAGCCTGAATTTCTGGCAGTTCCCTGTCGATATACTGCTGCAGCCAATTTTGAATGATCTTCAGCAAAATTTTGCTTGCGTATGATATTAGTGATTCCATGGACTGCCAAAAGAATGAACAAATCTGTCTTGGAAGAAGTACAGCCAGAATGGTCCTTAGAAGGGAGAATGGTGAGACTTTGTCTTATGTACTTTGAACATGTTATCAGCAGGGGCCAATCCTTGGAGAAGGACATCATGCTTGGTAAAGTAAAGGGCCAGGGAAATAGGAAGACCCTCAACGAGAGGGACTGACACAGTGGTTGCAACAATGGCCTCAAACATAGCAATAATTGTGAGGATAGTGCAAGACAGGGCAGAGTTTTTTCTGTTGTATGTAGGGTGGCTATGAGTCCGAACTGATTTGACGGCACCTAAGAACAACATAGCTGAGTTTAGGATGCTATCAAAGGAAATATAATGCTGATGATGTTGTCAGATTCAAATGATACCACTTGTTATGGATTGAATTGTGTCCCACAAAAAATATGTGTTATAAATCTTAACCTCATACCTGTGGTTACAATCCCATTTGGGAATGGGTTTTCTTGTTTATGTTAATTAGGCAGTTGTAGTGGAGGTTATGTTTTAAGTCAATCTCTTTGAAATACGAAAGAGCAGAGATGGAGGGGAAATAGATGCTATGCCACGTGAAGATCACCAAGGAGCCAAGGAACTAAGCTGAGAAGAGACAAGGACCTTCCTCCAGAGCCAACAGAAAGAGAAAGCCGTCCCTTTGAGCCAGAGCTCTGAATTCCTAGCCTCTTAAACTGTGAGAAAACTAATTTCTGTTTGTTAAAGCCATCCCCTTGTGGTATTTCTGTTATAGCAACACTAGAGACCCATCGAACCGTGACTTCTGTGCTCCCAAAGTTTTTGCCTGAAATAAATGAGCAATGTTGAACCTAAAATATGGCACAGGGCTATAAATCACTTGTAGCTTCCTTTTGCCTACGACACACTTATGAAGGACATATTTTTTCTTTTTGTATTGTGCTTTAAGTGAAAGTTTACAGTTCAAGTCAGTTTCTCATACAAAAACTTAAAAAAACTTATACATAGCCTATTATGTGACCTTAGTTGCTCTCCCTACAATGTGACATCACACTCCTTCATTCCACCCTGTATTTCCCATGTTTGTTCAACCAGCTCCTGTCCCCCTCTGCCTTCTCATCTTGCCTCCAGACAGGTGCTGCCCACATAGTCTCATGTGTCTACTTGAGCTAAGGAACACACTCCTCACCAGTATCACTTTATGTCTTATAGTCCAGTCTAATCTTTGTCTGAAGAGCTGGCTTCAGGAATGGTTTCAGTTCTGGGCTAACAGAGAGTCCAGGGACCAGGACCTCTGGGGTCCCTCCAGTCTCAGTCAGACCATTAAGTCTGGTCTCTTTACTAGAATTTGAGGCCTGCCTCCCACTTTTCTCTTGCTCTATTAGGGCTTCTCTGTTTTGTTCCCTGTCAGGGCAGTCATTGATGGTAGCCAGGCACCATCTAGTTCTTTCGGTCTCAGGCTGATGGAGTCTCTGGTTTATGTGGCCCATTCTTTCTCTTGAACTCATATTTTCCTTGTGTCTTTGGTGTTCTTCATTCTCCTTTGCTCCTTGTGGGTTGAGACCAATTGATGCATCTTAGATGTCCACTTACTAGCTTTTATACCCCAGACACCACTCACCAAAGTGGGATGTAGAATGTTTTCTTAATACACTTCATTATGCCAGTTGACCTTGATGTCCCCTGAAACCATAGTCCCCAGACCCCTGCCCCTGCTACTCTGTCCCTTGAAGTGTTTGGTTGTATTTAGGAAACTTCTTAGCTTTTGGACTAGTCCAGTTGTGCTGACTTCCCCTGTATTGTGTATTGTCCTTCCCTTCACCTAAAATAATTCATGTCTATTATCTAATTAGTGAATACCCCTCTCTGTACCGCCCCACCCTCGTAACCATCAAATAATGTTTTCTTCTATGTTTAAACTTTTTCTTGAGTTCTTATAATTGTGATCTCATACAGTATTTGTCCTTTTGTGATTAATTTCACTCAGCATAATGCCATGAAGGACATTCTTGATGCATTTGTAATTGAAGGGCAGAACAGTTGGTGAAGTTTGCATGTCCATGCTGTATCCTTTCACCCTGCCTACAGAAAGTCAAGGCCATAAGGTAAACCACTACCATTGGGCTTCATCTGCAGATAGCCAGGAATCCTAACTGCTGAAGAAATCGTATGCTTGTACTAAATGACATTTTAAGTCAATGTTCTCAGTGTCAATGAGACTTCAAGTGAAACTACTTGGGCTCCTGCTTCACCCAAATACCAGAAGATGACACCTATGATGCCTACTCCAACAGGAAACAATGCAGTTGGACAGCATATTTTGGTCACGTGAACTGGGCACATGCTATCAAGATGGCTTCTCATGAAACAACTGCCCTGGCTATCAAGGAAGAAAAACTGGCTTGTTCTCCTGGGCAGAGCTGGCCACCCCCTTTCTCCTGCTGCCCTCCACTCCAGGCTAGCTGAGCACTATGACCTTTTGTCAGGGCTAGGCTGCTTTCTTCACTCCAGCTCCTCAGTTCTAGAGCTCTGCAGGTAACTGTGGGAGGGGGAGCTTTATTCAATTTGTGCAATTCTGCATTTCTAAACATAATGTGTTTCTGAAAACATTTTCAAAAGTCAAATATATGAAATTCAAATAATAGCGTTATGTATTTTTAAGGGCAATTCATTCCCAGAAAACTATAAACATTATAAAATCCCTGATTATACCTCACATTGTAATCACAGTACTGAACAATAATTTCTCACACTTGTAGACATTTTTTCCTTAAAAAATTTTTTTCTTCTCAGATTACCAAAGGACTAATGGACCACATCTACCACGGCCTCCACCAGACTGAGTCCAGTACAACTAGATGGTGCCTGGCTACCACCACTGACTACTCTGACAGGGTCCCAGACACAGCTGGAGAAAAATATAGAACAAAATTCGAACTCAAAAAGAAAGACAAGACTTGCTGGCCTGACAGAAAATGGAGAAACCCTGAGAGTATGGCCCCTGGACACTCTTTCAGCTCAGTAATGAAGTCACTGCTAAGGTTCACCCTTCAGCCAAAGATTGGACAGGCACATAAAACAAATTGAGACTAAAGGGGCACACCACCCCAGGGGTAAGGACTAGAAGGCAGGGGTAGGGGGTGGGGAGAGGAAAGCTGATAATAGGGAACCTAAGTTTGAGAAGGGAGAATGTTGACATGTCATGGTTTTGTTAACCAATGTCATAAAACAATATGTGTACTAACTGTTTAATGAGAAACTAGTTTGTTCTGTAAACCTTCATGTAAAGTACAACAACAAAAAAAATTTTTTCTTCTCGATTAAACACAGATTGACTACTAGATGAGTCTAATGAGTCATTGCTCTAGGTACCTCCAAGGGGCTCACCTTTATCTTCTTAATGGTTTCACATTTATGAGAGAGATGCTTCTAGTCATTTGTGTCAACAACCTCATTTTCCCACTTCTATTTAGTTTTACTTTTACAAAAAAAAAAAAAAGAAGAAAATATCCAAATTATCACATAAACACCACTGTGTCAACAATGACAGCGACACTGTCAAGACTGCACTAGGGAACTGGCAGAGGCTGCCACACTGTAACAACTCAAATGATAGGTGACAGCCTGGAGACATGATAAATGATGGGTGACAGCCTGGAGACATGATAGGTGTACTAAGGGAGAAGTTGTAAGTACAACTAGTAGAAAAGTAAAAACAAGGGCTGCTTGTTATATTAAAACTACCTATGTATATCACTTTACAGTTCCGTCGAGTTGATTCCGACTCACAGTGACCCTATAGGACAGAGTAGAACTGCCCCACAGAGTTTCCAAGGAGCACCTGGCAGATTTGAACTGCCGGCCCCTTGGTTAGCAGCGGTAGCACTTAACCACTATACCACCACGGTTTCCATCCTACTCTTGTATACGTTGGAAATTTTCCAAAACAAATTTTTAAAAAAATCTTGGTGCATTGGAACCATAAAACTGAATACAAAGGATCCTGCTATATCAACATAGATACATTTTTTAAAGTTGAATATTTTAAATATTTTTTAAGTTGAAACAAAAAGCAAACACTGCAATACAAGCTTTCAAGAATATATGCATGTGTAGTTGCACGAGAAATACAAGCATGCATCCCACTTTGGTGAGTGGCGTCTGGGGTCTTAAAAGCTTGTGAGCATCCAATTACAATGCATCAATTAGTCCCAACCTACCTGGAGCAAAGGAGAATGAAGAACACCAAAGACACAAGAAAAATATGAGCCCAAGAGACAAAAGGGCCACATAAACCAGAAGCTCCATTAGCCTGAGACCAGAAGAACAAGATGGTGCCTGGCTACCACCAATGACCGCCCTGACAGGGACACAACAGAGAGTCACTGATGGAGCAGGAGAAAAGTGGGGTGCAGAATTCAAATTCACGTAAAAAGACCAGACTTAATGATCTGACTGAAACTAGAGGAACCCCAGAAGACATGGCCCCTGGACTCTCTATTAACCCAGAGCTAAAACCATTCCCAATGCCAATTCTTCAGACAAAGATTAGACTAGACTATAAGACATAAAATAATACTCATGAAGAGTGTGGTTCTTAGTCCAAGTAGACACGTGAGACTAAATGGGCAGCTCCTATCCAGAAGCAGGATGAGAAAGCAGAAAGGGATAGGAGCTGGTTAAATGGGCACAGGAAACCTGGGGTGGAAAAGGGGAGTGTGCTGTCACATTATAGGGATTGCAATTAGGATCATATAACGATATGTATATAAATTTTTTATGAGAAACTAACTTTAGCTATAAGCTTTCACATAAAGCACAATTTAAAAAAGAAATATAAGCATGGGAATGACAGACACAAATTTCAGGACCATAGTTATTGGTGGTGCAGGAAGGGAAATGCTATTGGGCAGAGTTACTCAAGGTGTTTCAACTATTTTTGTAAAGTTTTACGTCTTAAGCTGGTTGGGTATGTAAGTGCTTATTACATAATTCTCTGTACTTTTTTTGTATTTCTGAAATATTTCATAATAAAAATACAAATAAAAACTAAAAACAGAAACCTGTACAGATATTCTGGAAGAGTTCTGAATTTCTTGTTATCGACTTCTAAGAACTACACCCACCTCCCAGCCCAGACTGATTGTTAAGACTTGCTTCTTTTCTTAAACATAGCATTACTAATACCATTGAATGTCCACAAATGTCCTTTCTGATCACATTCCCAAAAGACAGCTGCTGTCCTGAATTTTGTGTTTATTATTCCCTTGATTTTCTTTGTAATTTAATCTTTTATGTGTGTATTCTAAGATAAATTTAGTTTTGCATATTTTAACATATAAATGTGGAACCATAGAGTATAGATCTTCTGTGACTTGCTTTTTTGATGAAAGATGTGTCAATGTGGAGATTTATCCACATTGACTCATGTAGTTGTAGTTCATGTATTTTCACTGTTCTATAACATTCTGTTGTACAAATATATCACAATTTGTTTATTCAGTCTGTTGTTGATGGAATTTTAGGTTATTTCCAGTTTTTGTTATAACAAACAATTCTTCTGGAAACATCCTTATACGTCTCTCCTGAAGTCCATGAAGACTTTCTCTCGGGTAAACACCAAAGAGAGAAGTGGTTGGTCATAGTGTATGTCCACCTACAACTTTACTTGATAATGTCACATCGTTTTCTAAAATGTCCGTCCCAATCTACATTCCCACCAGCAGTGTGTGAGAGTTCCCATTGCTCCATATCCAGACCAACTCTTGGTACTTCCAATTGGATAAGTAAGAACTGGGGTTTATCTGTGGTTTTAATTTCCAATCTTCTGGTTACTAATCAAGCCGAGGCTCTTTTCATGTTATTGGTCATTCATCCTCCTGCTTTTGTGAAATATCTGATTATGTCCTAGGATGTGATTAATTACTTTTGTGTGTGGACTTTCTAGCTATGGTCTTCTGACCCCCACCCAGGTGATTGGGTGAGGCTGTGCAAATAAGATAATTGTGGCCCCCCAAGAGGATTGGTCAGTTTTACTTAAAAAAAAAAAAAAAAGCCAATTCCAGGGCAGAGAGGAGAGCCCACCACCACCAAAGGAGAGACCCACAGCACAGACCTACAGCAGGCACTGGCAGGAGATGGTGCTGTGGGCTTCCTGGCCCATGGAGCAAGAAAGCTGAGTGTGTTTGGGCAGAGACTGAGGGCCAGGGATAAGTCTATGCCTGACCCACAAATTTGGGACTTACCAGCCTCCACAGCCACGTGAGCCATTTCCTTTATATGGTTCGTGAGTTCTGTGAGACATTACAGTGAATCAGGGAGCCCAAAGACAGGAGGGAGAGTACCAAGGTGACGGTGAATAGCTGATGTTAGAGATGATGGAGTGGCACAGCAGCTTGGAAAAGTTAGACATTTGGAACATCTTTAACCTCCACCTCATAGGAAACAGCTTTGTGCTGATCCAATTATTTGCTTACTCCTTTGTCCATTTTTCTTTTGGATAGGTTGTCATTTTTCTTATTTAGGAATTCAGTATATATTCTAAATATAACTTGTCAGTTATGTATGTTTTCAGTTGTGATTTGTCTTTTCCCTTTTTTAAAGGTGTTCTGTCATAAAGTTGTTAGCTGCTGTCAAGTTGGCCCCAACTCACGGTGACCCCATGCACAAGGGAATGAAACATTGCCTGGTCCTGCAGGCAGGACCTATGGTGGGTCCACTATTGCAATCCATATAGTTTTCTTTCGTTGATTTTAGGAATTAGATCACCAGGCCTTTCTTCCTAGTCTGAGTCTGGAAGCTCCACTGAAAGCTGTTCAGCATCATAGCAACATACAAGTCTCCACCGGTGGATGGTGGTGATGGATGAGTGGTAGCTGTGCATGAGGTGCATCGGCCGGAATCAAACCAAGGTGTCTACATGGTTTGTGAGAATTCTGATGCTAAACCACCACTACCCCTATCTACTAGTCCTAAATTTGAATGCAGTAAAATTTGTTCATCATTTTCTTTACCTTTTTTCTTTTTGTCTTGTTAAAGAAACATGCATATACCCTGAGGTCTCAAAAAATTCATCTAGATTTTCTTCTAAAAGTTTTGCCATCCACACCTAAGTTCTTCTTTTTGTACATGGATTGGCAATTGTCCTAGTCCCATTTATTTAATAGTCTAGCCTTTCCCCAACTGATCAGCAATGTCATTTCTATCCTGTACTAAGTTTCTATACATGTATGGCTCTTTATTCTATTTCTAGGCTCTTTTTATTCAGTTCCACTGGGCTATTTTGTACCTTACACCAATTCAGCAGTGTCTTGATTACATGAAATGAGTCTTGATACCTGGTAAGGCAAGTTCTCCTACTTTGTTCTTCTTTAAAAAATGTCTTGGCTGAAAGGGCTGACTCAAGAGGGGGAGAGTAAGTGGGAGTAGGGAGTGAGATGTATGTAAACTTATATGTGACAGACTGATTGGATTTGTAAACGTTCACTTGAAGTTTAATAAAAGTTATTAAAAAAAAAAAATGTCTTGGGGGGAGGCGGAGCCAAGATGGTGGAATAGCCAGATGCTTCCTGCAATCCCTTTTACAACAAAGACCCGAAAAAAACAAGGGAAACATTGCATTTATGACAAGCTAGAAGCCCTGACCATCAAAGGCAAAGTTGGAAAACAGACTGAGCAGCAGGGGAGGGAGAGACGGTTCAGAAGCAGAGAGAAGTTACCAGACCTGAATCGCTGGGATCCCTCAGGCACCATTCCTGGGACCAGCCGAGGTGGGCTGGTGGTAAAGTTTGGCTGCAGTTTCCTCAGGGAGAGCCAGCCAGCCACATAGCCTACTCACACCTCTGGGACCAGAATAGAGCAGCGCTCTCGGCAAAAGCTATGTACTTGCATATATTTTACCATACCCCTAGCCCCCAAGCCAGCTTCGGTGGCTATTGATTTCTATGGTCCTCAGATAGGCTGTGTTGAGGGCCTGGAGTCATCCTTCTGGACTTGGAGTAGGAATAAATTCACAACTGGGGGGAAAAGGTAATTTGCCAGCTCCACTAACTGGGACAGCTCAGGACAGAAGCGGCTCCTGTCCGGGCATGAATGGTTCATGGACTTTGAATACCTTTCCCCCCTGCATGGACCTGTGTGAGCCTGTTTCAGAAGAATAGGCCCTTGTTGGCAGACTCCAACCCTTTCTGCTGTGCAGTGAAGAGGTGGGTGTTCGATATTTGACACCACTTTGCCTATTAAATAGGGTCCTCACCTACCCACCTCAGGAGCATAAGGACTGGTGGATCCAATCAGGTCACCTGGCCACCCGTGGCAGGGTTGCAAGGATAACTGGTACCTCCCACTCTTTACAAACAAAAGCATTCAGTGCCCATGGTCTGTCTGCAGAATCCACCCACCTGTATGCTCTAGGGAACAGGGACATGCTTTCCTCACAGACATTTGGGGGATGATTCTCAGCCCCCTCTCTTGTTCAGAGCATGACCCTCTGCTGCAACCAGACACTGGTACTTACACCAATTACCCCTGCCCCTCTAAGGCTTTAGGACAGAGCCTGTACCACACACTTGATGGTCAGCTACCTGGACACCTAAGCTGAATTCATACAAGAAAAGTGAATGGACTCCTAGACTGATATAAAAAAAATACATGATAAAAATTCTAGCCATCTGAGAACAGGATGTCAGAGCTTCAAAGGCAAAAATAATCCAGCTAGCTCACTCAAGAAACCCATTTGGGCATATCAAAACAAAACAAAGCAAGACGCTAAGATACAGTAAGCAAACGTAAAATAAACTAATACAATAACTTATAGATGGCTCAGAGACAACAGTCAATATCAAGTCACATAAAGAAACGGACCATGATCTCCTCAACAAGCTCTCAAAACAAAGAATCTACAGATCTTCTGGATGAAGGTGCTTCCTGGAATTACCGCATGCAGAATTCAAAAGATTAATGTACAGAACTCTTCAAGACATCAGGAACGAAATTAGGAAGGAGATCAGGCAATACGCAGAACGAGCTAAGGAACACACAGATAAAGTAGTTGAAGAAATTAAAAAGGTTATTCAAGAACATAATGAAAAATTTAATAAGCTGCGAGAATCCATAGAGGGAAAGCAATCAGAAATTCAGAAGATTAACAATAAAATTACAAAATTAGACAACTCAATAGAAAGTCAGAGGGGCAGAATTGAGCAAGTGGAAGGAAGAATTGGTGAGCTTGAAGATAAAGCAGTTGGCACCAATATATTTGAAGAAAAATCAGATAAAAGAATTTTTAAAAATGAAGAAGCTTTAAGAATCATGTGGGACTATATCAAGAGAAATAACCTAAGAGTAATTGGAGTACCAGAACAGGGAGGGACAACAAAAAATACAGAGAGAATTGTTGAAGATTTGTTGGGAGAAAACATCCCTGATATCATGAAAGATGAGGAGATACCTACCCAAGATGCTCTTCGAACTATGGTAGATTCTAAAAGAAAGTCACCAAGATACATTATAATCAAACTTGCCAAAACCATCGACAAAGAGAGAATTTAAGAGCAGCTAGGGATAACCGAAAAGTCACCTACAAATGAGAGTCAATAAGAATAAGCTTGGACTACTCAGCAGAAACCATGCAGGCAAGAAGGCAATGGGATGACTTCTACAAAGCACTGAAGGAAAAAAATTGCCAGATATATCCAGCAGAACTGTCTCTCAAATATGAAGGTGAAATTAGGACATTTCCAGATAAACAGAAGTTCATGGAATTCATAAAAACCAAACCAAAACTACAAGAAATACTAAAGGGAGTTCTCCGGTTAGAAGATCAATAATATCAGGTACCAACCCAAGGCTAGAACACTGGACAGAGCAATCAGATCCCAACCCAGACAGGGAAATCACAAAAATAAATCAAGATAAAAAAATGCTTAAAACAGGGAAACAGCAACGTTACTATGTAAAAGAAGACAACATTAAAACAGTAAAGAGGGACTAAGAAATGTAGTCATAGATCTTTCACATGGAGAGGAAGACAAGGCAATATAAAGAAATAAAAATTAGGTTTAAACTTAGAAAAATAGGGATAAATATTAAGGTAACCACATAGGAGACTAACTATCCCACTTATCAAAATAAAATACAAGGAAAAAATAGAGACTCAACAGTAACAAAATCAACAACAACGAATAAGAGGAAAAGAATATATAAACTACTCATCACAAAAAATTGAGTGGAAAAAAGAAACTGTCAACAACACACAAAAAAAAGACATCAAAATGACAGCACTAAACTCATACCTTCTGTAATTACACTGAATGTAAATGGACTAAATGCACCAGTAAAGAGACAGAGAGTGGCAGAACAGATAAAAAGACAATTCATCTATATGCTGCCTTCAAGAGACACACTTGAGACTTAGAGAAACAAACAAAAACTTAAAGGTTGGAAAGAAATACATCGAGCAAACAACCATCAAAAAAGAGCAGGAGTGGCAATATTAATTTCTGACAAAATAGACCTTAAAGATAAATTCGTCATAAAGGATAAGGAAGGACACTATGTAATGATTAAAGGGACAATATACCAGGAGGATATAACCATATCAAATATTTATGCACCCAATGACAGTGCTGCAAGATACATAAAACAAACTCTAACGGCATTGAAAAGTGAGACAGACAGCACCACAATTATAGTAGGAGACTTCAACACACCAATTTCAGTGAAGGACAGGACATCCAGAAAGAAGCTCAATAAATACACAGAAGATCTAAATGCCACAATCAACCAACCTGACCTCATAGACATATACAGAACACTCCACCCAACAGCAACCAAGTATACTTTCTTTTCTAGTGCACATGGAACATTCTCTAAAATAGACCACATATTAGGTCATAAAGCAAGCCTTAGCAGAATCCAAAACACCGAAATATTACAAAGCATCTTCTCTGACCATAAGTCCATAAAAGTAGAAATCAATAATAGAAAAAGCAGGGAAAAGAAATCAAACACTTGGAAACCAAACAATACCCTGCTCAAAAACGGCTGGGTCATAGAAGACATTGAGGATGGAATAAAGAAATTCATAGAATCCAATGAGAATGAAAACACTTCCTATCAGAACCTTTGGGACAGAGCAATAGCAATGCTCAGAGGTCAGTTTGTATCAATGAATGCACACATCCAAAAAGAAGAAAGGGTCAAAATAAAAAAATTATCCCTATAGCTTGAATAAATAGAAAGAGAGCAACAAAAGAAACCCTCAGGCACCAGAGGAAAGCAAATAGTAAAAATTAGAACAGAATTAAATGAAATAGAAAACAGAAAAACAATTGAAAGAGTTAACAAGACCAAAGCTGGTTCTTTGAAAAAATGAACAAAATTGATAAGCCATTGGCCAAACCGACAGAAGAAAAACAGGAGAGGAAGTAAATAACCCAAATAAGAAATAAGATGGGCGATATTACAACAGACCCAACTGAAATTAAAAGAATTATATCAGATTGTTATGAAAAATTGTACTCTAACAAATTTGAAAACCTGGAAGAAATGGATGACTTTCTAGAAACATACTATCTGACCTAAACTAACACAAACAGAGGTAGAACAACTAAATAGACCCATCACAAAAGAAGACATTGAAAAGGTAATCAAAAAACTCCCAACAAAAAAAAGCCCTGGCCCAGATGGCTTCACTGCAGAGTTCTACCAAACTTTCAGAGAACAGGTAACACCACTACTACTAAAGGTATTACAGAGCATAGAAAAGGATGGAATACTACCAAACCCATTCTATGAAGCCAGCATATCTCTGATACCAAAACCAGGCAAGGACACCACACAAAAAAGAAAATTACAGCCCTATATCCCTCATGAACTTAGATACAAAAATCCTCAACAAAATTCTAGCCAAAAGAATTCAACAGCATTTCAAAAAAATAATGCACCATAACCAACTGGGATTCATACCAGGTATGCAGGGATGGTTTGACATTAGAAAAACAATTAAGATAATCCATCACATAAATAAAACAAAAGACAAGACCCACATGATCTTATCAATTGATGCAGAAAAGGCATTTGACAAAGTTCAACACCCATTCATGATAAAAACTGTCAGGAAAATAGGAATAGGAAGAAAATTCCTCAACATAAAAAAGGGCATTTATACAAAGCTAAAAGCCAACATCATTCTAAATGGAGAGAGTCTGAACGCATTCCTGGTTGAGACTGGGAACCAGACAAGGATGCCCTTTATCACCACTCTTATTCAACATTGTGCTGGAGGTCCGAGCCAGAGCAATTAGGCTAGATAAAGAAATAAAGGGCATCGGGATTAGAAAGGAAGAAATAAAAGTGTCTCTAGATGTCATGATCTTATACACAAAAAAACCCTAAAGAATCCTCAAGAAAACTACTGAAAATAATAGAAGATTTCAGCAGAGTATCAGGATACAAGATAAACATACAAAAATCAGTTGGATTCCTCTACACCAACAAAAAGAAGATTAAGGAGGAAATCACCAAATCGATACCATTTACAGTAGCCCCCAAGAAGATAAACACTTAGGAATAAATCTTACCAGAGGTGTAAAAGACCTATACAAAGAAAACTACAACACACTACTGCAAGAAACCAAAAGAGACCTACATAAGCGGAAAAACACATCTTGCTCATGGATAGGAAGACTTAGCATTGTAAAAATGTCTCTTCTACCAAAACCAATCTATACATACAATGCAATTCCCATTCAGATTCCAATGACATTCTTTAATGAGGTAGAGAAACAAATCACCAACTTCATATGGAAGGGAAAGAGGCTCTGGATAAGGAAAACATTACTGAAAAAGAAGAACAAAGTGGGAGGCCTTGCACTACCTGGTTTTAGAACCTATTATACCGCCACAGTAGTGAAAACAGCCTGGTACTGGTACAACAACAGATACATAGACCAATGGAACAGAATTGAGAACCCAGCCATAAATCCACCCACATATGAGCAGCTGATATTTGACAAATGCCCAAAGTCAGTTAAATGGGGAAAAGATAGTCTGTTTAACCAATGGTGCTGACATAACTGGATATCCATCTGCAAAAAAATGAAACAAGACCCATACCTCACACCATGCACAAAAACTAACTCAAAAGGATCAAAGACCTAACTATAAAATCTAAAATGGTAAAGATCATGGAAGAAAAAATAGGGACAACGCTAGGAGCCCTAATACATGGCACAAACAGTATACAAAACATTACTAATAATGCAGAAGAGAAACCAGATAACTGGAAGCTCCTAAAAATCAAACACCTGTGCTCATCCAAAGACTTTACCAAAAGAGTAAAAAGATGACCTACAGACTGGGAAAAAGTTTTTAGCTATGACATTTCTGATCAGGGTCTAGTCTCTAAAGTCTGCATGATACTGCAAAAACTCAACAACAAAAAGACAAATAACCCAATTAAAAAATGGGCCAAGGATATGAACAGGCACTTCACTAAAGAAGACATTCAGGTAGGTAACAGATACATGAGGAAACACTCATGATCATTAGACTTCAGAGAAATGCAAATCAAAATTACAATGAGAGTCCATCTCACTCCAACAACGCCAGGGTTAATCCAAAAGACACAAAATAATAAAAGTTCGAGAGGTTGTGGAGAGACCAGAACACTTATGCAATGCTGGTGGGAAGGTAAAATGGTACAACTACTTTGGAAATTGATTTGGCTCTTCCTTAAAAAACTAAAAATAGAATTACCATATGATCCAGCAATCCCACTGCTTGGAATATATCCTAGAGAATTAAGAGCCTGTACATGAACAGACACATACACACCCATGTTCACAATACACAGCACTGTTTACAATAGCAAAAAGATGGAAGCAACCAAAGAGCCCATCAAGGGATGAATGGATAAATAAATTATGGTATATTCACACAATAGAATACTATGCATCGATAAAGAACAATGATGAATCCATTAAACATTTCATAACATGGAGGAACCTGGAAGGCATTATGCTGAGTGAAATTAGTCAGTTGCAAAAGGACAAATATTGTATAGGACCACTATTATAATAACTGGAGAAATAGTTTAAACAGAGAAGAGAATATTCTTTGATGGTTACAAGAGCGGGGAGGGAGAGAAGGAGGGAGAGGAGTTTTCACTAAGAATTATTTTTAGGTGAAGGGAAAGACAACACAATACAGGTGAGGTCAGCACAACTGGACTAAACTAAAAGCAAAGAAGTTTTCTGAATAAACTGAAAGCTTCGAAGGCCAGCGTAGCAGGGGTGAGGGTTTGGGGATCATGGTTTCAGGGGACATCTAAGTCAATTCACATAATAAAATCTATTAAGAAAACATTCTGCATCGCATCTGGAGAGTGGCTTCTGGGGTCTTAAACTATAGGAAGCAGGCATCTAAGATGCATCAATGGATCTTAACCCACCTGGACCAGAGGAGAATGAAGAATACCAAAGACACAAGGTAATTATGAGCCCAAGAGACAGAAAGGACCACATAAACCAGAGACTCCATCAGCCTGAGATCAGAAGAACTAGATGGTGCCTGGCTACAACCAATGACTGAGAACCCCTGAGGGAGCAGGAGACCAGTGTGATGCAGACCCCAAATTCTCATAAAAAGACCAGACTTAATGGTCTGACTAACACTAGAAGGACCCCGGAGGTCATGGTCCCCAGACCTTCTGTTAGCCCAAGACAGGAACCATTCCCAAACCCAACTCTTCAGACAGGTATTGGATTGGACTATGGGATAGAAAATGATACTGGTGAAGAATGAGCTTCTTGAATCAAGTAGACACATGAGACTATGTTGGCATCTTCTGTCTGAAGGGAAGATGAGAGGGCAGAGGTCGTCAGAAGCTGGCCAAATGGACATGAAAATAGAGAGTGGAGGGAAGGAGTGTGCTGTCTCACTGGGGAGAGAGCAATTAGGAGTATACAGCAAGGTGTATATAGATTTTTGTAAGAGACTGACTTGATTTGTAAACTTTCACTTAAAGCATAATCTAAAAAAAAAAACACCTATCGTGAATATCTTCTCCCAGCTGTGCTTTCCCTTTTCATTTTCTTAGCTCTGTCTTACTAGGAGCAGAAGATTTTCGTTTTGATGAAACCACTTTATCAATTGCTTTTACTTCATGTGTGGTTTTGAAATTTCTGGTAAGAAATCTTTGTCTACCCCAAGATTGTGAAGATTTCCTCCTATGTTTTATTGTAGAAGTTCTATAACTTTAGCTTTTGTATTTAGGCTTATGGTTCTTTCACAGTTAATTAATTCATATGATTTGAGGTAGAATCTATCTATCTATCATCCATCCATCCATCCATCCATCCATCCATCCATCCATCCATCCATCCATCCATCCATCCATCCATCCATCCATCCATCCATCCATCCATCCATCCATCTATATATATTTTTTTCCATTTGGATAGCCAGTTGTTCCAGCACCATTCCTTGAAAAGTCTTTGCATTCCCCATTAAAATACCTTGGCACCTTTGTCAAAAATCAGTTAATCGGTTCTTGACCCTTTACTCTTCTATCAGAATTTTAGAATGTAGTTGTCAAGTCTGTAAACACACACACACACACACATACTCAGACACACACACACACACAATAAAATCCCTATGTGATTTTATTGAAATTCCTTATAAGGAGTTGACATCTTTATGATATTGAACACTTGATACGTAGCAAGTGCTGAGTTCTTTATTTGTTTTTTTGTTCTTGCAGGCTAATATTTACACAGTAGGGTTGAAGAGAGGCAGTTGTTTCAGGAATCCTTGCTAATTTTAAAGATGTTCATTAACATATAATACTTGCTGTAGGTTTTTATAGATGCACTTTTTCACATTGAAGAAGTTCACTTCTTTTCCTAGTTGAAAAGAGTTTTTTTGTTTGTTTTTTTTTAAATCAAGAATGGGTATGGAATTATGTTGTTGTTAGGTGTCATCAAGTCGGTTCCAACTCAGTGATCCTATCTACAACAGAATGAAGTACTGCCTGGTCCTGCGCCATCCTCACAATTGTTGGTATGTTTGAGCCCATTGTTGCAGCCACTGTGTCAATCCATCTCATTGAGGGTCTTCCTCTTTTTCACTGACCCTCTACTTTACCAAGCATGATGTTCTTCTCCAAGGACTGATCCCTCCAGACAACATGCCACCTGATGGCATAGTGGTGAAGAGCTCAGGTGCTAACCAAAAGGTTGGCAGTTCAAACCTTCCAGTCACTCCTTGGAAACCCTATATGCAGCTCTGTTCTGTCCTATAAGGTCTCTGTGAGGCAGAACCAACTCGATGGCACCTAACAACAACAACAATGGAATTATAGAAATGCTTTTTCCTGCAACTATTAAGATAAACATGTTTTTCCCCTTTAATCTGTCAAAGTGGTAAAAAATACATTAATAGATTTTCTAAGCAATCTTGTATTCTGGGATAAACCTAGTTTAGTTATTACATAATATCATTTTTATATATTCTAGATTTTGCTTGCTGATATTTTATTGAGGATTTTTGCATCTGTTTACAAGTGAGATTGGGCTGTTTCTCTTATTTATGCTGTCCTTTGCCTGACTTTGCTTTCAAGACTATACCATGCAATCCAGTCATGCAACAAATATTTTTTTGAGTTCCCACTGTGCACAAGACACTATTCTAGGCACTGGGGTGTATCCTGAACAAAACAGAAAAATATCCCTAGCCTGGTGGAGATTATATTATAGCCATAAAATGAGTTTTGCTGTGTTCTCCTTTTTCTATTCTCTGGAGGAGCTGCGTTACTTGACAATCATCTACTCCATAAAGGTTTGAAAGAACATGTCTGTTTAACTCTCTAGGCCTGGTGTTTTAGCCATTGATTTTATTTCTTTACTGGTTATAGGATCATTGAGGTTTTCTACTGATTTTTGAGTCAGGCTTAATATTTTATAGTAATCTGCCCATTTCATCTAAATTTTCTAATTTATTAGCCTAAAGTTGCTGACAATATTCTCTTACTATTTTTTTTTTTTTACCTTTAATTGGAGAATAGTGTTTAGAAGCCAAGACCTGAGCGACAGGTGTGCTCGTTGCTACTGGAGCATCTCAGCAGACAGAACAAGGTTATATATATAAATATATATATACATGTATACATCTGTATCTATTAAAAACCATGACTTTATTCCACAATATATATATTTGCTCAATCCTATAATACACATAAAGTTTCAGAATTACTAACACATGCACCTGTGAAAAACAAGTTTACTAAGTTGGGTACAATATTTCTGTACTATTCTTTTGTTTTTAGTCTTATAGCTTATAGGTAAAATGCATTTTTCCAAAGTTACTTATGCTAGTTGTTTTATCACCCCCCCACCCCGCCCCATGTGGTGGTTTTATTCATTTGTAATACAATTTGTATTTTGTATACAATTTGTTACTGTTTTTATTCCATTTTGCCAGCCCCTCAAGCGCACACACACACATGCACACGCGCACACACATATAAATCAAGGTGTCAAATCAATTCAACATGGAAAAGAAAAGTCTTTTTAATGAATGGTGATAGGATAATAGGACATATAATTAGGGGAAAAATGAATCTCAACCTCTATTTTGCTCCATACACAAAAATTAACTTGAGGTTAGATCTAAATCAATCAAATCCTATCATAATAAAATGTCTAGAAAAATACATAGAATATCTTTGGAACCTTGGGGTAGGCAAAAATTTCTCAGACCACAGAAAGCATTAACCACAAAAGAAAACACTGATAAATTGGACTTTATCAACATTTCTGTTTATCAAAAGACCCTACTATGAAAATGAATAGGTAAGCCACAGACTGAAAAAAATCTTCTCAACACAAATAACCAACAAAAGACTTGGACCGAGAATATATAAAGAGCCCCTAACAAATCAATAATAAAAGGACAAATCACTGATTAAAAGTGAACAAAAGACTTGAACAGGCAACCAAAGAAGATATACAAATGGCCAATAAGCACATGAAAATGTGCTCAGTATTACTTATCAGGGAAATGCAAGCTAAACCACAGTGAGATACTGTACACCTCCTAGAATGCCTAAATTAAAAAAAGATGACAAACCCCTATGTTGTTGAGAATATGCAGCAATTGAGGCTGTCAATCATTTTTTTCAATAACTATTTGGCAATTTTTCTATTGAATTAAAAGTACACGTAGCCTATGACTTAGAAATGCCTCTCCACTGTATTCACCCCCCAAAAATGGCAACATATATTCACAAAAATATTTGTAGAAGAATGTTCACAGAAACCTTATTCATAAGACAAAAATCTATCAATAACACAAATGTGTATAGAGAATGGATAAAGAAATTGTGGTATATTCATACAATACAATACTACTCATCAATTAAAAAGATGTAAATTACTTTAAAGGGGTGAATTTTATGAGTGTGTTACATATGTGATTAAGGCTGTAAAAAATGAAAATACATGTACAACATTGATGAATATCAAAAACATTGTTGAGTGAATGAAACCCAAAGCCACAGCTATCAAGTTGATTCCGACTCATAGAGAACCCAAAGAGTTTCCAAAGCTGTAAATCTCTATGGAAGCTGATTGCCACATCTTTACTGAGTGAAAGAAGCCAGGTACAAAAGAATATGTACTGTGTATAATATGGAATGTCTTCTATGGACTACAAGGAATTAAATTGACTACATTTGTGGAAAGAGACAATGGAAAAGCTCAATATCTATCATAACTCAGAACAAGGCCAGGGGCTGACTGTGGAACAGACCATCAATTGTTTATAGGTAAGTTCAAGTTGAAGCTGAAGAAAATTAGAACAAGTTCATGAGAGACAAGGTATGACCTTGAGTATATTCCATGTGGATTTAGAAACCATCTCAAGAATAGATTTCACTCGTTAAACACCAATGACCGAAGACCAGAAGAACTGTGGAATGACATCAAGGACATCATACAGGAAGAAAGCAAGAGGTCATTAAAAACACAAGAAAGAACAGACTGAAATGGAAGTCAGAAGAGACTCTGAAACTCGCTCTTGAACATAGAGTAGCTGAAGTGAAAGGTAGAAATGATGAAGTAAAAGAGCTGAACGGAGTTCAAAGGGTGGCTCAAGAAGACAAAGTAAAGTATTATAATGAAATGTGCAAAACCCAGAGTTAGAAAACCAAAAAAAAAAAGCTGTTGCAGCAGCACATTGACAGGGAACTGCCAGAAATTCAAACCAGTTTCAGAAGAGGATGTGGAGCAAGGGATATCATTGCTGATGTCAGATGGATCTTGGCTGAAAGCAGAGAATACCGGAAAGATGTTTACCTGTGTTTTATTGACTATGCAAAAGTATTCAACTGTGTGGATCATAACAAATTATGGATAACATTACGAAGAATGGGAATTCCCAAACACTTAATTGTGCTCATGAGCAACCTGTGCATAGACCAAGAAGTAGTCATTCGAACAGAATAAGGGGTTACTGAGTGGTTTAAAGTCAGGAAAGGTGTGCATCAGGGTTGTATCATTTCACCATACTTATTCAATTAGTATGCTGAGCAAATAATCCAAGAAGCTAGACTATATGAAGAAGAATGTGGCATCAGGATTGGAGGAAGATTCATTAACAACCTGTGATATGCAGATGATACAACTTTGCTTGCTGAAAGTGAAGAGAACTTGAAGCATTTACTGAAGAAGATCAAAGATCACAGCCTTCAGTATGGATTACACCTCAACATAAAGGAAACAAAAATCCTCACAAGTGGACCAGAAAGCAACATCATGATAAATGAAGAAAATATTCAAATTGCCAAGGATTTCATTTTACTTGGATCCATAATCAAAACACTGGAAGCAGCAGTCAAGAAATCAAATGGCATATTGCACTGGGCAAATATGCTGCAAAAGACCTTTTAAAGTCTTCGAAAGCAAAGATGTCACATTGAGGACTAAGGTGCACCTGACTGAAGCCATGGTGTTTTCAATTGCCTCATATGCATGTGAAAACTGGACAGTGAACAAAGAAAACCAAGGAAGAACTGATGCTTTTGAATTATGGTGTTGGTGAAGAATATTGAATGTAACATGGACTGCTAGAAGAAGGAACAAATCTGTCATGGAAGAAGTACAGCCAGAATGCTCCTGAGAAGGAAGGATGGCAAGAATTCATCTCACATACTTTGGACATGTTATCAGAATGGACCAGTCCCTGGTGGAGGACATGATGCTGGGGTCAGTGAAAAAGAGGAAGACCCTCAACAGATGGACTGACACAGTGACTGCAACAACGGGCTCAAGCATAACAACAGTTGTGAGGATGGCGCAGGACCACACAGTGTTTCATTCTGTTTTACATAGGGTCACTGTGAGTTGGAACCAACTCTACAGCACCTAACAACAACAAAACAACATACACAAGCACATATGTATACATTGGTCTCATTGGTTTTCCTTCTCTAGAGAACCCAGCCTAAGGCACTAACCTATGGAAAAAGAAGTCAGAAAATGATTGTCTCTGGTAGACGCATTGACTGAAAGAAGTACAAGGAGACTTTCTGGGGTGATGTAAATTTTCTATATCTTGTTTTAGGTGGTGGTTACATGTGTGTCTTTAATTGTCAGAACTCACAAAGCTAAACAGCTAAGACCTGTGCATTTTATTTTATGTAAAAAATACCTTAAAAAAAGAGATCGCTAAGAAAGGGAGTAGACATACTATAGATTGGGAGATAATATTTGCAATACATATGAGTGACAAAAAAACTTAGGTACAGTCCTGGATAAGCAAAGCATCATTGAAGAAAAAGAACGAAGTAGGAGGCCTCACACTATCTAATCTTGGAATCTAATATACAAACATGGTAGTCAAAATAGCCTGGTACTGGCACAACAGACACAATAGACCAATGGAACAGAATCAAGAACCCAGACGTAAATCCATCCATCTATGGTGCACTGAACTTTGACAAAGGACCAAAGTCCATTAAATGGGGGAAAGATGGTATTTTTAATAAATGGTGCTGGCAAAACTGGATGTCTATCTATTTAAAAAAAAAAAATCAGGATCCACACCTCACACCATACTCAAAAACTACCTCAAAACTGATCGAAGATCTAAATATAAAATCTAAAATGATAAAGATCATGGAAGGAAAACTAGGGGCCCTAATACATGGCATAAATATAATACAAACTATAACTAACAATACACAAACACCAGAAGATAAACTGGATAACTGAAAACTTCTAAAAATTAAATACATTCATCAAAAGACTTCACCAGAGGCAGGGCCAAGACGGCTGACTAGGTGGACGCTACCTCAGATCCATCTTGCAATAAAGACTCGGAAAAACAAGTGAATCGATCACATACATAACAATCTACTAACTCTGACCATCAAACACAGATCTAAAGAGTTGACCTGAGCGACAGGTGAGCGAAAAGCTGTGTCCTGAAGCAGCAACTGCCTCTGGAGCCGGCATCTGGCACCACAGCCTTAAGCCCTCATGGTTCCCCGGTGCAGAGTGGCGGGGCTGATTGTGACTTACTGAGGTGGGGCAGGCACGGGACACAGCCCTAACCCCTAGTCCCCTGGGGTAACCTCTGTAGAGACTCAGCCAGCACAAGCAGTCTGCACACTGACACAGCTAACGAGAGAACCGGCAACCACTGGCAAACAGCGACTGTTTTCGGAGCCTGGAGCCAGCGTCCCAGTCAGAAAACCTTGGCACCAGGCTTTGGACTGGGCGCAGGGGAGCTGAGCACGGCATCCTGAGACGGCACAAACACAGGACGCAGCCCTAGCCCCTGAAGTGACCTCAGGGGAAGCCCAGCCAGTGCACACAGGCAGCGCAGCAACGCAGCTGACAGGAGGAGAAGTCACCGGGAGGCAGCGACTGGTTTTGGAGCCTGGAGTGCAGTGTCCCAGCTGGGGAACCTTGGCATTGGGCTTTGGACTGGGAGCAGAGGAACTGACTGCGGCTTCTGAGACAGCACAAGCACCGGGCCTGACCCTCGGGGGCAATCTCTACCCAGCCAGTGCACACAGGCTACAAGCCCCTCGGGAACCTCAGGTAAAACAGTCATCACCAAGCAAGGTAAGTAACTTTGCCTATATTCCTGGTGCTACTCCCTCCTATCTATCTAATCCCTGCCCTCCCTTCCCAGGCGGCTTCGTTAACATTGGAATTTCCTGGGCCAGAGATTTAAGTGCTGTGTGTTTTTTTTTTTTTTGTCTTTTCCTAACCCATTCTCCTGCCCTGAGAGAAGCAGCTACAAAAAACCCAGGGAACAAAAATCCTTCCCTGACTTCCCAAAATTGGAATAAAAATACAGAACCAGCTCCAGCCAAGTGTATGAGAGCCACAGTCTTGGGCTTTCATCCCTACCGGGAACAAGGTGGCTATTATAATGCAAAGGCAATTCTGATAGTGATCTGACTGTAATTGTTTTAGCAGATTACTGGAAAGACCAGTTTTCCAGGTCTGATATCTCCACCTATTAAACAGAGCCCTCACTGACCCACAACGGGGAACTGAGGGCTGAAGCTCCTCCCAAACCACCTAACCTCCGGCCATAGGGGTCTGAGGATAGTGACACCTACCAATCTGTAGAGGTACAAGCATTGGGTGCCTAAGGTACAGCTGCAGAGCCCACCAACCAAAGTACTTTAGGAATAGAGACACACCTACTCACTGGCACTTGGGGGAAGCCTGTCAGCATCCTGCTCCCCGCCGGGGTATGCCCCCTGCTGCTACTAGAATCTGGTGCACACGGCTATCACCACTGCTTCTCTAAGTGAATAGGTGACAGTCTACACCACACACTTGGTGACCCAAAATCAGATTCTACTCAAGAACAGTGAATAGACTCTTAGGCTTATATATCTGGTAACAGCCCAAACCAGCTGGTAATAGGACATAAGTGATTCAAAGGCTACAACAATCAAGACAGCACAATCTAGTAGCCCATCTACGTATATTGAAAGAAAACAAAACAAGATAAGACTCAGTGAGCAAATATAAAATAAATCATTACAATATCTTATAGATGGCTCGGGGACAGCAGTTGATATCAAACCACATAAAGAGGCAGACCACGATTGCTTCTACAACTCCCCAAATTAAAGAATCAAAATCTTTCCCTAATGAAGATACAATCCTGGAATTGAATTACCAGATGCAGAATATAAAAAACTAATTTACAGAATGCTTCGAGACATCAGGGATGACCTCAGAAATGAAATAAGGCAATTTACAGAAAAAGCCAAGGAACACACTGATAAAGGAGTTGAAGAAATCAAAAAGATTATTCAAGAACATAGTGGAAAAATTAATAAGCTGCAAGAATCCATAGAGAGACAGCATTCAGAAAACCAGAAGATTAACAGTAAAATTACAGAATTAGACAACTCAATAGGAAGTCAGAGGAGCAGAAACAAGCAATTGGAATGCAGAGTGGGAGAGTTGGAGGATAAGGCAATTGACACCAATATAGTTGAAGAAAAATCAGATAAAAGAATTAAAAAAAATGAAGAAACCCTAAGAATCATGTGGGACTCTATCAAGAAGAATAACTTGAGTGTGAATGGAGTTCCAGAACAGGGAGGGATAACAGAAAATACAGACAGAATAGTTGAAGATCTGCTGGCAGAAAACTTCCCTGACATCATTGAAAGACGAAAGGATATCTATCTAAGGTGCTCATCGAACCCCATATAAGATTGATCCAAAAAGAAAATCACCGAGACATATTATCATCAAACTTGCCAAAACCAAAGATAAAGAGAAAATTTTAAAAGCAGCCAGGGATAAAACAAAGGTCTCCTACAAAGGAGAATCAATAAGAATAAGTTCAGACTGCTCAGCACAAACCATGCAGTCAAGAAGGCAATGGGATGACATATAGAGCACCGAAGGAGAAAAACTGCCAGCCAAGGATCATATATCCAGCAAAACTCTCAAAAATGAAGGTGAAATTAAAACATTTACAGATAAACACAAGCTTAGAGAATTTGCAAAAACCAAACAAAAAAAATTTTTTTTTAAACCAAAAGCTACAAGAAATATTAAAGGAAATCGTTCAGTCAGAAAATCAATAATATTAGATACCAACACACCACAAGGTCACAGAACAGAACATCCTGATATCAACCCAAATAGGGAAATCACAAAAACAAATTAAGATTAATTTTAAAAGAAAAAAATTCTTAAAACAGGGAATCATTGAAGTCGTTATGTAAAAGATCACAATAATCAAAAAGAGGGACTAAATACAGGAGGCATAGAACTGCCATATGGACAGAAAAACAAGGTGATATAGGACGATACAAGTTAGGTTTTTACTTAGAAAACCAGGGGTAAATATTAAGGTAACCACAAAGAGGTCTAACAATTCCATAACTCTAAATAAAAACCAAGAAAAACATAACAACTCAGCAAACATAATTTAACTACTATGAAAATGAGGAACACACAATTTACAAAGAAAAACATCTCAGCACAAAAAAGTAAGTGGAAAAATGAAATTGTCAACAACACACATAAAAAGGCATCAAAACGACAGCACTAAACACATACTTATCTATAATTACGCTGAATGGAAATGGACTAAATGCACCAGTAAAGAGACAGAGAGTCTCAGACTGGATAAAGAAACGTGACCCGTCTATATGCTGCCTACAAGAGACACACCTTAGACTTAGAGACACAAACAAACTAAAACTCAAAGGTTGGAAAGAAATACATCAAGCAAACAACAATCAAAAAAAAGAGCAGGAGTAGCAATATTAATTTCTGACAAAATAGACTTTAAAGCTAAATCCACCACAAAGGATAAAGAAGGACACTACATAATGATAAAAGGGACAATGGAGCAGGAAGATATGACCATATTAAATATTTAGCACCCAATGACAGGGCTGCAAGATACATAAAACAAACTTTAACAGAACTGAAAAGTGAGATAGACACCTCCACAATTATAGTAGGAGACTTCAACACACCACTTTTGGAGAAGGATAGGACCTCTGATGATAAGCTCAATAGAGACACGGAAGACCTAATTGCTGCAATCAACCAAATTGACCTCATAGACTTATATAGAACACTCCACCCAAAAGCTGCAAAGTATACTTTTTTTTCTAGTGCACATGAAACATTCTCTAGAATAGATCACATATTAGGTCATAAGACAAACCTTTGCAGAATCCAAAACACTGAAATATTACAAAGCATCTTCTCAGACCACAAGGCCATAAAAGTGGAAATCAATAACAGAAAAATCAGGGAAAAGAAATCAAATAATTGGAAACTGAACAATACCGTACTGAAAAAACACTGGGTTATAGAAGACATCAAGGAGGGAATAAAGAAATTCATAGAATGCAACGAGAATGAAAACACTTCCTATCAAAACCTCTGGGACACAGCAAAAGCAGTGCTCAGAGGTCAATTTATATCGATAAATGCACACATACAAAAAGAAGAAAGAGCCAAAATCAGAGAACTGTCCCTACAACTTGAACAAATAGAAAGCGAGCAACAAAAGAATCCATCAGGCACCAGAAGAGAACAAATAATAAAAATTAGAGCTGAACTAAATGAATTAGAGAACAGAAAAACAATTGAAAGAATTAACAAAGCCAAAAGCTGGTTCTTTGAAAAAATTAACAAAATTGATAAACCATTGGCCAGACTGACTAAAGAAAAACAGGAAAGGAAACAAATAACCCGAATAAGAAACGAGATGGTCCATATCACAACAGACCCAACTGAAATTAAAAGAATCATATCAGATTATTACCAAAAATTGTACTCTAACAAATTTGCAAACCTAGAAGAAATGGATGAATTCCTAGAAAAACACTACCTACCTAAACTAACACAATCAGAAGTAGAACAACTAAATAAACCCATAAAAAAGACATTGAAACGGTAATCAAAAAACTCCCAACAAAAAAAAAAGCCCTGGCCCGGACGGCTTCACTGCAGAGTTCTACCAAACTTTCAGAGAAGAGTTAACACCACTACTACTAAAGGTATTTCAAAGCATAGAAAAGGATGGAATACAACCTAACTCAGTCTATGAAGCCACCATATCCCTGATACCGAAACCAGGTAAAGACACAAAAAAAGAAAATTACAGATCTATATTCCTCATGAACATAGATGCAAAAATTCTCAACAAAATTCTAGCCAATAGAATTCAACAACATATCAAAAAAATAATCCACCATGACCAAGTGGGATTTATACCAGGTATGCAAGGCTGGTTTAATATTAGAAAAACCATTAATGTAATCCACCATATAAATAAAACAAAAGACGAAAACCACATGATCTCATCAATTGGTGCAGAAAAGGCATTTGACAAAGTCCAACACCAATTCATGATAAAAACTCTCACCAAAATAGGAATTGAAGGAAAATTCCTCAACATAATAAAGGGTATAAAAAAAAAAAAGCCAACAGCCAACATCACTCTAAGTGGAGAGAGCCTGAAAGCATTTCCCTTGAAAACGGGAACCAGACAAGGATGCCCTTTATCACCGCTCTTATTCAACATTGTGCTAGAGGTCCTAGCCAGAGCAATTAGGCTAGATGAAGAAATAAAGGGCATCTGGACTGGCAAGGAAGAAGTAAAATTATCTCTATTTGCAGATGGCATGATCTCATACACAGAAAACCCTAAGGAATCCTCCAGAAAACTACTGAAACTAATAGAAGAGTTTGGCAGAGTCTCAGGTTACAAGATAAACATACAAAAATCACTTGGATTCCTCTACATCCACAAAAAGAACACTGAAAAGGAAATCACCAAATCATACCATTCACAGTAGCCCCCAAGGAGATGAAATACTTAGGAATAAATCTTACCAAAGACGTAAAAGGCCTATACAAAGAAAACTACAAAGTACTAGTGCAAGAAGCTAAAAGGGACCTACATAAGTGGAAAAACATACCTTGCTCATGGATAGGAAGACTTAACACAGTAAAAATGTCTATTCTACCAAAAGCCATCTATACATACAATGCACTTCTGATCCAAATTCCAATAACATTTTTTAATGTGATGGAGAAAAAAATCACCAACTTCATATGGAAGCGAAAGAAGCCCTGGATAAGTAAGCATTACTGAAAAAGAAGAACAAACTGGGAGGCCTCACTCTAGCTGATTTTAGAACCTATTATACAGCCACAGTAGTCAAAACAGCCTGGTACTGATACAACAACAGGCATGTGGACCAATGGAATAGAATTGAGAACCCAGATATAAATCCATCCACATATGAGCAGCTGATATTTGACAAAGGCCCAGTGTCAGTTAATTGGGGAAAAGATAGTCTTTTTAACAAATGGTGCTGGCATAACTGGATATCTATTTGCAAAAAAATGAAACAGGACCCATACCTCACAGCATGCACAAAAACTAACTCCAAGTGGATCAAAGACCTAAACATAAAGACTAAAACGGTAAAGATCATGGAAGAAAAAATAGGGACAACGTTAGGAGCCCTAATACAAGGCATAAACAAAATACAAAACATTACTAAAAATGACGAAAAGAAACCAGATAACTGGGAGCTTCTAAAAATCAAACACCTATGCTCATCTAAAGACTTTACCAAAAGAGTAAAAAGGCCACCTACAGATTGGGAAAAAATTTTCAGCTACGACATCTCCGACCAGCGCCTGATCTCTAAAATCTATATGATTCTGTTAAAACTCAATCACAAAAAGACAAACAACCCAATCAAAAAGTGGGCAAAGGATATGAACACGCACTTCACTAAAGAAGATATTCAGGCAGCTAACAGACACATGAGAAAAATGCTCTCGATCATTAGCCATTAGAGAAATGCAAATTAAAACTATGATGAGATTCCATCTCACTCCAACAAGGCTGGCATTAATCCAAAAAACACAAAATAATATATGTTGGAGAGGCTGCGGAGAGATTGGAACTCTTATACACTGCTGGTGGGAATGTAAAATGGTACAACCACTTTGGAAATCTATCCAGCGTTTTCTTAAAAAGTTGGAAATAGAACTACCATACAACCCAGAAATCCCACTCCTTGGAATATACCCTAGAGAAATAAAAGCCTTCACATGAACAGATATATGCACACCTATGTTTATTGCAGCACTGTTTACAATAGCAAAAAAGCTGGAAGCAACCAAGGTGTCCATCAACAGATGAATGGTTAAATAAATTGTGGTATATTCACACAATGGAATACTACGCATCGATAAAGAACAGTGACGAATCTGTGAAACATGTCATAACCTGGAGGAACCTGGAAGGCATTATGCTGAGTGAAATTAGTCAGAGGTAAAAGGACAAATATTGTATAAGACCACTATTATAAGATCTTGAGAAATACTATAAACTGAGAAGAACACATTCTTTTGTGGTTACGAGAGCGGGGGAGGGAGAGAGGGTGGGAGAGCGTTATTTACTGATTAGATAGTAGATAAGAACTACTTTAGGTGAAGGGAAGGACAATACTCAGTACAGGGAAGGTCAGCTCAACTGGACTGGAGCAAAAGCAAAGAAGTTTCTGGGATAAACTGAATGCTTCAAAGGTCAGTGGAGCAAGGGTACAAGGGCGGGGGTTTGGGGACTATGGCTTAAGAGGACTTCTAAGTCAATTGGCAAAATAAATTCTATTAAGAAAACACTGCATCCCACTTTGAAGTGTGGCATCTGGGGTCTTAAATGCTAACAAGCAGCCATCTAAGATGCATCAATTGGTCTCAACCCACCTGGATCAAAGGAGAATGAAGAACACCAAGGTCACACGATAACTATGAGCCCAAGAGACAGAAAGGGCCACATGAACTAGAGACTTACATCATCCTGAGACCAGAAGAACTAGGTGATGCCCGGCCACAACCAATGACTGCCCTGACAGGGAGCACAACAGAGAACCCCTGAGGGAGCAGGAGAACCGTGGGATGCAGACCCCAAATTCTCATAAAAAGACCAGACTTAATGGTCTGACTGAGACTAGAGGAATCCCGGCGGTCATGGTCCCCAAACCTTCTGTTGGCCCAGGACAGGAACCATTCCCGAAGACAACTCATCAGACATGGAAGGGACTGGACAATGGGTTGGAGAGAGATGCTGATGAAGAGTGAGCTACTTGTATCAGGTGGACACTCGAGACTGTGTTGGCATCTCCTGTCTAGAGGGGAGATGGGAGGGTAGAGAGGGTTAGAAACTGGCAAAACGGTCACGAAAGGAGAGACTGGAAGGAGGGAGCGGGCTGACTCATTAGGGGGAGAGTAAATGGGAGTATGTAGTGAGGTGTATACAAGTTTATATGTGAGAGACTGACTTGATTTGTAAACTTTCACTTAAAGCACAATAAAAATTATATAAAAAAAAAAGACTTCACCACATCTGAGGTCTTAAAAGTTTGAGAGCGGCCGTCTAAGATAATCTATTGGTCCCATCCCATCAAGAGCAAAGGAAAATGAAGAAAACCAAAGACACAAGGAAACTATTATCCCCAAGACTAAAGGATGACGTGAACCAGAGACTTCACCAGCCTGAGACCAGAAGAACTAGATGGTGCTGAGCTCCTGGGATCGCAATAGAAAGTCTGGACAGAATGGGAGAAAAATATAGAGCAGAATTCAAATTCATGAAAAAAGACCAGATTTACTGGTCTGACAGAGACTAGATGAGCCCCCGAAACTATGGCCACCTGACACTCTGCTAACTCAGAACTGAAACCATTCCCAAAGCCCACTTTTTAGACTAAGATTAGACAGGCCTATAAAACAAAAATGTGAGGAATTTTCTTCTTAGTTCAATCAAATATACAAGACCAAATGAGCAACTTCTGTTCAAAATCAAGACGAGAGGGCAGGAAGGGACAGGAACTGAACAAATGGACACAAGGAACCTGGGGTGGAAAGAAGAAGTGTTCTGTCACATTGTGGGGTTTACAACCAATGCCACAAAGCAATATGTGTATAAATTTTGAATGAGAAATTAACTTGAGCTGTGAACTTTCACCTAAAGCACAATAAACTGAAAAAAAGAGTATCCAGAATATATCAAGAACCTCTAAATATCAGCAATAAAAATACAAACAACCCAATTAAAAATGTGCAAAATATTTGAACAAACACTTTGACAAAAGAAGATATATAAATGGCCAATAAGCATGTGAAAAGGTGCTCAACACTATTATCAGGGAAATGCAAATTAAAACTTCAATGAGATCAGACTATACACACGCTAGAATGAATGCAATGAAAAACACTGAGAATACCAAATGGTTATGCATGTGAAGCAACTGGAATTCTCAATCATTGCTAGTGGTAGTATAAATAGTTCTTTTATTTTAGAGAACAGTTTAGTGGTTTCTTATAAATTTAAAAATACATCTACCCTATGGCCCAGAAATTTCATTTTTAAGTATTTTCCCAAGGAAAACGAGACAAAAAGACTTTTATGAGAAAGATTACAGCAGTCTTGTTCACAATAATTGAAACTACCCAAATACACATCAACTGGAGAATATGTAAAGAAACTGTTTTATATACAAATAATAGAATATTATATGGCCATAAAAAGAAACAAATTACTGACAAATGCAAACCATGGATGATTCTCAAAAACATTACACAAAACTATTATATTCTATTTATATGATTCAAATTACATGAAGTCTAAGAACAGGCAAAACTAATCTGTGGTGATATAAATTATGAAGTGGTTGCATTGACGGTGAGAGGAAAATTGAAAAATGGCACTGGGATGATGAAAATGTTCTCTGTCTTATTGTAGGTGGTTGCTACATGGGCATAGAAGAAAGTATTCAAAGACTTAAAGAAATTGGCATGTTAGAGTGGATTTATCAGGTTGGACCCACATAGCCACCCATGGAGTGCCCAGGAGACACGCCTTTCACCACAACGATGAGGAATAAGTTTGTGAAGGGAGCCTTGGTAATCTTGAAGACTGCTGCAGTTGCTATTTTATGTCAGTCAGATTTGACAGTGGAAACTGCCCTGTCTAAATTAAGACACCTAACTACAATGGGGCTGATTGGATCCCCGTGGTGACAGAGGCCAAGTGGCAGCACTTAATAGCCAAAGACAAGATGGGCATAGTTACCGTAATGGATAGCAGAGCCAAAGCAGTTATCAGAATAGTCTGACTCATATGGTCTTATGGTGTTGGCTACTTAGTCATGGTACGCCTAAGAGTGAAAGAGATGAAAAATCAACTAAATATTTATTTGATCTGTACAAACAGAAGAATTCTAGATAGAGCGAAAGGCAGTCTAACTTGAATCACCAGAATGGAGAGTCATGGCCCCTCAGTCAACTTCCAGACTTGAGCAAGTTCGTATGTCCAAAACTGCTTGAACGAAAGGAAGACTGGGTTCACTGGAGGAAGGACCCCGCTACACTGCCAAAAATGTATACTGGTTAGTCTTTCTCCCACCCTTCCCCAAAGGTAATCTATGGCTTTTTACAACAGTGACTGTTCACTGGGGAAAAGGAAATAATCAAACTTTTCTGGGGTTACTGGACACTAGCTCTGAACTGACACTAATTCCATGAGATCCAAAATGTCATTGTGGCCCACCAATCAGGGTACAGGCATATGGAAGTCAGATTATTAATGCAGTCTTAGCTCAGGTATGTCTCACAGTGGGTCCAGGGGGTCGCTGAACCCATCCTGTAGTTATTTCCCCAGTTCCAGTTCCAGAGTGCATAATTGTAATAGACATAGTTAGCAACTGGCAAAACCTCCACATTGGATCCCTGACATGTGCGGTTACAGCCATCATGGTAGGAAAGGCCAAGTGGAAGCCATTAGAAGTGTCCCTACCTAGGAAAATGGTAAGCCAAAACAATACTGCATTCCTGGAGGGATTACAGAGATCACTGCCACCATCAAGGACTTGAAAAATGCAAGGGTGGCGATTCCTACCACATCCCCATTCAACTCACCTATTTGGTCTGTGCAAAAATATGAATGAATCTTGGAGAATGACAGTGGATTCTCGTAAATTTAGCCAGGTTGGTGACTCCAGTTGCACCTGCTGTTCCAGATGTGGTTTCATTACTTGAGCAAATTAATGCATCTCCTGGTACCTAGTATGCAGCTATAGATATAGCTAATGCCTTTTTATCCATACCTGTTTCAAAGGACCACCAGAAGCAGTTTGCCTTCATCTGGCAAGGCCAGCAATACACTTGCACTGTCCTATCACATGGTATATCAACTCCCTAGCTCTGAAGGGAACTTGATCACCTTTCCCTTCCACAAGGTGTCACACTTGTGGACATTACAATGATGTCCACTACATCATTGATGACAATGATGTTGATTGGACCATTACATTGATGACACTATGTTGATTGGACCTAGTAAGGAAGAAGTATCAATGACTCTAGAATTATTGATAAGACATTTGTGTCCTAGAAGGTGGGAAATTAACCTGACAAAAATTCAGGTGCCTGCTTCTCAAGTGTAATTTCTAGGGGTCTAGTAGTGAAAAAAAAAAAAAAAAAAAAAAATTTTTTTTTTTTTTTTAATAGTGAGGGATATGTTGAGATATTCCCTCTAAAGTGAAGGATAATTGTTGCATCTGGCCCCTTCTACAACTAAAAAAGAGGCATTTGGATTTTGGAGGCAACGTATTCCTCATTTGGGTGTGCTGTTGTTGTTGTTAGGTGCCATCAAGTCGGTTCTGACTCATAGTGACCCTAAGTACAACAGAACAAAACACTGCCCAGTCCTGTGCCATCCTCACAACTATGGCTAAGCTTGAGCCCATTGTTGCAGCCACTGTGTCAATCCAACTCGTTGAGGATCTTCCTCTTTTTTGCTAACCCTCTACTTTACCAAGTATGATGTCCTTCTCCAGGGACTGATCCCTCCTGATGACATGTACAAAGTATGTGAGACATAGTCTCACCATCCTTGCTTCTAAGGAACATTCTGGTTGTACTTCTTCCAAGACAGATTTGTTCATTCTTTTGGCAGTCCACGGTATATTCAATATTCTTTGCCAACACCACAATTCAAAGGTGTCATTTCTTCTTTGGTCTTCCTTATTCTTCGTCCAGCTTTCGCGTGCATATGAGGCGATTGAAAACACCAGGGCTTGGGTCAAGCAGACCTTAGTCCTCAAGGTGACAGCTTTGCTTTTCAACATTTTAAAGAGGTCTTTTGCAGCTGATTTGCCCAATGCAATGTCTTTTGTTTCCAAGGGTGCTGATTATGGATCCAAGTAAGATGAAATCCCTGACAACCTCAGTCTTTTCTCTGTTTATCGTGATGCTGCTTATTGGTCCAGTTGGGAGGATTTTGTTTTCTTTATGTTGAGGTGTAATCCATACTGAAGGCTGTGGTCTTTGATCTTTATCAGTAAGTACTTCAAGTCCTCTTCACTTTCAGCAAGCAAGGTTGTGTCACATAATGCACATTGTTAATCAGTCTTCCTCCAATCCTGATACCCCATTCTTTTTCATATAGTCCAGCTTCTCAGATTATTTGCTCAGCATACAGATTGAATAGGTGTGGTGAAATGATACAACCCCGGGCATGCTACTCAGGCCTGTTTATCAAAGTGACTCAAAAAGCTGCTACTTTTGCGTGGGCCACAGAACAAGAGAAGGGTCTGCAACAGATTCAGGCTGCTGTGCAAAGCACTCTGCCACTTAGGGCGTATGATCCAGCTTATCCAATGATGCTTGAAGTGTCAATGGCAGATAGAGATGCTGTTTGGAGTCTTTAGCAGGTCCCTGTTGGTGAATCACAGCATAGACTCTTTGGGTTTTGGAGCAAAGCCCTGCCATCCTCTGCAGATAACTACACTCTTTTTGAGAAACAGCTTTTGGCTTTTTACTGGGCCTTAGTAGATACTGAAGCCTTAACCATGGGACACCAACTCGCCATGTGGCCTGACCTGCCCATCATGAGCTGGGTATTGTCTGACCCACATTATCATAAAGTTGGACGTGCACAGCAGCACTACATCATTAAATGGAAGTGGTAGATATGAGATCAGGCTCAAGCAGGACCTGAATGCACAAGTAAGTTACATGAGGAAGTGGCCCAAATGTCCATGTTCTCTACTAGTGTCACATTACCTTCCCTCTCCCAGTATACACCTATGGCCTCATGAGGCATTCCTTATGATCAGTTGACTGAGGAAGAGAAAACTTGTGACTGGTTTACAGATTGTTCTGTGCAATATCCAAGCACCACTCAAAAATGGAGAGGCACCACTACAGCCCCTTTCTGGGACCTTCCCGAAGGACAGTCATGAAGGGAAATCCTCCCATTGGGCAGAACTTCAAGCAGTGCACCTGGTTGTTCACTTTGCTTGAAAGAAGAAATGACCAGATGTGTGATTGTATACTGATTCATGGGCTGTGGCCAATGGTTTGGCTGCATGGTCAGGGGCTTGAAAAAACATGATTGGAATATTGGTGACAAGGATGTTTAGGGAAGAGGTATGTGGATAGACCTCTCTGAATGGACCAAAGAAGTGAAGATATTTGTGTCTCATGTAAATGCTCACCAGAGGGTGACCTTGGCAGAGGAGGATTTCAACAATGAAGTAGACAGAACGCTGAGTTCTGTGGAAACTAGTCATCCTCTTTCCCCAGCCAGTTCTGTCATTGCCTAATGGACTCATGAACGAAGTGGTGATGGTGGTAGGAATGGAGGTTATGCACAGGCTCAGCACCATGGCCTTCCACTCACTAAGGCCAACTTGGCTATAGCCACTCTAAGTGCCCTACTACCAGTGGCAAAGATCCACATTGAATCTCTGATATAGCACAATTCCTGGGGACAATCAGCCAGCAACCTGGTGGCAGGTTGATTACATTGGACCACTTCTATCATGAAAAGGGTAGGCTTTTGTTCTTACTGGGATAGACACTTACTCTGGGTACGGATTTGCCTTTCCTACACAATGCTTATGCCAAAACTACTGTCCATGGACTTACAGAATACCTTACCACTGTCATGGTGTCCCATGCAGCATTGCCTTGGATCAAGGGACTCACTTCACGACAAATGAAGCGCAGCAATGGGCCCGTGCTCATGGAATTCACTGGTCTTACCATGTTCCCCATCATCCTGAAGCAGCTGGCTTGAAAGAACTATGAAATGGCCTTCTAAAGACACAATTACAGCACCACCTAGGTGGCAACACCTTGCAGGATTGGGACAATGTCCTCCAGGAGGCTGTATTTGCTCTAAACCAGCAACCAGTACATGGTGCTGCTTCTCCCATACAGGATTCATGGGTCCAGGAATCAAGGAGTGGAAATGGGAGTGGCACCACTCACTTTCCCCTAATGACACACTCACAAAATTTTTGCTTCCTGTCCCCATGACCCTATGCTCTGCATGTCTAGAGAACTTAGTTCCAAAGGGAGGAATGCTCCCACCAGAACACACAACACAGGTTGCATCGAACAGGAAGTTAAGAATGCCACCTGGCCACTTGGGGCTCCTCATGCCTCTGGATCAACAGGCAAAGAAGAGAGTTAACATATCGGCTGGTGTGATTGATCCTAATTACCAAGGGGAAATAGAATTGATATTACATAATGGAGGTAAAGAAACGTATGTCTGGAATATAGGAGATTCTTAGGGCATCTCTTAATACTACCATGCCCTGTGATTAAGGTCAATGGAAAACTATAGTAACCCAATTCTGACATGACTACTAATGACCCAGACCTTCCGAACCACAACAAGCTGAGGTACTTGCTCAGGGCAAAGGGAATACGGAATGGGTGATGGAAGAAGTTCTAAATACCAGCTACAACCATGTGACCAGTTGTGGAAATGAGGACAGCAATTGTTTTTAATATTTCTTCCTTGTTTTATTACACGTGTATGTGTTCATATATATAGCAAATATTTTGTTTTTGTCCCTCCCTTATTCCGTTACTATTATAAAATATAAGATGTAAATGGAGCTAGTGCATTTTTGGTTGTATGTGTGTTAGTTGTATTAAGTTAGGGGCAACTGTGACTTTATAATTGTCTTTATTTAGAGATAGTGTATGATTTAAGGACATGTGTACAGGTGCCAAGTTGACAAGGGGTAGACTATGATGGTTAAGGTTATGTGTCAGCTTGGCTAGGCCATGATTCTCAGTGGTCTGACAGATATTATGTAACCATCCTCCACTTTGCAGTCTGATGTGAGCAGCCAATCAGTTAAAAGGACAATCAGTCGAAAGCCAATCAGTGTCCTTGGAGGTGTGGCCTGCATCCAATATATATATATATGGATGATCTGTGAAAGCTCTCTCTGGATCCTGTATCCAACTCGTCATCCTCTGACCTTGGTTCTTGGGATGTGAGCCGGCAGCCTGCCATCTGACCTGCAGATCTTGGGATTCGCCAGCTCCCGCAACCCCATGAGCCAGCAACCTTTCTCCTGACACACAGATCTTGGGATTTACCAGCTCCTGGAACCCTGTGAGCCAGCAACCTTCAACCTGACCTGCTGATTTTGGGTTTGTCAGCCCCTGCAACAATGTGAGTCAGTAGAAGCCTCCAGCCTGACACCTGACCCACAGATTTGGGACTTGCTGCCTCCACAACTGCGTGAGCAATTTCCTTGAGATAAATCTCTCTCTCTCTATATATATATATAAACCCAAACCCATTGCCATCAAGTGGATTCCGACTCATAGCGACCCTATAGGACACAGTAGAACCACCCCATAGAGTTTCCAAGAAGCGTCTGGTGGATTCGAACCGCTGACCTTTTGGTTAGCAGATGTAGCTCTTAACCACTACGCCATCAGGGTTTCCTCTGTGTCTCTGTCTATATACATATATATGCCCCACTGGATTTGATCTCTAGAGAACCGAGCCTAAGACAATCAACTTTTGTTACATTAGTTTTCTCTAGTTAGTGTTTTCTATTTCATTGATTTCTTCTCTTTATTAACTCCTTCCTTCTATTTACTGTGGGTTTAATTTGTTATTGGTTTCTTTTTAGCTCCTTAAGGTTAAAGCTTAGATCATTGATTTTTTAAACCTCTTTTTTCGAATGTAAGTATTCAAAGCTACAAATTTCCCTCTAGAGACTGTGTTCAGTTCTATCAGTAGTTGCTTTGTGTATTTTGAAGTTATTAGGTACATACACATTTAGAATTGTTATACCTTCCTGATGAATTGATCTTTTTATTGTTATGAAATATCTTTGGTATTCCTTGTCCAGAAACCTACTTCATCAAATAATATAGCCATTCCAGCTTTCTTATTATTACTGTTAGCATGTATAACTTTTTCCATCCTTTTACTTTTAAACTGTGTTGTCACATGTAATGTGTGTTTCTTGTAGTATATAGTTAGATATTACTTTTTCCCAGTTGGACAATCCTTGTCCTTTTAATTGGAGTGTTTGGACAACTTATGTTTAATGTAATTATCTATCTTGAGCTTAACAAACCTACCATCTTGTTATCTTTTTTATATTTTCCCCATTGGTTATTTTTTCCCTTTTTCTCATGTGCTGCCTGTTTTTGGATGTATATATAGATATATTTAATATTCCACTTTATCTCCACTAGTGTCTTATTAGCTATACCTCTTCATTTTACTTGCATTTTTTTAAGTTGCTGCTCTAGGGCTTCCAATATGCATCTTTTATTTATTTCAACCTACCTTCAAAGAGTATTAACCCCTTCATGTATAATATAAAGACCTTACAACAATGTAACTCCATTTTCCATTCCTTTGTGCCATTGTTATTACCTCTAAATTTGTTATAGTCCTGTAATACACTGTTCTTTTTTTCTTTAAAGTTCTTAAAATATTTGTAAATAAAAAAGTACCTTTTATATTAACGCATATATTTAGAAATTTTGGTACTATTTATTATTTTGCATAGATCCAAGTTTCCATCTGGGATCATGTTCCTTCTGCTGAAAGAATTTCTTTTAACATTTCTTGTGGTACAGATATACTGGTAACGGAGTCTTTCAGCTTTTTTTGTGGTGTGTGTGTGTCTGAAAATGACTTTCTTTCACTTTTATTTTATGAAGATATATTCCCTAGATGTAGATTTCTAGATTGACAGTTATTTTTCTTCCAAAATGATAAAGTTATGTTTCCTTCATTTTATAACTTGAGTTATTTCTGACAAAAAGGCAGCTGAATTTATCTTTGTTCCTTTCTATGAAATAGCAGAAGGGTCAGTATTTGGAAAATATGGCCCTGGTTATAGAAATGATGCTGGAGATTGCATGATAGACTTATTCATTGCAAATACCTTCTTAAACAACATTAATGATGATTATACGTGTGGACCTCACTGGATGCAATCCTCACAATTTTTCCAATAAGCAACATCATGATAAATGGAGAAAATATTGAGGTTGTCAAGGATTTCATTTTACTTGGATTGATAATCAAAACCCATCAATGCAGCAGCCAAGAAATCAAACAACATATTTCATTGGGCAAATATGCTGCAAAAGACATCTTTAAAGTGTTAAAAAGCAAAGATTTTGCTTTGAGGCTAAGGTGCACCTGACCCAAGCCATGGTATTTTCAGTCACTTCATACTCATTTGAAAGCTGGACAATGAATAAGGAAGACTGAAGATGAACTGATGCCTCTGAATTATGGTGTTGGCAAAGAATATTGAATATACCATGGACCGTCAGAAAAACAAACAAATGTGCGTTGGAAGATGTACAGCCAGAATGCTCCTTAGAAGCGAAGATGGTGAGATTTTGTCTCACATACCTTGGAAATGTTATCAGGAGGGACCAATCCCTGGAGAAAGACATCTTGCTTGGTAAAGTAGAGGGTCAGTGAAAAAGAGGAAGACCCTCAATGAGCCACACAGTGGCTGCAACAATGAACTCAAACACAGCAACGATTGTGAGGATGGTGCAGGACCAGGTGGCATTTCTTTCTGTTGTACATAGGGTCTCTATGAGCCAGAACTGACTCAACACCACCTAACAACAACATGGAATAGATCTTTTCCCCATGCTTTAAATTTTTCCCCATATCCCTGGTTTTTAGCAATTTGATTATTATATGCTATTTTTATTTTAGTTATCTAGTGCTGCTATAACAGAAACATCACAAGTTGATGACTTTAACACACAGAAATTTATTCTCTTACCGTCTAGGAGGCTAGAAGTCCAAATTCAGGGGGCCAGCTCCAGGGGAAAGCTTTCTCTCTCTGTAGGCTATGGGAGAAGGTCCTTGTCATCAATCTTCCCCTGTTCAAGGAGCTTCTCGGCACAAGGATCCTGGGTCCAAAGGATATGTTATGCCCCTGGGGCTTCTTTCTTGATGGTATGAGGTCCCCATGTCTCTCTGCTCACTTCTTTCTTTTATATCTCAAAAGAGATTGACTTAAGGCACAACCTAATCTTGCAGATTGAGTCCTGCCTCATTAACATAACTGCCCCTAATTCCACGTCATTAGCATCATAGAGGTAGGATTTATAAGACATAGGAAAATCACATCAGATGACAAAATGGTGGACAATCACAATACTGGGAATCATGGACTAGCCAAGTTGACACACTTTTGGGGGGGACAGAATTCAATCCATAACATATACCTCGGTATGATTTTCTTGGTTTTTATCCTAACTGTGGTTCATTGACCTTCGTAGATCTGGAGGTGAATAGCTTTCACTACATTTGAAAATTTTCAGCCATTATTTTCTCAAATATTTTTCTTCTCCTTTTTCTCCCTCCTCTATTTCCATGAATACAATTGCATTTATATTAGACTGCTTAATATTGTCCTAAAATCACTTTGGTTTTGCTTCAATTTTTGTTTTTTTCACTCTTTTTTTTAAACATTTTTATTCTGCTTTATGTGAAAGTTACCACAGCAAATTAGTTTTCCGTTCAATAAGTCATACACAAATTGTTCCGTGACATTGGTTGCAGTCCCTGAAACGTGTCAGCAATCTCCCTATTTCCAGTCGGGGTTTCCTGTTTCCATTTGTCTCTTTTCCCTGCCCCTCCCTGCCTTCTCATCTTTGCTTTTGGACAAGTGTTGCCCTTTTGGTCTTGTGTAGTTCATTGTTCTAATGATCACATTCCTCACAGGTGTTATTGTTTATTTTATAGGCCAGTCTTATTTGGCTGAAAGGTGGCCCCCACGATTGGCTTCAGTTCCAAGTTAGGAGGGTGTCTTACGACATTAGTGTCATGGATTCCTCCAGTCTGTATCAGACCAATAAGTCTGGCCTTTTTATGAATTTGACTTTTATTCTACATTTTTTACCCATTCTACCTGGGATCTTCTATTGTGTTCCTGGTCAGAACAGTAGTCAGTAGCACCATCTAGATCTTCTGGTCTCAGGCTAGAGAAGGCCGTGGTTCCTGTGGGTCATTAGTCTTTTGGAATAACTGCCTCTTTGAGTCTTTGGTTTTCTTCACTCTCCCTTGCTCCAGGCATGAAGAGACCAATAGCTGTATCTTAGATGGCCACTTGCAAGCTTTTAAGGTCCCAGACACTACTTACCAAACTAGAATGTAGAACAGTATCTTCATAAGCTATGTTATGCCAATTAACCTATATGTCCCCCAAGACCATGGTCCTTAGCCTTCAAGCCCTGTAGCTTAGTCTGACCAGGTGTTTGGTTATGTCATAACTGTGCCCTCTATGTGCTCTATTATATATATGAATATACATGTAGTACATACAAATATGTATGTAGAAATACCCACAAACATACCTATATATGCACATGGGTATATTCCTATGTCCTCCCACACCTATTTAGCAGACATATCTATGTATCCACTCCCAAACTATTGTTCGTTATTACTGTTGTTGCAGGATTGTATATGTTATAGTATTAACTGTAGTTGCCCTTTATTCTTGGGTGCCTCTCAGTGTCTTCCATCACCTTAGTCATATTGTGTTGACGTCCCCCATACTGTGTATTGCCTTTTCCTTCACCAGAGTTCACATATGTCTATCTAGTCTTCTTCCTCTCTTTCCCTCCCATCCCTGGTAACCATCACAGAATATTTCTTTCTGTGTATAAACCTATTCTTGACTTTTAATGATCTCATACAATATTTGTCCTTTTGTGATTGACTTATTTCACTCAGCATAATGTCTTGTAGAGTCATCTATGTTGTGAGATGTTTTGCAAATTCATCATTATTGTTTATCATTGTGTAGTATTCCATTGCATGTATTACCACAATCTGTTTATCCATTCATCCATTGATGGACACTTAGGTTGTTTCTTTTTGTTATTTTGAATAATGCTGCAATGAACATGTGTTTGCATATGTCTATTTGTGACACAGCCCTTATTTCTCTAGGATATATACCTAGGAGTGAGATTGCTGGATAGTACGGTATTTCTATTTCTAGCTATTTTAAGGAAGTGCCATGCCATTTTCTATCGTGGTTGTACCATTTTACAATCCCATCAGCAGTCTATAAGAGATCCAGTGTCCCTACAACCTCACCAACATGTTGTTGTCTGTTTTTTTGATCAGTGCCATTATTGCCAGGTGAGATGGTATATTATTATAGTTTTGATTTGCATCTCTCTACAGGGCCCTTATGAGTTGAAATCAACTCACCAGCAACAGATTTTTCTTTTTTTTAATGGCTAATGATCATGAGCATCTCCTCATGTGTTTGTTAGCCACCTAAATATCTTCTTTGGTGAAGTGTCTGTTCGTGTCTTTTGCCCATTTTTTAAGTGGATTATTTGTCTTTTTGTTGTTCAGGTGTTGAAGTTTTCTGTAAATTTTAGAAATTAGACCCTTGTCAGATATGTTGTTGAGAAAGAAAATTTTTTTCCCAGTCTGTAGGTTCTCTTTTAATTCTTTTGGCGAAGTCTTTTGATGAATATAAGTATTTAATCCTAGTTATCTAGTTTACCTTCTGCTGTCTGTGCATTTTTAGTTAAGTTCGATAGCCTATTTTTGCCACAAATTAGGGCCCCTAACTTTGTCCCTCTGTTTTCTTCTATGAACTTAATAGTTTTAAGTTTAACATTTAGGCTCTTTGATCCATTTTGAGTTAGTTTTTGCATATGCTGTGAGATATGGATCCTGTTTCATTTTTCTGTAAATGGATAACTAGTTTTGCCAGCACCATTTGTTAAAGAGATGATCTCTTCCTCATTTAATAGACTTCAACCCTTTGTTGAAGATCAGCTGTCCATAGATAGATGGATGGATTAATTTCTGGGTTCTCAATTATGTTTCATTGGTCCATGTGTCTATGCCTTTTTACCTGACAGACACCCATTCATGATAAAAACTCTCAGCAAAATAGGAATAGAAGGAAAATTCCTAAACATTATAGAGGGTATTTATACAAAGCCAACAGCCAACATCATCCTAGATGGAGAGAGACTGAAAGCATTCCCCTGGAGAACAGGAACCAGACAAGGATGCCCTTTATCACCACTTTTATTCAACATTGTCCTGGAGGTCCTAGCTAGAGCTATTAGGCTAGATAAAGAAATAAAGGGCATCCAAATTGGCAAAGAAGAAGTAAAAGTATCTCTGTTTCCAGATGACATGATCTCATACACAGAAAAACCTGAAGAATCCTCAAGAAAACTACTGAAACTAATAGAAGAGTTTACCAGGGTATCAGGATACAAGATAAATATACATAAATCAGTTGGATTCCTCTACACCAACAAAGAGAATGTTGAAGAGGAAATCACCAAATCAATACCATTTACATTCGCCCCTAAGAAGATTAAATAAACTTAGGAATAAATCTTACCAGAGATGTAAAAGATGTATACAAAGAAAACCATAAGGCACTACCACAAGAAACCAAAAAAGACGTACATAAGTGGAAAAACACACCTTGCTCATGGATAAGAAGACTAAACATTGTAAAAATGTCTATTCTGCCGAAAATGATCTATAGGTACGATGCAATCACGATCCTAATACCAGTGATATTTTTTAATGAGATGGAGAAACAAATCACCAACTTCATAGGGAAGGGAAAGAGGCCCCAGATAAGTAAAGCATTACTGAAAAAGAAGAAGAAAGTGGGAAGGCCTCACACTACCTGATCTTGGAACATATTATATCACCACAGTAGTCAAAACAGCCTGGTACTGGTACAACAACAGATACATAGACCAATGGAACAGGATTGAGAATCCAGACATAAATCCATCCACATATGAGCAGCTGATATTTGACAAAGGCCCAAAGTCAGTTAAATGGGGAAAAGATAATCTGATTAACAAATGGTGCTGGCATAACTGGATATCCATCTGCAAAAAAATGAAACAAGACCCATACCTCACACCATGCACAAAAACCAACTCAAAGTGGATCAAAGGTGTAAATATAAAATCTAAAACAATAAATATCATCGTAGAAAAAGTAGGGGCAACACTAGAAACCCTAATACATGGCATAAACAGCATACAGAACATTACTAGAAATGTACAAACACCAGAAGGGAAATTAGATAGCTAGGAGCTCCTAAAAGTCAAACACCTATGCTCATCCAAAGACTCCACCAAAAGAGTAAAAAGATTACTTACAGACTGGGAAAAAGTTTTAAGCTATGACATTTCTGATCAGTGGCTGATTGCTAAAATCTGCATGTTACTGCAAAAACTCAACAACAAAAAGCCAAATAACCCAATTAAAAAATGGGCAAAGGATATGAACAGACACTTCACTAAAGAAGACATTCAGGTAGCTGACAGATATCTGAGGAAATGCTCACTATCATTAGCCATTAGAGAAATGCAAATCAATACTACAGTGAGATTCCATCTCACTCCAACGAGGCTGGCATTAATCCAAAAAACACAAAATAATAACTGTTAGAGAGGTTGTGGAGAAACTGGAACACTTATACACTGCTGGTGGGAATGTAAAATGGTACAGCCACTTTGGAAATCGATTTGGTGCTTCCTCAAAAAGCTAGAAATACGATCCAGCAATCCTACTCCTTGGGACATATCCTAGAGAAATAAGAGCCTTTACACGAACAGATACATGCACACCCATGTTCATTGCAGCACTGTTCACAATAGCAAAAAATGGAAGCATCCGGGGTGCCCATCAATGGATAAATAAATTCTGGTATATTCACACAATGGAATACTAGGCTTCAATAAAGAACAACAATGAATCTGTGAAACATTTCATAACATGGAGGAATCTGGAAGGCATTATGCTGAGTGAAAATAGTCAGTTGCAAAAGGACAAATATTGTATGAGACCACTATTATAAGAACTTGAGAAATAGTTTAAACAGGGAAGAAAATATTCTTTGATGGTTATGAGATGGGGGAGGGAGGGAGGTTGGAGAGGGAGATTCACTAATTAGATAGTAGACAAGAACTAATTTAGATGAAGGGAAAGACAACACACAATACAGAAGAGGTCAGCACAACTGGACTAAACCAAAAGCAAAGAAGTTTCCTGAATAAACCGAACTCTTGGAAGGCCAGCATACCAGAGGCAGGGGTTTGGGGACTATGGTTTCAGGGGACATCTAGGTCAGTCAGCATAATAAAAACTATTAAGAAAACATTCTGCATTCCATTTTGGAGAGTGGCATCTGGGATCTTAAACACTAGCAAGTGGCCATCTAAGATGCATCAATTGGTCTCAACCTACCTGGATCAAAGGAGAATGAAGAACACCAAAGACACAAGGTAATTATGAGCCCAAGAGACAAAAGGCCACATAAACCAGAGACTACATCAACCTGAGACCAAAAGAGCTAGATGGTGCCCAGCTACAACTGATGACTGCCATGACAGGGAACACAGCAGAGAATCCCTGAAGGAGCAGGAGAACAGTGTGGTGCAGACCTCAAATTCTCGTAAAAAAACAAGACTTAATGGTCTGACTGAGACTAGAAGGACCCCGGAGGTCATGGTCCCCAGACCTTTTGTTAGCCCAAGACAGGAACCACTTCCAAAGCCAACTCTTCAGAGAGGGATTGGACCGGACTTTAAGATAGAAAACGATACTGGTGAGGAGTGAGCCTCTTAGATCAAGTAGACACATGAGACTACGTGGGCAGCTCCTGTCTGGAGGGGAGATGTGAAGGCCGAGGGGACAGAAGCTGGCTGAATGGACATGGAATACAGGTTGGGGAGAAGGAGTATGCTGTCTCATTAAGGGGAGAGCAACTAGGAGTATACAGCAAGGTGTATATAAGTTTTTGAATGAGAGACTGGCTTGAATTGTAAACTTTCATTTAAAGCACATAAAAATTTTAAAAAATAATCAAAATTAAAAAATCACTTTGATATATAGGAGTGACCAAAATGAACAGCAAAAATTGAAGGGGGAAAAAAACGGAAGAAACCATTATAAAATGGTGTCAGTTAGTAAAAATATGTTCTTTTCTAGGAAAAAAAAAAAAGAAACAATGGTATTGAAGGAAGAAGTCTAAGCTGCACTGAAGGCATTGGCAAAAAAACAAAGCTCCAGGAATTGATGGAATACCAGTTGAGATGTTTCAACAAATGGAGGCAACACTGGAAGCACTCACTTATCTATGGCAAGAAATTTGGAAGACAGCTACCTAGCCAACTAACTGGAAGAGATCCACATTTGTGCCCATTCCAAAGAAAGGTGATTCAACAGAATGGGGAAATTATCTAACAATAACATTCAAATCACATACAAGTAAAATTTTTCTAAAGATTAATCAAAAACTATTGCAGTAGCCCATCAACAGAGAACTGCCAGAAATTCAAGCCAGATTCAGAAGACATGGAATGACGGGTATCATTGGCTGAAAGCAGAGAATACCAGAAAGATGTTTACCATGTTTTATTGACTATGCAAAGGCATTTCATTGTGTGGCTCATAACAGACTATGGATAACATTATGAAGAATGGGAGTTCCGGAACACTTCATTGTCCTCATGAGGCACCTATACCTAGACCAAGAGGCAATCATTCAAACAGAACAAGGGGATACAGCATGGTTTAAAATCAGGAACGGTGTGCATCAGGGTTACATCATTTCACCATATTTATTCAAACTAAATGCTGAGGAAATAATCCAAGAAGCTGGACTATATAAAGAAGAATGTGGCATCAGGATTGGAGGAAGACTCATTAACAAATTTTGATATGCAGTGACACAACCTTGCTTGCTGAAAGTGAAGAGGACTTGAAGCACTTACTGTTGAAGATCAAAGACTACAGCCTTCAGTATGGATTACACCTCAAAGAAAATAAAAATCTTCACAACTGGATAAATAAGCAACATCGCGATAAATGCAGAAAATGTTGAAGTTGTCAAAGATTTCATTTTACTTGGATCCATAATCAACGCCCATGGAAGCAGCAGTCAAGAAATCAAACAACACATTGCATTGGGCAAATCTTCTGCAAAAGACCTCTTTTGAAAAGCAAAGGTGTCGCTTTGAGGACTAAGGTGCACCTGACCCACGCCTTGGTGTCTTCAACCACCTCATATGCATGCAAAAGGTGGACAATGAATAAGAGGGACCAGAAGTATGGTGTTGGTGAAGAATATTGAATATACCATAGATTGTCAAAAGAACAAACAAACTTGTCTTGAAAGAAATACAGCCAGAATGCTCCCTAGAAACAAGGATGACAAGATTTCATCTCCTATATTTGGACATACTATCAGGAGGAACCAACCCCTGGAGAAGGACGTCATGTTTGGTAAAGTAGAGGGTCAGCAAAAGACAGAAAGGCCCTCAATGAGATGGACTGACACAGTGGCTTCAACAGTGGACACAAGCATAGAAACGATTGTGAGGATGGTGCAGGCTGGGCAGTGTTTCGTTCTGTTGTACATAGATAGGGTTGCTATGAGTTGGAATCGACTTCACGGTACCTAACAAAAACAATAGTAATTCTGTTTCACTCGTTGAGGAACTGCCAAACTGTTTTCCACAGCAGCTGCACCATTTTATATTCCACTAGCAATGTATGAGGATTCCAATGTCTCTACGTCCTCACCAACAGTTGTTACTGTCTGTTTTTGTTTTTAAGATAGCCATCCATTGGGTATGAAGCAGTATCTCATTGTGGTTTTGATTTGCATTTCTCTGATGGATAACGATGTTGAGCACCTTTTCATGTGATTATTGGCCATTTCTCTGGAGAAATGTCTATCCAAATCCTTTGCCTATTTTTCAAATTGGATTGTCTTTTTTTGTTAGGTATAAGAGTTCTTTATATATTCTCAATACTAGACCTTTATCAGATATATGATTTGCATATACTTTCTCCCATTCTGTAGGTTGTCTTTTCACTTATTTAGTAGTGTCCTTTGAAGCACAAAAATTTCTATTTTTTGATGAAGTACAATTTATCTTTTTTTCTTTTGTTGCTCATACTTTTTGGTGTTGTATCTAAGAAACCATTGCTTAAACCAAGGTCATGAATATTTATTTTAAGAGATTTATGACTTTAGCTCTTATATTTAGGTCTTTGATTCATTTCGAGTTAATTTTTGCATATGGTGTGAGGTATGGGTCCAACTTCATTCTTTTGTATGTGGATATCAAATTGTCCCAGTACTATTTGTTGAAGAGACTAGTCTTTCCCTATTGCATGCTCTTGATACACTTGTGAAAAATCAAATTATCATAGATTTACCAGCTTATTTGAGGACTCTCAATTCTAATCTATTGATCTATATGTCTATCCTTATGCAGGTTATACACTATTTTGATTATTGTAGTTTTGTAGTAAGTTTTGAAATTGCGAAATCTGAGTCCTCTTTGTTCTTTTTCAAGATTTTTCTTTGGCTTTTCACAGCCGTTGCAATTCCACATGCATTTTAGCATCAGCTTTTCCATTTCTGGGGGGAAAAAAAAGGTCATTGGGATTTTAATAGGGATTTCATTGAATCCATAGATCACTTTGGGGAATATTGCCATCATAACAATATTAAATCTTCCAATCTATGAGCATGGGTGTCTTTCCATTTATTTAGGTCTTCTTTAATTCTCTCAGCAATGTTTTTCTTGTACAAATCTTGTACCTCCTTTAATCAGGGCATTCTTAATGGCCTTGTTGAATGATGTGTCCTCTGGGTCCTCTCGTGGAACACAATTCTCTGGTTGGTATTCTGGTCTTACATAATACATCTTTTCAAGCATCGTCTTTTTATTCCTTCCTCTGCCATTTGTCAGGACAACTCAGGCATTTCCACTTCTTTGAGTGTCGGCCACAACTTTTTCCAAGCTTCTAAGAGCCTCCCCAGCAGCAAGTTTGCTCCATCCCCTGGGGTCCTTGCTAGAGTGCTAAATCTCACGTCCTGGGAAAGTATGCCCAAGTCAATGAATTTTTGCTCATCCAGGCTTACATCCCAGTCCCTGGCTCCTGCTGGTATATGATAGCTAATTCTTACCATTCTTTTGGTGTAAGTCTCTTTCTTCCCTTATCAGGCCTAGCATGTTCTCATCCAAGTTATCCTGAGATTTAACCTAAGTTATCCAACTGGCAACCAGGAGAGGGTACAGGGGCAGCTCCTGAGATAGGTGCCAAGGGTCTCCAATTCCCTCGTTGTTCTTCTACTTCACTAAACATGATGTCTTCCTTTAGCAATTGATCCCTTCTGATGACATAGACAAAGGCAAGTTAGGCAATGTTCTGTTGTGATCCATAAGGTTTTCATTGACTGATTTGAAGTAGATCACCAAGCCTTCCTTCCTGGTCTATCTTAGTCTGGAAGCTCCTCTGAAAACTGTCCATCATGGTTGACCCTGCTAGTATTTGAAATACCAGTGGCACAGCTTCCAGCATCATAGCAACATTCAAGCCACCAGTGTACAACAAACTGACAGACAGTAAGACAGACAACTTACTAATATTGTTGGTATTATTTCTACCATATTACTCTTTGTTTTCTTGCCTTCTTTTAGATTAATCAAATTTTATTATTCCATTTTCCCTTTCTTTAATTGTTATTCATTCTTTTAGTGGTTACGAAGAAATTATAACACATACCTTTTTTTTATAATAATTTTTATTGAGCTTTAAGTGAACATTTACAAGTCAAGTTAGTCTGTCACGTATAAGCTTATATACACCTTACTCCATACTCCCACTTACTCTCCCCCTAATGAGTCAGCCCTTCCGGTCTCTCCTTTTCGTAAAAATTTTGCCAGTTTCTAACCCTCTCTACCCTCCCATCTCCCCTCCAGACAGGAGACGCCAACACAGTCTCAAGTGTCCACCTGATACAAGTAGCTCACTCTTCATCAGCATCTCTCTCCAACCTATTGTCCAGTCCCTTCCATGTCTGATGAGTTGTCTTCGGGAATGGTTCCTGTCCTGGGCCAACAGAAGGTCTGGGGACCATGACCGCCGGGATTCCTCTAGTCTCAGTCAGACCATTAAGTCTGGTCTTTTTATGAGAATTTGGGGTCTGCATCCCACTGATCTCCTGCTCCCTCAGGGGTTCTCTGTTGTGGTCCCTGTCAGGGCAGTCATCAGTTGTGGCCGGACACCATCTAGTTCTTCTGGTCTCAGGATGATGTAAGTCTCTGGTTCATGTGGCCCCTTCTGTCTCTTGGGCTCATAGTTGTCATGTGACCTTGGTGTTCTTCATTCTCCTTTGATCCAGGTGGGTTGAGACCAATTGATGCATCTTAGATGGCCGCTTGTTAGCATTTAAGACCCCAGATGCCACATTTCAAAGTAGGATGCAGAATGTTTTCATAACAGTATTATTTTGCCAATTGACTTAGAAGTCCCCTTAAGCCATGGTCCCCAAACCCCCGCCCTTGCTTCGCTGGCCCTTGAAGCATTCAGTTTATCCCAGAAACTTCTTTGCTTTTGGTCCAGTCCATTTGAGCTGACCTTCTGTGTATTGAGTATTGTCCTTCCCTTCACCTAAAGTAGTTCTTGTCTACTAACTAATCAGTAAAAAACCCTCTCCCACCCTCCCTCCCGCCCCCGCCCCCCCCCCCCGTAACCACAAAAGTGTGTGTTCTTCTCAGTTTATAGTATTTCTCAAGATCTTATAATAGTGGTCTTATACAATATTTGTCTTTTTGCCTCTGACTAATTTCGCTCAGCATAATGCCTTCCAGGTTCCTCCATGTTATGAAATGCTTCACAGATTCGTCACTGTTCTTTATCGATGCATAGTATTCCATTGTGTGAATATACCACAATTTATTTAACCATTCATCTGTTGATGGACACCTTGGTTGCTTCCAGCTTTTTGCTATTGTAAACAGTGCTGCAATAAACATAGGTGTGCATATATCTGTTTGTGTGAAGGCTCTTATTTCTCTAGGGTATATTCCGAGGAGTGGGATTTCTGGGTTGTATGGTAGTTCTATTTCTAACTGTTTAAGATAATGCCAGATAGATTTCCAAAGTGGTTGTACCATTTTACATTCCCACCAGCAGTGTATAAGAGTTCCAATCTCTCCGCAGCCTCTCCAACATTAATTATTTTGTGTTTTTTGGATTAATGCCAGCCTTGTTGGAGTGAGATGGAATCTCATCGTGGTTTTAATTTGCATTTCTCTAATGGCTAATGATCGAGAGCATCTTCTCATGTATCTGTTAGCTGCCTGAATATCTTCTTTAGTGAAGTGTGTGTTCATATCCTTTGCCCACTTCTTGATTGGGTTGTTTGTCTTTTTGTGGTTGAGTTTTAACAGAATCATATAGATTTTAGAGATCAGGCGCTGGTCGGAGATGTCGTAGCTGAAAATTCTTTCCCAGTCTGTAGGTGGTCTTTTTACTCTTTTGGCGAAGTCTTTAGACGAGCATAGGTGTTTGATTTTTAGGAGCTCCCAGTTATCTGGTTTCTCTTCGTCATTTTTGGTAATGTTTTGTATTCTGTTTATGCCTTGTATTAGGGCTCCTAACGTTGTCCCTATTTTTTCTTCCATGATCTTTATCGTTTTAGTCTTTATGTTTAGGTCTTTGATCCACTTGGAGTTAGTTTTTGTGCATGCTGTGAGGTATGGGTCCTGTTTCATTCTTTTGCAAATGCATATCCAGTTATGCCAGCACCATTTGTTAAAAAGACTATCTTTTCCCCAATTAACTGACACTGGGCCTTTGTCAAATATCAGCTGCTCATATGTGGATGGATCTATGTCTGGGTTCTCAATTCTGTTCCACTGGTGTATGTGTCTGTTGTTGTACCAGTACCAGGCTGTTTTGACTACTGTGGCTGTATAATAGGTTCTGAAATCAGGTAAAGTGAGGCCTCCCACTTTCTTCTTCTTTTTCAGTAATGCTTTGCTTATCCGAGGCTTCTTTCCCTTCCATATGAAGTTGGTGATTTGTTTCTCTATCACCTTAAAAAATGACATTGGAATTTGGATTGGAAGTGCATTGTATGTATAGATGGCTTTTGGTAGAATAGACATTTTTACTATGTTAAGTCTTCCTATCCATGAGCAAGGTATGTTTTTCCACTTAAGTATGTCCTTCTAAATTTCTTGTAGTAGAGCTTTGTAGTTTTCTTTGTATAGGTCTTTTACATCCTTGGTAAGATTTATTCCTAAGTATTTTATCTTCTTGGGGGCTACTGTGAATGGCATTGATTTGGTTATTTCCTCTTCGATGTTCTTTTTGTTGATGTAGAGGAATCCAAGTGATTTTTGTATGTTTATCTTATAACCTGAGACTCTGCCAAACTCTTCTATTAGTTTCAGTAGTTTTCTGGAGGATTCGTTGGGGTTTTCTGTGTATAAGATCATGTCATCTGCAAATAGAGATAATTTTACTTCCTCTTTGCCAATCCGGATGCCCTTTATTTCTTTGTCTAGCCTAATTGCTTTGGCTAGAACTTCTAGCACAATGTTGAATAAAAGCGGTGATAAAGGGCATCCTTGTCTGGTTCCCGTTCTCAAGGGAAATGCTTTCAGGTTCTCTCCATTTAGAGATGTTGGCTGTTGGCTTTGCATAGATGCCCTTTATTATGCTGAGGAATTTTCCTTCAATTCCTATTTTGGTGCGAGTTTTTATCATGAATTTGTGTTGGACTTTGTCAAATACCTTTTCTGCATCAATTGATAAGATCATGTGGTTTTTGTCTTTTGTTTTATTAATATGGTGGATTACATTAATGGTTTTTCTAATATTAAACCAGCCTTGCATACCTGGTATAAATCCCTCTTGGTAGTGGTGAATTATTTTTTTGATATGTTGTTGAATTCTATTGGCTAGAATTTTGTTGAGGATTTTTGCATCTATGTTCATGAGGGATATAGGTGTGTAATTTTCTTTTTTTGTGATGTCTTTACCTGGTTTTGGTATCAGGGAGATGGTGGCTTCATAGAATGAGTTGGGTAGTATCCTGTCACTTTCTATGCTTTGAAGTACCTTTAGTAGTAGTGGTGTTAACTCTTCTCTGAATGTTTGGTAGAACTCTGCAGTGAAGCCGTCCGGGCCAGGGCTTTTTTTTGTTGGGAGTTTTTTGATTACCGTTTCAATGTCTTTTTTTGTTATGGGTCTATTTAGTTGTTCTATTTCTGAATGTGTTTAGGTAGGTAGTGTTTTTCCAGGAATTCATCCATTTCTTCTAGGTTTGCAAATTTGTTAGAGTACAATTTTTGGTAATAATCTGATATGATTCTTTTAATTTCAGTTGGGTTTGTTGTGATGTGGCCCTTCTTGTTTCTTATTCGGGTTATTTGTTTCCTTTTCTGTATTTCTTTAGTCAGTCTAGCCAATGGTTTATCAATTTTGTTAATTTTTTCAAAGAACCAGCTTTTGGCTTTGTTAATTCTTTCAATTGTTTTTCTGTTCTCTAATTCATTTAGTTCAGCTCTAATTTTTATTATTTGTTTTCTTCTGGTGCCTGATGGATTCTTTTGTTGCTCACTTTCTATTTGTTCAAGTTGTAGGGACAGTTCTCTGATTTTGGCTCTTTCTTCTTTTTGTATGTGTGCATTTATTGATATAAATTGGCCTCTGAGCACTGCTTTTGCTGTGTCCCAGAGGTTTTGATAGGAATTATTTTCATTCTCGTTGCATTCTATGAATTTCCTTATTCCCTCCTTGATGTCTTCTATAACCCAGTCTTTTTTCAGGAGGGTATTGTTCAGTTTCCAAGTATTTGATTTCTTTTCCCTAGTTTTTCTGTTATTAATTTCTAGTTTTATTGCCTTATGGTCTGAGAAGATGCTTTGTAATATTTCGATGTTTTGGATTCTGCAAAGGTTTGTTTTATGACCTAATATGTGATCTATTCTAGAGAATGCTCCATGTGCGCTAGGAAAAAAAGTATACTTTGCAGCAGTTGGGTGGAGAGTTCTGTATAAGTCAATGAGGTCAAGTTGGTTGATTGTTGTAAGTAGGTCTTCCGTGTCTCTATTGAGCTTCTTACTGGATGTCCTGTCCTTCTCCGAAAGTGGTGTGTTGAAGTCTCCTCCTATAATTGTGGAGGTGTCTATCTCACTTTTCAGTTCTGTTAAAATTTGATTTATGTATCTTGCAGCCCTGTCATTGGGTGCATAAATATTTAATATGGTTATATCTTCCTGATCAATTGTCCCTTTTATCATTATGTAGTGTCCTTCTTTATCCTTTGTGGTGGATTTAAGTTTAAAGTCTATTTTGTCAGAAATTAATATTGCTACTCCTCTTCTTTTTTGCTCATTGTTTGCTTGATATATTTTTTTCCATCCTTTGAGTTTTCGTTTGTTTGTGTCTCTAAGTCTAAGGTGTGTCTCTTGTAGGCAGCATATAGACGGATCGTGTTTCTTTATCCAGTCCGAGACTCTCTGTCTCTTTATTGGTGCATTTAGTCCATTTACATTCAGCGTAATTATAGATAAATAAGTGTTTAGTGTTGTCATTTTGATGCCTTTTTATGTGTGTTGTTGACAATTTCATTTTTCCACTTACTTTTTTGTGCTGAGACGTTTTTCTTTGTAAGTTGTGAGATCCTCATTTTCATAGTATCTGACTTTATGTTTGTTGAGTCGTTACGTTTTTCTTGGTTTTTATTTTGAGTTATGGAGTTGTTATACCTCTTTGTAACACGTACCTTTGACTTGTCAGAGTTCACTACTTCTCTGATAATACTAGAAACCTAGAACACTTTCTTTACTTCTCTCCTGCTTTTTGCCTTATTGTCATCATGTATTTTTATTGTACATATATTTTAAACCCACATATTAGTATGATTTATTTGTACAGTCAATATTCATTCATATTTATCCACATAGTTCCCTTTTGTTGTAACTCATTCCTTCCCAAATTTCATGTTTCTATCTGGGACTAAATTTCTTTCTACCTAAAGAACTCCATTCAGTATTTTTCTTAGGGCAGATCTGCTGGTGATAAGTTCTCTCTGCTTTTTTACGTACGGAAAAAGTCTTTATTTCACCTTCATTTTTTAAAAAAAAAATTATTTTGTTATTGTCATCTTTATTTTAAAGTACAATTTCACTAGGTATAAAATTCCAAGTTGGCAGGGTTTTGTTTTTTGGGGTTTTTTTTAGCATTTCAAAGATGTCATTGTATTGTCTTCTGGATTTCATTAATTTTTGTTGTGATCAGCTCCTTTGAAGGAAACATGTCTTTTTTCCTGGCTGATTTTAAGATTTTCTCTCTTACATTTGTGTCTTATTTATCTAGTGCTGCTGTAACAGAAATACCACAAGTGCGTGGCTTTAACAAAGAAAAATTATTTTCTCGTAATTTTGGAGGCTAAAAATCTGAATTCAGGTGCCGGCTCTAGGGGAAGGCTTTCTCTCCCTATTGGCTCTGTGGGAAGGTCCTTGTCTCTTCAGCTTCTGTTCCTTGGCTCCTTGGCGATCTTTGTGGCATGGCATCTATCTTCCCCCGTCTCTGCTTGCTTGGTCGCTTGCTCAATCTGCTCTTTTTATATCTCAAAAAAGTATGACTTAAAACACACCCTACACTAATACTGCCTAATACCCATTCCCAAATTGGATTATAAGCACAGGTAGAAAAAAACAGAGAACCAAATCCATTGTCAAGTTGATTCTGACTCATAAAGACCCTACAGGACAGAGTAGAATTGCCCCATAGGGTTTCCAAGGCTGTAATCTTTACGGAAGCAGACTGCCACATCTTTCGTCTACACAGCAACTGGGTGGGTTCGAACCACTGATCTTTTGGTTAGCAGCCAAGCACTTAAACACTGTGCCACCAGGGCTCCTTAATCTACAGGTATAAATGTTAGGGTTTACAACCCTTATTTTTAGAGGACAGAATTCAATCCATAACAATTGGGTTTCGGCAGTTTTATGACGATGTGCTTAAACAAACAAAAAAAAACCCCATTGCCATAGAGTCAGTCCTGATTCATAGCAACCCTATAGGACAGAGTAGAACTGCCCCATAGGGTTTCCAAGAAGCAGCTGGTGGATTCAAACTGCTGACCTTTTGGTTAGCAGCCAAAGTCTTAACCAGAGCTCCATGATGTGCTTAGGTGGGTTTTTCTTTGTATTTTTTCTGCTTGGGGTTTGCATAGCTTCTTTAGCATATGGTTTGTTTTGTTTTGTTTTGTCTTTCATCAGTTTTGGAATATTTTGAACATTATCTCTTCAAATATTGTTTCTGCCTTATTTTATTTTTACAGATTGAGACATGGAAGTTCTCAAAACATGGTCAGTTTCCTCTTTAAGACAGAGTAGAAAGATCTAACATAAGTAAAATTTGGTTCCCAGATGTAAAAATAAAGAGCCCTGGTTGTGCAGTGGTTAAGAGCTATGGCGAGCTACAGCTGCCAAACAAAAGGTCAGCAGTTAAAATCCATCAAACACTCCCTGGAGACCCTGTGGGGCAGTTCTCCTCTGTCACCATTGAGTAGGAATGGACTAGATGGCAACGGGTTTGGTTTTTTGGTTCTTAATTGTGTCACTCTAGCTGCATGGAACTACCAAAAGCTCTACTGGTTTCTCTGAACCCCAGCAGGAGCCCTCTTCCAGAGTCAGTTAAGTTCTCAGTTTCTTCCCTGCTCTAAAAATCAGCATATACCCCCTGGGGGAAAAAGCCGTAGTAAATCATCAACTCAACTCTCTGGAATTATCCTTTCATATCCTTGTTGCTTCATCAGTTCTCTGCCTTTAAACAGACCTACTGTCAGGTCGATTCTGACTCATGGCTACCTGGTGTGTACAGAACAGAAGTGCTCCATAGGGTTTTCAAGGCTGTGACCTTTCAGAAGGAAATTGCCAGGCCTGTCTTCTGAAGTACCTCTGGGAGGGCTTGAATTGCCAAACTTTTATTTAGTAGCCAAGAGTTTAACCGTTTGTACCATCCAGGGACTTTTTAAACAGATATTTCTTGTTTTATCCAGCTTTTTAAATTATGCTTAATTTATGTATAAGTCAGCTGCAAGCTGCTCCATCCAATCCAGAAGCATGTCTTACATTCCATAGGTTTTGAGATTGCATTTTTCTAATTTTATTTTTATTTTCTATGTATTTTCTAATTTCAATTGCAATTTCTTCTTTGATACATTTATAAAATATATTTTTAAATTTCATAGTATGGGTTATTTTTCATTGTTGGGTGCAATGGTTTCTTATACATCTACTCCTTACAGGCTATCTTATTATCCAACATTTTGCATTTATGACAGTAGTAAAAATTCTACTACCCAACAATTTGGCACATAAAGGACATACCTCTGGCAGTAATGAATGCTGAGGTTCAAGGCAACAGTAACACTGACTGTGATGATTGAAGTTATGTTAGCTTGGCTGGGCCGTGATTCTCAGTAGTTTGACAAATATGTAATGATGTAATCTGGTAGTTATGTAATTGTCATGGATTGAATTGTCCTCCCAAAATACTTGTCAACTTGGTTAGGTCATGATTCCCCTATGTGACTGTATAATTGTCTACCATTTTATCTTCTGATGTGATTTCCCTATGTGTTGTAAATACTATCACTACGATGTAATAAGATGGATTAATGGCAGTTGTATCAATGAGGTCTACAAGATTAGGTAGTGTCTTAAGCCAATCTCTTTTGAGATATAAAAGAGAGAAGCAAGCAGAAAGACAAGGGGACCTCATACCACCAAGAAAGCAGTGCCAAGAGCAGAGTATGTCCTTTGGACCTGAGGTTCCTGCGCTGAGATGTTCCCAGACCAAGGGGAAACTGATGACAAGGACCTTCCTCCAGAGCCAACACAGAGAGAGAGTCTTCCCCTGGAGCCGGCACCCTGAATTTGGACTTCTGGACTATTGAACTGTGAAAGAATAAACTTTTTGTTAAAGCTACCCACTGGTAGTATTTCTGTTATAGCAGCACTAGATGACTAAGACAGTAATGATGTAATTTGGCAGTTATGTAATGATGTAACTTGGAATTGTGTAGTAATGTAGTTATCCTCCATTTCGTGATCTGATGTGGTCATCTTCCATTTTTGCATAATGCTGATTTCACATAACGACCCAGTCTTTGGAACCTAATCATGTTGATAAGTGAGGAGTAGGTATATATACACATTAAATCAAATGTAAATACAGGTAGTCCCCAACTTACAGTGGAGTTCTATTCTAACGACTCTATCATAAATCAGTTCTGACATAAGTCAAATACATTTTTATTTTTTTAGTTTTCGTTATTATTGCCTTTTATTATCAGTATCTTAATAAATCCAATTTTGTCCTTGAGGGTAGGAAACATTACATATAAACTTATGGATATCTTTTAATATTGTGTATAGTACATATCTAATGATAAGATTTAAAAAAAAAAGACAGCCTGCTATGGATTGAATTGTGTCCCCCAAAAATGTGCGTTAATTTGGCTAATCCTTGATTCCCAGTATTGTGTGATTATCCACCATTTTGTCATCGGATGTGATTTGCCTATGTGTTGTAAATCTCATCTCTATGATATTAACGTAGTTAGATTAGTGGCAGTTACGTTAACAAGGCAGGACTCAATCTGCAAGGTCAGGTTGTACCTCAAGTCAATGTCTTTTGAAGTATAAAAGAGAGAAGCAGAGAGACGGGGTGACCTCATACTACCAAGAAAACAGTGCCAGGAACAGAGCATGTTCTTTGGATCCAGGGTCCCTGTGCCAAGAAGTTCCTCAACCTGGGAAGATTGAGAACAAGGACCTTCCCCTAGAGCCAACAGAAACAGAAAGCCTTCCTCTGGAGCTGGTACCCTGAATTCAGACTTCTAGCCTCCTAGACTGTGAGAGAATAAATTTCTGTGTGAAAGCCATCCACTTGTGGTATTTCAGTTATAGGAGCACTAGATAACTAACACAAAACTTGGTACTAGGAGTGGAGTCCTGCTCTAACAGGTACCTAAAATGCGGAAGAAGTTTCGAAACTGTGAATAGATAGAGGCTGGAAGAGTTTTAAAGTGCCTCATAGTAAAAGCCTAAATTGCCTTGAAGAGGCTGTTGGTGGAATTATGGACATCAAAGGCAGTTCCGGTGAGGACTCAGTAGGAAGTGAGAAAAACCGTTAATAATAGAGATGACACAGGTGGTGAAAAGCAGCAGCAGAGTACTGGCAACAGCAGAAGCAGGAGACCAGCTTGAGATGAAGCTGGAGCCAACCCATGGAGCAAGAGCATTGAGTGCCTTTGGCAGGAGGCTTCCTGGTGGAGTGAGGTGCCTCTGAGCACTTATTGGCGGAGCTAGGCTTGCCAACCTACAAAGCAAGAGAACTGAGTGCTTTCCGGCCAAAGTTTACTGGCAGAGTAGGGTGCCTCCAGACACTTATCAGTGCAGCTAAAGAGCTCTGGAACACTTGCCTCAAAAGGGCAGACACGGGCGGTAAGACTCAAACAGCTCAGAAGCAGAAGCTGAAGAGACAAGCAACACAGGAAGCCAAGCTGCCTCGGTCTCAAAGAATATGGCCGCAACTGCTGGGGTCTCAAAGGATGGACCCATAGCCTCTGGAGTTTCTAAGGGTGGAGTTGCCTCTCAGATGGACTAGGAGAATGGTGCACCTAAAGTGGAGGAAACAGAGTTGCCATTCCAGTGGGCCTGGAACGCAAAGCTGAAGCCCAGGGCCAAGGGCCCTCCACTCAGAATCTGGAGAGCGTGGTTAATACCTACAGTTTGGAGGGCAGGGCCATTGTCTGAATGGCCTCAGAGAACAGAGGATTATTTTCAAGCCTTGAGAGCTAATGTAATGTGTTCTGCTGACTTGCTTGGTGCCTGTTATCCCTTCTTTCCCTCCAATTTCTTCCATTTGTGATGGAAATGTCTAGCTTGTGCCTGTTCCACTATTATACTTTGGAAGCAGATAACTTGTATTCTAGATTTCACAGAACAGGAATTTTTGGGTTTTGGACTTGGAGTTGATTTAAGACTTTTACTATGACATGATGGGGTGAATATGTTTTACATGTGGCAAGGATGTGAATTTTGGGGGGTCAAAGTGTGGAATGTTATGGATTAATTGTATCACCCAAAAATGTGCGTCGATTTGGCTAGTCCATGATTCCCAGTATTGTGTGAATATCTACCATTTTGTCATCTGATGTGATTTTCCTGCGTTTTGTTAATGAGGTGGAATTAGTGGCTGTTTTTTTTTTATGTTGGCAAGACTCAAACTACAAGATTAGGTTTTGTTTTAAGTCAATTTCTTTTGAGATATAAAAGACAAACAAGCAGAGAGACGGGGGACTTCATACCACCAAGAAAGGAGTGCTAGGAGCACAGTGTGTCCTTTGGACCTGGGGTCCCTGTGCTGAGAAGCTCCTTGACCAGTGAAGATTGATGACAAGGACTTTCCCCCAGAGCCGACAGGGAAAGAAAGTCTTCCCCTGGGGCTGCCACCCTGAATTCGGACTTCTAGCCTCTTAGACTGTAAGAATAATTTCTGTTTGTTAAAGCCATCCATTTGTGGTATTTCCATTATAGGAGCACTATATAACTAAGACACAGTCGTAAGTGCAGTTTGTCATAACTTGAATACATCATAAATCAGGGACTACCTGAATTACGTTGTTCAAATCCATATTCATAATTTTTTTTCTTTTTGTCAGCTTGATTTTTAAGTTACTGAAAAAACATAAGTGTTAAAAATTTCACACAATGATAATGGATTTGTCAGGTTTTCCTTGGGGTTCACTATATTTATGTTTTCTATATTTTGAAGGTACGTTATTAGATGCAACAATTTCATAGCTATTATCCTTTCTTGGTGAATTAAAAAATTCATCATATGTAGTGTCTCTAAGCCTAGTAAGTTTTTTGCTTTAAATTTTGTTTTACCTAATATTAATATAGCTACATTAACTTTTTTTGTTAGTATTTGCTTGGTATATCTTTTTCCTATATTGATTTTTACTATTTCTGAGCCCAAATATTTATGAATAATAGCAATAGTTAAAATTTCATGCCTTACGTTTTTGACAATGTTTGTATTTTAATTGGAGCCTAGATCATTTATAGAGCCCACAGTTAAATGCATGACCAACTGGGTAAAGTGAGGCCAGGGAAAAGAGTCCTAGACTAGGCAGCAGGCAGGAGACCTGGATTCTAGAGCCGGATCAGCCCTTTTGGCCATAGCCATTCCCCATCTTGGCTGCAGTATTCCCACCTATGAAAAGGTGGCCTTAGAGCTCCTTGTTCTCTGCAAGCTTCATGGCTTTTGTTTTTTAATTTTATTGCAGTAAAATATACATAAAATTTGCCATCTTAAACATTCTTAAGCGTACAATTCAGTGACATTAATTACATTTGTGTTGTGTAACCATCACCACTATTCATTCCCAAATGCTTTACGTCACCCTAAACAGAAACTCAGTACCTTTTAAGCCATAACTCCCCATTTCCTCCTCCCCCAGCCTTTGGTAATCACTAATAAACTTTTGTTTCCGTGCCCTTGCTTATGCTAGATATTTCATATAAGTAGGATTATACAATGTTTTTCTTTTTGGGTCTAATTTATTCACTCTTCACAATGTTTTTAAGGTTCACCCGTATATAGCATGTATCAGAACTTTATTTCTCTTCACAGCTGAATAATATTCTATTGTATGTGTATACTACATGTTGTTTATCTATTCATTTATTGATGGAAAATTGGGATGTTTCCATCTTTTGGCTGTTGTGAAGAATGCTGCAACGAACACTGGTGTACAAGTATTTTGAGTTCCTGCTTTCAAATCTTTTGGTTATGTGCCAGAGTGGAACTGTGCATGTGGTGAAATGAGTTCCTTTAGTCCTGGTTCTTTAGAAAAATAGCTAGGGAGTTTTTTGTTTGTTTGTTTTGTTTTTTTTTTCCTGTAAGCCCTAAAGCGTTACGTTTGCCCTAATTCTTTGTTGAAGCAACCTGGTAGGAGGCAGGGCCCCAGGATTTTTTCTACCCCAGAGGGTTTGTTACTTTTGTCCAGGTTGACATTTCCTGAGTAAGCTGTAAACTACTTGATGGTTTGATATTTTTTTGTCTAGTCCTGGGCTGCATTCTGCCTTGTGACTGGTCTATTTTACACACCTTGCAAAGATCGGTTGATTTATTTTGCAAACTGAGTGACGAGATACACAGAGGGGATTGGTCAGTTCATGGTCCTGCTGGGAGGGCCATGCCTTAAAATTGATAAGGAGTTTGCTTATATAAGCCAACCTCACAGAGGTTTTTTTTAGAAGCAAGGAGAGAGGAGAGAAGAAGCTGAGAGAGGGGAAGCAAAGAACCCCCTAAAAGAGGTGTAACATGGGTCAAGGGCTGTAACACTGAAGACAGCAAGTGGCCCGGAAGGGGCCCTGTGGCAGTGCTAGCAGTAAAAGGCACAGAAGGGACCCTGCAGCAGTCAGTGGTGTTGGAAGAAACCTGTTGCTACGAAAGCAGCTGAGAATGCTGTACAAACTGGTACACTGCCTATGAGCTAGGCCAGTTAGCAGCAGAGTGGCCAAAGGCAGCGTGGGTGCCAAGCTGGCCTGCCTTTGGCAGCAGCAGATGCCATGGCTGTGCTGAAAGATGTAACCCTAAGGCTGAGAGGGGGTCAGGCCTGAGGGCCAAGAGGAGGCAGAGAGGAAGCCTTCCCTGAGGGGGCCAATAAGGAGCGTGCATGGTCAAGAGGGGGTATGGGTGTGCAGAGGCAAGAGAGGGTATCCATGGCTGAGAGGACAGTCCGCCGCTTGCATGGCTGGAAGGCCTGCCTGCTTGCATGGCCAAGAGAAGTTGAGAGAGCTGTCCTGCAATGAAGAAGGGATGGATGTGCTCTCTGCTTCGGAGGAGCCTTTCGGATCTTGCCTATGTGTTTCCTGATCCTGATCCTTAGTTGTAGGCTGTTACTTCCTAAATAAACCACTTCACTGTAAGTATAATTCATGAGTTCTTATGGCCATTGCAACAACTTATCAAACCAGTTGAGAAGTATAGAGTGCCATGGGGGGAACAGCTGGTGCCAAAAATGGTGAAGAAATTGGAGAACGGAGGTTTATCTGACCTCACCTCATAGGAACCAGCTTTGTGCTGTTCCTGATTCTTCTCCCTCATGAAATTAGACCATTCCTTATGGTGTTAGATTACACTGGGTCGTATGGTAGCACTGTTTAACATTTTGAGGAACTGCCAGACTTTTCCAAGCAACCGCAGCATTTTATATCACCACCAGCCATGAATGAGGGTTCCAATTCCCTCACATCCTCACCAACACTTGTTATTTTTTACTATTGTGATAATAGCCATCCTGGTGGGTGTTAAGTGGTATCATATTGTGGTTTTGCTTTGCATTTCCCTAATGACTAATAGCATTGAGTATCTTTTCATGTGCTTATTGCCCATGTGCTTATTCATGTGCTTATTTCTTCTTCAGAGAAATTTTTTTTAATAGTACTGATATGTTTGAATTTATTTCTGCCATTTTATTTTGTGCTGTATTTTTTTTTTCTATATTCTTGTTTTCTAATTTCTTCCCTTCTTTTGGAAAACCAAATATAACAAGATGAAAGTTTATGTGTCACATAAACAAAGTCAAAAGACAGGTGGTCCGGCATTGGTTTTGCACTGTTAATCATCAAGGATCAAGGATCCATCTGTCTTGCTCCTCCACCTTTCGCGTGCTACCTTATGGTCTAAAATGGCCAACTGAGCTCCAGTCTTCATACTTTTATTCTAGCCAGAAGAAAAAAGCAAATAAGAGAATAGCCCTCCCTTTAAGGACACTCGCCCATAAGATGCAAATGACACTTCCCTTACATCCTATTGGCTTGAATTTACTAACATGACCAAACTGTATAGAAAAAAAAAAAAAAAAAAAGCTAGGAAAATTCATTTTTATTCCAGGAATTCATGTGATCAGTTAGAAACCAGCTGTTTTATTACAAAATAAGTGGAGAACTGATATAGGGAAACAACTATTAATCTGCCAAAATATCTAGGTTTATAATAATTTTCTCTTGTGCTTTGGAAGATATTGTTCCACTGTCTTCTGACTTGCATGGTTAATGTTGAGAAGTCAGCTGTCCTTTTACCTATCATTCATGCATAATGATTTGTCTTTTTCTCTGACTGTTTTCAATTTCTTCACTTCCTTGACATTCTTTATTTTCATGAAGTTGTGTCTGGGCTTCGTTTTGGTTATTCTCCTTAGGATCCACTGATATTTGTGAATCTGAGGATTCTTCTCTTTCATCAATTCTGGATAATTCTTCTCTTTCATCAATTCTCCTGGTGCAGTGGTTAACAGCTACAGCTGCTAAACAAAAGTTTGGCAGTTTAAATCCACCTGCCACTCCTTAGAAACCCTATGGGGGAGGCGGAGCCAAGATGGCAGAATAGACAGATGCTTCCGGCAAGCCCTCTTTACAACAAAGACCCAAAAAAACAAGTAAAACAAGTATATTTGTGACAAGCTGGGAGTCCTGAGCTTCAAAGGCAAGCTTAGAAGATGAACTGAGGGGCAGGGGGAGGAAGACACCATTCACAACCGGAGAGGAGTTACCGGACCTGAATTGCAGGGAGCCCTCAGGCACCATTCCTGGAACGGCGGCGGCAGGCTGGTACTGCCACTAGGCTGCAGTTTCCGCAGGGAGAAGCAGCCAGCCACACAGCCTACTCACACCTCCTGAACCTGAGGAGAAGGGCGCTTTTGGCAAAAGCTAAGTACTTGCGTATATTTTACCGTGCCCCCCAATCCCCCAACCCAGCTTCAGTGGCTGAATTCCCTGGGCCTGAGATAGGCCCTGCTGAGCACCTAGAGCCATCCTCCCAGCCTTGGGGAAGGAAAAAATTTGCAACTGGGGGAAAAGATAATTTGCAAGCTCCACTAACCAGGGAACTCAGGAGAGAAGCGGCTCCTGTCCAGGCATAAACCGTCCATGGACTTTGAGCACCTTTCCCTTCTGCGTGGACCTGTGTGGGCCTATTTCAGGAGACTAGGCCCTTGTTGGCAAACTCCAACCATTTCAGCTGTGCGGTGGAAAGGTGGGTGTTTAATGTTTGATATTGCTTTGCCTATTAAACAAGGTCCTCACCTACCCACATCAGGGACCTAATGACTGGTAGCTCCACTCAGGTCACCCACCCACCTGCGACAGAGGTCCAAAGATAACTGGTACCACCAAGTCCTTACAACCAAAAATTTTGGGTGCCCATGGTCTGTCTGCAGAGCCCATGCACTTTCACACTCTAGGGAATAGGGACACACATTCCTCAGAGACACTCGGGGGTCATTTCTCAGCCCCTTGCCTTGTTCAGAGCATGACCACCTGCTGCAGTCAGATACTGGTATATGCACCAATCACCCCGGCCCCTCTAAGACTGTAGGACAGAGTCTGTACCACACACTTGATGATCAGCTACCTGGAAACCTGAGCTGAATTCATACAAGAAAACTGAATGGACTCCTAGACCGATATACCTGATAAGAGCTCTAGCCATCTGGGCACAGGACACCAGAGCTCCAAAGGTGAAAATAATCAAGCTAGCTCACTCAAGCAACCCATCAGGGTATACCAAAACAAAACAAAGCAAGAAGCTACAACACAGTAAGCAAGCATAAACTAATACAATAACTTATAGAGGGCTCAGAGACAACAGTCAATATCAAGTCACATAAAGACACAAACCATGATCACCTCAACAGGCTCTCAAAACAAAGAATCCAGGGATCTTCTAGATGAAAGTGCATTCCTGGAATTATCAGAGCCAGAATACAAAAGTTTGATATACAGAACTCTTCAAGACATCAGGAAGGAAATGACACAATATGCAGAACAAGCCAAGGAACACATAGATAAAGCAAATGAAGAAATTAGAAAGATTATTCAGGAACATAATGAAAAGTTTAATAAGCTGGAAAAATCCATAGACAGACACCAATCAGAAATTCAGAAGATTAACAATATAATTACAGAAGTAGACAACTCAATAGAAAGTCAGAGGAGCAGAATTGAGCAAGTAGAAGCTAGAATTTCTGAACTCAAAGATAAATCACTTGGCACTAATATATTTGAAGAAAAATCAAATAAAAGAATTTTAAAAAATGAAGAAACCTTAAGAATAATGTGGGACTCTATCAAGAGAAATAACCTACGAGTGATTGGAGTACCAGAACAGGAAGGGATAACAGAAAATACAGAGAGAATTGCTGAAGATTTATTGGGAGAAAACGTCCCTGATATCGTGAAAGATGAGAAGATATCTATCCAAGATGCTCATCGAACTCCACATGAGGTAGATCTTAAAAGAAAGTCACCAAGGCATAGTATAATCAAACTTGCCAAAACAAACGATAAAGAGAGAATTATAAAAGCAGCAAGGGATAAACGAAAAGTCACCTACAAAGGAGAGCCAATAAGAATAAGCTCGGACTACTCGACAGAACCATGCAGGCAAGAAAGCAATGGGATGACACATTTTAAAAATTGAAGGAATGACATCTCAGACCAGCGCCTGATCTCCAAAATCTACATGATTCTGTCAAAACTCAACCACAAAAAGACAAACAACCCAATCAAGAAGTGGGCAAAGGATATGAACACACATTTCACTAAAGAAGATATTCAGGCAGCCAACAGATACATGAGAAAATGCTCTCGATCATTAGCCATTAGAGAAATGCAAATTAAAACTACGATGAGATTCCATCTCACACCAACAAGGCTGGCATTAATCCAAAAAACACAAAATAATAAATGTTGGAGAGGCTGCGGAGAGATTGGAACTCTTATACACTGCTGGTGGGAATGTAAAATGGTACAACCACTTTGGAAATCTATCTGGCGTTATCTTAAACAGTTAGGAATAGAACTACCATACAACCCAGAAATCCCACTCCTCGGAATATACCCTAGAGATACAAGAGCGTTCACACAAACAGATATATGCACACCCATGTTTATTGCAGCTCTGTTTACAATAGCAAAAAGCTGGAAGCAACCAAGGTGTCCGTCAACGGATGAATGGGTAAATAAATTGTGGTATATTCACACAATGGAATACTACGCATCAATAAAGAACAGTGACGAATCTGTGAAACATTTCATAACATGGAGGAACCTGGAAGGCATTATGCTGAGCGAAATTAGTCAGAGGCAAAAGGACAAATATTGTATAAGACCACTATTATAAGATCTTGAGAAATAGTAAAAACTGAGAAGAACACATACTTTTGTGGTTATGAAGGGGGGAGGAAGGGAGGGAGGGAGAGGGTTTTTTATTGATTAATCAGTAGATAAGAACTGCTTTAGGTGAAGGGAAAGACAACACTCAATACATGGAAGGTCAGCTCAATTGGACTGGACCAAAAGCAAAGAAGTTTCCGGGATAAAATGAATGCTTCAAAGGTCAGCGGAGCAGGGGCAGGGGTCTGGGGAACATGGTTTGAGGGGACTTCTAAGTCAATTGGCAAAATAATTCTATTATGAAAACATTCTGCATCCCACTTTGAAATGTGGCATCTGGGGTCTTAAATGCTAACAAGTGGCCATCTAAGATGCATCAATTGGTCTCAACCCACCAGGAGCAAAGGAAAATGAAGAACACCAAGGTCACACGACAACTAGGAGCCCAAGAGACAGCAAGGGCCACATGAACCAGAGACCTACATTATCCTGAGACCAGAAGAACTAGTTGGTGCCCAGCCACAATCGATGACTGCCCTGACAGGGAGCACAACAGAGAACTCCTGAGGGAGCAGGAGATCAGTGGGATGCAGACCCCAAATTCTCATAAAAAGACCATACTTAATGGTCTGACTGAGACTGGAGGAATCCTGGCGGCCATGCTTCCCAGACCTTCAGTCGGCACAGGACAGGAACCATCCCCTAAGACAACTCATCTGACATGAAAGGGACTGGTCAGCGGGTGGGAGAGAGATGCTGATGAAGAGTGAGCTAATTATATCAGATGGACACTTGAGAGTGTGTTGGCAGCTCTTGTCTGGAGGGGGGATGGGAAGATAGAGAGAGAGGGAAGCTGGCAAAATTGTCACGAAAGGAGAGACTGAAAGGGCTGACTCAATAGTGGAAGAGCAGGTGGGAGTACGGAGTAAGATGTATGTAAACTTATATGTGACAAACTGATTGGATTTGTAAACGTTCACTTGAAGCTTAATAAAAGTTAATAAAAAAAAAAAATTGAAGGAAAAAATTGCCTGCCAAGAATCATATATCCATCGAAACTATCTCTTAAATATGAAGGTGAAATTAAGACATTTCCAGATAAACACAAGTTTAAGGAATTTATAAAAACCAAACCAAAACTACAAGAAATACTAAAGGGAGTTCTTTGGTTAGAAAATCAATAATATCAGATATCGACCCAAGACTAGAACACTGGGAAGAGCAACCAGAAGTCAACCCAGACAGGGAAATCCAAAAAAACAAACCAAGATTATAAAAAAAAAAAATGCTCCAAACAGAGTAACAGTGATGTTATTATATAAAAGAAGACAACATTAAAATAATAGAGACTAAGAAATGTAACCATACACCTTCCATATGGAGAGAAAGGTATGGCAATACAAAGAATTAAAAATTAGGTTTAAATTTAGAAAAATAGGGGTAGATAATAAGGTAACCACAAAGGAGACAAACTATCCCACTCATCAAAATAAAATACAAGAAAAAATAGAGACTTGGCAGAAACAAAATCAACAACAACAAATATGAGGGAAGGTCAATATACAAAGAAAATCTACTCCACCCAAAAAAAAAAAAAAAACCCAGTGCCGTCGAGTTGATTCCGACTCACAGTGACCCTATAAGAATCTACTCAGCACATAAAATTAAGTGGGAAAAAGAAACTATCAACAACACACAAAAAAAGACATCAAAATGATAGCACTAAATTCATGTCTATCCATAACTACCCTGAATGTAAATGAACTAAACACACCAATAAAGAGACAGAGAGTGGCAGAATGGATTAAAAAACAAGATGTCTATATGCTGCCTACAAGAGATACACCTTAGACTTAGAGACACAAACAAACTAAAACTCAAAGGGTAGAAAAAAATATATCAAGCAAACAACAATCAAAAAAGAGCAGGAGTGGCAATATTAATTTCTGACAAAACAGACTTAAAAGTTAAATCCATCAGAAAGGATAAGGAAGGACACTATGTAATGATTAAAGGGACAGTATATCAAGAAGATATAACCATATTAAATATTTACACACCCAATGGCAGGGCTGCAAGATATATAAAACAAAATCTACCAGCATTGAAAAGTGAGATAGACAGGTCCACAATAATAGTAGGAGACTTCAACACACTACTTTCGGTGAAGGACAGAACATCCAGAAAGAAGCTCAATAAATACACAGACGATCTAAATGCCACAATCAACCAACCTGACCTCATAGACACAAACAGAACACTCCACTCAGCAGCAGCCAAGTATACTTTCTTTTCTAGTGCGCATGGAACATTCTCTAGAATAGACCACATATTAAGTCATAAAGCAAGCCTTAGCAGAATCCAAAACACTGAAATATTACAAAACATCTTCTCTGATCATAAGGCCATAAAAGTGGAAATCAGTAACAGGAAAAGCAGGGAAAAGAAATCAAACACTTGGAAACTGAACAATAAAAAAACCCTGCTCAAAAAGACTGGATTATAGAAGACATTAAGGATGGAATAAAGAAATTCATAGAATCCAGTGAGAATGAAAATACTTTCTATCAGAACCTTTGGGACACAGCAAAAGCAGTGTTCAGAGACCAATTTATATCAATAAATGTACACATACAAAAGAAAGGGCCAAAATCAAAGAATTATCCCTACAACTTGAACAAATGGAAAGAGAGCAACAAAAGAAACCCACAGGCACCAGAAGAAAACAAATAATAAAAATTAGAGCTGAACTAAATGAAATAGAAAGCAGAAAAACAATTGAAAGAGTTAACAAGACCAAAAGCTGGCTTTTTGAAAAAATCAACAAAATTGATAGGCCACTGGCCAAACTAACAAAAGAAAAACAGGAGAGGAAGCAAATAACCCGATTAAGAAATGAGATGCACAATATTACAACAGACCCAACTGAAATTAAAAGAATCATATTGGATTATTATGAAAAATTGTACTCAAACAAATTAGAAAACCTAGAAGAAATGGATGAATTCCTAGAAACACGCTACCTACCGAAACTAACACTAACAGAGGTCGAACAACTAAATAGACCCATCACAAAGGAAGAAATTGAAAAGGTAATCAAAAAACTCCCAACAAACAAAAGCCCTGGTCCGGACAGCTTCACTGCAGAGTTCTACGAAACTTTGAGAGAAGAGTTAACACCACTACTACTAAAGGTATTTCAGAGCACAGAAAAGGACGGAATACTCCCAAACTCATTCTATGAAGCCACCATATCTCTGATACCAAAACCAGGTAAAGACACCACAAGAAAAGAAAATTATAGACCTATACCCCTCATGAAAGTAGATGCAAATATCCTCAACAAAATTCTAGCTAGTAGAATTCAACAGCATATCAAAAAAAAAAAAAATTCATCATGACCAAGTGGGATTCATACCAGGTATGCAGGAATGGTTCACCATTAGAAAAACAATTAATGTAATCCACCACATAAATAAAACAAAAGACAGGAATCACACGATTTTACCAATTGACGCAGAAAAGGCATTTGACAAAGCTCAACACACATTCATGATAAAACCTCTCAGCAAAATAGGAATAGAAGGAAAATTCCACAACATAATGAAGGGCATTTATATAAAGCCAACAGTCAATATCACCCTAAATGGAGAGAGCCTGAAAGCATTCCCACTGAGATCGGGAACCAGACAAGGATGTCCTTTATCACCACTCTTATTCAACATTGTGCTGGAAGTCCTAGCCAGAGCAATTAGGCTAGATAAAGAAATAAAGGCCATCCAGATTGGCAAGGAAGAAGTAAAAGTATCTCTATTTGCAGATGACATGATCCTATACACAGAAAACCCTAAGGAATCCTCCAGAAAACTACTAAAACTAATAGAAGAGTTCAGCAGAGTATCGGGACACAAGATAAACATACAAAAATCAGTTGGATTCCTCTGAAAACAAACCTAACAAAAAGAACATAGAAGAGGAAATCACCAAATTAATGCCATTTACAGTAGCCCCCAAGAAGATAAAATACTTCGGAATAAATCTTACCAGAGATGTAAAAGACTTATACAAAGAAAACTACAAAACACTTCTGTAAGAAACCAAAAGAGACCTACATAAGTGGAAAAACATACCTTGTTCATGGATAGGAATACTTAACATTATAAAAATGCCTAGTCTACCAAAAGCGATCTATACATTTAATGCAATTCCAATCCAAATCCCAATGACATTCTTTAATGAGATGGAGAAACAAATCACCAACTTCATATGGAAGCGAAAGAGGCCCCGGATAAATAAGGCATTACTGAAAAAGGAGAACAAAGTGGGAGGCCTCACACTACCTGATTTTAGAACCTATTATACCGCCACAGTAGTCAGAACAGCCTGGTACTGGTACAACAACAGATACATAGACCAATGGAACAGAATTGAGAATCCAGACATAAATCCATCCACATATGAGCAGTTGATATTTGACAAAGGCCCCAAAACAGTTAAATGGGGAAAAGACAGTCTTTTTAACGAATGGTACTGGCATAACTGGATATCCATCTGCAAAAAAAAATGAAACAAGACCCATACCTCACTCCAGGCACAAAAACGAGCTCACAATGGATCAAAGACCTAAATATAAAATCTAAAATGATAAAGATCACGGAAGAAAAAATAGGGACAACATTAGGAGCCCTAAGACATGGCATAAAGAGTATATAAAACATTATTAAGAAAGCAGAAGAAAAACTAGATAACTGGGAGCTCCTAAAAATCAAACACCGATGCTCACCCAAAAACTTCACCAAAAGAATAGAAAGACTACCTACAGGCTGGGAAAAAGTTTTTAGCTATGACATTTCAGATCAGCATCTGATCTCTAAAATCTACACGATACTGCAAAAACTCAACTGCAAAAAGACAAATAACCCAATTTAAAAATGGGCAAAAGATATGAATAGACACTTCATTAAAGAAGACATTCAGGTAGCTAACAGATACATGAGAAAATGTTCACGATCATTAGCCATTAGAGAAATGCAGATCAAAACTACAATGAGATTTCATCTCACTCCAACAAAAAAAAAAATTTTTTTTTTTTACAATGAGATTTCAACTCACTCCAACAAGGTTGGCATTAATCCAAAAAACACAAACTAATAAATGTCGGAGAGGCTGTGGAGAGACTGGAACACTTATACACTGCTGGTGGGAATGTAAAATGGTACTAGCACTTTGAAATCTATTTGGTGCTTCCTTAAATAGCTAGAAATAGAACTACCATACGATCCAGCAATCCCACTCCTCGGAATATATCCTAGAGAAATAAGAGCCTTTACACGAACAGATATATGCACACCCATGTTTATTGCAACACTGTTTACAATAGCAAAAAGATGGAAGCAACCAAGGTGCCCATCAGTGGATGAATGGATAATTTATGGTATATTTACACAATGGAATACTATGCATCGATAAAGAACAGTGAGGAATCTGTGAAACATTTCATAACATGGAGGAACCTGGAAGGCTCAGTGAAATTAGTCAGTTGCAAAAGGACAAATACAATATAAGGCCACTATTATAAGAATTTGAGAAATAGTTTAAACTGAGAAGAAAACATTCTTTTGTGGTTATGAGAGGGGGAGAGAGGGAGGGTGGGAGAGGGGTATTCACTAATTAGTAGATAAAAACTACTTTAGGTGAAGGGAAAGACAACACAGAATACAGGGGAGGTCAGCACAACTGGAAAAGCAAAGAAGTTTCCTGAATAAACTAAATGCTTTGAAGGCCAGTGTAGCAGGGGCAGGGCTTTGGGGACCATGGTTTCAGAGGACATCTAAGTCAATTGTCATAATAAAACCTATTAAGAAAACATTCTGCATCCCACTTTGAAAAGTGTCGTCTGGGGTCTTAAACCCTAGGAAGCAGCCATCTAAGTTGCATCAATTGGTCTCAACCCACCTGGATCAGGGGAGAATGAGGAACACCAAGGACACAAGGTAATTATGAGCTCAAGAGACAGAAAGGGCCATATGAACCAGAGACTGCATCATCCTGAAGAACCAGAGGAACTAGATGGTGCCCGGCTACAACCGATGACTACCCTGACAGGGAACACAACAGAGAACCCCTGAGGGAGCAGGTGAGCAGTGGGATGCAGATCCCAAATTCTTGTAAAAAGACCAAACTTAATGGTCTGACTGAGACTAGAAGGACCCCAGTGGTCATGGCCCCCAGACCTTCTGTTGGCCCAGGACAGGAACCATTCCCGAAGCGAACTCTTCAAACATGGATTGGACTGGACAATGGGTTGGAGAGGGATGCTGGTGAGGAGTGAGCTTCTTGGATCAGGTGGACACTTGAGACTGTGTTGGCATCTCCTGCCTGGGGGGGTAGATGAGAGGGTAGAGGGGATTAGAAGCTGGCGAAATGGACACGAAAAGAGAGAGTGGAGGGAGTGAGCGGGCTGCCTCATTAAAAAAAAAAAAAAAATTTTTTTTTTGGAGGGAAAGTAATTGGGAGTATGTAGCAAGGTGTACATAAGTTTTTGTGTGAGAGGCTGACTTGATTTGTAAACTTTCACTTAAAGCATAATAAAAAATTATTTAAAAAAGAAAGAAAGAAACCCTATGGGGCAGCTCCCTACTCTGGCTTATAGGGTCGCCATAATGATTCGAACTCGACAGCTACAGTTTAATTTTTTGTTGTTGTTGTTGTTTATTACTGCTTCAAATACTGCCCTCTCTCTCTTTCTATTTCCTCCTTTTAGGATTCTAATGAACCATATGTGAGGCGTTATCACTCTTCACCCATGTCTCTTAACTTCTATTTTACCTTTGCACCTCTTTGTCTCCCTTGACTGCAATCTGGCTAATTTTTTTAGATCTATTTTTCAGTTCACTAATTATCCCTTCAGCTCTAATTTGCTGTTTAGCTAATCTGCTAGGATTCTGTTATGGACTGAATTATGTCCCCCCAAAATATGCATTGTAAATCCTAACCTCTAAGTCTGTGGTTATAATTCCATTTGGGAATGGACTGTCTTTTTTATGTTAATGAGGCAGGATTAGTGTAGGGTATATCTTGAGTCATCTCTTTTGAGATATAAACGATATTAAACAAGTGAGCAAAGGAAAGATGGGGGACGACAGACGACATGCCACATGAAAATTGTCCAGGAGCAGAAGCTCAGAAAAGACAAGGACCTACCTGCAGAGCTGACAGAGAGAGAAAGCCTTCACCTAGAGCCAGCACCCTGAATTCAGACTTCTAGCCTCCTAAACTGTGGGAAAACAAATTTCTGCTTGTTAAAGCCATCCTCTTGTGGTACTTCTGTTATAGCAGCACTAGATAACTAAGACAGATTCTAATTTCATTTATGACATTTTTGTTTTTAGATATTTTATTTTGTTCTTTTTTCATACCTGTCTGGTTCTTTTTGATAGTCTTTTATTTCTTAATCATACTTTCAATATCCTCTTTGATTTCTTCATAAATAGCAAATAAACTTTTGTATATTCTGTATCTGACAGTTTAATTTATGAAATCTTTGTGGGTTTGATTCTGTTCGTTGTTTCTGCAAATGCTTGTTCATGGTGGGTTATTCTTTTGTGTTCTGTGATTTTTAACAGTGAGTTCAAGTTCACAGGAACTTTAACTGTGGAAATTGTTTAAGACCCTAGTTTACAGTGTATTCCTCCAGAGAGGATTTGTGTTTTCTTCCATTACTTATCCAGTATTACTTTAAACTACATCCATATCTTAGGTGTTTTGAATCACATATGCAGTGTGAATTCTGACACCAAAACTGCATGAGGGATGGTTATGAATTTCCACGGGAAAGGTTAGATTTTTGTTTTTCTTTTTCCCTTTCTATCCAGAGGCAAGGACAAGATAGGCAAAATTATCTACAATCTCTCTTTAGGATCAGATTTTTTTGTTTTTCCTAATTCACTCTTTACTAAGGGTATCACTTTTTGAAGAGCTCTTTTGCAGCATATTTGCCCAGTGCAAATACATTATTTGGTTTTTCAACTGCCACTTCATGGGTATTGATTGTGGATCCAAGTAAAACGAAATCCTTGACAACTTCAATATTTTCTCTGTTTATCATGATATTGCTTATGGGTCCAGTTGTGAGGATTTTTATTTTCTTTATGTTGAGGTGTAATCCATACTGAAGTCTGTAGTCTTTGATTTTCATCAGTAAGTGCTTCAAGTCTTCTTCACTTTCAGCAAGCAAGGATGTATCACCTGCATATTGCAGGCTGTTAATGAGTCTTCCTCCAATCCTGATGCTGCATTCTCACATAGTTCAGTTTCTCAGATTATTTGCTCAGCATACAGACTGAATAATTCTGGTGAAAGGATACAATTTTGACACACACCTTTCTTAATTTTAAACCATAGTATCCCCTTGTTCTGTTCGAACAAGTGCCTCTTGGTCTATGCACAGGTTCCTCGTGACCACAATGAAGTGTTCGGGAACTCCCAGTGTTCACAATGTTATCCATAATGTGTTATGATCCACACAGTTGAATGCCTTTGCATAGTCAATAAAACACAAGTAAACATCTTTCCTGTATTCTCTGCTTTCAGCCAAGATCCATCTGACATCAGGAATGATATCTTTCATTCCATGTCCTCTTCTGAATCTGTCTTGAATTTCCAGCAGCTCCCTGTTGATGTACTGCTGCAACTGTTTTTGAATTATCTTCAGCGTAATTTTACTTGTGTTTGTTATTAATGATATTGTTCAATAATTTCCACATTCTGTTTGACCACCCTTCTTTGGAATGGGCACAAATATGGACCTCTTCTTGTTGGTTGGCCAGGTAATCATCTTCCAAATTTCTTGGCACTGCGTCTGCTTACTGAACCATCTCAATCGGTATTCTGTCAATTCTTGAAGTCTTGCTTTTCACCAATGCCTTCAGTACAGCTTGGACTTCTTCCAGTACCATTGGTTCTTGATTATATGGTACCTCCTGAAATGGTTGAATGTTGACCAATTCTTTCTGGTACAGTAACTCTGGTATTCTTTTCATGTTCATTTGATGCTTCCTGCATTGTTCAATATTTTGCCCACAGAATCCTTCAATATTGCAACTTGAGGCTTGAATTTTTTCTTTGGTTCTTTCAGCTTGACAAATGCCAAGCATGTTCTTCTCTTTTGGTTTTCTACATTTTATTATAATACAGCATGCAAAAGCTGAAAGTGAATAAGGAAGACAGAAGAAGAACTGATGCCTTTGAGTTATAGTGTTGGCAAAGAATGTTGAATATACCACGAAATGCCAGAAGAATGAACAAATCTGTTTTGGAAGAAGTACAGCCAGAATACACCTTAGAAGTGAGGATGAAGTCTCACTTACTTCCAATGTGTTATCAGAAAGGACCAGTCTCTGGAGAAGGACATCATGCTTGGTAAAGCAGAGGATTAGCAAAAAATAGGAAGCCCTCAACAAGGTGGACTGACACAGTGGCTACAACTATGGGCTCAAACTTAGCAATGATTGTAACAGTGGTGCAGAGCTGGCAATGTTTCATTCTGTCATACATGAAGTTAGTTCAAATCAACTCAACAGCATTCAACAACAACATAACACCACTTTTTAAAGGTCTCACCTTTATATGCAGTCTCCATTGTAACTTCCCAGCCTGTCTGGGGCCTAGTCTTTGTCTGTTTTATCCTGTGTTACCTGTGAAAATCAATGCTCTAGGCCACCAGTAACTTGACCTTTAATGAGAGGTTTTATAATTGGAGAGTTTTTCAGGACATCGAGTTCACATATTGCCAGATATCTAGTGTATGTATATTGTCAGAAATGGAAAAGTAGATTTGCTTTTGATGTAAGAATGTTGAAACTTCGGAAAATCTTCAACTATACTTTCTAAAGGTGAACAGATTTATAAGTGTTCTGAGGTTTTAAAAAGGAGCTATACAGCAGGACACCACTAACTCTGGAAACCCAGGTGGCACAGTGGTTAAGAGCTATGGCTGCTAATCAAAAGGTCGGCAGTTCGAATCCATCAGTCACTCATTGGAGACTCTAAGGGGCAGTTCTACTCTGTCCTATAGGGTCGCTATGAGTCAGAATCGACTTTACAGCAGTGGGTTTACTAACTCCCATTCCAAGATTTCTTCTGGTAAGCTTGTTCAGGGATACCATGCCTCAGCTTCTTACTGTTTATTTTTAATGTCATTCATTGGCTCTTCAGCAGGTCTCCAAACTATCAAGGTCATTTTGAATTTAAATTAATTACCTCATACATATTAAGGTACATAATTATATATAAGGCACTGGGGATGGGATGGTAAAAATATAAAAGAATGATAATTCTAACCTTATAAAAGCTAATGGTTTAATTGAGGATACACATAACTTAAGAGGCAACTAGCATCACAAACCAGGACATGAAACATAGTATAAACAATAAAAAACATTGGTGTCTAGAGAAACTAGAGATTATCTTGCATAGGAAGAGACCGTTCATTCAAGACAGGCTACATAAGGTTAACCATGAAAAGCTAATACAACTGGGTAGGATCAAAATGCAACAAGAATTTCAGGCCAGAGGAATAGTGTGAAAAATTGAGACTTTATAACTTTGTGTGTGCACGTGAGGAGACAGGGAATAAGGTAACTTGACTAGACCAGAGTTACATATTTCACAGTAGCAGGAGTTGAGAATGAAAACATAGGCTTTAGAGAAGTGGTAGAAGAACCTATAAATGTTTTGAAGAATAACAAAGCCGAAAAGAGGCATATAATGGAGTGTCATTAAAGATTTTAGGAAACAACCTATTGAAAGTGGTGTTTTTAGAAGACGAATCTGGCAGCAACACACTAGATGGAAGACGGGTAAGACTGGAAGTAAAAAGACCAGTTAAAAGACAAAACAACAATCTAGGTATGAAGGGATAGGAACCTGAACAAAGATAGTTGATGGAAATGTGAACAGAAATAAAAGAGGGACTTGTCAGAAATAATAAATCAAGTAGGGCTGGTGCCTGAATAGCTATCAGATACATGGAAGCTGGAAAAAATCATGTTGATTCTAAGTTCAAGGCAGGGAAAATCTTGGTATCATTTTTAGAAAGAAGAAAATCTAGGAATGTAAGATGGTTTGGGAAGAAATTAATCCAGTTTAGACATGGCAAGTTTAAAGAAACAGCAAAATGATAAAATGGAAATATTTACCAAATGAGTGGAGGCTGGGGTTTCAAGTAAATGTCAGTGTCACAACTACAGATTTTGGAGTAATACCCTCAAATACCCTCAGAGGTGGTAGTCAATCTAACTTCTCTCGAGCACATTTCTCTCAAGGAAACAGGGAAGGGTGGAGGGCTTTAGAATTCAACTTCAGAGAATGCTAACAGAGATACAGGTGGGAAGATACATTATCAGTAGAGCAGAAAAGTGTTTGGAGGTAAGAAGAAAATGATGCCATGTGGCTAAAAAGATGAGAGTGTTTCAAGAAAAAAAAGATGATTCATAGTGTAAAAAATGACAGAAAGATCAAAGAAAATAAGGACTTGAAAGAAAGTCAGTGAATTTGACAATTAGGAGATAATTGCTGCCCATCAAAAGCAAGATTTTATTACTGTGGTGAAAACAGAAGCCAGACTCAATTATTTAATGAATCAAATATTAACTTTATTCTTCAAGGTGCTTCCTATCCCATATTCTACATTCTTCTTCTAAATGAAAGCTTATGAGTACCGCACAACAGCAACTCGCTAAGCCACCAGTTGTAACCCCCTCTACTTATGACAACTCCACTTGATCAAAGGACTGGACCCAGGTCTCCTAATCATCGAACGGATGCGTACCCAACAGATTTCAAAACTGACCTGCTTGATTATCAAGTCATCTGTCACTGCATCTGCCATAAACCACTTTTGGTGGCCACAGAGACCTAAGTAACAGTAATCCTATCAGCAGAGGCATATCTGCTGAGAAGCTGATGTAGCTTCACCTTCAGGGTCCCTCCCTTTCTCAGGCTCCTTCCAAGTCTGTGGGAACAGCCCTAGCAATTTTGTATTTGCAATTTTAATTCTTTCTCTCAAAAAGGGTCCTTGATTTTAGAAGCTTCAGACTTCCTAAAACCTGAATCTGCCTATATTAAACAGCAACTTATCCTCTCAAAGCCATAACATAGACATGTTTGTAACATCACCTTACCTGCCCCACTAATGCACAGAAGATTCAGAGAAAATCCAACGTAGCCTCAAAATATAAAGGTTGGTAACTTCTGCTCTAGAATTGGTTTTCCCAGAATGGAACAGAACTACATACTAGTATCTCTCCTTTGACATGGCATGACACTAAAAAGTGCTGCTGGGTCTCCAGAGATTAATTCTCTTCCCAAGCACGACAGAGGACACATAATACAGTTTTCTCTTGAAACTCTAAATGTTGTGTTTACTCTTGTATTTAATGAAACATTATAAATGCAGAACAGATAATTGCTATATTTGTCACCCACACCAACTTCATATCTAAATAAATGGAGACCAAGGCACATATAACCTCAAAATTTTACAGGCAGTAGGCAACAACAGCAGGCGGCACCTCTATATCTACTTTCTTCCCAAAGGGAATGAATGATGTCATGATACACTCAGACAATTGGGACAATGGAACTAAAATAAAAACCACAATTCTGCATCCTTAAAGGAGATGCCAAAAGTTCTGCAAGGAATTAAATATCATCAATATAAGCCCACTTTGTCTTGCATCCCCCACATGTCTGTCAGCTTGTTATACTGTGGGGGCTTGCATGTATCTGTGATGCTGGAAGCTATGCCACTGGTATTCAGAAACCAGCAAGGGTCACCCAGGGAGGACAGGTTTCAGCTGAGCTTCCAGACTAAGACAGACTAGGAAGAAGGACCTGGCAGTCTACTTCTGAAAAGAATTAGCTGGCGAAAACCTTAAGAATAGCAGTGAACATTGTCTGATATAGTGCTGGAAGATGAGTCCCCCAGGTTGGAAGGCACTCAAAAGACGGCTGAGGGAGAGCTGCCTCCTCAAGGTAGAGTTGACCTTAATGACGTGGATGGAGTAAAGCTTTTGGGGTCTTCATTTGCTGACGTGGCCGACTCAAAATGAGAAGAAACAGCTGCAAACATCCATTAATAATCGAAACCTAGAATGTACAAAGTATGAATCTAGGAAAATTGGAAATCATCAAAAATGAAATGGAATGTATAAACACCAATATCCTAGGCATTAGTGAGCTGAAATGGACTGGTATTGGCCATTTTGAATCAGACAATCATATGGTCTACTACGCCGGGAACGACAACTTGAAGAGGAATGGCGTTGCCTTCACTGTCAAAAAGCACATTTCAAGATCTATCGTGAAGTACAATGCTGTCAGTGATAGGATAATATCCATATGGATACCAGGAAGACCAGTTAATACAACTATTATTCAAATGTACACACCAACCACTAAGGCCAAAGATGAAGAAATTAAAGATTTTTATCAGCTGCTGCAGTCTGAAATTGATCAAACACGCAATCAGGATGGGTTCATAATTACTGGTGATTGGAATGTGAAAGTTGAAAACAAAGAAGAATCGGTAGTTGGAAAATATGGCCTTGGTAACAGAAACAATGCTGGAGACTGAATGATAGAATTTTGCAAGACCAGGACTTCTTCACTGCAAAAACCTGTTTTCACCAACATAAACAGTGACTATACACATGGACCTCACCAGATGGAATACACAGGAATCAAATCGACTACATGTGTGGGAAGAAACACTGGAAAAGCTGAATATCATCAGTCAGAACAAGGCCAGGGGCCGACTGTGGAACAGACCATCAATTGCTCATATGCAAGTTCAGGTTGAAACTGAAGAAAATTAGAGCTAGTCCACAAGAGCCAAAATACGACCTTGAGTATATCCCACCCGAATTTAGAGACCATCTCAAGAATAGATTTGACATGTTGAGCACTAATGACCACAGACCAAACAAGTTGTGGAATGACATCAAGGACGTCATACATGAAGAAAGCAAGAGGTCATTGAAAAGACAGGAAAGAAAGAAAGGACCAAGATGGATGTCAGAGGAGATTCTGAAACTTGCTCTCGAACACTGAGCAGCTAAAGCAAGAGGAAAAAATGATGAAGTAAAAGAACTGAAGATTTCAAAGGGCGGCTCGAGAAGACAAAGTATTATAACGACATGTGCAAAGAGCTGGAGATAGAAAACCAAAAGGGAGGGACACGCTTGGTGTTTCTCAAGCTGAAAGAACTGAAGAAAAAATTAAAGCCTTGAGTTTCAATAGTGAACGAACTCTTTTGGGAAAATATTAAATTACACAGGGAGCACCAAAAGAAGATGGAAGGAATACACAGAGTCATTATACCAAAAAGAATCAGTCAACATTCAACCATTTCAAAAGGTGGTATATGATCAGGAGCCAGTGGTACTGAAGGAAGTCCAAGCTGCACTGAAGGCACTGGTGAAAAACAAGGCTCCAGGAATTGACGGAATATCAATTGAGATGTTTCAACAAACAGATGCAGAGCTGGAAGTGCTTACTCGTCTATGCCAAGAAATTTGGAAGAGAGCTACCTGGTCAACTGACTGGAAGAGATCCATATTTATGCCTATTCTCAAGAAAGATGATCAAACCAAATGCGAAAATTATCGAACAATGTCATTAATATCACACACAAGCAAAATTTTGCTGAAGATCATTCAAAAGCAGCTGCAGCAGTATATCGACAGGGAACTGCCAGAAATTCAGGCCAGATTCAGAAGAGGACATGGAACCAGGGATATCATTGCTGATCTCAGACAGATACTGGCTGAAAGCAGAGAATACCAGAAGGGTGTTTACCTGTGTTTTATTGACTATCCAAAGGCATTCAACTGTGTGGATCATAACAAATTATGGATAAGATTACGAAGAATGGAAATTCCAGAACACTTAACTGTGCTCATGAAGAAACTTTACATAGATCAAGAGGCAGTTGCTTGGACAGAAAAAAAGGATAGTGAGTGGTTTAAAGTAAGGAAAGGTGTGCATCAGGGTTGTATCCTTTCACCATATCTATTCAACTTGTATGCTAAGCAAATAATCCAAGAAACTGGACTGTATGAAGAAGAACGGGCCATCAGGATTGGAGAAAGACTCATTAACAATCTGTGATATACAGATGACACAATTTTGCTTGCTGAAAGTGAAGAGGACCGGAAGCACTTACTAATGAAAATCAAAGACCACAGCCTTCAGTATGGATTACACCTCAACATAAAGGAAACAAAAATCCTCACAGCTGGACCAATAAGCCACATCATGATAAACAGAGAAAAGATTGAAGTTGCCAAGGATTTCATTTTACTTGGATCCACAATCAACAGCCATGGAAGCAGCAGTCAAGATATCAAAAAACACATGATATTGGGCAAACCTGCCTCAAAGGACCTCTTTAAAGTGTTGAAAAGCAAAGACGTCACCCTGAAGACTGAGGTGTGCCTGACCCAAGCCATGGTATTTTCAATCGCATCATATGCATGTGAAAGCTGGACAATGAATAAGGAGGACACTTTTGAATTGTGGTAGCTGGCGAAGAATATTGAGTATACTATGGACTGTCAAAAGAAGGAAAAAATCTGTCTTGGAAGAAGTACAACCAGAAGGCTCCTTAAAAGCAAGGATGGCAAGACTACATCTTACATACTTTGGAAATGTCATCAGGAGGGATCAGTTCCCAGAGAAGGACACCATGCTTGGTAAAGTAGAGGGTCAGCAGAAAAGAGGAAGACCCTCAACAAGATGGATTGACACAGAGGCTGCAACGATTGGCTCAGCATAACAACAATTTTAAGGATGGCACAGGATCAGGCAGTGTTTTGTTCTGTGGTACATAGGGTCACTATGAGTCTGAACCAACTTAATGGCACCTAACAACATCAACATGTTTTGCATGTGTTAAACCTTCTCTCAGAGTCCTCACAATATCTCTAAGAGATATGATACACTTGTCCCCATTTCCAACTGGCAAAGCTGAGGCAACAAAGTACCACACACAAACACTCCCTAGCAAAGAAGAAGTAGAAGTCATAATTCTAACTCAGGCCATCTAATGCTAATCTGAACTCTGACTATTATACTACGCATTGCCATAGAGTTGATTCGGACTCATACAAACCCTACAGGACAGAGTAGAACTGCCCCATAGGGTTTCTAACGAGCTGTTGGGGAATTTGAACTGCAGACCTTTTGGTTAGCAGCCATGCTCTTAACCACCGAGCCACCAGGACTATTATACTAGATGGTTTTGAATCCCCAGGAATTTTTAAGTATAGTTTTAATAAAATATTCTGATACCACCAGATGTTCTGTTTACAGGATAGAGAGAGATTAAAAGAACCAATTTCCCAAATTCAAGTCTATCAGGCAACAATCTAAGGATTGCAGAATTATTCCATGATAAATCTTGTTTTAAAAGTTTTTCATGAGGCATCAGATGCCTTTAACATTGTAATAACACTGTTCAGTGTAATAATTAGAAGCCATAAAGAGATTACTCAAAGGAAACGCCCAAGAGTAAATGCTGCCTAGAAACGTGTACATATAATCTAGGGCTTGGTTGTAAAATGTCCTAAGACTGTGGTCATTCACCTAAGGAAACCCAGTTCCTAGCTTGCATCTTTATTACATCTCTCATCCAGGGGATTTAGAGCAAAAACATTGATGTACTAGTTCCCCATCTCCATACACTAGCTCAGTCCCACAGTGGGATAAATAAATGGCTTGTCTTCTCAGACCAGGCCAGACTGGCGCTAAAAAAAAAAAAAAAAGTTCTGAAAATTCTGGACCCTGGGCTCCCTCTGGAGGAGGCGAGGACTATCTGACTTAGAAAAGAACTTCAGAATCATCTTTACTCTTGGGACAAAGGGTGATATGTACCATATAGTAGCCACACACTCCAAAAAAAAAAAAAAAACCGAAACCCACTGCCGAGTCAATTCCAACTTGTAAGGACACTATAGGACACAGTAGAACTGCCCCATAGGGCTTCCAAGGTGCAGTTGGTGGATTAGAACTGCTGACCTTTTTTAGTTAGGAGCTGTGACTCTTAACCACTGCGCCACCAGGGCACCATAACAGCCTCGGGATACCAACCTATAATCTATAAAATGCTATCCAGAAAATAAAGCTAAGTGTGAAGAGCAAGAACACTAACCCAAAGTCAATCTGAGGCAGATCGTATTTTATTTACCTTTTTGAGTTACACATTTCACAGGATCCTTTATCCCTTTAATACCATATGTATGCATCCAATTCAGCAAATATAAATCTTTTCACTTACTCTAAGCCAAGAGAGCTGAGAGACCTGTATAACATTGAGAAAATAATTATACAATTTTTCACTCTGTACCAAAACCAAACCCACTGCCATCAAGTTGATTCTGATTTGTAGTGATCCCGTAAGATAGAGTAGAACTGCCCCAAGGATTTCCAAAGAGTAGCTGGTGGATTCAAACTGCCGACCTTTTGGTTAGCAGCAGGGCTCTTATCTGCTGCACCACCAGGTTACCCTTCATTCTACAGCAAGCACTAATTTAGTACTTCCCTGTTCTGAGACACAGTGGCTAAAGAAACTAAAATGACATAGGTTGGAGAATCTGATAATCTGACCCATATATTTTAACACCCTTTGCAGAGCATTTGTTTGTTTGTTGTTCTTTCACTTGTTGTTGTTGTTAGGTACTGTTGAATTGGTTCCAACTCATAGTGACCCTATGCACAACAGAAGAAAATGCTGCCAGGTCCTGCGCAATCATTGTCACATTTGACCCCATTGTTGCAGCACTGTGTTAATCCACCTTGTTGAGGGTCTTCCTCTTTTTCACTGACCCTGTGCTTTAAAAAGCATGATGTCCTTCGCCAGGGACTAGTCCCCCCGATCACATGTCCACAGTAAGCAAAGTCTCACCATCCTCACTTCTAAGGAGCATTCTGGCTGTACTTCTTCCAAGACAGGTTTGTTCGTTCTTTTGGTAGTTCATGGTATATTCTATATTCTTCGCTAACACCATACTCCAAATACATAAATCCTTCTTTCTTCCTCATTCACTGTCCAGCTTTCGCATGCGTATGAAGCAACTGAAAATATGATGGCTTGGGTCAAAAAGCACACCTTAATCCTCAAAGTGACATCCTTGCTTTTTAACACTTTAAAGAGTTCTTTTGTATCAGATTTGCCCAAGGCAATGCATCGTTTGATTTCTTGAATGCTGCTTCCTTGGGCACTGTTTGTAAATCCAAGTAAAATGAAATCCTTGATAACTTCAATATTTTCTCCTTTTATCATGATGTTGCTAATTGGTCCAGTTGTAAGGATTTTTGTTTTCTTTATGTTGAGGAGTAACCCATACTGAAAGGCTGCAGTCTTTGATCTTCATCAGTAAGTACTTCAAGCCCTCTTCAGTTTCAGCAGGCAAAGTCGTGCCATCTGCATATATCAGGTTGCTAATGAGTCTTCCTCCAATCCTGATGCAGAGTTCTTCTTCATATAGTCAGTCCACCTTCTTGGATTATTTGTTCAGCATACAGACTAAGAATGGTGAAAATCTACAACACCGACACACACTTTTTCTGATTTTAAACATGCATTAATGCCTCGTTTGCTTCGAACCACTGCCTTTTGACCTATGTACAGGTTCTGCATGAGCACAATTAAGTGTTCTGGAATTCTCACTCTTCATAATGTTATCCATAATTTGTTATAATCCACACAGTCGAATGCCTTTGCATAGTAAACAAAACACAGGTAAACATCTTTCTGGTATTCTCTGCTTTCGGCTAAGATCCATCTGACATCAGCAATGATATCTCTGGTTCCACAACCTCTTCTGAATCCAGCTGGAATTTCTGGTAGTTTCCTGTCAATGAACTGCTGCATCCACTTTTGACAGAAATCTCAGTTAAGTTGGTAAAATTTTTTCTCAAAAATTGGAAAGAGGAAGGTGACATGGAAATTAGGATAAGGTGTGGTCCTTTCACTTACCTTATCCTAATTTCCTTGTCACCTTCCTCTTTCCAATATTTGAGAAACAATTTTACCAACTTAGCCAAGATTCCAGTTCCTAATGTGCATCTTTCTGTGTTATCTATAAATGTAATTATGTTTCAATTACTTCATTTATTCATTTGTTATTCATTACTGAATAACAAGCTATAAATTCACCTGATCTCCCTCACCTTTAAACTCCATGCTGAATCACACCTACTCATCATTGTTCAGTCATTTCAACAATAAATGCTACAAAGAGCGCATTCTATCCCACCAATAAAAATATCCCATATTCTATTTTTCTTTTTTTCTCAATTGACTTATTATGTTGGGTGCTTAAAAATCCATTCACTCATTCATTTACAAAGCACATGTTAAAACCAAAACCAAACCTATTGTTGTTGACTCGATTCTGACTCATAGCCACTCTACAACACAGAGTAGAAATGCCCTGTAGGGTTTCCAAGGCTGTAATCTTTACAGAAGCAGACTGCCACATCCTTCTCCCTTGGAGCCGCTGGTGGGCCAACTTTTGGGTTAGCAGCTAGTGCTTAACTGTGCCACCAGGGCTCCTCTAAACAAATGCTACTGAGTATCAATATATGTAAACACCGTTGTGTGCATGGTGAACACAGCCACAAACAAAAGACTAAATCTCTACCTTTATCTGCCTTCTGAGAGGTTTCAGAATTCAAAGCTAGTCAATAACAGCTATTTCTTAGCAAACTTAGGATGAATGACAGTATACTGGACAAGTATGAATAGACCACAACATTAAAAACACTTTAATGAGATTTGTTGTCTTCTCTCTTAGCTTGGCCTTCATCCCAACCACTGTAAGTACATACTTCTAAATAAGCTAGCCCCATTTTTAGAATAGAAAAAAAGAATTGTTATAATCTGTCTTTACAGAGTCATTAATTATCAGCTCCCTGCCTTTGCGGGAGGAGAAAGCAGACAGTTAGGAAGGTTAGGAACATAGTAGGAAATTTTATTTGCTTCTATCCCTTTGCTTTTTATCAAAATCAAAGAATGCTTTCTTGCTGTCTTTCATCATCTTATAACTGTGGCTTCCACATCACTTAAAATTTCTTCATCGCGGGGAGGCAGAGTCAACATGGCACTATAGACAGAAGCACCATGCAGTCCCTATGCAGCACGGACCCAAAAAACTAAGTAAAACGAATACAAACATCAATGTTGTAACCTTAAATACCAAATGAAGGAATAAAGAGCTCTAGTTTTTTTTTTTTTTATCAAGCACCAAGTGGAATAAGAAACTGACAGAGAACAGAGAATGAGGAGAGCTACAGGGATAGGGCCCATACCAACTAATGTGGCCAGATTCACTATTTTTGGCTACAGCCACCAAGAGCTCAGACAGGGAGTATGGGAAGGCAGCTCCACAGAGCTCCCAGCAGGAGACAGAGCATCCACCTAGTAACCAGGGATACATGCTTTCCCACCCCTCTTCCTTCTTCTCTCTACATAGTCTCCACTGCTTGCCAAAGGGCCATGGTTGCTCAGCCAGAGAGACACTAGCTCACTGCCGCCAGGGTTTGCCATACCCTCCCCATCCAGCCCCTTCAGAGTAATTTTTTGTTTGTTTTGGTTTGTATTTTTATTTTTTGGCTTTTGTTGTTGTTGTTGTGCCTCTTTCTCTCCCTTCCTTCCTTTCCTTTCTCCCACCCAGCTAACCTTGTGTGCCATCCCCTCCCCTTCTTGACAGGCTGTGATTTTTCAGTTTGTCTGCTTCGTTCTTTTCTGTTTTTTAATACTTTTGGGGGGGGGGGATTTTTTTGTTGTTGCTTTTCTCTCTCTCTACCTTCCTTCCTTTTCTTTCTCCCGCCCAGCTAGCCCCGTCGGCCATCCCTTCCACTTTTTAACAGGCTGTGATTTTTTTTGGTTCATTTGCTTTGTTTGTTTTTTTATATTATTTTTGGCAGTTTTTGTTGATTCTCTATCTCTCCCTTCCTTTCCTTTCTCCTGCCCACCCAGTCCCCTGCACCACCCCCACTTGTTCTGGAGGGGCCATGTTACACAGCTCGGTTGAAAAGTCATTGCATGTGGCCTCCTAAGGTCTGTGCTGCCATCACTGACTGGCTCCTTCATAGCCATTTTATTTATTTATTTATTGTATTTTTATTTGGGGTTTTTGTTGTTGTTGTTGATATTTCTTCTCTTTTTCCCTTCTTTGCTTTCTCCCATCCACCTAGCCCCATGCACCAACCCAACTTCTTGGTGGGCTGTGTTGCACCACTCAGCTGGAGGCCCTCTAGCATGCGGCCTCCACAGGTCTGTGCCGCCACCACATGCCAGCTCCCTTAGTTCCACGTTTTTTATTTTTCTCTATTTTTCCCCTTCTCCTTTTCCTTCTTCCTCCCACCTACGCCCTGTGCTGCCTCTGTTCCTTCCTGGTGAACTGTGCCATGCCACCTGGCAAGAGAGACATCAGCTCACCACCACCCCAATAAAGCCCCACTCCCGATGGCTGCCACCCCCACCACATTTTTGTTGTTGTTGTTTTTATTTCTATTTTTTAAATTTATTTGTTTGATTGCTGGTTCTTCTGTCTTTCCCCTTTTCCTTTCTTTTGGCCACCTAGCCCCATGGACCACCAATGCCACTTCTCAACTGGCTAAGCCACGCCACTGGGCTAGAAAGCCACCAGAACACAGCCTCGCCAGGTTTACCCCACCTCCACCCAGCAAATCCTACTGCACCACCACTTTATTTAGTTTTTTACCTCATTTTTTGCTTTTTCTCCCATTTTAAAATTTCTTTTGCCTTTGTTTCTCTCCCTTCTTTCTCTTCTTTCACCCACTCACTTAGCTCTGCACATCACATCTTCTCCTTCCCCTCCTGCCTATCTGCACCAGGCACTGAATGCCACACCCCCAGGCAGTACCTATGTGGTCCCCCAGGCCCCACCCTGCACTACCTCTCAGCCCTGTGCTGTCACTCCCAGTTTGTGCCACAAACTACCCATCCCTGCCCCTCCACCGCTGCTGGGCCCAACCTGCTGCACCATAACTAAGTGACTGCCCCGCCCACTTGGACAAAGTGGTGAGAAGTACTGTACCCACAGGCAAGCAAGCAACAAAACACACCCAGCCTGGCTGCCTAGATATAACCAAACAAAAAAGCAGGACAAAACAATCAAAACTACAATCAATAAATGAAAATAATTCCTGAATGTCCCAGAAAAAAAAAAAAGAGACAGTAGAAAATATCAAAACATGAAAAAGCTGGAGAGGATGGCTCCAGAAAGTGACCAAAATAAATCAACAGATGACCTTCTGCTAGAAGAAAAGGCAATGGAACTACCTGATAGGGAATTCAGAACACTAATATTCAGGGTTCTCCAACAGATGAGGGAAAATGCAGCCAAAAATAAGGAAAAAATAGACAAAATCATGGAAAAGACAGACAAAACAATGGAAGAAATCAGAAAAATAACACAGGAACAAAATGTCAAATAAATAAACAACTAGAAATCATACAAAAACAGCAATTAGAAATCCAAAGATAAACAGCAAGATTTCAGAAATGGAAAGTGGAATAGAAGGTTTTAGGAGCAGGTTTGAAACAATAAAGACAGGACCAGTGAAATTGAAGACAAATCCTTGGAAATAACTTTGAGGAAAAATCAGAGAAAAGAACAAAGAAACATGAAGAAACTCCAAGGATGATGTGGGAAAAAATCAAAAGCAAAAATTTGCATGCGATCAGATTTCCACAACAGCGAGAGAAAACAGAAAACACAGAGAGGATCATTGAAGATCTGCTGACAGAAAACTTCTCTAATATCATGAAAGACAAAAAGGCAGCTATCCAAGAAGCCCAATGAACCCCATATAGGATTGACTCTAAAAGAAAAACACCACCACATAATCACACTCACTAAAATCAAAGACAAAGAAAGAATCCTGAGAGCAGTTTGAAAAAAATGAAAAGTCACATACGAAGGGGCAACAATAAGACTAAGCTCTGATTACTCAGCAGAATCCATGCAGGCAAGAAGGCAATGGGATGACATACATAAAATCTTGAAAGAAAAACCACCAACCAAGAATAATATAACCTGCAAAACTCTCACTTAAATATGATGGCTAAATTAGGACATTTCCAGATAAACAGAAATTAAGGGAATATGTAAAAACCAAACCAAGCTTACAAGAATTATTAAAGACAGTCTTTCAGTTAGAGAACCAACATCAGACAACAACCTGAATCTAGCATATAAGATAACATCGGCCAGATACCAACTTAGATAATGAACTCTCAAGGATAAAACAAAACTAAAAAATTTACAACAGGGAAACAGAGATGTCAATCTGTAAATGACAACATCAGAGGAATAAAAGAGGGAATAAATAGTGTGGGTATTGAATTTTAAATGGAGACAAAGTGAAAGCATTTTTTTTTTTTTTTTTTTTAATAAAAGACTGGTCTAAATTTAGGAAGATAGGGGTAAATTTCAAGGAAACCACAAAGAAAGTTAACAAACCTATGTATCAAAATAAAGAAAAACAAAGTCTCAGTAAAGAAAATTTATAGCAATAAATGCACACATCAAAAAAAGAACAAAGGAACAAAATCAAAACATTACCTATGCAAAATAGAAAGAGAACAGCAAAAGAAGCCCACAGCCACCAGAAGAAAGGAAATAACAAAGATCAGTGCAGAAATAAATGAAATAGAGAATAGAAAAACAATATTAAGAATCAACAAAACCAAAAGTTGGTTCTTTGAAAAGATCAACTAAATTGACAAACCACTGGCCAAATTGACAAAAGAAAAACAGGAGAGGATGCAAATAACCCAAATAAGAAATGAAATAGGGGACATTACAACACACTCAACTGAAATAAAAAAGATCATAACAGAGTACCACGAAAAACTATACTCCAACAAATAATACCTAGAGGAAATTGATAAATTTCTAGAAACATGCTACAAACCTAAACTAACACTAACTGAAATTGAAAATCTGAACAGACCCACAACAAGAGAAGAGATTGAAAAGGTAACTTAAAAAAAAAAAACTCCCCCCCGCAAAAGCCCTGGCCCAAGTGGCTTCACCAGAGAATTCCACCAAACATTCAGAGAAGAGCTTACACTAGTATACTCAAACTATTTCAGAACGTAGAACTAGAAGGGATGCTTCCAAATTCATTACAAAGCCAGCATAACCCTGATGCCAAAATCAGGCAAAGACAGCACAAAAAAAGAAAACTATAGACCAATATCTCTCTTGAATATAGATGCAAGTATTGTCAACAAAATTCTAAATAGAATTCAGCATCATATCAAAAAAATAATACACCAGGACCAAGTGGGATTCATACCAGGTATGCAAGGATGGTTCAACATTAAAAAATCCTCAGCATAATCCAGCACATAAATAAAATTAAGAAATCACATGATCATTTCAATTGATGCAGAAAAGGCATTCAACAAAGTCCAACACACATTCCTGATAAAAACTCTCAGTAAAATAGCCATAGAAGGGAAATTCCTCAACATAATAAAAGGCACCTGTCATGGATTGAATTATGTCCGCACCAAAAATGTGTGTATCAATTTGGCTGGGCCATGATTCCCAGTGTTGTGTGGTTGTCCTCCATTTTGTGATTGTAATTTTATGTTTAAGAGGATTAGGGTGGGATTGTAACACCCTTACTAAGATCACATCCCTGATCCAATGTAAAGGGAGCTTCCCTGGGGTGTGGCCTGCACCACCTTTTATCTCTCAAGAGATAAAAAGGAAAGAAAGGCAAGCAGAGAGTGGGGGAGCTCATACCACCAAGAAAGCAGTGCCAGGAGCAGAGCACGCCTTTTGGACCCTGGCTCCCTATGTAAAGAAGCTCCTAGTCCAGGGGAAGATAGATGAGAAGGCCGACAGAAAGAGAAAGACTTCCCCTGGAGCTGATGCCCTGAATTTAGACTTTTACCCTACTTTACTTGAGGAATTAAATTTCTCTTTGTTAAAGCCACCCACCTGTGGTATTTCTGTTACAGCAGCACTAGATGAGTAAGGGAGCATCTACACAAAACCAACAGCCAACATCATTCTTAACGGGCAGAGGCAGAAAACATTCCCCTTGAGAACAGTAATAAGACAAGGATGCTCTTTATCACCACTCCTATTTCACATTGCGCTGGAAGTCCTAGCTAGAGCAATAAGGCAAGAAAAAGAAATAAAGGGCATCCAAATTGGTAAGGAAGAAGTAAAACTGTCCCTATTTGCAGATGATATAATCTTATACACAGAAAACCCCAAAGACTCCATGAGAAAACTACTGGAACTAATAGAAAGGTTCAGCAGAGCAACCCGATACAAGATAAACATACAAAAAAATCAGTTGGATTCCTACACACCAATAAAGAGAACTATGAAAAGGAAATCACGAAAACAATATCATTTATAACAGCCCCTTAAAAAACTAAATACTTAGGAATAAATCTAACCAGGGATGTACAAGACCTATACAAAGAAAACTACAAAACACTACTGCGAGAAACCAAAAGAGACCTACATAAATGGAAAAACATACCATGCTCATGGATAGACAGACTTAACATTGTGAAAAAGTCAATTCTACTCAAAACTATCTACGAATACAATACAATCCCAATCCAAATACCAATAGCATTCTTTAAAGAGATGGAAAAATTAATCATTAAGTTTATATGGAAAGGGAAGAAGCCCCAGATAAGTAAAGCACTACTGAAGAAGAATAAAGTAGGAGGACTCACACTACCTGACCTCAGAACCTACTATACAGCTACAGCAGTCAAAACAACCTGGTATTGGTACAATGACAGACACATTGACCAATGGAACAGAATTGAGAACCCAGAAGTAAATCCAACCACCTATGGTCGCCTGATCTTCAACAAAGGCCTAAAGTCCATCGAATAGGGAAAAGACAGTCTTTTTGGAAAAAAAAAAAAAAAACCCATTGCCATCAATTCTGACTCATAGAGACCCTATAGAACAGAGTAGAACTACTCCATATGGCTTCCAAGGAGTGGGTGGTAGATTTGAACTGCTGACCTTTTGGTTAGCAGCCACAGTTCTTAACCGCTGTGCCACCGGGGCCCCTTTTAAAACATGGTCCTGGCAAAACTGGATGTCCATCTGCAAAAAAATGAAACAGGATCCATAACTCATACCACACACAAAAACTAACTCAAAATGGATCAAAGACATAAATGTAAAACCAAAAACTATAAAGATCATAGAAGAGAAAAATAGGTTCAACTCTAGAGGCCCTAATACACGGCATTAACAGGATACAAACCATAACTAACAATACACAAACACCAGAAGATAAGCTAGATAACTAGGATCTTGTAAAAATTAAACACTTATGCTCATCAAAAGACTTCACCAAAAGAGTAAAAAGAGAGCCTAGAGACTGGGAAAAAAAATTTGGCTATGAAAAATCTGACAAAGGTCTAATCTCTAAAATCTACAGGAAAACCCAACACCTCTACAACAAAAAGACATATCATCCTGTTAAAATGTGGGCTAAGGACATGAACAGACACTTCACCAAAGAAGACATTCAAGCAGGTAGCAGATACATTAGGAATGTTCACCATCACTAGCCATTACAGGAATGCAAATCAGAACTACAATGAGATACCATCTCACCCCAACATTATTGCTACGAATTAAAAAAAAAAAAAAGAAGGAAAATAACAAATGTTGGAGAGGCTGTGTGAAGATTGGAACTCTTATGCACTGCTGGTGGCAAAATGGTACAACCATTTTGGAAAATGATATGGCACTTTCTTTTAAAAGCCAGAGATAGAAATACCATGTGATCCAGCAATTCCACTCCTAGGAATATATCCTAGAGAAATAAGAGCCATCACAAGAATAGACATATGTACACCTATGTTCATTGCAGCAAAAACATGGAAACAACCTAGGTGCCCATCAATAGATGAATGGATAAAAAAACTATGGTACATACCCACGATGGAATACTACTCAACGATAAAGAACAATGATGAATCTGTGAAGCATCTCACAACATGAATGAATTTGGAGGGCATTATACTGAGTGAAATAAGTCAATCACAGAAGGACAAATATTGTGTGAGACCACTACTATAAAAACTCATGATAAGGTTTACCCACAAAAAGAAATAATCTTTGACGGTTATGAGGGAGGGGTGGGGTGGAGATGGAAAAACACTAAAATAGACAATAGATACCTGGTAACTTTGGTGAAGGGTAAGACAGTACACAATACTGGGGAAGCCAGCACAACTTGTCCACAGCAAGGTCATGGGAGCTCCATAGACTAATCCAAACTCCATGAGGGACCAAATTACTGGGCTGAGGGCTGTGGGGACCATGGTCTCGGGGAACATCTAGCTCAAGTGGCATAACATAGTTTATAAAGAAAACGTTCTACATTCTGCTTTGGTGAGTAGCATCTGGAGTCTTAAGACCTTGTGAGCAGCCATCTAAGATATTCCACTGGTCTCACCCTGTCTGGAGCAAGGGAGAATGAAGATTAGTTCAAAGGACTAATGGACCACAAGTACTACAGCCTCCGCCAGACTGAGTCCAGCACAACTAAAATGGTGCCTGGCTACCATCTACTACTGCTCTGACAGTGATCACAACAGAGGGTCCTGGACAGAGCTGGAGAAAAATGTAGAACAAAATTCCAACTCACCAAAAAAAAAAAAAAGAGAGACCAGACTTACTGGATTTGACAGAAACTGGAGAAACCCCAAGAGTATGGCCCCTGGACAGTCATAGCTCAGTGATGAAGTCACTCCTAAGGTTTACCCTTCAGCCAAAGATTACACAGGCCCATAAAACATAATGAAGCTAAATGGGCACACAGACCTGGGGCAAGGACAAGAAGGCAGGAGGGGACAGGAAAGTTGGTAATGCAGGACCCAAGGTCGAAAGGGAAGAGTGTTGACATGTCGTGGGGTTGGCAACAAATGTCACAAAACAATATGTGTATTAATTGTTTAATGAGAAACTAGTTTGTCCTGTAAACCTTCATCTAAACTATAATAAAAAGAAAAAAAAATTTTTCTTGATTGCTTCTGTATGTAATTCTGCTCTTTTTTTAGTGACCTGGCCCAATATCCACTTAGCTAAACCAAACTTGTTGCCATCAAGTTGATTCTGATTCATAGTGACCCTCTAGGACAGAACAGAACTGCCCCATAGTGTTTTCAAGGAGCAGCTGGTGGATTTGAACTACCAACATTTTGGTTAGCATCGACAGCTCTTAACCACTTGGGGCACTGAATTTATATTTTTGGTAGCGGTACAATTCTGAATTTAACCAACTTGTCCTCTTACTGGCATAGTTTGTTCCTATGTTTTCAGAACTGTGTTTTAAAAAGGTATGCCTTTCTTGACCTTGAATTTGATGAAAATGTTGACTCTGCAGTAGCACTCTATCACATTTGTGGACTTAGTCAGTAGACACTGAAACTACACTGTAAACTGTTGATACTCAGGCCCTAGAAATCCAACCCCTTCACAAAGTTGATGAAGGGGGCTGCAAGAATAGAATAGAAATAAATTAAACACAGAAATCAGGACTATATCTTCTTCCAAAGACTCTCTGATTCCCATTCTAATATCTTCATGCTCTAGCCATTTTTTATGTAAGTAGCTTAGTACTTCAACAATTTGCTCAGAATAGAAGTGCTTTGTACCAATATAACAAATATTTGTAAGACACAGTCATAGGTAGAAAATGTAAACACACCCGAAGTACAACTCAAACATACTTGCCTAATACCTGTGGTAATTATTATGAGCCAATAAAATTTCCATCCTACCAACTATGACCATTGCTGAAGTCCCATTATACTGTTCACAGGAAAAAATGATCATTACAATGCTTGTCTAAAGGACCAAAGATAGATGCGCAAGCCCCTACTTAAATAATAAGGGGATGAATTCCTGTCCACATATCCATACTTGGGACGTCTTAAACTAAAACGGCAGAAAGTCAATCAGGAGCAATTTATTTGAAACAGAGCTATAAATTTTTTTATAATTTATTTTATTTTGTTGTTGAGAACACACACAGCAGAACATACACCAATTCAACAGTTTCTACATGTACAATTCATTGACATTGATTACATTCTTTGAGTTGTGCAACCATTCTCTCCCTTCTTTTCTGAGTTGTTCCTCCTCCATTAACATAATCACTGCCCCCTAAGGTTCCTACTAATCTGTCAAGTTGCTGTTGTCAGTTTGTTTTCATGTAGATAGATCTTAAAAGCACACAATGCTCAAAAAAGACATTTTTTACTAGTTAAGCTAAACTATTGCTTGGTTTTAAGACGATTTTAGGGAATATTTTTGGTTAAGTTTTAAAGATTATATCGGGGCAATAGTTTCTGGGGTTTATCCGGCCTCCATGGTTCCAGAAAGTCTGGAGTACATGAAAATTTTAAATTCTGTTCTGAATTTACCCCCTTTTGATCACAGATTCTTCTATAGAATCTGTGATCAAAATGTTCAGTAATGGTAACCGTGCATCATCTAGTTCCTCTGGTCTCTTGGCAAAGGAGACAGTTGTTCGTGGAGGCAATTAGCCACACATTCCGTTTCCTCCTCCTATTTCTGACTATCTTCCTTCCTCTGTTGCTCCAGGTGAATAGGGACCAAATGTTGTGCCTTGGATGGCTGCTTGCAAACTTTAAAGACCCTAGGCACTACGCAACAAACTAGGAAATAGAATAGAAGCACTAAACACATTATTAGGCCAATTAACTGAGATGTCATATGAAACTATGACCCTGAGCCCCCAAACCAAAGACCCTAACCCAAAAGGTGTTAGTTGTGCATAAGCAGCCTCAGCAGCAGCTACTTCTTTTTTTTTTTTCATAAAGGTATCTACCACACTTTTGCCAGTTCAACTTTTTAACTTACATTAATTGGCCGTGCAACCCTACCCTTAATCAATGTGATTTTTCTATCACTGTAAATTGAACTCAATACTCCATAAGCAATAACCCCCCTCCTTTCTTCCTCCCTCCTATCCTGGTAACCACTAATAAACTTTGGTCTCTATACATTTGCCTGTTCTTCTCTTTTTATATAAGTGAGGTCATACAATATTTGTTCCTTTGTGATTGATTTATTTCACTCAGCATAATGTCTTCAACAAAAAATAATACACATGAGGAATATACTTCTTAGTTCAATCAAATATATGAAACTAAATGGGCAGCTCCTGTCCAAAAGCAGGACGAGAAGGCAGGAAGAGACAAGAGCTGGTCAACTGGACACAGGGAACCCAGGGTAGAAAAGAGGACTGTGCTGTCACATTGTGGGGATTGTCACAAAACAATATGTGTATAAATTTTTGAATGAGAAATTAACTTGTAAACTCTCACCTAAAGCACAATAATAATAATAATAACCTTTCCACAAAGTAAAATCCAGGCTCTGTTGGCCTCACTGGTGATTTCTAACAAATATTTAAGGAAAAAATTAAATCAATCCCACAGAAACTTTCAGGAAATACAGGAGAGGGAAACACTTCCCAACTCATTATATGAAGCAAGCATAATGCTGATGCTAAAACCAAGCAAGGACAATACAAGAAAAAAATATGAACTAAAATCCCCCTTTAATGCAGATGCAAAAATCTTTAACAAAATATTAGACAATTAAATCCAACAATACATAAAAAGGATCAAGTAGGGTTTATCCCAGGAATGCAGGGTTGGCTTAACATTAAAAAATCAATTAATGCAATTCACATTAACAGAATAAAAGAGGAAAATCATAAGAACATCTTAGTAGATGTGTCACGGATTGAACTGTGTCCCCCCAAAAATGTCTGTCAACTTGGCTAGGTCATGACTCCCAGTATTGTGTGACTGTCTACCATTTTGTCATCTGATGTGATTTCCCTATGTGTTGTAAATCTTATCACTATGATGTTAATGAGATAGATAAGTGGCAGTTATATTGATGAGACCTACAAGATTAGATAGTGTCTTAAGCAAATCTCTTTTGAGATATAAAAGAGAGAAGCAAGCAGAGAGACAGGGGGACCTCATACCACCAAGAAAGCAGTGCCTGGAGCAGGGCGTGTCCTTTGGACCTTGGGTTCCTGCATGGAGAAGCTCCTAGGCCAAGGGAAGAGCCGACAGAGAAAGCCTTCTCCTGGAGCTGACATCCTGAATTTGGACTTGTTGCCTACTAGACTGTGAGAGAATAAATTTCTCTTTGTTAAAGCCATTCACTTGTGGTATTTCTGTTATGGCAGCACTAGATGGCTAAGACAAGACACAAAAAAAAAAAGCCTTTGGTAAATTTCAACACACATTCATGATAAAGACTCTCAGGAAACTAGAAGAACCTTCCTCAATCTGATAAATGTTATCTACAAAAAGCCTAAAGTTAACATCATACTTAATGGGAAAAAAACAAATGCTTTCCCTCTGCTCTAGAAAAAAGGGCAAGCATGTCTACTCTCATTACTTCAATTCAATATTGTATTAGAGGTCCTTGCCAGTGCAATAAGGCAAAGAAAAGAAATAAAAGGCATAAAAATCTGAAAGGAAGAAGTAAAACTGTCTTTATTTGTAAATATCATGATTGCCTATATAAGAAATCCTAATAAAATCCTCAGGAATCTATCAAGGGAGCATTGGTGGTTCATAGTAGAATTTGCATCTTCCACGCGGAAGACCCAGGTTTGATTCCCAGCAAACAGCTTCCAGACTAAGACAGACTAAGTAGAAAGGCCTGGCTTGGCAATCTACCTCTGATTATTAAAAAAAAAATAAAACCAGTGAAAACCCTATGGATCACAAAAATCAAATCAGCAAGTGATCATAGGGATAGAGTTTTGTTCCATTGTGCATGGGGTCATAATGAGTTAGGGGTTGACTCAGTAGCAGCTAACAACAACAAAAATCTACACACACACACATACACCCTATTAGGACTAAGTAAGTGAATTTAGCAAGGTCTCAGAACACAAGATCAATTCAGAAAAACAAACTGTACTTCTATATATAGCAATGAACTGGAAGATGAAATTTTAAAACTACCATTCATAGAGAGATAAATTTAGCAAATGATGTATAAAACAGCTACATTGAAAACTATAAAGTATTGCTGACAGAAATAAAGAATACCTAAATAAATGGAGAATTTACACCATGCTCGTAGATTGGAAGACTCAACAGTGTTAAGATATCCATTCTTTTCAAATTGATGTATATATTTAACGATCTCAATCAAAATACCAGCAGGTGTTTTTTTTTTAAATTGACCCCCAAAATTGACAATCCTTCGGTATTGGTGTAAAGACAGACAAAGAGATAACTGGAACAGGCAATGGGAAGATTTATACCTATTGAACCTACTACCACAGGGAACAACTCTTGGTTTCCCTGGAGGAGCTATCCCTCAAAAAGTTTTCAGATTAGTTGCTAACACTAACAGTCTGTTAGAAAGAATATTATGTACAATAATCTCAGCTATTATTAATTCTAATAAACCTTTTTCTGAGACGAAAAGAGGTCCTAAAATTGTGCTAAACGAATTGTTTTCCAAGTCTATTTAGTGAACACAAAATCCTACGAGAGTCCTAGTAAAATACCAAATAATCAAAATTTATTGCTCGGGGGCAGTTCTACTCTGTCCTATAGGGTTGCTATGAGTCAGAATCGACTTGATGGCACTGGGGGTGGGGGGGAGTAATCAAAATTTATATTTTTTTTAGAAATGGGACAAACCATTATTTTGGTAGTATACCTCTTCTGGGTTGTACATAATTTATTTTATGAAAAAGAAAAAGCCTGTACACAAAAAAGGGACTATGAAACTGAAAGAATGTCAGCAATTATTTAAAACAATGAAAGAATTTAAGATTTGAAAAATACATCAATTTCAGATGTTTTATACTTATTATAAAATGCTTTTGTTGCTGACCAACAGAATATATTTTCAACCATGTAATGGTAATGAACAGCTTTGAAAATAACAGGTCAGAAATTTCATTAACGACTCACTTCAGGAATCCTACGCATCCTAGGAGAGAACTAACTCTTGTGGTTATGTGTCTGTTAACCAAAAAAAAAAAAAAAAAAAGCGGAATCCATTGCCATCAAGTCAGTTCTGACTCATGACAACCCCATGTGCTTTAGAGTAGAACTGTGCTCCCCAGGGTTTTCTCAGCTCTTAATCTTTTTGAAGCAGATTGCCAGACCCCTCTTCTGCAGTGCTGCTGGGTAGATTCGAACCACCAGCCTTTCGGTTAGTAGCCTAGAGCAAATTGTTTGCACCACCCAGGGACCTTTATGTGTCTATCAGAGGACAGAAATCAGTGCGAGTTCGGTTTGTGTCATGTGACAGAATATGTCACCATCATGGCAAGTAAAGAAGCAGACAGAGAGGAGATGATTTTTTAATTCCAAATCAAACATCACATCAACAGAGTTCTTAGATGGAAAAATGAAAAAAGAAAACATGAATGTTTTGCTAATAACAAAACAAAAAGCTGGATGATGCTAATACAGATGGACGGCTGTCTTAACAGCTCACGTTACATTTCTATGTAAAATAAAAACGGAAGAGTTGCCAATTTGTTTTTTTTTTTTTTTAAGATTATTTAAAAGAAAAGACTCTACCAGAAAAAAAATCTGTTCCTCTTCAAATTCTTCCCCTCACAATGGCCATCTCCACCCTAAAATTAGAAATCAAGCTAGTAAGACCCAGGGATGAGGACAAAAACATATGCTGTCAAAACCTTGATTGTATTAATGTTAAATCATACGTAAACAACTAAATGACAAACATGCTCAAGTCAAAAGATTTGCTTCAATGCTTTGCTCAATTCCCATCCCTTAAAAAATCTTCATGATATGTTCAAATGCTGTTCCAGAATGTTCACAGGTGGAACCAGATCCACGTTTCATGCTAATCAACTGTATTTGTTTGCTCAGCAATGTCTGGGGCTCCCAGATCCTGGGGTCTCATTTAATTACACATTTAGAAACTTTTCTTTCTCTAATAATAAGGTTCTGAACCAAAGCTAAGAATGACTACTAATCAAACATGACTGAGCGAATAGATCAGAAAATAAAATTACATGACTTAGTGTAAGCTGAAGTTTTATTAGGATGCACCAGTCAGGCAGTTTTTATAAATTTATGCTCAAATTAAGAAAATATGAATAAAGGTTAATAAATTTAAAAATAAATTTAGGTCAATATGCACATGACTACAAGGATTTACGGTGTATCTGTAGAATTCTCTAGTCAGCATTTTTGTGTATGTAACATCAATAAAAAAAGGATTTTTTTTTTAACCATACAGTGATTCTGGGATTCCCTGAATTTTCGGCTGCTGCATTTTCTACTCTACATCTGGCAGGTTCTTCTTCCTTTCAGTTTGTGCATTTCCTGTATTCTAAAAAGTAAATAGAAACAGGACCTTAATTGAGGAAATGGTGAGTCTCTGGCTAAGGAAATACAGCCACAGATAAGTACTTGTACTTTGCACCTGGTGGTTATTTCATAAGCTACATGGAGACTGTTTAGCAAAGTATTCCTCTTTATTATCATCATCAAACAGAACTGAAGGTGGCAATTAGTATGGGCTCTTTTCTCTCTTGCCTAAGTCACTCACTGACAGTAATTTAGGGTTTCTCTTGGTCATGGAGCCTATTCAATGCATGTGTGCACTGTTTTAATACACATTTACGTTGCCTGAAAGGGTTTAATGCACAATTGGAAGTGCCTGGATCTGGTTAATTCAAAAAACAAGTCAACGGCAAAGCCAAGAATAGAACAAATAAGTTACCATTCCCTATCTTATGGTTTAAAAATACGTCATATTCTCTTGTGATCTAAAATAACAGACTCAAAATTTAGGAAATTTTCTTAATTCTGACAATAATTTATTAAAAGTGCTTGGTCTAGCCTTATATACAATTTTAGTCACTTGTCAGGAACTGCACTGGAATGAGAAGTACAAATAAACTACAACCAATTATCACTTATCAATGACTTCTAGTTATTCGTAACAACTATGACTTGTTCCGAGGTCATTTTTAAAAAGGTCATCTTTTCTGGAGTTCTACATCATATGAGCAAAAAGCAGCTTTCCCATACTATTTATTACCCTAAAAATGGCAGAACCGTTGTATGATTTCCTTTTTTCCTGCGTTGGAAGATAATTTGAGTTGCCCGTTGCTCTCATAGGACAGAGGGATATAAACACAGGCAGCACACTACTAGTCTGCCCAAACTCAGGAGCCCTCACTCACCCAGTCATTCAGAAGTGAGCAAATGGCGTGCTACACAACATGCAGTGACACAAATAACTCACCTAAGTTTGAACTCATAGCGACCCTATAGGACACAGTAGAACTGCCCCATAGGGTTTCCAAAGAGCACCTGGTGGATTTGAACTGCCAACGGTTAGTAGCCGTAGCTCTTAACCACTGCACCACCAGTTTTCCAAGTTTAAAAATTTAAAACAACCTTATTACTTTTTATAATGAAGTAGAAGATAACCAAGAATGGCTTTCTTGTTCTACAATAAAATTTTTCTGCATATTGGATTGTGAAGTTAACAAGTTCCATGCTGAGACTAAGTCATTGCCCTAAATGTCCCAGTGGGAATACATCTAACAGTGTCTGACAACCCTTTTATCTGAACGTTGTAAAGACTGAATACCAAAAAAAAAAACCAAACCCACTGCCATGAAGTCGATTCCGACTCATAGCAACCCTATAGGACAGAGTAGAACTGCCCCTTAGAGTTTCCGAGGAGCGCCTGGCAGATTCGAACTGCCGACCTTTTAGTTAGCAGCCATAGCACTTAATCACTATGCTACCAGCGTTTCCAAAGATTGAATAGCCTTAGGTAAAATGCCTTCCTACATAGTTTCAGATAAAAGTTATAACTGTTTTTCTAATTTCTTCAAATTTCCTTTAGGTATGTGCTAATTTTATCTTGAATAGAATACATAATCAATTTTTTAAAAAAAGACACTGAGATAATAAAGCTGATAAATCACATATAGAGATGACCTCACAAGAATGCAGAATAGGGGGCTATGTACATGATTTAACTCAGTGGATGCTCAGTACAATCTTCTTCCCTTAAAATAGTACCTTCAGAGAGTATTCATTTGAATATTGATGGTTTCAAGGCTTCCATAGAGAATTCAAGAACCACTCTAGTGAGTGGGGGCTGGGGACACTTCAACAAGATTACCTGGTAACTAGCTGGGAGCAAATCTGTAAAAATAGGACTGTAGGTGGATAGCAGAGCTGGGGAATATATTGAAAAGAAAAAGTTAAGGAAGAGCACATATATATGCATGCTCATGACCAGTATAATTATATGTTTATATCATTATTCACTTCATCTAACATGTTTAACGTTCCAATGCTTGGCAATACACACAACACAGATTATACTTTCCCTGGGTACTGTGTATTCTAATCATGCAACATTCAAATAAGGGCTGGTATTCATTATACAAAAAAAGTTTTAGTAATTGGTAATTCTAGGAAACTATAGATCTATTTCTAGAGTTCAAAGATTATAGAAATTTTTTTTTTATATATAACTTTCAAATAGTAATAGCTAAATTCATAGTCAAGGGCTCTAAACAGAATTCCTTAGTAAAGGCAATAAACCACAACAAAAAACGTTTTACCTCTTGTTTTTCTTGATTTTGATCCACGTTAAGTAAAGTTGGTATTTTAGATGAATCTGTTTTCTTTGGCTCCCTCTTCTGCACTTTTACTTGTTTAACTTTTGCAAAAATATATAGAACAATGGCAACTTGTTATTCCTACCTTGAAATTTTATTTTCCTTTTAGTTTCAAATAGAAATTCTGATATCCACAAAAGTCAGTTTCTTGATTTATTACAAAGAAATTGAACAAATCATGAGTACTAATGATGAAACGTTTACAGTCTACCAAGTATTAACAGAAAACATTTAAATTTTTTTCATTCTCAGTATCAGATTAGCCCTCTTGATCTTGCTATTATATTCACTTTTCACAAGGTGTCACTGTTCTTCAAAGAAACAAGAACTGTTACTCCATGCAAAAACAGGAGTTTGATTTTAAGAACTCAGTGCCTGTTACAAATCTTAATCTACTAAATCCTTGGATGCCTGAAGCACATATAACGTTCCTGCCACTATCGGGGCACATAAGCATGGAGAAACATAGGAAGTTCCAGGTCACATACTGAACCAAACCCACTTCCTCAAATGCTGTTCTAACATCTCAACAACACTGAGCTAATGAAAAGTTTACCAACTAAAGCTTTCTTAACCACTCTTTAAAATTTTTTCTTTTAAATTTTATCCCTTCCTGAAGTATTGGGATGGGGGAAAGAATCTCAACAGCAATTTACAGAAAATGCCTGTCTCAGCAACTGACTATTTTTTACCTAAATCATACTATAAAATATAAGTTATAGTACAAAAAAGCTCTGGTAATGGTGCCATCTGGAGATATGCAAAGCCATGCAACAAATGTGTACCTTCCACTCCTTTCATCTCCTTTGGCTGTATTGTGAAAGGCAATTCTGGGAAGTGGAATTCTTTCCTGTCTGATCTGGGAAAACTCAGCTTCCTTTTGTTCCCATTTGCCATTTGGTCACTTTGACCTGTTCGCTCATTAAATACACCCTTCTCTGTTTGACTCTAAACAAACAAACAAAAAGAGTTAGTTTGAAGTAATAGGTATAACTATTTATAGAATAGTAAGTCCAGACTTTCTAGCTGTTTAGATAGTATAAGAGAGGCACAAAAATGCCTATCTCACAAGGCTATTTTAATAATTAAGAAGTAGAATAGAATACCATTAAACATATACATAAACAGATTCAACTCCAAGAAGTTTAATAAACCAAACTTTTTAGCATATTTAATGTTCTGAGAATAATAGTCTTGATCATGAGAACCACAATCTAAACTTTTATTTTTAATACTATCTACTGCATTTTGACTTTGGACAAATTACTTCAGTTAGTTTTATTTATAACTTATATCTCTAATTACTAAATAATGTGCTCAATGAAGGACACTGGGAAAACACCAGGGAAAAAAACTACTTGTCATGGATTGAATTATATTATGTACCCCCAAAAATGTGTGTGTCAAGTTGGTTAGGCCATGATTCCCAGTATTGTGTGGTTATCCTCCATTCTGTGATTGTAATTTCATGTTGAGAGGATTAGGGTGGGGTTGTAACACCACCCTTACTCAGGTCACCTCCCTGATCCAAAGTAAATAGAGTTTCCCTGGTATCTCTCAAGAGAAAAGGAAAGCAAGCAGAGTTGAGGACCTCATACTACCAAGAAAGCAGCACCAGGATCAGAGCGCATCCTTTGGACACAGGGTCCCTGCGCCTGAGAAGCTCCTTGACCAGGGGAAGACTGATGACAAGGACCTTCCTCCAGAGCCAACAGAGAGAGAAAGCCTTCCCCTGGAGCTGACACCCTGAATTCAGACTTGTAACCTCCTAGACTGTGAGAAAATAAATTTGTCTTCGTTAAAGCCATCCACCTGTTATGGCAGCACTAGATGACTAAGACACTGGTGAACTCAGCATTCTGAATAATCTCTTGTATTACCCTGTTTTTGCTCATTTGGCAACAGATTATAAACTCTCCTAGGTCAATAAACACTCTTCCAGAATGTAATGTATAGTATCCCACTGAATGGGTGTACTCTAATGTACTTAATCAGTCACCTGCTATAAATGAGTTTGTGTCTTCTTCAATATTGTATTATTATAAATTATACTATACTAATCATTTCAATTTTGAAAAAACAATTTCTTATGTTAAAAAAATGGGGGATGAACTATACTTATCTTTTTTTCTAGTGAAAAATAGGTAAGTTGTGTCTATTGAGCAATTGCTTTTAATGTATAAAGAAAGATAGTAAAAATATTTTTAGGAAGTAAAAAACCACTTTTCAAGGTGGAAATCTTACTCTGCCCACATCAGATATTAAATACACAAGCACTATATTCTTGTGTATAGAAAATTAACTACACTTGTGGAAGCACTAAGGAAATAAAGAACTAGTTCCATCTCAGGAAGAAAAAAAAAAGAAACTAAAAGCAGATTTTTTAAAGGGTTAGAGCCCCAAAGATAGAGAAAAGGAAAAAGGGGGCAGGGATAACATTGAAAGAAGCTGTATTTTAATGCCTAGCTTCTTGCCTTACTTGAGTGGGACCTGTATCCTCTTGCCTGCTATTAGACATAATGTGTCCAGTAGACTGTGAAGAAGTCCGTCTCTTTTTTGCTTTTTCAGTTAACCTATTATTTTAAAACAAATGGGAAAGCATTAGAATTCCTCAGAAGTACTTTGTTTCAGCTTCCATCACGGAAATTTACTGTTTGAATACTGACTACCAAAATGCAATCATCAGTCCTCAAGCACCAATTGCTCTGACCAGAGAGGTGATAAGAGGGCAGAGAGCAGTTAACTTACAGCTAACATCAGTGGTGGCAACCATGCTCTGGGGTCTGTTGGGTTACTTGGTCCCCTCTATAGGTTTCTGAATTTCTGAGCTTGCTGTCCAAGGCTAGCTTACAACCACCATTACTGGAACCACGGTGTTAGGGTCACCTCAAGAACAACTGGACTTTTTGCTGTCTGTAGTCTGCTGTACCTTTGGACTGACACACACATATCCATTTGCCCACCTCTGCAGTCCACTAAGCTTTATAACATATAGCCCAAACCAGTCTGCTGGGATCTGCTTGGACTAATGAACCTAAAGTCTACATCCATCGCCTAGACATTGATAGCTACATTGAGCAGCCCCATACACAACTGAACAAAAATTTGCCTGGTCTTGTACCAGCCCCACGATTGGTTATAGACTGGACAATTATAACCCATAAGGTTTTCACTGGCTGATTTCCAGAAGCAGATCTCTAGCCCTTTCTTCCTGGTCTGTCAGAGTCTGGAAGCTTTACTAGAAGCTGTTCAACATCATAGCAATACTCAAGCTTCGAATGAAAGACAGGTGGTGGCTGCACATGAGATGAACTAGGAGCTGAACCCAGGTATCCCAAATGGAAAGTGAGAATTCTACCACTGAATCACCAAAGCAGATTCACAATAAATAAACAAATGACAACAAAAAACAGTTACCATCAAGTTGATAAAGACTCATGGTGACCCCTAATGTGTCGGAGTAGAACTGTGGTCTATAGGGTTTTCAGTAGCTGATTTTTTGTTGGTGCTGGTTTTTTCTTTTTGCCCCCTTTTTTTTTAATACTGTACTTTAGGTCAAAGTTTACACCTCAAGTTAGTTTCTTTTACAAAAATGTATACACACATTGTTATGTGACCCTAGTTGCTATCCCTGTAATATGACAGCACACTACCCCTTTCCACCCCAGATTTCCCATGTCCATTCAACCAGCTCCTATCCCTTTCTGCCTTCTCATCTTGCCTCCAGACAGGAGCTGCCCATTTAGGCTCGTGTATCTGCTTGAACTAATGAGCACACTCTTCACAAGTATCATTTTATGTCTTATAGTCCAGTCTAATCTTTGTCTGAAGAGTTGGCTTTGGGAATGGCTTTAGTTCTGGGTTAACAGAGAGTCTGGGGCCTGTGTCTTCTGGGGTTCCTGTAGTCTCAGTCAGACTGTCTTTTTACATGAATTTGCATTCCGCACCCCACTTTTCTCCTACTCCATCAGGGATTCTCTGTTGTATTCCCTGTCAGGGTGGTCATTGGTGGTAGATGGGCACCATCTAGTTCTTCTGATTTCAGGCTGACGCAGTCTCTGGTTTATGTGGCCCTTTTTGTCTCTTGTGCTAATATTTTCCTTGTGTCTTTGGTGTTTTTCATTCTCCTTTCCTCTAGGTGGGTTGGAACCAATTGATGCATCTTAAATGGCCACTCACTAGCTTTTAACACCCCACACATCAGCGACTGATTTTTTTAGAAGTAGATGGCCATGCCTTTCTTCTGAGGCACCTCTGGGTGGACTCAAACCACCAACCTTTTGGTTAGCAGCCAAGTGCCTTATCCTCTGGACCACCCAGGAACAGATTTATAGTAGTCTCCCTAAATTTAGAACAGGTCCTGAAGACTACCTAGACAGACCCTCACTGTTCATTAGACTGCCGGTGATTAACCAGATTCATGGTACCATCTCTCAATCTATATTAGCAGCTAAATTTAAAACTTGACCAATATGCTGTTTTTCTCCCAAAATATTTGACCTTGAAAGGTTATTTGACTACAAAAGATTATTTTCAACTACCCTTTCTCCATTTAAAGAATTGTCTGTGATACAGAAGTAAAGCTTATTTTGTTATACCAAGGCACATCAATAACAGAACTTAGGTCATACCAACTTTTTCTTCTTCAAAAGGGAAGAAACTTTTCTGAGGATCTTAAAAAAAAAGAGGTTTTTCCAATAAGCATTAGCAAAAATTAAACATGTATATAGGCAAGAAAAGTTGGTTTCTTCAATAGCACACATAAGAACCATCCAGTAAATGGCCCTTTTTATAATTATACTTTCAATATACCTTCAAGTTCAGTTTATGAACTTGATCCTTTGAAATACCATTATACAGGAACTTTTCATTACTTAGGTCCATTTCATATTGCCTCTTCTTCCTGTTACAGCTCACCTTGGATTGGAGTGGGTGAGATTTGAATTAGGATTTGCAGCCATCAAATTATTGCTAGTTAGATTGATGGGTGGCATTGTCATACAACCCCCAGCATGTGATTCTTCTTTCATGCCATTAGAACTAATGCTGGGGTTGACAGGGTTTGGAGGTTCAATGATTACAGGTTTCTTATCTTGAGACACAGCATGAGCATTTTCAATTGCATTCTGTTGACAATGTCCGCCTTCATAGTCTATCTTTTTTGATTCTGCATTATCTCCTTTTCCTCCTTTGACTTTAATAATTCTGACTTTAATCTCCTTGGGCTTTTTTTCTATTTCCTAGAATAGATACATCCAAAATCTGAGTGATGAAAACAGTTATTTTTGTTACTAAAATGCTAATTATAAATACAGTTATATTGACTGAAAAGAAAACTAAAATTCTTACCTTTCCTAAAACTGAACTATTTAGCAGCATATTGCTATAAATTGGTTTTCTTTCATCTTTCTTAAGTTCATTTTCTTTAGAATTCTCTTTTGGCTTTATAAATGAATTGACTTTTGCTTCTTGTAATAATTTAGCTCTCAGTTCTGGTATGAATCTGATAAAATAAAAATCATCAACAAATAACCCTTTTATTTATATAATTTATCTGTAATGAACCATTTGATCGATGTAAATTAATTTTAGTTACAGCATAAAGAAATCACCACATAATACATGCCAACAGATGTCACAATATTTACCTAATCCAAATTGCTTCTTGGTAAAGATATACCTTTCAAAAATTTTACCGTGGGAATTTATTATATAAAACTTATACAAAATAGATGTATATGGATTAGATTCCTTTTGTAATGTGAACTTTACTCAATAAGTTATCACTTTTAATTTTGGTAAATACACCATCCTTCTCAAGACTCAGATCACTTTGCCCTTTTTGTGCTTCTTTAAAGTAACAAGACTTAAAAAATGAACTACTAAGTTTCTGAATTCTTACTCTACAGAAATATTTTCATACAAAATGTAACAGAATACGTCAATATTGAAGGGAGGTTTTTTGTTTTAGTTTTAGTTTGGTTTTCCTTCTTTCTCAATAGAAAAATACATTCACATGGCTCACAATTAAAAAAGCACCTCTTCCCAGTATTGTACAGGGAAAGAACCAGTATGACTAGCTAGCTGCCTGAATGAAACAAGTAAAACACTTCTGTTAAAGTTCTCTTGCATTGCAGGAGGTCCATAAAAGGAAGAGGCCTCTTATCAAAGGAAAAGTTCTCTCTCCAAATAGTTTCTATGGTCCTATAACTTGAACTCAAGATACTTTTGCCCCATAATAGTCAAATCCCAATATCTAAATACCCAAGAAAAGTAAACTTAATCTATGTAGAATTGATACAAAGCAACAACTTATTTATTTAATAACTGACACTTTTCATCAACACTTTCAATATAGTTTCTCATCTTTTCTTTAGAGTGAAATACCTGACATTCTAGTTACTCTCCAGACTTCTCTTTTCTTTGACTTTTTTCTTATCTTATTCTATCTCCAGTGGTAGTTCCTGGACTTTTCCATACCTGACCTTAACGTCATCACATTTTAAATTCATGTCCATCTCTCTAACCATGTCTGAAGGCCAACTGAATGATTTTGCAATTAATTTAAAACTTCCTGTTTCTTTCAAAGTTCAAATAAGAAATGATGTTTTTGAGAAACATGACTGATTAGTGAATCTAGATTATCAGTGTATACTATATGCTGAGTATGTCATAGACAGTGTGACACAGAAGGGCTGTAAGAGGCATGGTCCCCTCTTCAGGGAACTTTCAAATTGATGAGGAGGATACCAGGCACTACAACAGAGAATAAATAAAGCAGAGAAAACAAGCATTTGGAAATTGAATATGATAGTCTCTAGATCAGAGAATCTATAAACCAAAAAAACCCCACTGCCATCAAGTTGATTCTGACTCCTAGTGACCAGTAGGACAGAGCAGAACTGCCCCATAGGGTTTCCAAGGCTGTAAATCTTTGTGTGGAAGCAGACTGCCACATCTTTTTCCTGAGGAAGAACGGTTGGTGGGTTCAACATCTTTCGTTTAGCAGCCAGGCGCTTTAACCACTGCAGCGCCAGGGCTCCCTAGAGAATCCATAAAAAAAATAGGAAGAGGAAAATCAGACTATTCTGAGTCAGATGTCCAAACGGGAATAAAGCCCAAAAAGTACTGATTGTTTATGTTCTCATATCTGGTTTATGATGACCATTGAAAACATATGTAAAGAGTTTAGCATATTGCCCAGGACGTAGTAACTGTGTAATAAATGCTGCATGCAATTATTTTTATTATTATAATCTTTATACATGTCCCTTGTAGGTATACCATGTGCCTAGTCAACATCTGATACAATAACTCAGTAAGTTTTTGTCAAAATGAATTTTTCTGTTGTGTAGCATTGATGAAACGGCAATGGGTAGCATCAATCTATGCAGCAATTCTCACGTTAGGAAAATTTTCTAATACAAACACTAAAAAGTCTGTATGAACTCAAAATCCTTACTTTTCAATAAATCCATCCCTAGTGAAATACTCGTGATGCAAAAGATCAGTAGAAGATATCCTCTCAGCAGGATCAATTTGCAAACACGCCTAAAAAAGGAAAGAGTCTAATGTTAAGTGAGCTCTTGTCAGGGCTCAAGTACTATAAAAATTAAACTTATTTGACAAATGAAGAATTAATTACAGAGTTAAAAGCATTCTCAAAAAGATGGAATTAAACCTCAGGCATTTCTGACAGTAAATTCTGACCTCTTATTTCCCTAAGAAATTTGCAGTTGCAAAGCATTATTACAGGTTAAATGTCCTATGACTCTAGTCAAAACAGAGGTCGGCCTATTTCTACTAGAATTAGCAGGAATTTTCAATCCTCTTATCAGCCCTGGAGGTAGAAACTTCACGGATATTCATTTCTATTTTATATAGATCTGGAAGCATGATTAAGGATTTGTCACGCTAGAATTTTTATCCATGTTTTCTGACTCCTAATTTGGCGCTCCTTCTATGGCATAACACAATTTCACAAATACTCAAGCCCCAAAATCTCCTGGGAAGATTTTGGAATAGCTGTTTTCTGTTTTCTACCTTGGGAGTATTTCAACTGAATAGGGAAACAACCAAAAAAAAAGCAAAAACAGACAATGAAAGAAAGGGTTTTGGATAATACTTGCACATAATGGACCTAAGTACAATTAAATAACTATAATTATAATAGAACAAATTTCTTTAACCAAAATAGCCTCCTGCTTTATAATTTTCATTTTTCCTCTTAAAGAAGGCAAAGCATAATAATAATAGGTAAATTGTATTGATGCTTACTATACTCTAGCCTTCTCCCATCCACACAAAAACTTGTACACAAACGTTCATAGCAAATTGGTTAGTAATATCCTAACAAGAATCCTACAAGATAGTTATTATTATTATCCCCATTGTACAGTTAAGGAAACTGAGGCCCAGAGAGGTTAAATAATTTGTCCAAGATAACTAGTAAGAAGCCAGAATTAAAATACAAAAAAACCAAGGTAATCACATATAATATTATACTTTTGTTTATTTCAAAATGTAGAAGTTTTAATTGATTCACAAAGTGAAATTCTTTGAGTCCATAACCTACTCTATGATGCGGAATACCTACATCCTTAAAACTCTGAAACTAGCTAAAAATATGTGCTTATTTTAGAACATCAATAAAACTCAACAGAAACATCCTAAAAGTTCTGCCCAAATCACAGCCTATCAGAGACAGACAAATTAGTCATTCTGTGAATAATATAACTCAGGAAATTTAAAGACATGCTCCAGGTGGGGAAATGTAAAATGTTAAGCTTTGGAAAACAGATAGCTTTTTTAAAAAATTAACCATACACTTACCTTGTGACCCAGCCATTCCCTCCTAGATATTTGCCCAATAGAAATGAAAATATATGTCCACACAAAAACTTGTAAACAAATATTCATAGCAACTTTATTAGTAACAGCCAAAAACTGTAAACAATCCAAACGGCTATCAACAGGGGAATAGATAAGCTACTTGTGGTATTTCCATACAATGGAATACTACTTGGCAATAAAAAGGAACAAACTAGTGATAACACACAAAAACATGAATGCATCTCTAAATCACTATACCATGTGAAAGAAGCCAGACATAAAAAAGCACATGCTACATGATTCCACTTACATAGATATATATATAATCCACTTATATAATACAAAAATGCAAACTAATCTATAGTGACAGAAAGTAAATCAGTGACTGGGGACAGGAACAGAGAAGAGATGGATTGCAAGGTGACATAAGGAAATTTTGGGAGGTGATGGGAATGTTTGGTAACTTGATTGCAGTGGTCATTTCATGGGTATATGCATTTATTAAAACTCACCAAATTGTACATTTTAAATATGTATAGTTTATTGTACATAAATTACACTTCAATAGCAATGTTAGGAAGTTTAAATCTAAGAAAAAAATCCTATGCACTACACCAGATACTAAAATGTATTTTAAAGTTACAAAATCAATCCAAATGGTACTAATACCACTAAAACGAGAGAAATCAATGGAATATTACTAGATCTAGCATTATAAGCACTTTGCCCTTGATAAATGTGTAATTCCAAATCACTGCATTATTCAAGCTGGAAAAAAGTATTTGCAACATATATAACAAAGGATTAATATGCTTATTATCTTACAAATCAATATGAAAAAGACAAATATTCCAATTAACAAACAGGTTAAGGATTCTTTAAAAAAGAAATACAAATGGCCAATGAATATTAACAAAATGTTCAAGTTCCCCTGTAATCATCTAAGTGTAATAAAAAAAGATACCATTTCTAGCTTATTAAATTGGCAACGATTTAAGAATTTATGATACCCAATGTTGAACTGAGCATAGGAAAATTAGTACTCGCAATAGCATTGGATATAAATCAGTGAAATCTTTCTGGAGAAAAAAATAGCAAAATATATCTTTAAAAACTCAAATAAGTATAAACACTTTGATCCACTAATCCCACTTCTAAGAATTTATGCTAAGGAAGTAATAAAACAGATACATAAAGACATATGTAAGAGATGCTCACTGTAGCATCCTTTCCAGTAAAAAAAAATAAACCACTGCCATTGAGTCAATTCTGACTCACAGTTACCCTATAGCACAGAGTAGAACAGCCCCACAGGGTTTCCGAGGAGCAACTGGTGGACTCGAACTGCCAACCGTTTCGTTAGCAGCTGAGCTCTTAACTGTACCACCAAGGAAAAACTGGAAACAACTTAAATGTCCAAAAATGCAAGATCAGTTAAACTATGGCACATTCATAAATACAATGTAACCACTGAAATTATGAGGTAATTCCATATTCATTCACATGGTAGTATATTTACAATATACTGCCAAGGTTACAAAGCAGTATATAAAGTACAACACCTTTTTAAAATTATAAATTTCTATGAATATGTTTGGTTGCGAAAAGACTACAGAAGTAAGTATATTCATCAAAATGTTAAACAGTAATTTTTTCTGAATTGTGAGTGGGAAAATCTTAACCTTTTCTTTTTATCTGTATTTTTACTTTTTCTATAGTCATCATATAGGTATAATTAAAATTATGTAAAACTAAAAAAGTCTGTCTTGGATGGTTCTAGTAGGCATCCAAAATAAAACACCAGATGAACTTCCAATAGGAAAAAAAGGCACTGGAACTACCTGATATGGAATTCAAATCTCTAATATTCAGGGCTATCCAAGTGATGAAAAAAAAGGAGAAAAAATAAGGGAAAAATAGACAAAATCATGGAAAAGACAAAACCATGGAAGAAATCGGCAAAATAATACAGGAAAAAATTTTCAAAATAAATAAACAACTAGAAATTATACAAAAACAGCAATTAGAAATGCAAAAGATAACTAGATTTCAGAAATGGACAGTGTCATAGAAGATTTGAGGAATAGGTTTGAAACAATGGAAGACAGGATCAGTGAAACTGAAGACAAATCCTTGGATGCCACCTTGTTTGAGGAAAAATCAGAGAAAAGAACGAAAAAAAAATGAAGAAACCCTGAGAACGATGTGGAATAAAATCAAAACCAAAAATCTACAAGTGATTGGAGCTCCAGGAGAGGAGGAGAAAACAGAAAACACAGAGAGGATCACTGAAGAACTGCTGACAGAAAATTTCTCTAATATCATGAAGGATATCAAGAAGCTCAATGAACCCCAAATAGGCTAGACTCCAAAAGAAAATCCAAGGCGTATCATAATCACACTCAATAAAACCAAACACAAAAAAAGAATCCTGAGAGCAGCTCAAGGAAAACAAAAAGTCACATACAGAGGGGAAACAATAAGACTAAGCTCTGATTACTCAGCAGAAACCATGCAGGCAAGAAGGCAATGGGATGACATATATAAAATCTTGAAAGAAAAAAACTGCCAACCAAGAATAATATATCCTGCAAAAATCTCACTCAAATATGATGGTGACATTAGGACATTTCCAGATAAACAGAAATTAAAGGAATATGTAAAAACCAGACCCAAAGGTACAAGATTAAAGGGAGTCATTCAGTTAGAGAACCAACGACATCAGACAACAGCCTGAATCTAGGATGCAAGATTCCATCAGCCAGATACCAACCTAGGTAATGAACTCTCCAGGATAAAACAAAACTAAAAGATTTACAACAGGGAATCAGAGAGGTTAATCTGTAAATGACAACAACGTCAAAACAATAAAAGAGGGAATAAATGAGGTAGGTAAAGAACTTTCTAATAGAAAGGAAGTCAGTGATACAAAGTAATAAAAGACTGGTTCAAACTGAGGAAGATAGATAGTTAACAAAGAAAGTTAACAAACCTACTCATCAAAATAAAGAAAAACATAAAGTCTTAGTAAACACAAAAATGAAAGAAATGAAAAAAAATCCACAAACAAAAGGAATGCATAACAGGAGAGTAAGAGGAACAAAGAAAATGTCATCACCACAAAAGAAACCACTGCGAAATGACAGCAATAAACTCACACCTATCAATAATTACACTGAATGTAAACGGCCTAAATGCACCCATAAAGAGACAGAAAGTGACAGAGTGGATAAAAAAAACAGGACCTATCCATATGCTGTCTACAAAAGACACACCTTAGAAACAAAAACATAAACTTATCAAAAATCAAAGCATAGAAAAAATACATCAACCAAACAACTACCAAAAAAGACTATAAGTGGCAATAATAATCTCAGATAAAATACATGTTGAAACAACATCCACCATAAAAGACAAAGAAGGGCATTATATAATGATTAAAGGGACAATCCATCATGAAGGCATAATCACAATAAATATCTATGCACCCAATGACAGGGCTCCAAAATACATAAAACAAACTCTAACGGCACTGAAAAGAGAAATTGACAGTTCCACAATAATAGTAGGAGGCTTCAACACACCATTCACTGTAAAGAAAACTACTGAACAAAGACACAGAAGATCTAAAGACCACACTCAACAAACTCGACATGTATAGAACACTCCACCCAACAGATGCAAAGCATACATTCTTTTCCGATACACATGGAACATTCTCCAGAACAGACTACATCTTAGGCCACAAAGGAACCCTCAACAAAATCCAGAACACTGAGATAATTCAAAGTATCTACTCTGATCACAATACCATCGAAGTGGAAATTAACAACAGGGAGAGCAAGGAAAAAAAAAAATCAAATACATAGAAACTGAATAACAGCCTGCTTAAAAACCACTGGGTAACAGAAGAAATGAAAGATGTAATTGAAAAATTCCTAAAATCAAACGAGAATGAAAATACACCATACAAAAACCTCTGGGAAACAGCAAAAGCAGTGCTCAGAGGTTAATTTATAGCAATAGATGCACACATCAAAAAAAGAAGGTACAAAATCAAAACATTAGTGTCTTAATCATCTAGAGCTACAATAACAGAAATACCACAAGCGGATGGCTTTAACAAAAGGGAAATTTATTTTCTCACAGTCTAGTAGGTTACAAGTCCAAATTCAGGGCATCAGCTCCAGGGGAAGGCTTTCTCTTTCTCTGCTGGATCTTGAGAGATAAAAGGTGGTGCAGGCCATACCCCAGGGAAAATTCCTTTACTTTGGATCGGGGAGGTGTCCTGAGTAGGGGTGGAGTTACAATCCCACCCTCATCCTCTCAACATAAAATTACAATCACAAAATGGAGGACAACCACACAATACTGGGAATCATGGCCTAACGAAGTTCATACACACATTTGGGGGGGGACATAATTCAATCCGTGACAATTAGCTATACAACTCGAACAAATAGAAAGAGAAAAGCAATCAGAAGAAAGGAAATAATAAAGATCAGTGAAGAAATAGATGAAATAAAAAATAGAGAATAGAAAAACAATAGAAAGAATCAATGAAACCAAAAGTTGGTTCTTTGAAAGGACTGACAAACCACTGGCCAAATTGACAAAAGAAAAACAGGAGAAGATGCAACTAACCCAAATAAGAAATGAAATGGGGGACATTACAAGAGACCCAAGTGAAATAAAAAGGATCATAACAGAGTGCTATGAAAAACAATACTACAAAGAATTTGAATAGCAAGAGGAAATGGACAAATTTCTAGAAACACGCTACCTACACAAACTGAAGTTGAAAATCTGAACAGACCCATAACAAGAGAAGAGATTGAAAAGGTAATAAAAAAAAATTTTTTTTGTAAAGCCCTGGCTTTTTTTCAAAAAAGATGGCTTCACTGAATTTTACCAAACATTCAAAGAAGAGCATAAACCAGTACTACTCAAACTATTTCAGAACACAGAAATGAGAGTGATACTTTCAAATTCACACTATGAAGCCAGCATAACCCTGATACCAAAACCAGGCAAAGACACCACAAAAAAAGAAAATTACAGACCAGTATCTCTCATGACTATAGATGCAAAAATTCTCAACAAAATTCTAGCCAGTAGAATTCAGCATCATATCAAAATAAATAATATACCATGACCAAGTGGAATTCATACCAGGTATGCAAGGATGGTTCAACATTAGAAAATCAATCAAGGTAATCCACCACATACATAAAATTAAAGAATCACCTGATCATCTCAATTGATGCAGAAAAGGCTTTCAACAAAATCCAACACACATTCCTGATAAAAACTCTCAATAAAGTAGGTATAAAAGGGAAATTCCTCATCATAATAAAGGTCATCTATACAAAACCAACAGCCAACATCATTCTTAATGGAGAGAGGCTGAAAACATCCCCCTTGAAAACAGGAACAAGACAAGGATGCCCTTTATCACCACTCCTATTTCACACTGTACTGGAAGTCCTAGCTAGAGCAATAAGGCAAGAAAAAGAAATAAAAGGCATCCAAATTGGTAAGGAAGAAGTAAAACTGTCCCTATTTGCAGATGATATAATTTGATACATAGAAAACCCAGAAGACTCCATGAGAAAACTACTGAAACTAACAGAAAGCTTCAGCAGAGTTGCAGGATACAAGATAAATATACAAAAATCAGTTGGATTCCGATACACCAAAAAAGAGAACTACAAAAAGGAAATCAGGAAAACAATGCCATTTACAATAGCCCCTTAAAAAAATCAAATACTTAGGAATAAATCTAACCAGGAATGTAAAAGAGCTACACAAAGAAAACTACAAAACACTACTGCAAGTAACCAGAAGAGATATACATAAATGGAAAAACATACTATGCTCATGGATAGGTACACTCAACATTGTGAAGATGTCAATTCTGCCTAAAGCAATCTACAAATACAATGCAATCCTGATCCAAATACCAACAGCATTCCTTAAAGAACTGGAAAAATTAATTATTAACTTTATATGGAAAGGGAAGAGGCCCTAGATAAGTAAAGCACTATTAAAGAAGAATATAGTAGAACTGGCACTATCTGACCTCAGAACCTACTATACAGCCACGGTAGTCAGAATAGCCTGATATTAGTACAATGACAGATACATTGACCATCAGAACAGAATTGAGAACCCAGATGTAAATCCATCCACCTACAGTCACCTGATCTTCGACAAAGTCCCAAAGTCCATCAAATGGAGAAAAGACAGTCTTTTTAACGAATGGGGCTGGCATCTGCAAAAAAATGAAACAGGACCCATACCTCATACCATACACAAAAACTAATTCAAAATGAATCGAAGACCTTAATATAAAATCAAAACCTATAAAGATCATAGAAGAAAAAATAGGATCAACAGTACAAGCCCTATGCACAGCATTAACAGAATACAAACCATAACTTACAGCACACAAACTCCAGAAGATAAGCCAGATAACTGGAATCTTCTAGAAATTAAACGCTTTTGCTCATCAAAAGAATTCACCAAAAGAGTAAAAAGAGAACCTACAGACTGGGAAAAAAATTTTGGCTATGAGAAATCCCACAAAGGTCTAATCTCTAAAATCTGTAGGAAAATCTAACACCTCTACAACAAAAAGATGAATAATCCAATTAAAAAATGGGCAAAGGACATGAACAGATACTTCACCAAAGACATTCAAGCAGCTAACAGATACATGAGGAAATGCTCAAGATCACTAGCTGCTGTTGTTGTTAGGTGCCATTCAGTCGGTTTTGATTGATAGTGACCCTGGGCAAAACAGAACAAAACACTGCCTGGGCCTGCGCCATACTCAAAATTGTTCCTATGCTTGAGTCTACTGATGTAGCTGGCCACTGTGTCAATGCATCTCGTTGAGATTCGTTTCTTTTTTGCTGACCCTCTACTTTACCAAGCATGTTGTCCTTCTCCAGGGATTGATCCCTCCTGATAACATGTGCAAACTATGTGAGACATTGTCTCGCCATCCTTGTTTCTAAGGAGCATTCTGGCTGTACTTCTTCCAAGACAGATTTGTTCGTTCTTTTGGCAGTCCGTGGTACATTCAATATTCTTCGCCAACACCACAATCCAAAGGCGTTAATTCTTCTTTGGTCTTCCTTATTCTTTGTCCAGCTTTCACATACACATGAGAAAACTGAAACAACCATGGCTTGGGTCAGGTGCACCTTAGTCCTCAAGGTGACATTTTTGCTTTTCAACACTTTAAAGGGGTCTTTTGCAGCAGATTTACCCTATGCACTGCATCTTTTGATTTCTTGACTGCTGCTTCCATGGATGTTGATTGTGGATCCAAATAAAATGATATCCTTGACAACTTCAATCTTTTCTCCATTTTTCATGATGTGGCTTCCTGGTCCAGTTGTGAGGGTTTTTGTTTTCTTTATGTTGAGGTGTAATCCATACTGAAGGCTGTGGTCTTTGATCTTTACCAGTAAGTGCTTCAAGTTCTCTTCACTTTCAGCAAGCAAGGTTGAGTCATCTGCATAAAGCAGGTTGTTAATGAGTCTTCCTCCAATCCTGATGCCCTGTTCTTCTTCATATAGTCCAGCTTCTCAGATTATTTGCTCAGCATACACTAGCCATTAGAGAAGCACAAACCAAAACCACAATGAGATACCATCTCACCCCAACATTACTGGCACAAATAAAAAAAAACAGAAAATAAATGTTGGAGAGGCTGCATGGAGACCGGAACTCTTATGCACTGCTGATGGGAATCCAAAATAGTACAACTATTTTGGAAAATGATATGAAGCTTCCTTAAAGGGCTAGAAATAGAAATACCATATGATCCAGTAATCCCACTCCTAGGAATATATCCTAGAGAAATTAGAATAGGCACACGGACAGACATATGCACACCCATGTTCATTAAAGCATTGTTCGCAATAGCAAAAAGATGGAAACAACCTAGATGCCCATCAACAGGTGAATGGAAAAACGAACTGCGGTACATACACACAATGGAGTATTATGCAACAATAAATAACAACAATGAATCTGTGAAGCATCTCATAACATGGATGAATCTGGAGGGCATTATGCTGAGTGAAATAAGTCAATCACCAAAGGACAAATATTGTATGAGACCACTACTATAAAAACTCATGAAAAGGTTTACCCACAAAAAGAAACAGTCTTTGATGGTTATGAGGGAGGGGAACAGTGGGGATGGAAAAACACTAGACAATAGATAAGTAGTAACTTTGGTGAAGGGTAAGATAGTACACAATACTGGGGAAGCCAGCACAACTTGTCCAAGGCAAGGTCATGGAAGCTGCATAGGCACATCCAAACTCCCTGAGGGACGTAATTACTGGGCTGAGGGCTGTGGGGACCATGGTCTCAGGGAACATCTAGCTCAATTGGCATAACATTGTTTATAAAGAAAACATTCTACATTCTGCTTTGGTGAGTAGCATCTGGAGTCTTAAAAGCTTGTGAGCAGCCACCTAAGATATTCCACTGGTCTCACCCCGTCTGGAGTAAGGGAGAATGAAGATTAGTTCAAAGGGCTAATGGACCTTAAGTGCTACAGCCTCCACCAGACTGAGTCCAGCACAACTAGATAGTGCCCAGCTACCATTTACTATTGCTGTGACAGGGATCACAATAGAGGCTCCCAGACAGAGCTGGAGAAAAATGTAGAACAAAATTCTAACTCACCAAAAAGAAAAAAAAAAAGACCAGATTTACTGGTCTGACAGAGACTGAAGAAACCCCAAGAGTGTGGCCCCCAGACACCCTTTTAGCTCAGTAATGAAGTCACTCCTGAGGTTTACCCTTCACCAAAGATTAGACAGGTCCATAAAACAAAGTGAGACTAAATGGGCACATCAGCCCAGGGGCAAGGGCAAGAAGGCAGGAGGGGACAGGAAAGCTGGTAATAGGGAATCCAAGGTCAAGAAGGGGAGAGTGTTGACATGTCATGGGGTTGGCAACCAACATCACAAAATAGTATGTGTACTTGTTGAATTGTGCCCCCCAAAAATATCTGTCAACTTGGTTAGGTCATGATTCCCAGTGTTGTATGACTGTCTACCATTTTGTCATCTGAAGTGATTTCCCTATGTGTTGTAAATACTATCACTACGATGTAACGAGATGGATTAGTGGCAGTTATATTAATGAGATCTACAGGATTAGTGTCTTGAGCCAATTTCTTTTGAGATATAAAAGAGAGAACTGAGCAGAGAGACATGGGGACCTCATACCACCAAGAAAGCATTGCCAGGGGCAGAGTGTGTCCTTTGGACCTGAGGTTCCTGTGCTGAGATGCTCCCAGATCAAGGGAAGACTGATAACAAGGACCTTCCTCCAGAGCTGATAGAGAAAGAAAGCGTTCCCCTGGAGCCAGCACCCTGAATTCGGACTTCCAGCCTACTTCATTTGAGGGAATAAACTTCTCTTTGTTAAAACCATCCACTTGTGGTATTTCTGTCATAGGAGCACTAGACGACCAAGATAATACTAATTGTTTAATGAGAAGCTAGTTTGTTCTGTAAACCTTCATCTAAATTAAAAAAAAAAAAAAAGTCTGTCTTAATCTAGAAGTTCTGCTGAAACCTGTTCAGCATCTTAACAACACACAAGACTCCACTGACAGACAGGTAGCAGCTGCATATAAGGTACACTGGCCTGGAATCGAACCTGGTTCTCCCACATGGACAGGGAGAATTCTACCACTCAATTACCATTGCTTCCAGCGTAACACACTAGGAAAAAAGGCAACCTATTTCCAAAAAATCAGCCAATGAAAATCCCGTGGAACACAATGGTCTGATCTCATTATGCATGGGGTTGCCCTGAGTTGGAGTGGCCTCCATGGCAGCAACAACAAAAAATTAAACTGAAAATATAGTAAATAAAATGTAGTAAATAAATCTGATCTAGTTCTTTCCAAGTAACAATGAAGTATTTTTTTTCTTTCAAGAATAATTTATTCTTTAGAAATATGTGTTAATATGTCTAGGTTTACCTAAATGACAGCAACAACAGTTAACATTAACATTTGTTGGCCGCTCATTCAAGGCCCCTTGCTAAACACATTTCTACCAATACCTCATTTTATCTTCCAAACCCAGAAGTACTATAATTGTCATTTTATAGCTGAGGAAACCAAAGGCACAGAGGTTAAGTAACTTTTCCCAGGGTACAGAGCTAATTAGTAGCAGAGCTGCATTTTAAATGCAGGCTATATGATTCCAGAGCTCTTTGTTTTAAATATTACACTTACTTTGAAATTTAGATAACCATTTTTTAATAACTTATTTTATTTTTGTTGCTGTTGTTGAGAATATACACAGAACATACACCAATTCAACAATTTCTATATGTACAATTCAGTGACACTGACTACATTCTTTGAGTTGCGCAGCCATTTTCACCCTCCTTTTCTGAGCTGTTCCTCCCCCATTAACATAAGTTCACTGCCCCCTAAGTTTCCTATCTAATCTTTCAAATTGCTGTTGTCAATCTCATCCCATACAGATAGATCTTAAAAGAGCACAATGCTCAAGGAAGACATTTTTTACCCATCAAGCTAAACTATTGTTTGGTTTTAAGAAGACTTTAGGGGATATTTTTGGTTTAAGATTTAAAGATTATCTCAGGGCAATAGTTTCAGAGGTTCATCCAGCCTCCATGGCTCCAGAAAGTCTGGATTCCATGAGAATGAAATCCTGTTCTGCATTTCCCCCTTCTGATCAGGATTATAACCATTTTTTTAAGGGCTGTACATTAGAAATGAGCTATCTTGCTTACACTGGGGAAGAGAAATTGGCTGATTAGAGAATAGAAATAGAAGCAGTTTACTTTTCACAGTAAGCCTTTTACCTTTTGAATTTAATACTAGCTGTACGATATAAAAAAAATTTTTTTTCTTTTTTTTATTTGTATGATATATTTATTATCTAGTTTAAAACTGAAATTTAAATTTTAAAATAATAAAAAAGGGTTATACGGTGTTTTTATTTTGCTCCAACTCAAGGTGAATCTTGGTACTGTAGCTTTGAAGAACATTAAAATTACAGCTGCTAATACTGGGTTTTTTTTTGAATGCCTTGTGGATACTTTAGGGCACCACAGTACAAAGAACAGATTCCTGGCCCAGGTAGACTGAATGCTAATGAAATACGGTGATAAGCATAAGACCTTAAAAATTTTCCAGATTATCCCTAATTATCATTAAAATTGAGATAAACTAAAAAATAATGGACATGATTATCTTAAAGTGCTTTTAGTTCTAACAGTCTCTGAATTTTAATTTCCCTATAGTAAATTTTGGGAGTCTCTGGGTAGTACAAACCGTTAATGCACTCAGCTACTAACTGAAAGATTGGAGGTTCAAGTCCAACCAGAGGTACCTCAGAAAAAAGGCCTAGCAATCTACTGCCAAAAAATCAGCCTCTGAAAACCCTATGGAGCACAGTTCTACTCTGACATATATGAGGTCACCATCAGTCAGAACTGACACCACAATTACTGGAACTGGTAGTAAATTTTAAAAAGGAGTATAGTAACTTTTAATAGATAACATCACTAATTCTTTTGGTATTTCATTACAGTAATATTTTAAAACTATATTATAATTTATGTAAATTTTCCAGAAATAACTCTTTAATCTCTTAACATACATGAACTATATCTGCCAACAATCCATTTAGCTTTGGGTATTTTTTTCTTGCATTTTTGGGGTGTTGAACTTGAGGAAGGACCACCCCAGCAAAAATGGGGCTCTTGGAAAAAATATTCTGCAAGTGAGGTGTCAAGTTGCCTGAAAAGACAAAAAACACACACACACAAAAAACAGGGAACTTAGTCTATAGTCAAAATAATCAAATTGCTATGTGACCTACATTAAATTATTAGAAACTGAGGTAAGAATAACAATTACGAACCTAAATTTTTAAAGCTGAACAAGGAACTAACTGAATATGTCATTAAAAAAAATTGAGATTTTGCCATTAATCTGTTCTAGCATACACCTAACAGAGAATGTAAAACCACCAAATTCATTTTCTTTTCCCAAACTATAAAACATAACATATAATGCTATTAGGAAGAGCACATTCAAATTTTACACATTTCCATGTATTTAAATGGTTTGGGTAGCAGGTGCTCATCAGCAAGTTTCACTCAAAAAAAACTAGACTATTAAAACTGCTTAGCAATCGAAGTATTGCAAAGAAGAAACAAGGCTAGAGATTAGTAGTAAAATAAAAAAAACTATACAAGTGGACAGTCTAAGTTCTAGCACCAGTTTTGCCATCATCAGTTCTATAAAGCTGGGCAAATCTCTTCCCTTTCTGTGCCTGGGTTTCTTCATCTGTAAAATGAGAGAACTGATGCCAAAATCTCTAAAGTTCCTTCTAGCATTAACCTCATAACCAGAACTTTAAAGATTACACACAAAAAAACTATAATACTTTACAGCTCTGAACAGCATCTTAAATCAATATTTATCCAGATTTCACAATTTTTATAGTTGTTCACAGAAATGTCACAGTCCTTCTTAATGATTCTATACTTACATGTTGATGTATAGCTTCCCCACCACACAAAGGGCTCCTTAAGGCCCTCATTCAGAAATATAAGGAAAATAAATCATTGACATGCCATGAGTATGGCTAACCATCACAATGTTTGGGTCACAAAGCAGATAATCAGATAATTAAGCTCTCATCAAATACATCCCCAAATCCCTATCTTTCTAGCAGCTCTGATTTGGATTTACTGTATAAAATCGTTTTAAAAGTAGGTAGGTGTTATTGAAATACTTAGTTATCTGGCTACCCAGTGTGGTTAAAAAAAAAATTATTTTTTTAATTTCTGAGTGAATAACAGATTTTATATCTCCCAGGGTCTTAAAAAAAAAAGCATCTGACTCATCTCTATTATTTTAAAAGCCTCATTTAGAGATGCAAAGATTTATAGAAGCCAAATTTAAAAACAACTTTCAGGCAAATTGAAGTAGGTTCTTATCGTACTATTTTTTTGACCATCAACCACTAACATATGGCATAGCTCTTTGTACTCAGGCAAAGAAAATATTACAAAACCCGTATTTTTTTTTTTTTAATTTGTAAAAACAGAGTTTTCTGCCTTCTTTATCAGCTTAAGGCATCCATCTGCTGCCATCTACCCAACAATGTGCTTCCCTGTTCTTATGAAGAAAAAGCTAAATTTGAAAATCATGCAGAATTGATCTGGCAGTATTTCTTTTAGGCATGTAACAGAATATTTCAGTAATACCTACCTACTTTTAAAACGATTTTATGCAGTAAATCCAAATCAGAGCTGCTAGGAAGATAGGGATTTCCAGTGGCCATCTCAATGATCATGCAGCCCAAAGCCCAGATATCTACAGGTCTGGAATGAATAAGAATAAGTTAGTTTTTTTCATGCAAAGCCTATGTAAAACATCTTTTAAAAACTTTTAAAATAAGATCAAGGCCTAAGAAACAAAAATGTTTAAGTGGTTACCCATTGCTGTCTCACAGGGTTTCCAATGTTGTAATCTTTACAGAAGCAGACTGCCACATCTTTCTCCTGTGGAGCAGCTAGTGGGTTCAAACCACCCACTTTTTGGTTAGCAGCCAAGTGCTTAACCACTGTGCCACCAGGGCTCCTCATTTAAGTGGTATTGTTTATAAATTTTCACTGAAACATCACATCCTATTAAAGAATCTACATTAAATATTATCACATTTTATTAGTAAAATTCAGTAACTTTTACTTAAATTGCATGAGAAGCCCTGTAGCAGTACAGATAAAGTCACTGTAATTCTAAAATTATTACAGATACTTATATAAAGACAGTATAAGTGAGTTATGAATTAGAATAATTAAATACTAAAATCATCTTGCATTTAAAAAATAATAAATAAAAATCCCAAATATTTTATCAGCTACTTTCCTTTATTTATCTTAATCCATTGTGAGTCAGTCATAATCCAAATTTTGTTCAGGTAATCTGTTTTTTAAGAGACAGTTTACATATATATTAAAAAAAAGATAGTTTATATCACTGGGTCTTTTGAATAAATGAAGATAGCGAACCTCTTTAAGATCTATCTATACGGGATCAAAGTGACAACAGGACCTTGAAAGATTAAATAGAAACCATAGGGGGCAGTGAGTTTATGTTAATGAGGGAAGAACAACTCAGAAAGGAAGGGTGAGAATGGTTGCACAAGTTGAAGAATGTAATCAATGTCACTGAATTGTACATGTAGAAACAGTTGAATTGATGTGTATTTTGCTGTGTATATTCTCAAAAATGACAAAAATAATTTTTTAAAATAAAATAGATACCTAACCTCATATTTAGAATAAGCATAAATTGTATACAATATAATGTACAAATCATACAATGATATCTGTTTTTCATTGATCCGACTGATAAAGATTTTAAGATTTGATAACTCCCGTCCACCATCTGTCTGTCAGTTTGTCATACTGCATTGGCTTGCATGTTGCTATGATGCTGGAAACTATGCCACTGGTATTTCAAAAATCAGCAGGGTCACCTCCCTGGTGGACAGGTTTCAGCAGAGCTTCCAGGCTAAGATGGACTGAGAGGCCTGTTGATCTATTTCTGAAAATTAGCCAATGAAAACCCTATGGATTACAACAGAATACTGTCTGATATAGTGCTGGAGGATGAACCTCCTAGGTTGGAAGGCACTCAAAGAACACAGTGGCTGCAACAATGTACTCAAGCATACTAAGGATCACAAAGATGATGCAGGACTGGACATTTTGTTCTGCTGTACAAGGGGTAGCTATAAGTCAAAGCTGACACAAAGGCAACTAACAACAGTCTCTAGATTCTGGGTAGATGGCAGCATGCGTTTTGAATCTCCCCAAATCCCCACACAAAAGCAGAGTAATTGGATGCCAAAACCAAAAATACATGGGCAATATTTAAAACAAAAGTAAGTGACAAGATATCCCCACAAAATACAAGTGGATGAGGACAAAACACTGACAGTCACAAGACTTGCATAATATCAGTGTCTATGCAAAGGGAAGCAACAAGGTATCTTATTGACCTGAGAACAGGAGAGCCCCAAAATAGCCAACAGGTAGTCATTGGAAAAAACAGTAGGTCAATTTAAGAACAGCTGCTGAGTTGGGAGGTTTTGCCAGTAGCAGGTCAGCTAAGGGGTCTCTGGTAAGATACAAATGGGCTGGAGCAGTGTATGCCTCTTATTAACTCTGGAAATTTACCAGCCAGGGCTTCTTTCTAGGACAAGGACTAAGGAGAAACCGCTAAGAAAGGAATCAAACTAGGCAGGATAATGGCAATAAAGAACAGACGGAAAAAAATCAAACCAAACCCACTGCTGTCAAGTCTATTCTGACTCAGAGTGACCCAAGAGGACAGAGTAGAACTGTCCCATAGGGTTTCCAAGGCTGTAAATCTTTATAGAAGCAGACTGTCACATTTTTCTCCTGTGGAGCGGCTGGTGGGTTCAAATCAACAACTTTTTGGCTAGCAGGCAAGTGCTTTACCCATTGTGCCACCAGGGCTCCTAAATGATGAGACGACCCAGATAAAAGTGCATGAGGGGAACAGAGCCAGGATACCTCAGAAAACAAGCTACCTTTTTTTTTTTTTTTTAACACTACACAGAAGTAGAAGCAGGAGTTCTGTGAAGTTAGAAAAGCTATCCTGAAATATGCCTCCTTCTAAAGGTTCAGAGCCCTGGTAGTGCAGTGGTTAAGAGCTCAGGCTGTTAACCAAAAGCTTGTCAGTTCGAATTCACCAGCCGCTCCTTGGAAACCCTATGGGACAGTTCTACTCTGTCCTATAGGGTCACTATGAGTTGGAATTGACTCCATGGCAATGGGTTTTTTTGGTCTAAAAGTTCAGAAAAACTAATTTCACGTAAAAATGGGTAACATTCAAGTACTGAAGTTAAATCCCAGCACTTAAAAAATTATAAGAGAAAAAGAAGTAGAATAACATCCCTACAGACAACAAAAGCCCACCAGAAAGCCATACCCATGAAATAGGACAAAATTGTAATGCCCTATTTCAAAAGGAGCTAACAGACATTAAGAAAATGTTACAAGACCTGAAAGAACAATATAAATCAGAATTAGAGAAATTCATAAATTAGTTGACAAAACTCAATAACAAATTAGAGATAAAAAAATCATTTCGGAAATGAAGACTGAACTAGTAAATATAACAGATAATGTAAGGTGAAAAGGAAGAAACTTGTTAAAATAAAAAAGACATTAACGAGGATATAGAGAAATTGAAATTTTCATCCATTGTGGAGAAACTGAAGCCCTCGTCTAGTACTGGTAGAAATGCAAAATGGTACAGCCACTGTGGAGAACAGTATAGTGGTTCCTCAAAAAGTTAAAAAAAGAACAGCCATATGACCCAGCAATTCCATTCATAGGTATTTGCTCAAAAGAACTGAAAGCAGGGATTCAAAGAGATGCCGGTTCACCAATGTTCATTGCAGCATGTCAGAATTGGGTTTTTTTTCCTCATTTCTTGAATTCAGTTATACACCTTGGTTACTTTATGTTCTATAGGACTCACTGTTTTTATATGACATTGCTGTTTCATATTAGGCTGAAACCATGCTACTTTTTGAGGCACCTAGAAGAGTACAGTTTAAAAATTGTCATCCTCTGCAGTGAGGGTGCCATTTTCCAGAAAATAGGAAACTTGGCACTTCCTATTGCAACACTGGCAGAGTGAGATAAATGATTTACAAATCTCTGCAGAATGCACAGGCTAAAGACATATGGAGGAGGCAACTCTGCCAAGGGTGGGGACACAGCTTAAAGCAAGTCTGGATAGGCCCTGAGAAATTTCTGCATTGGTTTACTGGGGCTATGGCCATTGAGTCCCAGGGGGCAAGCATGGCAGCAGTGGTAGCCAGTGCCACGACCGCCTGCTGGGCCTTTCTCTTACAATACTACTGGAGGTGTCTCTCTTCTCAGCCCCAACCGATGCACAGAAGGCAGAAGGTATCAGTAATAGGGATGACAGATACACCAAGGGAAAAAGATGTCCAGGAAAGGCTAGGCAGAAATCCGAAACACACGTACTTTCCATAAGTGGTATCTTTTAATACTAATTCTGGAGCTCTATACCAGCGTGTGGCCACATAGTCCGTATAAATGTCTCCAGGAGCTGCTAGTGTTCGTGCAAAACCAAAATCACAGAGCTTAGTAATTCCTGACTGGGATACTAAAATATTCTCAGGTTTTATATCTCGATGAATGATCTAAAAAACAAACAGAAGATACAATATATTAAAATGAGTTTCTCTGATCAAAATCAATTAACTGTGTACTTAAAACAGGTGAATTTTATGGTATGTAAATTATACCTCAATAAAGTTGTTAAAAATAGACTGTCCCAAGTGCTAAAAAAGAAAGGAACATGGCGTTATGAGAACCTAAAATGCAGACCTGACCCAGTCACAGAGATTAGGAAGGGAATACCTAGGGGAAATTCCATTTACACTGAGATCTGAGGGATGAGTAGAGGCAAACTAGAGGAAGAGGGGAGGAAAGACCAATTCAGGAAGTGGGCTCACCATGCGCAAAAGTCCTGCGGTAGAAGAAAAAATAAAAAGAAATTTTTTAGAGCATGGTAATTAAGGTGCAGAATTTGTTGATCAGATATATTGGAATTCTGAGATAAAAGGCAAAATAGTTATTGGTTTGAGTTTCCCTTTTGCCAATAGCAACCGAAGTTTTGGAAATCTTTCTTCATCATTCTCCTCTTCTGAAAGGAGCCTGTCCTAATGATTTTGTTGTTAGTTGCCACTGAGTCCATTCCAACTCACAGCAACCCCATGTGATAGCCTTTGAGGTAAACTAAGCTGCTATGGGAGGCAGCATAATAGAAAGAAAAGAGAATGGACCATGAAGAGCTTCTAGTACCCCCTCCAACACTAATTAGTTGTATGGCAATTGCAATATTTATTTATTAATCTAAATGTGTTTCCTTTTTTTTTCTGGTTATTGTGAAAAAACAAACTCTCTTCTCACAATGAAATGGTCAGTTTTTCATTCACATCAAAAGTGCTTAGCTCCTTGTGGATGAAGACAATGGCAGGCCATCCTTGGGAATCTCACATCTCAGAGTTTGTAGTCAGAGCTTGTCTTGATAAGTTTCTTGCCCACATCCTATGCTGTACTACTACACTGAGTGTTTGTGCCACAAAACCTGGCACTTTATCTTCTACACTTTTACTCTCAATTATGTCATCTATTCTCTCAACTATACAAAAACTTTGAAGGTAAAAACTGTTTTCTACTTATTCTGTATCCCCAATATTATTTAGTATATAGTGAGTCTATCCAAACTCTTTGATTACTGTTTTAAGGAAATGTAACGAACTGACAATGTGATGTTTTTTCTCTATAAAAGTATCTATATGTGGTAGGCACTCAATAACATCCCTGACTTGTTATGAGCTATTAATTCAATTCCTTCTTTCAATAAATATTTACTGACAGCCTATTCTATCAAAAGTACTACCTCGGGCAATGAATAAAGCAAAATCCCAGCCCTCATGGAGCTTACAGTCTGATAAGGAAGGCAGAAAATAAGCAAAATGAACAAATACACAAACAAAAGAATTACAGACTGTGAAGGCAATGCGATACAGACTGAAAGGGGTGAAGTCAGCAGGAATGGTGGAATAAGGAACTCCCAAAATATTCTCCTCCATAAAAGCCACAAAAACACTAAGAAAATTTGCCAAAAGTCAACTTTTTCATAACTCTAGAAACTGACCAAAGACTTGCAACAATTCAGTAAGTATTTTAAAAAAAAAGGCTGTATCTCAGGAAGAACAGTGAGCTCTCTCATGTTTTAATTTCCTCTATGCCAATTCCCCTACCCCCGATAGCCTTGAAAACCAGCAATCCTACAATCAGTTAAAACCAGCAATCTAGGAGGCACTGGAGGGAGCAGAATAGGGATGGAGGGCCTCCAAAGTCCCATTCTCAGGTAACTGTCATTACTTAACCTGAAGTCCTCTGAAAAATCCCACTCAAAGCCTTTGGGAGGAGGGAAAACGGAGCTGGAGTGGGTGAAGGGGTCACTTTATAAAACAATTAGCAGCAATTGTTGACACTGCATCTGCTTGAGGCAGCAATAATTGGGCAAATGAGTGACTGACCAAAAAGCTTAAAAAGAAAAGCTAGGGAGTGAGGTCTCCATATGAACTTTGAAAAGCTTTAACATATACCTGGGAATCAAGACAGCCATGTGTATGTGCGGAGATGTGTGCACGCTGAGGAAAGATGTGAGTTAGTCCTAAGCTTACACCTCTGCATGACCTTAAGACTCTGCACAAGCAGGAAGTAAAGGTTAAGGAAAAGTTATAAGCTGCCACCCTGAGTGTGGAAAGCACACCCCAACACACACAAAGAGCTACTCAGCAAATGGTGGGAGATTTATTGGTTTCATAAAGACTTACAGAAATCTCTGTGCAATCATTAGCTGACCACTAAGCAAGCTGTCAAGTTTGTCACACTATGGGGGCTTGCATGTTGCTGTGATGCTAGAAGCTATGCCCTCAGTATTCAAATTCCAGCAGGGTCACCCATGGCAGAGAGATATCAGCTGAACTTCCAGACTAACACAGACTAGGAAGAAGGGCCTGGTGGTCTATTTCTGAAAAGAATTAGCCAACGAAAACTTTATGAACAGCAGCAGAATACTGTCTGACATAGAGCCGGAAAATGAGACCCTCAGGTTGGGAGGCACTTGAAATAAGACAGGAGAAAAGCTGTCTCCTCAAAGTAGAGTCAACCTTAATGACATGGATGGAGTCAAGCCTTTGGGACCTTCATTTGCTGACACGGCAGGACTCAAAATGAGAAGAAACAGTTGCAAACATCCATTAGTAATCAGAACTTGGACTGCATGAAGTATGAATCTAGGAAAACTGGAAGTCATCAAAAATTAAATGGAACACATAAACGTAAATATCCCAGGCATTAGTGAGCTGAAAAGGACTGGTATGGACCACCATATGATCTACTATGCCACGAATGACAACTTGAGGAGGAATGGCATTGCATTCATCGTCGAAAAGAACATTTCAAGATCTGTCCTCTCAGTGATAGGATAATACCCATATGCCTACAAGGATGACCAATTAATGACTACTATTCAAATTTACACACCAACCACTAAGGCCAAAGATGAAGAAATTGAAGATTTTTACCAATTTCTGCAGTCTGAAATTGATCAAACATGCAATCAGGATGCATTGATAATTGCTGGTGACTGGAATGTGAAAGCTGGAAACAAAGAAGAAGGATCCGTAGTTGGAAAACATGGCCTTGGTGTTAGAAACTACACTGGCAATCACATGATAGAATTTTGCAACACCAATGACTTCTTCATTGTAAATACCTTTTTTCAACAACATAAACAGCAACTATACACGTGGATCTCACCAGAAAGAATACACAGGAATCAAACTGACTGTATCTGTGGAAAGAGACAATGGAAAAGTTCAATATCATCAGGCAGAATGAGGCCAGGGGCCAACTGTAGAACAGATCATCTATTGCTCATATGCAAGTTCAAGTTGATGGTGAAGAAAATTAGAACAAGTCTAGGAGAGCCAAAGTACAACTTTAAGTATATCCCACCTGAATTTAGAGACCATCTCAAGAATAGATATGACATGTTGAACACTAATGACCACAGACCAGAGGAGGTGCGGAATGACATCGAGGACATCATACATGAAGAAAGCAAGAGGTCAGTAAAAAGACAGGAAAGAAAGAAAAGGCCAAAATGGATGTCAAAAGACACTCTGAAACTTGCTCTTGAACATCGAGTAGCCAAAGCGAATGGAAGAAATGATGAAGTAGAAGAGCTGAACAGAACACTTCAAAGGGTGGCTCAAGAAGACAAAGTATTATAATGACATGTGCTAAAACCCAGAATTAGAAAACCAAAAGAGAAGAACATGCTCAGCATTTCTCAAGTTAAAATAACTGGAGAAAAAATTTAAGCCTCAAGTTGCAATACTGAAGGATTCTCAGGGAAAATATTAAACAACAAAGGAAGCATAAAAAGAAGATGAAAGTCACTATTACAAAAAGAATTGGTTGATGTTCAACCATTTCAGGAGGCGGCATGTGATCAGGAACCAATGGTACTGAGGGAAGAGGTCCAAGCTGCACCGATGGCATTGATGAAAAACAAGGCTCCAGGAATTGATGGAATACCAACTGAGATGATTCGACAAACGGATGCAGTGCTGGAAGTGCTCACTCGTTTATGCCAAGAAATTTGGAAGACAGCTACCTGGCCAACTGACTGGAAAAGATCCAAATTTATGCCTATTCCTAAGAAAGGTGATCCAACCAAATGTGGAAATTATTGAACAATATCATTAACGTCACACACAAGTGAAATTTTGCTGAAGATCATTCAAAAGCAGCTGGAGCAGTACATTGACAGGGAACTGCCAGAAATTCAACCCGGATTCAGAAGAGGATGTGGAATGAGGCATATCGCTGCTGCTGTCAGATGGACTCTGGCTGAAAGCAAAGAATACCAGAAAGATGTTCACCTTTGTTTTATTGACCATACTAAGGCATTAGACTGTGTGGATCATAACAAATTAATGGATAGCACTGTGAAGAAAAGGAATTCCAAAACACTTAATTGTGCTCATGAGGAATCTATACATAGACCAAGAGGCAGTCGTTGGAATGCGAAGATACTGCGTGGTTTAAAGTCAGGAAAGGTGTGCATCAGGGTTGTACCTTTTATACTTATTCAATCTGTACACTGAGCAAGTAACCCGAAAAACTGGACTATATCATGAAGAATGTGGCAACAGTATTGGAGGAAGACTCATTAACAACCTGTGTCATGCAGATTGTTTTCCATTTTACACTTCTACCAGCAATGGATGAGTGTTCCAATTTCTCCACTTCCTCACCAACACCTCTTCATTATTTTTATTATATCTACATATTGGGTCTTTCTTTCCACAGATGTAGTCAATTTGATTTCTGCATGTTCCATCTGGCAAGGTCCATGTGTATAGTCGCTGTTTATGTTGGTTAAAGAAGGTATTTGCAATGAAGAAGTTGTCGGTCTTGCAAAATTCTATCATTCAATCTCCAGCATTGTTTCTACCACCAACGCCATATTTTCCAACTACTGATCTTCTTGTTTCCAACTTTCGCATTCCAATCGCCAGTAATTATCAATGCATCTTGAGTGCACGTTCCATCAATTTCAGACTGCAGCAGCTGACAAAAATCTTCTATTTCATCATCTTTGGCCCTAGCGGTTGGTCCATAAATTTGAATAATAGTCGTATTAACTGGTCTTCCTTGTAGGGGTATGGATACTCTCCTATCACTGAAAGCGTTGTACTTCAGGATAGATCTTGAAACATTCTTTTTGATGATGAACGCAACACCATTCCTCTTCAAGTTGTCATTCCCAGCATAGTAGACTAAATGATTGTCCCATTCAAAATGGCCAATACCAGTCCATTTCAGCTCACTAATGCCTAGAATATCGATGTTTATGCATTCCATTTCATTTTGATGATTTCCAGGTTTCCTAGATTCATACTTCGTACATCCCAGGTTCTGATTATTAACGGATGTTTGCAGTTGTTTCTTCTCATTTTTAGTCATGCCACATCAGAGAATGAAGGTCCTGAAAGCTTTACTCCATCAACGTCATTAAGGTCGACTCTACTTTGAAGAGGCAGCTCTTCCCCAGTCATCTTTTGAGTGCCTTCCAACCAGGGGCTCATCTTCCAGCACGATATCAGACAATGTTCTGCTGCTATTCATAAGGTTTTCACTGGCTAATGCTTTTCAGAAATAGACTGCTGGCTCCTTCTTCCTAGTCTGTCTTAGTCTGGAAGCTCAGCTGAAACCTGTCCTCCATGGGTAACCCTGCTGGTATCTGAATACTGGTCGCATAGCTTCCAGCATCACAGCAACACGCAAGCCCCACAGTACGACAAACTGACAGACATGTGGGCAGGGGTGAAATACAAGAAACTGGACTATATGAAGAAGAACAGAGCATCAGGATTGGAGGAAGACTCATTAACAACCTGCTTTACGCAGATGACACAACCTTGCTTGCTGGAACTGAAGAGGGCTTGGAACACTTACTAATGAAGATCAAAGACCACAGCCTTCAGTATGGATTGCACCTCAACATAAAGAAAACAAAAATTCTCACAACTGGACCAATGAGCACCATCACGATAAACAGAGAAAAGACTGAAGTTGTCAAGGATTTCATTTTACTTGGATCCACAATCAACAGCCATGGAAGCAGCAGTCAAGAAATCAAAAGATGCATTGCATTGGGTAAATCTGGTGCAAAGGACCTCTTTAAAGTGTTGAAGAGCAAAGATGTCACCTCGAAGACTAAGGTGCGCCTGACCCAAGCCATAGTATTTTCAATCGGATCATATGCATGTGAAAGCTGGACAGTGAATAAGGAAGACCGAAGAAGAATTGATGCCTCTGAATTGTGGCATTGTTGAAGAATATTGAATATACCATGGACTGCCAAAAGAATGATAAAATCTGTCTTGGAAGAAGTACATCTAGAATGCTCCTTATAAGCAAAGATGGCGAGGCTGCATCTTACATACTTTGGACATGTTGTCAGGAGGGATCAGTCCCTGGAGAAGGACATCACGCTTGGCAGAGTACATGGTCAGCGGAAAAGAGGAAGACCCTCAATGAGGTGGACTGACACAGTGGCTGCAACAATAAGCTCAAGCATAACAATTGTAAGGATGGCTCAGGACCATGCAGTGTTTCATTCTGTTGTGCACAGGGTGGCTATGAGTCGGAACCAACTCAACGGCCCCTAACAACATGTATGGGGTGTGAAATGGTATCTCATTGTGGGTTTGATTTGCATTTCTCTGATGGCTGGTATTTTTGAGCATCATTTCATGTGCTTACCAGCCATTTGCGTATCTTCTTTGGAGAAACATCTATTCAGATCTGCTGCCCCTTTTTAATTGCATTGTCTTTTTATTGTTAGTTTTAAGAATTCTTTATATATTCTGGATGCTAGATCATTACCAGGCATATGATTTGCAAATATTTTCTCCCATTCTGTGGGATGCCTTTTCACTTTCTTTATAGTGTCCTTTGACACACGAATGTTTTTAACTCTGATGAAGTCCAAATTATCTATTTTTTGTTTGATTGCTTATGCTTTTAATGTCATATCTAAAAAATCATCACCTAATCCAAGGTCACCTATGTTTCCTACTAAGAGTTTTATAGTTTTAGCTCCTCCATTTAGGTCTTTGAGACATTTTGACTTAATTTTTGTATGCTGTATAAACAATCAGACTTTGCATTCAACCGATGAGTTTGATTCTCCTTTATTGTGCAGTAGAATGCTGCAGAGCTATATAAACCTCTATATTACAATCTGATTTATAATATACTTAGCTATTTGGAAAATTCTCTGACTCCAAATGTGTTGATCAATCCAAATCAATTTATTATCAATTCTGTTCCCCACTGTTCCACTTCTGTTCTGATACCAGCTGCTCATACAGCACTTCTTCCTCTGACCCTAACCATTTGGAGCTAGGTCAGATCTCTTAAAAGGCACAGTCCTCCAGATTGTCAAGTCTGCCCAAGACCTCAGACACCAGCCACAAGCTTGAGAGTATCCATGATACCCTCACTTCTGGCCTGCTGGTTACCAATTCAGGGTTTTCCCACTCCCTTTCAGGATGAAAGCGATAAGCTCAGGGGTCTCCAGCCTACCCCCACTTCTGACCTGCTGACTCCCACTACTCCTCAGGTTCGATAATTGGCTAGAACTCACAGAACTCATGGAAAACACTACATTTATGATTACAGTTTTATTACAGCAAGAGGATACAATGAAGAGACATATAGGGTGAGATCTGGGAGGATTCCCAACACAGAATTTCCATGCCCCAAAGACATGCTACCCTCCCATGTGCACCAATGTCTATCACCAACCAGGCAGCCCAAGGAGCTTCAATGTCCAGAGCGTTTATTGGGGAGGGGGGGCCTCATGTAATTGAAACTCCAGGATCTTTCTCACCCCTCCCACCCCGTCAGTCCATTTCATAAGGTTGGTATTATGTGGTGGGTCTTTCTGGCATAGTCAGTGCCTACCCAACATGTTGTTGTTCTTGCTGCTAAGTGCCATCGAGTTGGCTTCAACTCATAGCAACCCTATGTACAACAAAACAAAACACAGCCCAGTCCTGTGCCATGCTCACAATCATTGTTATGCTTAAGCCCATTGTTGCAGCCACTGTGTCAATCCATCTCATTGAGGGTCTTCCTCTTTTTCGATGACCCTCTGCTTTACCAAGCATGTCTTTCTCCAAGGATTGATGCCTCCTAACAAAATGTCTGAACTATATAAGACGTAGTCTCGCCATCTTTGCTTCTAAGGAGCATTTTGGTTATACTTCTTCCGGAACAGATTTTTTTGTTCTTTTTGCAGTACATAGTATGTTCAATATTCTTCTCCAACACCCCAATTTAAAGGCGTCAATTCTTTGGTCTTCTATATTCATTGCCCAGCTTTCACATGCATAGGAGGCAATTGAAAACACCATGGTTTGGGTCAGGCGTACCTTAGTCTTCAACGTGACATCTTTGCTTTTCAACACTTTAAAAAGGTCTTTTGCAGTAGATTTACCCAATCCAATGTGTTTTTTGATTTCTTGACTGCTGCTTCCATGGGTGTTGATTGAGAACCCAAGTAAAGTGAAATCGTTGACAGCTTCAACATGAGTCCTCACCAAAGACACTTCGATCATTGGAGAAAGTCTAAGGCTTTAGGGGTTCTCTCTCAGGGACCAAGGGAATTCTTTGGGTAAAGTTAATTCCACAACAGCCCAATGTGCTTGGATTTAAATACCCATGAAATAAGAGAGTTCAAATCTCCACAACCTCCAACAGCCCAAACAGGCTGGGTTCTAAATCACTGAGAGCTTCAATTTGCTCAATTTTCCAATCTGATGTTATAAAATTAGATGCTAATGCACTATATGAAAAGATAACCCTAACAATCAAGTGGAAAGTGTGTTGTTGTTGTTAGTGGCTGTTATGGATTGAATTGTGTCCCCCAAAAATGTGTGTCAACAGGATAGGCCATGATTCCCAGTATTGCATGACAGTCCACCATTTTGTCATCTGATGTGATTTTCCTATGCGTTGTAAATCCTACCTCTGTGATATTAATGAGACAAGATTAGAGGCGGTTATGGTAATAAGGCAGAACTCAATCACAAGATTAGGTTGTCTCTTGAGTCAATCTCTTTTTAGATATATAAGAGAGATGCAAGCAGAGAAACAGGGAGCCTCATGCCACCAAGAAAGCAGCTCTGGGAGCAGGGCACGTCCTTTGGACCCAGGGTTCCTGCACTGAGATGCTTCTAGACCCAAGGTAAGATTGATGACAAGGACCTTCCCCCAGAATAGACAGAGACAGAAAGCCTTCCCCTAAAGCTGGCACCCTGAATTAGGACTTCTAGCCTCCTAAACTGTGACAGAATAAATTTCTGTTTTTTATGGCAGCACTAGATAACAGACAAAGCTTCTTCTGGTACTGAATAGTACTTTACTTCACAAATTTTTATTAAAAAGGATGTGAGATATCATGTCAGACAATATCTCAGATGTTTCATAGTTAAATATCAATCATCTGCTTGAAATTTGGAGCTATTAGGATGAAGCAGTTTATTTTCTTAATATTTTGGCAACATGAAAATAATCTTAAATTATTAAAGCCCCAACCCAGATGTCCAGGTAATAAGTATAATAATATTTAATGAACCACAACATTCATGGCTGTCTTAATTCTCCAAGGTAACTAAAATACTCTGTAAGGTTAGTGGAGAGAGAGGGATAATTTTGCTCCAGGTGCTAAACAAGACCAAGAGAATAAAAGACTATGACTGTTTCTATCTAGGCCTCCTTCTCTGCTGCTCTCACCTCTCCCACACACAGATACTCTTCCACACTTGGTGATGAGTACCACTTTTTACTTTTCCCTCTATTCCTTGAAGAGTGATCTAGCCTTACCTCTTCAACCACAGACTCTGAGAAGAAAATCCCCTAATCTGTATATCTAGTTCCACCAATTTCCTAAGGTCAAATTACATAATTGGTTAATCACTATTTTTACTTAGATTTCCCTACTATCTCTTAAAGTATATTAATATATCTAAAAACAATTCTCTCTCCTAAAATCAGTTTCTGCCAATAGCACAATTCTCCTGCTCTCAAATTAAAAATCCTGTAGTTACCTTTGATTTCTTCCCCTTTTTTCCCCATCCCTCTCACATCTAATTCCCCAATCCTGTCATTTCTCGTTTTGTTGAAATCTCTATCTTCTCCCCCTGCCATCCTTCCTCTCCTTCCCATTGCCACTATCCAAGTTCAAGCCCTTGCCACCTCATATCTGGACTATTACAACAGTTTCTCACCTAATCTCTCTGGGTCTCTATCCACATCTATTCTCTAATCTTGTTAAAGTAAGTTTAGGTTTTGTTTTTATCCTGTTACTGTCAAACTCAAAAGCCTTCAATGGTTCCTCAGCATCCTCACCATAAAGTTCTAACTCCTCAGGATGAATTTAAGGCTCTGGAAAATCTATCCCCAGGGCACCTGTGCCACCTGATCTCTGTTAAGTTGATCATCACCACTCTCCAAAGAGCTCTGCTCAGATCTACCTCTATTTTCACAGAGGCACCCAATCTGAATGCATTTCCTCTTTTATTCTAATAAAATTCTGGCTACATTTCAAGATTCTACTAACTTTAGTTTTACCTCTTACTTGAAGTCTTCTAATAGTCTGGCTAAGTCGAGCATCATTTTAGTCTACTACAGACAAGGTTCTGGAGGGATACAAATACAAATATTCCTAACTCCTTTCCAGCACTACTTATTGAGCACTTAAAATGTGTCTGACACAGTGCTAAGCACTTTATACCTAGCACCTAATGGATCTTTACAACAAATCTGAGGTAGTATATTATGCTCATTTTGCACAAAAGGAAAATGAGGCTCAGAGAGGTTAGATAATTTTCCAAAGGTCACAGAATAACAGGGCTGCTGCCTTTGGCTGTGCAAGTTGTATACTGCACAAGTTGTATACTGCACAAGTTGTGTGGTCATCCATAACATCTCTGGTGGTGGAAACTCCAGACAGTCTGATTCTAATTACCACATTATACTGTCTTCCCATGGATTCGGCTGGCAGGTAGATTACAATCTGAATTCCAGTTGTTATCACAATCATATTTTTCAAGGCCACAAAATGAGACACACTGCTACAAAGACAGAAGGTTAAACATTAAGCTTTCTGAAAAGTCTGGAATATATATTTGCTATGCCTACGTTGGAAACCCTGGTGGCGTAGTAGTTAAGTGCTACAGCTGCTAACCAAAAGGTCAGCAGTTTGAATCCACCAGCTGCTCTTTGGAAACCCTATGGGGCAGTTCTACTGCCCCATAGGGTCGCTATGAGTTGGAACTGACTCAACAGCAACAAGCTTGATGGGCTTGTGCCTATTTTAGTGTCCCCAAAACCAGCGCCATCGAGTCGATTCCAACTCATAGTGACCCTATAGGACAGAGTAGAACTGCCCCATAGAGTTTCCAAGGATCCCAGGGTGACACAAATGGTTAAGCACTTAACTACTGTCTTAGTCATCTAGTGCTGCTGTAACAGAAATACCACAAGTGAATGGCTTTAACAAAGAGAAATTTATTCTCTCACAGTCCAGTAGGCTACAAGTTTAAATTCAGAGCGTCAGCTCCAGGGGAAGGCTTTCTCTGCCAACTCTAGGGGAAGTTCCATGTCATCAATCTTCCCTTGGTCTAGGAGCCTCTCTGCGCAGGAACCTCAGGTCCAAAGGACAGACTCTGCTCCCCACACTGCTTTCTTGGTGGTATGAGATCCCCCTGTGTCTTCGCTGGCCTCTCTCTTTTATATCTCAAAAGAGATTGGCTTAAGACACAACCCAATCTTGTAGATCTCATCAACATTAACTGCCGCTAATCCATCTCATTAACATCATAGTGACGGGATTTACAACACAAAGGAAAATCACAAAATGGTAGACAATCACACAATACTACAGGTATTTTGGGGGGACACAAGTCAATCCATGACAACTACTAACCACAAATTAGGCAGTATGAACTCACCCAGAGGCATCTGGGAAGAAAGGCCTGGTGATCTGCTTCCGCAAGGTCACAGCCTTAAAAACCCTATGGAGAGCAGTTCTACTCTGCAACACATGGGGTCGCCATGAATCAGAATTAACTCCACGGCAGTCAGTGATGGTGATGTCTATATCACTTACTAGTAAAATTATTTTAGAGGCTTTTAGGCTTTTACTATTGAGCTATTTCCTGAATATATATTTAATATTCCAGAAAGCAGAGCTCCTTAAAAACAAAAAAAAGCTATAATAATAATTTAAAAAAGGCATAGCTCTATAATATCCTGCTGAGCTAAACACTAGGCAATGCTAAAGGCAACACTAAAAATCAGAATAGTTGCTATTTTCTTTTTTTTTGGTTTTTCACAGGTAAAGCTATAAGGTCCTACATATTTCAGTCACTTTATTTTTCCTTTCTTCCCCTAAGGTATCCACAGCTACTTGTCATTCCCATGGCCTAGTTTCTAGTTCCTACCTCCAAAATTTCCTTCATTTGATCAAGTCTCCATCAAATCATGGCCCTTTCAACATCTTCGCGTACTTTTTCTAGTAAAAGCTGCCCAATTGGCTGTTGATTCCTCTAGTCCTAACTACTGATACCTCCATCCGGCATCCCATACTTGGTCTGCCCTACAATTACAATTTTTGTGTGTTCAATAAATGCTCTTTGACTATGTAACTAAATTGTAAGATCGCAAATGGGAAGACCACTTTCATATATTTGTATCTTACGTCCCACCTCCATTTTAAAATGTCAATTAATATTACACAGAAAAATAATTTCAACAACCCTCATAAAAACAGAACATTGTTTAAATGACACAATTCATAGTCATCCTACATTTTGGCTTACTTTGAAGCACTTACATTATTACTGTGAAGATATTCGATTGCTCGAAGAATCTGGAAGAGGTATTTTCTAAGTCTTCTACTCTCTAGTCCGTGACAATAATGTTGCAACTCATCTAATACTGTGTGGTCAATAAATTCAAATACCAAATGAATTTTCTTTTTCTGTTTAAAAACTTCAATCAGATTGACCAAGTTTTCATGACGAAATTGCTATTAATGAAAGAAACACATTTTTAATAAATTATTTCATGCACAATAATTTGAACATACCACACCTACATAATTTTTAGAATACCCTCAGCTTCTTTTCCTTCATGCATTTCAACCAAAATTTCTCAGATGATTTGCTTACATTCCTATTTCATGGAAATTTTAATCCATTTCATGATCAGTATTTATAGAACAAAGTGAGATGCACTGCCTTACCTCAAATTGGCATTTGATTGCTTACGAAAATACTTATATTAATACTTAATATTAAATTGTTTATCTAAATACTTTAGAGTACTGTAATGCAACCTGGTATGCTGCTAAGAGATATACTGCTATCCTTTAACTTGTTTGTGATTAAATTTAACACCTGAAATTTAAAAGGTCCTTATGTTTTCAAGTGAACATGGATTTCAACAGCACTGAGTATTTGACTTGAATTTATAGAAAGCAATTATTTTGATTTTGGCCCCAAACTCTAGAGAGTAAACCACAAGTTTTAGGTGGACATCATAAACTTATCAAACTGAAACAGAAGAGTATTAAAACGGCTAGAAACTCTTGATATCTCTTCAGATGTGTGAAAGACCAATTTGTAGTCACAGTAATTTTACATAAATATACATTTATCTGTGGGTAAAATTCTACTCATTGTCTGTACTATTCTAACAAACAACACTTTTTTAGAATGGTGGCAATCATTGAAATTGACATAACTTCGAGATGTCAAAAATAGCCATGTGTCAGCTTAGAAAACAAATGAAGTTTAATATTTTATGATGCTTATTCTATTTTTCCTGGTGGCAGAGTGGTTAAGAGCTCAGCTGCTAACGAAAAGGTCGGCGGTTTGAATCCACCAGCCACTCCTTGGAAACCCTATGGGGTAGTTTTACTCTGTCTGGTAGGGTCACTATGAGTTGGAATCAACTTGATGGCAATGGTTGGTTTTTGGTTTATTTTGTTTTTCAATATACTGACAATTATAATTAATTCTTAAGTATTTTTTCAAATTATCAAAAATATTTATTCATTTGGCTAAAAAGTAAGGGGTATACATAATGTTGGTTTCATAGAAAACTGTATTTTTATTTAAAAAAAAAAACTTGCCTTTATTCCAATGGCACAATGTCAGCTTTCCCAATTCTCTGTACTAATATAGACACTAAACTTCTTAAGATGACTAACAAAAAAACATGCCAAAATACAATGCCAGATTTCTTTCCTTCATTTGATCTCAATTTCCTAGGTTGGCAAGATGCCAGAGTACTGCAGTGACAACATGCTGACAGCAGGAAAAAGAACTGCCTACCTTTGGACACTATAATATTAATCCTTCATCTAAGGAAAATTACTGGTTACCTATCTGGTCTTTATTTTTAAAGGCAAAGACAAAGCGGAGAAGGGTTAATATGAGTTCATAAACTAGGGGAGATTACTCAGGGATGAGAAGGCAGGTACTTTCTCAGACAAACAAGGAAAGCCCTGGAAATGCTCCACTACTCCTTTTAAAGTTGTTTAATTTTGTTTTTCTCCATTACCGGATAACTTTTTTACAGATATTTTCACTAGTTACTCTAACTATAATTTATTTAATAAAATTTTAACAGAGATAAAAACTTAACACAAACTAAGTCATTATGGAGATCTTTCTAGATTAAGAATGTTAACTAGTCCAAGAAATCTCTCTAGTGGAGTTAGAACATGCCAAAATTAAAAATTCTACATTAAGGCAATGAAAACAGTTAAGTTGTCTCAAAATAATTTTACATAATAGTTATACAGTAGAACCTGTGAAAGCCAGAACCTATGTAAGGTAGAAACCTGTCAGAGAAAGAAAACAAATATTTTCCATTGAACAGGGAACAACAGAACAGTGGTGATTGCACCCTGTCAGAGGCAGGAAACTTGGGAGACCTGAAAAAACAAGGCAGTCCCGTGGAGTTCCAGCTCTCACAGGTTTCACTGTAATAGTAAATTGCATTTTCATCTCTGTGTTTTTACCACATATTGGTTATTTTTACAAAATGATTAAGTAGAGAAAAATAATCAACTGAAGTGCAATAGAGTTAAAGAAAGAACTAGAGATAGTCTCTGGGAAAAGGTCTTCTAATTACATTTTCACTTATGGTGCACAGAGTTCTCTTGAGGGCAGGGACTATCTCTTACATCTTTATAGTCCCAGAATCTAGCACAATGCCTTGCACAAAGCAGTCATTTTTATTCAATATTCATTATACTAGAATATTTCTGAGTAATTATTTCACAACACTTGGCATAGCTTTTGTTAAGTTATACACAAGCACATGCATCTTTTATCACTATAAAATTACAAAATGTTAGATAATAAACGGAGTATCACACTTGTTTTTCAGTTAATGTCTTAGCACATGTGTTAACTGAAATATTCTTGTAAACAATTTTTTTTATTTTCTAACAATTTCTCTTATGATTTATAGAACAATTAAGCAAAAGAAGCAAACCTTTAGAAACTTTATTTCTCTCGTTGCGATTTTGTTGACAGATTTTTCTGGTTTCTCATAAAATATCTTAATGGCCACTATCTGCCCAGTAACCTTATGTTTACACTTCATGACTGTTCCATAACTTCCCTCTCCCACTTTTCCAAGGGTTTCATACATCTCCATTTTAAAGTCTGGCTTCTACTTCCTCAGAGAAATAAAGGAAAAAAAAATGTTAAACGTTTATAGTTTTATTTATTCAAGCTGGATAATGCATTTCCAAAATAAACCCATACTTTCAAATACAGAAACATAGAAAAAATCACGAATCTTTTCCACAGAATCTGTCTTTGAGCACTCCGCCAGCCCGCCAATGAAGTGTTCCTATGGGGCTCCTGCCCTTACCAGAACTTATGGCTCGGCTGCCTCGGTTATTCCCATTAACACTGAGGTTCCCTTACTACGTGTCACCCATCTATGAAGTGTGTAGTCCCAACACTTCCTGTCATTCCTTCGTCAAATATTAGGTCCCCGCACCACTGCAGCTCCCACACATCAGGCCCGGGACTGAGGAAAGCATAAGTCCCGCCCGCTCCTCAAATCCGACGTCTAAGGTCCTGGACCGGAGTCGCGCCCCTCACCCCGCTGTCGAGTTAGTCCGGGCAGCCACCGCCGCCTCAGCCCATTCTGCAGTCCTGTCAGCCTAGCTCCGCGCAGTCCCAGCCGGGCAACGGGACACGGACCCGCCTCTGCCAGCCAACCCCGCCAGCTCGCAGCCGCCCGCTACCATGGCAACGCAGCGACAACACTCTGCCCCTAGTGCGCAAGACCGGATTATCGGCCGGGTCCGACCCGGAAGGAAAGTGAGAAAAAGCGGAAAGGGCTCCTGGAGCGCGCTAAAATGGAAGCTTGCTTGGGGATCCGTTGGGGTCTTGGTGGGTTTGGCTTCGCTCAAACTCGGGGCCTCCTCACAAGGTTAGTTTTGAGCGGGATGGGAAGCATCCACATTTTGACAGCAGCATGAGTGTGTGGCATGCGTCGCGGACGCCACCAGGCTGGAGAACACCCGCCGCTAAAAGAATGGCTGTTGTCATTAAGCTGTGATAGTTTGTAAAGCGAGACTTCCAAGAAAGTCTTGTGTGGTTTTTGTTTTTTAAGTTACTTAGTACAATACTATTCCATGGACCTGAGTTTGACCTCAGGTGTTGACATTCATCCTTAAACGGGTATATCATCAAGAATATTTCGTGAACACCTCTCTTTAAAATTTCTTCCAACTCCTAGTAATCCTTTTTAAAAAAGTCCCTCACTACATGTTAAAATAGCCCCTTGGGGAAAAGACCCTGAAGAAAGTAATTCAAAGGATTTTACCACACACAGGGAGTGACATGCAATAGCACAGAGAAAAAGGGGCCAGTGTTTAATTGCTTAAGGACTGGACATAGGGTTCAACTGTAGTGACAGCTTAAAAATGAATAACTAGAGTAATGCCGAACAAGTACCTAGGAAGTACTGCCTTTCTCGGGGTTTTAGTTTCTTCTGTAAAATGAGATAAGTGTATAAGGTCAAATCCCACCATGCTTCCTCTAAATAAATTATTATCTAATATTGTTATCTAATAAATCTAGCCCAGTGCTTCCCACCCCAACATGGACATTAAAATCACACCTGGATAGCTTTTAAGAAGTCCTCACTCCCAGAAATTCTGATTCACTTGGGATGGGGTAAAGGAGAAAACCCTGGTGGTGCAGTGGTTAGGTGCTATGGCTGCTAACCAAAGAGACCCTAGTTCAAATCCACCAGGCGCTCCTTGGAAACTCTATGGGGCAGTTCTACTCTGTCCTATAGGGTCGCTATGAGTCGGAATCGACTCGACGGCACTGGGTTTGGGGTAAAGGAATTGGTATTTTAAAAGTTCCTCCAAGTGTTTCTAATATGCTGCTACGGTTTAGAGCTTCTGAGTGGGGAGAGTGAGGAGGAATGATCCTGGTTTTCCTTTTCATTAGCAAAATATTCAGAGTCGTCTTTCCTTTTGAAAAGTTACTCAACAATGTTTAAAAATCCTTGTAATCTATGAGTGTCAAAGTTAATCTTTGCCCAGACTTGCTGTAAGCATATTTATTTAACATTTATTGTGGGTTAAATATTTGTAAAGAACAGAACATGAATCAGACTGGTCTCTGCCCTCAGTGAGCTCACAATCTAGAGCCACAGAATTGTTCAAAACAAAAAAACCAAAACCATTGCCGTCGAGTCAATTCCATACTGCCGACCTTTTTGGTTAGCAGCTGTAGCTCTTAACCACTACTCCTGCCAGGGTTTCCACAGAATTGATAAGACTATACAATTTCAGAAACCCTGGCAGCAGTAATGGTTAAGTACTACAGCTGCCAACCAAGAGGTCGGCAGTTCGAAACCACGAGGCACTCCTTGGAAACCCTACAGGGCAGTTCTACTCTGCCCTATATGGTCACTATGAGTTGGAATGACTCGATGGCAATGGGTTTTATACAGTTTTAGCTTGAAATTATTCATTTTACAAATAGGCTGTGGCAGGCTTGGAGACCTGAACAGCCAATGATTCTTCCTTATACATCGCTCTAAGACTATGAAGATCCTTGACAGAATTTGTCAAAAATGTTACTTCATTTTGGAAAACCATGTACAATTAAAATTGCTAGATAAATTACATCACAGGGTTTTTAAAAAGTAACTCTTTAACCTTTTTTCTTTAGCATTTCACTGCGTGGTACCCTATACCGTCTGTTTTACTCCCTAGCTGTGGAGAATATGGTAGGAAGGCAAAAAAAATCAGCTTTTGACTTAGAGAATCACATTTGTGATTGAATAGCAGGACCTATCAAGAGTTAGGCCTAGCTAGCTTGATCACCAAGGCTGTTACTAAAAGCTAACGATAGAATTCAGGATTTGAAAAAAGGGAGGTACCAGTAAAGCTAACCCTTCCTGGTTTCTTGGAAATACAGGCAAGCTGAAGAAAGACTGATACAATGCAAAGAAATTTCCCTGCCTTGAGCTGAAGAATTTGTCAAGTAAATATGAAAAATTGCTGAGAGTCATCCTGAGCAACAAAGACCTGGAGTCAGTTAAAGACTATAGCTGGAGGAAACTCAGTGAAGAGAAAATGGCACAGGATGGACACTTCTTGCTCATTTGGGCCTTGCTTGGCTAGTGTAGAAAACCAGAAATGAGTTCTCTCAGGCTAGATATATAAATAAGTCCCACCCATGTCAGCACATCTCCCGCAGATCTGAATCGTATTTGTAGGTTTCTTTAACAACAGATCACCTGTCGCACCCTCGCAGTTCTTGACAAATACGATTCCCTACCGTAGCCCAACCCATGGATTCTTAACACAAGTCCTCAAATGAGAGAACCATACAGGAAAAACAAAACTTTTAATTCCGTGCTTATTTTAAACAACAACAACAAAAAAGCCGTGGACAATCTGTACACCGTTTTTTAATCTTTGCCCAGAATTTCCAATCCTGAAAACTCCACTGCAAAAGAAAGAGGCTATTTGATGACCTAAGGAAGAATTTCGGGGGATTTTGTTTCGTGTGGGCCTCAGCATTTAATGCTGCGCTTATTAAAAGATCGAGAAAGTCCCTACACTACTACTTTGCCTTAAGAGCCAGACTGATTAACCACTGAAACAACGAGAGGGAATTTTATGTCCAAATTATTTTGGGCTCCATTTTAAAGATTTAGAAAGACAAACCTGCTTCCGGCATGACCTCATCGATAATGTAGTCCCTGTACGTGAGACAGACTGATACAGGTGTACCCCACCCTAATACCCATAAACTTGGGTACCCGCATCATAGAGCTGGCTGAGACTGATTCAGGCGGCGGTCCCACGTGATCCATTCTAATCGCGTCATAGGGACGCGTGGTTCTAGCTACCTCACCCCTCCCCGTCAGGGGTGGATTGTTGACAACGCCGCCGGTGTCACGTGACCTGACGTCATTCCACCTCCTTTCCCTGAAGTCCCTGGACCCGGATGCGTCCGTCTCTCCCCACCCAGCCGAGCCTAAGTCAGTGAAGGGGGGAAACAGGGTGGTGTTTCGGTCACGATGGCTTTTAATCCAATGGGTCTAAGCATAAAGAATACCAACTTGTCGAGGAGTTCAGGAAGCCAAAATGAGAGCGGTCCTTGCTGAGAGGCTCCCGGAACGTGCTCTCCTACATCCCGCCCTCGCTCACCTTGTCCCCCTCCCCTCCCTCTGTGGTACTGGCGGAGGGCGGAGGGATCTGGAGGCGGCGGAGGGAGACGTCATTGCAGGGTTGTTTGTGCAGCGCGGCGGCGGTGACCCACAGTGACTCGGCCGCCGCGCCGGGGGGTGGGGGGGGCTGTGCGGAACTCTTTTCTTTCAGACTGACCGCGGGGCAGCTTGGAGCATGTCTACCCCGGCCCGAAGGAGGCTCATGCGGGATTTCAAGCGGTAAGGGCCTTCACCTTCACCTGGCCGACGGCTCCTTCTCAAAGCTATGGAGCTGCAGGGCGGGGACCTCGGACACGTTCCCCTCACGACCCTAAGGGGACTGGCTGTGGGCCCTAGCGGGATCGACGGGAACCCAGTGGTAGTCTTCGCACCCACTCCCTCTTGCTGTTCCTTAGCGGCGTTAGAAATCTCGATATCCTCCCCCTCTCAATCTTAGCCAAAAAAAGTAAACAAAAAAGGTGGCTGTCGCCGGCCTAAGGTTCCCTGCTGCCCACTTCTGCCAGCTTCCCGACGTCTTGTCCAAGCGCTCAAACCTTATCCTCCCGCCCCTGCACCCTACTGCGCCCTTTCTCTGCCTCCCCAAAGTGAGCTCTGATGCAGAAGCTTGTTCCCTGTCTGCTGAACTCGTCAGCTTTGTTCAACAGCTCCACGTTCTCCTTTGAGGGCCAGAGGTTGGGGTAAAGGTCCCCCTCCCCCCGCCTCGTCATTCCTTTTCTTTCAGCATTGAGGGTGGGGTCTGAAGTGAGAGGCCCGGAGGTTGCTAACCCATCCCGCGAAACCCGACTCTGCCCCCGCCTGCCTGAAAGGACCTTGAGAACTGGCCGGGAGGCCTGGGCCCCGGGCTGCCAGCTCCGGTGCCAGTGCCTTCTGGTGTATAAAGCCCTATCTATAATCTCCAAATCCTTCTGGAAACATGCCTTCTGTCAAACGGGCGCTAACCTGATACTCCCTGGGCCTCTTTTTGTAAAGTAGGGCTTTGTTAGGAGGTGTTACGGTTACTGAGGAGGAAATGATTTTTTCAGTTGTTTACCTCTTACTGAATACCTGGAGGTTGAGAAAAATAAAAATAAGGGGTGAGAGGATTTAGTACCGCAATTCTCTGCACAAGCCACAGTTTTCTGGGGGAGTGTAAAAGGTTAAAGTAACCTCCCAACTTTCCCATTATAAAGCCGTAGTTGAGGCATTTGGAAACTATTGTTTCGGGCTTTGCCCAACTTAGCTGAAATCACTCAGAGCTTCTCTTAGCTGTTCACCTCTGATGAGCGTCAAGCAATGTGTAGTTTCTCTAAGGGTCTTATTCTTCGTGGCTTAATATCCTTGAGGTGGAGTAAAAACCATTTTTATGTGGACTAAAGGGGAAAGTATCATGCCACATATGATAATAATTGATAGATGATAGAGCTTTTATTTAGATGACAGTCTTTAAAAGAATATACTTTGTTTAGTCCAAAAGTCTTTCTAAAGTTTGAAATTTGTAGATTTCAGATTAACTCTTATGATTGGAATTCAAATACTAAAGCTTGCAGAGCCTGTCCGTTGTTCCCCTACTTGCTTACTGTTTTTCTCTGCTTAATTCTGGATTGAACACATGGCCCCCTTGGTAGTTTTCCAGGGGTTATGAGAATTTGTATTGGATCTCCTGGTTTGCCGGGTATGATTTGGTTTTTAGTATAGAGCCCTAAAATAGACCAAACTGAAGCTTCAGATTACTATAAATGCCATCGCTAACTGAAGCAAATGTGATAAAGGTGCTCTCCTTCCTAAAACTGATTTCCTAATTAAAAGAATATGAGCAAAAAATAAATAAGCACTTGCAGTCCTTTAGCATTTACACTTAGGTTGTGTGTGTGTGTTGCACACGTAGCTGTGGTTAGGAGTTTCAATCTTTGTTTAGAGCAGCAGATCCTGTTCTGTAAAAATATTTTTGCACTTGAGTTTGTGTGTTTTGCTTTTGGTTTTTTTTGTTGTTCAGGAGGACAGTCTGTATGCATCAGTTTTTCAAGAGATCATATCTTAACCTTGAAAATACTTGAAAAGGATGAATCCCAAGCCCTTGGGACTTATAGAAAATTTGCAGAGATATTTAATAAGTATATATACCTTTTTTTTTTTAAGTCAGGTATAGTTCATTCCAGCTCAACATAAGCTAAGGAAATTAGTTTGTGTCGCCAAAGTAGATGATACAGAGAACGTCGGTGTTTCGTTTGGCCTCCTTGGAGTCCTTAGTGTTTGATTTTTAAAGTTACTACTATGGATTCCTAGGTTGCAAGAGGACCCACCTGTGGGTGTTAGTGGCGCACCATCTGAAAACAACATCATGCAGTGGAACGCTGTTATATTTGGGTGAGTTGAAAGGTAACAATAGGTGTGGTGATTCTTGAGAAAAGTTAATATGTAACAAATGTCTAGAAAAAAGACTGAGGTGGAATCAGGGACCTGAAGGACTGAAACTGCAAGATAAATTAGAAAAAATTTTTTGGTTAAGAATTTTGGCACTTACATAGAATATATTTGCGCTTTAGCATTACATATTGATTTTATAGTCATTTTGGTTTTACTTAATGAAAAATACCATTTGAAACTAAATTGAATAATAAAGGAGAAAAGATAAATTCTTTTGTACAAAATGTACCAGGTAAGTATTCTGCTCACATTTTATTGCGACTGTAAAAAGGCTTGGAACCAAAAACATTGTGAACTTTCTCTATGGCGAGAATGTAAATGAAAATGTTTCACAGCCCAGTGTAAAATAACTGAATGGATCCATTTGATAAACAGCCTTCTTACAAATGATATGTTTTACATATATGCCTTTTAATTTAAATTTTCCTTAATGCCTTTTTTTTTTGCCCCTGGACTTGATCCTTTTTTTCTTTCATTTTTTTTAAACTAGGGTTTTGGACTAAAATTTGAAATTCAGATTTGTTTTGAAGGAATGCGTTGGTAAAAGAAATTCTCAGTTGCCACAGAATCAGTTACAAGAGTATACGTTAAAAAAAAAAAAAAAGACTAGAAAGAAAAAATTAAAGAAGCAAAACACTGTTTTAAAGTGACCATCCATTACATTCAGACTGTTAACTGTTTTTTTTTAATTCTGAATGTGCCTTGCAAATAATAAACTTTGTGCTGCTGCTTAGGAAAGGTGAAATTGGGACATGGAGGCAAGAGAAAAAGAGCAAAAGAAAATGACTTTCTTGGTAACATCAGCTATACCTAGCCAATTTGAACAAGAGTGATTTTGGGGAACTACTAACTGTTGGAAAGTAAATCACTGTGGTTTGATGTCATAATTATCTTAAACTATCAATTTCCCTTTTATTGAAATAAATTGGAAAAAAGATGACTTTTTCTCCTAAGAATACACAGATTTATAAAATGACTGGTCAGCATTTATAAATTAAATTCTTTGGTGCTAAAATTATGACAAGTTTTTTTTTTTTTTATAAAGCCATCCTAAACAGGATACTTAGAAAATGGAAGTTATCCTTTATGCACGTATCTGTGAAAATCTAGAGTTAAGATGGTTTTTAACAAAATCCTAAAAATTCCACAAATGATCAGAATAAAGAATAAGCCCTTCCTTCCCTGTTGGAGCTAATCCTTCCCACTTTTGAAGATCAGGAAAAAGCAGAAGGAAGAACATGATTTTAATCAGAAATCTTCTTGTTTTCAGACCAGAAGGGACACCTTTTGAAGATGGTAAGTTATTCTCAGTATGTTTTCTATAGTAGTAAGAGGGTGCTTTTAAGTAGGAAATTGTAGCACCAGTGTATCTACTTAAAACCATTTTCTCTTAACAGCTAGATTAAAACTAAATAAAGCTGCTGAGAATTCATAGTTCACAAAGGGCTTTTTTCCCACATCAGCTCGATCACCTCATTTGCCAGTTTCCTCTTTTACTTTGATTATTTGGCTGCAGAACCGTAAGCATAGATAGCAAGATTGAGGTTGAGAATAGTTTATACGGGCATGTGCTCCATAGTGTCCGTTAGAGCAACATCCAACCACATATATGTTTGTGGTCCCTTGAGGTTATAATAGAGTTAAGAAGTAACAAAATGTAGCAAACACAACAGCTTCCTGCACACAACACATGTATCTCATCTATATATTACTTTGCCAGATTCCTGAAATACAGCACTTCATATAGTATCTTGGCTAGTCAATACAGGTGTACTACAGTGTCCCGTATAGCTTTGCTAAGTATATACAGAGTTCCTGTATGTACTTAGATCCATTCCTAAGCCTGTCTAAATCACATTTGTAGGTAAGTTGGAACAGGTACGTACAGTTCTTATTTAGGATCAGTCAGATGTTTGTTTTAGCATATAGTATATATTTTACCCCTTCCTGGTGGTGCAGTGGTGAAGCACTCGACTACTAACTGAAAGGTCAGCAATTCAAACCCATCAGCCACTCTGCGGGAGAAAGATGCAGCAGTCTGCTTCCATAAAGATTTACAGTCTTGGAAACCGTATAGGGCAGTTCTGCTCTGTCCTATAGGGTCACTATAAGTCAGAGTTTGATTCAGTGGCATTGGGTGTGGTGTGGTTTTTGGTTTATGCATATGAAACACTTAAAAGAAACATTCGCAAACTCTGCGGAGTTTTCATGAGCATTACAAAGTAGTGTGTGCATTCATTATTATGAACCATTGTATTTAACAAATTTTTCATATGCTTTATGACAGTCCATTCTCAAGTACGAGTCATCTGTAAGTCTGATGTTTGTAACCTGGGGACTGTCTGAAATATATGGTGTTCACACAACATCCAAATCACATAATGTTCTCTTTCACAGAACATATTGTGGACATTAAGCAACACGTGACTGTATTTAGGTGGCCTGTAGCATGCTAAAGATGTCCCTGTGGTAAATACCAGGAGGATAATCTTGCCTTTTTTTATTTTGTTACCTGGTGGCGTAGTGGTTAAGTGCTACAGCTGCTAGCCAAAGGGTCGGCAGTTCGAATCCACCAGGCGCTCCTTGGAAACTCTGTGGGGCACTTCTACTCTGTCCTATAGGGTTGCTATGAGTCGGAATGGACTCGACAGCACTGGGTTATATTCATAGTGAGTTGAGCTGAAATTGTTCTTAAACATAACTGCCAGTAGCTTCACATGCAACTAATATCTAACTCATAATGGTTCATGTTCTGCATAATCTTTTGCATCTCAGGTTAGGTATCTTCACCAGGAGCCAGGAAAGTGGGAAATTAGTTCTAATGTGTATTTATTATTGAACTTAGCAAATTTAACAAAGCACTTAGATTTTCACTACTTACAGCGTGGATTTTTTTTTTAATTGTTAAACAACTTTGTTTTAATTGTCAAAATGGCTTTAGAATTAATTCATCAAGGATGTTTGTACAGGAATATTGATTGCAGCACTGTCCATAAGGAGATAATTTGAATGTCCAATAGGGGAAATGGTTAAGCAAATTACGATGTATTCAGGCTCTAGAACATTATGTACTAGTTAAAGAACAAGGAAGACTGGACATAGGTCTGAATAAAAAAAAAAGTTGCAGAGTAATGTATATTGTAATATATGAAATAGTGTATCATTTTTATTAAATGTATACATGCAAGTGCGTGGGTATATTAAAGGGTGACATATCACACTGGTTCCAGTTACTACCTCAAGGTGTGGGTAAGGAATTCAAAAAAGGACTTCAATATTTCAGCTTTTTAACAGAAAACCCCTGAGGGAGCAGGAGAGCAGTGGGATGCAGACCCCAAATTCTCGTAAAAAGACCAGACTTAATGGTCTGACTGAGACTAGAAGGACCCCAATGGTCATGGCCCCTAGACCTTCTGTTGGCCCAGGACAGGAACCATTCCCAAAGCCAACACTTCAGACAGGGTTTGGACTGGACAATGGGTTGGAGAGGGATGCTGGTGAGGAGTGAGCTTCTTGGATTAGGTGGACACATGAGACTATGTTGGTATCTCCCACCTGGGCGGGAGATGAGAGAGCAGAGGGGTTTAGAAGCTGGCGAAATGGACACGAAAAGAAAGAGTGGAGGGAGGGAGTGGTTTGTCTCATTGGGCGGAAAGCAATTCGGAGTATGTAGCAAGGTGTATATAAGTTTTTGTGTGAGAGACTGACTTGATTTGTAAATTTACACTTAAAGCACAATAAAAATTAAAAAAAAAAAAGATTTCAGCTTTTTACTCCATACCAGGGGTCTCAAGTGTGGTCCATAAACCCCTGGGGTCCATGTGATCAAAACTTTGTTCATAATAATATGAAGACATTATTTGCCTTTTTCACTGTATTGATACTCATTAATGGTACAAAACTAATGATAGCTAAAGCTGCACCTAAGCAGTTTAGCATCTTACCACAAATGAAGACAGTGACACCAAACTCTCTTATATTCTTTAAAGTTTAAGAGATACTGGTTTCACTTAAAAATCACTTGATGGAACAGTAAAACTTAATATTATTAAATTCCAACCCTTGAGTATATGCCTTTTTTAATATTCTGTACTCAGACTTCTGCTGCATATTGAAGAATGGTGGTTGTCTGGAGGAAAAGCACCTCTGCAATTACTTGAATTGTTGAACCAACGATATTTTTCATGGACCTTTGTTTTTATTTGAAAGAATGACAAACTATGATTACTCAGATTTGAAGTGCAATAGGTTTTAATGTATCAGTCAAAATAAGTTTATTGATAGGGTTTCAGATTCTACATTGCAGCTGACCCTTAAAAACTACCTCTTCTTGTTTGGTGTAATGTCAGAAAAGGATATCCATAATAATCTGAAAGGGCTGTTAAAGTAACCCCAAACCAGTTGGTATTAAATAGACTCCAACTCATGGCGGCCCTGTGTGTGGACCAGTAGAACTGTGCTCCATAGGGTTTTTCCGTGGCTCATTTTTTGGAACTAGATCACCAGGCCTTCTAAGACTCCTCTGGGTGGACTGGAACCCTCCAGCCTTTCAGTTACCAGTCGAGTGTGTTAACCATTTGTACTACCCAGAAGCTCTGTTATTAAGATACAACCCCTTTTTCAATTACAAATTTGTGTGAGGCCAGATTTTCTTCATATACTTCAACCAAAACAACGTGTTCCAACAGATTGCGTGCAGAAGCAGATATGAGAATCTAGCTGTCTTCTATTAAGCCAGATACTTAAGAGACTTGCAAGAATGTAGAACAATGCTATACTTCTCAGTAACTTTTTTTTGAGGAAATATATTTTTCATTGAAAATTTTCCTTATGTTAATGTATAATGGGTTTGCAATTTTTTTAATGAATTAATAGTTTAAGATTTTTCTTAGTCATAATTTTTTTAGGTGGTTATTGTGTTGTTAGGTGCAGTCAAGTCAATTCTGACTCATAAAAAGCCTATGTATAACGGAACAAAATGTTGTTCGGTCCTGTGCAGCAAATATCAATAGGTATAACCAGTGGCATGCTAGAGGCAGCTTGTACTAATTCGCTGGAGCTGATTGTTAAAATTCCAGCATTTTTTGCCAGCTGGTTTTTAAACAGCTATTAAGATATTAAATTACATAAAAAACAAAGATAATAAATAAACCTCATCACTTTCTAATTATTTTATATTTTACTATTATTTATGGTGCTCTTGAGGCTATTCTCTATTGTATGTCTGGTAGAAGTACCATAAAACGGTATATACTATTGTTGTTGCATGCCTCTCTCTCCCAATTTCGCATTCAGCCTAGCCATGGTGTAGGAGTGTAAAGGGATCTAAGACCAAAAAGCTTTAGAATAGCTGCTCTCTATTTGTGGTTTGCCAAAAATTTTTACAATGTACAACTATTTTATAACAAAATTTTAAAATACATTAAAAATATGTAATTAGGCACAAGACCATCTTTATTAACATTTCAGATCATCTCTATTATATTAATATACCAATATATGAAATAGAAATTACTTTTGATTTTGATTGTGTCTTTGACCTCTCTAGTCCCAAATTCCCAGCAACAAAAAAATACAATAAACAGGTAGAGGTTGTATACCAAATATATTATCAGTGAAGGTACTATGTTAGGCCCCATTCTTCCAATCTTGGAAACCCTGGTGGCGTAGTGGTTAAGAGCTGCAGCTGCTAACCAGAAGGTCTGCAGTTTGAATCCCCTAGGCCCTCCTGGGAAACCGTATGGGGCAGTTCTACTCTGTCCTTTAGGGTCACTATGAGTTGGAATTGACTCCACAGCAGTGGGTTTGGTTTTGCTTGGTTATACCTCCAGTTTGGGTCCTTTGTCATGTGTTAGTCAGCCCCACCCCACCCCCAAAATCCTTTCACACCCCATACTTTTATGATAAACTGTTTGTAGTTGCACAAAAGCCCCAGTGGCACAGTGGTTAAGAGCTGGGCTGCCAACCAAAAGGTTGGCTCCTTGAAAACCCTATGGGGCAAGTTCTACTCTGTCGTGTAAGGACAGCAGTGGGTTTGTTTGTTTTTTCCCCCCAAATGTACATTTTAAATCTTGGTTGCTAGGGCCAAATTGTCTTCCAAAAATACGACAGTTAACATTCCCACCAATAGCACATGAAAGTGCTTGTCAGTGCTGTGTGTTATGTCTTCATAGAAGTATATTTAATATGTTGTATGTACTAAACCAAAATAGAAGTTAATTTTGTGTGGTTGTACAAAAACCAGTATGGGGTTGCGAATTCATTGATAAAAGAGATTGAGAGGTTATGCTTGACGTTACCATAATCATTTTGGTTTGTTTCCTACCTAGGTACTTTTAAACTAGTAATAGAATTTTCTGAAGAATATCCAAATAAACCACCAACTGTTAGGTTTTTATCCAAAATGTTTCATCCAAATGGTAAGTAGCAGTTTATTAGACTTTGTAAGTCTAGGTCTTGCTCCTTACGTCTCACTGTTAGCCCACTTCTAGATGTTGCTTCCGTGTGGATATTCGCCACATTTTCATAGTGGGAATCTTACCAGCGTTCCAAATTTGACGTAAAGTTGTTTTGTTTTAGTAATCCTGATTTTAAAGTAATACGTATTTATTTATAGAAAATGTGAAAGATATAAAAAAGAATTCACTACTCATAGTTTTTTAAAAACACATAAATGTTTATACAAAATTGGGATCATGTGTATATGTATATATATTTTAATATACTATAAACATTTTTTTAGATAGTTTTATAATTTTTAATGGCTCCAAAATGTTCTATTACAGGTTTACTGTAATTTAATCAGTGTCCACTTGTTGGTTTTTTCAGTGTTTATCATTTTAACAAGCACTTTTAATATACCTGAAAGTAAATCTTCAAATACCCATCATTATTTCCTTAGGGGAAATTTTTAGAATTACTGGGTCAAAGCATTGTATATTTCTAAGGCTTTTAATATAATTTTCCATTTCTCCTTTCAAAAGATTGGTCCCGTTTTTCACTTTGAAAAGTTTATTACTAAATAAATGGTTGCTGAGAGACTCTTTTGTAATTAAATTTGGTCTCCCTTGACTTCTTGTTTGCTTTTATTACATTTATGTTCCTAGGTTATAAATTACCATGCGAAAAACCAAACCAAACCTGTTGCCCTCGAGTCCTGGCTCCTAGTAAACTTGGTTCATTTGAATGTGGTCTTTCCCCGTCAGCTAACTTTCAGGGAGAACATTTTCAGGGGTCCTTTTGCCTATGTCTCTAGTACTACAGATTTGATGGGTTGATTACCAGGCAGAGCTAACTACCCAGAGGAGACGTGTGTTTGTCTGTGTCTGGAATCAAGGTAATTTCCTAATAATAGATTTAGTCTCTGGTGCTTCATTGTTGTGAAGTTGCTTTTTACTTCCAGCTACCTTTATTTATTTATTTATTTTAAGGTAGTTTTTATTTTATTTTCTGTTTTGGGGAATTCTCAACTTTCCAGTTACTCCACTGTAGCTTTTTTTGGCTTAGTCTTGGTATTGAATCTACTCAAATAGTAAGGGAGTTCTTTAAATCAGGGTAGATGTCTTTATTAGAATTTAGTTCACATACCACACTATTCACCCACTTAATTTTTACAATTCAGTGGTTTTTAGTATATTCAAAGTTGTGCAGCCATCACCACAAATAATTTTAGAGCATTTTCATCATCCTTCAAAAACCCCATGCCAATTAGCAGTTGCTCGCCATTTCTTCCCAACTACTTCTCCCCTAACCTCCCTCCCCCCACGTCTATATTCTGTCTGCCTATTCTGGATAGTTCATGTAAATGAAATTATACAATATGTGATCCTTTGTGATTAGCTTCTCTAACTTAGCATAAATGTTTCAGAGATTCATCTGTGTTGTTGGATGAATCAGTGTTTCATTTAATATTGCCAAATAATATTCCATTGTCTGACTATACCACATTTTGTTTATCTCTTCATGAGTTGATGGACATTTGGGTTCTAGTTTACTTTTGGATTACTTCTTATTAACATTTTGAGTTCAGAACTTTTCAAGCATTTTATACTTTTATGGGTTTTACACAGATGATGATTTTTTTCTTTAGATATACTAAGTTTGATGTTCCTGTGAGATAGACAGTAAGTGGTTGGCTATACTACTTTGAAAATGAGAGACCTAGGTTAAAGTTAATAGAAGTACTGAATACATGGATAGTAACTGAGGCCATGGGAGTAAGATGGCCCAGAGGGGTGTATAAAGGGGGAAGAGGGCCTAGGGTAGAGCCCTGAGGAATGACAGTGTTTAAGTGTGATTTTCTCCTCCTCCAAAAAAAGCCGCACTAATTCCTGTTTTTATGTGGGGTGGCATGTCTTGTTTCATGAAGCTTTCCACAATTTAGAAGTGTTTATAAATTTAAGTTGAATCCTGGTGGTGCAGTGGTTAAGCACTTGGCCGCTAACCAAAAGGTCGGCAGTTCAAATCCATCAACCACTCCTATGGGGCAGTTCTGCCCTGTCTTGTGGGGTCACTATGAGTTAGAATCAACTCAACAGCAACAAGAGTTACAAAATTTAAAGGACTCCCTGGGTGGTGCAAATGGTTAATAAGCACTCCACTGCTATCAGAAAAGTTGGTGGCTTAAACCCAGCCAGAGGCACCTTAGAAGAAAGACCTGGCAGTCTGCTTCTGAAGGTCACAGCCTTGAAAACCCTATGGAGCACAGTTCTGTTCTGCACACGTGGGGTTGCCATGAGTTGGAATTGACTCAGCAGCAACTGACAATAACAAATAAAATTTAAATGGATTTACCCTTTGTTAACACAGTAATTCTGCACCTAGAAATTTATTCGACAGACAAATAGTCTCATAAGTGGGTAAAATATTATGTTTGTTGTTTGAATTTTCACATAATCAGTCCAAGGGAGGAAAAGAGCCTCCCGAATATTTGAGACTTTTTAAAAAATGATTTTGAAAACCGTGCAAAAACAAATTATAAAACACAAGAAAAGGTAAAGAAAATAAGATCATTTATAATTCTACTATCTACAGATAACCACTACTTGCATTTTAGCATTTAGTCTTACAAATGTTTTTATGACCATATCTCCTTTAAATGAAAATATTTACATACCAAGTTTTTACCAAAAAGTAGACTACATAATTGGAAACTTTTTTTTAAGATAATGTATTATGGGTATCAATAAATATAGGTAGATACATGTCATTTTTGGTGGCTACATTGGTGTTGGTTATATGAATGTACCATTTATTTAAGTAGTCCCCTCTTTATGGAACACAAGGTAGTTTCCAGTTTTTCACTCTCATAAATAGTATTATAGTGAACCTCCTGTAGATAAATTTTTGTGCATGTCCATGATTATTTCCTTAGAATAATTTCTAGGGATAGAATTTCTATGTCAAAAAAACAAGCAGTTTTTTAAGAGCTTTATTTAAGAATACTTAGAAATGTGGAATTTAAATGGATTTGCTATATGGTGTGTGTTGAAAAAATTGACAATGTATGAAACAGATGTTAGCGTTAAGATTGGTTCTCCTAAAAGACAGAAAGCTGAGATACTTTAGTTATTGCATATGGTTCAGAACTTCTGACTGGACCAAGCATTCTGTTTGTGGTAGAGATTTCTGATAACCGTTAAATATGACAAAGTTAATATGTAAACAATTCTGATACTGTCTTTGCAGTGTATGCTGATGGTAGCATATGTTTAGATATCCTTCAGAACCGATGGAGTCCAACATATGATGTATCTTCTATCTTAACATCAATTCAGGTAAGTTTGTGTTAGGATTCTGTGGGATACAATCCTTTAAGAGCAATCTAAAGACTAAGTGAGCAAGGTAACTTCCCCACCATCCAGGTAACCAATGGCAGAGCTCAGACAAGAATCCATGATTTTCAGCTAACTGGTCTGATTTTCAGCTTCTCTCTTTGTTCTTTGGTACTACCTATGCGTATATATTTTGTTGACTAAAGGAAATAAGATTCATCACCAAATGTAATGTCAGACATTTGCGAAGTAATCACAGTAATAGGGTCTAACCTTGGAAAGTGTTAGTTGCTATTTTAACCAAATCAAGCTGTTCATCTCCTGGGTAAAGAGAAGGTATCAGTATGCTGAAAAATACTGTTCTGATATCTTTGAAATTAGAGGTGTTTAAGGTAATTGGCAAAATATTGAACGATGAGGAAGCATCAGAAGAAGAGGGAAGGAATACACAGAGTCACAGTAGCAAAAAGATTTGGTCAGTGTTCAGCCATTTCAGGAGGTAGCAGATGATTAAGAACCCGATGGTATTGAGGAAGAAGTCCAAGTGCACTGAAGGCATTAGCGAAACACAAGGCTCCAAGTATTGGCAGAATACCAGTCGAGATGTTTCGGCGGACACATGCAATGCTGGAAGCATTCAGTCTATGCCAAGAGCTTCGGAGGACAGCTACCTGGCCATCCGACTGGAAGAGATCCATATTTGCGCCCATCCCAAAGAAAGGTGATCCAAGAGAATGAAGAAATTATTGAAGAATATCATGAATATCACACTCAAGTAAAATTATGTTGACGGTAATTTTGAAATGGTCACAGGTAGTACATCAACAGGGAACTGCCAGAAATTCAAGCCAGATTCAGAAGAGGATGTGGAACAAGGGCTATCATTACTGATATCATATGGATCTTGGCTGAAAGCTGAGAATACTAGAAAGATGTTGACCTGTGTTTTGTTGACTATGCAGAGGCATCCTGCTGTGTGGATCATAACAATTAAGGATAACATTGCGAAGAGTGGGAATTCCAGAACACTTAATTGTGCTCATGCAGAACCTGTACATAAACCAAGAGATAGTCATCAGAACAGAACAAGGGAATGTTGCGTGATTTAAAGTCAGGAAAGGTGTGCGCCAGGGTTGTATGCTTTACACTTAATCTGTATGCTGAGCAAATAATCCAAAAAACTGGACTGCATGATAAAGAATGTGGCATCAGGATTGGAGGAAGAGCCATTAACAACCTGTGATATGCAGATGACACAGCCTTGCTGAAAATCAAGAGAAGTTGAAGCACTTACTGATGAAGATCAAAGACTGAGTACGGATTACACCTCAACATAACTCAAAAATCATCACAACTATGATAAATGGAGGAAATACTGAAGTTGTCAGTATTCATTTTACTTAGATCCACAATCAGTGCCCATGGAAGCAGCAGTCAAGGAATCAAACGATGTATTGCATTGGCCAAATCTGCAGCAAAAGACCCCATTAAAGTGTTAAAAAGAAAGATGTCACTTTGATCACTGAGGTGCGGCTTGACCCAAGCCATGGTACTTCAGTCACCTCATATGCATGCAAAAGCTGCACAGTGAATAAAGCAGACTGAAGAATTGGTTCCTTTGAATTACAGTGTTGTTGAAGACTATTGGATATACTATGTGTGATGGTTAATGTTGTGTGTCAGCTTTGGCTGGGCCGTGATTCTCAGTGGTTTGGCAGTTATGTAATGATGTAATCACCTCCATGATGAGCTCTACTCTGATTAAAAAAAAAAATTTAGCCAGGGGATTTTCCCTCGGGGTATGGCTTGCATCCAGCATATATGGACTTTATGGCAAAGCTCCCTGGCTTTTGATCACTCTGGATACTGCATCTGGCTTGTCATCATCTGACCTCAAATTCTTGGGACTTAAGCCAGCGGTTTGCCATATTGCCTGTCAATTCTGGGATTCATCAGCTTCTGCGCCCATTAGCCAGTAGCCTGTCATCTGACCTGCCAGTCTTGGGTGTTTTCTGCCCCTGCCCCTACATGACTCAGGAGAAGCCTCCAGCCTGACGCCTGACCCACAGACTTAGGACCTGCCAGCCTCTACAACCATGAGAGCCATTTTCTTGAGATAAGTTTCTCTCTCTCTTTTTACATATCTATATACTTCACTGGTTTTGCTTCTGTAGTGAACCCAGCCTAAGATACCATGGACTGCCAGAAGAAAAACAAACCCGTCTTTGGAAGATGTACGACCACAGTGCTTCTTAGGAGAATGGCGAGACTTTGTCTCATGTACTTTGGACCATGTTATCAGGAGGGATCAGTCCCTGGAGAAGAACATCATGCTTGGTAAAGCCTTCAGCAAAAAAGAGGAGGACCCTCAACAAGATGGATTGCACAGTGGCTGCAACAATGGGCTGAAACACAGCAATGATTATGAGGATGGCACAGGACTAGGCAGTGTTTCATTCTGTTGTACCTAAGTTCGCTATGAGTCAGAACCAATTCGACGGCACCTAACAACAAGAAGTAACTAAGAGCTATTTGTTTTGGAAGCTTAAGTTGTCTTATCAGTAGGAGCCCTCTTACTGTAGCATTGTATCAGGTCATTTCTGAAAGTGTTTAAACCTAAAAATTACATAAGAAATGCTAATCTCTGCTATTGAATAATTTGTCATTTCGTGTAACTTTTCTGTGCTCCACATCTCACCCCTTGCTGGTATGAAGAATAAATCTAAATTTTTTCTGCCCTATCTTTCCCTCTAGTCTCTCCTGGATGAACCAAATCCAAACAGTCCAGCCAACAGCCAGGCAGCACAGCTTTATCAGGAAAACAAACGAGAATATGAGAAAAGAGTTTCGGCAATTGTTGAACAAAGCTGGAATGATTCATAATAGACAACTGGTCTGTTAATCTTTTTCATCATTGTTGTGTATAATTTACCTCTCAGTAGAAAGGCTAACAAATTTTAAGTGCCACAGGTTTTAAGGATTCTGCAAAAAAAAAAAAAAAAGTCCTTCAGTTTAGAACCTACAAAAGCTTGTGTATCTTGATTAATGTACTTTTTATTGCATGGTGTGAACTAAGTTATTGCTACATAAATTTGTAATATATCCTGTTTGTATTTTTTTCCAAGTGTATAATGTTGGTGTGGAGTTTTCATGACAGAATATACACATTTTGTAAATCTGTACTTTTTTCAAATATTGAATGCCTTATTTTTGAATTCTTTAGATTTTTAAATTGGAGAAAAGCACTTAAAGTTTTTTATATATGAATATTACATGTAAAGCTGTTAAAATACATAACTTCAGTGCAAGAGACTTTGTCACTTATTTCCTTATCTGTGTAGGATGGGTTAATAAGTCTCTAGCTCTCCACAATTGATAGTTTCATTTCCAAGTTCAAGAGAACAGATTTATATTTTATCAAGAAATTCTTCAAATTTGATTCTAAACACCAATTATAATTTCATATTTTATTTTGAATGTACCTATATTAGTTTTAATTGCATAACTGGCTTGATTCTGTCTAGTTCTGTATTTAGGCCACTTGTTACGGTTTCTTCATGCACTACTTATGTTACTGTACCTTTTGCAGTTAGCACCTCTACCATGAACGGAGAGCTGATGCAACTTATTCTGCTACTTGAAAGCATCTTTAAAAGGTTTTTGATTGATGAAGAAAGTCTATAAACATTTTCCAAAAATTCATGCCCCACAATTAACAATGAATAAGAATTGATTGCATTAGTTGGAGCAAGGCAGGTGTTTGCAAGGAATCTTGGTATAATTTAAACATTTAAAAACTGCCTTTTAATACAGTTGCATATCTGTTTATTCTGGGGAATGTTTACCACCACGGCCTGCTGAGTTGCTTTCTCTTGTGGAGATTTTTTTTGTTTTAATCTCCTAAATTGTATAAAAGTTGTACTGAACTTAGTTTATTGGATAAATTTAAAACACAGTATTGTAGAAAGCTGAGACGAAGCTGTCTTATGTGTTCAAAAAGTATAGAAAATGGAAAATATGCTAGTAATTTTTGTTGAGCCACTCGTGTAGTCTTTCTGCTAGTTAAAACAGCTTTTTTAAATATTAAAACCCCAAGACTTTCTTGTCTTATCAGTAGTAGCTCACAGAAGGGGAGTAAGCTAGCAGCTTTTTCTCTATTGGAGTACTGGGTTACAGGATGGTAATGTCTGCAACTTCTATTCATTAAGCCAAGTGTAATACTAAAATGGATAAGTGCTGATCTTTCATTCAAAGGGTAGTTTACTGACTGGAATCATGGGGGAAAAAAAAGATGTTTTGTTTAAAGGTACTTTTTGGCTATATTAAATGTGTGATGCTTTTATAGTTCAGCTCTACAACAAATTAGTTTCTATAGACATTTACCCCAGTGACTGACTCTTAGATTAAATATGCAGTATCTGTGAGGACTCTCCTCTTATTTCATTAAATGCCATTTGGATACTGCTTCAAAATCCATTTTTATCCTTAACCTATTTTTCATTTCCATATTTAAAACTGGAACGTGTCAGGTATTGATAGATAACTAGAAGGGAATTACATTTTGCTTTGTGGAAAGGTCAGCGACTAACATATGTAGCAACAGTCATACCTACTTCATGTTTCCCATGGAAAAAATCCTTAGGATTGTTCCATCTCTCAAAAATTCCAGTTTTTTCTTCAGCCTTGGAACAGATTCCCATTTCTTTGGTTGAGTACCTGATAAAAACCTTCAATTCCTAAGATTACGTCATACGAAAAATACCTACCTTTAAACACCAAGTTAACGTGTGATGTGGCAAGAGGCTAAAACAGATATTTATTTTTGGTATGAGGTTGTATTGTTCAATTTGTTCAAGTTTAAATGCATGTGTGATGTAATTCCTCTAATAGCTCCAACAGACAGCACTCTGTCCCAGGCACGTTCTAAGCACATAATATGTATTATTTCAACCTCAATAACCCTATGAGATACAGGTACTGTTATATTTCATTTGTGAGAAAACTAGGTACAAAGTTATTAACTTACTTGCCCAAGGTCAGCCAGCTAAGTGATAGAGCTGGGGTCTGAATCCAGGTGGTCTGGTCTTTTAACCTGTAAAAATAGCAACGCAGATGTCCCATCTCCTCAAACTTTGTGAGGGAGGAGATCAAGATCAGCATCAGCTCATGGCTGATTTCCTGTGAGGTGGAGGTCAGGCATATGCACTCTGTACTTCTCTGCTGAGTTCAATAATTTGTTGCAGTGGCTGCACAGAACTCATAGATAATACAATTATGGGGCTTATTAGGGAAGTAACAGGTTACATACAGTTCACAATCAAGAATGACTCAGGATGTAGTTCTTTGGTTGGGATGGATTGTCAGCCGTGCCGGCAGGCAGGCCTCCCTCTGGCCCTTGGCCTCACTTCTACCCTGCTTGGGCAAGTATTACAAAGCTCTTTAGGGCTGCCAGTAAGTGCCCAGAGGCACCGTACTCTGTCAGGAAGCCTCCTGCCGGAAGGTGCTCAACCTCTCACTCTGGGTCAGCACACCCACTGTAGCCTCCTAGCTCCGTGAGCCAGAAAGTCCACGGTCTCATGCTCGTCTCCTCACTCTGGTGCCGTCATTTCTCTGCTGACTCTTCTCGCGATCTCCAGTGTTACAGCTCTTTAGCTCTGCCTTCAGGTTCCAGGAAGTTCTCAGCATAGGGACCCCGAGTCCAAAGGATGCAGTCTACTCCTGGCTCTTGGTGATAGTAAGGTCCCCCCTTTCCACCTCTGGAATGGCTCGTTTTAAGGCTAGTGGGGTGGCAAAACCGATCAGTCTCTTCAGTGGGCTTCCATATACCTTGTTTACATGGCCCCACCCCCACAAGGGCGCCATGCACCTTATTTGCGTTACTAGCAAGCTGTCCAATCCCCTTGGTGGGCCACAAGCACTTTATTTGCATAATTCCACGTAATCATTTGGTAGGCATTAACAAGAACGTGATGAAAAAGGCTATATACACTATTTATCACACCACATAACCAGTAACTGTACTGTCCTTTAAGAGATATTAAAGGATTGAGTTTAGTTTGGGAAATGCTACTGAACCTTAATAAATATTCATCCCAATTTGTGAAAATTCTTTAGTTGATTTAGAGTCACATACAGACTTGGGTCTATCCAATGAAAAGGTTGGAGCACCATTTTCCACCTCGTTTTAAAAATGTAAACAAAGTTTGTATATAGGAGCCCTTTGGTCTTTGATATATAGGACCGTGACTTATTTTTTTCCCCTTTTTGCAAATATTCTTGAGTATGTGGAAACCCACCCTCCCAAACTAGCCAAAAAAAAAAAAATTCCATGACTATAAATAACTTCAGAACTGATCTAAAAAGACTTACGTAGGTGGAAGGTAGTAGGGAAGGAAGCTATTAAAGGTGCTGTATTTAGCAACAGTCTGCTTTTTGTTCAGTAAACAAGGTGCCTAACTACTTAGTTTTATTTAATGCTTTAACCCTGGGACTCGAACACAATTTAGAGTTATATCTCCCAAGTTCTGGGAGATAGGGTCGTATCTGACAAATTTTGGGGTCCTGATAGTGTTTATTACAATTCCTTTGTATTGCATTCAGCAATGCAGAGTCTCAAAGACATCTCAGTTATGTGGGAATTATATATGTAAATAATAGAAAAATCAGTAGGTGAAAAGCTATTGTAGATAAATGAACAGGGCCTTGTGCCAAAATGGTAGTGACTTCAGTTCCCAGTGGTTTTCTAAAGTTATTCTGGTATGCGGCATACAGCAGAGATATTAGAAACTAAATTTTATTGTTAAAAAGAGTGACTTTTTATAAAGTTTTCTCTATTTATAACTGGGCTAGGGCTTTTTTTTTTTTTTTTAAGTTGGCCAAAAAGATGAATGAGCCATGTCCTTTACAAACCTTGTTGAATGTGTGGCTCTCCCTCAACTCAGCAGCATTAGCTCCTTGAGAGTTGAACTCAAGAAGCAGGAAGGACTGGCTCCAAGCTTCCTTTTTGGTACATGGAAGATTCATACTTGGCTAAGAAGAGTGCATGAACTGACTCTCAGAACTCTGGCGTTTCGTCAGAGCTAAAGCTTGGCCACCTTAGGCTTTTATCAGTGACTTCTGCAATACCATGTTTGAGAAGACCCTAATAAAAAGAACAAATTCTTTTGAGAGGAAGCAAATAATCATTTAGCTCATTAGAGAGGTCTTTACATGGTGATATTCTTGGTTACAAGTGTGATGCTTCTGTAGTCCCTTGGGAAGGTTAGCCTACCTGAAGTCTGACCTGGAAGATTAGGATTCATGAAGTGCCATTAGGTGTGAGCTTGTGGAGAGGGGAGCAGAGCCTGTCACTGAAAGGATCCTCTGAGACTCCCCATCAACCTGAGCCATCCTTTCCCATCCTGAAGCTGCCTATCATTCTTCTGGGAGTGAGGGAGGAGTACTGTGGCGTTCTTAAGGCTGCCAAAATGCAAACATAAGAGCACTTAATGCAGACCTCTGGAGAGCAAAAGGTTGGTTTTGCTGCTTCCTGTCTGAAGCCCAAAGGATACAGTTGCCCTTTTCCCCTCCTCCTTTACAAACAAGTCCTTTTGCCAAGAATACCACAGCCCACCAGCTGAACTGGACTAGCTGGGCTCAACAGGAGAATGTCAACTGCAGAGAAACTTGCTGCTCTTTAGCTGGGCTCTGTGTAAAGTTATTTTACAAAACTAAGTTGGGAAGTTTTGTTCTTTGCTTGGTGGTGCTGGTGCAAAGACAAACAGGAAGCTGCTTACCTGCTGTATCATTTCCAAACCTGAGGGATACCTTCTTCCAGTAGAACACTGTGTTTCTGCTTGGCTTAAAAACCGTGCTGGGCCAAGAATAGGAAGGAATCCAGAACCCATATCACCAGAGTTGGCTAAAGGCTTGGAACATTATCTCCAAAGAAAATCTTAATTGGTAACCTTACTTTGTCGCAGTGGGTTTTGGTTACAGGACTGTTCTTGTATGGGCACATAGGCTATGGTTCCAAGTGAAGACTCCCAGGAACATCAAGAGCTTACCTTCAGAGTGAAAACAAGGTCCATCCCAGGGGTGGGTACAAAGGATCTGTAAGCCAGGAAGATCAGCAGGGTAGTATCAAGGCCTGACAATAGTGAGTTTGAACCTATCTGTGGGAGAAAGTTACCCTTCTGGCTTTTGTTAGTCTTTACACATTGGCTCTTTGATAGGGACTGGGTCACCTTTTGTACAGAACAGCTTGAGACCAGACCACAATCACTGTGATACCCCCTCAAGACCAAGTCTGAAGGATCAAGCTGTAAGAGATAATCTAAGCATCAAAAATGGAGACTTAAAGCCCAGGACTGAGAACCATTTTCCAGACAAACTTTGGCTGTGTCTGCTCAGACCTGGGCAGTGGACCAGGCCTCTAAGAGACAGCAAAGGGCCTCCTCCTGGCTCCAAGCTCCTAATCCTTTGGGGACACTTTAATACAAGTTTTCTTTTTTGTTATAAAAGTAGAACATAGTCATGAAAGATAATTTGGTAAAGAGAGAAAAAAAAAATACAGAGAGGTAGAAAGAAATGGGTCATAGTCTGACCACCTGGGAGGTTTAGAATAGCTGGCTTAAGAAGTGGCAACCATAGGTGATGGTCCAGCTGGGGCCCGCAATTACACTCAGTGATGAGCAATCGAGTCAGTTTATAAGACAAAACCCTGGGCCGAGCTTTGTCGCCCAGCGTGCAGGAGCCCTTTCCCTGGCTAGGTGCCAGAGGCACTGCCCTCTGTACCAATGCTATATAGCAAAGGCCATGCCTATGGCAAAAACAAGTATACCCACAGGCTGTATACCCAGGTGGTACAGAGGCTCTGAAGCACCTACTATGGGAGAGGGTTGTGCAAGCCACGTAAGCTCTGGCCAAGGTTGGTCATTTCTTCATGGCAGCCCTCTGGAAGTTCTGTTTCCCCCTGCCCTCCAGAGCAGTCTGCCATTTGGTTGATGCTGCATTGTTCAGTGCCTGCTACCATTCATTCAGTCAACACATGTGCTGGGTACCTAATGGATGACAAGTTTCTTTTAGGCCTTGCTCTGCAACTTGCACTTAAAAGGTCCACCTTTGCAGCCCTGAGGATGGAGCCTGGTTGGGTGGGGTAATTGTGGGCATTCCCTTTCCTTTTGTGTAAATCTAACTTAGTTGGAGAGTTTTCATATTTTCCCTGCTTGGCCTCAAAGGGAAACTAGGGCAGGAATGAGGAAGCGGTTATGAGAGCCCACCAAGTGCCGGTACTTTGTTTTTCCACTGAATCCTCCAATAAAGATTGAAGTAGGAATCCTTATCACCACTTTGAAGATGCCCACCCTGAGAGGTAACTCAGGAGGAAGAAAATACCAGCTCACACCTACTAGAAACAGTCTTCTTAATATAACAAAATGTCAGAGGGAAAAGAAAATGCAGTCCTAACAAGATGAGAATTTGCTGCTGGCTTTTACAACGTGGACTTTAACCACTAGACCCACACAGCTCAAGGCTAGCCTTGATTGTCCTTTCACTATCAATCAGTGGAGGACCAAGACCTGCCTCAGGCCCCAACCAGCAACATTCTCCCAGGCAAGGAAGGTGGAAGGGAGGACTATATTGAAGGAATTCTTTTTGTTGTTGTTGTTCATTAGCCCATTTCTGGGCTGGGAAAGAGGGATGGGGCCCCCAGCTGAAGCTCTAAAGAGGCAGGCATAGTCGTCTGACAGCACAGTCAAGGAAGCAGCTCTGGCCAACATGCCCAGGTCTACAATGATAGATCAAATCTAATGGGACTTTAATATCAATTTCTGTTCTCTATAATTTCCAAGAAAATCTGTGTTCACGGGAAACAGTTTAATTTTTGTCAACAATTGATGGAATCTCTTTGCTTCACCTCCTTGGTGAAAGACGGCATATCTTCTACCATTTGGGGCATCTTCTAATAGTAGGTTAAAGTCACTAGAAGTGACTTGCATGATTAGACTCGGAGGGACTCAGTCAACATAATGTCGCATTAGTTCAATGAAGGGCTAAATGGTTAACGGCCAAAAAAAATATTAACTGGGTTAGTGCTTACAAATAGTGGCCCAGTTGGCTCTCAGTGTGTGGGCATCACGGGCAAGGCTTCAAGCCCATTTCCATCACTGACAGCTCATGCAAAGAACTCTACCCGTAATGCTGGCATTGAGAGAAAACCTTTCAAACCAAAATGAGAAGGGCAGCCACCACGGTAATCACCTACCCCCCAGGATTCAACTTTAGGAGCATAGTGAAATTCGGGGAAAGAAACAATCTCACCTGGCTTATTTTTATTAAAAAGAATATAGACTCCATGTGGGCAAAATTTTTCTCCCGTTTTATTCACAGCCGCATGCTCAGTACCTAGAAAAGCACCTGGCACAAAGTGTGCAAAATATTTTAGTGAAGCAATTTCCGTATGTCCAAAAATTGTTTAAGTACTAAGACTGTCTTGCCTTGGAGGATTCATGCTGACTTTTATTCCTACGGAACAAAGTCGTCCCAAAACTATCTAGTCAAGGACAAGAGCCATGACTAGATGTTATGGCGCACACAGCCTTAGACACCAACAGAAGTTGATTGTCTTCCTCCAGACATAAGGCACCCAGCACTCTTTAGAGCTGGACAGTTGGGAAACACCCAGCTGACATTTAGGGTAACATAAACCTCATTTCAGATGCATTTTCACTGCTATTTACTAGAGATTAGCAACGCATCAGAGAATGGGCAGTGATAGTTTATACGTGAGCTACAGGTCTGAATGGATCCTGAATCCTTCCCTCTGCTAACATAGAGGATTGGTCAGGTGGGCCAGAGACAAGAGTGTTTCAAAGAGCAATTTTCTGGGTGTGGCTTGGATAACATCAAAGAGCATCATTGTTAAGGTAACTGAACACCCTAAATGAACTACACTGGATGTTAGTAATTGCTTCTCACAAGGTCTGAGACAAACAAAAAAGATCCTTTCTCGTCATTAACTTCCATTTGGAAAGTGATACTTTACCAAGTCCCTTCTTATAATCCTTCACCCCAACTCGTGGGCAGGATTGTACATATGAAGAGGCCAGAATCTTGCCGCTTGTATCTGATGTGAACTGTTCCAAGGCTGACAGTGGGCCTTTTACTATACACGAGTGCTGCAATGCAAAAATGCAGATTTCTATGCCGCTTTCTCTTTCAGAAAAACAAAGGATGAAATTCTAAAAGAGTGGTTAATTTTATAGGTGAGACAGCCGCAGAGGTTGTAAAGATGAAAAAAACAGGGAAAACAGGATCTGAAAATTTGATTTTGATTAACTAGAGAAGTCTTCAAAAAGAACTTCTGAATGATAAAAATAAAAAGCCTTTATTTAAATCAATCATCTGAACATTTAAAAATATAAGCAGTCTATTCCTGGTACATATTCACATGTCTTGATCAAATAATTAGCTATATCTGTCTCTAATACTGAATACTGGATCTTTTTGAAGAATGTAATTTTTTCAATTTGGTCTTAAATTTTTTTTCACACACACAAAGCCTAAAGGAAATTGGTATGGACAGGGAGATGTTATTCCAGAAGAGAGCCCTGGTGGCACAATGTTAACCATTTGTTAAAACACTTAGCTGCTAACCAAAAGGTCAGTGGTTCGAACCCACCAGCTGCTCTGCAGGGGGAAAGACCTGGCAATCTGCTCCCGTAAAGATTTCAGCCTAGGAATCCTCATGGGGCAGTTCTACTCTGTCATATAGAGTTGCTATTGGTTGGAATCCACTGGACAGCACACAATATTATTCCACAATTTAAACTTGCTTTATGCAAAGGATGCATTCCTAAATGGCTATCGTTATATTTTGGCATTATCTCTCAAAAAGAAAAGGGCACGCATGATGAGAATTCTAATAAAAAATGCATCTTAAAAGTGAATAATCCTTTCTGTTTCCTCCCAGATGTCCTTTATTTGCTATTAAACTCTAGTACATTTCTGAAAAAATCAATTTCATTGGAGCAAGGGACTCAGCCATTGTTTCTGACCTAGAAGTCTCAATTTAAGGCATAGTTATAATTTGATGAATTAAAATATTTACACACACACAGTGAATAATCAGATTTTTCCACTTTGTAATTTGTTTTTTTAAGCCTCACAAATTTGTAAAGATAAATCAAAATGTAAAGAGGCTGGACTACATTTGAAGACAAAAATAGGTTAAGGCTCAGTGAGCACTATGGCTCCCTAACATTTACTATCTTAATTAATCCTTGCCATACCTCCTTGTGAGAGGTTATTTCTTTGATCTCCATTCTCCAACTAAGGTTCAGAGGAGAGAAATGGCTTATTCAGTTACAGATCAGAGATAGACTGCCTCCTTGGTCTCTTCACTCAGTCCATCCTAGTAGTTGGAAGTGGCAAGAATGTGGCCCACAAAGGGGAGCTGCCCAGCCTTAGCCTCAAGCCGTGGGTGAGTCTTGTCCCATTTTTCTGGCCCAAGACTCCATGCTTCCCCAGCAGGCTCTCCTCTTCAACACATCTGTTAAACTACCTATATTCACCAGTAGATTACACTACGGCAGGGTCCACTGTCTTTATTCTCCACTATCCTCAGTACCAAGCACAGTACCTGGCACTGAATGAATCCTGCTGATGCAGACTGTTGCTCTCTAAAGGAAGCCCCTCTCCCAGTATTTATGCCTGGAGATTTCCACTTATTGTTCTAAATTAATAGTGGATACTAAAAGAGGAATCAGGAACAGGGAAGGGTACAGAAAAGATACCTAACTAAAAAGGGGCAAATTAATATAAAAATTTCAGAGACAAGCAGGACTCCAATAAACAAGTATTTCCTGAGGGGCTACATCCAAAGCAGTTCCTCAAGTCTTTAAGACTGAAGCCTCAGGCTCCCTCCAGAAAAAAACAATGTAAGCCTTAGCTCAGCAACTTGGGAGACCTTCTAGAGAATCTACAAATTGATTGGCTGCCTGGCAAAGCTGTGGAATCTCATGTCAAGGAGCTTTAAAATAAACCCAGATACTTTAGTTAGGCTGCCTCTTCCCCAAAGACAGTGGGTACCTCTGAGAGACCCTCTAAGACCTATGATTTTATTCTCACCATAAAAAAAACAGATAAGTGTGTGTGGGAAGGGGGGTATATATATGGCATCAATTTGAGGTAGAAATAAGGAAATAAAGATTGTTTTGCCTGGGTGGGGTGGGATGGGGTGGGGTGGAGAGAGGGGCATAAAACACTCATACTTAAAAAGGAACATTGTTAAAAAATCTAAATTGTAAAATTCATTACCTGACATTATTAACATTAAAAAAAGGCATTTTTAATAAAAACTTTGATATTTAAAAACAGAAGAGGGCCTTCCCAATGTTAATGAACTCTTAGAGTGCATGATTTATAAATACATAAAGTGTCCGTGTATACTTTTACAATGATAGTTTCCGGAAGCGTAAGAACTTCTAAAAAGCCAATCCACACAGATTCCATTTCATTCCAACTGCCTCTCTTCTTTCTGTTGGTAATACCATTTCATTCCAACTGCCTCTCTTCTTTCTGTTGGTAATACCAGGAGTCTTGAAAGAGATGCTGGGGTCAATGTCACATTTATCCCAGCCTCTTTGCTGAGCCTGTAGCTGATGATGAAAGTGTGATAAATCTTCTACCTTAGCTTTGATGCTGGGGAGGAGATAAGGGGGGAGAAAAAGAAAAGGTTATATGGCCATGTAGCCCAGTGAATCAAATTCACCTTCATAAATTAAAATCTAACAGTGATGCAATATTTATGTACTACACAGATGGCATGCAGTCTTAGAAATTATTTTACTACATACAGAAAATTCCACAAAACATTGACCCCAACATCCATTTGGAAGCCTAAACCTAGTTTTCTTGACTTCTCACCTGTTATTTAAAAAAAAAAAAAAGTTGTCATTTAGTCAATTCCAACTCATAGCAACCCTAAAGGACAGAGTAGAACTACCCATAGGGTTTCCAAGGCTGTAATCTTTACGGAAGCAGGCTGCCACATCTTTCTCCCGCAGAACAGCCAGTGGGTTCAAAGTGCTGACCTTTTGGTTAGCAGCCAAGCACTTAACCACTGCACCACCAGGGCTCCTTGTGATCTGTAAGCATACCCAACTTAAAGTGATAACGGAAATACTTAAAATACAACTTTTTCCTGGCATGCTCTGCAATGAAGAGATCTAAAAACAAAATCACACAAACACTTATTGTTCTAAATGAAAAGCAGCAGAATTCAGGTAGTAATTCACAACATTTCACATTGAGTCAGGGTTTTAAGAGATGGGAAGTTTATGTATTTCTGGGTTTCACACTGTTACAAACTGTAAAAGCATGTCTGCAAATAGTGACAAGTTGAAGCAGATAGATTCTTTTTGAGTACTCTCTAGCACCTTTGGTAAATTTAAACTTGGCTATAGACAACTTTTAAGCAGGGCGTGAAGAAATCACTTTGGCTGTCACCTGGATTTGAACGGATTTCCTTAACATTTAGCAGTGAGAGTGAATCAATCTGAGAGTCTTTTTAGTAATCAGAGTTTTCAAGGTATGACCTATTTTCTAGCTAAGACTCCAGTCTTTGAGAGAGATAAAAACAAGCTAAATTCCTCAGCAAAAGCAAAAAACAAGCCTTTCTCCTTTTAGGAGAACGCAGTTATTACCCAAAGAAACCATCTTTAGTCCAAAGTGACAAAGAACCCCCCAGGCCATCTCCTGAATTTCTGATAGAACAGACCAAGACTACAGCAGCACAACAGCTGCCGCTGACTATGGCCACTGCACGTATGGACAACATCTTTCCAAAAGGTATTGGCAGCTAATCCAGTCATCCTGACTCTGGTATTACTGAGTCCACCGCACAGCGAGACTAGCCTGTGGTGTCAGACACAGCCTTCCTGGCTGCTTCAATTTCCAGTGGATAACGGAAAAGCACAGGTAACTCCACGGAGCGTGTATCTTGTGATACAAGACCTCCCCTGATTTAACCAATCTGACAGGTTGAATTTTTTTTTTTTTAAATACTCACCAATACTTGCTTCCTTAGAATCCCAGCTCTTTCCACACCAATGGAGTGGCCGCTCCATACCTCAGAGCTTGCCAAGACTGGACATAATGCTCAAAAGAAAACCAAAACCTACCTCGACGCCTTCAGGTCAATTCCATCTAATAGCAACCCTACAGGACAGAGTAGTGACACCCCAGAGGATCTCCAAGGCTGTAATCTCTAAAGAAGCAGACTGCCACATCTTTCTCCTGAGGAACAACTGGTAGGTTCAAACTACGGACCTTTTGGTTAGCAGCCGAGCACTGAACGACTGCACCACCAGGGCTCCGATGCTCAAAAGAAATGTAGGCAAACTTGTTCTCCTAACTTTTCTTTCATATTTCATATACAGTCATTTTCCACAATGTCATTTTCCCTCTTGGGATAAAAATGCTCTCAGGGAAAATGGACAAGTAATTACACTGACAACTTCTTTCTTTGAGCCAATAATGATAGCTTCTTATTCCTCGTGAATCACTCCCCCTTCTCCTTGATTAAGACAATACCTTGGAAAAATTAACTCTGACAGTCATGGTAATAACACCCTTCCTCAGTCAGCTGCTGCTCTTTGTTAATTATCACTCATTAATGGCTAAGCTGATCAACCAAAGGCTGATAGTAGGTGTCTAGGAATGGCTGTTAGAAAATTGAGATTATTTTCCGAATATATTCGTGTTTGAATCTCTTTCAAAAGAAAAACCATACACTGCAACTGCTTGACAAATCACACCTGTCAGAGGCCGACACACATTTCTTTTCTCAGACCAAAATACCAGAACAAAAATCCAGCTGGACAGACCACAGAGATTACTTGCCTCAAAGCTGCCTAATAGCCATAAAGTATTTTTAAAATCTTACTTTAATGAGCGACGTGTCTAAGCTATCTTCACTGTCTGGGTCTTAAGATACCAACAATGCCAGGCAATTCACTTCTGCTTGCTAGCTGGCTTTAAAATCCAACTAAACTCTTTAATTTTAGAGCTAAGGATCAATTCTGGGCAGAAGAACAACAGACGTTTTCAGGTGCGTGGCTTGACACCAGGTTTTTTGTCTCTGAGCTGACAATGTTGCCTAATGTTTGCCAGCTTCCTCTATTACATGCAAAACCTCAGGGAAGCGACAAAACTACTGCTGGGAAGTCCTTGGGTCTCTGTGGCCTCTTTCCATTGGGCTCCCTAGGCGGTCTTCAATGGAGAGGGATGCCTTCAACAAAACACAAGTCTGTTGTGGCACCTAGACCAGGTGACCTGTTCTCAGGATGGGCTTCTCTAGGATGGGCAAAACTCTATGTGCCCTCTAAGTATCTCAGTTTTCAGAATCAGCTAAATTTCGTTTTCAGTGGCATTAACAGTTTAAAATTAAACTTGGTTACTAAGAAAACGTAAGTTTAATTTGAAGGAAATTGAAACACACATAATCCAAAGATGTTATGATGGAATTATAGCCTTCCTTCTGGCTTCGTCCAGGTAGTTAAGTGCTAATGATTGGTATAATGACAGCAGTGGTGTTTACGGATGCCAGGTTCATGCCTGAGGACACTTCTCTGGAGAGGCACACTGTACAGTCACAACCAAGAATGCACAGCCCAGGGCAGAGGCTCTCTATAATTGTGAGGTTCAAGACCATTTTTCAATTTTTAAGTTAAACAGACCACCTCTTCACACGCAACACACCCACTTTTTCACAATGGTCTACGAATAATGTTTGGGACATGCCTACCAATGAAAAAAACCTCCGTAGTCTCCCAGGGATCACCTTTCAGCCAAACAATAGACAGGCCTATAAAGTGAATAATAATACCCATGAGGAATGCGTTCCTCAGAACAATCAACCACATGAGACTAAAAGGGCAGCACTTGCCCAAAAACAAAGTTCAGAAGACAGTAAAGATGGGCGAATGGAAACGGGAAACCCAGGAAGGAAGTGGATAGAGTGCTATCACATTGACGGGACTGCAACTAAGGTCACAAAACAAAATGTGTATAAATCGTTGAATGGGAAACTAATTTGCTCTGTAAACTTTCACCGAAACCACGATAAAATGTTCAAAAAAAAAAAAACCTCCTTAGTCTCCTCCAGGGTCTGCAGTCCAATATCATAAAGTGGTCTGATCTCTAGCCTAGCATACTGGAAAGAATAAAACTACCTTTCAGAAGCCATACAAGACAGAGAAGTAATAATGTAGAACTGATGGAAAAAAAAATAGATCTGAGGGAAGGTAGAATACCTCTCGAGAACAAAAAGCAAGGAGGGAGTCTGCCATAAGCAGTGAAGAGGTGAAGGCTCAGCCCATTCCCTTCCCGTCCCACCCAATGGAGGGCTCTCAGCAGCTGTCTAGCCCCTCCTTGGCAGGGTCCCAGGAACTTCATCCCTCTGAGATACCCAACCAGGACTGTCAAGGAATGTTTACAAGTATCACATAAGGGGATCCATAAAGCCCAATTCACATGGCTCCCTGAAGCTTTTGGTTCCAGGTTCAGATTAAAAACTAAAAGGAGGATTTTTAGGAAAATCATCTGAAATTAAGTGGGAAGTGCTGTTTGGGCCTGGCATACTTTCTGGACAGCTGAGGATTTGATTAGTTACCTAACACCCACCTAGATGGAGACCACCTTAAGGGCCTTGCCTCCCAAAACCAGACCAAATTGGGGTGAAGCAAGGGCTGACCTACGTTTCTGAGGGCAGAACTAAAACGGGGTAACAGACTTTTACTCCGTTGCTTTTGGTCAATTTAATATGCACTTTTCTGAGCACCTTCTCTGGGGTAAGCCTACACTAGGTTTTAGAGTTATAAGCACCAAACTTTATGTGCCATTTCTTTCCTCAAAAAGGTCACAATCTGGGGGCAAAAGAGGCACACAAATAACTATAAGTCACAAATTATGCTCTAGAAGAGGCCTGCATAAAGTGCCAAAGGAACTTTGGGATATAAGGGAACAATTCTGCTGCCTGAAGAGACAGAGGCAAGTCAGAAAAAGAATGTCTGGGAGTGATTCTGGAAAGCAGCTGCGATGAACAGCCCTATCCACTAAGGTTCCTTCTGTCGCATGCCCCAAAGTCCTAATAGAAGGATCTAGGCAACAGCTCACTGTGTAAAAAGTCCATAGCCACAGACCAGACTAGGCCTTGAAGAACAGGGAAGAGCTATGGTGTCTGGACATTACTCCTGCTACATTCTCATTAGCAAGTTGGAGTGGCCAAACAAGTCTGGTCTGGCTCTCATCAGCTGGGGTGAGGAAGAGTTACTGTTACCAATAAGATTTTTTAAGAAGTGGGAAACTTTAGCATTCTGGCCAACATTTACTTAAAAAATCAAGGAAAAAGCTCAAAACAGGATGTACCCAGGAAAATGGAAGGGGTCAAGTTTATGTGTTACTCCACTCACAATGCAGAATTTATCATACTGTGTTGTTATCTAATTATGAAAAAGTTTATAGCAATTACGGGGAAATAAGAATGAAGGCTTAATCTAAGATACAACTATTGGTCTCTACTCGTCCAGAGCAAAAGAAACAGAAGGAAACCAAAGACTCGAAGAAACTAGGCTACAGAACCAATAGTCTACACAAACAATGACATCACCTACTTTGAAAACAGAAGAACTAGATGGTGCCCTGTTACCACTATCAACCCTTCCAACCAGCGGCTCTTTAGACAGTCTCAGATAGAAAGGGAGAAAAATGTAGAAAAAAACTCAAACTCCTAAAAAAAAGGCCAGACTTACTGAGAAAAATGAACCCCAAGACTATTGCTCTGAGATACTCTCTAAACTTTGAACTCAAACCACTCCCAGAGGTCACCTTTCAGCCAAATGACAGACTGGATCATAAAATAAATATCAGCTGTGAGTACTGTGCTCCTCAAAATAACTGTCTAGATGAGACCAAATGGTTAACATTTACCATAGGCCAAGGATGAGAAAGCAAGGGGGACAGGGAAGACAGATTAATGGAAACAGAATAACTGAAATGGAAGTAATGAGAATGCTGATGATACTGTGAAGAATATAATCAATATATCACTAAACAATATGTACAGAAATCCTTAAATGAGAACCAATTTCCTGGGTAAACTTCCACAATAAAATTTTTTTAAAAAATGAAAGGGCTTAGACCTTTTGGACTAAACAAGAACATTCAAAAAGCGATACACTCTACACATATCTTAAAGGCAGGGGCTGTTAACTACACTATTTTATTAAATGCACTTGGAAATCCTGTTTACCTTTTTCATTAATTCACTTCTGGTTGTAAACTGTGGCAGGTCTTCCACCTCAATCCCATCCGCCATTTCCATCACCTTGTCTAAAAGGTCTTTGTTGTAACTGCACAATAAAAAGTAGTAAGGGAAAAGCCTTGGAAAAATTATTTGTCACTGTAGGTTAATATGAAATTGCTGGTTGCTGGGCTTTAAACTCAACTCTCAAAGAACTGATTTGATATTGCAAGAGAAACCTATTAACATGTTCAGCAGCAGGTTAGGCAACAGTTCTTCCTGCTTATGGATACAGAAGTGGGCTTTAGGAATACCAAGAGAGCAGATGTTTTTATATTTATAAAAATAAAGGCACCATACATCTGTTAGTACATATTCTTGGATATCGTATGAAGGCCAAAAAATAAATAAATTTTTAAACACACGTGGAATGTTAGTCTAATAAAAATGACATTATTTGCTCAGTAGCCCAATTCTCTGCCATTTGCCTAAACTTGGATAAAAAAAAAAAAACTTGGATAGATCCTGTTAAAAAAGAAGGCAGAGAGAAGGAATAGATGCATCTAACACTGCTTCCCCAAATCCTATTCTAATGACCCTCAATGTCTGAAAACCAAACTTAGTGGCTTAGGCCTGGAGAGGCCACGTGACCAGAGGCAGGCAGCCATCCAGGTATAGTCATAAGTCATCCTGTTATCCTAACACAATTTCAGGAAATTCTAAAATAAAAGAGTGTGGGGAGTACCCAGATTTGCCACCTTCCTCGTGGTGGGTTACGAAACCAAAAACCGAACTCGTTGCCATCAAGTTGATTCCGACTCATAGTGACTCTATTGGACAGAGTACAATTGCCCTACGGGGTTTCCAAGGCTGAAATCTTTATGGAAGCAGATTGCCACATCTTTCTCCCACAGAGCAGCTGATGTGTTTGAACTGCCGACTTTTCAGTTAGCAGCTGCACTCTTAACCACTGCACCAGCAGAGCTCCGTGGTGGGGTATAAAAGCAAAAAAATCCACTACTGTTAAGTCAATTCTGACTCATAGAGTCCTATAGGACAGAGCAGAACTGCTCCATAGGGCTTCCAAGGCTGTAAATCTTTACAGAAACAAGCTGCCATGTCTTTCTCCTGCAGAGCAGCTGGTGGGTTCTAACCACCGACCTTTGCGTTAGCAGCCGAGTACTTAACCACTGTGCCACCACTGGGCTCCTTGGTGGGTATACCAAACCAAAAAACCAAACCCATTGCTGTGGAGTTGATTCCAACTCAGAGCGAACCTATAAGGGGTGCCTTAACAGGCACTCCAAAAGCAAGCCCTTGCCCTCTTGCTGCAGTAGCCAGGATGCAGTGGGCTTCCGACCCTGACAAAAAGGCTTCTGTTATTTTTCATAAGAGGGACGGCAGGCAGGCAACCCTGGCACCTGCTCACAGCCCAGCAGGCCGGTGACTGGGGAGTAATAGTCAATGGACAGAGATTACATCCTGCCAGAAGTGGTAAAATCCACCCGTCCTGCCAGAAGCTGCATAACCCTTAGGTCTATCCCTTCCCCTCCCTCAGCTTCTTCATCTGTAAAATGGGGGTCTTGGTGTCTGTCTCCGCACGGTTATCATGGGGGTTAAAGGAGCTAACAGACTTAAAACGCACTCAGTAAAAGTTATGGTTTGAGCTAATTATTGTAATAATAAAAATAACAATGGCAACTTCAGGTCCTACCATGTATTGAGCCCTTGATGGATGACAGCCCTGTGCTAAGTGCTTTTCACCTTGTAGTACAGTAATCATCACAACAACGCCTTTTCCAAATGAGGAAACTGCGACTCAGAAAAGTTATCTTTCCAAGGGACTACCAGGGTGGGAATCAGCCGCAGGCCGGACCAAGGCGGTTGAAGGTCGGGGGCGGGTTCAGCCTGGGGCAAAGAATCGATTCAGGACAAAGCCATGGATGAGGGCTGTGGATCGGAGGGCAGGGGACCGCACCTGCAGCCCAAGAAGAGGTGGTTAGCCCAGACCATGGAGAGGGACAGCAGCTGGTCCAGGCGGCCGCCGCCGTCGGGCGGGTCGCGGTAGTCGGGCAGGTGGCGCAGGATGAACTCCATCCGGGCTTTCCATTGCTTCTCGCTCTCGGAATAGGAGCGGAACTGCTCCGCGAAGTCGGCCGCCTGCCTCACCCCCGAAACCAGTTCCTCCACCGCAGCAGCCGCCTCGCCACCCACCATGGCTCCCGCCGCCGCCAAGCGCCGTACCGGCCCACCGCCTTCCCGACGCGCACCGCGCCACTGCACGGCGGCTAGAAGAGCCCCAGCGGCACACGACTGCTCTGGAGGACCGGCCTGGAGCGCCCTCGCGGGGACTGGCGGTCCTGAGGGGGAGGACCTGCCGGCTGAGCCCGGCCCCTCAAACCTCCGCAGCTCGCGGCGCCTAACGCCAGTCTACCCAGACACTGCAAGGACTGTTTGCTGACCACCCAGCGAGGAACGAGACGGTAACTGAGGCCTCCACGCACAGAATCAGGGCGTCCCCCTTCCAGTTGGGCAGCCACCTGACAGCCGGAACTACACTGTGTCCTTCATGCCCTGGGGGGATCCTCAGGCACCGCCTCATCCTGAGCGACGTCAGGGGTCCTGGACTCAGACCTGTCAGTACTGGGGTCATGCATGTGACTGTCTGGGGTTCATCTTTGATCGATTCTCAATGGTCTCGACACCCCATCTAGCTTGTGGGCGCGCCTTTCTGGAGCAAGTCCATTCCATTCATCTAACCAATAAATTCCTGCCAGGCAATTTGCTAGGTGCTGGGTATATACAATGAGAGAAAAGTCAGAGTCTTGCTCTAATGAAATTTCCTGTCTAGTGAGGGAAGCACACATTAGTGAAATAATTGCTCAAGTAAATGGAAAATTCCAACTCTTGACAAGTATTAATACGACTGCTATGACAATGAATAAATAGAGGACCTGATCCAGACTTGGGGCCAGGGAAGGCTTCTCCAAGGAAGCAATGCTGGAGAACTGAGGGATGTGTAGGAGTTAACTCGGTAAAGGAGAGCAGGCCATAGCAAGAGAGTCTGACCTGGCAAGAGAGCAGCAAGATCTGTGTGACTGGCTCCTAGAGATCCCAGAAGAGTAGAAGAGATGAGACTGCAGAAGTCAGTCAATAGACCACCAATAGGGATTGTGATCCAGATCCAAAGACAAACGGAGAACCAATGAAGGATTTTAATGCAAAAGACCTCTTTAAAGTGTTAAAAAGCAAAGATGTCACCTTAAAGACTAAGGTGCGCCTGACCCAAGTCATGGTGTTTTCAGTCACCTCCTATGCATTTGAATGCTGGAGAATGAATAAGGAAGACCGAAAAAGGGTTGATGACTTTGAATTGTGGTGTTGGTGAAGAATATTGAACATAACACCAACTGCCAAAAGAACGAATAAACCTGTCTTGGAAGAAGTACAGCCAGAATGCTCTTTAGAAGTAAGAGTGGCGATACCATAGCTCACATACTTTAGACATGTTATCAGGAGAGATCAGTCCCTGGAGAAGGACATAAACCCAAAAAACCAAACCCATTGTCGTCAAGTTGATTCCAACTCATAGCAACCCTATAGGACAGAGTAGAACTGCCCTATAGAAGAATGACATCATGCTTGGTAAAGCAGAAGGTCATTGAAAAAGAGGAAAACCCTCAACGAGATGGATTGACACGGTGGCTGCAACAATGGACTCAAGCATAGCAACAATTGTGAGGATGGTGCAGGACCACGCAGTGTTTCGTTCTGTTGCACACAGGATTGCTGTGAGTCAGAACTGACTCGACAGCACCAACCAACAAACAACGACAAATGACATCTGCGTTTCCAAAAGGTATTGGAAGGAGCTGGAATGGATGTGTCCAGAGGAGATGAGCAGATAGGCCTGAGGGTGTTTATTTAACTGGCATGACTCTGCTGCCTGTTCTGGGGTCAAGTAGTAGACCCCCTGAGAGACAGAAGGGCCTCCTTGTAAGTGGTGAGTTCCCCATCGCCAGAAGCATTCAAGTACCATAACTAGGAAATCGTTTGACTCTCTGTCAGTCTTAATAGGCTTTCCCCATGGTCCAACATCAAATGTAGGGTTGGAGTACAGAGCTGGGCCTAGAATCCAGGATCTAGGACTATAGTGCAGGTCCTACGTAGTGAGTGGGGCCCAGAGGAGGATCTGACCATGTGCTGTCTACTGCTTCTGCAGCTTCTGTTAGGGTATCAGGACCCCCAACAGACAGAAGCCAGATACAGCATGGAAATACCAGGCATTCTGAGCAGTAGACTGTGCCTAAAGACCCATCCCCAGGCTCAGGGACACTCCTTTGTGGTTAACAGTAGGGTGGTGTGCTATTCACACCCAAGTGGCCAGAGAGCGTAGAGCAGGGTCTGTGAAACCAAGGACAGACCCAGCTTCTCCTGGCAATCAGAAATAGGGGTCCAGAGCTGGGATTCCCAAAATTGAACACAGATCACATCTCCTGAGGTGCTTGTTAAAATAGCAGATTCCACATGGATGGACCTTAAAAAGATTATGATAATGAAATAAGTGAGTCACAAAAGGACCAACTATGTGATCCCATTGTGCAAAGTATCTAGAATAGGCAAGTGTATAGAGACCAAAGTTTATTAGTGGCTACCAGTGGCAGGAGGGAGGGAGGGAGAAAGGAGGACTCAGTGCTTAGGAGACACTGAGCTTCTGTCAAGAGTAATGGAAAAATTTGGGAACGGGTGAGGGTGATGGTTAAACAACATGATGAATGTAAGTTAATGTCACTGAACTGTACACGTGTAGAATGCTGAAATGAAAAATGTTTTGTTACAAGTGTATTTACCACACATGCACAAAAAACAGCAGATACTCAGGCACCACCACTGGATGCTCAGAGTCAAGACTCCAAGTAATTCTGATTCCAAGTCCAACTTTGAAAAACACTCAACGTTCCTGAGGGTTTTCTGAGCCAAATTTTTGATCACCTGATTGCACAGTGCGGAGGCTGGGCCAGAAATAGGAACCTGGGCTCTGTGAACAACACCTGCAGTGACACAGCCAAGTCCACATTGGGATGTGAAAAAGCTCAGGGTCATCCAGCAATTACCCTATTTAGCATCCCTTTTGGCTATGATGGGGTATATGCATATATGTCCATACTTAAAAATATTCAGGCACGCATAAAGGTTATAAGAACCCAAAAGTCCGCAAACAGGTAGCCTTTTTTATGATGTGAAACTGTTAACATTGTACTTTCAAAATTGAAAGCGGTCTAAAACTTTAGTTAATATCAACACTTGGCAGGACCCTGCAACAAGTCCAATTGTTGCTGCCCACTTTATTATTTCTAAATTGTTGTTTAAAATGGTTCAGATTTTCTTAGAGTGGAGTACTTACTAATATAGAAAAGACCAGTTTTTCTAACTCATTTTTTTAGTATCGTTATTGAAATATAATTCACATACCATAAAATTCACCCGTTTAAGTGTATAACTCAGTGGTGTTAGTATATGCACAGATTTGTCCAAACATCAACACAAATTAAGTTTAAAACATTTTCATCGTTCCAAAAAGAAACCCCATTCACCATTAGCAGTCGCTCTTTATTTCCTTCAGGCCATGGCAACCACTTACCTACTTTCTATCTTTATGGAATTCCTATTCTGGACACTGCATAAAAATGGAATCCATACCATATGTGGCCGTTCCTGTCGGACTTCTTTCACTTAGCTTGTTTTCAAGGTTCATCTCTGTCATAGCAGGAATCAGTACTTCATTTCTTTTTATGGCTGAATAATGTCTCACTGTATGCATGTGCCATATTTTGTTTATCCATTTGCCAGTTGGATCCCTGGTGGTGCAGTGGTTAAGAACTCAGCTACTAGCCCAAAGGTCGGTAGTTCAAATCCACCACGTGCTCCTTGGAAACCTTATGGGGAGTTCTACTCTGTCCTATAGGGTTGCTATGAGTCAGAATCAACTCAATGGCAGTGGCTTTGGTTTTGGTTTGGATTCACCAGTTGAAGGAAGTGGTTTTCTTTTTGACTATTATGAATAATGCTACTATGAACATTCGTGTACAAGTTTTTGTGTAGACATATGTTTTCAATTCTCTTGGCTATATATATAGGAGTGGAAATGGTCCATGTTTAACCTTTTGAGGAACTGACAGTCTGTTTTCCACAGTGCCTACACCATTCTAAATTCCCTCCAGCAATGTGTAAGGTTTCCAGTTTCTCTACATCCTCTCCAACACATGTTATTTTCCTTTTTTTTCAATTACAACTATCCTAGTGGATTTGAAGTCACGTATCATTGTGACTTCGATTTGTATTTTCCTAATGGCTAATGACATGAGCGTCTTTTCATATGCTTATTGGCCGTTTTATGTCTTCTTTGGAGAAATGTCTATTCAGATATTGAGTTATTTGTCTTTTTATTGTTGAGTTCTAAGAATTCTGTACATATTCTGGACCTTAGACTCTTTTCAAATATGTGATTTATAAATATTTTCTCTTATCCTATGGGTTGTCTTTTCACTTTCTTTATAGTATTCTTCGAAGTACAAACGTTTTTAATTTTGATGAAGCCTGGTGTATCTGTGTTTCCTTTGGTTGCTTGTGCTTTTTGTATCATATCTAAGAAACCATTGACTAGTCCAAAGTCAGGAAGATTTATACTTATGTTTTCTTCTAAGAGTTTTGTATTTTTAACTCTTACATTTATGTGTTTGATTCATTTTGAATTAATTTTTGTCAGTGGTGTGAAGGTAGGGGTCTACCTTCATTCTTTAGGTGTTCAGTTGTCGTAGCATCGTTTGTTGAAAAGACTGTTCTTTCCCCACTAAGTGATCTTGGCACCCTTGTTGAAAATCAGTTGACCAATAATGTATGGGTTTATTCCTGGGCTTTCAGTTCTATTCCATTGATCTATATCTCTATCCTTATGCTGGTACCAGTCTTGATTACTGTTGCTTTGTAGTAAGGTTAGAAATTGGGAAGTATAAGCCCTACAAACCTTTTTTTTCTTTTTCAAGATTGATCTGTGCTGAGTTCCTTGCATTTATGAATTTTAGGATCAGCTTGCTAATTCCTGGAAGGAGACCAGCTGGCACTGTGAAGGGGGGATTGCAGTTTGGGGAGTATTGCCATCTCAACACCACCATTAAGTCTTCTGGTTCATGATCGTGGGATGTCTTTCCATTTATTTGTTGTTGTCGTTAGGCGCCGTTGTGTCGGTTCTGACTCATTGCAAACCTATGTACAACAGAACACTGCCCAGTCCTGTGCCATCCTCACAATCTTTGCTATGCTTAAGCCCATTGTTGCAGCCACTGTGTCAGTCCATCTCGTTGAGGGTCTTCCTCTTTTCACTGACCCTCCACTTTACCAAGCATGATGTCCTTCTCCAGGGACTAGTCCCTTCTGGTAACATGTCCAAAGTAGGTGAGATGAAGTCCCTTGATCCTTGCTTCTAAGGCGCATTCTGGCTGTACTTCTTCCCAGACAGATCTGTTCATTTTTCTGGCAGTCCACGGTATATTCGGTATTCTTCACCAGCACCGTAATTCGAAGGCATCAATCCTTCTTCAGTCTTCCTTATTCATTGTCCACCGTTCGCATGTATATGAGGCGATTGAAAATATCATAGCTTGGGTCAGGCACACCTTAGTCCTCAAAGTGACATCCTTGCTTTTCAACACTTTAAAGAGTTCTGTTGCAGCAGATTAACCTAATGCAATATGTCGTCTGATTTCTTGACTGCTGCTTCCATGGACGTTGACTATGGATCCAGGTAAAATGAAAACCTTGACAACTTCACTATTTCCTCCATTTATTATGTTGCTTATTGGTTCAGTTGTGAGGATTTTTGTTTTCTTTATGTTTGAGGTGTAATTTATACTGAAGGTTGTGGTCTTTGATCTTCATCAGTAAATGCTTCAAGTCCTCTTCACTTTCAGCAACCGAGGTTGTGTTATCTGCATATCCCAGGTTGTTCACACATCTTCCTCCAATCCTGATGCCGCATTCTTCACATAGTCAGTTTCTCAGATTATTTGCTTGGCGTACAGTTTGAATAAGTATGGTGAAAGGACACAACCCTGACACACACCTTTTCTGACTTTAAACCATGCGGTATCCCCTTGTTCTGTTTGAATGACTGCCTCTCGATCTGTGTGCAGCTTCCTCAGGAGCACAGTTAAGTGTCCTGGAATTCCCATTCTTCTCAATGTTATCCATAATTTGTTATGATCCACACAGTCAAATGCCTTTGCATTTGACTATTTCAATAAAACGCAGGTAAACGTCTTTCTGGTATTCTTTGGTGTCAGTCAAGATCCATCTGACATCAGCAATGATATCCCTCGTTCCACATCCTCTTCTGAATCCAGCTTGAACTCTGGCATTTCCCTGTTGATGTATTGCTGCAACCGCTTTATTTAGGTCTTTAATTTCTTTCAGCAATTCCTTGTAGTCTTCAGCTTGTAAGTCTTCCACTTCTTTTTTTAAATTTATTCCTAAGTATTTTATTCTTTTTGATGCTATTGTAAATGGATGTTTTCTTAATTTCATTTTCTTATTCATTGCTAGTGTGTAGAAATACAATTGATTTGTATACACTGATCTTCTATCCTGCAACCTTGTTGAACTCTTAGTTCTAATAGTTTGTTTAGTGGATTCCTTAAAATTTCTATATACAAGATAATTTCATCTGCAAATAGAGATAGTTTTACTTTATAATCTGGATGCCTTTTGTTTACTTTTATCGCCTAATTGCCTTGGCTAGAGATGCCATTATAAGAATGAATGGAAGTGTTAAGAGAAACATCCTTGTCTGTTGCTGATATTAAGGAGAAAGCATTCAATGTTTCATCATGAAGTATGATGTTAACTGTGCATTTTTCATTGATGTTTTCAGCAGATTGAGGAAGTTCCCCTCCTATTCCTAGTTTGTTGAGTGAGTTTATGATGAAAGGGTGTTGGATTTTGTCAAATGCATTTTCTGTGTCTTGTGGGATGATCATGTGGGATTTGTCATTTATTCTATTTAAAAGAACACGGAATGTTTCATGAATCTGCCTGTCATCCTTGCACAGGGGCTATGCTAATCTTTTGTTTATCATTCCAGTTTTTGTATATGTGCTGCTGAAACAAGCACCTTCATCTCTGTCTCTTTCTTTTTTAATGTATGGATGGCAAAATGCTCATGTGAAATGGGCAGATCACAGGCACTTTTATTATTCATTTAAGGTGAGGAAAATGGTTCATCATAATTAAGTGACTGGATACAAGTCAAACTCTCAAGGAAGAGGGCTGGATCATAACTCATAATTGCTCTCCAAGGCTGTGTCCTTCAAAACAAGTGCCAGGAACTCCCCTGTGTGCAGTAGCTCATAAACCAAGGCTTATGTGTTTAAGGAAGGAAAAAGGTCCAGCAGGACTTTTCGGGTTTTGAGAAGGCTAGAATCATTGTCCTTTGTGAAGTAAAGTTTTGGAGCTCAGAATTGACTCAGTTTTCCTCTATACTATACCCTAAATGGAGCCCTGGTGGGACAATGGTTAAGGGCTCGGCTGCTAACCAGTGATTCAAATCCACCAGCTACTCCTTGGAAATCCTATGGGGCAGTTCTACTCTATCCTTTAGGGTCACTTGTATGGGTCAGAATAGACTCTGGGGCAACGGGTTTGGTTTGATTTTTGATTATTCCCTTTGCCCTTATCCTTCTAACATTTCATCCCACCACCAGTGGAGATGAAGAGGAGTAAGAGATTTTGACACCATGCTAGAAGAATGAACTAATCTGTCTTGGAAGAAGTACAGTCAAATACTCCTTAGAAGTGAGGATAGTGGGACTTTGTCTCACTTACTTTGGGCATGTTATCAGTAGGAACCAGTGCCTGGAAAAGAACATCATACTTGGTAAAGTAGAGAATCAGCAAAAAAGAGGAAGACTGTCAACAAGATGGATTGACACAGTGGGTGCGACAATGGGCTCAAACATAGCAACTGTTGTGAGGATGGCACAGAACTGGACAGCATTTCGTTCTGTTGTATATAGGGTTGCTATGTGTTGGAATTGACTCGATGGCACCTGTCTTAGGCTGGGTTCTCTAGAGAACCAAAACCCGTAAAGTGTATAAATATATACAGAGAAATTTATATCAGGGAAATGGCTTGTGAGATTGTAGAGGCTGGAATGTCCTAAGTCTGTGGGGCAGGATAGAGGGTTCTGATTCACATTGCTGCAAGGGCTGGTGAACCCAAGATCAGCAGGTCAGACAACTGGGCTCTTGGCTCGCAGGCTGCGAAGATCAGCGAATCCCAAGATCAACAGGCAAGACAGCAGGTAAGCTACTAGCTCAAGTCCCAGGAACCGTAAGTCAGATGAACAGGAGCCAACTGCAGGATCCAGAGTGAGCAAAAGCACGTGAGCCTTGCCAGAAAAAAAACCACTTATATTTGATGCAGACCACACGTACACACACACCTGCCCCCAAGGAAACTTTCTTTCAACTGATTGGCTACTCATAGCAGATCCCATCATGGAGGTGATCGCATTATATCAAACTCATCATAAAAGAGATCACATCATCATACGACTGCCAAACTACATCATAACTGCCAAACCATTGAGAATCATGGCCCAGCCAAGTTGACACACAACCTTAATGATCACAGAACCTAACAGCAATAATAGTGGACATCGTAGCACATAAACAGAAGTTTAAATATAGTTCTTTGGATTTGCCATCTGTAAACTGCTAACTCCTAAATTTGCATGTCCAACCCATGGCACTTATGTGAACTACAGAGGTGTATATCTGACTGCCTACTTGGCATCTTCACTTAGATGTCTTAAAAAAAAAAACAGCTGCCATTGAGTCTATTCCAACTCATAGTGACCCTATAGGACAGAGTAGAACTGCCCTATAGAGTTTCCAAAGAGCACCTGGTGGATTTGAACTGCTGACCTTGTGGTTAGCAGCTGTAGCTCTTAACCACTACTGCATCAGGGTTTCTAAACCAAAACAACCTGTTACCTTTGAGTCAATTCCTACTCACAGTGACCCTATAGGCTTCACAAATTAATTCGTCCACAACTGCACTCCTGGTTGGCATTTCCCAAGCACATCCTCCCCCAGTCTTCTCCTTCTCATTAATGGCAACTCTGTGCTTCCATTTATAAAGGCCCAAAACCTTAAAGCTTCACCCTTAACTTGCCATGCCCCACGGCAGTTAAGTCCTATCAGTTCCATTTTACAAATACATCCAACATCTGATGTTGTTACCATCTTTACTACCCTGGTCCAAGCTACTGTCATTTCTTTTCTGGATTACTCCATTGCTTTCGAAGAGGTCTCCCTTTTCTCTTTGACCCCTATAAGAATAACAATCAAATCCTCACTTTTTCACTTCTCTGTTCAATTCTGACACCAACTGCCCATGCAGCAGTTCATCCTTTGACTCTAACCACCCATAGCTAGGTCAGAGCCCACAAGTTAAAGGACACAGCCCTGTAGACTCCAAGTAGGTCCACAGTTTCAGATGCTAGCCACAAATTTGGGTGTCCCCATGACACTCATGCTTCTGACCTGCTGGTTTTCCCACTACCTTTCAGGATGCCAGCCACAAGCTTGAGGGCCCCCAGGAGCTCCCCTCATTTCTGACCTGCTGGCTATAAATTCAGGGGTTCCCTCTACCCCCTTAGGATACCAGCTGCAAACTTGGGAGTCCCTAAGCCCCTCTCACTTCTGACCTGCTGACTCCCACTTCTCCCTTGGGTTTGATAATTCACTAGAACTCACAGAAGCACTGTACTTAGGAATTACAGTTTTATTGTAATAAAAATGAAGAGATGCATAGGGCAAGACCTGGCAAGATTCTCAATGTGAAGTTTCCATGTCCCAAAAAGGAACATATTATTCCTTTTTTTTTTTTGCTATCCTATGTGTATGGATATCTTTCACCAACCAGGAAGCCCATAGAACTTCAGTGTTCAGAGGTTTTATTGGGGCCTCATTATGTAATTCAAACTCCAGCCCCTCTTTGCTGAGGTCAGTGGATATCACAAGGTGATCGTGAGGTGGGTCTTTCTGACCCGGCCAGCCCCACTGGAGTGCTTTATCACCTCACCTAACTTGTTAGGTGTGGTCTAGAGTCTTTATCAAAGATTCTAAAATTCCAAGGATTTTCTTTTTTTTTTTTTTATCTCTCAGGAACAGAGGACAAACACCAAAGTCTTTGGGTAAAGTTAATAGGAACGTCATAGTCCCCTGTCTATTCTCAATACAACAGTCAGAGTGATCCTGTTAAAAGTGTCAGATCATATCACAACCTCTAAAATATTCCCATCTAATTCAGAGTAAAAGCCAAAGTACTTACAGTGGCTCACAGGGCCCTGCACAATCTGGGACCCCCACCCTACCTAATACCTCAACTCCTACTACTCTCCCCCACAATCTCTGCTCTAGTTACCTTATTTCCATTTCTAAATAAACTATTTGGTCATGATATATTTTTTCAGTGTGCTTTTGAATTCTGTTTGCTAAAATTTTATTTAGGATTTTTTCATTTATGGTTATAAATAAGATTGGTTTTTTTTTTTCTGTTTTCTTGCAATCCTTATCATATTTTGGTATCAATAAAAGGTTTTCATCTTTTCTATATTATTAGATATTTTAAAAGTCATTGGGATCATCTGTTCTTTAAAGGTTAGTAGAATTGTAGAATTCCCCTGTGAAACCATGGGCATGGTGTTTGTTGGCTTTTTTTTTTTTTTTTTTTGAGAGGTTTGGTATTTTTCAAATCTATTTCTTTTGTATAAATTGGTCTGTTTTGGTTTTCTGTCTTTCCTGGGTCAGTTTTGGTAACTTAAGTTGTCTAGAAAAATTGTATATTTCATATAAGTTTTCAAATTTATTTGCATGAATTGTGTAAAGTATTCTTTATGAGTTCTTGGTTTTGCTTTGTTTTGTTTGAACTTTCCTTTGTGTGATTATTTCCCCTTTATAATTTCTACTTTAAGGTTATTTGTGCATTTCCTGTCTTTTTTTTTTTTTTTATGTTTAACTTAGCTTGTGGCTTACCTTATTCAGTAAATCCTAAAAACAAGCTTATTTATAGGTTGTACTATATATTTTTTAAACTGATTAATTTCTGTAGGTTTATTTAATTCTTTTTCTAGCTTTTTAAGTTAGCTCTTCTTTTTTTTATTATTCATGTTGATATAGTTATTTAAGGCTGTAAATTTCCTTTGACCACTGCTTTAGCTCTATAACATAGATTCTTCTATATGGAGTTTTCATTATTACTGTTTTCTAGAAATCCTGCACTTTCAATTTGTATTTTTTCTTTGGTCTTGGAATTATTTAATATAGACCACACACACACACACACACCCTGCACGTACCAATACCAAACCAAACCCATTACTGTCAAAATGGAGGAGCATGTTTTCTGAATGTGCTATGCATTTCAATGCTTATTGTATTATTAGAGAATATTGCCTGTCTCAGTTATCTAGTGTTACTGTAACAGAAATGACACAAGCGGGTGGCTTTAATAAACATTTTTATTTTCTCACGGTTTAGGAGGCTAGAAGTCCAAATTCGCGGTGCCAGCTCTAGGGGAAGGCTTTCTCTCTCTGTTGGCTCTCAGGGAAGGTCCTTGTCTCTTTTCAGCTTCTGTTCCTTAGCTCTTTGATGATCTTCACGTGGCATCTCCTTTCCCCCATCTCTGCGTGCTTCTCTGTGTCTAATCTGTTTTTTTAATATCTCAAAGGCGATTGGCTTAAAACGCACCTACACTGATATGACCTCTTAACAAAGAAAACCCATTCCCAAATGGGATTATAACCACAGGTATAACCAAAAAGCCTAAACCCTTTGCCAACTCATAGTGATCCTATAGGACAGAGTAGAACTGCCACCCATGGTTTCCAAGGAGCGCCTGGTAGATTCGAACTGCTGACCTTTTGGTTAGCAGCTGTAGCTCTTAGCCACTACATCACCAGGGTTTCCACCACAGGTATAGGGATTAGAATTTACAACACATATTTTTGGGAGACACAATTCAATCTATAACACTACCTATGTTATTTTTACTTAGGGAATTTATTGAGGTTTGGTTTGTAGTCCATTGTGTATGTGTGTGTGCGGGCATGTGCGTGTGTGTGTGTGTGTGTGTGTATTCCAGGGGACTTGAAAGGTGAATCAAAGTCATCTTTCATTAGTGTATTGCTGCTGTGTTATTTCATGGATAGATATTCTTAACTGTTCATTTCTTATGGTGAATTATAGCCTTTATCATGTCCAAAGTTTTTCGTCCTGAATTCTTTGTTGTCGAATATTAAAATTTTTAATGTTTGTATTTTCCTGGTATGCCTTTCTTTATCCATCCGATCATTATTAACCTTTCTGAATCATTTTGTCTTAAATGCATACAGCCTACTTTGTGATCGATTTTGAAAACCTTTTTTAAAATAGATGAATTAAACTCATTTTTATTTATTGATATGAGAGATATGCTTGGTCTTAATTCTGTCATATTATTTCATGTTATGTTTTTTGTAATTTTGTTATATATTTGCTCTTTTTTTTTTTTAATGCAGTTTTGATATTTAGGAAGGTTTGCATTTTTATTCCAAGAGTTACCTTTGTAAAATACTCTTTTGGGACAGTATCTTTTGATTCCCTACTATAAACAACAATAAAATTAGCTTGTAGTCTTATCCTCTCTCCTTCCTCCAGAATTATTGTTCCCTCTAGAATTATCAGTCTTAGTGTTTATGTTAGATATGTTTAAACTTCTACTTTATGTGGAAGCCTTAAATACTATCCTTTGAGTCAATCAATTTGTGGCAATCGGTGAGCTCATTCTTTTTTTTTTTTTTTCTAAATGTGCTTTAGGTGAAAGTTTATAAATCAAGTCAGTCTCTCATACAAAAAGTTATGCACACCTTGCCATGTACTCCTACCTGCTCTCCTCCTAATGAGACAGCGCATTCCTCCTCTCAAACCTGTATTCCCCGTGTCCATTCAACCGACTCCTGTCCCCCTCTTCTTTCTCATCTTGCCATCAGACAGGAGTTGCCCACATAGACTCAAGTATCCACTTGAGAGTGAGCTCATTCTTATTGCTACCTTTTCTTTCCTTTCTTCCACTTTTATTGGCTCCAAGTCATTTCTACAATATTGGAGCATATAGTATTTGCATTCTGATCTGTCACCCTAATCTCTTTTTTTTTAAAAAAAAAAAAAAAGCTCTACATTTGTTTTAATCTTAGTTCTACAGTTAAATGTATTCACTGCTCAAGAAAAGTGACTTTACCCTGATTTCCTCAGTCATCTCTTGGTTGGCTAAAGCTTGTCCCCTGTACAGTGCTTCTTAAACTTTAATGTGTATACAGATCACCTGAGGATCTTGTTAAAATGCAGATTTTTGATTCAGTAGGTCTGAGATGACGCATGAGAATCTGCATTTCCAGCAAGCTTCCAGGTGATACGGATGCTGCTGGTCCATGGTTCTAGTAGGTTCTTTGAAAGGGCTTAGGAGGATAATATACCCTCATTTTTTTTACAGATATTAAAATCTTAGTCTATAGTGATAAACTAACTAGGTCCAAAATGGAGTCACTGATGCTGAGCCTCAAGTCAGCAAACTGAAACCTAAGTTTCTATTTCATGTAAATACCTAACTTTCCAAGGAGTTGAAATCCAAGTCAATCAGTTGATTCTCCCAGAAATGGAAACCTAAGCTAGCTAATCAGGACTTGATTGATCAGTTTAACCTGGTTCAAAATTTCTCCTTGATCCTCAGATAAGGAGAGAAAATGCCTCCCAACCAATCCAAAAATTACCCAGTATATCTTCCTTGTTTTCTGTTTGTCTGCTTTTACAAAAGCCTTTCTGCCTGTATGCGCTTCAGAACTCTTGTCTGACTTTCAGACCAAATGTTTCCCGGTTCATGAACTGAAAAATAAAGCTAATGAGTTCATATACAAATTTAATATTGTGAAATTTTTATTTTTAACAATAGACTTTATACTTGAAGATCACTTTGGCTGGATAGAATCCTTAGCCCATCTGTTTCTTCCTTTGAGTGTCTTGTGGTTGTTGCCCAACTGTTTATGGTAGTATTTGTTGCCCTGGAGAAATGGTAGAGAGGTGGGGCTAGGGTAACTCTCTTGGTTGCCACAGTGAAGGGCCTCAAACATGGCCCCTGTGAGGAGGTACTTCTCTGGATTTCAGAACCCAGCCTGGTTGAGGAGAGCTTCTCTGTCCAGCTGTGTGTTTTCTGGGTTTCTTCCCAGCTCTTGTTTTCTAAGAGGATGTACCGGCTAATAAGAGTTTTACTTTTTCCAGCGCTTTCCAAGACTTCATTGTCCCCAGCAAACCTGCTTCGTTAAATTTAAGCCCTGCTCTCAGCATTTCCCTCTCAGAATGGTGTCCACCCCTTCTGGAAGGGAATAATTGCTGGAGCTTTTGAACTTTGCGAGGCACTACATCCCCATTCTCACTCATGGTTCTTCACAAGGTTGCCCATTCTGCTCCACCTTTAACAGCTCTTAACAATTCAAAGGTTGCAGTTTTCTGCTGGTTTCATGTAGTAAGTAGTTTGCAGGTTTATTGTTGTTATTGTCATTGTTGGAGTGTGGAAAGATTCAGAACTAAACTGTTGCGGTGTTCCTTCAGAAATGGAACATGGCCCTATTTTTAAATTATAAAAAAATATAATCAATGCCTCTCTGACATCTTTCAACTAAATTTCTGTTGATAGCCATGGTTTTTACCATCTTATAATTTCCTAGAAGTGGAATTCCAGATTCAGAAGAGCATGCCTACTTTTAAAGCTTTTACTACGTCTTGCCAAATTACCCTCCAGAAAATTTGTATTTAAGTTTCCATTCCTACCAGCTGAAGGATTACGCTTTAAAGCCTGTGGATAGTTACTGCAATCACTACTCTCCTGTATTCTTGGATTTCCAGACTCTCTTGAGCACTTCTATTTGTGCAGCCACCACTTTGTGGCTGCTGAATCTGTAGAAGTCCCTGGCCCTGGCACCATGGGGCTGTGAACTCCGTTAGTCCTTATTTACCCTTCAGCACCTCCAGCTCTTCCGTTCAGATTTTGAGCCCTAAAAAGGAATGTCAGTCCAACAGGTGGAAACCTTCTGGAAATGCCTTAGAAGAGGCCTTCTAGTAGACAGTCATATGAGAGTGCTGAAACACGGAACCTAGGGTTGTTCTTTTTTTTTTCCTTCCCACCATGGAAAGCTCAGCAAGTAACCTAAATTCATGGAGGTCTTAGAAGTACCCAAGAAAAAAAAAACACCTACTTTTCCTCCATACATGATAAAACTGATCTAAAATAGCCAAGTGAACTGCAGAAGCAGTTTTATCCTTGGTCAATCTGACTTGGGAAAGCAGAAAATGCAGGTGCATTGAAAATATTAAGTGAAGTGGGCTCTTAGGTTTCAGCGTTGGAGCTCTTCAACCTTGCTTCCCAGCTTCTGCAAAGGAAGGTTTTGCCAACCAAAGGGGATGTGTTAGCCATTAAAAGCTTTGAAACCTTGGAATCCGCCGCTATTAAACGAAGTATTTCTGAATGCTGAATATTCCCCTCCCAGGGCTTCTCGGGGCATCCTGACTCTCCAACAGCATACAGCTCCCACAAGGACAAATAATATGCAAAACTTTTTTGGTCTTACTTATGATAATTGCTCAGTTAACATCACAAGGCGATAGAAATTAAGTTCCCCAAAGGCTTCCTACTGCAGGAAGTTACCCTGCTATTTACTGCAAAGGTAGTAAAGATTAAAATCAGGTTAGCATCTATCTTACAGAAGTCTCTGTTAATCCATTATTTATATTCATATAAAATGCCATTTCTATATCAAAATGCATGAATGTTTTAACCTGTTGTAAATGTAAGCTTACTTTTTTTTTTCCTATTGAATTAAATGAGCCTTCTCTCTGCCAGAACCCTTAAAATTGGTGCTCTTATTTATAAGACCAGTCTAGTGGCTGCTTTTACTTTACTGAATGGATGTTCAGTGTTCAGATCACAGAAAGTTATAGTTCTCTGCTCTTCTGCATGCCTCGGGCCATACCAGGAGAACTAACTCTTCAGTCTGTGTGCCTTATTTTAAGCATAGCACTGATGAACTAAAGTGCGCCCAGGGAAGGGCAAGAAGAAGGAGAAACAGAAACCAGGTTATATGAGAAGCAAAGGACACTGTTGGAGAGGCCCTGTACTTGTCTTCAGATCTTTGAAGGGCTGTTTGTAGGAGACAGCTCATTCTTCATTGCTTTCAAGATAGGCATGGGACCAAAGAGTGAGAGCTATATAAATGCAGATTTCATATTTAAATGATAGAAGTTTAAACAATTAGACCTGTCTGAAAAAGACAACATCATGACTCAGCAACCCTATAGGGCAGAGCAGAACTGCCCCACAGGGTTTCCCGAGGCTGTGATCTTTACAGAAGCAGACTGCCACATCTTTCTCCTGCAGAGCAGCTTGTAGTTTAAAACCGCAGACCTTTCGGTTAGCAGATGAGTGCTTTAACCACTGCACAATCAAGGTTCCAAAAGACTTTCTTGGGTAGAAATGAGTTCCCCATCGTTGGGAGAATTCAATTGGTCATCTCACCAGTCTACAATAAACTCATGATTGAACTAGATATATAATGAAATCTTTCACAATTATTTTTTAAATATAGGACCACAGACATTTAAAAAAATATTGTGTTTTAGGTGAAAGCTTACACGGCAAATTAGATTTCCATTCAACAATTCATACACAAATCGTTCAGTGACATTGGTTACAATCCCCGCAATGTGTCAGCAGTTTCACCATTTCCACCCCGCCAGCCCTGTTTCTATGCATCCAGTTTCCCTACCCCTCTGTCATGGATTGAACTGTGTCTGCCAAAAATATCTGTCAACTTTGCTGGGCCATGATTCTCATTATTGTGTGATTGTCCACCATTTTATGTGATTTTCCTGTATGTTGTAAATCCTATCACTATGATGTAATAAGATGGATTAGCAACAGTTGTATTGGTGAGGTCTATAAGATTAGGTAGTGTCTTAAGCCAGCCTCTTTTGAGATATAAAAGAGAGAAATGAGCAGAGAGACATGGAGACCTCATACGACCAAGAAAGCAGTGCTGGGAGCAGAGTGCGTCCTTTGGACCTGCGGTTCCTGTGCTGAGATGCTCCCAGACCAAGGGAAGACTGATGACAAGGACCTTCCTCCAGAGCTGTCGAGAAAGCTTTCCCCTGGAGCCAGTGCCCTGAATTCGGACTGTGAGACAATAAACTTCTCTTTGTTAAAGCCATCCACTTGTGGTATCTCTACTATAGCAACACTAGATGACTAAGACAGAATTTGGTACTGGGATGCTGCTCTAACAGACACCTAAAATGTGGAAGCAGTTTTGAAACCATGAATGACAGAGAAGTGGAAGAGAACGAGCAGTGGCAGAGAACAAGCAGCAGCAGAACCAGGAGACCAGAGTGAGACAGCGCTGGAGCCAACTCATGGAGTGAGAGAGCTGAGTGCCTGAGCTCAGGAGGCTTCCTGGCGGAGTGGGGTGCCTCCAGGCACTTATTTGGTAAAGCTACTGAGTTTTGGAACACTTGCCCCAGCAGGGCAGATGCAGGCGTAAGGCCCAAGGAGCTGAGAGGCCAAGAAACCAGGAAGCAGAAGTTGAAGAGACAAGGAACACAAGAAGCCAAGCTGCCTCAGTCTCAAAAGGTATGGCAGGATGTCTGGGGTTTCAAAAGGTGGAGCCATGGCCTCTGGTGTTTCTAAGGGTGGAGTTGCTGCTCAGATGGAGTAGGAGAATTGTGCGCCTAAAGCCGATGGAGCAGAGTTGCTGTTCCAGTGGGCCTGGAAGGCGGAGCTGAAGCCCGGGGCAAGAGGCCTCCACTCAGAATCTGGAGAATGTGGCCAATACCTAGAGTCTGAAGAGCGGGGCTATTGTGTAAATGGTCTCAGAGAACAGAGGATTATTTTCAAAGCCTTGAGGGTAAATGTAACGGTGTTCTGCTGACTTGCTTGGTGCCTATTATTCCTTCTTTCCCTCCAGTTTCTCCCATTTGTAATGGATATGTCTAGCTTGTGCCTGTTCTGCCAATGTACCTTTGGAAGCAGATAACTTGTATTCTAGATTTCACAGATGAGGAAGAATTTCTGGACTTTGGACTTGGAGTTGATTTAAGACTTTTGCTATACAATGGGGTGAATATGTTTTACATGTGGCAAGTACATGAATTCTTGGGGGCCAAGTGGAAAGCCTGGTAGCATAGTGGTTGAGAGCTACGGCTGCTAACCAAAAAAGGTCAGCAGTTCGAATCCACCAGGTGCTCCTTGGAAACCGTATGAGGCAGTTCTACTCTGTCCTATAGGGTCACTATGAGTCGGAGTCGACTCTACGACAATGGGTTTGGTTTTAAAGGGTAGAATGTTGTGGATTGAATTGTGTCCCCCCAAAATATCTGTCAACTTAGCTGGGCCCTGATTCTCATTATTGTGTGATTGTCCACCATTTTATGTGAATTCTCTATATGTTGTAGATTCTATCACTATGATGTAATAAGATGGATTAGCAGCAGTTATATTGATGAGGTCCACAAGATTAGGGAGTGTCTTAAGCCAGCCTCTTTTGAGATATAAAAGAGAGAAATAAGCAGAGAGACATGGGGACCTCATACTACCAAGAAAGCAGTGCTGGGAGCAAAGCGCGTACTTTGGACCCGAGATTCCTGTGCTGAGATGCTCCAAGACCAAGAGAAGACTGATGACAAGGACCTTCCTCTAGAGCCGATGGAGAGAAAAAGCCTTCCCCTGGAGCCAGCACCCTGAATTCAGACTTCTAGCCTACTGGACTGTGAGAAAATAAGCTTTTCTTTGTTAAAGCCATCCACTTGTGGTATCTCTGTTATAGCAGCACTAGATGACTAAGACACCCTCTTTGCCTTCTCATCTTCGCTTTTGGGTAACTGTTAACCACTTGGTCTCATATAAGTCTCATATAGTTGATTGTTTAAAGGAGCACGTTCGTTAAGGATGTCATTGTTCATTTTATAAGCCAGTCTGTTATTTGGCTGAAAGGTGACCTCCGGGAGTGGCTTCAGTTCCAGGTTAAAAGGGTATCTTAGGGCAATAGTCTTGGGAGTTCCTCTAGTCTCTAAGTCCAGTCTTTTTGAGGAATTTGAGTTTTGTTCTACATTTTTCTTCAGTTCTAACTGGGACCTTCTATTATGTCCCTGGTCAGAACTGTCTGTAATGATAGCCAGGCACCATCTGGTTCTTCTGGTCTCAGGCTAGAAGAGACTGTGGTTCACATGGGCCATTAGTCCTGTGGACTAATTTCTTCCTTGAGCTTTTGGTTTCCTTCACTCTTCTTTGCTCCAGACAGGAAGAGACCAATAGTTGTATCTTAGATGGCCACTCACAAGCTTTTAAGACCCCAGATGCTACTCACCAAACTAGGATGCAGAATATTATCTTTATGAACCAAGTTATGCCAATTGACCTAGTTGTCCCACGAGACTATAGTCCTGAGCATTCAGACCCAGTAAATCAATCCCACTAGGTATTTGGATATGTCTAGGAAGTATCCCTAACTTTGCCCACTATGTGCTTTATTGCATATATGAATATATACACAGCACATACAAACATATATATACGCATATGCCCACAAATATACCTATATATGCACATGCATGTACTCCCATATGCCTTCCCATACCCATGTAGCATACATATGTACCTATATAACCACTCACATATTTTTTGCTTGTAATTACTGTTGTTGCAAGATTGTATATGCTATAACATTTACCATAGTTATCCTTTATTCTTGTACCTCTCAGTGTCTTCATTTACCTTGGTCAATTTGTGCTGACCTCCCCCATATTGTGTATTGCCTTTCCCATCACCAGAATTATCACATGTCTACTATCTAGTAAGTGATTTCCCTTCACTCCCCTTCCAGTCCCTGGTAATCACCAAAGAACTTTGCTTTCTGCATGTATACCTATTCTTGACTTTTTATAAAAGTGGTATCATACAATATTTATTCTTTTGTGTTTGATTTATTTAACTCTGCATAATGTCCTCCAGATTCATCCATGTTATTTTTCTCAGACTCATCATTATTCTTTATTGTTGCATAATACTTCATTATATGTATATACCACAATTAGTTTATCCATTCATCCATTGATAAGCCATTTGTTCTTAGAAAATTTGAAGGGATATTTAAGCAGAGCAAAAACCTTTTGTTGTTCCAGCCACTGGTGTTGTAGACCACTACCCATCTATCAGTTTGCCATACTATGATGGCTTGTGTGTTGCCATAATGCTGGAAGGTGGCACAAACAGTTAAGTACTTAACTGCTAACAGAAAGGAAGTTTTAACCCACCCAAAGGCTCTGTGGGAGAAAGACCTGGTGATCCACTGCCGTAAAGATTATAGCCAAGAAAACTTTATGGGATAGTTCTTCTCTGTCACATGGGTTGTCATGAGTCAGAATCAACTCAACAGCACCCAACAATAGCAATATGATGCTATAAGCTATGCCACCAGTATTTCAAATACCAGCAGGCTCACCCATGATAGGCAAGTTTCGTCAGAGCTTCCAGACTGAAACAGTCTAGGAAAAAAATCCTATAGATCGCAACAGGATATTGTCCAATATAGTGCTAGAAGATGAGTCCCCTATGTTAGAAGGCACTCAAAATACACAGTGACCCCAACAATGGACTTGAGCTGCTGTTGACATCTATTCGCATATGGAATAATAATAGCAAAACAACAAAAATGCTTTATATTCTTGTCCTTTCACATTTTCAATTATCCAGATTTTAGCTGTTTCTCTTTCTCCATATAAATTCATATTTATGTATTTCCAGAATATATATGTATATTTTCCAGAGATGGTTTTCACTTTCAAGAGTACTTGTCTCATTAGCCTTAATTCTATTAATTCCAAAGAACAGTTTCCCAATCACAAAAGGGAGAAAGTGATTACATTCCTGCCTTTAGTCAGTGGTGATGGAGGATCTCCCTACAATTCAAGAATAAAAGCCCCTCTGAGAGCAAAACTCTTAAGTGCCCACCTTGCAGACAAGATTAGGTATCGGTGTAAGATATTTGCTTAAAGAGATAGTTTTTGAATAAAAAAGCAAGAGGTGGTGATGCTGACACCCTACTCCTTAATTTAGCTAAATAGAGGTCACTTCACATCCTGCCTTCCCCGCTCTTGGGAGAAGGAGTGCTACCCAGGGATATGAGACCCCACAGAAGACTGGGGAACAGGTCTTGAGCCCTGAGGGACAGATGGAGGGAAGAGGGCCAGGCTTTGGGCCCTCAAGTGGGTCCTGCAATCTCTCAAATACAATTCTGGGCTCACATAGACTGGCCAGGGAATGGTTGGCACTGTGCCACACACACCTTGCCTAGATACCAAATTACAGCTCAGTAACTGACCAGTACATTTGTCAGTTTCTATACACATCTCCCACACTGTGACCATTAACTGAGGAAGAACTTTCTGGTTCCATTATCTCTTTAGCCACAGGCCTAACGGGCTAGTAAAAGGAGAGCCTATATTAAGGATTGCCAGATTTACCAAATAAAAATACAGGATGCCCAGTTAAAATTGAATTTCAGATAAACAACAAATAATTTTTCAGTGTGAGTATATCCCACCTGTATTTTATTTGACAACCCTGCCACATCTTCCAGTTAAGATTTAAGCCTCTGGAAAAAAAAAAAAAAGGAGGTGGGAGGTAAGCAGGACAGAAACAACTCACAGACATGTAGTTAATGAATTTCTAACGATCTGTAATTTTGTATTTCTTAATTTAAATATTTTCTATTTATTATTCTTTCAAAAATTCCTCTTAATCTTTGTGAAAATAATGTATACATGCAGAAAAATTAAAAAAAATCAAGTAGTACTCAAAGGCATATGCTGAGATATAGCTGTCCCCGGTCCCACTGAACACCACCCCCTAGTCTGATCTCCAGAGGTTCCCACTTAAACTCTTGAAGCTGTTTCTCCCAGTTTTAACCCCCTCCCGAGTATTTCTAAATAATACACTTATGCTGCTATTTCGTTGATTTGTCAGTTTTAAAGGTTATCCATTTGCTTGCAAGTATGGGAGATAAGGATTTGTTTCTTTTTCCTACCACCACCTGCATCCTTCTTTCCCTCCCTCATCTACCAACATCGTTTATTAAGTCTTTGGTTAAATCGATGTTCTGTGTTTACATTATTATGTCTAGGTAAATACTTTTTTGCTGTTATATTTGTTTTCTTTTATAATTTGTGTGTGTTGGTGCAATAGATTGATTAGTGTGTGGCCTTTCTAGCCATGGTCTTGTAACTCCCACCCAGGTGATTGAGTGGGACTGTGCGATAGGTAATTGTGGCCTACAAAGGGGATTTGTCAGTTTTGCCTTAAAAGAGAGCCAATTCCAGAGCAGAGAGGAGGATCGTACTACAACGAAGGAAGAACAGCCAGGAATGGAGAGAGGGAGAGAACCCTGAAGATGGTGCGAAGCAGTGGCAGGAGAGACCCGGGAGCAGAGACCCAGAGGCAGGAGATAGCACAGTGGGCTTCCCAGCCCCCTGACAGAGAAAACCGAATGCCTTTGGGCAGAGAAAGGCATGCCTGTGAGCACAACTGGGAAGGGACTGTCCTGATGGAAGAACTGTATCCTTAGTGTTCTCGAGCCTGAATTGTAACTGTTACTTCCCTAATAAACCTCATAATTGTGAGAATTGTCTGTGAGTTCTGTGTGGCCATGCAACGAAATATTGAACCCAGTAGAGAGTGCTGTGGGAGGGGCAGTTCGTGTCAGACTTAGTAAAGATGTTGGAGAAAGGAGGCTTGCCTGGCCCCGCCTCATAGGAATCAGCCTTGGGTTGTTGATCCTGGTTCTCTTTCCCCCTTGTGGGGTTGGAGAAGGTCAGACACCGCCCCCAAGCCGTTTTTACAATGGGTTTCTTTTTGTAGTTAGTAACTGCCTCATATTTCTTATTTACTTTTTTTTTTTTTTTAAATAAACTTAATGATACTAATGTCCACAGCCCTCCATAGCTTCTTAACGTATTTTTCTATCTAGTCACGCCTATCGGGTAATTCATCCAGCCCATCTTATTCCTGAAGTCCTCTTTTCTCTGGCTCAGAAAGGGCGCTCATCCCTACGCTTGGTGCTGTCATCCTAGGTCTCCTTTACTATCAGCCTGGGCGTCCCTTCCTCTACCCAGTTCTGAGCATGTCTTTTTCACCCATTGTTTGAGTAGAGTGCTTCCTTAGAAAGGGAGCATTAGATGTAAATTATTTGAGATCTTCCATGCCTAAAAATATCGTTTAGTCTACCATTTCTCCAGATTGATGATTTGGGTTTAGATTCTCAGCTGTATATGATCCTCACTCAGAATTCTGAAGGTGTTGCTCCATTATCTTCCAGCTTCCAGTGTTGTAGAGAAGAAATCCCATGTCATTCTGATTCCTGATCCTTTGAATTGGCCTGTTTTTTTCCTTCTGAATCCTTTTAGGGTCCTTTCTTTGTTCCTGGTGTTCTGACATTTCATGATAATGGCCCTTGAGTTGCAAACCTTATTTTCCTACCTCAGGGATATTATTTATAGCATTTTTCTTCTCCTTGCTGAACTTCTGCTTTCTTCCTCCACTGCCCCCAACGTGTCTCTTATTTCTGAGACTTTCCTTAAATGTCTGCGTGATCTTTGGCTCTTCAACCGTATTTAAGAATTATGTGCTAAAGAGATGATTGGGTGTTCTTTGTGCTTGGGTGGAGCTTGTCTAATGGTGAACTATCCTGGACAGGCTGAATGGTGGTAAGCTGGCCTTTCTGTTGGGGTCCCCAAATGCTGTATCTGTAGGTCTTTTCCTTAGATCTGCTCAGTTTCTACAGAAAAGGATTCTTTAGTCTCCTGCCTGGTGGTGGGAGGTATGCCTGGCTGCTAGAGTTTCTAGAAGCTAGGTGAGGAAAAGGGGCTAGGGAAATGTTTATTTTTCAGTAACTAGACTTCTGTTTATTGCCCATGTTTTCAGCTCTGTACTTCATACCCACCTTCCATAGAATCTAAACTGTCCATCCAAGTAACCCAGGGTGTAAACCTCAGGTTTCCTGCAGGAGCAGACAAGGTGTAGTGACCCCATTGCCCACCTAGGACTCTGCTCCCATTTACAGCTATGCCTTCTTTTTCCACAGCAAACTTGCTGTTTCTTACCCAGAACCCCCCCAGAAGGTATCAGGGCTTCAGCTTCCTCCACACTGCTGTATGACTCACCACTCCTTCCTCAGCTTCCCATCTTCCAAAACGTGTTGACATCTTTCGTCTACTGCCATCTCCTCTCCTATTCTCATAGACATTGTGGGTTTATATATATATATTTTTAACTTTTTTATAGTTGTTTTCTGTAGGGTTTTGGGAGGGAACAGAGAGAGATTTATGAGAGACTCTTCTACCATGTTTAGCCAGAAGTTCTCTGGTGTCAGTTTTCACATGGGAGCACTTGATGGTAACAATTTCCAGGCCCAATTCTGAAATAACTCTTGCTTTCAGTTAACACACTTTTTATTTCATTGTGGGGTAGGTGTTTCTTTTGGGAAATGGAGCAAAGTCCAAACACACACTGTTTAATAATATCAGTAAAACACTCTTCACCTTTTGAACAACAACAACAAGACACCAGCGTGTTTCTCTGCTTTTTTGCCTGGGAACAGAGGATAGAAAAGCATGAGCAGCACTTTGAAATATGGCTCTTGCGCCAATGCTTACAGGACCCTCTCTGTCTTCTGTGCTTGAATGAATAAAAGCAAGGAGAATGCCGAAATACCTCCTTTGAATTAATCATGAGCCCCACCTCTCCTGCTATCCTGTGTTTACACATTACTGCTATTGTGTTGTATCTTTGTATCTGCTGACGGATTGCCTTTCATCGCAGGCCACAAAAAACCCCCTTCATTTAAAGAGCTGCATGTGGCTCTTGAGCTTTGAGGGGCATTTTAGCAAAAATTTGTCGTTCCTCTTATAAACCAAAACCAAACACATTGCTGTCAAGTCAGTTCTGACTCGCAGCAACCCTGTAGGACAGAGTAGAGCTGCCCCATAAGGTTTCCAAGTTTGTCGTCTTCACGAAAGCAGACTGCCACACCTTTCTCCCTCAGAGCAGCTGATGGGTTCGAAGCACCAACCTTTCTGTTAGCAGTGGAACACTTAACCACTATGTTAGCAGGGCTCCTATCATTCCTCTTAAAGAAGGGCTCAAAGTCTTAGGGAAGGGAACACTGCTGTTTGAAGTACCCAGCTGTGCCAAGCTGACATTTAAGGTCTAAACAGACTAAGGAGGGAAAGCAGGGGCAGGAGCCTGTTAGAGGGAAAGGTGGCTCTTTGGGATGGGGCACAAGGGGGGAGCAGGAGAGTGAATGGACCAGGACGTATAGGCCTGGAATGTCTCACACATGACTTTGGACTTTACTGCAGGCAATGGAAGGAACTCTGGTGGCACAGTGGTTAAGTGCTCAGCTGCTAACCAAAAGGTTGACAGTTTGAACTCATCAGCTGCTCCATGAGAAAAAAAGATGTGGCAGTCTGCTTCCATAAAGATTACAGCCTTGGAAACTCTATGGGGGCAGTTCAACTCTGTCTCACAGGGTCACTATGAGTTGGAATTGATTCAATGGCAACAGGTTTGGTTTTTGGTCTACAGGCAATAGAGAGCAATCCAAAGATTTTGACCAGGAGTGTGACATGAGATAAAGGGTGCTTTAAGAAAATTAAACTGATAGCTGTGGGCCGGAGGGTTCAGGGCAGGCAGGGGCTGGAGTCTAGGAGGCCAGTTGGACAAGTAATTCTTAACCCTGGCTAGATAGGTCACTGGGGAAGCTTTTTTAGAATCCAGACCCTGGCCTTTACCCTTTGAGATTTTGTTTCAGGTGGTCTGGAAAGGGAATGAGGAATCTGTGTTCTCAAAACATTCTCCAGGTGCAGCTGTGAACTGGAAGGCTGTTGTGGCAGGCAGGCTAAATGGGACTAGACCCCAACATGGGGCTGTGACTCTGGGGAGATAGAGATGGAAACAAATTGGAGGAATGCCTCCTTGGGAGGGAGCCCCAACTGGTCTCTGCCTGTTTCTGGGGCTCAAGGGTAGGGAGGTATGAGGAAGACCATCGAGTTGGACCTGGGGAGTTTCATGGAGGCTTGTGTCCTCTCTGCAGAAAAACCTAGAAGATGGTGAAATGGGATAGTCAAGGTTCCAGAGAGTCATGGGACTTGGGAGACCATGAATCTGTGGGCATCTAGCTTCTTTCTACATACAGTCATGGAGTACATGGAGATGGGGAAGTGAGACAACAATTTAGACCCTGCAGATCACACATGGACATACACACATGGAGACACACACCTAGAGTCATCCTCTGGAGGAGGCAGAAAGTCTGGTGGCTCAGAGATGGGGCTCTGGAACCTAGCAGCCCCAGACTGCAATCCTGTCTGTGTGACTCTGGAGGAGTCCCCTGTCCTGTACAAGCTGCAGCCTCCTCACCTATAGAAAATGAATGATAACAACAATAAACTCATTATGGCTGTTGCAATGCCTTAAGACAGTGTGTGTGAAGGCTGGGCACAGGGCCTGGCACACAGGGAGCGTGCCATAAATGGTAGAGTTTTTTATAAGAGTAATAATACTAAAAAATGCAATCTCACTTTCAGAGCCAGAAAGGCCTAAAATGCTTCATTCAGATAGGAGACAAGTCCACAAGAAAGCATGAAACCTTTCATTTGTTGCTACCCACGTAATCCTCCGTGTGGCTTTCTCTGAGTGTGTTTGGTGACTCCTTTGCCTTCTTTTTCTAGGACTTGTAGAGAAATGACAGTCCCTTGCTGCTGCATTTAATTGGAGAGGAGCACAGAGACCCGAGATTATAATTATGACGCCTTAAATGTCAAGATCTTCAAATGTCTGCTATTGCCCTTGCTGTCACCCTGAGCAGCTCCAGGAACGGAAATCCTGCAGCCCCCCAGCGTGTGCACTGGGCCTCTCAGCCAGGCCCCACCTGGGAAATCTGAGTGACAGTGATGTGCAGGCAGCGGGAAGACACACGGTAAGCCAAGGAGCCTGTGATGAGCTCAGAAGAGGTGAGTTGATGATCTGCTATTTATAGCCCGCTCAGAGGCTCTGGCCGCCAGCTCCGTGTGAGGCTGGGTGGAAATGATGCCTTCGCAGAGCTGTGAGCACAAAATGAAATTGGTGATTCATGGGCAGCAGCCACTTGAAATACAAATGCTCCCACACCCGCAGCCCCACCGGCCTTCCACTTTGGAAGCATGTCGAGCAGAGTTGCTAGTCTGCTGCCTCCTCGTCTGTATGCATTTGGGCAGGAGGTGAGGACAGGCAGGTTCTGCTCCTACAAGGGACCTCAGGAGGGCTGCAGCATTCCTCGGAGAGCCCTGAGAACAGCAGCCCACCCCTCCCAGAGGCCTTGCCTGGCACCTGGGCAAGCCCCACGCATGAGAGGCTATCTTGGGGTGCTAGGACCCTGAAAGGGCCTGCGAGTCAGAGGGAAAGGGACAGTTCCTGCTCCTGCCCTCTGTCTCCGGAGGAGATGCTGACCACGGAGCAGCTTCCTGATGACACTCATTCTGCTGAACATGCAAAAACGTACAATGAAGAATTCCTTTTGGCTTTTTAATTCCACGGGCCAGCACCTGTCACCTGAAATAGCTGTTGTTTATTTTCCTTGGTAAAATCTTGGTTTCCAGGCTAAAGTCTACTCGGAGGCCCCAATTCCACTCACTGTATTTGAGCAATACACTGGAGGCCTCTTAGTTTCCTGGACTTAAAGGGCCAAACCAGGAAAACCAGACACGAACCAATCAAGCTCTGCAACCAGATTGTCTTAGCTCAAATTCTCTCTCCACACTTACCAGCCATGTGTGGCCTAAGTCACATTACTCTCTGAGACTCAGTTTCCTCGTTGGTAAAATGGGGACAGTAACAGGGCCCACATTACTGGGTTGTGGTGAAGATTAAAAGATGGAATGGTTGTAGAGCAGTCTGCACAGTGCCTGGCACAGGGAAGGAAGGGCTCAATAAACGGCAGCTTCTGCTGCTGTGGGGGTTGTTTTTATTATTGCACTTTGGCATCCATAACTGACACCACTCCTTTGCACACATCCTATGGTAGTGACACTCCTTGTGGAGGTGGTGCCCTAGGCCCTTGATAAAGACCCTCTGCCCATCAAGAGCACACCTTGCACTAGGCTGCCCTAACTTTTGCCTAACAATCAGACATTGGGGTTGGGCCTTTCCTGGGCTTGGTCACCCTGACTGGTCTGCTCCTTTGGGCCCTGGGGTGGTCCTTGGGGGCATTAACGATCACCATTCAGTGGAAGTCTTCACCTAAGGGTCCCTGGTGCTAACTTGAGGTCTGTAACCAACAGGCTGCCCACTAAGAGGGGACCTGAGCCACTGGCAGGATGGGCCACCCCACCCACCAGCTGGACATGCAGCACAAACTGCTGATTCACAGAGACTTCTGAGGCCTTAGCTATTTGCACATTCTCTCATCTCAAGCTGTCGGCCAAAACGTAATGGTAGCTGTCACTTTGGCAGCAAGGTGCTGTGATGTGTCCTAATACAACTGTCTCTGCTCCATAGCAGAGAGCTTTTGGGAGGCGGGAGGGATCTGCAGCTGCTCCCTTGGAGAGAGCCACTCTGGAAAGTGATCTGCCTGATGTTCACCCAGGTGCAGACCCCAAAGTGTTTGGAGCACCAAGTAAGGCTCTCCAAAGAGTGTGCACTGGCAATACCTGCCTCTGAATCTAGAGCAGTGCGATTTGGATGACATCAATTAATAAGAGAGGGGCTGCCATTGAAATGAGGCATCTTTGGCAGCTATACAGGCTTGGAAAACAGCCTTTAGATTTATGAACAAGTCAGACTCCAGTGTGCATGAGTGAATGAGTGATTAGGCAGTGGGTTACAGTGTAGGGAGATGGTGCCAGAGATATAGCTGGGTCCAGATTAGGAAGCAAGGGACTTGAAGACTGGGCTATGGAGCTTGGACTTAATCCTGCAGGCAATGGAGAGCCACTGAAGGATTTAAGGGAGAGAGTGATGTGGTCAGATGACATGGGGGCGGGATGGGCACTGGGCTCAGATAGTCCCAGGAAATGACCCTAAGGGTAAGGCTCTTGCTCCCCACAGCAGTCAATGAAAAGTGGCTTGATGCTTGGGAAGGTCCTCTTGCCCCTGTGGAGCACCAGCCCCAGAGGGCAAACATGGCTCTGTGCTATGAGTGTTAAGTATGGGAAGAGCTAGCCTTGGGCAGGCCAGTTGAGAGCGTACAAGGAATTAGGGGAGGCATGAGTCTCATGCCTTCCTTCTTCTTCAGTATACCTTGGCCATGGGTTCATTAATGAAGCACCTGTGTGCAGATGTGCCAAATGCAAGGGACTGTACATACTTGTGCCAAAAGTAGGAGGCAGGGGCAGGGGGTGGGGGAAAGCCCTGGGGCTGAGAGGTGGATCTATTGCTTGTAAGTGGTTCCCTCCTAATTAAGAAAACAGCAAAGACAAATATCCAAGGTTTGTTGATGGAGGGCTCTCTAGAGGAAAGGGTCTATCCTCATGTACTTAAAAAAATACACCTACTCCTCACATATCAACTGTCTCGTTATTTGACATTTCACATTTACAACAATAGTGAAAAATCTACTACCCAACTATTTTGCACATTAACGACATATGTTTGGCAGGAACTAACGCCGAGGTACAAGGTGAGAGTAATGCTGGCTGTGATGGTTAAGGTTATGTGTCAACTTGGCTCGGCCATGATTCTCAGTAGTTTGGCAGTTATGTAATGATGTAATTTGTCAGTTACGTTATGATGTAATTTGGTAGTTATGATGTAGTCACTCTCCATTTTGTGATCTGATGTGATCATCCTCCCTTTTTGCACATTACAAATTTTTGTATAACAACCTGGTCTTTGGAACCTAACCTTGTTAATAAATGAGGAATGGGTGTACTGGTTTATAGGTTGGTTGGAGTCCCTGGGTGGGTTCAAACCCACCCAAAGGCTCCTCAGGAGAGAGGCCTGGCAATCTGCTTCCAAAAGGTCATAGTCTTGAAAACCCTATGAAGAAGTTCTACTCTGCGCACATGGGGTCACCATGAGTTGGAATCAACTCAACTGCAATTAATAACGATATATGTTGGTTAATGGAACCATTATGTGGATGATCCACCCATGAACACAGAAGCCAGAGCATATCTAGACCATCATGTAAGTCAGGAGGAAGACAGAATTCCATTGACAAAATTTTTGTGTGCCTTTCTCAGAAATGCATTATTGTGCAAGAAGTGGTTTGGCAGTGATTCTCCCCTTTCAGCTGCAAGCTTCAAGCCAGGGAGGGCAGGATGCCTCTCAAGTTGTCCGGGGAGGAGGGACAGGTGGAACAATGTTCCCACTCAAGCCAGTTCCTCCATCAAGTGTTCTCTGAGCTGAACTGCCAGGGCCTGGGAAGCGGGAAGGGGTCGAAGAATGAGAAAGAGTATCCTCACTTGAGCAGCTCCTGACACAAGGTGAGTGTAGTGAGTACTTGCAACCCTTTGGCCTACGGGTGGAGCCCAAACCTTATTCTCTCCCCTGAGGGCAGGCAGCTGGTTGTGACCACCTCTGGCTGCTCATAGCTGGCTTGGGGCAATATACCAAGGTGTAGTTTTGTCTATTTGGTTTGCTTTTTCCTTTAAAATTTACAAAATTTAACAATAATACGTGTCAGGCTTTAAAAAAAACTTTCACTGTAAAATATAACGTAGAGTCAAAAAAGTCCAAACAACCATACATTAAAAATAATAATAATAATACATACAGCTTAATAACCAATTAGAAAGTGAATGCTGTTATTTTTATATAGCAAAGTATTTTAAAAAGAAAACAAAATGACACATAAACACTTTGCCTAGACAACTCCACTGAAATTCTTTTAAAATAAATAAACCTGCACATAATTAAAAATTAAAATAATACAAAAATATATAAAATGAAAAGTAAATACATACTCCCTCATTCTTTCCCAGAGGTAACCACTAACAGTTTCTCGTGTATCCTTCAAGTTTTTTTTCTCTGCATCAGTAATGTTTCTTAAATGAATTATATGATTATACAGGTTTTGTCTAAATTAAACAATAAATTTTAAAAGAAGATGTAATCATGACTCTCCTAGGACATAAAATTAACATGTGTCACAAATAGACATATGCACACCTATGTTCATTGCAGCATTATTCACAATAGCAAAAAGACGGAAACAACCTAAGTGCCCATCAATGGAAGAATGGATAAACAAGTTGTGGTACATGCACACAATGGAATACTATGTAACTATAAAGAATAATGAGGAATCCATGAGACGTCTTACAACATGGATGAATCTGGAGGACACTGTACTGAGTGAAATAAGTCAATCACAAAGACTACTATTGTATGGTCCCACTATTATAAAAAGTCAAGAATAGATATTTACACGGAAAGCAAAGTTCTTTGATAGTTACCAGGGATGGGGGAGAGAGGCAGGGGGAATCACTTTCTAAATAGTAGACACTTGTTACTTTTGGTGATGGGAAAGGCAATCCCAAATATGGATGAAGTCAGCACAACTTGACCAAGGTAAATAAAGACACTAAGAAGTACACAAGAAAAAGGGACAATTTTGGTAAATGCTATAACATATATGATTTTGTAACAGTAAAAACAACCAAAAAGTATGTGTGTGGTTACATAGGTAGATATAGATGCGTATAAGCATATAAGAAAGCATATGTGAGTAAGCGTACATGCATGCATCTGTAGGCATATGTTTATACACGTTTGTGTGTGCTGCATATATGTCTACATATATAACAAACCACATGGGGGCACAGTTGAGGAGCCTTCCTAGACATAAAACAAACAACTCAAGGGACTGGTTTACTGGGTTAAAAGGCTTGACCATAGTCTCGAGGGGGACAATTTAATCAATAGGCAGAATATGTTTCACAAAGTTAATGTTCTACATCCTAGTTTGGTGAGTTGCGTCTAGAGTCTTAAAAGCTTGAGAGCAGCCATCTAAGATACGATTGTTGGTCTCTACTTCATGAAGCAAAAGAGAATGAAGGAAACCAAAGACTCAAAGAAGAAACTAGTCCACCAGATTAATAGCCCACATGAACCACAGCCTCTTCCAACCTGAGACCAGAAGAACTAGATGGTGCCCAGCTATCACTACCAACCATTCTGATCTGGGACACAATAGAAGGCCCCAGATAGAATGGGAGAAAAATATAGAACAAAACTCAAATTCCTAAAAAAAGGCCAGACCTACTGGACTGAGACTAGAGGAACCCTTGAGACTATCACCCTAAGTTATCCTTTGAACTTGGCACTGAAGTTATTCCTGGAGATCACCTTTCAGCCAAATAATAGATTGGCTTATAAAATAAAAAAATCACCCATGAGTTATGTGTTCCCTTAAACAATTAACTATATGAGACCAAAGTGTCAACATTTACCCAAAAGCAAAGGTGAGAAGGCAAGGAGGGAAAGGGAAGCTAGATCCATGGAAACAGAACAAACAGAATGGAAATAGTGAGAATGCTGACACATTGTGAAAATTATAACCAATGTCACAGAACAATTTGTATAAAAATTGTTAAATGAGAACCTAACTTGCTGTGTAAACTTTTACCTAAAACAAAATATTATTTAAAAAAATTAACATGTGTCATATATTTAATTTAGCTCATTAATTAATGAGGGAACTAGTAAAATATTATAAGGAGCTCAAAGGATAACTCAAAGTATCACACTTTGAGTCAGATAAGGCATGCTGAAATAATTTTAGAAAAGGATGCAAAACTGGTCAATATCTACCAGTCAATAAAAAATTAGTTGCATTCCACCAGACACAATATTCATTTCTGTGGGCAAGAATTATTTGCATTACTATCAAATTTTTGCAGCTGAACTTCGATCTTTAGGAAGTTGAGAAATAGCCTTGTCAAAGACAATGAAAAGCAGAGATAACCTGGATGGGTAAGTTACTCAGGACACTCACTGAATTTCAAAGTCTTTCACAATTTTTCCTTACACTTGTCATTGGCTACCCTACATACATCCCTCCTAGAATTCTTCCTCCCCACAACCCCTGCTGCCCTGTTCATACCATCTGACCCAACCCTCCCCTCCCATACTGTGGATGATGGGCTAGGGACGAAAGCCTAACCTGAGAGAACCAACCTATTCCCTTGGCTGAGTCAACCAAGTGCTCCCAAGGCTTTGACACTCTGCTTCTATGGTGGGGGGTGGGCACTGGCATGGTACATCAGGCAGACTCAGGGCTGGAGATTATGTTGGACTTTGTAAGAGATGAGAAAAGGGGAAGAGAAGAGAGACTCAGAGAGAAAAGGCCTGTTGCTCTGGGAGAAAGACAAACTACCTGTCTAATGATCTTCTGGACCCTGGGATGACTTCCTGCATTTGGATTCTGTGAGAATCTCCCTTTATGCGTGGGTCAGCTTGGGCAGGTGTCTCTTCCAATAATTCCCTACCTAAGAGAACAGCTGACATGCAAGATGTATTAGGACCTAAGGGGCTGGGATGCCCATCAGTCCTCACCAGTAATGAGGCAGTTTCCCACAGAGCCCATGGCCAGTGTGTTGGCATGATGGGGCCTTGTGTCAGCCTCAGAGGACAGGGGGTAAGGTGGTCTATGATAAAATGGAAAATAATAAATACTTGACTCTCTCTATACCCTTGGACAATCATCTCATCTCCTGTGAACTGAAATCTTATCTTAAGAATGGGAGCAGTGCTCCTTTCTGGCTTGTCTCCAAGGGCCTCTATAGGGATCCAGTGAGAGGCATGGGCAGGAAAGCTGTGCAAAATAGCCCTTCTATGCAAAATGCTTGGGAGAAGAGGTTTTGTGCAAATGGCCAGTCATGATTAATTGATGGGGAGGCTCTCAAGCAAAGAATCCAATTTCAGATATATATATATATATCCCATTGCCATTGAGTCGATTCTGACTCATAGCTACTCTATAGGACAGTAGAACTGCCTCGCAGGGTTTCCGAGGAGCATCTGATGGATTTGAACTGCTGACCTTTTGGTTAGTAGCCATAGCTCTTAAGCACTATGTCACCAGAGTTTCCATATATGTGTATACACACACACACACACACACACACACACACATATATATATCACTCAGTTCTCCTAAAAAAAAGAGATGTTCATTCAGCGTAAGACAAAATAAAAAGAGCTCTATCTAAATCAAGGTTTTCCATCTCTTAAACTGGTACCGTCTCAACATCTTCAGTCATTCAATGAGCATTTATTGAGCACCTACTGTGTGATAAGTACTGTACCAAGTACTGAGATACTGAGATGAAGACTTTCAGCTCCTGCCTTTGAGGAGTTAGGAGGCAGACATACAAAAAGAGCTTTATTAAGTACTATGATAAGCAGAGACAGAGAAAACCAAAGGATATTCTAGGAGTACCCACCCTAGTTCCCACCCCAATGGGCATCAAGGACCAACAGGGCAAGTATAGAGGAAAGTCTGGTGTTGCTGGAGTTGTCGAGGGAAGAAGAGCATGGTGAGGAACAGACTGAAGGGGTCAATGGGGCCAAATCACATGGGCCCTTGGGGGCTCGAGAGAGTCTTGTGCTTCGTTTACAGATTATGGAGTTCAAGAAAGTGAGTGCTGTAGTCAGATTTGTAGTTCAGAACAATCACTCCAGTTGCCTGTAAAGAACAGGTTGAAAGGACAACAGACTGGAGGCATAAAGACCCATTAGGAGGCAGCTATAGTCGTTCAGGAGCATGGTGGTGCAGTAGTTAAGAGCTCGGCTCTTAACCAAAAGGTTGGTAGTTCGAATCCACCAGCTGTTCCTTGGAAACCCTATGGGGCAGTTCTACTCTATCTTTTAGGGTGGTTATGAGTTGAAATCGACTCAGTGGCAACGGGTTTGTTTTGGGTTTTTTTTATTTTTGTCATTCAAGCAAGAAGTAATGACCTGAACTGGAGAAGGGCATAGAAGGAACTGATTTAAGAAATGTTTTGGCCAGAATTTAACCTGAGAAACAAGAAAATGATGACCCTCAGCTTCTAGTTGAGACAAAGGTGTGGTAAAGTTGTCACCAACATATGAGAAAGAAACCACAGAAGAAGCAGGTTTGGAGGGATGGGCTGATTGGTGATGAGTTTAGTTTGAGACACGGTGAGTATGAAGGGCCTGTGGGCGTCCAGGTGGAAGCCTTCAGGGGGCAGGTGGATGCACAGGTCTGAAACTTAATGAGAAATTTGGGCTATGAGGCTGCAGAGAGGAGGCTGGAGTGAATGTAAAAAAAAAAAAAAAAAAACTAAGAGTGAATGTGGGCAAGGACAATTTTCTATGAGTGTGGTGGGAGGGAGGAGCAGGGGAAGAAGTGGAGGGGCATCATGAGTTTTGGCCCTACAGTTCTCACTTGCTGAGAATGAGGATGAGGGAAGCCTAGGGACAAGGAGGGAACGTTTGGAACATTTGTAATGGGAAATAAGAGAGGAGCTGACACAGGCCTAGTAATATAGGGGCCTAGTAGCTTTGGAGGTCGTGAATCTGCATTGGAACTAGTCTGCCCCCTCCCCCACCTTGGATTTTCTCTAGGATATAGAAGCCAGGATGGCAGGTTGGCCTGTAGTGCCAGGCTTGGGGTCAGCTAGGAGGGTGTGGCAGAAGGAAGTGAAGGGTATGGAGCTCAGAGAGCCCCCCACTTTCACAGAATAGAATTGAAGCTACAAAAGGGCTTCCCCATCAGAGACTACGTTTCCCAGTGTCCTATGTTTTACATCTGAGAGGAGCGAAGTGACACATTATTGCCAATGGAATGTTGTCATTTCTAGCCTAAGATGGTTAAGAAGCAGATGCATCTTCTTCACCTTTCATTTCCCCTTCTTCTATTTTGATGCTCCTTGGAAACATGATGGAGATTATAGAACCACTGGATAGAAGGAGCCTAGGTCCCTTAATTGTCACTTGGATGAGAGATACCCACTGATAAGTAACACTCATTTGGATTTTGTTTCTTTGTTTTTAAATATTTTATTGTGTTTTAGGTAAAAGCTTACACAGCAAGTAAGGTTCCCATTTAATAATTTTTATACAAATTGTTCTGTGACATTGGTTATAATTTTCACAATGTATCAGCATTCTCATTATTTCCATTCTGTTTGTTCTGTTCCATGGATCTAGCTTTCCTTCCCATTCTTGCCTTCTCATCTTTGCTTTTGGGTAAATGTTGACACTTTAGTCTCATATAGTTAATTGTTTAAGGGAACACATAACTCAAGGGTGATATTTTTTATTTTATAAGCCAATCTATTATTTGGCTGAAAGGTGATCTCCAGGAATAACTTCAGTGCCAAGTTCCAAGGGTAACTTAGGATGACAATCTCAGGGGTTCCTCTAGTCTCTATCGGTCCAACAGATCTGGCCTTTTTTTAGGAATTTGAGTTTTGTTCTATATTTTTCTCTCATTCTATCCGGGGCCTTCTATTGTGTCCCAGATCAGAGTGGTCAGTAGTGATAGCTGGGCACCATTTAGTTCTTCTGGTCTCAGGTTAGAAGAGACTGTGGTTCATGTGGGCTATTAGCCCTAAGGACTAGTTTTTTTTTTTTATTTTTGTTTTTTGAGTCTTTGGTTTCCTTCATTCTCTTTTGCTCCGTACAAGTAGAGACCAATAATTGTATCTTAGATGGCCACTCTCAAGTTTTTAAGACCCCAGATGCTGCTCATGAAACTAGGGCCAGTTGGGGTTTTATGCGAGCAAGAAATAAACTATATTGTCAGAGTCAGTATATATTTTGAGATTTATTTGTTACAGCAGTTAGCATTATCCTAACTAATACAGAGTTAGAGAGGACTAATGGTTGTTCAGATGATTCAGTTGGGCTAGGATGGGGAAACAGTTGAGGTCTCTAAGGACTGAAGATTTTATTAAGGTTCAAGTCCAGGAGGAGAGGAGGTACTGGAAAAATCTAGAGAGATAGACGGTCTAAGAGGCTTTCAGGAGGCTACGATTTCAGAGAGAAGCTATTCCAGGATGTGACAAGAACCAGGTGGAAGACAGTGAGGGACATAAGCAGATCCAGGAATTGTGTTTGTCAGGTCACAGGGATGTTGTAGTCTCTGAGAAAGCAGGACTCGGCATGGGAGGAAGAAGACAGAAAACCTCAGAGAGGCTGGCCATTTTCCTACAACCAGAGTATCCTGAAGGAGCATTTTAGTAAAAAGAATAGACTAACAAGACTGCCATCACAGAGTCCTGTCAGCTGCCATGGCTGAATGAATCGGAGCCGGCCATCTCATCATTGCTAAGGATTTGCTCAGTAGGCCATATGAGATGCACACCTGAAAGCTGGTCCATGAAAGGGACACTTGCAAATGCTGAGGTAAACCAGCTCCACCCAGAAATAGCCAGACTCATACTAGGAGTCATATTTTGGTTAGTAGAAGGACTTGGCACTTTCCAAAGCACATAATTACAAATCTGTTTGGGCCTCGTGGACATCCCAGAAAGCCCCATAAGCAGGTAGTATCTTCCTGTGACAAGTCAGGTCACAAAAATGGAGTGTGATCCCATAGGAGGGTGTGGAGTCAGGGTCTCCTGATCTTTGGCTTGTGGTTCTCATTATAAAAAAAAAAAATTATTGTTCTTTAGATTAAGGTTTACACAGCAAACAAGTTTCTCATTAAACAATTAATATACACATTGTTTTGTAACATTGGTTTCCAACCCCATGACATGTCAACAGTCTCCCCTTCTTGACCTTGGGTTCCCCATTACCAGCTTTCCTGTCCCCTCCTACTTCTCTTCCTTGCCTCTGGGCTGGTGTGCCCATTTAGTCTCATTTATAAAAAAAAAAAATTTTTTTTGCAGACATTTTTAGACATAAGCTGTCCATCACCTTAGGAGGTTTTGGGCTTCAATGTGCCATTGGCATTAGGGATGACTAAGATGGTCTCCAAAAGGCACTTCCAGCTAACAATTCATAGAAGAGGTCCTGCCTGAATAAGTGGTGCCAAAACAGGAATAGGTTTGGCTGTGAGTGACAGAAAACTCAAAATAATAGTTGTGAAAATAAGAGAAGTTTATTTCTTTTTTACAAACGAAAGAAAGGAAGGAAGAAAAGGAAGGAGGGAGGGAAAAAGGAAGGAAGGGAAGAGTGAGTCAAGGGTTGCTCTGACCCTCCACAGTTTCAGAGGGCCAAAGCTCCTTCAATTTTGTTGCTCTGCTCTATTGCTGCATAACAAGTTACTTAAAAACTCAGTGGCTTAAAACAACAATAAATAGTTTTTGTAGGTCAAGAATTTGAGTGGCTTAGCTAACTGGTTCTGCCTTAAGCTCTCTCATGAGGTTGCAGTCAGGATGTCATATGCATCTGTGGTCATCTAAAGGCTTCACTGGGACTGCAGCAGTGTTGGCAAGTTGATTCTGGCTACTGGCAGCACACCTCAATTCCTCACCACCTATAATTTTCCATAGGGCTACTTGAGTATGCTGACAACATGGCAGCTGGCTTCCCTTAGCCTAGAGCAAGTGATCCAAGACAGAGTAAAGTGGAGGCTACAACATCTTTTATAACCTAGCCTCAGAAGTCACACTCATTTCTGCAATATCCTATTGGTTACATAGGTCAGCTCTATCTAGTGTGGAAGAGAACTACACAAAGACATAATACCAGAAGGTGAGAATCACTGGGGGCCATCTTGGAAACTGGCTACCACATCTGCCATCCTCAAAGCGTGACTTCATCCTCATGTTCCAAAATAGCTGCTCCAACTCCAGCTATCACATCACTGAGGATGCATTCCAGCTAGCAAGAAGAAGGAAGAAAGGAATTAGGGCATGCCTTTTTCCTTTAAGGATGCTTTCCAGAAGTCAGACATATCATTTTACTTATCTCTCATTGGTCAGAACTTGGCCACATAGCTTCAAGGGAGACTAGAAAATTTAGTATTTATTCTAAGGGCCATATGCTCAACTAGACCAGATCCTGGAGGGCAGTTGGCAGTCTCTGCCACATCAGCAGTGTTCTTGTGAATGTTACACTGGGCGAGGGGTAGGGGGAAGGAGGCATAGAGAGCATCACTACCTTGGGTTACTGACCTGGCTAAGTACTTATGACCCATCTTGTCTGGAAAATGATTGTGTGTGTGGGCAGGGGGGAGTGCAGATTAGAGCTTTGCCCTGTAATTAGTGAATCTCAGTTTAAAGAGAAAGTAGTCCTTAGAGGAGTTCAGGAGACAAATGAGCATAAAAAACAGACCCAGCCCTAGAAGCCTAGCCAAGGGTGGTCCCAAGAATTAAGATGGTCCGGAAAATGAGAATATCATCCCAGGAGGCAATGTGAGGGCAGCCTCATTCTGCACCCAGACCTGCAGGTTTACATAAATTTCAGGCAGCCTGATTTACTGATCCCTATGCAGAAGCACAGATGGACATCTCTACCAGCTGTGTTTTTAAAAAAATCATGATTCCTGATCAATGAATCAAAGAGACCAAATGCAGAAGTGTTTAAAACTGAGCTGCAAATTTGCCCAGAGACCTCTTAGAGATAGAGCTTGAGCAGTCAGCTGGGTGCTGACTCAAGCTGGGTGGGGTGGGGGTGGGGATTGGGCAGTGGAGGCCTGGCCAAGCAGAAGATGAGCCGTCAGCTGGCCGGAAGGTTTTTTGTTGTTGTTGTTGTTGTTGTTTTGAGTGCTTTAAGTGAAAGTTTACAAATCAAGTCGGTCTCTCACACAAAAACTTACATACACGTTGCTACACACTCCCAGTTGCTCTCCCCCCCAGTGAGACAGCCCGCTCCCTCCCTCCACTCTCTCTTTTGGTATCCATTTCTCCAGCTTCTAACCCCCTCTACCCTCTCATCTCCCCTCCAGACAGGAGATGCCAACATAGTGTCAAGTGTCCACCTGATCCAAGAAGATTACTGCTCACCAGCATCCCTCTCCAACCCATTGTCCAGTCCAGTTCCTCTCTGAAGAGTTGGCTTTGGGAATGGTTCCTGTCCTGGGCCAACAAAATGTCTGGAGGCCATGACCACCGGGGTCCTTCTAGTCTCAGTCAGACCATTAAGTCTGGTCTTCTTATGAGAATTTGGGGTCTGCATCCCACTGCTCTCCTGCTCCCTCAGGGGTTTCCTGTTGCCTTCCCTGTCAGGGCAGTCATTGGTTGCAGCCGGGCACAATCTAGCTCTTCTGGTCTCAGGCTGATGTAGTCTCTGGTTTATGTTGGCTGGAAGGTTTTAAGGCTAGAGAAGTCCAAGGGAGAAAAGTCGCCCTAGCAGGAGGAGGGTAAAGCTCTGGCTTGGTCAAGTGGCCAGTGACAGAAGAAACTGTGATCCTAGAAGAATGCAAAGCCTGGAGCAAGAAGCTTGGGGCTGGGGTGCCCAAGGGGACAGCAGGTACTGCCAAGGCTCTTCTGGCAGGGGCTGGCTTTCTCCTTGTGCCACAGCCTGCCTGGACAGTGGTGGATCCTTACCTTGAAGGATCCTTGTACTCCTTATGTTGTGCTCCTGCACAAGGGCCAGTTCAGAGCCGTGAGGGGATTACCACAGTGCCCAGTGTTTTAGTTATCTAGTGCTATTTTAACAGAAATACCACAAACGGATGGCTTTAACAAAGAGAAATTTATTCTCTCACAGTCTAGTAAGCTAAAAGTCCAAATTCAGGGTACCAGTTCCAGGGAAGGCTTTTTCTCTCTGTTGGCTCTGGAGAAAGGTCCTTATCATCAATCATCCCCTGACCTAGGAGTTTCCCAGTGCAGGGCCACCCAGTCCAAAGGACACGCTCACTCTGGGCTCTTCATTTCTTGGTGGTATGAGGCCCCAATGTCACTCTGCTCACTTCTCTCTTTTATATCTCAAAAGAGATTGATTTAAGACGCAACCTAATCATGTAGATTGAGTCCTGCCTCATTAACATAACTGCCTATAATCCTGCCTCATTAACGTCATAGAGGTAGGATTTACAACACATAGGAAAATCACATGAGATGAAAAATGATGGACAATCACACAATACTGGGAATCATGGCCTAGCCAAGTAGACACATATTTTGGGGGGGACACGATTCAATCCATGACACCCAGCCTTCCCACTCTGCCTTGGCTTGAGTCCCAAGTTCACCAGAGGCCTCATGGGATCTCTGCCAACTCTTAGTTTGTGAGCTCTTTCAAGAGAGACACCCCCAGGTATGGCTGAGGTCAGGCTCCAAGCTTGGGCAGAGGGAGAGGTCCCTGGTAGGTATTGGTGAGGAAGGGAAAACAGTCCTAATTGGCCCAGTCAGTCTGGGACTGTGCTTCACGGTTCCATTGCACCAATGCTTACTGAGCACCTGCAATGGGGCAGGCTCTAGGCTACACCCTCGGGACACAGAGCAGAGGAAGGCTTATATGACATCACCCCAAACACACAAATAAAACAAAACAGCAGAGGGTGCAATATGCAGTGATGGGGGAAGGGCACATGCTAGTGGGGTAGTAAAGGAAAGCTTCACAGAAGAGATGCTGCCTGCAAAAAGGGTCAGGTGAGGAAGGGAATCCCAGGCAGAGGAAACAGCAGACCCCAGAGTCCTGAGCTGTGAAACTGCCTGGGGTAGAGGTAAGGGAATTTCCTTGCCTGATGTGTTTACTATACTCTGAACTTTCTGGGCCCCTTCGTAGTGGAGTGTGGTTTTGATTTCTTTCCACTAAGCAACTCAGAGGAGTCAGAGGAGGGGGGAAGATGTTCCTTTTCTGTAGGGTTTGTTGGGCTTCCTGTCATCTCTGAGTCCTCAGTACTTGGCCATGATAGTGGAGGTACCAAAAATGATGAAGAGGGTTGTGGGAGCTTCTCCGGGTCTGGGACTTAGAGAACCTGCCCAAGCCCAGGCCCCAGTACTTCTCCATGTGGATCCCTGAGTGACCCTGGTAGATCTGTGGGCCTGACTGTCCCCAGGAACCTCTGATGGGGCAGAAGGCAAGACTAGGTGGTGGGCTGAGTGGAACACTCTGGCCCTCCCCCAATGCTGTCAAAGCTAGTCCCCTGATGTCTCTGGGCCTCCCCCAGAAAGCCTGGGAGCCCCCAGCATTGCCAAAACACCCATCCTGCCTCTTGCAACTGGCCCTGCAGTGTGAGAACAAGAGCTGGCTCATGCTGGCAAACCCCAGTTACTCTCTTTGTGGTGTGCAAGCTTCCTGTTCCTCCAGGACCCAAGAAAATGTGAGATGCAAATGAATTCACCAGGGACCCGAAAACAAACAGCTTCTCTGGAGTTGGTCTATGAAGGCAGAAGGAACCAGGGGCCCCAAGATCCAGCAGGTACCACTTCCTCTCTAGGGCTGGGATACCGTAGGGAACAGCAGGTACTAGGCTAAACCAGAGCCACACAGGGATAGCACCCTGTCTCCTGCTACAGATGAACGAAGAACCTTAGGCACAGAGATGTCAGTGCCCAGTGAGGCTATGAGCAGATTTGTAGTGCAGATGGAGGGTAGGTCCTGCTCTTGGCATTTAGGCTCTGGCCAGCCCAATGTGTTCATCCAGGAACCCCTTACCCCTGGTTGTTGCCCTCCTCACAAATGTGTATAAAGAGCCTCCTGACAGCCCTAGCCCTCTTCTTACCTCTGCCAGCTCTAATCCCAAGGTCTAACTCAGGTCACATGACTCTGGCTCAGAAACCCCCTTAATTACAAACTACTCAGCCTGGAATTCAAGGCCCTACCCCCTCTGGTACCAACTCACCTCTCACCAGTCCATCCATATACTCCTCCTCCAGCCAAGTGTGTGCTTAACCATCCTTTTTATACTATAGCCCACAAATCTCTCCCATCCTGGGGCCCCTGATCTTGCCTTTACCTGGTCCACGTGCCTCCCTGTCACTGGTGTAGACGCCTTACCCACCTGACCAAGCCCAGGTCCCATGCTGTCTCACCTAGCAAGTCTTCCTTGCCATCCTCTGCCTTCTGAACCTATGGCTTAAGGGATGGAGCTTGTTACTGGATTTGCATCTTTAATTACAGAAGTGACACATGCTTGTAAAAACATTCCCACATTGCAGACGTGTATACAGTAAAATGAGTGTTTGTCATCCCCACTCCCCTTTCCCTGCAACTCACCCCAGTTAATAGACAGACACATATACTGATACCTATTTTACCCAGCATGTGAGGGGCCCTTCTATAAACACTTGTTGACAAGGTGGTAGCAGGGTAGAGGTGGGGATGAGCAGAGTTAGTGGAAGGTTTTGGAGAGTGACAACCTGGGTTGGCTTGGGGTGGGGGTGGGGAAACCCTCAAGTTCAGCCATGAGACCCCTTGGTTCCTTTACAAGTAGGTTCAAAGTACAGAGCCCCAGGGAGGCATTTCTACTTTGTGTGGGAATATTCATTATATTAACTGAAGAACCAGAAACTCAAGATCAAGACACAACCAGGCCTCTGGAGAATCATCTTGGCCTACACAACCCCCCACTACAAGCCCAGGCTGAGCTGAAATTGAAGTCTGCAGCCTCAGTGGCCTGGTCACTTGATCAGCTAGAGAGAGACGAGACTGGAAATCAGGGCATTCCTTCTCCAACTTGGGGCCTTCCTTAACCCCTATGAGCTCCTACATTCTGACTGGTCAGCCTAGAGCCCCTCTACCACCAAACAACAGAGAACCTGTGTGCCCTGCTGGCAAAGCAGTGATTCTCCTTATAGTGTGTCCCAGAAGACGACTCCACTCAGGGAATAAATGGACCCCCTGTCCTTAGAATGGATCTGGGCGAAAGACTAGGGCTGCACTGGCATCTCCTTCTCCAGGGACTCCAGCCCATACTTCTGGAGATTTTGGAGGGCAGAGAACAGATATCTTCCCCAAATAACCTGGGAGATGAGGGACCACATCTCTCCCCCAACCCCAATTCTAATAAATATTTCATTGGGGAGAAGGTACTGTGGTGCACCAAGTTGGGAACACCTAAACCCAACTTAGGGACCTCAGAGAAGGCTCTCTCAAGGTGTTGGCATCTAAACCACACCTGCAAGATGAGCAGGAGGTGGCCAGGGGAAGTTGGAAATAGCATTCCTTGCGGAGGGAACACCAAGAGCCTAAAGGTGAAAGGAAGCATGACTTTGGAGAAACTGAAAATTTATTGTGGCTGAGCCTAGTGTGCGAGGTGGGAGTGGCTGGAGAGGTTGACTGGTCTGCATACCCTTCTCTGCCAGGCTAAAAAGTTTTGTCCCAATGGCCAAGGGGAGACAAGGAAGGATTTTAAGCAGAGGCTTAAAGACAGATGACTCTGGCTGCTGTATACACCATGAGCTGGAGGTGATAATTTTGGAGGAAGTCAATACCTTTGGGTGAGCAGTAATGTGGCCTGGACTAGGGCAGAGGCAGTGGAATATAGAGAAGAGGTAGGATTCACACAGCACAGGAGGTAGGGTAAGGGAAAGGAAGGGGACCCTGGCCCAGTGTTGTAGATGTGGATTCCAGATCCAGAGTTGCACTTGGCCACCAATTGTTAACTGGCTTGGATTCAGGGTGTGAGGGTCTGGGGCACCCCACCCCCTTTCATGGCTAAAACAATGAAGCCCTGTGGCAAGTGATAAGCCCTGACCTGGCCATCCCACCTGCTGACATCAGTGAAGACCTGACTGGGGCATATCATGGAGCACCAAATAATGACATTTGGGCATGCCACGTACTCACAGAGGCAGCTGGACGCACTAATCCTGAAACGGATGCCCCAGGTGTACAGAAGACCACCTCCTGCCAACCTAGCGCTCACCTGACTTGCAAGCCCGATGTCCCTAGTCAATCAGCAAAAAGCTTTGCTTTTGAATACAGAATAGAGACAGTTGGTGACTAACTCCATTTCTCCCTCTCAACCTCATCCTTAGAACCAGAGCTTCTAACTGGTTCATTCTGGTTCAAACCCCTGCTGAGAATTTGCATTTCTAACAAGTTCCTAGTAGGGCAGTGGTTCTCAAATTTTATTATACATAAGAATCACCTGGGGATCTTGTTAAAATGTAGATTCTGATTCAGTATATCTGGGATGGAAGTGCAGATTCTCACCAGGCGTTCAAACTGGAACAAATTGGTTCAAAGCCCTGCTCAGAACCTAGATTTTGTGCTGGAACCATTTCACTATTTGATGCTCAATCTTTGGTCCTTTAGTCTTTATACTTTATTTAACACAACCCAGAGGCTCCCACAAGCCACAGGGACCTCAAGGAGCTTCAACAAAGTTGGACACAATCAGGTATTCTTTGCACAATTCTGATATTCTGCCTTCTGGTTTGGTCTTGGGCTTTTCTGGGCACTTGGGGGTACAGTGGATGCACCCAACCAGTAGGAACTGGGGGTGCTGTCTGAGGCAGTGGCAGCTGACCCTGGGCTGTGGAATATGGAGGAAAGAATATAACCTAGGAACCCCAAAGCCTCAGTTCTGGCCTCAGCTTCCCAGGTAACCTTCGATGGACCCCTTCCCTCTCAGGGCGTGTCCCCCTCCCCCAACCCAGGCCTTTGCACATGCTATTCCCTTTGCCTGAAATATTCTTCCCCCTCCTCTGTCTGTTTAGCTCCTGTTCATCCTTAGGTCTCTGCTTTCTCAGGAAAAATCTCACTGACTTTCTGGTCCAGATCAGATGCCTTAAATATTCCTATAGACCCGTATTCCCTTATTTCTTCCCCTTCATTCGTGTGTTTGTTTGGGACTGGGAGAGGCCCACAATAGCTGCTCAGTCTCCTTGTCTGTAAAATAGGGATAATGATATCCACCTCTCAAGGTCGTTGCAAGCATCATATACGATAATAAATATAAAGCACTTAAGTACAGTGAACGGTACATAGTAAGTGCTCAATAAATAACTACTGTCATGATTATTCTTCATACTAGTCTGAAATGTCCTCCTCCTGCCCCATCTACCAGTTGCTCCTCATCTTGGAGCCCCAGCTCCACTCCTATCTGTACCGCAGAGCCTTCTTGTCCACTTCAGGCCCCAGTGGACCTCTTATGGGGCACCTTTGCAATTTAAGAAAAATCTGACCTCATAAAGTTGTAGTAAAGATTAAATGACTTAATCCTCTAATGCTTGGAACAGTGACTTACACATAAAATATGCTCAGTAAGAGTTAGAAATGGTGGTGATGTTGGTGAAAATGACTGATGATGGACTGTGTCCATTTCACATGTCTGTTTTTTGTACAGTGTCTTTATTGTGACTGCCACCCTAGTACCCATTAAAACAAACCCATTGCCATCAAGTTGATTCTGACTCATAGCAACCCCCCAGGGTTTCCAAGGGTGTAAATCTCTACGGAAGCAGACTGCCACATCCTTCTCCCATGGAGCCACTGGTGGTTTTGAACCGCCGATCTTTAGGTTAACAATCGCTTTAACCATTGCACCTCCAGCCTAGTGGAGGAGACTTAAGTATAAAGGCATAAGACAGGAAGGGATGACAGATGCTGGGGCGAGATGGATTCAGGTTCAGCAGGGATTTTGAGTGCCCTGGAGGGGACTGTGGATTCAGAAAGTCTTCCTAGTCTTAAAAAGATAAGTAGGTGACAGTCAAGAGGCCAGGGAGATGGGAGAGTTATAGTGAAGACCTAGGTGCACACAGAGTGAGGTCCTCGTGGCTGAGTGCAGCCACCAAGGTAGCAGGAGATGGGGCTGGAGCCCTGATTGGGCAGGGCCTCTACCCAAAGAGTATCGGAGCCACCCTGGAGGGTCTGAGCAGGGGAGAGAGCCATTTGACTTGCATTTTGAGAAGCTTACTGTGGCTGTTGGGTGGAGAATGGACAGCAGGGGGCATGGGTAGGAGCAGACAGTGAGGAGCCTGCAGCAGGCATCCAGAGAATTGGTAGTGACTTGGCCTGGGTGGTGGGTGGTGGTGGAGGTGGAAGGCTACAGACAGATTCCGGATGTGTTTTGGAGGAAGATATACCAAGCCCTGCTGCCAGATTGGCCGTGGGTCTTGCTGCTCAGAGTGTTTGGGTGTGGGGTGGATGAACAGTAATGCCATTTCCTAAGACCTGATCAGTGGAAGAACAGGTTAAAGGGACAAGGCTGGCACCTGGTTGTTGAGGGTTGTTGAGAGCAATAATGTTCAGCTCACCAACTCCCTCATTATATTCAGAAAGTTCTTTGAATCTAACCCCATTCTTCCAGGCTGCCCTTTAAGCTCAGTCCCTCCCAGTCTGCCCTTGTTGCTCTGTGCTGAGGGGCAGTGGGACTAAGGGATGGGCAGGCGGCCGAGGTGCCAGGCATGCCTTTTGTATGACCACTGTCAGGCATGCCAACCTCTGGTGCCTGTCAGACTCAGACCCAGTGATCCTGTGCCAGGGTACGTGGGCTGGAGGACCCAGTACAGGAGCCTCCTGCCCCAAGTGCTTCAAGTCCACACACCTCCCCCAATGCTACCTCCAGAGCCATCTCTCAGATCAGAAGCATCCCCCAGGGCCCCCAAGTGGGCTCTTCCTTGCGATTCCTTGAGAGGTGGGGAGCAAAACCTCTGATCTTGATGCTAGACACAAACCCTGAGAAATTACTCACCAGAGGGCAAAGCTTTTGGCCCTATGGTCTGTTCAGAATGGCTGATTGGCAGGGGCCGTGGCATTGGGGGGCTTCCAGGGTGAGGCCAGGGCCCTGCCTAGGCAAGGCTCCTTCCAGGGTTGGGCTGCCCTACCTCTCATCTTACCAGACTGCAGATGGGATTGGGACCCCATGGGCTGAGCCTCCCTGGAACCTTCCCTATTTGGGACCCTCAAAGCCACCAGACCTACCCTGACAGACTTGCATGCATTTGGGGTCCCATCAGCAGCTTTCTGATCCCTAAATTCCATCTCGCCCTTGTAGAAAGTGTCAGTCGGTGCTGCAGTAGCCCCATCTTGGAACCCTGCTTCCCGACACCCCTCAGGAAAGAGTCCCATCCTTGGCCTCTCCCCCAAGCTCCCCATCCCCAGGAGCTGAGATCGGATGGCCAGCCTGCTCAAGTTTCCTTCTCCTTTCACTTTAAAAAGATACAAGCCCCTGTCCCCCACCAGCTACAAAGATGTCCTGGGCCTGGCTCACTGCCATATCTGGCTCACATGCCTGCCAGAGGGTAAAGGAAAGAGCACTGGAAAGGGAGTCAGGCGACTTGAGCTCTGGCTGGCTGGGACGGAGCCTCTGGCAGAGAGGGAGGCCTGGGGAGTTGTCCCAGAAGAGGTGGCATTTTGGGAAATCATGAAGTCTAGAGGGACAGGATAGACTCACAGTGTGGCAGCTTCCCCTCCCTCCTGAGCAAGAGTTTGTCTGGTGTATCCTTGAGAGGCAGGCCTCTGGAGAAATGGCTTCTTGGACAGGTTGCTCTCTCCCTATGATGCCTCCTATCCTGTGCTTCTGTAACTTGAGGTGGGAAGACACTTTCCTTATAGGAGCAAGGTCACCAGGATCCTCAGCTCCAGGACTGGTTCTGTCCCTACAGTTGAACAGAAACACCTGTCCCTGACCTCTGCCCCCATTCCCCCCCAAAACACTCCCCCTGGCTGGCTCATCAATATGCCCCAGACTGCTGGCTGGGGTGGGAGGGGGCTCACAGAGTGTCCAGTGCCCACTTCAGGTAGTTACTGGGCCTGGTGGTATGCAGAAGGGGGGCTGCTGAGGCTGCTGAAGCAGGCCAAGGCCAGGTTGTGGGGGTAGGCCTACCAAAGGCCAGTGAGGCTGTAAAGAGAGGAGCTGATGGTGACTGGATTAGGCCATCTGGGGGGAATTTGGCAGCAGTGGGTTCCCCAAGAAGCCTCCTCCATTCCAGCCACCAGGAGTTCTACAAGGTGTCTCCAAGGGGCTCCCCCAAATCACACAATTGCCTCCATCTCCATTCTTCATCTGCCATTGCCAAGTGCAACAGATTACTTTCCATCCTTCTGCCCCAGTATCCTGGGCAAAGAGTGGGGACAGAAGTCCCCTCCCTGGCTTGCCATCTTGCTCTGGGTGGTAAACAAAGCAACCCACACACCAGGCTTCTCCTGTTTATGGGATCATGTCTTGTGACTCCGCCACCCACCCACATGCACCCCACCTCAAGTCCAGATAAGGACTCTGGACAGGGTGAGCCCTTGGCCCCCAGGAACTACTAAAGGCTTTCCTGGGGTCAGGCCATTTGTATTCTGTCCTGATACTCATTTGTGATAGGAAACCCAAGTTCCCAGGTGGGCTGAGGGGCCAGGAAGTCAGGGAGGGATGAGGAAGGGGACAGTATAGAGAAAAGGAATGAGGGGAAGGAGGCAGACCCTTTGCCTGTTGCCACTTGTTCCCTACCCGTCTGTAACCAGGCCATTCTCCCACTTGGCTCCACATCAGGGCTAACTGGGAAAAAAGAGGCTGAAACCTCCAGCGGCTTTGGATATTTGGGCAAATGGGGTAAGGATAGGAGGATTGCTAGAATGCACCTTCAGAGAACAGCTGTGACCTTCAGGAAGAAGCCTCCATAGGCTTGTCAATCTGCTCCAAAACTGGACGGTGGTAGCATCCTTGGACCTGAGGGACCTCTACTCTCCCATAGTAGCCTGGTCTCTCCTGGATCCAGCAGGGTCAGGCTAACAAAGGGCCTGGTACAGCCTCCCGTGCTTCTATTAGAGGAGCCCCAAGGTAGTCGAACACCTGGATCTGAGTGTTACCTTGGCCACTTGCGAAATTTTCATGAGCACCTGCCCCTCTCTGAGCCTTGATTTCTGCATTTTTAAAATGGGTGTCATCATCCAAGACTAAAACTCAAACCAAACCCATTGCCATGGAGTTGATTCTGACTTATAGTGACCCTATAGGAGAGTGTAGAACTGCCCCATAGGGTTTCCAAGGCTGTAATCTTTACAAAAACAGATTACCACAGCTTTCTGTCATGAAGTGGCTGGTGGGTTCAAACTGCTGACCTTTGGGTTAGCAGCCAAGCACTGAGCCACCAGGGCTCCTCTTCCAAGGGCTAAAGAAATCTATTTTATACCTAAATATCTCCATTCTCAGCCATCGTTCATTAAAAATCTCAATCTCCTTAGCAAGTCTTGATTAAGCATTGCCCTAGTCAGATTCTCTTGAAAGGTGACAGGGGTCTCAGTGAGCTTCACATCTTCCAAGGAGGAATGCATTTATCTGATGCCGTAGGTGCCATCCAGCCCCTTTCCCTAGAGCTGGCCATGGTCCCATAATTCAAGACCTCCAGGTAGCACCTTTGCCTGCTTCGTACTATGCTGTGCCCAGACTATTCCACTCCATTGGATGGGAGCCTGGGCAAAGATGGCAACACAAAATTACTTTGATAATGGGAGCCTGAGCTATATCATTAGCCCAAGCAGAAATGCTGACACCCCCTGTCTATTTTATCCCACATCTGTTTGCTGAGCAGTTACTTTGTGCCAGACATCTTGACAGGCTGGGGAGCAAGGAGTGGGCAGAGAGGAAGATTAGCCATGCCCCTGCCCCAGTGGGGCCCCACAGGCCAGCCATATCCTCACAGACATAGTATTGAGATTCCGCTCCAGTAAAATCCTCAAGGAGGGGACTTGCCCTGGGGAGTCTGGCAAGGAGGGCAGAAAGGGTTCAGCCAGGTCTCCAGGCCCCCTCATAACCTTAATGAGATGGCAATGCCAGCAGATGACAACAGGTTGATCAGAGAGCACAGTCTTCTCACGTTTGAGAGAAGATAGGACATTGGGTTTGCTGTTGGGCTCAAAAGCAGGGAGCTGGTAATAAATCAAGAACTGAAAAGCAATGTCAGTGCTTCAAACTAAACTTCCAAGCCCGGGAAACAACTGCACATTAAAACCCATTGGAAGAAAAAAAAATCTATTAAAACTTCAGGAGAAATGCTTTGCTATAAATTAGATTTTTCTGCCAACCAGCATAATTCAATAATTTCTCCTTGACATTCTCAAGATTGCTCTTTGGGGGGAATTATAATGCTTTGAAGTTGGGAGCAATTTGTTTGCAAGGAAAGATCAAGAGTCGACTGGGAGTGCAGGTGAGAGGACAAGAAGGGGGCTCTTCTAGCTAAAGGAGGAGCCCACCTTTGGGGTTCAATGCCACTGAACTGAGGTTTTCCACTATGGCCAGGAAGATTGCAAGGCAGGGATGCCCCAGGCTAGACCATGACTCTGACTGAACAATATGGGGGCTTCGGGAGACCTTGAGGGTCCTCCAACACCATCTTATAGTTAGGACACCCTTAGCCTTACAGTTTTCCTGAATAACTAGCTTGAATCTTCCTCAACCTTTATGGAACGGGATCTGCTCTCAGGTAACAGGATGCCTGAGCTCACTTCTTGGTCCCCCAGGGCTGCCTGCTCTCCAGTCTTCCTTTGCTACACAAGATCCAGCACCAGCCAAGACCCTTGCCCCAACATCTTATCTATCTCCTGCAGTTTTGGGCTTTGATCCCAGCCTGTCAACCCTGGTCTCTATGCACAAGGTCTAATGCACCCATGCCAGCCTGTCTCTAGCTGGCCAAAGCTGCTGTGGCTGGGCAGGGTAGCTGGCAGAGGAAGAGGGAGGGTGCCAGGCAAGGACAGGGATCTTGGCAGCTGGGCACAATCTGCCTGACCATTGGATACCAGCCTTCAAGACCACTGTAGGGTAGAAGGAGGAGAGAGGGAGTGTCTTAGTCATCTAGTGCCGCTATAACAGAAATACCACAAGTGAATGGCTTTAACAAAGAGAAATTTACTTCTTTGCAGTAAAGTAGGCTAAAAGTCCAAATTCAGGGTGTCAGCTCCAGGGGAACACTTTCTCTCTCTGTTGGCCTTCTCATCAATCTTTCCCCGGACTAGGAGCATCTCCACACAGGAGCTCTGGGTCCGAAGGACACATTCTGCTCCTGTCACTGCTTTCTTGGTGATATGAGGTCCCTCCTCTCTGCTTGCTTCCTTTTCCTTTTTATCTCTTGAGAGATAAAAGGTGGTGCAGGCCACACCCCAGGGAAACTCCCTTTACATTGGATCAGGGATGTGACCTGGGTGAGGGTGTTGTTACAACTCCACCCTAATCCTCTTTAACATAAAGTCACAATCACAAAATGGAGGACAACCACATAACACTGGGAACCATGGCCTAACCAAGTTGACCCATATTTTGGGGGGACACAATTCAATCCATGACAGGGGGCAAAGGACCTGAGCTGGAACTTGGGCAAGAAGCTGAACCAGAATGAGGGCAGGGCAGGGCTCCAGAGGCAGCCTGCCTGGGTCTGAATCCTGCCTCCTCAACTGGTAAATCACTTAATCTCTCTAAGCCTTGGTTTTACTATCTGTAAAATGAGGGTAATAACAGTATCTGCCTTACAGGCAGGATTAAATGTGGCAACATATGTGAAGAACCTACTGCCATGGCTGGCACACAGAGGTGGCACTTAGTAGTAGCTTTAAGACACAAGTTCCCTGATCCCAGACCACAGCCCTTCCTACTATAGGAAGCCCCTCCCCGAAGCTCCCTACTCAAACCCCCTCCCTCTCCTGCTCTCCCTCCAAACTCATCTCCCTCCTTCCCTCCTTCCGGGCAATCAGAGCCTCCCAGAGCCCACATACTGGCCACTGAGACAGAATGGCAATCTGAGGCAGGGACAAGTGGGAGTGACCTTCTTCCCAACATTCTCAAACTATTGACTGAGTTTCCAGGAGGAAGACCAGGGCCCTAGCTGAAAGATGTCAAAAGGCATGCCCCCTGCCCTGAACTGCCCAGGGAAGGAAGTGGGAGGGTCTGGGAATGTTTCCGTTTAAGTGGCTGTCAGAACAAGCCATTGACTCGGACACTGCCTGACTCATAGAACAGATGAATTTGGGGTTTGAAAGGTCATCTCATTCCATCCTACTTTTGAATCATTTCTTCCACAGGTGATCCCCCATCCCAGATTGCTACCTCACAGGGCAGCCCCAGTGTGCAGGGTTTGTTTGTTTGTTTGTGGCTACTCGACCCCTTCTTCTTAGGCTCAGGCCTGGCTTTCTGTGACACTGCCCTGGCCCCGATGCTACAAGGGCAGAGGCCATCCTGGGGCAGTGGAGTGGTCTGGGCCTGAAGCTTCTCATTTATCAGTGCCCCAGGTTTCAGTGGCTAATCTGTGAGCAAGTCAGGAGATTTCTTGAGATTGCATCTCTCCAGAGGGCAGGGTTGGGTGCTGGGGTGGGCAGTATTCCTTAGGGCCCAGCCCTGAGCTCAGGAATTTCCCTCAAGGGGAAGGAAGAGGGGAGCTCAGGGCTGGGGAACGTTGCTACCACCTGAAACCAGGCTGGGAATTCAGCTTAATGATACCTCTGGACTTGCCTCGGAAAAAACATTTCTGTTAAGTTAGGCCCCAGGCAGGAGTATGTTAAAGTCCCTGATTTTGCCTAAGAAGGCACACTGGGGGATTTGCTTGCACCTGGGAAGTCGCGACAGGAGAGCTGGAAAGGGGCAAGAGGGGACTGGGGACTTGGAAGCTGTAGCACCTACCACTCAATAGCTGTGTGACCTTGAGTAAGTTACTTGGCCTCTCTGAGCCTGTTTCCTGAGTGGCTCCTGCCTCATAGGCTTATTGGGGGTAACAAAAGACACATTGCCTGTGAAATGCCTAGTACAGAGTGAGCGCTCCGCAGGTGCCAACCTCCGGTACTATTAGAAGCAGATGGGGAAACCCGTGGGAAATCCGGGAGGCTCTGGGAAACTGGGGGTGGTGGGCCGGCCTTCCCGGAGCCAGAAGGCGGGCAGGGGCTGGAGCGTCGCGGATTCGACCTGCCCTCCGCCCCGCCTCCCGCGTCCCGCTCCTCGGGGGCCTGCGGAGCTTTCCTGCTGTCGGCGGGAGCTGAGTCACTGCGGCCCGCCCGGCCGTTGGCCTTATCTCGAAACGTCGCTGCCGCCGAAAGCCCCCGGCCTGTCCGCCGGGCTACATCTAATTTGCGCCTAGTCTCTCCCGCAGCTCTGGGAAAACTCCCACGGGCCCTTGGGTTTGGGGTGCGGAGGAAGGAGGGAGCCTCCTTCCGGGCTGTCTGGAGGTATTCCTGTAAACCCCTCACCTAAAATCTCTCCCTATGCCTGTCGGCACAGTGCCTATCTTTCCACCATTAGCTAAACTTTGCTTGGGGGTAAGCATTCTGCAGGTTTCTTTTTATAAAGTGCACATTTCCCCGGGGTGGAGTGCCACCCAATGCTTTGAAGAGGGAACCAGTAGGCTGGAGAATTGGGGGCTAAGAGCCAAGAGCCGGGAGCGGGTGAGGGGCCGGCCTGGGATTTGGCAGCCTCTCCCAGCCCCCAGGACTCTAGGGGAAGTGGCGGGTGGGGGAGGGGGGAAAGAGCTGACAGATTCTGTAAACAGAGCCGGTTTGGGCCTCGGCCAAGGACGGGGTGTCCTGGCCCAGCCTGGGTGTGAGGCCCATCCGCGGCTGTCCAGGACACCCCGCCCTGCCCGGCTGCCCGGGGGTGCCCGGCCCACAGCCAGCTCCAGCCAGGATATGCCTGAGTTTTGGGTAGTGGCCAAGTCCCTCATGGGGAATGTCTGGGTCTGGGGTGGGGATCGGGTGGAGGTGGATCCTTCTAAGAACCGCCAGAGATCATTCATTCACCAAGTGCCAGACTCAGGGATGGCAGCAGCCTCTAGCCCCAGCCGGTACAAGAAGCCGGTGCTTGTTGCCCCTCCCCCACCTCCAATCCTATCCCTTGCTTTTATGCTGCTCGGGGCAGAGTCCCTGTGGGTAGGGGGAACTGAAAGAGGGGGTTCGGGTTCTGAAAGCCCTTCAAGGCCGTCCTGTCGTCTTGGCTTCTTCTGATATCCCACACCGTTGTCCACATAGTGGCAACTCAAAGCAGCAAGGAGTGCCCTGAAAAGCCAGGTGGGAGAACAGGCATCCAAGGGATACTCAAGGATACTCAGTGCTGGAAGTGTGAGTCAGCTGTGGGTATGAGGTGGAGAGAGGGATCCCACGGTGTTTAAGGAACAAGTGGCTCACAGGTACTTGCTCCCTAACAGGTGGAGGCAGCTACAGGCTATGCCTCAGAGGAGGTGGACATGTACGATATGGAGAGGAACCCTTGGAACAGGAGTGGGGAGAGTAGCAACTCGCTAAGGATAGAGGTGGCTAATGAAACTTGTAGGCTGGGTCCCCAGGTGGGGACCCCAATGGCAAGTTCTGGACTTTATTGTAGGGGCAAACATTTCCCAAGATGTACTCCAAGATGATAATGGGCATGGTGAATAATATAGAGTCCTGCGAAAAATATATTGTTGACAAAGTCAAACACCATTCTTTACTGCAGACATTTTCAGAGCTTTTGTGCCATATGCTACTTAATGAGCTTATTTGTTCTCCAACAGGGAGACAGGGCATGCAAAAGATCCCCTCCACCTTAACCTTAGCCTCATGGGAGTTGTGCTCTTCTGAAAACATTGGGCCCAAGAATTAATATGCATTTCTCACTTGCTGGCTCTGGACTGAACAGAGTGGTTGGGCACATTTAGGCACCAAGGAATATCACGGCTCTCCTAGAAACCCAGATTCAATGACCATCTCCACAAGGAGAGGCCATACCTTGGTCCCCAGCCTATGCAAGCCTACACAGCAGGCGATGGACATAAGAGAAAGTTAAATCAATGAGTTTGGCAGACTTTGCCAGGTTCTGGGTCGCAGACTCCAGCCAATCTTCTACTCCCAAATCAGGTCCCCAGCTCAGCACAAGTGAATCTGGGATTCCTGGTCATGATTGAGGAATCCCATGGCCTTTGCAGAGAACACATTGATCAGAGGGTGTAGTTTGTGGCAGTGAAAATGCCTCAATCCCTCTGGCAACAAGTATCAGAGGCTTCTTGTATGCATGGGGCAGTGTCATGTGCTGCCAGGGAGAGTAAGACAGGATCTCAAGGCCTTCAAGTTGCTCTCAGGATGGTTGAGAAGACACATTCATCCCCATGAAAATTAGAGAGCACTTACGTATATGTCACACAGGAGTTGCAGCTTGAGGCTGAGATCAGTGTGGTGCCTCCACTAGGACATATTCTGAGCTCAGTCCCAGATGGCCTTATATCTGAATTCACAGAAAGCACAGGAGCAAAGCCGGACCTAAAAAAGAGGGCTTTCCAAGAATCAGAATGGGCCACATAAATCGGAGACTACATCAGCCTGAAGCCAGAAGAACTAGATGGTGCCTGGCTACCACCAATAGCTGCCATGACAGGGAACACAACAGAGAATCCATGAAGGAGCAGGAGACCAGTGGGATACAGGCCCCAAATTCTCGTAAAAAGGCCAGACTTAATGGTCTGACTAAGACTAGAAGTACCCTGGAGGTCATGGTCCCCAGACCTTCTTGTTAGCCCAAGACTGGAACCATTCCCAAAACCAACTCTTCAGACAGGGATTGGACTGGACTATAAGAAAATGATACTGGTGAGGAGTGAGCTTCTTGGATCAAGTAGACACATGAGACTATGTGGGCAGCTCCTGTCTGGAGCGGAGATGTGAAGGTTGAGGGGGACAGAAGCTAGCTGAATAGACACGGAAATACAGGGTGGAGAGAAGGAGTGTGCTGTCTTATTAGGGGGAGAGCAACTAGGATTACATAGCAAGGTATATATAAATTTTTGTATGAGAGACTGACTTGATTTGTAAGCTTTCACTTAAAGCACAATAAAAATTTTTAAAAAAGAAGAAGGGGGCTTTCTCACTGCCAATTTGGAGAGGCTTGTGTGCTCAGGAACCCCCTCCGACAAAGTGTAACCAACACTGATAGGACCTGTACCTTTGCTGGGAGGCAGAGAGTGACCAGAAGAGCAGCAGAGGAAAGAGACTGCATACTGCAGATACTGCATGGTACCTTCCTGGATGTGTTCCCCAGTTTACCTGCAGCATTCCCTGGAGCTCCCAGAAACTCTTAGGGCACCTAGCAGGGGGCTATGGAGGCCCTGCTGGGCAGTTGGGACCATGCCTGGGTCCTCTTGTCTTCATAGGCTGGGGAAGCAGTGTGTGTGTGTGTGCCTGCATCCTCCCCATACTTGCAGGCTGCATGAAACCAAAAAAACCAAACCCAGTGCCATTGAGTCGATTTGGACTCATAGTGACCCCATAGGACAGAGTAGAACTGCCCCATAGAGTTTCCAGGGAAAGCCTGTCAGATTTGAACTGTAGACACTTTGGTTAGCAGCCATAGCACTTAACCACTATGCCACCAGGGTTTCCTGCAAGCTGCATGGGGAAACTGTAAAATACAGTATGGTGATGACATCTCAAATGCGGTATGAAAAGCAGGCTGAGAAGAGAGAGGTCAGCGGAGCTGGCATCTCCAGGGAAAGGCCCTAAGATGAGGCAGGGTGTGGCAGGCTCTCCAGGTGGTTAAGTCTTAGAAGTATAGAGGACTGGTCTGGCCAGTCTGGCCAGCATTAGGAGAGGAGGCTCGAGAGGCCCAAGGAGTGAGCTTCACCAGCTTCTGTGGGGTGCTGGATTTCAGGCTTGAAGAATGTAAAGTTGTCTATGGGAGCCTACAGAATGCACACCCCCAAACCCTCCCTTCCATCAAGACTCGCGTCTGCCTTCATGGCCAGCTGAGCTTTCAAGTCTTCTCCACGTATCTTTCTCTCTTCCTTGCTTCCATTAGCTCCCCAGCCTGCCACTTCCCTCCACCCCAACATGGCACTGAAATGGCTTTTGCAGGGGTCACCAGTGACCTGCTAGCTGTCAGATTCATTGAATGTTTTTGTTTGTTTGTTTTTAATTAATGGCTTTCTTGAGCTATAATTCACATATTATACAATTCACCTACTTAATGGGTGTAATTCAATGGTTTTAGTTGTACAACCATCACAACAACCAATTTTAGAACATTTCTTCACATATAACCCATAAAAGCAGTCATTCCCCTAGGGAACCGTTAATCTACTTTCTGTTCCAATGTCTATTCTGGATATACCATATAAATGGAATCATACAATAAAAAAAAAAAAAAAAAAAAAAAACCAGTGCTGTCGAGTCAATTCTGACTCATAGCAACCCTATAGGACAGAGTAGAACTGCCCCATAGAGTTTCCAAGGAGCGCCTGGCAGATTTGAACTGCTGACCCTTTGGTTAGCAGCTATAGCACATAACCACTATGGCACCAGGGTTTCCGAATCATGCAATATGTGCTTTTTTTGTGACTGCCTTCTTTGTCATTATAATAATGTTTTCAAGGTTTGTCCATATTATAGCGTGTATCAGTACCAATTCCTTTTTATGGCTGAATAATATTCTATTGTATAAATATACCACATTTTATCTACCCATCCTTCAGTTAATGGACATTTGGGTTATTTCCATTTTTTGGTTATTATGAATAATGTTGCTACAAACATTCGTGTACAAGTTTTTTTAATGGACTTTTTTTTCTTGGGTATATACGTAGAAGTGGAATTGCTGGATCATATTTTAACACTATGTTTGACTTTTTGAGGAATTGCCAGACTGTTTTTCAGAGTGGCTACACCATTTTACATTCCCACTAGAAGTGTATGAGGGTTTTGATTTCTGTAACTTGTAGCCAACACTTGTTATCTGACTTTTTGGCTATAATAATCCTAGTTAGTATGAAGTGGTATCTCATTGTGATTTTGTTTTGCATTTTCCCGATGGCTAATGATGTTGTGAATTTTTTCATGTGCTTATTGGCTATATATCTTCTTTGGAGAAATGTCTGTTCAGATCATTTGCCCATTATTAGGTGATTTTTTTTTTATTATTCAATTATAATAGTGTTTTATATATAAAAAAAATATTCTAATACAAGTCCCTTATTAGTTTATGATTTGGAAATAATTTCTCCCATTCTGTGGGTTGTCTTTTCATTTTCTGGATGGTGTCCTCTGCAGCACAAAAGTTTTAAAATTTTTATAAAGCTCAATTTATTTATTTATTTATTTTTGGTTGCTTCTGCTTTTGGCATCATGTCTAAAAAACCATTGCCTTATCCAAGGGCATGAAGATTTATGTGTATATTTTTCTTCTAAGTGTTTTATAGTTTCACCTCTTATATTTAGGTCTTTCATCCATGTTGAGTTAATTTTTGTATATGGTGTGAAATAAGGGTCCAATCTCATTCTTTTGAATGTGAATATCCAGTTGTCCCAGTACTATTTGTTGAAAAGACTATTTTCTCCCCATTGACTTATCTTGGCACCCTTGTTAAAAATCGTTTGTCTATGAATTATGGTTTTATTTATGGATGGTGCATTCTATTCCACTAATCTATATGTCTATACTTATGTCAGTACCACACTGTCTTGATTACTATAGCTTTGTAGCAAGTTTTGGAATAGGAAAAGGTGAATTCTTCAACTTTTTTTTTTTTTAAGATTGTTTTGGCTATCCTGGGTCATTTGCATTTCCCTATGAATTTTAGGATTAGCCCATCACTTTCTACAAAGAAGCCAGCTGAGATTTTTTGGGAATTGCATTGAAACTGTAGAGCAATTTGGGGCATATTGCCACCTCAAAAACATTAAGTCTTCTGATTCATGATCATAGGATGTATTTCCATCTATTTAGGAATACTTTTTTTTGAATGATTCTTTGTAATTTTCAGTGTATAAATCTTGCACTTCATTTGTTAAATTTATGCCTAAGTATTTTGTTCTTTTTGATACTGTTGTAAATAGAATTGTTTTCTTAATTTTATTTTTGGATTGATCATTGCTAATGTATAGAAATACAATTGATTTTTGTATATTTTTCCTGTATCCTGCAACCTTGAAGAACTTGTTTATTAGCTCTAGTAATTTTTTAGTGGATTCTTTAGAATTTCAATGTACAAGATCATGTCATCTGCAAATAGAGATAGTTTTACTTCTTCCTTTCTAATCTGTATGTCTTCTGTTTATTTTTTCTCACCTAATGGCCTAACTAGAACCTCCAGTTCAATGTTGAGTAGAGGTGGGAAGAGAGGATGTGCCTGTTTTGATTCTGACCTTAGGGAAAACTTTCAGTCTTTTACCATTAAGCATGGCATTAGATGTGATTTTTTTTTTTTTTTTGGTAGAGAGCCTCATTAGGTTGAGGAAGCTCCCTGCTATTCTTAGTTTGTTCAGTGTTTTTGTCATGAAGCAGTGCTGAAATTTGTCAAATGCTTTTTCTGAGTCTATTGAAATGATGATGTGGTTTTTATTCTTTATTCTATTAATATGGTTATTACATTGATTGATATTTGGATGTTACACCAACCTGGGATAAATCCCACTTGGTCATGGTATGTGATTCTTTTTATGTGTTGCTATATTTGACTTGCTAGTATTGTATTGAGAATTTTTGCATCTATATTATATTCATGAAAGATATTAGTCTGCAGTTCTCTTTTCTTGTGAAGTCTTTGTCTAGTTTTGATATTAGGGTAATATTGGCCTCATAGAATGAGTTGGGAAGTGTTTCCTCCTGCTTTTCATTTTAAATGACTTGTTTTTCATACTTTAAAAAACAACATGTAGAAAAGTATAACGAAAATTAAAATTACTCATAATCCCACGGTGCAGAAGTAACCACTACCAAAACTTGCGTGTATTTCCTTTCCATTTTTGTATGATTTTATACATTTTAAAAAAATTTTTATTGTGCTTGAAGTGAAAGTTTACAAATCAAGTCAGTCTCTCATACAAAAATTTATATACACCTTGCTATACACCCCTAGTTGCTCTTGCCCTAATGAGACAGCACATTCCTTCCCTCTGCTCTCTATTTTCGTGTCCATTTGGCCAGCTTCTGACCCCCTCTGCCCTCTCATCTCCCCTCCAGACAGGAGCTGCCCACATAGTCGCATGTGTCTACTTGATTCAAGAAGCTCACTTTTCACTAGTATCATTTTCTGTCTTATAGTCCAGTCCAATCCCTGTCTAAAGAGTTGGCTTTGGGAATGGTTCCAGTCTTGGGCTAACAGAAGGTCTGGGCACCATGACCTCTGGGGCCCTTCCAGTCTCAGTCAGACCATTAAGTCTGGTCTTTTTATGAGAATTTGAGGTCTGCATCCCACTGCTTTCCTGCTCCCTCAGGGCAGTCAGGTTGTGTTCCCTGTCAGGGCAGTCATCAGTTATAGCTGGGCACCATCTAGTTCTTCTGGTCTCAGGCTGATGTAGTCTCTGGTTTATGTGGCCCTTTCCATCTCTTAGGAGTTTTATACATTTTTTTAAAAATTATTTTTAATTTAGTGAAAGCATACACAGCCAAAGATATACAATGTGTACACGTACATTTCAGTGACATTCGTTACTATGCTTTTACACATTTTAATACACACCTCCAAACACTCCATTCCTGAAGCCTCACTTCTACTTTTATGGCCAGCTGAGCTTGTAAGTCTCCTCTGCGCATCTTCCTCTCTTCCTTGATCTCATTAGCTCCCCAACCTGCCACTGTCTCCACCTCAGATTTTCTAATATAAAATTCGCATCATGCTCTATGTGGAGTTTGGCACTCTGTTTTGGACTTTTTTAAAAAGTTCAAATTACATCAATACCTTATTAGATTTTTTAAACTTTTTAAAATTTACAATGTATACATATCTTGTGATGAAGTGAAATTATATTTAAGATTTATATGCAAATCCCAGAAGCCCAGAATGACTTTTCAATGGCTTCTACATATTTCATTAGTGATGTACCTATTTTACTGTATATCTAACTCATTTAAACATTTTATTGTTATAAATTATTCTAGGATGAATATCCTTAGGATTGTTTCCTAGAACGAGTTATTATTTCCTGAGGATTATCTTCTTACAATTGATAAATAGAAGTGAGTGAGTGGGTCAAAAGGGAGGTCAACATTAGTAATGTTCCTCAAGTGCACTTTCCATTTTTTTTACCCACAGCTTAAGCAACGTTGTGAATTCCTATATTTGAAAAAATCTTTGCTGCAAAAAGCAATACTACAGGAGATTATCTTGATCATTTCACAAAAGAATACAAAGAAAGTTATGCTCTTCAAAATATCATTACAAGAGTGAAAAGGCAAGATACAGAGTGAGAGAAAATATTTAACAATTGTATAACTAATAAATGACTTACATCCATAATCTATAAAGGACCCTACAAATTTATAAGAAAAAGAACTGAATAGTAGTGGAAATATTATAGATAAAAATTTGTGGGTACAGCTAAAGTAGTATTTACAGGAAAACTTATAGCATTAGATGCATATATATATATATATATATATATATAAAGAAGTATATATATATATATAAAGAAGTATTGCTGAAAATTAATGAGCCAGACATGCATTTCAGGAAGTTATACCCAAAGAAAGTAAAAGGATGAAATAATAAATAGAAGAAGTTAATGAAAGAAAAGCCAAATATTCAATAGAAAGAATTTAAGAAATCAAAATTGATTCTTCCTAAAAGATTAATGAAATTGATAAAACTCTGGTGAGACAAATGAACAAAAAAGAATGAACATATTATTATTATGAGAAATAAGGAAGACATTACTAGAGATCTTACATATATATAAAAGGTACTAAGAGGATATTATGAACAGCTTAAAGCCAATAAATGTAAAATTTTAGATGAAATGGACAACTTCCTATAAATAGTAAGTTACCGAAAGTGACTCATAAAAAAATAGAAACCTAGAAGAGTCCCATAACTATTTTTTTCGCTATTGTTGTTGAAAATATATACAGCAAAACATACACCAATTCAACAGTTTCTACCTGCACAGTTCAGTGACATTGATTATATTTGAGTTGTGCAACCATTCTTACCCTCCTTTTCTGAGTTGTTTCTCACCCATTGACATAAAATTACTGCCCCCTGAGGTTCCTATCTGTTCCTTCAAGTTGTTGTCGTCAATTTGATCCCATGTGGATAGTTCTTAAAAGAGCAGACATTCTCTAGAATAGACCACATATTAGGTCATAAAACAAACCTTTGCAGAATCCAAAACATCGAAATATTACGAAACATCTTCTCAGACCACAAGGCCATAGAAGTGGAAATCAATAACAGAAAAATCAGGGAAAAGAAATCAAATACTTGGAAACTGAACAATACCGTACTGAAAAAACACTGGGTTATAGAAGACATTAAGGAGGGAATAAAGAAATTCATAGAATGCAACGAGAATGAAAACACTTCCTATCAAAACCTCTGGGACACAGCAAAAGCAGTGCTCAGAGGACAATTTATATCAATAAATGCACACATACAAAAAGAAGAAAGAGCCAAAATCAGAGAACCGTCCCTACAACTTGAGCAAATAGAAAGCTAGCAAAAAAGAATCCATCAGGCACCAGAAGAAAACAAATAATAAAAATTAGAGCTGAACTAAATGAATTAGAGAACAGAAAAACAATTGAAAGAATTAACAAAGCCAAAAGCTGGTTCTTTGAAAAAATTAACAAAATTGATAAACCATTGGCCAGACTGACTAAAGAAATACAGGAAAGGAAACAAATAACCCGAATAAGAAATGAGAAGGACCACATCACAACAGACCCAAATGAAATTAAAAGAATCATATCAGATTATTATGAAAAATTGTACTCTAACAAATTTGCAAACCTAGAAGAAATGGATGAATTCCTGGAAAAACACTACCTACCTAAACTAACACAATCAGAAGTAGAACAACTAAATAGACCCATAACAAAAAAAGAGATTGAAATGGTAATCAAAAAACTCCCAACAAAAAAAAACCCTGGCCTGGATGGCTTTACTGCAGAGTTCTACCAAACTTTCAGAGAAGAGTTAACACCACTACTACTAAAGGTATTTCAAAGCATAGAAAATGACGGAATACTGCCTAACTCATTCTATGAAGCCACCATATCCCTGATACCAAAACCAGGTAAAGACATCACAAAAAAAGAAAATTACACACCTATATCCCTCATGAACATAGATGCAAAAATCCTCAACAAAATTCTAGCCAATAGAATTCAACAACATATCAAAAAAATAATCCACCACGACCAAGTGGGATTTATACCAGGTATGCAAGGCTGGTTTAATATTAGAAAAACCACTAATGTAATCCACCATATAAATAAAACAAAAGACAAAAACCACATGATCTTATCAACTGATGCAGAAAAGGCATTTGACAAAGTCCAGCACCCATTTATGATAAAAATTCTCAGCAAAATAGGAATTGAAGGAAAATTCCTCACCATAATATAGGGCATGTACACAAAGCCAACAGCCAACATCACTCTAAACGGAGAGAGCCTGAAAGCATTTCCCTTGAGAACGGGAACCAGACAAGGATGCCCTTTATCACCGCTCTTATTCAACATTGTGCTAGAGGCTAGACAAAGAAATAATGGCCATCCGGATTGGCAAGGAGGAAGTAAAGCTATCACTATTTGCAGATGACATGATTGTATACACAGAAAACCCTAAGGAATCCTCCAGAAAACTACTGAAACTAATAGAAGAGTTTGGCAGAGTCTCAGGTTATAAGGTAAACATACAAAAATCACTTGGATTCCTCTACATCAACAAAAAGAACATCGAAGAGGAAATCACCAAATCCATACCATTCACAGTAGCCCCCAAGAAGATAAAATACTGGGGAATAAATCTTACTGAAGATGTAAAAGACCCATACAAAGAAAACTACAAAGTACTAGTGCAAGAAACTAAAAAGGACCTACATAAGTGGAAAAACATACCTTGCTCATGGATAGGAAGACTTAACATAGTAAAAATATCTATTCCGCCAAAAGCCATCTATACATACAATGCACTTCCGATCCAAATTCCAATGACATTTTTGTAATGTGATGGAGAAACAAATCACCAACTTCATATGGCAGGGAAAGAAGCCCCGGATAAATAAAGCATTACTGAAAAAGAAGAAGAAAGTGGGAGGCCTCACTCTACCTGATTTTACAACCTATTATACATCCACAGTAGTCAAAACAGCCTGGTTCTGGTACAACAACAGGCACATAGACCAATGGAATAGAATTGAGAACCCAGATATAAATCCATCCACATATGAGCAGCTGATAGTTGACAAAGGCCCAGTGTCAGCTAATTGGGGAAAAGATAGTCTTTTTAACAAATAGTGCTGGCATAACTGGATATCCATTTGCAAAAAAAATGAAACAGGACCCATACCTCACACCATGCACAAAAACTAACTCCAAGTGGATCAAAGACCTAAACATAAAGACTAAAACGATAAAGATCATGGAAGAAAAAATAGGGACAACCTTAGGAGCCCTAATACAAGGCATAAACAGAATACAAAACGTTACCAAAAATGACGAAGAGAAACCAGATAACTGGGAGCTCCTAAAAATCAAACACCTATGCTCATCTAAAGACTTCACCAAAAGAGTAAAAAGACCACCTACAGATTGGGAAAGAATTTTCAGCTATGACATCTCCGACCAGCGCCTGATCTCTAAAATCTGTATGATTCTGTTAAAACTCAACCACAAAAAGACAAACAACCCAATCAAAAAGTGGGCAAAGGATATGAACACGCACTTCACTGAAGAAGATATTCAGGCAGCTAACAGATACATGAGAAAATGCTCACAATCATTAGCCATTAGAGAAATGCAAATTAAAACTACGATGAGATTCCATCTCACTCCAACAAGGCTGGCATTAATCCAAAAAACACAAAATAATAAATGTTGGAGAGGCTGCAGAGAGATTGGAACTCTTATACACTGCTGGTGGGAATGTAAAATGGTACAAACACTTTCGAAATCTATCTGGCGTTTTCTTAAAAAGTTAGAAATAGAACTACCATACAACCCAGAAATCCCACTCCTTGGAATATACCCTAGAGAAATAAGAGCCTTCACACGAACAGATATATGCACACCCATGTTTATTGCAGCTCTGTTTACAATAGCAAAAAGCTGGAAGCAACCAAGGTGTCCATCAACGGATGAATGGTTAAATAAATTGTGGTATATTCACACAATGGAATACTACGCATCAATAAAGAACAGTGACGAATCTCTGAAACATTTCATAACATGGAGGAACCTGGAAGGCATTATGCTGAGTGAAATTAGTCAGAGGCAAAAGGTCAAATATCGTATAACATCACTATTATAAGATCCTGAGAAATAGTATAAACTGAGAAGAACACATACTTTTGTGGTTACAAGGTGGGGAGGGAGGGAGGGTGGGAGAGGGTTATTTACTGATTAGTTAGTACATAAGAACTACTTTAGGTGAAGGGAAGGACAATACTCAATACAGGGAAGGTCAGCTCAACTGGACTGGAGCAAAAGCAAAGAAGTTTCCGGGATAAACTGAATGCTTCAAAGGTCAGCGGAGCAAGGGTGGGGGTTTGGGGACTATGGTTTAAGGAGACTTCTAAGACAATTGGCAAAATAATTCTATTATGAAAACATTCTGCATCCCACTTTGAAATGTGGCGTCTGGGGTCTTAAATGCTAACAAGCGGCCATCTAAGATGCATCAATTGGTCTCAACCCACCTGGATCAAAGGAGAATGAAGAACACCAAGGTCACACGATAACTATGAGCCCAAGAGACAGAAAGGGCCACATGAACCAGAGACTTACATCATCCTGAGACCAGAAGAACTAGATGGTGCCCGGCCGCAACTAATGACTGCCCTGACAGGGAGCACAACAGAGAACCCCTGAGGGAGCAGGAGAATAGTGGGATGCAGACCCCAAATTCTCATAACAAGACCAGACTTAATGGTCTGACTGAGACTAGAGGAATCCCGGTGGTCATGGTCCCCGAACCTTCTGTTGGCCCAGGACAGGAACCATTCCCGAAGACAAGTCATCAGACATGGAAAAGACTGGACAATGAGTTGGAGAGAGATGCTGACGAAGAGTGAGCTACTTGTATCAGGTAGACACTTGAGACTGTGTTGGCATCTCCTGTCTGGAGGGGAGATAGGAGGGTAGAGAGTGTTAGAAACTGGCAAAATTGTCACAAAAGGAGAGACTGGAAGGAGGGAGCGGGCTGACTCATTAGGGGGAGAGTAAGTGGGAGTATGGAGTAAGGTGTATGTATATAAGCTTATATGTGACAGACTGACTTGATTTGTAAACTTTCACTTAAAGCACAATAAAAATTATTAAAAAAAAAAAAAGAGCAGAATGCTCAAAGTAGATCTTTTTAACTAAAAAATAAAAAAACTAAACCCCTTGCCGTTGAGTCGATTCTGGCTCATAGCGACCCTAAAGGACAGAGTAGAACTGCCCGCATAGGGTTTCCAAGGAGCATCTGGTGGATTTGTACTGCTGACATTTTGGTTAGCAGCTGTAGCTCTTAACCACTAAGCCACCAGCATTTCCTCTTTTTCACTAGTTAAGTTAAACTATTGTTAGGTTTTAAGATGACTTCAGGGGATAATTTTGGTTTAAGTTGTAAAGATAATCTCAGGGCAATAGTTTCAGGTGTTCATCCAACCTGCATGGCTCCAGGAAGTCCAGAGTCTATGAGAATATGAAATTCTCTTCTGCATTTTCTCTTTTGATCAGGATTGTTCTCTAGACTCTTTGATCAAATGTTCAGTAATGGTAGCCCGGCACCATCCAATTGTTCTGGTCTCATGGCAAAGGAAACAGTAGTTCATGGAGGCAATTAGCCATACATTCCATATGCTCCTTCTATTCCTGACTCTTCTTCTTCCTCTGTTACTCCAGGTGAATAGAGACCATTGTTGTGCCTTGGTTGGCTGCTTGCAAACGTTTAAGACCCCAAGAACTACCAATGAGCTAGGAGGTAGAACAGAAGCACTAAACATGTTATTAGGCCAATTAACTGGGATATGCCATGACACCATGCCCCTAAACCTGCAAACTAAGGAACCAAACCCCATGAGGTGTTTGCTTGTACATAAGCAGCCTTGGCAACTTTTTTTTTTTTTTTTGTCATTGTTGTAAATATATCTATCACACAACTTTTGCTAATTCAGCTTTTTACAGGTGTACAATCTATTGACCAAATCCAGTGCCATCGAGTTGATTCTGAGTCATAGAAACCCTATAGGACAGAGTAGAACTGCCCCATACAGTTTCCAAGGAGCACCTGGCGGATTTGAACTGCCGACGCTTTGGTTAGCAGGTGTAGCACTTAACCGCTATGCCACCAGGGCTTCCCAATTTACTGACAGCAATTAAAATAATCAGCTGTGCAACCCTACCCCTTAATCAATGAGGTTTTTCCATCACCATAAACCAAAATGCAGTACTCCATAAGCAATAACCCCTTTTTTCCCTCCTCCCTTCTGCTCCTGGTAACCACCAATAAACGTTGGTCTCTATACACTTACCTGTTCTTGTCTTTTTACATAAGTGATGTCATATAATATTTGTCATTTTGTGGTTGATTTATTTCACTCAGTAGTATAATGTCTTCAAGCTCCATCCATATTGTAGCATGTATCAAGACTTCATTTCTCTTATTGGCTGAGTAGGATTCCATTGTATGTACGTACCACATTTTGTTTATCCATTCATCTGTTGATGGTCATATAGGTTGTTTCCACTTTTGGCTATTGTGAATAGTGCTGCAATGAACATTGGTGTACAAGTATCTGTTTGAGTCTCTGCTTTCAAGTCTTTTGGGTATACACCTAGGAACGGGATAGCTGGGTCATACTGTAGTTCTATTTTTAGTTTTTTGAGGAACCACCACACTGTTTTCCACAATGGCTGTACCATTTTGCATTCCCACCAGTAATGGATAAGGGTTCCAATTTCCATACTCTTCCAACATTTCTTCAACATTTGTTATTTTCTTTTTTTGTTCGTTTTTTTGATCTTAGCCATCCTAGTAGGAATGAAATGATATTTCATTGTGGTTTTGATTTGCATTTCTCTGATGGCTAATGATGTTGAGCATTTTTTCATTTGTTTGGTGGCTATTTGAATGTCTTCTTTGGTGAAATGTCCGTTCAAGTCCTTTGCTGATTTTATGATTGGGTTATTTGTCTTTTTGTCAAGTTATCAAAGTTTTATATATACTTTGGATATTAGATTCTTATCAGATGTATGGTTTCTGAAGATATTTTCCCAGCTGGTAGCTTGTCTTTTCGTTTTCTTGGTAAAATCTTTTGATGAATGAAAGTTTTTAATTTTTATGAGGTCTTATTTATTAATTTTGTCTTTTTCTGTTTGTGCTTTTGTTATTATATTAGATAATACATTGTTAAAAGCTAGGCCCAAGAGCATTGCCCCTGCATTATCTTGTAAGAATTTTATGGTTTTAGCTTTCAAATTTAGGTCCTTAATCCATATTGAATCTGTTAAAAAAAAAAAAAATTTTTTTTTTTTTTTTTTATGAGGCATGGACCCTGTTTCATTTTTCTGCATGTGGAAATCTAGTTTTCCCAGCACTATTTATTGAAGAGACTCTTACTTCTCCATCGGATGGACTTAGCACCCTTGTCAAATATCAGCTGACCATACATGTGTGGGTTTATTTCTGAACGCTCAATTCTATTCCATTGGTCTATTGTTTGTCCTTCTGTTTCAACATTACTTTAGCTATTCAGGGCCTCTTGCCATTCCATATAAAGTCGAGTATTGGTTTTCCATTTCCGTTAGGAAGGGTTTGGGAATTTTGATCGGGATTGGCTTTGAATCTACAGATAGCTTCGGGTAGTATTGACATGTTAACAATATTAAGTCTTCCAATTCATGAACATTGTACACCACTCCATTTATTTCAGTCTTCTTTAATCTCTTTCAACAGTGTTTTATAATTTTCGTTGCGGATGTCCCTCACACAGCTGGTTAAATTTATTCCTAGTTATTTTATTCGCCTAGATGCTATTGTAAATGGAACTGTTTCTTTACTTTCCCTTTCAGATTTCTCATCGCTGGTGTATAGAAACCCAGCTGATTTTTGTTCGTTGACCTTGTACCCTACAATTTTGCTAAATTCCTCTATTAGCTCTAGAAGTTTTCTTTCGGACTCTTTGAGATTTTCTACATATGGGATCATACCATCCATGAATAGAGATAATTTTATTTCTTCTTTTCCAATTTGAATACATTTTATTTCTTTTTGTGTCTTATTGCTCTGGCTAAGGAGTCCCATAACTATTAAAGAAATTGAGTCAGTAATCAAAATCTTCCCACAAAGAAAACTACAGGCGCAGATGACTTTACCAGTGAGTTATAATGAACATTCAAGGAAAAAAATTCCATTCATACACAAACTCTTATAGAAGTGTAGAAGTTTGTAGTCCGGAAGAACAGAAGTTAAACTCCTCAAATCAATTTATGTAGATAACATGACCCTAATCTCCAAATCTGAAACTTAAAGATTAGTCTCACCTCTGAACATACAGAAATCCTAAACAGAGTATTACTAAGCCAAACTCAACAGCATATAAAAAAGGATAGTATGTTATGACCAAGTTATGTTTAATCCTAGAATTTCAAATTTTGTTTAACACTAGGAAACTAATTAATATAATTTATCACATTAACATATTAAAGGAGAAAATTGTACAGTTATTTCAACAGTTGCAGAAAAATCATTTGATAACATTTAATATCCACTTAATGAAATGGATGATTAATTAGAAGCAACCTTTGGCAAACTAGGATGGAAAGAAATTTCCTTAATCTTATAAAGGTTGTTTTCACAAAATAACTGACACAAACATGCTTAGTGTTGAAATACTGAAAGTTTTTCCTTTAAAAACTGGAACAAAACAAAGATGCTCACTACTACCACTTTTATTCAGTGTTATACTGGAAGTCTTAGCAAGAACAGTGAACCAAGAAAAAGAAATAAAAGGAGTGCAGATTTGTCTTAGTTATCTAGTGCTGCTATAACAGAAATACCACAAGTGAAAAGCTTTAACAAAGAGAAATTTATTCTCTCATAGTCTAGTAGGCTGGAAGTCCAAATTCAGGGCATCAGCTCCAGGGGAAGGCTTTCTCTCTCTGTAGGCTATGAAGGAAGGTCCTTGCCATCAGTCTTCCCTTTGTCTAGGGGCTTCTCAGCACAAGGACCCCTTATCCAAAGGACACACTGTGCTTCTGGCAGGCACTGCTTTCTTGGTGGTACGAGGTCCCCCCATCTCTCTGTTTGCTTCTCTCTTTTATATCTCAAAAAAGATTGATTTAAGGCACAGCCTAATCTTGTAGATTGAGTCCTACTTTATAAACAGAACTGCCTCTAATCCTGCCTCATTAACATCGTAGAGGTAGGATTTACAACATATAGGAAAATTATATCAGATGACAAAATGGTAGATAATCACACAATACCAGGAATCAGGGCCTAGCCAATTTGGCACACATTTTGGGGGAACACAATTCAACCCATAATAGGACTGGAAAAGAAAAAAACAAAATTGCCATTGTTCATAGATGTTGTAATTGTGCACAGAGAACATTAAAAAATAATTGCACAGGTGATTAGAATTAATAAGAGAGTTCGGCAGGTTTCTTGGATTTTAAAAAGTCAATATACAAAAATCAATCTGTTTAACAGCAACAAGGAGAAAATTATATTTTAACAAAAGGATACCTTTCATAATATCATTTTAAAATACCAAATCCTTAAAAATAAATCTGATAAAAGTTGAATAAGTCTCCAATGCAGAAAAGTATAAAGCATTATTGACAGAAATTAAAGAAGATCTTAGTAAATAGAAAGATATATGATCTTCATGGATTGGAAGACTTGATGTTGTCAGTTCTTCCCAAAGTAATCTATAGATTCAATGCAATTTCTAATAAAAGCTCATCAGGATTTTTTGTGGAACTTGACAAGATGATTCTTAAATTTATATGGACATGCAAAGGGCCAAGAGTAGCCCAAGTCGCACCAGAAAAACAAGGTTAGAGGAATTGTTCTACCAGATTACTGTGCACCTAGAGTAATTAAGAGAGCGTGGCACTGATTTGAGGATAGACAATTAGGCCAATGGAACAGAGATGAGATTCCAGAAACAGACCCACGCACGTATAAAAACCAACCCGTTGCTGTCGAGTCGATTCCAACTCACAGCATCCATCTAGGACAGAAGAGAACTGCCCACAGGGTTTCCAGGAAGCGGCTGGTGGATTCAAACTGTTGACCTTTTAGTTACCAGGCAAGCTCTTAACCACTGTACCACCAGGGCTTCCACACACACATGATTTATGACAGAGATGGCACTGTATAGCAGTAGCAAAAAGATGGTTTCTCAATAAATATTGCTGAGACAATTGGTTACCCATATGGGGAAAAAGTGAAATTGGACCACCACCTCATGCCATATACCAAAATCAACTCCAGAAGCATCTGGACTTAAAGATAAAAGGAAAGCTCGTGAAGTTTTTAAATAATAATGTGGACGAATATCTTCATAATCTTGGCTAAGTAGAGTTTTTTTAAACAAGCACAAACGGCAATACAAAAAAAAAGGGGGCGGGGGGTAAAATTAAGAACTTCTGTTCATCAGAAGGAGCCCTGGTGGAACAGTGGTTAAGAGCTCAGGCTGCTAACCAAAAGGTCAGCAGTTTAAGTTCATCAGCCACTCATTGGAAACCCTATGGAGCGGTTCTACTCTGTCCTATAGAGTCACTATGAGTTGGAATCCACTCGACAGCAATGGGCTGGGCTCATCAAAAGACAACATTAAGAGAGTTAAAATGCAAGCTACAAGCGGCAGGAGATATTCTCAATGTATTAAACTGACAAAGGATTTATGTTATGCATTAAATTGTGTCACCAACAAATATGTGTTATAAATCCTAACCCCTATACCTGTGGTTATAATCCCATTTGGGAATGGGTTTTCCCTGTTATGTTAATGGGACAGTATTAGTGTAGGGTGTGTTTTAAGTCAATCTCTTTTGAGATATAAAAGAGATTAAACAAGCAAGTGAGGAAGCAGAGATAGGGGAAGAGAGATGCCAAGCCACATTAAGATCCCCCAGGAGCAGAAGCTCAAAAGAGACAAGGACCTTCCTCCCGAGCTGACAGAGAAAGAAAGCCTTCCCCTAGAGTTGGCACCCTGAATTCAGACTTCTAGCCTCCTGCTGTGAGAAAATAAGTTTCTGTTTGTTAAAGCCACTCACTTGTGCTATTTCTGTTATAGTAGCACCAGATAACTAAGACAGCTCATATCCAGAATATATATAGAACTCATATGAATTAATAATAAAAGACAGACAACCCAATAGAAAAATAGACAAAAGATAGGCACTTCACAAAGGAAGAAATTCAAAAGGTCAATAACATGAAAAAGTGCTCAACTTTTCAGTACTCAGGGAAATTAATTAAAACAACAATGAGATACCACTATACCCACTCTTATCAACATGGTTAGGTTCCAAAGACCAGGTTGTTAAGCAAAAATCAGCATTATGTGAAAATGGAGGATGACTACTCAGATCACAGCTGGGGGATGCCTACATCAGATCACAAAATGGAGGATGACTACATCATTACATAACTGCCAAGCCACTGAGAATCATGGCACAGCCAAGTTGACACATAACCTTAACCATCACAGCCAGCATTACTCTCGCCTTGCACCTCAGTGTTCCTTAGTGCCAGATGTACATCAATAATGCACGAAGTAATCAGATAGTAGATTTTTTTACTATTGTCAGAAACACAAAATGTCAGATAATGAGGTAGTCAATTATTGAGAAGTGGGTGTACACACTTACCAGATTGACTCAAATTTAACAGTCTGACAACACCAAGTCTTAGCAAGAACACATCTGTACAGATTTACACAAACTTGTACAACCACTTTGGAAAACAGTTCAACATTAACCAAAAAACCTGAAAATAACATACTCTATAACCCAGCAATCCCACTCCTAGGTACAGAAAACTATGCTTCTGTACCTCAGTATACATAGACAAGAATGCACATAGAAACATTGTTCGTAGTAGCCCTGTCACAGGTCAAGATCCCAGTTAATAGATGCTGTTACGGATTGAATTGTGTCCCCCAAAAATATCTGTCAACTTGGCTAGGCCATGATTGTCAGTATTGTGTGATTATCCACCATTTTGTCATCTGATGTGATTTTCCTATGTGTTGTAAATCGTAATGAGATAGGATTAGAGGCAGTTATGTTAATAAGGCAGGACTCAATCTACAAGATTAGGTTGTGTCTTAAACCAATCTCTTTTGAGGTAAAAAAAGAGAGAAAGGAGCAGAGAGACATGGGGACCTCATACCACTAAGAAACAAGAGCCAGGAGAATAGCGTGTCCTTTGACCTGTGGTCCCTGCGCTGAGAAGCTCTTCGACAGGAGAAGATTGATGACAAGGACCTTTCTCCAAGCTGACAGAGAGAGAAAGCCTTCCCCTGGAGCTGGTACCCTGAATTTGGACTTCTAGCCTCCTAAGCTGTGAGAGAATAAATTTCTGTTTGTTAAAGTCATCTATTTGTGGTATTTCTGTTACAGCAACTAAGACAGATGCTGAGTTGGAGTTTGGGGTGCAAATGGGCAGAATAACCGGTGAGTAAAGCACACACAGGCTTACAGTGAGCAAGGTATGCATGTGCTTAATTATGTTTACTTATTTATCTGTAGTGCACAATTCCACTTGGGTTTCACATCTTTAATGTGGTAAAAAACAGATGAAATTGTGCGCTACAGATTAGTAAGTAAGTGCAAGTGAGCCCATGCATATCTTGCTTATTGGGTAACTTGTCCCTGGATGGAAGATATTTATTAGGGATCAACATCTAGGGAAGGAAGTAGGTCTTTCTTCCTAGTCTATCTTAGTCTGGAAGTGTCATTGAAACATGTTCACCATGGCTGATCCTGCTGGTGTTTGAAATACCAGTGGCATAGCTTCCAGCATCATAGCAACACACAACAGTAACAGAAATTAATTCCTTTTTATTGTTGAGTAGTATTACATTGTATGGATATATCACATTTTATTTATCTATGAGATGGCAGACATTTGGGTTATTTCTACTTTTTGGCTATTATGAATAATGCTTCTCTGAATATTTGTATGCAAGTTTTTGTGTGGAGATGTGCTTTCATTTCTATTTGGCAAATCCCTAGGAATGTGTCTTAGTTTGCTCGTGCTGCTGTTACAAAAAGTACCACAATGGGATGGCTTTAAAGAACAGAAATTTACTGTCTCACAGTTTTGTAGGCTAGAAGTCCAAATCAGGGCTCTAGGGGAGGGTCATTCCTTGTTGGTAAAACAAAAAAAAAAAACCCAGGTATTCCTTGGCGTTTCTAGTCTTGTAGATGGTTCCTCACATAGCCTTTTCCTCCTGAATGTATCACTGTATCTATTCTGCTGTTTTTGTAAGCTACCTCTCAGAAGGGATTAAATTTAGGGCCCACCTATTCCTGTATGTCCTAAATAATCTAACAAAAGAAAACCCTTAATTCCAAACAGGGTCACATTCACAGGTGTAGCAGTTAGGGTTTAAATATATGTTTTTCGGAGACACCATTTAATCCATAATAGAATGAAATGGCTGGGTCATGTGGTAGGTGTATATTTTTTCAAGGAATGGTCCCCGTGTTTTCAAAATTGTTCCATTTTGCTGTCCTGTCAGCAGTATATGAGAGTTCAGGTTTCATCACCTGCATTCCTTGCCAATACTTGATATGATCAGTCTTTTTAAATTCTAGTTCTCTAACTGGATGTGTAGTAGTACCTTATTTTAGCTTTAATTTGTACTTTCCTGTTGAGCATCTTCTCATGTGTTTATTTGCCATGCAAATATCTTCTTTGGTGAAGTGTCTGTTCAAATCTTTTGCCCATTTTTTAATTGGTTGTTATCTCACTGCTGTGCTTTGCAAATATTTTCTCCCGGTCTGTGGTTTTTAATCTTGTTCTTAATAGTTTTTAATTTTTATGAACTGCAATTTATCAATTTTTACAGTTTGTGCTGTTTTGGTACTATCTGAAAAATCTTTGTCAAACTCAAGATCACTAAGATTTTCTGCTATGTTTTCTTCTAGAAACTTGATAATTTTGGCTCATACATATAGTTCTATGATTTGTATCAAGTGAATTTTTGTATATGGTGTGAGGAAAGATCAAGATTCGTTATTTTGCATACAGATACCCAGTTGTTACAGTAACATTTGTTGAAAAGATTGTCCATTCCCTATTGAGTTGCCTTGGCACTGTGTATTGAAAAGCAATTGACCACATATATGTGGGTCTATTTCTATCTATCTTTACACCAATACCTCATTTTTCACCTTGACTTTTTTTTTCCCCTCATAGAACCTCTGTTTATTTGTAACGTGGTCTCTTCCATGTTTAAAAAAAAATATATAGACATATTGAATAACTTGTCTTTTGTTCTGGAATTTCATAGACTTATTCCTCTGTTGCTTTTTTTTTTTTAAGTTAAATGCTATATTTTTTAGAGTAGTTCTAGGTTTACATAAAAATTGTACAGAAAATACAGAGAGTTCCCATACACCCCCCCTCCTCCTGCACACAGTTTGTCCTATTATTAATATCTTGCATTCGTGTGATACATGTGTTATACTTGGTGAATCAATATTGATATATTATTATAAATGACATATTCCATTGAGCAAATCTGCTGCAAAAGATCTCTTTAAAGTGTTGAAAGAGCAAAGATGTCACTTTGAGGACTAAGCTGCACCTGACCCAAGCCATGATTATTTCAACTGCCTCACATGCATGTGAAAACTGCACAATGAATAAGGAAGACTGAAGAAGAATTGATGCCTTTGAATTATGGTGTTGGTGAAGAATATCGAATAAACCATGGACTTCCAGAAGAACAAACAAGTCTGTCTTGCAAGAAGTACAGCCAGAGTGCTCCTTGAAAGTGAGGATGGCGAGACTTCGTCTCACATACTTTGGGCATGTTATCAGGAGGGACCAGTCCCTAGAGAAGAACCTCGTGCTTGGTAACGTAGAAGGTCAGCAAAAAATAGGAAGACCCTTGACAAGATGGATTAACACTGTGGCTGCAACAATGGGCTCAAGCATAACAACAATCATGAGCTGTTGTGTATAGCGTCGCTATGCATCAAAACCAACTCAGCGGCAGCTAACGACGACAGTTTACCCCACAGTTCACTCTTTGTATTTACCCTGCGGTTCACTCTTTGTGTTACTATTTGTGTTTAATTCATTTAGTATATGATTTGAGATAAAGATTTGAATTTATTTTGTCCCAGATAGTTAACTAATTGTCCCTGAAAAATAAAAATATATATATTTTAAATATGCTTCTTATCTTGAGGGCCAAGTTAATTATATACAAATTTATTATGCCATATATGAGTCTATTTCTGGGCAATTCTCCTTCATTGACTTGTCAGTGGTTTTAGTAACAGTTCTATGATACTAAGAGTGTTTTGATTTATATTCTTACCTGAGAGTAAAGAGGGAGCCCAGAGTTCTACCTGCTCTGGGAAGACTACCTCCTCTGACCTCCATATCAGCATCAGCTGGAGTGAAGAGAACTCTAGGCAGGTACTCTCTCCTCCCACCTCCCAATACACCCAGTCTCACCACCACCCACTGCCTTGGGACTCTCAGGACTACTCTCATTCCGCCCTTCCTCCCTGTTCATGTCAATCCTTACAAGAGGCCCAGAACTTCTGGGCATCCCTCACCCCAGGACTCTAAGCCCTATATGGCTCTGTCTTTCCCTTTTCTGATCCTATCTCCCACCCGCCATGTCCAGAAATGGTTTCACTGGATGCTGTAAAAGTCATAGCCTAGCATCAGTAAAATCCTCCATATCCTCAACCTCTTTTCTGAATGTCCTTTTTGCTTTCTTGCTCTAATGGAAAACTAGACTCCGCTTACCTTGCAGCCTCCTAAGCTGTGGCTATTTTCTCTCTTGTGGTCCTTGTGTCCCTGGGTATAGGGGTGGGGAGGTGCCCATTTTGGTCCTCAGTGCCTCTTCTAGATAGTTTGCCCTCCCGCCTCCTTAGAAACACCAAGCTTGGAATGTCATATCATCATACTCTTGTTTGCAGTCATTTACAGACCCCTGTATTTATATTGAATATTGAATAAACCAGGGACTGCCAGAAGAACAAACAAGTCTGTCTTGGATGAAGTACAGCCAGAGTGGTCCTTGGAAGCAAAGATGGTGAGACTTCATCTCACGTACTTTAGACATGTTATCGGGGGGACCAGTCCCTAGAGAAGGACATCATGCTTGGTAAAGTAGAAGATGAGCAAAAAAAAAAAAAGGAAGACCCTCGATGAGATGGATTAATACAGTTGCTGCAACAGTGGGCTGAAACATAACAATCGTGAGGATATTGTATATAGGGTCCTTTACAGACCTCTGTATTTTTTCACTCCCCCTCCTTCCTTGAAGGTTTTAGCTCTTCGTCCACCCTCTCCTGCTTAGATTTTGGATGGTTTCAGTGTTCTTGTAGATGAACAGTCCTCTCAGCTCCTTGACTTCCTCTTCACGATCTTGGCATCATCCTTGGCAATCCCTTCATCCTCTCAATTTCATGCATCCCACTCCCCAATAAACACTGTCTGCATTTCCAGCTCACTCCCTCTACCACTCCAAATCCAACAATTTCCCCTAGTACCTACAGTCCATCAATCCAAGCAAATACTCATTGTCCCTCACTCCCTTCCTGCCCACTTCCCTCCTTACCCAGCTTAAAGTCCATAATCCAATATTATACTCACTCCTTTGTCCCTCACTACAGTACAGCCACCGGGCAAAACCACAACCTTGGTGAAAAACAACCCTCTACCCACTCCATACCTGCACCCACAAGTCTGGGGAGAACTGAAACAAAGCCAAAGCTGAACTGAGTGGTCTCACTTTAAATTAATGACCACAATCCTCCAGTGAGACCTAAAAGCTGCCCAGCAATTCTACTACATCCCCCAAGTCTATTCGCACCCTCTCTCCTAGACGACTGCTTCACACCTCCTCCTCCACCTCACTTTCAGCTGACAACCTCTTCCTATCGTGCTGAGAAAATAGAAGCCCTCAGAAGAGATGTTCCACAAGCTCAACTATATCTCTCCCCACCCACCTGCATCTGTGCCCATCACCTCTACCTTCCATTTTGCTAATATGGGTGAGCTGTTGTGTTCCTATGTAAGGGCAGCCCCCTTTTTTTGTGCACCAGATGCCATTCCCACCCGCCTACTCAAGAACTTCACTTCAACATTTATCCCCTTTCTCACTCACATCATCAAAATGTCCCTCTCTCCAGGATTATTTCCATCAGCACAGAAAGATTCTGTAACGTTTCTGTCTTAAAGAAAAACATTCTCTTGACCTTATATCCTCTTCAAGCTCTTTATTTCTCTCCTCCTCTTTATGGCATTGCTCCTTGAAGGGATTGGCTCTGTTTGCTGACCTCAATTCCCCTCCTCCCTTTCTTTCTTCCACCCACTTCCATCAGGCTCTAGTCCCCACCACTGCAGCAAATTGCCTTTGTCAAGGGCTCACCATGTTGTTACATCCCATCACCAATTTTCAGGCTTCACTTTACCTGCCTCTGTAGCTTTTGAGGGTTCAGCTCTCCCTCTTTGTTTTCCAGATCATCACTGCCTTCTCCTGGTTTCCCTTCTGCCTCTCTGGTTGCTCCTTCTCAGTCTCCTTTCCTGAGGCCTCCTCATCTCCCTGATCTCTTAGCTTCTCCTCTCTTATCCACACTCACTCCCTTGATCATCTCCTCCAGCATCCTGGCTTTAAGTATCATTCAGTTTCTGACACCTTACAAATGTATATCCCCAGCCTGAACCTTTTTCCTGGATTCCAGACTCAGATTATCTCTAAGCAGTCAGCTGAAGCTGAACCTTGGCCGCCCCCTTCAAGTCAGACCAAAGATCGCCAATTCTCCCCAGGCTGTACCTGGCGCACTTCCCTGCAGACATTTGAGTTTTTGTTTTGTTTATTGTGGTGGAATATATATAACATAAAATTGGCCTTTTTAAGTGTACAATGTAGTTGCATTAATTATATTCATGATGTTGTACAATCATTATCGTTATTTTTTCCAAAACTTTTTCACCATTCCAAACAGAAACTCTGTACCCATTAGGCATTAACTCCTCCATTCCCTCCTCCCCTCAGGCTGTGGTAACTACTAATCTACTTTCTGTCTCTATGCATTTGCCTATTTTAGGTATTTCATATAAATGGGATCATATATGATTTGTCCTTTGTATTGGCTTATTTCACTCAGCATAATGTTTTGAAGATTCGCCCAGGTCATAGCATTATCAGACTTTCATTTCTCTTTATGACTAACTAATATTCCGTTGTATGTATATACCGCATTGTGTTTATCTATTCATTTGTTCATGAATATTTGGGTCATTCCTACCTTTTGGCTATTGTGTGAATAATGTTACAATGAACATCAGTGTATAAGTATCTGAGTCCCTGCTTTCAATTTTGGGGGGTATGACATTTGGATTTTTAACTTCAATCTAAAGCATGAAAATTCAGACCTTTCCTCTGTACGGGCCTATGGAGTGAGGGCCATTGGGGTGGGTGCCAGTGACTCAGTGAACATTTGCAGTCTGGTGAGTTCACTCTCCAATTTGGGCTGGCTGAGCGAGCTCAGTGAAGCAGTCCTGGCCAGACTCAAGGTGGCCACTTTGGCTGCATCTCCACCCCTCACAGGTGTATAGGTACCTGACCCTTGACACCTGTACATTCTGCCTGCGCTCTGTATCTCTTTCCTGTCTTCCTCCCCAGGTGCTGTAGGACACAGTGACACGTTCCAGGAGGGCACTGCTGAAAGCCTAATCCTGAGGTCATCACCCATCATCCCGTGGCTTCCACACAAAGATGAAATTACCTCTCCTCTGAATTTTGTAGCTCCCTGGGACCCCATGAGAAGAAAGGCCAAGTAGGAAGCTCTGTAAGGCCCAACTGGCACCTCACCCACTTCTCCAGCCTCATTATTCTGGGGTAATTCCTGGCCTGGGGAACCCACCTGAGCTTTCAAGGAGGGTTACTTTCCCCCAGCCCAGCCCCCAAAAATGAGGGGCAAGGAGTGCTATTCCCTGCAGCCATGACATCTCCAAGAAACCTTGTGAGTGGGCTTCTCAGCAGTTGATGGGAATGTAGGGCCGTCCTTCCCCTCCCCACACCACTCAAGGCTGCAATTTTGTAAACCATGAATTAAAGCCTGGAATACTCAATGCCCTGCGGTCTCCCAAAGTGGGAGGGTCCCAAAAAAGGATCAGTTTCCCTTAGAAGCCAGGCACATTGGCAGGAGGGTACCCACGTAAAAAAGCAATCTACGGGCAACAATAATCTGCTGTTTCCCCTTCTTCAGAGTGTCTGGCTGAGTCTAAATTGAATTATTAATCTAATCCTGGGTGCCCGTGTCACTTTTCCAGACAACCAGTTTATTCATGACTCGCCCACAATCAATTTCAACATGCAATTTGCGATGAAATTTGACTGATCAGCAATACCATAATTAGTTACAAATGTCTGTGCTTGTATTTGTTTGGTGTAGGGGCTTTTTCATTAAAGTGATGGAGGCCAATAAACACCATGACTTTGCTCTGGGATGCAGGACTAGCGGCAGCTGTGTCATGGGCCAGGGACAGTCTGGCTCGTAAAGAGATTGTGGGAACTTGAAGTTGCAAGACCAGGAGCTGTGTTTTCATGTTAACACTTTATTTTTATTTTTCTTGTGCTTTAGGTGATGGTTTACAGAGCAAATTAGTTTCCCATTCAATAGTTTATACACAAATTGTTCTCTATAATATTGTTTGCAATCCCCCCAATGTGTCAGCAATCTTCCCATTACCAGCCTGAGTTCCCCATTTCCATTAGTCTGGTTTTCCTGCCCCTTTCTACCTTCTAATATTTGCTTTTTGAAAGATGTTGTCCTTTTGATCTTATGTAGATGATTGTTCTAAGGAGAAATTTCCTCACGTGTGTTATTGCTTATGTATAGGTCTGTCATTTAGCTGAAAGGCGATCTCCAGAAATGGCTTCATTTTCAAGTTAGAAGGGTGTCTAAGGGCTATAGTCTCAGGGATTCTCTCAGTCTCTTTCAGACCAGTAAATCTGGTATTTTTTATGAATTTGAATTTTGTTCTACATATTTTTTTTTCTCCCATTCTAACCAGGACCTTCTATTGTGATCCTGGTCAGAGCAGTCGATAGAGGTAGCTGGGTACCATCTAGTTCTTCTGGTCTCAGGATGATGGAGGCTGTGTTTCCTGTGGTCCATTAGTCCTTTGGACTAATTGTTTTCTTAAGTCTTTGGTTTTCTTCACTCTCCTTTGCTCCAGATGGAAAGGAACCAATAGTTGTATCTTAGATGGTCAGGTAATGGATTGAATTGGGTCCCCCCAAAATATGTGTCAACTTGGTTAGGTCATGTGTAGTTGTCCTCCATTTTGTGACTTTCCTATGTGTTTTAAATCATAATCTCTCTCTGTGGTTAAAAGGATTACTTAGGTCACCGCCCTGATCCAAAAGGGAGTTTCCATGGGGTATGGCCTGCACCACCTTTTATCTCTCAAGAGATAAAAGGAAAGGTGAGCAAGCAGAGAGTTGGGGACCTTATACCACCAAGAAAGAAGCACCGGGAGCAGAGAACGTCCTTCGGGCCCGGGGTCCCTGTTCCATAAAGCTCCTAGTCTAGGGGAACATTGACGAGAAAGCCTTCCCCTGGAGCCGACACCCTGAATTTGGACTTGTAACCTACTAGACTGTGAGAAAATAAATTTCTTTTTGTTAAAGCCATCCACTTGTGGTATTTCTGTTATGGCAGCACTAGATGACAAAGACAGGCCACTAACAATCTTTTAAGATCCCAGAAGTTACTTACCAAAGTAGGATGTAGAACATTTTCGTTATGAACTATGTTATGCCAATTAACCTAAATGTCCCCCAAGACTATGGTCCTTAGCCTTCAAGCCTAGTAACTCAGTCCCACGAGTTGTATGAATATATCTGGGCTGTTTCCATGACTGTGCCCCCGGTGTACTCTATATATATGAATATACATATAGCACATATAACTATGTATGTAGAAATATCCACAGCCAAACCTATGTATGCACATGAGTGTACTTCTATATGCCCTCCCACACCTATTCAGCATACATATCTACCTATGTGTTCACTTGTAAATTATCGTTTGTTATTACTGTTGTTGTAGGATTGTGTATGTTATAGTACCTACCTTTGTTGATTTTTATTCTTGTGTACCTCTCAGTGCCTTCCCTTGCTTTGGTTGTGTTGTGCTGACTTCCCCCATATTGTGTACTGCCTTTCCTTTCACCAAAGTTAACAAGTGTCTACTCACTAATTAGTCATTTTCCCTCCCTCCCCTTCCCATTCCTGGTAACCATCGAAAAAATATTTCTTTCTGTATGTAAACTTTTTTTTGACTATTTATAATAGTGGTCTCATACAATATTTGTCCTTTTGTAATTGACTTATTTCACTCAGCATAATTTCCTCCAAATTCATCCACATCGTGAGATGTTTTTGGATTCATTATTCTTTATCATTGCTCAGTATTCCACTATGTGTATGTATCACAGTTTGCTTATCTGCTCATCCACTGGTGAACTCACCTGAACACTTTTGTGTTTACCAAGAGTAATCTGGGTTGGGCAGATGATAACATGTGCAATCCATGAGGAAGAAGAGAGCTGGTCTTACCCTGCTTGGACTCCCCAGTAATCTCCCCAGATCTGCTTGCATACCTCCAGTAACAGAGGGCTTCCTACCTGGTGAGGCAGCTCTACTTATGAGAAAGTCTTTCCTTGCCTGGGACTCCACCTACCAGTTGTAGGTCTGTCCCACCCAGTCTAGAGTGTTTGGTCTCAACTCAGACACTGCCACATTTCATGAGCTTGGGCCAGCCTCTAAGCCTCCTCAATTTATCCATCTGAAAAAAGGGGATAATCTATTAGCCTGTTTCAAGGATTGTAACAGTTAAGATTGTTAGCTGCACAGATACATGCGGAAATGCTCACAATCATTAGCCGTTAGAGAAATGCAAATCAAAACTACAATGAGATTCCATCTCACTCCAACAAGACTGGCATTAATCCAAAAAATGCAAAATAATAAATGTTGGCGAGGTCGTGGAGAGACTAGAACACTTATACTCTGTTGGTGGGAATGTAAAATGGTACAATCACTTTGGAAATCGATTTGGTGCTTCCTTAAAAAGCTAGAAATAGAACTACCATAAGATCCAGGAACCCCACTCCTTGGAATATGTCCTAGAGAAATAAGAGCCTTTACACAAACAGATATATGCACACCCATGTTCATTGCAGCACTGTTTACAATAGCAAAAAGTGGAAGCCACCAAAGTGCCAATGGATGAAGGGATAAATAAATTACGGTATATTCACACAATGGAATACTATGTATCAATAAAGAACAATGATGAATCCATGAAACATCTCATAACATGGAGGAATCTGGAAGGCATTATGCTGAGTGAAATTAGTCAGTTACTAAAGGACAAATATTGTATGAGACCACTACTATAAGAACTCAAGAAATAGTTTAAACACAGAAGAAAATATTCTTTGATGGTTATGAGGATGGGGAGGAAGAAAGGGAAAAGGGTATTCACTAATTAGATAGTAGACAAAAACTATTTTAGGTGAAGGGAAAGACAACACACAATACAGGAAAGGTCAGCACAACTGGACTAAACCAAGAGTGAAGAAGTTTCCTGAATACAACCAAACAATTCGAAGGCCAGAGTAGCAGGGGCAGGGGTCTGAGGACCATGGATTCAGGGGACATCTAGGTCAATTGGCATAATAAAATCCATTAAGAAAACATTCTGCATCCCAGTTTGGTGAGTGGCATCTGGGGTCTTAAATGCTAGCAAGCGGCCGTCTAAAAGATGTATCAATTGGTCTCAACCCACCTAGAGCAAAGGACAATGAAGAACACCAAAGACACAAGGTAATTATGAGCCCAAGAGACAGAAAGGGCCACATAAACCAGAGACTACATTAGCCTGAGACTAGAAGAACTAAATGGTGCCTGGTTACAACCTATGACTGCCCTGACAGGGAACAAAACAGAGAATCCCTGATGGAGCAGGTGAGCAGTGGGATGTAGGCCTCAAATTCTTGTAAAAAGACCAGACTTAATGGTCTGACTGAGACTAGAAGAACTCTGGAGGTCGTGGTCCCCAGACCTTCTGTTAGCCCAAGACTGGAACCATTCCCAAAGCCAATTCTTCAGACAGGGGTTGGACTGGACTATAAGATAGAAAATGATACTGGTGAGGAGTTAGCTTCTTGGCTCAAATAGGCACATGAGACTATGTGGGCAGCTCCTGTCTGGAGGGGAGATGAGAAGGCAGAGGGGGACAGAATCTGGCTGAATAGACAAGGGGAATACAGGGTGGAGAAAAGGAGTGTGCTGTCTCATTAGGGGGAGAGCAACTAGGAGTACATAGCAAGGTGTATATAAATTTTTGTATGAGAGACTGACTTGATTTGTAAACTTTGACTTAAAGCACAACAACAACAAAAAGATTGTTAGTTGCAAACAACAGAAATTGACTGTGTCTGACGTAAGCAGAAAAATAACTACTAAAATGATATTCAGCAGCTCAGAGAATCTCTGGCAGAGCAGAGAAGCAGGCCCAGAGGCTGCACAGCCACAAGCAGGGCCCCAAATCACGCTGCAGAACTGGCCCCCTCAATCTTGCTGCCATCACTGCATTACCACCACCATAAAGCAGACTTTGCAAGCTGGGCTGTGGGCATTCTGCCAGGTCTTTAGGTACCACCATTTCTACCACCCTTAGAACAGCAGCCTGTCGCACCCGTGGTAACCACCAAGTAGAACTCTCTGTGGTCTTGGCTGCTTTGAGCCACTAGCTCCCTGGTCAGAGTCTGGAGCCTATGTATCTGATTATCAGAGCCTGGGTCATGTGCCCTTGCCCAGCCACAAGGAGACTGGGAAGAGTGTGTACGTGGCACTTTCAGCCTCTATAGTGGGAGTGTGTACGTGGCACTTTCAGCCTCTATGGTAGGAAGCCTCTATTGTGCTCAGAATGTGGGAAGTTCCCCACCACAGGAAGAGGGTTCAGAGCCTGGGTAGCCAAAAAGAAGAAAAAACAATCAAATACAATAATAGATATTAAAGAGGTTTGAAGAGGTATCAAGCTTTGCATACTTGCCAAAGATTATTATCATTCTTCTCCTGGCTGTAAGGCACAATGCTAGGCACGCGGAGGATATGGAGGGAGAAAGTCACAGTCCCTCCCCTCAAAGAGAGCTCAGTACAATCAAGGAGTGAGGAGGCATAGGAACAGATGACCCTTGCCCCAGGCAGAGTGGGTGACCCTTGTGGATTCAGGTGCCCAGGTTACATATTGATTAACTATGAAATACCAGGTCCCAAAACCGTAGGTGATGTAAGTAGGCTTCTGAAAAGACCCAAAGTTTTCTCGGAGATAAGTGGTATCTAGCATTCTCACTGTGTGCTGGGGCTCTACATCAGTACACTGGTGTCTTACATAGACCCAGACCCAAGGAATGCTGCCCATACACACCTATTCCCTGCTGAGAACTGTTATGATTTCTCTGCTTGGCATCATCCCTTCTCCTCTGGTAGCAGCACCCCAATTTTCATTCTCTGTCATTTTTAACTTAGGACCTTCAGAAAAAAAAACTTGGGACCTTCAGATGGAGTTAATTCCCTGGCTCAGGATTTGACATGTGAACCAGCTTGAATTGCATAGGGATTGGTTGAGGGGCAGGCGTGTGACCCAGGTGGGAGCCCAGCCTCTCACAAGGAAAGTCCAGAAACTGAAGAGGGCTGTGGGTACTAGTTGGCCCTCATCACTCCAGCGGTGAGCATTGAGCTAACCATGTTGTTTGCCCTTGATGACCAGCCCTTCACAGTGATGGAAAGTATCACTTAAACCTTAAGGGATCCATCCTCTTCCCCAATAAAACAGAGAAAGGAGTCAGCTCCACTCATTCTACGGAATGGAGAGCTGGGCCAGGGAGGGCAGCATGAGAGCAGGTTCTACCTTTGAGAACTCCTGCTTGAAAGTGTTGAAAATGGCAAGGAAACCAGGGTCCCATAAGTTTAGAAGCAGCTCAGAAAGGGACCAGACTGGGACTTCCCCTGCCAGGCTCTGGGCACAGCCTGCCAGACCCCCTGGAGTCCTGAGCTGCTAAGTCAGCTGCTCAGGTAGAGCAGCCCTGGTATGGCATATGGGACCCCTGGTGTATTTATGACACCGTGTGACATTGTTGGGCTTCCTGACTGTGCATGGAGCCTTATTGTTCTTATCCACAGTCAGAAAACTGGGCTTTCGGGGAGTGGTTCCAGCTTCACATATTCTGTCCCGTTGTCAGGCCCTATGTTCTGATTTGGGGTTCTGAAATTATGGACCCCACTGGTGCCTGAACAGGAAGGACTCTGTTGCCTCTAGAATGAAGGGCCTGGTACTGCATGTGCTCTGTAGGCCCCAAGCACCACACAAGCCTGAGCTCAGTAGAGTTCATTAGCAGGCTAACCACTGCTCCACAAGAGCTTGCATGGGTGTCATTTCTGAGCCCCTTTTGGAGTCAGCCTGGCAGGTATCTGCAGGCTGAGAAATGGATTGTTGTTGCCTTTCCACAGCAACGTAAGTACTTCTGGAAACATCACCTGAAGTTTCAGCCTGAAACATTAAGCCCCAGGTAAATCACTTTCAAAATTGTTCAGCATTACCATTCCCAAAGCCAACTCTTCAGACAGTGATTGGACTGGACAATGGGATAGAAAATGAAACTGGTGAAGAATGAGCTTCCTGGATCCAGTAGACACATGAGAGTATGTTGGCATCTCCTGTCTGGAGGGGAGATGAGAGGGCAGAGGGGATCAGAAGCTGGCCGAATGGACACAAAAATAGAGAGTGGAGGGAAGGAGTGTGCTGTCTCATTAGGGGGAGAGTAACTAGGAGTATATAGCAAGGTGTATATAAATTTTTGTATGAGAGACTGACTTGATTTGTAAACTTTCACTTACAGCACAATAAAAAAGAAAATGTTCAGCATTATCCTCCAAGGGGCTCTGGTGGCGCAGTAGTTATCTTAGTCATCTAGTGCTGCTATAACAGAAATACCACAAGTGGATGGCTGTAACAAATATAAGTTTATTCTCTCACAGTCTAGTAGGCTAGAAGTCCAAATTCAGGGCATCAGCTCCAGGGGAAGGCTTTCTCTGTCAGCTCTGGAGGAAGGTCCTTGTCACCAATCTTCCCCTGGACTAGGAGCTTCTCCACACAGAAAGCTTGGGTCCGAAGGCCGTGCTCTGCTCCTGGCACTGCTTTCTTGGTGGTATGATGTTCCCCTGTCTCTCTGCTCGCTTCTTTCTTTCATATCTCATGAGAGATTGGTTTAAGACACAATCCAATCCTGTAGCTTGAGCTCTGCCTCATTAACCTGACTACCATCTATCCCACCTCATTAACATCATAGAGGTAGGATTTACAACACATAGGAAAATCACATCAGGTGACAAAATGGTGGACAATCACACAATAATGGGAATCATGGTGTAGCCAAATTGATACACATATTTTTGGCGGACAAAATTCAATCCTTGACAGTGGTTAAGAGCTCGGCTGATAACTAAAAGGTTGGCAGCTTAAGTCCACCAGCCACACCCTGGAAACCCTATGGGGCAGTTCTACTCTGTCCTATAGGGTCGCTATGAATTGGAATTGACTGGGCAGCAACAGATATCCTCTAAAACTGACACGGGCACACTCTGTGACCCAACAACCCCACTCCTAAGTATGTATATCCAGCAGAAAGGCATACATATGTGTCCCAAAAGACATGAACTATTCGCAAAAGCTAAAGCTGGAAACAACCCAAATTTCCATCAACAGTAGAATGAATAAATTGTGGTATATTCATAAAATGGAATACGGCAATGAGGCTGAGCCAAGTATTTTATACTCAACAATATGGATGAGTTTTAGGAACATAATACTGAGTAAGAGAAGCCGGACATAAAAATAGTACATATGGTATGAGTCTATTTACAGAAAGTTCAAAAATAGGCAAAACTAACTAGGTGATAGAAGCCGAGACAATGGTAACTCCTGGGGGCAGTGACTTTGAGAGGCCACAAGGGAGATTTTGGGGGCTGGTGATGTTCAAATTCTTGTTTCACAGGCAATGGTTCCACAGGTGAGTTCACAGGAGCTGTACACTTATGATTTTGGCACTTTTCTGCATGTGTATTATGCTTCAATAAAAAGTTTACTTATAAAAATAAATAACCTCTTGGACTTACTCTACCCAAAGCAGGGATTCCAGAAAAAGCCCCAAAATTGAGCATCTCCTTCTGTGGTATCTCCTCCTGATTCTTAGTTATTTGGGGTCTCAGTTCTACAACCTGAAGTCAGCAACCTAAGCTGTGGGGACCCAGGCCAAGGGAGGAGGCCTAGTGGGGTGACTGCCCCAGGAAGGACCTGAGAGTACAGGGTCACTCAGGAGGTGTTCAAAGGGCTTGCCATAGCCTTTTGTGAGCAGACCAGACATACCACTGCAGATGCTGAGATGGAGATCGTGAAAGTCCATGCTGAGTTTAGCTCCCCACAACCCTTCCAAGAACTTTGTGTTGCTCAAACCCCCTACAAGCCCCTAGAAGAAAAAGGGGAGCACATCTTACTGTAGGGTTAAGACAAAGGATGGTGGGGGGGGTAAATGGGGGCCTGCTTTAGAGTTAGCATTGGGCCCCAATTTCACTACAATCTTTTTATGTTGTTTGAGCTTTCCCAGACTGTCAGTTCCCTGGTGGCTCAGCTCAACAGCACTCAGGCATGGTCTGGCGCTTGAGAGGTTTCTACTAATGTTTACCTAATGAGCAGGGTGGGGGAGCTAATGGCCCCACCCGCACCTTTTTTCAGGGAGGAGAGTTCCCCCTCCCAAAAATCTGGATGAACAGGAAAGAGGACTTCATTGGACCATTCCAGTATTAGGAGGCCCTGAGAGTGCCTTACACTCAGTAAGTGCTTCCTGACCCTTGTTGAAAGGCTGCATGGAGTGGAGTCTCCTGTCCTGGGAGCAGGATCTGGGTCTGCCTTAAAACCAGATAATCACCCACTGTATGGGCTGAAGAAGCCTCAGGGATGGGCCCAGAGAGGGCAAAGACCTGCCCTAGGTCACACAGAAGCCCCTGGTGAAGTTGAGTTATTGGCTGGGAGGATAAGCATCAGCTTGGAAGAGTAGGCATTGAAGCTAGCGAGAAGCAGAGCCTCCCTACCCTCACTGTGTTATACAAACGGGCAAACTGAGTCTTAGAGAAAATCAGTCTCTTGTCCGCCTCACAGCTAACCTGCTGAATCTTGAATTAGTGGTGTGCTATCGTGCCCACTCCTCTAATCGCTTTCCTTCCCCAGTCCTGAGTTTCTTCACAAGAGCATCGCTGCTCACTCACTCACACATACGCTCACATCTACTCAAGGTCAGGTGCCCCCATGCTTTGCTGCCTCTATGGCAGGAGTCAACAGGCTTTTTCTGTAAACGGTCAGATAGTAAATATTTCAGGCTTTGCCGTCCACTGGTCCACATGGTCTCTGCTGCTGCTACTCATCTCTGCCTTGTAGTGTGAAAGCAGCCATAGACAATATGGATTGAAGGGTGTGGCTGTGCTCCTTTATTTATGGATGCTAAAATTTGAATTTCATATATAATTTTCACATGTCATGAATATTATTCTTAATTTTGTTTTCAACCATGAAAACTATTCTTAGTTCATAACCCACTATGAGCTATACAAAAACAGGCATTGGGCCAGTTGTGGACCTCAGGCCATAATTTGCTGGTTCCTTTTCTAGAATGTGCTGTCCTGGGGCCCACATTCCCCAAAGTCATACCCCATCCCTATGTCCCAGTTTTCCTTGGACTGAGGGGTTTCCCAGAATGCAGGACTTTTGGTGCTAAACCTGGGGACAATCTCAGGCAAACCAGGAGAGTTGGCCACCCTAGGTAATCTTAACCCAGAGAGGGGCTGGTTTTAGGAACCAGCCAGCCAGGGTCCTAGTATGGCCCTCCAGGGCCTGCAGTATATGCTACCCAGTCCTTGGGGTTTGTGGTGGGGCCTTGTCCTGCTCTGACTGGCCCTGGGCTAGGAGATGCCCCCTCCTCCATACAGAAAACCTCTGTGGTCTGGGCGCTCTCAAAAGGCAGGAAGTTGAATCATCAGCTCCAGTTAACGTCTCCGGCAGGCAGCCTGTGGGTCTGCCAGGGTAGCTCAGGGCTCCAGGCCCAGGGGGCTGGCTCAACACTTTGTTTGCCACAGGAGCTGCTTTCTCTGAACAGGAAAGCGCCAGGGTGACACTTCTGAAGAAATAAGAGTTGTCAAGTCAGGTGGGGAGGGGAGAACTGGACAGCAGGTCACCTATGCTGTCTCCCGGCTCTGTCTGGGTCTCTGGCTCGCTGTGTGGCCTTCAACAACTCCCTCCCCTCTCTGTTTCTTGGCTTAGGCTTCTACCACAGAAATGCTGATTCTTGAAATCCCTTTGAATTAAGAATGTGGATGGTGACCAAAGTGAGCCATCCCAGGCCCCTGGAGGACTCACTCTAGCTTGGTTATCAGGGATGCCGGATGCTTTGACATACATCCGTCTCCCACTCAGGCCTGCTCACGGGGGAACAGGGCCTGACCTGCAACCTCAGTTCAGGCTTTGAAGGCTTTAGGAAGGCAACAGGTCTGAATTTAGGGGCTTGGAAGGGAGGAGAGGAGAACCAGGTTAAAGAGGGATACCCACAGATACTAACGATAATAATCATACCACCTGCTGTTTATTAAGCACTCACTAGGTGTCGGCCCCCGATGATCTCATTTGATCCTTATCCTTTAAAATAAGGACTATCATTATTTCTATTTTATAAGTGAGGCAAATAAGGCCCAGTGAGGTTAAATGCCTTGCCCAAGGTCACACAGCTACCAAGTTGTGGAACTGGCATTAACAGCTGTGTTAGACTGTGGCTTTGGGGGATGGGGACTGGAAGCTACAGATCAGGAAGCCCGTAGGTGGCAGGCTATGAGGGATGAGCTTTCCACCGAAGTCAAGTGTAGGGCAGGAGGAGAAAGTACTCTTCCTTCCTGGTGCTGCACAAGGACCTCCAGTGAACACTAAGACGTCTGGCTCCTGGGCTTTGGCTGGGCTTGGGGATTTTGCCCTAGGACAAGGCAGATCACACCCTGCAGAGTTTCCAGATGGTCTCTGAGGGCTGGGGAGGAAATTGGATGCGCAGCAGGATTTTGCTGCAGAGCTGGAGCTGTGCACTTACTCTCTGAGCAAAGACAGCTGACCCTGTTCCAAGGGTGCCCCTTGGATGTCTGTATACCACTGCCCCACCTAGCATGGGTGCCAGGCTCAGGGTTCAAGCCTTTCAACACGTCCTGCTTGAACTCCTTCCTCACTTGTGAGGGAGGGGACAGTCACAGGTTGGTAGGGTCGGACTACTATTAGCAGAGGACCAAACCCATGAGGGGTTAGTAGAGCCACTGGCAGGGTATGCTTCCAGTGTGGAAGCAGCCTCCAATCTAGGTGTCCTCAGTAACCCAGGGGATGGACGATCCTGGGGGAGGAGGCTAACTCAGCTGTCCCAGGCCACTGAGTGGACCCCAATGTGGGCTCAGGCCAGGGCCTGGAGATGCCTTCTTTCCCATGGGCAGCAGGTTCAAAGTCAGGCTTAGCCAAACCCCTGGGCAGTCCTTATCCTCTCTGGGTCACGCTTTTTTATTTTATTTATGTTGTTATATGAGCACTGGCTTGGATTGGTAAGCTTGGGGGTTCAGAGGCTTCATTAGCCTGAAGACCTACTAGGGATGGAGCTGGGGGCCCTGGAACCTGGCTGCAGGGGCTGAGGCTAACCTCCTGAACCTCACCTGGGCCTGCACTGGACACCCAGTCCTCAGGAGCCAAAGATATTCTTGCAGATATTTGGCTTCCATTACCTGACTATTTTGGGCAGCCCTGAGCTAGACTTGATTATTGCAAATCTGAAATAGTTTTTTGTTAGACATGGCCTGGCTCATCTTCCACATGAGCCATTTTAGGTCCCTTGGGGTCTTGTGGTGAGCATACTCCCCATCCTCCCCTCCAGCCCCTATGGCAGGAAAAGAGGAACAGCCCAGGCAGCCCAGCCTCATCAGGGCCTCATGACCTGAAGTATGAGCTCCACTAGTATATGTGGGGCTGAGGGGAAGGGCAGCCCAGTGCCTCCAGCTAGGCCTTCGCCCTGCCCCCTTCCCTGCCTCAGCCCTGGCCCAGCCCCCAGCTCCTCCCCAAGGAGAAAGAGCAGAACAGGACTGGCCAGTTGAGGACACTGTGGGCCTGGGCCTAGGGAGTGACAGTTCTGGGCCTCTCCCTGCTTCGTTTGAGTGCCAGGCTGGGTAAGCAGCCTGGGAAGGTCCAAAGGCCACCAACAGCCCAGTGGCTGGGAGCACACGGAGGGGGATGTTCTCCAGCCAGGGAGGTGCTGGATGGCGGTAGGAAGGAGAGAAGGAAGAGACTGAGCTTAGTGCTATCCTGGGGCTTGAGTGTACTTCTGCCTGGGCAGGGCAGGGCAGGGCCAGCCCCAGGGCTGCCTCAGCTCCCCTCCCCACCCCAGCCTGCTGCCTCTGGACACAGCTCTGCAGGATATCTCTGTCTTCTTCAGCCCCTCCTGCTCTTGGGTGGCAAGTCTCCTGCAGGACTTCAGTGATATGTCACCAGGCTTCCAGGCACCCGGAGGCAAGTCCCTGTCTTAATACTCATAGCAGAGGCTCCCCTCCTGCCCTTATAGGGTAGATGCCCTCAGACTTGCTAATGGTGGAATTTCAGACACATGGCAGGTGGGTGGGAAACCCTGGTGGCGTAGTGAAGAACCATGGCTGCTACTCAAAAGGTTGGCAGTTTGAATCCACCAGGCACTCCTTGGAAACCCTATTGGGCAGTTCTACTTTGTCCTGTAGGGTCACTATGAGTTGGAATCGACTCCAAGGCAATGGATTTTGGCAGGTGGGTGTGGGAGATGGTTTGGGCCAAAGAGCCCTTTGTAAGCCCTTCAAATGGCCTCAGGTGGACAGTGCTCCCCTTCAGCCCTGGACATGGGCCTCCAAGTGGTGAGTGGGGGAGATGAGGACCTCAAAACTCCCAGGGAGCTCCTGAGAGACGGAATGTGGCTCAGAGCAGGGAAGACTGTGCAACAGTCAGAGTGGTTTGGGGCTGGATGGCTCTGCCTGGGGCCGGGGGAGGGGGGAGGGGTAGGGGCCGAGGGCACCATCATGGTGTCACCCAAGCACAGAGTGAGAACCTGGCAGGGATGCGTCAGATGGCATTTGGAAAGTTGAGGGGCTGGACTCAAGGCCTCAGGCTCCCTGATCCTGAGCTTGGCACAAGGTGGGAAGGAGGCTGAAGGGAACAAGTGAAAAGATGCCCACCTGGGTGCTGCGTTATAGACTGTTTTCCGAAATCAAAGGCAGGCAACAGCACTTCCAAGTCAATGTCAGTGGACTTCCTGAAGAGGTGGGGCTGCAGATTGAGAAAGGAAAGGAGTCAAGGCAGGAGGACTGTGGGAACAAAAGTCTCCAGGTGGGAACCTGCCAGACAGGTGTAGGGACCAGGGAGCCACAAGCGGGGAAATGTGCAGAAAGGTTGTGGGTGATGAGGTGGCAAACAGTGGAGAGCACTGGCCCCGAGTTCCATGCCCTTCCATGCCTTTGCCAGGCTAGCTTTTCTGCCCAGAATGCCCTTCTACTCTATCCCTTCTAGCTGGCCCTCACACTGTCTGCACAACCCATCATCTCCATCTGGGCAGAATTGAGTGCAGCTTCTTTATGCTTCCACCACTGTGTGCCCCATCTCTGAGCAATCCAATTAATTTGTAAGGTTTGTTTTCCAGCCTGTCTCCCCCATTAGGCTGTAGGCTCCTTCAGGGCAGGGCCTGACCTGTAGTACGAAGGCACGGTGCCTGGTACTGAATGGATGAATGAAAGAGTAGTCAAAGGGTAATGAGCCCCTACCGGGAGGGGTGTCATCTTCTGCTTTGCAGCCTAGCCTCAAAAGAAGCTACAGTATTATTCACACAGGCTGCTCCCATCTCCTCCAATCTCCAGTTCCTTCCTGGCCTTGCGTGAGTCTGAATAACTTGAGGAAAATCCTAGCCTTCCCTTTCAATCAGGCCATTGGCCCTTGGAGTTTGCCGCAACATAACTGTTCAGGTCCCTCCAACAAGGGGACTGTGTCTGTGGCCCGATGAGTCATGCTTCATCCTGCAGCCTTGGGCGGGACTCAGAGCTGGGGAGAGTGCCAGCCAGGGCAGGCTAGGAGCTTGGACATCCCCGTCGCCCCAACCAGTTCTCAGGAACGGAGTGTACTCATGGTTTCAGGACAAAAATCTGGAAGCAGGGAGGCTACTCTCGTTTGGACTGAGACCTCAGTGAGGAAAAGGAGCAGGCAGAGGAAACAGCAAGTACAAAGGCCCTGAGGTAGAAATGAGTTTGTCTTGATCAAGAAATGAAAAGAAGGCAGGGGAAGCTGGAGCACGGTGAAACAGAGGTCAGTGGTAGGACATGTGATTAGACTGGGCTCCACCTGGATAATCCGGGATTATCTTGACATCTCAAGGTCCTAATTAAATCACATCTGCAAAGTCCCGATTGCCATGTAAGGTAACATATTCACAGGTTCTAGGGATTAGGATGTGAGCATCTTTGGGAGGCCATTATTCTGCCTACCTTAATATCTCATCCTCTCATCTGTTTCTTTTGCTCTGTGGCTACGTTTCTGTTTACCTGTCTAACTACATATTTGGAATCTGACCATGCATCTATTGGCCTGTCACCTGATCACAATTTCTCTCTCGTCTTACCCCTTTATCAAGTATCAACAAGTTATTTATCAGTCATCAATCTTTCATTCCTGTATGGCTTTACCCTTTCGATTATATCACCCCTCAGGCATCTACCTAATAAACAGCCTTTTATGATCCAACCTGCTCTCAATCTATCGTTCACTTGCCCTATGTCCACGATGAAATATCAGTCATCTCATTCTGTATTTGCACATGTGTCTTATGTGTGGACTTTCTTTCTCAATGTCCTCAAGTAAGTTTAAAAAATATTCACTCAGTGCTTGCCATGTGCTCAATTCTATGTCATGTATGGGTAAAATAAGGGACTGATGACACCTCTAGTAGCCATACAGGGTCCTCTTTCATTATCATCATCATCATCAATGCATTATCGCCAATCCATGCACACTGTCTTATTTTCTGTTACCCACATAGGGGCCATTTTTATATGGACCTTCTAGCCAAATCCAGACTGTTCCAGTTTGCCTTTTGCTCACTAGTCATGTTGTGGGTGCATAAATAATGCAGACTCATTTTAACTTGATCTTAGACAAAGTGTGGGTAGAAAAGTATATCTGCTGGGCAAGCATCTTGTGTATCAAATAAGAAATCCTGAAGTTAAATGAAGATTATTTTTAGGTGGTCTGAGCAAGTAGTACAGAAGATGGGGACTTCAGAGATACGGCATCAGGCATGTGTGGGCACATGCAGACACACAACACACACACGCACATGGTACACACAAACCCGCACGTGCACATACAAGCACATGTGCACAAGCTTCACTCTCTTCCCTCTGCCCCCACAGTAATGGTTCCTTCCCACCCCCAACACATACACACACACACACACACACACACAGGGCAAAAGCAGACACTTCAGCACTGACTCACATCCTATCTCATCTTGTTTCCACCATAGGAATCTCACCTCCCCTCCTAGGCTGTGAGGTCTTCCAGGGCAAGAATGGGCACACCCTTCCAGCCTGGCCAGCCAGAGAGGGCTGGACACCAGGAGCTGCATGTCTTTACTTAAGCTCTGGGGACAGTGAAGGATCAGAGAGATAAGGGGCTCCAGGGCAGCCCCCACTTCTCATCACAGTCCTCGCTGCTCCCCAGGAGCCTGCCTCTCCTGCCCCACCTGCATGCCAGGACGATGTAGGGTTTCCTTTTTGAGTAGAACTGTCCTAGAGGAGCTGTGTTAGGTGGATAATCTGCCTGGAGCTGGCCTAGCTGGGGATCAAGCTCGACAAGAATTCTCTTGTTTCCAAGCATCTCTATCACATCCAATACCAGTTTCTTTCCAAGCCTCTGGCTGGAGATTCAGCACACTTGGAGGCAGCCTGCCACCTGCCAGAGCTGTGGATCCAGGATGTCCTGCAGTCATAGTGCCCAAGGCCACCCCAGGCTCACAAGTCACTTTGTCCAAGGCCCTAAGGGAGGAACAATTTGCTCACTAGTGCCTTCAGGAGGCTCCCAAGGCAACCACACTTGCGCCCTGGAGCACTTCCTGGCAGTGGGATGCAGGTCAAGGCCAGGACACCGTTAATGAGGCCTTGAGTTGGGGGAAGTATCTCAGGGCCAGCTGGGGCTGCTGCTTCTGGTCCTAGACTATGAGCCCTGATCCTGTCCACATAATTGATCCCATCCAAATCCAATGTATGCCCTCCCCATCCTGTGGTCCCCTCAGGGCCGTGACATAATCTAACACCTCTCTATAGCTTGAAGCCAGCCTGAGGTTGGGCTCAGGGCAGCCAAGAGAAGGGCATGCAGAACAGAGCTACACCAGCATGCAGAACACAGCTCACACCAGCATCCCTGCCAGCCCAGCCCAGAGCCCAAGCCCCAGCCTCGGGCAGTCTCCACTTTTCTCATGCCCAGTCCAGAGTCTTCCCTCAGGGGGCTGTTATGAACTGTTCGGGGCCTGCCAGGTAATGAATTTTCCCTACCTTGGCTCTGTCCCAGGAGCCAGGCAAAGCCAGGAATTTCCCCAGGCCAGTGTGTTGGGAAGAAAAGCCACTCCACCTGTAGGAGGGGACTCCTTCAGGATACCACACCACGCAGAGACTTACTTCTCTCGTCCCAGACTGTTCCCAGACACAGCCCGGCCCATGTCAAGTCCCAGCAGGCTGAAAGTCAAGCAGGGCCTCTCTGTGCCCCTGTTGGAGTTCAACCTTCATGAGAAGGTTCTGAAATGGATTTAGAATCTGAAGCTGGTCCAGTTGGAGCAGCCCAGAGAAACCTGACCCTGGGGTCCAGAGAAGGCCAAAAAGGCCTTAGGCCATACAGGGGTCAGCCCTGGAGCTAGATCTGAGGGCAGGCTGGAGGACAGGCTTCCTGCCCCTCCCCTCCAAGACCACTCTCTAGCCCATCATCGGGCAAGGGGAGCACATCTCCCAACCCCCCTCAGTCTTTGCTTCTGTCCCTGAAGGATTCCAAACACATGTGGTAGCAACCAGCACTGTCCAAATGCAGAGGGCCTCCTGGGGATCCCCCAACCTCAACCACAGGGTCAGCTCTTCCTCTCCATCTCCACGGCCCTCCCTGGCTCCCAAGCTCACTCCCTACACTCTAATACCGGCATCTGGTTTCCAATTTGGTGGGTATCTTTCCAGACCTTTTTTTCCCGTGAAATTACATATACGTGCGTGTCTGTGTGTTCCTATAAAAGTGTAGACTTCTGTTTCATAGGTTTTTTAAATTGTGGGATCATCAATGCATTATCGGGATCATATTATTATTATTATTATTTTTATACCTATTACCCTGAAGCTTGTTTTCCACTTACACTGGGGTTTATTTAGCCAATCCTTTAGAGGTGAATGTTCAAGTTGTTTCCTGTCTTTTGCTGTTACAGTGTTGTAACAAATATCCTTAAACAGGTCTCCTTGTGCCCACACCAGGTGCTGGGCAGGATGGCAGCGGCAGGGTGGAGGGGGGAGGGCGGGACTCCTAGTACTCCAGGGTCAAAAGGCCTCTTCATCTTCCCCACAAGTGGTTTACCTCCCTCTCATCTCCTCCCTCCAACCTGGGACAACAGCAGGGTCTCACCTTTTACCCTCAAGATGCTCACTAATATATTTTATTGTACAAAGGGCAGTTCCCTCCTCAGGAGGGACTTGGCCTACTGTTGGCATCATGTTCTACAGCCCCCTGGTTCTGTGAGCCAGGCAGACACCATTCATCTCTGGAACACCCTCCACTCTCCCCTCTCATCTGAAATGCCATCTACACACAGGCCCATCTCCAGGTCTTTCTCAAGAAACTTCCCCTGACCATTCTACCCCACCAGGCTCCTACTAGTGCTTTACCGGGACCATCTTGCATATGCTTAGGGCCTGTCTTCCTAAATGGGCTGAAGACCCTAGCTCTGAGACTTCACCTATACCCAACACTGCCCTAGGACAGAGCCTTGCTTGTGTAGCTGCTTGTCAGATGCATGTTGCTTCTAATAAAGTCGATCTACCTCTAACTAGACTCTGAACTCATCAGTAAATATACCGTCAGATGGGGGAAGATTTGCTCTGATTTTTCAGAAACTCTGGGAAAATGCAGAAAACTTTATCTCACCTGGGTGAGATTTTGCCTGTATTGTTTAGGGCTGGAAACACTGGTGGCGTAGTGGTTAACAGCTACAGCTGTTAACCAAAAAGGTCGGCAGTTTGAATCCACCAGGTGCTCCTTGGAAATTCTATGGGGCAGTTCTACTATGTCCTACAGGGTCACTATGAGTCAGAATTGACTTGAAGGCAGTGGGTTTGGGTTTTTTTTTGTTGTTGTTGTTCAGAGTTGGAGCCACAGCCTTTGGTTATTGGTGGTTTTCAGCTTGGATAGGGTTCCTTCCCTCAAGCTCAGGGTGGGGTGTCTCACACTTCGACTCTGGTTGAGCTGACTTGGCTGGAGTCACTGCCTGCTGCCAGTTTCTGGGGAGGTGTTTGGAGGCCCCAGGGAACTTCATTGCCATCTGCGGCCACTGGGCTGAGCCTGAGAGTCTGAGAAGGGACAGGTGGCCTGGCTGGCATGTCATTCAGACGGATCCTGGGGCTGGTCAGTGCCATCTCTGAACCAGCTGGCAAAGGCTCTAGAGGGGTGTCTGTCCCGGGCATGCATTTGTGGTGCTCCCTAGTAACAGCCAAGTCTGGATCTTGCCAGGGCAGGGTGTTCAGCCACAAACACAGCTCTGGGCAGCTCGTCTCCCTGTTGCAAACCCTAGCTGCAGCCTCTGCCTGTAGCTGGGGAGGCAGAAGCTGCTGGATTTGTTCTCTCCCAACCACACCAGCTTACGAGTTTTGCACGCTGCTTGGCACATAGTAGATCCCCAGGAAATAATTGCTGAATGACCAACAGAATGAATGTTCATCCTTGCTTAGAGGAGCCCACCTAATGCCACTGACTATATGTGGGCGAGGAAGTGCTGGATTCCGGAAACAGAGGAGACGGAAGAAAGTATGAGCAAACCTCACCTACATAGGTACAATCAGCAAGTCTTCAGAGGGCTTCCCAGATACCACCCTTTCCCTTCATGATTCCCAGGAATTCCCCAGGAACCCTAAGGTTAGGGCAGGTGTTGTGACCCAATTTTCCTAACCCTGTAAACTTGTGCTACTTCAAGTGTGGTCCATGAACCAGCAGTATTAGCAGCATCTGGAGCTTGTTAGAAATGCAGACCCTCAGGCTCCACCTCAGACTTGCCAGATCAGAAAGTGCACTTTAACAAGATCCCAGATGACTGGTGTGCACGTTATCATTGGAGAAGCACTGGCCTAAGCAGCTAGAGAGGGAACATGGGCCAGAAACCCAAATGAGGACTTCCCACCTGGCACAGAAGTGGGCTGCTGAGGAGCAAGACTACAACTAGGTTTTCTGCCTGCCTTGATGACTCAGTCAGATCATTGAGTCAGGTTATTTCCTGTGTCTCTAGCCCTTGAATACTACCTGGAACATAGTAGGCACCCGATAAATATTCCATGAATGAATGCTGAATGATGCTATTTTCTCCATTCAGGGAGCTTTTGCTTAGGTATGCTGGACCTCTCCCTCTGGACATAAGCTGCAAGTTATTTGAGGGGATTTTTGTTCCCAACAAGGGCTTCTGGTTGTTGTCTAATGAGCAATTACTGAGTGCCAAGCCAGTCTTGGTATCATATGGACATGCTCTCTGTGTTTCACAAAATGTGGTTCAAGGCTAAGGGCATCAAGAATGACTAGGTATTTATTAAAAATGAAGATTCCTGGGTGCTGTCGCCGACTCACCCATTGAGAACATTTGGAATGAAGCCCAGCAATCTGCATTTTTAACAAGCATTCCTGGCACACTAAAGTTTCAAAATTATTGCATATGTAGTTTATAGGCATCTCTAGTGATGCAAATGCTTAACAAGTTCTGCTGTGAACCAAAAGGTTGGAAGTTCAAGTCCACTCAGAGGTGCCTCAGAAGAAAGGCCTGGCAATCTACTTCTAAAAAATTCGTCGTTGAAAACACTATGGAGACTTGCGCTTCACACTCCCAGCACCTCAGCAGCATGACGAGCGCAAGGTGCGGGTGTTGCTGGGCAGCAGCTCGGCGCCCTGGCCATCGACCTGGAGCTCACAGAGCACCGAGAGGTGTTCACAGTTGAAGAAAGAATGCCTCATATCCAACATTTGAAAGAAACAGATAATTCAGACAGAATCCTTCCTTGGCTACAAAACTTACATCCATGGCTGTGAAAATTCTCATGTCTTCTTTCAGTACAATCAAATGGGATATTCTTAACAGAAGAAACCACATTTTAAGCTTGATCACAAGAAAAATAATTTCCATCTGGTGGAGACAGTGTACTTAATTGATACCAATTAAATAAATGTAAAAATAACTTGGAAAAAAAAAATCCTAGTGGTGCCAGTGGTAAAGAGCTCTGCTGCTAAACAAAAAGTTGGCAGTTCGAATCCACCATGTGCTCCTTGGAAACCCTGTGAGGCAGTTCTACTCTGTCCTATAGGGTTGTTATGAGTCTGAATCAACTCATAATACAGCACAGTTCTACCTTGACACACATGGGGTCACCATGATTGGAATCAACTTGAAGGTGACTGCTTTTTGTTCTTGTTTTTTAATGCACAGGAGGAAACCAAGGCACAAAGCAGTTAAGTGATTTGTGCAAAGTCACAGAGCTGGTGAATGCGGGAGACGAGATTCAAACCCAGGACTACCTGACTCTGGAATCCACAGTCTTAACCATTATGACCACTACACTGGAAAAACTGATACCTGAAATGACTGAGTATATTTAGCCATACATATTGCTTTGTATGTATTTCATGTGTCAGAGAGGTTTGCTAGACTATGAGTTCTTGGAAGGCAGTGAGCATGTTTTATTTCTCTCAGTATCTGTAGCATCCAACACCATGCCTAGCACATGGAAGCTCCTCAACAAGTTATTTGAATGGAATGGCTACAGATACATGGTTATGCATCTCTACACACATTCACAAAGATGTATATACGTAGAGGACATCTTATTTTCTGACAGCATCTTGGAACAAGCTGGTAACAAGTATAAACACTCCCACTCTCTCTTAAACCCACTCCAATCGAGCTTTTGCTTACACCACTCCACTGACATGGCTCTTGTCAAGGTCACCCATGACCTCCATGCTTATGAATCTAATGATCAATTCTCAACCCTCCTCTTACCTGACCCATCAGCAGCTTTGGACATAGGGCTTTCCTCCCTCCTGAAACTCTCTCTTCATTTGGCTTCTAGGACATCATACTTTTTAGACTTTCCTCCTGTCTCTCTGGATGGTTCATTTTAACAACATCTTTGCTGATTCCTCTGCATCTTCCTGATCTCTTAACCTTGCAGTACTCAAGGGCACCATCATTGGGCCTCTTTCTACACTCACTTCCTTGGTGACCTCAAACAGCCCTAGAGTTTTAAATTCCATTTATCTGTTGACCACTCTCAAATGACACTTCGGCCCAGACCTTGCCTCTGGGCTGAGACTGCCATGTCCAGCTGCCTACTGGACAGCTGCACTTGGGTGTCTTACAGACATCTCAAGCTTCACATGTCTAACTCTGAGCTCCTCATCCTCCCCTAAAGCCAACTTCTTCCACAGTTTCCTCATCTCAGTTCATGGCAACTCCAACCTTTCATTAGCTCTAGAAAAAAAAGTCTTAAGATCATCTCTACTTCTTTCTCTCACACACCACAGCTAATCGATCAGCAGATCCTGTCAGAGCTACCTTCAAAATATACACAGAATTCAACCACTTCTCACCACTTCCACTGCTACCACCCTGGTCCAAGTTAACATAATCTCTCCTCTGGTTTGCTGCAGTGACTTCTTAACTGGTCTTCCTGCTTCTGCCCTTGCCCCCTTAAGTCTGTTCTCCCCAAGGAGGTCACCAGTAACTCAGTAAGTCAGATCATGTCACTCTTCTGCTCAAAACCCTCCACTGGGCTTCTCATCTCGCTCCCAGCAACAGGTGAATTACTAACAATGCCCTATATAATCTCTTCCTTGTATACATTAAACACATTCCTGCCTCAGGGCCTTTGCACTTGCTAGTCTCTGCAGAGACAGTGGTTCTTAACCTTTTTTGTTGCTGTCTGTGAAGCCTGTGGACTCCTTTTGAGTACAATATTTTTAAATCTGTAAAATAAGTTACATAAGTTACAAAGAAAACCAATTCTATTGAAACACAACTCTAAAATATTTTTAAAGATGTGTAATATACATAGTAATATGTGTGCTTCTTATTCATTATAAGAGCTAGCAGCATAATTTGGAAGTACTGGTGAGTATAATGATATTTTAAGATATCTGCAACAACTGTAACATGATTTGAAAATATCTGTGATTTTTACTAGCAACATCACAGGTGCTGCTAATAACACTGTGCTTTGTTGCCTACATTCATAATTGAAGAACATGCTACATTTTAATTAGTGAAAAGAAAGATGGAATTTTTTTCCCATGTAAGATCAGGACCCTCTGAATTTTATCTACAGACCTCTTGGGGGGTCTCCAGGTTAAGAACCTTTGGCCTAGAAAGCTCTTACCCATACAGCTCACTACTTCACCTCCTTTTACTCGGCCATCTTCTCATTGAGGTCTTCCCTGACCAACTTATTTAAAATTGCGTCCCCATGACCATGGTCTTGGGAAACATCTGGCTCAATTGGCATAACATAATTTGTAAAGAAAATGTTCTACATTCTATTCAGTGAGTAGCATATGGGGTCTTAAAAGCTTATGAGCAGCCATCTAAGATACTCCACTGGTCTTACGCCATCTGGAGCAAGGGAGAATGAAGAAAACCAAAGGCACAAGAGAAAGGTAAGTCCAAAGGACTAATGGACCACAACTATCATAGCCTCCAGCTGACTAAGTCCAGCACAACTAGATGGTGCCCGGATACCACCACCAATTTCTCTGACAGGGTCCCGGACAGGGCTGAGGAAAAATGTAGAACAAAATTCTAACTCACACACACACAAAAAAAGACCAGACTTACTGGTCTGACAGAGACTGGAGAAACCCTGAGAGTACGGCCCCCGGGCACCCTTATAGCTTGGTAATGAAGTCACTCCCAAGGTTCACCCTTCAGCCAAAGATTAGAGAGGCCCATAAAATAAAAAGAGACTAAATGGGCACACCAGCACAGGCACAAGGACGAGAAGGCAGGAGGGGACAGGAAACCTGGTAATAGGGAAACCAAGGTCGGCAAGGGGAGAGTGTTGACATGTCGTGGGGTTGGCAACCAATGTCACAAAATAATATGTGTAATAATTGTTTAATGAGAAACTAGTTTGCTCTGTAGATCTTCATCTAAAGTACAACTAAAAAAGAAAAGTGAGTAGGTGAATTACTTAAAAAAAAAAGAAATATAAAAAGCTTGGTATCTGTGACAGGATCATATTTGCCTTTTGTATTTATGAGTGTATCACTTGGCTAAGTACACCATCATTTTTCTTTAATTGTGCTTTAAGTGAAAGCTTACAAATTAAGTCAGTCTCTCATACAAAAACTTATATACACCTTGCTATGTACTCCTCGCTGCTCTCCCCTAATGAGACAGCACACTCCTCCTTTCCACCCTGTATTCCCTGTGTCCATTCAACCAGCTCCTGTCCCACTCTGTCCTCTCACCTCACCTCCAGATAGGAACTGCCCACCTAGTCTCATGTGTCTACTTGATCCAATAAGCTCACTCCTCACTGGTATCATTTTCTGTCTTATAGTCCAGTCCAATCCCTCTCTCAAGAGTTGGCTTTGGGAATGGTTCCAGTCTTGGGCTAACAGAAGGTCTGAGGACCATGACCTCTGGGGTCCTTCCAGTCTCAGTCAGACCATTAAGTCTGGTCTTTTTACGAGAATTTGAGGTCTGCATCCCACGGCTCTCCTGCTCCTTCAGGGGTTCTCTGTTGTGTTCCCTGTCAGGGCAGTCATCAGTTGAAGCCCGGCACCATCTAGTTCTTCCGGTCTCAGGCTGATGTAGTCTTTGGTTTATGTGGCCCTTTTTGTCTCTTGGGCTCATAATTACCTTATGTCTTTGATGTTCTTCATTGTTCTTTGCTCTAGGTGGGTTGAGACCAATTGACATATCTTAGATGGCCGCTTGCTAGCATCAAAGACCCAGACGCCACTCACCAAAGTGGGATGCAAAACGTTTTCTTAATACATTTTGTTACACCAATTGACCTAGATGTCCCCTGAAACCGCGGTCCCCAGACCCCTGCCCCTGCTACTCTGGCCTTCGAATTGTTTGGTTGTATTCTGGAAACTTCTTTGCTTTTGGTTTAGTCCAATTGTGCTGACCTCTCCTGTATTGTTACACCATCATTTTTATAAATTATTTTTTTGCATTCGGAGAAACAAAATACATTTATCATACTAAAAAATTGTATCGCCACTCCTTATCCCCCTTTCCTATTTTTTTTTTTTTCTGTCACAGGTATTCACCTGCAAACACAGTATATATTTTACTTATTTTTTAAATAGTGTGTCTCTTTCCACTGAAAAGTAAGTTCCCCACGACAAGAGCAGAAATTGACCTACAACAGTGCCTGGCACAGGAGGGCCCTCCTCAATAAATGTCCATTGAATAAATGATTATATCTCCAAGAACTCTGTTTCATCTCAATTTTTTTCTGTAAAAAGTTAATGATTTGTGAGACTTTAATAAAGATTAAAGAGTTATAATTAGTCTTATCATTATGTTAACATTTCCAAGGTTAACCTTAAACAGTAGCAGAGGCCTGTGGGAACCTGAGGGCCTTAATAGGGCTTCCAGACCTCAGCAAGAGGTATCTCCCAAGGATCTTTTAGAGGCCCTAGGTCTCACCCAAAATTGGGGAACGCCTCAGAGGAAAAGAGGCACCAGTAAAATCCTGCTCAGTCTTGCCAAAATGGCGATCAGGCCCCTACCTCCAATCAAATACAACACTTTTTATTTCTAGCATTGTGGTAAATGGAAACCTATGTAGTTTCCATAGGCCTTGGGGTCAGCTGGACCCAGGTGCCCATTCTGCCACCACTTATAAGCTATGTGGCTGTTGATAAGTTACTAACCCTTTCTGAACAGGTAAGACAAGGTTTTTTTTTTTTTTTTTTTTTTTTATAATAACTTTTATTAAGCTTCAAGTGAACGTTTACAAATCCAATCAGTCTGTCACATATAAGTTTACATACATCTCACTCCCTACTCCCACTTACTCTCCCCGTCTTGAGTCAGCCCTTTCAGTCTCTCCTTTCTTGACAATTTTGCCGGCTTCCCTCTCTCTCTATCCTCCCATCCCCCCTCCAGACAAGAGTTGCCAACACAATCTCAAGTGTACACCTGATATAATTAGCTCACTCTTCATCAGCGTCTCTCTCCCACCCGCTGACCAGTCCCTTTCATGTCTGATGAGTTGTCTTCAGGGATGGTTCCTGTCCTGTGTCAACAGAAGGTCTGGAGAGCATGACCGCCGGGATTCCTCCAGTCTCAGTCAGACCATTAAGTTTGGTCTTCTTATGAGAATTTGGGGTCTGCATCCCACTGCTCTCCTGCTCCCTCAGGGGTCCTCTGCTGAGCTCCCTGTCAGGGCAGTCATCGATTGTGGCCGGGCACCAACTAGTTCTTCTGGTCTCAGGATGATGTAGGTCTCTGGTTCATGTGGCCCTTTCTGTCTCTTGGGCTCTTAGTTGTCATGTGGGCTTGGTGTTCTTCATTTTCCTCTGCTCCAGGTGGGTTGAGACCAATTGCTGCATCTTAGATGGCTGCTTGTTAGCATTTAAGACCCCAGACGCCACATTTCAAAGTGGGATGCAGAATGATTTCATAATAGAATTATTTTGCCAATTGACTTAGAAGTCCCCGCAAACCATGTTCCCCAGACCCCCGCGCTTGCTCCGCTGAGCTTTGAAGCATTCATTTTATCCCGGAAACTTCTTTGCTTTTGGTCCAGTCCAATTGAGCTGACCTTCCATGTATTGAGTGTTGTCTTTCCCTTCACCTAAAGCAGTTCTTATCTACTGATTAATCAATAAAAAAACCCTCTCCCACCCTCCCTCCCTCCCCGCCTCGTAACCACAAAAGTATGTGTTCTTCTCAGGTTTACTATTTCTCAAGATCTTATAATAGTGGTCTTATACAGTATTTGTCCTTTTGCCTCTGACTCATTTCGCTCAGCATAATGCCTTCCAGGTTCCTCCATGTTATGAAATGTTTCAGAGATTCGTCACTGTTCTTTATCGATGCGTAGTATTCCATTGTGTGAATATACCACAATTTATTTACCCATTCATCCGTTGATGGACACCTTGGTTGCTTCCAACTTTTTGCTATTGTAAACAGAGCTGCAATAAACATGGGTGTGCATATATCTGTTTGTATGAAGGCTCTTGTATCTCTAGGGTATATTCCTAGGAGTGGGATTTCTGGGTTGTATGGTAGTTCTATTTCTAAGTGTTTAAGATAACGCCAGATAGATTTCCAAAGTGGTTGTACCATTTTACATTCCCACCAGCAGTGTATGAGAGTTCCAATCTCTCCGCAGCCTCTCCAACATTTATTATTTTGTGTTTTTTGGATTAATGCCAGCCTTGCTGGTGTGAGATGGAATCTCATCGTAGTTTTAATTTGCATTTCTCTAATGGCTAATGATCGAGAGCATTTTCTCATGTATCTGTTGGCTGCCTGAATATCTTCTTTAGAGAAATGTGTGTTCATATCCTTTGCCCACTTCTTGATTGGGTTGTTTGTCTTTTTGTGGTTGAGTTTTGACAGAATCATGTAGATTTTAGAGATCAGGCGCTGGTCGGAGATGTCATAGCTGAAAATTCTTTCCCAATCTGTAGGTGGTCTTTTTACTCTTTTGGTGAAGTCTTTAGATGAGCATAGGTGTTTGATTTTTAGGAGCTCCCAGTTATCGGGTTTCTCTTCATCATTTTTGGTAATGTTTTGTATTCTGTTTATACCTTGTATTAGGGCTCCTAGGGTTGTCCCAATTTTTTCTTCCATGATCTTTATCGTTTTAGTCTTTATGTTTAGGTCTATGATCCACTTGGAGTTAGTTTTTGTGCATGGTGTGAGGTATGGGTCCTGTTTCATTTTTTTGCAAATGGATATCCAGTTATGCCAGCACCATTTGTTAAAAAGGCTGTCTTTTCCCCAGTTAATTGACACTGGTCCTTTGTCAAATATCAGCTGCTCATACGTGGATGGATCTATGTCTGGGTTCTCAATTCTGTTCCATTGGTCTATGTGTCTGTTGTTGTACCAATACCAGGCTGTTTTGACTACTGTGGCTGTATAATAGGTTCTGAAGTCAGGTAAGGTGAGGCCTCCCACTTTCTTCTTCTTTTTCAGTAGTGCTTTGCTTATCCGGGGCTTTTTTCCCTTCCATATGAAATTGGTGATTTGTTTCTCTATCCCCTTAAAATATGACATTGGAATTTGGATCGGAAGTGCGTTAAATGTATAGATGGCTTTTGGTAGAATAGACATTTTTACTATGTTAAGTCTTCCTATCCATGAGCAAGGTATGTTTTTCCACTTAAGTATGTCCTTTTGAATTTCTTGTAATAGAGCTTTGTAGTTTTCTTTGTATAGGTCTTTTACATCCTTGGTAAGATTTATTCCTAAGTATCTTATCTTCTTGGGGGCTACCGTGAATGGTATTGATTTGGTGATTTCCTCTTCGGTGTTCTTTTTGTTGATGTAGAGGAATCCAAGTGATTTTTGTATGTTTATTTTATAACCTGAGACTCTGCCAAACTCTTCTATTAGTTTCAGTAGTTTTCTGGAGGATTCCTTAGGGTTTTCTGTGTATATAATCATGTCATCTGCAAATAGTGATAACTTTACTTCTTCCTTGCCAATCCGGATACCTTTTATTTCTTTGTCTAGCCTGATTGCCCTGGCTAAGACTTCCAACACGATGTTGAATAAGAGCGGTGATAAAGGGCATCCTTGTCTGGTTCCCGTTCTCAAGGGAAATGCTTTCAGGTTCTCTCCATTTAGAGTGATATTGGCTGTTGGCTTTGCATAGATGCCCTTTATTATGTTGAGGAATTTTCCTTCAATTCCTATTTTGGTAAGAGTTTTTATCATAAATGGGTGTTGGACTTTGTCAAATGCCTTTTCTGCATAAGACAAGGTTTTTGTAAGGATGAAATGGAAAGGCTTGCAATGCACAGCACACAGCAGGTGCCCTATAAATGGTCTTCCATTTCCCTAGGTCATTTTATAAATGTGTGCCAAGGTATTTTCCCATTCCAGTTCATGGGAACCTGATGGCTAGGAGGAGGGAGCCTGACCTGTCCTCTCCTGCATATAAATGCTCTGCAGCCAGACCCAACCAGAGCAGACTCCCTGGACTCTGCCACTGTAGTCTGGCCCTTCCCTCCTCCTGCTGGGCCCTAGACAGTGTGGCTGAAACTACCGTCTGGACCTTGACCATATATTATGGTTTTCTCCCCTGGCCTTTTCTTTTGCTTACACTGGGAGATTTTATGTGTGTCTTTATAGAGAGAAAAACAGAAATTATTGTCCCCAGTTTTCCAGTGTTAAGAGCTTTCAGAAAGTATATTCACCCTTCCAAACATCCACACCAGAGAGAGTGCAAATATGGCCTCAAGAACCCTCGAATCACTCCATTCTACAGATGAGGAAAAAGAGGCCCATTCATTTGCCCATACCACACAGCTTCTGCTGAATGGCAGAGCCAGGATTAGAACCCAGGAATTTTACCATTTTGCTACAGTACCACAACCCTGACACCTGTTTCCAGGCACTGAGTTTGGGCTTAGGAAAATTCTGTCAATTGCCAATGAGAGCCAGAGCCAGGTCTAACCAAGAAGTGATACCCATTCCCTCCTCTTGCTAGAGGAGCCTCCCCAGACTTTGCCAATGTAGGCCAAGGATGAGAAATGTTGCAGTGACTCCCTTGAGCTCATATTTCTTTCTTGTTGCAAAAAGTGCTTATTTCAGCATTCATCATCTCCCTCTTTGTTGTGTAGACAATCTGCCCTGTCAGAGGATTTGTGCTGTTATTATGAGTTTGTTTATTATTAGATTTATTTCTCCTATAAGCAAATGTGTTCACAACATTCCATCGGGGAATCTTCTTAATTGTCACATAAATGTCATTTCAAGTGAACTGAATATTTATCTTTCCATAGAAGGGTGTGTAGAGGGGAAAGAAAGAATAAACAACCCTCAGTCTTGGAGAGAGAAGGAGGTTCCCGTACCCATTCACAACTCACCCACGTGCCTTCAAAGCCAAAGGTGAGCTGAAAAAAATTCTTGGATCATCTTTGAAGGGCAGCCAAGAAGGGGGGGGATAAGTTGGCAGTGATGCTTTGGGGATGTTAAGCCGAGCTCCCAGGTCTCCCCCTTCTCCTCCCCCGCCCGACACCAGACCACCCCCTCCCCAGCTAGGGGGCAACCGGAGGAGGCTGCAGCTCCATCCAGGAGACCAGCCTTTCTCCTTCCTCGAGAGAAGGTGAGCGCGGCGGGCGCAGCAGGCTGGGTGGGTGTGGCTCCGGGAACGGCCCCAAGGCCCAGCCACCGCCCGCGAGCCGCCCGCCCGCCCGCCCGCCCGGCGAGTGCAGGCTCTTCTTCCAGAAACTGCAAGGATCGAGCGCACTGTTTGTGCACCACAAGGTCAAGTCGGGAACTGGAGCCGGAGGAGGAGGGACGAGGAGGCGAGGGGTGGGGAGAGGGGCGCCCCGCTTCCTCGCCAAGTGCCAGTCTTTGGAAGTTGCCCCTCGGTTTTTAACCCTTTAGGGGGCACTGGAGAATGGGGTGGTGACCACGGGGGACGGTGTTACCCTGGGGTAAATGAAAACTCCTACCGGGGTCAGGACGTGCACCCACCCACCACCCATCACCGCGTTCCCCACCCCCCGGAAATGCGGGGCAGCAGTGGGCACCAGGAGGCACCCTAGCAGGGGGAGGGGGCGACGACCCCGAGAGGGACCCTCTCTACGGACCGCCCCTCCATTCTTGAGGTCGCCCATAATTTCAAGTTTCCCCCGCCCGGATGTTAGTTTCCATCTGCTGTGGGTGGAGGAGGAGGGCCGCGCCCCCTCCTCTAGACTCCCGCGTGCCCCTCCTCTCCGCTCCTGCCCACACTTTCTGCTCACTTCTGGTGCTGCAAAACGCCACGCGATTTATTCGATTCGTATTTTAAAACCAGCGATTCAGGAGCTGGGCCTAGGGCGAGGGTCTTCTAACGCTGGTTCCCCGGGGGGCGGGGTGCTCAGTGCAAACCTCGTTCCCTCCGCGAGTGTCGCCTTCAGGCTGTTATTTGCAAAGAAACGTCTTTTTGACGCAGGGAGAAATGGCAAATTTTAAGTACGTCATTAATATGGCGCCAAAAGATTTTTTTAAGTATAAGCTTGCCTTTTTTTTTTTTTAAGGTTGCGGGGGGCGCCGCCCGGGTCTGGGGAGCGAAGGGGGCGGGGTGTGAGCAGAAAGTGTGAGTGAGAGAGTGGAGGGGCGGGGTATGTATGTGAGTGTGTGAAGTGTGAGCAGACCTGATGGGACTTGCACGGGCGCTGCTGCCGCTCGGGCCCTGCCCTGGGGACAGGGCGGGCTGGGGGCGCCCCAGAGCCCGTGGGGAGTCCAGGCCCGGGGTGTGGGCAGGCGGCGGCCCGGCAGAGCACCCTCCCCCTGGGACGGGTAAAGCTACCTGGACCCGCTGCGGGAGCCAAACTGGGCGGGGGGAGGGGGAACGGACGATGGGGGCTGTCGGCAGAGATCGGAGTGAATAAGAAAAAAGTGGCTACTCCCCCTCCCTCGCTCCTCCCGCCCGCCCCCACCCCCACCCCAACACATTTTTTTTTTTTTCTAAAGAGATCACAAGGAAGTCTTGGTTTAAAAAGAAACAGAAACATACACAGGGGGTTGGTGAATGGTGCCGACCGCGGCCATCGCAGTGGGAGGCTATTTTGGGGGGGGGTAGTAGCGTCCATGGAGTTACTTTGCGCCCACTCATAACGGCGCCGGCTTGGGTCCGGCGGACCGACAGTCCTCTGCAGGGGCGCGGGGCCGGGGACGCCGTGGGCTGGGTTGCCTCCCTCGCCGCGACCCCGGATGGATGCGCGCCCCCCGCTCGCCCGCGCCGGCCCGAGGAGCTCCGGGTTTCGGGAGCATCCTTCCCGCTTCGGCCCCCGCCGCGGCGCGTAGCCGAGGGCAGCGCCCTTCGGGAGGGCATCACGTTGCAAGGTAAGATCCAGTCCCCGGCGGATGGGCCCTGCGCATCTCCACGGCGTTATTTTGTGTTTTTGCAACAGATCTGCCAGCGCTCCTTGCTCCCTCGCTCTCTCTCTTGCTCGCTCGCTCCCTCTCTCTCCTGCTGGCTGCCTGTTCTAGGAAGCCAGCGCGCGGGGGGTGGGGGGGATGCACAGCACAGGGGAGAGAGATTGCGCATGTTGGTCAGTCGTGTTTTAAAGAGTACAGTGCGGGGAGGCTGAGAGGGGCGCATGCAACAACTTTTGGAAGGGTGAGCTTGGCGACCTTCTTTATTAATGACTGCGGCAAAGCGCCCCCGGACCGGCGAGGGGGCGCGGGCGGGCGGGGGCGCGGCGGGGCTGCAACTTGCCCCGCGGGTTCGGGCCGGGCGGAGGAGCTGCGGCGGGGTAAGGGTGCGGGGGGAGGTCAAGTGCCTTTTGGGGGGGAACACTCGGAGGACCCGGAGCTATCTGCCCTCCTGTCGCCCTGAGTTTCATTTTGTTGATACGCAGCACGTCCGGGCGCCGAACCGGGTTGACCGGTGCACATGACCCCGCGCAGGGCTCACGTGCAGCGGGTCCGGCCCCAGACACCTTCCAGGGGCCACAGCCTCCGCCCTGTCTCCCCCTCTCTGGGCTGGGTGCACGCGGGGGCAGCACGCGGGGGCAGCATGCTCGGCTCCGGGGCGCGGAGGCTCTGCACAAATTAGACACAGTTTTTTGGAGGGGCGTGGGACACCCTTTCCAGGTGAGTGTGGATGGTGCTCGGCCCCAACGTAGGGGGTGCAGGCTGGGGTCTAGAGCAGCTCCCCCTCCAGGGCTGCGCGGGAGTCCAGCGGGGGAGAGGCGCTGGGAGAGTGGAAATGTACCGGCGGCGGCCGGAGCGGCGGGTGCGCGCCCGCGGGGCGACGGCAGGGGGCGTGGCCCTTGTTTACCTTCTCCCAACTCTGCTGGTTCGCGTCCCGCTCTGGGGACGGCTCTGCAGTCCCCTGCCCTCTGCCTCCGCCTCTGCGCCCTGGGTGGTACCAGGAAGATGCAGGCAAGCGGCAGCCCCTGCCTGGGACGCACACACCTGACCCCCAAATGAGTGATACTGCAGCCCCTGCCCCCACCAAGCACCGCTGCAGTCCCTCTGCCAGATCCCCGGCCCCGCCCCCGGCAGTGGCATCTTCCCGGCCTCACCTCCTTCCTCCCTCCCTCCCTCCCTCCCACCCACTCGCCTGCGTCTGCGGAGCGGCTCCCGCCCGCCGCCTCCTCGCCTGGGTGCAGACTTCTAGCACCCTCCGGTCCCTTCCCGCCCATCCCTGAGCTCTGAGACAACCCCTTCTCCCGACTATGGGATAGGAGGGGTTAGCCTGGCGAGTCTCGGCTTTCTGTCGGAGTATGGGGATGTCTGTGAAACCCGCAGGAAGGCTTCACTCTAGCTTCCAGAGGCCCAGGAACTCCCCCCACCCTCCCGCCCCGCCAACCCAGTCGCCCACAACACACTGCTACCCACCCCTCAAAGGGCGCAGCTGCCCTTCCCTGCATCACCTTCCACACCGGCGTCACGCCCACCTCCCTGCGCCGCCCGGGGCCCGAACAGCCTTTTGCCCTTCCTTCGCTTGGGCCAGAGCCCCCCGCAGCCACCTCCGGCTCCTCCTCCCTGCTCCCGCGGTCGGAATCACGCCGGCGCGCCTCCAGCCTGCTGTCCCGCGGATTGCCTCCAGGGGCAGGCTGGAGGCGCGCATACCCTCCCCCTTCCCAATCCCATTAGCCAGGCGGCCGGGGCACTTTTTTACCAGCTTGGTCGTAGACCTCCAGGCGGCCTAGGGCACCTAGGGGGAAGAGGGACGCCCGGTCTCCCTTTGCTCCATGATGAGGGCACCCTGCAGCGGGGGACTCTGATCTCTGCAGATTTCCAAACCTCTCCCCCTCGCCTGGCACTCCTGGCTCATCTTCCTGCAGGATTCCATGGCTCAAAAGTTTTATCCAGGGGCAGAGTTTGCAAGGGGTCATCGCAAGGCCTCAAGTTTGTATCCAGTACAGCGCCAAAGCGGATGGAGAGGGGCTGAATGGGGCACTGCTGACCTGCCGCTCTTGTGACCACCCTGCCTTTGTTGGAGGGAAGGATGCCTATTTGAGTTAAGGCAAGCTCTTAGGACACCCCCTTAACTTAAACGTTTGCAAACTAATCCTGGGACCTGGAGGTGGTAGGGCGGCCTGGTCCCTCTCCCAGGGTGGCATTAATTTCCTCCCTTTACTGGTAAAATTCCCAGTAGGACATTTGGCAAAAGAGTGTGGCAGGGAGCTGCCAACCAGGCCTGGCCCTGTTTCCTGGGTTCCCAGGGTGCTGGCTTATCCCCTCCCCTGACTTCCTCTCTCACCTTAGGGCCCCAAGTGAACACACCATCCCTCCTGTCCCATCTTCCTCAGGCAGGTTGGGACTCGCAGAGCGGGTTGGGACTCGCAGAGCGTTCTAACAAGCAGAGGAGGAAAATAACAACAGAATAACTGTAAGGGGACGGAATGAGTAATAAAGCTGACACAGGCAGGGAGGAGGGCTTTCATGTTTAAGAGATGCTATTTGCTTTTTAGGTCACAGGCTGCAAAAACAGGCTTTGATCCGAAGTGGGCGAATAATTTATTGAGAAATTTTGCATGGTAGGAAAAAAAAAAAAGGATGTTTGTTTGATCTGGAGCCCTCTCAGTTGTCCCAAGTGCTGTTGGCTGTTGTTTTGAGTGGAAAAGCATTTGGTTCCACAGCAAATGCCTCACAGAGGGAAGTCCTTGCCCCAGGCAGCGGGGCTTGCAGTGAATGTTGGTTTTGAGGCTGTTTGGCCAAGGGTCTTCCCAGCACTTTTGGAGATGAAGTGTTTAAGGATAGAGTTGTTTGGGCTCGGGACGCAGCGAATGTTTCCAGAACATTTTCCTGTCCAATATGCTTTTCCTTTCCCTAAATTGCTTGGCTAAACTATCAGTAACACAGATCCAAGAAGCCTTCAGAAATCTCCTCCACTTGGCTTTCTTTGACAGGTGAGGTGGGACTGCTGTTCTCTAGCCCCCAGCTGCACCTCAAGGTCTTTGACACCGACTCCCACATCCTTGAAGTTGGAGGGATGGTGTTTTGGTTAACTGGTGTTCCTGTTGAATGAGAGATAGTTGACTTATGCCCCTGACCCAGGTCAGAGGCTTCCAGTTCAAATTCTCTATAGCATATCCAGCAGGCTGTTTGAGGACCTCACAGTTTTCTCTTAAGGTTCTTCGAGAAGAAGCCAGATTAGAGTTGTGAGGAGGGGGATATCCCTGGTTTGTTCGGTCCTTTGTATGAGTCTTACTATGTGGATCAAAGCTTAGGATCCCAGGTCCCAGCCGAAAGCTTAAAAAAAAAATCCTGTTGCCGTCGAGTCCATTCCCACTCATAGCGACCCTATAGGACAGAGTTGAAGTGCCCCACAGAGTTTTCAAGGAGCGCCTGGTAGATTTGAACTGCTCACCTTTGGTTAGCAGCTGTAACACTTAACCACTACGCTACCAGGGTATTTAGGAATTCAGAAACGTTAATCCGGTATTCTGAGGGAGCCCTCTTTGCTTTCTTTCAAACAACCCACAGAAATCTGGAGTACCCTCACCCTTACCCTGGAGTTGTAGGCCTGTTTACTTCAGCTTAGTGGGAATGAGGGGTATACCATCTGGAGTCAGAACAGCCTAGGTTTGAATCCTGGCTGTGCAGTTACCAGCTGTGGCAGTCACTCTGTGCCTTGTTTTTTTTTTCTGTAAAAATGCGATTAATAACAGTACCCACCTCCTGGTGGTTGTAAGGATTAAGTGGTACATTGCACAACATCAGGCACACTTGATTAGTGTTAGTCATTATTCATGTTATTAATGACCTAGGGAGGGGTAGAATACAGCTTTGACCTTTGATCTCTCACCTTTAGCCTAGCCCAGAGAGCCAACTCCCTTCTCTAAAGAAGAGATCCAATGGGTCCTGCAGTTACCTATGGGCAGCTAGCTTGGGGAGCCAGTAGAATGAGCTGTGCCCTCCCTGAGGTAGGGAGTGGGTGAGAAGGGGCTGAAGGACAAAGGAGACATAGCCCCTTTCATTCTCTCAGAATCCCCTGGCTTATGCCCTGAGAACTGGGTCTCGGGAGTAGAGGTCAGCAGCATACTCTTGGTGACGAGGTGCTCTCTGGGACACTTGGGAGTTCCAGGTGGGCAGTGATGGGTGCTGGAAGAGGGCTCAGGCTCCCCTAGGCTTGGAGAAGCAGGTTGGGGAAACAGGCTTGAGGATCCAAGGCAGCAGCCCTCTAGTCCACATGTACAAAATCATTTTTGTACCTGCAATTACAAAAATGTATCTGAGAAGGCATTAAAGTTAATGAGAGATAGGAAAGAGTGGGGCTGTGACCCCGTTAAAAGCCGTCTAAGAGTGTGCAGCTCTTGTTTTCTGAATGTCTGGCCTTCCCGACACAAGGAGGCTCTGAGGACAGGTTTTCCAGCCGAAATATCATTAAATTGTATTAGCATCTTATTACACACACGCCTTAGCAGTCTGCCTCAGACAGGGAGAGTTTTTGTTTCTCTTTGAAAGATTGTGTCTGGAATGGTAAATTGCCTGTTTGAAAGCTTTTTTTTTCAAGGAGGAGGACGAAATCCTGCTGTGTGTGGTGGCAGGCAGGGCAGGCGTGGTAGCCCCTGGAGAGCAGAGGCTGGAGGCCAGGTTGGGGTGTTTTAACTGCCCAGGGAGCTGCTGCTGTAGTAGGCCTGAAAGACCCACTGTTCCCTGGGTCAGCTGGGAGGGCGTTAATGGAGGCCCAGGGTGTTTATTTGAGTTTATTTGCGGAGAGGTCTTTAAAGGGGGCTGGCATTGGGCATTGGTGTTTCAAGTCCAGGCCCAGGGCCCCCACTAAGACCAGTGGCTAGTGTTGCCAAGAAAACATCTGCCACCAAACTGCTGCCCTATTACCGAGTTGACACTGATCATTAGCCAGGAGCCCAATCAAATAAAGCCTCCTGGAAAATGTGTGAGGCTAAGACAGGGAAGGCGGGCTGTGAAAACAGGATGAAATCTTGGGCTCTGGTGTTTGTTTCTGCAAGCTGCAGGTGGCCAGCTGGGCTGTGTGGTCCCCACACTTCTTGAGGAAGGGGGTGAGAGCACACTGCGCATTCCGAATGTATCGAGCTCCCGTTATATGCCTGGTACAGAGCTAGGGAGGCTCTCTGGGCTCCCGCAGGGATGCAGACACGCTCCTTACACTTATGGCACGTATGTTCCCAAGGAGAAGGATGTTAAACAAGCAGATAAATAAACACAGATTGTGATTGGTGCTCTGGAGAAATTGAAGGACAGGGTAGAGAACTTTCTTTAGCTAGGGTAATAGGTATAGATCTCTGGTGACATTTAAGCCCAAATCTGAAGGAGAAAAAATCGTGCATAAACTGCATAGAAGTTTATAGGCAGAGGGAACAGCCAGAGCACAAGCCTTGAAACCTGGAATGCTTGGCTTGTTTGAGGAAGTTAAAGGAGGCCAGCTGGCTGGACAGTGGTGAGGAAGAGGATAGTGGTTGATAAGAACTTGTTCAGGCAGGAGGTAGGCAGGGGCCTGATCATATAGGGTCTTGTGGTAAGAAGTTTGGGTTTGGTCTTTTGAACAGCGGGAAGTAGGGGCAGGGCATGATGTGATTTATGCTTTTTAGAGATCACCCTGTATGTAAGTTATCTAGTACCATTATAACAGAAATACCACAAGTAGGTAACTTTAACAAACAAATTTATTTTCTCACAGTTTAGAAGGCTAGAAGTCCAAATTCAGGGTGCCAGCCCTGGTGGAAGGCTTTCTTTGTCTTGTTGGCTCTGGAGGAAGGTCCTTGTCTCTTTGAGCTTCTGCTCCTGGGTGATCTTCATGTGGCTTGGCATCTCTCTTCCCCCATCTCTGCTTGCTTGCTTGTCCTGATCTTTTATATCTCAAAAGAAATTGACTCAGAAACACCCTACACCAATCCTGTCTTATTAACGTCGTAACAAGACAGCCTGTTCCCAAATGAGATTATAACAGTAGGCCACAGATGTTAGGATTTACAATACATATTTTGGTGGGGGGACCTAAGTCAGTCTATAACACCCTGGCTGCTATGTGGAACCTGGATTATGGGGGAGCCATAGTGGAAGCTGGGGATGAAACAGGCATCCAGGTGAGAGCTCAGAGTGGCTTGCTTGTTTCCATGTAGCGGCAGGGAGGGAAAAACTGGTAGATTCAAGGTGTGTGCTGGAGGGAGAGCCTCCTGGACTTGCCAAGGAGTGGCTGTGGGGGTGGAGGATGCACAGAGAGGCTGTGGGTTGCTGCTTCTCCCAGGGGACTTTGGGACACCCGCCCTCTTAAAGGACAACTTTCTGCCTGTGTCTCCATGCTGGGGATAGCATGCAAGGCTGGGGATGGTGCAAATGTAAGGAAATTGAGACCCTTTTTTTCCCGAGAACCTCCTTTGTAGGTAGGATTTGGGGAGTACTTTCTGTCCCCAAAAGCCAAACTTTTGGAGGGCCTTGACCTGGCTGGACCAGTGAAGAGGGAAAACCAGAGACCAAGATCAAATCTCAGCACCCCCAACCTCTACCTGCATTTGCAGCCCTAGGGTTCCTGCCCCACCTTGCTAGGTTGGACGGGAGATGTGTGGGGCAAAGTGCTGGCCCATGGAGGGGCCTGGGCCTCATTTGGGCCTTCATCCCCCCTATTAAGACAGTGAGCGCTTGCCCGAGGCAGGGAGGCCTTTGGAAGACTCAGTTCAAAGGAAAGAAGCTTCACTCACAAAACAGTGGCTTCCCTTCGAAGCCTAGTGATTATTTTAATTAAACCACCACAAAATTTGCTCCCTTAATAACAGCCTCCATTGGGATGGCCCTGGCACAGGAGAGTGATTCCTGGGCACTCAGGGTGTTTCATCAAAGGCAAGTTGGAAGGGGAAGTGGCTGGGGTGAGGTGCAGGTCACCTGCTGATCCCTGGCAGCAAGGGACAGCTTCAGAGGGGAAGGGCTTAGGCAAGGAGGGATGCTGTTCTAGGGGACCTTCCTTACCACAGAGAGTTACTTCCCTCTTTGTTGTAAGCTTTGAGATCTCCCCAGCTGTGCACTGGTCAGAGGACTCTTTTCTGGCCGGAAGTTGCCATTGTATTCCTAACTACTAGTACCTCAGTGGAGCTCCTGCCACATGCTAAGGGATTTGCTCTGCTCTCATTTATTCTCACCAGTTGATTCTGGCCCACAGATGTGTTTAGTTTGGCCCTCTCAACGTGTTTTAAAAATCGGGAGTCAATTGCCAATATTTTAAATGCAAGAGATTTTGTATAAAAATCCAGATGCAGCTTGTGTCCTTTGGGAGATTTGTGTCCTCTTGGAGGCTAGTGACAGGGTAGAGGTAGTATTTAAACCCAGCACCCCCTGAATCCAGAGCTCTTGCGTTTAATGCTGAGAAAGACCTTGGGTTGGAAGTCGGAGGCCCAGTTACCATCTTTGCTGGAAATGAAGAAAAATGGAGTTGATGTACAGATTACAGGAGAAATTGGGTGGGAGCATTTATAGGACCTCTCTCTCTGTCCACACCCCATCAGTGACAGGGCTGGGCTGGGAAAGATGTGGGATAGAGGCAAAGTTCTGTCATAGTCTGCTTTTGTCATGCACTTGACACTCAGATCCTGGAGGGCAGTGAGCGTGTCCGCTGTGGGTAGCAGGGCGTGATTGCCCCATTCAGTACATGACCTGGGCTGCTGGACTGCTTGCACTGTGGTGCGCAGAGGCAGGGAAGTCTGAAGGTCATGAGCGTGGTCTCCTGCGTCAGATACACCTTTTACAAACACCATGATCTTAGGCACGTCATTTAACCTCTGAACTTCAGTTTCTTCATCTGCAAAAGAGTAAAAAAAAAAAAAGGCAGCCATTATCCCCACCCACAATGAAGAACTGTTCAGATGGTTTAGTGAGGTCCCTGGGTACAAGGGTGCACCCCATGAGTGCTTAGCAATTAGCCATCATTGTTCCTGCCTCCCAGGCATCCATGCTGTTTGCATCACCACATGTCCCACCCTGGAGAGCACTTTGCTTGTGCCCTTGGAGCTGGGCAGCAAGTAGCCCCAGGAGCTTGTCTGTCATCCTGACCTGCCCTTGTGGGAATGCTAGGGTGTAGAGAGAGAAGGTCCTAGCTAAGGCCAAGTCCAAGGTAGGAGTGTCCTCATGCTCAGCTAGGTCTGGGTGGTCATATCCCGGCTTAGGGAGCTAGCACTGCTGGGTCTCTGTAGGGCTGCAGTAAGATAAGGGGCAGCCCAGGGCTCAGCATGAAGAGATTGGGCCAGGGGCAGCAAGCAGATGGCACCCAGAGCAGGGTGGGGGGACCCAGTTGGCCTGCAGGTAGACCAGGCAGAGGGGCTTTCTCCATGACACTGGCAGCCTGTCCTTTGCTGTGGCCAGTGAGGCAGCCACTGTGCCAGGACCAGCTGGAAAGTGATGAAGAACACTCTGGACCCTGAGACCCAGATTTGTTCTCACTTTAGGACTCAGCCATGGGCAGGCTAACAAGCCACTCAGGTGTGCTCCCCTCAAGGAGGAGACAAGAGCAAGCTCTGCTGCCCGGGACTTTGAAGGATTAGTGAGAGTGGGCGGGAAAGCATTTCCAGCAGCCGGAGCTGACTGAGAGCTCAAAGGCAGCTCAGAATGGGCTCAGGGATCAGACCAGTGGATTCAAATCCCAGTCCAGCCAGTGACTGGCAGGGCAAGGCACTGAGCCTCACCTGCCAGTGGAGTTAATAGCCCACAACTCAGGGCTGCTGAGAAGGAGGAATAGTGCTGGTGGACAAAGGGCTGAGTGGGTGCAAGCTGCCCTTACTGCCCTGCACTTAGGTACTGGCATTGAGATAAAGATTGTACTTTTCTCTGAGAAAGGGGTGTGACAGTGAGAGAGGTGAAGCTGATGTTTGGCCCCAGTACCTTGGGCCTGGTGTGTCCCAGGGACTCAGCCAGAGAATCCCCCACCCCACTTCCACCCCCGCTGGCTGCCACTCTCAGGATGTGCCCTTTGGGCTGGCTTGAGTTCAGATAGCATAGTCCTCCTGGAAGAACCTGTTTTGTGTCCTCTCACCTCCCTGGCATGTCCTCTCACCTCCCTGGCATCCATCAGGGCACCATTACAACTCGGGGGCGGGGGGGCAGGAGACCATGAAGTGGACTCTCTGGGTGAGCCTGAATTTTCCTGAGTGGAAGCTGAGGCCCAAGAGGTCATGGTCACTGTTCAGTTTGGGGCTGCTGACCCTCCCTTGCCCTCCCCCATATCATCTTTGGCCAGACCTCTGTTCCTCAGGAGGTGGGAGATGCAGCTCCCTCTCCCAACCCCAGGGCCTCTGAGGGGGAGGGATGAGGCTGGCAGAGAAGAAGGCTGGGGGCAGGGTCTTGTTCCCATTCTCCTGCTGCAGTGGAATGTGTGTGGGGGTTAGGTTATGGGGTGATTTTCTGAGAGATCAAGGGTTTCCTAAGCCTCTGTGAGTATAATGGTCCTGCCTTTTGTTGCAGATGGAAGAGAAGAGGCGAAAGTACTCCATCAGCAGCGACAACTCTGACACCACTGACAGTAAGGCCTTCCATTTGGGGCCCCTGCAGGGAAAGCATTTAATACTCATCATGTCCAGGTGGAAGAAGGCTGCCCCATGGCCCTAGCTCCATCAAGCAGCCAGGGGCATGCTGGTAACAGCAGAAGTCCAGTCAGGTCCCTCTGCTCCTGAGAAAGCCCTGCACTCCACCTTGGCCTCCAGGCCTCCCCATCCTCTTCACTGTACTCCCCTCACCCTCTAGGTCTCAGCTCTGGTTTGAACAGATCACCTCTCCTCTGGGCATTTGCTTATGCTGCTCCCCTCTCCTGGGAACACTTCCCTCTCCCTCTGATCCTCCAGTTGGAATCAAGACCCTGTCAGAAGGTCTCAGCACACCAAATACAAAAAACTTGTCGCTGTATTACAATGATTTGATGGGTGTCCATTTCCTACCCAGACAGTGGTGAGCTGCTTGATACAATGGGTCATGTCTTACTGCTGTTTCCTCAGCTCGCTGCTAAGGTCCGGCACACAGTAGGAGTTCAGTAAATGTTTGCTGAAGATAGCAATGAAGAAACCTGACCTTCATGGTTTCTTGGCTAGAATCTCAGAGGTAGACTTGTGTATGGGTGGGCCTGTCAATAGGACATGTGGTGGGAGAGGGCTGTCAAGGAGAATATGGAGCTTAGGGAAACTTGTGAAATTTGGAAGACAGAAGGGACGTTTGTTTGCCCAAGGCAAGAGTCCTTCTGGAGTACTAGGTCACAAGGCAGCTCTTCCCAAATGCCCCAGGAAACCAGGCGTGCCTGTGCTAGTGGGAGTAAGGAGTAGGAGGACTAGGCCTTCCTGGGTTGGAGAGGTACCCTGCCAGGAACATCCCACCTAGCAGTGCTGGCCCTCCAGGGCCAAGCTAAGGAAGGGGTTGCAGTGCCAGAGGCTAGGTCTGGAGATCTGTGCCTCTAGACTTCAGTTTATTCACACATGCAGTAAGCAAGTAGGATTAGCAAGTTCTCTTAGGCTCCTTGAGGGTTCCAAATCCTGCAGCTCCCCAGGAGTCTGTGGACAGATGATGTAGGATGGTCCCAGCCCCTTCACTATGGCAAAGCCTCTTTGTCTGCCCTTTGAGGTCTGTCTACTCATTTTGGCTCCTGTGTCCAACCTGGTCAGCCCTTCCTCCCTGCAGTAGAGGATCACAGTAGCTGGCCCTCTGTGGCCACAGCACACTCCCTGTGGCCTGGCTCAGCAGAGCCAAAAAGAATCACATCGTCCACTTGTAACTTTGTTGCAGGCAGAGTAACCCTTTGAGAGTTGAGCATGGCAAGTGTGGGTGTCTGGGCAGCCTGAACCCTGTAGCTTCAAAGTTGGGCCAGGCTGTGGCACACTCTCCCCCCCACCAGCCCCCACCACCATACCCACTGTTGGATGCTGCTCTTGTTTAGCCAAAGCCTTGGGGTCTCTCTCTAGTCCTTCTTGCTGTTCCTTTAACCCACTGGGACAGGAGCCACAAACTTACAGCCCAGCAAGAGACTTAGACCGTTATAACAGCAGCTAATGTTTATTGAGGAATCACCGTGTGCCAGGGATCATGCTAAGACTTTACAGGCATGATATTATTTAATTCTTTCAGCAACCTTTTGAAGACAATTATTCTCTTGCTCCCATTTTATGAGGAAATAGGCTCAGAGAGTTTAAGTCATTTGCCCAGGGTAACACAGCCAGTAAGTAGCCTGGTCTGTGGGTCTTCTTCAGAGCAGCACTCTTCCTGCTACCCTGCCCTGCATCTGTGTACCCACTGAGTATCATCCCAGAGTGCTGTGAAAGTACCCAACCTCGGTGGGGAGGTGGAAAGTGGGGATGGAACGTTTATTGACCAACAAGCAGGGGCCCAAAGAGGACCCAGGGTCACACAGTAAGGCAATACTGAGCCCTGGTAACTGCCTTTGATTTCCCAAACCCCTTCCGGTTGGTGAGTGGAGGAGGCCTCCTGTCGCCATTCATCAGTGGCCCAAATCAGGGACAGTTCACCAGATGCTATCAGAGCTCTCCACCTCCTGAGCATCCAAGCCAGAGCTTTCTGTTCAGGCTTCTGCTCCTTGGACATGGGTGGGTGGTGGTCTTGGCCCTCAGGGGCCCCTAATAGGCTGTGCTTTTTTTGTAGGCCACACTACATCTGCGTCAAGATGCTCCAAACTGCCCAGCAGCACCAAGTCAGGCTGGCCCCGGCAGAACGAAAAGAAGCCCTCGGAGGTGGGTAGTGATGAACATCCTGGAGAGGGACAGGAGCAGAGACCTGTGGGGAGTGAGGGGAAGACCATTCCTGGCCAAGAGCACAGTCAGTGCAAAGAGAGGCCAGCGTGGCATGGATGGGAGAAGGGTGAGGGTGGAGGTGCCAGCATACATGTCTTGTGGGTTGTTGTAAAGATATTCCTGTTGATCTGAGCAAGAGGGAAGCAGGCCATTGAAAGATTGTGAGGAAGGTAATTGATATAGTCTGATGTTTAATAAACCTATGGCTGCAGTGAGGAGGAAGGGTTGTAGGAGGGAGGGCAAGAAGTAATCAGGGAGGCCAGCGACAAGGCTGTCGGGTTCCTCAAAGTGAGACAAAGTAGTGGCTTAGATCTGGGTGGTGGTGGTAGAGTAAGAAGCAGTAGGGTTCAGTTCATTTTGGAGGTTGAGCCAAGGATGATGGGATTTGCAGATGTGGGGGTGAAGGGTGAGGTCCTCAGAGTCATCCACTTAGTCCCTCACTCATTAAGTTCATTTCACACACATCTGCATTTTGAGCCTTCCATACTTTGACCTGGAATGTTTCTTACCACCAAACCAAACCCAGTGCCATCGAGTCGGCTCTGACTGATAGCAATCTTGTAGGACAGAGTAGAACTACCTGATAGGGTTTCCAAGGAGCAGCTGGTAGTCTCAAAGTCGTAGAGCTAGTGCCTGAAGTCCTTGGGGTCAACAGTCCCAAGGACTGGGAGGCCAGAAGTTCTTGGGCCAAAGCCCCATGAAGTGGGGGAGGGTGCCTTTGTTCTAAGCCAGTCCCTATCACTCCCCATAGGCCATTACCATCAGGTAATCTTGACATCACCTTCATTAGCCAGCCCCTGTGGGGGGTCTTCCGCTGAGCCTTGCATTTGAAAAAGTACACCACCTCGGGAAGCTGCCCTACCCCAAGACTCTCCCCTTGGGATGGGAGGGAACCCTTGTGATCTGATGCCTCTTCTTCCCCTCCCCCCACCGTTCTCCCTCTCTACCACACCCTGGAGAGCTTAATTACCTTGGGATCCCAACCGAGTGCCTTCCCAGGGATCCATGGGAGGGGCGGTGGAGATGGATGGAGACGTCTCCAGGAATGCCGTTGGGGCAGGAATGCAGTGCTGGGGTAGGTGGGGGATGGGAGGACGCTCTTTTGAGTCTCTTGCTGTTCTTTTGAGTCTCTTGTTGCTCTCCAGGCGTAGACTTGATGGGAGGAGGGGGCTGGGATGTGAAGCCAGGAAGGAGGAGGCTCAGTATGCTTGGTCCTGGGAAGCCCTGCCTCCTCATGGTTGTTGGGCACCGCATGCTTCCCCCATCCCCCACTCTTGAGACCACAGAGACTCCCCAATTGATATGACAAGTTAACAAGACAATAGCCACCTTTTTGTGCCTTTCTAGCCCCGGGAGGCAGGAATTGTGCACATTTTGAAGATAAGAAACCTGCCTCTCTTAGAATCCAGCCTGTCCCCTCTGCTTTCTGTGGCTGCTCTGGTTGGAGTGAGCTGGGGAAGTTCTGGGGAGCTCCCTGGGCTGGTTGTTTCTCTGACTCTAGGGTGAGTTCAGGTCAGCCCCTCCCCGCTGCTGTGCTCCCTTCCAGCACCAGTGGGAGGAGGGGCCACCTCTTGGGGCTGGAAGATCCCAGGGGCTAGGCTGCCAACAACACCCAGGGGCATGGGTGGGAGGAAACAGGTGTCAGCAGTGGCTGAGGGGAAAGAGCGATTTGCATGGGGCAGAAAATTCCCCGGCCTCTTGGGTTTTCCAGCCCAGAGCCTTTGTACCTTTCCTTACCTAAAATTAGCATCGAACCACTGTAAAGGGTATCAATGCCTGGCCCCGCCGGGACTGCTTGCCAAGCCACACTGTGCCTGGCTCCCCAGTGCCAGCCCAGGAGCCTCTGCAGGTGGCTTTGAGGTCTGAGTGGAGGACAGTCCCCTCCCCGCCCCAAGTTCTGGGGTGAGGAAGTCCTCCCTGCCTTGAACTGTTGCCAAGGACAAGCCTTTCCTCCCACGGTAGGCTGGAGAGCAGCCTGGGAGGGAAACCTCGTCCTCTAAGAAAAGAGCTTCAGCCGTGGCCGGCATAAATTCTGAGTTACCGTGGGGTGGAGAGGAAACCATCAATGAAAGCTTCCAAATTATTTGGCTCATGAGAAGGCGGAGATGAAAGCGGGGATTTGGCGGCAGATAATGTTTCCACTAAATCTCCTCGCTGGGTTGCTCTCCTCCTTTTTTGTGAATGGACTGGAGAGCGGGGGCCTTTATAGTCTTCTGCGCTTGGGGGCCAGGGTCTTTGGACACGCTGCTGGAAGGCGACCTGGGGGCCCCTCGTGCTCATTTCCCTGACTAAGAAGCCTGTGGGGTGGTTGACAGGCTGGTCACCAGTTCTGCTCCCAGTCTGGCAGTCCCTGGTGGGAATGCTTGCAGAGTAATGTGTGTAGGGCAGGAGCCCCTGTCTGGTGGAACCATGGTTTTCTTTGACTTCTCATCTGTAAATGTGGACAACGACGGAGGTGGGGGAGTGAGGGCAGGGTGCTTGGCAGAGTACCTGCACTGGGCACACTGAAGCCAACAGCTATGGGAAGGGCTGGATTTGGGTTTGGGAGACAGGCGGGGCTGCCCCTGTGGTGAGCTGTCAGGGTGACACTTTCCAGTGTACCTAAGGGTGCACACCTAGGGATGCCCTCTATATCAGAGTGAGAAAAAAAAAAAAAAAAAAAAAAAGGAGTCAGGACCCTGGACAGGGCTGAGGCCTTGAGGCCGAGCTTCCTATCTGGCCCTAACCCAGTGGGTAGTCCCTGCCTCGGCCAGAGTGGGGGAGGGGCAAAATCTAAGTACTAAGAGTTGAAGGGACAAATCCTAGGGTTCTTGGGAGGCTGGGTTAGTATTTTTGGTGGAAGTGCATAAAGTCTTAAGTCTGCTCTAGAATCCCCTGAGCCAGTGAAAGGAAAAAGTGGGGCTGACCCCCAGGACACAGGCTCCTGCCTTCCTCTATTCTTTTTACCTGTTGTATCCCAACCAAGCTAAGGTCTGTCCCTTGGAGTGTAAGTCTGCCAGGGCACCCCTGAAGGAGGGGGAAGGGATTGGCCTGGCTTGGGGAGGTGGTACAATTGTGTAAACGTTGCTGGGGCCTTGGGTTTTTTGGCCTGATTCACCAAATGGCATAGCTGCTGTTGGTGCTTAACCCTTTGTGGGACATGGTTCTCTGAGAATGGAAGCCACGGTCCAGAGGTTCTCCATTAGAGGTTTTTTTTTTGAATAACCAATATCAGTAACCTATCCCACCCCCGCCCCCATCCCAGAGCTTGTGACTTAACTGGTCTGGAGTGAGGTCCCAAGTACCTGTAAAACAAAACAAACAGTTGCCATGGAGTCGACTCTGATTCATGGACCCCACGTGAGAGTCTCTGGTGGTGCAAATGGTTAACGATGCTCAGGTCCTAAGCAGAAGGTTGGAAGTTTGAGTCCGCCCAGAGGCACCTCAGAAGAAAACCCTGATGATCTGCTTCCAAACAGTCAGCCATTAAAAACCCTATGGAGCACAGTTCTTCTCTAACACATGGGGTTGCCAGGCACCTGTGCTTTTCAAAAGTCCCTCCTGCTGGGGTCCATAAACTTTTTCTCCTCAATTTGCCTAAGACAAGGATTCTCTGGCTTGGTTGCTCACAGGAAGCTTCCCAGGGGGGTGAAAGCTGGGTCTAGGCTGAAGGAGGGGAGGAGAGGCTTTCCAGCTGGGGTCAGTGACCTAAGCACAGGCATGGAGTGTGAGTGAGGGCAGCCCCCCACCTCCTCCCCACCCCACGGAGGAGGCGGAACTAATTTCTGCCAAGCCCTGACCCTGGAAGGGATATGAAGGGCAGCTTGGAAAGAGACCTGAAGGCCAGCCCTGCGGTTTGGAGGCCACTGTTTGGAGGCTGTGTCTTCCTCAGGCCTGGGGCAGAGAGGCAGGCGGAAGGGCAGGGCAAGCCATGGGGGTTTCCCCTGGGCAGGCTGTCTTGAAGTATAAAACAGTTTTCAGGAAGTCTGAGTCCCCAGAAGTCAGGTAGCAGGGTAAGACTTAGGTCTTGGGGCCCAGGAGCTACTGATATTGATACAATTCAGCAAGCATGGCCCAGTCGAAGCGCTAGGGTGACAGAAAGAGCGGGCCCTGCCCCCAGGTAGCTTGTCCTCTGACTAACAGCAGGATACAGGTTCTGCATAGCAAAGTATTAATTCTGGGAGGTGCAGCCTGTATGGGCTGCAGGAAACACCCAGGCTTTGCCACTGGGGTGCTCTGTGACCTTGGGCAAGTGACTGTGCCTCTCTGAGCCTCAGAGTCCTTATCTATAGAGCGCTTGCCTTCTTCCTCCACATTTGTGTAGTGCCTTTTCCTGAGGTTTGAGGAGGCTGGGGCAGGGGCCCAGAGGTGAGTGGAGAAGAGGGGTCAGTTGAAGCTGGCCTCCCTGTTATTGAAGCCTGAACAGGTCCCAGAACGGGATGGGTGGGAGCTAGGATCCAACAGTTGGCTCCTTTGCATCCCTTCGTGATGTGTTAGTATATCCCTGGATGAGGACATGGGCCTCTGTGTGTACTGGCAGGCAGTGCAGGATCCACAGGGGCCCTTTGAAGATACCTAGCCCCTTGCCCCTGGGGACAGGGCCTGGGGGTAAGAGGTGATCCCTGTGAACAGCCTCTGCCACCAGAAAAGGGGTGTCCTCTAGACCCAGTGTTCATTCAAATCTGTATATATGGACATCCTTTTTTTTTTTCCCCCTAGAAGAGGTAGCAGGTGAAGATGCATAACTTTGTGCTTTTAAACATGGGGCCCCTTTACCTCAGGTTAAGGTCGGGGCGGCTGGATTGTGTTGGGGCTGGAGTGGCGCTTAGAACTGCAAGATAAATAAGATGACTTCCTGGAGGAGCAGAGGTGTTGTCCAGATGTTTGGAATAGCATTTTTATGTTAAAATAATGGCATATGATGGAGCAAAATGCTCCTAAACTTGAGAGAAAACTGGAGAATCCAAGCATAGGTTTTGTGCTTGCCTCTGTGGTTCTGAGCCAGGTTTCCAGCCCACCAGCAGTTCCTCTCAGACCCTGTGAGGCAGGCAGGGGAGTGGGGGACAGTTCCTCTGCTGGGCTAAGTGCCTGCTTTCTGAGACTCATACTGCCTTCCTCTGGAGGTGGGGGCAGAATCCACTTCCAGTATAGTCGGAAACATTGCTGCTCCCGCCAGCTGGAAAGGCCTACTGGCCTCTGGGACTTGTCTTGCAGAAGAAATGTGCGTAATAAATTCTCTTTAAGAGCAGGAAGTGCTGTTATCCTCATGAAGGTAGGAGAAAGAGATGTTGAGTGGTTTTTTTTTTTTAAGTTCCTGACCAACTTAGCTTAGTGGTAGCTTGAAACGCAGCCTGGCTGAGGGTGGCTATCCCCAGAGCCCTTTTCTGGTGTTTTATACCTAAAGAGATTTTTTAAAAGAAGAAATATCTGGCTAGTTTGCAGGCAGTACTGCAGTGTTTAAAGGACACTACAGGCTCTCCTACAAGGTATCAGACCTGAAACAAGTGGTTTAACCTCTCCAACCCTCAGTTTTCCTTTCTGTAAAATGGGGGTATTATGGATTAGGTGAGACAATATATAGAGAGCATTTAGCATATCACCTGGCCTACCATAACAGGGCAGTTACTTCTCACCATTAGCTATTGTTTCAAATGATTTGACACACTCCATTTAGCAATTGATTGAGAAAAAAATCTGTTGCAATTTGAGGAATCTGGGGCATCGGTGGAAACCCTGGTGGCATAGTGGCTAAGTGCTACAGATGCTAACCAAAAGGTCAGCGGTTCAAACCTACCAGGCGCTCATTGGAAACTCTATAGGGCAGTTCTACTCTGTTCTCTGGCGTTACTACGAGTCAGAATCGATTCAACGGCAATATGTAATGGGGGGCATTGGTAGTTTAGCGGTAGAATTCTCACCTTCCATGTGGGTTTCATTTCCAACCAGTACACCTCTTGCACAGCTTCCACCTGTCTGTCTGTGGAGGCTTGTGTGTTGCTGTGATGCTGAACAGGTTTCATTGGGGCTCTTACAGTAGGGTAGACTAGGAAGAAAGGCCTGGCAATCTACTTCTGAAAATTAGCCAGTGAAAAACCTAGGGATCACAACAGCCTGATCCACAACCAATCATGGCGAGGGCACAGGACCAGTTACGGAGATGGCACAGGGTTGTGCATGTGGTCTCCAGGAGCTGGGATCCAACTTGATGGCAACTAACAACAACAGCAATCTGGTAGTAATTTAGTTTGTCTTTTAGGACCTTCAAACATTCTTTGAAGGTGATGGCAGTGGGGGGAGGAGTGTCGCTCTTAACTTTGCATCAAGACTTCTGGTGTAGTCAGAGGTCAAGGGAAGATGGTCCTGGCCCATTGGCTTCGGGACACTGACCAAGCCCATTTCCTGAGATCCGTCCACTTGGAAGAATCTCCCTGCCTCTACTCACCTTTTTGGGACAGGATAGGAAGTTTCAGAGTTTAATCCCACTTCAGACAAATCCTGGGATTTATTCATTCATTCACTTGTTGCACAAGCATTTTTGAGCACTGGTGTGTGCCAGGCACTCTGCCATAAATGGATAAAGCAGGATAAACGTAGTCTCTGCCTTCTTACGGCTTGATTAGTAGAGGTATTGGACATTAAACAAATGATTCCACAAATAAATGTATTTTGTAGTTGTGATAACTGCCGGGGCCTTTCCTAGTCATTGAACTTCTTGGTGCATCGTGATCTAAGATACTCTTTAATACGGTAATTCGCCCCTTGAGAAAAGGAAGGATAGAACTAGGTCCCAGGATAAAATATTCAAATAACATCTACGAATCTTGCAGTCTTGTATGAAAACTGTTAACATGGTCCCTACAGGCCATGACGTCAGCTCACATTGGGAGTTGCCTATTATTATCTTCATTTGCTTTTGGAGGCGACTCAGACTCAACTGCAAGCCTGTTTTTAGCTCTTCCTGCAGAAAGTTAGATTTTTTTGATGGTTGTAGCCTTCAATCTCAGAGGAAGCAGGGGTCAAACACAAGTGTCTTAGTTATCTATCTAGTGCTGCTGTTAACAGAAATACAACAGATGGGTGGCTTTAACAAACAGATTTATTTTCTCAGTTTAGGAGGTTAGAAGTCCAAATTCAAGGTGCCAGCCCTAGAAGAAGGCTTTTTCTCTCAGCCAGCTCTGGAGAAAGGTCCTTTGTCTCGTCCTGGTTCTTTGGAGATCTCCTTGTGTCCTGGCATGTGTCTTCTCCCGTCTCTGCTCTGCTGGCTTGTTTAATCTCTTTTATATCTCAAAAGAGATTGACTCAAGATACACCCTACACTAATCCTACCTCATTAGTATATCAAAGACAACCCATTCCCAAATGGGATTATAACTACAGATATAGAGGTTAGGATTTACAACACATTTTCTTGGGGAACGCAGTTCAATCCATAACGACAAGGTAGTGTGTTTCCAGAGCAGTGTCCCTGTATCTGGGTAGAGTAGGGTCTTCGGCCCTTCTAGGGCTGCAGTGGCACCCGTGGCACTCAGGTTGTTTATTAAATTAGTGTTTCGGACCTTGAAACATTCTTTATACTTCTTGAAGAAGCTACAATTAAAATATCCCAAGCAGCTCGGCAGAACTTGGTTGCTAGGCAGCAGACCTTTAAAGACAATTTGTCAATTTCTGCCAGAAGAGAGAAAAATTAGTAAACATTCACATTCTAAGTAAATTGCTTGTTTTTAGCTCCTAACTTTTTCACGGCACCAAGCCACCAGTTCATCAGTGTCCATTTTATTTCTTAGTTTAGAAGTTCTGCGAGAATAATTGAGCTTTTTTTCCCAAGCCTAACCCCTGGCAATTCAAAACAAAAAGGAGTTCAGATGGCAACCATATTTGTGGACAGGTTTTATATTAATGTACAGAGGCTCTTTTGGTAGATATGGAATACCCAGTTGCCCAGCTGTTACCAACCATGGCCTTGAGCAATAACCACAGAAAGTTGTGGCAGACCCACTGGGCTCCAACGTTGAGGCCCAGCCAGGCCCCACCGAGTCTTATCTTCTAATGGAATAGGCACATAGCAAGAAACCAGGAGATTCCAATACAGGGGCTATGGGATTCCGATGAGGCACAGAACCCAGCTTGGGATCGGGGAAGGCTTCCTGGAGAAGACCTGGGCTGGAGTGAGATCTTAAAGATGAAATAGGCCAGCCCATTTGGCAAAGCACACAGTGCTGGGGAGGCTGCCAATGTATCTGTGGCGACGGGGCCAGGGAGGAGCCTGCAGCCCTTTCTGAAGGCACTGGAGAGCCACTGGAAGGCTTGGGACCTGCAAGGGCTGCTGTCACATTTGCATATTCCAGCCTTTGGGCAAACCATCTGATTTGACCTAAAGTTAACTTGGGGTGTTGGGCCAAGTCCGAAAACCCCCATGAGCACGTGGCTGAAGGGGCAGGGAAGCTGGAGGTGGGGGGCGGGGTTTGATGGCTCAAGAGTGTTAGCCTGGGCTTCTCTGCAAATTCCAACCTGTAGGACCTTGAGTAGGTTACTTAACTAACTTGAGTCCAGGGTTCTGAACTGTAAAATGGGGATGTTGGTAGTACCTACCTCATAGAGTTGGTTAAAAGATTAATAATAAATTTAAGGGTAGTCCTTAGACTGGTACTCGGTACCCAGGGCTCTTCAGGTGTCATCTGGTATCATCATGAGTATGCTGTCTTCTCTAGGCTCCCAGGAGTCCTCTTCCTGAAAGGGCCCATAGTGTCTGCCTATTGCTCCCGGGGTGACACAGGACAAAACTGGGAACCCTTCTTGGAACCAGACACCTTCCTCTCTTGACTTTCCCTAACTGCAACAGGAGGGGCCTCTGGAGCTGAGCCCAGGATCCCTTCTTGCCCCCAGTTCTTGGTGCCAAGCCTGTGCCTAGGTTAGGGCCCCTCCGCTTTTGTGGCTTGGCACTCTGGTCTTTCTGAGCCCTGGTCCTTGGGCTTCAGTCCCTGTGGACAGCACTCAGGTTCACACAGTTGAGGATTTCAGCCTCCGGATGTGTCTACAAGGTGTCTTAGCCAATGTTGTTGTACGTTGTTGATTCAATTTCCAACTCATAGCGACTCCATGACAGAGTAGAACTACCCCATAGGGTTTGCTAGGCTGTAGTCTTTATGGGAGCAGATCTCTAGGTCTTTCTCCCATGAAGCCACTAGATGGGTTCGAACTGCCAGTCTTATGGCTAGCAGCTGACCACTTAACTATTGCACCACCGAGACTCGTTGCAGCCGGTCAATAAAAACTCAAACCTGTTGCTGGCGAGTCGATTTGGACTATAGCGATCCTATAGGACAAAAGAACTGCCCCATAGGGTTTCCAAAGATTGGCTGGTAGATTTGAACTCCTGACCTTTTGGTCAGCAGCCGAATGCTTAACCACTGCACCACCAGGGCTTCAGCTAGTCAAGAGAGATTCAAAAAGCACTGCCTAGGAGCCCACTGGGGGCCTCGAATTCATCAGATAATACCCCAGGGAGACCTTTTCATTTATACGTTTATTCATCACTCAGCTACTCTTTACCAAGCGAGTACTATGTGCTAGTAATCACACCAGCCGCTGAGAATACAGCGAACAGGACAAGTGTGGCTGGGGCAATAAGACAAGAAACAAGACATACGAATGGACCAGATAATTTCCAGGCATTTAAGTGTTGGGAAGAAAATGAAGGCGGGTGATAGGGTGGAAAGTGTCTCTGTCAAGGGCAGTCGGCACTCTGAGTCGGGGTGATAGGGACGGAATTCCCAAGGAGGTGACATTTAAACTGTAGCTGAGAATGAGGGAAGAGCAAGAGGTTTCTTGTTCACCTGGGCCTCTTTAGGAGGGCAACAATATCAGGGCTCCTGAAGAGTTGAATTCTGGGTAAGGAGATGGGCTGTCCCAGGTGGGCAGCTCCCTGTGTCATCTGAGGACAGCAGGGCTTTAGATGCCACTCCCCTTGGCCTGACTGAGTCTGGAGAACTTTGAGGCAGCCTTGAGCCTACTTCGGGTTCAGTTCACCCGAGGCCTACGAGGAAGTAACCTAGCCCTGGGCCTGTTGGGCATGGTAGTCTCCCGAGGCCTCAGCTGGGAAAGGCCCCAGGCAGAAAATGGGGATTGCTAGAAGACACCAGAAAGCACCCAGCCCCCCAGGCTGCACTCAAGTATTGGCTGTCTTACTGCTTGCTAATAAGATATGCAAATTATCAGGGCTGTGAAATCTTAGCCACATTCCTTCTTCTGTTTAATTAGCATTTAATCGTAATCTCATTTTAATTTTTTCACACTAGCACCCTAATTAAATGTTAGGGTGTTAGTCTTAACAATTAAATTGTATTGGCAAATAGAGTCTTCAAGAAACTTGACCTTTTTCAAGCCAGGGACCTCTCCAGCTAGATGTAAACGTTAATTAGGTTACTTCTGCAAGATGGTGCTTCCAGCCCCATCTGGGCACTATTTTAGTCTTTTTTTTATGTGTGCTTATGGCCCTCGACTCAAATGAGGCCCACACAGCCAATGAGTTTGGCCCCCAGCAGGCAGAGATTACCACTGACTTCGTGTCTCATGAGTCTCTGGAAGGCTGAGTGAGCTGACTTGGCCCCGGGGCATGTCAGTGGGCGCTGATTTGGGATGGAGGGGGTTGGCGTTTCATCTGAGGACTGGTATTCTCCTTGAAGTGGTTTTTCTTGACTCAGAGATGTGAATTCTTCTGTGACTTGTGATTCTCAAGTGATGATCACTTGGTACCTGAGCAAGTCTCATGCTGTCTTGAGGTGCCATCAAGTCCCACAACAGACCTTTGTGGGGGCCACAGTGAGATCGGTCAACTGGGGCAGGCAGCATTGCCAGTGCTGGCTGGGGCTGGGTTTGGAGATTGTTCTGGGATGGAGGGAGGAGGAGCAACAGACAGCCAATGTTGGAAAGAGCAGTTTCCTCGAGTGAGCCAGCGTCAGAAGTAAACCGACACTTCGTTGTCTAGTTACTTATGGCCTGCCTTGAGGGGATGTGGATGAGTTTGATGAAGATAGAAGGAAACCCTATACTCCTTCTGCAACACACACAGAGGGTGGTAACATAGAGTCAGTGGCAAGTTAGGAGACGTGGTATCCCTGCTCTTGAGGGACCTTGAAGGGCCTGACCCATGTGAAGACATTCTCTAGGCTGCCCCAAGCCCCACCCTCACCCTCAGCTATTTGCATAAGCTCCTGGTATTCAACCCTTGTACTCTTTCACACCTCCACTTGTGCCTGTGGTTGCAAATACACAACGTACTTTTAGGCCTCAACGGAAATTCCCTAAACAGTCACTTAATGGCAGCATTGCATTGACAGAAGCCTCTCTGCCATCCATTTTTTCCTCAATTTTTGCCTTTCTTTGCAAGTCTTTTCCTTCCATTTAGGTGCTACCCCCATCCATCACTCAAACTCTGTCCCTCAGTAGGTCAGAACACATGTAAATTCAAGCCAACACACTTATTGAACACCTACTGTTCACAAAGCACTGTGCTGGGTTTAGCCTGAAGCCACTCTTGCTCCTGACAGGTTTTTCGGACAGACTTGATCACAGCCATGAAGATCCCGGACTCATACCAGCTCAGCCCCGATGACTACTATATCCTGGCGGACCCATGGCGACAGGAGTGGGAGAAAGGTGTGCAGGTGCCCGCTGGGGCAGAGGCCATTCCAGAGCCCGTGGTGAGGTGAGCCAGGTGGCCCAGGCTGGGAGCCCATAGGGACAAGGGAGAGCAACAGAGTCTGCTTCCTAGGCAGGGGACCTACCAGTCCTGGGCTCCCTTTCTAGCTCATCTCCATTCTGTATTTGATTCTCTTGTCCCGTAAACCACTGAAATGTTCAAGAAATACTTGCAGTAGATCTTTGAGGCTAACAGTTTGGGCTTGGGATCAACTCTGGAGCCAGACTGCCTGGGTTCAAATCCTGCTTCTTACCACTCAGATTCAGTGTGACCTTGGGCCAGGAGTTTAATCCCTCTGGGCCTCTGTTTCCCTGTCGGTAAAGTGGAAATGGTAACACCACCACCTACCTCATATGGTTGTTGAGATGATTTAGAGAAACAGTGTGTGGAAAATGCCTGGCACACAGCAAGCTGTCTATGAACACTGGCCATGGATTAGATTGAAGTAGATCCAAACTGGGTCCCGAAAGCAGATCTTACTAAGAAAATCATCAGACTTTTAACTCATTTTTAACGCAGCCATGGTCTTGGCTTCATGAACTTTTCAAAAGGTTCTTAAAGGAGGAGTCAAGGCCTGGCACACAGCCGATGCCTAGGATATGGTGGCTACTACTAGCCTCCGTGGAGGGCCCCTTGCCAAGGCCAGGTCAGGATGAGTCCTCTCTGGGCTGCGAAGCATTCTGGGTTGTGTGGGGTAGAGAGCCCTTCCTGTGGCTGGAGGCTCTTGTCAGGAGGCTGCCACATGGGCACGGACTTTGCCACCAGCTGCAGAGTTCAGCCAAGTGCTTCTTTCTGCACCCTGGGAAACCCTCCGAGTCATGTCCTCAGCCAGAGGGGCCTAACGGCCCTGTATTATAGTCATGTGGCCTCAACTGGGCAGCTTGGGTTATTGACAGTTTATTCATGGCGTTGGCAGCCCTGTGGCTCTTGCTCGGGGCCATGGAGACCAGGCCTGGGACAAAAATTGCAGCTGTCACCCCCCTTGACATTGGCGCTGTTGCTTCCCTGGCAGCTGCACCCATGGCTGGCTCATATACACTGAGTGCCTGCTTGGTGCCAGCCCTGTGCTAGGCATGAAATCAGAGAGGCGGAGTAGATCCTGAGCCCGCATTCAGGTGCTATATGAGGACTGTGTGTTGGGAAGGACCACTCCTCCTCCATTGTCTCCTGCCACCCACTCCTAAGGGCCAAATACCTACCAACACTTGTCCAGAGTCGTCTGAGGATCAGGGGAGCCCAGGTCTCTCTGGAGAACCTGGGGGCCCCATGGGGGGTACGTGTGGGATTTGGAGAATAAATCTATTTTCTACACCCTTGCCCAGGGTCAGAAACCTGGGTCACACCCCCAGCCAGTCTCACGCCTTCACCTCTGCAGACTAAGGAGCTGTTTACTACCTGAATTCTTTGATCCTGCTTCTTCATCTATAAAGTGGGCATATTAACATTACCTGCCTGACCCTGTGGTTGTGAGGATTAGGTGAGACTATGTGTGCTAAGTTAGCGCCGCAGTGCCTGGCTCATGCCAGGGCCCAGGGCAGTGGGGGAGGAGCCAGCCATCAGCTGGGCAGAGAGAGGTGATTCCTGATTAGGCTCGACCCAGCAGTCTTGTCCTCCCTCCTTGATGTCAATGTCAGGTGGTTCTGGAAACATCTGCTGGCCTGGGTACTTAACTGCAGATGCTTCCACACCAGTAGCTTGGCTTCAGTCTGCCTATACGGTGTCTTATCTGTTGACATCAAGAGGAGAGCACACGTGTGCAGGCAGTTTTGGTGTTCAGATACATTCCCAGCATACATGGCTGCCCTAAGCCAACACAGCCTGCCCGTGATCTTTGCAGAGGATAGGTAGGGAGGGGGAAGGGAGGTGTTCTCTTGGAATGAGCTCATGCCGTTTTCCCTCTCCAGCCCAGCCCCTCCATCCTGGTGGGTGCGTCTCACCACACAGCCCTCATCTAGAAGCCAGCAAGGCAGTCAGCATGATCGTAATTGTTATAGGACTTTTGTTTCCAAGTACTTGCTAAGCTGAGCCTGTCATGTTCATTTTCTCATTTAATTATCATATTAGCCATATAACGTATGTATTACTGTCCCCGTATCATAGATGAGGAAGTCGGGAAATTCTGGGGACTTCCCTGAATGATCGCTAGGGCCTAGTGGGCTGGGTCAGGAAATCAGAGGCCACGGGAAGGAGCCCAGGGTGCCCCCGTGAGGCCCAGAGAGAGAGAGAGAGAGCCTTGTGCCTTGGTCACTCTGGGATGCTGACTCTGACTGCCCTCCCCCCAGCTTCTACCCTAGTCTGCCTCTGTCCCTCCCTCCCTGCCTGGTCCTCCCTGTCCACCTCATGGGAGAACCTGTTCCCGGAGACCATGAGCTGAGCTCCGTGTGGCACAAAGACCCAGCTTCTGGTGTCTGGTCTTCTGGAGTAGAGAGACCCATCCCACCTCCCCAGACCTCAGTCCCACCTACCTCCTTCCAACTGACCTCAGCCTTGCTACTGCAAGACTAGGATCAGGTCAGTCCACGCCTGGTGGGAGAGCTTCCTCCATAGCCAGAGCCAGAAGGGGCCAAACAGATGGAGCAGAGAGCTCCAGGAAGCACAGGAAGTACCTTTTGTGGTGTGAGCCCCCCGTAGCCTCAGATCCCCAGAGAGAAGATGTGATCTTGGGCCTCAAGGGGCCTGGCCAGGTGGCAGCCAACAGGGCCAGCAGGTATGAGTAGTTAGGCTGGTAGGTGGTAGGATTTCAGAGGAGGGCTGCCCAGGCTAAATACATGCTTGGGGCACAAGCAAAGCAAAGTCATAACAAAATTAGGGGCTTTTTTTCTTTCTTTTTTTAAGCATGTGTTATTTCAAATAACAGCCTCACAAGGAAAGTGAGAACTTGTTGGACTAACAATATTGCTTCTGTTTGGAATCACTTACTGGAGAGGAGTGGCACCATTATTGCTTAAGGTCTTTCTTAATCTGTCCATCTTACGTAGTACAAGGTAGTGCCAAGCTGTTTTCCCTTTCTTCCTGACCCCTCAGCCTCATCTGGGCATCCTTCCTCCCTGTTTGGACCTCTGTTTCCTTCATCTTTCATGGCCCTCTTGCAAACACCCAGGGCATTTTCTGGAGCCCAAGAGCTGGCCCCACAGCTCAGCCATGTCTTTGTGCCATCCAAGGTCCTGCCCTCTCCTCCCCAGTCTGCAGCTGAGTCACAGACCCTGGCAGCCCTGCCTGCGACCCCCAGGAGGCCTCTCCTGGGCAAGTGAGGGGCCTCTCAGCCCTGGCAGGGATGACCAGATGGAGGCCAGGCTCCGCAACAATAACCATAGCAACCAGTTGAGGGGGTGGGAAGGGTTGGCATTTTGAACTGGCTTCAGGAACTGAGGGACAGCACGTATGTGAGCCAAGGGGGGAAACTGCCCTCCCAAAGCAAAAAGCCCTTATATTCCACTTCAGAAAGTGATTAGTGATATCCAGAGGTCTTAAGATATACACTCTCACACACACATAGTGCTTGCTCTGTGCCAGGCCCTTTTCTAAGAGCTTTACATGTATTAATTGATTTAAACTTCACACCAACTTTAACAGGTAGGTACTATTATTACTCTTCCACTCTATGGATGAGGATGCTGGGCCGCAGAGAAGTGGTTTGCCCAAAGTTACACACTGAAGGGTGGAGCTTGGGACTTGAGTCCACCACACCGTGCAGCCAGGGCCCTGCCAAGATGCCTCAGAGACAGAGCCGAGGTCCCAAGGGAGGGCTGAGCTGTGGATGGGACCCTGGGACTGTAGTTGATACATCTTTGTATCCAGAGTCTCCAGTTTCGGGTAACACCATAGTGAGGGACTCCCTGATCACGGAACATTGTATGTAGGGGAAGTGCTGGCTATGCTGTGTCCCCTGTGGTGGCTGTGACCTGTTACCTAGCAAGAGTCACCCTGGGCTGCAACTATGTAGCAGGGTTGGGCAACTCAAGACCATGGAGTTTTCAGGCTGTTGGTGAAGGAGGGGCTAGGGCATATGAGGGCATGGAACCGTCCCTGGCTCCTTCCCAGCCTTGAGGGGTATGCCGAAGTACATGGAACCCAGCTGGCCCTATTCCCCTTGTACCAAAATGGCTGGCAAAGGGGTAGCCCAGGACAGGACTTGGGACACCTCCTACAGTCTTGGTCAAGGCATAGCCAGATCCTTGGGCTTTATATAGCTCAGGCCCAGCTCCGCTGATGGGAGGGCTAGCGGATATGTGCTCCAGGCAGGTAGGATGTTTATAGAATTAGCAAGGGCTGTGAATCAGCCCACTTCCATCCCCCGCTCTGCCCCAAGCCCTTTGGATCTTCAGTGTCCTTACTGTTTACCCACAGTCATGTCAGTCTGTGCTGGGCAGGGATGTGGGTAGAAGGAAATGTAAGTAGGAGATGGAAGAGGGGGCTGCTTGGCATCAAAGTCTGGTAGCCTTACTTGTCTACCAACTCCTCAGCCAACTGATGAGGGGCAGAAATTCTCACTGGAGTTCCCTAAACCCAGTGTGGGTGGCAAGCTGAGGGTCCCTCTCCTCATGACGCCCCGTCTTGATTTCCTAGGATCCTGCCACCACTGGAAGGCCCCCCTACCCAGGTGTCCCTGAGCAGCTCTGAATTTGGTGAGGGCTCCCAGCCCGATTGGCCAGAAGGCAGCCGCTATGACCTGGACGAGATTGACGCCTACTGGCTGGAGCTCATTAACTCAGAGCTCAAGGAGATGGGTAGGTGACCCACCAGGCCAGGAACAGGATTGGGGTGGGGGGACAGGGAGGGCTTTCTTCCAAACCCCAATATCCTATCTCAGAAGGGCAGTGGCTAGGACTGGACTTTGGCACATATCTGGGGCGTGAGGTCCCTACACCATTATAGATTGGAGAAATTATTTGATGTCAGTACGCCTCAGTTTCTGCAGCTGTTGATGGGAAAACTAATAGTATACGTAAATGACATTCTTGGTTCCGGGGACTACGGTAGTAAGAATGAAAGTTGTATGAAGAATACGGAAGCACACAGTGAATCTAGAATGACAAATGGGACCAGGGGTCAGCTGGGTCACTTGGTCAGAGCTCCTAGCTGGAGCCCACTCGCATGTCCCAGGGAGGGCCAGCTCTGCCATACTCAGCCACCTTCAGAGATCCCCCCATACACACAATGCAAGCAGTAGATTCTCTGGAGCCAGCCGGGACACTTCCCTACACCTGGTGATCTGCCTGTGCACATATATCTGTGTGGTCACAGGGAGGCTATCTAAAGTCAGAATTCCACAATGGACAGGGGCCTTGGAGATTGCCTGGTCCAGCTCGTTGAGCTGCCAGACAGTGGAGCTGAGGCCCAGAGACGGAGGCTGCTTTTTCACAGATCACACAGCTGATAAGTGGGAACCTTCCTGTACCTCTGGGCTGCTAACACCCTTCCCTGCTCTCCCTGCAGAGAGGCCGGAGCTGGACGAGCTGACCTTAGAGCGTGTGCTGGAAGAGCTAGAGACACTGTGCCACCAGAACATGGCACGGGCCATCGAGACGCAGGAGGGGCTGGGCATCGAGTATGATGAGGATGTGGTTTGTGACGTGTGTCGCTCTCCCGAGGGCGAGGATGGCAACGAGATGGTCTTCTGTGACAAGTGCAACGTCTGTGTGCACCAGGTGGGTAGCTCCTCAGTGTCCCGAAACCCCACACACATACACTGCCTGGGTGGGCCTCCATCCCTCTGCCTGGAGCTGGCCTTCCTGGCTGTAGGAGCACTGGGGCACTGAGCAAAGACCCCTAGGGAGGAGGGAAAAGGAGGGAGGAAGGGAATGGCGTGAGTGCCCTGTGGTGCTAGGGACACCCAGGGCCCTTTGACCCAGCCCTGCCAGTCAGACTTGAGTAAACTCCGATTGGGTGTTCTTTTAATTCTCTCTCCTGACTTCTCTCTGACATTTTCCACGGAGCACCCGGGTCCCCCTCCCCTGAAGCCCTGCTCCTCTGTTTCTTGCCATCCTGTACTTAGAAAGAGGCAGCGCAGCGTCGTGATGGAGAGTAAAGCCTGGAATCAAGCTGCCTGGTTTCAAATCATGGCTCTACTCTTCACGAGCTGGGGGACTTAGGGCCAGTTTCTTTTTTTGTTGTGCTTCAAGTGAAAGTTGACAATTCAAGTCAGTTTCTCATACAAAAACTTATACACACATTGTTACGTGACCCTAGTTGCTCCAGGGTGGAGACAGCACACTCGATTTCCCATGTGCACTCAGCCAGCTCTTATCCCCCTCTGCCTTCTCATCTCACCTCCAGACAGGTGTTGCCCAGTTAGTCTCGTGTGTCTACTTGAGCTGAGAAACTCACTCCTCACCAGTATCGTTTTATGTCTTATAGTCCAGTCTAATCTTTGTCTGAAGAATTGTCTTTGGGAATGATTTTAGTTTTGGGCTAACAGAGAGGCCGGGGGCTATGTCCTCTGGCGTCCCTCCAGTTTCAGTCAGGCTGGGCCAATTTTTTAACTTTTCTGGGCTTCTGTTTCCATAACCGTAAATAAAAGTGAGAGGATTAAGTTACTTACTTTGAGTTATTTGCTTAAAACAGCATACTAACTGACAGGGACCGTGAATATTTGTTACCATTATTGGTATTATCAACCAGGTGTGGCCTAACCAGCCCCCACCCCCTTGACCTTGGGCCCCAAATTGCTAGGTTTTTTGCATCTCTGGGCCTTGTTTACAGAAGACCTGACTAGGACCCAGGGGACCCTTCTCTGGGAAAACCACTCTGAATTTGACTTTGAGGCTGCCCTTACCCACTGCTGATGGAATCGCTGCTGGGGAGCTCAGAGTCAGGGGCTTCACCTGGCTGGCAGGTGGGTAGGTAGTACACCCCTTGTGCATCCATATCCCCAGCAACTCTTAGGCCCACATGTCTTCCCCAAGCCCTGGGTACATCAGGAGGAGCCCTGCTGACAGATCTCTATGTAAATAATCTGAACCCTCTGGGCCTTGTCCCTAGGCAGTGTACGTACTCAATTGTGTATTCAACTTAAGGGCTTCATGGACCTTCCTAAAGTCCATTACCCATTATGAACCTCTGGTTAAAGTGACTGTCCCCAGCAGGGGGCAGACCTGAGCGAAACACAGAGGACTTTTACATAAATGGTGACATTTTAGGCACACTCTGCAGGCAGAGAGCTTCCCAGGAGGCTGGAGGCAGCATAGCAAGGTAGTTCGGGGCTGGGACTGGGGCTGTTCCCAGTAGCCTGCTGACCACATGTGAATTGGCCAACGTCTCTGACTCATGACCACCCTGCTTTCTCCCCAGGCGTGCTATGGGATTCTCAAGGTGCCCACGGGCAGCTGGCTGTGCCGGACATGCGCCCTGGGTGTCCAGCCAAAGTGCCTGCTCTGCCCCAAGCGAGGAGGAGCCCTGAAGCCAACAAGAAGCGGAACCAAGTGGGTGCACGTCAGCTGTGCCCTGTGGATTCCTGAGGTGAGCAGGTGTGGAGGTGGGGCCACCCTGGGGGAACAGTCCGTAGGGCAGTGGGTCTGCATGAAACTCAAAGGTCAGGCAGCAGGGCACTGGGAAAAGAGTGCTGGCCCTCAGGAACTGAGGCAGTGGACCTACATTAAAACAGGAGGGTGTCAGGCAACAGCCCCCAGGGAACTCCGCTTGTGGACTTGGGCAGAAGTCAGATGGTAGTTCCCATGGGACAAGGAGTTATGGGGCTTGGGGGATTCAGGTCTGGGGTCTGGACAAGCAGCAGCCCGTAGGGGAAGCAGATTGTAGGTCCATCCAAATCTAGGCAGTGGTTCCAACCAATGTGAAGTTGCGGGTTTAAAACAAAAATGAGCCATTGATCTTAAAGAAAATCAGGCAGTGAGCCTAATTAAAGTTTGGGTAGTAGGTCTGCTCCAGCTGTGGGTGGGGTGGAGGGGCAGGACTGCGTCTGAGTCCAGGTGGGAAGAGTGAGCTAGCAGAGACGCTGGGTTCATGGAAGCCCATCCGATTTTATATGAAATGTGAAGTACTGAAGTTCACCAGCATTTCAGCCATGGCCCTGCTATGTGCCCCTGACCCAGAATGTTGCCCTGCTTCAGTGCTGCCTAAGCCAGGAGCAAGCAGGTGGCCCTGTCAGCAGGTGGCCCTCCCCCTGCTGAGCCTCCCATTGCAGGCTTCTGTCATGGTAGCTGTTTGTGTCAGCAATAGTCACTTGCTCCCAGATCAGCATTTAAGGGCTGGATCTACTTCTGTGTACTCTGGGCTGAGCATAGTAGGGACAGAGGAACCAGTGAGGGTCCTTCTGTGGGCCGTCTCAGCCTCAGGGTGTGGTATCCATGCAAGGGCCCTTCTTCCAGTCTTAGGTAAGAACAGTAGGGAGCAAATTGCTCTGTCTCTGGGGTAGGTGGATGGGCTGTTCCCAGTAGGAGGGAGGGTTATAGGTTCACCTGCCTCAATAGAAGCAGAAGGGGACTGAATAGAGGTACATCGCCCATGGGCTAGGAGAGCCCTGAAGTTCCCCCAAGAGATGCTGTCATGGGGCCCTTTCCTGGTGCCCAGAAAAATACATAGAATATATAAATGTTGTAATAAGAACTCTGGAGATGCTATTAGCAAAGGCCTGAGGTATGGAAGAAAGGAAGACCCTTCATACACATACACACATACACAGATGCACCTCTACCTCGAGGCCCACCCATTCACAGACACACACTATCAACCAGTCATGTGCACTGATGCACATTCTCTGGTACATTTATAAGCAATTGAAAATGAGTCACTGATGAGGACACATTACACACTCACCCAGATGGTTGACCTGGGACCGCTAGAAGGGACTTGGGCCTTTGAGCCATGCTTGTTTGGAGTCAGGAAGGATCTGGATTCGAGGCCTGTCCTATCTGTCCTCCACCTGGTTTCAGCAGACAACCCCTACTTTGGGGTCCTTGGAGACAGGCTGGGGACGAGGGCCCTGATGTAGCTCCTTGTGTCCTGCCCAGGTCAGCATTGGCTGCCCCGAGAAGATGGAGCCCATCACCAAGATCTCACATATCCCAGCCAGCCGCTGGGCTCTGTCCTGCAGTCTCTGCAAGGAGTGCACAGGCACCTGCATCCAGGTACATGGCTGACTCCACCCCCTGCTGCCAGGAGCCCAAGAAGGACCAGTGCACCCAGGGTGCTCCTGGGCAGCCTAGGAAACAGGAAGCTGCCACTATTCACCTACCTCCATGGTCACTGATGGGCCAGGGAGGCGTGGGACTAGGTCTCTACCGGGGGTGGGAGGGGCGGGGGTCATTACTCTATCCCCCATTCCTCCGGGGAGGGGTGCGGAGCTGGGGAGCTAAGGTTCACCATCCCAATACAGTACTGAGAACCTTGGCTTTCCCCAAGAGTAAGTGCTTTGGGCCTGATAAGTACATTGATCTCTCTTCTGATGTCAAACTTGATTTGTGGGAGGGGCAGCACTCAAACTTCTACTCCAGCTGAGGTAAGAGGCTCTTCCAACACAGGGCAGGGCTGCTCTAGTCTGCCTATAGCAGTGGTTCCTAAACTCTAGCGTGCATTAGAATCTTCTGGAGGCCTTGTCAAAACGGATTGCTGGGCCCCATTCCCAGAGGTTTTGGCTCAGTAGACCTGGAGTGGAACCTGAAAATTCACTCTTCTAGTGAGTTCCCAGGTGATGCTGATGCTTCTGGTCTATAAGTTGGGGGAGTCATCCTTTCTCCCCCTTATCTGTACAGGAACAGAGTTGTCATTGCCACAACTAGATGTGTCTCATCCATTCATAAACCAAAAACCAAACCCGTTGTTGGTGAGTCGATTCCGACTCATAACAACCCTTTAGGACAGAATAGAATTGCCACATAGGGTTTCCAAAGCTATAAATCTTTATGGAAGTGGATCAACAAAAGTCTTTCTCCCTCAGAGCAGCTGGTAGGTTTGAACCACTGACCTTTTGGTTAGCAGCGAAGCATTTAACCACTGTGCCACCAGGGCTCCTATTCACTTGTTCATAAGACCTTCAAAATGCCTTGCAACTCCGACATAAATGGCCATGGATAGTTGGATGGGCTGTTGCTGAACTAGTCTTCAGCCGCCCACAGCTGTCATCTGAGGCTGGGAGGGAGGCGCAGGCCCTGAGCTCCCAGGGCAAGAGGAAAAGGAAGGGGTCCAAGTCCAGCCCCACCTCCCAGAAGACAGAGCAGGTGGTGAGGGGGGTGGAACAATTGTTCTTATCTTAGATAACATTGCAGAAGAGGTAACGAGCCATGATCAGCTTTCTTTTGATGCCTTCTGATCTCAAAGCTGTTTTGCCCCTGCAAAAATGCAGCTTGTCCCCAGAGGGGTTGGCCAGTCATCTTCTGGTCATCTTCTGGTGGTCGACTTCCTCAGGATATATGGCGCTGAGCTCCGTTTCTTTCCAGGGCTCCCTGTTTCCCACCTGTCACAGCTTCATGCTCATTAGGATATTGGAAGTCCTATCAGATTTTATTTAGGGTCTCACCAGTATTCTGGGCTCTCAGTAGAACACTGGGGGAAGCACCCAACATCCTCCTTGGCCCCCACCAAGGCTCCCTTCCTGCCCGTGCTCAGCCTGACGCTGCTCTTCCTCTCCCGCTAGTGCTCCATGCCTTCCTGCATCACGGCGTTTCACGTCACATGCGCCTTTGACCATGGCCTGGAAATGCGGACTATATTAGCTGACAACGATGAGGTCAAGTTCAAGTCCTTCTGCCAGGAGCACAGTGACGGGGGCCCTCGGGGTGATCCCACATCTGAACCTGCAGAGCCTAGCCCAGCTGGTGAGGACCTGGAAAAGGTGACCCTACGAAAGCAGCGGCTGCAGCAGCTGGAGGAAGACTTCTACGAGCTGGTGGAGCCAACTGAGGTAGCTGAGCGGCTGAACCTGGCAGAGGCGCTGGTCGACTTCATCTACCAGTACTGGAAACTGAAGAGGAAAGCCAATGCTAACCAACCGCTGCTGACTCCCAAGACCGACGAGGTGGACAACCTAGCCCAGCAGGAGCAAGATGTGCTTTATCGCCGCCTCAAGCTCTTCACGCACCTGCGGCAGGACTTGGAGAGGGTAAGTACCCCTGCTGACTACCACTGCTTGGTGGGCCATCCCAGGAGCTATTTCCACTTCACACTCACTACCCGAGACTAGCTGTGGCTCACCAGGGTTCAGACTGTGAGCTCTGGCCAGTTGGTCCTGCCACAGGCACTAACCAAGGGGCTGAGGACTTCCAGGTCTTGGAAAGAATGGGGCTGGCTGATACTTTGAGGAACAGGGAGGACCCACCTTGTTGAGTCTCTGAGTCTTTCTTGTCCCAAGCCTTTCTCAGGCCTGGTGAAGAATGGGGGTCCTGCCAGGATCATGAGGCTGGGGAATACCAGCAATGGGGCAAGGACCCCAGGCTTCTGACTTGTAGGCGCTACTAACTCAGTTTTGGCTTCTCTAGGCCTTGCGTTCAACACAGGAGCTTCTGGTTAGCATCTGTGGCAGGGGAGGAACTCGGGTCTGCCAAGCTGCCGCCTTCGCCTGTACCGAGAGTCTAGGCCTCAGGTGCAAGGATTGTTGAATCAGCACAGCAAGTGTGCACTGGGCCAGGCAGGACAGACAGATGTGGGTGCTAGACAGAGGCCCGGAGGTGTCCAGTGTGCGTGAGGGTTGGCAGCAGCCTGTGTGGAGCAGGAAGGATGAGGCTGGAAAGGCCTGTCTTCACTGGTAGGTCTCAGGAGCTGGGTTGGTGAGCAAGTGTACCAGGAAGCTGCAAGAAGTGTTTTGAGCAGGAAATGCCCTGATGTGGTAGGAACTTCCGAGCACTCCTAGAGGGGGAATCACAGGGCCCTAGGTGGATGAATTGGCTGATAGCTCCCCAGCTGTGTGCTGGGGCAGAGAGGGGTAGTGGCTTGATCCAGAGTGGTAGTTTTGGGGTGAGATGAGGGGACGCAGGTGCCCAGATTTTGTGCTAGGCTGTGGAAGAGGGCAATGAGAGCAGGTTACCTGGAGCATGGAGGCCCCTCAAAGCCTCCAACTCCTCCCAATCCCCCGGAAGGAAGGTGAGGGAGGGGGCTTGCCTTCAATGGGGTGTGTCCTTGAACTTGGCTTTTCTGGCACCCCAGGCCACCTCCAGCTGGTAAATTACCCAGTTCCCAGGTTGGGGACAAGCCAAAGACAAGGCAGGATGTTGAGTCCTTGGTCCAGTCTAGTGAACCTCAAAGGCTGTTCTGGCCTTTCTTTCTCTGGGACGTTCAGTTCTTGGGTCCCAGAGCATGTGGTATCAGACACGTCACGGTGCCCCCCATGTGTACAGACGTACATGCCACCCTCTCCCCAGGCTGTGCTAGGAAACAGCCCTGAGTGGAAGCATTAAGGGAGCTTTGTGTGACCTTAGGCTGCTGCTTTTTTGTTTGCATCTCAGTTGGCAAGTCTGTAAAATGGGCAGAGCAAGTCAGCAGGTGTTGTAATATGCTGTGTAGGGGTATACCCAAGGTGGAGGTTCTAAATTTGCCTCACTCCCCTTCACCATACTCATCCGTCCTTGGGCCTGGTCAAGGGGGAAGTGACCCTGATTGACCTGGGAAGGAGCCAGCCTGCCACCAGTTCAGGAAGGGGCAGGCGGGAAGGAGAGACCACATGCCCTGGGCTCCAGCCGCCTGTCACATACGGCAGGTGTGTCAGGTACAATCCCTCTGAGAACCACAGCTGCTTGTAGAGTTGTGCTCAGGCTACCCCGTCTCCACCCCTAGCGTCTTCAGCACAGACCCCAGCTTTTGTTCCAGACCTGTCCCAAACGACTCAGCAGATCTGACCTCCCTGGTCCGTACTGGGCATCTGTGGAGTCTGCCCACGTGCCTGGCCCTGGCTAGGCTGTGTGGGGAGGCCATGGGGTGGTCTCACCTCTTTAATCATCACAGTCGCCCTGGGAAAAGAAAGGTGAGGTGGATACTGCCAGCCCTACTGAGCAGATGAGGAAACTGAGCTCAGAGAGATGAGATGACAGGGAGACTTAGGGGAACTTGTGTTCCCTAGGGTTTGAGCTCAAATTTGGACCTGAATGCTGGAGTTCTTAGAAAGAGAGATGTTGGCTTATCCTCTGTTCCGTAAATGCCCTGGGCAAGAGCATCCTTTATCAATCCCCCAGCACCCCTTCGCCAGTGTCAGCTAGTACAGGTGGGGCCAGGGGCTGGGATGCCAGTGAGCCTGCTGGGGCAAGTCTCGGGGGTTCCAGGGCAACCAGAGCTGCTACACACACCCCTTTAATGGGGGGACAGGGTCCTCGAAGGTGAGGTGTGAGCCAGTGCACTCGTCTCCAGGAGGAGGAAGCAGGGGAGACTGAAATCTGTGCAGCTTCTTAGGGCCCAGGAGGACCCTATCAAAGTTCTGCTTCCCTGGCAGCCACTGAGTTGGGCTTGGGGACACTAGCTTGATGGGATCCGGGACACAGGGCTCCAGGCACCAGCAGAGAGCAGGGCAAGGGAAGGAACAGCCCTGGCAGGACCGAGGAGAGGAATGGCATCAGACACAGCAATGTGCCAGGCTCACCCTGGCCTCAGGGCCTTCCATGGCATGTGTTGGTGACAGTGAACGAACAGGGCTGAGCACTATGCTTGTGGGGGAGGCTTTCTGGGGCCATCAGAGAGGTGTTAACAGTGGTCAGGCAGGGGTTAAGAGTGAGGCCTGGGGTAGGCTGGGTTTGCATCCAGTTCCAGCACTTCCCACACCGAGTCTGTTAACACTTCTTTCAGTTTCCCTTTCCTTGTCTGTAAAATGGGACTAAGGATCATGCTCACGTTGCGGTTGCAGGGAATATGGGGGTACAGAGCTTAGCACAGTGCCCTCAGCTGTTGGCCATGATTATTGTTGTTGCTCTAGCTGTACAAGCAGTTTGACTTCTAGAAGAAGGGAGGCCGTGTTTTGCACTCCGAGGGTGGGCTGCACCGGGGCCAACGGGGCAGGGAGTGTCTTCCCTGATTGATCATTTGCCTCCTCCCTAAGACTGAGGAGGGTGTTCTCTGAAAAGTAGGAGCTGGGACCATGCTGCCGGCCCCAGCATGAAATCCCATTTTATGATCGGCCCGGAAAATTTGCTCTCTTAAAATTTCAGCTTTAGGCCTTGGTCCTGGCAGGCAGCTCGGGAAGGCATGGCTGCTGCAGCTTCCCGGAGTTATTCACAGCTAACAAAAAAATTGCAGCAGTGACAATTAGCCCGACAAACGCTGACTGGTGTCCCCTAGCAACCACGCTGGCAGCCAGGCTGTACAGGGGCCTGCTGGCTGTGGCTCGGGATCTGGTTACTCTGAGTTTATTGGAGACTTGGCCTGGCTTGAAGAGGGGCCAGGAGAGTGGGCCAGCTCCTGGACACACATGCCCTAGATAATGGACATGCTGGAAGTCCCAAAGGCCTCTCTTCAGCAAGCTCTCCCAGGGAAAGGAAGCCTTGGCTGAGAAGTAGGTCCTGCCCTCCCCTACACTTGCCACCTGTCTCCTTGTCACTTGGCCACACCCCACTTATCTGTCCTTGGTGCCTGGATAGTGGTCCCCTTGTCCCCCTGCACCCCCCGCCAAAGCCTGCCTTGTCCTGGGCAGCCTCCGCTTGCAGACCTGGCTCCTGGGCTCGCACACCTCCCATCTCTAGGGCTTCTCCAACACATTAGCGCCCCAACCCAACCCAAACCTAGTCACCCCTTGGACTGCTGCTCCCAAATCAGTTACTTGGAAATCCTCAAAGCCCCCTTTTGACCACAGCTCCTCTTCTCCCTGTACCTTTGCCTCCTGGGCACTCCACCCTTCCCTGTCTTCACATTCCCTTCAGTCCCACCCTGTTTGGCATTAGCCCACTGCCCATGCTCTTCACACTGTGTGAAGGCCACACCCCTGTTGGAGTCTCAGCCAGGAGGAGCCGCTGTCTGCCTGGGTGTTGCAAGCCTACCAGGAGAGATCTGGTAGCAGTGAGCAGCCAGGCGCCCCCAGGGTACCTGTCAGCCAGCCTTGGGAGGGCACACCGTGAAGGAAATGCCATTCCCACTCAGCCTTTTTTTTTTCCAGTTGCTGTGGAGTCATTTCCGACTCGTGGTGACCCCATGAGTGTTAGCGTAGAACTGTGCTCCATGGGGTTGGAGATAGCAGATTTTTCAAAAGTAGATTGTGAACCCTTTCTTCTGAGGCACTGCTGGGTAGACTTGAACCTCCAACCTTTCAGCTAGCTGCCCAGCACGTTAACCATTTGCATACCCAGAGACTACTCTTTTTTGTTACTACACTAAAATTCAAGAAAGTGTAGTTTTACTTAGCCTAGCTGCCCATTTTTCCAGGAAGCTTCCTCACTACCCCCAAGTCTGGTTCTGTCAGCACTTGTCTGCTCTGCTGGATAGAGAGCCGTGAGAAGAGAGGAACCCCTGACATTATTGCTCACCGCTGAATCCAGGACCCAGCACAGCACCAGTTCACAGAGCTGCAACCTGTCCTTAGGGGCGTGATAGGGGGATGCTAGGGGGAGGGGTCCCCCAGGGTAATCACGAGGAAGTCCAGGTTTTGAGAGGAAGTTAGACCAATCTGATAGGCCACAGGCTGGGGCCAGATGATCGCAGCCGAGAGCTGCCCCCTGGGGGATGCTGACTGAGGAGGGGTTGGTAGAATTGTGTTGCAAAGGTGGGTGGTGCCATGGCTTGGTCTTCACCATCGAGGCCAGAAAGCCATGTGTCCCAGTGCCGAGTGCCACCAAGAGTCCATGCAGAGTTTATCCTGTGGAGGCTTGAGTCTGGACCAGGTATTCTGAGGTCTCCTTCGTGATTAGGCTCAAGAAGGAAAAGAAGATGCCCGTGCCCAGTGGAGAGGTCTGAAATCACGGTTACTTCCAAGCCTGGAGAAATGGTCATGCTGAGAGGCGGGGGCTCTGAAGACTGAACTAAGCCTTGAAGATGGAACCCAGCTGGAGAGAGAGGTACTAGCCTCTGTTGGAGAGACTCTGGTGGGACCCAGGATTCAAGCTTAGCAACTCTTGGCTAGCTGTCTCTACTGCTGGATGCTCTGTCCTGAGCTGAAGATGACCCCAGACCAACGAACTTATTCAAGGGTGGGGGCCTGATCTTGGCCCCAGAAGTGTGGCCCACCCTGAGAACAGCTGATGAGGGATGGCACACTGGGCTGAGGTGCCAGGTGAGCAGGCAGCAACATGACCCACACTTCAGGTGCTTCCATGCCCCATGCGCTAAGCACACTGGTCTCTGAGGCCCTAACGGGCTCTTCCCACCTGGCCTAAGAGACCTGGAGAGGCCTCTGCTCCCTGAGGAGTTCTGTGTCAGGCTGAGTGAACATGGCCATGTGGATGTGGGGCCCTTGGCTAGAGCAGCCTGGCCATGGCTTGAGTCCCAGTGCAGCGGGTGGGTATGGGCCAGCCAAGCTGGGCACTGGTGGGGCAGGGGCTACCTGTCTGCTCAAGGCTATTCTGTTGGAGCTCTCTCTAGCTTCATGTACCATGGTCATTTGTGGTTCAGGACAGGCGTTGGTTTTTGCTATGGGGTTTATGGTTGAAGAGTTTCTTTGATATGAAGGAGAGGAGACGAAGTGATGGACCTTGAGAGGCTTTGATGAGCCTTGGGCCACTGTTTCTGTAGGGGAGACCCACCATGCTGGAAGGGCCTTGGGAGGCAGTGTGGCTGACTACGTCAAGAACTTAAGACTGAGAGGAAGAGAGGTGGAATTACCATCCTGAGCTCACCAGATGCTCTCTCGTGCCCACTCTGGCTCAGCCAGGGGCCAGAGGGCCAAGGCTGTGCCTGGGCCCATGGTTTGGATCTGAGAAATGTGGTACAGGGCTGGGGTCTGGAAATTGATTCCCAGATGTCCTGGGCAGGATAGGCAGTGGTGGCAGCTGAGGCCTCTGCCCCGGGCACTGCCTTCATCAGCACAAGGCCCCCCAGAATTGGGAGGTCAGGGATGGCTGCCCATGAGTAAGGTGGAAAATCTTTCTTGTGTTTCCTCAGGTTAGAAATCTGTGCTACATGGTGACAAGGCGCGAGAGAACGAAACACGCCATCTGCAAACTCCAGGAGCAGATATTCCACCTGCAGATGAAACTTATTGAACAGGATCTGTGTCGAGGTAGGCGTCTTCCCTGCTGGCCACCAGCCATACTCTCTCTGGAATGGGTCTCAAGGAGGGTACGTCTTCAGGGCCTGTTGGGGACATGTGGGGGGAGCCAGAGACCACTGGCCCCCACCCCTACCCTCCACCATCCAGTTAATAGGCTGAGAGGGGGACTTCCCAGTGTTCTAGTTGTGTGTTGGTAGGCAGGGAGCCAGAGGTTGGAATGTGGGCATCAGTCTTCCCTCAGGGAACCCAGGCAGCACCAGGGCCTCAGTGGTTCAGGAGCAAACTGCATGTTAGCAGGTGCAGATCAGAAGTCCTAGTAGCTCTATGTTAATGCGGAGGAAGGAAGGGCCAGAAGCTGGAGAGCCTCCTCAAAGCCTACCACATCTGCCTGAGTGTTGATTCTGAAGAATGCACCTGCACCAGCGGTAGAACGTGACCTGTGTGTCCTTTCTAGCCCTTGGGACTCAGGCCCTGTACCAGTAGGTTTTTGCTTCATTTTCTTTTGATTCTCTTACCATCACATGCATTTTGGAAATCCAAGGCCAAAGAAGCTCTGATATTGCTCTTACCTATTAGTTGTAGATATTGCCAGACACAGGGCCCTTCCTGGAGTGTTGATATTTTAAGGAATGTGGGCATCAGTCTTCCCTCAGGGAACCCAGGCAGCACCAGGGCCTCAGTGCTTAACCCAAAAGAATGGTGCTTTAATGTCAAATTACATACCACAGAAATAGCTGGATGAAAAGAGCTTTTGAAATGTTGGCTGCCACTACCGGCTCTGCCTCTGAGTAAGGCTGGGCCTAGAGTGGAGGAGAGCTGTTGGGCTACCACTGAACCACTTGATTGAGGACTGGTACTGCCCAGCCCTGCCCAAGAGCTGAAATGCCTCAATTGTCTTTGGTATCACCACCCACTCTGGCGCAAGACATCAACACTGCAATGTGCCTGTGCTGAATCAGGGCAAGTTGCAGCCATGTGGATATCAGAGCTCACCATGGACCCCAGGACTGTGGCAGCTTCCTGGTTTCTCGAACTTTCCAGGCTTCCTCTTGTGTCCCCTGGTGGTTCAGTGAGCACTAAATGAGCACCAGCTGGCTTCCCTGCCAAGGCACACTGCAAGGAACTAAATGGCCAGGGTTTCTGCCCTCATGGAGCTCACCATCTGGAAGGATAAAGGAAAGTGGAAACATTGAATTGGCATCTCAGAGGCTGAAGTTGGTGCTGATGCAAGACAGAAGACATCAGGGTGGCTCCGCAGAGGCGATGGTGCTGAAGCAATATCCTAAGGCCTCCTGGCACCTCTGCTGTGGCCACACATCCAGGAGGAGACCTTTCCCAGGCCCCAGAGGCCCCACACACAATGTGCTCACAATCAAGGAGACAGAGAATGGAAAGGCATGAGCAGTGCCCTCAGGCACAGGATTCTAGAAATGTGGTCGAGAGCTTGGAGGGATCCAACCCTGCATTACACTGGTGACATTTGCAGCTCCCTGGTCTGAGTGGCAGCAACAGGCAGCCCTTTGTTCAGGGCAGGGCATTTGGAGAGAAGCCTGGTTCACCCCTGCCGGAAGCTGATGTCCACTGTTGTGACACTGAATACCTGAGGTGTGATATGGGCTGTGAGCATATTGCCAAGGCCTATTCTGGCCTGGGGGCTGAAGAAGCCCTCCCAGCGGAGGTGATATTTAGGCTGTGAGCTGAAGCAAGTAAAGGAACAGGTAAAGGAACAGCATATTTGGAGAAATAGAGGCCAAAGCATGTCTTGTTAGAGAAACTGGGGCAGAAGGAAGATGTGTAAAGTGAGGCTGAGGGGATGTCAGGGTGAGGCGGACAAGATCTTGTGACATAGGGAAGGTGCTCAGACTATTCTGAGGGCGATGGGGAACCAAAGAAGCCCCCTCCTCCCCAAGTATCTAGGCATTGATCCCATGATATAGAAGAGGAGACTGTCGTTAGGTGCCGTCGAGTCGGTTCCGACTTGTAGTGACCCTGCGTACCACAGAACAAAACACTGCCTGGTCCTACACCATGCTCACAATCATTGTTATGCATAAGCCCATTGTTGCAGCCACTGTGTCAATCCATCTCGTTGAGGGTCTTACTCTTTTCCTCTGACCCTCTAGATTACCAAGCATGATGTCCTTCTCCAGGGACTGGTCCCTCCTTACAATATGTCCAATGTATATGAAATGCGGTTTTGCCATCCTTGCTTCCAAGGAGCATTCTGGTTGTATTTCTTCCAAGACAGGTTTGTTCATTCTTTTGGCAGTCCATGGTATATTCAGTAGTCTTTGCCAACACCACAATTCAAGGGCGTCAGTTCTTCTTCGGTCTTCTTATTCATTGTCCAGTTTTCACGTGCATATTGATGTGATTGAAAATAACGTAAGTTAGGTAAGGTACACCTTAGTCTTCAAGGTGACATCTTTGCTCTTCAACACTTTAAAGAGGTCCTTTGCAGCAGATTTACCCAATGCAATGCATTGTTTCATTTCTTGACTGCTGCTTCCATGGCAGTTGATTGTGGATCCAAGTAAAATGAAATCCTTGACAGATTCAGTCTTTCTCTGTTTATCATGATGTTGCTTATTGGTCCAGTTGTGAGGGTTTTTGTTTTCTTTGTGTTGAGGTGTAATCTATACTGAAGGCTGTGGTCTTTGATCTTAATCAGTAAGTGCTTCAAGTCCTATTCACTTTCAGCAAGCAAGGTTGTGTCATCTGCATAACACAGGTTGTTAATGAGTCTTCCTTCAATCCTGATGCCGTTTTTCTTCATATAGTCCAGTTTCTCGGATCATTTGCCCAGGATACAGAGTGAATAGGTATGGTGAAAGGGTACACACACCTTTCCTGACTTTAAACCATGCAGTTTCCCCTTGAACTGTTCGAACAGCTGCCTCTTGATCTATGTAAAGGTTCCTCATGAGCACAATTAAGTGTTCTGGAATTCCCATTCCTCACAGTGTTATCCATAATTTGTTATGATCCACACAGTCAGATGCCTTAGAATAGTCAATAGAACACAGGTAAACATCCTTCTAGTATTCTCTGCTTTCAACCGGGATCCATCTGACATCAGCAATGATATCCCTGGTTCCGCAGCCCCTTCTGAATCTGGCCTGAATTTCTGGCAGTTCACTATCGATATACTGCTGCAGCCGCTTTTGAATGATTTTCAGCAAAATTTTGCTTGCATGTGATATTAATGATATTATTTGATAATTTCTGTATACGGTTGGATCACCTCTCCCGGGAATAGGCATAAATATGGATCTCTTCCAGTCAGTTAGTGAGGGAGCTGTCTTCCAAATTTCTTGGCCTAGACGTGTGAGCACTTCCAGCCCTGCATCAGTTTGTGGAAACATCTCAATTGATATTCCATCAGTTCCTGGAGCCTTGTTTCTCGCCAGTGCCTTCAGTGCAGCTTGGACTTCTTCCTTTAGCACTATCGGTTCCTAATCATATGCCACCTCTTGAAATGGTTGAACGTTGACCATTCTTTTTGGTATAATGACTCTGTGTATTCCTTCCATCTTCTTTTGATGCTTCCTGTGTCTTTAATATTTCCCCCATAGAATCCTTCACTATTGCTACTCAAGGCTTGAATTTTTTCTTCAGTTCTTTCAGCTTGAGAAATGCCAAGCATGTTCTTCCCTTTTGGTTTTCTATCTCCAGGTTTTTGGACATGTCATTATAATGCTTTACTTTGTCTTCTCAAGCCACCCTTTTAAATCTTCTGTTCAGCTCTTTTACTTCATTTCTTTCTTTTGCTTTAGCTGCTTGATGTTCAAGAGCAAGTTTCAGAGTTTCTTCTCACATCCATTTCGGTCTTTTCTCTCTTTCCTGTCTTTTTAATGACCTCTTTGCTTTGTTCATGTATCACGTCCTTGATGTCATTCCACAGCTTGTCTGGTCTTGGGGTCATTAGTGTTCAATGCGTCAAATCTATTCTTGAGATGGTCTCTAAATTCAGGTGGGATATATTCAAGATCGTACTTTGTTCTAATTTTCTTCAGTTTCAACTTGAACTTTCATATGAGCAGTTGGTGGCCTGTTCCACAGTCAGCCCCTGGCCTTGTTCTGACTGATGATAGTGAGCTTTTCCATCATCTCTTTCCACAGATGTAGTCGATTTGATTCCTGTGTATTCCATCTGGTGAGGTCCATATGTACAGTCACCGTTTATGTTGGTGAAAAAAGGTATTTGCAATGAAGAAGTTGTTTGTCTTGCAAGATTCTGTCATGCGATCTCCAGCATCGTTCTATCACCAAGGCCGTATTTTCCAACTACCAATCCTTCTTTTGTGTCCAGCCACTACTACACTTCACAATTCCAATCACCAGTAATTATCAATGCCTCCTAATTGCATATTTGATCAATTTCAGACTGCTGAAGCTGGTAAAAATCTTCAGTTTCTTCATCTTTGGCCTCAGTGTTGGTGCATAAATTTGAATAATAGTCATATTAACTGGTGTTCCTTGTAGGCATGTGGATATATTATCCTATCACTGACTGTGTTGTACCTCAGGATAGATCTTGAGATGTTATTTTTGACAGTGAATGCAACGCCATTTCTCTTCAAGTTGCCATTCCCGGAATAGTAGACTATATGATTGTCCGATTCAAAATGGCCAGTACCAGTTCGTTTTAGCTCACTAATGCCTAGGATATCCATGTTTATGCATTCCATCTCCTTTTTGACAGTTTCTAATTTTCCTAGATTCATACTTCCTACATTCCAGGTTCCAATTATTAATGGATGTTTGCAGCTGTTTCTTCTCATTTTAAATCATACCACGTCAGCCAATGAAGGTCCCAAAAGCTTTACTCCATCCACATCATTAAGGTCAACTCTACTTTGAGGAGGTAACTCCTCCCCACTCGTCTTTTGAGTGCCTTCCAACCTGGGGGGCTCATCTTCCAACACTATATCAGACAATGTTCTGCAGCTATTTATAAGGTTTTCACTGGCTAATTCTTTTCAGAAGTAGACTGCCAGGTCCTTCTTCCTAGCCTGTCTTAGTCTGGAAGCTCAGCTAAAAACTGTCTGCCATGGGTGACCCTGCTAGTATCTGGATACCAGTAGCATAGCTTCCAGCATCACAGCAACATGCAAGCCCCCACAGTACAACAAACTGACAGACACGTGGGGGATGAGGAGTCTAGAGCCAACAAAAAAAGGAAGCACCTGGCCTGAGGTTGTACAGTGGGTTAACAGCAGAGTTAGGAAGATTTTTCAGAGCTGGGGCCACACATCTCATTCAACCTTCTCTTAAACCCTTGTTTGGGAAGCCGTCTTTACTCTAACTGAGACGCTGGTTCAAGAGTCAGAGTGTTGTGGGGCTTTGCCCTCCACGTGTCCCTCCTCTGCTCTGGTGTTCCCTGTGGCTCCCTAGACCTAAGTGGTCATGGGCTGAAAGGATATGAGGACCAGGTGTGTACTCTGAATCTCTATCTACTACCTGACCTCAAAAGTAGACCAGGAGACTAAGGTAGGGGGCTGACCACTGTGTCAGGACTAGAAGCCAAGCCTGTTAACTCCTCAGGTAGTGTTCTTTCCACTTTCGTGTTCCGCTCCTTGACCTGCCCAGATCCACCCTTAGTTAGCCTTCCCACCCAACAAGAGGCCCTGTAGGATCCATAGGGTATGACCTACATGTAGGTCAGATCTATACGGGCCTCTCCTCCTGGCCTGTACCCTTCCCAAGACCCCAAGCCCTTCAGAAGCAGCAGTGGGCAGGTACCCCTCTTTCCTGCACTGGCTGTCCTCTGATCTGGAGTCCAATTCTCCCAAAATCCCCACAGCTCTCACCTGGGAAACCGGGGCAGGGCAGGGTAGCCTGGAGGGTGAGGCACTGGGTTGGTGGAGGACTCCTTGGATGATAACACAGTGATCTTGGTTCTGACTGAGACCACTTGGGGTAACCGTTGTCCCCCTCCTCTCGCTCTCCCTGATGCAGAGCGGTCTGGGAGGAGAGCAAAGGGCAAGAAGAATGACTCGAAAAGGAAAGGCCACGAGGGCCCGAAGGGCAGCCCTGAGAAGAAAGAGAAAGTGAAGACTGGGCATGAGTCTGTCCTGGGGCAGCTGGGTGAGTGAGTGGTCATGCTGGCCTGGTGGACGTGGCCGGGCTCCTACCATCACCTCGCTGTGCACCCCCCGACCCTGTAAGGCCAGGAGGACCACAGCACACCCACTGCACAGAATGGGAGACTGGGGCCCAAGGAGGGTGTGACCAGACCCTCCCAGGTGCTCATGTCTTCCATCCATAAAGGAGACCAGGGTCTCAGAGACACGTCTGACAGCCTGAGAAGCCCCCATTCTGTGAACTGGAGGCTCAGAAATTGTTTGGTCATACCCCTGGCTGGGACCCTGGATGCTAGATTTTCCCGGAGGCCTTCAGTGGGCCTCAGGGCCTTCTAGGCCCTTCCAGAAACCCAGCCCCGTGCTAGGAGGTGAGGGTCTACCAAAAGGCTCCATCCCTGTCCCCACTCTGGCAGAGTCCTGTTGCCTGAGCCCTCAGGCCCCATTTGGTGGGGAGTAGAAGCTTCAAATGGTTCTACCCCTCAATGCCAGTGAACCTTTCTGAAATCGCCCAGAGAGTAGGAGTGGGCCCTTTCCCAGCTGCCATCTTCACAGTAACCTTACAGGGTCCCCAGCATTGGGCTCTGGCCAAGCCTATCTCCCCAAGATGTTACCTGCTTCCTCCAGAGTGCTTCTCAAGGGATCCGGCTGGAGTTCCCTTCCAGACTTCTTCTCTAATATCGCAGAGGCCCGAGGTCATCTTTTGTCCTCAGTCTAATGACGGGGCAACTTGAATGGCTAATGGGAGACTCAGTCCCACAGCCATCCCCTCCCAAGACCTCAGTAAAGGAGGGAGGGCCCAAAGACAGAGCTGCCCCTGGCATCCAGGAGAGACCTCCTACGCAGATGGACCCCATCACCGCATACACGCCTGACATGTTGCTTTGGAGTTCCTGGCTTTGGAAGCTTTGGGAGGAGACATGGCTCATAAAAGTCCAGCATCCCCTGGTGGCCTGAGAACGTTACCCTCCATCTGCCTCTCCCAGGAGTGGGGGTGAGCTGGGCTGGGCTGGCTTCATGGGCATGAGGCCTGTGCAGTTACACAGGCCCCGCCCTTAGAAGGGCCTGGGCTTGGTTTAATCCTCTGCTCTTGCCAGCTTGAAATTCTTCATAATTTCTGAACAAGGGGCCCCACACTTCCGTTTTGCACTCTGCCCCACAAATTATGTAGCCAGCCCTGGAGGTAAGTGGTCCTTCTGGGAAAAGGGGTATATGGTGTGGCTCCTACTCCTTGGTGGTGTTTGCTGAAGGGATGGACAGAACAAGATACTCACTTGGGAGGGAGAGAGGGTGGGAAGCACCCAGCTGTGTGCTGGGGATGATCACAGAGGGCTGCCTGGAAGGGGGAGTGGGACACATACCTGCTGACATCTGACCTGCCTCCTCACTCTCCTTGGCCAGGCCTGTCCACTCCATTTCCCATTGATGGCACCTTCTTCAACAGCTGGCTGGCGCAGTCAGTGCAGATCACAGCAGAGAACATGGCCATGAGTGAGTGGTCACTCAACAACGGACATCATGAGGACCCCGCCCCAGGGCTGCTGTCAGAGGAGCTGCTACAGGATGAGGAGACACTGCTCAGCTTCATGCGAGACCCCTCGCTGCGGCCCGGAGACCCTGCTAGGAAGGCCCGCAGCCGCACCCGCCTTCCAGCCAAGAAGAAGCCACCACCGCCACAGGATGGGCCAGGTCCACGGACGACTCCAGACAAATCACCCAAGAAGCCCTGGGGCCAGGATGCAGGCACTGGCAAAGGGGTTCAAGGGCCACCTGCCAGGAAACCACCACGGCGGACACCTTCTCACCTGCCGTCCAGCCCTACAGCCGGGGACTGTCCCATCCCAGTAGCTCCTGAGAGCCCCCCACCACTGGCCCCCGAGACCCCAGACGAGGCAGCTCCTATGGCTGCTGACTCGAATGTCCAAGTGCCTGGCCCTACGGCGAGCCCCAAGCCATTGGGCCGGCTCCAGCCGCCCCGTGAGAGCAAGGGAAGCCGGAGGTCGCCGGGTACCAGGCCAGATACTGGGACAGGACCGCCTTCTGCTATGGCTGAAAGGGCAAAGGTCAGGCTACACTTTGACACTGAGACTGATGGCTACTTCTCGGATGGGGAGATGAGCGACTCAGACATAGAGGCCGAGGACAGCGGTGTACAGCGGGGTCCCCGGGAGGCAGGGGCTGAGGAGGTGGTCCGCATGGGCGTACTGGCCTCCTAACTCACCCCTACCCTGTCCTGGGCCCTGCCCTGGCCACTCACAAGGCCTCAGCCCAGTCACAACTGCCATTTCCAATCTCTGCTGAGTGACCCAGACCCACGAGGCTGCCACTCTGTTATGGTTTTATTTTTAATATAGAGAGAGTTTCAGATTCCACACTGTTGTCTTTCCTCTGTACTGGCCTAGGACGTTAGGATTCCTCCACGGCTCTGGCCACAAGGGCCACGCCAGGTCCTCTGCACCACTCCTGCTGGGGCAGCCTTCTTGTCCCAGGCTCGCACAGCCCCACCGGCTCCTCGCTAGATGTAGGCAAGGTGACGAGAGCCCAGGACTGCAGTCCGCTGCCACTGGTGACACAGACTTGTGAGGGCATTATTTCATGGCAGATGGGCCAGCCCAGGGCCTGCCCTGCCTTGCCCCCAGATCCCACTGGGGTCCATTTGGGGGGTCCTGCTGCATTCTACTGATCCCCAAGGAAGTATAATAAGCGATCCCTGGCCAGAGTCTACTCACTGTCACAAGCACAATGAGCTTCTATGAGAAAGCACTGAGGGGGCGCAGAGGGCCCGCTGGTTCCAGGTGAACCAGAAGCTGTTCCTGATCAACCCACATCATCTGAGGCCTGCCTGCCCACCCTGCGACCCTCCCTCCCTTGCTGCTCCGCCCTTGCCAGCAGCACCCAGCCCAGTGGTTCTGGGAAGGGGCTCCCAGAATCCTTCCTGGGCTGTGCCATTTACTCAGGAGACTCCCAAACAGCCAGCCGCCAATGCAGGCAGGGGGCTGCAAGGGAGGGCCAGTGCCCAGACAGGGGTGTGGGGCTCCAACCAGCCCACTGCAGAGAAGCACTCTGGGGTTCCAACTTCCTTCTTCCTTCGGGGCCAGTCTCTGCCCGAGTCTGGTCACTCCCAGACAGAGCTGACCAGACCATTTGCCTTTTCAAGTTTCCCAGTCCTGCTAAGAGATGAGCTGCTTCCTTGGTTTCCTTTCGGAAACTCGTCCTTCCAACAAGCAGTGGGATCCCGGGGCCCAGGGCAGGCCAGTGCTGGCCTGCTGGGGCTGTTTTAAGTCTTGCTGGATGTTCTTGTGTTCCTCTGTCCCTCAGAGCCTTAACGCCCTTCCCCAGCCACATCCCCCTCCCCACTACTCCTGCCCCACCTGTCCGCCCCACCCTTTATGTCCCAGGTAGTTGCTCTGAAGAGTTTTAGCGAGTGGCCCCAGGGTGATAGCTCAGGGAACAAACAAAAAAGGAATTCCGTGAAAACATTTTTTTTTTTTTCTTTTACGAATTACTCCTGGGTCACTTCTGCCACTGGTAAAGCCAGAACTTCTCCAACAAGAACCTTGTAAAAGTCCAGTGAATAAGTCGAATCATTCTGTGGATGCCAAAGAATATTTTGACCACAATACAGCACAGCCTGGACCTGACAACTTGTCATTTGAACTTTTTTTTTTAAATGGAGTTCTTTAGCAACCAAGTATAGCAACATGTTCGCCACACTTACCCAAGGAGACAGAGCCCAGGCTCTTCGATGCTTTTCTGCTGCTGACCTGCCCCTTGGGGTTGGACTTCAGATCCTGGTCTGGACCCCCTGTGAGCTGTCCTAATTCTGAGGCTCACAGGGGGGAAGATCTGACAGTGAAATCAGCCTGGAAAAAGTCTCATGTGGTTCCCCACACACAAATACAAAAGGCGGATATAAGCGGGATGGGGAGCAGCTTGACCACCCACCCTGACTCCAAAATGATCAAGGTACGACAGTGGCGTTGTCATTGACACTCAGTTTCATGTGAATTTTAGCAAAACAGGAAACAAAGATAATGACTCAGTTTAGAGGATGGAGCAAATGTATCCAATTGGAGTAGACTCTGAGGGAGTGGGTGGCATGGGTTCTGGGTGTTGGGATAGCATGAGCCGCCCCATAGGGCTTAGTGTACGTGCCTGTCTTGGTAGCAGTGGCCAGTGCAGTATCAGCATCAGTGTCCCAACCCCGTCTGGGTTTACTGCCTTTGAACAAACCTTCCTCCCCAATGCTTTGAGTCACAACCTTGTCTATGTTGGATTGCTCCTCTGACCCCTCAGGAAGCAAAGGGACAAGTTTAAAGAACAACCAAATTCTGCTAGGGGTTGGGCGTTCCAGGCATGGCTCAGGTCAAACAGACTAAGCGCTTGCTCCCTTACCCCTCCACTCCATCAGGAACCAGGGCCTGGGCTCTCCTGGGGAGAGGGGCCGTGAAGAATCCGGAGAGAGTGCAGAGCGGAACTGGACTGGTTAGGCCAGTTAGGGCAGCCTCCCTGCATTCTTCACAGAGCCTCTGCTCTAGCTGGCTGGCCTCTGAATTCTGGCCTCTCTTGATTGGCTGTTGCTTTCCAGTGGCCCATCCCTGAGGCCTCCCTGCCCCACCCCGTCTGTGTCCTGTGCAGAACCTAGATGTAGCTGGCTGGCGGCACCTTTGTTCCCAGGCCAGGCCCTAGAGCTGTCCTCCCCAGCCAGCTGTTCACCTCCACGTTGTCCACCAGGCTGCAAGGAGGATAAGAATACCTGTCCCTGCCCTTGTCCCCTCCCCCATTAGCCACAGTCCCTTCACTCTTGTCCTGGCCTACTGTCCACAGTTCAGAGGGCTTGGCCATCCCTGAGGCCACAGTAGGCAGCAGGAGAAGGCAGAGGCCTTTTCTAGGCCAGAGGCAAAGGAAGATCTCTCACTTGACCACCTCTGCCCACACTCACTGGCCCTCCTCAAGGAGGGAGAAGCTGCTCTGTAACACATTCTGGCCGTCAGCCCCTACTCCCGTCCTGGCCTCCCACCAGGAGAAAAACGTCTTTACCGTATGATAAAGACCCACCACGTCCTTCCCCCTCATCATGGTGAGAAGGGATAATGTGCAAGGAAAGTATTTTTATGTATCATAAATGTATTTTGAAACAAATGAAAGGTAGAAGGTTTTATTTTATTAAATGAGCTCTGACTTTGTGAAAATGTGTGAGCATTTGTGATGTCAGGGCCACAGTGTCCTTGGAGAAGCCACCCAGGTCTCCAGACATGGGTGTTCGATGTGGGCATCTGAGTGTGTACCAGGGCACCACTCGTGTGTCCCTATGTGTCTGCCGTGTGTGTGCACACTGTGGAGCCTGCTGGGGCAGCTCTAGGATATCAGCTGCACACTTCTGATGGGCGTTGGCAGCAGCTGGACTTGGCATTTCCTTGCTCTCTGCCAGATGTAGCCAACCTCTGCCCATGCCCGCACACAGCTCTGCAGAATGATCTGGACCCCTGCAGCCAGGTCCTTGGGAAGGCCACTCTCCCATGCCCCTGACCCAGCTGGCCACATTGGCCAAAGAGCCAGGGCTGGAGACTGGAACTTTGGTTGTTCTTCGAGGCACTTCCTGCCACCTTCTCCCTCAAATGCACACAACACTTTGTGCTCCACATCAGTTATGGGGGGGTTGATATGAATGTCACAGGAGGAGTTGCCTTCTGTCTTTGTTTCAAAGAAAGTGATGTGCCATTTGTTAATATACAAGAGAAATATTGAAAATATATTGAAAAGAGCAATTTTAAATTATTTTTGGCTTATGTTGCAATATTTATTTTCTTGTATTAGAAAAGATTCCTTTGTAGAGAAAAAATGTATTTTTCATTAACGCAAAGACCTATTTCCCCTTTTTGTACATTGTCCATGTTCGCAACCCTTAACAAGCAATAGAATGTATGGCCGCCTTGGTGTGGCCGACGCCCGCTGTGCCCTGCATGATTCTCTGTTGCTGCTGCTGCTGCTGCAAAGCTCCCAGCCCCATCCTGTCCTGCTCACTCCATGGGGGCCTCCAGACCCCGGCCCCTGCCAGGGCCTGGGTCTTAAAGAGCCCTTTGCGCTCCTCGTGTGTTGGCAAACGCAGTTAATAAAGCAATGTTTTCTGTGCTGGCTGGTGTGAGGCTCCATTGCACTGGGGTAAGGGACTCTGGGGGTGAGTCGGGACTGCCTCTATGTACACACCCAGCAGTGGGCTCAGTGAGTTTCCCAAGGGGACCTGCTGCTACCTCCTAAGGAATGGTAATAGTGATGCTTATATTGAGCGCTCCATATGCTCCAGGTCCTATGCTTTAAGGGCGTTATTTCATTCGACGCTCGCTGTTTAATCCCCTGCAGTTTAGAGAGGATGAGAGAGATACGTAACGTCACACATCTGGTAACAGATAAAGCTCAGCATCAAAGCCAGGACTGTTGGACTTTCCACCCCCAGTGACAGAGGGATCTGCAGAAGATGCAGTGTGAGCGGCTCCCGGACAGGGGCACCTTCACTTACCTGCTTTGCCAGGGAGAGTGGGAAAGTTTAGGGGGAGCCAAGGGGATCTGTCTCTCAATAAAAATTTTTGCCCAGGTGTATGAGTCAGAATCGACTTGACAGCAACGGGTTACTGAGCACCTGCTCCATTCTTGGCCCTGGGAAGTGTGGGGACTGTAGCCGCCATCCCTGCCCTGGGGCAGCACACCATCCAGCAGGAACACAGATACAGACGGAGGCCTGGGCTGAGCTGGGCTGGGCTCAGGAAAGGCTTCTCTGAGGCAGGGACATTCCTTTAGCAAGTAGTCTCTTGAGTGTACCCCTTACTCTGTCAGTGTGCTGGGCTGTATACTGAGCATATCACCAGACCCCTGCTCTCCTAGAGCTTCCAATCAACTGAGATCTGAAGAATAAATAGGGGTTGCTAGCCAAAGGGCCACTGGATAGGAGAAAGAGACAGAGCTTTCCTGATAGAGGGCTCAGCATGTACAAAGATGGATCAAACTAAGTCCGGAAAGGGTATTGAACCACCTCTGAGAGCCCAAGGGGAAGCTGTGTGGAAAGGGGGTTGAATTGGGACTTAGGGACTCTAGTTTGTGTATCTACTGACTTAGTTGTCAGCAGCATGGAATTGCTCCATTTCTTCACTGGTATGACAGGGAGTAGGTTGCCAAGGGCCCTTCTGGCTCCAAGGTTCTGTATGTTCACAAGGCAGAAGTCTTGGAAATAAACCTCGGGTGGATTGTGTTTGTGCCCAGCTCTGAATGCCTATGGAGGGAGGCCTCCCTCAGTGACAGTCACATCCTTGCATGCGGCCCCAGGGAACACTGACTGACTAGGGGATATGGGAGTTCTCTCAGGGCACCAAGCCAGGGATCCAGCAGCTTAGCTGTGAGTGGGAAGGGCTCGGTGCCCTCAGCTGCAGAGTCAGCGTGAGGTGCTGGTGGGAGATTGGTCCTGAGGCTGAGGGAGCTTGTGGGTCAGCTGCCCTGGGTTTGGCACCCTGGTCTCTCCTCCCAGTGCCAGCCCGAAGCCAGGCCTACTGTGGAACCACTGGACCACAAGGTGTCTGAGAGAGTGCTGCAGGGGCCCCTCCAAGACCCACAGCTGATAAATTTGAGACAGGTGGCTGCGAGGCACCTTGTGGGCCTAAAATAGCACTATTCAATAGAAATAATGCCAGCCACACACGTAATTTAGAATTTTCTAGTAGATACATCTTAAAAAGTAAAGAGAAACAGGCAAGTTTAATTTTAATAATATATTTTAACCAACCCATTACATCAAAAATATCACTTCAACATGTAACCAATATAAAATAATTATTAATGAGATATTTTACATTCTTTCTTGTACTAAGTGTTTGAAGACCAGCAGGTACTTTACACTCACAGCACATCTTAATTAGGACTAGCCACATTTCAAGTGTGCAACAGCCACGTGTGGCAAGTGGCTAAAGTATTGGGCAGCGAGCCCTAGAGATCCTATGATTCCCCCTGGGTTGTCCTTGGTTGGCCCAGGCTTGTGTGGAGAGAGGGACAGACAGTGCTGGCCCTCCCTTCCCTGCCCACGTCCCTCTAGGATGCCCTCTGCACCCATTCAAGTCCATATGGCTGCTTTAGGGTAGGGTTCTCTTGTCTGACTGGTGTTCCTGGGCCTTCTCTCCCTGGCCATCGCCTCTGCTGTCCCTGCCCTCAGAGAGCCCTGAGGACAGGATGGGCCAGGAAATGCTGGTTGCAGCTCCCCCATGCAGGCTGGTTCACTCCCAGCCAGGACTGACAGCCGGTGACATAGTGATCTGCAGAAGATGCAGTGTGGGCATCTCCTGGACAGGGACACCTTCACTCATCCACCTTCATTCATGCATTCATTCAGCCCCCGTGAAGCCCCTGCTGCTGGCCAGGAGGACGCCGTCATGACCACGGTCCCCTCATGGCCAACCAGGCCAGTCAGGAGACAAACAGATCATCCCAAATTACATAGAGACTGGGCTGCAAACAAGGGCATGGGGCAGTGAGGGAGAATAGGGAACTGGGGGCTGAGGGAGGTCTCTGCTGTCTCTGAACTTCCCTGTCTCTCAAAACTCATGTGAAGCAGAGTCTGGGGCGCCACCTGCTGCCCATCCAGGCCAGGCCCAGATGCCTCCAGCTCCAGCTGCCAAGGTGCACAGGGCCAGGGCCACCCCGTGTCCCCAAGGCTCAGAACTCCAGCCTCCCTCTTCCCTGTACTCCTTAGGCTCCTACACGCCAGTGCCTCCCTCTCCTTAGCCAGCTGGGGCAGAAAAGGTCCTCTGTCTCAGCCTTCAGGACAGGGAGGCAATTAAGGGGCAAGTTGCCTCCTGGAAGAAAAAGGTGTTGGCTGAGTCCTGCTGGGTGCCCAGCCCTGGGTGGGGTGGGGAGGCCAAGCAGACCCAGGCCCTGCCTTCTTGTTACTGCTGAAGAAAGGAAGTCAATCCTGGGTTACAGAGGGTGCAGCACTTGGTGTTCTCAGAGCTGGCCTTAGGCCCTCTTGCTGCAGCCTCTGCTAGAGGAGGAAGCAATGGCTCTGATTTTCCTGGAGATGAAGGTTTCATGAATTATAGAGGGTCCTTCGACCCATGCTGGGAAAGGCAGGTTCCTTGAAGTGGTCTGATAGTTACCCACTCCCTTCTCAGAAGACCCCCCGTTTCAGCCCACCCTGGCCAGGCTTTCGAGAGCATCCCAAGGGCCAACTGCTTCACGGTGAGAAGGCCAACTCCTTAGCTGCCCCATGTGTGGCTGCCCTGGACACCCACTGTGCCTTCCCCTGATGAGGGAGACAGCCAGGGGGTGTGAGCCTTCATGATGACTATGTGGGGGTTGCCTGATAAAAGAAGGGTCATAAAATGTGAACGCTAGGGTAACCTTTTGGGGTTCAGGCCAGTCTCCCTGCAAAGTATCAAAGGGAGGGAGGAAAGGATGGGGGTAATGTCAAGGGACAAGCTTAATGTAGCAGAATGGTGCACACCACTCAGTGCTCCATGCAGTCCTGGAGCCCAGAAGCATCTACACCAGCCCATTTTGGGGGAACATGGAAAGGGACATAGATGTCCTGGCTGCTGGCTGGTGAGGGAGACCTTCGGCGGGTGGGAAGTAGGGTTGCCAAATTTAGCAAATAAAAATATAGGATAGTTAGATTCAAATTTTAAATAAGTAACAAAGAACTTTTTAGTATAAATATGTCTTAAATATCACATCGTATCCTCCGTCGCCACTGTGTCCCAGGCAGGGGGCTGATGCTGGTGAGCAGTTGACTGTTGTTGATAAACTGGAGCAAATCCAAGACTATGCTGACAAGCCCACCATGGTCACCTGCAGTGTGAGAGCAATTGGAAAGGGGGCTGCAGCCAGGGCTCAGGACACAGAACCCAGCAGGCACCTGGTTTACCTGTGCTACAGCCTCTGTTGCATCTCATATCCCAACCCAGGGCTGAACAAAAATTCCACATCCTTCAAGGTACTCTGCTCCCAGGAGGTCTTTGAGGCCCACAAGCCCATTTACTCCCAGACTCAACATCAGAAGAATTTGGGTTGGGTCTCTGTCTTTGCTGGGATACCCATGGTTCCTTGAGTTCCCCCAACTCAAACTCAACCCCAAGCCTTTAAAAAAAAAATTATTAAACTTCTTCCCCCCAAGCACAATGCTACAGGGAAATATGGCTGACCCAAAAGTGAGGAGACCAGGGTTCTAGTCCTCTCTCTACCACTAACTTGGTGTACTCCGGTTTCCCCATCTGTACAATGGGAGAAGAGGTTAGAAGATAGCAGGTGATCTCTAAAGCCCAGCTCCTGGAAGGAGGATCTGTGATCAGAGGACGTGGTCAGTGAGGGCCATGTGAGAGCTTACCACAGCCCTTTAACTTGAAGCCAGCCAGGTGAGGTGGAGCTGGCTGGCAGATGCGCTTAGGTGATCCTCCAGATTGGATTTGACAGAGGGAGAGAAGGAAGAAGCTTTATCCACTCAACTTGAGACCTTCGCACAAGGAGAACGCCATTATGGCTGCTGAGTCATTTGTCACCAGGAGAGGGGGCCAGTAGGAGCATAGGATTAGCCACAGGAGTGATCATGGAATGATGCCAGTCCTGGCTGGGGAGGTGACAGGGTTAAGAATGGAGCAGAGCCTTTAGGCATCTGTCCTCCAGGTTCGGGAATGGGGCCCAGGTCTTTCTGGCAGGGCCAGCGCCTCTGTGGTCTGTGCAACAGCCATCCTGGGATGAGCTTGCCCCAGGTCTAGCTAGGGGTGTAAGTTCAGTGGGTGATCCCTATCCCCCTCATTCTTCTGTCTACCCTCAGCTTACATTAAGCCACATATGGCCATTCAGATCTAGAGAACCCATCCATGGATGCACCATTAGTGGGGAAATGGCTAGAAATGGAATTTTGTGGTCCTTGGGGTAATGGAAAATTAGGATCAGAATGTTTATTAATTAATAATTAATAAACATTCTGATCCTTTCTGGGCCTCAGTTTCCTCATCTGTTAAATGGGGGTGAGTTTCTACTGTGCCCACCAGGTAGGGTGGTTGAGAGGCTCAAAGTGGGCAATAGGTCTGAGAGGGACAGAGCAAGCAGCCACCGAAGGTGTTGGAAGAGTGTGGGACTAGATGGTTTTAGGAAGAGTGCTCTGACCCTGGCGGACTGACCAGAGGCAAGGAGGCCAGAGAGTTTTTTTTTTTTTTTTTTTACTAAAGATCACTCCCTGGAATTTGAGCTGGTAAGCCCCATTTGTTTACAAGTTCTCATGGGCCTCCCTAAGCCCAACCAGGACAACTGTGGTTTGGGGTCCAGGCAGGGACTGGCGGTTCTTGGATAAGGGCTAGTTGTAAACAGCTGGTGGTCATCAAGGAAGTGGTTCAAGTGATGTGTGTGACAGAATCAGCTACTTGGGCCTAACATTCACCCAGCTCACAGCATTCTGGGCTACTCAGGCCCCTCCACACGCCAGTAATGGGAGGCTCAGCCCTGTGACTGGCCTGCACACCTGAAACCTTGTAACCTAAGAAGCTGGAGGTAGCCGAATAGGAGGACATCCTTTCTGCCTCCGTCATCTCCTCTTGCACAGAAGGAACATTCCATTGCCAGGGATTGGATGTTGCGATCAACATGAGACTTAGAAGAGCAGCCAAGAGTTTGCAGGAGAAGCCAAGGGAGAAAAGTGACTCAGCATAATAAACCATCACCTGTGGGTATTCTGAACTGACATTTTGAAACTCTCAGAGATGCCCTGGTTCCCATGCTTGGCATACAAAACCTTGCTCCCCACGTGTATGTCAGACATACCTGTTGGCTTACTGGAGTGAGGTCCTAGGAGGGCGGGAGGTCTGTGGGTGGGCATGATCTCTGCCACATCCAGCATAGGAGTCACAAACGGGCTAATATCAAAGGGGAGCAGGATGCCCCTGTGTGGGCTTCAGGAATCAGAAGAGATGCTCAAACAGAAGGTAAATCTTAGAGACCCCTCCCCCTTCCAGGAGCACTTCCTTCAGTTAAGAAAAGAGATGGGCCTGGCACCGACCTGCACCACCAATCCTGGTTCCTGCTCAGCCCTCCTTTGCAGATCTTCATCTAGATTATAAGATCTGAGATTGGAAAGGCGTGGGAGTTCATCTAGTCCAACAACCACCCAGCATAGGCACCTGCTCTCAAAAGAGCCTCTGCTGCAGTTCTAGTGGCAGAAAGTCAAAGCAACTCCTGCTCCACTGTTAAGATACCTATGACAAAAAGATCTTCCTTAAATTCAACTGTACAATAATTATCTCCTTGAAACTTCTATCCAAAGGTCCTCGTGAGTCCTGGAGCCATGAAGATCAAGTCCAACCCAGCTTTCACTGGGTAACTCTGGAGCTCTTTGATGACAGCTGAAACACCCTACCCACCTTACTTTTCAAGTTCAGTTCTTTCCTAGAGGGTTAAAATGGTGGGTCTTCTCCTCCTCTGCCCTCATTACTCTTCTACTACTTGAGATAGAACCACCATACCCCTGCACTGTTCAGGCAAAGCCAGTCCCTGGTCAGTGGCTTGTGGGGAAAGAAGCCAGAGAGAGGACAGACACTGTAATATTCTCTCAGCTTCCCCCGCCAACCACCCCAGCTGTATCTTCAGTGAACTCCCACTCCCCAGCCCTAGGGCTTGGTCAGCTGTTTTGTGGGTTGGCAGTATCTGCTGTTTCAACAGTTTCAGCTTGTGTTTTTGTTTTACTTCAAACCAGAATCTTCCCATTGTCTGTGCCACACAATCTTGGGCACTTGTTCAACAGTCAGTCTGGCATTTTGAGGAGGACACATGTCTACCTGGACAGCCCCAACTTCAAATGGTCTGTCCTGTTCTGATGGCCCCATGAGCAGACTGTTTTGGTGAATCACTGGCTCCAAACTCGACTTAGAAAACATGGTCATTTGTCATAAAATGTTGGTGCTGGCATCGATGTTAGAAATAATCCAATTATCATTATAGGTGAAAAAGGTTGAAAGATGGGAATGGACCTGCTCTGGTCTCATGCTCCCTCTTTAGTTCAAGCATCATACTCTCAAGTCTTGCCTCTCTACTCTTGCTTCCTTCTAAGATGTTCTCCACACTGTACCCTTTCAGGTATCCTGAACTCTAACAGCTCTAAAATCACAATGTGCCCTTTCTGACCTCCCTGTTTTTGTCTTTGCTGGTCTATCTGCCTGGAATATCCTCTCACCAGTTACTACTCCTTCAAGATTCAGCTCTGGTGCCCCTTTCTGGAATCCTCCTCTATAACCTCAGTGTTTGAGGCCTTCTCCTTTTGTCTTCCATGCCTTGGGCAGATCCCTACCTGTTCCTGTCTGTGTGACTCCAGCCCAGGAGAGTTGACTGACTGACTGACAGACTGACGGAAAGGCAGACAGAAAGTCATACCAAGTGCCGAATCTTGAATCCAACACTTCAGCCCAGGTCTTGGTAATAACTAATGGTTTCCCATATGTAAGGCTTTTTGTGTGAGAGGGAACCTGGTAAGAACCTGCTCCCTGTTTTGCCCAGTCCAGGACTGGCACATGGAGTGCGATACAATAAGACTGCCTAGTGCCCATGCAATCAAGAGAAGGGTCAAAGCACTGCTTCTCCAAGGATGGCACATTGAGTCTTCCAAGAATCCAAGAGGGGTTCCACTACTACCCAACTCCCAGAGGACGCAAAGGGTCTGATAATTCTGAGCCTGTCCCCAAACAGAGGCTGGAGTGGAGAAAAACTCAGAAGACAGACTATTTTCTAAGTAGCTTCGTGCCCCCATCATCTGCTGCCAGGCAGTCAGAAAAGAAAGTAGCACTGCATGGTTTTCCTTAGGAGCTGTCAGAGCTGTGTCCTGTGTAGTGGATGGAACCAACAAGTTCCCCTCTACCTCTATGGGCCTGGGAGCAGGGCTAGAGCTCTCCTGCCCTACCCCTTACCCAAAGAGGGGTCTTCAGCCTCTTGGTTCTCAAAACTCCATCCTGTACCACTACCTCCCTATAGTAGAGGAACACCAACTGGCTTTTCTCCAGCTTGTGGTCAATCTGGTTTGGCTTCCTAACCAGGAGGTAAGTCTAGAGAGGCTCCAACCCAAACCCACGGGCTAGGAGAAAATCCTAAACATTGTACTATTACTTAGAAACGTTTACGGTCTCTCTGGTGTATTGCTAATCCCAGATGAAATGGGACCACAATTCCACTGTTGCATTTCACATAAATTCCTTTTAGCTCAAGAAAGCAGTGAACAAAAATCTCCATTTTGAGCCCCAAGTGCTTCTCTCCCCGTTCACCTCCAATTATTTTTTTTTTCCCTTCTTCATTTTTGACAGGCAGGTAACATGCCATATGCAAAGGTTTTTGATGGAGAAATCTGCCAATCATTAACCCAAGCCCTTTCAATGCGATCAAAGAAAAAAACTCTTCAATCTCTTTTTGCAACATTATCAACTTGTTTGTAGTGGCATATTGCCATCACTGAAGTCATAAGGACTTTAATAAACATCTTAAATTGTTCTCTATAATGCCCCTATAAAAGTTCACGTTCCATGGCAAGATCTGCTTCATTTGTTTACTAAATAATAGCCAGGAAATTATTGAGCCTGGGTGTCTAATTTTAAATAAATAAGAGAAGCTGGAGTTAAGAGGCCTTGTAAATGTAGGCCCCGACCTTTGTCAATTAACTGAACCCTCAGTTGAACACTGCATAAGAGACACTGCAGAAATAAGCCGTTTTAGGACCTTTGTTTTAATTATAAGTTTTCTTTTCTGTGTGTGTGCACGTGTGCGTGCGCTTTATGTGAAAGTTCACAGCTCGTTAATTTTTCATTCAAATTTATATACATATTGTTGTTGTAACATTAATTGCAATCCACACAAAGTGACAGCACACTCCCCCTTTCCATCCCAGGTTCCTGTGTCCATTTGACCAGCTCCTGTCCCCTCCTGCCTTAAAATTATCAGGTTTCTGAGCTGTGGCTATCACCTTTCAATTAGGATAGTGTCCACCTAGGAACTTTCCCTATTCCCCAGGAAGGTGCTGTGATGCTTGTATTACTTTACCTTTGGTAAAAATATCAGATATCCTAGTAACTAATTTTGAGAAAATGGGCTAAACTGGATTTTATATTTTCAGCATTGGTCCCTTCAGTGAAGTCACTCCTACTTGTTAATTTCAATTCAACAAGTAACTTGAGGGCCCATAGAGAAATCTCTACTTTGATGGAATGACGCGCACCCAATTGTAATAGAAGTTGTGACTACTTACATTAAAAGAGCTACTAGAATAAAGTTTGTTGTCACTGCTACACAGTCAGTGGGAAGGTAAAAGGGATGGGCGTAGAAAGGTTTTATATTTGGACTTAAGTCTCAAAACTAGTTTTTATAATCCTTACTGAAATTTTTATGCTTCAATGATTGGTCAAGGATCACTTAATATTATTAGTATTTAGTATTATTATACCAATGTTTTCTCTAAACGAAAAACCACAGACTCTAGCATCAGAAAAACCTGGGAAGCTTGTTAAAGATTCAGATTCCTGGGCCCCCAGATCCACTGAATCAGAATCTCTAGTGGGAACTTTTTTCCTTTTCTTTTTTAAGCTTCCCAGGAGTTAGAAAAATCTTGATGTAGATAAAGCCAACTGGTTGCCTTATTTTTTTACATTTCAATGGAATCAGCATTGTATAAATCCTACTTCAGTTTGCCCATAAGTTATTTTCTGTCTTACAAGGTAAATTAAGCCTTGGTACTCAAGCAAAGGTTCCTTGGGATCCTTTTACAGAAGGAAAGTTCTACCATCTTCATAATCTCAAATTCCAAGAAATTTCTAATGAGTAAAATGAAAATTATAATTAGATGATAAAAATGGAACTTGACACTGCAGTTCTTCAAAGACCAGGTTAGCATTTTATTTTTATATTACTGACAGTCGAATTCATAGGGGGTGAAAGGTAATAGAACATAATCAAAATAACATACAAACACAATTCAAGAACATTTAACAATCTATCATAATTGTTCTTTGTAAAATACATAAAAGTAAACAGAAACATCTTTATATAAATTATGCTTAATAATCTGTACACACTGTAAACCAATTGTTAAAATTCACACTAAGAAGCTAGTGCAAGCAGTGGTGTTCAAAAGTGCAAACAAGGTTAGTGATGAAGAACTTATCACTGACTTACCAGGCCAACATACTCTGCATTCAGCCAAATACTGAAGGCCTCACCACAGAAACATTTTTATCACTTTAAAGTAACCTGACTACATTCATCCTGAGTGCTCTTGCCTCAAATATGGCAACGGATTATGAGTTCAGGTTAGGAGCAGCACCAGGGAATACAGAACCCATGTGAAGTTGGCCATGCTAATGTGCATCTTCATGCTTGATAAAGAAAACAATTCAGAAGGAAACCTGTATGTCAAAAGGTACAGAATTGTCAACCACCTTTACCTTAAAATATTTAAAACTAAATCTAATTTCCCACTCCAAATGCAACCTGGAGAATCTATCCACTCCAGTGCAGTTTTTCCAAAAATAATTCTGCGTGAAATCAATCAAAAGCCTTTCTCATTTCTGTCCTAAAAACCATTTGGGGAGGGGGAAACTCCTGAAACAATAGAGTTTAGTTTGGATAACTTTGATTATCTTGGATTCTACTTAAAAGTGTGGTCAGAGCCCTGGACAATCAACCAGTAGCATTAAACAGCTACTCAGTATTCTAAATTGAGGACAAAAATTAGGTGGTTCAGAACTGCACCTTCAATAAACTAGATTCCCTTCATACTCGGGGATCTCTTTATCAGCTGGGGGCCATGAAGGAGGATGGTTGTAGGGTTCAAGAGTGGAAACCTAGTTTGAACAAAATCCCAATCACTTTACACAGAAGCACAATCACATATTCTAAGAGCTTGTTCTTCTGTTGTTGTTAAAAAGCACTAACATTTCAAAAGGAAGGATAATAATGGAAATAACCAGAAATATCAACATGTATCTTTCAGCATCTAGTCCTTAATTGAAGAAATACCATTTTCTGAACTCTCAAATTTATAGCAAAAGCTTTGGAGTTTATATTAATAGGCTACTTTTAATTCTCTGTCAATTTTGCTTAAGGAATTTATATTTGCTAATCTTTATTTTTTTAATGCATTCTTGGAGATTTTTTGAAGCTTCATCAACTTTTTTTTAGTTGAGTTCATTTCTTGAGGTCCTATTTGAGACAATGTAAAAAAAGAGAATAAAAAGATGAATCACATATGGTCACATTGGTGCCAATTCCGTCCCTTCCTCTCTCCAACATAACAGAATGGCAGCATATCTAGGGAAAGAGCAAACATCAGCTGATGACCTGCTCCGGCCAGGCCTTGTGCTAGGCCCTGAGGCTGCCAAGTGCATTAAGAAGGTTCACGTCCTTAGGAGCTAGTCGGTGACTGCCTTTTTTGTTTCTTTATAAAGAACACAAGCCCTCATGATCGAAATGGTCATCATTCGGTACAGGAATGAAACTCTGAAACATGCTAAAACTTGATCTATTTGAGAAAATGTTTTGGGAAAGCAAACCACACAGAAATACAGGGTATCCAGGAAAGAGAAACAGAGAGCAAAGGAAGAGGGGAAACTCAGCCATTTCCTTGGCATCAAACTCTAAGGTGGTGGTTGTTGCGTGCCCTTGAGTTGATTCAGACTCACAGCGACCCTATAGGACAGGGTAGAACTGTCCCATAGGATTTCCAAGGAGTGGCTGGTGGATTCCAACTGCAGCCAGGGCTCCAACTCTAAGGTACTACATATATAATCTGGTTTAGCACACTTTCATCTTTGGTGGCCGTTGTAGTCCCACGTATTCACAACAGGACTGTAAGACTTAGGAAAAGAAAATACAGGGTACTCATATAAATTAAATTTCAGATACATTTATTCATTCTTTATCTGAAATTCAAATCTAACTAAGCATCCTGTATTTTATCTGGCAACTCTAATTAGGAATTATCTCTGTATTTATAGATGCAATGTATCATCAGCTTTTTACATATGTTTAAAATGATCCAAATAATACATTCTAAATAAACTGAACACAAGGTATTTTGAGAGGCTTTCCTCTTATATAAGCTACTCTCAGTGTATCTGGTCAAATTTTATTTGGCAATACATCCTTGCAAACTTAAGTTATGTCATCACCGTGTCACAAACAACACTGAAATGTCACATGAAGTCATATTCCAAATACAGAGTTTCAGAAAATATAAACCTTTCCTCTGAAACTCTCAAATCATGTCAACTAGAAGTATACTGATTTTATTTTAGAACTTGTGAAAATGCTGGGCTTTGAATGTGGGAGATCAAATAATTTTGAGGCAGGAAAGAAACACTATTATCACAGCTATCACCCTATTGTAATGATTTACAAGTAGTTTACAGGCTGGACAGGACTAGAGAAGTGTGAGCCAGTCGAAAAGAAAAGAAACAATGTTCTGTCTTTATGTCATAAACCACAGTAAGTTTGTATATGCAGGCAGGCACATAAAACTAAAATTTAGACGTATGAAGGCAATATCTGAATTTGTACTTCTTTGGCACTCATACAAAGATACTGGTTCAACTAAACCAATGGTGAATTTTTTTTTCATATTCTTTAGGAAATGTATACCTCCAAATTAAAAAACTTCTAAAAATTCACTGAGATAAAGAGAAATTGGAACCTATCAATTTAACCAGTTATGATCCAAAAGTGTAATTAACAGTAGTCACTGATACAGATGTGAAATAATCTCTAAAAATCTAAAAGTGGGCTGAGACTTCATGCTTATAGAGTTTTGGACTTAAGATTTTAAAAACAGCAACAAAAATCTTTTGAACACTGCCCAATTTATATGGAATCCAATCTTAACTTGCATACAACTGTGTTAACATGAAATTTATCTATATCCCAACACTAGCATTTACCTACAAGATACTCCACAGGTGCACACACCGGCACATACAGAGTACGTATGTGTTTTCCCATGTGTTTCTACTGTTCCTTACTGCTCTCTCTGAAAGGGAACAGGGACCCAGTGCATGTGCTCTGGAGGAATTCTCAGCACTAGATGGTAAGCCCAGTGGCTAAGGAGCTCTGTAGACCCATCCCCCTAAAACTGAGAGGAAAGTTGGTTGCTGCTAAGTGCAGTTTCATTTCTAGAGGCTCACGCCATAGGGCTCACTTATCATTGGGAAAATACCCCCAGTGTAGCTGTGGTCCACAAAGTGACTATTTGCTTCTTTGGCCCCAGCGTCAGACTAGAATGAGGGTTCTGGAGCAAGATATTTTTTTACCAGGAAACTTTTTCCTCATTATAGGAAATACTTGAACAAAGGTATTTCCCTGAAGTTACTGATGACAGATATTATCAATAAGAGGCAGTTACTATTTTACTAAGGCTTAGTTCTATTTAGTCTTTGGGGGTGAGTAATTTAAGCTTAACCAACAGGCTGACGTGTCATTTTCCTACTTTCTACTTAGTGTTACTTATGTTTCTAGGCAGGTAGGAAGCTCTTTTATTTTCATTTAGGAAGAAACTCAGAGTGAAAAAGAACAGCCAACTTACTAAAGCCAAATTTCATGTTAAGAAATGACCCTGCCAGTTTAACTTCTCCAGTGAAATAACCAGTAATTCCCTCCACTCTTATTCCTCAATCCTTACCTGCCTCATGGGTTACACTATCAACAACAGAAAAGACTGTAACTCTGACTTGGAGGATGGCTACAGAAAATACCAATTCTGATATTAAAATTATTCTTGATGAACTGGAGCAATTTATTCTCAATGGAGTTGGTTAAATATACTATAAAATACTTGGTTTATAATCAAGAGAGAAATCTTAAGCTTGAGTCTTTAAAAATACATATTTGGCATTTACCTTTCATCTTATCTTACTAATTATGGGAATCTCAGACATATGGAAAAAAGAATTCAATGAAGAGACCACATTTTTATGAAATCATAACACTTTAGAAAAACGAACTAAAATTTTATTCCTAAATCTATCAGTGAGACAAGCATTATACCTAAAACAAAATTATACCTTTACAAAGTAACAACTAGCTGAGAGTAACTAAAAAAAAAAAAAATTCATTTTCTTGCTACCAAGAAATAAAATACACTAAAGAAAGCAAAAGAGCTATAAGATCAGAGCAAAATCCCCACGCGTCTCAGTGATGACTGAAGCAGAGCAGGTTGTTTCTTTTTCCGAGGATATGCAGTCCTTCACAAAGAACCTGTGCACAAGGCTCTACTTGTTGCTTGCCCTGGGGAATACCATTAAATGTAGAGACTGGGGAGTACCTCTAAATGTGGAGAGACAGTATGGATAACTACTTTTGGTGACAACGCATAGACTGTCAAACCTGGTACCAATAAAATTGAAGCATTTCCAAATTAGACCACTGAGATGAAGGTATAAAACCAGAAAACCAAACCCATTGCTGTCGAGTCGATTCCAACTCACAGCAACCCTACAGGACAGAGCAGAACTGCCCCATAGGGTTTCCAAGGAGCGGCTGGTGGATCTGAACTGCTGACCTTTTGGTTAGCAGCCGAATGTGTAACCACTACACCAATAGGGCTCTGAGATGAAGCTACAGGGCCTCCCAAACCAAGAAGCAACCTTGTGTTGTACTAGTAGAAGTGCCATTTTTTTTTTTTTTTTCCAGAAGGCCGATCTCAAAGGGATTAAGACATGGACCCCATCAGCACTGGTAATGGTAGCCTTACTGATAAAAACACACATGATTCAGAGATAAACGTGGTAGCAGGTGCAACCAGACACCACTGTGCTCCTGGTAAATGCAAAAGCCTCTAAAGGCTTAAACATTATTCTAAATTTTCTGAAGCAATCTTCTTTCCCAACAACCCTCTGATATGTATAATATTAAATATTCAAATTTTCAGAGGCTACTAGCTAGATAAAACACATTAAAATGAAACATTTGCCAAACATTATAGTTTGTTTTATTGCATGACGTTGGCATAAGACAAAATATTATTGAAAACTGTAGGCATCATGCAATCATCGATAAGCTAATTATTTAACTGTACTCTTAAGACAGGTAGACATATAATCTAAAATTTTAGAACTAGTTCCAAAAAAGTACATAAAAAATTTAACATGATGAGCTTTTAAATGTGGGTTATAGTTGTAGTTTTACGTAGTTAAAAAGTGCTTCAAATGTACTGCTGGAAAGTTGCTCTTTATAAATAGTGCTGGGGGGTAATGTTCGATTACAAATTGTAATAACTAATTATTTTTATGGAATTAGAAAGCTAACATTGTGATATTCAAACTTACTTGAATCAGTTTTCAATTTTCACTCAAATTAAGTGGATAAAACATTAATAGTCTAAAAAACACCTGCTTTATAGCCAACAAAAGTCTATTGAATTCAAGTTATGTATGCTGAGTGATCAAATCTCTGAGTAGGCCTGAACGGTGAGACCTGGAAGCCACATGGGTTGGTGCTAATTGATGTATTGTGCCATCCAGCGGAAGCCTTCTCCATAGCCTTGTCTTTTGAGCACACTGCACATGAAGACTTCTAAGGGTCGGGCGTTTAGTTCTTTCAGAGATATATTGCCCTAGAAGAGAAGACAGACATTATGTTGGGAGACCCCTTTATAAAATAAAAGATCCACTCCCCAGTAGAACTGCATGTTATACACCTTAGAACAAAGGGCGACTGTATAAAGCCATGGTTGCTAAGCGTCCAAATCCGCTAAATACACACAGAACCTCTTCTGTAAGTCCACCTTAGGACAGGATGGCCACTCAGTGAAAAAGACATGAGCTTGTGAGCACACGGGGATAAAAAATAATCTGACTTACACTGAAAGTTTTGATCAAAGATTCTATAGCAGAATCCTGATCAAAAAGGGGAAAATGTAGAAAATAATTTCAAATTATCACGGAATACAACCTTTCTGGCGTCACTGAGGCTTGATGAACCCCTGCAACTACTGCCCTGAGATAATCTTTAAAACTTAAACCAAAAATATCACCTGAAGTCTTCTTTAAACCAAGCAACACAAAAAACAAAAAAAACCAACTCACTGCTGTTGAGTCAATTCCAACTCATAGTGACCCTTGTAGGACAGAGCAGAACTGACCCACAGCATTTCCAAGGGGCGGCTGGTAGATTTAAACTGCCAACCTTTTGTTTAGCAGCCAGGCTCTTAACCTCTGTGCCACCAGGGCTCCTGAACTATCTCCAGAGATCTTAAAACCAAGCAATATAATTAGTAAAAAAAGTCGGCCTTGAGCACTGTGCTCTTTTAAGAACTACATACATGGGATCAAAATAACAACAGCAACTCAAAAAGTAAGAGTATAGGAAACCCTGGTGGCATACTGGTTAAGTGCTACAGCTACTAACCAAAAGGTCAGCAGTTTGAGTCCACCAAGAGCTCGTTGAAAACTCTATGGGGGCAGTTCTACTCCGTCCTATAGGGTCACTATGTGTCGGAACTGACTCAGTGGCAAGAGTTTGGTTTTGGTTTTTGTAAACATAAACTAAGGAAATGTTGCTTGTAAACTCTGGGGTTTTTCCATTGATTATCTGGGATTTTTCAACATGAAAGAGCTTTTTTTCCCCCTTAACAAATTCTAGTAAAAATGAACACAAAATAGTGCCTGGGGTCTTAAAAGCTTGCAAGCAGCCATCCAAGCCGCAACAATTGGTCTCTATTCACCTGGAGCAACACAAGAAGTATCAAGAATAAAAGGGGGATATGGAATGTGTGGCTAATTGCCTCCATGAACAACTGCCTCTTTTGCCATGAGCCCAGGAAGACCCAGATGGTACCCAGCTACCAATACTGAACATTCTGATCAACGATTCTATAGAAGAATCCTGATTAAAAGGGGGAAAATGTAGAACAGAATTCCACATTCTCATAGACTCTAGACTTCATGGAGCAATGAAGGTTGGATAAACCCCTGAAACTACTGCCCTGAGATAATCTTTAAATCTTAAGCCAAAATTATCCCCTGAATCTTCTTAAAACTGATCAATAGTTTAGCTTAACTAGTAAAAAAATGCCTGCCTTGAGCATTAGGCTTTTTTAAGAATTATCTAGAAGGGATTAAATTGACAACCACAACTTAAAAGATTAGGCAAGAAATTTAGGGGGCAGTGAATTTTACGTTAATAAAGGGAGGAACAACTCAGAAAAGGAGTGTGAGAATGGTTGTACAACTTGAAGAAAGTAATCAGTGTTACTAAATGGTACATGTAGAAACTGTTGAATTGGTTTATGTGTTGCTGTGTATATTCTCAACAACAACAAAATAAATTAAAATTAAAAAAAATTATTTTAATGTACTTCATATCTTTTCAGACTCAGGTATTATAAAACAAGTAAAATAAAATTTTCCAAGTTAAAAAAAAAAAAAGTCTTAGTTTATTACAAAATGTATAGTTCAAAAACTCCAAAATACTCTTATGCCTATGTTTATGTCTATTTATCCCTAGTGCAATCAGGACCTAAACACTGAACTATAGTGTTTACACAACTCTTGGTAGGTTTAAACTCAAGTATATTATTTGGTGGCTAATTCTGAAAATGCATGATAAATAAAACTTCAAAAGCTTTAATTTAGTTCCCCACAAACACTAGTCTTAGGTAAAACAGACTTCATACAGTGGTAGAAAGTAAAGAAATGACATTAAAAAAAGACCAAATGGTATAAAGGAATTTTTTGTTTTTTTATTGTGCTTTAAGTAAAAGTTCACAGCTTAAGGTAGTTTCTCATACAAAAACTTATATACATACTGTTATATGACCCTAGTTGCACTCTCTGTAATGTGACAGCACACTCCTCCTTCCCACCCCAGATTTCCCCTGTCCATTCAACTAGCTCCTGTCCCTTTCTGCCTTCTCGTCTCGCCTCCGGACAGGAGCTGCCCGTTTTAGTCTCATGTATTTACTTGAACTAAGAAGCACACTCTTCATGAGTATCATTTTATGTCTTATAGTAAATGACAACTTTTGTTTAATAAAAAAATAAATGATAATGGGCTTGTGCTGTTGGGACAATAGTGATTTAAGAAGACATTTGTACCATAAAGTGAAAAACTTACACTTACCAAAAAAATTTTTTTTCTTACTGTCATATATTCAATTATGTGTGTATCGATTTGGCTTGGCCATGATTGCCAGTATTGTGTGATTTTCCCGTATGTTATAAATTCTGCTTCTATGATGTAAATGAGGGCGGATGGGCCACAGTTGTGTTTGTGAGGCAGAACTCAACCGACAAGATTGGATTGTGTCTTGAGGCAATCTCTTGAGATATAAAAGATAGAAGCAAGCAGAGAGACAGGGGGACTCACACCACCAAGGAAGCAGTGCCCAGGGCAGAGCACGTCCTTCTGGACTCAGGGTCCCTGCACAGAGAAACTCCTAGCCTGGGGGAAGATCGATGAGAAGGCTGAAAGAGAGAGAACGCTTTCCCCTGGAGCTGACGCCCTTAATTTGGACTTTTAGCCTACTTTACTATGAGGAAATAAACTTCTCTTTGTCAAAGCCATCCACTTGTGGTATTTCTGTTATAGCAGCACTAGATAATTAAGACACTTGCCTTTCCTGTTGTCTGACCATATAAACCAAACATCTCTCGTAACCTCTCTTCACTGATAGCTTCAGGTCTGTCAATCTTATTCCCAAGAATCAGGATAGGCACATTGGCAGTAGTTTCATCTGTCATTAGTGACTGAAAAACAAAACAAAAAATAAGAAATTGATATGAAATCATCTAAAGGGCTTATCTTGACAAGACACCAAAATAGTCAAGGACTCACTCTCTACCATATCATGTCAGCTTTGCCAATTTTGTTTGGCAAACTCTCCCTACATTTTAAAGCGAGGAAAATGAAACCGTAAATTCACTTCTTTTGTCTTCCTAGGGCTGTTTCTGTAAATGCTCATTCTGCTCACTCTGTAAATACAGTGGCTGGAGCCAATACCTTGGAAGTAGGCAGACCAGGTTTAATTTCTGGCTTTGCTGCTTCTTTGTTGTGTGACCTTGGAGAAGTTAGCCTCACTGAACCGCAGAGAGAAGTGGGAATAGTAGCACCTACCTCATGGAGTTGATCTGAGAATTAAATGAGGTAATATATGCATAGTGCCTGGCACAAAGTAGGAACTCAGGAATTCCTCGACCTCGTTCCAGGACCATAGAACCTACCTGACCTTTTAACATAAACAAATATTTGTTTGCCTGCTCTTGGCAGGAACATGGTGAGGTCAACCTGCAGTCAAATCTGTGGCCCCAGCACTAGTGCTGACCTTGCGTGCTATTCTGGAGGCCCTTTAGGAAGCATCTGGCCAAGACAAGAGGAGGTGAGGTGAATATACATGCCACTGCTTACTCCTAGGAGTGGTGACAAAAGTGATACGTCATTCAGGTTCTGGCCAACTCCTAAAAATACTGACATCTAAGGTTGACCAGGACTCAAACCAACCCACTCCAGGTATGTAGCAGATAATATATACTACAAAAAGGCACACACTCTGCACAGGGTGAGCTCCTCAAGTGTTCAGGAAGGAAGTCTGTATTAGTACTTCCTCAACAGTTACAATTACTCCAGGTTACTCCCTCGGCATTCTAAGTAGAGTAATCACTACTTAAAGCAATTACTGAGCTCACCAAATTGCTAGGAGTTACATTAGAGACTGCAGGAAAAGCTTCACTCTGATATTTAGATCTCCAAACTATTTCCTCAGGCTTACCAGGATGATTTAACTATGTTTAGTTTCAGTTATTTAACTTACATCAAGTTCTTCTTTTGATTCTAACAGCCTTTCATGGTCTGCACAATCCACCAGAAATACAATGCCATTGATAGCAGGAAGGTAGTTTTTCCACACTCTTCGAGCTAACAAAAACAATCAGGAATTAGATTTTATTTGCTGGTCAAACCTAGCAGTTGGTTTGATGGAAAAGCCCTACAAAATAACAAGCGCAGTTATCCCTCAGCTGCTGCTACTTCACTATACACCTACTCCTTACTTATCGACTATCTTGTTACCTGACATTTCACACTTAAGACAATAGCAAAAAATCTATTACTCAACCGTTTCGCACAGTAAAGACCTAGTAACAAATGACAAGGCGCAAGCCAGGAATAACAGTGACTATGATGGTTAAGGTTATGTGTCAGCTTGGCTGGGCCACAATCCTCAGTGGTTTGGTAGTTTAGCAGTGATGTAATTTGGCAGTTATATAATGATGTGGTCATCCTCCATATTCGCATAATGCCGATTTTCATGTAACAACCTGGTCTTTGGAACCCAACCATGTCAATAAGTGAGAAGTGGGTGCATACTCAAGTTAATCTTTTACCCGACGGTACCAAAATCTTTCCAGAAGTCCATAAAAAAATTTCAGGCTTTCCTTAATTGTGGGAAAGACAAATACTTCACAACTGCCGTAATTTTCCCATATGAGAAATAAAATATTTGTTACCATTAGACAATAATGCATATTAAGTTCACTGCAGGATTGCTACTATATAAATCTAAAATATGTTGTTGTTATTAGTTGCTGTCAATTCTGACTTATGGCGACCCCGTGTGTGCAGAGTAGAATTGTTCCATAGGGTTTTCAAGGCTGTGACCTTTCAGAAGCAGATCACCAGGGCAGTCTTGGGAAATCTAAAATATAAGCAGTTAAATACATACATGCATATACATGTATATATACATACACACATATATATGTATGTACGTAATTGCAGCATTCATTTTTTCTTTAATTGTGCTTTAGGTGAAAGTTTGCACGTCAAGTTAACTTCTCATACGAAAACTTATAAACATTGTTTTGTGACATTAGTTGCAATCCTCACAATGAGTATTCATTTTTTGGACATTTCTAGTTTATTAGTTTTTTATCAGTGATAAATCTGAAGTCAGTGGCAGAAGGAAATTAGTATTAGGTACAAGCTTGTTAAGTTTAACAAAAGCAAACTATTCACAACAGAAAACAAGCTCCAGTATTAATAATTAACTGAAGTCATGAAACTATAAGGAGATTTTTTTCCTTGACATTCCTTTTAAGGGGATAAAACCATTTTGGGGATACCCCAGGGGAAATCCTAGTGGTGTAGTGGTTAAGAACTACAGCTACTAAAGGTCGGCAGTTCGAAACCACCAAGTGCTCCTTGGAAACCCTATGGGGCAGTTCTACTCTGTCCTATAGGATCGCTATGAGTCGGAATTGACTTGATAGAATTGGGTACAGGCATCCAGGGGAAAAAAAACTTTTTTTCTATGACTTGAGTTTTATGACATACTTTGAAACAATACGGTAATGAAGTCTCAGACAAACTCCATTAGGTTCCAATTCTAATTACTGTATTCTAGAATTTATATATATATTTCCAACAATCCTTATGTCTCAAATGTAACTGCTTTCACCAGCTACAACCGCTTACAGTCTTTTCAACTATAGGTCATATTGGGTTTTCAGAACACCCAACAATTCTGTAATACTCATTAGTTATCACTTACTATGTGCTGGGCACTGCCAAGTACTTTTGGAGACAAAAAAGATGAGTCGGATTTTAGTCCCAGAAAGTTTAGCAAAGGAGTCTTTTCAAACTTGTTCTAGATATGTACATAAGTGTGTTAGGTGCTATGGAAGCACAGCTGAGAGCACTCCTGCTCGGGAGCGGCTCCCTGGTGAAGGTAGCAGCACTTACTCCGGGCCCTAAAGGGGCTTACTCCTGCAAATAGGGGTAGCATGAACAAAAGCACAGAGGTGGAAGAAGGCCAAACAGGTTTGGTTTGGTTGGGGCAAAGAGAATGGGGGGTGGGGGAATAATGGGAAAGGTAGACTAAAAAAGTAAACTGGGATCAGTTCATAGAGATCCTGAATGCCGATGAGTTTGGCTTCTATTTTGTAGGCAATGAGTGAACCACTGAAGGGTTTTTTATGGAGCAGTAACGTGTTCAGAACTGTGATTATGACAGTTAAGAGGTGGATTGGAGCAGAGAGAATGGGCTAAATTTGACTCATATGCGTTACCACCAAAAGCAACTCAGAATTAAATAAACTGACCAGAGAGGGTATCATGAAAATCAGCCTCTGCTTTTAAAACATTTACCTGGGGGTAATAATTCCTAAGGAGTCCGAAGGTAACTCCTATAATTTAAGTCTACTCTGGCCTTGTTTGAAGAGAATGAGATTTCATGCATTGGAACACAATGGTCACATTTTTATGATGTTAAAATAGAACAAAGTGACTATAAGAGTAGCAGAATCTTACCTTGAACATGTCCACCCAGATCAAAAGTTGTAAAAGTCATGCCAGCAATGGTTAGTTCTTCTGAAGCTAAGTAACAATAAAAATATTTCAACAACATGAAAATCATGAATCCATTCATGGAATATATTACTACTTCATGTCTGACTGACTTAATTGCAAATAAGGTCAAGTCAAACATTTAGGAACTGATACAAGAATGCTTTGTTGTAATTAGATACATTTCAATTCACACTGATGATATAACACAATTAGTAATATTATTCTATTCTGGTATTCACTACCTACCACAAATCTAACATTTACTTATCTTTCCCTCTCTGTCCCTCCTGCTGAAAATGCTATTCAGACAACCACTTGCTGTGAATGCAAATGACTGCTTTAATCTAATAATTTTTCATGTAATTCCTCTTAAATGGCTCCCATGAAATATTTTCTCTCACAACTGCCATATCTTACAGGTAACATTAATGATAAACCAATAACGATTTTAAAACCTGACCATTATTTCTTCAAATATTTTTTCTGTCTTTCCCCCCTTCTCCTTCTGGGACTCCAATTACAGGTTTGTTACATAGCTTGCTCTGTTCATATTTTTGTCCAGTCATTTTTCTCTTGTGCTTTATTTTGTATAGTTTCTATTGCTATGACTTAAGTTCAATGGTCTCTCCTGCAGTTGTTGTTGTTAAGTCCCGTTGAATCATTTTCGAATCATAGTGACCCCACGTACAACAGAATGAAATACTCCCTGGTCCTGTGCCATCTTCACAATTGTTGCTATGGCTGAGCTCATTGTTGCGGCCACTGTGTCCATCAATTTTATTGAGGGTCTTCCTCTTTTTCGCTCTCTACTAAGCATGATGTCCTTCTCTAGGGGCTGTTCCCTCCCTGCAGTACTGGTACTATTTAATTTACGTGGGATTTTCATTTCAGGTATTATATTTCTCATCTCTAAAAGTTCCATTTGGTTCTCTTTTATAACTTACATTTCTTTCCTCATTATGTTCATGTTTTCCTTTAAAACTTTCTGCACTATTCATAACAGTTGTCTTCATGTCCCTATCTTCTAATTCCATCATCTTTGCCACGTCTAGATCTGTTTCTACTGATTGATTTTTCTCCTGGTTATGAGTCACATTTTCCTGCTTCTTTGCATGTAATTTTAGATTGGATGCTGGACTTTGTTCTGGTAGGCAAAAGAAAGCTGGACTTTGTTCTGGTAGGCAGTTAACTACTTACAGATTGGTTTTTAATTTCTGATAGGGTAGACCCAGAGTAGCCTTTACTTGGGGCTAACTTAGCCCCATTACTTAGGTATGATCCTTCTGGGGTCTCTATTGAATGCCCTGTGTATTCAACCAGGTCTCTCTATCCCAGCAGCTGGGAACCTAAATAATTCCCAGCCCCATGTGTGCTCTAAGAATTATTTGGCTAAAAGCTCCCCTATAATTGTTCTTTCTCTGGAAGTTGTTCTTCAACTGGCTTTGTGGACTTTTGCCCTACACATGCACAAGTTGATATTCACCCATGCAAATTTCTGAAGTTCTTTCTCTGCAGTGTTCTCTCCTCTCCAGTATTCTGCCCAGCAAATTCTAGTTATCTGGGTCTCCCCAAGTCTGGTCTTGACTCCTCAATTCAGCAAGACTACTGGGTTTTGTTTGGGTTCCCTCTCATTGTACCTGGCATAAAGAAGGGCTTGTTTTCCCTCTCTCAGGAATCACAGTCCTGTGCCAGCTATTGCCCAATACCTGAAAACAACTGTAGTATATATTTTTGTCCAAGTTTGTAGTTGTTCACAGCGGGAAGGAATTCCAGACTCTCTTACTCCCTCATGGCCTAAAGCTGGAGTCCCCCATAATGACAATGAAAGATTCAGTATAGCTGTTTTGGTCCCGGAATAGCTTATCTTGTTAAGAAATTCTGTACGTTAACTGCCAGCTGAATGAATAATGAATACAATCTGTGTTCAAATCATTACCCACAAGGAAAAGGTAATGCTTACATGTGGTTGGCAAACTACCTTTATGGTTATAATCCCCAATGTACTCTCATCTTTATAAAAGAAGTTCCAACTTAATTAATTAAGACATAGAACATTTTTAATATCCCAGAAAGTTCCCTCTTGTCCTTCCAAGTCAATTCCTACCCCTACTCCCAAAAACAACTACTGATCTGAATTCTATCACCATAAGTTACTTTAGCCTATTCTAGAATTTCATATAAATGGCATTATACAGTATGCAAGTTTTTGTGACCAGCTTCTTCCATGAGCATAATATGGTTGAATATGTTAGAAGTTTGTTTCCCATTATTGCTGAGTAGAATTCCATTGTGTAACCATTCTCTTTTTGATGAACATCTGGGTTGTTTCCAGTTTGGGGGCTATTACAAATAAAGCTGGTATAAACATTCTTGTACAAAGCTTTTGATGAACGTATGTTTTCATTTCTCTGGGATAAAAAATCCTAGGAGTAGATTAGAATTGCTAGATCATAGGGTAGATGTGTGTTACCTTTCCACATATGCTTTTTTTCCCTAAATTTTATTCATTTTGTTGTTGTTATTGAGAATATACACAGCAAAACATACACCAATTCAACGGTTTCTATATGTACAATTTAGTAACAGTGATTACATTCTACAAACTATGCAATCATTCTCATCCTCCTTTTCTGAGTTGTTCCCCCCTCATTAACATAAACTCGCTGCCCTCTTAAGATTTCTATTTTTTTGAGTTGCTGTTGTCAATTTGATCCCACATAGACAGTTCTTAAAAGAGTATAATGCTCAAGGCAGACATTTTTTACTGGTTAAGCTAAACTATTGTTCACTTTTGAGATGACTTGAGGAGACATTTTTAGTTTAAGGTTTAAAGGTTATCTCAGGACAACAGTTTCAGGGGTTCAACCGCATTCCATGGCTTCAGAAAGTCTGGAGTCCATGAGAATATGAAATTCTGTTCTGCATTTTCCCCCTTTTGATCAGGGTTCTTCTATGGAATCTTTGATCAAAATGTCCGGTAATGATAGCCTGGCATCATCCAGTTCTTCTGGTCTCATGGCAAAGGAGGAGTTGTTCATGGAGGCAATTAGCCACACATTCCTGACTTTCCTTTTTCCTCTGTTGCTCCAGGTGAATACAGACCAATTGTTATGCCTTGGATGGCCGCTTGCAAGCTTTAAAGACCCCAGACACTACCCAACAAAGTAGGAAGTAGAACAGAGGCCAATTAACTGGAACGTCCCATGAAACTATGACCCTACACCTCCAAACCAAGGAACCAAATCCCACGAGGTACTTGGTTGTACATAAGCAACCTCAGCAGCTACTCTTCAATTTTTGTCATTGTTGTAAATATATCCATCACACAACTTTTGCTAATTCAACTTTTTACAGGTATACAACTTACTGACAACAATTACAATAATCAGCTGTGCAACCCTACCTTTAATAGATGTGATTTTTCCATCACTGTTAACCCCCTTTTTCCCCTCCTTCCTACCCCTGGTAACTGCTAATAAACTTTGGTCTCTGTACATCTGCCTTTTCTTATCTTTTTAAGTAAGGTCATACAATATTTGTCCTTTTGTGATTGGCTTATTTTGATCAGCATAATGTCTTCAAGCTCCATCTATACTGTAGCATGTATCAAGACTTCATTCTTCCTACTGGCTGAGTAGTAGTCTAGGGCATGTATGCACATTTTGCTTATCCATCCTTTTCTTGATGGGCATTTAGGTTGTTTCCACCTTTTGGCTATTGTGAATAGTGCTGTAATGAACTTTGGTGTACAAGTCTCTTTTTGAGCCTTTGCCTTCAAGTCTTTTGGGTATATAACTAGGAGTGGAATTGCTGGGTCATACGGTAGTTCTACTTTTAGTTTTTTGAGGCACCACTACACTTTTCCACAACAGCTGTACCATTTTGCATTCCCACCAGAAATGGATAAGGTTTCCAATTTTCTCACATCCTCCCCAACATTTGTTATTTTCTGTTGTTGTTTTTTTAAATCTTAGCCATCCTAGTGGAGTGAAATATCTCATTGTGGTTTTGATTTGCGTCTCTCTGAGCATCTTATCATGTGTCTGGTGGCCATTTCAATGTCCCCTTTGGTGAACTGTCTATTCAAGTCCTTTGCCCATTTTATAACTGCGTTATTTACCTTTTTGTTGTTGTTGTTAACCCCTCCCCTTTTCCCCTACCTCTACCCCTGGCAACCACTAATAAACTGTATTCTGTACATATTTGCCTCTTTTTGTTTTTTTATATAAGTGAAGTCATACAGTATTTGTCCTTTAGCGATTGGCTTATTTCATTCAGCATGTCATCCAGCTCCATCCATATTGGAACATGTATCAAGACTATTTCTCCTACTAGCTGAGTAGTACTTCATTGTATGTATGTACCACATTTTGTTTATCCATTCATCTCTTAATGGGCATTTAGGTTGTTTCCACCTTTTCGCTATTGTGAACAGTGATGCAGTGAACGCTGGTGTACAAGTCTCCATTTGAGTCTCTGCTTTCAATTCTTTTGGGTATATACCTAGGAGTGGAATTGCTGGGTCATATGGCAGCTCTATTTTTAGTTTTCTAAGGAACTGTTACATTGTTTTCCACAATAGCTGTACCATTTTGCATTCCCAGTAGCAATGGATATGGGTTCCAATTTCCCCACATCCTCGCCAACATTTCCTTTCAGTTTTTTTTTTTTTCCATCTTAGCCATCCTAATGGGAGTAAAATGGTGTCTCATTGTGTTTTGATTTCCATCTCTCTGATGACTAATGATGCTGAGCATCTTTCCATGTGTTTGGTGGCCACTTGAATGTCCTCTTTGGTGAAATGTCTATTCAAGTCCTTTGCTCAGTTTATGATTTGCCTTTTTTCTTGTTGTCAAAGCTTTTTGCTTTTTGTTTTTTTAATTGTGCTTTACATGAAAGTTTACAATTCAAGTCTGTTTCTCACACAAAAACTTATACACACTGTTATATGACCCTAGTTGCTCTCCCTACAATGTGACAGCACGCTCCTTCTCTTGACCCTGTATTTCCCATGTCCATTCAACCAGCTCCTGTACCCCTCTGCCTTCTCATCTTGCCTCGAGACAGGAGCTGCCCACTTAGTCTCATGTGTCTACTTGAGCTAAGAAGCACACTCCTCACCAGTATTGTTTTATGTCTTATAGTCCAGTTTAATCTTTGTCCGAAGAATTGGCTTGAGGAATCGTTTTAGTTTTGGGCTAGCTGAGAGTCTGGGGGCCATGACTTCTGAGATCCCTCCAGTCTCAGTCAGACCATTAAGTCTGGTCTTTTTACTAGAATTTGAGGTCTTCATCCCACTTTTCTCCTGCTCCATCAGGGATTTTCTGCTATGCTCTCTATCAGGACAGTCATTGGTGGTAGCTGGGCACAATCTAGTTCTTCTGGTCTCAGGCTGACAGAGTCTCTGGTTTATGCGGCCCATTCTTTCTCCTGGGCTCACATTTTCCTTGTGTCTTTGCTGTTTTTCATTCTCCTTTGCTCCAGGTGGGTTAAGACCAATTGATGCATCTTAGATGGCTGCTTGCTAGCTTTTAAGACCCCAGAAGTTGTCAAAGTTTTATATATATTTTGGTTATTAGATTCTTTTTTTTTTTTTTTGAAATTGCGCTTTAGGTGAAAGTGTATATCTTAATTTCTCATACAAAAATGTATACACATATTCTTATGTGAAATTAGCTGCGATCTCTATAATGTGACAGCACACTCCCCCTTTCTACCTTTCTATCCCCGGTTTCTTGTGGCCATTTGACCAGTTCCTGTCCCTCCTTGCTTTCTCATCCTGCCTCCAGACAGGAGCTGCCCATTTGGTCTCCTATATCTGCATGAACCAAGAACCACACACTTCATGAGTATTATTTTACGTTTTATAATCCAGTCTAATCTTTGTCTGAAGAGTGGGCTTTGGGAATGGTTTTAGTTCCGGATTAACAGAGCGTTCAGGGGTAATGGCTTCAGGGGTTCCTCCAGTCTCAGTCAGACCATTAAGTTTGGTCTTTTTAAGCAAATTTGAGTTCTGCTCTACACTTTTCTTCTGCTCCACTAGGGACTCTCTGTTGTATTCCCTGTCAGGGTGGTCACTGATGATAGCTGGGCACTGTCTAGTTTTTCTGGTCTCAGGCTGATAAAGTCTCTGGTTTATGCGGTCCTTTTGTCTCTTGGGCTAATATTTTCCTTGTTAGCTTATTTATCTTTCTGTTGTTAAGTTGTTGAAGTTTTATATATATTTTGGTTATTAGATTCTTATCAGATATATGGTTTCTGAACATATTCTCCCAGTGAGTAATTTGTCTTTTTACTTTTTTGGTGAAGTCTTTTGATGAACAAAATTTTTAATTTTTATGAGGTCTCATTTATTTATTTTGTCTTTTGCTGTTAGTGCTTTTGTTATTATATTAGATAATCCACTGTTATAAGCTAGGCCTGACAGTGTTGTCCCTGCATTTTTACATATGCTTTTTTGATTAATTGAAAAACGTAAGCTGAAATAAATGTGAGGTGCAGGAAGGTTGTGACAGCTGTATCCCAGTGCCTAGAGCAATATCTGACATAAATTAGGTTTTCAACCATACTTGTTGAATAAATGAAAGAGAGCAACATCAAAAAATTAAAAAATGACTTACACCTAATATAAGACCACTCTGTAGTCTCTTCCAATTCTGCTGTTTTTGCAGACAAATTTATATACTCAATTTCATCATGATCATTTTTTCTTTAACAGTATTGTTCTTGTATCAGAATCTTATTTGCCAAGCCCCACTCTTCTCCTAATATAAAAAAAGATTTATCAATTTTATGAAATCTTCCTTTTCCAGCCTTACTTACTAACAGTTTTATAGGTAAAATGATAATTTTGGGTGTGTTTCTTTTGTCCTGTTCTCCTTTGTTCTTTGAACATTTACTGAACTTTAAATAACTATAGTATTATCTACATTTTGGTCCAGCTCCCAACTTTATACTCATTATTAAGGAGCCCTGGCGACGAAATAAGCACTCAGCTGTTAATCGAAAGGTCAGTGGTTGGAACCTACCAGTGGCTCCATGTGAGAAAAGTACTGACAATCTGCTCCTATAAGGATTAGAGCCTAGGAAACCCTATGGGACAGTTCTACTCTATAATGTAGGGTCGATATGCATCAGAATCGACTCGATGGCACACAACAACATTAAGGCCACACTCATTATTTCATAATTTAATCTGTAGATTAACTTGTCTTTAAATTCTGGATCCACTTGATTCATAATCTTTTCATTAGTAATAGCAAGGTCATAGGTTTTTGTAAGTTAGGTTTTATTTCTAATAATTTTGTCACTTTAACATTAAGTTTACTTTTTCAAACAGTACCCATTTATATAACCCATTTATATACAGGATGGCATATATCAAGAGATTTATAGAGTCATTATTAATGTCTTTCAAGTATTCTTTCTAAAACTTTCTGCATTTAAAAAAAAAAGCCCGTTGCCAATTCCAACTTACAGCGACTCTATAGGAGAGAGTAGAACTGCCCCATAGGGTTTCCGTGGAGCACCTGGTGGATTCAGACTGCCGACCTTTTGGTTAGCAGCCATAGTTCTTAACCACCACACCAAAAGAGTTTCCTCTATAAGTATAGGAGGAAAAAAAAAAAGCTCTGCTTTTTTGAGAATAATTCTATGATCTTCATATTAAATACTGCTGAAGTTGTTAGAACTAGAAAAATAACAACTGATTAATAACTTGTTGAGAGTTACAAGCAAAGTATAGTACTATAATCTGTCCACTGAGTTAATGATTAAAATAATAGTTTTAAATTTTTAAAGACATTCAGGTTATATAAACAAGGTAACAGCGTCTGTTTACAGCCTTAGCAATATCTGGTTGGACAGATCTCAATCATGTTACAGTCCTTGAGCCATTAACTCTTTAATTCCTCCACCTGGAGAGAGAAGTACTAGCTGATAAAAAGCTATAGGTATTATTTTAAGATCTAAATATACTCCTTGAGAGCTGTGTTACCTATTATTTACTATACTATGTTAAGAACAGGTCAAATCACCTGATCATAATTTATCTACCAAAAAATTTTTTAAAAAAGACCTTTGGTTAGTGCTTATAAATCAGTTATCACTTGATAAGGTGCTGCACTGTATGACAAAATATACTCACTAGGATGTAACGTTGGGACATGCTGTCCAAGTCTGTCATCTTTGAGCATGTGGAGAAGTGTTGTTTTTCCCGCATTATCCAATCCAAGAAACACCAATTTACCAGTTTTCTTATATAATCCTATAGAGTAAGAAATAGGTATTATTGCCTTTCACAGATAAGGAAACTAAAGCTAAGGTAGAGAAAGTAATTTGCCAGAGGATACGTAATTTATAGGTCTACAAAATTTTAAAGCCTCATCCTTAACTATTGGGTTATGTATGAAGAAACTCTACACAAACAAGCACTATTACATAACAGGATTAAATGGGATAACTACAGAGAACAAAGGGCCACCATTACCTAAAAACTGCAGCACACTGCTGAAACCACTGTAAATCCAGTCAAATATGAAGGACATATCCAAATCTTATAGGATCTGAAAGAGTTACAAATTTAGCAGTCAACGTTAAGTACCAATACACATTAAACACCAACAACATTAAACATCAACCCTTTGAGTAAATAATCCTAGAAAGATCTTACCACAAAGAGTCAAATACTCTTATCCAGGCTGGTCTAACCTGATCAACAATGATGTATAAAACAAAATACCATTAAAATACAAACTAAACACTATTTTTTGTCCATCAAAATATCAAAGATGAAAAAGAATTTTAACAGCCAGGGCTAGAAAGGATGTGGTAAAAGAGGCACTGCTGTGGCAGTATAAATTGGTAGAAATTTTTTTCAAAATCAGTTTGCAACAACACATCTATTGATACCATTTGAACCAAGAAGTCTGCTTTTAGAAATCATCCTGAATACAGAAAAGCATTATGTATAAAGATGTACATCACTCAAGTGTTAGGTAAGACAAATTTTGGAAATAATCTATGTTCAACAATACATTAAATTATTGTATATATGGACTGGAAACCCTGGTGGCGTAGTGGTTAAGTGCTACGGCTGCTAACCAAAGGGTCAGCAGTTCAAATCCATCAGGCGCTCCTTGGAAACTCTATGGGGCAGTTCTACTCTGTCCTATAGGGTCGCTATGAGTCGGAATCGACTCGACGGCACTGGGTTTGGTTTTTGGTTATATATGGACTATGGAATATATACCAAAACCTTGTTGTTCTTACTTGGATAGGGAGAGAAAGCATAGAAAGAGCAGGAAAAGAAGAGAAAGAGGAAGGAAGTTTATGATGAAATAGAGAGTATTCAAGTCTGAATATATCTGTGTGAATAAAAGCCCCCCTCCTTTTTTTTTTGTTTCTTTTGGTCTTTTATAGTAGTTGGTACTAGGTGGTAAGTTTCTGGGTTTGTTATCTTTCTGCATTTTTCAAATGTTAATAATATTACTGAATATTAAAAATATATATTTTAACTCATAGTGGAAAATACAGAGTATAGTTAAATTCAGCATTTGACATGTGCCTTGATAAACTAATTGGAGTAACATGGAAAATAAGAGGAAAAAAGCCTCTCGGGAAAAGATCACACATACAGAAATATACTTTTACATAAACAAAATTCATTTTCTAGAGCTCAACGGAAGAATCTAGGCCCAAAACTTGGCCCAAGTCAAAAAAGTTTGAAGGGTTGTGCTGTCTTTGACATTCTTTAGACAAAATATGATACACAACACTGCTTTCTTCTCACTCTAGTGGGCTGCCAAGCTTGACAAACATGGGTTCACCATACTCAGAATTCCTGGAGGATATGGTGTCAAGAGACCACACTGCCTTGAGAGTAAGAGAGGCAGAGAAAAGAGAGCGAGCCTACCTCATCACTTTCCAGTTTGTAAGAGATTACCTGGATCCTAGAAATAGTCTCTACCCTTTCTCCTCCCCCTTACTTGAACTAACACAACCAGATTTTTGTTCTTGCAAACAGTCGAATGCTAAGACAAGGTGTTTGGCAAAATTATGAATCATTTCATGTGTCAGTATCACAAGAATGAGAGCGACAACAGCAGCATATATATACAAGAATCTAACACCTTGGAAGTTCCTGTTTTATTCAGGTTGAAAATTTTAGTGCCTTCTGACTCAACGGCACTGGGTTGGGTTGATTATCATTCTAGGTCACGTAGAAATTGAAACTCATAATCAGAGAGAATATATACATGTGGCTTATGTTCCCTGGAGATTTTAAGATGCGATGTATGTTTTTTGAAGAGAATCATAATAGCCTTCACTGTATAGAATTAAATAAAGCAGTAGTGTGTATTATTTTATTCAATACATGTTTTTATGGATTGCACTGTGTTCCCCAAAAATGTATGGCAACTTGGCTAGCCCATGATTCCCAGTATTGGGTGATTGTCCACCGTTTTGTCATCTGATATGATTTTCCTGTGTTGTAAATCCTACCTCAATGATGTTAATGAGGCAGGATTAGAGGCAGTTATATTAATGAGGCAGGACTCAATCTACTAGGTGGTATTTTGAGTCAGTCTCTTTTGAGATATAAAAGACAAAAGTGAGCAGAGAGACAGGGGGCCTCATACTACCAAGAAACAAGAGCAAGGACAACAGTGCTTCTTTTGGACCTGGGGTCCCTGCGCTGAGAAGCTCCCAGACCAGGGGAAGATTGACGACAAGGACCTTCCCCCAGAGCAGAGAGAGAAAGTCTTCCCCTGGAGCTGGCACCCTGAATTCGTACTTCTAGCTTCCTAGACTATGAGAATAAATTTCTCCTTTGTTAGAGCCATCCACTTGTAGTGTCACAGCACTAGATAACTAAGACATGTTTACTGAGCAATTTCTTGCAGTGAACTCTCATGCTTTCTTTGGTTTCCACAGGAACCACCTAGTCAAGAATCTTACTGCCACATTCCTAAACTACCACCTTAACCTCAAAATTTGTCTCTACCCACCTAGTATACTCTCTCCAGAATGGCCTCACCAAAATGTCATCTTGAGCTTGACTTACTGCATAGTCAGGGTGGCCATGTCTCAGTCTGCCAGAGATAGTCTCAGTTTATACCTGTTGTTGTTAGGTGTCATCGAGTTGGTTCCAATTCATAGCCACCCTATGTACAACAGAACAAAACACTGCCCAATCTTGCGCCATCCTCACAATCATTGCTATGTCTGAGCCCACTGCTGCAGCCTCTTTGAGGGTCTTGCTCTACTTTATCAAGCATGATGTCCTTTTCCAGGATAACATGTCCAAAGTACATGCGACAAAATTTTGCCATCTTCACTTCCAAGGAGCATTCTGGCTGTACTTCTTCCAAGACAGATTTGTTCGTTCTTCTGGCAGTGCCAATGGTGTAATTCAAAGGCATGAATTTTTCTTCAGTTTGTTACCCCAATATAATTATTAGTAAAGCTTCCTTTCACTCTCAAAAAGGTCCTGATTTAGTTGATAAAGTATATGGCCACCCTGTACACTGTGAGTGAAAAGCCACAGGAGGTTTTTGAGCTGAGAAGTGATACAATCAAACTTCTGGTCTAGCATTCCAGAACTTCCACTATCTACCTCTTAGCTACCTTTCCAAGCTTAACATACATTAGTTCCCTATTTATAGCCTTCCCTGGGTCAAAGTGAACTGACAGCCATTCACTGCAGGTGACTTACACTTTACCACCTTAAAACCAATGTCCATTCCTCTTCCCAACATCAGAATGTTCTTCCAACATTCTGCCTGAAGTTCTCCTGCCTCAAGTACCAGCCAAAATGAAAGAAGAAATGAGTTCTTACTTGAGTTGGTATTTAAGGGATAGATGGGGGTGGAAGAACCAACGGAACCCAGAGAGTGTAAAAGAACTAGAAGAGATTTGCAAAAGTGCAAAGAAGTTAGCCATATCAAATATAGCTATAGTCACAGCTGGCTTTGGTGACAAGGAGACAAATGTTAAGAGCGTGAGAAGCCTGAAGTAGAAGAGTAGTACAGGGCTGCCTGTGGTAAGTGCTCAAGAGCAGAATAGAGCAGAGTAAGAGCCTATCTCCAGGATTAACTGCATAACCTTGAAAAGGCGTAAGTTTCTCCTACAAAATCTCTCAAGGGTTGTAAAGATCAAATGAGCTAAATTGTAGAATTTTTAATACTAGGCTGCTGTGATTATTGAGAAGTGAATGGGGTAGGTGGTAAAAGATGGAGGCAGTGAGGAGAGATTCCTCTTTCAAAAAGTTTGAAATTGAATAAGAAATAAGACTTTCTTCTTAAGGAAAGGTGAAGCTTGAGTATGTTGATAAAAGAAGAGAAGGAGCTAGTGGGAAGGGAGAAGTTACAAAGATGAAGAGAGAGAAGGAATTAACCAAATGAAAGGCACAAGGACTCAAGAGAATCCTGGATTAAGCATGCATCCCTGCATCCCTCCCTCTAGGATTAGAAGAAAGGAGGGCCAGGAAAAGTGTAGTAGAGATGGCAGGAATCCGACTTAAAAGTGAAAAATAGGTATAGAGAAATCTTGATCAACATAAAAGATTGCTAAAAAGTGCCAAGGGCTCAGCTGGGGTGGAAAAACAAACATTTGTTTCCTCTACTCTACCACCTCCCGACCCTGCCCAGCAAAACTCAGCTTTAGAGAAAGTGGAGTGACTGGGGATTAGGGACTCCAGGATAGGGGCTGAAAAAGGGCAAGGAGAACAGGGAGTTGAGAGTACTGCAGAGAGGAGCTGAAGTGATCTGATCAGAAGTTTGGGCTGAGTGGGTAAAGGTATGAAGGCAGGTAGTACATGGGGATGGGATGCAGATCAAAAACAGGCTTCTCATAGAATAGAACTGGGCACACAGGGACAAAGTCTTTAAGTCTTTAAGATGTAGGAAAACTGTGAGAGGTGGAAGGTGACCTAGAAGTGTTTCAGCAATGGAGGAGAATGTGGGGTTCAAGAATTCAAGAGAGGGTCAAATCTGGGTGGTGGCAAGCTCTAAGGCCTGGCTCTGGCATGGACAGCTGAAGAGAACCGGAAGTGAAAGATATGAGAAGCCAGGCTACAGGGTACACTGTCCACCCTAACAAGCAACAGAATCTCCTAGAAGAGTGGAGGGTATTGCTATAGAAAGCAAGACTGTGAATCAAGTAGCAAAGTTCTCACTGAAGTGGCAAAGTCCTCACTGAAGGTGACTGTTGGTAGGTGATAGTCATGAAGACTGGTGGAATGGGGTCAGCCTTGAAGGGAAAAGGATTACTACATAAGGATGGTACAGATGTGCTGTTGTAAAATCTATCCCAAGGGAAATAATCGAGTGACACATACCGGGAAACCCTGCTTTACAAGATAATCAGGGAAACATTTTTATGAAGTGGTGGTTTCTAAGAACTTCAAACTAGGAGTCATTAGAAACAGAATTAATTATTTTTAAGTAGAGGTAAAAATGCCCAACTGAGAATAAAAGCTACTTAGCTACAAACAGATATCTGAGCCCTGAGAACAGGTTACACAACACCATGAACACACTATTAAGACATGTGAAGAGCAAAGGTCAAGAACAAGGAAAACACGGACACGTCAGCAGATTTATTTATTGCATGAACACCAAACAGGAAAAGTCCCTATACAGATTAGAAAAGTGATCTACTCAAATAACACAAAAATCAGGGCAAAAGGTATAATGGAACATAACTTCTCAGATTACGAATAACTTCTTAAAGCCTTGTCCCACTTAGCTTACATGGATGATTCCATTTATACAAAATGCCCAGAATAAGCAAATTCTTAGAGAAAGCAGATTAGTGGTTGTCAAGGACTAGGAGGGGGGGAATGGGGAGTAATTGCTAATGGTTACAGGGTTTCTTTGGTGGGTCATAAAAACATTCTAAAAGTGGACAGTGGTGATGGCTGCACATTTTGAATATAATAAAAAACACCGAATCGTATGCTACAAAAGGGTAAATTTTATGGTATATGAATTATATATCTCAATAAAACGATCATATAAATTTAAATAAAAGCAAATAAAAAAACTTACATTGATTTTTAATATTTACAACTGATTTATACAAGCAACAAACGAAGCAGAACCATTTAGGTATGAACTTTAAAAAATATACCCAAGAAAAAAATACACATAAAGAAAGAGGCAATATGAAATCAGATTATGATTACAGAATCAATGTATTAATAACTTTGGAAAGCAAAGCATGATACAGTCATGTACCTAGTATAAAAATAAATCTGGATTTAAAATGCCCCTTTTCGGAATACTATAGGGTTGCTGTAAGTGGGAATCAACTGGATGGCAACGAGTTTGGGTTTTTTGGTTTATTATTTATTATTTCATTCTGGGAAAGTCACTCTTTCTGAGCCCATTTCTTCCTGTGTACACTAATGGAAACACCACCTGCCCCACAGTTGTAGTAATCATTAAATATGCTAATAAACACAGAAACACTTTGAATACTACAGGCACATATTTTAACTCATGCAGGCCAAACTTATTGCAATTGAAAACAACGGACTTTAAATGCCAATTTGCACATTAACTTCAACACTAACAACTCTTTATATGAAAAAGTTTATAACGATGTTCCAATTTTATTTTAAATATTAACACCCCATCATTGACAAACGCCAGAGAAGGTACTAGAAAAGTTTCCTTCAACTGCAGGTAAAGAAATTTCGCTAGAAACATAGTTTTCTACCAAATTGTGTCAGGTTTATGATTAAAATGTGTACAAATTCCATAAAACCAGAACACAGAATAAGTACTGTAAACTAATTTAGGAATTATGTAACCCCCACCATCACCAATTTCCAATAGTACTAGAAGAATAAAAATGTTTTGTATAATTTCAGCCAGGTCCTATGTATTACTAAAGACAACTACAATGGTGAATGTTTCAAAACAAGCAAATATTTTCCCCTAAAATTCTTAGATTTTCTTTCTACAAGCCTTTAAAGTTTTGAAACAGTGATGCAAAAAAAAAAAAACCTCAAGAAAACATCTTAGGATTGACCGTACAGCAATTATAATAATGGAACTAAGTCTTTTAATTCATATATCAACAAAAAGTACATACTCAAATTTCCTTTAGGGAAAAGTGACACTCATTTTAAAAGTGGTTAAAACCAAGACAAGTATAAATATTTGTAATATTTATTTTTAAGAATAAGAAAAGGAGAAATCTTTATTAAAAAAAATGTGAATTTGAGTACTGAACTTGCCAATACTGAAGAAAAACCAAAAAAAAAAAACCCGTTGCCATCGAGTCAATTCCGACTCATAGCGACCCTAGAGGACAGAGTACAGCCGCCCTATAGGGTTTTCAAGGAGCACCAGGTAGATTCGAACTGCCGACCTTTTGGTTAGCAGATGCAGCTCTTAACCACTACGACACCAGGGTTTCCAAATACTGAAGAAAGAACATGAAAACCTAGTAGGCAATGACAAATTCAATCCTTAAAATAATTTTGCTATACACAAGGAAGAGAAACTTTTCAACACTGTGATTTAAGATTTTCTTAGTAATGTTTTGCAGAGAAACCATTTATACGAGTTTCAGTCAAGTACTTAAAGGCAAGGGAAGACACATAATGAATCATTACTACAGAATTATGATTTGTAAGCTTCAGATGATGTGGTAGTGATTTTCATTTCCGACAGCCTAATCTTTTTGTCTCAATTCCTGCTTGAATTTATACTGCAGCACAATACTGCAAGGTAAAGAAAGGTAAACATGTGCTTTATTTAAACTGTTAATCTTCATGACTGACAATGCTTCTGCAACACTTCCAGAAGAAAGGAAGTGCAAACTTTCCTTTTCTGCAAGCTCAGAAAATACCGATTTACTATCTTACAGTCTAAAGTTCAAAATATTTTGGTGACAAAGGCAAATCCACTAAAAGGTACAATATTAGATATCGACGTTGCTTTGAACTATCAGCAGCACTAATCACTGACAAATTGTAAATCTTCCTTTATCTGTCATTTGTAAAAAAGGGATGATACTACAACCTTCTTAGGGGAACACTGTGTGCAGAGCTAGCCCTTTACACATAATAGTAAATAAATGTTCCTTTTCTTTCCTTCTTTCAACTCATTTGCTTCAGGGAGACTTAAGGGATATTTTACCGTTGAATACAGTTCAGAGAAATACACTTAATAATACAGAGTGTAATATAAGAACATGCAAATAAACAACACCAGGTTTAATTCAAGCTAAAAAGATTTCTTCACCTCATATTGCCCAATGTACCAAATATCTTAAATTCCTGACGAACTTGATTGTTTCATCCAACGATGCCACTGCCTAGCTGTTTCAAAACAAATTTCTATCTTACTGGAAAATCTTGGAACACTTTGTAAATCATTACAGTTTTGCCCCACAGAATATCTTTTTCCCACTCGACTGCGACTTGGGCTATAGAAAATGTTAAGCAATACTAGTAAGAAAACTCAGTCCCTGCCCCACCCCCCCCCACCCCTTTAAATGGAAAAGCTGAAAAAAACTCGCCCCGTCACAGCCTCTTGGGCTGTCAGTGATCTCCGCCACCTTCACTTTCCCAGGTGAGAAACTGAGGCCCAGGAGAAAGGAGCCTGCCTGCCGTTTAAAGCCGTCTTATTCTTTCCGACAATGACCAGCCTCTGACAGCGGCGGTGTCCTGCCCAGAGGGCCATCAGAGCCCCCGCGGAGCAGGGCAGGGACCCGTCCCCCTCCCGCCGCTTGATTCCGGGGCGGAAAAAACGCGCCCTTACTCGCAGGTTCACAGGCAGGGGCCCTGGGCCGGCCCAGGGCCCGAAAAGCGCGCCTTCCCTGGGATCCATAGCTGCCGCCCGCCAGTTCTCCCTGGAGGCCTTGCAGCCACTGACCTGCTACTGGAAAGAATTCAATTCCCGGCTCGGCGTCTGTCCTACACCCCCCGAGCCGCTACGGCACAGAGCGATGGCTGCCGCAGCGCCAGCTCGCATCAGCTTCTTCCGGGCCGGTGGGTGCCTCACTCGCGACGGTCCGCAGGGCAGCAGGGCCGCATGCCCACAGTTCCGCCTCCTCTCTTCCCGCCGCCAATCCTCTGTTCTAGCGCGCCCACGGGTTGAGTCCGGCATTCCTGCCGCCAGGGACCCCCTGGCTGGCAGTAAGGGGTTTTAGGCCCCGCTGGTTTTTTGGCCTAGACAGAGAAGGGACCACCAGCCCCTCGAAATTATTCTTGACATCGGTTTTTTTTAATACATTTTTAAAGTGCTCGTTTAAAAAAAAATTTTTTTTATTGAGCTTTAAGCTCAATAAAAGCGAAAGTTTACAAATCAAGTCAGTCTCTCACACAAAAACTCATACACACCTTGCTACATACTCCCAATTACTCTCCCTCTTAATGAGACAACCCGCTCCCTCCCTCCACTCTCTCCTTTGTGTCCATTTCGCCAGCTTCTAATCCCCTCTACCCTCATGTACCCCTCCAGGCAGGAGATGCCAACATAGTCTCATGTGTCCACCTGATCCAAGAAGCTCACTCCTCACCAGTATCCCTCTCCAACCCATTGTCCAGACCAATTCATGTCTGAAGAGTTGGCTTCAGGAATGGTTCCTGTCCTGGGGCAACAGAAGGACTGGGGGCCATGACCACTGGGGTCCTTCCAATCTCAGACCATTAAGTCTGGTCTTATGAGAATTTGGGGTCTGCATTCCACTGCTTTCCTGCTCCCTCAGGGGTTCTCTGTTGTGTTCCCTGTCAGGGCAGTCATCTGTTGTAGCCGGGCACTGTCTAGTTCTTCTGGTCTCAGGATGATGTAGTCTCTGGTTCATGTGGCCCTTTCTGTCTCTTGGGCTCATAATTACCTTGTGTCCTTGGTGTTCTTCATTCTCCTTTGATCCAGGTGGGTTGAGACCAATTGATGCATCTTAGATGGCTGCTTGCTAGCGTTTAACACCCCAGACGCCTCTCTCCAAGGTGGGATGCAGAATATTTTCTCAATAGATTTTATTATGCCAATTGACTTAGATGTCCCCCAAAACCGTGGTCCCCAAACCCCCTCCCCTGCTACGTTGGCCCTCGAAGCATTCAGTTATTCCAGAAACTTCTTTGCTTTTTGTTGCACGTGTTTTTTAATTCACCAATAATTTATGCAATATTAACTATGCGCCAGATCACGTGTTGGATGCTGGGTATTCAACTTTAAACAAGACTGTCTTGACTCCGGTGTTTTTGCCAATGGATTAGTGTCGCTTCCTTAAATATATTTAAATTCAGAATATTTGGTTGCCTTGAAGGGAAGTAAGATGTCAGTGTTTCCAGCCTGCTTTCTGGCCTAGGATTCTAGGTGATGGGGCCAAAACCAGGAGTTGTTTTCGGATTAAAGCAGAGGTCAGGCGGTTGTTATTCCTCAGGTTCCCAACAAATCCTATAACTGGCTCTGCCGTCTTTCCGCTCCAGCCGCAGGAAGTCTCTATGCCCCACTCCGTGCACTTTCCCTTCCCTTTCACCACTCACTCTGATAGAACCATTGAAGTTATCTTGCTTATGACTATACACTTAAATATGTGTGATTATTTTGTCTAAAGTGTGCCCCAATAGACAGTCTATAAACTTCCTGAGGTCATGCCTCTTTCTCCCCTGAACCTATTTTCAGCATCTGGCACACAATTAAAATAAACACTGGGCTGCAGTCAAGTTAATTCCGACTCATAGCAATCCTATCGGGCAGAGAAGAACTGCCCCATAGGACTTCTTTTACTTTTTTTTCAGTTGTGCTTTAGGTGAAAGTTTACAGCTCAAGTTAATTTCTCATTCAAAAGTTTATACACATATTGTTTTGTGACATTGGTTGCAATCCCCACAATGTGACAGTGCGCTCCCCCTTTTCGTACCGGGTTCCCTGTGTCCATTTCTCCACTTGCTGTCCCTTTCTGCCATCTCATCCTGCTTGCTTTTGGGCAGGAGCTACCCATTTGGTCTCAAACCCGTTGCAGTCAAGTCGATTCCGACTCATAGCGACCCTATAGGACAGAGTAGAACTGCCCCATAGAGTTTCCAAGGAGTGCCTGGTGGATTTGAACTGCTGACCTCTTGGTTAGCAGCCGTAGCACTTAACCACTACGCCACGAGAGTTTCCCCACACACAATAGGTGTTCATAAATATTTGTTAAGCAATGATTCATGCACACCATGAAGGACACGTAGGTACATTTTTGCCCTCAATGGTTGAAGAGTTTCCCTAGAGTCCATTGGTCTGAGCTGGAGTTGAAGGAGCCACGATGAGTTAGAATTGACTGGAAGGCAACAGGTTGTTCCAGTCTGGGTTTCCATCTATTCTGATTCTGCATTCTACTAGTCTTGAATTCAGTTTAGTAAATACTTTTAACTGGCTTTAGGCACTTCGCTGGGCTCTTTGGGATTACTCTATAGCTCTTGTCCTGGATAGCCTTTCTTTCCTGTTATCCCTGGCATTTTAGTCAGCCTTTAAACCAAAAAAATCAAACCTGTTGCCATCGAGTTGATTCCAACTCATAGCGACCCTATAGGGCAGAGTAGAACTGCCCCACAGAGTTTCCAAGGAGCGCCTGGCAGAATTGAACTGCTGACCTTTAGGTTAGCAGCCATAGCACTTAACCACTACACCACCATGGTTTCCAGTCAGCCTTTCAAAAATCTAAATTATGATTCCTCCTGGCTTCAACAAATTGTAAGATGACTAAAAAAAAAAAAACTAGGAATGGAGAAATGTGACAACAGGCAAGCCATAATCTCATCCCTCAAGGAGCTTTCAGTTTAGCAAGGAGATGTGCTAGGTCACAACTAAATATAAAAACAGGCAGGAGGAGAGAAAGGATAAATCCAAAGTGGTGGTGGGGTGAGGGGGTAGGAGGCATGAAATGCTAGTGTTTGTCTGAGGTGAGCCTGAAAGAATGCATAAGATTTTCCCCCCAAAATTTTTGATGATTATTTTTCTTGTTATGAAAGCAATACATGGTAATTGTAAAAAGTTTTGAAAATTCAGAAAAATTTAATGGGAATAAGATTCACACTTAGTCACACCTCACAGATATAACCAGCTTTATAAGATTATAATAATCATACTATATGCACTTAAAATTAAAAATTTAATTATAGATTTTGGGCACTTTCCCATGTAATTAAGTATTTTCTAAATCACGAATTTTAATGGCTAAGTATTTAATGGAATATAATAATTAACAGCAAAACTTCTAGCTAGAAATCATAGTTCAACGACTGGTTTCAACACTACCAGCCACTCAAAGTTTCAGTTTCTGCATGTGAAAAATGAGAACTAATATCCAGGAGGAATGATGTATCATAGTGAGAGAAGTAACATACGTAAAGGAATAGAGATGGAGAAAGCACGAAGCAAATATAGTGACTTGACTGAGTGGGTTTGGGCTGGACCATGGGGGACCTCAGCTCCCAAACCGGAGAGCCTTTTGGGGGTTTTGAGAACAGGAACATGGTCACAGTTGTGTTTTCGAAAGCTTGCTCTAACAGCAGTGTGTGGTTTGTACTGGAACAGGCCGAGACTGAAAGATCTGTAATGATGCTGCTGAAATCTTGCAGGTGAGAGGTAACAAGGACCTGGGTGAGGTCACCGGGAACAAAGAAATAAGCAGTGATGTGTGAGAAATTGCAAAGGTTGAAATCATAAAGGAGATATCAAAGTCCAAAGCTGAAACTTGGATTAGTAAGTATACTTCTTATCTCCACTAGGACCACCTTCATGCAGGTGCCTGTCATTTCTGGCCTGGGTTACTGCAACAACTCCATTCCTTCCCCTCCAATCAATTCTCCTCACAGCAGTTGATTTTTTAAAATTTTTTATTACTGGATTCATCTGAAAGCATTAATGAAATCAAGTTACTCACCTGTTTAAAATTCTCAACTGTTTCCCAAAGCCTATAAACTATTAATTCCTTTCAATGGTTTATAACGCTTTCACTGGTCTGGCCACTTCTACTTCTTCACTCTCATGCCACTCTCTGCCTTGCTCACCACAGCAAGTTCATTTCTGCCTCTGAGCCTCTGTAGGTGCTGTTTTCTTTGTCTGGAGCTCTTCTTTTCTCCATCTTCTGTATGTAGCTAGCGTTTTCATTCTTCAGAGCACAGCTTAAACGTCATCTCCTTTCTTAACCATCCTATCCAAATCATGTCCCTGCTTGTTAGTCTCTATCTCAGTCCCTCTTCTGCAATAATGCTTATCACAATTTGAAATTTTAAAATATATATTTATCTACATTTTTATTTTCTGTTTCCTCCACTGTAAACTCCACAGAAGAGGCCTTGTCTGTCCTATTCTGTTTTTACTTGGTGCCTAACACAGTGCCTAGCCTATGGAAGGCACTTCATAAATATTTCTCAGGTGAATGAATCAATTAATAAAGGAGCTGGTGAGGCCATTCAGCAGAAGTAGTCATCAGGAAAAGACAGATATAGAAAAGAAGTTAAGCCTCAGATTTCAGATACTCCGGTACTGGGGGATGGGGGGCTGAGGGAGGTACTTGGGAATAGAAAATGAAGAGTTGATATTGTATGTACTTCCAGCCCTGTCCGAGTGATACGGATTCTGACCAGAGGCTCATCATTTCAGCTACACTATCAGGCCTGTGAGTATCAGATGGGATGTAATGTAGCGTAATAGTTAAGAACCTGGAAGAAAGACTAACATAGTTCATTTAGAAACAAGTGCTATAAGTGCTGTAAGGACTTACAGCAGTGAATTAAAAGGGTCAAAATAGAACATTGGAAGAGAAGGCACTTTAAATTTATTCATTTGGAGTGTTTATTAAATACCTGTTAAGTACTAGGGCCTAAGCCACTTGCTGAAAATACATAGGTGAATAAGATATAGTCCCTGTTCTCTACTCTCTGACAGCCTGAGCAGGGAGACAGACATGAAATCAAAATGAAATGTCTTAGGATTCATGGGATGTATATAGACTTATGGAAACCTTTTTTTTTTTTTTTTTTTATATAGACTTATGGAAACCCTAGTGGCATAGTGGTTAAGAGTTCAGCTACTAACCAAAAATCTGGCAGTTTGAATCCACCAGGTGCTCCCTGGAAAACCTGTGGGGCAGTTCTACTCTGTCCTGTAGGGCTGCTATGAGTCAGAATTGACTCCATGGCAGCAGGTTTGGTTTGGTTTTTTTGGATATAGACTTACATTCCATTAATGAAAGATAAACAGAAAAAAACATGTAACAATGATGAGAAGTATGGCACAAATGGTTAAGCACTGGGCCACTAACTGAAAGGTTGGTGATTCAAATCCACTTGGAGGTGCCTTGGAAGAAAATCCTGGCAATCTACTTCCCAAAGGTCACAGCCATTGAACTCTATGGAGCAAAGTTCTACTCTGAAACACACGGGTTTGCCATGAGCCGGAATCAATTTGACAGTAATGGATTTTTTTTTCACTATCAATTTATATTCCATTGAGGAAAGAAAAACATAGAAACAAATAAGTAACAATGATGAGAAGTACCATGAAGAAAACTCAGCAGGGTAAAAGGGCTGGAGTGAGCAGGGATAATATGTTGTTGTGTAAGGTGTTCAGAGAAGGCCTTTTAATAAGGTAACATTTGAACAAAGGCCTGGAGAGTTAGGAAACTGAGCTACATGAACGTCTTGGGGAAGAGCATCCCAAGTAATGGGAATAGCAAGTACAAAGACAGGCTTGTGCTTGGGTAGCTAGAGAAATAGCAAGTGTATCTGGAGTGGAGTGAGTGAGAAGGAGTGTAGAAGAAGATAAAGTCAGAGAAGTAGCAAGGTCAGGTCATGTGGGGTCTTGAAGGCCATGGGTGGAACTTTGGATTTTACTCAGCATGAGATGAGAAAAGCCATGCAAAGAAATTTTAACTTGATGCAGTGGGCACTGGGAATAATTGCAGGCTTTGGGGCACCAGAAAGTAAAAACCGAATCAGTATTTTAGGAGCTCAGTTCAACACGTGGAATGTTCTGGAGGGAGGGAATCAGAAAGACTATTCCAATAGTTCAAATTCAAGCTGATGAAGGAAGCTAACCAGAGTGGGCAGTGAAAATGGCAAGAACTACATAAAAATGAGAAAATTCCAAAGAAAGCCATGGATTTACTGCTTGGTGTGAGATGAGTGTACATGTGATGTTGCGTCAGAGCTACTGACTTCAGATACCGACAGATGTCCCATCAGAGGCAAATGAGGCCAAAGGAACCGTGCCTAAAATGGAGCCACAGGACAGTTTCAGTGAGTGAATTGTTGACCTGTTGTTTGTAATTGAAACCATTTTTGTGTATTTGTTTGAAACAGAAACAGAACAAACTTTTTTCTAATAACTAAAAGACCTAAAATAACTTCTCCTCTCCTGAAAAGTAGACAAAATTGGTGCTGTTCTTCAGTGAACAATACAATGGTCAGGCAAAGGGGCTCTGGTGTGAGCCTAAATCCACCTTTGCATTTCTAATTTCATTTTTAGAGACAAAAATTTCTAATTTTATTAGAAATGCTTGTCTCCTTCTTTTGAGCCTGAATAAATGATCAAATGTACTGGCACAGTCTTTGTATAGTGCTTCTCCCTTTGATGAAGTACTGGTGGTGTAAGGGTTAAAAGCTCATCTGCTAATTAAAAGGTCGAAAGTTCGAATACATCATCGCTCCTTGGAAAACCTAGGGGGCAGTTCTGTTCTGTCCTATAGGACTATAAGTTGGAATCAACTCAATGGCAATGGGTTCGGATTTTCTCCCCTTGATGATGTTGTTCCTGGTCACTTATTTTGTTTATAAATTTCTTAAGAAGTGCAGAAGTTTCTGAAAATAACGTGCAGAAAATCAGTTAACGGACATGTGAAAGGTATATATGTGGCAGAAGGGTCCTGTTGTTCTAGAAAAGAAAGATAAAAAAGTGTGTATAGTATTAGGTTACCCAGAAAAACCCAGTGCCGTCGAGTTGATTCCGACTCATAGTGACCCTATAGGACAGAGTAGAACTGCCCCAAAGAGTGTATTAGGTAGATGGCACTGGGTACTGGGTAGGTAATTAACCATCTTTAACAGCTGCTAACAGCACCAACGGAAACCCTGGTGGCATAGTGATTAAGAATTCGGCAGATAACCGAAAGGTTGGCAATTCGAATCTACCAGCCACTCCTTAGAAGCTCCATGGGGAAGTTCTACTCTGTCCTGTAGGGTTGCTATAGTCAGAATCGACTCGACAGCAATGTTTTTTTTTTTTTTAATTGTACTTCAGATCAAGGTTTACAGAATCAACTAGCTTCTCATTAAACAGTTATTACACATATTGTTTTATGACATTGGTTAACAACCCCATGACATGTGAACACTCTCCCTGAGTTCCCCATTTACCAGCTTTCCTTTTCCCTACTGCCTTCTCATCCTTGACCCTGAGATGGTGTGCCCCTTTAGTCTCATTTTGTTTAATGGGCCTGTCTAATCTGTGGCTGAAGGGTGAACCTCAGGAGTGACTTCATTACTAAGCTACAACAGTGTCTGGGGGCCATACTCTTGGGGTTTCTCCAGTTTCTGTCAGTCCAGTAAGTCTGGTCTTTTTTTGTGAGTTAGAATTTTGTTCTACATTTTTCTCCAGCTGACTGCTACCCTTTGTTGTAAGCCCTGTCAGAACACTCAGTGGTGGTACCTGGGCACCATCTAGTTTTACTGGACTCAGTCTGGTGGGGGCCGTGGTAGCTGTGGCCCATTAGTCCTTTGGACTAATCTTTCCCTTGTGTCTTTCGTTTTCTTCTTCCTTGATCCCAGTGGAGTATCTTAGATGGCTGCTCACAGGCTTTTAAGACCCTAGATGCTACTCATCAAAGTAGAATGTAGAGCATTTTCTTCATAAACTATGTTATGCGAATTGAGCTAGATGTTCCCCAAGACCATGGTTCCCACAGCCGTCAGCCCAGTAGTTCAGTCACTCAGGAAGTCTGAATGTGGCTATGGAGCTTCCATGGCCTTGCTGTGGACAAGTTGTGCTGGCTTCCCCCTATATCGTGTACTGCCTTACCCTTCACCAAAATTACCACCTATCCATTGTCTATTTAGTTTTTCCATCCCCACCCTTACTCTCCCTCCTAACCATCAAAAATTGTTTCTTTTTGTGTGAAAACCTGTCATGAGTTTTTATAGTAGTGGTCTCATAAAATATTTGTCCTTCTGTGATTGATTTATTTCACTCAGCATAATACCCTCCAGATTCATCCATGTTGTGCGATGTCTCACAAATTTATCATTGTTCTTTATCATTCTGTAGTACTCTATTGTGTGTATGTACCATGCTTTGTTTATCCATTCATCTGTGGATGGGTATCTAGGTTGTTTCCATCCTTTTGCTATTGTGAACAATGCTGCAGTGAACATGGGTGTACATATGCCTATTCATGTGGGGACTCTTATTTCTCTAGGATATATTCCTAGGAGTGGGATTGCTGGATCATATGATATTTCTATTTCTAGCTTTCTAAGGAAGCACCAAATTGTTTCCCAAAATGGTTATACCATTTTACATTCCCATCAGCAGTGCATGAGTTCCAATTTCCCCACAGCCTTTCCAGCGGTTGTTATTTTCTGTTTTTTTGATTCCTGCCAGTAATGCTGGAGTGAGATAGTATCTCATTGTGGTTCTGATTTGCATTTCTCTAATGGCTAGTGATAGGGAAGTATGTCCTCTCGTGCCTATTAGCAGCTTTAATGTCTTCTTTGGTGAAGTGTCTGTTCATATCCTTTGCCCATTTTTTAACTGGATTATTTGTCTTTTCATTGTATTTGTCTGATTTGTAATAGCCAAATTTTTTTTCCCAGTCTGTAGGTTCTCTTTTTACTCTTGGTGAAATCTTTTGATGAGCATTAAGTGTTTAATTTTTAGAAGCTCCCTGTTATCTGGTTTATCTTCTGGAGTTTGTATGTTGTTAGTTATGGTTTAGTCCTGTTGATGCCGTATATTAGGGCCTCTAGAGTTGATCTTATTTTTTCTTCTATGATCTTTTCAGTTTTTAGTTTTATATTTAGGTCTTTGATCCATTTTGAATTAGTTTTTGTGTATGGTGTGAGGTATGGGTCTTGTTTCATTTTTTGCAGATGGGCATCCAGTTTTGCCAACACCATTTGTTAAAAAGACTGTCTTTTTCCTGTTTGATGAACTTCGGGCCTTTGTTGAAAATCAGGTGACCACAGGTGGATGGATTACATCTTGGTTCTCAATTCTGTCCCATTGGTCAATGTATCTGTCATCGTACCAGTACCAGGCTGTATACCATAGCTATATAGTACGTTTTGAGGTCAGGTAGTGCAAGTCCTCCTACTTTATTCTTCTTTGATAGTGCTTTACTTACCCAGAGGGTTTTTTGTTGTTGTTGTTTTTTAATAAAACTAATGGAAACCCTGGTGGCATAGTGGTTAAGAGTTCTGCTGCTAACCAAAAGGTTGGGAGCTTGAATCCACCAGGCGCTCCTTGGAAACCCTATGGGGGCAGTTCTACTCTGACCTATAGGGTCGCTACAAGTTGGAATTGACTCGATGGCAACGGGTTTGTTTGTTTGGTTTAATAGCACTAATGGAGCCCTGGTGGTGCAGTGGTTAAGAGCTCAGGCTGCTAATTAAAAAAGGTCAACTGTTTGAATCACTTGGAAACCCTACAGAGTGGTTCTACTCTGTCCCATAGGATTGCTATGTGTCAGAATCTACTCGATGGTATGGGTTTGGTTTTCGTTTTTTGATAGCACTAATGGGAGTCTGTGAGTGGTGCAAAGGCTGACATAAGTGCTCAGCTATTAACCAAAAATCAGTAGTTTGTGTTCACCCACAGGCACCTTAGAAGAAAGAACTGGTGATCCACTTCCAAGAAAGTCACAGCCATTGAAAACCCTAAGGAGTGAAGTTCTCTTAAACACATATGGTCACCAACAGTAACTGGTTTAATAGCACTAGTAAAATATCCATGCTATTTATATGGCCATATTTTAAGAAGTCAGAGAAGGATTTGATATTGTGTGGATAATACTTAATATGAAAATTACTTAATTTTTAAAATAATTTTTATTGTGCTTTAAGTGAAAGTTTACAAATCAAGTCAGTCTCTCACACAAAAACTTATACACACCTTGCTATATACTGCCAGTTACTCTCCCCCTAATGAGACGGCCTGCTCCCTCCCTCCACTCTCTCCTTTCCTGTCCATTTCACCAGCTGCTAACCCCCTCTACCCTCTCATCTCCCCTCCAGGCAGGAGATGCCAATATAGTCTCAAGTGTCCACCTGATCCAAGAAGCTCACTCCTCACCAGCATCCCTCTCCAACCCATTGTCCAGTCCAATCCATGTCTGAAGAGTTGGCTTTGGGAATGGTTCCTGTCTCGGGCCAACAGAAGGTTTGGGGGCCATGACCACTGGGGTCCTTTTAGTCTCGGTTAGACCATTAAGTCTGGTCTTTTTATGAGAATTTGGGGTCTGCATCCCACTGCTCTCCTGCTTCCTCAGGGGTTCTCTGTTGTGTTCCCCGAAAATTACTTAACTTTTTTAATACGTTGCCCTACCTTAATTATTTAAATTTATTTTCCTTCTATCCCTGATGGTGGACAGGTGACAGATGCAGCTTTCCTCATCAATATTTTAAAGCTGACTACATTGAAAATGGAAAAATCATTTGAAAAATTAACCATAATTTGGGGGGAATAATAGCAACAGAGAAACTTAGGGGTGAAACAAACTGTAGAAAAAGTATTATTTACTTATCAGTAATCTATGTTTATTTAACCTGATTTAACCAATCAGATTATTTACTTTTTTTTAAATTGTGCATTAGGTGAAGATTTAAAAAGCAAATTAGATTCCCATTTGATAGTTTGCATAAAAAGTGTCTTATAGCCTTGGTTTCATTCCCCACAGTGTGTCAGCTCTCTACTAATTTCCACCCTGGGTTCCCCATTTCCTTTCATCCTAATTTTCTACCCCTTTCTGCCTTCTCATCTTTGCTTTTGGGCAAATGCTGCCCTTTTGATCTTGTATGGTTGATTGTTCTAAGGAGCATGTTCCTCTCAGATGTTATTGTTTATTTAATGAGCTTGTCCACTGTTTGGTTGGAAGGTGGTCACCCAGAATGGCTTCAGTTCAAGGTCAGAAGTGTGTCTTAGGGCCATAGTCTCTGGAGTTCCTCCAGTCTCTGTCAGACCAGTAAGTCTGGTCTTTTTTGTAAATTTGGTTTTTTGTACTACATTTTTCTCCTGCTCTTTCTGAGACCCTCCGTTGTGATCCCAGTCAGAGTGGTCAGTAGTGGCGCCAGGCAACATCTAGTTTTTCTGGTCTAGGGGTCTCGTAGGCTGAGGTTCACGTGGTCTATTAGTCCTTTGGACTAATCGTTCCCTTTAGCCTTTGGTTTTTTTCATTCTCCTTTGCTCCAGAGGGGAAGACACCAATAGTTTTATCTTAGATGGCCACTCGCAAGCTTTTAAGACCGCAGACACTACTCACCAAAGTAGGATGCAGAACATTGTCTTCATGAACTATGTTGTGTCAGTTGACTTAGATATCCCCTGAGACTGTGCTCCTTTGCCTTCAAGCCTAGGAACTTCATCCCACGAGGTATTTGGTTGTGTCTATGAGGCTTCCCTGACTGTGCCCCTTGTGTGCCCTATTGTCTGTATTAATATATGGGGAGCACCTACTGTCATGTATGTAGAAATATCCACCACTGAGCCTGTATCTTTCAACGGGTATACTCCCTTACACTCTTGCACACCTCTTGGCATATCTATCTACCTACGTATCCATTTGTAAATTACTGCTTGTTAATACTGTTGTCATATGATTGTCTATGCTATAGTAGTTCCATTGTTGTTGTGTGCTATCAAGTGGATTCTGACTTATAATGACCCTATAAGACAGAGTAGCAGGCTGAACTCTTAACCACTTTGCCACCAGGGCTCCAGTAGTTCCATAAAACAAAAAAACCCAAACCCACTGCTGTCGAGTCAATTCCAACTCATAGCGACCCTAGACCCTATAGGGTTGTAGTTCCATAAAAAAGAAAAAAAAATTTTTTTTTTTTTTTTTTTTTTTTTTAGTTCCACAATCTACCCTTTATTCTTGTGTTCCTCTCAGTGTCCTCTCTTGCCTTGGTCATGTTGTGCTGACTTCTCCCATATTGTGTATTGCCATTCCCTTCACCAATATTAACATATGTCTTCTATCTATATAGTAATTTTCCCTCCCTCCCCCTCTCATCCCTGGTAACCATCAAAGAATTTTTTTTTCCTTTGTGTGTAAATCTTTTGTTGTTCCTTTATACTAGTGGTCTCATACAATATTTGTCCTTTTGGGATTCACTTATTTCACTCAGTATACTGTCCACGTTGTGAGATGTTTCGTGGATTCATCATTATTTTTTATCATTGAGTAGTATTCCATTGTGTGTATATACCAGTTTGTTAATCCATTCATCTGTTGTTGAGAGCTTTGGATGTTTCCAATTTTTTGCTATTGTGAATAATGCTGCAAGTAACATGGGTGTGAATATATCTATTCATGTCATGGCTCTTAAAAAGTCTACCTAGGAGTGGGATGGCTGGATCATATGGTATTTCTAGTTTTAGCTTTTTGAGGAAGCACTGTACTGTTTTCCATAGTGGTCGTACCATTTTACATTCCCACCAGCAGCGTGTAAGCATTCCAATCTACCTACATCTTCACCAACATTTGTTATTTTCTGTTTTTTTTTTTTTTAATTTGTGCCAGTAATGTCAGGATGAGATGGTATCTTATCGTAGTTTTGATTTGTATGGCTAATGATAGTGAACATGTCTTCGTATGTTTTTTTAGCTGCCTGAATGTCTTCTTTGATGAAGTAAATGTTCATATCCTTTGCCCATTTTTTGATTGGATTGTTTGTCTTGTATTGTTGAGGTACTGAAGTCTTCTATAGATTTTAGAGATTAGATCCTTGTTGGGTATGTCGTAACCAAAATTTTTTCCTAATCTGCGGGTTCTCTTTTCACTCTTTTGGAGAAGTCTTTTGTTGAGTGTGTTTAGTTTTCAGGAGGTCTCATTAATCTAATTATTCTTTTACTTTTACTTAGGTTTGGTATTTGGTTATTTACTTTTAAAATTGGCTATTCAGATTCATCAGTTTCCTCTGAACACAGATATATTGCTTAAAGAGAACAAAGTCCAAGAAAGCTTGATTTAACTAAATCAAACCCCTGTGCCAAAGTCAACAAACCAAGGTCATTCAGGAGTTGCATAGAAAAGAAAATTAAATGAACACAAATTTTTTAAAAAATAATTTTTATTGTGCTTTAAGTGAAAGTTTACAAATCAAGTCAGTCTCTCACACAAAAACCCATCTACACCTTGCTACACACTCCCAATTACTCTTCCCCTAATGAGACAGCCCGCTTTCTCCCTCCACTCTCTCTTTTCGTGTCCATTTCGCCAGTTTCTAACCCCCTCCACCCTCTCATCTCCCCTCCAGGCAGGAGATGCCAACATAGTCTCAAGTGTCCACCTGATCCAAGAAGCTCACTCCTTACCAGCATCCCTCTCCAACCCATTGTCCAGGCCAATCCATGTCTGAAGAGTTGGCTTCAGGAATGGTTCCTGTCCTGGGGAAACGAGGTCTGGGGGCCGTGACCACCAGGGTCCTTCCAGTCTCAGTCAGACCATTAAGTCTGGTCTTATGAGAATTTGGGGGTCTGCATCCCACTGCTCTCCTGCTCCCTCAGGGGTTCTCTGTTGTGTTCCCTGTCAGGGCAGTCATCGGTTGTAGCCAGGCACCATCTAGTTCTTCTGGTCTCAGGATGATGTAGTTGCTGGTTCACATGGCCCTTTCTGTCTCTTGGGCTTGTAATCACCTTGTGTCCTTGGTGTTCTTCATTCTCCTTTGATCCAGGTGGGTTGTGACCAATTGGTGCATCTTAGATGGCTGCTTGCTAGTGTTTAAGACCCCAGATGGCACTTTTCAAAGTGGGATGCAGAATGTTTTCTTAATAGATTTTGTTATGCCAATTGACTTAGATGTCCCCTGAAACCATGGTGCCCAGACGTCTGCCCCCTGCTACGCTGGCCTTTGAAGCATTCAGTTTATTCAGGAAATTTCTTTGCTTTTGCTTTAGTCCAATTGTGTTGACCTCCCCTGTATTGTGTGCTGTCTTTCCCTTCACCTAAAGTAGTTCTTAAAAAAAGTAGTTCTTATCTACTATCTAATTAGTGAGTGCCCCTCTCCCACCCTCCCTCCCTTCCCCCTCTGGTAGCCAGGAAAGAATGTTTTCTTCTCAGTTTAAACAATTTCTCAAGTTCTTATAATAGTGGTCTTATACAATATTTGTCCTTTTGCAACTAGTTTCATTCAGCATAATGCCTTCCAAGTTCCTCCACATTATGAACTGTTTCACAGATTCCTCACTGTTCTTTATCGATGCATTGTAAATGAATACAACTTTGAGACCAGGTATAAACATCTGCCTCTTTGAAGAGTGATCCTGATTTTCTGTCTGACCTCAGGAAGGTTCAGTTTCCCTCTGAGGTCTATTTTATCTTTAAAACATTGAAAGGCTTGTGTTTGTGTACCTTCTTTAAATGTTCTTGGGATATATGATTTGGGATCTTGTTATAGAGGTTCAAAACTGAAACTAGTTTGACCAAAAGTATCATCTTTATCCAAAAGAAGCCTTTGTACTTGGATCTTGTACAAAGGAGTGGTTGAATTCCACTTAATTCAAATATATTTTTAGTAAGGTTCTGAGGCAAAAAGTAACAGAAATAGAGTTAAGATAAAATATTCAGTGACTTGAACTCTTACTGCTTGTTTTTCAGGCCTGACGTAATATTTTAGGTCACACTCTTTTTGTGTGTAATATATTTAACGTTATAGAAGGCATTTGATATTAAATGAATTAGGTTACATGCACTTCACCCCAGTGTTGTAAAACTGTGGCATAACATTTAAATCAAAGATATAAATATGTAGTTTAAAAAGGGCTTTATCATCAGCTCAGGACAGGAAAAACCTAAGTAGACTGAAAGTAGCTAAGATGATTATCAAGATCACTAATGAACTATGTTTTCTAAGTGCTCTAGCTTCTGTCTCTGATCTCAAAAAAAAAAAAAGTCTACTTGCTCCGCAAAGTTTTAATTTTTCACCTTACTGTAAACTCCTAGAAGGAAAAAAAACTGCCATTTAAATGACTGATCAATGTGCTGTTAATGAACTTTAGCGTGACTATGCTATGAATCACCGAGTTTCAAACTAAAAATTACCTCTAAATCCTCCGGTCAAAAAGCAAAGGTCTCCTCCTTGACATGATTACACTTTTTAACATACGTAATTACCCGTTGCCGTCGAGTCGCTTCCGACTCACAGGGATCCTATAGGACAGAGTAGAACTGCCCCATAGAGTTTCCAAGGAGTGCTGGTGGATTCGAATTGCCGACCTTTTGGTTAACAGCTGTAGCTCTTCACCACTACGCCACCAGGGTTTCCACATAGATAATTAGACACCCCTTAAAAAAAAATTATCTTACAATTTACACCTAGAATATGATGACAAAACGTGAACATGAAATACTGTGATGAACATTAACTGGTTCGGCTACTAAAGGTGTTTAAATCTCGAGAGGGCGATAATGTCTGTCGTTTTAGGTAATCTTCACAAAAACCCGAGGAGAGGAACTGTCAGTCCTACCCCACGAAAACGGCTATTGAAACCCTGATTGCCCTTCGACCTTGGTCCTGCCCCTGAAATGACGTTTACGATGGCGGGGATTTCCGTAACGGTGACACACGCCGCTTCCGGCCAGCAGCAAGAGTGAGTGACGTGGCAGGCGAGGCCAGGCACCGTCCGTCTGCCCGGGACACCTCAGCTGTCAGGTGGCCTGGGGGCAGCGCAGTGAGGAGAAGATTGTGCTGGCAGCCGCCCGGACCGAAGCCGGAAGTGCCACGTGTCCCGACTGCGCCTGCGCAGCCGGCTGCTGACAGGCACTTCCGGCCGCGGCCTCCATCCTTCTCTCCGCTTGGCTGCGGCCTCCCGGCCTGCGGTTCAGGGCCTTACCGTCCCGACTTCCAAGCCTCAGCTCCCAGGCCAGGCAGAGGCCGCCGGTGGGCTGGGGAGAGTGCGGCGTCATGCCTAGGGCTTGATGCGCTGCCGTATCTCCTCCCCGCTTCCAATCGTAAAACGTTAGCCCCCCTCCCTCAGCTTTCAGCAATCTTTCAGTTCTCCTCGGGTCCGCTGTGGCCGACCCCCACCAGGCCCTTCCAACCCGGATAACCGCCGTCGTCATGTCCCAGCCGGGAACACCGGCCTCCGGGGGCGCCTCGACCGGTCTCCAGTCGCAGAACGGGGCTGCCTCGATCTCGGGGTCTCCCTACACCAACGGTGAGTGCCGCCCGGGTGCTGGGGTGGAGAGGCCGCAGCCTGGACCCGGGCTCGAGCTGACCTTTAGTTGCTGCTGCCGCCTGAGGCGACAGAGGAGAGTGACCTCCCGGCCGGGTCTGGAACAGGTGGTGGCGGGCGGCTGCGTCACGGAGACCGCGGCGAATGTGCGCTCGCATTCCCAGGCTTGTTTTAGTGTTTCACATTTATTCATTCCTTCAACAAATAGTTAATGAACACTTGCTATATTCCGCGCCATGGGTCACACACACACACTCGTTCCCTTCCGTCAAAACTCATTTACAGGGATCGTAGTGTGTGTTTATGTCACTTTCCCCTCTGCGCCACCTTACCCCAGGCTCCCAGAGAGTTGGATTTGTGGTCTGATTCCTCTCGGTTCTGCAGGGCCAGCCGTGGGGAAAAGGAGACATGCCACGTCTGAGTTTGCAGAGATGAATGAACGGCTGTTCTTTGAGAGACCCCCTTAAGACTTGCTCATTTCCCCCAGAACCTTTCCAGAATTGTACTTAGGCCATTTGTTCCATTTTTCAGCTTTGGAGGAACTAAATAGAGGGGAGGATTTTCTGTTTGATTTCTAGAGGTCTATTACATCACTTGGAAAGTGGTTGGACACAATTCTCTGAACCTTTGAGGAGAGTGTACATGTGGCACTATAGTTTGTCATTTGGTGTGAGGGTGTCTTATAAGTAGAATTCCTTAAATTGTCTTACAGTATGACTTGCTAAGCATAATTGTTGTAATATAGAAAGATATAGTCTACCAACAGCTTGCCTACATATTTATCTACAAATCTTTGGTTTATGGAAATAAAACAAGTGGAATAATACTAAAATTCTAAAATTGCCCATTGGTATTATGATTGCCGTAAAGTTTGAGAAAATAGCCAATGACCAAAATTGCTAATTTATGGTGTTTTTACAGTGGAGTGGGTTTGGGTGGGCTTTAGAGAATACTACTGTTTTCTTTACAAAGGATGTTCTAAAAGACTTTTAAAAATGTCTATGAGTAGGCAGATATGTGGGCTGAAGCAAGAATAAGGATAAGCACTAGGGAACTGCCAGAAATTCAAGCTGGATTCAGAAGAGGACATGGAACCAGGGATATCATTGCTGATGTCAGATGGATCCTGGCTGAAAGCAAAGGATACCAGAAGGATGTTTACCTGTGTTTTATTGACTAAAGGCATTTGACTGTGTGGATCATAACAAATTATGGATAACATTGGGAAGAATGGGAATTCCAGAACACTTAATTGTGCTCATGAGGAACCTATACATAGATCAAGAAGCAGTTGTTTGGACAGAACAAGGGGATACTGATTGATTTAAAGTCAGGAAGGGTGTATTTCAGGGTTGTATCTTTTCACCATACCTATTCAATCTGTATGCTGAGCAAATAATCCGAGAAGCTGGACTATATGAAGAAGAACAGGGCATCAGGATTGGAGGAAGACTCATTAATAACCTGTGTTATGCAGATAATACAGCCTTGCTGAAAGTGAAGAGGACTTGAAGCACTTAGTGATGAAAATCAAAGACCACAGCCTTCAGTATGGATTGTACCTCAACATAAAGAAAACAAAAATCCTCACAACTGGACCAATGAGCAACATCGTGATAAACGGAGAAAAGATTCAAGTTGTCAAGGATTTCGTTTTACTTGAATCCACAATCAACACCCATGGAAGCAGCAGTCAAGAAATGAAACAATGCATTGCATTGGCTAAATCTGCTGCAAAGGACCTTTTTAAAGTGTTGAAAAGCAAAGATGTCACCTTGAAGACTAAGGTGCACCTGACCCAAGCCATGATATTTTCAATAGCATCATATGCATGTAAAAGCTGGACTGTAGAAGAATTGACACCTTTGAATTGTGGTGTTGGGGAAGAATATTGAGTATACCATGGACTGCCAAAAGAACGAACAAATCTGTCTTGGAAGAAGTACAACCAGAATGCTCATTAGAAGCAAGGATGGCGAGACTGCGTCTTACATACTTTGGACATGTTGTCAGGAGGGATCAGTGCCTGGAGAAGGACATCATGCTTGGCAAAGTACAGGGTCAGCGGAAAAGAGGGAGACTTTGAATGAGGTGAATTGACACAGTGGCTGCAGCGATGAGCTCAAGCGTAACGGCAATTGTAAGGATGGTGCAGGACTGGGCAGCGTTTCATTCTGTTGTGCATAGGGTTGCTATGTGTCGGAGCCGACCCAAGAGCACCTAACAGCAACAACAACAAGCACTAGATGGTGGTAAGTTGAATCAATTATTCTTTCTCAAATTTATGGTAACAGATTATGTAAACTACATTTTATTCTAGGATATTTAGCAACATAAACACTGAGATTGAAATAATTTTAAGACATTTGTTTTAAGGTAAGAAAACATTAAGCAACATGTCATATGGAGTTTTCTTATTATCTGTAAATTGTAAATTCACATGCACTTTAAATGGCAAATCCTACAAGTATGCTTGTACATTTATATGTCAGTATAGTTTTGATAATTTTGAAATGTTAAAGGAATTTAACCTCTGATGTACTTTATTGAAGATGCTGTCACTATGTTGATTTGATTCAGTCCAACAGACACTTGTTACACATCTTCTGAATTCTGGTACTTGGGGATATGGAAGGGAATAAGAAAGCAGTTCCTGTTCGCAGGTTACCCAGAGCCTATTTGGGATTCAGATATGTACCCAATTGTAATGCAGGGTGATAACAGTTTGAAAAATGTGACCTGATGTGCGGAGGGAAATCTTTGTTGTTAGTTGCTGTCAAGTCGATTCTGACTGATGGCAATCCAATGTGTACAGAGTAGAACTGCTCCATAGGGTTTTCAAGGCTGTGACCTTTCAGAAGCAGGTCGCCAGACCTGTTTTCCAAGGTGCCTCTGGGTAGATTTGAACTACCAACCTTTTGGCTAGTAGTCACATGGTTGAATGTTTGTGCCACTCAGGAAAACCATAGGATTGCAAATACATTTCCCTTTCAAGATATAATTTGACAGTGTTTTTAGAAGCCTGATTTCTAAAATTTTTAGAAAATAGCATTATTCTTACTAAAATGGATAATGTTCTATATTGGGTTGCTTTATTGTTCATCTCACTGATAATTCAGAGTACGTATGTGGTGAATTGGAGGGGAGAGTATTTTTTTAGAATGTGCGAAAGTTTCAGTGCTTGAATATAGTTTCGATTAACTTTTTCAAGACAGTAATTTGCTGCTTAAATATTGAAAGTTTGAAATATTGAAAGTTCTTAAGCTTAAAATTTAATGTATCTTGCTTCATTTACATGTTATAGTATGGTTAGATCTTCAGATGTGTTTTAGATCATAATCAAAGAACTAATAGTCACCTTTTTCATTTTCCTATAGCTTGCTATATCATACACCAAGACATTTCCCCACACACCAAGACATTTCTCTCTGTGGTAGATTGTTACGTTATATTCCAGCCTAGAGGTTGTCCAGACAGGTTTTACTAAGTCTCTGTGTAGATTTGTATGTATGTGTATATATATACACAAAAACTATATATGTATATGAAAAAACTGATTGTGAGAATGCAAGACTACTTAAACTACCGATTTTCGTCTGATTATCCTGCAATAAGGCTTAAAAGCAAATAATACCACCCACTGTTACTTAGCTGCTTCACTGAGTATTTGAACCAATTTGTCAATGCAGTTTTATTAATTTTATTTTTGTAATATTTATATATATTTTTGTGTATGGAACTATATAGAAGGGTGAGAAGGATATTCTCTTCCCTCCTTCCCCCTTCTTTGCCTGCATTCCCCTGTTATATTGTAATTTTATAAAATAACATGTGTTTCCCTTTTAGACTATAAGTCCTATGAGGGCAAGAATATCTGCTTTTGTACACCATTATCTCTAATTCCTCACATGTTGTCTTATCACATTTTAGGGGTTCACTAATTTTGCTGAAGAGTTTAGGAATCGGATATTTTACAGTTCTGTTCACTAACCTTGTATTGAATTATTCATAGTAAGATTAGGCTCACTTCTAACCTATTTATTTTTTCTGGTGAATTTTTCTGTGAATTTTTGCACAATATTGCCACCCAAAACACAATAGAATATATGGATTTTTTTTCCCTCATCAGTTTAAATGCTGGAAACCCTGGTGATGTAGTGGTTAAGATCTACGGCTGCTAACCAAAAGTTTGGCGGTTTGAATCCACTAGGCACTTCTCGGAAACTCTATGGGGCAGCTCTACTCTGTCCTATAGGGTTACTATGAGTTGGAATTGACTTGATGGCAATGAGTTTGGTTTTTGGTTTGGTTCACTAACCTTGTATAGAATTATTCATAGTAATATTAGGCTCACTTCCAACCTATTTGTTTTTTCTGGTTAATTTTTCTGTGAATTTTTGCACAATATTGCCACCCAAAACACAACAGGATATATGAGTTTTTTCCACCTCATCAGTTTAAATGCTAGGCTTATGCTAATACCTGTTTTAGGAGTTACAAAAATGTAGATCTCTTTTAGATTCTCTGTGATGTAAACCATGTTTATAATTGTGTATTTAATATAGGAAGTCCTTAGGTACGATCAAAGCATGCTGTGAATAGAAACGGGCATCGTAATCTCTAACGCTGGTTGTGGCTGAGTTGCCTTTAAGTGTTTTCAGTGGGGAGGAGGGGTTTACTCTACGATTTCCATGAGATTCTTTGCATATCTCTTAGAATTTGTTGAATTCTATGTGGTAACCTTTCAGTTTCTTGTTTGTTTCTCCTCATAAACTATGAGCCCCTGAAAGACAGAAATAGTCGTAAGAGCTAACATTTATTCACTTCCTATGTGCCCAGGCACTGTGCTAGGTTGCATTATATGCATCTTCTCCTTTAATCATCGCTACAGCCCTTTGACTTCAGAGCTGTTATTTTTACTGATAAGGAAACAGGGATGAGTGGTTAAGCAACTAGATCAAGGTCACACAGCTAGTATATTGTAGAAGCCAGATTTAAACACAGACAAACAAACAAACAAACCAGTTGCATTCCAGTCGATCTGACTCATAGCAACCCTGTAGAACTGCCCTATAGGGTTTCCAAGGCCGTAGTCTTTACGGAAGCAGACTGCCACATCTTTCTCCTGCGAGTGGCTGGTGGGTTCAAACTGCTTAACCACTATGCCACCAACCACTGTACCTAAACCCAGCCAGTCTTACTTAACCCGTGTTATTCTACTTAATCTCGTTATCTCTGGATCCCAGGACCTAACACCTTGAATTAATGTCTGAACTGAGGATCCGATCCTTCTCTTTGGTTTCTCTTTTTTTTTTTTAAATTGTGCTTTAGGTGGAAGTTTACAGCTCAAGTATATTTCTCATTCAAAAGTTTATACACACATTGTTTTGTGACATTGGTTACAGTTGCCACGATGTGACACCATGCTCCCCCTTTTTGTCTCTGGGTTCCCTGTGTCTATTTGTCCAGTTCCTGTCCGTTCCTGCTTTCTAATCCTGACTTTGGGCAGGAGATGCCCATTTGGTCTCGTATATTTGTTTGAACAAAGAAGCACGTTCCTCATGTGTATTAATTTTCTTTGGTTTCCTTATGTAAATTACAGTAAATATTTACTGACATTTTTCAAAACTGGCACCTAGCTTTTTTTCCTTTGGATTATAATTAATGCCTGGCCTGCTGCTAATTTATGTTGGTGTTTAGTCTATTTCTTTGCTGTTCCAACATTATATTTCATAGATGTAGGTCCTGAAATTGCCCCTGCCCACACTTTGATTTCTGATATTTGCTTTTCCCCTTGTGTTGCTTACTTTTAAAGCCCTTATTTTAATGACTGACCCACAAATTGTACTCATGCAGTGGCATGATTTGTTGTATTTATACTTCCGTTTGGTTAACTCTTAAAGTGATCAGAGTGTATTTTGTATTTTGATGTATCCTGTGACATGACTGCTGAATTAATTTTTTTTTCCAAATAGTTAATTAGTTGTTCTTACCTGTCGTACTTAAAATCAAATACATAGAAAACAGAAACTTTGCAAGCTTAAAGTAACACATTGCTGTCTAAAATGTGATGTTTTTGAGTATTTGGCTACTTTTCTGTGACTTTTATTTCCTACCTTCATGTAGGACATGATAATTAATAGAATTGTATTTTGAAGAGCCTTGAATTGACTTCAAATTGGTGAATCACTTGGATTCAAGTATGATAGGTGGAAAGTGTGAATACTGCTTAGCAAATAGTACCTCAGTGTATATTTATTAAATGGATTAATGAATGAATGGCTTAAAAAAAATACTGCATATTAATCTTACTTGGAATTTCAGGGAAAGCCAGTCTGGGAGACATCTTTTCCCCTTACTGTTAAATTTATGTGAAAGGAATAGTTTATTTAGTGTGTTTCTGTCGCTGTTTAGTAGGCTTTTAAAAAAATTTTTATTGTGCTTTAAGTGAAAGTTTACAAACCAAGTCAGGCTCTCATATAAAAACTTACACACACCTTGTTATATACTCCTAGTTGCTCTCCCTCTAATGAGACAGCACACTGCTTTTCTCTGTTCACTATTTTCGTGTCCATTCGGCCAGCTCCTGGCCACCTCTGCCCTCTCATCTCTTCTCCAGACAGGAGCTGCGCACATAGTCTCATGTGTCTACTTGATCCAAAAAGTGAACTCTTTACCAGTATCATTTTCTATCCCACAGTCCAGTCTAGTCCCTGTCCGAAGAGTTGGCTTTGGGAATGGTTCCGGTCTTAGGCTAACAGAAGGTCTGGGGACCATAATCTCCGAGGTCCTTCTAGTCTCAGTCAGACTGTTAAGTCTGGTCTTTTTACGAGAATTTGGGGTCTGCATCTCACTGTTCTCCTGCTCCCTCAGGGGTTCTCTGTCTGGGCAGTCATCGGTTGTAGCCAGGCACCATGTCGTTCTTCTGGTCTCAGGCTGATGTAGTCTCTGGTTTATGTGCCCCTTTCTGTGTCTTGGGCTCATAATTACCTTGCATCTTTGGTGTTCTTTATTCTCCTTTGATCCAGGTGGGTTGAGACCAATTGATGTTTCTTAGATGGCCACTTGCTAGCATTTAAGACCCCAGACGCCCCTCTCCTAAGTGGGATGCAGAATATCTTTTTAATAGATTTTAATTTGCCAGTTGACTTAGATGTCCCCTGAAGCCATGGTCCCCAAACCCCTGCCCCTGCTGCGCTGGCCTTCGAAGCTTTCAGTTTATTCAGGAAAGTTCTTTGCTTTTGGCTGAGTCCAGTTGTGCTGACCAGTCCTGTATTGTGTGTTGTCTTTCCCTTCACCTAAAATAGTTCTTATCTACTGCCTAATCAGTGAAAACCACTCTCCCTTTCTTCTTCCCAGATCTCATGACCATTGAAGAATATTTACTTCTCTGTTTAAACTGTTTTTCGAGCTCTTATTATAGTGGTCTCATACAATTCTTGTCCTTTTGCAACTGACTAATTTCACTCAGCATAATGCCTTCCAGATTCCTCCATGTTATGAAATGTTTCATGGATTGGATTCATCATTGTTCTTTATCAATGCGTAGTACTCCATTGTCTGAATATACCATAATTTATTTCTCCATTCATCCATTGATGGTCACCTTGGTTGCTTCCATCTGTTTGCTCTTGTAAACAGTGCTGCAGTGAACATGGGTGTGCATATGTCTGTTCGTGTAAAGGCTCTTATTTCTCTGGATATATTCCAAGGAGTGGGATTGCTGGATCCTATGGTGCTATGGTAGTTCTATTTCTAGGTTTTTAAGGAAGTGTCAAATCGGTTTTCAAAGTGGTTGTACCATTTTACATTCCCACCAGCAGTGTGTAAGTGTTCCCATCTCTCTACAACCTCTCCAACATTTATTATTTTGTGTGTTTTGGATTAATGCCAGCCTTGTTGGGCTGAGAAGGAACCTCATTGTAGTTTTGATTTGCATTTCTCTAATGCTTAATGATCGTGAGCATTTCCTCATGTATCTGTTAGCTACCTGGATGTCTTCTTTAGTGAAATGCCTGTTCATATCCTTTGCCCATTTTTTAATTGGATTATTTGTCTTTCTGTAGTTGAGTTTTTGCAGTGTGATGTAGATTTTAGAAATCAGATGCTCATCAGAAATGTCATAGCTAAAAACTTTTTCCCAGTCTGTAGGTAATCTTTTTACTCTTTTGGTAAAATCTTTGGATGAACATAGGTGTTTGATTTTTAGGAGCTCCCCGTTATCTATTTTCTCTTCTGCTTTGATAGTAATGCTTCGTATACTGCCTATGGCATGCATCAGGGCTCCTAATGCTGTCCCTATTTTTTCTTCCATGATCTTTATTGTTTTAGATTTTATATTTAGGTCTTTGATCCATTTTGAGTTAGTTTTAGTGCATGGTGTGAGGTATGGGTCTTGTTTCATTTTTTTGCAGATGGATATCCAGTTATGCCAGCACCATTTGTTAAAGAGACTGTCTTTTCCCTTTTTAACTGACTTTGGGGCTTTGTCAAATATCAGCTGTTCATATGTGGATGGATTTCTGTCTGGATTCTCAATTCTATTCCATTGGTCTATGTATCTGCTGTTGTACCAGTACCAAGCTGTTTTGACTACTGTGGCGGTGTAATAAGTTCAAAATCAGGTAGAGTGAGGCCTCCCACTTTGTTCTTTTTCAGTAATGCTTTACTTATCCAGGGCCTCTTTCCCTTCCATATGAAATCGGTGATTTGTTTCTCCATCTCATTAAAAAATGTCGTTGGAATTTGGATCGGAATTGCATTGTATCTATAGATGGCTTTTGGTAAAATAGACATTTTTACAATGTTAAGTCTTCCTGTCCATGAGCAAGGTATGTTTTTCCACTTATGTAGGTCTCTTTTGGTTTCTTGCAGTAGTGTCTTGTAGTTTTCTTTGTATAGGTCTTTTATTCCTAAGTATTTTATCTTCTTGGGGGCTCTGTAAATGGTATTGATTTGGTGATTTCCTCTTCAATGTTCTTTTTGTTGGTGTGGAGGAATCCAACAGATTTTTGTATGTTTATCTTGTATGCTGATACTCTGCTGAACTCTTCTATTAGTTTCAGTAGTTTTCTTGAGGATTCTTTAGGGTTTTCTGTGTATAAGATCATGTCACCTGCAAATAGAGATACTTTTACTTCTTCCTTACCAATGTGGATGCCCTTTATTTCTTTATCTAGCCTAATTGCTCTGGCTAGTACCTCCAGCATAATGTTGAATAAGAGCGGTGATAAAGGGCATCCTTGTCTGGTTCCCATTCTCAAGGGGAATGCTTTCAGACTGTCTCCATTTAGGATGATGTTGGTTGTTGGCTTTGTATAAATGCCCTTTATTGTGTTGAGGAATTTTCCTTCAGTTCCTATTTTGCTGAGAGTTTTTATCAGGAATGGGTGTTGAACTTTGTCAAATGCCTTTTCTGCATCAATTGATGAGATCATGTGGTTCTTGTCTTTTGTTTTATTTATATGATGGATTACATTAATTGTTTTTCTAATGTTGAACCCACCGAAGGTACCTGGTGTGAATTCCACTTGATCATGGCGAATTATTTTTTGATATGTTGTTGAATTCTATCAGCTGGAATTTTGTTGAGGGTTTTTGCATCTAAGTTCATGAGGGATATAGGTCTGTGATTTTCTTTTTTCATGGTGTCTTTACCTGGTTTTGGTATCAGGGATATGCTGGCTTCATAGAATGAGTTTGCGGGTATTCCGTCCTTTCCTATGCTCTAAAATACCTTTTGTAGCAGTGGTGTTAACTCTTCTCCAAAAGTTTGGTAGAACTCTGTAGTGAAGCCCTCTGGGCCAGGGCTTTTTTTTGTTGGGAGTTTTCTAATTACCTTTCCAGTCTCTTCTTTTGTTATGGGTTATTTAGTTATTCTACCTCTGTTTGTGTTAGTGTAGGTAGGTAGGTAGTATGTTTGAAGGAATTCATCCATTGCTTTTAGGTTCTCAAATTTGTTAGAGTACAGTTTTTTGTACTAATCTGATATAATTCTTCTAATTTCAGTTGAGTCTGTTGTAATATCACCCATCTTATTTCTTATTTGGGTTATTTGCTACCTCTTCTGTTTTCCTTTTGTCAGTTTGGCCAGTGGTTTATCAGTTCTGTTCATTTTTTGAAAACCAGCTTTTGGTCTTGTTAACTCTTTCAATTGTTTTTCTGTTCTCTATTTCATTTAATTCTGCTCTAACTTTTACTGTTTGCTTTCTTCTGGTGCCTGAGGGTTTCTTTTGTTGCCCTCTTTCTATTTGTTCAAGTTGTAGGGATAATTCTTTGATTTTGGCCCTTTCTTCTTTTTGTATGTGTGTATGTATTAATATAAATTGATCTCCGAGCACTGCTTTCGCTGTGTCCCAAAAGTTCTGATAGGAAGTGTTTTCATTCTTAACTGGATTCTATAAATTTCTTTATTCCACCCTTAATGCTTCTATGACCCAGTTGTTTTCGAACAGGGTATTGTTCAGTTTCCAAGTGTTTGATTTCTTTTCCCTGTGTTTTCTGCTGTTGATTTCTACTTTTATGGCCTCATGTTCAGAGAAGATGCTTTGTGATATTTCAATGTTTTGGATTCTGCTAAGGCTTGCTTTATGACATACCCTATGCTCTATTCTGGAGAATGTTCCACGTGCACTAGAAAAGTATACGTGGCTGCTGTTAGGTGGAGTGTTCTGTATATGTCTATGAAGTCAAGTTGGTTGATGGTGGCATTTAGATCTTCCTTGTCTTTACTGAGCTTCTTTCTGGATGTTCTGTCCTTCACTGAAAGTGGTGTGCTGAAGTCTCCTACTATAATTGTGGAGCTGTCTATCTCGCTTTTCAATGCCATTAGAGTTTGTTTTATGTATCTTGCAGCCCTGTCATTGGGTGCATAAATATTTAATATGGTTATATCCTCCTGGTATATTGTCCCTTGAGTCATTATACAGTGTCCTTCCTTATCCTTTGTGGTGGATTTAACTTTCAAGTCTTCTTTGTCAGAAATTAATATTGCCACTCCTGTTCTTTTTCGGTTGGTTAAGAACTACGGCTGCTAACCAAAAGGTTGGCAGTTCGAATACACCAGGCGTGCTTTGGAAACCCTATGGGGCAGTTCTCTTCTGTCCTGTAGGGTTGATATGAGTGGGAATCGACTCAACAGCAACAGGTGCTATATGAAAAGCATCATTATAAATGTTTCACATAAATAAAATCTCATTCTCACATTGTATTAGTTTCCTGTTTCTCCTGTAACAAATCACTGTAAGTTTAGTGGTTTAAAACAATACAGATTTATCATCCTGCAGTTGTGGAGGTCAGAAGTCTGAAATAGTCTCACTGGACTTAACATCAAGGTGTTGTCAGAACTGTGTGACTTTTTGGAGACAATCAGTTTTCTTGCCTTTTTCAGCTTCTGGAGGCTGCCTGCATTCCTTCCCGTATAGCCCCTTCCTTTCTTTAAAGCCAGCAGTGGCTGATTAAGTCTTTTTCACATAGTATCACTCAGACCCTGATTCTGCTGCTTCTTTCTTACACCCTTTTGATTACATTGAACCCACCAGGATTATCTTCCCATTGCAAGGTCAGCTGATTGGCAGTCTTAATTCCGTCTGGATCCTTAACTCCTCCTTGACCATATAATTTGTGTATAACATGTTCCCAATCTGTAGTGCTTAGGACGTGGATATGTTTGGGAGGCCATTATTGTGCCAACAGCACACATCAACTGTATAATTTAGGTACTATTACTATTCTTATTTTATAAATAAGGAAACTGAGGCCTAGAAAAGTTCAATATTTTGCTCAAGGACAAATAATTACCACATGCCAGGGCCAGGATTTGATGACGGGTAGTTGTTCCAGGCTGTGGGCTTAATCACTACTTTATACCACCTGTTTTCGTATGTATTTAATATAGAGTGACCTTGGACTATCAGACAGTAGATTGTTTGGGATTTTTTTTTTTACATAATTTTTATTGTGCTTTAAGTGAAAGTTTACAAATCAAGTCTGTCTGTCACACATAAGCCTATATACACCTTACTACATACTCCCATTTACTCTCCCCCAATGAGTCAGCCCGCTCCCTCACTCCACTCTCTCCTTTCGCGACCGTTTTGCCAGTTTCTAACCCTCTCTACCCTCCCATCTCCCCTCCAGACAGGAGACACCAACACAGTCTCAAGTGTCCACCTGATACAAGTGGCTCACTCTTCATCAGCATCTCTCTCCAACCCATTGTCCAGTCCCTTCCATGTCTGATGAGTTGTCTTCGGGAATGGTTCCTGTCCTGGGGCAACAGAAGGTTTGGGGACCATGACTGCTGGGATTCCTCTAGTCTCAGTCAGACCATCAAGTCTGGTCTCTTTATGAGAATTTAGGGTCTGCATCCCACTGTTCTCCTGCTCCCTCAGGGGTTTTCTGTTGTATTCCCTGTCAGGGCAGTCATCAGTTGTGGCTGGGCACCATCTAGTTCTTCTGGTCTCAGAATGATGTAAGTCTCTAGTTCATGTGGCCATTTCTATCTCTTGGGCTCATAGTTATCTTGTGACCTTGGTGTTCTTCATTCTCCTTTTATCCAGGTGGATTGAGACCAATTGATGCATCTTAGATGGCCGCTTGTTAGCATTTAAGACCCCAGATGCCACACTTGAAAGTGGAATGCAGAATGCTTTCATAATAGAATTTGATTTGCCAATTGACTTAGAGGTCCCCTTAAGCCGTAGTCCCCAAACCCCCGCCCTTGCTCCACTGACCTTCGAAGCATTCAGTTTATCCTGGAAACTTCTTTGCTTTTGCTCCAGTCCAGTTGAGCTGACCTTCCCTGTATTAAGTATTGTCCTTCCCTTCACCTAGTTATCTACTAACTAATCAGTAAATAACCCTCGCCCACCCTCCCTCCCTGCCCCCTCTTATAACCACAAAAGAATGTGTTCTTCTCAGTTTATACTATTTCTCAAGATCTTATAATAGTGGTCTTATACAATATTTGTCCTTTTGCATCTGACTGATTTCACTCAGCATAATGCCTTCCAGGTTCCTCCATGTTATGAAATACTTCACAGATTCGTCACTGTACTTTATCGATGCATAGTATTCCATTGTGTGAATATACCATGATTTATTTAACCATTCATCCATAGGTGGACACCTTGGTTGCTTCCAGCTTTTTGCTATTGTAAACAGTGCTGCAATAAACATGGGTGTATATCTGTTCGTGTGAAGGCTGTTATTTCTCTAGGGTATATTCCGAGGAGTGGGATTTCTGGGTTGTATGGTAGTTCTATTTCTAACTTTTTAAGAAAACGCCAGATAGATTTCCAAAGTGTTTGTACCATTTTACATTCCCATCAGCAGTGTATAAGAGTTCCAATCTCTCCGCAGCCTCTCCAACATTTATTATTTTGTGTTTTTTGGATTAATGCCAGCCTTGTTGGAGTGAGATGGAATCTCATCGTAGTTTTAATTTGCATTTCTCTAATGGCTAATGATCAACAGCACTTTCTCCTGTGTCTGTTAGCTGCCTGAATATCTTCTTTAGTGAAGTGCATGTTCGTATCCTTTGCCCACTTCTTGATTGGGTTGTTTGTCTTTTTGTGGTTGAGTTTTAACAGAGCCATATAGATTTTAGAGATGAGGCGCTGGTTGGAGATGTCATAGCTGAAAATTCTTTCCCAATCTGTAGGTGGTCTTTTTACTCTTTTGTTGAAGTCTTTAGATGAGCATAGGTGTTTGATTTTTAGGAGCTCCCAGTTATCTGCTTTCTCTTCGTCATTTTTAGTAATGTTTTGTATTCTGTTTATGCCTTGTATTAGGGCTCCTAACGTTGTCCCTATTTTTTCTTCCATGATCTTTATCGTTTTAGTCTTTATGTTTAGGTCTTTGATCCACTTGGAATTAGTTTTTGTGCATGGTGTGAGGTATGGGTCCTGTTTCATTTTTTTGCAAATAGATATCCAGTTATGCCAGCACCATTTGTTAAAAAGACTATCTTTTCCCCAATTAACTGACACTGGGCCTTTGTCAAATATCAGCTGCTCATGTATGGATGGATTTATATCTGGGTTCTCAATTCTGTTCCATTGGTCTATGTGCCTGTTGTTGTACCAGTACCAGGCTCTTTTGACTACTGTGGCTGTATAATAGGTTCTAAAATCAGGTAGAGTGAGGCCTCCCACCTTCTTCTTCTTTTTCAGTAACGCTTTACTTATCCGAGGCTTCTTTCCCTTCCACATGAAGTTGGTGATTTGTTTCTCCATCACATTAAAAAATGTCATTGGAATTTGGATTGGAAGTGCAATGTATGTATAGATTGCTTTTGGTAAAATAGACATTTTTACTATGTTAAGTCTTCCTATCCATGAGCAAGGTATGTTTTTCCACTTATATAGGTCCCTTTTCGTTTCTTGCACTAGTACTTTGTAGTTTTCTTTGTATAGGTCTTTTACATCTTTGGTAAGATTTATTCCTCAGTATTTTATCTTCTTGGGGGCTACTATGAATGGTATTGATTTGGTGATTTCCTCTTCAATGTTCTTTTTGTTGATGTAGAGGAATCCAAGTGATTTTTGTATGTTTATCTTATAATTTGAGACTGCCAAACTCTACTATTAGTAGTTTTCTGGAGGATTCCTTAGGGTTTTCTGTGTATAAGATCGTGTCATCTGCAAATAGAGATAATTTTACTTCCTCTTTGCCAATCCAGATGGCCTTTATTTCTTTGTCTAGCCTAATTGCTCTGGCTAGGACCTCTAGCACAATGTTGAATAAGAGCAGTGATAAAGGGCATCCTTGTCTGGTTCCCGTTCTCAAGGGAAGTGCTTTCAGGCTCTCTCCATTTAGAGTGATGTTGGCTGTTGGCTTTGTATAGATGCCCTTTACTATGTTGAGGAATTTTCCTTCAATTCCTATTTTGCTGAGAGTTTTTATCACAAATGGGTGTTGGACTTTGTCAAATGCCTTTTCTGCATCAATTGATAAGATCATGTGGTTTTTGTCTTTTGTTTTATTTGGTGGATTGCATTAATAGTTTTTCTAATATTAAACCAACCTTGCATACCTGGTATAAATCCCACTTGATCATGGTGGATTATTTTTTTTTTGATGTGTTGGTAAATTCTATTGGCTAGAATTTTGTTGAGGATTTTTTGTGTCTATGTTCATGAGAGATATAGGTAATTTTCTTTTTTTGTGATGTCTTTACCTGGTTTTGGTATCAGGGATATGGTGGCTTCATAGAATGAGTTTCCAGTATTTTCTATGCTTTGAAATACCTTTAGTAGTAGTTGTGTTAACTCTTCTCTGAAGGTTTGCTAGTACTCTCCAGTGAGGCTGGCCTGGCCAGGGCTTTTTTTTGTTGGGAGTTTTTTGATTACCTTTTCAATCTCTTTTTTTGTTATGGGTCTATTTAGTTGTTCTACTTCTGATTTTGTTAGTTTAGGTAGGTAGTGTTTTTCTAGGAATTCATGCATTTCTTCTAGGTTTGCAAATTTGTTAGAGTACAATTTTTCATAATAATCTGATATGATTCTTTTAATTTCAGTTGGGTCTGTTGTGATATGGCCCATCTCGTTTCTTATTCAGATTATTTGTTTCCTGTATTTCTTTAGTCAGTCTGGCCAATGGTTTATCAATTTTGTTAATTTTTTCAGAGAACCAGCTTTCGGCTTTGTTAATTCTTCTATTGTTTTTCTGTTCTGTAATTCATTTAGTTCAGCTCTAATTTTTATTATTTGTTTTCTTCTGGTGCCTGACGGATTCTTTTGTTGCTTGCTTTCTATTTGTTCAAGTTGTAGGGACAGTTCTCTGATTTTGGCTCTCTTTCTTCCTTTTGTATGTGTGCATTTATCGATGTAAATTGACATCTGAGCACTGCTTTTGCTGTGTCCCCGAGGTTTGTTTTTTTTTTTATTAACTTTTATTGAGCTTCAAGTGAACGTTTATGAATCAAGTCAGTCTGTCACATATAAGTTAATATACATCTTACTCCTTACTCCCACTTGCTCTCCCCCTAATGAGTCAGCCCTTCCAGTCTCTCCTTTCGTGAAAACTTTGGCAGCCTCCAACTCTCTCTATCCTCCCATCCCCCCTCCAGACAGGAGATGCCAACACAGTCTCAAGTGTCCACCTGATATAATTAGCTCACTCTTCATCAGCATCTCTCTCCCACCCACTGTCCAGTCCCTTTCACGTCTGATGAATTGTCTTCGGGGATGGTTCCCGTCCTGTGCCAACAGAAGGTTTGGGGACCATGATCGCCGGGATTCCTCTAGTCACATCCAGACCATTAAGTATGGTCTGTTTATGAGAATATGGGGTCTGCATCCCACTGATCTCCTGCTCCCTCAGGGGTTCTCTATTGTGCTCCCTGTCAGGGCAGTCATCGATTGTGGCTGGCCACCAACTAGTTCTTCTGGTCTCAGGATAATGTAGGTCTCTGGTTCATGTGGCCCTCTCTGTCTCTTGGGCTCTTAGTTGTCGTGTGACCTTGGTGTTCTTCATTCTCCTTTGCTCCAGGTGGGATAAGACCAATTGATGCATCTTAGATGGCCACTTGTTAGCTTTTAAGACCCCAGACGCCACATTTCAAAGTGGGATGCAGAATGTTTTCATAATAGAATTATTTTGCCAATTGACTTAGAAGTCCCCTTAAACCATGGTTCCCAAACCCCCGCCCTTGCTCCGCTGACCTTTGAAGTATTCAGTTTATCCCGGAAACTTCTTTGCTTTTGGTCCAGTCCAGTCCAGTTGAGCTGACCTTCCATGTATTGAGTGTTGTCCTTCCCTTCACCTAAAGCAGTTCTTATCTGCTAATTAATCAGTAAAAAACCCTCTCCCTCCCTCCCTACCTCCCCCCTCGTAACCACAAAAGTATGTGTTCTTCTCAGTTTATACTATTTCTCAAGATCTTATGATAGTGGTCTTATACAATATTTGTCCTTTTGCCTCTAACTGATTTCGCTCAGCATAATGCCTTCCAGGTTCCTCCATGTTGTCCCCGAGGTTTTGATAGGAGGTGTTTTCATTTTCGTTGCATTCTATGAATTTCTTTATTCCCTCCTTAATGTCTTCTATAACCCAGTCTTTTTTGAGCAGGGTATTGTTCGGTTTCCAAGTATTTGATTTCTTTTCCCTGCTTTTTCTGTTATTGATTTCCACTTTTATGGCCTTGTGATCTGAGAAGATGCATTGTAATGTTTCGATGTTTTGGATTCTGCATAGGTTTGTTTTATGACCTAATATGTCACCTATTCTAGAGAATGTTCCATGTGCACTAGAAAAAAAAGTATACTTTGGAGCTGTTGGGTGGAGTGTTCTGTATAAGTCCATGAGGTCAAGTTGGTTGATTGTTGTAGCAATTAGGTGTTCCGTGTCTCTACTGAGCTTCTTACTGGAAGTTCTATCCTTCTCCGAAACTGGTGCGTTGAAGTCTCCTACTATAATTGTGGAGGTGTCTATCTCACTTTTCAGTTCTTTTAAAGTTTGTTTTATGTATCTTGCAGCCCTGTCATTGGGTGCATAAATATTTAATATGGTCATATCTTCCTGGTCAATGGTCCCTTTAATCATTATGTAGTGTCCTTCTTTATCCTTTGTGGTGGATTTAACTTTAAAGTCTGTTTTGTCAGAAATTAATATTGCTAGTCCTGCTGTTTTTTGATTTGTTGTTTGCTTGATATAGTTTTTTCCATCCTATGAGTTTTAGTTTGTTTGTGTCTCTAAGTCTAAGATGTGTCTCTTGTAGGCAGCATGTAGACGGATCGTGTTTTTTTATCCAGTCTGAGACTCTCTGTCTCTTTATTGGTGCATTTAGTCCCTTTACATTCAGCGTTATTTTAGATAAGTATGTGTTTAGTGCTGTTATTTTGATGCCTTTTTGTGTGTGTTGTTGACAATTTCATTTTTCCACTTACTTTTTTGTGCTGAGACGTTTTTCTTTGTAAATTGTGTGTTCCTCATTTTCATAGTAGTTGAATTTATGTTTGCTGAGTCATTATGTTTTTCTTGGTGTTTATTTTGAGTTATGGAATTGTTAGACCTCTTTGTGGTTACCTTAATATTTACCCCTATTTTTGTAAGTAAAAACCTAACTTTTATTGTCGTATATCACGTTGTTTTCCTATGCATATCACAGTTCTATGCCTTCTGTATTTAGTCCCTCTTTTTGATTATTGTGATCTTTTACATAATGACTTCAATGATTCCCTGTTTTGAGCTTTTTTTTTCTTTTTAAAATTAATCTTAATTTGTTTTTGTGATTTCCCTATTTGATATTAGGATGTTCTGTTCTGTGACCTTGTGTTGTGTTAATATCTGATATTATTGATTTTCTGACCAAACAATTTCCTTTAGTATTTCTTGTAGCTTTGGTTTGGGTTTTGCAAATTCTCTAAGCTTATGTTTTTCTGTAAATATTTTAATTTCACCTTCATATTTGAGAGAGAATTTTGCTGGATATATGATCCTTGGCTGGCAGTTTTTCTCCTTCAGTGCTCTATATATGTCATCCCATTGCCTTCTTGACTACATGGTTTGTGCTGAGTCGTCTGAACTTATTCTTATTGATTGTCCTTTGTAGGAGACCTTTCTTTTATCCCTGGCTGCTTTTAAAATTTTCTCTTTATCTTTGGTTTTGGCAAGTTTGATGATAATATGTCTTGGTGATTTTCTTTTTGGATCAATCTTATATGGGGTTCGATGAGCATCTTGGATAGATATCCTTTCGTCTTTCATGATGTCAGGGAAGTTTTCTGCCAACAGATCTTCAACTATTCTCTCTGTATTTTCTGTTATCCCTCCCTGTTCTCAAACTCCAATCACACGCAAGTTATTCTTCTTGATAGAGTCCCACATGAGTCTTAGGGTTTCTTCATTTTTTTTAATTCTTTTATCTGATTTTTCTTGAACTATATTGGTGTCAATTGCCTTATGCTCCACCTCCCCCACTCTGCATTCCAATTGCTTGGTCTGCTCCTGTGACTTCCTACTGAGTTGTCTAATTCTGTAATTTTACTGTTAATCTTTTGGATTTCTGAATGCTGTCTGTGGATTCTTGCAGCTTATTAATTTTTCCACTATGTTCTTGAATAATCTTTTTTATTTCCTCAACCACTTTATCAGTGTGTTCCTTGGCTTTTTCTGTAGATTGCCTTATTTCATTTTTGAGGTCATCCCTGATGTCTTAAAGCATTCTGTAAATTAGCTTTTTATATTCTGCATCTGACCATTCCAGGATTGTATCTTCATTTCGGAAAGATTTTGATTCTTTAGTTTTGGGAGTTGTACAACAATCATGGTCTGCGTCTTTATGTGGTTTGATATCAACTGCTGTCTCCAAACGATCTATAAGATATTGTAATAATTTATTTTGTATTTGCTCACTGAGTCTTATCTTGTTTTGTTTTCTTTCAATATACGTAGATGGGCTACTAGATTGTGCTGTCTTGATTGTTGTAGCCTTTGAATCACTTATGTTCTATTAGCAGCTGGTTTGGGCTGTTACCAGATATATAAGCCTAAGAGTCTATTCACTATTCTTGAGTAGAATCTGATTTTCAGTCACCAGGTGTGTGGTGTAGACTGTCACCTATTCACTTAGAGAAGTAGTGGTGATAGTTGTGTACACCAGATTCTAGTAGCAGGAGGGGGTCACACTCTGTGGGGGCAGGATGTTGACAGGCTTCCCCCAAGTGCCAGTGAGGTAGGTGTGTCCGTATTCCTAAAGCACTTTGGTGGGTGGACTCTGCAGCTGTACCTTAGGCACCCAATGCATGTACTTCTACAGATTGGGAGGTGTCACTATCCTCAGACCCCTATGGCAGGAGGCTAGGTGGTTTGGGTGGAGCTTCAGCCCTCAGTTCCCCATTGTGGGTCAGTGAGGGCTCTGTTTAATAGGTAGAGATATTACACCAGGGAAACTTGTCTTTCCAGTAATTGGATAAACGAATTACAGTCAGATCGCTATCAGAATTGCCTTTGCCTTATAATAGCCAGTTTGTTGCCTGTAGGGATGAAAGCCCACGACTGTGGCTCTCATATGCTTGGCTGGAGCTGGTTCTGTATTTTTATTCCAATTTCAGAAAGTCATGGAAGGATTTTTGGTCCCTGGTTTTTTTGTAGCTGCTTCTCTCAGGGCAGGAGAATGGGTTAGTAAAAGACAAAACAAACAAAAAACTGCAGAGCACTTCACTCTCTGGCCCAGGAAATTCCAATGTTAATGAAGCCTCCTGGGAAGGGGAGGGGAGGGATCAGATAGATAGGAGAGAGTGGCACCCAGGAATATAGACAACATTACTTATCTTGCTTGGTGATGACTGTTTTATCTGAGATTCCTTAGGGGCTGTCAGCCTGTGTGGGTTGGCTGGGTCGAGATTGTCCCCGTGGGTCATGCCAGAATCCTGTGCTTGTGCTGTCTCAGAAGCTGTGGTCAGTTCCTCCACTCCCAATCCAAAGCCCAGCACCAAGGTTCCCCGGCTGGGACGCCACACTCTAGGCTCCAAAACCAGTCGCTGCCTCCCGGTGACGACTTCTCTTGTCAGCCGCGTTGCTGCGCTGCCTGCGTGCACTGGCTGGGCTTCCACCGAGGTCACTTCTGGGGGCTAGGGCTGCGTCCGTGTTTGCGCCTCTCAGGATGCCGTGCTCAGCTTCCCTGCACTGAGCCCAAAGCCCGGCGCCAAGTTTTTCTGACTGGGACACTGGCTCCAGGCTCCAAAAACAGCTGCTGCTTCCCCGTGGTTGCTCGTTCTCTCGTTAGCCCCGTCAGTGTGCAGCCTGCTTGCGCTGGCTGAGTCTCTACGGAGGTTACCCCAGGGGCCTAGGGGTTAGGGCTGTGTGCCGAGGCTGCCCCACCTCAGCAAGCCGCAATCAGCCCCACCGCTCAGCACCCGGGAACCGCGAGGGCTCAAGGCTGTGGCGCGGGTCGTCAGTTCCAGAAGCAGTTGCTGCTTCAGGATGCAGCTTTTTGCTCACTTGTCACTCAGGTCAACTCTTTAGATCTGTATTTGATGGTCAGGGTTCGTAGATTGTCATGTATGTGATTGATACACTTGTTTTTCCGAGTCTTTTAGTGCAAGAGGGATCCAAGGTAGCTTCTACCTAGTCAGCCATCTTGGTCCCGCCTCGATTGTTTGGGATTTTTGACATTCTTTTAGATAATTTTTTTAGTTGTGAGTCCCAGAGATTAAACATAGACTGAACTATGGAGTTGGAATATATAGAATATGAGTAGGAGTTCAGTGAACTATATTGATTTGCAGTGTGATTTGGAACAAATTGTTTAGCTGCTCTAAGCCTAGAGTTTCTCAGGGTACCAGACTTTTTCTTTTTACATTTTATCATGTTCTAGGTGAAAGTTTACAGTTACAAATTAGTTTCTCACTCAAAAATTTATACGCAAATTGTTTTGTGACGTTGGTTGGAATCACAGCACTGTGTCAGCACTCTTCCCCTTTTCCTTTACACCTTGGATTCGCCACGCCCATTCATCTAGTTTTCCTGTCCCTTCCTGTCTTCTAGTCTTTGCTTTTGGCAGGCATTGCCCATTTGGTCTTGTATATTTGATTGAACTAAGAAGCATGTTCTTTACCTGTGTTATTGTTTGTTTTGTAGTCCTGTCTAATCTTTTGCTGAAGGGTGGATTTCGGGAGTGGCTTCTGTTCTGAGTTAGCAGGGTATCTGAAGGCATATGAGGGTACCAAACTCTCAGGATCCCTTGGAATATGGATTTTTGATTTAGCAGTTAGCATTTGATAAATCTTACACACATAAGCAAAGTGTTCTTAGAAATCGTAAAGTAGTTGGTTTCCTAGAATATATCGCTCTGATTTGTTGTTTTGGAGGTCAGCCAGAGATAGTTTAAGTAACTTATGTATCCTTTTCTCTCCTTCCCCACCCCATGTCTTTTCCAAGGATTCAAAATGGCTATAGAAATGTGTTGTGTAAATATCAAGGGGGTGAAATTGAGGGAAAATGAATAGTGGTTTTGGTGTTTTTTTTTATAGTAAGGTAGTTAAAACTTTTGGTTGAATTCCACGCATATTCAGATTAGGTCAGCTTTATGGGACCTGGAAACCCTGGTGGTGTAGTGGTTAAGAGCTACAGCTGCTAACCTGGCTGCTAATCTAAAGGTTGGCATTTCGAACCCACCAGGCGTTCCTTGGAAACTGTATGGGGCAGTTCTACTCTGTCCTATAGAGTCCCTGTGAGTAGGAATCGACTCGACGGTAACGGGTTTGGTTTTTTACGGCTACTAAGTTAAAGATTGGCGATTCTAATCCACCCAGCAGCTCTGTGGAAGAAAGGCCTGCTTCTGCAAAGATTACAGCCAAGAAAACGAGTTTTGGTTTTATGGGACCTAGGACATTCTCTTGGTTCTAAACATATAGATTTAGCATGTTCATTGGTAGATTCTCATTGCTCATGCCATTAAGCAGTGCTTTTTCCCTCTGGCAGACCTTTTTGTTTGATTATTTTAAAAGTATTCTAGGTCCAGTGGCACCAAGTAGCCCTTTCAGAGTTTCACAATACCAATTTAAAGTGGTACTTGAATACTTTAAGCATTTTTCACTTGGACTAAGGTGGCATATTCATATTTATAAATATATTGCTTTCTTAGGGTCATTAGACCTAATTATAAATAAAAATAGAAGGGTCCAAAAATTAACCTAAAATGTTCTCAGTGGAGGGAACGCACTTGCCAGGAGTCAGGACTACATGAGAGTTTATTTAACTGTTCCTTTCGGTTCCAGTGATTTTTTTCCCCTGCTGTTTGAAAAAATGACTGTGATTCTGGCAGTCTTTGGTTCTCTGACGTCCTATAATTCCTCAAATTTTAATTTAGCAGTCAAATAGGACAGGAGCCCAAATTAAATATTTGAGTCAGAATGGTGTCAGGCTTTGTTGGGGAGATTAACGTGTGTCTCTGTCCAAAGAACTTGAGATGATTGCTTGGCAATAAAACTTAGTCTATTTAGCATCTTACTTGATGAAGTATTGTATATGTTTAAATATAAAATGACCCTAAAAAAGGGCAATTCTCCATTTTCCCGTAGAGGAGATTCCGCTCCCTTCCCTCAACTTGGAAGTATGAAATTTTAGGGATGTGGATGAAATAATAAAAGGAACACTTGGCAATATTTAATGTACTATTTTATTAACACATGTATCTTTAAACTTTGTATTTAAAGATGTATAAGTAATATTTAAAATGTTACTAGAAATACTGCTTTTATACTTTTATATATCATGAAATAATTTTATTTAAACTGTTCATGTACACCTTTTTTCTTTTATTTTTAAAATCTTTACTGTGAAACATATGTACAAGAGGTATAAAACATATGTATACAGTTTAAAGAGAAATAATAAATTCCAATGTATTCACCACCTAGCTTGACAGAGCATTACCAGTACCTCTGAAGTCTGTGCACCCACCCAGATCTCATCCCCTTCCTGTCTCCAAGTGGGAACTATTATACAAATTGCTTGAATTATTCTTTTCTTTTTTAAAAAATAGCTTTATTGAGATTTAATTAATTTAAATTGTACAATTCAGTGTTTTTTTGTATACTCAAGGGGTTGTGCAACCATCACCACAATCAATTTTAGATCATTTTTATCACCCTGTTCAAAAAACCCATATCCCTTGGCAGCCACTTTCTGTGTCCCTCTTAGCCCCAGTCCCTAGGCAACCACTAATCTACTTTCTGTCTCTGTAGACTTGTCTGTTCTGGACATTTTGTATAAATGGAATCATAAAGTATATGATCTTTTATGTTTGGCTTCTTTCACTTAGCATACTATTTTCAAGGTTCATCTAGGTTGTAGCATCTATCAGTACTTCATTCCTTTTTATGGCTAAATAATATTCCATTGTATGAATATACCATTTTTTTTTTTTTTTATTGATTCATCAGTTGATGGACATTTTGGTTATTCGCACTTTTTTGTTATTATGAATAATGCTGTTATGAATGTTTGCGTGCAAGTTTCTGTATAGGTGTATCTTTTCATTTCTTTTGGGTGCGTACGTGGGAGTGGAATTGCTGAGTCATATGGTCACTCTATATTTAACATTTGGAGGAACTGCCAAACTGTTTTCCAAAGTGGCTGTACCATTTTACGTCCCCACTAGCAATGTGTGAGGGTTCCTATTTGTCTACATCCTTGCAAACACTTATTGTTAGTCTCTCTTGGATTATAGCCATCCTAGTTTTTTAGTTGATGTGAAGTAGTTTTTCATAGTTTTAAAAATTTTTTTTATTGTACTTTAAGTGAAAGTTTATAAATCAGTTCAGTCTCTCATACAGAAATTTATACACACCTTGCTCTATACTCCTAGTTGCTCTCCCCCTAATAAGACAGCACACTCCTTCCCTCCACCCTCTATTTTCGTGTCCATTCAGCCAGCTTCTGACCCCCTCTGCCTTCTCATCTCCCCTCCAGACAGGGACTGCCCACATAGTCTCATTGTGTCTACTTGCTCCAAGAAGCTCACTCCTCACCAGTATCACTTTCTATCCTATAAACAAAAACCAAACCAAACCCAGTGCTGTTGAATTGATTTCCACTCATAGCGATCCTAGAGTCCAGTCCAGTCCCCATCTGAAGAGTTGGCTTTGGGAATGGTTCCTATCTTGGGCTAACAGAGGGTCTGGGGACCATGGCCTCTGGGGTCCTTCTAGTCTCAGTCAGACCATTAAGTCTGGTTGTTTTACGAGAATTTAAGGTCTGTGTCCCCCGTTGCTCTCAGGGGTTCTCTGTTGTGTTCCCTGTCAGGACAGTCAGTCATCGGTTGTAGCCAGGCACCGTCTAGTTCTTCTGGCCTTAGGCTGAAGTAGTCTCTGGTTTATGTGGCCTTTTCTGTCTCTTGGGCTCATAATTGCCTTGTATCTTTGGTGTTCTTCATTCTCCTTTGTTCCAGGTGGGTTGAGACCAATTGATGCATCTTAGCTGGCCACATGCTAGCGTTTAAGACCCCAGACGCCACTCTCCTAAGTGGGATGCAGAATGTTTTCTTAATAGACTTTATTATGATGATTGACCTAGATGTCCCCTGAAACTATCTCCTACAGGTTTTTGAATGCACCTTTGATTAGTGTTGTTATCATTACTAGAACAGCTTTCCAAAGTACATCATCTGACTTCTTTTTAAATTGTTTGATAGACCACACTGAGGTTGGATAAGATGCTGTCATTGGAAATTTTACCACAAACCACCAAGTTCTTGTTAGCTTTACTCATTTATTTGTGTCCTCTATAATGAAGTCACTTACTATTGCTTAAATTAAAAAAAAAATTTTGGAACAATCCCAAATTTATGGAAAAGCTGGAAGTACAGTACAAAGAACTCTTTTCTGATCCGTTTGAGAGTAAGTTTCTGATATAATGTCCCACCATTCCTAAATATTTTAGTTTGTATTTCTAAAAACAAGAAAGTCGTCTTACAGAACTTCAATACAGATATCAAAATTAGGTAATTAACATTTATGCATTAAACCCCATAAACCCATTGCTGTTGGGTCAATTCCAATGCATAGTGACCCTCTAGGACAGAGTAGAGCTGCCCCTTAAGGTTTCCAGGAGCGGCTGGTGGATTTGAACTGCCAACTTTTTGATTGATAGCTGAACTCTTAACCGTTGCGCCCAATTCTCTGACCCCATTCAAGTTTCACCAGTTGTCTCCATAAAACCCTTCCTAGCTGCGGGGATAAAGAATTAACTTATTTCAGGTAATCTCGCCTTTGTTCTTGGTTCCTGAGAAATAACTCCAAATTGTTGGAATTTCCTGAGTATTTAAAGTGATTTTGTTATCTGGAAGAAGCCCTGGTGGTACAGTGGTTAAGCGTTTGGCTGGTAACTGAAAGGTCTGCAACTGGAACCTGCCAGCCGCTCTGTGGGAGAATGATGTGGTGATAGTTCACTTTCTTAAAGATTAGAGCCTTGGAAACCCTGTCGGGGCAATTTTCCTCTGTCCTATAGGGTCCCAGTGAGTTGGAATCAACTGAATGGAAATGGGTTTGGATGTCATGTAGACCTATAGACTGTACGTGAGGTTTGTGCTGGTGGGTGCAAGTTGGCCTGACCAGAAAGACTACCTCCATTTCCCCCAGGCCCCAAGCTCTAAGCAACTGCTAATCTACTAGCTGATATCACCTAACCTCAGGGGATGTTAGAGGACTGATCTAATCAATCCATGACTACATAATGAAAACAATAAAGACTCTGGACATGGAAGTTTCATGGGCTTCCTGGTTGATGAGAGACATCCATGCATGTAGGAGGGCAGTGCATCCTTTGGGACATGGAAGCTTCGTGCTGAGAACCTTCCCAGACCTCATCCTGTATGTCTCTTCATTTAATTTCTTTTTTCCTACAATAAAATTTGTAGTAGTACATATAGTACCTTCTGTGAGTTTTGTGAGTCCTTCGAGCGAATTATCGAGCAAATTAGCGGTGGCAGCCATCAGGTCAACAGTGTGGGAGACTACAGAGCTTGCTGCTAGCATCTTTAAGGGGTACAGAAAAATCCCAAATTTGTAGCCAGCAGGTCAGAAGTGAGAATGTCATTTGGACTCCCACACATGCAGCTGGCATCTGCCTATTTGGTTGTCTGAAGAACGGTGGTGACATTTTAACTTGAGACCTGACCTAGGTCCAGGTGGCTAGGATTAGAGAAGGAAGTGCTGCATAGGCATCTGGTACCAGAACTGAACAGAATAGTAGGAAAGTAGAGATTCGTTATATCCTCATAGTTGAGGACTGAATAGTGGAATTCTGAGATTTCTACAACCACACTTCGTAATAGCAAAATAATCCAGTTCAGAATTGCAGTTAGCATTTAATTTTCATGTCTCTTTAGTTTCCTTCAATGTGGGACCGTTCTTCGCTCTTCTCTTGACTTCATGACCCAGATACTTTTGAAATTACAAGCTAATTTGTTTGTAGAATATGCATCAATTTGGTTTTGTCTGCTATTTCCTACCGATTAGATTCAGATTATCCATTTATATCAGAACTGTCACAGAAGAGATGCTTTGTTCATTTCTTCGCATCCTTTTAGGTGGCGCATAATTTCAGTTTGTTCCATTGATGATATTCACTTTGATTACTTGATTAAGGTGGTGTCTACCACGCCTCTCCACTGAAAAGTTACTCCTTTTCTCTTTGTAATTAGTATTTTGTGGGAATGTACTTTGAAACTATGTAAATACTTCACTCTTCAAACTTTTATTCATTTGTTTATATTGGTATGGACCATTTTTCAGTGGGTTGTAATCCATTAAAGGTCTCTGGGTTCCTGTAGGGTCGCTACGAGTCAGACTGACTTGATGGCAATAGGATTGGGTGGCACAAATGATTTGTTCATGACTACTAGCCTAAAATATATACGAAAAAATTAAAGCCTTGGGTTGCAGTAGTGAAGGATTCTATGGAGAAAATATTAAACGACGCAGGAAGCATCAAAAGAAGATGGAAGGAATACACTGAGTCATTATACCAAAAAAAATTAGTCGATGTTCAACTATTTCAAGAGGTAGCATATGATCAGGAACCAGTGGTACTGAAGGAAGAAGTCCAAGCTGCACTGAAAAAAAAAAAAAAAAAGGCATTGGCAAAAAACAAGACTCCAGGAATTGATGGAACATCAATTGAGATGTTTCAACAAACGAATGTAGCACTGGAAGTGCTCACTCATCTATGCCAAGAAACATGGAAGACAGCTTCCTGGCCAACTGACTAGAAGAGATCCATATTTATGCCTATTCCCAAGAAAGGTGATGCAACCAAATGTGGAAATTATAGAACAATATCGTTAATATCCCATGCAAGCAAAATTTTGCTGACGATCATTCAAAAGTGGCTGCAGCAATATATCAGCAGGGAACTGCCAGAAATTGAGGCCGGATTCAGAAGAGGACGTGGAACCAGGGATATCATTGCTGATGTCAGATGGATTCTGGCTGAAAGCAGAGAATACCAGAAGGATGTTTACCTGTGTTTTATTGACTATGCAAAGGCATTCGACTATCTGGATGACAACAAATTATGGATAACATTGTGAAGAATGGGAATTCCAGAACACTCATGAGGAACCTATACATAGATCAAGAGGCAGTTGTTTGGACAGAACAAGGGGATACTGATTGGTTTAAAGTCAGGAAAGGCGTGCGTCACGGCTGTATCCTTTCACCATACCTATTCAATCTGTACGCTGAGCAAATAATCTGAGAAGCTGTGCTATATGAAGAAGAGCAGGGCACCAGGATTGGAGGAAGACTCATTAACAACCTGTGTTATGCAGATGTCACAACCTTGCTTGGTGAAAATGAAGAGGACTTGAAGCACTTACTGATGATAATCAAAGACCAGAGATGGATTGACACAGTGACTGCAACAATGGGCTCAAGCATAACAGCGATTGTAAGGATGGCACAGGACTGGATAGTGTTTCATTCTGTGGTAGATATGATCTAGGTCAAGTTACTTCGAAAGGTTTTGTTTTTATGACTGACTTAAAAAAAAACTTTTTCAATTAGCTACTAAAAATCTAAATCGTAAGACAGACATAAGACACAGTTTTTCTTGAATGAGGAAGGAACTGAGGTTCTAAGACAGCCTTACAAAAAACAGCAATTCTCAGCCATAGCCTCCAACCTGACACAAGACAGAAACTTAGACATAATGCTCTAGACCAGAAGTAAGCTCTCAGAACAAAAGGGGACAGAGAGACTACATAAACTCACTGAACAATACCACACAAAACAAGGATATGGGGATTTTAGTTTCTTTTTATATATATATATATATATATATATATATATATATATAATTTTTATTGTGCTTTAAGTGCAAGTTTACAAATCAAGTCAGTCTCTCACACAAAAACTTATATACACCTTGCTACATACTCCCAGTTACTCTCCACCTAATGAGACAGCCTGCTCCCTCCCTCCACTCTCTTTTCATGTTCATTTCGCCAGCTTCTAACCCCCTCTACCTTCTCATCTCCCCTTCAGGGAGGAGATGCCAAAATACTCTCAGGTGTCCACCTGACCCAAGAAGCTCACTGCTCACCGGTATCCCTCTCCAGTGCATTGTCTGGTCCAATCCATGTCTAAAGAGTTGGCTTCGGGAATGGTGCCTGTCCTGGGCCAACAGAAGGTCTGAGGTCCATGACCACTGGGGTCCTTCTAGTCTGAGTCAGTCCATTAAGTCTGGTCTTTTTATGAGAATTTGGGGTCTGCATCCCACTGCTTTCCTGCTCCCTCAGGGGTTCTCTGTTGTGTTCCCTGTCAGGGCAGTCTTCGGTTGTAGCCAGGCACCATCTAGTTCTTCTGGTCTCAGACTGATGTAGTCTCTGGTTCGTGTGGCCCTTTCTGTCTCTTGGGCTTGTAATTACCTTGTGTCCTTGGTGTTCTTCATTCTCCTTTGCTCCAGGTGGGTTGAGACCAATTGATGCATCTTAGATGGCCACTTGCTAGCGTTTAAGTCCCCAGGCGGCACTCTCCAAAGTGGGATACAAAATGTTTTCTTAATAGATTTTATTATGCCAATTGACTTAGATGTCCCCTGAAACCATGGCCCCGAAACCCCTACCCCTGCTACGCTGGCCTTTGAAGCATTCAGTTTATTCAGGAGACTGCTTTTGGTTTAGTTCAGTTGTGCTGACCTCGCCTATATTGTGTGTTGTCTTTCCCTTCACCTAAAGTAGTTCTTATCTATCATCTAGTTAGTGAATACCCCTTTCCCACGCTCCCTCCTTCCACCCTTTTGTAACCACAAAAGAATGTTTTCTTCTCAGTTTAAACTATTTCTCAAGTTCATATAATAGTGGTCTTATACAATATTTGTCCTTTTACAACTGACTAATTTCACTCAGCAAAATGCCTTCCAGGTTCCTCCATGTTATGAAATGGTTCACAGATTCATCACTGTTCTTTATCGATGCGTAGTATTCCATTGTGTGAATATACCATAATTTATTTATCTATTCATCCATTGATGGGCACCTTGGTTACGTCCATCTTTTTGCATGTAAACAGTGCCGCGGTAAACATGGGTGTGCATATTATCTGTTCGTGTAAAGGCTCTTACTTCTCTAGGATATATTCCAAGGAGTGGGATTGCTGGATTGTATGGTAGTTCTATTTCTAGCTTTTTAAGGAAGCACCAAATCGATTTCCAAAGTGGTTGTACCATTTTACATTCCCACCAGCGGGGATTCTAGTTTCTTAAAGTGTATATAGCAGTTTTTGGTAAGATCGACTCAATCCAGTGGAAATACCAGATTTTAGATAAAGTTTATTAGCTTGCCAGAGCGTCAGATGGAGGAATACTATTGTGATTGTTTATTGAGAAACTGTCATAAAAAAGGTATGGAGCTACCACTTCTCCCTGCGAATTTGGGCAAAACAGAGCAGTATTTTCCAGGTTTTCTCTGAGCTGCAAAAAGAAACCTACTGAGGTTTGGCTTGGATCAGCGTGTACCCTAATTGCATAAGCCTTTGCTTGTGGGTGGTGGCAGGCAGCCTAGTGCTGTAGCCTGTCTCGTGTCCACGTTATCCTGTCACAGGAGTCTTTAACACTGGTCATGAGTGCCGGCAACCACCCTAATGGCTTTTACTGGTTCACCCACACCTGAGTTTTGTGGCTTATAGTGAGTGGCTCTTTAAAAATGGAATTACCTCTTTAATGTTTCAAACACCCGAATCTGGACCTAAACCACAGTTCAACAAGAGTTACTAAATATCACTCGTAAACAAACGATGAAGCAAAAAATCTAAGAAAGATTCTCAATCAAAGAACCGGTTTTTCAAACAAATATGCTGAACAAAACTTGAGAAAAAGGACAAAAAAGATAAGCAAAGGCTCATTTTCCGAGAGCACTCACCCCGTTGTTGTCAAAGGGACACGGAGTGCCAGTGCTTAGGTTCAGAAGATAGGACCTTTCTTTTTGCCGGCTTCTCCTCTGCAGCTCAGGCTTCCTCAAGGTCGATTGGATTCATGGTTTTAGAATCCCTGCAGCAACTAACTCATGTAGGCTGAAACACCACAAAGTTTATTAAAGCAAAAAGAAAAGTTTTATTTGGCATATATTTAAAGAGGCAAAAGTAGGAAAGGGACAAGCATGCCGCCAGGGCCATGTCTGTCCGAGTCTCTGTTCCCAGTTCTTAAGAATGCATCTTAGTGGGCTGCATTTTAGGATCCCTTAAATGTTCTCCATTCTCTAGATACACAAACTTACACACTCACACAAGCTAATCTGGTGCACCAACTTAACAGGTAACTGAGCCTTTTATGCCCTCAGCAGTGAATTCCTCCTGCTTCTTAAGACTCTTCTAAGGCTTTACCTAGGAAGTACCCTGTTACTTCCCAAATAACTTCAGATTCCTAATGCCCTCAGCAGTCAGTTTCTCCTGCTTCTTGGGACTCTTCTAAGGCCTTACCTAGGCACTTACCAAACGGTCCAGGTGCGTTTCATGTTTCTCATAGAGCCATTGTTTGGATCAGGGGGAGAAGATTGGCTTTTAGAGCTGCTCCAAGGTCTCTAGGAGAAATCTGGTGGTGCCAGACATTGGGGCAGCTCTGTTTTCCAACCCACCTCAGGAACCAAACAGATGGCTCCTGGCTGGCTAGCCAGAAATGTTACTGGGCAGAAACCCCAGGTTCTTACTCAACATGACTCATACTGGCCAATAAACAAGAGACTGAGGTGGAAGAACAAGAAAGGCACCTTTATTTTGTTGTACAAGGAAATGGAGTCAGTTGAGCCACTGCTGCCAAGACTGCTTGCGAAGGGCAGGCAGGTAAGTTACTTTTAAAGTGGTTTACAAGTAGGAAGTTCATACAAGTTATGTCAGCAACATTCTTAATTATACTAGGCAGGTGCAATGGGGTTTACATATAACTTCCAAGCAAAAGCAGGATTCAAATGCAAAGCTGATGTGGAGGGAGCCCAGCAAAGGAAATGATTTTGCAGTAAACACTGTAGGTAAAGAATACAGCACTGTTGTGGTTCTCCTAGCCTGGGGTTTCAGCTACGAATGATCCATAAACAGGTGTTTGGAGTTGTAGACCCGAGACTGAAGGAGGTAATGGTGGCTGGGTTTTGAGTGGCTTGGGGAGAGTAAAGAAACCCCAAAATGGAGGACTTTCTTACGAAAACCTACAGCACTAGTGACAGGGACAGTAGACCTCTGTTCAGAGAGATATCAGCCAAGGATTGAATCATCAATTTAGTTGTTGGCAGTTTAGCACTGTAATAGGGTAGTGTAGCGATAGTAGCCCTCTGACTTCACGTCGGAGGTGTGTGGGGAGGGTCAAGAGTAGCCCAAGGCTGATCCTGTAAGGTGGAAGTCAGACATACATTCACTCTCCAACCTTTTTACCAGTTCTGACACCAACCTTTCCCCCTGTGGCACTCTCTACTTCTCTGCAGGGTTCAATAATTCATTGCAGTGGCCACACAGAACTCACAGACTATATAGATGATTATGGGTTTTATTCGGGAAGTAACAGCTTACAATTCGGATCAGGATGAACTTGGAGGTAACAGGATACAATCCAGGATATAGTTCTTCCATCAGGACAGCTCCAGTCAAGACAACTCAACTTTTCCTTGGCAGTGCCCACAGGCAGGCCTTGCTCTTGGCCTCTGCTGCCAGGGTGCTTGAGCTGGCCTCTGCCCTGCTTATCAAGTGTTAACAGCTCTTTAAAAAAACCAAACTAAACCCAGTGCCGTTGAGTTGATTCCTACTCGTAACGACCCTATAGGACAGAGTAGAACTGCCCCATAGAGTTTCCAAGGAGCCTGGTGGACAGCTCTTTAGCTACATCAATAAGTGCCTAGAGGCACCCCACTCTGCTACCAAGTTCTGCTCAAAGGAGCTCAGCTTCCTTGCTCCATGGGTCAGCGAGCCCACTGCAAACATCCTTATTGACTCTAGTAACACTGGTCAGTGCTTTTGTTTTCTGTCAACTGCTTCCAAAACTACTGAATATATTTTTTTGCTGTCTGCATTTCTTTGAGTGGTATTACTGCCTGCATACTTGTGTACCGGTATTGATAAGGAGACTTAGATCTGAAATTTAGAAATCTGATTTACTGTATCTTATTTTCTATCATTATGTTATGGATATGTGCAAACGTGCACTGTCATGGTGTAGGAAAGTGCAGCTGCCAAGGGGAAATAGTAAGCAGGATTCCTCAAAGCTGTATATTAAGAGCTATATAAAATATGCTAAAGAATCTCCTGCTGGAGTCTGATACATGATTTTCATGTTAATTATAAACCTAGATTTCCTCTTGCAGTGGAAACATCACAGATCACTGCTTTTTCTTTAAAAAGCTGATTTGCACTTAAATATTTCAACTCATGTCACAGAGGAGGACTGTCCCATAGGGTTTTCCAGGCTGTAATCTTTACAAGAGCAGATTGCTGGGTCTTTCTCCTGTAGAGCGCTGGATAGGTTTGAGCTGCTAACCTTTTGGTTAGCAGTCAAGTGCTTAACTGTTGCACCACCAGAGCTCCTAAAGCTCAGATAGCACAAATAATTTTGACTTTTGAAATTAAATTTATAATGGAATTGCATGGTGAAAAGGTTATATAACAAACAAAACCTTGCATTTTAAAAGAAATATTCTTTTATTTCTATTAAACTGAATATATAATTATTATTCCCTGTGTAACCAACTTTTGCTTGTAACTATAATTTAATTTCACATTAACAAAACACAGATGGTGAAAAGACAACTTTGTGAAGATCTAATTATAATAATAAATAATTTATGCAAGGGAAAAAAAGACTCCTTGAGCAAATATTACTAGCTAGTAGTAAAATCTTCTACTACCTGTTTGTCAGTTTGTTGTACTGTGGTGGCTTGTATATTGCTATGATGCTGCAAGCTATGCTACCAGTATTTCAAATACTAGCAGGGTCACCCTTTAGCACAGCTCCATGGAAGAAAGGCCTGGTGACCTGCTTCTGTAAAGATTACAGACAAGAAAACCATATGGAGCAGTTCTACTCTGTAACACATGGGATTGCCATGAGTTGGGGGCCAGCTTGATGGCAGCTAACAACAGCAATGTGTTAAACCTATGGTTCAGTGGTAGAATTCTCACCTTCCATGTGGGAGACCTGAGTTTGATTCTTGGCCAGTGTACCTCATGCACAGGCTCCACCCATCTGTCAGTGGAGGTTTGCATGTCGCTATGATGCTGAGCAGGTTTCAGTGGATCTTCCAGACTAAGATGGACTAGGAAGAAAAACCTGGTGATCTGCTTCCAAAAAACCAGCCAATGAAAATTTTATGGATCGTAACGATCCAATCTCATTGTGCTTGGGTTTGCCATGAGCAGGTGCCAACTTGATGGCAGCTAACAACAACAACATGTTGAACCTAATCTTAAAAAAAATTGAGCATTATGCTAAAATTTGCCCAGAGAGCAAACAAGGAACAAACAAAATCAGAATGTAGTATGAAGATTTGACTTACTTTCCAAATCAGAAAGATCATATGTATTATCCTGGCACTGACATTTTATTAAAATAAAACAAATGTCCAATATTTTTTAAAAAGAAAAGTAGGAATCAAGATTAGAGAGGGAGTGAGGGACACAGAAGGTGTTTGGCTGTGGTAAGGACTTTGGAGGGTTTGAGCAGGGGAGTTGATATGATTCATGTTTTAAAAGGTAGCAGGATATGTAGCCAAAAGGACAAATACTATATGACCCCACTTATATGAAATACTTACAATACAAAAGGAAACCCTGGTAGCGTAGTGGTTAAGTGCTACAACTGCTAACCAACAGGTCGGCAGTTCAAATCCGCCAGGCGCTCCTTGGAAACTCTATGGGGCAGTTCTACTCTGTCCTACAGGGTCACTATGAGTTGGAATTGACTCGATGGCAGTGGGTTTGGTTTTCTTTTGGGTACAATAGAAAATTCATAGAGACAAAAGTTTATTAATGGTTACCAGGGGTTGGGGGGAGGGGAGATGGAGAGTTATTATGTAGGGGGTACTGTAATGTAGTAAAAAGACTTGCTGAAATTCTTGAGGGATAAGAATCGGGATCAGCACAAAGCTGGTTCCTATGAGGTGGAGGTCAGACATACCACTCCAGTTTCTTTGCCATATCTGACACCAGCCATTCCCCCCATGGCACTCTCTACTTCCCTGCTGGGTTTGATAATTAATTGCAGTGGCTACACAGAACTCACAGATCCTACTCACTGTTACTGTGGTTTATAAGGGTAGTAACAGACTTCTCATCAGGATCAGGATCAACTTGGAAGTAACAGGAACAGTTGAGGATAGGGATGCAATTTGTCAATAAAAACATCTTTCAATCAGGACAGCTCTCTCAGCTGCTCTCTGCCATTGGCAAGCCTCTCTGCTGTATAAGCAGGCCTCTTTGCTTTCACTCTCCCTACCATCAGCCTCTCTGCAGCTAACTGGCCCTGCTAATTGCCAGTGTAGCTACCAGCTCAGCTGCTGTTCTCCTAGCAGCAGTTTTCTGCTGTTGCCAGGCTCTGCCGCTAGGTCCATTCCAGGCCTCTCGCTGCTGGCCCTCTTCCGCCGGGCCCCTGCTGGGTCTCTCGCCATCTTAAGTGTTAAAACCCTTGACTCCTATTACAGCTCTTTTAGGAAGTTCCCCTTGCAGGAACCCCAGGTCCAAACTGCTTCGCTTGAGGCTCTTCTTGGTTTTCAGGTTCTGGCCTGTCTCACTAAACCTCTGTGAGGTTGGCTGCTTAGATAAGGAAGCTCCTTGACAAATTTAAGGCATGACCCTCCCAGCAGGACCATGAAATAATCAGTACCGTCAGTGGACTGTAAGTTTCTCAGTCCTATTGGGTGGTTTTATTATAATTTTTTAAAATTTATTTTGTTGTTGTTTTTGAGAATACACACAAAAAACATACACTAATTTGACCATTTCTACATGTACAATTCAGTGACATTGATCTCTAAGGTGGTTTTACACACCACTTTTCTGACTAGTAAACCAACCAATCCCTGCAAAGTGAATAAAGTAGACCAGTCACAACTAGTCAAGAATGTCTACCCTGAGCATTATGCTCTTTTAAGCTCTATCTATATGGGATCAAATTGACAACAGCAACTCAAAAGAATAGATAGGAGCTTTAGGGGGCAGTGAGTTTATGTTAACGGGGGAGGAACAACTCAGAAAAGGAGAGTGAGAATGGTTGCACAACTCATAGAATGTAATCAATGTCACTGAATTGTACATGTAGAAACTTGAATTGGTATATGTTTTTGTCACGTGTATTCTCAACAATGACAACAAAAATAAAATTATTAAAAAAAAAAAAAAAGGCCAATTACAGGGCAGATTGTGGCCCAATCAGTCATTTTTGGAGGCAAAATTACAAACCCAGGGCCAGAAAGATGGTCAGGTGACTTTCAGACTTTGACTGTAATCTACAATAAGAAATACATTTTAAAAAAATACATTTTAAAAAGTGGTCTATACATCTGGTGTCTTAAATGCTACCAAGCAGCCATCTAAGATGCATCAATTGGTGTCAACCCACCTGGAGCAAAGGAGAATGAAGAACACCAAAGACACAAAGTAATTTTGAGCCCAAGAGATAGAAAGGGCCACATAAACCAGAGACTACATCAGCCTGAAACCAGAAGAACTAGATGGTGCCCGGCTACAACTGATGACTGCCCTGACAGGGAACACAACAGAGAACCCCTGAGGGTGCAGAAAAGCAGTGGGATGCAGACTCCAAATTCTCATAAAAAGCCCAGACTTGATGGTCTGACTGAGACTAGAAGGACCCCAGTGGTCGTGGTCCCCAGACCTTCTGTTAGCCCAAGATAGGAACCATTCCCAAAGCCAACTCTTCAGACAGGGATTGGACTGGACTATGGGATAGAAAATGATACTGGTGAAGAGTGAGCTCCTTGGATCAAGTAGACACATGAGACTATGTGGGCTGCTCCTGCCTGGAGAAGAGATGAGAGGGCAGAGGTGGCCAAATGGATGTAAAAATAGAGAGTGGAGGGAAGGAGTGTGCTGTCTCATTAGAGGAAGAACAACTAGGAGTATATAGCAAGGTATATATAAGTTTTTGTATGAGAGACTGACTTGGTTTGTAAACTTTCACTTAAAGCACAATAAAAAAATTTTTAAAGTGTCCTATAAAAAATACATATTTTTGTGCATATTTACAACTGAAATGAAAGTTTTACCCAATAATATTTGCCCTTATTATAGTAATATGCTGATATTTTCTGTTCTAAACTATTATCTTGTACCTCATTAATAAAAAAGGTAGTTTACAACTCAGTATATTGGCTTCATACCCATTAATGGTTTGCTACCCACAGTGTGAAAAATAGAGTTATTCCAGTATGAGTTATTAGAGCCTTTGTAGAGATTCATATACATTGGGAAAAATCACACCTTATAATTGAGCATTTATAGCACTTTGAATAATTGATAATCTTTTCTTTTAAGCAGTTTGAGATAGAAATGAAGTTAAATATTCCATCCACAGCAGTGACAAACTACAAAATACCTAGCAACAAAATTTAAAGGCATATCTTTATGAAAAAAGCATGAAATATTATTGGAAGAAATAAATATGGAGAGATATAGCATGTTTCTGAATGGAAAGACTTTCTATCATAAAAATATGAATCAACCCAAAATTAATATATAAATCAAATATAATTTCAATCGACATTTCAACATTTTTGGGGGGGCAACTCCATGAAGTGATCTTAAGTTTTTGTGTATATCTGAAATTTTCATAATAAAAAGATTTATAAAAAGGTCTCATACTTATTTCTCTGTAATTTGATTTTTTTCTCTTAATATTCTTTTTGTAATTTATCCTTGCTGATAGATGTACATCTAGGTTATTCATTTTACTGATAATTAACCCACTGTATGACTAATCTACAATTTATCCATTCCCCTGTTGATGAATATTTAGTTTGTTTCCAATTTTTCGTTATTATAAACACATGGATGTGTTTCTATTGTCCTGTAAGGCTACCTAAATTTATTGTTTAGCAGAGCAGTGTATATACATTAAAGTCCTAGCTGGGTGGTTTTAAACAAGAGAAATATGTTGCCTTCTAGTTCGTTTTTTTTAGTTCTGGAGCTAGAAGTCCCAGTTTATTGGCCAGGCCATACTCCCTTGGAAGCCTTTAGTGGGGGATCCTTTCTTGTCTTTCCCAGCTTCTGGTAGCCCCAGGCATTCTTGGCTTACAGATGCATCTTCACGTGGCTGTCCTTCTCTGTTTGTCTGTCTTCTCTTTTATAAGGACACTATTCAGATTGGATTAGAACCCACCCTACTCCAGTCTGACTTCATGTTGACTCAAGTGATAACATCTTCAAAGATCCTATTGCCAAACAAGATCACATTTACAGGTACCAGGGGCTAGGACTTGTGTATATCTTTTTGGGGGACACAGTTCAATCCATAACAACTCCCAACTTACATAAATCTATGTAAGTGGGTTTGGGTTTGGAATATAGTGTTGCCATCAAGTAGATTCTGACTCATAGCAGCACTGTAGCACAGCATAGAAGCGCCCTATAGGGTTTTCAAGGCTGTAAATCTTTATGGAAGCAGACTGCCACATCTTTCTCCTGTGGAGCCTCTGTTGTTTTCGAACCGCCTACCTTTCAGTTAGCAGCTGAGTGTTTTAAACCGTCTACCACCAGGGCTTCAAATATATGCTTTTGTAACCCCTACAACCTACCTGTTTTTATATATATATATATGTATATATATATATATATATATACATATGCTTGTATATTTAGATAAACATTGTGCAGTTTATGAAAGGATACAAATTAGATTGGTTGCATGGATTGAGGGTGTACATTTGGGAGAGTAATATTTTTTTATATCTTTTAAATGTAAAAAGTCTCAATGACATTGTATTCCTAAATTGAAGTGATGTTTCTAGGGATTAATTTTTTTTTTTTTAATATCAACTTTACTGAGGTGGAAACCCTGGTGGCGTAGTGGTTAAGTGCTACGGCTGCTAACCAAAGAATCAGCAGTTCGAATCCGCCAGGCACTCCTTGGAAACTCTATGGGGCAGTTCTACTCTGTCCTATAGGGTCGCTATGAGTCAGAATCGACTTGACGGCACTGGGTTTGGTTTTGGTTTTGTTATCGAGGTACAATTCATACACCATGCTATTCACCCATTTGAAGTGTAAAATTCAGTGGTTTTCAGTATAGTCATAGAGTTGTACAATTGCCATCACAATACATTTTAGAACATTTTCACCACCCCCCCCTCAAAAAAGCAACCCATATCCATTGACAGTCATCTCTGTTTCCCCCAAACGTCCAGCCGTAGGCGATCACTAATCTACTTTCTGTCTCTATAGATTCGCCTATTCCGGACATTTTGTATAAACGGGAATCATATAGTATGTGGTCGTTTGTGATTGGCTTCTTTCCCTTAGCTTATTGTTTTCAAAGTTCATCCATGTTGCAATATCTGTCAATACTTCATTCCTTTTTATGGCTGAATAATATTCCATTGTATGGACATACCGTATTTTTTCAATCTGTTCATCAGTTGATGGACATTTGGTTTGTTTTTACTTTTGGGCTGTTACGAATAATGCTGTTATGAATGCGTGTGTGCAAGTTTCTGTATGGACACACGCTTTCATTTCTTTGGGTATATACCTAGGAGTGGAATTGCTGGGTCATATGGTAACTCTATATTTAACATTTTGGGGAATTGCCAAACTGTTTTCCAAAGTGGCTGTACCATTTTTAATTCCCACTAGCAATGTATGATGGTTCTTATTTGTTCACATCCTTGTCAACACTTGTTCTCATGTGAGCTCTTTATTGTAGCCATCCTAGTTGGTATGAAGTGGCATTTCATTATGGTTTTGATTTACATTTCTCTAATAACTAGTGATGTTGAATTTCTTTTCTTGTGCTTGTTAACCATATTTATATGTTTTTTGGAAATATTTCTGAATGTCTATTCAAATCCTTTGCCCATTTTTTAATTGGGTTATTTGTCTTTTTATTATTGAGTTGTAAGAGTACCATATGTTTTCTGTATTTTTAAAAATATTGCTATATTTGTTTGTAAAACTAATTTTTTCCCCTCTTATTGAAAGGTCCTGTCCAAAATGCATTGATGTCTTCACAGTCGTCAGTGAGCCAAGGATATAATTCTCAGCTTCCAGGACCCTACCCTTATCTAATACCAGCAAAGACTTCTTTGAATCCAGTCTCTGGACAGTCTAACTACGGTGGTTCTCAGACTGTTTCTCTATTAAGTAATTATCAGGGACCTAGTCAGACTCTTAATAGACCACCCGTGGCTTCTAATACAGAGACACCGTCACTCCGTAGTGGTCCTGTTTCCCAAATGCCGCCACCTGCTTCTCAGAACCCAGCTCCTACACCAATGCCTTCTGGTAGTTTTCTTCCCGGAGTCAACCTACCACCACCACCACCTTTGAATTGGCAATATAACTATACGTCCACAGGATCACAGACAAACCATTATCCTCGTGTATCATCCCAACCAACTGTATCTGGAAATACAAATTTAACAGCAAATCATCAGTATATTTCTTCTGGAGATCCTTCACTTCAAAACAGCTACATAAAATCAGGTAATGTTATTACGTTGTTGCCATGTGCAGTCCAGTCAGTTCCTACTCATAGCAACATTATAGGACAGAGTAGAATTGCCCCATAGGATTTCCTAGGCCGTAATTATTACAGGGAGCCCTGGTGGCACAGTGGTTAAGAGCTCAGCTGCTAACCGAAAGGTCAGCAGTTCGAATCCACCAGTTATTCCTTGGAAACCCTATAAGGGCAGTTCTGCCCTGTCCTGTAGGGCCACTGTGAATTGGAACTGACTTGATGGCAGTCGGTTTGGTTTTTTGGTTTTATATACTTACTGACGTTAGTAATGTTACTTAAAAAAAAAAAGTATTTAAAATTCCATATTGAGATCTGCATGATTCTGCTCAGCAGACACCCTCAAGGAAGTGAACTCGTAAAAGCTATAATTTCAATAATCTGACATTTTGGCTATAACCGAAACCCTCAGGTAGAGCATTTGGACTCCAGCACATATGTGGAGATACATAAGCAGGTCCTATTCCTATGTAAAAGAAACGAAGAGAAAGATACATAAACTAGTAAACTAAACCTAAAATAAATCCATGGCTTCCTTTCTTTTTTTTACATGAGACCTCTAAAAACATTCTTTGTTTTTTACTTCTGTTTTTTCAACCCATCGTTAATAGTAGGTGCCTGATAGTCTGATCTCAACACTGTGAGTATCCCTTCCTTCTACAGAGTTTCTAGTCCATGTATTAAATTCTCTGAAAAAAATTTTTAATAAGCCACCTTTTAGCACCTTTACATTCTGAAACTTTAGCTATTAGTGTTATAAATAAGGATTATCCAACTTGAAAAAATGGCTATTTTCTAAAATGTAACAATATTCTTGATTCAGAAATAGTTTTCTTAAAGCTTTGAAAAATCTCTACAAATTCACTTGTATTCTTTTAAAATTAGGTTGTTAAACCTTTGTGGCCAGATATATAATGCCGCCTTTTCATGCTGAGTTGGAAATGTACCTTGCCCCTTTGTTCCTTTGACTTGTCTGTAAAGCCATAGATATGCCTACAAGCTTCTTAGATAAGGGAGTTATGTGCAAGTAATCTTTATCTTCACTTCACTAACAAGGTATTAGTCTTATTGGGAGAAATACGGTTCAATAATATAATAATTTTTCCATGGGAGAATTTGTTATAGAAACAAATCGAAAAAGTTCATACCTGGGTATCTTTATTCTTTTAATTTTATAAAATATAGGATTAATTGTATAAAACATTATAAATAAAATGCATTGCCTATTTTACTCAAAAGTTAAAAAAATCTTGGAATGAAAAATTAAATCACATATTTGTCAATCTTGTTTTAACTATATATAAACCTAGGCTTGTGTCCTGACTTTTTAAGCCTAGGAAATGTTCTTGATATAGTGTTCAAGTCATTATGGAAGGTAAACTATCTTTATTATTAGGTAAACATGGAACAGCATCTCAAATTTATAATCTCATTTTTAACAGACCATGTGCCCAGCAAAATAAAACGAAGACACAACCAGGAGAATTTAGAAAGCGTACTCTAGACCTAAACAAAAAAAAACAAACCCAGTGCCGTCGAGTCGATTCCAACTCATAGCAACCTTATAGGACACAGTAGAACTGCCCCGTAGAGTTTCCGAGGAGCGCCTGGTGAATTTGAACTGCCAGCCTCTTGGTTAGCAGCTGTAGCACTTAACCACTATGCCACCAGGGTTCCCACTCTAGACCTAGTTGATACTAATTGAATGGGCTGTACTTAATAGGGCATCAACAAAATCCTATTAATGTTAGTTTCTACTAGGAATATTTCACATGCCTGTTGGACTTGTATGATCAGTTAATTAAAAATTAATCAGTAAATAGAGAATTTTACCTACCTTAGAAGTGATTTGGGAGGCCCTGGGTGGCACAGTGGAAACCCTGGTAACGTAGTGGTTAAGAGCTAGGGCTGCTAACCAAAAAGTTGGGAGTTCAAATCCACCAGGTACCCCTTGGGAACTTACAGGGCAATTCTACCCTGTCCTGTAGGGTCACTGTGAGTCGGAATCGACTTGATGGCAGTGGGTGGGCTTGGTGGCAGTGATTGTGTGGTCAGCTGTTAATTGAAAGGTCGGTGGTTTAAACGCACCAGCTGCTCCTTGGGAGAAAGGTGTGGCAGTCTGCTTCTGTAAAGATCACAGCCTTGGAAACCCTATGGGACAGTTCTACTGTGTCCTACAGGGTCTCTGTGAGTTGGAATCAACTCAGTGGCAATGGGTTTTAGGTTTAGAAGTGATTTTTTTTTTTTTTAATTTTCATCGCTTTAATAATTGACAGGTAAGAAGTATGGTAGGAGAGACTTGGAAACCTGTGCATACAGATTAAAAAGTCATAAACCTGGAAAGTTATTATCATATTTATGGTAATTCGGTAATTATAATATAAATTTTGAAGTTAGATTTGGTAAAAGGCTAGTTTTGACCTTTGTCTTAAGATGTTAAGTGACATGTGAAAAACCAATGTTTCCGTAGGTTCTGCGCCCCCTTTAGTGAATCCATCTCTGCCTACTACTTTTCAACCAGGAGCTCCACCTGGACCCCCTCCAACTAGAGGCCCACCTCCAGTCAGAGCCCTTAATCCCCAGAAATCATCACATAGTCCTGTACCCCAACCCTCATTTAACTCAGCTATCAAACAAGAAGGTAAGCAAATTAAAAAACAAAGTCGAATCATAAAGTTTCAACTTAGGGTAGAAAGATTAATATAATGTGAATTCTGTGCATCAGAACCATATTTTTTCTTCTCAGAAAATCTAGTTGTTTGATTAGGGATACCAAAAAAAAAAAAGCTAAACATGTTGCCGTCAACCAGATTCCAACTCATAACTGTAGGACAGAGTAGAATTGCCCCATTGGGTTTCTAACCAGAAGCTGGTGGATTCAAACTGCGGACTTTTTGGCTAGCAGCCAAGTTCTTAACCCCTTGCCACCAGGGCTCCTTGATTAGGAATGGGCCTCAAGAATTGAGAGTTTTAAGAACATCCTCAGAAATTCTACTGCCCTATTTTATGTGAGGAGCTCTGTTGGCGCTGTGGTTAAGAGCTACTGCTGCTAACCAAAAGATCAATACTTTGAATCCACCAGCTGCTCCTTGGAAACCCTCTGGGGCAGTTCTAGTCTGTACTGTAGGGTCGCTATGAGTTGGACTCACCTTGACGGCAACAGGTTATGCTGGGCTGTGGACTAGCATTTGGGAACCACTGCTCTTAATGTTTTGTTACTGTGTAAATTTTAAAAAACCATGGCTATAAAGTTAGGTGCCTTTTGGAGAGGCAGTTTGAGGGAAGAAAATTTTTGCCTTTCTGGATGTGGTGTTAGAATTATCCTTTTAAAATATTGTCCCTTTTCCAAAGAAGCCATATTTTGATCACAGCAATGGTTGTATGTTAACAAATATCTATGAGCCTAAGTAAGAAGTTGAGTATATAAGCAGTTTTATTTATTTATATAATCAAATGTTTTAAAGCATCGTCTTGGGATGTAACCTTGAAACACAAGTTTATTAATTTAAATAAGATATTTTGTAAGAAATTTGATTTTAGCAGTGTTATAACCATTACAGCAAGATTTGGAAATAGGAAAATAGAGAAAAGGAGGGGGAAAGATGTCGCCCATTATCCACTACTGAATACAACCAATATTTTTAAATTTTCTTCTGGTATTTCCTTTTTTAAGTATTATGAGTTGGGAAAAAAACTGACCTGTGAATAGTTTGAAAAGAATGGTTTTAAAAATGAGTAACAAAATGATACTGAATTATCCCACTAGTTGCTAGATTATAATTTTGAACATCAAGCTAGAATAAAAAAATTATTAACCAACTAAAAAGAATCTGCAGCATGCCCAATGTTTTTGTCTTTATTTAAAAGTTTTAGTAAGGTTTTATGTATTAATGCATGACTGAAGTCATGGTGGTCTTGAGAATTGGGGAAAAAGTTACTGGCTTTGCTGAAACTATTAAAATTATATATTTCATGTTAATATGGACTGTTAAAGTTAGCACAGTATACCTCAGTGCTAGAGGTATTTCTGTCACCTTCAAATTGTTTCTGGACTCCATTCTGCTTGTTAGGTATTTCGAAAATAAGATCTTTTATCCCTACAATTTTATTTTCTTTATCTTTAAGTTGTATTGCCTTTTTCCCCCTAAATTTTATTTATTTTTGTTGTTTTTAACAGCAAAACATATACCAATTCAACAATTTCTACATGTACAACTTAGTGATATTGATTGTATTCTTTGAGTTGTGCCACCATTCTCACCCTCCGTTTCTGAGTTGTTCCTCCCCACGTTAATGTAAACTCACTGCCCTCTAAGGCTCCTATCTAATTTTTCAAGTTATTGTCAGTTTGATCCCATATACAGTGGATAGTTCTTGAAAGAGCATAAAGTTCAAGGCAGACTTTTTTTTGACTAGTTAAGCTAAACTGTTTTTTGGTTTTAAGATGATTTCAGGGGAGTAGTATTGATTTTGATGATTTTTTTTTTCCCAGTGTGTACTGCTCCTTAGATGTTGTTATTGCAGCTCTCTCAGCTAATGAAATCTTTCAGATACTATATGATTTTATAAACGCCACAAAGAACCATACATTTTCAAAGTTATTTTGCTGAAATTAGGTTTTGAAAAGCCTCACTATTTGGGCCCTTGTCGTAGACGCAATGTAAGATGAAAAAAGATTCCTTCAGAAGACTCGTGTTCTCTTTCACTGAAGCTACATCTAAATTATTTGAAACTTCTGTATGTTTAAAATCTTGCAGTTAAAAAACAAAACTGTGCAGTTGTTTGAAGTTCTTATTTTAATATATGACATTTTTACTAGGTTGTGGTTTAAACTATTTGTTGTTTGGAAAGCTGTGTTAAATTTTAGACATTAGTTCAAATTATGAAAGAAATTATAACAATTGTTCTAATTTAAATTCTGCTAATAAACTTTCCTTGTAGGTGGTACATCAAATACCAATAATGGATCTATGGTGGTACACAACAGTTATGATGAAATTGAAGGAGGTGGCTTCTTGGGTGAGATGCTATGAAAGTTTTTTTTTTTTTTTCTGATTATAAAATAATATGTGTTCATTGTAGGAAATTTGGAAAATGTAGAAACAAAGGACAAAACTTCACTTATCATGTCGTGTAGTACTACCTACTATTAACATTTTGTCTCCATGTATTTAGATTTTGTCCTAGTGTTTTGTTTTTTCCTCTAGAATTGGGATCATGGACTTTATTATTATCATATTATGACTGTAGGGCACTATTTATCAGTTATATCTATTAAAGTTTATGTAACTAGTCTCATAAGTTGAACATCTGGGATGTTTTCATTTAAAGTTGTTTGAATCAGAATTTTAGCCTGAATAGAAATTTAGTGCATGGTAAACTAACTATACAAACTTACTTTTTGTGTGTTTATAGCTATATGCTACATTAATTAGATTAATGTAGTTAATATAAATAGTTGTTACTACTATTTGTCTTATATAAAATTGATAAATCAAAGTATTAAATTATCCAGAGGATTTTGGAATTATAATCTCCTATTTTTTCCTCTAAATTTTATTTTATCGTTGTTGAAAATATACACAACAGAACATAACACCAATTCAGTAGCTTCTACATGTACAATTTAGTGACATTGTATTCTTTGAGTTGTACAACCATTCTCACTCTCCTTTTCTGAGTTTTTCCTCCCTCATTAACATAAACTCACCACCCCCTAAGGTTCATATCTAATCTTTTGAATTGTTATTGTCAATTTGATGCCGTATAGACAGTTCTTAAAAGAGCGCAATGCTGAAGGCAGGACTTTTTCACAAGTTATGCCAAACTATTTAGCTTTAAGATGACTTCAGGGGATATTTTTGGTTTAAGGTCTAAAGACTCTTTCAGGGCAATAGTTTCAGGGGCTCATCCATACTCTCTGGCTCCAGAAAGTCTAGAGTCCATAAGAATTTGAAATTCCGTTCTACATTTTCCCCCTTTTGATCAGGATTCTTCTATGGAATCTTTGATCACAGTGTTCAGTAATGATAGCCAGGCATCATCCAATTCTTCTGGTCTTCATGGCAAAGCAGGCAGTTGTTCATGAAGGCAGTTACCCACAGATTCCATATCCTCCTCCTGTTCCTGACTCTCTTTCTTCCTCTGTTACTCCAGGTGAGTAGAGACCAATTGTGCCTTGGATGGCTGCATGTAAGCTTTTAAGACCCCAGGCACTATGCAACCAACTAGGAGATAGATCAGAAGCACTAAACACGTTATTAGGCCAATTAACTGGGATGTCTCATGAAACCATGACCCTAAACCTCCAAAACAAGGAACCAAATCTAATGACATATTTGATTGTACATAAGCAGTCTCAGCAGCTACTCTTTTTTTTTTTCATTGTAAATATATCACACAACCTTTGCCAGTTCAACTTTTTACAGGTGTAATTGACAGCAATTACAGTAATCGACTGTAATACCGTTAATCAATGTGAGTTTTCCATCACTGTTAACACCCCTTTTCCCCCTCCTCCTGTCCGGTAACCACTAATAAACTTTGGTCTCTAAACATTTGCCTTTTCTTGTCTTAATTGGTTTTTCGTTTTTTGTGTTTTTTTAAATTTTTATTGTGCTTTAAGTGAAAGTTTACAAATCAAGTCAGTCACACAAAAACTTATTTACACCTTGCTACATTCTCCCAGTTGCTCTCCCTCTGATGAGACAGCCTGCTCCCTTCCTTCACTCTCTCTTCTCGTGTCCATTTTGCCAGCTTCTAACCCCCTCTACCCTCTCATCTCCCCTCCAGGGAAGAGATGTCAACTTAGTCTCAAGTGTCCACCTGATCCAAGAAGCTCACTCTTCACCAGCATCTCTCTCCAACCCATTGTCCAGTCCAATCCCTGTCTGAAGAGTTGGCTTTGGGAATGGTTCCTGCCCTGGGCCAACAGAAGGTCTGGGGTCCATGACCACCAGGGTCCTTCTAGTCTGAGTCAGACCATTAAGTCTGGTCTTTTTATGAGAATTCGGGGTCTGCATCCCACTGCTGTCCTGCTCCTTCAGGGGTTCTCTGTTGTGTTCCCTGAGGGAGCTTAATTGGTTTTTAATGTGTCGATTTGAAGTATTCTGGAGTATAAAATAGAACTTAAAAGTTACCTTGTTTCTAGCAACACCACAGCTTATGAATAAGAATCCCAAAATGGGCCGAAGTGTTGGATATTCATATCCCTCCCTACCACCTGGCTATCAGAACACACCACCAACTGGTACAACTGGAATGCCACCCTCTTCCTTGAATTACCCAACTGGGCCACAGGCCTTTACTCAGGTAAACTTTTTTTTTTTTTTCCGTATCTTCCCCCTTTTGGTTTTAACTGCTATGTACATGAAGAAGGCTTTAGGAAGTTGTATTGAATATTTTTATAGTCAACTAGAATAATAATGAATATTTAATAAGCCCTTTATTCTTTTACCTTCTTCAGAATCAAAAAATTGACAAGGAAATCTAGATTACAGTTTTGTTATTTAGAGAGAAATTAAATAACTAAGTCCCTAAACGCTTGTTTTCAACTGGAGACATTATAAGGTTATTTACTTAGAAATTTTTTATCTGTAGACTCCCTTAGGTGCTAATCATTTAACTGCAAACATGAGTGGATTAAGTCTACATCCAGAAGGTCTAAGAGTCATCAATCTTCTTCAAGAAAGAAACATGCTCCCTTCAACACCTTTGCAGCCTCCGGTTCCAAATTTGCATGAAGACATCCAGAAACTTAACTGTAACCCAGAGTAAGGCTTCAAACAGTATTTCTTATCAAAAGTTTTTCAGATTTATTTTTTAGCTTCCTGCACAAGTATATTAATTTACAAAAGTAGTTTTGCATCTAGAAAACAAAACTTTGTTACTTGCTTACTTAATTGAGATTTGAAATGTGCTAAGTCGAGAAACTGGGTTTCATCTGTGAACTGATTGCTGCCCTTGTTATTCTTATCAGCTCTAATGGGATTATGATATTCATTATCATTATGGTGGCTACAGTCTTTCTTCAAAGAAAGTGGAAAGTACAGGAATTTGAGTCTATATAATCCTTTATTTGGTCCCATTTTAAATTGCTTATATAACAAATATTTGTATAATACTCTTTTCTCCCTGAAAATTTCACTCGAGTTTGAATGTGTTTTTGTTAAGTTGAACTTTGTTATCTTTAAATAGTTTTTTTAGAACATACAGCAAAATTTAACTTTTCAGTAATAAGCTTAACTTTGAATTTTCAAATTTGGGTCATTCTCTTTGTAATTCCAGTATAATCTAGTCGTATATAAAGAAAAATAAGTCATTTGATAATCTAGACTGTTTTATGCACAAGCCATGAAGAGGCTGTATTTTAGCTAACTAATATAGAAGTATAACTGTTACTCTATTTCTGAATAGGATGTAAACTTAAATATTTTAATAGGATAACATTTGAGAGTGTCTATTGAAATTTGTCATTTGTTATCTGATCCAGTGTTAAAATGTTTACCTTAAAAATTTTTTTTGGTCCAAAAATAATCATAGCAGCAACTGACAGATGTTTTTCATTTTGACATAGGTTATTTCGATGCACCCTGACTAGCATTCCTCAGACTCAGGCCTTACTGAATAAAGCCAAACTTCCTTTGGGGCTGCTCCTTCATCCTTTCAAAGACCTAGTGGTATGTTTCACTTTTAAAAGTAAATGTCTTATGGAAAATTATCTTGGTGACAAGGAAATTTTCTGTAATAGTGCCAGAATCCAGTATACAATTATTTTGATATATCTTTAGGAACTTGATTTCTTTATTTGCATCTCGTTCCAAAATTTTATTACCAAAAATACTTTCAAAATAGGGCAAAATAAGCATATTGTTGAAAAAGCCAAGAGATACTGAACAGTTAACTGGAAGAAACTAAAGAAATGTACTATTTTAAAAAGTTACAAGTTATTTATCCATTAAAATACTTTACCCAATCCTCCAGTTCTGCTGTCCTTGGGGTAGAATTGGGTTATTAAGGAAGCTGTTGCACTTTTGTACTAAGGCTCTAAGACCTTGGCTCCTGGTTATGTAGCCTTAAGTACATCAGTGCCTGAGTGGGGTGACTCCCAAAACAGACCTCCTTATTGTGATAGGATATTATTTCTTTTACTAATTTTTGTTAAGACTTTTGAATGTTTAATATGCAAGATAGGTTTTAAATAGCATGATTGCAAAGTTTAGTTCAAAGGCAAAATTTAAGGAGAAATCCTGAAGAAAAACAATAGAGTTTAAAATCAATCCATTTCAGCTACATGATTTTTTGTGTGGCAGTTTGAACACATCTTTTTACTCTAGGTTTTTTCCTCCAGAATTATATATTCAACAGTTATTTGAAAGGAATAGATGAGTGTTTGACCTTTAAACATGATGATCACTGCCTTTAAAAATTAGTTCTGTTTTTTTAGCAATTGCCTGTGGTTACCTCCAGTACAATTGTGAGATGCCGTTCATGCAGGACGTACATCAACCCTTTTGTCAGCTTTCTTGACCAAAAGAGATGGAAGTGTAATTTATGTTACCGAGTCAATGATGGTATGTATTTTGAAACATTAAAAAACTTCTACTTACATTGTAGGAAAATCAGATATTACAGATGTGAGGTAAAACAAAAAACCAAGCACCTCTTATTTACCTGAAATCCTTCCACTCAGAAATAATTGTTGTTGTTGTTGTTGTTAGGTGCTGTCGAGTTGGTTCCAACTCATAGCAACCCTGTGCACAACAGAACCAAGCACTTCCCGGTTCCGTGCCATCCTTACAATCGTTGTTCTGCTTGAGTCCATTGTTGTACCCACTGTGTCAGTCCACCTCGTTTAGGGTCTTCCTCTTTTCTGCTGACCCTGTACTTCACTAAGCATGATGTGCTTTTACAGGGACTGATCCCCTCTGACAACATGTCCAAAGTATTTAAGATGCAGCCTCACCATTCTTGCTTATAAGGAGCACTCTGGTTGTACTTCTTCCAAGACAGATTTGTGCTTTCTTTTGGCAGTCCATGGTATGTTCAATATTCTTCGCCAACACCACAACTCAAAGGCATCAGTTCTTCTATGGTCTTCCTTATTCATTGTCCAGCTTTCACGTGCATATGATGCGATTGAAAATACCATGGCTTGGGTCAGGTGCATCTTAGTCTTCAAGGTGAACATCTTTGCTTTTCAACACTTTAAAGAGGTCCTTTGCAATAGATTTGCCCAGTGCAATGCGTCTTTTGATTTCTTGACTGCTGCTTCCATGGATGTTGATTGTGGATCCAAGTCAAATGAAATGCTTGACAAATTCAGTCTTTTCTCCATTTATCATGATGTGGCTTATTGGTCCAGTTGTGAGGATTTTTGTTTTCTTTATGTTGATGTGTAATCCATACTGAAGGCTGTGGTCTTTAATCTTCATCAGTAAGTGCTTCAAGTCCTCTTCACTTTCAGCAAGCAAGGTTGTGTTATCTGCATGACACAGGTTGTTAATGAGTCTTCCTCTAATCCTGGTGCCCCCTTCTTCATATAGTCCAGCTTCTTAAATTACTTGCTCAGCAAACAGATTAAACAGGTATGGTGAAAAGATACAACCCTGACGCAAACCTTTCCCAGCTTTGATCCACTCAGCATGCCCTTGTTTTATCTGAACAACCGCCTCTTGATCTGTGTACAGGTTCCTCATGGGCACAATTAAGTGTCCTGGAAGTCCCATTCTTCACAGTGTTATCCATAATTTGTTGTCATCCACACAGTCGAATGCCTTTGTAGTCAATAAAACACAGGTAAACATCTTTCTGGTATTCTCTGCTTTCAGCCAGGATCCATCTGACATCGCAATGATTTCCTTGGCTCCACGTCCTCTTCTGAATCAGGTCTGAATTTCTGGCAGTTCCATGTTGATATACTGCTGCAACCACTTTTGAATGATCTTCAGTAAAATTTTGCTAGCGTGTGATGTTAATGATATTGTTCTGTAATTTTCACATTGGTTGGATCACCTTTCTTGGGAATAGGCATAAATATGGGTCTCTTCCAGTCAGTTGGCCAGGAAGCTGTCTTCCATATTTCTTGGCGTAGACGGGTGAGCACTTCCAATGCTGCATCCATTTGTTGAAACATTTCAGTTGGTATTCCGTCAATTCCTGAAGTCTTGTGTTTTGCCAGTGCCTTCAGTGCAGCTTGAACTTCTTCTTTCAGTACCATCAGTTCCTGGTCATATGCTACCTCTTGAAATGGTTGAACATCGACTAATTCTTTTTGGTATAATAACTCTGTGTATTCCTTCCATCTTCTTTTGATGCTTCCTGCATCGTTTAATATTTTCCCCATAAAATCCTTCACCATTGCAACTCGAGGCTTGAATTTTTTCTTCAGTTCTTTCAGCTTGAGAAATGCCGATTGTGTTCTTCCCTCTTGGTTTTCTATCTGCGGGTTTTTGTACATGTCATTATAATACTTTACTTTGTCTTATCAAGCCACCCTTTGAAATCTTCTGTTCAGTTCTTTTACTTCATCATTTATTCCTTTTGCTTTAGCTGCTCGATGTTTAAGAGTAAGTTTCAGAGTCTCTTCTGACATCCATTCCGGTCTTTTCTCTCTTTCCTGTATTTCCAATGACCTCTTGCTTTCTTCATGTGTGATGTCCTTGCACAACTCCTCTGGTCTTCGGTCGTTAGTGTTCAACACGTCAAATCAATTCTTGAGATGGTCTCTAAATTCAGGTGGGATATACTCAAGGTTGTATCTTGGTTCTCATGGACTTGCTCTGATTTTCTTCAGTTTCATCTTGAACTTGCATATGAGTAATTGATGTTGTGTTCCACAGTTGGCCCCTGGCCTTGTTCTGACTGATGATATTGAGATTTCTATTGTCGCTTTCCACAGATGTAGTCGATTTGATTCCTGTTCGTTCTATCCGGCGAGGTCCATGTGTATAGTTGCCATTTATGTTGGTGAGAAAATGTATTTGCAGTGAAGAAGTTGTTGATCTTGCAGTTTTCTATCATTCGATCTCCAGCGTTGTTTCTGTCACCAAGGCCATATTTTCCAACTACCGAGCCTTCTTTGTTTCCAACTTTCGCATTTCTATCACAAGTAGTTATCAATGCATCCTGATTGCATGTTCAATCAATTTCAGACTGCAAAAGCTGATAAAACTCTTCAATTTCTTCGTCTTAGGCCTTGGTGGTTGGTGCATAAATTTCAATAATAGCCATATTAACTGGCCTTCCTTGTAGGTGTATGAGTATTATCCTATCACAGACAGCATTGTACTCCAGGATAGACCTTGAAATGTTCTTTTTGATGATGAATGCAGTACCATTCCTCTTCAAGTTGTCATTCCTGGCATATTAGACTCTATGATTGTCTGATTGAAAATGGCCAATACCAGTCCATTTGAGCGTGCTGATGCCTAGGATTTCGATGTTTATGCATTCCATTTAATTTTTGGCGATTTCTAATTTTCCTAGATTCATACTTCATACATTCTGGTTCTGATTATTAATGGATGTTTGCATTTGTTTCTTCTCATTTTGAGTCGTGCTACATCAGCAAATGAAAGGTCCCGAAAGCTTTACCCTGTCCCCGTCGTTAAGGTCGACTCTGCTTTGAGGAGGTAGCTCTTCCCTTGTCATCTTTTGAGGGACTTCCAACCTGGGGGGCTCATCTTCCCACGATGTATCAGACAGTGTTCCGCTGCTGTTCATAAGGTTTTCACTGGCTAATTCTTTCCAGAAGTAGAGTGCCGGATCCTTCCTAGTCTGTCTTAGCCTGGAAGCTCAGCTGAAAACCTGTCCTCCATGGGTGACCCTGCTGGTATCTGAATACTGGTGGCATAGCTTCTAGCATCACAGCAACATGCAAGCCCCCACAGGATGACAAACTGACAGACACACAGAGATAATTACTGTTAAATTTTTTCTATGCATTTGTAGCTTTATGCGTTTTAAACAAAAAAAGTTAAAATACTACCCTGAAACCACTTTTTTATATTTATTATGTTGAGTATATAATAAATGGTATATTTCATGGTATTATTTAAGCCATTATTTTAAGAAATATTTTTATTTAGAAATATCCCATACCTTTTCTCTAGGGTGAAAGAGAATAAGTCCACAGAATAGCTGCCTAATTCATTCACTGCTGTATGAAGGGAGGTGGGCAATGCTTAGAAGGTTAGTTGAATGTAGTTTTCTCAGTAATTGAGGAGGAAAATATCTCTTTCAGTAACTGTTTCACAACTTAATTTACGTTTGAAGAGTATCACCTAACCTACAAGATTTCCTTAGGTTTAGAGAAAAAAGGATATGATTATATGTACATTGAAGATTAGGTCTGTTTGGAAGGAATTTCAATAGCTTTTGGAAAAAAGAGGACTATAAGATTTTTTAAAGACTAGTTTTATTCTTTATATGTGTGTGTGTGTTTTAAGAAAGTCAGAATAGAAAAAGGACTATAGTAATTCTACAGATGGATGTATAATGTTTAGTACACCTTTAAAATGTGTATGTGCTTCAGTATACAAAATGAAATTATAATAAGGATTGAAGTCATTTTTATATAGAGATATAGACCATTTAATGAACTATAGCTAATCTATTAGGGTACATAGGGAATTGAATTTCTAAACATCCCAAGTTACTAGGAAGATAAATGCAATGATAATTGAGAAAATACTCTTTGAACACTAGTGTATTATAATAGGTAGGCAACTCATGTTCCATAAAGGTCTCATTAGTTAATGAAACTCACTAAACCCTATGACGTTAATCTCTGAAGTATTTTTACCATAGCACTCTAGGTCCAGTCACCCCACCAAAAACAAAAAAACACTAAACTCGTTGCTGTCAAGTTGATTCTGACTCATGGTGACCCCATGTGTTGCAGAATAGAACTGTTCCATAGAGTTTTTAAGGCTATGAACTTTCAGAAGCAGATCGCCAGGCTTTTCTTCTGAGGCACGCCTGGGTGGGTTCAAATCTCAAACATTTCAGTTAACCATTCGTGCCACCCAGGGAGTCTGCTAGCTCCAACCAGCCTGTGAATTTCATATGTCAAATAAGAAGTCACTAAAAAAAAAAAAAAACTCTTTTTTTTTTTTTTTATCCTTGTACAGTTGTGAAATTTAAGATAAAGTTTAATCTTGGCATTTAAGAAAATAATTTGCATTTGATAAGTTTGGTCATCCTTTCAAGCTATTTTAGAAAAGCAACTTTAGCAGAAATGAAGACAAAAAGATTATCAGGAGATAGGAAAAGAGAAATTGCAGTGATTATAGTTGTAAATGAGTATACTGATTAAAATGAGTATACTGCTTATAGGTCACCGTCCTATAGCGACCCTGTAGGACAGAGTGGAACCGCCCCATATGATTTCCAAAGAGCAGCTGGTGGATTCGAACTGCTGACTTTTTGGTTAGCGCTGTGTCTCTTAACCACTGCGCCACCAGGGATCCACTATATATAGTTGTAAAAGCAAGACATATTTAGTCCCACATCCATTGAAACTCAAAAATCATGTATTTATTTCTTTATATATAGTCTATATGGAATTATTTAAATTATTTATAAATCCTGTAATTACAAGTGGGATTTAATACACCCAAATGCAAGGTGTATTAAACTTAATCCTGTCAGTTTCATCATAATGTGTTGTTACCTTTACATAGTTCCTGAAGAATTTCTGTACAACCCTTTGACCAGAGTTTATGGAGAACCTCACAGAAGACCTGAAGTACAAAATGCTACTATTGAGTTTATGGCTCCTTCAGAATATATGGTAAGCTTTCATTTTTTTAAACAGTATGCTCATTTCAAAATGTTTTTATTGTTTTTAGGTGTGTTTTAGTTGGTTCTGACTCATAGCAACCCTGTGTACAGCAGAACATAACACTGCCTGGTCCTGCACCATCCTTACAACCATTGCTATGCTTGAGCCCGTGGTTGCAGCCACTGTATCAGTCCATCTCGTTGAGGGTCTTCCTGTCTTTTGCTGACCTTCTACTTTACCAAGCATAATACCAAAAGAATCCCATTGCTGTCGAGTCGATTCTGACTCATAGCAACCCTATAGGACAGAGTAGAGCTGCCCCATAGAGTTTTCAGGGAGTGCCTGGTGGATTTGAACTGCTGACCTTTTGGTTAGCAGCTGTAGCATTTAATGACTACGCCACCAGGGTTTCCACCAAGCATAATACTGGGTTTTATTCAGAACAATATATCATTTAACAAAATTGTATGTTTTTATAAAAAAAAAAATTATAAAAGTGGTTAATTCATGTATAAGGGTAGGTTTGAAAAGTAAAAGTGTGTGTAAGTTCCACTTAAGTGTTATGTGACTGTCCAGAAATTTGCAGTATAAAATATTAGGATCATAATTACTTTTAAGTCACTTTTGATTTTTTCTGTTACAAATAATGCTGTGGCGTATATCCTCTTGTAAATACTTTCATACACTTGTGTGAGTATCTGAGGTCTTGCCGTTTAAAAATAATAATAATAATTATGCCTGACATTTAATTAGCACTTTAGATTTTACAGTGCACTTCATAGTTTTGATGCTCACAAACAGTGCTCTGAAGTAAGCTAGGGAAATGCTGCTAATGCTATTTTATTTGCCAAGCATCACTTATTAAATGGTGGAGCTTGCGTAAAAATCCAGACCCTTTGGTTTGGTTACTCTTTGACAATGCCATAATTGCCTCCAAGGAAAGGAGAATATGAAAATAAGACCTAGTTTTTTTTTCTTCTAAATTTTGTTTATTTTCTTGTTTTTGAGAATATATACAGCAAAACATACACCAATTCAAGTTTCTACATGTAGAATTCAGTGACATTGATTGCATTCTACAACCATTCTCACCCTCCTTTTCTGAACACATAAACTCACTGTCCCCTTAAGATTCCTATCTAATCTTTCAAGTTTCTTTTATCATTTTGATCCCATATAGGTAGTTTTTAAAAGAGCATAATGCTCAAGGCAGGCCTTTTTTTACTAGTTAAGCTAAACTATTACTCATTTTTAAGATAACATCAGGGGATGTTTTTGGTTTAAGTTTTAAAGGTTATCTTAGGACAAGAGTTTCAGGGATTCATCCAACCTTCGTGGCTCCAGAAAGTCTAAAGTCCATGAGAATTTGAAATTCTGTTCTACATTTTCCCCTTTTCGATCAGGAGTATTCTATGGAATTTTTGATCAAAATGTTCAGTAATGGTAGCTGGGCACTATCCAGTTCTTCGGGCCTCATGGCAAAGGAGGCAGATGTTCATGGAAACAATTAGTCACACATTCCATGTCCTCCTCCATATCCTGACTCTCCTTCTTCCTCTGTTGCTCCAGGTGAATAGAGACCAATTGTTGTGCCTTGGATGGCTGCTTGTAAGCTTTTAAGACCCCTGGTACTACACAGTGAACTAAGAGGTAGAACAGAAGCAGTAAATATGTTATTAGCCCAATTAACAGGGATGTCCTGTGAAAGCATGACCTTAAACCTCCAAACCAAACAACCAAATCCCATGAGGTGTTTGGTTGGACACTAAAACCAACTTTTTTTTTTTTTATTGTTCTTTAGATGGAGGTTTACAGAACTAGTTTCTCATCAAACAGTTACATCACATGTTATTCTATGACATTGGTGAACAACCCCATGACGTGCCAACACTCACTTCTCAACCCTGGGTTCCCTATTACCAGTTTACCTGTTCTCTCCTGCATTCCAGTCCCTGCCCCAGGGCTGATGTGCTCCTTTAGTCTTGTTTCATTCCGTGGGCCTGTTCAGTCTTTGGCTGAAGGGTGAACCTCAGGAGTGACCTCATTACTTACCTGAAAGGGTGTCCAGGGGCCGTACCCTCAGGATTTCTCCAGTCTCTGTCAGGCCAGCAAGTCTGGTCTTTCTTTTTGAGTTAGAATTTTGTTCTGCATTTTTCACCAGCTTCACCCAGGACCCTCTATTGTGATCCCTGTCAGAGCAGTCAGTGTGACACCAACTTTTAATGTTTTATTTTGGCTTATTTTTGTTGAATTATGTTTCACTATCTGGGCAATTGAGGCCTTTTGACTGTGAAACTTACAAGGTGTCAGTCTCTTTTCACTACAGAGAAGTTTCAATGCAGAAAACATCTTGTGGCACTTTAGTGGTTAGTAGTAGCTTTCTATGGTGTAATTGTTCCTTCGTTGAATTAAATCCAAAAAGCAGAAGTATTTTTTCTTTTGAATTGACCTTCCCTTTGTTTTGGAGACTTGCCTATAGCAAAAGATTTTTGCTCTTTTCTGGCTTACCTCTTGACAGGTTCTATGAATTCAGCAAGTAATGATACATAGAAATACATATAAAAGCTAATAGACTACATGCCCAATTCTGATTTTGGATATTTGATGCTTTTTATGGAATTGAAAATAAATCTTTGAATTTACAAGTTTAAAATGCAGAGTATTACATTTTTATGGAATCTGCCCAAAATGTGTTGGTTAAATTACCAGCTGAAGCTAACTTGATTTGTCAGTTTTAGAACTATAATTTCCCTAAATTGTGAAATATAGTCATGTATCAAAAGTCCACAAGACATAAATGTACAGGTTACCAAATAATTATAAACATCTGTATTAGTATCACCTGTGTCAAAAATTGAATATTGCCAATACTCCCAGAAGCTTTTCTCATCTCAGTCCCTCGCCTTCCTGCCCTAGAGAAGACACTCTTCTGACTTAATGGCAGTCATGTGCTCATTTGTCTGTCTTAACTGCATCTGTAAACAGTATAGTTTTACCTGTTTTTAAATTCTGTTCTTTCTATATTTTTTATCCTTTATTGCCTATTGTAGTGTCCACTCAATCTGAAGTAATGCTTATTTTACTGTATTTGAACACAATATCTTAGTTATATGGCAAAGACAAGTGTAAATTTAATCTGTTAAATGTATTTAACGAGATCCTTTTCGTTTCTTCAGTTACGACCACCTCAACCTCCCGTGTACCTCTTCGTATTTGATGTGTCTCACAATGCAGTTGAAACTGGATATTTGAATTCAGTTTGCCAGAGTTTGTTAGACAATCTGGATTTGTAAGTGTCTTAATTCAGCTTAAATCTGAAATTAACTGTTTACAAAATGAACAAATAGTTTCTAAAATACAAAAATAATCATGTAATTTTTTTTTAACTACATGTAAATCACTTGTTATCTTAGATCTCACTTTCCATTAGAAATGTTACTTTATTTTAACTCTTTATTATGGCAAAAAATTTCAAACGTATAGTAAGTGGAAAGAATAGCGTAAGGAACCTCCACTTGTGCTTGTCCCCCAACTTGGGTGTTTCCACCATTCTGCTGCTCTTGCTTCATCTGATATTCCACACACACTTTTATTTCTCTCTTAAGTATTTTAAAGCAGATCTCAGACAGTATGTTATTTCACTTGTAAATACTTTAGGGTTGTCTTTTTTTTAAGCCCTAACTACAATACTAGTATCATACCAGATAAAATTAGTAATAATTTTATGATGATCTAATACCCAGTTAATTTTTTATTCCTGTTATATGAAAATGTCTTTTTACTGTAAGTTCGTTGGAATCACAATCCAAACAATGTGTACACATTGCATTTGGTTGTCATATCTCTTACGTCTCTTAAAATAACTGTATTTTAAATGGTGCTTAGATACTTAGTGTAATTCATAAGAGCTAGTGTGACCTTTCAGTGTAATGAAATATAGTGCTGTTGTATGGTACGGAAGCATGTGAAGGACCAGATCTCATCAGAAAGGGAGTAACTCCCTGACTCTGGTGAAAAGGGCATTATTTTTCTTACCAGTATGTGCATTTTTAATGTTGTAGATTGTGTGTAGGTAATTGTCTATTGATAAGAGAGTCCACTCACTCACTCCAGGATGAGGAACAAGGATGAAAACCAATTTTGTCTTTCCTGTTATGAAACTGTAGATTCACATATTTAAGTTGTTTAAAACAGATGCTTTGCTGCTTTTGATCTTAATAAATGTGTTAAACAATTTAAGAAGAGATTTGGGCAAAATTTTCAAAGAGATGCACTACCTGAATTTATATTACATTTTAAAGTTGGCATATAGTAATTTTTAAGCATTTTTCATAAAATAAGTTAAGATCATCTGCAAAATTTTATACGTATTTATCAGTATTTTTATTTTAATATTTTAATAATTATTAATATAATATTTGTATAGAAAATATAATTTAAATAATTATATTTTTAAAAACCGATGCTATTGGGTTGATTTTGACTCCTAGTGACCCTATAGGACAGAGTAGAACTGCCCTGGAGGGTTTCCAAGGAGTGGCTGGTGGATTCAAACTTTCAATCTTTTGGTTAGCAGCTCTTTAACTGCTATGCCACCATGGTTCCAAATAACTATATATAGCTTTATATTACAAAAAAAAAAACCAAACCCATTGCTGTCGAGTTGATTCCGACTCATAGTGACCCTATAGGACAGAGTAGAACTACCCCATAGAGTTTCCAAGGAGCGCCTCGTAGATTCGAACTGCCAGTGTTTTGGTTAGCAGCTGTAGCACTTAACCACTACACTACCAGCGTTTGCAGGTTTATGTTAGTGTAATTGGTTTTGGTTTGCTGGGTTATTGCTGATTTTTGTTGATTGTTTGGCTTATGTGTAGTGTTTCCACTTTGAGTAAGGTGTGTTTTCAGGGTAGTTAGACACTGGGCTTATTGTTTCTGTCTATGTTAGGTCAACTTCCATAATGCTAAATTAGATATTTGCTTGTAGCTCTTAGTAGATATTTTATTTACATATGTATGGGAAAATTTGACAAAATACTCTTAATTTTTTTTAGGCTTCCTGGTAACACTAGAACAAAAATCGGATTCATAACATTTGACAGTACAATCCATTTCTACAGTCTTCAAGAAGGTCTCTCTCAACCTCAGATGCTAGTAGTTTCAGATATTGAAGGTATATGTTATATATGTAAAATTACTGAACTGCTTTAGGAAATTTTGGCTTTAGAAATATTTCATGACTATTTGACAAATTAAGGAGTATATAGTGTGATTCTACTATATTAAGCAAAATTCTGAATATAAAATCATAAGATCATTAGAGCTGTAAGAATCCTTTAATTCAATATCTCATTTTTTAGAGTAGGAAACAGCGTTATGGAAGTAAAATGAATTCTGAACAAGGCAACATGAACAAGTTAATGTTAGAACTCAGATTAAATTAAGATCTCTTTGTCCCTTTTTCCCATTCATTCATTCATTCAGTATTTGAATGCTTACTGTGGCTCTGGGGCTATAATAGTGAACAGGGCAGACAAGGTCCCTGCCAGTGTGTAGCTTATCTTTTAATAGAGGAGAAAGACAAAGAACGAGTAATCAAATAAACACTATAAGTACATTGAGTTAATTACTTTGAAGGAAATAAACAGGATGAAGTCAGTAAAAATGAAGAGGAGAACTACTAGATGGACTGAGTGGGCAGAGGAGCCTTTTTATTTTCCCCTATATCTTTTTTCTCCTGCAACATCTTAATGTGTGTTTGTATGTATATATATATGTATGTATGTGTGTATATATATATAAATTAGAGTTGAGATCTAAGATTATTCTTTTTAAAGTTTAAAAGTGTGTATTTAGATCTATTCATGTGGTAAGATTTTCATGAGCCATAAGTGAATACTGATGTGAAAGCTGTTTAATGTCATATTTCTGTTTGATTGCATCAGGCTAAAAAATGTGGTGCTTGTGGAGTTTTAGGATTACAGGCTTTCATGGAAGCCTCTTATAAAATGAGACTTGACTGGTTCATCTGTAAGATATTTTTCAGCTCTTAGTATTCTGTGGTTTGAGTCAATATTTTTCATAAAGTACATTTGGTTAGATATCATAGGTATCAAGCTAAACAAAACTGTACTGTGCCCAAGTAATTTATTATTTGGTAAATTTTTTTCCCCATTTTTCTGTATTTAATGACTGTCTATAACTGGAAAGAAAACCCTGGTGACATAGTGGTTAAGAGCTACAGCTGCTAACCAAAAGGTTGGCTGTTCAAATCCTTCAGGTGCTCCTTGGAAACCCTCTGGGGCCAATTCTACGCTGTCCTATAGGGTTCCTATGAGTCAGAATTGACTTGACGGCAATGGGTTTGGGTTTGTTTGTTTGTTTTAATAACTGGAGCGTGGGAACATTTCATTTGATTTAACTTTTGTTATTTTCTGGAGCCCTGCCAGTGCAGTGGTTAAGTGCTCCAGCCGCTAACCAAAAGGTCAACAGTTCAAATCCACCAGCCACTCCTTGGAAACTTTATGGGGCAGTTCTAGTCTGTCCTTGTAGGGTCGCTAATGAGTCGGAATCAACTCAATGGCAATGAGTTTGGGTTTGGGTTTTTTGTTATTTTCTAAGGCTAAAGAGTATAGTGCTTTATTCAAAAAGCAGCCTACCCTGCTCAACAAATAGTGCTGGGACAACTGGATATCCATATTACAAAAGAATGAATTTGGACCACTACCTCACACCATATACAAAAATTAAAATGGATCATAGACCTAAGTGTGAAACTAAAATTATAAAACCAGTAGAAGAAAACACAGAAGTAAATTTTTGTGACCTTAGATTAGGCAACGGTTTCTTAGCTATGACACCAAAAGCACAAGGAACTAAAGAAAAATAGATAAATTGGACTTCCTAAAAATTAAAAACTTTTGTGTTTAAAGGACACAATCAAGAAAATGAAAAGATAATCTACAGAATGGGATAAAATATTTGCAAATCATGTGTTTGACAAAGGATTTACCTAGAATATATGAAAACTCCTACAACTAAAAAAAAAAAAAGAACCCAGTTAAAAAATTAGCAAAAGATTTTAATAGGTATTTCTTTATTCAATATACAATATTCTCTATATACAAGTGGCCAGTAAGCACATGAAGAGATGTTCCACATCCCATTTATCAGGAAAATGCAAATCAAAACCACAAAGAGATACTACTTCACACTCACTAAACCAAAACTCAAACCTGTTGCCCTTGCGTGGATTCCTATAGGACAGAGTAGAACTGCCTCATAGGAGCAGCTGGGGATTCAAACTGCAGACCTTTGGTTAGCAGCCCAGCTCTTAACTACTGTGCCACCAGGGAGCCTCACACCCACTAGGATGATGGGAAAAAAAACTAACACTGGCAATTGTTGGCAAGAATGTGGAGAAACAGGGACCCTCATACATTGCTAGTGGGAATGTAAAATGGTGCAGCCACTATGGAAAACAATTGGCAGTTCCTCAAAAAGTTGCCCTGTTGTTGTTGCCATGTGCTGTCAAGTTGATTATGACTCATAGTGACCCTATAGGTCAGAGTAGAACTGCCCTATAGAATTTCCTAGTTTCTGATCTTTACGGAAACAGATCACCAGGTGTTTCCTCCCAAGTTGCTGTTGGCGGGTTCAAACCACTGACCTTTCCTTTAGCAGCTGAGCACTTAATCATTGTGCCAGCAGGGCTCCTTCAGAGTTGCCCTATGACCCAGGAATTCCATTCCTAGGTATATACCTAAGAGAATTAAGAACATATGCCTACACAAAAATTTGTACAAGAATGTTCATAGTAGCATAGCCAAAAATTGGAAACAATCCAAATGTCTAGCAACTGATGAAGAGGTAAAATATCCATATGTCATAGCTATCTAGTGCTGCTATAACAAAAATACCACAAGTGGATGGCTTTAACAAAGAGAAGTTTTTTCTCTCACAACCTAGGAAGCTATTAGTTCAAATTCAGGGTGCCAGCTCCAGGGGAAGACTTTCTCTTCCTGTCTGCTCTGGGGGAAGGTCCTTATCATCAGTATTCCCCAGTTGAGGAGCTTCTCAGCACAGGGAACCTGGGTCCAAAGGACCACTATTCTCTTGTTTTTTGTTTCTTGGTGATATGAGGTCTGCCTATTTCTCTGCTCACGTCTTTCTTTTATATCTCAAAAGAGACTGACTCAAAATACAACCTAATTTTGTAGATTGAGCCCTGCCTCCTTATCATAACTGCCTCTAATATTGCCTCATTAACATCACAGAGGCAGGATTTACAACACACAGGAAAATCACATCAGGTGTCAGAATGGTGGACAGTCACACAATACTAGGAATCAATGACCTAGCCAAGTTGACACACATTTTTTGGGGACATGATTCAATCCATAACACCATGCAATAGAATATTATAAGGTAAAAAAAAACAAATGGAGCACAGATAGATGTTACAACTCAGATAGACCTTGAAAACATTATGCCAGGTGAAAGAAACTAGACACAAAAGCCCACATATATGATTCCATTTATAGGAAATGTCCAAAATAGGCAAATCCATACAGATAGAAAATAGATTAGTAGTTGCCAGGAGCTTGGACATAAGGGGCTAAAGGGAAATAGGGAGTGACTGTTAATGTTTATGGGGTTAATTTTGGGGATGATAAAAGGTTCTGGAATTACGTAGTGGTGATGGTTGTGAAACTCTAAATATTAAAGTGTGAATTTTATGGTGTGTGAATTGTATCTTAAAACAGCTGTTATTATTTTTTTTAATTTTAACATACAAAACTTGATAATGAGCCTTATTTTTTTGTAATCCGAAACAGTGCAGAAATGTAGAAAGTGAGACCCTTGTAATCGTCCACCACCACCCATGTTACTTTCCCAGATTGCTTCCATCTAAGGAAGGGAATTTAATTCCTAAGCAAGAATAAATTCGAATCCTGAGAAATTCATTTGATGTGTTCAGTTAGCATACCTTATTATTCACTTAATTTTGTAGTCCCATTAGTAGAGGCTGATGGGAGCCTTTCTTATCAGAAACCAAACCAAAAAACCAAACCCATTGCCATCAAGTGGATTCCAACTCATAGCAACTGTATAGGACAGAGTAGAACTGCCCCGTAGGGTTTCCAAAGAGTGGCTAGTGGGTTCCAACTGCCAGTCTATTGTTAGCGGCCAAGCTCCTAACTGCTGTGTCACTAAAAAAAACTGTGTCACTAGGGCTCCCTTTACGAGAAAGCACCTGCTTTTTGAATGACAGTGCTATTGGTTAGCTCTATTACTTCTGTGTAAAAGCATAGCATTCTTGTATGTTTTGTTAGTCAACATATTTTTTAATGCCAAGAGTGTGTCTTTGACTGGCTTCCAAGCCAAGCAAGGTAGTAATCTGGGATTCTAAATTATCTTTAACCTCGGAAGCAGAGCAGTTGCACAGACCCTACTGGAGTGCTTACAGATCAGCATTTTTTAATTGGGCTTTTACAAGGTAGCAGACAAGAAGCAGATAAGATGCAATGAATAGCTGAATCGGTGTTCTTTTGTTGGCTCTTGGGACATAAGTAGACAGTACTGTAAGAGTGGAAGAGGTGGCTTTTCTTTATATGTGGGAGTAGTTAATTTGAAACATCTTAAACAATGAAAATTTGTTTAAAATGAATGTTTATTTATTCTTTCAGATGTTTTTATACCTATGCCAGAGAACTTATTAGTAAATTTAAATGAAAGTAAAGAGGTAAGGCACATTTTCCTCCCTGACATGTTTAATTGAAATATTGAAGTAATATATTTTTGAAATGAACTTTAAAAATTTGCTTCTTTCTGTGACATTTCTGAGATGCATAGCATTTTATATTTGATCAGAGTTAAAATTCATCAGATTAAACAGCTCTCAAGTTTGCCCTTGAGCTGATTGTTTTTAAGTTGTATGTAGCAAGTTATTTATGGTAGGGTAGAAAATAAGCCTAGTCCATAAAGGAGGGAAACCTGAAGGAAACCTGTCTTGCCAGCCATTTGGGAAGTTGGGAGGGTTGCTGAGATAAAGCTTCTGGTCACAACATAGAAGCACATTAGCTAGGCTGCTTTCAGTGCCCTTTGCTTTTCTGATTCACAGAGTGTCATTGGGGTCAGTTCAGAAGAAACTCTTATTACCTGCCTGGAAATTGCCATGACATAATACAGTGAGAGGTGAACAGAATGTGTCTGAAGGGGGGATGTTGTCTACCCTGTACATGCATATATGCCGTAGGGGTAACATTTTAACTAGCAAGTCTATGGTCTCAGCTGTTGGCAATGGTGGAAAGTGTTTTTTTCCCATTAACTCTATTTATTTGTACAACCTAACTTGAATAGGTAGTTGTTTTTCATTTTGTTTTTCTTTTGTAGTGGTATTGCTAGTTGGCAAATTTACTGGATATTTTAGATTTTGCAAGAGGGAAGAGTTAAATTCATTTGAAACTTGAAAAGAATTAAGTGTGTAGAGGTAATTGAGAAGGCCATATTTCATGGCATTAAAATAAATCTAAACTGGGGTGGTTCTTTTGGATAAATTTTGGACTTATAGTCTTGCTGGACTATTGCATGTGAAAGAACTGTAAGGCCCCAATTTTGATTTGTCTTGCTTGCCAATTTATAATGTTGACTTAAAATGGCTTTCTTGTCATTTGACCAACTTCATTGTTTACTGTACTGTCTGTAGATTCTCTGACCATCATCATGATTTAATGTCTTGTCTGTTATATTACTGACTTAGGGTGAAAAAAAATTTTTTTTTAATTGTAACATTCTTGAGTTTTCTTGCTTTATTTCACAAGCTTGTCCAAGATTTACTGAAAACTTTGCCACAAATGTTTAACAAGACTCTGGAGACCCAGAGTGCATTGGGCCCTGCACTTCAGGCTGCCTTTAAGTTGATGTCCCCAACTGGTGGTCGAATGTCTGTCTTTCAAACACAACTCCCAACTCTTGGAATGGGAGCCCTGAAACCACGAGAGGAACCCAACCAAAGATCATCTGCTAAGGTTAGAAAGTTATCAGATATGTAAGATTTATGTCGGTACTCAGGCCCTTTGATTGCAGAGCCTGTTGTGTGTGTGTGTGTGTGTGTGTGTGTGTGTGTTTTCAATTGCAGAGAAGAGGGAATGGTTAAAGATTCTCTTTTATGTAGACATTCCCATCCTATTCTATTATTCTCTAACCTGATTTACCCTTCCCTTGTTTTTAGATTTTTAGCAGGCCACTATCAATCCAACCTGCCTTTGATAGAAAAGTCTGGCAGACTAAAACAATATGCTTGCTAGGGACAAAGTAGAACCCAAATGACCAGTTAGGAATAGTCACGATTTGGTATGTTGACTGCCATGGATTGCATTTGAGCACCTTATGCATATAAACTTAATGCTCAAGACCTGTCTTTTGCAAAAGATTATGTGAGAAAGGCTGTATACTACAATGGTATCAGTCCTAGAGTCAGACTGCCCAAGTTCCACTGCTTATTGGATGTGTGACCTTGAATCGTTAATTTCTTTGCCCCTTATACAGTGTGTGTGTGTGTGTATATAAACCAAAAACCAAACCAAACCCAGTGCCGTTGAGTCGATTTCGACTCATACCGACCCTATAGGACAGAATAGAACTGCCCCATAGAGTTTCCAAGGAGCACCTGGCAGATTCGAACTGCCAACCCTTTGGTTAGCAGCCGTAGCACTTAACCACTATGCTACTAGGATTTCCATACATACATACATATATGTATACATATGTGTATATATGTATGTATATATACACATAAAACGACAAATAATGATAGTACTGATCTCTCTTAGGTTAGTTGAGAGGATTAGATCTTATGTATAAATTATTTAGAACAGTTTCCAGCATAATAAGCATTTAATAGATTTCAGTTATAATAATAATGATGATCACCAATTAGGAAATTAGTATAATAGATACATTTCTTTTTAAAGTTAAAAAAAATAGAAAATTACTTAAGCAGTATACATTTCTTAATGAAAAATCAGAAAATATAACAAAGCAAAAGGATTTTGTATAATGCCCAGAGACAATTATTATCAGCAATGTAGATGTATATTTAAAATTTATGTCAATTAATGATTTTAAAAAGTTACTCTTTGTATTTTGTTATTAATAGGAAATACACCTGACACCATCCACTGACTTCTATAAGAAATTAGCCTTGGACTGTTCTGGTCAGCAGGTAGCTGTTGACTTATTCCTTCTCAGCGGACAGTATTCTGATTTGGCTTCTCTCGGTGAGTCTTCCTAATGATTATTTTTCTCAAACAAATATCAAATAATATTTATATGATAGTGTTCTATGCAGGGGACAAACTAAAAGAACTTTTCTTACCTTGAAGAGTTAGTCAATTTAATCTATTATAAACCTTTTAGTCTTGTATTTTAAATGTTTAGTAACAGAGAAATTTCTATATTACCATTTAAAGGAATGAAATATTCTTTTTGATAGTACCCTGGGAAGTTAAAGAAGGATTGATCCAAATGATTTGGTTACTTTGGTCTAGTAATAATAGCTAACGGGAGAGAGGGGGCCAAGACGGCTGACTAGGTAGATGCTACCTCGGATCCCTCTTGCAACAAAGACTCGGAAAAACAAGTGAATTGATCACATACATGACAATCTATGAACCCTGACCAACAAACACAGATTTAAAGAGTTGACCTGAGTAACAGAGACTGAGAATGAACAACCACGGGGAAGCAGCGACTGTTTTCGGAGCCTGGAGCCAGCGTCCCAGTCAGGAAACCTTGGCGCCGGGCTTTGGACTGGGCGCAGGGGAGCTGAGCACGGCATCCTGAGACGGCGCACAAATGGGGCGCAGCCCTAGCCCCCTGAACTGACCTCGGGGGAAGCCCAGCCAGTGCACGGCTGACAGGAGGAGAAGTCACCAGGAGGCAGTGACTGGTTTTGGAGCTGGGAGTGCAACGTCCCAGGTGGGAAACCTTGACGCTGGGCTTTGGCCTGGGAGCGGAGGAACTAACCGCTGCGTCTGAGACAGCGCAAGCACGGGGCGCCGGCCTGACCATCAGGGACAATCGCTACCCAGGCAGCGCACACAGTCGACGCGCCCCTCGGGAATCTCAGATAAAACAGTCATCCCAAGCAAGATAAGTAACTTTGTCTATATTCTGGGGTGCTACTCTCTCCTGTTTATCTGAACCCGCCCCTCCCCTTCCCAGGCGGCTTCATTAACATTGGAATTTCCTGAGCCAGAGGGAGAACTGCCCCTCTGTTTTTCTTTTCCTTTTTTTTTTTTTTTGTCTTTTCCTAACCCATTCTTCTGGCCTGAGAGAAGCAACTACAAAACACCCAGGAACCAAAAATCCTTCCCTAATTGGACTAAAAACACAGAACCAGCTCCAGCCAAGCATATGTGATCCACAGTCTGGGGCTTTCATCCCTACAGGGAAAAAGTGGCTATTATAATGCAAAGGCATTTCTGATAGGGATCTGACTGCAGTTGTTTTATTGGATTTATTGGAAAGACAAGTTGCCCAGGTCTCCTATCTCTGCGTATTCAACAGAGCCCTCACTGACCCACAACAGGGAACTGAGGGCTGAAGCTCCCCCCAGTCGACCTAGCCTCCTGCCTTAGGGGTCTAAGGAGGGTGGCACCTACAAATCTGTAGAGGTACTTGCATTGGGGGCCTAAGGTCTGGTGCACACAGCTATCACCACTACTTCTCTAAAATAAAAATAAAAATAAAAAAACCTTCTCTAGGTGGACGCAAAATCAGATTCTACTCAAGAACAGTGAATGGACTCAGGCTTATATATCTGGTAACAGCCCAAACCAGCTGGTAATAGGACATAAGTGAGTCAAGGGCTACAACAATCAAGACAGCTCAATGTAGTAGCACATCTACGTATATTGAAAGAAAACAAAACAAGATAAGATTCAGTGAGCAAATATAGAATAAATCACTACAATATCTTAGTGATGGCTCAGAGACAGCAGTCGAAATCAAACCACATAAGCAGACCACGATTGCTTCTACAACTCCCCAAATTAAAGAATCAAAATCTCTCCCGAATGAAGATACAATCCTGGAATGGTCAGATGCAGAATATAAAAAACTAATTTACAAAATGCTTCAAGACATCAGGGATGACCTCAGAAATGAAATAAGGCAATTTACAGAAAAATCCAAGGAACACACTGATAAAACAGTTGAAGAACTCAAAAAGATTATTCAAGAACATAGTGGAAAAATTAATAAGTTGCAAGAATCCATAGAGAGACAGCATTCAGAAATCCAAAAGATTAACAATAAAATTACAGAATTAGACAATGCAATAGGAAGTCAGAGGAGCAGACTCGAGCAATTAGAATGCAGAGTGGGAAATCTGGAGGACCAGGGAATTAACACCAATATAGCTGAAAAAAAAATCAGATAAAAGAATTAAAAAAAATGAAGAAACCCTAAGAATCATGTGGGACTCTATCAAGAAGAATAACTTGCGTGTGACTGGAGTCCCAGAACAGGGAGGGATAACAGAAAACACAGAGAGAATAGTTGAAGATCTATTGGCAGAAAACCTTCCTGACATCATGAAAGATGAAAGGATATCTATCCAAGATGCTCATCGAACCCCATTTAAGATTGATCTAAAAAGAAAATCACCAAGACATATTATCATCAAACTTGCCAAAACCAAAGATAAAGAGAAAGTTTTAAAAGCAGCCAGGGATAAAAGAAAGGTCTCCTACAAAGGAAAATCAATAAGAATAAGTTCAGACTACTTAGCAGAAACCATGCAGGCAATAAGGCAATGGGATGACATATACAGAACACTGAAGGAGAAAAACTGCCAGCCAAGCATCATATATCCAGCAAAACTCTCTCTGAAATATGAAGGCGAAATTAAGACATTTACAGATAAACACAAGCTTAGAGAATTTGCAAAAACCAAACCAAAGCTACAAGAAATACTAAAGGAAATTGTTTGGTCAGAAAACCACTAATATCAGATACCAGCACAACACAAGGTCACAGAACAGAGCATCCTGATATCAACTCAAATAGGGAAATCACAAAAAAAAATTAAGATTAATTAAAAAAAAAAAATGCTCAAAACAGGAAATCATTGAAGTCAATATGTAAAAGATCACAATAATCAAAAAGAGGGACTAAATACAGGTGGCATAGAACTGCCATATGGAGAAGGATACAAGGCGATATAGGACAATACAAGTTAGGTTTTTACTTAGAAAAATAGGGGTAAATATTAAGGTAACCACAAAGAGGTATAAGAACTCCATAACTCAAAATAAAAACCAAGAAAAACGTAATGACTCAGCAAACATAAAGTCAAATACTATGAAAATGAGGAACACACAATTTACAAAGAAAAACGTCTCAGCACAAAAAAGTAAGTGGAAAAATGAAACTGTCAACAGCACACATAAAAAGGCATCAAAATGACAGCACTAGACACATACTTATCTATAATTATGCTGAATGTAAATGGACTAAATGCACCAATAAAGAGACAGAGAGTCTCAGACTGGATAAAGAAACATGTTCCATCTATATGCTGCCTACAAGAGACACACCTTAGACTTAGAGACACAAACAAACTAAAACTAAAAGGATGGAAAAAAATATATCAAGCAAACAATAAGCAAAAAGAGCAGGAGTAGCAATATTAATTTCTGACAAAATAGACTTTAAAGTTAAATCCACCACAAAGGATAAAGAAGGACACTACATAATGATTAAAGGGACAATTGACCAGGAAGATATAACCATATTAAATATTTATGCACCCAATGACAGGGCTGCAAGATACATAAAGCAAATTTTAACGGAACTGAAAAGTGAGATAGACACCTCCACAATTATAGTAGGAGACTTCAACACACCACTTTCGGAGAAGGACAGGACATCCAGTAAGAAGCTCAACAGAGACATGGAACACCTAAATGCTACAATCAACCAACTTGACCTCATTGACTTATGCAGAACTCTTCACCCAACTGCTGCGAAGTATACTTTTTTTTCTAGTACACATGGAACATTCTCTAGAATAGACCACATATTAGGTCATAAAACAAACCTTTGCAGAATCCAAAACATCGAAATATTACAAAGCATCTTCTCAGACCACAAGGCCATAAAAGTGGAAATCAATAACAGAAAAATCAGGGAAAAGAAATCAAATACTTGGAAACTGAACAAATACCCGGATAAAAAAAGACTGGGTTATAGAAGACATTAAGGAGGGAATAAAGAAATTCATAGAATGCAACGAGAATGAAAACACTTCCTATCAAAACCTCTGGGACACAGCAAAAGCAGTGCTCAGAGGTCAATTTATATCCATAAATGCACACATACAAAAAGAAGAAAGAGCCAAAATCGGAGAACTGTCCCTACAACTTGAACAAATAGAAAGCGAGCAACAAAAGAATCCATCAGGTACCAGAAGAGAACAAATAATAACAATTAGAGCTGAACTAAATGAATTAAAAAAAAAAAAAATTACAGAACAGAAAAACAATTGAAAGAATTAACAAAGCCAAAAGCTGGTTCTTTGAAAAAATTAACAAAATTGATAAACCATTGGCCAGACTGACTAAAGAAATACAGGAAAGGAAACAAATAACCCGAATAAGAAACGAGATGGGCCGTATCACAACAGACCCAACTGAAATTAAAAGAATCATATCAGATTATTATGAAAAATTGTACTCTAACAAATTTGCAAACCTAGAAGAAATGGATGACTTCCTGGAAAAACACTACCTACCTACACTAACACAATCAGAAGTAGAACAACTAAATAGACCCATAACAAAAAAAGAGATTGAAAGTGTAATCAAAAAACTCCCAACAAAAAAAAAGCCCTGGCCCGGACAGCTTTACTGCAGAGTTCTACCAAACTTTCAGAGAAGAGTTAACACCACTACTACTAAAGGTATTTCAAAGCATAGAAAATGACGGAATACTGCCTAACTCATTCTATGAAGCCACCATATCCCTGATACCAAAACCAGGTAAAAAAGACATCACAAAAAAAGAAAATTACAGACCTATATCTCTCATGAACATAGATGCAAAAATCCTCAACAAAACTCTAGCCAATAGAATACAACAACATATCAAAAAAATAATCTACCATGACCAAGTGGGATTTATACCAGGTATGCAAGACTAGTTTAATATTAGAAAAACCATTAATGTCATCCACCATATAAATAAAACAAAAGACAAAAACCACACGATCTTATCAATTGATGCAGAAAAGGCATTTGACAAAGTCCAACACCCATTTGTGATAAAAACTCTCAGCAAAATAGGAATTGAAGGAAAATTCCTCAACATAATAAAGGGCATCTATACAAAGCCAACAGCCAACATCACTCTAAATGGAGAGAGCCTGAAAGCATTTCCCCTGAGAACGGGAACCAGACAAGGATGCCCTTTATCACTGCTCTTATTCAACATTGTGCTAGAGGTCCTAGCCAGAGCAATTAGGCTAGACAAAGAAATAAAGGCCATCCGGATAGGCAAAGAGGAAGTAAAATTATCTCTATTTGCAGATGACACGATCTTATACACAGAAAACTCGAAGGAATCCTCAAGAAAACTACTGAAACTAATAGAAAAGTTTGGCAGAATCTCAGGTTATAAAATAAACATACAAAAATCACTTGGATTTCCCTACATCAACAAAAAGAACATCGAAGAGGAAATCACCAAATCAATACCATTCACAGTAGCCCCCAAGAAGATAAAATACTGAGGAATAAATCTTACCAAAGATGTAAAAGACCTATACAAAGAAAACTACAAAGTACTAGTGCAAGAAACGAAAAGGGACCTACATAAGTGGAAAAACATACCTTGCTCATGGATAGGAAGACTTAACATAGCAAAAATGTCTATTCTACCAAAAGCCATCTATACATACATTGCACTTCCGATCCAAATTCCAATGACATTTTTAAAGTGATGGAGAAACAAATCACCAACTTCATGTGGAAGGGAAAGAAGCCTCGGATAAGTAAAGCATTACTGAAAAAGAAGAAGAAAGTGGGAGGCCTCTTTCTACCTGATTTTAGAACGTTTTATACAGCCACAGTAGTCAAAAGAGCCTGGTACTGGTACAACAACAGGCACATAGACCAATGGAACAGAATTGAGAACCCAGATATAAATCCATCCATACATGAGCAGCTGATATTTGACAAAGGCCCAGTGTCAGTTAATTGGGGAAAAGATAGTCTTTTTAACAAATGGTGCTGGCATAACTGGATATGCATTTGCAAAAGAATGAAACAGGACCCATACCTCACACCATGCACAAAAACTAACTCCAAGTGGATCAAAGACCTAAACATAAAGACTAAAACGATAAAGATCATGGAAGAAAAAATAGGGACAACGTTAGGAGCCCTAATACAAGGCATAAACAGAATACAAAACATTACTAAAAATGACGAAGAGAAAGCAGATAACTGGGAGCTCTTAAAAATCAAACACCTATGCTCATCTAAAGACTTCAACAAAAGAGTAAAAAGACCACCTACAGATTGGGAAAGAATTTTTGGCTATGACATCTCCTACCAGCACCTGATCTCTAAAATCTATATGATTCTGTTAAAACTCAACCACAAAAAGACAAACAACCCAATCAAGAAGTGGGCAAAGGATATGAACACGCACTTCACTAAAGAAGATACTCAGGCAGCTAACAGATATACATGAGAAAGTGCTGTTGATCATTAGCCATTAGAGAAATGCAAATTAAAACTACGATGAGATTCCATCTCACTCCAACAAGGCTGGCATTAATCCAAAAAACACAAAATAATAAATGTTGGAGAGGCTGTGGAGAGATTGGAACTCTTATACACTGCTGGTGGGAATGTAAAATGGTACAACCACTTTGGAAATCTATCTGGTGTTTTCTTAAAAAGTTAGAAATAGAACTACCATACAACCCATAAATCCCACTCCTCGGAATGTACCCTAGAGAAATAAGAGTCTTCACACAAACAGATATATGCACACCCATGTTTATTACAGCTCTGTTTAGAATAGGAAAAAGCTGGAAGCAACCAAGGTGTCCGTCAATGGATGAATGGTTAAATAAATCGTGGTATATTCACACAGTGGAATGCTACGCATCGATAAAGAACAGTGACGAATCGGTGAAACATTTCATAACGTGGAGGAACCTGGAAGGCATTATGCTGAGTGAAATTAGTCAGAGGCAAAAGGACAAATATTGTATAAGACCACTATTATAATATCTTGAGAAGAACACATACTTCGTGGTTACGAGGAGGGGAGGGAGGAAGGGTGGGAGAGGGTTATTTACTGGTTAATTAGTGGATAAGAACTACTTTAGGTGAAGCGAAGGACAATACTCAATACAGCGAAAGTCAGCTCAACTGGACTGGACCAAAAGCAAAGAATTTTCCGCGATAAACTGAATGCTTCGAAGGTCAGCGGAGCAAGGGCGGGGGTTTGGGGACTTCTATGTCAGTTGGCAAAATAATTCTATTATGAAAACATTCTGCATCCCACTTTGAAATGTGGCGTCTGGGGTCTTAAATGCTAACAAGCGGCCATCTAAGATGCATCAATTGGTCTCAGCCCACCTGGATCAAAGGAGAATGAAGAACACCAAGGTCACACGATAACTATGAGCCCAAGAGACAGAAAGGGCCACATGAACCAGAGACTTACATCATCCTGAGACCAGAAGAACTGGATGGTGCCCGGCCACAACCGATGACTGCCCTGACAGGGAGCACAACAGAGAACCCCTGAGGGAGCAGAAGAACAGTGGGATGCAGACCCCAAATTCTCATAACAAGACCAGACTTAATGGTCTGACTGAGACTAGAGGAATCCTGGCGGTCATGGTCCCCAAACCTTCTGTTGGCCCAGGACAGGAACCATTCCCGAAGACAACTCATCAGACATGGAAGGGACTGGACAATGGGTAGGAAAGAGATGATGATGAAGAGTGAGCTACTTGTATCGGGTGGACACTTGAGACTGTGTTGACATCTCCTGTCTGGAGGGAAGATGGGAGGGTAGAGAGGGTTAGGAACTGGCAAAATTGTCACGAAAGAAGAGACTGGAAGGGCTGACTCATTAGGGGGAGAGTAAGTGGGAGTATGGAGTAAGGTGTACATAAGCTTATATGTGAGAAACTGACTTGATTTGTAAACATTCACTTAAAGCTCAATAAAAATTATTATTAAAAAAATAATAATAATAGCTAACGGCACAGCTTTTAAGGAGTTTGCATTCTCTTCCAGGTTGTATTTCTAGGTATTCGGCAGGTAGTGTCTATTACTATCCCTCTTACCACCATCAGCACAACCCAGTCCAAGTACAGAAGCTACAGAAGGAATTACAGAGATACCTCACTCGGAAGATTGGCTTTGAAGCCGTCATGAGGATTCGGTGTACCAAAGGTGGGGACAATTTTTTTTTTTTTTTTACATAGGAGTAAATGTTTCTGATACCAGAAAATATACACGATTTTATCTAGCCTTATGAGATTTGTTCTTCCATGTTATTTGGTAACTGAAAGAATACACAATTAAGAGAAGAAACACTGTGGGAAAAAAAAAAAAAAAAGCAGGGACTATTGTGAATATTGACAGTGTTGCCCTGCTATTCATATGGATTTCACTGGCTGATTCTTTTCAGAAGTAGACTGCCGGGTCCTTCTTCCTAGTCTGTCTTAGTCTGGAAGCTCAGATAAAACCTGTCCAACATGGGTGACCCTGCTGGTATTTGAATACCGTTGGCATAGCTTGCAGCATCCCAACAACACACAAGCCCCCACAGTACAACAAACTGACAGACATGTGGAAGAAGTCTGAGCTCCACTCAAGGCACTGGTGAAAAACCAGGCTCCAGGAATTGACAGAATACCAGTTGAGATGTTTCAACAAACAGATACAGCATTGGAAGTGCTCACTTGTCTATGTCAAGAAATTTGGAAGACATCTACTTGGCCACCTGACTGGAAGAGATCCATATTTATGCCTATTCCCAAGAAAGGTGATCCAGTTGAATGTGGAAGTTATCAAACAATAACATTAATATCATATGCAAGCAAAACTTTGTTGAAGATCATTCAAAAATGGCTGCAGCAGTGTATTGACAGGGAACTGCCAGAAATTCAGGCTGGATTCAGAAGAGGATGTGGAACCAGGGATATCATTGCTGGTATCAGACGGATCCTAGTTCAATGCAGAGAATACCAGAAAGATGTCTACCTGTGTTTTGTTGACTATGCAAAGGCATTTGACTGTGTAGATCATAACAAATTATGGATAACATTGCAAAGAATGGGAATTCCGGAACGCTTAATTATGCTCGTAAGGAACCTGTACACAGATAAGAAGCAGTCGTTTGAACAGATCAAGGAGTTATTGCATAGTTTAAAGTCAGGAAAGGTGTGCGTCAGGGTCGTTTTCTTTCACCATACTGTTTCAGCCTGTGTGCTGAGCAAATAGTCCAAGAAGCTGGACATTATGAAGAACGGGCCATCAACATTGGATGCATCAACAACCTGCGTTATGCAGATGACACAGCCTTGCTTGCTTAAAGTGAAAAGGACTTGCAGGACTTACTAATGAATTTCAAAGACTACAGCCTCCAGTATGGATTACACCTCAACATAAAAAAAAACTAACTGGACCAATGAGCAACATCATGATAAACGGAGAAAAGATTGAAGTTGTCAAGGATTTCATTTTACTTGGAAGCAGCAGTCAAGAAATCAAAAGACCCATTGCCTTGGGCAGATGTGCTGCAAAAGACCTCTTTAAAGTGTTGAAAAGCAAAGCTGTCACCTTGAAGACGAAGATGTGCCTGACCCAAGTCATGGTGTTTTCAATCGGCTTATACGCACGTGAAAGCAGGACAAGGAATGAGGAAGAGCAAAGAAGAGCTGACGCCTTTGAATTGTGGTGTTGGCGAAGAATACTGAATATACCATGGACTGCCAAAAGAAGGAACAAATCTGTCTTCAAAGAAGTACAACCAGAATGCTCCTTTGTAGCAAGGGTGACAAGACTATGTCTCACATACTTTGGGCATGTTATCAGGAGGGATCAGGCCCTGGAGAAGGATGTCATGCTCTGTAAAGTAGAGGGTAAGCGAAAAAGAGGAAGACCCTCAATAATATGGATTGACACAGTGGCTGCAACAATGGGCTTAAGCCTAACAACAACTGTGAAAATGGCACAGGATCAGGCAGTGTTTAACTCTGTTGTACGTAGGGTCACCGTGAGTCAGGATTGACTTGACAGCACCTAACAACACGTTGTGAATATGTTTAAAAAAAAAAAACCCACTGAATTTGTACACTTCTAAAGTTTAGATGAATTTGGGTGAATTTTATGACATGTGATTATATCTTAATTTTTTAAAAAAGGGACCATGTCCTCAAAGAAAATAAAGCATGGTGGGTTTTTATTATATTTATCGAATAGTAGTATCAAGAGATTTTTTAATCTGTGCTCTTCACACCCTGCATCTGCTATTACTTGCATCTGTATCTGCTTGCCTCAATGTTGCTTTGGAAATAGTCTGACATTTTCAGAATGTTTATGTCCAATTTATGTTACAGGGTAAACATTCTGTGGCTGCTAAATGATCATTATTCTGTTATGAAAACAAGAAGTTACAATCCTTGGTTTTTTCGTTTCTCCACATGATCAACCTTGTTCTAAGTTTTCATTCGGTTTTGAAAATATTCGTACTCTGTTAGCAGTTGTGAGACAATCATTTTTAAAAATGGAAAGATTATATGAAATATGTAGCTAAAAAAACAGATGTGAAGTGATAAGGGTCTACTCACGTATCCGCTAAATGTTAAAATATATATCGGTGAAACCAGGTGCCATATGAAGTTCTCTACTACTCATCACTGTAATAGAAAAACATGGTTAAGTGAAACAACTGAAAAGAAAATATGTGTTATCTCTTATATAAAAAAACCAAACCCATTGCTGTTGAGTCGATTCTGAATCATAGCGACCCTATAGGACAGAGTAGAACTGCCTCATAGAGTTTCCAAGAGATGCCTGGTGAATTTGAACTGCCAGCTTTTCGGTTAGCAGCCGTAGCTTTTAACCACTGTGCCACCAGGGTTTCTTCTCATATATAAGGTTTCAGATAAACAGGATATTGCCACAATTTGGCATATTAAGTTGAAAACTCATAACCAATCACTCTCACAGTAGCATTGTTTTTTTTAAAACAGCTTTGTTGAGATATAATTCACATATCATAAAGCTTACCCATTTAAAGTGTACAATTCAATGTTTTTAGTGTATTTGCAGGGTTGTACAACCATCACCATAATAAAGTTTTAGAACATTAGCAGTCACTCCTCATTTTCTCCCAGTGCCCCTAGCTCTAGGCGTTCACCAGTCTACTTTCTGTCTCTGTGGTTATGCCTGTTCTGGACATTTCGTATTAATGGAATGATAGAATATGCAGTCCTTTATGACTGGCTTCTTAGCATAATTTTTCAGTGTTCTTCCATGTTGTAGCATGTGTCCATACTTCATTCTTTCTGCTGCCAAGTGATATTCCATTATACAGATATACCTCATTTTGTTTATCAATTCATAATGATCATTTGGGTTTTGACTTTTTGGATATTATGAATAATGCTACTATGAACATTCATGCACAGGTTTTTGTGTGGGCATGTTTACATTTCTCTCAGGTAACTTAGAGTCTATACCTGGGTCTTATGGTAACTCTATGTTTAAGTTTTTGAGGAGCTTCCAAAATGTTTTCCATAGTGGCTGCACCATTTTCCATTCCCACTATTGCATGACAGTTCCCATTTTTCCACATCCTCACCAGTGCTTGTTATTGTCTGTCTTTTTTATTTTAACCATCCTAGAGAGTATGCAGTAGTACCTCATTGTGGTTTTGATTTGCATTTCTCTAATGACTAAAGATGTTGAGCATCTTTACTTGTGCTTATTGGCCATTTGTGTATTTTCTTTGGGGGGATATCTATTCGTATTTTCTGCCCATTATAAAATTTAGATTGTCTTTTTATTATTGAGTTGTAAGAGTTCTTTATATATTTTTAGATACAAATCCTGTATCAGGTACATGACTTCCAAGAATTTTCTCCCATTCTGTGGGCTGTCTTTTCATTTGTTTAATGGTATCCCTTGAAGCACGCAAGTTTTTAATTTTAATGATGTCCATTTTTTCCTTTTGTCGCTTTGCTTTTGGTGTCACATAGAAGAAACCACTTCATAGTCCAAGGCTACGAAGATTTATGGCTATATTTTCTTCTAAGAGTTTTATAGTTTTAGCTCTTATGTTTAGGTCTTAATCCACTTTGAGTTACTTTTTGTAGTTGGTATAATGTAGGGATTCACTTCATTCTTTTGCATGTATATATCCAGTTGTCTCAGCAGCTTTTACTAGACTCTTCTTTCCCTCACTGAGTTGTCTTTGCACCATTGTAAAAACCAATTGATCAAAAATATGAGAGTTTATTTCTAGACTTTGAATTCTCTTGATCCGTGTCTCTTCTTCCATTACCACACTGTCTTGATTATGTTGCTTTGTAGTAAGCTCTGAAATTGGGAAGTATGAGTCGTCCAATTTTGTTCTTCTTTTTCCAGATGATTTTGACTTTACTGGGTGCTTTGAATTTCTGTATGAATTTTAGCATCAGCTTGTTCATTTCTACAAAGAAGCCAGCTAGAATTTTGAATGGAATTGCATTGAATCTATAGATCAGTTTGAGGAATACTGCCATCTTACCAATATTAAGATTTATCATTCATGAGCATGGGATGTTTTTCTATTTATTCAGATCTTCTTTAATTTCTTTCAACATATTTTTATACTTTTCAGAATATAAGTTCTACGCATCTTTTGTTAAATTTATTCTTAAGTATTTTATTCTTTTTGAAATTATTGTAAATTTGTTGATTTCACTTTTTGTTCGTTACTACTGTATAGAAATACAGTTGGTTTTTGTATATTGATGTTGTATACTGAAACCTTGCTGAACTTGTAGTTCTAATAGTTTTTTAATGTTTATGCCTTAAAGGGCACTTTTGAGGTATCCCATTCTTCAAGATTGCCAGACCTTTTAAGACTTTTTCTACTTGGCAAGAGACAGGTTATTTTATATGCCCCCTAACTTTGCATAAAAGGAGCCCTGGTTGTTCAGTGGTTAAAGCCACTGACTGACAAACAAAAGGTTGGTGGTTCAAAACCACCAGTGGCTCCATGGGAGAAAGATGTGGCAGTCTGCTTCCGTAGAGATTTACAGCCTTGGAAACCCCATGGGGTTGCAATGAGTCGGAATCAACTAAATGGCTGTGGACTTCTTCTTCTTCTTTTTTTTTTTTTTAACTTTGCATAAATGTGTCTTGAAAGAAGTACAGTTAGAATGCTCCTTAGAAGGGGGGATGGCAAGACTTCGCCTCACATTGGATATGTTATCAGGAGGGGCCAGTCCCTGGAGAAGAACATTATGCTTGGTAAAGTAGAGGGTCAGCAAAAAAGAGGAAGACCCTCAACGAGTTGGATTGACACAGTGACTGCAACAGTGGGTGCAAACATAGCAACAGTTGTGAGAATGGCACAGGACTAGGCAGTGTTTTGTTCTGTTGTGCATAAAGTTGCTATAAGTCGGAACCAACTCTATGGCACCTAACAACAGCAACAATTTTGCATAAAGAATTTGGGAGTATGCCAATGAATCAGCCTTTGTCTTCTTCCTAGAGGACTTAATTTAATAAAGCTTTGCAGTTAACCTATTTAGGCTTCTGTTTTTCTGTTTTATAGTAAATTTCATTACAAATCAAATACACGATCTTGGTAATGTTAAAAAAAAAGATAAATCCTTGTTTACAAAAGCATATAAAGATATAAATTAAGTTATAAAAAGATACAGATATAAAATGAAAAGATATAAAAAGCTACAAAATGAAAAGTCAAAGTTAAACCAATTTGTTCTACACTAAAGTTTTTTGTATGTGTTTCAAAATTTTTCTTATGTATGTATAAATCCTTATATGCATATCTTTTAACCTTAATTTTAAATTAAAAAATGAGGATCATAGCTGGCTTTTTTACCCCACTATCTGGATACCTTTCTGTATTTGTATATATAAACCTGCTTTTTTTTTCTGATTTCTGTTTTAAAGTTGGTTTTTATTTCACAAGCAAAATATGCATATGCCTTTTTGTAAAAAATAAAAACATTATCAGTAGGACTAAAGTCCTCTTTTACCATTTGTACAAACATTTGTACTCCATGTGTCCCACCATTCTTATATAGTCACTGTAACCGCTTTGGTGTCTATCAGACTTTTCTTTATGTTTACATACTTATGTACATCTCTATGGAAAATACGTAATATGCTATTCTTGCATAATATATTATATATATTTTTACTCAATAAGTCTTGAAGATCCATTAATTTTAGTACGAATAGATCTATCTCATTCTTTTTAATTTCTACCTAGCATTTGGTAGACTTCATAAATCACAGTTTATTTTCCTACTGATAGGCTTTGAGGATAGTTGTGATTTTTTTGCTCTGACAAGCAGTACTGCTTAAAAGCTTTGCTTGTATAAATTTGGCACTTGTATGAGTAGAAAAAAAAAAGATTTTTCTTTTTTTTTATGAGTATGATGTCTGTAGGTTAAATTCTTAGGTATAGAATTGGTAGAGCCAAAGTAAACACTTTTAGAATAGTCATAGATACTGCTGAATTATCCTCCAAATAGGTTTTTTGAAGATTTGTACACCTATCTTCAATGAAGAAGATACCTATTATCCCTCACTCTTACTAAATACTGTGTATTATCTAAAGTTTTTACTCTCTGCCAGTCTGAAAAGTGACCAGGATAAAATGTAAATATCCATATGTAGGTGTATATAGGAATCATTTTGATAACTTTTTCTCTTGTAGGTCTTTCCATTCATACCTTCCATGGGAACTTCTTTGTTCGGTCAACAGACTTACTGTCTTTGCCCAATGTAAACCCAGACGCTGGATATGCAGTACAGATGTCAGTAGAAGAGAGTCTCACTGATACTCAGTTGGTTTCTTTCCAGTCAGCACTGTTGTATACAAGCAGCAAAGGTAAGTTTTTGATGTAGTTATATATTCCATGGCCTGTGATAAACTCCCTCTTCTCTTGGTAGAGGGTTAGTGAAAACAAAGGAAACTCAATGAGATGAATTGCCACTGTAATTGCAACAGTGGGCTCAGACATACTAATAATCATGAAGATGGCTCAGGACCAGACGATTTTTCGTTCTTTTACACATAAGGTCACCATGAGTTGGAGCCTACTTGATGGCAGCTAACAACAAGAACTCATTTTTATTAAGCCAATAGAGTATTCCTAATCATAGAACTTTATTGCTGCTCTTGATAAAGCCAAGATATTTGGTGTTAATTTTCCTAAATCATAGTATTTATTCATTTATTTAAGCCATATTTATTGAGAGTCTACTATGTGTTAGGTACTCAGATATGTTCTGATGATACAGCAGTTAATAAAACTGAATAAAAAAAATCCTTGCCCTCATAAAACTTAATTCTAACAGGAGAGACAGACATCAAACAGGATAGTAAGTAAAATAGTATGTCATATAGTGATAAGACCTAAGGAGATAAATAAATCAGGGAAAGAGGATAGGAAATGCAGGTCATGTTTGTGTAATATGTTGAAGGAGATCATCATGAAAGATAGGAAAGATTTTTTTAGGGTGTTATTCCAAATTAATTTATAATTTCTGTTTTGTCCTAAGGTAATATAAAGGAAGTTAAATTCATTTTTTTTGTTTGTTTGTTTTAAAAATTCACAGCTCCCACCTTCTGTTTTATTGCTTTAAATTTTTTTTTTTGAGGGGAGGGTGTTTCTGTGCTTTGCCTACTCAACCTTTACAGGGTTTCCAAAATGTATAAAAAGTATATAGTGGGAACATTTTAATGAAAACCTTTAGTATTAAGAAGTTCAGTTTTTATATAATGGTTATAATTAATGTAGCACATCTTAAACATAGAAGTTAGATTTCTGTCTTAAAAAAACAAACCAAACCCATTGTCATTGAGTTGATTCTGATTAGTAGTGACTGCATATACAGAGAGGTATAGGTATATATACAGTCACTATGAATATATGTATTTTGTCTTTAGACACCATCTTTTATTTGTAAAAGAACAGCTCAGTCCCTTTTCTACTCATTGATTTTTCTTAACATTTTAAAAAATTAATGTATAATTTACATGCAGTAAAATCTACCATTTTTAGTGTACAGTTCTACAAATTCTGACAAACTCATATCTTGTGTAACCACCACCACAATCAAGATACCAAGTCAGTTTCATCACCCCCAAAATTTTCTCGTGCCCCTTTGTAGTTAACACCTCTCCCATCCTCAGCACCTGAAAACCACTGATCTGTTTTCTGACCCTGTAGTTTTGCCTTTGTAATAATGTCATATAAATGAAATCAGACAGTATGTAGCCTTTTAAATCTGGCTTCTTTTTCACTTAGCATAGTGCATTTGAAATTCATCCATGTTGTCACATCTACCAGTAGTTTTCTTCCTTTTTATTCCTGAGTAGTATTTCATTGTATCCAGTTTGTTTATCCATTTCCCAGTTGGATTGTTTCAGTTTTAGACACTTTCAAATATAGCCACTACAAAGAATTGGGTACAGGTTTTTGTGTGAAGATAAATTTTCATTTCACTTGGTAGATACTTAGGAGTGGGGTTGCTGGGTTGCGCAGTAAGTATATGTTTAATTTTACAAGAAACTGCCAAACTGTTTTCCCAATTAGCTGTACCATTTTGCATTCCTACCAGCATTATTGTTCAGTGTTTTTGTTTGTTTGTTTTTTGGGGGTATTTTGGTTATAAAACCCCAGTGCCTAGACATTTTAATAATTGTGTAGTGATACTTCTTTGTGGTTTTAATTTGTATTTTTCTAATAACTAATGTTGACATCTTTTCATCTGTTCATTTGCCATCTTTCTATCTTTTGTGGTATTTAAATCTTTGCTCATTTTTTAAAAAAAAGGTTCTTGTTGACTTTTTAACTAGATGTTTGTGGATAAATCACTCTTTTGTCCTTGACCTTTATGGAACACATTAGCTCCTTGTGTAGCTTTTGGCTTTTGTCATTCGAACACATTATTCTTTTAAAAGCAGATGATATCTTTTATATATTGCAAAGTAATAATTTTCATACAATACCCTTATTGTTGAATGTTGAGAAATACCAAAAAATAAGGAAGATATAAAACCCAGTACCCAGTGTTGTTTTTTTTTTAATTGTAATTATCCTACGTAACTGTATAAACTGTTTTCTTTTTTTCACCACTGTGTACACATTCCCCATACCCTTATATTTTCTTCAAAAATATGAGCTTTAACTCATGTTAAGTTTAACTGTTAAGTTGTAAAACATTCCACCATAGTTTATTAATTTCCATATTGCTAGAAATTTAGGTTATTTCTAATATTTTGCTTTTATGAAAAATGTGATTATAGTTAGTATCATGTGTACAGATCTTTGTGTCATTTCTGATGATTCCTCTAAGATGGATTCTTAGAAACAAAAATATAGGGTATAGGGGTCAACTGTTTACAAAAATCTTGGTATTGCCAAGTTGCTTTTCAGAAAGATTTTACCAGTTTATGTTCCCATCAGCAGTATGTTAAAGTGTCTTTTTCATTGCAGCTTCTGATTGTGTGTGTATATGTGTGTGTACTTGTATATAGTTGTAGTTGCCAATATGATAGGCCGGACATTGTATCCTTTTCTTTTAGTCATCATCAGTGTTTTTATGTAGAAGTTCTATAAAAAATGTTACCTGTTTTTTGCAGATACTGTTTCTTGTCTTTAAAAGTAATTGATATGAGCTCCTCATATATACACTTTCATTAGTCTTCACTTGTCAGTTTAGTTGTAATATGGGTGTTATCTTTAATTTTACTGTTCTTTTTCTTTGGTGTTCAGTTGTCTTGCTGATTAGGATTTTTTAAAAGGTAGAAATTATGATACTTGAAAATTCTCAAAGGTTTTAATTTTTGTTTCTTGTATTTATTGAGTTTTGTGTGACTATGAAAGAGAAGGCATAGTGACTATTTATTTGGTCTATTTGTTCAAAAATATTTCTGTGATTAAGGAGAAAAGTATGATTTTTCTGGACTTTATATGTCAAAACAGGCTATAGAACACATTTTGGAGTAGAATAGCCATGTCTTTTACCATACATATTAACTCAAAATATAACCAAGAAGTTCAAAAAGAGACTTTTTAAAAAAAAACTAGCATATTACTATCACTCGAGTATAATCCCTGTTACCTTTTTTAGTAAGAACTTGAGTAAAAGGAATTTTGTAGGCTGTAAATAAAACTTCACAGGTCTTATGCATTAAACTTTTGATACTATCTCTGCTTACTATATAACTCTATTGAGTTCTAAATTGAAAAAAAGTGATTTCTTCAAGTGACTTTGATATAAACAGTTTTTATATAGTCATTCCTTACCATCATTTCTGTTTTTTCTCGGAAGGTGAACGGAGAATCCGTGTCCATACTTTGTGTTTGCCAGTAGTTTCAACTCTGAATGAAGTCTTTCTTGGCGCTGATATTCAAGCAATTTCAGGGTTATTGGCCAATATGGGTAAGAGTTATTAAAAAAAAAAAAAAATTTTTTTTTTGAGTTATTACCACGTGTTATATTTTGCAAGTAATACAATTAGACAAAGCCACATAGTTTTATTTTCCTTTAAATAATTAGCTGTAAGGGTTTCAGTGTTTTAGATTCCACAGGTACCTGTTAAATAATTATTGGAATGAAAGGATCTTTTGCAGATGATAGTCTGTATTACTGTATTCCATGGTAAGAAAGAATATTTTTTTCTTGTGTGTGTTTGTGTCTGTGATGTGTTTTGCTTTAAGTAAATGACTTTATAAACAGCTTTATTGAGGTATAATTTATATAGCATAACATTTCACTCATCTTAAGTGTACAATTCTGTTGTTCTTAGTATATTTACAGAGTTGTGCAGCCATCACCACGGTGTCATGTTAGAGCATTTCCATCACCCTAAAAAGAAACCTCATGCCTGTTGGTAGTCATGGCTCACTTCACACCTTCCCCCACTGGCCTTAGGCAACCAGTAAACTATTTTCTGTCTCGATAGATTTATCTATTCTGGACTTAAATAGGAAACCCTGGTGGCGTAGTGGTTAAGAGCTACGGCTACTAACAAAAAGGTCAGCAATTTGAATCTACCAGGCGCTCCTTGGAAACTCTATGGGGCAGTTCTTTTCTGTCATATAGGGTTGCTATGAGTCGGAATCAACTCAATGGGTCTATGGTGGGACTTAAATAACCTTTTCTCACTTAGTGCTTAACACTAGTGCCTAATAGCGTTTTTATAAGCTCTATAACTTGGATTACAAGAGCTAGCAGTGTACCATAAAAATCATTAGACTTGGAGTAGTGGAATTTGAGATTGTAAACCAGTTTACTGCCACACACACACGTTTGCAGCTTTGGCCAGATCATGTGGCCAATGATCTGATAACTCTACCTTTTTGTTTCCATCTCAAATAATAGTTGCTGTCTTGACTTTTTTTTTTTTTTTCTCTTTTCAAATACATAGAGCTTAACATCAGTTTGGTTCTTGCATCCTTTCTCTTTCAAGGAAGACTGCCAGTGAGTTATTAGCTTAAACTCAAATCTGAAAAGAAAACATTTTACGTACGCAGAAAGGCATATAAACAGAGTGGCAGGATAGATGATGGAAATCTGTCTAAATAGCTCCCTATGAACTCTTAAAATAAGTATAAAATAAAAATTTTGTGTGATAAAAAAGCATTGTTTAATTCCAATGTTTTTTCTGTCTCAATGATACGTAAAATAAAGTGGTAGATTATAATCAGTAGCATTTTAGATTCAGTGAAATACAGTTTTCCCATTTTACAAATAAGGAGACTGAAGCTCAGAAAGCTTGATACTTGCCAGATTGTCGTACAGCTAGGAAGTAGCAGAGCAGCATTTCAACAGTGATTGGTTTGATTCTCCAAAGCATGTGCTTTTAATTGCTTTGTTTTGGCTCCTTGTGTATGTAATCAACTAGAGAAAGACTTTGAATAATTTTTTAAAATGACCTTTTCTGTTCTTAACAGTGGGGTTGCTAAGCCTTTATCTTGTTTCTCTTTTGTCCCTACCTCCTCCACAATTAGCCGTTGACAGGTCCATTACTGCCAGTCTGAGTGATGCTCGCGATGCCCTAGTAAATGCCGTCATAGACTCTCTTTCAGCATATCGTTCTTCAGTCCTAAGTAACCAGCAGCCTGGACTCATGGTTCCTTTTTCTTTGCGACTTTTCCCACTCTTTGTGTTGGCTCTCCTTAAACAGGTAAGGCAAAAGAAAAGGAAAAAAATGAAACAAAACAGGAAGTAACAGAGAAAATGTCAAATGCCAAATGTTTTATCCTTTGAACCCCTAGACATTGTCCATGAAAATTTATGCCAGTTACATTTTCTGAGGACAGGGACCTTAGCTCTTAAGTGAACTTCGAACAGATTTATGACCAGAGAAGTTTACAAATAACTGATTTAAAGCACAGGCCTGTTCATAAGAGATGTTTACTAAGTGTTCAGTAGTGTTATTTAAGATTCAAAAGATGACCAATTTTCCAGTTTTCCAAAATAAGAATAATTTATTTTGAAGCAAGAAGTCACACGTGAGACTCTTTATGGCTCTGTCCTGCTCCCCGCATTATCTCAGCTACCTTACACTTCTTAATTTTCCTTAGAGATGCTTTCTCATATCTATGTACCTATTTCCATGGCCTAGACTGCACTTCTCTATCTTTGTCTTTAAGCTCAAATGTTGCTTCTCTGGCACTTGCCTTTCCTTCTGTGGTCTTGCAGCTCTTTATGTATAGCTTTGCTATAAAGTTTTCCATTTGATACTTACTATTTATATCTCTTCCTGCCTGCCCAACTCCTGCCCCCCTAAAAAGAAAGAAAACTCTGGACTGTGGAGAAGGCTTATTTTTCCAATGTCCTAAATCAACCTGTCTGTATGTAGTCTCTTCCAGGTGAGAAGGGTAACCTGCTACTCCTTAATCTGAATGGCTTTTGAATCTACAGTTACAGTTTCTTTTGCTCAAATTATGTGTTTTTACTTCTGAATATATTCAGTGTAAGCTCATAGAAATTAAATATTTGAATTTTAGCATTTACAAATCTGAGCTCTTCCCTCTCCCTCAGGTCTTTCCTCAAATGCTGTCTTTTCACTTTGGCTTGCCTTTTTGATCTCCCTATTTAATATGCAACACTTTCTCCCCACCCCACCCCACCCCTACTCTACCCTGATGTTCTTTATCTCTCTTCCCTCCTTTATTTTTTTCATTAGCACTTACCACTGACATTTTACCTATTTATTTTCTACCTCTACCTTACTAGGACAGGGATTTTAATCTTTTTCATTCACCACTGTGTCCCAGCACTTAAAACAGTTCCTAGTACACACCATTACTTTCAAGTTGATTCTGACTTATGGTGGCCCCATATGTGTCAGAGTAAAACTGTGCTGCACGAGGTTTTCAATGCTTGATGTTTTGGAATAAGATCTCCAGGCCTTTCTTCTGTGGCATCTCTGGGTAGACTTGAACCTCTAACCTTTCAGTTAGCAGCTGTGTGTTAACAATTTGTACCACCCAGGGATTCTTCCTGGTACATAGTGGTATTCATTTTAGTCAATAAATGGACCTTTTCTTTCATTTCCCATAGTACTCTTTTCTCTTAATGACTATCTATGTACCAGTTTCAAAAATCTTAAGAGCCTTTTCTAATCTTTCTTTATCTATAGTCAGTATATTTGTTTTAATGCATAATTTCATTGCTCTTCTCTCTACCCCTTTTTACTTTTTCCATCAATTTAAATGCTTAAAATCTTACCTCAAAACTTTGTGATTCTCTGTGAAGTTAATATATCAGTTAAATCTTAAAATTACTTATTTACTCTATTCTGCTAATAAGCAGCTATCCTCATTTTTATTATTTATATATTTTTCCTGCTTGATCTGTAAGTTTTGTTGCATTGTTTAACTTCTCTAATTGTGTGAGAAACAAAGACAGTCGCCATTACTTATCACCTAGCATTTATTTATTTGGGCCTTCATACATGCCTTTATTTTGTCATCTGCAGTATAACTTGATCCTTCTCTTGGTGTTGCTTAGGTTGTTATGGGACTATCACTATATGGTAGGTGGTAGATAGGGTGTTTAGATCTATTTTACTTATTAGAAAACAGACACCAGAGAGATCATATGCCTCTGCCATGGTCAGGTAATTAATTTTTCAAGACTTTTAAGTGGAAAGTAGCCACAATTTAATAGATGTGATATAGTTCAAAGAATCATTAACAGTAAATTTGCTAATTTTATCTAAAGATATTCTTCTAACAATTGGCATTTGTAATGTTCTTTATGTATTTTTTAAATATATTTTCTCTCTTGTGTGGTGGGATTGCTTTTTATTACAGAAATCATTCCAGACTGGGACAAATGCTCGTCTAGATGAACGCATTTTTGCTATGTGTCAAGTGAAAAATCAACCCCTGGTTTACCTTATGCTATCAACTCACCCCACTTTGTATAGAGTTGACAATCTCTCAGATGAGGTAAGATTGCTTTCTTTTTAGTGGCTTGTACTTGAAGATTTATAAGCCTAATTATATAGAATCGAGTGCAGAAATGAGAAGGGGTTTGTTTGTTATTTAAAGCTTTATATTTTATTCCTTAACTAGGTCTGAGTAAAGAAAAATTTTAAATTAATTATTTATTTATTGTGCTTTAGGTCAAAGTTTGCGAATCAAGTCAGTCTCTCATACAAAAAGTTATACACACCTTGCTATGTACTCCTAGCTGCTCCCCTCCTAATGAGACAGCACATTCCTCCTCTCCACCCTGTATTCCCCTTGTCCATTCTACCAGTTCCTGTCCCCCTCTTCCTTCTCATCTCACCACCAGACAGGAGTTGCCCACATAGTCTCAAGTGTCTACTTCAGCCAAGAAGCTCACTCCTCACCAATATTACTGTCTATCTTATAGTCAAGTCCAATCCCTGTCTGTAGAGTTGGCTTCGGGAATGGTTCCAATCTTGGGCTAACAACGGGTCCGGGGACTGAGTAAAGAAATTTTGGTTTAGTGAAGCACTTGAAAATAGTGCCTTTCATTTAAATTTCCTCAGACAGGTCTCTAGAGCATACCTAAGTAAAGGAAGAGATTGGCAAATTGGCCAGAGTAACCAATTATATGTTTATTTAAACAAATTATTCTGAAAGGAATATCCTGGGATTGAAATTACATCTGAATATCCCAGGTCAGTGTTCAGTGTAACACTGTCCTTGAATTAAAGAAAAACGGTTCAGGTTGTAACATTATTTGCCTTTGATAAGAAATTTACTTGAGTTAAAGCGATAAGCATGAAAATGTTAAATCATACATTTTTCTTTCAAAAATTATGACCAAGTTAGGATATATAAATTGGAAATAATATTTTGGTTAAAAACATTGCGAGGTTCAAGAATTCAGGAAATCTTGCATATATAAAGGAGAAATTGCTAATGAAATTTGAGGTAACTTTGTAGCAAAGCAAAACTATTAATGACATTATTGTGTTTGTAGTACAAAAATAATAACTATACATTAATCCTGTGTTTAGCAAATCCGGTTAACTGGGTGTACCGTTTTCTCACATTAAAAAGTAGGAAATTAACAAAAATATAAATGTAAAATAATGGTATGTTTATAATAAAGAAAACACCAAGAAGAAAAACAAAGAAACAAAAAAATCGTTTATACTTTTATCCAAAGAAAGGCATTGTTAACATACCAGTGGTATATCTATCAAGACTTTTGTCAATACTAGGGGCCCTAATATAGGGCATAAATGGGATAAAAACCATTTATCCTAACAATACACAAACACCAGAATATAAGCTAAATAACTGGGATTTTCTAAAAGCTAAACACTTAAGCTCATCAAAAGACTTCACCAAAAAAATAAAAAGAGAACCTACAGACTGGGAAAAAATTTTTGGCTATGACATATTCGACAAAGGTCTAATCTCTAAAATCTGTAGGAAAATCCAACAGCTCTACAACAGAAAGACAAATAATCCAATTAAAAAATAGACAAAGGATATGAACAGACACTTTACCAAAAAAGACATTCAGGCAGCTAACAGACCCATGAGGAAATGCTCACAATCCCTAGCTATTAGAGAAATGCAGATCAAAACTATAATGCGATACCATCTCACCCCAACGTTACTGGCATGAATCAAAAAAACAGAAAATAACAAATGTTGGAGAGGTTGTGGGGAGATTGGAACTCATAGGCACTGCTGGTGGGGATGTAAAATGGCATAACCATTTTGGAAAATGATATGGTGCTTCCCTAAAAAGCTAGAAATAGAAATACCATATGACCCAGCAATCCCACTCTTAGGAATATATCCAAGAGAAATACGAGCCATCGTACAAATAGGTATATGCACACCCATGTTCATTATTCATAATAGCAAAAAGATGGAAACAACCTAAGTGCCCATCAACAGATGAATAGATAAACTATGGTATATGCACACAGTGGAATACTATACAGCAATAAAGAACAGTAGTGGATCTGTGCAACACTTCACAACATGGATGAATCCAGAGGATATTATGCTGAGTGAAATAAGTCAATCACAAAATGGCAAATACCGTATGAGACTATCATAAAAACTCGAGAAAAGGTTTACATACGGAAACAATCTCTGATAGTTATGAGGGAGGGGAGGGGTGCGGAAGGCAAAACGCTAACTAGAATAGTAGGTAACTGGTAACTTTGGCGAAGACTAAGACAGTACACAATACTGGGGGAGTCAGTACAACTTGACCAAGGCAAAGTCATAGAAGCTTCACAGACACATCCAAACTCCCTGTGGGACCGAGTTACTAGGCTGAGGGCTGGGGACCATGGTCTCAGGGATATCTAGCTCAATTGGCATAACATGGTTTATAAAGAAAATGTTCTACGTCCGACTGTGGTGAGTAGTATCTGGGGTCTTAAAAGCTTACGAGCGACCATCTAAGATACATGTACTGGCCCCATCCCTGCTGGAGCAAAGGAGAATGAAGAAAACCAAGGACGCAAGGGAAAGATTAGTCCAAAGGATTAATGGACCACAACTACCACAACCTCTGCCAGACTGAGCCCAGAAAAACTGGATGGTACCTGGCTATATCACCAACTGCTCTGACAGGGATCACAATAGAGGGTCCTTGACAGAGCAGGAGAAAAATATAGAACAAAATCCAAATTCACAAAATAAGACCAGACTTGTTGATCTGAGAGAGACTGGAGAAACCCCAAGACTATGCCCCCCGGATACCTTTTTAACTTCGTACTGAAGTCACTCCTGAGTTTCACCCTTCAGCCAAAGATTAGACTTGTCTATAGGGCAAACAGTAACACATGTGAGGAACATCTTCATAGTCAGTCATGTATGTGAGGCTAAATGGGCGCACCAGCCCAAAAGCAAAGACAAAAAGGCAGGAAGGGACAGGAAAACGGATGAATAGAAACAGGGAACCTGGGGTGAAGAGGAGGAGAGTGTTGACACATTACAGGGTTGGCAACCAGTGTCTTAAAACGATGTGTTACTTGTTTAATGAGAAACTAATTTGCTCTGTAAACTTTCACCTAAAGCACAATTTAAAAAAGACTTTTGATTGCATGTAAGCTTAGGCAAAAGCGGGACTGGAATGATATTCAAAAACAAACCACAGGAAAGGCAAGAGTAGAACTAGACCCTGAATCTACTAGATCTTCAGATTCAGAACTCTCTGTGTGAGCTTCATTCTTTCAGATTAGCCTTCTCTACAAAACTAGGAAGCATAACCACTGATAGCTTTCCTTCCTCACTATCTGAGAAAGACAAGGCTCCCTTTTTTTTTTGTTCACATTAGAAAGCCCCAAAGGAACACTTCTGATTGGTTGTATTTGGATTGTGGTCTTTCCTCTGTCCCCCACCTTCCCCAAGGCCAGAGGTCTTAAGGTACTGTGATTAATAGCCCCTGTTAGAACTAGAACCTCACCATTGAAGTGGGAAGAACAGGTCTCTCAAACAATGAGGAGTGCAGGAACAAGGGGTGCCGAAAGGACAGAACAATAAATGTCCTCTACAGGTAAACTTTCTTCCTATCTTTATTGTCTATGGATAGTTTTTGTTTGCTTTACTTAATTGTGGTCATACTATGTGAATCCGGCTGTTTTTGTAGTTTTGAACATTAATTAATATATGTAAAACTCTTAGAACAATGCCTGGCTAAAATAAGCACCACATAAGTAGCCAAACCAAACCCATTGCCGTCGAGTTCGCTCCAACTCGTAGCAACCCTATAGGACAGAGTAAAACTGCCCCGTAGGGTTTCCAAGGAGTGCCTGGTGGATTCGAACTGTCGACGTTTTGGGTACCAGCCATAGCTCTTAACCACTGAGCCATCATCACCGTCATCATCATCATCATGATCGTCATGATAATTAAGCATATTTTCATGTGTGCAAACATTTTTTTAAAGCATACATTTTAATGACTTTACGAAGTCATTAAACCATTCTACTATTGTTGGACTGCCCAGTGTTTCCACTTTTAACCACCTATATTCACATAACATCACTATCACTAGGCTATATAAATAAATAAATAAATAAGGCTAGATACTAGGTCTATATTTCACTTCCTCCCTTGGGTAAGGCTCAATTACATACCTAAGTTTATTTTTGATCCAAAATAAATAGTTATGAAATTTTTTAAGATTTAAAAAAAATATTTTCAGATAACAGTGCTAAGAGTCATTATAAATGAGCATTTTCCATTTCTGGCTTTAATAAATAAATGTCAAATTGGAAAGAACTGTTAAAATCTCATTTACATTTGTGGTTACGAGAAGGGGGAGGGAGGGAGGGTGAGAGAGGGGTGTTTACTAAATAGATAATAGACAGGAACTACTTTTTTTACTTTAGGTGAAGGGAAGGATAACATTCAACACAGTGGAGGTCAGCACAACTGGACTAAACCAAAGCAAAGCCGTTTCCTGAATAAAATCTCATTTACATTAGATGTTTTTCCTTCCCTCAGGATGTACATATGACTTCAAACCAAGCAAGGTCTAATCTGAACCAATTTGTAGATTTTTGCTTGGATTTGAAAGAAATATCCTCATATTTTCTGTCTCTCTCATAAACTTTTTATTTTGGAATAATTTTAGATTCTAAAAAAAGCTGCAAATATTACATAGAAAATTCTCATGTACCTCTCACCCAGTTCCCCCTATTGTTAAAAATCTTACATAACCCTGGTACTTTTTTAAAAACCAAGAAACCAACATTGGTACGTTATTATTAACTAAATTCCAGACTTGATTTGGGTTTCACTAATGTCATTTATCTGTTCCAGGATACTAGATTGCATTTATTATATTAGTTTTTTGTTGCTGTTGTTGAGAATATACACAGCAGAACATATACCAATTCAAAAATATCTACATGTAGAATTCAGTGACTTTGATTTCATTCTTCAAGTTGTGCCACTATTCTTACCCTACTTTTCTGAGTTGTTCCTCCCATATTAACATAAACTCACTGCCTCCTAAGTTACCTTCTAATGTTTCCAGTTGCTGTTGTCAATTTGATCTCATCTGGATAGATCTTAAAAGAGTACAGTGCTCAAGGCAGATATTTTTTACTGGTTAAGGTAAACTATTGTTTAGGTTTAAGAAGACTTCAAGGAATATTTTTGGTTTGAGTTTTAAAGATTATCTCAGGTCAGTAGTTTCAGGGGTTCATCCAGCATCCATGCCTCTAGAAAGGCTGGATTCATGGGGATTTGAATTCTATTCTGCATTTTCCCACTTTTGATCAGGATTATTCTACGGAATCGTTGACCAAAATGTTCAGTAATGGTAGGCACCATCTAGTTCTTCTGGTCATATGGCAAAGGAGGCAGTTGTTCATGGAGGCAGTTAACCGCGCATTCCATAGCTACCTCCTGTTCCTGGCTCTCCTTTTGTTGCTCCAGGAGAATAGAGACCAATTGTCGTGCCTTGGGTGGCTGCTTGCAAGTTTTTAAGACCCCAGGCACTAGGCAATGAACTAGGAGGTAGAACAGATGCACTGAACACGTTATTAGGCCAGTTAACTAGGATGTCCCATGATACTGTAACCCTAAATCTCCCAACCAAGGGACCAAATCCCATGAGGTATTTGGCAGTACATAAGCAACCTTAGCAGCTACTCTTTTTTTTTCTTTTTCTTTTTTTGTAAATATATCTATCACATAACTTTTGCCAATTCAACTTATTACAGGTATACAAAACTTATTGACAGCAATAAATCAATGTGATTTTTCATCACCGTAAACTGAAACTAAGCATATTGCATTAGTTTTTAAAACAATAGCTAAGATCAGAGGTTAATTTGGCTTTACAGAGATTCACAGTGGCTTTGTTCAAATAAGTGAAAAGTGTTTCTTCATCTTCTTTATATTTAAATGTGAATAATTGGCCCAAACTCTTGGAGGGAACATTTATTGATACATTTTGTATGTTTAACTGTGACTCCATATTACCTGTATCTAAAGGCTTTAATCTTTTACTTAATTTCTTAGGGAGCTCTCAATATCAATGATAGAACCATACCTCAGCCCCCTATTCTTCAGCTTTCAGTGGAGAAACTGAGCAGGGATGGAGCTTTCCTCATGGATGCAGGCTTTGTAAGTAGTTTGGCTGAACCTGACTCTTCTATCTGCCTATTACTGTACCTTTTTACTTGTTAGCATTTGGCTTCGTGCCCCTTAATATTCTTCTTCCTGGACAGATGATGTACTTTTTAACCTATATATTTTGTATTTTGTACTAGCCCTCATTCTCCCTCCATAGCTTCCTTTCATGCCAAGCATATAATATCTTATCACTAAACTTACTCATCTTTTGACCTTCTAAAACGTGTGTGGTAGAAAGTGACTGAACAGACTCAGTGTTACAGTATCTCAAAATAATTTTTTGTCCTATTCTCCAGGAGATGATGCTTTGGGTTGGAAAAAATTGTGGACAGAATTTTCTCAGCCAAGTTCTAGGAGTTCAAAGCTATGCATCAATTCCACAGACTATGGTAAAGTTGATAATAGGATATTATGAAATTAGAACATAATTCCAAGAGTTTTTTAAAAAGGAAAATATCTCTACAGGTTTTACTTCTTGCTGAGTATAGTCATATTTTAATAGCATTCTTTAGATTGTTTTGTATCATTGACTTAACTGTTCTTATATATGGAATATTAATATTCATAGTTACTATTGTAGAGAGAAAGGAATGAATTTAGTTAATGGCAAAAAAAAAAGCATGCTGCAAATGGCATTAGTTTGACTTTTTTGTTTTTGTGTTTTTTTTTCTTTTTGGCAAGTGATTGCATTGTCTCTTCAGCAGGGTCCCCTTTTTAAGAGGTTTTTTTGGTAAAATATATATAACAAAACATTTATTGGCCGGATCCCTTTAATTGCTGCTGTGGAGTAAGAAATAAGCTAATTGCCACACTGGAGTACCTAGCAAATGACTGGTACTCAGTGGCAGTTGAATTAATATTGATTATTGTAGACAGTAATAATGGACTCTGCCTGTCACTAGCTATATGACCTTGGACAAGTCACTAATAGCCTCATACCCTCATTTGTAAAATAAGAATGCTCTTGCTTATGGAGGAATATTTGAAATGATGCATGAGAAAGCACTTGTTCAACTGTATGGCATTTTAGATAATTTTGAATTATAAAGTTAGAATTAATTATAAAAGATGGTCTTATTTATATGTCATATATTTCAGTCCCTACTACCAATTTGTAACTAAGTTTGGAATGTGCATTTTATGTCAACACTTTTTCATATTTATGGGTTTAACTCCATTCATAGAGCAGTCTTATTTTACAAATGAGGCTATTAGTGACTTGTCCAAGGTCATATAGCTAGTGACAGTCAGAGTCCATTATTACAGTCTGCAATAATCAATATTAATTCAACTGCCACTGAATACCAGTCATTTGCTAGGTACTCCAGTGTGGCAATTAGCTTATTTCTTACTCCACAGCAGGAATTAAAGGGTTCCAGCCTATAAATGTATTCATAGGGTATTCATGTATTTTACCTTGAGCAAAACTACTGGACTGAATGACTAGGGGTTTTAAGTAGTGAGGAGATGAGAAATGGTGATATTTGTAATAACCACCTGAATGAATCAGTTAATTCTAGATCTCATAATAAAATGAAGAGAAGAGCTAGGAAGTTCTTCTAGATCAGGGTTCAGCAAACTAAATAAAGTTGTATTGAAACATAGCCATGCGTATCATTTATGTATTGTCTATGGCTACGTTAATGGCAGAGTTGAATAGTTGGAACAGAAAGAAATGACCTCCAAGCCTAACATACTTACTATCTGGTCCTTTCAGAAAAAATTTGCCTGTACACCCATGTTCATTGCAGCATTATTTACAGTACCCAAAAGGTGGAAACAACCCATGTCCCTCAACAGATAAATGGATAAACAAAATGCAGTGTATACATACAATGCAATATTATTCAGTGATAAAGAGAAATGAGATTCTGATACATGCTACAACATGAATGAACCTTGAAAATGTCATGCTAAGTAGAATAAGTCAGACACAAAAGGAGAAATGTTGTATGATTGAAATATCTAATATAGGCAAATGCAGAGAGACTAAAGTTTATTAGTGATTACCAGGGGCCGAAGGTCCCTAGGTGGCAAAAACAGTTTATGCTTGACTGTTAACCTAAAGGTTAACCTAGCCAGCAATACCTTGGAAGATAGGCCTGGCGATCTGCTTCCACTAAGATTACAGCCAAGAAAATTGTACGGGGCAGTACTACTCTGCCACGTTGAGTCACTATGAGTTGGAATTGACTCGACATCAACTTAAAGCAGCAACAACAACTAGGCATTGGAGGGAGAGGAGAAGGAGGTAGTTATTGCCTAAGGGGTACTGAGTTACTGTTTGGAGTGATGAAAAGCTTTTAGAAATGGGTAGTGGTAATGTTTGCACAATATTGTGAATGAAATTAATGTCACTGAATTGAATACTTAAAAATAGTAAAGAAGGCAAAATTTTTGTTAAATATCTTTTACCACAATAAAATTTAAAAGAAATTATATCAGTTGATGTAAGTGAAACAACAGTAAAGGTTACTATGCATCTTTTTCTAAGAAAAAATGTTTACCAACACTTGTTCTGGATCCTTACTAGAAAACTGTGGTTTTCAGCCAAGTAGCATGTGGTATGCATCACCTTAAACATGCAGAATCTCAACTCCCTACCTCCTACATCAGTGACTGCATTTCCGTAAGATCCCCAAGTGATTCATATACATGTTAAAGTTTGAGAACCGCTTATAGATGATACATTAGACATATGATTAAAATAAGTCGGATATTACTGGTTTTCCAGACGGGTCTTCCAGAACTTGATACACCAGAATCTACCAGAACAGTAGCTTTCATCTCTTGGCTTAGAGAGCAGAGACCATTTTTTCCAATACTTTATGTAATAAGGTAAGTTGAATTTTTCACTTATTTTTAGTGAACCAGTTTGTTTTGCCCTGCAGGGACCTGTTTTGAATCAGATATGTATGCGATTTATTGCTTAAGCAAACTCTTCAGGAGGATATAGGAAAAAGAAAAAGAATTCTTCTCAGTAAATAAACCAAACCTGTTGCTGTCGAGTTGATTCCGACTCATAGCGATCCTATAGGACAGAGTAGAACTGCCCCATAGAGTTTCCAAGGAGTACCTGGTGGATTCAAACTGCCAACCTTTTGGTTAGCAGCCAAACACTTAACCACTGTGCCACCAGGGCTACTCTCAATAAATAGTAAGTACTAAATAAATATTGCTTTATATCCAATGTGTGTTTATGTCACAAGTATTAGAATTCCTAAATTTTTAATGAACTTGTTAGTAAAAAACTTAACTATTTCTCTTTAATTCCACTACAAACTTTCCCCTATACAACATGAAGTTATCATTATCTCCCAAGTATTGTCAGAGAAAGTATGTAGAAGTAGCTATTTGTATGGTAAATGTTTTGATGGTTATCAGAATATGCCAAAAGCCTTGTGACACCACCGTTTATTTTATTATTAAATTTTATCTAATGCACACAAATATTTTTACCTTTTATTCCTAAGGGATGAGAATCCAATGAAGGCAACCTTCCTTCAAAACATGGTAGAAGACAGAACAGAATCTGCGTTATCATACTATGAATTCCTCTTGCATATACAGCAGCAAGTGAATAAATGAGCAAATGAAGAAATTTTACTTATATAATGTGGAACACCTGAGAACGTATAATATCTTCCTTTTCTATTAGGTTTTTGGACTAATGTGATGATTAAGATGTTCTCACTGTGATTTCGACAAGCTATAGCAAATAAAGGACCATAGCCGAGAATCAAACATGCAACTCTGAATACTGTACTTTTCAATTCAAAATGTATCTACGTATGATTGGATACCTTTTTTCCTTCGTTGCCAGTTATGTTTGTGTTGTTATGGATTGAAATAAGAAATGAGACAATATTGCAGAGGCAAAGTACATTTTGTAAAATAAAGATTTCTGTGTTCAAAGTGTATATTTGTCATTTTTTAATTTTCTGAATTTTTGGCTGCTACATTTAAAACCTCACAAGACTAAGTGTTGCAGGGAAGTTATAAATCTATTGATAAAGATCTTAAAAAAAAAATTTAGAAGGGAATAGAATGTAGACAAAGTAGAATCTATCTCCTGTACCTGTTTTTTTTTTTTTTTCTTTTTTAAGGAAGGAAAAGGATCATCATGTTAACTAAAACTAGAGTAAACTAACTCTAGCTTAAGAAGAACAATATAAATTCAAGCTTTAAAATCTGTCAGTATTCTTTATACTTGAAGAACAAAGTCACTTTGATTTGAAGTGAAAACTATAATGAAGTGGTTTTCTGATTTGCCTCAAGAATTCTTGGACATTCTGTCTTACTCTGCAGTGAAAAGAATTGGAGCTGTCTTCATAAATGTATTGGGACTGGGCAATGATGATAGGGAGATGGGAACTTTAATTATCTTGATTGTTTAAGTGGGCTTTGTTTGGAACAATTCTGCCCTGTGATGTATAATAAAAGTGTTATTTTGGTGAAATGAGGGTGATTGAAAGAAATTAAAGGTTTTAAATGCTGTCTCAAATGCATCAGTAACATTTTTCTAAGGAGTTTAATAATTAAATTGGAAGTCGCTCATAAGAAATTTTTATTCTTGGATATAAAAACATTAAAACGTGAATGCTGCTGTTTGATTTGGTGGATATTAAGATCACACAAATCTGATAACAGTGAAGTTATGAAAGAAACTTGATTTCTGAACATGCTTAAAGACTGCTTTTTTGATTCAGAGAAATATTATAGTTAAAAGTGTTAAGCGAATTTTGTTTACAAATAGGTAAATTATGCGCCTTTTTATATTTAAAGTGCTGTGATACAATATCTTTAAGAGTTTGGCTCAGTTTTCACAGATTCAGTTTGTCTTGTATGAACTTCTGAAAGTAAAAGATGTTCGTGTATAATATTTGATAAAAAGATTTTTTGTTTTAATGGGTTGGAAAATGTGTTTACAATTTTGGTCTCATATGATCACCAACGAAATAGTAACTTTCAGGTTTACATCAACATGAGCTGACTTCAACTGAGATGTTCTGGGATGGGAAAAAAGGTGGTCCCACTAGAGTGTACAGCTACTGCTTGCCAACTGGATCAGAATAATTGTGTTTTATAAAAATATCATCTCCCTTAAGCAGTGTTAAGGTTTGTTTTCAGTGTGCAAGTTGTACATTGAACTGCAAGTTTTCTTCAAAACAGCTTCATTTTTTAGGAAGCAAATTGCAAATTATAGCAAATTAAAATAAATTTATATTTTCCCTTTTAAAGAAACTAAGAGTCACTGTTATGCACTGGTTTTTCTTAAAATAACAAATTCTCTTCTTAATGTGAATTTTAAATGTTGGTATTTGTAAGTCCCTTCTTAACAGTAAAGGATCTCTCAGAGGGAAAAGTTTGTGCTTCTAGGGACAGTAATCTTCCTTGTGCCTCACACTTCATCCCTAGGTGGATATGACTCTCGTTATTACCACATGCTTTGTTAGCATATTTGACAGATTTACTTTAAAATTTTTACTTTAAAAATTATTTCAGGTATTGTGTAACATGTGCAATCCAGAATAATTTGATCGTAGCCAGGTCATAAAAATTCCTTTTGTGTTCACAATACTTTTCATCTTCAATCTCCAGATAATGAAGGAATGAATGAACCTTTTGGAGACATTGATGTTAAGCAATTCTTTGCAATATTGAATGTGATTTTTAGTTTGATTTTTTTCTTTTTTGGGGGGGCAGTGGGGCAGCACCTCCTATCTCATCTTGTATTACTTTTTGATGTAAAGCAACTAAGATTTACAATATGCCATATTTTTTTTATGATAGTTGTAAATTATCATGAAAGATCCTTGAATTTTCTACAGATCTACAACTACTAAAGTAAAAGATAAGGGCAATCTTGGTATTTAAATCTGAGCATGACGGTTATACCATAAAAAGTACTCTATTTTTCTAATTTCTAGGATTTTTAAAATAACATTTCTGTACGTCTGACATACTAATACCATTCAAGCAGTACCAGTTATTTTAGTTTGCATATATTTTCATTATTTTTAATTTAATATAATGTATTTAGTCTAATAGACTGTTTTGCAATAATTAGAATAAAAGATTTATTTCTTCTAATCAAAGATGCATAACAGCTATTATCTAGGGGACCACCAAATGTGATTTTAAGATTTTGTTAACTATTACAAATATAATCCTTATATCGAAGTTTTAACTTTGTAAAGTAGTGTATAATATTGTAACATTAAATTCTTGTTCTTAAATTCAGATGTATTGATCTTCAATGTGTTGTGTTAAATCTTGCTTCTCTGAAATGTTAAGAAACAAGATTTGTCCTCCTTTATACAGTTTGTAATTTTCACTGTTTTATTCCTGTTAAAAACAGTCATTTGTAACCCATGCAAATAATCATTTGATCTGTGCTAATTTATGAGTTTGGCTATTCAATAAAGTTAATTGAAAGAGATTACATACAGTGACTTGTTAAAGTGATATAAACAATTTGCCAATGCCAACTACGTTGTGCTTACAAGTTAAGTCAATTGTTGAAGGTGTTTTAAAACTCATAAGTAGGTGCCTGGGAGGTTAAAGGTTATTTTTTTCTCGGTGTTTTAAAGATATTATATAATCGGGTAGCTTCTGTCTGGAGGGGAGATGAGAAGGCAGAGGGGGACAGAAGCTGGCTGAATGGACACGGAAATAAAGGGTGGAGAGAAGGAGTGTGCTGTCTCATTAGGGGGAGAGTGACTAGGAGTATATAGCAAGGTATATATAAATTTTTGTATGAGAGACTGACTTGATTTGTAAACTTTCACTTAAAGCATGATAAAAACTAAAAAGATATTATGTAATTGTCTTCTGGACACTTTTTTACTGATCAGAAAACTGTTGCCAGTCTAATTGTTCATTTGATGATAATCCCTGGTATATTTTAAGATTTTTGTTTTATTCTTAAAGCTCTATGGTTTTACTACTCTGGGTTTTGTTGTTTTTCTGCTTGTTATTCAGAGCACACTTTTAATTAATTTGAAGATTGTTGTCCATCTTCAATTCTGGGAATTTTTCAGCTATTTTCCCTGTAAATATTTCCTTCTCTGCCATTCCCTTTATTCTTTTGTTATCTCCAGAATTCCTATTAGTTGTATGTCTTCACTAATTCCTTTTTTTCTTTTTTACTATGTCCAAATTAGAGTTTAATCTCCTGTATTGAATTTTGTATTTGCATAGCTACATTTTTCATTTCCGAGACTGATTTTTATACCTTTTTTTTTTTAAACTTATTTCTACCTGTTTTGTGCCGTAATGCTTGCTTGTTTGTTTTAATAATATTGTGTTTTAGGTGAAAGTTTACACAGCAAATTAGGTTCCCATTCAACAATTTTTAAAAATTTTTTATTGTGCATTAGGTGAATGTTTACAGAATTAGTTTCCCATTCGATAATTTGTACATAAAGTGTCCTATGATATTGGTTTCATTTCCCACAATGTGGCAGCGCTCTCCGTGTTTCCATCCTAGTTTCCCCGTTTCATTATGATTTTCTACCCCTTCCTGCCTTATTGTCTTTGCTTTGGGGCCCTTTTGATCGCATATAGTTGATGGTTCTAAGGAGCGTGTTCCTCTCAGGTATTATTGTTTATGGGCCCGTCTATGTATGGTTTGCCTAGAGCCCTGGTGGCATAGTGGTTATGAACTCAGTTGCTAACCAACAGGTCAGCAGTTCAATCCACGAGTCAGTCCTTGGAAACCCTGTAGGGCAGTTCTACCCTGTCCTCCAGGATCGCTATGAGTCAGAATCGTCTGGATGGCAACAGGTTTTTATGGTTTTGCTGAAAGGTGGTCTCAAGGAATGGCTTCAGTTCCAATTCAAAAGGGTGTCTTAGGCTGCTCCGACAGGGATCACAATAGAGGGTCCCAGACAGAGCTGGAGAAAAATGTAGAACAAAACTCTAACTCACCCACACACAAAAAAGACCAGAGCTACTGGCCCAACAGAGACTGGAAAACCCCCAGAGTATGGCTCCCGGACACCGTTTTAGCTTAGTAATGAAGTCATTCCTGAGGTTCACCCTTCAGCCAAAGATTAGACAGGACCATAAAACAAAATGAGACTAAAGGGGCACACCAGCCCAGGAGCAAGGACGAGAAGGCAGGAGGGAACAGGAAAGATGGTAATCAGGAACCCAAGGTTGAGAAGGGAAAGTGTTGACATGGGGCTGTTAACCAATGTCATAAAATAATATATATACTAACTGTTTAATGAGAAGCCAGCTTGTTCTGTAAACCTTCATCTAAAAGTACAATAAAAATTTTTTTGGCAAAAAAACAGGGTGTCTTAGGGCTGTAGTCTTGGGGGTTCCTCCAATCTCTGTCAGACCAGTAAGTCTGGTCTTTTTTTGAAGATTTTTTGTTCTACATTTTTCTCCTACTCTGACCGCGATGGTCTGTTATGATCCCAGTCAGAGTGGTCGGTATCCATTTAACTATTTTTATACAAATGGTTCTGTGACACTGGTTACATTTCTTTATAATGTGTCAGCATTCTCATTCTTTCCATTCTGTTTGTTCTATTTCCATTGATCTAGCTTCCCTGCCCCTCCTTACCTTCTCATCTTTCCTTTAGGGTAAATGTTAACCATTTGGTCTCATATAGTTGATTATTTAAGGGAGCAAAGTACTTCTGGGTGATATTTTATAAGCTGATCTATCATTTGGATGAAAGGTGAGCTCGAGGGGGCTGCTTCAGTTCCAAGTTCAAACGGTACCTTAGGGCAATAGTCCCAGGGGTTCCTCTAGTCTCTATCAGTCCAGTAAGTCTGGCCTTTTTTAGGAATTTGAGTTTTGTTCTACATTTTTCTCCTATCCAGGACCTTCTATTGTGTCCCTGGTCAGAATGGTCAGTAGTAGTAGCTAGCCACCACCTAGCTCTGGTCTCAGGCTAGATGAGGCTGTGGTTCATGTGGGCTACTAGTCCCATGGACTAGTTTCTTCTTTTAGTCTTTGGTTTCCATCTTCTTCTTTTGTCCCTGGCAAGGAGAGACCAATAGTTGTATCTTAGATGGCTGCTCGCAAGCTTTTAAGACCCCAGACACTATGACAATACTTACCAGACTAGGATGTAGAACATCATGAACTATGTTATGACAATTGACCGAGTTGTCCCAGGAGACTAAGGTCTCAAGCCTTTTAACCCAGTAACCCAATCCCGAGAGGTGTTTGGATGTGTCTAGGAAGTCTCTGTAACTGCCCCCATGTGCTTTATTTTACATACATAAATACATGAATATATATGCAGTACACACAAACACGTATGTACATATGCGTGCCTATAGGTACACTTCTACATGCATGCACATGTACCCACATATGCCTTCCTATCTACATATACATATGTGTCTACCTATGTAACCACACACATAACTTTTTGGTTGTTATTACTGTTGTTGCAAAATTGTATGTTATAGCACTTACTGATACTGTCCCTTATTCTGGAAACCCTGGTGGCTTAGTGGTTAAGCTATGGCTGCTAACCAAGAGGTCAGCAGTTTGAATCTACCAGGAGCCCCTTGGAAACCGTTTGGGCAGTTCTACTCTGTCCTATAGGGTCAGTATGAGTCAGAGCCTTAGTCAAGTTGTGCAGACTTCACTCATGCTGAATATTGCCTTTCGCATCAGGAAAATATAACAAGTGTCCATCATCTCTTATTGGGACTATTTCAGTAGACTCCTGACTAATTTTCCTGCTTCAATTCTTGCTCCTCTTTAGTTTATCTTCAGCACAACATCTAGAGCTGCACTGTCCAATATGGTAGCCATTAACCACATGTGGCTATTTAAATATAATTTTAAATTAACTAAAATAAATTTTAAAAATTTCAGTTCCTCAGTCATACCACATTTCAAGTGCTCAGTAACCACACATTAAACCAGTTGATATTGAGTCCGACTACTGGTGACCCCATGTGTGTCAGAGTAACACTGCGCTCCAAAGGGTTTTCAGTGGCTGATTTTTCGGGAACTAGACCACCAGGCCTTTTTCTGAGGTGCCCCTGAGTAGTTTTGAACAGCCAACCTTTCAATTAGCAGCCAGGTGCATTAACCACTTGTGCCACCTGAAGACTCCAGCCACATGGTGGTTGCCGTATTTGACAGCACAGACAGAACATTTTCATTACTGAAGGAAGTTCTATTGGGCAATACTGATACACAGTGAGCCTTATAACACCTAAGTCACATCATGTCTCTCCCCTGCTCAAAATACTCCAATGACTTCCCATTATGCTTAGAAAAAAAAATCCGAAGATCTGACCATCATCTACAGACATTAAGTGACCAGGTTCCCTCCTACACCTTCTATCTTTCTTCCTATTGCTCTCTCTCTCTTTCCCTGAGTTTTTCAGCTACCAGTCTCTGACATCCCTTGAATATACCAAGCATTCTGCTTCCTCAGGACCTTTGCCGTTCACTATTCCCTTGTTTTGAACAGTCCTCCCTTTAATAGTCACCTGGACCAGTCCCTCACTTCATTTAGATCTCTGCTGAAACGTACCCTCCCCCAGACTACCTTATCCGAAAAAATAACAAGTGTCTACTTTTTTTTACTCTCTAGAAAGTGATTCCCCCTTCCTCACCCTTTCATCCCTAGTAACCATCGAACAACTTTGCTTTCTGTGTGTATACCTATGCATGACTTTTTATAAAAGTGAGACCATACAATATTTGTGCTTTTGTGATAGACTGATTGCACTCAGCATAATGTCCTCCAGATTCATCCATGTTATGTTTCACAGACTTACCATTCATTATCCCTTATAAAAACAAAAACAAAAGAACCAGTTGTCATTGAGTCCATTCCAACTCATGGCCGGCCTATAGGACAGAGTAGAACTGCCCTACAGAGTTTCCAAGGAGCGCCTGGTGCATTCAAACTGCCTACATTTTGGTTAGCAGATGTAGCTCTTAACCACTACACCACCAGAGTTTCCATTATTCTTTCTAGTTACATAGTATTCCATTGTATGTATGTACCAAAATTTGTTTATCCATTCATCTGTTGATAGGCACTTAGGTTGTTTCCATCTTCTATTGTGAATAATGCTGCAATGAACATAGGTGTGCATGTGTCTATTTGTGTCACTGTCCTTATATCTCTAGAATATATACCTAGGAATGGGATTGCTGGGTCATAGAGTATTTTTATTTCTGACTTTTTGAGGAAGCGCTATATCGTTTTCCATAGTGGTTGTACCATTTTACAATCCCACTACCAGTGTACAAGAGTTCCAATTTCTCCAAAACCTCACCAGGATTTGTTGTTTTCTGTTTTTTTTTTTTTATATAAGTGCTTTTTTGCAGGGGTGAGATTGTATCTCATTGTAGTTTTGATTTGCATCTCTCTCTTCAGAAATGCTAATGATAAGAGCATCTTTTCCTGTGTTTGTTGGCTACGTGAATGTCCTCTTTGGTGAAGGTTCTGTTCATTGTCCTTTGCCCATTTTTTGATTGGATCGTTTGTCTTTTTGTTGTTGAATTGTTGAAGTTTTCTACATATTTTAGAGATTAGATCGTTATCAGATATGTTGTTTCCAAAGATTTTTCCCCAGTCCGTAAGTTCTCTTTTTACTCTTTTTTTGTGAAGTCTTTTAATGAGCATAAGCATTTAATTTTTAAGAGGTCCCAGTTATCTAATTTGTCTTCTGTTGTTCATGCATTTGTAGTTGTGTTTCATAGACTATTTATGCCAAATATTAGGTCCCCTAGTTTTGTCCCTATGTTATCTTCCAGGAACTTTACAGTTTTAGCTTTAACATTTAGGTCTTTGATCCATTTTTAAGTTAGTTTTGTTTTTAAATTATTTATTGTGCTTTAAGTGAAAGTTTACAAATCAAGTCAGTCTCTCATACAAAAAGTTATACACACCTTGCTATGTACTCCTTGCTGCTCTCCTCCTAATGAGAGACATTGCTCCTCTCCACCCTGTCTTTCCCGTGTCCATTCCACCAGCTCCTGTCCCCCTCTTCCTTCTCATCTCACCTCCAGACAGGAGTTGCCCACATAGTCTCATGTGTCTACTTGAGCCAAGAAGCTCACTCCTTACCACTATCATTATCTATCTCATAGTCCAGTCCAATCCCTGTTTAGAGAGTTGGATTTGGGAATGCTTCCAATCTTGGGCTAACAAAGGATCCGGGGACCATGACCTCCAGGGTCCCTCTATTCTCAGACCATTAAGCCTGGTCTTTTTATGAGAATTTGAGGTCTGCATCCCACTGTTCTCCTGCTCCATCAGGGATTCTCTGTTGTGTTCCCTGTCAGGGTAGTGATCAGTGGTAGCCAGGCACCATCTAGTTCTTCCAGTCTCAGGCTGATGGAGTCTCTGGTTTATTTGGTCCTTTCTGTCTCTTGGGCTCATCTTTACCATATGTCTTTGGTGGTATTCGCTCTCCTTTCCTCCAGGTGGTTTGAGACCAACTGATGCATCTTAGATGGCCGCTTGCTAGTGTTTAAGACCCCAGAAGCCTCTCACCAAAGTGGGATGCAGAAGTTTTCTGAATATATTTTGTTATGCCAATTGACCTAGATATCCCCAGGAGCCATGGTCCCCAGATCCCCATCCCTGCTACTCTTGCCTTCGAAGCATTCGGTTGTATTCAGGGAACTTGTTTTAGTTTTTGTATATGATGTGAGGTATGGATCTTGTTTCACTTTTCTGTAAATGGATACCCAGTTTTGCCAGCATCATTTTTTAAAGATACTGTTCTTCCCCATTGAATGGGCTTTGACCTCTTCTCAAAGACCAGCTACCTGTAGATGGATGAATTTACTTCTAGATTTTGGATTCTGTTCCATTGGTTTATGTATCCGTCGTTGAACCAGTAGCAGGATGTTTTGATTACTGTGGCTGTATTTTTTTTTTTTTTTTTATGATAAGTTTTGAGATCGGGAAGTGTGAGGCCTCCTACTTTGTTCTTCTTTAATATTGCTTTGGCTATTCGGGGCCTCTTTCCTTTCCATGTAAAGTCAGTGATTAGTTTTTCCATTTCATTAAAGAATGTTGCTGGAATTTGGATCAGGATTGCATTATATGTATAAATTGTTTTTGCTAGTATTGACATTTTTCACAGTGTTAAGTCTTGCAATCCATGAGCATGGAATCTTTTTCCATTTATGTAGGTTTCTTTTAGTTTCTTGCAGTAGTATTTTATAGTTTTTCTTGTATAAGTGTGTTACATCCCTGGTTAGGTTTATTCCTAGGTATTTTATCCTTTTGTGGCTATCGTAAATGATGATATTTTCTTGATTTTTTTTTCAGTGTTCTCCTTGTTAGTGTAGAGGAACCCCACTGATTTTTGTGTGTTGATCTTCTACCTTACCACTTTGCTGAATCCTTCCATTAGATCCAATAGCTTTCTTGTGGAATCTCTGGGATTTTCTATGTACAGTTGGCCCAGCCCTCCTTATCCACGGCTTCTACATCCACAGATTCAACCAACTGCAAATTGAAAATATTTGGGAAAAAAAAAATTTTTGTCATTATTCCCTAAACAATACAGTATAATGACTATTTACATAGCATTTACATTGTTTTAGGTATTATAAGTAATCTAGAGATGATTTAAAGTATATGAGAGGATGTGCATAGGTTAAATGCAAATACTATGCCATTTTATATAAGGGACTTGAGCAACCAAGGATTTTGGTGTTCATGGGTGTACCTGGAACCAATCCCCCATAGATACCCCGGGATGACTGTATAGGATGATGCCATCAGTGAATAGAGATAGTTTTACTTCTTCCTTTCCAATTTGGATACCTTTATTTCCCTGTCTTGCCTCACTGCTGTAGCTAGGACTTCCAGTACAATATTGAATAAGAGTGGTGATAATGGGCATCCTTGTCTTATTCCCATTTTCAAGGGTAAGGCTCTCAATCTTTCTCTGTTGAGAATAACGCTGGCTGTTAGTTTTTCACATAAGCCCTTAATTATGTTGAGAAAGTTCCCTTCTATTCCTATTTTGATGAGAGTTTTTATCAGGAAAGGGTGTTGGATTTTATTTTATTTTAAGTGGTGAATTACGTTGATTGATTTCCTAATGATGAACTACCCTTGTACCCCTGGTATGAATCCCACTTGATCATGATGTATTGCTTTTCTCATATGCTGCTGAATTCTGTTGGCTAGAATTTTGTTGAAAACTTTTACGTCTATATTCATGAGGGATATTGGTCTTCAGTTTTCCTTTTTTGTGATGTCTTTGCCTTGCTTTGGCATCAGGGTTATGCTGGCTTCATAGAATGAATTAGGGAGTATTTCTTCCTTTTCTATGTTCTGGAATAGTTTGAGTAGAATTGGTGTCAGTCAACTCTTCTTTGAAGATTTAGCAGAATTTCCCAATGAAACTGTCGGGGCTGGGGCTTTTTTTGTTGGGAGTTTTTTTTAAATGACATCTTCAATTTCTTTTTTTTTTTTTAATGGATCTATTTAGATTTTCTACCTCTATTTGCGTTAGTTTAGGTAAGTAGTGTGTCTCTAGAAATTTGTACATTTCCTCTAGGTTTTTAAATTTGTCAGAGTACAATAATATGTATATTTTTAATGGATGAGATTCCTTTATTTTTAAGTATCTCAAACAGTTATCTCTTATGTATTTCTATTGTTCACGCGCCAATCTATTATATAGTTGAAAAGTGACCTCCAGGAGTAGTTTCAGTTCAAAGTTTAAAAGTTATCTCAGGGTAATAGTCTCGGCGGTTCTTCTAGTCTCAATCGATCCAGTAAATCTGGACTTTTTAAAAATTTGAGTATTTTTCTACATTTTTCTCCCATTCTATAAGGGTTCATCTATCGTGTCCCTGGTCAGAATGGTCAGTAGTCGTAGCCAGGCACCATCTAGTTCTTCTGGTCTCAGGGTAGATGAGGCCATGGATTGTGCAGGCTATTAGTTCTGTAGACTAGTTTTTTCCTTAAGTCTTTGGTTTCCATCTTTCTCTTTTGCTCCAGATGCGTAGAGACCAATAGTTGCATCTTAGATGGCCACTCTCTAGCTTTTAAGACTCCAGGCACTACTCACCAAACTAGGATGTATAAACTTTATGAACTATATTGTACCAAGTGACAGTTGTCCCATGAGACTGTGGTCTTAAGCCTGCAAACCTAGAAAACCAATCCCGTGGGGTGTTTGGTTATGTCTGAGAAGTAACATACTATTTAAAAATTGTTCTATAAAATTAATTCCTTCTGTATTGAATCCTTATTCTAATTTTTAATCTTACTGGCAGAATTTAAGTGTTCTACGTCTTCATGTTTTTTGGAATTTGAGATATTGCCATTCCAGCAACCTACAATGGGAAGTCCAGTTGTTGCCCTCTTCTCTGCCTCCCTAAGCTCACAGTTTCTTGTAAAGCCGAAGTCCAAGGCTGTGTGGTTCAATAACAACGATTATTCTGAACATTCTCGGAGAGAAGGCAGATTTCAAGCAGTCCTCCCTGTCTCTTATGTCAAGTACTTTTAGTGCCTATTACCCCACAGGATGAGCTGCTGTTGGCTGATTCTGAACCTGCAGCGTAACAAGCACCTGAGACAGCACAGTGCTTTGTGTTTCTGATACTTTGGTCTGCTGAGATGTTTCTCTTGTTTTTAAGTCCAGCTATTATGGTTTTTCTCTTTTTATATTTTTAACTGTTATTATTACATGTTATTTAATGTGTGGAGTAGAAAGGGGTACAAAGCATCAATTTACTGCCTAACTTTAATCCCAGAAACTGAATTTTAGTTTTGGTTATCATTTAATTCTTTTTTTCAATAATGTTATGTTTTTGGTGAAAGTTTATACAGTAAATGTCTTAAGTGGATGACTTCAACAAAAAGAAGTTTATTCTTTCACGGTCTAGTAGGCTTGAAGTCCAAAATCAGGGTGGCAGCTCCAGGGCAGGGCTTTCTCTCTCTGTCAGCTCTGGAGAAAGGTCCTTGTCATCAATCTTCCCCTGGTCTTGGAGCTTCTCAGTACAGGGATCCTGGGTCCAAAGGAAGCGCTAGTCTCCTGGTTCTTTTTTCTTGGTGGTATGAGATCCCCATGTCTCTCTGCTTGCTTCTTTTGTATCTCAAAAGAGATTGGCTTAAGACACAATCTAATCTTGTAGATTGAGTCCTGCCTCATGAAGATAACTGACACTAATCCCGTCTCATTAACATCATAGAGATAGGATTTACAATGCATAGGAAAATCACAGCAGATGACAAAATGGTGAACAATCACACAATACTGGAAATCATGGCCTGGCCAAATTGATACACATATATTGGGGGGACACGATTCAATCCATGACAGTAAATTAGTTTCCTGTTTGACAACTTCTATACAAACTGTTCAGTGACATTAGTTATACCTTTCACAATGTATCAACGTTCTGTTTGTGTTCTGGGTGTTCCATTTCCAGTACTCTAGTTTCCCTACACCATTATCTTCTCATTTTTGCTTTACTGTAAACAGTGACCTTTTGGTCTCATATAGATGATTTTTTAGTAGAACACTGTACTTAGAGATATCATTTATTTTGTGTGCCACTTTGTTGTTTTGCTATGTGGTGATGTCAGGGAATAGTTTTAGATCAAAGTTTAAGGAGTATCTCAAGGTGATAGTCTCAGGGAGTCCTCTGGCCTCAACTGGTCCAGTTAGTCTGGCCTTTCTTAAGAATTTGAGTTTTGTTCTACATTTTTCTCCCACTCTATCTGGGACCATCTACTGTGATCTTGTCCAGAATGGTTGGTAGTGGTAGTTGGGCACCATCTAGTTCTTCTGGCCTCAGAGTAGATGAGGCTGTGGCTCATGTAGGCTATTAACCTTCTAGACTTGTTTCTTCTCTGAGACTTTTGTTTCCTTTTTACTGTTTTGCTCCTGATGAGTACAGACCAATAGTTTTATCTTATATGGCCATTTGCAAGGTTTTAAGACCCCAGACAATACTCATTTCACTATGATGCAGAACATGAACTTTGTGAACTATATACCCACTCTTCACTTATTGTCATGGTTAGGTTCCAAAGACCAGGTTGTTATGTGAAAATTGGTGTTATGCAAAAATGGAGGATGACCACATAAGATCACAAAATGGAGGATAACTGCTAAACCACTGAGAACCATGGCCCAGCCAAGTTGACACATAACCTTAACCATCAAAGCCAGCATTACTCTTGCCTTGCACCTCAGCCTTTGTTACTGCTAGATGTTTGTTGTTAATATGCAAAATAGTCAGATACTAGAATTTTTACTATTGTCATAAATGCAAAATGTCAGATAAAAAGATAGTCATTAAGTAAGGAGTAGGTGTATTATGCCAATTAACTGTGTTGTCCCATAAGACCAAGGTCCTAAGCCTTAAAACGTAGAAAACCAATCTCGCGAGGTGTTTGGTTATGTCTGAGGGGCATCTTTATTTGTGTATTCTATGAATATATGTGTCTGCACACACATATCTGTACTTAAAAAAAAACCATTGCCGTCAAGTCAATTCCAACTCATAGAGACCCTAAAGGACAGAGCAGAACTGCCCCACAGGGTTTTCAAGGAGCGGCTAGTGGATTCAATCTGCCAACCTTTTGGTTAGCAGCCGAGCTCATTACCATTATGCACCAGGGCTCCATATCTGTACTTACACGTATATTTAGATACTTCTATCTGTGCACACATATGTATACACCTGTACCTACCCATGGAAACCCTGGTGGCATAGTGGTTAAGTACTATGGCTGCTAACCAAAAAGTCAGCAGTTCAAATCCACCAGGCGCTCCTTGGAAACTCTATGGGACAGTTCTACTCTGTCCTATAGGATCGCTATGAGTCAGAATCGACTCGGTGGCAATAGGTTTGGTTTTTGGTTTGGCACCTACCCACATACGTCTATGCCAGTACACACATGTGACCAGATGCTCTTTTTTTTTTGGTGTTTATTGGAGTTGTTGCCAAATTATATACGTCGAATTCTTTAGTACAAGCATCCTTTTCTCTTGAGCACCTCTAAGCAACATCATTTACTTTGGTCAGTCTGTGCTCACTACTCCCACATTTGGTGCCACTTTTCCCATCACTGAAAATAACAAGTTTCTAAGATCTAAAGTATGATTAACCTGCCCCGAACCGCTCCTTGGTAACCACCAATGAACACTGGTCTCTTTATATATATCTATTCTTGTCTTCTCATAAAAACGGGATCATACATTTGTCTTTATGTGATTCACTTATGTATTTCACTTAGCATTATGTCCTCCAGGTCCATCCATATTATGTTTCGTGGACTCATCATTGTTCTTTATGGTCGTGTACTATTCCATTGTATACATGTACCACATTTGCTTATCCATCCATCAAGTTAATGGGCATTTTGATTGTTTCCATTTTTTTTGCTATTGTATCACTTAATTTGAAGGTGCCCTGGTGGCGCAATGTTTAAGTGTTTGGCTGCTAACCAAAAGGTCAGCAGTTTGAACCCACCGGCTGCTCCACAGGAGAAAAGACCTGGGAACGTTAGTCTGTAAAGATTTCAGCCTAGGAAACCTGATAGGGCAGTTCTGCTCTGTCCTATAGGGTCACAATGAGTCAGAACCTCTCTATAGCACACAACATCACTTAATTCTTAACATTAAATCTGTTCAGTTTTGTATCTAGAGTTTAGCCTACTAAAAATGCTAGGGTCAAATAAAAATTACATGTAAAACTCATTAAAAATGCCAATTTCTGACAATTCCTCTAAATTTCTGTAAATATTTATCTAAGTTCAGCCAAGTGTTCTCCGTGCTAGGGTTGGGGCAAAGAGATAAGTAAATAAAAAGAAGATGGGCTTGCCCTTTGGAGTTAGTCTAGTGAAAGAGACAGAAATCAATGTAACAATTTTAAGTGGACACATGATTTACCAAAGAATCACATGTATCACTGATAAGTGCTAAAAACTGATAAGTGCTAGGAAGGATAATTGACAGAATAATCCCCACAGTAAAAAGGTTTCCCAGAAATTAATAAGTAATATGAAATCTTGACAATTTTAACCGAGTCATCATACATCAGCACTTCCATCCAGTGAACTGAAATTTTCATCTGGCTTGCATAGGCTCTCAAGTGAAGAAATTTTTTGTTTATCCTGGAATTGTATTTGCCCAACCTTGTTATTAAGGGAGAAAACGCTGAAAAAGGAGGAGGTATGTTATTTGTATATTTATGAGGTTATCTTTTTTCCAGGGAGATAACCACGACCCTAAGTTAAAAAAAAAAGTTAAGGTTCTCCTAAAACGCTGCTACGGACAAGAGGAGACTTCACTTCTCCAACGTGAGGACGCCTGGGGAACAAATCAGGCGAGCATTTGGGAGACGAGCACTTAGGTTTCATGCATCAGCAGCAAGGATAAATTCCAACCGCCAAAGCTCCCTAAAGCGTCACACCCGAAATTACGTATTCCCACCGCCTATAAACAAAGCCGCAGGAAAAAAAAAATTTTTTATAAACAAAGCCGCAGAAGGTCACTGGAATTAAGTGCCTATCGCTGCAACCTCCATTTTACTTCCTGGCACCAATCTAGGAATCTAGGATTAATCTACTCCCTACTGCCACCCTTGTCCCACTCGTCAGGCTGTGTGTCGGTTTTCTTCACTTCCGAGTGAACACCAAAAGAGACGTGGGGGCGGAGAATAAGAGCAGTTAAGGCCAGCGGAGATGCGGAGCATCACTGCTGCCCTTCTTTAAGATGGCGGCGCAAAGCCATGCGCTTCGTCCCATCGGGCGGCGCGCGCGTGCTTATTCCGCAGTCTCGGGGATCGCGCTCCGGGGGCGGGTCTACAGTGGGAGGGGACGCACTCCCCGTGGCTCGGCCTGAAGTCATCCGAGCCGTTGCTGTCCTCGCCACTACTACCACAGCTCCGTCTCCCTGGCTGTGGAAGGGAGGATGGAGCCGGTGTTCGTCGCTACCGACGGCGGGGACCGTCCGGGGTCACCTGCGGGCTCAAGCCTGTCGGCTTCCCAGCGTCGGGCCGAGCTGCGGCGAAGAAAGCTCCTCATGAACTCGGAACAGCGCATCAACCGCATCATGGGCTTTCACAGGCCCGGGAGCAGTGCTGGTGAGAGCCTCCGTTTCCCCTCAGTCTTTCGCCAACCCCTTTTAAGTGTTCAGGAACATTCTTTCCCCCACCCTGCCGACCACCTCCCTATTGCCTCTGCCATGGTTGCCTCTGTCCCTTTACCCTGAGAACGACCCGTTTCTTCATTCTGCACTCCCTCTCCTCCCCTGAACGGCGCACGTTTTATACCGTCAGACTGGTCTGTCCACTGCGTCTTTCAAGATTGCTTTCCTTTCTTTCCGGTCCAAATGCTTTCCTTCCAATGCCTTCCCTAGCGTCTGCCTTATGCTTTTTGCTTTAATTCTGTCCACACCAGGTTGTCTTTACTGAACTGAGCCTGAGTCCTTACTTTGTGTTTCAGGGATTCTGTGTTCAGTGCCCTCAGCACTGTCACCTACGTGTTTCGTAGAAGAGGTGAAAAAGTACTAGTATTGTTTATAGAGCCAACAAGTGGGAAGTGCCCACCTGAGGCCTCCCCTCCTAACGTGCTGAGATTGATGGCCTGAAGTGAAGTTAACCCTAAAGGGGAGTTCCTCATTTCTTCCACAATGATGTGTCCAATAAGGTTCTTTAAAAAATTTTTTTTGTTCATGTGAATTTTTATTGAACACAGTATGTGCTAGTATTCTTTAAGATTCCATTGAGTGTTGTCTTTGCTTTTAGTAACTGGACTTTTGTCACAGGTTGCAATCCCCTTTGGTCTTTGTGACTTATATTCTGTTCTCTCAGGCTAGATATATAGCCCTGAACTTTTAGGCAGTTTATAGGTTTGAGGCTGAAAACTACCAGGAAAGGTAAGAGCACTGTTTCAAATTCTCCTAGAACAGCGTCATAAAACTGCTTCAAGTCACTGCTACATGGCTTGCGGACTGCAGTAGTAGAATTACATAAACAGTAGCTGTGAGCTGTGCCACGCCCTATGCTGACAGAACCCTGGATTCAGATATCTAATTTTAAAATTCAGATTTTTGAAAGCCTTAATAATTTTATATTTTGAACAATATAAACTAGAGCAGGCAATGCAGACATACTTCTGGGATATAATATCCATGAAAAATTGGTCTTTATAGCTTGTTCCACTGTTTGAAAATTTTTCTCAGTTTTTCTACCAGTGTTACCTCCTATTTCCAAGGTTTGGGTTATTTCCTTAGCAGGAATACTTTTTGGGTGATAATTTTTTTTTTAACTGTCTTTTTTTTTGTTTTGTTTTATTGTGGTACAAGTATAGCTAACAAAACACTTGCCATTTCAGTGTTTTTTTACATGTACAGTTAGTGACATTAATTATATTAATCATGTTGTGCAGCCATAACCACTGATTCCAGGTTTTTCCATCTGGGTGATATCTTTTGAGAGTATCAAAAGTTCCTTTATAGAAGAAGAAACTAGTTTAAATTGTATGCAGAATTAGTACTAATTTAGATTCATAACTTACGAGTTCTACCTGCAGCAGCATGTTTTTTAATGTTAACATGGAAAGTGTTTCCTCAGTGTCTAATACATCAGGTTTTAAATTTTCTTTTCTCAGAAGAAGAAAGTCAGACAAAGTCAAAGCAGATGGACAGTGATAAACTGAATTCCCTCACCGTTCCTTCAGTTTCAAAGCGAGTAGTGCTGGGTGATTCAGTCACCACAGGAACAACTGACCAGCAGGGTGGTGTGCTTGAAGTAAAGGGGACCCAACTGGGAGACAAACTGGACTCTTTCCTGAAACCATCTGAGTGCAGTAACGATGTCAACATTGAGCTCCGGCAGCGAAACAGGGGGGACCTGACAGCGGACAGTGTTCAGAGGGCTTCTCGCCATGGCCTAGAACAGTATCTCTCCAGATTTGAAGAAGCAATGAAGCTAAGGAAACAGCTGATTAGTGAGAAACCCAGTCAAGAGGATGGAAGTACAGCAGAAGAATTTGACTCTTTTCGAATATTCAGATTGGTGGGATGTGCTCTTCTTGCCCTTGGAGTCAGGGCTTTTGTTTGCAAATATTTGGTAAGAAAAGAACTGTAAACTAACAATGGAAAATGCAAATTGGTTATAATAATGAGTGGTTCTAATCTATAGAGTTCATTATCAATATTACCTTAATATTTACTGCATTGTTGTGGTTGGAGATATATTATAAACTTTGCTATTCAACTTAGTTATAGAATTAGGTGTTCTGGTTAAATACAGGGAAACCCTGGTGGTGCAGTGGTTAAGAGCTACGGCTGCTAACCAAAAGGTCGTCAGTTCGAACCCACCAGGTGCTCCTTGGAAACTCTATGGGGCAGTTCTACTCTGTCCTCTAGGGTCGCTATGAGTCGGAATCAACTCGACGGCAACAGGTTTGGTTTTTGGTTAAATACAGAGCCTAATAATTAATAATAATTACAAAAATATACCATTCTAAGTACTTTATATGTATTAATTAGTTTAATCTTCGTACTTATGAAATAGCTATCATTTGAATCCATGTTTTATAGATGAGGGATTGGAGGCTCAGAGATGTTCAGTAATTTGTCCAAGGTCACACATCTGCTAAGTAGCAGCTGGGATTGAAACCCAGATAGTTTCATTGCAGAACCAAAGGAATTGATTTGGACTCATAGTGATCCTGTAAGACAGAGTAGAGCTGCCCCATAGGGTTTTCACGGGGGCCTGATGGATTCAAACTGCCGACCTTTTGGTTAGCAGCCAAACTCTTAACCACTATGCCACCAGGGTTTCCAGGCTACCTACATATAACCAAAAGCCATTGCCATCGAGTCAATCTGACTCATAGTGACCCTGTAGGACAGAGTAGAACTGCCCGGTAGGGTTTCCAAGGAGCACCTAGTGGATTCAAACTGCCCAACTTTTTGGTTAGCAGCCATAGCTCCTAACCACTGCGCCACCTACATGTACTGTACATTAATTACAAATTTTTAAATACGGTCATGTACCACGTAATGTCTGTTCAGATGACATCCTAGCGCCTATACAATTGTAGTCCCCTCAGTCCATTCTTAAGTACGAGTTGTCCGTAAGTTGGATGCTGGTAACCTGGAGACTGCCTGTAATAAGGTGTTCGCACAGTGTCCAAATCACAGAGCATATCGTGAACATTAAGTGATGCGTGATTGTAATTTGAAACATTAAAATGTGTTCTTGTGATCCTGAACATGACATCATTTGTTTATGCTTTAGAATGCCTTTCAGCATTTTATAATAATATAATGATGTAGTATTATAGAGATAGTTTTCATTGTTCTGTGATGTACCATGGCTCTTCCTTGAAAGGTGGAATTTAATGGTTCTTCTGTTTCCAGTATGTAGAAGAAGGCAGAAAAGCAGAGCTCATAGTTCACTGTCTTGCCCTTTGAGGTATTTTAGTTCAGTCTGTATTTCAAGATACCCTACCATGTACCAGGCACATAAATACATTTTCCAGATAATTAAGGTTTTGAAGTAGTTAAATGCTCGGCTGCTAACCGAAAAGTCGGCAGTTCAAACCCACCAGCAGATCTGCGGGAGAAGGATGTAGAAGCCTGCTTCCATAAAGATTTACAGCGTTGGAAATCCTGTGGGGCAGTTCTGTTCTGTCCTACAGGGTCACTGTGAGTTAGCATCGAATTAATGGCAATGGGTTTGGTTTTTTTTAATCATTAAGAAAAAAAGATTTTTAAAATCTATTTTTGTGCAAATATTTCAAAAAATAGAATCTTTTGAGCGGATTTGATTTTTTTCCTATTGATAAATGGCCATCCTTACAAAGAGCAGTGGGTGATGCTTTCAGTATTTCGTGAGAGGTACAGCTGCTTTTTGTCTCTAAGAGGCTCTGTGCTGTCTTACTTTAAAAGTTGTCATGTCCTATTTTTTTGTGGGCTTTTTTTTTTGCTATCAGATTTTCAACTTCTCACTGCTCTTGCCGTATTTCTAATAGTGTTTGCTCCTTCGCTCCCTTCATAAAAACAAAAAAAAAAACCCAAACTCATTGCCATCGAGCCGATTCTGACTCATAGTGACCCTATAGGACAGGTTAGAACTGCTCCATAGAGTTTCCAAGGAGCGCCTGGTGGATTTGAACTGCCGACCTTTTAGTTAGCAGCCATAGCACTTAACCACTATGCCACCAGGGTTTCCATCATAATATTTTTCATTTTAGCAGTAATTATGTTTAAATTAATATTATTTTCATCTTTTGTCTGGGAAGGCATATAACCAAGCTGTTTTATCTACAATAAGAACAGCTCATCATTTAAGGGTCAGAGATACGTGGCTGTAAGTTAATTCCTTGCCCCAAAGTCTTAGGAATATAGGACCTTGATTTTGAGTGCCCAGGCCTTTTATGTGTGCTTGCAACTTGGCAGTTCAGTCCCTCTGGATGAGGGAGCTAGTACTGCATGTGTTATGCATCTATCACTGTTGACTACTTTAAATAATTTAAAAGATAAGTTTTTATGAGAGAAGATTTTTTGGGACATTAAAAGAATGTGAAAGACTTGTATGACTTGAAAAACATGTTCTATGATTAGGAAACCAAATCCCTGAATTTTCTTTATGCTTCTGCAGAAACAGGATCACTTTCAAAACTAATTATTTTAATTACAGTTTTTGCCTGGAATTTTATAGCTGTTGTTAGTTTGATATATTGTTATTTGAATAATTATGTTGGAAATGTGTAATTTTGTCTTCTTTCTTCACAGTCCATATTTGCTCCATTTCTTACTTTACAACTTGCGTACATGGGACTATACAAATATTTTCCCAAGGTAAATTTTTTTTCTAAATTATGGTGATGTATTTAATTGATGAATGGCTAGCTAACTTCAGGAACTTTAAAAAAATTTAGTTTAACTTGTGGTCTGAGTCAGTGCTACTCAAGGTATAGATTGCCCACCATTGCCCTGTGTTCAAACTATCTTTCTGTTTGTGATAAATTCAGAAAGTGAGTAAGAAATAAGAAAGTTTTAATCTGATAAAATTTGACATTGCCCTATTTTTATTTTATTTTACAAAAATGTTCACAGTGAATTGGGGAAAAAGCTGGTTCCTTGTGACAGAGTTTGAGTAGTACTTATCTGAGAAAGTTTTCAATTTAATTACCTAGTAAATGTCGTACATTTTATACATAATAAATGAAATTAATTTTAAAATATATTCAAGTATCTCACTGTGCTCCCTACTGGACACTTAACAACAATGCACTTTATATTTAATGTTAAAAGCCTGATATTTGCAAGAAATATTTTGTGAAAATTGAACAAGAGAATGATGATGAACGTCAGTGTTTACCTGCTTTGCGTGACTGCAGATATATGCACGGTTTTGTGGGGCTTGGTTTGCCTGGTTTAGAAGATAACCTTAATGATGGAATTTATATAGTTTTTTTTGCTGAAAAATGGCTACCTGGCTGCTTGCTTAATAGTTCTAGTGGTTTTAATGGGTTTGAAACATACTTTTCAGGGGTCTGATCCAGAAAGTAAAAGACTAAAGAAAGAAGTGTAATTTTTATCAAAATATTTGTTTAGAAATTCACCCTTGAAACATTGATGGTAGTTTTGCAATAGCAGAAGTTTGGAAACAACCTAAATGTCATTAATAAGTGACTAGTTGAAAAAATTATGGCATATCTATTCAGAAGGATGAAGCGCTCCATGTATTAATAATGATAAGCTCTGCAAGCAATATTTAGAGAAAAAAATGCAGAATAGAGTTTATTGTATACTTTATTTTGTGAAAACGAGGAAAATAGTATATATTTGATTTTGATTGTGTGTAAAGAAGCTCTGGAAGAATATGCAAGAAACTATTAACAATGGCTATTTGTGGTAGGGGCGTAAGGGTTACTAGGTGGATGGAGGAGAGAAAAGGGAGACTTTATTTTATACTTTTCTTCCCAATTTTTGTTATAACAGTTTTTAAATATATAGAAAAGTTGAAAGGCTATGCTGTGAACACCCATATATACACACCACCTAGATTCCACAATTAAGATTTCACCGTATATATACTTTTGATACTGTGCCATCTAATTTTTTTTATCCATTTTTAATCCCTGTTTTTTAAAAATGCATTTCAGAGTATGTTGTAGGTGTCAGTATCGTATACCTCAGCCCTACATGCATCAGCACTTATGTCACTAACTACGGATCAGTGTTTGTTTATGTTTTTTTTTTTTTAAGGTAGAATTTTCATACTGTGAAATTCACAAATCATAACAAATCTCAAGTGTACCTTGATGAGTTTTGACAACCTGTGAAACCCAATTCCCTGTCAAGGTTTAGAAAATTACCATCATCCCAGAAAGTTCTATGATGCCCCCTTTCCAGCCAGCCCCAGCCCCTACTCCTCAGAGGTCTGATTTTTTCCTAACATAGATTAGTTTTGCCTACTTTAGTGGTTCATATCAATGGGATCATTCCTGTATGTACTTTTTTGTACACGGTTTCTTTCATTCTGCATGGTATTTTTGAGATTCACTCATGTTGTTGAGTGATGAACAGTTTGTCCTTTTTTTTTCTTAATGCTGTGTAGTATTTCACTGTATGAATATATCACAGTTTGCCTGTGTAATCTATTGAGGGACATCTTGCTTGTTCTCAGTTTTTGGCTATTATGAAGAAAGCTGCTAAGAACTTTTTTGTTTGAGTCTTTTTGAGCATAGGCTTGGGTAACTATATCTTTTTTATATTTTCAGAATTTTTGAACCATATGACTGTGTCACCAAATGAATAAATAAAACTTGAGCTTTGAATCACTTAAAAAATGAGACTAGGAAGTTAGAAAATAAATGTTCTCCCTTCCCCTAAAAATATTTTGAACTGTTCAGTGATACCCTATTGCATGTGTAATCAAATGTGAATTTCTTTGTATGGCACTTAGGACTCTATAGGTTGTTCCTATGATTCTGTTACAGATTACCCATGTCCTCAAATAGACCTGGCATTCTTCTGCCTCTGGCTTTTGCCATCATGAGACTTACCTTATACAAAGATTTCTCACTTTTGCCCATCTAAATTCTGGTCATCCTTGAAGGCTTGTTTTTAATTCCACTTGGCCCTGAAATCCTTCCCTGAGTTTCATTTACAAATAAAACCCTGGAGCAATTTCTATCTCCTTTGAACTCCTATGCCACACCTTATCCATGTCATTCATTTAGCAGCTATTTATGTCCTGTCTATTGATATGTTTCCCGTTTTGGTCTTGTGCTGTTGTTTAACTCTTAAATTATTATTTATGTCTTGCTTCTAAGATGATACTTTTTTTTTTAATTTTTATTGTGCTTTAAGTGAAAGTTTACAAATCAAGTCAGTCTCTCATACAAAAATTTATATACACCTTGTTATATATTCCCAATTGCTCTCCCCCAATGAGATAGCACACTCCTTTCCTCCACTCTCTCTTTTCGTGTCCATTCAGCCAGCTTCTGATCCCTCCATCCTACTATCTCCCCTTCAGGCAGGAGATGGCAACATAGTGTCATGAGTCTACTTGATCCAAGAAGCTCACTCTTCACCAGTATCATTTTCTATCCCATAGTCCAGTCCAATCCCAGTCTGAAGAGTTGGCTTTGGGAATGATTCCTGTCTTGGGCCAACAGAAGGTCTGGGGGCATGACCACTGGAGTCCTTCTAGTTTCAGTCAGACCATCAAGTCTGGTCTTTTTACGAGAATTTGAGGTCTGCGTCCCACTGTTCTCCTGCTCCCTCAGGGGTTCTCTGTTGTGTTCCCTGTCAGGACAGTCATCAGTTGTAGCCAGGCACCATCTAGTTCTTCTGGTCTCAGGCTGATGTAGTCTGTGGTTTATGTGGCCCTTTCTGTCTCTTGGGCTCATAATTGCCTTGTGTCCTTGGTGTTCTTCATTCTCCTTTGCTCCAGGTGGGTTGAGACCAATTGATGCATCTTAGATGGCTGCTTGGTAGCATTTAAGACCCCAGATGCCACTCTCCAAAGTGGGCTGCAGAATGTGATGACAGATTTTTTTTTAACTTTTTAGAGTAAGAATGGAATCTCTCCCTACTGCCTAGCACAGTTTGCTGCTTTACATATTGTATGCTTAGTAAATATTAATATACTGTTTGATGTTTTGAAACTTTATTAATGATTTCTAAAGCAGTTAGGCAAAAGTAACAGTACTGATCGTGTTTTTATAGAGCTTAAGTAGTCTGCTGAAACCTGTGAAAATCATTTGAGTCTTTCTCTATACAGAGTGAAAAGAAGATAAAGACAACAGTACTAACTGCAGCACTTCTATTATCTGGAATTCCTGCTGAAGTGATAAATCGATCGATGGATACCTATAGCAAAATGGCCGAAGTCTTCACAGATCTCTGTGTCTACTTTTTCACTTTTATCTTTTGCCATGAACTGCTTGATTATTGGGGCTCAGAAGTACCTTGAACCCTGCAGAACTTGGAAGGAGAAGCTTACAATAAACAATTTCTTTTGTATATTGCCATGTCTCTAAAGGAGACAAACTGGTTACACCTTTATGTAATTCTTTTACTTTATAAATAAGGGTTGTAAAATCACTTGATTCAGAATGCAATGGCAGGTTCCCTGATTGAAAGGGTTGAGTTTGTATTAGTACTGATGTGAAGAGTAGAATACCGATGTCATTGATTTTTCTCGTTTAATTAGAATCCCTAGTCTTTACCTTTCCTGTTCCTTCTCAGTTTTGTAATTCCTCTTTTGGGGGCTGAGCTAGCGCTTTTAGGAGAACAGATAAACATGTTCTCCGCTAGCCCTAAGAACTGTTTCTTGTATTTGTGTTGCTCTGTCCTGAGAAATGGAGCCATCTTAAAAATAAAGAAATGGAATTATGTAATGTTAAGTCTGCACATTATAACTTACAAGGACTGAATAATGTCGATTTTTTTCTTGTTGGGTCAGTATCCTAATTTTACTCTAACGCAGTTGTTATTTAATGGAAGAAATGTTTGCGATTCATACGTGTGAAATTAGAAGGTGTGTATGAAGTTTTTATTTGCTAGATGCCAAACTCAGAATTGGAAATGTTCACTTTTGAGTTCAGTTTTCAGAAGTATATTTTTAAAGCAAACTAGAACAGAGTGATTAAATTTAAAACTGGGATCTGAAGAAATAAGCATATAACCCAGTAGTATAAATATCCTTTTAATTAACTTGGTAACACTGTCGTATCTGGAAGACGTGTCTTGTAAAAATGGCATGGCAGGGGCATCTGACCTCTGACTTCACAAGGGCAAAGGAGAATCAAGATCAACAGCCCAAGGCTGATTCCTATGAGGCTGAGATCAGACATGCCTCCACCTTCCAACTTTTTTTTGCCGATTCTGATACCAACTGTCCCTCCCGCGGCACCCTGTACTTCTCTGCTGGGTTCAGTAATTTGTTGCAGTGGTCACACAGAGCTTACAGAAAATACTCAACAATTATAAGGTTTATTAGTGAAGTAGTAGGTTTCAATTCAGGTTCAGGAATGCCCAGGATACAGTTCTATCAGGACAGCCTCTTCTCAACCATGCCTGTAGGCACACCTCACTCTGGCCCCTATAGGCTTTGCCCTGCTCAGGCAAGTGTTATAAAGCTTTTTTTAGCTCTGCTGATAAGTTCCTGGAGACACTCCACTCTGCCAGTAAGCGTCCTGCCCAAAGGCACTCAGCTGTCTCGCTCTGGATGCACCCCAATCTGCCAGCCAACCTCTTGGCTGAAGGTACTCAGCTTTTTGACTCTGTGGGCTGGGGAGCCCACCACACTGTCTCCTGCTGGTCTCCTGATTCTGCTACCAGTGCTGTCACTATTTTTCTGCCACTACTCACCGTCTCCACTCTTACAGCTCTGTCTCTGTCTCCTTGATCTAGGAGGTTCTTAGTGCAGGAAATCCGCGTCCAAAGAATGTGCTCCACTCCTGGCTCCTTTCTTGGTGACGTTGAAACCCTCGCTTCGTACCTCTGGGGTGGCTTGTTTTAAGACTAGTGAGATGGCAAACTGACCAGTCCCCTCATTAGGGTTCCATGCACCATATTTACATGGCCCCACCCCCCACAAGGGTGCCAGGCACCTTATTTACATCATTAGAAAGCTATCCAATCCCCTTGGTGGGCCAGGAGCACCTGGTTTGCGTAGTCCCATTTGTTCATTTGGTGGGAGTTAAAAAGACTATGGCTAGAAGGTCCATACAAAATAATTCACACGACTTAAAAGGGTATGAAACAGAAGTGGTATGTCACTTGGTATTTACAGGTTTTTGTATGGTCTATTTGGTTAATTCTTGTGATATTAAAAGCACATACACTTTTTTTGTTACTAAGTCTTGATTTTTGTCCTATTTTATTCTGAACTAGAGTAATGGAAAATAAGTGTAATAATTTAAGTGTGTTTAACAGTTACACGTATTTCATGATTTCATAATGAATCTAGTATCTAGAGGATTGAAAAGCATTCTTAGAGTTGTCACTTCCTTCCCTAATCCCCGGGAAGACAGTATAACAGGTGTCAATTATTGAGTCATTTCCGACTCATGATGACCTCATGTCTATCAGAGTAGAACTATGTTCCACAGGCTATTCAATGGTGGATTTTTCAGAAGTAGTTCACCAGCCCTGTCTTCCCAGGCACCTCTGGGTGAACTTAAAGTTCCAGTCTTTCAGTTAGCAGCTGAGTGTGTTAACCATTTGCATCACCCAAGGACTCTGGTGAAGATACTAGTGTGATCTTCCAATTACATATGTTTGCAACTTCTGTTTCTTTAAAAAAAAAAAAAAGCCTCAGCCTCTGACACACTAAAGAATAATTTACAAGAATCAGCACAAAGCTGGTTTCTACGAGGCGGAGATTAAAGATTTCCCAAATGTCCAGCTTTTCCAAGCTGTTGTACCACTCCATCATCTCTAACGTCAACTACTCCCCTCAGTACTGTCCCTCACGAACCGTGTAAAGGAAATGGCTCACGAGGTTGTAGAGGCTAGCAAGTCCCAAATTTGTGGGTCAGGCATAGGCTTCTGCCAACCCACGTGGCTGACTAACACAAACCAGTTCAGACCACAAGCTGCTGGTTCACAGGGCTGTGGAAGCTGGTGAATCAGGTCACACAATAGGCTGCCAGCCTAGGAAGCTGTGGAAGCCAGCGAATCCCAGAATCAGCAGGTCAGACAGCAGGTCTCTGGGGAGGTCAGTTGATCAGGAACTGAATGTGGGATCCAGATACAGAGAACTTCACCAGGGAACACACATATATCTTAGATGTAGGCCACACCCCAGGGAAGGGCATAACTTTAGTAAGGGTGGGACTTGAATCACGCCCTCCTACAAGGCTGCAATAAAAGACACACCTTACATCGATCTTGCCTCATCAACATGTGGAGGTAAGGATCCACAACACATAAGATGGAGGACAGCCACAGAATACTGGGAATCATGGCCTAGCCAAATTGACACGTAACCCCAACCATCACAGGTTCCATATACCTTACTTGCATAGTCCCACTCAATCATTGTGTGAGTCACAAAGACCATGGCTAGGAGGGCCATATTAAGTAATTCATTGCACAGCACACACGTAAACTTTTAGTACTTGTAGATCACTACGAAATTTATATTTCAAGAAGAGCTGTAAGATGTGTCTTATCAGTGTCACTTTTTAACTGATTGACATATCCCTAATCATTTGCTTAAGCGTGTTGAATAATTTAGAATGGGAATGGAAATATCTTTGTGTTTGGACTAAACTAATTAAATTTTCATTTAGTGACTTCAGAGAAGGAGCTCTGGTGGTGTGGTGGTTAAGCACTCAGCTGCTAACCTAAAGGTTGATTGTTCGAACCCACCAGCTGCTCCCCAGGAGAAAGATATGGCGGTCTGCTTCCATAAACTTTATAGCATTGGAAACCTACTGGGCCGTTCTACTCTGTCCTGTAGAGTCACTATTGGTCAGAATAGACTCGATGGCAATGGGTTTGATTTTTTTAGTTTTAACTTCAGGGATTTGAAATATATATGGGTTAAAACTAGACTGAAAATGGTGGCTGTTTAGAGATGATATCTTTGAGCATCTGTAACTTTTTAGTTTGATTAGTTGTACAAATGGACATGTGTGCATCACATACCTGTACCCATTGCTGTCAAGTTGATTCTGACTCATGACCATCTCCATGCTTACAGAGTAGAAGTGCTCCATAGAGTTTTCTTGACTGTAATCTTTATGGAAGCAGATTGCCAGGCCTTTCTTCTATGTTGCTGCTAGGTGGGCTCAAACCACCAACCTTTAAGTTAGTAGTTGAGTGCAAATTATGCCACCAAGGGACCTGTGTGCATCACAGTTAGTACTAAAACAGCAAGAGTATATGAGATACTAAGAACTGGGTAGTTTAGCCAAAATTGAAATCTTCTCCCTTGGGAACCAGGGCAGATTCCCATAAGTGAGGGATTCTTGTTTCTTAGAATAATAGTATTGAAGACACAGTGGAGTACAATAATTTCTTTCACGCAATCACAAAAGCAGCTTCTTCCAGGATATAGAAGTGATGTAAACTTATCACAAATATATTTTAGGTATAAAATATTTCAGCCAGTCAGAATCATCATATGTTATCTTAAAAGGGAATTAGAAGTAAAATATCTCAAAAAGAGCTCTGGCTTAAGTGTTACATGCCTGAATTCTGGTCCCAACAAGATAGTTGACCTAGTACTACATATGTTTCCTGATTCTCAGTCTTCACACTTTAAGACTGAGGTTCAAGTCTGTGATTTTAAAAATCTGCTCCATTTGTAACATTATGTGATCCTGAGCAATATTCAACTTGTGTTAAGTTGAAAAGTTAAAGGCCTATTTCCATTTATTTCTGCACGGACTCATCCCATCCAGTTCCATGGTTTCAAATACCATATATTATACATTCTATAAAATGTTGATGACCCTTATCTCTCCACTCTATATTTCTCCCTTGAACTCTAGACTGATATGTCCCCTTGTTGTTGTTGTTAGGTGCCGTCAAGCCAGTTCTGTCTCATAGTGACCCTACGTAGAACAGAACGAAACACTGCCCAGTCCTGCGGCATCTTCACCATCATTGCCATGTTTAAGACCATTGTTGTAGCCACTGTGTCAGTCCATCTCCTTGAGGGTCTTCCTCGTTTTTGCTGACCCTCTACCAACCATAAAGTCCCTTCTCCAGGGACTGCTCCTTCCTAATAACATGTCCAAAGTACATGAGAAGAAGTCTTGCTATCCTCACTTTTAAGGAGCATTCTGGCTGTACTTCTTCCAAGGCAGAGTTTTGGCAGTCCATGTGTCTTAGTCTGAGTTCCCTAGATAAGTAAAACCAGTAAAGTATATTTATGTGTGTATATCCACCAGGTGCTCCTTGGAAACTCTGTGGGGGCAGTTCTACTCTGTCCTATAGGGTCGCTATGAGTTGGAATCGACTCGACAGCAGAGGGTATGGATATATGTATACATACACACACAGAGAGAGATTTATAGGAAATACCTCACGTGGTTATAGAGGCTGAAATGTCCCAAGTCCGTGGGTCAGGATAGAAGCTTCTCCTGATTCACATAGCTGCAGGGGCTGGTGAGCCCAAGATCTGCAGGTCAGAGAGCAGGGCTCTTGCTCCCAGGCTGGGAAGATCGATGAATCCCAAGATTGGCAGGCTAGCCCACAGGTAAGCTGCTAGTTGAAACCCCAGAAGTGGAGGTCAGACAAACAGGAGCCAGTTGCAGGATCCAGAGTGAGCAAAAGCCCCCAAGCCTTGCCAGAATGCTCACTTATATTCAATGTAGGCCACACCCCCAAGGAAACTCTCTTTCAACTGATTGGCCACTCATAGCAAGTGTCACCACGGAGTTGATCAAATTATTTTAAATCTCATCATGGAAGTGATCACACAACATCATACGACTGCCAAACCACTGAAAATCATATCCCAGCCAAGTTGACACACAACCTTAAAATCACAGTCCACCCTTTGTCAGCTTGGCACCTGTACACATCTCCTTAAACCATACGTAATCTCTGAATAAAGACAATTCTAAAGTCATACTTGTGCCTAACATGACACAATGAACACACATACAACTGAAAATGCACTGGCCTCTTTCACATATTTTATAAATGAAGAAAACAAAAATATTTGATGCCTACATACAAAGCAGAAACACTCATAACAATTATAGTCCTCATTTCTGCAACTGGTCCTGTGATCATAACCGGTATTTAGAACCACCTTCTTTAACCATCTGTTCCCTATTCCCTTTGCACTTAGCAACCATCTCAGCAGGTCATAGTTCTTTACCAGGTGGGGTGACCCAAACCTTCATTCCTGAAGGGTCTGGCCCATTAGTAGTCATGCTGGAATTGGGTTGCTGTAGCTTTCCATTGACTTTAATCACAGGGTTTGGTAGTACTAAGAGATATCCTAAGGAATCTCACATATTCCAAAAATACTCTTCTTTACCTCCATTATGTAATATCAATCTGATTTCCTCTTGGTAATCAGGATTGAACACACCAGTTAGTATGGCAACTCCCTTCTTTGCCTGTTGATTCAGAGGCATAAGGAGCCCAAAGTGGCCATGTGGCATTCTTAGCTTCCAGTTCAACGGAATCAGTGAAATTTTCTCCAGGTGGGAGCATTCTTCCCTTTGGAACTAAGACCTCTAGACCTGCACAGCGTAAGGTTGCAGGGACAGGTAGGAAAAGTTTTGCAAGTGGGCCCCTAGGGGTAATAGTGAGTGGTTCTACTTCCATTCCCACTCCTTGATTCCTGGACCCATGAATCCTGGCTATGGGAGAAACAGCACCACATACTGAATGCTGGTTTAGAGCATATATAGCCTCCTAGAGGACATCATCCCAACTCTGCAAGGTATTGTCACCTAGCTGACACTGTAATTCTGTCTTTAGAAGGCCGTTCTGTTATTCTATCAAACCAGCTGTTTCAGGATGTTGGGGAGCATAGTAAGACCAGTGAATTCCATTGCCACAATTCGTTTGCTGTGAATTCATTCTCGTGATCCAAGGTGATGCTGTGTGAGATACCATGACTGTGGATAAAGCACCCTGTAAGTCCACAGATGGTGGTTTTGACAGAAGCATTGCTTGCAGGGAAGGCAAATCCATACCAAGAGCAAGTGTCTATTCCCATAAGAACAAAAAGCCACCCTTTCCATGATGGAAGTAGTCTAATGTAATCAGCTTGCCACCAGGTTGCTGGCTGATCACTTTGAGGGATGGTGCCTTATCGGGGACTCAGTGTTAGTCTCTGCTGCTGGCAGATTGGGCACTCAGCAGTAGCTGTAGTCAAGTTGCCCCTGGTGAGTGGAAGTACATGTTGCTGAGCTCGTACATAACCTCCCATCCCTGCCACCATGGCCACTTTGTTCATGAGCCCATGGGGCAATGGCAGGAGTAGCTGGGGAAAGAGGATGACTGGTTTCCCCAGCACGCGTCATCCTATTCACTTGATTGTAAAATCCCCCTCTGCCGAGGTCACCCTTTGGTGAGCATTCACATGGGACACAAATATCTTCACTTCTTTGGCCCATTCAGAGAGGCCTATCCGCATACCTCTTCCCCATACTTTCTTGTCTCCAATTTTCCGATCATGTTCCTCCCAAGCCCCTGACCATCCAGCCAAACCATTGGCCACAGCTCATGAATCGGTATACAATCACACATCTGGCCATTTCTCCTTCCAAGCAAAGTGAACAACCAGGTGAACTGCTTGAAGTTCTACCCATTGGGAGGATTTCCCTTTACCACTGTCCTTCGGGGAGGTCCCAGAGAGGGGCCATAGGTCTGCTGCTGTCCGCTTTCGAGTGGTACCTACATATCACACAGAACCATCTGTAAACCAGGCACAAATTTCCTCTTATTCAGTCAACTGATCATAAGAAACGCTCCATGAGGCCATAGGTGCAGACTGGAAGATGGAAAATAATGCAACAGGAGTGGAGACCATGGGTATTTGGGACACTGTTGTAGGGTAAAAACATCACAAAATTTAGTAAAGCAAAAAGAAAGTTTTATTTGGCATATGTTCAAAGCAGAAAATCAGACAAGCATGCTCTAAAGCCATGTCTGCCTGAGTTCAAGGAATGTCACAGAGTCATCAATATATATTAACATTAAAATGAGCAAAACCATTTTCACAGATTGTCTAGCAACTGTTAAATCACCATAATTCTACATTTTGAATTGTCTTTCTTAACAATCATTGGTACTGCTTTCAATTACGACAGTCAGGAGGGTCTTCATTGGTCCAACAAATCTTACTATTCACTAAAGGCTAATAAAAAAAAAAAAAAAAAGATGAGAACCCCAACAAAACCAACCAAACGAAACCCACTGCCATTGAGTCGATTACGACTCATAGTGACCCTGTAGGAGAGAGTAGAACTGCCCCATAGGGTCTCCAAGGAGCACCGGGTGGATTCGAACTGCTGAGCTTTTGGTTAGTAGCCATAGCTCTTAACCACTGCACCTCCAGGGTTTGAACCCCAACAAGACTAACATTAATCCAAAAAACACAAAATAATAAATGTTGGAGAGGTTGTGGAGAGACTGGAACACTTACATACTGCTAGTGGGGATGCGAAATGGTACAACCACTTTGGAAATTGATTTGGTGCTTCTTTAAAAAGCTAGAAATAGAAGTACCGTACAATCCAGCAATCCCACTCCTTGTTATATATCCTGAAGAAAATAGGAGCCGTCACACGAATAGATACATGCACACCCAATGTTCATTGTGGCACTGTTCACAGTGGCAAAAAGATGGAAACAACGTAGGTGCCCATCAACGGATGAATGGATAAACAAAATTATGGTATATTCACACAATGGACTACTATGCAATGATAAAGAACAATAACAAATCCGTGAAACATCTCACAACATGGATGAATCTAAAAGGTGTTAAGTGAAATTAGTCATAAAAGGATAAATATTGTATGTGACACTATTATAAGAACTCAAGAAAAGGTTTAAACATGGAAGGAAACATTCTTTGATGGTTACAAGGGTGAGGAAGGAGGGAGAGGGGAATTCGCTAACTAGATTAAAAAAAAAAACTAGATAGTAGACAAGAATTATCTTAGGTGAAGGGAAGGACAACACACAGTACAGGGGAAGTCAGCACTACAGGACTAAACCAAAAACTAAGAAGCTTCCTGAACACTACCAAACACTTTGAGGGACAGAGTAGCAGTGGCAGAAGTCTGGGGACCATGGTTTTGGAGAACGTCTAGGTCAATTGGCATAACAAAGTTTATTAAGAAAATGTTTTGCATCCCACTTTGGTGAGCAGCATCTGTGGTCTTAAGAGGTTTCAAGTGGCCATCTAAGATGCATCAATTGGTCCCCAAAGGCCCACATAAACCAGAAACTCTATCAGCCTGAGGCCAGAAGAACTAGAAGGTGCCCGGCTACCACCAATGACTGCCCTGACAGGGAACACAACAGAGAGCCCTTGGCGGAGCAGAAGAAAAGTGTGGTGCAGAACTCAAATTCACATAAAAAGCCCAGACTTAACGGCCTGATTGAGACTAGAGGAACCCCGGAAAACATGGCCCCTGGACTCTCTATTAACCCAGAACTAAAACTATTCCCGAAGCCAACTCTTCAGAGAACAATTAGACTGGGCGATAAAACATAAAAAAATACTCCTGAAGAGTGTGCTTCTTAGTTCAAGTAGATACGTGAGACTAAATGAGCAGGTCCTGTCCAGAAGCGGGATGAGAAGGCAGAAAGGGACAGGAGCTGGTTGAATGGGCATGGGAAACTCAGGGTGGAAAGGGCAAGTGTGCTGTCACATTATAGGGATTGCTACTAGGGTCACATAACAATATGTGTACAAATTCTTGCATGAGACATTAACTTGAGCTGTAAAGTTTCACCTAAAGCACAATAAAAAAGAAAAAAAAGATAAGAATGGAAAGTACGTGGGTCTTTTGTACTGTGTTTTATGACTTGTTTATGTGAAAGTTTCCTTAAAAGATGTTTTCCAAGATTGTCCTAGCTATTGTCTTTACACCTCAGGGCCCAGTTGATGTGACCTGGTGAGTCCAAATCCAGCTGGGTCACATTCTCTATGCTCAAGAACAGGGTGTAATGGCTCCAATACTATCTCCTAAATCACCACTTCCTCATGCAACTTACTTGTGCCTTCAGGTCCTGCTTGAGCCTGATTCACGCATACCACTTCCGTTTAATGATGGAGTGCTGCTGTGCACGTCCGACTTTATGACTCTGTGAGTCAGACAAAAACCATCACACTATTGTATCCCATTAGGTAGCCATTATCTCCCAGATATCTAATAGGCATCTCAAACATAACGTAACTATCACAGAACCACCAAATTTCTCTCCTTCCCCAAATTTTATCTTCATAAATTTACCACAATCCACAGTTGTTGTTGTTGTTGTTAGATGCCATTGCATCAGTCCAACTCATAGCAACCCTATATACAACAGAAAGAAGCACTGTCTGGTCCTGGGCCATTCTCCCAGTCCTTGTTATGCTTGAGCCCATTGTTGCAGCCACCGAGCAAATCTATCTCCTTGAGGGTCTTCCTCTTTTTTACTGACCCTGCATTTTACCAAACATGAAGTCCTCCTGATTCCTCCTGATAACATGTCTGAAGTATTTTAGACGTAGTTTTGCCATCCTTGCTTCTAAGAAGCATTCTGGTTGTACTTCTTCCAAGACAGATCTGTTCATTCTTTTGGCAGACCACGGTATATTCAATATTCTTTGCCAGCACCACAATTCAAAGGCTCAATTCTTCTTCGGTTTCCTTACTCATCAATTAGCTTTCACATGCACATCATGTGATTAAAAACACCATTTCTTGGGTCAGGCACACCTTAGTCTTCAAGGTGACATCTTTGCTTTTTAACATTTTAAAGAGCTCTTTTGCCGTGTATTTGTCCAATGCAATGCGTCATTTGATTTCTTGAGTGCTGCTTCCATGGGTGTTGACTGTGGATCCAAGTAAAATGAAATCTTGACAACTTCAATCTTTGTTTATCATGAGGTTGCTTATTGGTCCAGTCGTGAGGATTTTTGTTTTCTTTATTTTGAGGTGTAATCCATAGTGAAGGATGTGGTCTTAGATCTTCATTAGTGAGTGCTTCAAGTCCTCTTCATTTTCAGCAAACAAGGTTGTCTCATCTGCATGACACAGGTTGTTAATGAGCCTTTGTCCAATCCTGATGCCCTGTTCTTCATATAGTCCAGCCTATCAGGTTATTTGCTCAGCATACAGATTGAATAAGTATGGTGAGAGGATACAACCCTGATGCACACCTTTCCTGACTTTAAACCACGCCATATCCCCTTGTCCTGTTCGAATGACTGTCTCTTGATCTATGTACAGGTTCCTCACGAGCAAAATTAAGTGTTCTGGAATTCCCATTCTACAAAATGTTATCCGTAATTTGTTACGATTCACAAAGTCAAATGTCTTTGTATAGTCAATAAAACACAGGTAGACATCTTACTGGTATTCTCTATTTTCAGCCACTATCCGTCTGACATCAGCTGTGATATCCCTGGTTCCACGTCCTCTTTTGAATCTGGTTTGAATTCCTGGCAGTTCCCTGTCGATGTACTGCTGCATCTGCCTTTGAATGATCTTCACCGAAATTTTACTTGTGTGTAGTATTAATGATATTGTTTGATAATTTCTGCATTAGGTTGGATCACCTTTCTTTGAAATGGGCATAAATATGGATCTCTTTCAGTCAGTTAGCCGGGTAGCTTTCTTCCAAATATCTTGGCATAGACAAATGAGGATTTCCAGGACTGCATCCATTTGTTGAAACACCTCAATTTTTATTTCGTCAATTCCTGGAGCCTTGTTTTTCACCAATGTGTTCAGTACAGCTTGGACCTCTTCCTTCAGTACCATTGGTTCCTGATCACATGGTACCTCCTGAAATAGTTGAACATCCACAAATTCTTTTTGGTACAGTGAATCTGTGTATTCCTTCCATGTTCTTTTGATGCTTCCTGTGTTGTTTAATATTTTCCCAGTAGAATCCTTTAATATCGCTGCTCCAGGCTTGAATTTTTTCTTCAGTTCTTTCAGTTTGAGAAACGCCAAGCGTGTTCTTCCCTTTTGGTTTTCTGACTCCAGGTCTTTACACATGTCATTTTAATACTTTGTCTTCTCAAGCTGCCCTTTGAAATCTTCTTTTCAGCTCTTTTACTTCATCATTTCTTCCATTTGCTCTAGCACCTTGATGTTCAAGTGTCTCTTCTGAAATCCATTTTGGTCATTTCTTTCTTTCCTGTCTTTTTAATAACCTCTTGCTTTCTTAATGTATGATGTCCTTGATGTCATTCCACAACTTGTCTGGTCTTGGGTTATTAGTGTTCGATGTGTCAAATCTATTCGCAAGATGGTCTCTAAATTCAGGTGGAATATACTCAAGGTCGTACTTTGGCTCTCTTGGACTTGTTTTAATTTTCTTCAGTTTCAACTTGAACTTGCATATGAGTAATTGATGGTCTGTTCCACAGTCGGCCCCTGGCCTTGTTCTGACTGATGATATTGAGCTTTTCCATTGTTTCTTTCCACACACGTAGTCAATGCGATTCCTGTGTATTTCATCTGGCAAGGTCCACTTGATAGTTGCTCTTTATGTTGTTGAAAAAAGTATTCAAGATGAAGAAACTGCTGATCTTGCCAAATTCTAGTATGTGATCTCTGGTGTCATTTCTACCACCAAGGCCATATTTTCCAACTACTGATCTTTCTTCTCTGTTTCCAACATTTGCTTTCCAATCACCAGTAATTATCAATGTATCCTGATTCCATGTTCGATCAATTTCAGACTGGAAGTTGGTAAAAATGTTCAGTTTCTTCATCTTTTGCCTTTGTGGTTGATGTGTAAATTTGTGTAATAGTCGTATTAACTGGTCTTCTTTGTAGGCATATGGATATTATCCTATTGCTGACAGTGTTGTACTTCGGGATAGATCTTGAAATGTTTTTTTAAATAATTTTTATTGTGCTTTAAGTGAAAGTTTACAAATCAAGTAAGTCACGTACAAGCTTATATGCACCTTACTACATACTCCCATTTACTCTCCCCCTAATGAGTCAGCCCACTCCCTCACTCCAGTCTCTCCTTTCGTGACCGTTTTGCCAGTCTCTAACCCTCTCTACCCTCCCATCTTCCCTCCAGACAGGAGATGCCAACAAAGTCTCAAGTGTCCACCTGATACAAGTAGCTCACTCTTCATCAGCATCTCTCGCCAAAACATTGTCCAGTCCCTTCCATGTCTGATGAGTTGTCTTCGGGAACGGTTCCTGTCCTGGGCCAACAGAAGGTTTGGGGACCATGACCACCGGGATTCCTCTAGTCTCAGTCAGACCATTAAGTCTGTTCTTTTTATAAGAATTTAGGATCTGCATCCCACTGTTCTTCTGCTCCCTCAGGGGTTCTCTCTTGTGCTCCCTGTCAGGGCAGTCATCGATTGTGGCCTGGCACCATCTAGTTCTTCTGGTCTCAGGATGATGTAAGTCTCTAGTTCATGTGGCCCTTTCTGTCTCTTGGGCTCATAGTTATCGTGTGACCTTGGTGTTCTTCATTCTCCTTTGATCCAGGTGGGTTGAGACCAATTGATGCATCTTTTTAGATGGCAGCTTGTTAGCATTTAAGACTCGAGATGCCGCACTTCAAAGTGGGACGCAGAATGTTTTCATAATAGAATTTATTTTGCCAATTGACTTAGAAGTCCTCTTAAGCCATAGTCCCCAAACCCCCGCCCTTGCTTCGCTGACCTTCGAAGCATTCAGTTTATCCCAGAAACTTCTTTGCTTTTGGACCAGTCTAGTTGAGCTGACCTTCCCTGTATTGAGTTTTGTCCTTCCCTTCACCTCAAGTAGTTCTTATCTACTAACTAATCAGTACATAACCCTCTCCTACTCTCCCTCCTCTCGTAACCAAAAAAGAATGTGTTCTTCTCAGTTTATACTATTTCTCAAGACCTTATAATAGTGGTCTTATACAATATTTGTCCTTTTGCATCTGACTGATTTCACTCAGCATAATGCCTTCCAGGTTCCTCCATGTGATGAAATGCTTCACAGATTTGTCACTGTACTTTATCGATGCATAGTATTCCATTGTGTGAATTTACCATAATTTATTTAACCATTCATCCATAGGTGGACACCTTGGTTGCTTCCAGCTTTTTCCTATTGTAAACAGTGCTGCAATAAACATGGGTGTGCATATATCTGTTCGTGTGAAGGCTCTTATTTCTCTAGGGTATATTCCGAGGAGTGGGATTTCTGGGTTGTATGGTAGTTCTATTTCTAAGTTTTTAAGAAAACACCAGATAGATTTCCAAAGTGGTTGTACCATTTTACAATCCTACCGGCAGTGTACAAGAGTTCCAATCTCTCTGCAGCCTCTCCAACATTTATTATTTTGTGTTTTTTGGATTAATGCCAGCCTTGTTGGAGTGAGATGGAATCTCATTGTAGTTTTAATTTGCATTTCTCTAATGGCTAATGATCGAGAGCATTTTCTCATGTGTCTGTTAGCTGCCTGAATATCTTCTTTAGAGAAGTGAATGTTCATATCCTTTGCCCACTTTTTGATTGGGTCGTTTGTCTTTTTGTAGTTGAGTTTTAACAGAATCATATAGATTTTAGACATCAGGCACTGGTCAGAGATGTAGGTAGGTAGTGTTTTTCTAGGAATTCATCCATTTCTTCTAGGTTTGCAAATTTGTTAGAGTACAATTTTTTGTAATAATCTGATATGATTTTTTTAATTTCAGTTGGATCTGTTGTGATATGGCCCATCTCATTTCTTATTCAGGTTATTTGTTTCTTTTCCTGTATTTCTTTAGTCAGTCTAGCCAATGGTTTATCAATTTTGTTAATTTTTTCAAAGAACCAGCTTTTGGCTTTGTTAATTCTTTCAACTGTTTTTCTGTTCTGTAATTCATTTAGTTCAGCTCTAATTTTTATTATTTGTTTTCTTCTGGTGCCTGATGGATTCTTTTGTTGCTCACTTTCTATTTGTTCAAGTTGTAGGGACAGTTCTGTGATTTTGGCTCTTTCTTCTTTTTGTATGTGTGCATTTATGGATATAAATTGACCTCTGAGCACTGCTTTTGCTGTGTCCCAGAGGTTTTGATAGGAAGTGTTTTCATTCTCGTTGCATTCTATGAATTTCTTTATTCCCTCCTTAATGTCTTCTATAACCAGTCTTTTTTGAGCAGGGTATTGTTCATTTTCCAAGTATTTGATTTCTTTTCCCTGATTTTTCTGTTATTGATTTCCACTTTTATGGCCTTGTGGTCTGAGAAGAAGCTTTGTAATATTTCGATGTTTTGGATTCTGCATAGGTTTGTTTTATGACCTAATATGTGATTTATTCTAGAGAATGTTCCATGTGTACTAGAAAAAAAAGTATACTTTGGAGTTGTTGGGTGGAGTGTTCTGTATAAGTCTATGAGGTCAAGTTGGCTGATTGTAGCAATTAGGTCTTCCGTGTCTCTATTGAGCTTCTTACTGGAAGTCCTATCCTTCTCCAAAAGTGGTGTGTTGAAGTCTCCTAATATAATTGTGGAGGTGTCTATCTCACTTTTCAGTTCTGTTAAAGTTTGTTTTATGTATCTTGCAGCCCTGTCATTGGGTGCATAAATATTTAATATGGTCATATCTTCCTGCTCCATTGTCCCTTTAATCATTATGTAGTGTCCTTCTTTATCCTTTGTGGTGGATTTAACTTTAAAGTCTATTTTGTCAGAAATTAATATTGCTACTCCTGCTCTTTTTTTTGATTGTTGTTTGCTTGATGTATTTCTTTTCAACCTTTGAGTTTTAGTTTGTTTGTGTCTCTAAGTCTAAGGTGTATCTCTTGTAGGCAGCATATAGACGGATCATGTTTCTTTATCCAGTCTGAGGCTCTCTGTCTCTTTACGGGTGCATTTAGTCCATTTACATTCAGTGTAATTATAGATAAGTATGTGTTTAGTGCTGTCATTTTGATGCCTTTTTGTGTGTGTTGTTGACAATCTCATTTTTCCACTTACTTTTTTGTGCTGAGACGTTTTTCTTTGTAAATTATGTGTTCATCATTTTCATAGTGGTCGAATTTATGTTTGCTAAGTCGTTATGTTTTTCTTGGTGTTTATTTTGAGTTATGGAATTGTTAGACCTCTTTGTGGTTACCTTAATATTTACCCCTATTTTTCTAAGTAAAAACCTAACTTGTATTGTCATATATCGCCTTGTTTTTCTCTCCATATGGCAGTTCTATGCATCCTGTATTCAGTCCCTTTTTTTGATTATTATGATCTTTTACATAATGACTTCAATGATTCCCTGTTTTGAGCACTTTTTTCTTTTTAAAATTAATCTTAATTTGTTTTTGTGATTTCCCTGTTTGAGTTGATATCAGGTTGTTCTGTTCTGTGACCTTGTGGTGTGTTGGTATCTGATATTATTGATTTTCTGACCAAACAATTTCCTTTAGTATTTCTTGTAGCTTTGGTTTGGTTTTTGCAAATTCTCTAAGCTTGTGTTTACCTGTAAATGTTTTAATTTCACCTTCATATTTGAGAGAGAGTTTTGCTGGATATATGATCCTTGGCTGGCAGTTTTTCTCCTTCAGTGCTCTATATATGTCATCCCATTGCCTTCTTGACTGCATGGTTTGTGCTAAGTCGTCTGAACTTATTCTTATTGATTGTCCTTTGTAGGAGACCTTTCTTTTATCCCTGGCTGCTTTTAAAATTTTCTCTTTATCTTTGGTTTTGGCAAGTTTGATGATAATATGTCTTGGTGATTTTCTTTTTGGATCAATCTTATATGGGGTTTGATGAGCATCTTGGATAGATATCCTTTTGTCTTTCATGATGTCAGGGAAGTTTTCTGCCAACAGATCTTCAACTATTCTCTCTGTATTTTCTGTTATCCCTCCCTGTTCTCAAACTCCAATCACACGCAAGTTATTCTTCTTGATAGAGTCCCACATGAGTCTTAGGGTTTCTTCATTTTTTTTAATTCTTTTATCTGATTTTTCTTGAACTATATTGGCGTCAATTGCCTTATGCTCCACCTCCCCCACTCTGCATTCCAATTGCTTGGTCTGCTCCTGTGACTTCCTACTGAGTTGTCTAATTCTGTAATTTTACTGTTAATCTTTTGGATTTCTGAATGCTGTCTGTCTGTGGATTCTTGCAGCTTATTAATTTTTCCACTATGTTCTTGAATAATCTTTTTGATTTCTTCAACTGGTTTATCAGCGTGTTCCTTCGCTTTTTCTGTAAATTGCCTTATTTCATTTCTGAGGTCATCCCTGATTCTTGAAGCATTCTGTAAATTAGTTTTTTATATTCTGCATCTGGCAATTCCAGGATTGTATCTTCATTTGGGAAAGATTTTGATTCTTTAATTTGGGGAGTTGTAAAAAAAATTTTTTTTTTTTTTAGAAGCAATCATGGTCCGCTTCTTTATGTGGCTTGATATCGACTGCTGTCTCCGAGCCATCTCTAAGATATTGTAATGATTTATTTTATATTTGCTCACTGAGTCTTATCTTGTTTTGTTTTCTTTCAATATACGTAGATGGGCTACTAGATTGCGCTGTCTTGATTATTGTAGCCTTTGAATCACTTATGTCCTATTACCAGCTGGTTTGGGTTGTTAGCAGATATATAAGCCTAAGAGTCCATTCACTATTCTTGAGTAGAATCTGATTTTGGGTTACCAATTGTGTGGTGTAGACTATCACCTATTCACTTAAAGGAGTAGTGGTGATAGTCGTGTGCACCAGATCCTAGTAGCGGCAGGGGGTCACACTCCAGGGGGGGCAGGATGCTGACAGGCTTCCCCCAAGTGCCATTGAGGTAGGTGTGTCTCTATTCCTAAAGCACTTTGGTGGGTGTGCTCTGCAGCTGTACCTTAGGCACCCAATGCATATACCTCTACAGATTGGGAGGTGTCACTATCCTCAGACCCCTATGGCAGGAGGCTAGGTGGTTTGGGTGGAGCTTCAGCCCTCAGTTCCCCATTGTGGGTCAGTGAAGGCTCTGTTTAATAGGTAGAGATATCAGACCAGGGAAACTTGTCTTTCCAGTAATGGGATAAAACAATTACAGTCAGATCACTATCAGAATTGCCTTTGCATTATAATAGCCACCTTGTTGCCTGTGGGGATGAAAGCCCTAGATCGTGGATCTCATATGCTTGGCTGGAGCTGGTTCTGTGTTTTTATTCCAATTTCAGGAAGTCAGGGAAGGATTTTTGGTCCCTGTTTTTTTTGTAGCTGCTTCTCTCAGGCCAGGAGAATAGGTTAGGAAAAGACAACAAAACAAAAAATTGCAGAGCACTTCACTCTCTGGCCCAGGAAATTCCAATGTTAATGAAGTGGCCTGGGAAGAAGATGGGAGGGATCAGATAGATAGGAGAGAGTAGCACCCAGGAATATAGACCAAGTTACTTATCTTACTTAGTGATGACTGTTTTATCTGAGATTCCGGAGGGGTGTATAGCCTGTGTGTGTTGGCTGGCTGGGTCGAGATTGTCCCAGAGGGTCAGGCCGGTGTCCTGTGCTTGTGCTGTCTCAGAAGCCGTGGTCAGTTCCTCTGCTTCCAGTGCAAAGCCCAGCGCCAAGTTTCCCCAGCTGGGACGACACACTCCAGGCTCCAAAACCAGTCGCTACCTCCCGGTGACTTCTCCTGTCAGCCACGTTGCTGCGCTGCCTGCGTGCACTGGCTGGGCTTCCCCCGAGGTCATTTCTGGGGGCTAGGGCTGCGTCCCGTGTTCGCACCGTCTCAGGATGCCGTGCTAAGCTCTGCTGCGCCCAGTACAAAGCCCAGCGCCAAGGTTTCCTGACTGGGATGCTGGCTCTTGGCTCCGAAAACAGTCTCTGCTTGCTGGTGGTTGCTGGTTCTCTCGTTAGCCGTTGTCAGTGTGCAGCCTGCTTGCGCTGGCTGAGTCTGTCACTCAGGTCAACTCTTTAGATCTGTGTTTGACAGTCAGGGCTTGTAGATTGTCATGTATGTGATCTATTCACTTGCTTTTCTGAGTCTTTGTTGCAAGAGGGATCCTAGGTAGCTTCTACCTAGTCAGCCATCTTGGCCCCGCCTCTTGAAATGTTTTTTGATGATGAATGCAATGCCATTCTTCTTCAAGTTGTCATTCCCAGCGTAGTAGACCATATGATTGTTTGGTTCAAAATGGCCAATACCAGTCCATTTCAGCTCACTAATGCCTAGGCTATTGATGTTAATGAGTTCCATTTCATTTTTGACAACTTCTAATTTTCCTAGATTCATACTTCATAATTCCACGTCCTCATTATTAATGGATGTTCGCAGCTGTTTCTTCTCATTTTGAGTCATGTCACTTCAGCAAATGAAGGTTCCAAAAGCTTGACTCCATCTACATCATTAAGATCAACTACTTTGAAGAGGCAGCTCTGTCCCTTTCACATTTTGAGTGCTTTCCAACCCGAGGGTCTCATCTTCCAGCACGATATGAGACAATGTTCTGCTCTTATTCAAAGGTTTTCACTGGCTAATTCTTTTGAATTTAGCTGGGTCCTTCTTCCTACTTTGTGTTAGTCTGAAAGCTCAGCTGAAACCTGTATGCCATAAGTGGCCCTGTTGGTGTTGAATACTGGTGGCATAGCTTCCAGCATCATGGTGACATGCAAGCCCCCACCATAGGACAAACTGACAGACATATGGGGGACAATCCACAGTAGCTATTGCCAAAAACTGGGAGTCATCTTTATTCCTCCTTTTCCCTCACAGTATACATTCAGTTTATTACGTAGTGTTTTGAGAGCTGCCTCCAGAATATATCCAAAATCTGACCACTTTTCTCTGTCTTTATAGTTTAAGTCAATAGTGGTTTCCTTTTGCTCTTAGACTGAATCCACACTCCTTACCTTCAGTCCACATCCAAGCAATTGTAAACTGTTTCAACTTACAATGTCTCTGATAACCTGACACTCCTTAGTTTCCATCTTGTCACACAATAGTGCAGGCCTTCCTCATCCTTGTCACGGACTGCCAGACCTTCCAGATTCTTCTCACTGTTGCCGGAGATAAGCACTATGCCACGAAGGAAGAGCAGAAACTCATTTTGGAATCTTACCTGTTGGTGTCTTGTTATTTTTAATCACCTTTATTGAGGTAAAATTTACATACTACAAGGTGCACCAATTTCAAGTGAATGAATTTTTACAAGGGAACATATCGATACAACTGATGCCAGAATTATGATACAGAATGTTTCTGTCATTCTTAGGTGTAAGAAAGTATAATAGCCCAGACTCATAAAGCAAGGGACTCTTCCTTAGGGACTCTATGACAGTTTTCTACAGAAACAACTGTTAGTAACAGGTCAGTTTCCTCTAGGCCAGTCATCTTCTACCTTGACTGTACTTTATAATCAACTGTGAAGCTTAAACATTCCCAACGCACAAGAAGCAACTTGGACCAATTACATCAAAATATTGGGATGGATCCCCGGCATCCACACTTTTAAAAAATCTTCTTAGTGCAGCAAATGTTGAGAACCTTTATCATCTTTTGCTAATGTACTTTTCAGCATCTTCTCCTTCAGATCTCACCTCATAGAACACTTCTAAGACATAGGTCCCCAGGTTTCGGAAAATTCCACCACCTGAAGCAGCTTGCTGGCATGCCCATAACCTTACATTAAAATCCTGGTTCCCCTCTTCTTAACAGCTACCCCAAACTAGAAGAGATTGGTGGAAACTGGTTTAGGAGCCATGTTGACATTCAGGATAATCTTTTAGACCCCATACATACTAACTCCTCTGGATGGAGTTTAACCGCCATTTTCTGACGATGCCATGGATGAAGTTATATGCAAACCCCATTGTGCTAGCATAGTATGATTAAAAATGTTGTTGATAGAACTTGTATGAGCTTCCTACTTGTAACCCCCTGAAAAATAACCCTCCCCTCGCCCTCGCTGAGCAGTCTCCGTGGCAGCAACCTGACTCTTCCTTTCCTTGAGCAACCAAATAAAGGCTCCTTTCTACTCTTTCACTTTGGCCTCTCTTTATTGGCTGAGGTGAGTGGTGACAAGCAGAACCTGGGGCTTCTACCGTGCACAATTTCCACAGAGAATTCTTTCCCTGAATCTCTCTTCTATATTAGGTCTTTCCTTGCTGTTACTACCTTTGCTTGTGTTTTTAGTAATGTCTGTTGCCCCACTAGACCATAAGCTCTCCATGTCTGGCACATAATAATACATGTAAATAAATGAATGCATGTGTAAATGGGAAACCCTGGTGGCGTAGTGGTTATGTACTACAGCTGCTAACCAAGAGGTCGGCAGTTGGAATCCGCCAGGCGCTCCTTGGAAACTATGTGGGACAGTTCTACCCTGTCCTATAGGGTTGCTATGAGTCGGAATCGACTCGACGGCAGTGGGTTTGGTTTTTTGGTTTATGTATAAATGAATGATTGTAACATTGTTTTAAAAAAAACCCAGGGCCGTCGAGTCGATTCTGACTCATAGCGACCCTATAACATTGTTTAGCGTGCAGTAAAAACGGGACGATGCAGGACCCGGCAGTGTTCTGTTCTGTTGTAAATAGGGTCGCTATGGGACCTGGGTGTCAGGGACTATGTAGGGAAAACCCAACCCAGCCATTTCTTTTCGGCGCAGCCGGTGCTGTCCCGCCTCCAAGCGAGAGGCGGCGCTGTGGAGATGCAGCAGTTTCCGGCCGGCTTTTCCTTTCCTTCTGCCGCCGGCGCCGGAACTTCCTGCTTTCGTTGGCCGCTCTGGGATGGCCGCCCCCACAGTAGCTGTTGCTATCTCTTAGTGGTGCCGGAACTTCCTGCTTTCGTTGGCCGCGCTGGGATGGCCGCCACCACAGTAGCTGTTGCTAGCTCTTAGTGGTGGCCCTTGCCCGGCTCGCCGACGGCAGTGCAGCTAGCCCTTTTGTTCTCTTCTCCATCGCGCTGTCCCGAAGGGCGTCGGCTTTCCCGCAGCGAGCAGTATGGGCCGGGAGTCACGGTGAGGCAACGCGCCCAGCGGGGGTGCGGGCGAGTGGCTTCTTCGGTGGAGGGAAGAGGCGGGAGTTGAGGTGGCCAAGGGGCCAGGTCTGGTCCAGCGCGGCCCCACGTGCGGCCGGCGCGGTCCCGCGGCTGCTGGTGGGGCTCGGGGCCCTCGGCTGAGGGAATGGCTGTACTTGATCTGGCTACGGGCACAGGAGTCTCCTGCATTATCGTCAGCCGATTCGAGCCCCTGGAACGGGAACAGCCCTCCCGGGTCGACTATGATTGAGCGCCACTTTCACGCAACCAACCTTGATCATTTCAGTCAGTAGTGATCCCTACTGCTTAGGGTTTGCAACATTTCCTAAGCGCCCTTCAGTCTGTATATTCGTTCTCTGTGCGTGTGTGATATTTTCCAAGTCAGTTGCAAGGAGCATGTGCACATTTTTACATAACCTACAACACCGTATAAGACTAAGCTTTAATTGAGCCACAATAAGTACATGTTACATGGGCATTTATTCTGAAAATAGGTTTCATATTTCTCTGTTACCTGGTTTCAAACTTTTTGAAACCGAAGATTGAGAGATCTTGTTAGGACTGTGAGATCTCTTCAGAACTTTAGATTGTTCATAACTGGTTCAGCACCTTGAGATTTTTATCTTAAAGATGACTGTTTGCAATGTGTTTAGCAGTGATTGAAAGAGCTTTTATTTCTAGGGACCATGAGGAGTTTTTTTAAAAATGTTAACTGTACTTTATTGGGGTATAATTATCATTCAGGGAAATATACAAAGCTTAAGGGTAGAGCTTGATGAAATTTAGCAAATATATAAACCATGTAATCATCGCCTGGGTAAGAACAATGTCACTCTGGCCGCCTTGACTTTTTTGCTATTCCTTGAGCACACCAATTAAGCTTCCTCTTCAGGATCTTTGCGCTTACAGTGCCTTTTGCTTTGAAAGTTCTTCTGCCATATATCTGTATGGTTCCTCCTGTTACTTCCTTCAAAGCCTGCATAACAAATGTTACTTTATTATGGAGGCCTTCCGTAACCACCTGATTTAAAATTGCAAACCTCTCAAGTCACATTATCTTTCCTTTTCCTTTACTCCGATCTATTTTTCTTCATAGCAACACTTGACATATTGTACGTTTATTTCTTTACGTGTCTATTAACTCTTCCTCCACCAAATATAAGCAGCCTGTAGCCCAAAGGCAGAGGCTTGGTCTGTTTTCTTCACTTTCCTTGCTTCTCTTTCAACAGTTTTCCTCCTCTCAACATGTGATGTAGCAAAAAGGTTCATTCTTTACCCCCAATTTAAAAAAGGATTGTGAAAAGAATCTTTTCAGTTTTTAATATGTCTGCTGCTATTTTGGAGGGAAATGTAATAAAATAAAATAGACTCTGTGTGAGCTAAGCTTAATATTTGAAGTAATAATATTCTAGCCACTATCGGAAGCGATCAGCATCACGTGGACGCTCTGGAAGTCGATCTAGAAGTCGTTCTCCCTCTGACAAAAGAAGTAAACGTGGAGATGACAGACGGTCTAGAAGTAGAGATAGAGATAGAAGGAGAGAGAGATCTCGTAGCAGGGATAAAAGAAGATCTCGGTCAAGAGACAGGAAGCGTCTGAGGTAAGACATAAATCTCTAAAAAACTGATGATAAATTAAGCTTCTCCAAAAGTGTGTTTTGGGCTAGAATTTAGTAGCTCCTTTGTAGACCCTCTGCTTTAACCCCAGGTTATTTGATTAGACATAGAAGTAATTCAGCTAGACCAAAAATTCTCAGACAGTATTTTAAGTTCGGAAACATCAGGCTGTCTCCTCTCACCCAGAGAGAGCCCTTAAAGGCCCCTGAGAGAGGGGGAAAAAAAAAATAAGGAGAAGGTAAGGTAATATGACTAGAGGATTCAATTTTAATTATATCCCAGCAGAACTGGAAACTGTTCAGAGCAGCCACTAAACCAGGCAGGAGAAAGAAACAGAGGGCAGAGCCATTTCCAAACCCTGCTTGTTATCTTAAAACATTTTAAATAACTCTTAGATTTAAACCAAAGAATGCCTTAATTTTAATTGTCCTTTTACTTGTTGACATGCTCGCTGGCACCAGTTAAGCAGCCTTAAATTTTTCTAGAAGTGAACATCAGTTTAAGTAAAAGTACTCTACCCTACACCAAAGATAACTTTTCTAAAACAGTTTCTCATTAAATCAGAAGGGAAAAAAAGGCAAGTTTGTACAGGTGCTATGAACTAATGACAGAAAGAACCTTGACTTTATCTTTTTCAAACATTTGGAGAAGAGAGTGCAAAGGTAGTACATGGCACTTAGGGAAAATATTCACCCGTGAGAACGTGGTTAATGCTAACTAATTCAGTTTTATATTTGGTCCCAGGAACAGTGTCATACAGTTCAGTCAAGTACACATTAAGTGAAATTGATCATTTAAGATTTGATTTTTGACTTCCTTCTGTGAAGGTTGAATAATGAGATTTTAGGTAAAGAAGGATTTTGAGATGATATAGCGAAGTCATGGTATTTTATAGATGAGGAAGCCAGTACCCAGAGAGATAGCAGAGTCTGCCCTATGTCATGTCGCTAGTTAGTAGCAATGGGTTTTTAAATCTTCAGATCAAGTAGCCCTGGTGGTGGAATGGTTAAGTGCTTGGCTACTAACTGAAAGGTTGCAGTTTGAACCTACGAGCTGCTCCGCGGGAGGAAAGACCTGACAATTTGCTCCTGTAAAGATTATAGCGTAGGAAACCCTATGGGGCAGTTCTACTCTATCCTATAGGGTCACTATGATTCAAAATCGACAGCACACAACAACAACAATGACAATCTTTAGATCAGTGATCTTATCCCAGCTCCATCCTGCCCATCCTTAGGTTTAGGCTGTCTTTGAAAATTATATTTTTTACTCTAGGCTTTAAAGGCTTTAGATTTTAAATAGCTATTATTATAGATATGTTATTAATTTTTTTCAATAAACATTTTTTAAACTTAGTATTCTCATTTTTTCACTGACCACTTGTAAGAATTGTCTTGTTCCTTATTTAGCTGATGTGACAATTAGTTGAAACCTCTGCTTTTAATAATGGTAATAATTAAGAAGCTTCTTTCATCATGGTACAGAATCATGATTTGAAATAATAGCTTCATTTGGTCACAGAATAAATGAAAGATACCTTCCTTTCAGGCGTTCCAGAAGTAGAGAGAGAGACAGAAGCCGAGAGCGACGAAGATCTCGCAGTCGAGACAGGAGACGCTCGAGAAGCAGAAGCCGGGGCCGGCGATCCAGATCCTCCAGTCCTGGCAATAAAAGCAAGAAAGCCGAGAATAGGTAATGTTATCATCAGGCCGTACCTGTCACACAGGTCAGGAACTGGCTCTTTTTTTAATTTATCCTTATAAATACTGAATTTGGGTCCTACCATGACCTGTTGGCTGAATGTTATTTCAGTAGGTTATAAAGTTTATAATTCAATTGGAAAATACTACATTTCATCAGTTGTTTTTTTTTAAAAGCTATATTGAGGTATAATTTACATACCGTACAGTTCACCCATTTAAAGTGTACAGTGGCTTTTGGTATGTTCAAATATGTGCAGTCATCATAGTCAGTTTTAGAACAGTTTCAAAAAGAAACTCTGTACATTTTAGCTGTCTTCTCAATCCACTACACCCTCCCCGCCCCCCCCGCCCCGCCTAAGCAATCATGAATCTACTTTTTGACTTTCTGTCTATAGATTTCCCTATTCTGGAATTTCTTAGGAATGGAATCATGTGGTATGTGGTCTTTTGTGATTGGCTTCTTTCCCTTAGCATAATGTTTTCAAGGTTCATCCACATTGTAGGCTGTGTCAGTACTTCGTTGCTTTTTATGGACTAGTAAGATTCCATTGTATGGATAGACATTTGGATTCTTTCTTCCTTTTGGTTATTACAAATAATGCTGCTATAAACATTCATGCACAAGTTTATGTGTTGACATATGTGTTGACTTTTTTTGAGTATATACCTAGGAGTGGAATTGCTGGGTCGTATGGTAACGCTGTTTAATCATTTGAGGAACTGCCAGAGTGTTTTCCAGAGTGTTTTCCAAAGTGTTTTCCAATTTTACATTGCCACCTGCAGGGGTTCTAATTTCTCCACATCCTTGCCAACACTTGTTATCTGACTTTTTGATTCTCCCCATCCTGGTTGGTATGTGGTGATATTTCACTGTGATTTTGATTTGTGTTTCCTTGATGACTAATGATCTGTGTGTTTATTGGGTATTCATATACCTTCTTTAGAGAAATGTCTTCAGAGTTTTTGCCTATTTTGTATTTGAGTTATTTGTTATTTTTTAAATTGAAATGCAATGGTTTTTTGAATATTCTAGATAAAGTCCATTGTACAATATACGATTTACAAATATTTTCTCCTGTGAGTTGTCTTTTCACTTTCTTGATAATGTCCTTTCAAGCATAAATATTTTTTATTTTGATGAAGTCCAATTTATCTATCTTCTGGTGTCTTATCTAAGAATCCATTGTCAAATCCGGGGTCATGAAGATTTACCCCTATGTTTTCTTCTGAGAGTTTTAGAGTTTTTGATCGTGCATTTAGGTCTTTGATCCATTTGGAATTAATTTTTATATATGGTGTGAGGTGAGGGTCCAGCTTCATTCTTTGCATGTGACTATCCAGTTGTCCCAACATCATTTGTTGAAAAAACTCTTCTTTCCCCGTTGAGTGGTCTTGGCATCCTTGTTGAAAATCAGTTGACCATAGATGTATAGGTTGATTTCTGGACTCTTAATTTTGTTCCATTGATCTATATGTCTCTTCTTGTGCTAGTACCACACTGTCTTTATTACCATTGCTTTGTAGTAAGTTTTGAAACCAGGATGTGTAAGTCCTCCTATTTTATTCTTTTTCAGAGTTATTTTGGCTATTCTGGATCCCTTGCAACTCCATGTGAATCTCAGAATCAGCTTGTCAGTTTCTACAAAGAAGTCAGCTGGATTTCAGATAGGGATTGCATTGAATCTGTAGATCAGTTTGGGGAATATTGCCATCTTAACAATATTAAGTCCTGGATCCATAAACATGGAATATTTTTCTATTTATTTAGAGCTTTAATTTCTTTAAAAAATGTTTTGTAGTTTTCAGAGTGTAAGTTTTACACTTCTGTTGTTAAATTTGTTCCTAAGTATTTTATTCAGTTTGATGCTCTTGTAAATGGAGTTGTTTTCTCAATTTCATTTTTGGATTCTTCATTGCAAGTGTATAAGAATACAATTGTCTTTACATATTGGTCTTGTATATCTTGTATCCTGCAACCTCGCTGAACTTGTTTATTAGCTCTAATAGTTTTTTAGTGAATTTTATGATTTTTAATGTAACAAAATTGTGTCATCTGTGATTAAGGTAACTTCTTTCTTTCTAATCAGGATGCCTTCTATTTGCTTCTCTTGCCTAATTTCACTGAATAGAATTTCCAGTACAATGTTAAATAAATGGATGAATAATAAATAGAAGTGGGGAAGGTAGACATCCTTGTCTTGTTCCCGATTTTAGGGGGAAAGCATTTGTTCTTTCCCCATTAAGTATGATTTACATGTGGATTTTTTGTAGATGCTTTTAATCAGGTTGAGGAAGTTCCCTTGTAGTTTTTTGTTTTTAGTTAATTCTCAGTATTTACTGACTAAATGAGTGAACAAATGAAGTCACAGTCTAAGAGTGCGTGAAAGTAAAGCAGTGCAAATTATTTGTAGAACAAAAATAAAAATTTAATGATTTTGGAAAATTACTTAGAATCTTGTTTTCAGAGGCATTCTCTCACTTTTTATTTTGAAATACCTTTTTTTTAAATTGTGGTAAAAATATATATAATGCAACATTTGCCAGTTCAGCAGTCTTTACGTGTACAGTTCAATGACATTGACCATGTTCGTGCTGTTGTGCTGCTACCACCACCATCCCTTTTCAAATCGTTCCACCATCATTAACAGAAACTGAGTGTCCCCAGAGCAATAACTCTGCCTTTCCCTCTCCCCTTTACCCCTGGTAACCACTAACAAATTTTGGTCTCTATACCTTTGCTTTTTCATGTAAGTGCGATCATAGAGTATTTGTCCTTTTTGTAACTTATTTCACTCAGCATTCTTATATGTACACTGTACTATAGGTGTGTATGAGTTTCTCTAGGGTATGTACCTAGGAGTGAAATTGCTGGGCCATAGAATATACATAGCTACAATTTTAGTAGGTAATCCTAAATTCTTTTCCAGAGACCTTGTACTAATTTATACTCCAGTCAGCAGTGTATGAGAATTGTGTTGTTCCATGCTGTAGCCAATATTTGGTATTGTCAGTCCGTTTAATTTTTGCCAGTCAGGTAGATGTGTAATACTAGTATTATTGCATTTTCCTAGTTACTAATGAGATTGAACACCTCTTTATATGTTCATTGGCTATTTGGATTTTCTGTTTTCTAAAGTACATGTTCAAGTCTTATGCTTACTTTCCTGCTGATGGTTTCGGTCTTCAAAAATTAATATATAGGAGTTTTTGTTTTTAATATTCTGGATATATGCTTCTTTCACATATATGAGTGGCAGAAATATTCTACTCCTGTGGTTTGCCTTTTTACTCTCTGTAACAGTACTTTCGATGAACAGATACTTAAAGAAGAAACATTTCTCAGTTCATTTTGTGAATATTAAAACATGATAAGGGCAGCATGAGAAAAAAATAGGCTATACTTACTCATAAACATAAAGTTTAGAATTCTGAATCCGGCAATTTTAAAAAAAGATAATATACCATCAACAAATTGTGTTTGTTTTAGGAATGGAAAATCCGTCAGTGTACTACTCCATACTATTAAGAGCCAAGGAGAAAAGTCATAGATTCAGGAAAAAATATTTTTATTAAATTTAACATACATTCATGTTTAAAAGTTGTCAGCATTTTTGAAATAGGTGGTGGTAATGGTTACAAAACATGACATGAATTGTACACTTAAAAATGTTTAGAATGGAAAAAAAAATTTGCCTAGAAGATATTTGACAAACTGATTTGCAGATATTAAGACTAGTCAAAAAATTATAGATGTTAAGACAGTGTGGTAATAGTACAGGGATAGACAAATAGAGTAGTGGAACTCAAAGAAATTTATGCATTTTGATAAGTGACAGTGGTGATACTGCAGTAAGTGGGAAAAAGTTTTTCAAAAAATAGTGCTAGGCAAACAGCCATCTAAGATGCATCATATGGTCTCAACCCACCTGGATTAAAGGAGAATGAAGAACACCAAGGACAAAAAGGCGATTACGAGCCTAAGAGACAGAAAGGGCCACATGAACCAGAGACTACATTATCCTGAGACCAGAAGAACTAGATGATGCCCGGCTACAACCGATGACTGCCCTGACAGGGAACACAACAGAGAACCCCTGAGGGAGTAGGAGAGCAGTGTGATGCAGACCTCAAATTCTCATAAAAAGACCAGACTTAATGGTCTGACTGAGACTAGAAGGACGCCGGTGGTCATGGCCCCCAGACCTTCTGTTGCCCCAGGACAGGAACCATTCCTGAAGCCAACTCTTCAGACAGGGATTGGACCGGACATTGGGTTGGAGAGGGATGTTGGCGAGGAGTGAGCTTCTTGGATCAGGTGGACACTTGAGACTATGTTGGCATCTCCTGCCTGGAGGGGAGATGAGAAGGTGGAGGGGGTTAGAAGCTGACGAAATGGACATGAAAAGAGAGAGTGGAGGGAGAGAGCGGGCTGTCTCATGAGGGGGAGAGTAATTGGGAGTGTGTAGCAAGGTGTATATGGGTTTTTGTGTGAGAGACTGACTTGATTTGTAAACTTTCACTTCAAGTACAATAAAAATTATTAAAAAAAAAAAATAGTGCTAGGGAGTAGCCAAAAGATGGAAACAACTTAAGGGTCCATCAATGGATAAATGGATAAACAAAATGTTAGTACATATAATGGAATACTACCAGCCAAAAAGAGAAATGAAGTCTTGACCCGTGCTACAAGATGGATGAACCTTGAAAATCTTACTCTCAGAGAAATAAGTCAGTCACAAAAAGGACAATATTGTATGACTTCACTTTCATGAAATAACAGGAATAGGCAAATATATAGAGACCAAAGTTGATTAGTAGTTACCAGGGGTTAGAGAGAGGAGGGAAGAGGCAGGCATTTTTTAGGAAGCAGTGAGTGTTTGTTTATGGAAATTTGGCAACGATTATCCATGATGGTTGCAAAACATGATTAATGTAACTAATATCACTAAACTGTACATTTGAAACGAACTGGCACATGTTGTGTTACATATTTTTATAACAATAGCAAAATGATAATGCTGGGAAATTTTGCTGTTCTATGGAGAAAAGTTTAATGAGACTGCCTATCTCAGACTGGAAACCCTGGTGGTATAGTGGTTAAGTGCTACAGCTGCTAACTAAAGGGTTGGCAGTTCGAATCCACCAGGCGCTCCTTGGAAACTCTATGGGGCAGTTCTACTCTGTCCTGTAGGGTCGCTATGAGTCGTAATTGACTTGATGGCACTGGGTTTGGTTTTGGTTTTATCTCAGACTACACAAAAAAGCAATCCCAGGTGGATTAACGTCCTAACTGAGTGGCAAAAGTGTACAACTTTTAGAAGCTGATACTAGAAAATATCCTCTTTACTTGTGGTTATCTTATCAAATCTGGAAGGATTTCTAATATACTAAAGAAAGCACAGGTGATACCAGGAATGGGGGGTGGGGCGGTGAAAGGGAAGTTTGCTTAAGGGGCATTAAGGTTATGTTAATAGTTGTGGAGCGATTTGGAAAAGGATAGCAAGAATGGGTGCAGTACTTGAAGAATATAATCAGTGTTACTGAATTGTGCATGTAGAAATTGTTGAAGTGCTGTGATTTGTTAAGTGTATTTTTACCACAATAAAATTTTTAAAGAAGCATAGACCGTGAAGGGGTGAAAGAAAGATTAATGATTATATTGAACTTAAGAAATTTTATTAGTTGTCAGATATCATAAGTAGAGTGAAAATAGAAGCTTATTGGGATTTTAAGTTATCTATCTTTAAATTATCTTGCGGAATATTAAGATCTTGGTGTATTTCTCCATTAATGTTTTACCTCTCTTATTTAAAATTTGTAATTATCTTTAAATGGTATATCTACTTTTTTCTTCTTGTGTGAATTTCCATTTAATAGTGTTTGTAGTTTGTGTCTTTGAGATTCTTTTGTTATATTTTCAAGGTATTTAGTAATGGAATTTTAAAATGCAATCTACTCTTAGAAGTTTATTCTTACCTAAAAGAGTGAAATAGAACTCTATAGAAGTATTTTTAAATAAATGTTTACACAAATAGATGATCTCTTTTTTCTCTTCTGTCTCTTTTATCTTTTTTTGGTAGATCTAGGTCCAAAGAAAAAACAGATGGTGGAGAAAGTTCTAAAGAGAAGAAAAAAGACAAAGATGACAAGGAGGATGAAAAAGAAAAAGATGCTGGTGTATGTTTACTAACTTATAAATAACATATATCAAACTTGTTTCTAGAATGACAAATTCTTGTTCTTTATTAATGTAATACGTTTTACTTTTGGATGAATGATAACAAAGATGTAAAGAAACAGAAAGATAAAATAATAGCTACTCATGAAAAAATTTCTCAGAAAGGTTACATAGGCATTAACTGTTTTTACTTACAAAATATGATCATACCCATATGCATTATTGAGTACCTTGGTTTTCATTCGTTTTTAAAATTATGGATTTTATCAATGTGTGTTTCTTAGTAATAAACAGCAATATACATACCATCTAGCTTAAGATATAGAGTATCTTGCTGTTTCCCTTGTTATATTTTGGATATCTTTCTGTATCTGCGTACACAGATACAGCTTACAGTGTACTGTTGAAAAGAGATAGAGAGATCATTGTTGATGATATTTAGGTTGGATATTTAGGTTGTTTCTAGTCTGCAATTATAAATGTTGTTGCAGTCATCTATATAAATGGGTCTCTTGTGAATATAAACCAGAAACCAGAAACCTGGATTCTGACTTTGGCCACTATGTTGTTGTTTTTGTTGTGTGCCTTCAAGTTGATTCGACTCATTGTGACCCTATAGGACAGAGTAGAACTGCCCCGTAGGGTTTCCCAGGCTGTAATCTTTACAGAAGCAGACTGCTACATCTTTCTCACGCAGAGCGGCTGGTGGGCTTGAACCCCCAGCCTTTCAGTTAGCAGCTGAGCACTTAACCACTGTGCTGCCAGGGCTATACCAAAAAAATAAAACCAAACCGGTTACTTTTGAGTCGATTGCGACTCATAGTGACCCTATAGGACAGAGTAGAACTGCCCTATAGGGTTCCCAAGGAGCGGCTGGTGGATTTCAACTGCCAACCTTTTGGTTAGCAGCCAGGCTCTAAACCACTGCACCACAGGGCTCCAGGGATCATATACCCAAAACGCAGTGCTGTCGAGTCGATTCTGACTCATATATACCAGGGATCATATATAGTAGAGGGTAAATTGTTGTCAGTGAAATAGCTTTGTCAGTGAGTATGGGTATTTAAGATTTTGATAGATATTATTATCAAATTGACCTCCAACAGATTCGTACTAGTTTAGACTTCAGAGCTTAGACACATGAGGGTGTCCGTTTCCCCTCATCCTTTCCAATGTGACAGTTTCAAATTTTAATTTAACTAGTCTGTTTAGAGGTAAATGGTACTTGAGTTACATTTCTTTAAGTATGAGTGAATAAATAATGTGAACATATATAAATTTATAAGAAATAATACATTTTCTTAAATTTATTGACTACACTTTGAACTGCCTATTTATACCATTTTAAAGTAGTTTTTTTTTTTAATGAGTCTTTTTTAAAGCAACCTGCTTGTTGAGGAGGATAGCTAAGATACAACATGGAAAGTCTAGAGGTCTGGTTTCTGATCAAGTTTCTTTTATTGAGTGACTAGATGTCCTTGAGGAAAGCACAGGGGACTTACTTTAGATGATGGATCTGTTATAAAGGGCATAAATTGAGGAACAAGGCTATTTTTTTTTTTTTTTAAAGAAATAAGTTGAAGTTACAAAGATAACCACTTATAGAACACTTGGAAAGTCATATATATTTCTCTATGATCTCAGGTGCCCAAAACACTATCACCATTATAATTTTATATTATGGACGTGATCATGATTTGCTTCCTCCTCTAAAATCTTGATTAAGGCTTTAGAAGGGCTATTTCTAGAAAACTTAGATCTAAAGACTACAAACACCAAAGCTTTTTAATCTTGTTGGTACATAATTTTTATAACTTTCATTAATACATTAGTTTGTAATAGAAAATTGCTTTCATTGGAGGAGTGTGGAGGATTTAAAATTAAGAATAACCATGGAGCTTTCCTTGCTAATTCATTTTGTTTCCACTTTGAGGAAGAAATTAAATTCATGTGTGCATATTTCTGGTAACTAAAATGAGATTAATTTATGGTGTTTGAAATCTATTTTTTGTCTTTCTTAGTTGAAGATGCTTTTTATTTTTTAGCATTGTGACTTTCTTTTGATAATATATTCATGGGTATATTGCCAAAGATGCGTAATCTACTAAATGGTCTACATTTAGGAATGTGTATGCATGTATATACACACATATATATACACACACGCACACATATACACGCATACATATATACGCACACATATACACACGCATACATATACGCGCGCATATGTATATGCACGCATATGTTCACACATATATATACACACACATACACATACATGTACACATCTTTTGTTATTTTCATTTTTATAATTTGAAGTACTTATTTGTCACTAATTTTTTTTTTTTTAATGGGGCAGTTCTACTCTGTCCTATAGGGTCGTTATGAGATGGAATCGACTCGACAGTGCTGGGTTTGGTTTTTTTTTTAGGAGTAAAATTGTTAGTTCTTGTTTTAATCTTTTTTTGTCTGTCTCTTTTTTTTGTAAAGAATTTTGACCAGAATAAGCTGGAAGAAGAAATGAGAAAGCGAAAAGAAAGAGTAGAAAAATGGCGAGAAGAGCAGCGTAAAAAGGCTATGGAAAATATAGGGGAACTAAAAAAGGAAATTGAAGAGATGAAGCAGGGGAAAAAATGGAGTTTAGAAGATGATGATGGTATCTTTGTTTTTTGGCTTCTATAGCAATTCATGTAGAATATTTTAGAATTACAATTAATAGTTCATATTGAACTTTTCAATCCCCTTTTAATATTTATGTTAAAATTCGAATTATAGAATAGTGATCAGTAAGGATTGCTGTTTTTACTTTGAAATGGTGAGTTGGGTGCTTACAAGCCTAGTCAATAACTATATAACTTTTTCACTTCCAGGAAATGAGGATAGTAATAAGGATAAACTTAGGACATGCTTTCATGTCCCTCCTGTGAAGAAAAACATTTTTTCTCCATGTCTGATTTTGACTTTTGAGAGTTTAGTAAAGTGGAAGATTGTGAAATATTATACAAAATGAGATTTTGCTCTGTTTTCTGTGAAAGCACTGCAGAACGTTTTAAATAGATGAATGAATTGTATCTATAATGGTCATTATGTCTTAGTTATTTAAAAAATATTAGATTGTCTTGAATTAAGAGTGGTATACTATTATTTTTTCTCTCTGTGATAGAAAGGTAATTGAAAGGAAAGATATATTGAAAATGTCATTTAGCAGAGAAAGTTTTTAGTTCTAGCATCGTAACTGTAAAATCTAATACTGAAGCTTTGTTTTTTAGGCACAGTCTTCCTTTTTGCCCCTTTTTAATTAAATCATTTGCAATTTATTATCTTAATTTATTTTATTTTCTGTTTTTTCAAAAGTAACACATGCTTGTTGTAAAAATATAAAAACTTCCAAGTATGAGAATTTGAACTGCAGCATGGCTGGTGGATGTTTGGGGAATGGGAGTAAAGAGTAGAGTAATGGAGTGTGGTTTGATTGTGGAATCTTTCCTATTGAAATATATGTACAACGGGAGTATATTCTGATATTATAGACGATGAAGATGACCCTGCTGAAGCTGAAAAGGAAGGAAATGAAATGGAGGGTGAGGAGTTAGATCCCTTAGATGCTTACATGGAAGAAGTGAAAGAGGAAGTAAAAAAGTTTAACATGAGAAGTGTAAAAGGTGGTGGTGGTAATGAAAAGGTATGAGATTTTCTCTTTATTTTTAAAGATTTATATTCCCACTTGGATAACATTAATTCAGTGTTGCATTGTCTTACTAGTGACTTGCATGGCTTTATAAAATTAATGTTTTTGTTTCCTCCATCTCAGAAATGTCAATACTTTTTCTAAGTACCAGAGAAACTGGTGGATTTTAGCTGTAAATGGTTTTGTTTAAATAATGACTCCTTTACTACCTTTATCCTTTATTCAGTATGTTTGCTTAGGTGTTGCCTTCTCAGTAAGTCTTCTTCAGATCTCTTTAGTCCTCCCATCTTTTCCACTCCTGATCCGCCTTAACCCTATTCTGTTTTCTTTTTTATAGCGTTTATTACCTTCTCGCAAATTATATAAATTAGTTTTTCATTCTATTTCATTTTTATAGGGGAAGAGTTTGTCTCTTCCCCTGTAAAAATGTAAACAAGAGCAGTGATCTTTACCTTTTGTTTTAATGATGTATTTTTTTGGTGAAAATATATACAACAAAACATACACCAGTTCAACAATTCCTGTGTGTACAATTCAGTGGCATAGGTTGCATTCTTCAAGTTGTGTTAGCTTTCTCAACAACCTTTTCCAGATGTTTCACAATTGTTAACACAAACTCATTGCCCCTCCTAAGCTTTTCATTTATCCTTTTGAGTTGCTGTTGTCATTTTGATCACATGTAGATGATTCTTTAAGAGTATAATGTTTAATACAGATGTTATTTTTTAATTAGGCTAAACTGTTATTTTGCTCACTTCACTTGTTTGTTGATTTTATCTTAAACTCATAGAACAGTGTCTGGCTTGATAAATGAGTGAAAAGTGCCATTTAGTATTATTTTAAAGATACATAATCACATTTATACATAGTTATATGATGAATTGTGTATACATTAATATTACAATATATAAAGCAATTGTGTTGCATTAAAAAATTTATACATACTAGTAAGGAGAAAAGAGTTTTCATTAGTAAAGCTTTTCATTAAGTTGTTGATAATAACTAAGTTAATTTCTTTGGGTTATAAGTTGTGGCAGTTATCATGCTTCAGCTTGGCATGTAATTAGTGCTCCACTTTTGCAGAATGTTTTATATCTCTTTGTTATTTTAGAAGTCTGGACCAACTGTCACAAAAGTTGTCACTGTTGTAACTACCAAAAAAGCAGTTGTAGATTCTGATAAGAAGAAAGGTGAGCTCATGGAGAATGACCAGGATGCGATGGAGGTGATTCTTTATAAATTTTATCTTTGTTTGTGATATTCTTTTAGACATACTTATTAGAAAGCATTGATAGAAATGTGTTTGTCAGTTTAGCAAAAGACTATTAGAAGGAATACTTGCTATTCTCAATAGTATTGTAGTTGAAAGTCCGGTTGATAGAGCACTCTGGCCTCTTGCTGTATGCTTACTTTCTGATTTTCCCCTCTCATCAGCATACCTCAGGTACATAATAGAGAGAGAAGAAATGAAGTGACAGAATGAGTTAAGTTTCTTCCATTAACATGTAAAGATGTAAGAACAATAGATTTTTGTATAGAAACATTATTGAAACCATCTCTGGGGGATTGTAACTATTGGGGTTATAACTTCCTAAAAGGAAAAAGCAAAAAGAACCTAAGAAAAATTCTTCAGGAACTGATGCGTTTCTACTAAAAGTGATAGACATTGTTTGAGGTGGGTATGAAATGGTGAGGTTTAAGTTTGCTAGAGCAGCACTGGGAGCCCTGGTGGCCCAGTGGTTAAAGGGCTCTGCTGCCAGCCAGAAGGTTGGTGATTTGAATCCACCAGCTGCTCTGTGGGAGAAAGATGTGGCAGTCTGCTTCCATAAAGATTCACAGCCTTGGAAACCCTATGGGTCAGTTCTACCCTGCCTTGTAGGGTCGCTGAGTCAGTAGAATTGACTCAATGGCAATGGGTTAGAGCAGCACTAAAATCTTTTAAGTCAAGGAATCTGTTTTATGAAGTAAAAAGGTAGAAGCTATAGTTTCTAGGAGAGGAGTGTTTTAAAAGCTAGTAACATTGCTTCCCGTGAAGGGAAAATAGTAATGCACTTAGCTCCTTACTTAGCTTTCTTTTCTTGTTTTTAAACTCTAGTATTCTTCAGAGGAAGAAGAAGTTGATCTTCAGACGGCTCTTACAGGCTATCAGACAAAACAGAGAAAGCTTCTAGAACCAGTTGATCATGGAAAAATTGAATATGAACCATTTAGGAAAAACTTCTATGTTGAAGTTCCAGAACTAGCAAAAATGTCTCAGGAGGGTAAATCTCGATTATTCATTTATTGGTTATAGTGGGAACAGAGGAGGATATACTTCATTTTCCCTGCGGGGCAATGTGGATAGGCCTGTGCGTTGAAGGATAAGCAGGAGGAATTTGCCTGGCTTACCTGGAGAGGTGACAGAGGGAACTAGAAGGTTAGAAGCCTACAGAGTGGGAACTGAATCATTTGCAGAGATTCAGAGCAGTGAGGAATCAGGGTCTTGGAAGTACTAAAAAAAAATTAGTTTGGCTCACGTAATTGAAAGTTTTAGGTTGAAAATGCTCTCCATGTGAGGTTAGCGAATAAAATATTTCTGCCAGCTTTCTCCTTCTGGGATTTGAGAGTTGGAACCACTGTAAGCCTGTGTAATATTGGTAGAGTAAGGGTAATGTGAGGAACTCTTGCTTGGAGAACAAATGGTTGTATTTTCTGTTGTACTTTTACTGCACTTGCAATTTAAAACAAAACAAAACCCAAATTATTCAGATTGGAGCGTTTCTTTTTGTCCTTAGTTGGTTGCACCAGCAATTGCTTTCATTGTTTCTCTGAGCTATTCACTGCTTCTTTCTGTAGTTCTTTGATGGAATCATCTTTGATAACGTTAAAAACAAAGAGTTAAAGATTCTTAATCTCGGTATACCTAATTGAAAAATGGAAGGCACCAATAGAACAATATTAAGAGTTTTTAATCTCGGTTTTGTTTTGTAGAGGTGAATGTGTTTCGATTGGAAATGGAGGGCATTACAGTCAAGGGAAAAGGTTGCCCCAAACCGATTAAATCTTGGGTCCAGTGTGGAATTTCCATGAAGATCTTAAATTCCCTCAAAAAGTAAGTGAGTGGTGGTTGTCTGTATTTTTCAGTGTCGTCTTTTTCACTTAGCCCTTTCACACAAATGCTTCCCTGGGTTACATTTTTACTCTAAGATAACAGTTTATCGAGATATAATTTGCATACCATAGAGTTTACCCTTTTAAAGTGTGCAATTCATTGGTTTTTAGTACATTCACAGGGTTGTGAAACTGTCATCACAATCTAACTTTAGAACATTTTCATCATCTTCACAAGAGATCTGTATCCATTAGCAGTCAGTCTTTCCCCTTCTCCTCCACCCTAGGCAACCACTATACTTTCTGTTTGTATACATTTTCCTGTTCTGGACATTTCGTATAAATGGGGTCATACAACAGGTGGTCTCTTGTGACTGGCTTCTTTGACTTAGCTTAATGTTTTCAAGGTTCTTCCACATTGTAGCATGTACCAGTAATTCATTCTTTTTATTGCTGTATTTTGGAAAAGCTTATGGGAGCCTGAGGGCTCAGAGATCTTGATTCTTACCCTATCCTCCTTTGGTTTTCTTTTTAAGACATGGCTATGAAAAGCCCACACCAATCCAGACCCAAGCGATTCCTGCCATAATGTCTGGACGAGACTTGATTGGCATTGCCAAGACAGGAAGTGGAAAGACCATTGCGTTTCTGTTGCCCATGTTTAGACACATCATGGATCAGAGGTCATTAGAAGAAGGAGAGGGACCAATAGGTACAATTCCTTTCATTAAGCTATGTTTTCAGATAACATCTTTGTTGTCAGTTAACCAGAAAGACCTGATACTTTATAATGTTCTTAAGTATGACAATAAAGATGTCTTTATGTACATTTCCTTTATCAATTTGGCACTTTGGGGCTGATTTCCCCTTACCAGCAGGTGGAGTGAGAATCTTCAGAGCTCTGGAGTGACATCTCAGAAGTACAAAAACAGCCTCTCCTGGCACAGCTCAGTTTTTAAACTCTGACTCGGCAGGTAGACTCCTCGTGCATCTATCTGTTTATTTATGTTGAGGTTTGTTCTTAGCCCAGTATCAGTGGATCTATAAACTCAACATGGAAGATAGTAGGGAAGTGTATTTTCCTAGTTTTTTTTCTTTGCCTTAAAAAAGCTATAGTGCCAGTATCTCATTCAGGCTTAGGTCATCAGATTCAGATTTCTTGATTCATTTTGGCAGAGCTTTCTTCTGCAAACATGAGTAGGGTCTTGGAAAGTTCTTCAGCTCCTCACTTGGAAACAGAGGGCGCAGTGTGTTTCACCTGTGTGTACCCCTCAGATCTAGGTTGTTTCTGGAAGCAGCAGTATGGCTTCTGCAGCACAGTGAGTCACTTGATTTTGTTTACTCTGTGATTTGCAGTTGAGAGCTATTTGCGTTTTATTCAAGTATTTTTGAGTGAGGCATGTAACTCATTCATCTTCCTGTAAAATGTTCTTAACATTATCCTTCAGTGCAACCTCTGCTATTAAAAAGCTTTTGAAATAGATTTTTCAGAGATGCAAAAAGCAAATTAGACTAAGAGGTCTGAACTTCATTGCAGACCTTAAATTTACACCTTAAAAGCATAGCCTCTCAAGAATTTTGGTGGTTAGGCTTTTAACATATTTATCTTTTCAGCTGTCATCATGACTCCAACTCGAGAACTGGCTTTACAGATTACTAAAGAATGTAAGAAGTTTTCGAAGACCTTGGGACTTAGAGTGGTCTGTGTTTATGGAGGAACAGGAATCAGTGAGCAGGTAGTTAATAAAAGAAATATTCAGTTTTTCTATTCTTTTCTCACATTGAATGGTTTAATCATGTAGAAGAGTAGTTCTTCATTTTAATGTGTTGAATAGTGGTTGATTCTAAAATTTTAAATTATATGAAGTGTGAAAATATTGGCAAGAATAAATTATGTTAATGCCGTACTTTACAGTTTTTGAATCGTTTGTGCATTAGTACTCTCCCCAACCATTCCATTCCTCCACTCCCCCCAGCCCTAGGAAGTAATTTCTCCAGTTTATGGATGAGGAAATATTTAGGCAGTTTAGTAAGTTGACCAAGTTGTTGGGGTGACACGTGTGGGAGATGGCCCTAGAACCAGCTTTTTATGTTTTCTGATCCGTGCTGACATCTTTAAAAGGTGGTGATGAATTGAGTGCATTAGTGTCAGAGCTTCATCCGCATTCTTAAATAATTGTAAAAGCAAGAATCATTTAAACAAAACTGGACTCTCTTTAGTTTGGCATTTCTCCAAGTGTCTTCTAAAGAACGGTATACATAGGATATTTTGCTCTAACTTAGGAGGGAAATAGGGAGTGCCTGGGTGGTGCAGGTAGTTAATATATACTCAGCTGCTCACCAAAAGGTTGGAGGTTCAAGTTCACCCAGAGGCACCTCAGAAGAAAGGCCTGGTAATCTACTTCTGAAAAATTAGCCATTGAAAATCCTGTGGGTGTCACTGAATTGCACATGTACAAACTGTTGAATTGGTGTAGTTTTGCTGTGTATGTTCTCAGCGACAATGACAAATAAAGTTTGAAAAACCCTATGGAACACAGTTGTATTCTGACACACCATGGGGTCATCATGAGTCAAAATTGACTTGATGGCAACTGGCTTATGGTCAAATTGTAGGAGATTGGTGGTTCATTGGTAGAATTATCACCTTCCATGCAGGAGATCTGGGATTGGTTCCCAGACGGCGCACCTTGTGTGCAGCCACCACCCGTCTGTCAGTGGAGGGTTGCGTGTTGCTCTGATGCTGAACAGGTTTCAGCAGAGCTTTCAGTCTAAGACGGATTAGGAAGAAATGCCTGGTGATATACTTCTAAAAATCAGCCAGTGAGAGCCCTACAGATCATTATAGCCTGATCGACAACTGATCATGAGGATGGTGAAGGACCGGGCAGCGTTTCATTCCATTGTGCGGAGGCCGACTAGACGGCAGACAGCAGCAGCATCTGTGTTCCATGGCATGTTATTTTCAGAGACAGCCCAAACCTAAACATAAGGCTGGACAGAATGGGATAAGATCACTGACCTGAAGATTAGGACTCATGAATTTCTTTTCTGTTGCTGCTACTAACCAGTGACACGACAAAGTGGAGATCATGCTAACTTTCTGGGTCTCAGCCTCCTCATCTGTAAAATTAGGGAGGAATCACTAGATAACCTCAAAATCCTTTGCTCCAAAATCTCAACAACAAGATGATTAAATAGGTTTATGAAATTTTAGATTATACAAAGTTTAAGCAGTTTTTATTCCTTTAAGACTTTTCAGTTTTTCTTAAGCTAGCGTGTATCGTGATGCTCGAAGACGGGAATAAATTGGTACTTTCTGAACTTACTTAACCACAAAACCCTTTCTTAGGACTCGTGTTATAAGAACACACTTTGGGAATGTTTGTTTTTGTTACCCCAGTGCTAGTCTTATGCACTTGAACTTAATTCATTTTCTAAGTTTATCTATGTCAATATTTTTTTGTTCACTGCCATTAAGTAATAAGAAAATTTACTGTGTAACTTGGTATACACATGCATATTATATTTATATAGAAATCAAACAAAAATTTCATGTCTACTATATTCTGATATTTTCTATTCTGTGTCATTTTAAAAATGCTGTTTGTGACTTACTAAACTGACTTGATGATTCACTAACGGCTGGCAAACCTCAATTTGAAAAACATTTATATATATGTACTGCTCTCACGTTTTCTTAGTTTTCAGGGACAGTGGCAAATTAAAATTGGTAAAAAAAATCTCTAGTTTTCATTGACTTCAAAATTTATGGCACAATTTGGTCATGCTGCTGTTACCCATGGAAACCCTAGTGGCTCAGTGGTTAAGCGCTACGGCTGCTAACCAAAAGTTCTCCAGTTCAAATCCACCAGGCGCCCCTTAGAAACCCTATGGGGCAGTTCTGCTCTGTCCTATAGGGTTGCTATGAGTCAGAATCCACTCGATGGCAACGGGTTTGTTTTTTGGTCTGTTACGCATTCCCGTAGTGTAGTACTCCAGCATCCCAAAGAGTTAAACAAGAGGCTTTGGAATCTGCAAATCAAATCTCACTGTCTGTCACAGAGAGTGGAGGGTCCGCCAGACCAGATGGAATATTTTCAGATCTGTTAAAATAAGCAGTAGTGATAAATAGTCTATAAAATTTCATCTGTTTTTATTAGATTGCTGAACTGAAAAGAGGTGCTGAAATTATTGTTTGCACACCTGGTCGAATGATTGACATGTTAGCAGCAAACAGTGGTAAGTCGGTATTTTTTTTTGTTTTCTTTTCATTTGTTTTTGAGTTCTATAAAACTTTTGTTAAAGCAGGTATAAGAAACCACCAAAAGGGTTTCTACATTTCTTCTTAAAGCTGTAATATCTTAAAGTATGTATTGTAGTAAGTTTATTATTATACATGGTCATAATATTTTTGCAATTTAAAATTTCTTTTCAGAACTAACTCCATCTGGTCTTTTTAGCACTTATGCTGGTTCTTAATCCAGTGTTAGTCTAGCTTGGCTTAAAAAGGGTAGGGGACTATCCTGTACTATAAAACTTAGGTTTTTTTTTTCCAGAGGAACTAGTATTTTCTTACAATACTGTATATTGCAGCTTCAAGAAATTTTATCTTTTGTAAATACTGCATGTTTTAGCTCAAATGTTGTGCATTGTTATATTATTCCCTATCGAAATTGTTACTAAACTGTTGACATTATTTAACTTCTGTGGAGAAAGGCCCTTCAAGATTTATAGAACTGGGCTTCCGAGACTTAAACCATCAAAGGTAGGTAATTTAATGCTGTTCCCAACCTTGCAAAACTAATTGGGGCTGCAGATGTTCGTGTTGAATATTAAATATTAGAAAGCAATTATTTTACTCATTTCTATTTTTTGAATAAAATGCTTTCAAAGGTTTCTATAGCAGTATTTAGTACATACATAATAGTATTAAAAACTGTGAGTAATGCATGTTTCTAATAGCATTCTGCTTGAATTTTTGTATAAACTCAATTCTAATTCTATATGAAGTTGGCAAATTGACATTGAAATTATAAGTCATGGTGCTTATACAGCATATGAAAAGTTTTGGGTTGAATACTGATTAAATAATCCCTTGGTTTTTTTTTTTTTTCAATGCTGCATTGATTAAGTCTCCTCCTGAACTTCATCTTGATTAATTTTGCCTTTTTCCCTTATCTGTCCTTTTAGTTTGTCTTAAATAACATTTCATAGATATTTTGCCAGGTGATTGATTCAACAGTTGATACAAATGCTTTGTTAATCCTTCAGGAAGGATTTCCTGTATCTGTATTTAGTTTTTGCCGGTTAAGAAGCCAGTGGAATTTATTTAAGCCAGTGGGAGCACTTAGTAAAATTGGATTTGTATCTTTGTATAGGAAAATGTATTTATGGAATACATTTGGTTTTTGAGTGATGTATTATCTGTTGATGTTGTATAATTTTTCATTAATGTTTCGACATGCCCGTTAGAAGTTTCTAGCTATAGGGAAGTAGGTTATAAAGTAATATAAAAAGACGTTTTCTGCGCCTGAAATAGTTAGCACTGGAACTTGCTTTCCACACATACGCTGTAATCTCTAATATGTTTTTTCCTAGGTGATGCTGTCAGATAATGGCTGATGTGGCTCGATGCTTCATCTCAGTCTTAGTTTTATGATGTGTTTTGGAGAGGGCTGTTTTCTGAATTTTACAGGTTCTTCAGGCCCTATGATGGTATGCAAGAGACGAGTTTGACAAAATAAAGGGCCTCATATACCCACTGTCAGAAAGTATTTGCCATTAGATTAAGACATTGTAGATCAAACTGTTTTCTCACTTTAAAGATACCTAGTCTACCCCTTTGATTAAGTCAGGCATTTTAGTTCCCTTTACAGTTTTTTAAAGTTCTTGGTAGTCGTAAAATGAATTGTGACTGATTTTTAGTTTTCTTTTTGTCTTTATTTTTTCTCCTCATCCTAGGTCGGGTCACAAATCTTCGAAGGGTGACATATGTTGTTTTAGATGAAGCAGATAGAATGTTTGACATGGGTTTTGAACCACAGGTAATATTTCTTAGTGTTTTGAATTATAAATATTAAGCCTTGTGAGTGAAATGCCATGAGAACAAAATGTTTATGTGGTTTCTGAAATTCACATGTATATTTCTGTCTCGTGATGTAGCACTGGATTGGGGACATGTAAAATTTACATAAATCTGTTTCAGATTCCTGATAAAACTTGTTTAGCAGTATTTGTGCAGGTTTTCCTTAGCCATATATGACTACCAGTGTTAAAACTGGAGTTTTTGTTTTTACTCCCATCAAGTCTATTCCTACTCATGGTGACTCCATGTGTTAGAGCATAGAACTGCTCCATATGGTTTTCTTGGCTGTAACCTTAATAGAAGCAGATTGCCAGGCCTTTTCTTTTTGTGGTATCCATGGGTAGGTTCAAATGTCAACTGGAATTGGAGTACTAATAATAGAAGCTTTGTTTTGTGTGCCATTGAGTCAGTTCCAACTTACAGCAACCCTATAGGCCAGAGTAGAACTCTCCCATAGGGTTTTCTAGGCTGTAATCTTTTTTTTTTTTTATTAACTTTTATTGAGCTTCAAGTGAACGTTTACAAATCCAGCCAGTCTGTCACATATAAGTTTACATACATCTTACTCCATACTCCCACTTGCTCTCTCCCCCTAATGAATCAGCCCTTCCAGTCTCTCCTTTCGTGACAATTTTGCCAGCTTCCCACTCTCTCTATCCTCCCATCCCCCCTCCAGACAGGAGATGCCAACACAATCTCAAGTGTCCACCTGATACAAATAGCTCACTCTTCATCAGCATCTCTCTCCCATCCACTGTCCAGTCCCTTTCATGTCTGATGAGTTGTCTTCGGGGATGGTTCCTGTCCTGTGCCAACAGAAGGTCTGGGGACCATGGCTGCCGGGATTCCTCTAGTCTCAGTCAGACCATTAAGTGTGGTCTTTTTATGAGAATTTGGGGTCTGCATCCCACTGATCTTCTGCTCCCTCAGGGGTTCTCTGTTGTGCTCCCTGTCAGGGTGGTCATCGATTGTGGCCGGGCACCAACTAGTTCTTCTGGTCTCAGGATGATGTAGGCCTCTGGTTCATGTGGCCCTTTCTGTCTCTTGGGCTCTTAGTTGTCGTGTGACCTTGGTGTTCTTCATTCTCCTTTGCTCCAGGTGGGTTGAGACCAATTGCTGCATCTTAGATGGCCGCTTGTTAGCATTTAAGACCCCAGATGCCACATTTCAAAGTGGGATGCAGAATGTTTTCATAATAGAATTATTTTTAGGCTGTAATCTTTATGGGAGCAGATCACCAGGTCTTATCTCCCGTATTGCTGCTGGATGGGTTCAAACTGCCGACCTTTGAGTTAATAGCCGAGTGCTTAACCATGGCACCACCAGGGCTCCTTAACAGAAACTTAAGCTTCCATATTTTATAGTATTCTTTTTGCTTCCAAGTAAATTGCTGTAGCACATGTTGTTTACATTTTCCAAATGTAAAAAATGAGGCCCAAAGCATTAATCTAGCATAGATCTTTAAACTCCTCATGCATGTTATTTGCTCCAGTGCAGAATTTCAGAGATATAAACTTACAGAAACATGGTAAAAGGTGACAGATTTTTCTTAACAGGAAGAGCAATATGAGTTGTCAATATACTATGGATGTAAAAATTAAAAAAAAAGTTATGATCATAGACTGCAATGGTAAAAATGAGGTATGAGAAAAGGATAAGGTAGACATTCAGCTCAGACATTTCAGTCTATTCATGTATTCTCCAAATATATATTGCCAGTCAGATATCAGCGCATGCATTGTGTTTAGATTTAGGGACCACATTCCAAATTCGATATTGATAGAGTAGGCTTAAAAGAGAGTAAACAGGATTATAGTAACACTTGAACCATGTGAGAAATCGTTAAAGGAATGAGGGCTTCTTAGCTTGGCATAGAGGGCTCGATAGCATCCTTTAACTCTTTGAAAGTCTGTCATGTGAAAGAGGCAATGAGTTTATCCTTTTGATTCCAAGGAGTAGAACTGAGATTCAGTGAGCAAGCCATAGGAAGACTGAGCTGAACTTAATGAAAAGAAGGACTGTGTAAGCATTGTTTGGAGATGAAACAGGTTGCTTTGTGGGAAGGTGGATATTGAATATCCTTTTCATCCAGGTGGTTGAGCAGAGGCACGGGGTCCATTTGTGGAACCAAAACCAAATCTATTGTTGTCAAGTTGAATTCCAACTCAAAGCGACCCTATAGGACAGAGTAGAACTGCCCCATAGGGTTTACAGGGTTGTACATCTTTACAGAAGCAGACTGCCACATCTTTCTCTTGCAGAATGACTGGTGGTTTTGAACTGCTTGCCTTTCTGTTAGCAGCTGAGTACTTAACCACTGCTTCACCAGGGCTCCTATTTGTGGGAAGAGTAAAGGAAATTGGAGTATCACCTGAAATATGGAATTAGTTGCCCTTTACTGTCTTTTTCAATCATGGGAGATCTTATGTTTTATGATAATGCTTAAGGTAGATAGAACGGTAGTGCCTCATGTTGCTTAAAGTCTAGTGAGGAACACAGACAATAAAAAAAAAACTTAAATTATGAGTATGAAAATGCTGTGGAGTAGAACAGGGTGCAATGGGACTTAAAACAAGGAAGCCTAACCTAGTGGGGGCATTCAGAGTTTTCTTCTTATAGTGCCTCATGTTGCTTAAAGTCTAGTGAGGAACACAGACAATAAAAAAAAACCTTAAATTACGAGTATGAAAATGCTGTGGAGTAGAACAGGGTGCAATGGGACTTACAACAAGGAAGCCTAACCTAGTGGGGGCATTCAGAGTTTTCTTCTTATTGTGCTTTAAGTGAAAGTTTACAGTTCAACTTAGTTTCTCACGCAAAGCTTCACATCCATTGTTATGTGACCCTAGTCGCTCTCTCTACAATGTGAGAGCATACTCCTCTTTTCCACCCTGTATTTCCTGTGTCCACTCAGCCAGCACCTGTCCCTTTCTACGGTCTCATCTCACCTCCGGACAGGAGCTGCCCATTTAGTCTCGTGTATCTACTTGAGCTAAGAAGCACATGCTTCACAAGTATCATTTTATGTCTTATAGTCCAGTCTAATCTTTGTCTTTTTGTTTTCTTGTACATAGGGCCGCTATGAGTCGGAACTGACTCAACAGCACCTAATGACAACAATGACAATCTTTGTCTGAAAAGTTGGCTTCAGGAGTGGTTTTAGTTTTGGGCTAGCAGAGAGCCCGGGAGCCATGTTTTCTGGGGTCTCTCCAGTCTAAGACCAGTAAGTGTGGTGTGTTTACTAAAGCTTGAGTTCTGCGCTGCACTTTTCTCCTTCTCCACCAGGGACTCTCTGTTGGGTTCCCTAACAGGGGGGTCATTGGTGGTAGTCGGGCACCATCTAGTCCTTCTGGTCTCAGGCTGATGGAGTCTCTGGTTTGTGTGGCCCTTTCTGTCCCTTGGGGTCATATTTTCCTTGTGTCCTTGGTGTTCTTCATTCTCCTTTGCTCCAGGTGGGTTGGGACCAATTGATGCATCTCAGATGGCTGCTTGCTAGCTATTAAGACCACAAGTGCCACTCACCAAAGTGGGATGCAGAACACTTTCTTAATAAACTTTGTTATGCCAGTTGATCTAGATGTCCCCTAAAACCATGGTCCCCAGATCCCTGCCCAGGTTACTCTGTCCCTCGAAGTGTTTTCTTGTGTTCGGGAAACTTTTTAGCCTTTGGTTTAGTCCAGTGGTGCTGACTTCCCCTGTATTGTGTGTTGTCCTTCCCTTCACCTAAGGTAATTCTTGCCTACTATCTAGTTAGTGAATTCCTTTCTCTCTCCCTTCCCATCCTCGTAACCATCAAAGAATGTTTTCTTCCGTGTTTAAACCTTTTCTTGAGTTCTTATAATAGTGATCTCATACAATATTTGTCCTTTCGTGACTAGTTTCACTCAGCCTAATGCTTTCCAGATTCATCCATGTTGTGAGATGTTTTGCGGATTCATTGATGTTCTTTATCATTGCATAGTAGTCCATTGTGCGACTATACCATAATTTATTTATCTCTTCATCCGTTGTTGGGTACCTAGGTTGTTGCCATCTTTTTGCTGTTGTGAACAGTGCTGCAGTGTCCATGGGTGTGCACATATATCTATTCGTGGGAGGGCTCTTATTTCTCTAGGATGTATTCCAAGGAATGGGATTGCTGGATTGTATGATAGTTCTATTTCTAGCTATTTGAAGAAGTGCCAGATTGATTTTCAAAGTGATTGTACCATTTTATATTCCCACCAGCAGTGTATAAGTGTTCAGTCTCCCCACAGCCTCTCCATCATTTATTATTTTGTGTTTTTTGGACTAATGCTAACCTTGTTGGAGTGAGATGGCATCTCATTGTAGTTTTGATTTGCATTTCTGTAATGGCTAATGATGTGAGCATTTCCTCATGTATCTGTTAGCCGTCTGAATGTCTTTGGTTAAGTACCTGTTTGTATCCTTTGCACATTTTTTTATTGGGTAATCTCTCTTTTTGTTGTTGATGTTTTGCAGTATTGTGTAGATTTTAGAGATTAGACACTGATTGAATTTGTCGTAGCCAAAATTTTTTTCACAGTCTGTAGGTTATCTGTTTATTCTTTTTCATTTTTATTGTGCTTTAAGTGAAAGTTTACAAATCAAGTCAGTCTCTCATATAAAATTTTATATATGCCTTGCTATATACTCCTAGTTACTCTCCCCCTAATGAGACAACACATTCTTCTCTACACCCTCTATTTCCATGTCCATTCACCCAGGATCTGACCCCCTCTGCCTTCTCATCTGCCCTCCAGACAAGAGCTGCCCACATAGTCTCATGTGTCTACTTGAGCCAAGAAGCTCACCCCTCACCAGTATCATTTTCTATCGTATATTCCAGTCCAGTCCCTGTCTGAAGAGTTGGCTTTGGGAATGGTTCCTGTCTTGGGCTAACAGAAAGTCTGGGGACCATGACCTCTGGGGTCCCTCTAGTCTTGGTCAGACCATTAAGTCTGGTTGTTTTATGAGAATTTGAGGTCCGCGTCCCACGGTTCTCCTGCTCCCTCAGAGGTTCTCTATTGTGTTCCCTGTCAGGGCAGTCGTCGGTTGTAGCTGGGCACCATCTAGTTCTTCTGGTCTCAGGCTGATGTAGTCTGTGGTTCATGTGGTCCTTTCTGTCTCTTGGGCTCATAATTACCTTGTGTCCTTGGTGTTCTTCATTCTCCTTTGTTCCAGGTGGGTTAGACCAATTAATGCATCTTAGATGGTGCTTGCTAGTGTTTCAGACCCCAGATGCCACTTTCCAAAGTGGGATGCAGAATGTTTTCTTAACAGATTTTGTTATGCCAATTGACTTAGATGTCCCCTGAAACCATGATCTCCAAACCCCGGCCCATGCTATGCTGGCCTTCGAAGCATTTGGCGTATTCAGGAAACCTCTTTGCTTTTGGTTTAGTCCAGTTGTGCTGACCTCTCCTGTATTGTGTGTTGTCTTTTGCTTTACCTAAGATAGTTCTTGTCTACTATTTGATTAGTGAACACCCCTCACTCTCCATCCCTCCCCACTCTCGTAATCATGAAAGAATATTTTCTTCTCTGTTTAAACTATTTCTTGAGTTCTTAAAATAGTGGTCTCATACAATATTTGTCCTTTTGCAACTGACTAATTTCACTCAGAATGATGCCTTCCAGATTCCTCCATGTTATGAAACGTTTCACGGATTCATCATTTTTCTTTATCGATGCGTAGTATTCCATTGTGTGAATATATACCATAATTATCTACTCATCTGCTCATGGGCACTTCGGTTGCTTTCATCTTTTTGCTATTGAAAACAGTGCTGCAGTGAACATGGGTGTGCATACGTCTGCTTGTGTAAAAGCTCTTATTTTCTCTAGGATATATTCTAAGGAGTGGGATTGCTGGATCCTATGGTAGTTCTATTTCTAGCTTTTTAAGGAAGCACCAAATTGATTTCCAAAGTGGTTGTACCATTTTACATTCCCACCAGCAATGTATAAGTGTTCTAGTCTCTCCACAACCTCTCTAACATTTATTAATTTGTATTTTTTGGATTAACGCCAGCCTTGTTGTATGTAGTGAGATGGAATCTTATTGTTGTTTCGATTTGTATTTCTCTAATGCCTGATGATTGTGAGCATTTCCTCATGTATCTGTTAGCTACCTGAATGTAACCTTTAGTGAAGTGCCTCTTCATATCCTTTGCCCATTTTTTAATTGGGTTATTTGTCTTTTTGTAGTTGAGTTTTTGCAGTATCATGGAGATTTTAGAGATCAGATGCTGATCAGAAATGTCATAGCTGAAAACTTTTTCCTAGTCTGTTGGTAATGTTTTTACTCTTTTGGTGAAGCCTTTGGATGAGAATAGGTGTTTGATTTTTAGGAGGTCCCAGTTATCTAGTTTCTCTTCTGGTGTTTGTATATTGTTAGTAATGTTTTGTGTACTGTTTATGCCAAGTATTAGGTAGGGCTCCTAGCATGTTCCCTGTTTTTTCTTCCATGATCTTTATCATTTTAGATTTTATACTTAGGTCTTTGATCCATCTTGAGTTAGTTTTTGTGCGTGGTGTGAGGTATGGATCTTTTTTCACTTTTTTGCAGACGGATGTCTAGTTATGCCAGCACCATTTGTTAAAGAGACTGTTTTTTCCATATTTAACTGACTTTGGACCTTTGTGAAATATTAGCTGCCCATATGTGGATGGGTTTATGTCTGGATTCTCAATTCTATTCCATTGGTTTATGTATCTGTTGTTGTACAAGTACCAGGCTGTTTTGAATACTCTGGCTATATATTAGGTTCTAAAATCAGGTAGTGTGAGGCCTCTCACTTTGTTCTTTTTTTTCAGTAATGCTTTACTTATCCAGGGCCTCTTTCCCTTCCACATGAAGTTGGTGATTTGTTTTTCCATCTTATTAAAAACTGTCATTGGAATTTGGATCGAAATTGCACTGCATCTGTAGATTGCTTTTGGTAGAATAGACATTTTTGCAATGTTAAGTCTTCCTATCCATGAGCAAGGTATGCTTTTCCCCTTATGTAGGCCTCTTTTGGTTTCTTGCAGTAGTGTCTTGTAGTTTTCTTTGTATAGGCCTTTTATGTCTCTGGTAAGATGTATTCCTAGGTATTTTATCTTCTTAAGGGCTACTATAAATTCTGTTGTTTGGGTGATTTCCTCTTTGATGTTCTTTTTTTTTTTTTTTTTTTTTATAATAACTTTTATTAAGCTTCAAGTGAACGTTTACAAATCCAATCAGTCTGTCACATATAAGTTTACATACATCTCACTCCCTACTCCCACTTGCTCTCCCCCTCTTGAGTCAGCCCTTTCAGTCTCTCCTTTCTTGACAATTTTGCCGGCTTCCCTCTCTCTCTATCCTCCCATCCCCCCTCCAGACAAGAGTTGCCAACACAATCTCAAGTGTACACCTGATATAATTAGCTCACTCTTCATCAGCGTCTCTCTCCCACCCGCTGACCAGTCCCTTTCATGTCTGATGAGTTGTCTTCAGGGATGGTTCCTGTCCTGTGTCAACAGAAGGTCTGGAGAGCATGACCGCCGGGATTCCTCTAGTCTCAGTCAGACCATTAAGTTTGGTCTTCTTATGAGAATTTGGGGTCTGCATCCCACTGCTCTCCTGCTCCCTCAGGGGTCCTCTGCTGAGCTCCCTGTCAGGGCAGTCATCGATTGTGGCCGGGCACCAACTAGTTCTTCTGGTCTCAGGATGATGTAGGTCTCTGGTTCATGTGGCCCTTTCTGTCTCTTGGGCTCTTAGTTGTCATGTGGGCTTGGTGTTCTTCATTTTCCTTTGCTCCAGGTGGGTTGAGACCAATTGCTGCATCTTAGATGGCTGCTTGTTAGCATTTAAGACCCCAGATGCCACATTTCAAAGTGGGATGCAGAATGATTTCATAATAGAATTATTTTGCCAATTGACTTAGAAGTCCCCGCAAACCATGTTCCCCAGACCCCCGCGCTTGCTCCGCTGAGCTTTGAAGCATTCATTTTATCCCGGAAACTTCTTTGCTTTTGGTCCAGTCCAATTGAGCTGACCTTCCATGTATTGAGTGTTGTCTTTCCCTTCACCTAAAGCAGTTCTTATCTACTGATTAATCAATAAAAAAACCCTCTCCCACCCTCCCTCCCTCCCCCCCTCGTAACCACAAAAGTATGTGTTCTTCTCAGGTTTACTATTTCTCAAGATCTTATAATAGTGGTCTTATACAATATTTGTCCTTTTGCCTCTGACTCATTTCGCTCAGCATAATGCCTTCCAGGTTCCTCCATGTTATGAAATGTTTCAGAGATTCGTCACTGTTCTTTATCGATGCGTAGTATTCCATTGTGTGAATATACCACAATTTATTTACCCATTCATCCGTTGATGGACACCTTGGTTGCTTCCAACTTTTTGCTATTGTAAACAGAGCTGCAATAAACATGGGTGTGCATATATCTGTTTGTATGAAGGCTCTTGTATCTCTAGGGTATATTCCGAGGAGTGGGATTTCTGGGTTGTATGGTAGTTCTATTTCTAACTGTTTAAGATAACGCCAGATAGATTTCCAAAGTGGTTGTACCATTTTACATTCCCACCAGCAGTGTATGAGAGTTCCAATCTCTCCGCAGCCTCTCCAACATTTATTATTTTGTGTTTTTTGGATTAATGCCAGCCTTGCTGGTGTGAGATGGAATCTCATCGTAGTTTTAATTTGCATTTCTCTAATGGCTAATGATCGAGAGCATTTTCTCATGTATCTGTTGGCTGCCTGAATATCTTCTTTAGAGAAATGTGTGTTCATATCCTTTGCCCACTTCTTGATTGGGTTGTTTGTCTTTTTGTGGTTGAGTTTTGACAGAATCATGTAGATTTTAGAGATCAGGCGCTGGTCGGAGATGTCATAGCTGAAAATTCTTTCCCAATCTGTAGGTGGTCTTTTTACTCTTTTGGTGAAGTCTTTAGATGAGCATAGGTGTTTGATTTTTAGGAGCTCCCAGTTATCGGGTTTCTCTTCATCATTTTTGGTAATGTTTTGTATTCTGTTTATACCTTGTATTAGGGCTCCTAGGGTTGTCCCAATTTTTTCTTCCATGATCTTTATCGTTTTAGTCTTTATGTTTAGGTCTTTGATCCACTTGGAGTTAGTTTTTGTGCATGGTGTGAGGTATGGGTCCTGTTTCATTTTTTTGCAAATGGATATCCAGTTATGCCAGCACCATTTGTTAAAAAGGCTGTCTTTTCCCCAGTTAATTGACACTGGTCCTTTGTCAAATATCAGCTGCTCATACGTGGATGGATCTATGTCTGGGTTTTGATGTTCTTTTTGTTGGTGTAGAGGAATCCAACTGATTTTTTTATGTTTATCTTGTATCCTGATACTCTGCTGAACTCTTCTATTACATTCAGTAGTTTTCTTAAGGATTCTTTAGGGTTTTCTGTGTATAAAATCATGTCACCTGCAAATAGAGATACTTTTACTTCTTTACCAATGTGGATGCCCTTTATTTCCTTATCTAGCCTAATTGCTCTGGCTAGTACCTCCAGCACAATGTTGAATAAGAGCGGTGATAAAGGGCATCCTTGTCTGGTTCCCATTCTCAAGGGGAATGCTTTCAGACTGTCTCCATTTAGGATGATGTTGGCTGTTGGCTTTGTATAAATGCCCTTTATTGTGTTGAGGAGTTTTCCTTCTATTCATATTTTTCCTGAGAGTTTTTATCAGGAATGGGTGTTGGACTTTGTCAAATGCCGTTTCTTCATCAGTTGATAAGATCATGTGGTTCTTACCTTTTGTTTTATTTATATGATGAATTGTTTTTCTAATGTTGAACCACCATCCCTGGGTATCTGATACGAATCCCACTTGGTCATGGTGAGTTATTTTTTTGATATGTTGTTGAATTCTATTGGCTAGAATATTGAGGATTTTTGCATCTAAGTTTGTGAGGGATATAAGTCTTTAGTTTTCCTTTTTTTGTGGTGTCTTTACCTGGTTTTGGTATCAGGGATATGCTGGCTTCATCGAATAAGTTTGGGAGTATTCCATCCTTTTCTATGCTCTGAAATACCTTTAGTAGTAGTGGTGTTAACTCTTCTCTGAAAGTTTGGTAGAATTCTTCAGTGAAGCCATCAGGACCAGGGCTTTTTTTTTGTTGGGAGTTTTTTAATTGCCTTTTCAGTCTCTTGTTATGGGTATTTAGTTATTCTACCTTTGTGTTAATTTAGGTAGGTTTAATTTAGGTGTTTCTAGAAATTCATGTATTTCTTCTAGGTTTTCAAATTTGTTAGAGTATGATTTTTTCTAGTAATCTGATATGATTCGTTTAATTTCAGTTGGGTCTGTTGTGATATCGCCCATCTCATTTCTTATTCGAGTTATTTGCCTCCTCTCCTGTTTTTTCTTTTGTCATTTTGGCCAATTGTGTATCAATTTTGTTAATTTTTTCAAAGAACCGGCGTTTGGTCTTGTTAACTCAAGTGGTTTTCTGTTCCCTGTTTCATTTAATTCTGTTCTTTTATTATTTGCTTTCTTCTGGTGCCTGAGTGTTTCTTTCGTTGCTCTCTTTCTATTTGTTCGAGTTGTAGGGATAATTCTTTGATTTTAGCCCTTTCTTCTTTTTGTATGTGTGCATTTATTGATATAAATTGGCCTCTGAACACTGCTTTCGTTGTGTCCCAAAGGTTTGATAGGAAGTGTTTTCCTTCTCATCGGATTCTGTGAATTTCTGTATTCCATCATTAATGTCTTCTATAACCCAGTTGTTTTTGAGCAGGGTATTGTTCAGTTTCCAAGTGTTTGATTTCTTTTCTTTGTTTTTTCTGTTATTCTACTATTATAGCCTTACGTTCAGAGAAAATGGTGAACTCTTTTGATGTGCGCGTTTGACTTTTAAGAGCTCCCAGTTATCTAGTTTTTCTTCTGGTATTTGTGCATTTTTAGTAATGTTTTGTATAGTGTTTATGCCATGTATTAGGGCTCCTAGCTTTGTCTCTTTTTTTCTTCCATGATCTTTATTGTTTTAGATTTTATATTTAGGTCTTTTATCCATTTTGAGTTAGTTTTTGTGTATGGTGTGAGGTATGGTCTTGTTTTATTCTTTTGCCAATGGATATCCAGTTATGCCAGTACTATTTGTTAGGAGACTGTCTTTTTCCCCAATTAATGGACTTTGGGCCTCCGTCAAGTATCAGGTGCTCATAGGTGGATTAATTTACACCTGAATTTTCCATTTTGTTCCATCGGTCTATGTATTTGTTGTTGTACCAGTACCAAGCTGTTTTGACTACTGTGGCTGTATAATAGGTTTTCATATCAGGTAGTGTGAGGCCTCCCACTTTGTTCTTCTTCTTCATTAATGCTTTACTTATCAGGGGTCTCTTCCGTTTCCTTGTGAAGTTGGTGATTTGTTTTTCTATCATATTAAGAAATGCCATTGGAATTTGTATGGTGATTGCATCGTATCTGTAGATCACTTTGGGTAGAATAGACATTTTCACAATGTTGAGTCTTTTTGTCCATGGGCAAGGTATGTTTTTCCACTTGTGTAGATCTCTTTTGTTTTTTTGCAGTAGTGTCTTGTAGTTTTCTTTGTATAGATCTTCTACGTCTCTGGTTAGATTTATCCCTATGCATTTTATCTTCTGTGGAGCTCTTGTAAATGGTGTTGATTTGGTGATTTCCTTTTGAAATTCTCTTTGTTGGTGTAGAGGAATCCAGCTGATTTTTGTGTGTTTATCTTGTATCGTGATACTTTGCTGAAATCTTCTGTTAATTCCAGTAGCTTTCTTTTTTTTTTTTTTAACTTTTATTGAGCTTCAAGTAAACGTTTACAAATCAAGTCAGTCTGTCACATATAAGTTTATATACACCTTACTTCATACTCCCACTTTCCTTCCCCCTAATGAGTCAGCCCTTCCAGTCTCTCCTTTCGTGACAGTTTTGCCAGCTTCCAACCCTCTCTACCCTCCCATCCCTCCTCCAGACAGGAGATGCCAACACAATCTCAAGTGTCCACCTGATACAAATAGCTCACTCTTCATCAGCATCTCTCTTCTACCCACTGTCCAGTCCCTTCCATGTCTGATGAGTTGTCTTCGGGAATGGTTCCTGTCCTGGGCCAACAGAAGGTTTGGGGACCATGACCACTGGGATTCTTCTAGTCTCAGTCAGACCATTAAGTATGGTCTTTTTATGAGAATTTGGGGTCTGCATCCCACTGATCTCCTGCTCCCTCGGGGGTTCTTAATTGTGCTCCCTGTCAGGGCAGTCATCGATTGTGGCTGGCCACCAACTAGTTCTTCTGGTCTCAGGATGATGTAGGTCTCTGGTTCATGTGGCCCTTTCTGTCTCTTGGGCTCATAGTTATCGTGTGACCTTGGTGTTCTTCATTCTCCTTTGATCCAGGTGGGTTGAGACCAATTGATGCATCTTAGATGACCGCTTGTTAGCATTTAAGACCCCAGATGCCACATTTCAAAGTGGGATGCAGAATGTTTTCATAATAGAATTATTTTGCCAGATGACTTAGAAGTCCCCTTAAACCATGGTCCCCAAGCCCCTGCCCTTGCTCCGCTGCCCTTTGAAGCATTCAGTTTATCCCAGAAACTTCTTTGCTTTTGGTCCAGTCCAGTTGAGCTGACCTTCTGTGTATTGAGTATTGTCCTTCCCTTCACCTAAAGTAGTTCTTATCTACTAACTAATCAGTAAAAAACCCTCTCCCACCCTCCCTCGCTTCCCCCCTCGTAACCTCCAGTAGCTTTCTTGTGGATTCTCTGGTCTTTTCTCTGTATACAATCATACCATCTGCAAATAGAGATACTTTTACCCCTTCTTTACCAATTTGGATGCCCTTTAGTTCCTTTTCTAGCCTAATTGCTCTTTTTAGTATGCTCCAGCACAATGTTGAATAAGAGTGGTGATAAAGGGCACCCCTGTTTTGTTTCCATTATCAGGGGGAATGCTTTCAGACTGTCTCCATTTAGGATGATGTTGGCTGTTGGCTTTGTATAAGTGCCCTTTATTATGTTGAGGAATTTCCCTTCTGTCCCTCGAAAATACCTGTCAATTTGGCTAGGTCGTGATTTCCAGTATTGTATGATTGTCTACTGTTTTATCATCTGGTGTGATTTCTCTGTGTGTTGTAAATCCTACCACTATGATGTAAAAAGATGGATTAGTAGCAGGTGTATCAATGAAGTCTACAAGATTAGATAGTGTCCTAAGCCAATGTCTTTTGAAATACAGAAGAGAGAAGGGAGCAGAGAGATATGGGGATCTCATACCACCAAGAAAGTAGTACTGGGAGCAGAGCGTGTCCTTTGGACCTGGGGTCCCTGTGCCTGAGAAGCTCCCAGACCAGGGAAGATTGATAACAAGGACCTTCCTCCAGAGCCCACAGAGAGAGAAAGCCTTTCCCTGGAGGTAACAACCTGAATTTGGACTTGTACCCTACTAGACAGTAAGAGAATAAACTTTTCTGTGTTAAAGCCATGCACTTGCATTTCTGTTATAGGGCAGCAGATGACTGAGAGACCTTGTATTCCTGTTTTGCTGAGAGTTTTTGTCACGAATCGGTGTTCGACTTCATAAAATTCTTTTTCTGCACCAATTGATAAGATGGTGTGGTTCTTGTGTTTTATCTGTCCGATGGATTACATTGATTGTTTTTCTAATGTTGAACCATTCCTGCATACCTGATATGAATCCCAGTTGATATGTTGTTAAATTCTACTGGCTAGAATTTTGTTGAGGATTTTTGCATCTATGTTTGTGAGGGATATTGGTCTGTAATTTTTTTTCATTCTTTTTTTTCACCTAGTTTTGGTATCAGGGATATGCTGGCTTCACAGAATGAGTTTGGGAGTATTCCATCGTTTTCTGTGCTCTGAAATGCCTTTGGTAGTAGTGGTGTCCACTGTGTTCTGAAAGTTCGGTAGGATTCTCCTGTGAAGCCGTCCGGGCCAGGGTTTTATTTGTTGGGAGTTTTTTTAAATTACCTTTTCAATCTTTTCTTTTGTTATATTTAGTTGTTCTTCCTCTGTTTGTATTAGTTTAGGTAGGTAGTGTGTTTCTAGAAATTTGTCCATTTCCTCTAGGTTTTCAAATTTGAAGTACAATTTTTCATAGTATTCTGTTATGATTTCTTTAATTTCAGTTTGGTCTGTTGTGATATCGCCCATCTCACTTTTTATTCAGGTTGTTTGCTTCCTCTCATGTTTTTCTTTTGTTTGGCCAGTGGTTTATTAACTTTGTCGACCTTTTTAAAAGAACCAGCTTTTCATCTTGTTAACTCTTTCAATTGTTTTTCTGTTCTCTATTTCATTTAATTCTGCTCTAATTTTTATTACTTGCTTTCTTCTGGTGCCCGAGGGTTTCTTTTGTTGCTCTCTCTCTATATGTTCAAGTTATAGGGATAATTCTTTGATTTTTGCCCCTTCTTTTTGTATGTGTGCATTTATGGATATTAATTGACCTCTGAACACTGCTTTAGCTGTGTCCCAAAGGTTCTGATAGGAAGTGTTTTCATTGTGATTTGATTCTGTGAATTTCTTTATTCCATTTTTAATTTCTTCTGTAACCCAGTAGTTTTTGAGCAAGGTGTTGTTCAGTTTCCATGTGGTTGATTTTTTTTTTTTCTGTTAACTGATTTCTTCTTTTATGGCTTTATGGTCAGAGAAGATGGTTTGTAATATTTTGATGTTTTGGATTCTGTTAAGGCTTGCTTTATGGCCATAATATGTGGTCTGTTCTGGGAATACTTCATGTGTGTTGAAAAGAAATTATACTTGGCTGCTCCTGAGTAGAGTGTTCTATATATGTCTGTGAGATCCAGAGTTGCTTGACTGTGGCATTTAGATCTTCCATGTCCTTATTGAGCTTCTTTCTGAATTTTCTGTCCTTCACTGGAAATGGTGTGTTGAAGTCTCCTACTATTATTGTGAAACTGTCTCACTCTCTTTTCAGGGCTGTTATCGTTTGCTTTATGTATTTTGGAGCCCTGTCGTCGGGTCTGTGAATATTTATTATGGTTATCTATACCTGGTATGGAAACCCTGGTGGCGTAGTGGTTAAGTGCTATGGCCGCTAACCAAAGGATCGGCAGTTCAAATCCGCCAGGCGCTCCTTGGAAACTCTGTGGGGCAGCTCTACTCTGTCTTATAGCGTCGCTGTGAGTTGGAATCGACTCGACAGCACTGGGTTTGGTTTTTTTGTTCTTTTATACCTGGTGTATTGACCCTTTAATCATTTTGTAGTGTCCTTATCGTTTGTGGTGGATTTTCTCTTAAAATCTATTTTGACAGAGATTTATGTTGCCACTCCTTTTTTTTGATTGTTGTTTGCTTGGTATATATTTTTGCATCCTTTGAGTTTTAGTTTGTGTCTTTAAGTCTAAGGTATGTCTCCTGTAGGCAGCATATAGGCGAATCATGTTTTTTTAATCCATTCTGCCACTCTCTGTCTCTTTATAGGTACATGTAGTCCATTACATTCAGCATAATTATCGATAGGTATGAGTTTAGTGCTGTCATTTTGATGTATTTTTTTTTTTGTGCTGTTGGCAGTTTCCTTGTTCCGCTTAAATTTTCAGTGCTGAGTCATATTTCTTTAAGTATTTTCTTTTCCTGTTTTTCATTATTGTTGATTTTGTATTTGCTGATTCTTAATGTTTTCCTTGTTTTTTATTTTGATGTCTTGGATTGTTAGTTTCCTTTGTGGTTACCTTAATATGTACCCCTATTTTTCTAAGTTTAAACCAATCTTTTATTTCTTTGTATTGCCTTGACTTCCTCTCCATGTGAAAGATCTATGACTGCATTTTTTAGTCACTCTTTTTTGTTTTAACGTTACTGTCTTTTACATATTGATGTCTCTCTTTCCCTATTTTCATTATTTTAGCTTTGATTTATTTTTGTGACTTCCCTATATGGGTTTATATCTGGTTGCTTTGTCCTGTGTTCTAGTCTTGGCATATTATCTGATGTTACTGATTTTCTAACCAGAGGATTTCTTCTAGTATTTCTTATATTTTTGGTTTGGTTTTTGCAAATTCCCTAAACTTCTGTTTATCTGGAAATGCCCTAATTTCACCATCATATTTGAGAGATAGTTTTGCTGCATATAGAATTCTTGGCTTGCAGGGTTTTTTCTTCAAGGCTTTGCATATGTCATCCCATTGCCTTCTTGCCTGCCTGTTTTCTGCTGAGTAGTCCGAGTTTAATCTTGTTGACTCCCATTTGTAGATGACTTTACGTTTATCCCTTGCTGCTCTTAAAATTCTCTCTTTACCTTTGGTTTTGTCAGGTTTGATTATAATATGTCTTGGTGACTTTCTTTTGGGATCTACCTTGTGTAGGGTTCAGTGAGCATCTTGGATAAATATCTTCTCATTTTTCACAATATCAGGGAAGTTTTCTGAGAACAAATCTTTAACAGTTCTCTCTGTATTTTCTGTTATCCCTGCTATTCTGGTACTCCCGTCACTCATAGGTTATTGCTCTTGATGGAGTCCCATATAATTCTTAAGGTTTCTTCATTTTTAAAAATTCTTTTATCTGATTTTTCCTCAAATAAGTTGGTGTCAAGTGCTTTATCTTAAGTCTCACTAATTTTGACTACCATTTCCTCAGTTCTTCTCCTGTGACTTCCTATTGAGTTGTGTAATTCTGACATTTTATTGTTAATCTTCTGGATTTCTGTTTGCTGTCTCTCTGTGGATTCTTGCTGCCTTTTAGATTTGTCATTATGCTCTTCTCCAATCTTCTTAAGTTTTCCTGTTGCTTAGTTTGTGTGTTCATTGACTTGTTCTGCATTTTGCCTGATCTCCTTCCTGGTCTCCTGAAGAGTTCCGTATATTAATCTGTTGTATTCTACCTCTGCTAATTCCAATAAGTGCTCTTTTCCAAAAGATTTCTTGATTCTTCGTTTTGGGAGCTTGCTGAAACCATCATGGTCTGCCTGTCTATGTGATTTGATATTGACTGTTGTTTCCGAGCCATCAATAAATTGTTATGTTTATTTTTTGTTTGTTTGTTTGTTTGTTGTGTCCTAGCTTCTTATTTTGTTTTGATATGCCCAAATAGGCTGGTCGTGTGAGCTGGTTTGATTACTGGCGCCTTTGAAGCTCTAACGTTTTGTCACCAGGTGGTTAGATCTGTTACTAGGTATGTGAGTAGTCTTGTAGGGATTCAGATTAGGTGTCCAGGTAGTCAGTCACCAAGTATGTGGTGCAGCCTCTCACCTACAGTCCTAGATGGGCAGACGTGATTGGAGTAGGCACAGGTATCTGGCTGCAGTAGGGGGTCACGTGCTGAGAAAGGCAGGGGCTGCTGCTGAGTGTCTGTGAGGAAAGCTTGTCTCTGTTCCCTAAAGTGTATAGGTGGGTGGGTTTTGTAGCCGGACTATGGGCACCCAGTGCTGTTGGCTGTAAGGACTGGGAGGCACTACTTATTCTTGGACCCCTGTCGCAGATGGCCAGGTGGTGTGGGTAGAGCCACCAGTCCTCAGGCCCCTGATGTGAGTAGGTCAGGACCCTGCTTGATGGGCAGAGCAGTGTCAGATGTCATGAACCTGCCACTCCACCATGGAGCTGATACAGTGAAGTTAGGTTTCAGGTATATACCCTGTTGTGTTGTGCTAAAGAGGGCCCACGATATTGAAATGGGTCCATACAGGTCTGTGCAGGGGTGAAAGACATTGAAAGTCCATGGACTTCTGTACCTAGGCAAAGGAGCTGTGCCTGCCCTGAATTCCCAGCAGATTACTTTTTCCTGTTTGTTAATTCTCCCAAGGCCAGGAGAATGGCTTAGGATGCAGGGTGGGTCCTATTTCTGGCCCAGGGGAAGCAGCAATCGCAGAAGCCGGCTCAGATCCAGTGCACAGTGGGGAGAGAGCAGGTAAATAGGGAGAGATTCTCACCAAACAGGGTGTTTTTTTGATCCATGCAGTAGGTTAGATGCACGTACTCATCTTTTGCTGATGGAGCACCACTTTTCAGTGGTTCTGCAGGCTTGAGTAGACTCTCCACCACTTGGCCTCTCCTGATGTGGGAGACGTGTGCCTCACGGCGCACACCAGCTGATTCAGCCTGCAGGGTGCTGGTTCCGGGTTAGGTCTGGCAACTCCTTGCTGCTTCTGAACCGTCTTTCCCTCCCCATGCTACTCAGTCTGATTCCTGAACTTTTCCTTTGATGTTCAGGTCTCCTAGATTGTCACATATATATCGATTCACTTGCTTTCTTGGGTCTTTGTTGTAAGAGGGACCACTGGAAGCATCTGACTACTACACCATCGAAGTAAATGTATGTGGTTGGTCAATTTTTAACTGAAAGGACTGGCATGCTTTTTTTAAAAAAAAATTTATTGTGGTTAAATACATACAACAAAATTTGCCATTTTAACCATTTTTAAGTGTACAATTCAGTGACATTAATTACATTCATCATGTTGTACTACCATCACCACTATCATTTCCAGAAATTTATAACACCCTAAGCAGAAATTCAATACCTCTTCAGCAGTGACTCCCATTCCACCCTCCTCCTATCCCTTGGTAACCACTAATAACCTTTGGTCTGTGTGCATTTGCCTATTGTAAATATTTCATGTATATGTGGGAACATACAATATTTGTCTTTTTGTGTCTGGCTTATTTCACTCAGCGTAATGTTTTCAAGGTTTTTCCTGACATGTTTTAAAACCATCATTTCGGCTGCTGAATGGAGAATAGATTTGAGATGGAGTGGGAGTAAAGGCAGGGAGACTGTTGAAATAATCCAGATGAAGATGGTTGAGGCTTGAATTAGGGATGCAGGAGTTCCAATTACCTTGGATAGGACCATCTGTTTCCCAGACTCTGTTTATCATCTTGGTAGGATTGGAAATGTGGCTCCAGAGCTCTGTATTCCTGGTAAGATCTTCAGTCTTCCAATTTTCCCTGCACTTACTGATATCTGCCTTGAAACCATCATCAGTAATCTTATTCATTATGTCATTTTTCCTGTTTATACCAGGCACCATAAGAAACCCAGGATTCCTTGATTCCTCTGGGGCTCTATTTGCACTGAGGCAATAGATGCCTTCACTGTACCTCCTAACTAGTCTCAGTCCATCATTGTTTTATTTCTTTCTGTAGCTCTTATCACCATTTGACACATAATATATTTGTTTGTTTAATCTGTCCCCCCTCATTAGAATGTAAGGTCCTTCAAGACAGAGTTTTTATCTATTTTTAGCGTGTATTCCTAGTTCTTAGAATTATGCCTGGCACGTAAGGGGTGTTCAGTAAAAATACATTGAGTTAATGAAGGAAAGCAGTGATAGCAGTGGAGCGTGGTTACATTCTTGATATAGTTTGAAGATAGAGACTACAGAATTTATTGATGTATAGTATGTTTATTTTTTTTATAGTATGTGAGATAATGTGACAGGAGAGAGAGATTTTTGGCTTAAGCATCTGGATGACTAGAGTTGCCATTTCTTGATATAGGGGAACTGTGAGAGGACCAAGGAGCCCTGGTTACACAGTGGCTAAGCACTCAGCTGCTAACCAAAAGGTTGTTGGTTTGAATCCACCAGCTCTTCCGCAGGAGAAAGATGCGGCAGTCTGCTTCCATAAAGATTACAGCCCAGAAAACACTATGGGACAGTTCTACTCTGTCCTATAGGATTGCTATGAGTCAGAATTGATTTGAGAGCAACAGGTAACGGGTGAGAGGAGCGAATTGGCGGGGGGTGGGGGGCGGGGATCAACCATGATATTCTGAAGTAACAAGTTTAAAGGCCACAGATGTAGGTATGCCCAAAAGTTCTTTCTATTTAGTTTCAGCATTTTATAATTTTTGGAGCCTGTGCTCACCGTATTTATTTGTAATGTTTCCGTAGGTTATGCGCATTGTGGATAATGTCCGGCCTGATCGACAGACAGTTATGTTTTCAGCTACTTTTCCCAGAGCTATGGAGGCTTTGGCTCGTAGAATCCTGAGTAAACCCATTGAAGTGCAGGTTGGAGGCAGGAGTGTGGTTTGCTCAGATGTGGAGCAACAAGTGGTGGGTACTATCCTTAGGGTGTCCCCAGTTCCCTTGATGTTTATGCAGTGTGTGTAATTTTTGGGGGGGTCATTCTTTGTGAGGTAGGCAGATTATTTTTAAAATTAAGTAGTGTACATCAACTGCCGCTTTCGACATTTTATCAGTTACGCTTGAATGTGCTAGTCCATGAAACTCTTTAAAATGTTCTTTTTTGTTTTTCCCACCAGAAGTGATGGGCTGTTAGATAGAAATATCTGTCTTATTCTTTGGTTTATGGGATGTGAAATTAAAAAAGGCAGAGAGAACAGATGGTCATTTTGCCCAGATTTGCAAACCTCTTATTCTCTGAAAGTTAAAGTTTTTTTTTTTCCGGTCTTACTGGTTTACCATGTAAAACCAACATTTTCCCGGCCCTTCCTAAAGATATACCAAGATATTGTCATTTATTCATTCATCACAAAGAAAAAGAATATTTGTGTTGGAAGAGGTGGATTTGCATTTTCACTCCATTTAACTTGGTATAATTTGGTGTTTTCAGATTGTGATTGAAGAAGAAAAGAAATTCTTGAAGTTACTTGAGCTTCTAGGCCATTATCAAGAATCAGGATCTGTTATTATATTTGTGGACAAGCAAGAACATGCCGATGGTCTTCTAAAGGATTTAATGAGAGCATCTTATCCTTGCATGTCTCTTCACGGAGGTAATATTTACTTTCATTCATGCATGAAATATCTGTTAAATATTTAACTTGTTAATAGCGTGCTGTGTTCTATATGATAACAGTTACTTTTTTTTTTTTTATATAACGACTAAATTTTTTATAATTTATCTCAGGCTAACCATTAGTATTACCCCATCTCAGTGATAAAGAAAATAAGGCAAAAATGCATTGATCTTCCCAAATTCCATAGCCATTCAGCAGCTAAAGAGGAATTGAACTTAATCTTCTGATTCCTCATGCTACATTCTTTGTATTGTAACATGCCACCTAGAGGTTTTCATGCTTCATAGAGCTTTAAATTGAAATTTTAAAGCAGTGTCTTAATTTCTGTGTAACATCACCATTGTTATATAGATGTGAAACTTAGAACAGCAAACATATGAAATAGAGAGTTTGACTAATTTTCATTAACCAAGTGTTTTGGTTATCTATGGCTCTGTAACAAATCACCCCTAAATTCAGTGGCTTAAGACAGCAACAGTCATTTATTTTGCTTATGAAATCTGCAATTTGGGCAGAGCGCACCTGGTACGTGTAGTCTCTCTTTCATGCTGTGTTAGCTGGGGTGGCTCAATTGGGGCTGAGGATCTGCTTCTAATTTGACTCACTTATGTGGCTAACAAGTTGATGCTGGCTGCTGACTGGGTGCTCAGTCAGGCTGTTGGCCAGGGGCCCTGGTTCTTTCCCTTCTGGGCCTCTCCATGAGGATGCTTGGCCAATTGGCAAGAACTGAAAGCTGCCAGTCCAGTTAAGGATGATATTAGGAACTGGCAGAGCTTTTACTTCTTCCATATTCTTATTGAACTAGGTAGTCATAGGACTGGCCCAGATTCAAGAGGATGGAGGCATAGACTTCTCCCCTCTTGGTGGGAAAATATCATCTCACATGATCTTCTGTCTTTGCTGAATTTTTGTGTAGTTTTAGGATGTCAGTTTCTAACCATGATTGTGGACTTGTCTATTTCTGTCTTCTATCTTTTTTTAGCTTCGTGTTTTGTAAAGCTTGGTTATTAGTTGTGTACACATTTGTGATTGTTAGGTCGTCTTGACTAATTGAACCTTTTTGTGTTTATGACATGTTCTTTATCTTTGGTAATCTATTTCTTAAACTCTACATTATCTAATATTAATGTAATTCTTCTAGCCTTCTTATACTTACTGTTTGTCTGGCATGTGTTTTTCTTTTCAACTTATCTCTGTCTTTATAATGAAGCCTATCGCTTGTAGACCACATATATATAACCTATTGTGACAACCTTTGCCTTTTAATTGGAGTGTTTGTCTACTTACATTTAGTATAATTATTGATATGCTTGATTACAATTGGACTTAGGTCTGTCATTTTGCTATTTACTTTCTCTTTGTCCCATCTGTTTTTGTTCTGTTCCTGTTTTCTTTTGGATAATTTGGGTAATTTTTAAAATGCCATTTAAATTTCTCTGTTGGCTTTTTATCTGTTCCTCTTTGCATTATTTTTATATGGTTGCTCTGGGGATTACAGTATACATCCTAAACTTTTCACAATTTTCTTCAAGTTAATATACCTTTCATGTAAAATAAAACAATCTTGCGTTAATTTTATGTCCGTTTACCATCTTCATGTCTATCGTGGTTTTTATGCTATAGTTGTTTTGTGTATTACGCCTACATATATTATAACCTCCATACAGTGTTAGAACTTTCGCTTTAAAAATTTTAAAGAAATTAAATTTTGAGATAGTGTCTTATATTTGCCAATTCTAGTGTTCTTCATTTCTTTCAGGAGATCTGAGATTTCATATGGAGTTAATTTCCATTATCCTGAATTTAATATTGATACTTTTGCTATCTTGCATCTGCTGATCTAGTCAAATTTTAAATTCAGTTACTGTATTTTTTAGTTCTAGACTTTCCAATTGGTTCTCTTTTATACTTTTTTGTTTCTCTGATTAGATTTCCTATTCATTCATTATGAGCTTTTTAAAAAAATTTCTTTGATCATAGTTTTAATAGGTGCTTTAGCTTTAAATTTTTTGGTAATTATGACACCTGGGTCATTTTGATATTAATCTACATTGTCTTTTATTTTGCTTTTGTTTTATGTTTTCTGCTTCTTTGGATGTCTAGTAATTTTGGTTTGTATACTGGATTTTGTGAATGATACAGTATAGAGACTCTGGTTCTCTTATGGTCACCTAAAGAGTGTTGATCTTTTTTTTTTAATAGGCCATTAACTTTGCTGGACCCAAATTTCAAATTCTGTCTTCATTGTAATGGGCAACCTCTCAAATATCTATTGATTTCTTTTAGCCATGTTTGGGTTCTTGGAGTCTGCACTATACATGTGTAGTTTAGTGGTCAGCCAGAAGTTTGTGTAGAATTTATATGCACAGTTGATGGTACTTGCTCTGTGGTTCTTTTCAGGATTTAATCTCCTTGCTTTTCAAGTCATAAGTTGGTCTTGAACTCTTTCTTCTGTTTTTTTCATGTCTGAGTTTCTATTCAAGTTTTAACTTCCTTACTTGAACTTCCCAGGGTCTGTCCCCAAGCAAAAAGCTGTTTAAAAAATAAATTAATAAAACCCTGTAGACTCAACCAGTGTCATTATATTCTTTCAAGTACCAACCCCTTTCCAGTTTCTGGCTGCTTTTAGTTACTCTCTAGTGCACTCAAGTAGTTATTTTTTATATTTTGTCCAGAGTTCATAGTTATTATCCACAGGAGGGTTGGTCCAGTAAGGACTTCTATATTGTAGGAAATGTGTGTGTGTGTTTACGAGAAAGGAAGAATTTTCCCATGAGCCCCTGTCTGTACTTCCTCTTTTATCTGTTTGGATAGAATTGCATCACATGTTTATACCTAAATCATTTATGGGCAAGGGGACTGGAATTCAGTTAGAGTAATGGTTCTCAAAGTGTGGTCCTGGAATCCTGAGGGTTCCTAAGACCCTTTCATGGGGTCTGTGATGTCAAAAATATTTTCATAATAATCCCACAATGTTATCTGTGTTTTTCACTTTCATTCTCTCATGAGGGTGCAGTGTAGTTTTCCAGAGGCAATGTGACATGTTCTATTGCAACAGGTTTTGAATGCTGAAGAAATATGAGACTCCAACCATCTTTTTGTTAAGCCAGACATTAAAGAGTTTTACAAAAATGTACAACAATGCCATTTGTCTTAATAAATTATTTTATGCTTACCAAAAAAAAAAAATCAAACCTGTTGTCATCCAGTCGATTCTGACTTATAGTGACCCTACAGGACAGAGTAGAACTACCCTATACGGTTTCCAAGGAACGCTTGGTGGATTCCAACTGCCGACCTTTTGGTTAGCAGCCATAGCTCTTAACCATTATGCCACCAGGGTTTCCATTTTATGTTTAGGAAAAGTTACTTTCACAAAAGTATGTCTTATTTTAAAATGTAATGGCTTTATTATTGTTATTTTTTAACAAATATTTTAAAATTTTCTCAGTTACAACCTCTGATAAATTAAATCAAGAGATAACCTACATAAACTAATGCTTTCTGAGTCTATTAATTTTAAGAATCTAAAGGTGTCCTGAGCACAGAAGTTTGAGAAGGGCTGGATTAAACTAATGGTTCACCTCCTGAGACTGAAAATGATGCTCACCTCCCATTTGATATAATGACCATGGATTGGGTGGATTTGTGAACAAATCTGGGGTTGTTTTAAAAAGGAGGAGGGTTGGAGCAACAGAGAAAGGAGGAGAGTCAGGAATAGGAGGAGGAAATGGAATGTGTGGCTAATTACCTGCGTGAACAACAGCCTTCTTTGTCATAAGACTAGAAGAACTGAATGGTGCCCGGCTACCATTCCTGACTGTTTTGATCAAAGATTTTATAGAAGAATCTTGGCTGAAAGGGGGTAAATGCAAAACCGAATTTCAACTTGTCATGGAGTCCAGACTTTCTGGACCCATGGAGTCTGGATGAACCTCTGAAGGAGTTGCCCTGAAATAATCTTGAAACCTTAAGCCAAAAATACCCCAGAAGTCTTCTTTACATCAAACAATAGTTAAGCTTAATTAGTAAAGAATATCTGCCTTGAGAATTGTGCTTTTTCAAGAACTATCTATATGGGATCAAAATGACAACAGCAACTAAAAGGATTAGATAGGAAACCTGGGGGAAGAGGGCAGTGAGTTTATGTTAGTGAGGAGAAACAATCGGAAAAAGAGGATGAAAATGGTTGTACAACTTGAAGAATGGAATCAGTGTCATTGCATTGTACGTGTAGAAATTGTTGAATTGGTGTATGTTCTGTTGTATATATTCTCCACAAAAAAAAAAAAAAAAAGGTTATGGTTGCTGGGTAGGCACCCCACATGCTTTAGTTAACATTTGATTATGAGGGATCAAATGTGCGCACTTGTGTCAGGATTCCTTAGGCTTATTATGTAAAAGTTTTTGTGTCTTTTAATTATAAAGTTAACTTTATATTGGTATTGTTTTTCTTAGGAGATTTTTGTGTCCAGTGTTAGAGCCCCGTTTCTTTGATATAATACCAGATGTTTTCTCTAACCCAGTGTTTGAAGAGTACTTTTAAAGTTTTAGGTAGTGATGTAAATTTCTATTGATAAATATTTTAAAAAACTAAATATTCTGCATTACGTTGAACCCAGATTTTTCAGTGAAATCTTAAGTGTATCTCCTGCTTTAGGTTTTAACATTTTAAGAATTTATTCCATTCCTTTCTCTAGTACCAGGGATTCCTGGGCACCTCATGGGATGTATTTCTGGCCTGAGCATCTAGTAATAGAGCATTTTGTTATTCCATACTCTGCTTTGTCAGTCATCCTGAGGCTCTTTGTGTCAGGTATTTCAGAGAGATCCACTTGGGTACTTTTTAGTGCTCCTCAAACTATAGCATGTGTATGTAATTACCTAAGGTTCTTGTTAAAATGCAGATTGTGATTCAAAAGGTCTGGGGAGGGCTTGAGATTCAGCATTTCTAACACTTTCTCAGGGGATACTACCGATATTTCTGGTCCTTAAGGCTTCTTGTCCTTGGACAACACTAAGTAGCAAGATTCTAAACCTACGAGAGAAGAAAAGATCTGAATTCTGTCAGTGTAGGCTGATTGTTCCTGCCTTTTCTCCTTTTGCTCCCAGAACAGGTTTTGATTTATGATTCTGAAATTGGGCCTCTGCGGTTGTAAGCCTTATACCAAAGAAAAGATGGCAAAAACAAGGGCAGATTTGGAAGATTCATAATTAAGTTGATAGCAGTAACCTCTGATTTTGTCATTAAATTTCCTTAGTCTTTTATTTCCTATTTTACAAATTGGAAGTAGTCAGTATAAGTTGAATTTGTTCTTTAGTCTCAGTTTAACTTCTTTCTCTGAGTGTCAGAGGAAATGAAAAATTTAATTTGAACTCTTTTCTTTACAACTCTTTAATTTACTTGCAGGTATTGATCAATATGACAGAGACAGCATCATAAATGACTTTAAAAATGGGACCTGCAAACTTCTTGTGGCCACCTCCGTTGCTGCCCGAGGGCTAGATGTGAAACATCTGATTCTGGTAGTAAATTACAGCTGCCCCAACCATTATGAAGATTATGTGCACAGAGCAGGACGAACTGGAAGAGCAGGCAACAAAGTAAAAAAATAGGTTTTTTAAAGTTAATTTCTTTTATATGAAAGTATAGGTATTTAGTACTTTAAGGAGTAGGTAATAGGAGTTACGAGATATTTTGAAAACCCTTAATCAGTAGAGTGGGGGGAACAGTTAATGTTAATCATTTATATACACATACATGTCAAAGTATTGTTAAAATTGCTCTCTTAGGCAAATATTGTTAATAGTTTGTGTTCCTTTTAGTTTTTTTTAACCCCCCAGTAAAAATTTCTGTATACACACACACACACACACACCTGTATGTATATATGGAGCCCTCTTGGCATACTGGTTAAGAGCTCAGCTGCTAACCGAAAGGTCGGCAGTTCAAATCCACCAGCTGCACCCTGGAAACCCCATGGGGCAGCTTTACTCTGTCCTCTAGGGTTGCTATGAGTTGAAATGACTCAGTGGCGCCTGACAACAGCAGCAGCATATGTGCATGTATTTAGTTTTGGATTTTTCATTGCATTTTTAAAAAAAAAAAAAAATTTTTTTTTTTTTAAATGTGGGATCATAAAATGTGTGTACGTGTGTGTGTACACATATACATGTCAATATATTGTTTGACTCAGGCATATTCTGATAACTATGCAGAGCTAACTCAAGGCATCAGTTGTTGGAGACATTGACCATGACATGTTTGATATTCCAACCCTGGACCTTTCACCATACTGAAGCAGTAATATTAGTAATGGCTGACATTTATGGAGTACTTATGTGCCAGACACTGTTCTAAGTTCTTTACATATATCATCTCATTTTATCCTTACAACATACCTTTGAGTTACTGTAATCCCGTTTTATAGATGAGGAATAATAACTAGTGATACATTTATTCTTTTAATCTGAGGTATTCTGAGGAGTTGGGAAACTTTCTGTAAAAGGCCAGGTAGTAAATATTTTAGTCTTTGTGACCCACGTATGATTTCTGTCACATGTGTGTATGTGTACAACCCTGTAAAAACGTAAATGCCGTTCTTAGCTTATGGGCAGTACAAAAGCAGGCTGAGGGTCAAATTCCATGAATACTTGGAAACAAAATCTTAAATCACATTTTAAAATTTGTAAGAATCCACAGGTAGGGACGGCATGTTTTGTGTTGACAACCTGAATGTGGTTTGCTGCCTCTCTACTTCCAACTTCAGCCTTTCTCTTGCATGAACCAAAAAACTCCTTAGGCTGCAGGAGGCATGTGAGGCCTTAGACTTCAGAGAGTCCCAGGGAGGTGATGCAGCTAATCTCATTTTTGTAAAACAGTTATAAAAATAAACAAGTATATAAAACAACTAATTTTTAAAACATCGATCAGATTACATTTATACATAAATATTTTTAGTATATATTATTGATTGGTCTTAGAGAAAAATATGGAAAGATACATACTAGGAAGTTAATATGGGTTTGCTTGGGTGAGGTGTTGTGGAAGGTTGTAGTGGAAGGGTATGCAAGCAAACAATAAAGAAAATTAATACATCTGACAACACAATTGTGCATTTATATAAAATCATAAATGTTTGTGCTTACATATAAAGAAATTAGAAGCCCTCGTGGTGCAATGCTTAAGCAATTGGCTGCGAACCGAAAGGTGGTGGTTTGAACCCACCAGCCACTTGGAGGGAGAAAAGTCCTGGCGATCTGTTCCCATAAAGATTACATACCAAACCAAAAGCCTAGGAAATCCTATGGGGCAATAGACCCACTATGAGTCTCAATCAGCTTGACAACATACAACAACAATAAAAACATTAGAATTGTTCATTTTTGCCTAACTATTTTTAAATATTAAACTTAGATATTTCATTTTGAACCATTAAAGAATGTAGTACGATTCCGTATCTTTTAAAGTTCTTTAGTAATGGTATCAGTCTTAAGAGGATTTATTAGGTGGTTCAGATTTTATCTTACCTGTGATCTAAGCAGGTTTCATCTTGTTACTGTCTAATAGTTCTGCTTTTTCATCATTCGTTAGGGTTACGCCTATACTTTTATCACAGAAGATCAGGCCCGCTATGCTGGTGACATAATAAAAGCCCTTGAATTGTCAGGCACTGCAGTACCTCCTGACCTGGAGAAACTTTGGAGTGATTTCAAAGACCAACAGAAAGCTGTGAGTTTGTAACCTCTTATTTTTATGTAAATTATTAATGTGTTCTAAACCTTGAATGTTTAATAATTGCAAATTTTGGTATAATTATTTTCAGCTATCTCTTTAGAGAGGAAAAAAAGTGAAAACAAAATTCTTTTGCTTGAACTTAGATGCTGTAGTCTACAAAGAGCCCTTTAACTTTCTCACATGCTCAAATGACTTTGTGTTTTTGTTATCCTGGCATATCCTGCCTTGAAAAACACTTATATGCAGTAAGTTCCAGAACATTAAAAAGTCTTTGTTATGAAATTAACTTTTTTGTTTTTCCTTGAAAGGAGGGGAAAATAATTAAAAAGAGTAGTGGGTTCTCTGGTAAGGGATTCAAGTTCGATGAAACAGAACAAGCTTTGGCTAATGAGAGGAAGAAGTTACAGAAAGCAGCTCTTGGTCTGCAGGACTCAGATGATGAGGATGCTGCTGTTGATGTAAGTATTGTAGCTCTAAGCTTGTTCTTGCCAGTTAAAGCTCTTGTTGCTTTGGTACTGAAGGTCTTGCCATAAGCTTATTGAGATAGCTGGTCACTGGAAATGTTTTGGTGTGTAGTTTCCCCAGCTTTTTTCTGTGTATATACATGTATTCACATATGTTCGTATTTGTATATTTTTATAAAAATAGGAACATATTGGGCATATTGCTTTATAACCTTTTTTACAACAGTTTATGTTGAATTTTTTTATTTTAGTAAATTCACTCATACATTATTCTTAATGGCTGCATAATATTTTGTTGTATGGATTTCTCAGTTTAATTAGTCAAAACCCTGTTTTTCAAAATATGGATTAGTCCCAGGTTTTAATGCTTTTAAGCTGCTTCATTGTACATTCATCTTTGCACACTCACTGGATTAAGTCTTGAGAATGAATTCATAAGTAGAATTGCTAAGTCAAAGGGTATATCTGTTTGGTCATAAAAACATTATCAGATTGTCCTCCAACAAAGGAGTACTGGTGTGCACTCGCTATAGCAATGTAAGAGAGTTCCTGGCTCCCACACCTTTAATTCAACATTGGCACTAATAGTGATTTTATCTTTTTTAGTTCGGTGGTTATAAAAACCAAAAAATGCAACCTGTTGCCATCAAGTTGATTCCAACTCATGGCGATCCTGTGTGTTACAGAGTAGAACTGCCCCATAGGGTTTTCTTCAGGTATAGTTTTTATGGAAGTAGATCACCAGGCCTTTCTTTCACGGTGTGGCTGTGTGATTTCAAACGCCAACCTTTAGGTTAGTAGTCAAGCACAAACCGTTTGTGCCACCTAGGGACCTAATAGTTACAAAACAAAACAGTAATAAAAAAAATCATAATAATAACAACCAACATTTATTGAGTGCTTACAAAGTGCCCTGGTGGTGCAGTGGTTAAAGTGCTCGGCTGCTAACCAGTCAATGGTTTGAACCTACCAGCTTCTGCACAGGAGAAAGATATGGCAGTCTGCTTCCATAAAAGATTGCAGCTTTGGAAGTCCTATGGATCAGCTCTACTGTCCTATATGGTTTTTATGAGTTAGAATTGACTTGATAGAAGCAGGTTTGGTTTTGTTTTGTGCTAAGTGCCAGGCACTGTGCCAAGTGCTTTACAGGGAGTATTTCATTTCTTCCCTCACAACAGTTATATAAGGTAGATACTCAGAGTATTCCCATTTTAGAACTGAGGAGACTGAAACTTAGAAATAATAACTTTTTCAGGGTAACACAGTGTCTTAGTTATCTAGTGTTGCTATAACAAATACCACAAATGGGTGGCTTTAACAACCAGAAATTTTCTCACAGTTTAGGAGGCTAGAAGTCTGAATTCAGGGTTATGGCTTTAGGGGAATACTTTCTCTCTCTGTCCACTCTGAAGGAAGGTCCTTGTCCCTTGAACGTCTGCTCCTGGGCAGTCTTCATGTGGCTTAGCATCTCTCTTTTCCCATCTGTGCTTTTCTTGCTTACATGTTTAATCTCTTTTATATCTCAAAAGAGATTGATTTAAGACACACCCAACACCAGTCATGTCTCATTAACATAACAAAGAAAACCTGTTCCCAAATGCGATTATAACCACAGGTGTAAAACAAACAAAAAAACCCCTTGCCTTTCCACATCGACTCGACCTCGACCGACAGCACTGGGTTACTGGGTTGCCTTTGAGTCAGTTAGTGACCTTATAGGACAAGGTAGAACTGCCCCATAGGGTTTCCAAGGAGCAACTGGTGGATTCGAATTGCTGACTTCCTGGTTAGCAGCTGAGCTCTTAACCACTGTGCCACCAGGGGTTCAACCACAGGTATAGGGGTTAGGAAGTACAACACATTTTGGGAGACACAATTCAAACCATAACCCACAGCTGTTATGGGAAAAAGTTGGATCTTTTACCGAGTTCATTTTTCTTCAAAGCCCGTGTTCTTACCTTATGGCATTATCTGCGGCTCAGCGATGGGGGGCCTTTAAGGGCTACAAGTTCAGGGTTTCACAAAGTGTATTCTTTGGAACTCCAGTCCTGTGAGCTTCAGAGACGGTGTGTAGTAAAGTAATTTTGGAGAATCCGCCTAATATGTACCACTATGCCCCTCCCTGTATGTGTGTGTGTATATATATATATATAAAACACACGTTACTATATAAAAGGCTGTAAAAGATCCTTAATTAGTTTGTTTAACTTTAACCCAGAAAGTTTTCAACATATTTGATCATAGAACATTTTTTTTGACATACCCTTTAAACGTTAGTTCAAAACAAAATTTTAGAAATCAGGAATTCAGTCTGATCCTGTCGTTTGAGGATCTGAGGCCCAAAAGAAGTATTTGGTTCAGGACCACACTGGTAGTTAAGGTCCAGAATCTGTCCAACTCATTGCAGTTGAGTTTATTCTGACTCATGTTGTCGTAAGCTGCAGTCAAGTCAGTTCCTACTCATAGCGACCCTATGTACAACAGAATGAAACACTGCCCGGTCTTGGGCCATCCTCAAAATTTTTGCTATGTTTGAGCCTACTGTTGAAGCCACTGTGTCAGGCCATCTCGTTGAGTGTCTTCCTCTTTTTAGCTGACCTTCCATCTCATTGAGTGTATTCCTCTTTTTAGCTGACCTTCCATTTTACCAAACATGATGTCCCTTCTCCAGGGACTGGTCCCTCTTGATAACATGTCCAAAGTACCTGAGATGAAGTCTTGCCATGCTTGCTTCTAAGGAGCATTCTGGCTGTTTTTCTTCCAAGACAGATTTGTTGGTTCTTCTGGCAGTACATGGTATATTCAGTATTCTTTGTCAATACCATAATTCAGAAGCATTGATTCTTCTTCACTCTTCCTTATTCATTGTTCAGCTTTCGCATGCATATGAAAAAACCCGTTGTCATGGAGTCACTTCCAACTCATAGCAACCCTATAGGACAGAGTAGAACTGCCCTGTAGTTTCCAAGGAGCTCCTGGTGGATTCAAACTGCCAACCTTTTGGTTAGCAGCCGTAGCTCTTAACCACTACACCACCACGGTTTTAGCATACCTATGAGGCGATTGAAAATACCATGGCTTAGGTCAGGCACACCTTAGTCCTCAAGATAACATCGTTGCTTTTTAACACTTCAAAGAGGTCTTTTGCAGCAGATTTGCCCTCTGCTGCTTCCATGGGTGTTGATTGTGGATCCAAGTAAAATGAAATTCTTAAAATGTCAATATTTTCTCTGTTTATCATTATGTTGCTTATTGGTCCAGTTGTGAGGATTTTTGTTTTCTTTATGTTGAGGTGTAATCCATACTGAAGGCTGTGGTCTTTGATCTTCACCAGTAAGTGCTTTAAGTCCTCTTCACTTAGCAAGCAAGGTTGTGTCATCTGCGTATCTCAGGTTGTTAATGAGTCTTCCTCCAATCCTGATACCACATTCTTCTTCATATAGTCCGGCTTCTCAGATTACTTGCTTAGCATACAGGTGAATGAGTATGGTGAAAGAATACAACCCTGACACACGCCTTCCCTTATTTTAAACCATGCAGTATCCCCACGTTCTGTTTGAACAACTGCCTCTTGGTCTGTGTAGACTTCCTCATGAGCACAATTACGTGTTCTAGAATTCCCATTTTTAGCAATGTTATATAGGGTTTTTTATGGTATACACAGTAAAACACAGGTAAACATCTTTCTGGTATTCTCTGCTGTCACCCAGGATCTATCAGCAATGATATCCCTCTTTCTACATCCTCTTCTGAATCCAGCTTGAATTTCTGGCAGTTCCTCATTGATGTACTGTTGTAAAAGTTTTTGAATTATCTTCAGAAAAATTTTAATTGCATGTGATACTAATGATATTGTTCAGTAATTTCTTTATTCCATTGGATCATCTTTGTTTGGAATGGGGCACAAATCTGAATCTCTTCCTGGTCAGTCAGGTAGCTGCCAGAATTCTTGGCATAGACGAGTGAGCGCTTTCAGCGCCGCATCAGTTTGTTGAAACATCTCAATCGATACTCCTTCAATTCCTAGAGCCTTGTTTTTTGCCAGTGTCTTCAGTGCATGTTGGGCTTTTTTCTTCATTCGTTCTTGATTGTAAGCTACCTCCCAAAATGGTTGAATGTCGACCTATTCTTTCTGGTACAGTGACTTTGTGTATTCCTTTCGTCGTCATTTGATGCTTCCTACGTCATTCAATATTTTTTGCCCATAGAACCCTTCAGTGTTGCAAGTCAAGGCTTGAATTTTTTCTTCACTTCTTTCAGCTTGAGAAACGCTGAACGTGTTCATCCGTTTTGGTTTGCTAACTCCAGGTCTTCGCACGTGTCATTGTAATGCTTTTCTTTGTCTTCTTGAGCTGTCCTTTGAAATCTTCTGTTCAGCTCTTTTACTTTATCATTTCTTCCATTCACTTTAGCTACTCTGTGTTCAAGAGCAAGTTTCAGGATCTCTTCTGACATCCATTTTGGTCTTTTCTTTCTTTCCTGTCTTTTTAATGACTTCTTACTTTCTTCATGTATGATGTCCTTGATGTCATCCCACAACTCGTCTGGTCTTTCGTCATTAGTGTTCAGTTCGTCAGATCTGTTCTTGAGATGGTCTGTATATTCAAGTGAGATATACTCAAGGTCGAACTTTAGCTCTCATGGTCTTGTTTAATTTTCTTCAGCTTCAACTTGACCTTGCATATGAGCGATTCATGGTCTCTTCCAGAGTCGGCCCCTGGCCGTCATTCTGACTGATGATATTATAACATCGATACAATTCTGCATATTCCATCTGGTGAGGTCCACATGTAAAGTTGTATTTGTTTTGTTGAAAAAAGGTATTTTCAACGAACAAGTTGTTGGTCTTGCAAAATTCTGTTATGCAATCTCCCGCATAGGTTCTATCACCAAGCCTGTATTTTCCAACTGCTGATCTTGCTTCGTTCACAGGTTTTGCATTCCAACCATCAGTAATTATCAGTGCACCTTGATTTCATGTTTGATCAATTTTAGACTGCAGAAATTGGTAAAAATTATTCAATTTCTCCATCTTTGGCCTTAGCAGTTGGTGCTTAAATTTGAATAATAGTCATATTAACTGGTCTTCCTTGTAGGTATATGGATATTATCCTATCATTGGCAGCGCTGTACTTCAGGATGGATCTTGGGATATTCTTTTTGAAAATGAATGCGACACTGTTCTTCTTCAATTTGTCATTCCTGGTGTAATAGACCGTATGATTATCCAATTCAAAATGGCCAATACCAGTCCATTTCAGCTCACTAATGCCTAGGATATATATCTTCAAGCATTCTATTTCGTTTTTGACAACTTCAATTTTCCTAGATTCATACTTTGTACATTCCACATTCTGATTATTAATGGATGTTTGCAGCTATTTCTTCTCATTTTTGTCATGCCACATCAGTAAACGAAGGTCCTGAAACCCTTATTCCATCCACGTTATTAAGGTCGACTCTACTTTGAAGAGGCAGCCCTTCACTAGTTGTGTTTTGAATACCTTTCAACCTGAGGGCCTCATCTTCTGGCACTGTATCAGACAGTGGTCCGCTGCTATTCATAAAGTTTTCACTGGCCAGTTTTTTCAGCAGTAGACAGGTCCTTCTTCGTAGTCTGTCTTAGTCTGGAAACTCTGCTAAAACCTGCCCACCATGGGTGACCCTGGTGGTATTGGAAATACCAGTGGCGTAGCTTCCACCATCACAACAACACATAAGCCACCACAGTAAGAAACTATCGGACGAGTGGTGGTAATCCAACTCACAGCAACCTGTAAGACAGAGTAGAACTGTCTCTCAGGGTTTCCAAGGCTGTATACTTTATGGAAGCAGATTGCCACATCTTTCTTCTATGGAGTGGCTGGTGATGCAAACTACAGACGTTTTGGTTAGCAGCTGAGTAGTTAACCTCTGCATGACCAGGGCACCTGGTCTAGAACCCAAGTCTTCTAATAACCTTTTGCTACTTGTATCTAGTATACCACACTGAGTTAAAATTGAATGAAGTCAGTGTTTTAGTTATCTGTTACTGTGTAACAAAGCAACCTAAAGCTTAGCAGGTTAAACAATTACACAGTTATGTCATTTTGTTCCTGAGGGTCAGGAAACCAGGAGTGGCTTAGCCATGGGCTTCTGATTTTGTGTCTCTTGAGATGGCAGTCAAACGGTTGGCCAGGCCTGCAGGCTTGACTGGGGATGCATGGTCTGCTTCCAAGATAGCACACTCACTTTGATGTTGGCAGGATGCCTGAGTGTCCTTGCAACGTGGCAGCTGGCTTCCCCCAGAATGAGTAATCAGAGAGAGAGAATGAGAAAAAAGAGAGAGAGGAAACCTTAGTGTCTTTTATGGCCTAGTCTCAGAAGTCACACACCATCACTTTTACTTTATTCCATCTATTAGAAGTGAGTCGCTAAGGCCAGCCCTCGCTCAAGGGGAGGCCATGAGGGAAGAGCACAAAATTTGCAACCATATTTTAAAAGTACTACACACAGCCAGGAGCCCTGGTGGCACAGTGGTTAAGAGTTTGGCTGCTCACCAAAAGTTCAGCAGTTTGAATCCACTAGCCGCTCCTTGGAAATCCTACAGGACAGTTCTACTTGTCCAGTAGGGTCGCTGTGAATCAGAATCAACTCAACGGCAACAGATACAGTATATTGTTTAATTTTTGAACTCTGAACAAGCTTTTCTATGCATTTGAGATTCAGAAGATAACAGGGTTATTGACCTAATCTGAGCTGCTTAAGGGGTTTACATCTCTAGTGGGTGATAGTAGTCATTCTAGGGCAAAAGAGATCTTTAAGAAGAAATACAAATGACTATTTTCTGTGCATGCCAGTGCGGATTGCCTGAGGATCAGGCAGTGGCAGGAGGGCTCTTGTGGCTCCTGGAGAACTGAGCCTTTCAGCCTTCCTCTTGTCTCTATGAGGAAACTAACCTTCATTTCTTTCCTTTCTTGGTTCAAAGGAATGCAAAAATAAGCCCTCTTTTCTGATCTGTTTCCCAGTCTTTAAGGCAAATCCAATTGCATTTTAGGAGTTAGGAAGAGTTTCCTTAGGAACATGTTGTACCATTCCCCTGAAAATCATTGACCGTATTTGTACAGAGTCATAGCAAGGATAATGAGTGCCCAGGGGCAGTCTCTAAGTTTGCCAACCCCAGTCTTGGGGGGCGATGTGTGATTTGCAGCATCTGGCCCCCTCCCTTGCACTCAGGAGACAAATTCCCCCTCTCTTTCCCCTTGCTAGTCCTCCCTATTTATAGTTGTTCATTGCCTTGAGTTATTGCCGTTCTTAACCTCTTCAGTTGCATTATAATTTGGCCTCAAGCCCTGAGCCCTGGAGCAACTCTCTTACGTAGTATTTGCTGCTTTGTCTTGACAGGGGATCCATCCTCCTCTTTTGCTGAATTGGGGTATATTTTCTAGACCTTTCAGGAGTCTGCTTAAGCAGTTCATGCAGCATTTTATCTCTGTTCTGTATCCGTGTTCACCATAGACAACTGATTTTTTAAAAATAAAATGTGTTGCCCATAACAAACGGCAGGTGTTTTCCTAGTGACCTGTTTGGTTGAATTAACATAAATATAACTGCCTGATTCTAGCCTTTTGGTGGAAATATGTCTTACTAGTTTCTCTACGTAATACCTTATTTGGTATTTCTAATATAGTTCTTTCTAATCTTCCTTGTTTTTTCCTTGGTCTAGATTGATGAGCAAATTGAAAGCATGTTTAATTCAAAGAAGAGAGTGAAGGATATGGCTGCTCCTGGAACATCAAGTGTTCCTGCGCCCACCGCAGGAAACGCTGAGAAATTAGAAATTGCTAAGAGATTGGCTCTGAGAATCAATGCGCAGAAAAATTTGGGCATCGAGTCTCAGGTATTAAGTAATTTGTTCCAAGTCTTAATACTTTTTAAGTTCCATGTTTTAAATATTTTCCAGGAATAATGTCAAATACAAGTAAAAACAAGTCTCCTTGAGTTTGTGGGAACATAACATTTTTCCGAGTACACAGTACTTTGGTTATTGCATTTGAATGATTTCTTTAGTGTGATTGAGGTCTTTAATCCTATTCCGAAATGCTTAGCCTTCCACGTTAGCCACGGATAGTTCTATAAAGCAGTGTTCTGACTGGTATGTCCAAAATCTTAAAGAAGTAACTCTTTTTCTCTGGATCTTCTTTCATTGGGTGGGCTGTTAGGTATACAAACAATTCTCTGGAAGTATAAATACCCAAGTGACATGAATCAAACTAACATGGTTTGAACGGTGCAGAAATGTGTTTTTAAAATATTTCACATGGGACCTTTTTCTTAGAAACCTTTTTGCTAACTTAATTTTTAACTAAGGGTAAATTTTAAGAGCATTTGCAAAGAATGGTTTGCTAATTTTGGCAGTATTGTGAAGATTTTGCATAAGTCATTTACTATAAGTCGTTGAACGTTGGGTTCGGCCATGGGAGGAGGGGAGCTCAGTGATGGTAGTGTACAAAGATTCTAATTCAGAGGAGACTCATAGGAACTGCAAAGCCTATGAATGATTTTGGAAATATTACATTATATCTGATATCAAGTGTTAGCTAATTATCAAGGAGACATGAATGATCTAGTAGAATTTTTAATAGAGAACTGAATGTTCTTCAGTTTAGCCATCAAGGGTACATGAGGTACATTAAACTATCTGTTATAAATATATGCTGCTAAATTGCACATATGGGTAGGACTTTGCATTAGAGTGATGCATTGTCAATGGGAATTTTTAAAAAAAATAATAGAGTTAGTGGCTTTCCAGAGAGTAATATGCTTTGGGGTCCCTGGTCCTATCTCTGTCATCACCTGAGATTTGACTGTAGATATTCCTTAACTGCAGGATGTGATGCAACAGGCCACCAATGCCATTCTCAGAGGTGGCACCATTCTGGCTCCCACTGTGTCTGCAAAAACCATTGCAGAGCAGCTCGCTGAAAAGATCAATGCCAAGCTCAATTATGTGCCTTTAGAGAAACAAGAAGAGGAGAGACAGGATGGTGGACAGAATGAATCTTTTAAGAGATATGAGGAAGAATTAGAGATCAATGACTTCCCACAGGCAAGTAACAAGTTTAAATCTTTCTTTTCTTGGGATATAGAAAATCTGGCTTCTATAAGAGCAAAAATTTCTTAAAATCCATGAACATTTTAATAACTACTTTGTTTTCTATCTGAAGGGGGGGAGACAGCAGTAGAAATTCCATTTTTATGAGTATGTGCATTACATTGGAATGTATACATTATGTAATGCATGTACATACATTAGAATCTAAGTAAACTTAACGTTGACCATGATATGATTTAGCCAAGCTATTCTTTGTTATCAGACCAGGTTTTTTACCCTGCTGTGAAGTGATTTTTCTCCATCCTTTCTTTCATAGACTGCTAGGTGGAAAGTTACTTCTAAGGAAGCTCTTCAGAGAATCAGTGAATATTCTGAAGCTGCAATTACAATCAGAGGAACATACTTCCCTCCTGGCAAAGAACCCAAGGAAGGAGAGCGGAAAATTTACTTGGCAATTGAAAGTAGGTTCTCTTGGTTTTGTTTTGGTTTTGAGTTGGATAAAGGTTGATGTAGGTGTAGTAGAAGCAAAGAGAATGTGAAGTTATTTCTAGAAAGGACTGAAAATAAGGAACGCTTATAATAAAAAAATAGTTTGAGATTTTTATTTTGAAGAGGCTTAGTGTATATACACAGGCAAATGATCATTTTTGGTACTTTTTCGGTTTTGACAGTTGAGTGAAGCTTGAAAATCACTCTAAAAGTAAGTCTGCTTTGTGGAGACTGGCCCATTTATGCTTCTAGTAAGTGGAAGATTCTGGACAGAGTTTAGGTTAGAAAGTAAGTCAACTGTATTGTTAACCTTTTATAGTAGATGTTTTATCTAAGCAAATAATTGCCTCTGAAATTATGCCCATAAAAGTTCTTGCATGCTTACATATATAAAAAAGGAGGAGACAGTACAGTAACTCAAAAGATACAAGTATTGCATTATCTAAGAGCTATAAGTTTTCATTTTTAGCCTAGCTTTATACGTTCATTTCTATGAATTCACTCCAGTGACAGTTTCTTATGTGTTATTCCACTGTATAGTAGAGCAGCTTGCCTCACTTCATTTATATTTAATATGAATATCTTTGTAATAGACTTTTAAATTGTGGTGAAAAGATACATTTAACATATGCCACATCAATTTTGACATGGGCGGTTCAGTAACATTGATTACATTCTCCAAGTTGTGCGCCCATTCTCACTATACTTTTCCAAATCGGTCTGCCTCCACTAACATAAACTTAATGCCCCTAAGCAAAAACTTCCCCCTGTCCTTTCCTCCCCTCCCCGCCAACCACTAATAATGTTCGGTTTCTATATATCTATGTATTTCATTTAAGTGTGATCATACAGTATTTGTCCATTTGCAGCTGACTTACTTTGCTTAACATGATGTTTTCAAGGTTCATCTATGTTGTGGCATGCATCAGGACTTCATTTTCTCTTTATGACTGAGTAGTATTCCATTGTGTATATATACTACTTTTGTTTATTCATTCATCAGTTGATGGACATTTTGGTTGTTTCTACCTTCTGTCTGTTGTGAAAAGTGCTACAATGAGGATTGCTGTACAAGTTTGTAGTAGACGCTTATAGACTAGTCAGATTCATTTCATCTGTTTAATCAACTGAATATTTGTTGTACTCTTGTTGACACTGTTGAGAGGTCTGCTGATGTATCATGGAAGCCTAGAGTCTGCATGTAAGTGCTGAAATGGCTTAGATGGTTGCAGAGGAGCTCTTCTCACACTTGGCATAATCTCAGATATCAGTGTAGCTTTGAGTCATACATGTTACTTCTAACAGGGAAGCCTTACCTGATCCCACTTTGCCATTCTCTAGCTCTTCACCTGCTCTGTTTTTCTTCATAATACTCATCACTACATGGAGTTATATTGTTTTTTTTCACTTTGTCTCCCACCCTAGATGAATGCAGTGACTGTCATCTGCTGTATTCCCAGTGCCTGGCACATGATAGATAAATTTTAATTAATTTAAATTTGAGTAACCATGTGGCTTGTGGCCACTAAAGCTTGCTGTCGAAAAGATCAGTGAAAGGTATTTAGGTATTGAAAATGTATTGTAAGTAAGATTTGTCATTAGTTAATTTTTTTCTTGTGATATTTTGACATTCCTTTGATTATGTGAAGACTTTAATTTTAGGTGGACAGTTATTTAATAGTTGCTTACTAAGATAAATATTAACTAAAAATGATTTAAGTATATACTAGGAATTCTTACAAGGGTTTTATTCTTTCCTGACCAAAACAGAGAATTTTATAAATAGCACGGAAAGTAAAATTTTTAGTGGCACTGTTGACTATTTAGACACTTTGCTTTTAATTGGTGACTTTAAATTGCTTTTGTATGGCTTCCTAGAATAAAGATTACAAGAAAAGAAATACAAGTGTGGTGCATCCCAACAGCTCTTACTTTTTGATGGACCCTTAAAACTGGCTCTAAAATCTGTAAGCAGTTTCATGCCACTTATGACTTAATGCATGAAATAATATCTAGTCTAGGTGTTAATTACTATTGGACTTTTATTAAAGTAATATTATCATAAAATACATGATTTTAACCATTTAAATAAAGAGTATCATTCAGTGGTTTTTTTAGTACATTCACAATGTTGTGTAACTGTCAACATGATCTAATTCCAGAACATTTTCATCACCCAAAAAGGAACTCTGTGCCCATTAACTAGTCACTCCCATTGGTCCCCTGCTCCGTATCAAAGTTTGATTGACATATAACTTTGTCAGAATACATCTACTGTAAGTGAAAGTGAAGTACAATATCCATTGTATACAGTCCAGAGGTTTTGCTTACTTTTCCTTCCCCCCAGAATGGTTTTGGTAACTTCCCTCCACTGTCAACCTGTTCTCAGGAAATCATGTCTAATTTCTTTGACTAATTTAAGCAAACTTTTATTTATTTTCAACGAAAAGGCCATATCAAAAATAAATCTTAGTGGTAGTCTAGGGACATAATGTTGGGGAATAAGAGCTGGGGCTTGGTAATTAAAATGACCTAAAGCTTTGAGAACTTTCAAAGATGATTACATTTTTCATTGGATCTTTTAGTTTTCAAAATTCCAGCTGAATGCAGTGGGATGCAGACCTCAAATTCTCATAAAAAGACCAGACTTAATGGTCTGACGGAGACTAGAAGGACCCCAGAGGTCAGGGCCCCCAGACCTTCTGTTAGCCCACGATAGGAACCATTCTCAAAGCCAACTCTTCAGAAAGGGATTGGACTGGACTATGGGATAGAAAATGATACTGGTGAAGAGTGAGCCTCTTGGATCAAGTAGACACATGAGAGTATGTAGGCAGTTCCTGTCTGGAGGGGAGATGAGAGGGCAGAGGGGGTCAGAACCTGGCCGAATGGACAGGAAAATAGAGAGTAGAGGAAAGGAGTGTGCTGTCTCATTAGAGGGAGAACAACTAGGAGTATATAGCAAGGCGTATATAAGTTTTTGTATGAGAGACTGACTTGGTTTGTAAACTTTCACTTAAAGCACAATAAAAATTAAAAAAAAAAAAAAAAACAACCAACTGAACTCACCCAACTGCTGACAGGATAAAGATAAATGCTAGCATGGAAGGAGCTTAATGACATCTGTTACTAGTTCTGTAATTGGAAGGACCCCACTGCCTGACTCCTTTGAAGGGCTCTGTGGCTCAGCAGCTCCAGGCCTCCACCAGTCAGAGAGAAGGGGAACAGGAAGGACTTACTTGCCTAGGCAGCCTGTATAATATGACCCTCTCTTTTTACTAGGGAAGAATCCTTTAAAGCAGCCAGAAGTTGCTTAAGGACCAATGAAAGGAAGTGCCCCCTTTTCGTGGCTTATAAACATATGTAACCTATTACATAAAGAAGTAAAATTTTAAACTGGTCCGAATGGTCTGGCTCTAACTAAAGTCAGACAACTAACCTTCCATTTAGATCTAGGTGAGAGTGTCATTTCCCTTCCTTTTAATGGAGTACAAGGACATTAACAACAAACTTTGCACCAACCTCATGCCAAGCAATGTATTTCCCCCCGCAATTTGATTTTGGTTATAATTTATTTTGCTTGGGTCTTGATTATACCCTTGCCCTCATCTTCATCCACCTCTTCCCTTCCAGCACTTGCCTTCTCTGGCATAGCTTTGAGTTTTGTTGCTGGTGGTTGGTAGAGGGGTGTAAGACTTAAATTAGATGTGTTGCTTTGACTTCACAGCCATATTCAAAGCCCTTTCCTTCCTGTTTTTGAACTGTTTCTACCTCTGTCTCTTTCAAAGAGGTTATTCATTTCTAATAAGAGAAGAAAAATTTCTTACTTCTTGCAAATAATTTTTCTCATTTACTTTTCTTATATAGAATGATAAAAATGTAGCTCTCTAAATTGCAACTTCAGTACTTTTATTCTTTGACGTTTCACTCCCAGTCCTTAATCTCTAATCTACCCCTTTGATCTGACTCTTTTCCATTTATCAATGTGTACTGTGCTACCTACCTGAATTAATCTACAACCTGGCTTGTCCCCTGCCTTTAGATCCCATTCCACCTCCCTTGGTGGCTCTAATCTGTGACTCTTGTGAACTTCTAGTCAATATCTTCAGTGACCTCATTGACATTTCCAGCTGGGTGTCCAGTGAGCACTTCAACTACAGCAATCTCAAAACTGAATTTTTCCCACCATATCTGTTGATAACACCTGTTCTTTCTCCTTGATTCAGTATCTTCTTTGTTACTTTATTTGCCAGTCAACTCTTAGCAGCTTATATTTATTCATTTTCCTCACTGTTCACTTCTAGTCAGAAAAACATGTCCATTCTGTGCTGAATGTGCTTTTTTTCTTTTTATATTTTTATTGTGCTTTAAGTGAAAGTTTACAAATCAAGTCAGTCTCTCATACAAAACCTTATATACACCTTGCTATATACTCCTAGTTGCTCTCCCCCTAATGAGACAGCACATTCCTTCTCTCCACCCTGTGTTTCCATGTCCATCCAGCTGGCTTCTGTTGCCCTCGGCCTTCACATCTCCCCTTCAGACAGGAGCTGCACCCATAGTCTCATGTGAGTATTTGATCCAAGGAGCCTACTCCTCACCAGTATCATTTTCTGTCTTATAGTCCAGTCCAGTCCCTGTCTGAAGAGTTGGCTTCGGGAATGATTCCTGTATTGGGCTAACAGAAGGTCTGGGGGCCGTGACCTCTGGGGTCCTTCTAGTCTCCATCAGACCATTAAGTCTGGTCTTTTTATGAGAATTTGAGGTCTGCATCCCACTGTTCTCCTGCTCCGTCAGGGCTTCTCTGTTGTGTTCCCTGTCGGGGCAGTCATCGGTTGTAGCCGGGCACCATCTAGTTCTTTTGGTCTCAGGCTGATGTAGTCTCTGGTTTATGTGGTCCTTTCTGTCTCTTGGGCTCATAATTACCGTGTGTTTGGTGTTCTTCATTCTGCTTTGTCCCAGGTGGGTTGAAACCAATTGATGCCTCTTAGATGGCCACTTGCTAGTGTTTAAGACCCCAGACACCACTCTCCAAAACAGAATGGAGAATGTTTTAATAGTTCTTATTATGCCAGTTGACCTAGATGTCCCCTGAAACGATGGTCCTTGAATGTGCTTTTAAAGTAGTATTATAAAATGGTATGGCGTCAGACCTCATCTAACTTCAGGGAGAGGAGAAAGAATCAGCATTAGCCCACAGCTGATTCCTCTGAGGTGAAGGTCAGACATACTTCCACCAGTTCCAACACCAGCTGTCTCTCCCACAGCACTCTCTACTTCTCTGCTGGGTTCAATTCACTGCAGTGGCCACAAGAATGCATAAACCATACTCAGGGCTTATTAGGGAAGTAATAGGATTGGGATCAACTTGGAAGTAAGAGGACAAGTCAGGATAGTTCTTCAATCAGAGCAGCATCTTCTTGGCCATGCCTGCTGGCAGCCTCTGCTGCTGGGATCTTACTCTCGGCCCCAGCCTCTGCCCAGACAAGTGTTACAAAGCTCTTTAACTCTGTCAGTAAGTGCCCAGAGACATCCCACTGTGCCAGGAAGCTTCCTCTCTGAAGGTGCTCACCTCTCTTACTCCATGGGTTGTGGGTTGTGGGTCAGCAGGCCTAGCTCTACCAAGTGTCCAGAGGTACTCCACTCTGCCAGCAAGCTTCCTGCCTATAGGGACTCAGCTCTCACCCCGTGGGTCAGCAAGCCCACTGTAGCCACCTTGCTTCATGGATCAGGAAGTCCACTGCACCATCTCATACCAACCAGTCTCTTGGTTTCTCCCATCTCATGCTGCTGTCGCCTAGAGTATTACAGCTCTGTTTCCTGGGCCTAGGAGGTTCTTAAAGCAGGGACCCCGGGTCCAAAGGATGTGCTCAGCTCCTGGCTCTTTTTCTTGATGGTAGTGAGATTCCTCTTCTAACCTTTGAGATTGGCTTCATTTAAGCCTAGTGGGATGGTAAAACTGAGCAATTCCCTACAAGGGTTCCATGCACCTTATTTGCATTAGCAGATTGTCCAGTTCCCTTGCTGGGTCACAGGCACCTTATTTGCATAGTTTCACACAGTCATTTTGTGGTAGTTACAAGTCATGGCTAGAAGGGCCATATAATAGCAATTCATTGCACTGTAAGCATGAACACAGTACTGCAAAAACACTGCGGAAAAGACTCAAGTATGCCTGGAGAAATGAGGGAAAGCTTGGAAGAAGTGATTTTTTTTTTTTTTTTAAGTTATTCTGGTAGACTACTTCTTATTCATCCTTTTGTAATATCTTTACAAGTTTGTTTTTCTAGTAGTCTACAAGGTTGTAAAGAGCATGCATGAGTTCTTTGCATAATGACATTTCTCACAATATATCATACCTGGTGGGTCTGTAATGTTTCTTGAATTAATAACTGTATGCATGATATCTTCAACCACACTACACTTACCTTACTCTTTGGTTATTATACATGCCTTTCTTTATTCCTTACCATCATACATGCGGTTCCCTTTGCAAAATACTCTCCATGTCATCTCTCTTCCTTCAGCATGGCTAGTCCTCCAGTCATCTTTTTTTTTTAAATAATATTTTATTGTGTTTAAGGTGAAAGTTTACACAGCAAATTAGGCTCCTATTTAACAATTTCTACACATATTACTCAGTGATGTTGGTTACATTTTTCATAATGTGTCATCATTGTCATTGGTTCCATTCTGGTTGTACCGTTCCCAGTTCTCCAGTTTCCCTGCCCCCTTAACCTGCTCATCTTTGCTTTAGAGTAATCTCTGACCGTTTGGTCTCATATAGATGATTTCTAAAGGAACTCATCAGTCACAGGTGATATTCTTTATTTTATGAGCCAATCTGTTATTTAGCTGAAAAGTGACCACAAGGGATCATTTCAGTTTAAGCTTTAAAGTGTATCTCAGGGCAGTAGTCTTGGCGAGTCGTCTAGTCTCAACTGGTCTGATAATTCAAGGCTTTTTAAGAATTTGAGCTCTGTTGCACATTTTTCATCTGTTCTATCAGGATCCATCTGTTGTGGCCCTAAGTAGAACTGTCGGTAGCAGTAGCCAGGCACCACCTGGTTTTTCTGGTCTCAGGGTAGATGAGGCTGTAGACTACTTTCTTCTCTGAAGTCTCTGGTTTCCTTTTTTCTCGTGTTCCATTCAAGTAGAGATCAATAGTTATATATTAAAAGCTTGTAAGCTTTTAAGACCCTAGACACCACTCACCAAACTAGGATGTAGAACATACACTTTATGAACTGTATTATGCCAATTAATGGAGTTGTCCCATGAGACTATGGTCCTAAGTCTTCAAACACAGAAAACCAGTCTCACAAGGTATTTGGTTATATCTAAGAAGTATCTGTAACTGTGTCACCATGTAGTTTACTATATATATGAATATACCTGCATGCACACACATATACCTACATATTCATACCCACACACATACATACCTATATACATATTTGTGTAACTGCACACATTTTTTGGTGGTTGTTGGTGTCCTTTTTTTGTGTGTGTGCTAATATTTTATTGTGTTTTATGTGAAAGTTTAAACACAGCAAATTAGGTTCCCATTTAACAATTTTTATACAAATTGTTCTGTGCCATTGGTTGCCATTTTCACAGTGTGTCAGTATTCTCATTATTTCCATTGTTTGTTCTGTTTCTGTTGATCTAGCTTCCCTTCCCCTCCTTGTCTTCTCATCTTTGCTTTTGGGTGAATGTGGACTGTTTGGTCTCATACAGTTGATCAAGGGAGCACATTACTCATGGGTGATATTGTTTATTTTATAAGCCAGCCTATTTGGATGAAAGGTGACCTCCAGACATAGCTTCACTTTCAAGTTCAAAGGGTACCTTAGGGCAGTAGTCTCAGGGGTCCCTCTAGTCTGTATCAGTTTGGTAGGTCTGGCCTCTTTTAGGAATTTGAGTTTTGTTCTCTGTTTTTCTTCCATTCTGTCTGGGGCCTTGCATTATGTCCCAGGACAGAACGGTTGGTAGTGGTAGCCAGGCACCATCTAGTTCTTCTGGTCTCAGGTTAGAACAGGCTGTGGTTCATGTGGGGTGTTTGTCCTGTGGATTAGTTTGTTGTTTGAGCCTTTGATTTCCTTCGTTCTGTCTTGCCTCCATACAAGTAGAGATCCAATAGTTGTATCTTAGATGGCGGCTCACAAGCTTTTAAGACCCCAGACACTACTCACCAAACTAGGATGTAGTCCGTTCATCTTTAAGACTCTCATGACACCTTTCTGAAACAATTGCAGACTTCAGAAAACATAGTGTCCAATAAATAGTTATTAGTAAATCAACCAAGGAAGCTTAACCTTTTCTTATTCTCATCTGGACAAATTGCTAATCATCTTCTTCACTCTTTTTATCAACATACCAGGAATCATTACAGTACATGTAATGTGACCTCAGTGGTTATATTTGAAACTTTAGAAATAATAAGCAGAACAATCAGCCATTATGTAATGTGGATGATGTTCCACCAGCTGGTGAAAGGCTATTTGGCAGGGAGTACATTGTTCCCTGAAGCTACCTACAGTCTTTATTCCTGGGCTCCCATTATATGGATAAACGTCCTGTGTGGTTCTATGATAATTTGTTTTCTGCTTACCCACCAGGCGCCAATGAACTGGCTGTGCAGAAAGCAAAGGCAGAAATCACCAGACTCATAAAAGAAGAACTGATCCGGCTGGTGAGTGAAAACCTCAAAGATTTGTTTAAATAAATATTTTATTGGAGTATCACATAGTACAGAAAAGTACACCAATATAAACAGACAGCTTGATGAATTTTCACAAAGTGAGCACATCGATGTAATCACTACCCAGATCAAGAAATCTAGAAAATTACCAGTACTCTATAAGCCCCGCCTCATGCCCTTCCTGGTCACTTTTCATCTCCCCCAAATGTGACCATATTTTGTAGATTAACGTAGATTAGTTTTGCCTGTTTTTGAACTTCATGGAAGTTCATGCTGTGTATTTTTCTGTATCTAGTTTCATTCACTGGAGATTAGTTGGAGGAGATTTATCCATGCAGTTACATGTAGCAGTAATTCATTCATTTTCATGGCTCTGTAGTATTTAATGGAAACCCTGGTGGCATAGTGGTTAAGAGCTATGGCTGCTAACCAAAAGGTTGGTAGTTTGAATCCATCAGGTGCTCCTTGGAAACTCTGTGGGGCAGTTCTACTCTGTCCTATAGGGTCACTATGAGTTGGAATCGACTTGATGGCAGTGGTGGTGTTTTTTTTTTTATAGTATTTAACTGGTGTAAATAATATCACAATTATCTTTTAGACTGGGGTTATTCTAATTTTTGGTTTTTATTAGGTAACACTGCTATGAACGTTCTTTTGTGTCTCTTTGGTATATATTAGTATGCTTTTCTCTTTGGTGTATACCTTGGGAAAGAATTGCTTGTGATAGGGTATGTGTAGCTTGGCTTTACATAGGTATTGCTAAACAGTTGTACGGAGTGGTTATTACCAGTTTACACTACCACCAACAGCGTGTGAAAATTCCAATTGCTTTACTTCTTTGCCAACACATGACGTTATGAATCTCTTTAAGCTTAGGCAAGGACTTAACTTGATTGTGGAAGAAAAGGCCTGTTATAGACCACTTTCCAAAGGAGACAGACATTGTTTTTAGTGGCATTTGTTGCTCGTAAACTCTCCCTGTGATGTGTACCTTGGGATGAGGGCTCCTTTGAAAAGTGTTGACCTTCCCCTTTCTCTAAGAATGTTTTTGAGGGTTTCCCTTTACAAATCATTCTTTTGGAGAAATAAAAATTTAAAGAGGATACACAAAATGAGAGGGAAGAAGAAAAACAGCTTTTAAACGAAGTGCTTAAGACTATTTCAGCAAGAAAGTCATAGGAAAAGAACTTGTGCATTTGTGTAAGCCACCACTGTTAAATTAAGTCAGTTCAAAGCTCAGCTATCAAGGAGCAGTTGTGTGAACAAAGAGAAACAGCTCCTTTTTTCTCAGTACAATAATGTTAACATTTTTATTTTAAATATCTGATAGTTTTATATATTTGTAAAGGAAATGATCTTAGCAAGTGTTTCTTATTTTGCTCTTTTGGACCATGTAACTAATTTTTTTTCTGTTGCAGCAAAATTCATACCAACCAACAAATAAAGGAAGATACAAAGTCTTATAAACATCTGGAAAAAATTTTTTACCTTGGCTCATCTGTGATACGTGTGGCACTTGTCTGGAGTTTACAGTATAGTATAAAGTAAGATTTTTAAAATTCTGTCATGCTGATTTTTAAATACAAGAAACCAGTATTTCCTAAAGAAGTCGTCATTCAGTAAGTGCCCCCTCAATTATCAAAAATATTTGAAGCAGGCCTGTTTTCAAAGTATGATCTCCTTTAATGTAAAACTTAAATACTTATGTATACTTTCAATATCTGGGTAATATTCCAGAGGTTTAAAAACATGGAAATATCTGGGCTTTCCCTTGATGTTAATAAAGTACACAAGTCACTAAGGGGCTGTTCATCTCATCCTCTTTTAAGGAAATTGTGATCTCCTGAGAAAAATTCTCTGCCTAATTTCGTGTCCTCCCCTTGACCTTAAAACTTACTTGACTCAGTGGAACAGATGAACTGGATTTAAGAATGTTATAATAGAATTTGTACAAAATGGGTTTAAAGTTTTTGTTTTAATTTTTATCATCATAAATCGGCAATAGTTGGGCTACTTTTGGTTTTTGTAAGATTAAAGACCTGTAGTATATAAGAGTTTTTTGCATTTCTTTACACTGCAAAGAGTTTTAATATTTAGTACTTTCAGGTGCCTCCTGAAACCTCTGGCTCTACATCTGGCAACTAACTTTTTAAATATTCCTTAAAAGAAAGTGATTTGTAGACTAAAAATAGTGCATATGATTCCTTTTTACCCTAGAAGTGTTTGCTTATACATATGTACATGCAGCATGTAGAACACTGTGTTACTTATGTGGCTTTTCTTTAGGTTTATTCAGTAGGCTGTGAATTCTTTTTGTTTAAAAATGTCAAGCATAATGCTACCCAAGTTTTGGACTTAGACTTCATCTCTGTCAGTGAAATTTAGTTCACAAGGAGTCATAGAGTATGTTTTTGAGCCCTCCAATACATTTTCTAGATATTCTAATTTAAGTTGTTGTAATTGGATCACCTGATATTCTTTTCAAGATTCCTGGTGTATTAGAACTCATATTGTTGTCACTTCCTGAAAATAGAGATTTTCCAGGAAGTGGATAGACACATTTCTTAAATTAAGAGACAAGAGAGTCTTTTTTATATTCTTGTCTTTGAGTTTTTTAAAAAGAGAAAATCAAAGCATACTATAGCTGTTAAAACTAATCATTTTCTTAAGAGTAGGTTAAATGGCTTAAGTGGCAGGGAATATCCATTATTATTTCTTCAATATAAAGTTATCCTTATTGAAAACTAAAACATAAATGGAAATATTCTTGGATTCCTCACATACCCACTTAGTTTCTTAAGAGAAGAAAACAGACAAAACACTTGTAACAACAGAACCAAATAAACCATTTACTCTAAAATTCCAAGCATCTTGGGCTCCTTTTTTCCCCCTAGTTTATTTATTTGCGTATTTTCATCACCCAATGGTAGTTTATTTTCTTTTGGTAGACTATATGACAGTCCCACATTGGTGACGATTGGTGCTCCCTTCAATGAACTGGATCACTTAGAGATTCAGAGCTCTACATCATTTTAGTATAACCTTTATGATTGTATATCTAGGTGTGATAAGCCACCGATAGTGTTTTGTTCTAAGATGAAACACATTACTGTGTTAGTCCATTTTTTTCATGTCACACTGATTCTTTTTTAAAATTTGGATGATGTACAGACTTTAATTTGTTTTTTAATGTAATATCAGTATTTGCTTATGTTTTCTAAATTCCTTATAAAATAAAGTAATGCAACCTGCATTTTCCTAAAATTATCTTTACTGAAATGTTTTCTGCTGTTTCTCTAATTTTGTTTGTATTGGTCAGTGTGAGAGAAGTATTATATTCTCTATTTCTTTATAAAAAAAATCCTAGTAACTTACTACCCAAAATATTATTGTAGTTCTCTTCCAAAAATATCTTTCTATAGAGGCCTCTTTGATGTTCTTTGTATTCGACATAAGACATAGATAGGCTGTTGGTCAAATAATAGGTTCAGATGCTAGTTGGGGTTTTACCACAATAACACTTTTATGGAATGGAAGTATAGAACGAACAGGTAATGGCTAAGTTCTCCCCAACTCTTTTTGGACACTTAATTGTTTTATGTATTTCATATCTTATTGGCTTTGCTGATGTACACATTGTGTTCAGCTGATATACAGTGCACCTGTGACTTGCTGATCTTTTGAGACAGGGATCCTCTAAGTATAAGGAGTTTGTTGAGGAAAACCAGCTCTTAAATACCTGGGATTATTAAACCTGTTAAGCCAGTTGTGAGGTCTGCTTCTAAATAACACACCAGCATCTTAAGAATCACAAACTAGAAAGAAAAATCTCCAAAGTTATAACTTGGCTATGTCTGAGCTCTTTTCACTATTGTGCCTTGCTTTGTCTTTTAAAACTGTCAGGTGAGGTCCTTAGTAATGGATTAACATTGTGCTTATTTAAGATAGGAGCTGAAATGAAGTCTAGGGTAAAGAGCCAGATTTTGTTTAGTAAAATGCCCTGTTGTGCTGCTTTATAGATGATGCCAAGTTCTTAAAGAAAGCAAGGGTTCTGAGTGACTAACCCAGTGTGGTCCTCCACTTAGATTTGAGTCTGGAGTCTGGAGCTATCAGTTCTTCACATTAAAAAAAAATATATATATTGTGATAAAATATATGACAAAAATTTTGCTATTTTGACTATTTAAGTGTACAAGTCAGTGGCATTGATTACATTCACAATACAACCATCACCACTATCTATTTCCAAAAGTTTTTCATCAGCCCAAACACTCAGTCCCCTTTAAGAAATTAAGTCCCCATCTCCCCTTCCCCCAATCCCTGGTAACCACTAATCTTTATCTCTATGCATTTGCCTATATTTGACATTTTGTGTCTGACTTATTTTACTCAGCATAATACTTATTTTACTATGTGATGGCTAATTTTATGTGTCAACTTGGCTAGGCTTTGGTGCCCAGTTGTTTGGTTAAACACTAGTATAGATGCTGTTATGAAGTAGTTGCCCGTGATTAAATCAGTTGGCCTTAAGGAAAGCAAGTTACCCTACATAATGTGTGTGGGCCTCATCCGATCAGTTAAAGGCCTTAACAGCAAGAACGGCGTTTTCTCTAGGATGTAATCTGCCTCCAGGCTCTAAGTAGACATCTTGCTAGAATTCCTCCAGTCTTCACTCTTTTTGTCACCTGACCTACAGATTTTGGAACACAAGACTGCAGGAATCTCCTGACCTAAAATTTTGGACTTGCTAGTCCACCACAATCACATAAGCCAATTTTTTAAAAATAAGCCTCTTACAGAGAACCCCCGAGGGAGCAGGAGAACAGTGGGATGCAGACCCCAAATTCTCATAAAAAGACCAGACTTAATGGTCTGACTGAGACTAGAAGAATCCCGGCGGTCATGGTCCCCAAACATTCTGTTGGCCCAGGGTAGGAACCATTCCCGAAGACAACTCATCAGACATGGAATGGACTGGACAATGGGTTGGAGAGAGATGCTGATGAGGAGTGAGCTACTTGTATCAGGTGGACACTTGAGACTGTGTTGGCATCTCCTGTCTGGAGGGGAGATGGGAGGGTAGAGGGGTTTAGAAACTGGCAAAACGGTCACGAAAGGAGAGACTGGAGTGAGGGAGTGGGCTGACTCAGTAGGGGGAGAGTAACTGGGAGTATGTAGTAAGGTGTATATAAGTTTATATATGAGAGACTGACTTGATTTGTAAACTTCCACTTAAAGCATAATAAAAAATTATTAAAAAAAAAAAAAAGCCTCTTTGTGTGTGTATGTGTGTACACATCACTGGCTGTATCTCTCTGTAGAACCCTGACTAAGACAGTCCATGGAGTAACATGTATCAGAACTTCATTTCTCTTTATGGTTGAATAATGTTCCATTGTATATATATATATACCATATTTTGTTTACCCATTCATCTATTGATGAACACTTGCATTCCACCTTCTGGCTATTGTGAGTAGTGCACCAGTGAACATCAATAAGTACCTGAGTCCCTGCTTTCAGTTCTTTGGGGTATATACCTAGGAGTAGAGTTGCTGGGTCACATGGGTAATTCTGTGTTAAACTTTTTGAGGAACCACTGAAGTATTTTCCCTGTGGCTGCACCATTCCCAATCCTACCACAAGAATTCCAATTTCTCCACATCCTTGCCAACAGTTGTTATTTTCTGTTTTTCTGATAATAGCCATCCTAGTGGGTGTGAAGTGATAGATACCTCATTATGGTAGTGATATGGATTGAATTGTGTCCTCCAAAAAGTTAATGTTGAAGTCCTAACCCTTGTACCTATAAATATGCCCTTGTTTGGTAATAGGGTTCTTCTTTTATTATGTTAACGAGGTCATATCAGAGTAGGGTAGGTCCTAAACCTAATTCCTTCTGAATGGTGTCTTATAAAAAGAGCAAAATAGATGCAAAGACACGCATACAGGAAAAGACAGATGGCTACTGAAAGAGACAAAGAAAGATCTAGCGTCAATACCTTGAATTCAGACTTAGCCTCCTTAACTGTAAGAAAATAAATTTATGTTCTTTAAAGCCACCCACTTGTGGGGGTCTTTTGTTACGGCAGTACTAGGTAACTATGACAGGTAGTTCTTCACGTTTTGGTACGTGGCTTTATAGAAATATTGGAATCTACTGACATTTTCTCATGCCTTCTGCTTCAACCATGAAAAGCTGATATTTAATTTTTAAAAATGTGTATTTAAATATAAAGAGTGTGGATGAATATGTGTTGAGGGATAGAGGGATGTCTTCGCTTTTCATTCAATTTAGGCGTAACCATCAGAAAACCATAACGAACAAAATCTCAGTGTGATAGGGTGGTTAACTTGGACTGTAACGAGGTCTTAAACACCTCTTGAAATGTATGTTGTTCTGTTAGGCAAGCTCTTTGGATCTAAAAGTGGCCACATTCCTCTTGCTAGGTAGGCTCCTTGGTATGTTGCTAGTTATGGATATTCAAAGTTCTTTTTTTTTTTTTAATCAACTCATAATTTTACTCAGGTAAGGATTCAAGTAGAAATACAAGAAGTGTAAACCAATGTGTTCCTCACAAAATCCCCGGGATGTGGGTGTTCTCACCTCTCTGGCGCCTTGTGGCTTGGCTGGAGTGCGGGTGGATTCAGGTGTGTGCTGGTGGATCCCACGACGGGTAAGGAAGTTACTTTCGATTATTTTTCTTGACCTTGTTCTCTTCCAAATACGGCATCAACTTATCGTAGCTCATAATTTTGAAGTTCAAGCCTCTAAGGAGAAATTCCAGCTTTGCATTAGCCCTGTTTTGTTGGGGAGAAAAAAAAAAAAGCATGAAATAAAAAGGGAAGTTTAACATCTTTGGAGAATGAGAAGTCAGAATTACTCTCTCAGACATTATTAGGATTACTTTAAAAGCTAGCAGTGCAGGTTAAAAAAAAATCCTAATCACTTTTATTATATGGAAATGCCTGGTAGCCTGTGTTTTTAATATTAGTCTCTTTTTACAGTTTTGCATATTACTGAATAAAGATAATGTGAGCATTCAAATAACTTGGTGAGCGTGCAGTTTTTCCACAGAAAAACCATTTTATTTTTACTTGACACTTGGTAAACCCCTTGCCATTGAGTCAGTTCCAACTTCTAACAGCCCTATAGGACAGAGCTGAACTGTTCCATAGGGTTTCCAAGGCTCTAATCTTTACAGGAGACTGCCACATCTTCCTCCCGCACAGTGGCTGGTGGCTTCGAACCCCAGACCTTTAGTTAGCAGCTGAGTTCTTAACCACTGCGCCACCAGGGCTCCCCTGACACTTGGTAGTAGATGGATTTTAGCAGTCTGTCAACTCCAGGCACTTGTAGAAGCTTTGGGTGTTAAGGTATCCTGGGCCTTTTTATTCTCAAATTTGTGGGAGGCTCTCAGGTGCCGGGGCTCAGCCAGTCCAAGGATCCTTGAATTCAGCATTTTCTCTGCGCCTTTGCCTAAGAGAGTCTTCTGGGAGCTGAAACTCCTAGGACAATCCTGTGGACCTTTTAGAATCCTCCCCATCAGCCCTGGATCCTCTGCTTCGGAGAGCTGGGCAGGAAGAGCAGGTGAGTGAATGCCTGGGAGCTTCAAAGAGAGCCTAAGTTCCTCTAACTTTACGGGGTCCAGTGCTGCTGTTAAAAGTATGTTGGGGTAGTAATGATTCCGTGATATACAGTCAAGTTTGATAACAACTGGCAATCTTCACTTACTTTTGCTCTTGGGTTTTGCCTGTGATCTAAAGCAGTAGTTTCCAAAGCGCCGTTAACAATCGTCATTAGAAAGCAGGAAGAAAATATCAGAGTTTCTATTTGCATTTCTTTTTTTTTTTTATAATAACTTTTATTAAGCTTCAAGTGAACGTTTACAAATCCAATCAGTCTGTCACATATAAGTTTACATACATCTCACTCCCTACTCCCACTTACTCTCCCCGTCTTGAGTCAGCCCTTTCAGTCTCTCCTTTCTTGACAATTTTGCCGGCTTCCCTCTCTCTCTATCCTCCCATCCCCCCTCCAGACAAGAGTTGCCAACACAATCTCAAGTGTACACCTGATATAATTAGCTCACTCTTCATCAGCGTCTCTCTCCCACCCGCTGACCAGTCCCTTTCATGTCTGATGAGTTGTCTTCAGGGATGGTTCCTGTCCTGTGTCAACAGAAGGTCTGGAGAGCATGACCGCCGGGATTCCTCCAGTCTCAGTCAGACCATTAAGTTTGGTCTTCTTATGAGAATTTGGGGTCTGCATCCCACTGCTCTCCTGCTCCCTCAGGGGTCCTCTGCTGAGCTCCCTGTCAGGGCAGTCATCGATTGTGGCCGGGCACCAACTAGTTCTTCTGGTCTCAGGATGATGTAGGTCTCTGGTTCATGTGGCCCTTTCTGTCTCTTGGGCTCTTAGTTGTCATGTGGGCTTGGTGTTCTTCATTTTCCTTTGCTCCAGGTGGGTTGAGACCAATTGTTGCATCTTAGATGGCTGCTTGTTAGCATTTAAGACCCCAGACGCCACATTTCAAAGTGGGATGCAGAATGATTTCATAATAGAATTATTTTGCCAATTGACTTAGAAGTCCCCGCAAACCATGTTCCCCAGACCCCCGCGCTTGCTCCGCTGAGCTTTGAAGCATTCATTTTATCCCGGAAACTTCTTTGCTTTTGGTCCAGTCCAATTGAGCTGACCTTCCATGTATTGAGTGTTGTCTTTCCCTTCACCTAAAGCAGTTCTTATCTACTGATTAATCAATAAAAAAACCCTCTCCCACCCTCCCTCCCTCCCCCCCTCGTAACCACAAAAGTATGTGTTCTTCTCAGGTTTACTATTTCTCAAGATCTTATAATAGTGGTCTTATACAGTATTTGTCCTTTTGCCTCTGACTCATTTCGCTCAGCATAATGCCTTCCAGGTTCCTCCATGTTATGAAATGTTTCAGAGATTCGTCACTGTTCTTTTTCGATGCGTAGTATTCCATTGTGTGAATATACCACAATTTATTTACCCATTCATCCGTTGATGGACACCTTGGTTGCTTCCAACTTTTTGCTATTGTAAACAGAGCTGCAATAAACATGGGTGTGCATATATCTGTTTGTATGAAGGCTCTTGTATCTCTAGGGTATATTCCGAGGAGTGGGATTTCTGGGTTGTATGGTAGTTCTATTTCTAAGTGTTTAAGATAACGCCAGATAGATTTCCAAAGTGGTTGTACCATTTTACATTCCCACCAGCAGTGTATGAGAGTTCCAATCTCTCCGCAGCCTCTCCAACATTTATTATTTTGTGTTTTTTGGATTAATGCCAGCCTTGCTGGTGTGAGATGGAATCTCATCGTAGTTTTAATTTGCATTTCTCTAATGGCTAATGATCGAGAGCATTTTCTCATGTATCTGTTGGCTGCCTGAATATCTTCTTTAGAGAAATGTGTGTTCATATCCTTTGCCCACTTCTTGATTGGGTTGTTTGTCTTTTTGTGGTTGAGTTTTGACAGAATCATGTAGATTTTAGAGATCAGGCGCTGGTCGGAGATGTCATAGCTGAAAATTCTTTCCCAATCTGTAGGTGGTCTTTTTACTCTTTTGGTGAAGTCTTTAGATGAGCATAGGTGTTTGATTTTTAGGAGCTCCCAGTTATCGGGTTTCTCTTCATCATTTTTGGTAATGTTTTGTATTCTGTTTATACCTTGTATTAGGGCTCCTAGGGTTGTCCCAATTTTTTCTTCCATGATCTTTATCGTTTTAGTCTTTATGTTTAGGTCTTTGATCCACTTGGAGTTAGTTTTTGTGCATGGTGTGAGGTATGGGTCCTGTTTCATTTTTTTGCAAATGGATATCCAGTTATGCCAGCACCATTTGTTAAAAAGGCTGTCTTTTCCCCAGTTAATTGACACTGGTCCTTTGTCAAATATCAGCTGCTCATACGTGGATGGATCTATGTCTGGGTTCTCAATTCTGTTCCATTGGTCTATGTGTCTGTTGTTGTACCAATACCAGGCTGTTTTGACTACTGTGGCTGTATAATAGGTTCTGAAGTCAGGTAAGGTGAGGCCTCCCACTTTCTTCTTCTTTTTCAGTAGTGCTTTGCTTATCCGGGGCTTCTTTCCCTTCCATATGAAATTGGTGATTTGTTTCTCTATCCCCTTAAAATATGACATTGGAATTTGGATCGGAAGTGCGTTAAATGTATAGATGGCTTTTGGTAGAATAGACATTTTTACTATGTTAAGTCTTCCTATCCATGAGCAAGGTATGTTTTTCCACTTAAGTATGTCCTTTTGAATTTCTTGTAGTAGAGCTTTGTAGTTTTCTTTGTATAGGTCTTTTACATCCTTGGTAAGATTTATTCCTAAGTATCTTATCTTCTTGGGGGCTACTGTGAATGGTATTGATTTGGTTATTTCCTCTTCGGTGTTCTTTTTGTTGATGTAGAGGAATCCAAGTGATTTTTGTATGTTTATTTTATAACCTGAGACTCTGCCAAACTCTTCTATTAGTTTCAGTAGTTTTCTGGAGGATTCCTTAGGGTTTTCTGTGTATATAATCATGTCATCTGCAAATAGTGATAACTTTACTTCTTCCTTGCCAATCCGGATACCTTTTATTTCTTTGTCTAGCCTGATTGCCCTGGCTAAGACTTCCAACACGATGTTGAATAAGAGCGGTGATAAAGGGCATCCTTGTCTGGTTCCCGTTCTCAAGGGAAATGCTTTCAGGTTCTCTCCATTTAGAGTGATATTGGCTGTTGGCTGCATTTCTTTTTTAATCTCATTAAAAAGTTTTTTTTTGTGTGTGTATATATTGTTATATAATTGGGGTAATAGTACGTATATATAATTATACATAACCTTGCATATATTGGGGGTTACTTGGGCAAGTTGCTTAATGCTTTATGTCTCAGTCCCTGTTGGGACATTGGTTAAGTGTTCGGCTGCTAACCAAAAAGTCAGCAGTTCAAATTTAGCAGTTGCTCCTTGGAAACCCCATGGTCAGTTCTAACTCTGTCCTATAGGGTCACCAAAAAAACAAAACAAAACAAATTTTTCATCGAGTCAATTCTGACTCATAGCGACCGTATAGGACAGAGTAGAACTGCCCCATAGGGTTTCCAGGGCATGCGTGGTGGATTCAAACTGCCAGCCTTTGGGTTAGCAGCTGTAGCTCTTAACCACTACGCCACCAGGGTTTCCTTATAGGGTCACAATGAGTTGTAATTCAACTCGACAGCAATGCGTTTGGTTTTTATTCTGAAGCCTTCCTAACAATATAAATGAACACTGTATAGAAAAATAAAATATGGTAGATGCGTGCTGTTTTAACTCTCTTCAGTTTGGCCCACTCATACCAAGCCACATTATCAGTATTGCTTTTATTACTGGCAGTCTACTGCTAAATTTTTTTTTTTACTGCTGAAGGGACCGGGAAGATGATGCTGTTAACTGACTTTTTCAAGACACCAACTTTCTCCTGGTAGAAGAATATTTTGTTTCAAAATTATAGATACTGGTATAAAGTATTAAAGAGTAAATTAACCTTTAAGAATAGGTAAGCAACTTGGCCTCAGCAGCGTTCTATTTATCTAAATTGCTATTCCTTCTTTCCAGGATCTGAAGTAACACATTCAATAAGTGTTCCCTCACTAGGTCTTCCACAGTGTCTTAAACTGAAAAACATGGTGTAGCTTATCAACATGTCTGCAAAATGTTCACACAATAAGCTGGCCAAATCCTCCTGGTGTCAGGCTTCTAGAGTTTATTGGGTTGTCAAATCACCATTAAAAATTAAAAATAAGAAGCTACAATAATGTAAAAACACTGAAAGCATTACTTAGGTTAATGGTCCCAAGATGTTTAAGCCTTAGACCTGTGTGCCTTAGAGTGTTCTCATCATATAAACCATGGTGAACCTACAGAAGACTAAGATTTGATAGCTGTCTTCACAAGCATGAGGGACTGTCACACACCCAACCTATGTTTCCAAGTCCTCTCACCTCCCAGTGTCAGCCTTCTGAAAGTATCAAATTAATCACAATAGAGTCCTCGCCCTCCATTGCTTTGGAAGTCTAGGGCTTTCCTCAAGTACTGATGTTCCCACGGAATGTTTGCCTCCTCAGGTTTTCTGAAGTGCTGCCTACCCCATCCCCCACCTTGCCACTTCTTGGTTACCTCTAGCTGTTACATTGCTTCTGTATGAAATAAACTTTTGCTATGAGTCAGAATCGGCTGGACAGCACTAGGTTGGGCTTTACCTAATCTCCAAAACATCAATGTGGACTTCCATCACACCCCTCCTCAATGTAATGACAACACAAGGGTGACTCTAGACTGTACCAAACCTTTCTGAAGACTAGAAGATCTCATAAAGGAATTATAGTGTGATAAAACCTAAAATCGGAGGTCAGACTTCACTTCTTAAGTCCATTGTACAGATTTCTTACAGGGCGTCTGCTTTCTTGGCACTTTCTCTGAATCCTCTGCTGCATAGTTTGAGGGAGCACAGTCCACAAGAGTACCCTCACTTCTGACACCAACTGCAAGTTCAGGGGTCCCCAAGACTACTCTTAGGTTTGATAATTGGCTATAAGGGCTTTGAGAACTCCCTGAAAGTTGTTGCATTCATGGTTATGGTTTATTACAGCTAAAGAACAGAGATTAAAATCAGTCAAGGGGCACATAGGGCGGAGTCCAGGAAAAGTCCCAAACGTGGTGCTTCCAGTTGTTCTTATGGAGTCATGGACAGTGTTACTTTCCCAGTAATGATGAATGATAATACACATGATGTACTGCCAACCAGGGAAGTGCATCTGAGTCTCTGTGTCCAGAGTTTTTAGTGGGGCTCCATCATGTCTGCATGGTTGACTGCACACATGGCCGACTGCAGTCTCCAGCCAGCCCCCACCCTGAGTCACACTATTGTTATGACCCAAAGTCCCCAGAGAAACAAACACTCCTATCAGGCATGCCATCCCAAAGCTTTAGAGATCATCCCTCAGAGGAGGAGGGCAAAGGCCAGACCTGTCTTCAGGCAAAATTAAATTCTTTACTACATATCTGCCCTACCATATAGATGTACCTGCCTCCCCACATTTTTAGATGTCCCCTATAATTTATCTCGACGGCACCTAACAACAACATATCTCAATTCTTCCACAAGCTTTTTACCAGAAGTAAAAATAGCACCTACAATTTCCATGCCAGGGGGTATGCTAGATAATGCTGCAATAACCACCCCAGAATCTCAGTGGTTTTAAAAAAAAGTTTCTCATTCATACTAAATGCCCATTCTGTGTTGGGGAAATGGGGGCTCTGCTCCACTTCTTTCTTACTTCAGGATCCAGGCTCCAAGATCTGGAATATTGAAATCTTCCAGAGACTTCAGTCTTCTCAGTCTTGGCTGAGAAAAGAGTTACAGAGGATCTATAGGGATGGTTTAATGTTCTAGCATGGAAGTGACATCTGCCACTTTCACTGGCCAGTGCAAGTCTCATGGCTATGCCCGACTTCAGGGAGGCAGGTAGTGAAGTACAGAGGTGGTAGATACTGGGGATTAATTGTAATATAAACTTAAGGAGCCCTAGTGGCACAGTACTTAAGCACTCAGCTGTTAACAAAAAGGTTTGTGGCTCAAACCCACCGAGTGGCTCTGTGGGAGAAAGACCTGCTCCTGTAAAGATTATAGCCTGGGGAACCCAATGGAGCAGTTCTACTCTGTCACATGGGGTTGTTGTGAGTTGAAATCAATTTGATGGCACCTAACAACAACAATCATAAACCAGTGAACCAATTGTTGAGTGGATTCCAACTCATGGCAACACCATGTGAGTCAGAACTGTGATCCATAGGGTTTTCAATGGTTGATTTTTGGGAAGTAGATGGCCCAGCTTTTCTTCTAAGGCACCTCTGGGTGAACTTGAACTTCTAGTTTTGGTTAGCAGCTGAGTCTATCAACTGTTTGCACCATCCAGGGACACCATATTTATCATAGCACCCAATAAAGTCTTTGTAGAGATTGCCCTCTGCCATTGAAAGTTCTGAACCGAGCACTTGGTCAAAGAGACAAGTGGGATCATAGAACTGACTTTGTGCAACTTGAGAGAATAAATGGGTAGAAGTTAATATGAAGCTGATTGCCTCATTATGAGGTCAAACTTTCTGGAAGTTAGAGATGGTCTGTGATAACAGGAGTTGCCTAGAGTGGTAATACATTCCTATATAAAAATGAGTTGGTTAGCCAAAATTGTAATGGCGATTGTGAATAGAGTTCGTAGGTTTTGGTGGAGGGCTATTTTGCCTGATCCATTGAATATGCAACATGTCAGCATAGAGCTTAAATGAACAGGCAGGTCAAAAGGGTAAGTCTGAAATGAGTCTTCTCTTCCCTCGTCAAATGCCTACCAAGTGGTGGTTTACCAGATTACTTATGAGCTCTGTTTTTCTCAGGTCATCACCTAGAAAAATAAACTGATAAGCTGTGTGCAGTTCCAGGTTAGTGGCTGGATCTACCCCTAAAGAGAGCTTACTGGAGATTTCCTGCTGACATTTCCAAGCCCAGGCTGCTTCTCTGAAAGGTTTCTTTCCAGAATAAGTAGCAGCTTCAAACCCACTTCCAACTTTTCCTGGAGCCGCTTGGTGGGGGAAGGTGGCTCTACCAGTGCAAATGTACTTGCTCTTCTCTCCTCTCCCTCATGGCAGGCTCAGCTTCCACTGCATTTCTTCAAATCCAGCTCAAACTCGAATCCTGTACAAATCTTCCTGTTATTCCCCTCAACTGTAATGATACGCACCACGATGAGTATTTTATTTATTCCTATGAATTTTTTTGGTAGCAACCGGCAGACTTTAATGTGCATGTTTTTGTCATCTAGTGCTGCTATAACAGAAGTACCACAAGTGGATGGCTTTAACAAAGAGAAATTTATTTCCTCAGAGTAAAGTAGGCTAAAAGTCCAAATTCAGGGTGTCAGTTCGAGGGGAAGGCTTTCTCCGTTGGCCTTTTCATCAATCTTCCCCCTGGATTAGGAGCTTCTCCATGGAGGGGCCCCAGGTCCAAAGGACATGCTCGGCTCCTGGCACTGCGTTCTTGGTGATATGAGGTCCCCAACTCTCTGCTTGCTTCCCTTTCCTTTTATCTCTTGAAAGGTAAAAAGTGGTGCAGGCCACACCCCAGGGAAAGTCCGTTTTCACTGGACCAGGGAGGTGACCTGAGTATGGGTGGTGTCACAATTCCATCCTAATCCTCTTTAACATAAAATTTCAATCACAAAATGGAGGACAACCACAGAATAGTGGAAATCAGGGCCTAACCAAGTTGATAAATTTTGGGGGGGGACATAATTCAATCCATGACAATGCAGGAAAAATTAAGTCCACTGTACACATTAAAAATACAGGAAATTTCATGCAGACATGGAGCTTCCAATTCAGCCTTTGTACAACTTTTAGAATGAGAATAACATATAAATACAGTACATTTTGCAGTTCCCAAACATAATTTTATATTGTGATTTATACAGCTTCTCTTCATATTTTGATTTCCACATTGTTAACCTGATTAACATTTATTCTTATGAATTCTTATTTAAGATTTTATTTGAATGTCTATATTTGGTTATTTTCAAGAATAATATAGCAAAAACTTGCATTCAGTTAAAAACTTTTATGGGAGGTTTTAAACATTTCTTATTGTTGTTAGGTGCAGTGGAGTTGATTTCTGACTCATAGTGATCCCATGTGACAGAGTACGGTGCAATGGATCACTTTTGTGTGGCCTTTCTAGCCACGGTCTTGGTCTTGTAGCTCTCACCCAAGTGAACGAATGGGACTGTGCAAATAAGGCAATTGTAGCCCACCAAGGGGATTGGTCAGTTTTGCCTTAAAAAAGAGCCAATTCCAGAGGAGAGAGGATCCTACCACGACCAAGGAGGAACAGCCAGGAGTGGAGAGTGTGTCCTTTGGACCCGGGATCCCTGTGCTGAGAAGCTCCTGGAACCAGAAGACCAAAAGAGAGCTATAACCCTGAAGACAGTGAGAAACAGTGGCAGGAGAGTCAGGCAGGAGACTGCACATTGGGCTTCCCGGCCCACGGAGCAAGAAAGCTGAGTGCCTGGGGCGCCTCTGTGGACTTACTGGCAGGGGCTAAAAGAGCTTTATAACACTTGCCTGAGCAGGGCAGGTGCCTAAGGCCAGAGAGAGGTGTGTCTTTGAGCACAGCTGAAAAGAGACTGTCCTGATGGAAGAACTGTATCCTGAGTGTTCTTGAGCCTGAATTGTAACCCATTACTTCCCTAATAAACCCTATAATCATGAATATTGTCTGTGAGTTCTGTGTGTCCATTGCAATGATTTACTGAACCCAGCAGAGAAACAGTGCTGTGGGAGGGACAGTTAATATCAGAATTGGTGAAGATGGTGGAGAGGAGGCATGTCTGATTTCCGCCTCAAAGGAATCAACCTTGGGCTGTTGATTTTGATTCTCTTCTCCCCTGTGAAGTTAGAGGAGGCCAGATACCACCCCCATACCATTTTTATAGAGTGGAACTGCCCCATGGTGTTTTCTAGGGTACAATCTTGTTACGGATTGAATTCTGTCCCCCCAAAATATGTGTCAACTTGGGTAGGCCATGACTCCCAGTATTGTGGGATTGTCTTCGATTTTGTTATCTGATGTAATTATCTGATGTGTTGTAAATCCTAACCTCTATGATGAATGAGGCAGGATTAGAGGTAGTGATGTTAATGAGGCACAGGACACAATCTATAGGACTAGGTTGTAACCCGAGTCAATCTCTTTTGAGATATAAAAGAGAGAAGGGAGCAGAGAGAGAAGAACCTCATTACCACCAAGCAAGAAGAGCCAGGAATGCAGCGTGTCCTTTGGACCTGGGATTCCTGTGGTTAGAAGCTCCTAGACCAAGGGAAGACTGATGACAAGGACCTTCCTTTAGAGCCAACAGAGAGAGAAAGCCTTCCCCTGGTGCTGGTACCCTGAACTCAGACTTCTAGCCTACTAGACTGAGATAATAAATGTCTGTCTGTTAGAGCCATCTACTTGTGGTATTTCTGTTATAGCGGTACTAGATAACTAAGACAATCTTTATGGGAGCAGACTGTCAGTTCTATCTCCCATGGAGCTGCTGGGTGGATTCGAACTGCTGATTTTCTGGTTAGCAGCCAAGTGCTTAACCACTGTACCACCATAATGAACCTCTATTACCTTAAATAAAACTACTAGCTCATGTAATGCCACATTTCTACAAGGAGGACATTGTCTTTATTTCATACATACAGAAACTTTTGGAAAGAGGAATGATTTGCCCAAGGTGCCATAGGTGGCAAGTAGCAGAATGGCATTCGAATCCAGGAATACCTGACTACTACTATTACTCTGGCTCCTACATCGGGCCTGCAAATCATTTGACCTTGTTAGTACAGAACTTCATTTCTTAAGTGTTCTTTTGCACAGATGCTGTTTCAGACAGTTCAAAGTTTAGAGTTATGGAGTCCACATGTGATCTAGAGTAGTCACGATGTAGTAGTATGCGAGTGCCACCATGCATTCTCAAATTCCACTTCAAGAGTAAAAAAGAAGTTTTGCCTAGAGAAAGCTTGTCTTTGAAGTTTTTTGTTTGTTTTGTAGGTTGTTTCTTAATATGCCCTCAAATGTATGTGTACATATTTTGTTTCCCATATTGGTCTTTTCCCTTTATAAACAATACCAGTACGATCAGGCCTGTTTTCTAGTATTTTATGTTGTTGTAGTTGTTAGCTGCTGCTGAGTCTATTCAAACTCATAGCAATCCTGTGTACAACAGAATGAAACACTGCCCAGTCCTGTGCCATCCTCACAATCTTTGTTATGTTTGAGCCCATTGTTGTAGCCACTGTGTCAATGCATCTCCTGGAGGGTCTTCCTCTTTTTTGCTGACCACTGGGTGGGGTTTACCAAGTATGGTGTCCTTCTGCATGGACTGGTCCCTCCTGATAACATGTCCAAAGTAAGCAAGATAAGGTCTCACTATCCTTGCTTCTAAGGAGCATTCTGGCTGTACTTCTTCCAAGACAGATTTATTTGTTCTTCTGGCAGCCCATGGTATATTCAGTATTCTTTGCCAACACCATAATTCAAATGCATCAATTCTTCTTCAGCCTTCCTTATTCATTGTCCAGCTTTCACATGCATATGAGGTGATTGAAAATACCATGGCTTGGGTCAGGTGCACCTTAGTCCTCAAAATCACATCTTTTTTTTTTTTTTTTTTAACACTTTATAAAGAGTTTTTTTTTTTTGCAACAGATTTGCCCAGTGTAATGCATCTTTTGGTTTCTTGACTGCTGCTTCCATAGGCATTGATTGTGGACCCAAGTAAAACAAAATCCTTAACAACTTCAGTCTTTTCTGTTTATCATGATGATGCTTATTGGTCCAGTTATGAGGACTTTTGTTTTCCTTATGTTGTGGAGTAATCCATACTGAAGGCTATAGTCTTTGATCTTCATCAGTAAATGCTTCAAGTCCTCTTTGATTTCTGCAAGCAAGGTTGTGTCATTTGCTTATCACAGGTTGTTAGTGAGTCCTCCTCCAATCCTTATGCTGCATTGTTTTTCATATATTCCAGCTTCTCGGATTTGTTCAGCATACAGATTTAATAAATTATGATGAAAGGACACAAACCTGAGACACACCTTTTCTGATTTTAAACCAATCGGTATCCCCTTGTTCTGTTCAAACAACTTCCTCTTGGTCTAGGTTCAGGTTTTGCATGAGCACAATTAAGTGTTTTAGAATTCCCATTCTTTGCAGTGTTATCCAGAATTTGTTATGACCCACACAGTTGAATGCCTTTGCATAGTCAATAAAACACAGGTAAACATCTTTCTGGTATTCTCTGCTTTCAGTCAAAAATCTATCTGATATCAGCAATGATATCCCTCATTCCATGTCCTCTTCTGAATCTGGCCTGAGTCTCTGGCAGTTCCCTGTTGATGTACTGATGCAACCACTTCTGAATTATCTTCAGCAAAATTTTACTTGTGTTTAATATTGATGATACTGTTTGATAATTTCTGCATTCTGTTGGATCACATTTCTTTGGAATAGGCACAAATATAGATATCTTCCAGTCAGTTGGCCAGGTAACTTCCAAATTTCTTGGCATAGATGAGTGAGCACCTCCAGTGTTTGTTGAAACATCTCATCTGGTATTCTGTCAATTCCTGGAGCCTTGTTTTTTGCCAATGCTTTCAGTGCAGCTTGGACTACTTCCTTTACTACCATTGGTTCTTGATTATATGCCACCTCCTGAAACAGATGAACGTTGACCAATGCTTTCTGGTACTGTGACTCTCTGTATTCCTTCCATCTTCTTTTGGTGCTTCCTGCATTGTTCAATATTTTGCCCATAGAATCCTTCAGTATTGCAACTTGAGGCTTGAATTTTTTCTTCAGTTCTTTCAGCTTGAGAAATGCCAAGCATGTTCTTCCCTTTTGGTTTTCTAATTCCAAGTCTTTGCACATTTCATTACACTTTGTCTTCTCAAGCTGCCCTTTGAAATCTTCTGTTCAGCTCTCTTACTTCATCATTTCTTCCATTCACTTTGGCTACTCTATGTTTAAGAGCAAGTTTCAGAGTCTCTTCTGACATCCATTTAGGTCTTTTCTTTCTTTCCTGTCTTTCTAATGACCTTTTGCTTTCTTCATGTATGATTTCCTTGATGTCATTCCATAACTCATCTGGTCTTTGGTCATTAGCGTTCAGTGTGCCAAATCTATTCTTGAGATGGCCTCTAAATTCAGGTGGGATAAACTCAAGGTTGTACTTTGGCTCTCATGGACTTGTTTTAATTTTCTACAGCTTCAACTTTTTAAAAATGCTGTAGTAGGGTCTGCATCTGACCTTCTCTAACTTCACAAGGGGGAAGGAGAATCTAGATCAACAGTCCAAGGCTGCATCCTTTGAAGTGGAGGTGAGACATGCCTCTTCCCTGCGCTATCGTTACCAATTCCAACACAAACCATCTCTCCCATGGCAAACTGTACTTGTCTGCTCAGTTCAATAATTCATTGCAATGGCAGCACAGAATGCACAGACCATACTTACAGTTATGGGGTTTATTAGGAAAGTAACAGGTTACAATTCAGATTCAAGAACGCTCAGGATACAGTTCTTACATTAGGACAGCCCCTACTCAGCCGTGTCTGCAGGCACACCTCTTTCTAGCCCCTCAGTTTCTGCCCTGCTAGGGCAAGTATTACGAAGCTGTTTTAGCTCCATGGCTACAAGTGCCTCCCTGAGGCACTCCACTCCCCAGTAAACCTTGGCCTGAGGCACCCAGCTCTAGCTGGTTGGCAAACCTAGCTCCACCAGGTGCCCGGAGGCACCCTACTCCCCCAGCAAGCCTCCTGCCCAAAGATGCTCAGTTTTCTCACTCTGTGGGTTGGGAAGTCCACTGTGCAGTCTCCTGCTCGTCACCCAGTCTTGCTGCTGTTTCTCTGCTGCCGCTTCTTGCCATCCTCAGTGTTACAGCTCTCTCTCTCTCTGTCTCCTGGGTCTAGGAGGGTCTCAGCAAGGAATCCTGGGTCCAAAGGACACACTCCACTCCTGGCTCTTCTTCCTTGATGGTGGTGAGATCCTCTCTCCTGCCTCTGGGATAGCTCATCTTAATCCTAGTGGGATGGTAAAACTGGCCAGTATCCTCTTAGGGTTCCATATAGCTTATTTGCATGGTCCCACCCAATCATTTGGTGGGAGTTAGAAGAGCCATATTAAGTAATTCATTGCATTGCAAACTTAAACTTGCATATGAGCAACTGATTCTGTTTTCCAGTCAGCTCCTGGCCTTGTTCTGGCTGATGATATTGAGCTTCTCCATTGCCTCTTTCCATAGATGTAGTCAATTTGATTCTTGTGTATTCTATCCGGTAAGATCCATGTGTATAGTCGCCATTTATGTTGTTGAAAAAAGGTATTTGCAATGAATAGGTCATTGGTCTTGTAAAATTCTATCATGTGATCTCTGGTGTCATTTCTGTCACCAAGGCCATATTTTCCAACTATTGATTCTTCTTCTTTGTTTCCAGTGTTTTTGCATTCCAATTATCAATTGGTATAATTGGTAATTATCAACGCATCTTGACTGAATGATCAATTTCAGACTGCAGAAGTTGATAAAAATCTTCAATTTCTTCATATTTGGCAAGAGTGTTTGGTGTTTAAATTTGAATAATAGTCATATTAACTAGTCTTCCTTGTAGGCGTATGGATATTATCCTATCACTGACAGCAGTACTTCAGGATAGATTTTGTTCTTTTTGACAATGAACGTGACTCCCTTCCTCTTCAATTTGTCATTTGTGGCACAGTATAACATATGATTGTCTGATTCAAATGGCTAATACCAGTCCATTTCAGCTCACTAATGCCTTGGATATTGATCTTCAAGCATTCCATTTCATTTTTGACAATTTCCAATTTTCCTAGATTCATACTTCAGACATTTCACGTTCTGATTATTAATAGATGTTTGCAGCTGTTTCTTCTCATTTTGAGTTGTGCCCCATCAGGAAATGAAGATCCCAAAAGCTTTACTCCATCCACGTCATTAAAATCAACTCTACTTTGAGGAGGCAGCTCTTCCTCAGTCGTATGGAGTACCTTCCAACCTGAGGGGCTCCTCTTCCATTACTATATCAGACCATGTTCTGCTGCTATTCATAAGCTTTCCGCTGGCCATTTTTTTTTTAGAAGTAGATTGCCAGGTGTTTCTTCCTAGTCTGTTGTAGTCTGGTTGCTCCTCTGAAACCTGCCCACTGCTGGTATTTGAGACACCAGTGGCATAGCTTCCATCATCACACCAACATGCAAGCCACCACAGCACTACAAACTGAAAGATGAGGGGTAATTAATTCAAATAGTGTTTGGAATCATGTTATGAAACCCTGCATGTCATAAAATGAATGGACTTGCCTGTTTTATGTAGTGTATTTGGTTTCCCTCCTGGCTTGTGTGCTCACTTAGAAAAGTTGTTGCTCCTCTTTTTTTCCTACTGGCAGGCCAGCTCCTGGCCAAGGCTTTGCACACTGTAGGATTCAGTGCTATGAACTGTCTCCTCAGTCTTCAGTGAATGGTGTAAAGGACAAGCATCCTAGCCTCTAGCCTTGTTCTCCTGCCTCATGAAGTGTCTTCCTCTCAGCATTTGCCCTAATTCTGGATCCTTTCCATCTGACATCTAGGTAGGACTGGGGAAACTAATCCCTTCTGCTAAGTAGGCTTATATGGGGGGGGGGGGGGTTTGATAAGTCAGAAATCTCATAATAAACACATAAAAAAGGGGGATTTGTAAGCAAAGCACTTTTTGTCCCATCCCTTCCTGTTATGGTAGAATAAAGAATATGGAGATTCTAAGGAGGTTATGTAGGTGCAAATTTTAAAAATTATACGGTGTTCCAAAAACAGAGGCTTTTTTTTTTTTTTTTCATTACCACAAGCAAGGATCCTAGGGGTCCCAACACCCTTATTATTTGCAGTTGGGGGTATCACCCCACCCATCCATAAGCAACTCACAGATAGAGGCTGAGTTCCTTTAAGATGCTTTGGGCATCTAGCACATGCGGTATTAATAAATCTTTTTGCCAAGAGAAATTAAAAGCACAGTTTCTAGGAGACTGCTTGGTTTAAATCCTGATTCAACCACTAATTAGTTCTGTAATCTAAGAAACGGGGTCAACAGTAGTTCTGACATTGCAGAATAAGAGAGAGAAGTTATTAATTCCATATTTGGGGTCCCTCCCACCTAGCTGCAGCACAGGGCCTGCCCTAGAGTCTGAGCTGCTCAGTCCGAAGCCCCACCTACCTCCTGTCCCGTTCCCATGGCGCGCAAGCGCAGCCTGGCTGCCCGAGTTACCCTCCCCAAGCTCGCGGGCGGTCGTCGGCGGGGGATCGGGTCTCGCGATGCGTGTGTGCGTGCTGTGCGTGCGCGGTCCTCGCGAGCACGCGCACGCCGCCCCTCAGCGTACGGGGCTGTGGTGGCTTCTTCCTCTGGGTTCGGAGCAGGACCCTGAGCAGTACCCGCGGCCGAAGCTCGCAGTCAGCATCCTCCGCGTTGCCGCCACCATCGTTGCCTGTCCCTCCTCCGTGGATTCTTCTCCCCGCAGTGCAGAGGCGGTGCTGGGGAGGGAGCGGTGCCAGCGTGCGATTCCCAGCCGATGGGAAGCCCCTGGACGCGCTGAGGGGCCGGGCTGCTAGCGGCTGAGGTAGGTGGGCGCGCGCAGGCTTGTCAGCCTGGCGGGGAGCGGAGCCGGGGAGGCGGGCGCCAATGGAGGAGACATGGAGGCGGCGCGCACGGGGGCCTAGCTAGCCTGCGAGAAGAGGTCTCCGACCCGTGCCCGAGGAGGGGCGCTGGCCTAGCCCGGAGCGTGAGGAGGCGCCCCTTCGTAGCTGCTCTTCCTTCGGCGTGGAGCCATTTCTGGGGGGAAATTCCTCTGCGGTAGGGGGAGGGGTCACCCTTTCCTTTCTTTAAGAGGTCAGAGTTAGCTTTCTCCCTTCCCTCTTTAAGTAAAAGCCTGCCGGCCTCGAGATTGGTGCCTAGGTGCTGTGCCCTGTGGACTTCCACAGCTTGCAGAACTCCGAGTGGATGGACAGCGGGCTGTGAATTTTGATTTTCGGAGTGCACACAACCCTTTCTGTAGTTAGGTGTCTTCTGCAAACTTGTTAATGCTAGTACATTAATAATCGCTTTCAGGCACAACAGGTAATATGTTTTTAAACGCCTCATGTCGGATAAGGATTTTGGCACAAGGACACTGCGCTGTGGGCGGACTTAAGGAGTAGAAAGAAGACAAAGAAGGCCGTTATTTATTTTCTGCCCTGATTCAAAACTTTCCGCGCTGGGGCGGGGTGCAGAGCTACTGGCATTTGTTTTGGTCCTTGCTGAGTAGACTCTCAGAGTGATTGAGGTGGTTGCAAACGGACATTTCATTTAGAATTATCGTATATTTGATTATATATGATTGTTAGCCAAGTGATCTGAAATAAATCTCTTTGAGAATTATGCGATGTTCGCTCTTTGGAAAAAGAGCAGAACTTGGGTTTCTTGAAAGGCAGGTTTTCTCCATGTTTAGAAAGCTTCATGAATGCTTCGTGAAGTTACTAAAAATAGTTCTTATGTCGTCGGTAAGAGAAGGGAAGAGAATTCTGCCATAAAGAATGGCTCACTGAAAGATTTGTAAAACGACTTCAGAGATAGCAAGTTTTAGCATATACTTGAATTCTAATTTAGTCTTTCTTACACTGACTTCTTTACATTCAGTGAGCCATTTTAAAAGACGATCTCTTTTAATCTTTGATAGTCTGCATAGTCTGTTCTATATAATGCTTGCTTCCATTCAACCAAATTTTCTAGACATGTAATATTCGTTCTGATTCTTGTTCTTAAGGACTGTGGCCTTCATACTTTCAATCAAGTCGGTACTATAGTATGGGAACAGTTAAGAATATAGTTAGCTGGCAAGCCTTGAAGTGGGAAAAGGGAGGTATTATTAAGTGTAGGGTTAATGCTTTTGTATGTGAATACTGCATGTAAACATATAACCTGAATATACTGTACTGGTGGAATAGTGGTTAACTGCTACGGCAGCTAACCAAAGGGACGGCAGTTCGAATCCGCCAGGTGCTCCTTGGAAACTCTATGGGGCGGTTCTACTCTGTCCTGTAGGGTGGCTATGAGTTGGAATCGACTGGACGGCACTGGGTTTGTTTGTTTGTTTGTTTTAATATGGTAGTTATGCAAACAGGATCCAGTGGTGCTGAGTCTCATTGTTTAAAGCCTGAAAGTGGAAAAGGATTGGTTTTAGCTGTTTCCTTTTTCAGTTTACTATTTGCATGGATAATTGTCATAGCAAATCCCTTGTCCAGTTTGTTAATCAGTTATTGAGTAAACAATACCAATTTCTTGGCAGTAGCAGGGAAGGAAAATAAAGAATATGTAGAAAACCTACTTTTTAGAAATGTTAAGTTAGTGTCTCATTGTCTTTATATTGGAATTATTAGAATAAATGGTTACATTCCTGTCTATTTTGTGTCCCAGTGCTTAGAATAGTGTTTTACGTGCAGTTGGTGCCTAATAAATGTGATCTATGTCAGAAGCAAATAAACATAATACAAACCAAATGCATAAATTCCTGGAGCAGATTAAAGGAACTGGAGATGGGTATGAAGTTTTTTGTTTTTAATTGCTGGCCTAATTTTTAAGTGTTATGTTCTTTTCAAATGTTGGTTTGTATCTGAGTAAAGGATGTGTGGCAGCATCTTGGCTTTAAAAGCCTTAACGTGATGTAAGCTGAGACTCTACATGTCTTGAGTGCTAATAGATCAGGAATGTTTTGTTATATTCCGAGAAAACGTAGTAAGGTCCAGAGGGTTTTGCTAAGAACTGAAAAAGCATGAACTATAAAGCATTGAAATAGATTGTAAGAAGAAACATTTCCCCTCTTTACTGACAGGCCTACCCGTGGAAGAGAACTTGTACCTTTTCACCTCTTTTTATTAGAGGTTTATGGCAGGATGGGAAACCCTGGTGGCATAGTGGTAAAGTGCTACGGCTGCTAACCAAGAGGTCGGCAGTTCAAATCCGCCAGGCACTCCTTGGAAACTCTATGGGGCAGTTCTACTCTGTTCTACAGGGTCACTATGAGTCGGAATCGACTCGACGGCAGTGGGTTTGGTTTTTTTTTTTTTTTTTGGTATGGTAGAATGATTTCTGAATTGAAAAAGAGGTCAGTTTTTCTTATAACCTTTCTGCTCACAGGTCTGTGAATGGGTCGCCATGCTAACAACAGAGGTTACCAACAGAAGGGTTTTCTGGGTATTTGGAGAGAGGAGGGAGCTAAAAAAAAAAGCGTGTATTAAAAACTCAAATAGGAATGTTTTAAATTGAGTCATGTGTTTTCATTTAAGTATAGTTGAATGATTCTCATCAGGGTTGGGGGAGGATAGATGTTCCCCCCAGAAAATATTAGGCAATGTCTGGAGATATTTTTGGTTGTCAAGAATGGGGTGGGGTAGGGTAAGGTGCAATGCTACTGACGTTAGGTGGGTAGAGGCCAGAGATCCAGCTAACATCCTACAACGTACAGGACAGCCCCCCACAACAAAGAATTATCTGGCCCAGATGACAAGTGTTGCTTTTGAGAAACTGTATACTATACTATCATTTTTGGTTCTGAAGTCAGATTACCTGAATTCATGTTTGGCTTTACCATTTCCTAATATGTTACCCTGGCAAGTTGCATAAAATCTATGCCTCAGTTTCTGTAGAGTAGAGCTAATAATAGTATGTTCCTCATAGGACTGTGGTGAAGATTAAATCAGATAATGTGGAAAGTGCCAACCTTACTGCCTAGTACATAGAAAGTACTCAAAGACTGTTAACTTTTAGCTAATATTATTATATTTGGAACCTATCTTGATGATCTCTTATTGTTTCTCATCTGAAATTAGGATTTGAGCTATTCAAGTGACAGTTAATAACCTAGTTCTCCTTATGGGGAATGAAAAATTACTCCTTTTAATATTTGTATTTAGCTGAGTCTTGTTTTATGTTCTCAAGTTTATAAGGCTTCTGCCTGCCATAAACAAGTAGCTTCTCACTGTACATGTTTTTCCTTCATAGTTAAGGCTTTAAGCCAACTGGGCAGCAAATCTATATCTCTTGATTTTCAGTGAATATTTAGTAATTTAACAGAATTCTGTGATTTGATTCCCATTTCCTTTTGCCTTTATAAACTGTAATAAACCTAAAATAATTTTGGCTCATATTAATTATTCCTTGGCCTCTGAGAGTAACTGTTTTCATAAGTGAGGTCTTAAGTGCAATTTCACATGTACGAAGAGTACAGGCAAACATCTAATGACTAGTCCTTGATATATACATTTGTGACTCCTTTTCTAAGTCTGAATTGGAACTCATATCTTTATCTCTCTTACCTCATTGCGATATAATTTTGTAGTCCCTAACTTTCATTTCCTGTGTCTATAAACAGTATGGCTATTTAGGGTTGGCTTGTTATGGTTGTGGTTTTAATACATCCTTTATAAAGAGGGAAAAAAAATCACAGAGATGTCCTCCCAGACAAAACGGAGACTTTGATCTGTTGGTTAATAGGTCACAGAGCTCCTGTAAGGAAAGAGATCCATGTCGTATTTTTGATCAAGGGAGCAAACCGTGTTGCACGTTCAGCCTTTTGTCTTGACAATCATACCTCCAAAATAGGAGATGTTTTGTTATGGTTGTTATCCATATTGTTGTAGTGAAGTTCAACTGTTTATATAAATGTTCACTAATTTTAGTTAATGGAAGCCTTTTTTTTTTTTTAACCCTTTGTGTTAATATTGCCTTCTGTTTGGATGGAGTCAGTACCTTGGGCCAAGAGATTGTATTCTTTGCTTGGCACATTCTCTCTTTTGTAAAGCGTAACATACACTCAAGGTTCTGTATAAATAATAAATTATAATAATGATCAGGAAGTGTCTGTTTTGTGGAAACTGTGGTCAGGTCAGAAGTAGTACACATGTGAGAAATATAATAAAAGGCCAAAGGAAGGCATTCTAAGAACTTTAGGCAAACTGAAAAAAAGAATCATGTTAATAGAGTTCTTGTCTTTCCTAGTATCCTTCTGGGGCTTAGTAACCTAAAAAAAAAGAAGAAGAAAATCCTATAAAACATAACAGATTTACTTTCTACTTGTTTATGTCTCCAGTTCCTAAGTAGAGAATATTCTGGCTACTTAACCAGCATTATAGTTATCTTGCGTGGCTTTTGTCCCTACCCGTGATTAAATTGAGAAAAACAACTATCTTCGAATCTGCTGATGTGTGTTTGTTTATAAGTGGTCTGGAGTCCTGCCTGTCAGTCTAATTTTAGGTATCCTGCATACTTTTTGAAAGACAGAGTATTTTCCCACCAAATGCTGTCATATAAATATATATTTGTGTATATGTATTTATGGATATTTTTCTTTTATTTTTCGTAGAAGATGATGCATCCTGTTGCCAGCAGTAATCCAGCTTTCTGTGGGCCTGGCAAGCCTTCCTGCCTCAATGAAGATGCCATGGGAGCTGCTGATCAATTTGGCATATATTCCTCCCAGCAAAGCAAATACAACCACACAGTCAGCCACAAACCAATGGCATGTCAGAGGCAAGACCCATTAAATGAAACACACTTGCAGACTACAAGTGGCAGAAGCATAGAAATAAAAGATGAACTAAAGAAAAAGAAAAATCTCAACCGATCTGGTAAGCGAGGCCGGCCTTCTGGAACCACCAAATCAGCAGGATACCGGACCAGCACAGGCAGACCCCTGGGAACCACCAAAGCAGCTGGATTTAAGACAAGTCCAGGCAGACCTTTGGGTACAACTAAAGCTGCAGGATACAAAGTCAGCCCAGGGAGACCTCCAGGTAGCATTAAAGCTCTATCCCGTCTTGCTGATCTTGGTTATGGCTGTGGCACTGCTGCTTTTCCTTACCCTATGATGCATGGCAGAGTAGTTCACGGGGTAGAGGAAACCAGCAATGAAGTCAAGCCACCCAATGAGTGAATGAGCAGGAAAGGAGGGCCAGGTTTAGAAGGAAGATTGTGAATAATCCCAAAGCTTCTTGGTTTTATTTTTACATACATGATTTTATGGCCTGGGCTTTACACATTTGTTTCCCCATTTGACTTTTCCCTGCTTTTGCTTAGAAGCTGCCATATGCGGACAGGTGCACTCAGGGCATGAGCAGTGGCATTGTGTTTGTACATAGGTTCAAGTGTCACACCTAACTAAATCATTTTTGCTTTTCCTCTAGAGTTATGGTTATGTCTCATGTTTCATTACTATTGTTGGGCCATTCTTAATAGATGCTTTATACACTAAACAGCTGAAACCATTATAACTATTAGTTTGTGAAGTACAATATAATAAAGACACTATCTTGAGGTATTTTTAACTGATGGAGCAAAGCAAACTAATGATTCAGGATTACTTGAGGTAATGACTGAGTTTTTGTAACATTTATTTTCATGAGGCAGAACACAGATATTTGTATGTGTTGGCATTTACATAAACTTCAGATGTTAAAAAACTTATTTTTAATGTTCTAGGTTTAAGCAGCTTATTTATTTATCTGCGTGACATTAATTGGTTTAACCATTAATGTTTTCTTTCAGCAGTGATAAAAGTTGTGTATTTTTTAATTGCCTAAGAGCGTATATACCAAACATGACAAATAATGCATATTGACAAAAAATTGAAACTATTTTATGAACAACCGCACATTACATTTTTAGTGAAATACAATGCATCCTGAGAAGAGCATATTTAATATAACAAAAAAGAAACATTCCTAAAGTCTGCATATAGCTACAGTCACTACATATTGTGTTTCATATACTTACTGAGTTTTAAAGCATTATGATTAGTGTTGCTTGTTTATTTGGAATTTTTTTTAGTTTTTCTGAGAAATACTCCCATTGCATTAGCACTTACTGTGTTTTCAGGTTTATATCTACCAAAGGACACAAATTTAATGGTAGACTGTAAAACTGGTATAAACAGAATGTAGTTTCCTGACTGTCAAAACCCAAATATTAAGAAATATACAGGAATCCATCTATGCATGAAAAATGTAGAAATATGTTGGTTATTTAATTTAAAACCTTATTGTGGATCCTGGGAGACCACTTCGTCCAAAAGAAGAATTTTGTTTTTCCAACAATGTTTGCTTTAAAAGCAAAATGGATAGAAAAGGAAAAAAATTACTGGGTAGATATATCTAATAGGGACAGAGGGGAATCTCTTTTTCCCCCTTTTCTGAAAATAATATTCCTTGTTAATACACATTTTATTTATTCTGAGTTCTAAATAGAATAAATTATTATAATCTTTGGATTTGAAAAAAATTCCACTGAACTTTAAAATTAACGATGTACGTACTTGCAATTTAATTGCCTTTGAGATTATGATGTAGATTTGCAGGACCCAAAAACTTTAAAAATAATTATAATTTTGAAAGGGCACATACTGTGTTTTTTTGGCTTGCTCTCAGTTAATGCAAACTCCGATTGCAAATGGATGTCATGTTTCGTACCTTTTTTATCAGGAAAAAAGCAGCAAGCCTTCAGGTGTTCCAGTGATGCCTGACACAATGAGCTGGACTATGCTGCTCTTTACAGTAAGAGGTGTTGCATTGTATGTGGGGATTGTGTGTACTGGCATCTAAGACAGTGACCTCAACAATTTTAGCATTGCACAAACCATAGAGAACAATGGTGGATGACTACATAATCAGTTGTATCATTCTGGCAGCTAAATCACTACAAGAGTTTGTTCTTGCTGAGGCTTAAAGTATGAAATTTTTAATAATTTCCTCAGAAAAGTATAACTTCTGACACACACAGATGCTTAACATCTTTATTCATATGTTCATCTATCCATTTTTATTATGTATCTGTCATTTAGCTGTTTCTCAAGATCATGTTCACCATTTGGGTGCGTAGAAATCCTTTTGAACTTGTTCCTGAAGACAGTTGTTTAATTAAATATTCTACTTTAGAATAATATATACCATTGTCAAGAATTTGATTGCATGTTGTATTTTATAGTCAGTTCATTTGACATTTCCTTTTCAGTTTATTTGCATTCCTGATTTTGTTATACGGACCCCCTGTCCTTTCCTGTATTCATCCTCCTCACCCCTGAGCCCCCAGCACATCTAATGAGTGGTGCTGTGCTGTGTGTCAGAAGATAAAGCAGGTGTATTATTGTATAATGAATTTTGTATACATGCTTATGAAATGGTAAAATCAACTAAAGGAGGTATGTTCATAACAGTGTTTATTAATATTAGGACCTATATCCCAGGGAAAAAAGCGGGGAGGGTGGCTGCAGTTGTGAATGGATAACATGGTTTAGAAACCTGAATTTGCTGTTCATGGAAGCAGTTACCTGTAGCATTAGATCTGTTTACTGGTGAGCATTTCCTGATTCCACTTATTTTTCTCCTGGTGAACAGTTAACTGGTGCCATGCTAAAGAGAAAGACACCTAAGTGATAACATACACGAAGTCTTAAAATACAAGATATTTTTACTTCTGTATAATCTAAAGACTACATTGTGCATCTTCTGTAATACTGTCTCTTGTCATGATAAACACTGAAATAGCATGTTAAATGATTGCCTATACTTTAATATAATCAGTTGGGGAAAACGGACCTTTTTTCCTACTGTGTGGGTTGTTCCTTGAAAGATAAATTGCTAATTTTATACTGTGTAATTCTGTTCTTCACAAAATAGGTTTCACTATTCTGTATTAAAACTCTTGGTCAGAAAATGATCTACTATTAAAGTAAGTTTGTTTTACATTTTTCTTTAAAAATATTTTAACATGCCTTATTTATTATTGTTATATTAACAAATAAGGAGCTACTACATATGAAATTTTCATTTTTTGACAGATACAACTTTGCATAACCAATCTTTAGTATGGGATGATTTTGATACTATCTTTGGAGTTTTGCACTGGATATTAAAAAAATACTGGCACATTGTATTGGAAGAAAATAAGTAGTATCTGGTTAATTTTTAATATTTGGGAACATTTTTAAAGTCATTGTTTTAGTTAGGCAAAAAAATTCCTAAGATTTTTTATTTACTTTTAAAAGAAACATGTCAAATTAATGTTCATTCCAAACTCATATTTGTGTGAATTTACATGCACATTTTCATGAAGTAAGAAGAGAGTTTCTTTGAGTTGAGGAGAAGAATTTTTGGATCCATTTATTAGGCCAAGAGTGATCCATCCAGTGTAAGAATAACGACAGTATATGAGCTAAAAAAACAAAAGCAAACTTCTCCTTATTACTATAAGAAGCTTTAAAAGAATAATTCAGGGGATGCTGATAACTGGTACTCTGTCATTGTCTCTATATGCAGTAAAATTTTATGATCCCTTTATAGTGAAATATAAGGATTCACAGTAGTTACTAAAAACATTTTTTCCTTGGACATAACATTTTTTTGACTTTTATGTTTTTGTTTTTAAGTATATGCTATTAAACTCTAGAATGTATCTAAATCTTTCCTTTGCTTTCCCTCCTACCCCCCCGACACCCAAGTAGATAAACCTGTGCTTTCAGATATAAATGTATTTAATTTTTTGGAAATTTTAATGCTATAGTAAATCAAGTGTGTGATTTATAGTAATCAGACCACTCTGATTCTTTAAGTTTTCACAATATTCTCTTCTACAGATAATTATAGAGAAAAGAATTACCAATTAACTGATATAAGCACGCTGTCCTCTGCTGTAAAAAGTCTGAATAAATACTGTGTATGTTTTTCTGTCCATGAACTTGAGCTACTCGTGTGCAATTATGTGTATGGAATGGAGTAGTGTTCATGATTTGTATCTACATCATCATATGGATGTATATTTATTAATAAAGTCATTACTTTAAAACTGTGTTTACGACTTTATTTCCTAGTATTTTCACAGAGTAGAACTACCCCATAGAGTTTCCAAGGAGTTTCAAAAAGTTCCATAGAGTTTCAAAAAGGGGAATGGTAAATGCTAAACCTTTTTTCATAACTGTGGGTCATGCATTTTTCTTGGGATTGTGCTTTCTGAAATGTCTACTTTGTACTTTACCTTACTCAAATAGTAATATTTATATATTTGTAATTTAAAGTTCTAACTTTCAAATGTATCTGCTTTTTTTTTTTTTGCATTTTCGTCTCATTGTTAAGATATATTAGGCTAGTAAATTAGTAGTTTCTACTAAAGGCCTATATTTCAATTTAAATGTGATTGATCCCTTTGCTTTAAAAAGTTCAAATACTAAACATGGCTAGCTTTTTTTTTTTTTTTTTAATATTTACCTTTGGGGGAGCAGAGTATGTATCTTTTGTAGCTGTTAAATATTTGCGATATAAAAAGAAAAATAATTTCCCTTAAGTATTTGAATATATTACCTTTTTTTAATTTTATACATAGCTTCCAAACCATCTAGCTTTCAGACCCTCTAGAACAGAAGTAGGACTCCCTTGTTTTTAGGTGCTGTCCAGTCAGTTCTGACTCATAGCAACGCCATCCACAACAGAACAAAACTGCCCAGTCCTGCACCATACTCACAATCATTGCTATGCTTGAGCCCATTGTTGGAGCCACTGTGTCAGTCCATCTCGTTGAAGGTCTTCCTCTTTTTTGCTGACTCTCTACTTTACCAAGCATAATGGATGTCCTTCTCCAAGGACTGATCCCTCCTGAAAACATGTCCAAAGTATGTGAGATGTAGTCTTGCCATCCTTGCTTCTAAAGAGCCTTCTGGTTGTACTTCTTCCAAGACACATTCATTCATTCTGTTGGCAGTCCATGGTATATTCAGTATTCTTCACCAATACCACGATTCAAAGGTGTCAGTTCTTTTTTGGTCTTCTTTATTCATTGTCCAGCTCTCGCATGCATGTGAGGTGATTGAAAACACCATGGCTTGGGTCAGGCGCACTTTAGTTCTTAAGGTGACATCTTTGCTTTTCAACACTTCAAACAGGTCTTTTGCAGCAGATTTGCCCAATGCAATGTGTCTTTTGATCTCTTCACTGCTGCTTCCATGGGTGTTGATTGCGGATCCAAGTAAAATGAAATCCTTGACAATCTCAGTCTTTTCTGTGTTCATCATGATGTTGCTTATTGGTCCAGTTGTGAGGATTTTTGCTTTCTTTGCATTGAGGTGTAATCCATACTGAAGGCTGTAGTCTTTGATCTTCATCAGTAAGTGCTTTAAGTCCTCTTCACTTTCAGCAAGCAAAGTTGTGTCATCTGCATAATGCACGTTGTTAATGACCCTTCCTCCAGTCTGATGCCCCTTTCTTCTTCATGTAATCCAGCTTCTTAGATTATTTGCTCAGCATACAGATTGAATAGGTATGGTGAAGGGATACAACTCTGATGCACACCTTTCCTGACTTTAAACCATGGAGTATCCCCTTGTTCTGTTTGAATGACTGCCTCTTGATCCATGTACAGAGCTCTCATGAGCACAATTAAATGTTCCGGAATTCCCATTCTCCGCAATGTTATCCATAAGTCGTTGTGATTCACACAGTTGAACGCCTTAGAATAGTCAATAAAACATAGGTAAACATCTTTCTGGTATTCTCTGCTTTTAGCCAGGATCCATCTGACATCAGCAATGATATCCCTTGTTCCACATCCTCTTCTAATTTTGGCTTGAATTTCTGGCAGTTCCCTGTGGTTATACTGCTGCAGCCACTTTTGAATGATCTTCAGCAAAATTTTGCTTACATGTGATATTAATGTTATTGTTTGGTAATTTCCACATTTGATTAGATCACCTTTCTTGGGAATAGACATAAATATGAATCTCTTCTAGCAGGTGGGCCAGGAAGCTGTCTTCCAAATTTTTTAGTATAGATGAATGAGCACTTCCAGTGTTGCATCTCTTTGTTGAAACCTCTGAATTGGTATTCGTCAATTCCTGCGGACTTGTTTTTCGCCAGTGTCTTCAGTGCAGCGTGGACTTCTTCCATCAGTACCATTGGTTCCTGATCATATGTTACCTCCTGAAATGGCTGAACATCGACCAATTCTTTTTGGTATAGTGATTCTGTGTATTCCTTCCATCTTCATTTGATACTTCCTGTGTCATTTAATATTTTCCCCGTAGAATCCTTCAGTATTGCAACTCGAGGCTTGAATTTTTTCTTCAGTTCTTTCAGCTTGAGAAATGCTGAGTGTGTTCTTCCCTTTTGGTTTTCTGTCTCCAGGTCTTCACACATTTCATTATAATACTTGGTCCTCTTGAGCCACTCTTTGAAATCTTCTGTTCAGCTCTTTTACTTCATCATTTTTTCCTTTCGTTTTAGCTTTCCATGTTCAAGAGCAAGTTTCAGAGTCTCTTCTGACATCCACTTAGGTCTTTTCTTTCTTTCCTGTCTTTTTAATGCCTCTTGTTTTCTTCATGTATGATGTCTTTGATGTCATTCCAGAACTTGTCTGGTCTTTGGTCATTAGTGTTCAGTGCGTCAAATCTATTCTTGAGATGGCCTGGAAATTCAGGTGGGATGTACTGAAGGTCATACTTTGGCTCTCGTGGACTTGTTCTAATTTTCTTCAGTTTCATCTTGAACTTGCCTATGAGTAATTGATGGTCTGATCCGCAGTCTGCCTGTGGCCTTGTTCTGACTGATGATACTGAGCTTTTCCATCGTCTCTTTTCACAGATGTAGTTGATTTGATTCCTTTGTATTCCATCTGGCGATGTCCATGAGTATAGTCGCCATTTATGTTGGTGAAAAAAGGTATTTGCAATGAAGAAGTTGTTGGTCTTGCAAAATTCAAACATGTGATCTCCAGCATTGTTTCTCTCACCAAGGCCATTTTCCAACTACTGATCCTTCTTTGTTTCCAACTTTTGCATTCCAATCACCAGTAATTATCAGTGCATCCTGTTTGCATGTTCGATCAATTTCAGACTGCAGAAGTTGGTAAACTTTAGTTTCTTCATCTTTGGCCTTAGTGGTTGGGGCATAAATTTTAGTAACACTTGTATTAACTGGTCTTCCTTGTAGGCGTAGGCGTATGGACGTTATACTATCACTGTCAGCATCGTACTTCATGATAGATCTTGAAATGTTCTTTTTGATGATGAATGGAACACCATTCCTCTTCAAGTTGTCATCCCCTGTATAGTAGACCATATGAATGTCCGATTCAAAATGACTAATTCCAGTCCAATTCAGCTCGCCAATGCTTAGGATATAATCTTTATGTGTTCCATTTCATTTTTTTTCTTTTTATATTTTTATTGTGCTTTAAGTGAAAGTTTAGAACAATCAAGTCAGTCTCTTATACAAAACCTTATATACACCTTGCTATATACTCCTAGTTGCTCTCCCCCTAATGAGACAGCATATTCCTTCTCTCCTCCCTGTGTTTCTGTATCCAGCCAGCTTCTGTCCCCCTTGGCCTTCACATCTCCCCTCCAGACAGGAGGTACACACAGTCTCATGTGTCTACTTGATCAAAGAAGCTCACTCCTCACCAGTATCATTTTCTGTCTTATAGTCCAGTCCAGAGTTGGCTTTGGGAGTGGTTCCTGTCTTGGGCTAGCAAGGTCTGGGGACCATGGCCACTGGGGTCCCTCTAGTCTCAGTCAGACCATTAAGGCTGGTCTTCTTATGAAAATTTGGGGTCTGCATCCCACTGCTCTCCTGCTCCTTCAGGGATTCTCTGTTGTCATCCCTGTCATGGCAGTCATCAGTTGTAGCTGGGCACCATCTAGTTCTTCTGGTCTCAGGCTGATGTAGTCTCTTATTTATATGGCCCATTCTGACTCTTGGGCTCATACTTACCTTGTGTCTTTGGTGTTCTTCATTCTCCTTTGCTCCAGGTGGGTTGAGACCAATTGTTGCATCTTAGATGGCTGCTTGCTAGTGTTTAAGACCCCAGACGCCACTCTCCAAAATGGGATGCAGAATGTTTTCATTATGCCAATTGACTTAGATATCCCCTGAAACCATGGTCCCCAAACTCCTGCCCCTGTTATGCTGGCCTTCAAAGCATTCAGTTTATTCAGGAAACTGCTTTTGGTTTAGTCCAGTTGTGCTGACCTCTCCTGTATTGTTCCATTTCATTTTTGATGATTTCCAGTTTTCCTAGATTGATACTTCGTACATTCCACGTTCCGATTATTAATGGATGTTTGCAGCTGTTTCTTCTCATTTTGAGTTGTGCCACATCAGCAAATGAAAGTCCCAAAAGGCTTGACTCCATCCATGTCATTAAGGTGGATTCTACTTTGAGGCAGGTCTTCCCCAGTTATAATTTATAAGTGCCTTCTAACCTGAGGGGCTCACTCATCTTCCGGCACTATGTCAATGTCCTGCTGCTGTTAATAAGGTTTTCACTGGCTAATTCTTTTCAGAAGTAGACTACCCGTTCCTTCCTAGTCTGTCTTAGTCTGGAAGCTCAGCTGAAACCTGTCTGCCACGGGTGGCCCTGCTAGTATTTGAATACTGGTGGCATAGCTTCTAGCTTCACAGCAACATACAAGCCCCCACAGTACGACAATCTGACAGATGTGTGGGGGAGGAGTTCCTAGGTGGCACAAATGGTTAATCGCTTGACTACTAGAGGCAAGTTGGCAGTTCAAACCCACCGAGAGATGCCTAGAAGACAGGCCTGGCAATCTGCTTTCAATAAGTCACAGCCTTGAAAACCCAGTGAAGTGCAGATTTACTCTGCACACATAGGGTCACTGAGTTGGAGCCGACTAGTGGCCAACTAACAACAGAACAGAGGTTGGCAAGCCATGGTCTGCTACCTGTTTTTGAAAATAAAGTTTTGCTGGGATAGCCACACCCATTTGTTTATAGTTTGTCTATGGCTACTTTTGCGCTACAATGACGGAGTTGAGTAGCTGTGATATATGGCCCGTAAGACCTAAAGTATTTACTATTCCTTTACAGAAAAACCCTCATCTAGAAGGATAAATTGGAGTAGGAAACAAATATCACTTAAAGTTGAATTTGAAAACCTTAACACATCATGGCTATTTTTTTTTGCCTTTGGATTATGATATATTAAATATTCCTCAAACTGTCAAAGTGATTCACTTAAAAACTATTTTATATGTGCTTTTGCTGAGATTTTTGAAGTCCTTTCACTTATGTATGGGCATATGCTGTTGATTAAGTGCAGTATTCCTAATCTAAGGAGCCCTAGTTGTGCAGTGGTTAAGTGCTTGGCTGTTAACCAGAAGGTCTGCTAATTGAAAGCTCAGTGGTTCAAATCCACCAGCTGCTCCACTGGAGAAAGATGTGGCAGTCTGCTTTCATAAAGATTACAGCCTTGGAAGGGCTGAGGACCACAATCTGGGGAGATATCTAGCTCAGTTTGCACAACATAGTTCATAAAGAAAATGTTCTACACCTGACTGTGGTAAGTCGTGTCTGGGGTCTTAAATGCTTGTGAGTGGCCATCTAAGATACTCCACTGGTCCCACTCTGTCTGGAGCAAGGGAAAATGAAGAAAACCGAAGACACAAGGCAAAAATTAGTCCAAAGGACTAATGGGCCACAACTATCACAGTCTCTACCAGATTGAGTCTAGCACAACTAGATGGTACCTGGCTACCACCACTGCCTGCTCTGACAGGGATCACAATAGACGGTCCCTGTATTATTGTTCGTTTTATGGCCCTGTGTAATCTTTGGCCAAAAGATGAACCTCAGGAGTGACTTCGGTACTGAGTTCAAAGGGTATCAGGGGGCCATACTCTCAGGGTTTCTCCAGCCTGTCAGAACAGTAAGTCTGGTCTTTGTTTGAATTTTGTTCTACACTTTTCTCTACCTCTGGATACCCTTTGAACTCAGTACCGAAGTCACTCCTGAGGTTCATCCTTTGGCCAAAGATTACACAGGGCCATAAAACAAACAATAATACATGTAGCTCAACCATGTGTACAAGACTAAATAGGCATGCCTGCCCAGGGTCAATGACGAGAAGGCAGGAGGGAACAGGAAAGCTGGACAAATGTAAATGGGGAACCCAAGGTTGAGAAGGGGAGAGTGTTGGCACGTCATGGGGTTGGCAGTTAATGTCACAAAACGATACATGTATTAATTGTTTGATGAGAAACCGATTGGCTCTGTAAACCTTCATCTAAAGCACAATAGAAAAAAAAAAAGATTACAACTTGGAAACCCTGTGGGGCAGTTGTAGTTTGTCCTATAGGGTTGTTATGAGTTGGAATTGACGGCAACGAGTTTGGTTTACTTTTGGTTATTTTCTACCAAATATATTTTTACCACATTTTTCTTTAGCTCTTTATAGAGTTTTAGAATAAAAATTGTTTATTCATTGTAGTTATATTTGCCAAAATTCTCATTCTCTGGCAGATGTCAGAGAGCAGATCAGTGTTTTGTTCTTTTAAAAAAGCTGTCAAATTGAAGTTCTGTGGTTGAAGAGGGAGTCTCTGGGTGGTGCAAACGGTTAATGTCCTTAGCTGCTAACTGAAGGGCTGGAGGTTTGAATCCATCCAGAGGTGCCTCAGAAGAAAGTCCTGGCATATGATAAAGGTTTAAGAGAACACAGCAACACATGCTTTGTATATTATGAGGCCTGTGTTTTTGACCCCAGCCGCTCCCATGGTATATGAGAAGCATGAAAAAACCTTAGAAAATATGACTCAATTGGCATTTGATAGTTTTATATCAACCAAACCTATTGCTGTCGAGTTGATTGCAACTCATAGTGACCCCATAGGACAGAGTAGAACTGCCCCATAGGGTTTCCAAGTAGTGGCTCCTGGATTCGAACTGTTGACCTTTTGGTTAGCAGCTGAGCTCTCAAGCACTATGTCACCAAGGCTCCTTTATAACAACATAGAGTCATTAATTTTGGTACACAAATTTAGAATGCTATAGTTGTTGCCAAGCATATACGAGAATGAAGGTAGGTCTCCTGCCACAATATATTTTCCTTTCTGAGCATCCAAAATGCTTTGTTCTGAGTTTATGATGATTTCATCTTTCATAGGAAAGAGGAGAACCTATTATATGAGAAAATAAATGAAGAAATCTTATATTAAGCACAGCTTAGTAATAATCATTTTTCTATAGATAATTACGGAGGTATTTTTTTTTTTTTCATTGTACCACACCTGGGTTTCAGTCCTTTAATCACCTTTCTCAAGTAGGCACAGTCTTTTTTTTTTTTTTGCCTCATTTTTTTTTTTATTGTGCTTTAAATGAAAGTTTACAGTTCAAGTCAATTTCTCATACAAAAGTTTTTACACGCATTGTTACATGACCCTAGTTGCTCTCCCTATACTATGACAGCACACTCCTCCTTTCCGCCTTGTATTTCCCATGTCTATTCAGCCAGCTCCTGTCCCTGTCTGCCTTCTCATTTCACCTCCGGACAGGAGCTGGCCATTTAGTCTTAGGTATCTACTTGAGCTGAGAAGCACACTCTTCACAAGTATCATTTTATGTCTTATAGTCCAGTCTAATCTTTGTCTGAAGAGTTGGCTTTGGGAATGGTTTTAGTTTTGGGCTAACAGAGTCCAGGGGCCATGGCTTCTGGTGTCCCTCCAGTCTAAGACCATTTTAAGTCTGGTCTTTTTATGTGAATTTGGTTCTACACCCCCACTTTTCTCGTGCTCTGCCAGAGACTTTCTATTGTGTCCCCTTTCAGGGTGGTCACTGGTGATAGCCTGGCACCATCTAGTTCTTCTGGTCTGAGGCCGATGGAGTCTCTGGTTCATGTGGCCCTTTCTGTCTCCTGGGCTCATATTTTCCTTGTGTCTTTGGTGTTCTTCATTCTTCATTGCTCCAGGTGGGTTGGAACCAATTGATGCATCTTAGTTGGCTGCTTGCTAGCTTTTAAGACCCCAGATGCCACTCACCAAAGTGGGATGCAGAACATTTTCTTAATAAACTTCGTTATGCCAATTGACCTGTATGTCCCTTGAACCTATGGTCCCCAGACTACTCTGTCCCTCGAAGTGTTTAGTTGTATTCAAGAAACTTCTTAGTTTTTGGTTTAGTCCAGTGGTGCAGACTTCCCCTGTATTGCCCTCCCCTTCAACTAAGATGATTCTTGTCTACTATCTAGTTAGTGAATACTGCTCGCTCTCCTTTCCCACCCTTGCAACCATCAAAGAATGTTTTCTTCTGTGTTTAAGCCTTCCCTTGAGTTCTCATAATAGTGCTCTCATACAATATTTGTCCTTTTGTGACTAATTTCACTCATCATAATGCCTTCTGGAGATAAGTTTTTATTAATCACAATAGCTCAGGATGCTATGGGACCAAAGAAGAGATGCATCCAATGAAGACTCGGGCAAGGGGGACTATGCTTAGATGTAGAAGCACCTGAGCTGAGTTATGAAACTAAACTGGAGTTAGGGAAGAAAAGGAGGTAGTTGTGAAAACTGAGGGAAAAGTGTTTCAGCAGGCAGACTTGGAATAAGAGTACAAACCTAAATCCATGAACCTAAACTATTTTTATCAACAAGCTCTCAAAACAAAGAATCTAGGGATCTTCTCCATGAGGGTGCCTTCCTGGAATCACTGGATGCAGAATACAAAAGATTAATACACAAAACTCCTGAAGACATCAGGAAGGAGATGAGGCAAAACACAGAACAAGCCAAGGAACACACAGATAAACAAGTTGAAGAAATTAAAAATGTTATCCAAGAACATAACAAAAAATTTAATAAGCTGCAAGAATCCACAGAGAGCTATGAGAAATGCAGAAGATTAACAATAAAATTACAGATTGAGACAACTAAATAGAAAGTCAGAAGAGTGGAACTGAGGAAGTGGAAGGCAGGATTAGTGAGTTGAAGATAAAACACTTGGCACCAATCATCTGAAGAAAAATCAGATAAAAGAATTAAAAAAAAAATGAAGAAACCCTAAGAATCATGTGGAACTCTATGAAGAGAAATAACCTACAAGTGATTGGATGATTAGAACAAGGAGGGATAACAGAAAATACAGAGAAAATTGTTGAAGACTTGTTAGTGAGAATTGTTGAAAACTTCCCTGATACCATGAAAGATGAGAAGATATCTATCCAAGATGCTCATTGAACTCCACGTAAGGTAGATTTCAAAAGAAAGTCACCAAGACATATTATAACCAAACTTGCCAAAACCAAAGATAGAGAATTTTAAGAGTGGCTAGGGATAAACGAAAAGTCACCTACAAAGGAGAGTCAATAAGAATAAGCTCGGACTACTTGGCAGAAACCATGCAGGCAAGAAGGCAATGGGAAGACTTATATAAAGCATTGAAGGAAAAAAAGTTGCCAGCCAAGAATCATAATATCCAGCAAAACTGTCTCTCAAATATGAAGACAAAAAGGACATTTCTAGATAAACAGAAGTTTAGGGAATTCATAAAAACCAAACCAAAACTACAAGAAATACTAAAGGGAGTCCTCTGGTTAGAAAATCAATAATATCAGATATCAACCCAAGACTAGAACACAGGACAGAGCAACCAGATGTCAACCCAGACAGGGAAATCACAAAAATAAATCACGATAAAAAACACTCAAAACAGGTAAACAGTGATGTCATTATGTAAAAGAAGATAACATTAAAACAAAAAAGAGGGACTAAGAAATGTAGTCATAGATCTTTCATATGGAGAGGAAGTCAACGCGATATAAAGAAATAAAAGTTATGTTTAAACTTAGAAAAATAGGGGTAAATATTAAGGTAATCACAAAGGAGACTAATAATCCTACTCATCAAAATAAAATACAAGAAAAAATAAAGACTCAGGAGAAACAAAATCAACAACAATGAATAAGAGGAAAAGACAATATATAAACTACTCAGCAGAAAAATTAAGTGGGAAAAAGAAAACACACAAAAAAAGACATCAAAATGACAGAACTGAACTCATACCTATCCATAATTACACTGAATGTGAATGGACTAAATGCACCAATAAAGAGACAGAAAGTGGAAGAATAGATTAAAAAAAAACACAATCTGCCTGTATGCTGCCTACAAGAGACACACCTTAGATTTTAGAGACATAAATAAACTAAAACTCAAAGGACGGAAAAAATTTATCAAGCAAACAACAATCACAAAAGAGCAGGAGTGGCAATATTAATTTCTGACAAAACAGACTTTAAAGTTAAATCCACCACAAAGGATAGGGAAGGACACTATATAATGATTAAAGGGACAATATACCAAGAGGATATAACGATATTAAATATTTATGCACCCCGTGACAGGGCTGCAACATACATGAAACAAACGTAACATCATCAAAAGTGAGATAGCTCCACAGGTATAGTAGGAGACATCAACACACCACTTTTGGTGAAGGACAAACATCCAGAAAGAAACTCCATAAAGACACAGAAGATCTAAATGCCACAATCAGCCAACTTGGCCTCATAGACACAGAACACTCCACCAAACAGCAGCCAAGTATACTTTCTTTTCTAGTGCCTGTGGAACATTCTCTAGAATAGACCATATATGAGGTCATAAAGCAAGTCTTATCAGAATCCAAAACATCGAAATATTATAAAGCATCTTCTCTGACCCTGAGGCCATAAAAGTAGAAATCAATAACAGAAAATGCAGGGAAAAGAAATTAAACACTTGGAAACTGAACAATACCCTGCTCAGAAAAGACTGAGTTATAGATAACACTGAGGATAGAATAAAGAAACTCATAGAATTCAATGAGAATGAAAACACTTCCTATCAGAACACTTGGGACACAGCAAAAGCAGTGCTCAGAGGCCAATTTGTATCAATAAATGCACACATATAAAAAAAAGAAAGGGCCAAAATCCTTTCTTATCCCCACAACTTGAACAAATAGCAACAACAACAAAAAACCCCTCAGGCACCATAAGAAAGCAAATAATAAAAATTAGAGCAGAATTAAATGAAATAGAAAACAGAAAAGCAGTTGAAGGAGTTGACAAGACCAAAAGCTGATTATTTGAAAAAACTAACAAAATCGATAAACCATTGGCCAAAGTGACAAAAGAAAAACAGGAGAGGAAGCAAATAACTCAAATAAGAAATGAGATGGGTGATATTATAACAGACCCAACTGAAATTAAAAAAATCATATCAAATTACTACAAAAAATTTTACTCTAACAATTTTGAAAACCTAGAAGAAATGGAGGAATTGCTAGAAACACACTACCTACCTAAACAAACACAAACAGAGGTAGAACAACTAAATAAACCCATAACAAAAGAAGAGATTGGAAAGGTAATTAAAAAACTCCCAACAAAAAAAAAAAGCCCTAGCCTGGATGGCTTCAGTACAGAGTTCTACCAAACTTTTGGAGAAGAGTTAACACCACTAATACTAAAGGTATTTCAGAGCATAGAAAAGGACAGAGTATTCCCAAGCTCATTCTATGAAGCCAGCATATCCCTGATACCAAAACCAGGTAAAGACACCACAAAAAAAAAAAAAAAAAGAAAATTACAGACCTATATCCCTCACGAACTTAGATGCAAAAATCCTCAACAAAATTCTAGCCAGTAGAACTCAACAACATATACAAAAAAAAAAAAAAAAAAAAATTCACCATGACCAAGTGGGATTCATACAAGGTAGGCACAGATGGTTCAACATTAGAAAAACAGTTAATATAATCCATCATATAAATAAATCAACAAGAACCACATGATCTTTTCAATTGATGCAGAAAAGGCATTTGACAAAGTTCAACACCCATTCATGATAAAAACTCTCAGCAAAATAGGAATAGAAGGAAAATTCCTCAACATAATAAAGGGCATTTATACAAAGCCAAAAGCCAACATTATCCTAAATGGAGAGAGCCTGAAAGCATTCCCCTTGAGAACAGGAACCATACAAGGATGCCTGTTATCACCGCTTTTATTCAACATTGTGCTGGAGGTCCTAGCTAGAGCAATTAGGCTAGATACGGAAATAAAAGGGCATCCAGATTTGTAAGGAAGAAATAAAAGTATCTCTATTTGCAGGTGACATGATCTTATACACAGAAAACCCTAAAGAATCCTCAAGAAAACTACTGAAATGAATAAAAGATTTCAGCAGAGTATCGGGATATAAGACAAACATACAAAAATCAGTTTGATTCCTCTACACCAACAGAAAAAAATCGAAGAGGAAATCACCAAATCAATACCATTTACAGTAGCCCCCAAGAAGATAAAATACCTAAGAATAAATCTTACCAGAGACATAAAAGACCTATAAAAAGAAAACTACAAGACACTACTGCAAGAAACCAAAAGAGACCTACATAAGTGGAAAAATACACCTTGCTCATGGATAGGAAGACTTAACATTGTAAAAATGTCTGTTCTACCAAGACTGATCTATAGATACAATGCAATTCCAATCCAAATTCCAACAACATTTTTTAATGAGATGGAGAAATAAATCACCAACTTCATATGGAAGGGAAAGGGGCTCCCGATAAGTAAAGCCTTACTGAAAAAGAAGAACAAAGTGGGAAGCCTCACACTACCCGATTTTAAAACATATCAACTGCCACAGTATTCAAAACCGCCTGGTACTGGTACAACAACAGATACATAGGCCAGTGGAACAGAATTGAGGACCCAGACATAAATTCATCCACATATGAGCAGCTAATATTTGACAAAGGCCTAAAGCCAGTTAAATGGGAAAAAGAGAGTCTGTTTAACAAACAGTGCTGGCATAACTGGATATCCATCTGCGAAAAAATGAAACAAGACCTATACCTCACACCATGCACTAAAGCCAACTCAAAATGGATCAAAGACCTAATATAAAATCTAAAACGATGAAGAGCATGGAAGAAAAAATAGGGACAACACTAGGAGCCCTAACACATGGCATGAACAGTATACAAAACATTACTAACAACACACAAATATCAGAAGAGAATCTAGAGAACTGGGAGCTCCTAAAAATCAAACACCTATGCTCATCCAAAGACTTTGCCAAAAGAGTGAAAAGATTACCTACAGACTGGGAAAAAGTTTTTAGCTACGACATTTCCAATCAGCGTGTGATCTCTAAAACCTACATGATATCGCAAAAACTCAACAACAAAAAGACAAATAACCCAATTAAAAATGGGGAAAGGATATGAACAGGCACTTCACTAAAGAAGACATTCAGGTAGCTAACAGATACATGAGGAAATGTTCATGATCATTAGCCATTACAGAAATGCAAATCAAAACTACAATGAGATTCCATCTCACTCCAACAAGGCTGGCATTAATCCAAAAAACAAAAAATAATAAATGTTGGCAAGGTTGTAGAGAGACTGGAACACTTATACACTGGTGGTGGGAATGTAAAATGGTACAACCACTTTGGAAATCAATTTGGCGCTTCCTTAAAAAGCCAGAAATAGAACTACCGTACGATTCAGCAATCCCATTCCTTTGAATATATCCTAGAGAAATAAGAACCTTTACACGAACAGATATATGTACACCCATGTTCATTGCAGCACTGTTTACAATAGGAAAAAATGGAAGCAACCAACATACCCATTAACAGGTGAATGGGTAAATAAATTATGGTATATGCACGCAATGCAATTCTGGAGCATGAATAAAGAACAATGATGAATCCGCGAAACATTCCATAACATGGAGGAATCTGGAAGGCATTATGCTGAGTGAAATTAGTCAGCTGCAAAAGGACAAATATTGTATGAGACCACTATTATAAGAACTCAACAGATAGTTTAAACAGAGAAGAAAATATTCTTTGATGGTTACGAGAGTGGGGAGGGAAGGAGAGAGAGGGGTATTCACTAATTAGATAGTAGACAAGAACTATTTTAGGTGAAAGGAAAGACAACACAGTACAGGAGAGGTCAGCATAACTGGACTAAACCAAAAGCAGTTGAATAAACTGAACGCTTCGGAGGCCAGCGTAGCAGGGGCGGGAGTTTGGGGACCATGGTTTCATGGGACATATAGGTCAATTGGCATAACAAAATTTATTAAGAAAACATTCTGCATCCCACTTTGGAGAGTGGTGTCTGGGGTCTAAAATGCTAGCAAGTGGCCATCTAAGATGTATCAATTGGTCTTAACCCACCTGGAGCAAAGGAGAATGAAGAACACCAAAGACACAAGGTAATTATGAGCCCAAGAGACAGAAAGGGCCATATAAACTAGATACTACATCAGCCTGAGACCAGAAGAACTAGATGGTGTCCAGCTACAACCGATAGCTGCGGTGACGTGGAACACAACAGAGAACCGCTGAGGGAGCAGGAGAGCAATGGGATGTAGACCTCAAATTCCCATAAAAAAGACCAGACTTAATGGTCTGACTGAGACTAGAAGGACCCTGGAGATCATGGTCCCCAGACCTTCCGTTAGCCCAAGAGAGGAACCATTCCCAAAGACAACTCTTCAGACAGGGATTGGACTGGACTATAGGAATGAAAATGATACTGGTGAGGGGTGAGCTTCTTGGATCAAGTAGACACATGAGACTATATGGGGAGCTTCTGTCTGGAGGGGAGATGAGAAGGCAGAGGGGGTCAGAAGCTGGCTGAATGGACAGGAAAAAAGAGGGTGGAGAGGAGTATGCTGTCTCATTAGGGGGAGAGCAACTAGGAGTATATAAAGCAAGGTGTATATAAATTTTTGTATTAGAGACTGACTTGATTTGTAAACTTTCACTTAAAGCACAATAAAAATTAAAAGAAAAAACATTAGGGTGTAAGTATAATAGGATACAGCCATAATGGCTTCTTAATACAGGGCTTGGCATATAGTAAACATTTCACAGAGTTTATCTCATTAAATCATTGCAGTTTTATTGAAAGATGCCACAGGAGGTAGACCAAATTCTTTTAAAGACTTGAATCTCAGAGGTTAAAGAATTTACCCAGGATCATACACCGAGTAAATGGTACAGTCAGTATCTGAGTTCATGTCTTATTGTAGTCCAAAGCTGAGGCTTTTAACCACTACCTCGTACTCACCATCGTGAAATTTTAAAAATGGGTGCTGCTTTTAGGTGTTTTTGTACTGACCCTGAGAAAGATAAAGTGTGGCCTTGGAAAATTGTGGAGCAGTCAGTGGCCATGCTGTTGTGAGAACCTAGAGGCTCTGAAGTAGCTCCTTAGCTAGGAGAGTTTCAAAAAATCAGTCTGTTTTTTTCCTTTTTTTAGATTTCTCTGTCATTGTCTCTCGTTACACTCTAAGACCGTTAAACCCATTGCCAGAGAGTCGATTTCGACTCATAGTGACCCTACAGGACAGAGTAGAACTGCCTCATATAGTTTCCAAGAAGCACCTGGTGGATTCCAACTGGTGACCTTTTGGTTAGCAGCCATAGCACTTAACCATTACACCACCAGGGTTTCTAAGATCTTTAGTGTATTCCATTAGGTGTTTATTGTCATATGGGCCTGGTGTGTTTTAAGTATAGAATATACCCATTTTGTCTTTGGTCCGTCTGGTGCTGGTTTGTGACCTCTGAGAAGCTGCCTTGTGATATACTGTCTATCATGTATACCTTTATCTTGACACTAGCTTTTCTTACGATAAGAATTCTTATTAAGGAAGTTTTTTTTATTTCATTAAAAATTTTTTAAATTTTTATTGTGGTTTAGGTGAAAGTTTATAGCTCAAATTAGTTTCTCATACAAAAATTTACATATACATTTTTATGTGACCCTAGCTGCTACCGCTGTAATGTGACCGCACATTCTTCCTTTTCACATCGGCTTTCCAGGGTGCATTCAACCAGCTCCTGTCCCTTTCTGCCTTCTCATCTCACCTCTGGACAGGAGCTGACCACTTAGTCTCATGTATGTACTTGAACTAAGAAGCACACTCTTCACCAGTGTCATTTTATATCTTATAGTCCAGTCTATTCTTTGTCTGAAGAGTTGGCTTCAGGATTGGTTTTAGTTTTAGGCTAACTGAGAGCTCGGGGGCCGTGTCTTCTGGGGTCCTCCAGTCTCATTCGGACCATTAAGTCTGGTCTTTTTACATGAATTTGAGTTCTGCATCCCACTTTTCTTCTGCTACGTCAGAGACTCTCTGTTATGTTCCCTGTCAGGTAGCCAGGCACCACTTAGGTCTTCTGGTCTCAGACTGATGGACTCTGTGGTTTATGCGGCCCCTTTTGTCTCTTGTTTTTCTTGTGTCTTTGGTGTTCTTCATTATCCATTGCTCCAAGTGAGTTGGGACCAACTGATGCATCTTAGATGTTGAATTAGAGTGGTGATAAAGGGCATCCTTGTTTGATTCCTGTTCTCAAGGGGAATGCTTTCAGACTGTCTCTATTTAGGATTTTGGCTGTTGGCTTTGTATAAATGCCCTTTATATTATGTTTTATTTCTATTTTGCTGAGATTTCTTTATCCTGAATGGGTGTTAAACTTTGTCAAATGCCTTTTCTGCATCAATTGATAAGATCATGTGATTCTTCTTCTTTTTTTTTTTTTTAATTTTTATGATGGATTACATTGATTGCTTTTCTAATGTTGAACCATCTTAATCCTACTTGGTCATGGTGAATTATTTTTTTGATATGCTGTTGAGTTCTATTGGCTAGAATTTTTGCATCTATGTTCATGAGGGATATTGCTCTGTAGTTTTCTTTTTCTGTGGTGTCTTTACGTGGTTTTTGTATCAGGGTTATGCTGGCTTCATAAAATGAGTTCGGGAGTATTCTGCCTTTTCTATGCTCTGAAATACCTTTAGTAGTACTGGTGTTAACTCTTCTCTGAAAGTTGTTAGAATTCTCCAGTAAAGCCATCAGGGCCAGTGCTTTTTTTTTGTTGTTGTTGGAAGTTTCTTAATTACCTCTTCAATCCCTTCTTTTGTTATAGGGTTATTTAGTTTTTCTGCCTCAGTTTGTCTTAGTTTAGGTAGTTAGTGTATTTCTAGAAATTTGCCCAATTCCTCTAGGTTTTCAAATTTGTTGGAGTTCAATTTTTCATAGTATTCTGTTATGATTCTTTTAATTTCAGTTGGGTCTGTTGTGATATCGCCCCTCATTTCTTATTCAGGTTATTTGCTTCCTATCCTGTTTTTCTTTTCTCAGTTTGGCCAATGGTTTATTGATTTTGTTGATCTTTCAAAGAACCAGTTTTTGTCTTGTTAACTCTTTCAATTGTTTTTCTATTCTCTATTTCATTTATTTCTCCTCTGATTTTAATCATTTGCTTTCTTCTGGTGCCTGAGGGTTTCTTTTGCTGCTCTCTATTAGTTCAAGTTGTAGGGTTCATGTTTTGATTTTGGCCCTTTCTTCTTTTTGCATGTATGCATTTATTGCTATAAATTGACCTCTGAGTACTGCTTTTGCTGTGTTCCAAAGGTTCTGGTAGAATGTGTTTTCATTCGTATTTGATTCTGTGAATTTCTTATTCTGTCCTCGATTTCTTCTATAACCCAGTATTTTTTGAGCTAGGTGTTGTTCAGTTTCTGTGTATTTGATTTTTTTTTTCCCTTCCTTTTCTGTTATTGATTTCTACTTCTGTGACTTTATGCTCAGAAAAGATGCTTTGTAATATTTCAATGTTTTGGATTCTGTTAAGGCTCGGTTTGTGGTCTAATACATGGTCTATTCTGGAGAATGTTCCATGTGCATTGGAAAAGAAAATGTACTTGGCTGCTGTTGGGTGGAGTGTTCTGTATATGTATATGAGATCAAATTCATCAGTTACGGCATTTAGATTTTCCATGTCTTCACTGAGCTTCTCACTGGATGTTCTGTCCTTCACCAAAAGTGCTGTGTTGAAGTCTCCTACTATTATTGTGGAGCTATAGTCTTTGCAATGTCGTTAGAATTTGTTTTATGTATTTTGGAGCCCTGTCATTGGGTACATAAATATTTATTATGGTTATGTCCTCCTAGTATATTGACCCTTTAGTCATTATACAGTGTCCTTCCTTATCCTTTGTGGTGGGTTTTGCTTTAAAGCCTTTTTTGTCAGAGATTAATATTGCCACTCTTGCTCTTTTTTGATTGATGTTTGCTTGATATATTTTTTTCCATCCTTTGAGTTTTAGTTTGTTTGTATCTTTAAGTCTAAGGTGTGTTTCTTGTAGGCAACATATAGACAGATCATTTTTTAAAAATCTATTCTGCCATTCTCTGTCTCTTTGTTGATGCATTTAGTCCATTTGCATTCAGTGTAATTATGGTTAGATATGAGTTTAGTGCTGTCATTTTGATGTCTTTGTGCGCTACTGACAGTTTCTTTGTTCCACTGAATTTTCTGTGCTGAGTCATTTTTCTTTATGTATTTTCATCGTCATCGATTTTGTATTTGCTGAGTATTTATGTTTTTCTTCTTTTTTATTTTGATATTTAGGATTGGTAGTTTCTTTTGTGGTTACCTTAAAATTTACCTTTCTAATTTAAACCAATTTTTTATTTCTTGATATCGCCTTGACTTCCTCTCCATGTGAAAGTTCTATGACTACGTTACTTAAAACCTCTTTTTTAACGTTGCCATCTTTTACGTATTGATGTCTGTTTCCCTATTTTCAGTGTTTTAGCTTTGACTTATTTTTGTGACTTCCCTATCTGGCTTGATATCGGGTTGTTCTATCCTGTGTTGTAGTCTTGGGTTGTTATCTGATATTATTGATTCTCTAACCAGAGGACTCCCTTTAGTATTTCTTGTAATTTTCTTTTGGTTTTTACAAATTCCCTTAACTTCTGGTTATCTGGAAATGCCCTAATTTTGCCATCATATCTGAGAGACAGTTTTGCTAGATATATATTTCTTGGCTGGCAGTTTTTTTCCTTCAAGGTTTTATATGTACCATTCCATTGCCTTCTTTCTTGCATGGTTTTTGGTGAGTAGTCAGAGCTTATTCTCATTGACTCTCCTTTGAGATGACTTTTCGCTTATCCCTACCTGCTCTTGAAATTCTCTCTTTATCTTTGATTTTGGCAAGTTTGATTTTAATATGTCTTGGTGACTTTCTTTTGGGATCTACCTTGTGTGGGGTTTGATGAGCTCTTGGATAGATATCTTCTTGTCTTTTGTGATATCAGGGAAGTTTTCTGCCAACAAATCTTCAACAATTCTCTACTTTCTGTTATCCCTCCCTGTTCTGGTTGTCCAGTCACTCGTAGGTTATTCTCTTGATAGAGTTCCACATAATTCTTAGGGTTTCTTCATTAAAAAAAAAAAAAATTTTATCTGTGTTTCCTCAAATGAATTGGTGCCAAGTGCTTTATCTTCAATCTCACTAATTCTGACTTCTGTTGCCTCAATTCTGGTCCTATGAGTTTCTATTGAGTTGTCTAATTCTGACATTTTATTATTAATCTTTTGGATTTCTATCTGCTGTCTCTCTATGGATTCTTGCAGCCTGTTAAATTTGTCATTTTGCTCCTGTATCACCTTCTTAAGTTCCTCTGTTGCTTTGTCTGTGTGTTCCTTGGCTTGGTCTTTTTTTTGTTTTGCCTGATCTCCTTCCTGTTCTCTTAAAGAGCTCTGTATATTGATCTTTTGAATTCTATCCCCAGTGTCCTAGCTTCTTGTTTTGTTTTGATGTGCCCAAATAGGCTGGTTGTGTGAGCTAGTTTGATTATTGGCATCTTTGAACCTCTCATGTCCTGTCTCCAGGTGGCTAAAGCTGTTACTAGGTATGTGAGCTTTTCTTGTGTGAATTCATCTCAGGTGTCTAGGTTTTTGGTCCCCGAGTGTGTAGTGCAGGCTTTCATCTACAGTCCTAGATGGGCAAGGCTACATAGGGCTGATTGGAGCAGGCACAGGTATCTGGCTACAGTAAAGGGTTATGTGGTGAGCAAGCTAGGGTGCTGATGGCTGCTCCTGAGTGCCTGGGTGGAAGGTGTGTCCCTGTTCCCTAGAGCACACAGGTGGGTGGGTTCTGCACCTGGACTTTCGGCACCCAATACTGTTGGCTGTAAGGACTGGGAGGCACCACTTGCTCTCAGACCCCTGTCACTGGTGGCTGGGTAGAGTGAGTGGAGCCACCAGTCCTCAGGCCCCTGATGTCGATAGGTGAGGACTGTGCTTAATGGGCAGGGTGGCATCAAATGTCAGCAATCTGCCACTCCCCCTTAGCTGTTGCAGTTGAAAATAGGCTTTAGATATATATACCCTGTTGTACTGTGCGAATGAGGGCCCACGCTGTTGAAATGGGCCCACACAGGTCTAGGCAGGGGTGAAAGGCAAAGTCTGTGGACCCCTTATGACTGTGCCTAGGCAAAGGGGCTGTGCCTGCCCTGAGGTCCTGGCTTAGGGTAGCTGGCAGATTATTTTTTCCTGTTTGTTAATTTGTTCCCTCTCCAAAGCCAGGAAAATGGCTTAGGCATGCAACGGGTCCCACCCTGGCTCAGGGGGTGGGGCAATCCTTGAAGCTGGACTGGGATGAGAGCAGAGTAGGGAGAGAGCATGTGGATGGGAGAGAGGTACTTCTCAATGGGGGAAGGGTTTTTTTAAATTTTTTTATTTCGTGCGGTAGGTTAGACGCTTGCACTTAACTTTTGGAGATTCAGTGCTGCTTCTCCCTGCTTTCGGAGACTTGTGCAGACTCTCTACCTCTTGGCTTCTCCCAGTGTGGAAAATGCATCCTGAGTGCTACTGCTTGCCTCAGCCCTGTGTGCCAGCCAATCCAGCCTGTAGGATGCCGATCCAGCCTGTAGGGTGCTGGCCAGGTCAGGTCTGGCAAATCCTTACTGCTTCTGAACTGTCTCTCCTTCCCCCTGCTGCACTGTCTGACTCCCCAACTTTTTCTTTGATGTTCAGGGCTCCTAGATTGTCTTATATAATCGATTCACTTGTTTTTTGAGTCTTTGTTGTAAGAGAGACCACAGGAAATGCCTGACTCCACCATCTTGGCTCCTAAGTCAAATATTTTAAACTAGTTTGACAAATTTCTGATTTCTATATTTATATAACCCTTGGTTCCTACTAATGCAGTTGCTTATGTTATGGGAAAATTTAAGCTCTGTTTTATTAGATCTATGAATACAGTAGGGAGCCCTGGTGGCACAGCAGTTAAAGCACTCAGCTGCTAACCACAGGGGTGGTTGTTTGAACCCACCAGCTGCTCTGCAGAAGAGAGATGTGGCAGTTTGATTTTGTAAAGATTTACAGCTTTGGAAACCCTATGGGACAGTTCTACTCTGTCCTATAGGGTTGTTATGAATTGGAATTGACTTGAGGGCAGCAGGTTTTTTGGGGGGGCGGGGCTTATTAATACAGTTTTTCTGAATATTTGATGTTTCCCATTTCACCTGCCTATCCATATCCTGTATATCGGTTAGGCTTTAGGGTAATCATAGTTGTAACAGAGACTCCAAAATGCACTGGTTCCGATGAGATAAGCATACTCCTCTCTCACTTAACGGTCCAGTGCTCTCCTTCATGCAGTCTTTGAAAGACTTGGGCTTATAGCCACTGCCATTTTCAAAACAGATCACTCCAACTGTCTTTATTCTAGCCAGTGTGAAAGGAGCTGTAGAAGTCATCCTCTTTTAAGCAAATAATGCAAAGCTGCATCACTTTCACATTCTTTTGACAAGAGCCTGGTCATATGAGGTTGCAGGAGGGGCTGGAAAATGTCATCCTTACTTGGGCAGCCAGGACCAGTTGTTATAGGAGAATGGATTTTAGTGGCAGTATCTACCACATTCCCATAGGTAAGGGTTGTGAGCAGAGACTGAGGTATAATGAAGACGCAAAAATTATATCTACAGATTACATGAAACCAAATTGAGATTTCTGAAGCTAATTTAAATTATTACTAGTCATTTTTTTTTTTTTTTAACAAATTGTTAGTACACTAAATATTTGAGTGCCATCTTTGAGCCAAATACTATTCTGGGTCCGTGACTGCACTAGACTAGTGGTTTGTAGTCTAGTGAAAGGTTTAGACAAGAAACAATTACAATATGATGAATATTATTTCTGGAGTAAACAGAGGCTATGAGAGTACCCAGAACGAAGTAATATTTATGCTGAGAACTGAAGAATAAGAATTGGCATAGGGAGATTGTTAAAGACAGAAGAAATGAGACAATACAGAAAAGCCCGTAAAGCATGACATATTATTTCAACAACAAATAACTGTGTATGGTAGGTGGTGGTAGTGAACAAGGGTTGGGAAGAGGAGAAGAAATAGACCAGATCATAAAAGGCCTTGAAAATCAATCTTAAAGAAGTCCTGTTTGTTTGTTTTTAAAATTAATATTCTATTGTGTTTTTGGAGAGAGTTTACACAGCAGATTAGGTTCCCATTTAACAATTTCTACACAAACTATTCAGTGACATTGGTTACATTTTTTGCACTGTGTCAACATTCTCATTTTGTTCTGGTTGTCCCACTTCCAGAAATCTAGTGTCCCTGCCCCTTTACCTTCTCATCTTTGCTCAAGGGTAATTGTTGACCATTTGCTCTCATAGATGATTTTTTTAAAGGGGCACAGGACTCAGGGGTTATGTTCTTTATTTAAGAGCCACTCTTTTATTTACCTAAAAGATAAACTTGGGATCGTTTCGGTTCAAGGTTTAAAGAGTATCTCACGATGATAGTTTTGGGGAGTCCTTCAGTGTCAACTGGTCCAGTAAGTCTGGACTTTTTAAGAATTTGAATTCTGATCCACATTTTTCTCCTGTTCTATCAGATTCCATCTATTGTGGCCCTGCTCAGAATTGTCAGTAGTGGTAGCTGTGTACCATCTATTTCTTCTGGTCTCAGGGTAGATGAGGCTGTGGTTCATGTAGACTGTTAGTCCTGTACACTAATCTCTTCTCTTTGAGTCTTTGGTTTCCTTCTTTCTCTTTCCCTCTGGTGAAATAGAGGCAGTAGATGGCTGCTCAGAAGGTTTTAAGACCCCAGACACCACTCACCAAACTAGGATGTAGAACATAAACTTTTTGAACTATATTATGCCAACTGACCAAGTTATCGCATGAGACTATGGTCCTAAGCCTTCAAACCCAGACAACCAATCTTGCAAAGTACTTGGTTATGTCTAAGTAGTCATTAACTGTGCCCCCATGTGGTTTATTTTATATATATATATGAATATATATGCATACATATAGATACATATAACCAAAAAACAAATAAACCCATTGCCGTAGAGTAGATTCCAACTAGTAGCAACCCTATAGGACAGAGTAGAACTACCCCATAGGGTTTCCAAGGAGCAGCCGGTGGATTGAGACTGCTAACCTTCTGGTTAGCAGGTGAATGCTTAATCACTGTGCCACCAGGGCTCCACATACACATATAGATACCTTTATATGTGAATACATACATACACACATATACACATCTATGCATATATACATACTTATATAACCACATACTTTTTTTTGTTTTCAGTTATTGTTGGTGTTGTCCCAAACTATATTATGTCTTATCCTTTATCAAAAATGACCTTTTCTCTTGTGTATTTCTTAGTGGAATCATTTACCTTGGTCAAGCTATTTGCATTTCATCCACATCACCAAAAATAACAAGTGTCTCTATCTAGGGAATGGTTCCCCCTTCTCCCATCCCTGGTAACCACTAATGAACGTTGATCTCTTTATAAATAGCTATTCTTGTCTTCTTATAAAAGTGTGATCATACAGTATTTGCCCTTTAGTGATTGACTTATTTCACTTAGTATATCCTCCAGATTCACCCACGTTATATGTTTCAAGAACTCATCATTATTATTCATGACAGTATAGTATGTTATTGTATGTATGTACCACATTTTGTTTATCCATTTATCCACTGATGGGCACTTAGGTTGTTTCTATCTCTTTGGTATTATGAATAGTTCTGTAATGAACATAGGTGTACATATGTCTGTTTGTGTCTCTATATTAGATCTCTGGGGTATATACCTAGGAGTGGGATTGCTGGATCATAAGGTATTTCTAGTTCTCATTTTTTTCCAGAAAGTTCCATACCATTTTTCACAGTGGTTGTAGCATTTTACAATCCTACCAACAGTGGATAAGGGTTCCAATCTCTATACATCCTCGCCAGCATTTGTTTTCTGTTTTTTTAATCAGTGCCATTTTAGCAGAGGTGAGACAGTATCTCATTGTGGTATCTCACTGCAGTTTCAATTTGCATCTCTCTGATGGTTAATGATTACAAGCATTTTTTCATGTGTGTGTTGGTTGCTTGAATGTCCTCCTTGGCGAAGTGTCTGTTCATGTCCTTTATCCATTTTCTAATTGGTTGTTTGTCTTTTGGTTGTTGAGTTGTTGAAGCTTTTGATTAGACCTTATTGGCCATGTCATTCCTGAAGATTTTTTCCCAGGCTGTAAGTTGTCTTTTTATTATTTTGATCAAGTCTTTTGATGAGCAAATCTATTTAATTTTTATGTCCCAGTTATCTAATTTGTCTTCTGCTGTTTGTATATTTGTAGTTGTGTTTGATAATCTGTTTTTGAAAAAAATTAGGTCCCATAGTTTTGACCCTGTGTTATCTTCCAGGAACTTTATACTTTCAGTTTTAACATTTAGGTTTCTGATCCATTTTGAGTTAGTTTTTATGGATGGTGTGAGGTATGGATCCTGATTCATTTTTCTGCAAATGGATATCCAGTTTTGCCAGCATCATTCATTAAAGAGACTGTTTCTTCTCAATGAATGGACTTTGACCCCTTGTCAAAAATCAGTTGTCCATACATGGATGGATTTATTTCTGGGTTCTCAATTCTGTTGCACTGGGCTATGTGTCTATAACTGAACCTGTACCAGTCCATTTTGATTACTCTAGGCTATACAGTATGTTTTCAGGTCAGGGCTTGTTTTCTTCTGAGGACGATGGTGAGCCATTAGAAAGTTTTAAATAAGGAAAGGACTTGCTCAGATTTTTAGTTGAGGAAGATAGGCAGGCACTGTGGTAGGGTCTCATTTGGATGAGAAGACAGCAGTTCAGCTTAGTGTTGGGGCAATGGGGATGGAGAGAAGTGAACAGATGGTAAGATCTGAGACAAAACTATAAAGACATGGTATCACAAATGAGGGAAACAGGAGTCAAAGATGATGCCCAGTTTTGGACCTGAATGGTGATATGGTATTAACTAGGTTAGGGAGCATATGAGTGTGTGTCGTGGTGGGGCAGGAGGTTAAGAGTATATCCAAGCCAAGTATGACAGATTAAAGACAGCCCCTGCCTATGAGTGTATGTCAAAGGTTTGTATTTTTTCTAGTATAGCCCAAGATCTACCCTTTGTAGATGAAAGTGAACATTATTTTTATAGCTGATGGAGGGTAAGGGACAAAAAAGAACTACTCTTAAACACAGAGAATCTAAATATTTTAAGTAAAAAAACCTATTTCACTTGTTCCTTTTTCCAAGCTTTCATCTGACCTACCAAATTCAACAAGCCTTAGTAACTATTGAGCATTTGCTCTACAATGTGGCAGCCTGTGTACAGTATCCAAAAAGACACAATTCCTACCCTCAAGGAACTTAATAGAAAACAAATGTTTTAATATTAAGCCATGTAATGCCAATTTTTATTCATTTTGAATTGATATTTTAACATGCTTTATCTCTCAAGATAATTAATTTTAGTCCGGAGCAAGTGAAACTATAGCCCCATCTACCTATTTCTAAGCTAGTTTTTAGATGGATTTCACCAGAGGAACTAGTTATTGTGCTAATTCTTTCTGAGCTTAGAAGTATCAGCTAAGAGATCATTCATAAATTATGATGATCCTGGCTTTTAAATCATGCTGGGAGCTACTTATATGGCTGTTGTGCTCCCTCTGTCACACAAAGAAATGAATAATAAGAACTACAAAGCATTGTGTATCCACAGTTTGCCAGGTGCAGAATGCCTAATGACTGAAACTGATTATGACTTTTTCTGAGTAACTGACCATGGGACTGTATAAACACATACACGCAAGAAAGAAAAAAGGCATATTTAAAAAAAATTATGTTTATTTTTTTATTCTGAAATAAAACATACAAAATATAAAGACAGAGTCTAATGACCTTCCACATGCTCATTACCAAGCTTTAGCAGTTAAGTAGTCATGCTTTCTCTTGTTTCATCTATATTCCCATCTGCTCCCCATCCCAATTACTTTGAAGCAACTTCTCCAAATCAAATAATTTTATCCTATAGTAGTATATATATCTAAAACCCAAAGATTCTTTAAAAAGCATAAGCATATCATTATTGTACTTAAAAATTAATAATAGTTCCTCAATAGCAAGTATTTGGTGTTAAAATTTTCCTGATATTCCCATAATTTTAAAAAATGTCCTCACTTGTTATGTCTCTTTATTGAAGTACACTTTATATATCATAAAATTTCACCCATTGTTAAGTATACAGTACATTTTATTTCTTATGGCTATCTAATTATTCCAGCACCATTTGTTGAAAAGACTATGCTTTCTCCATTGAATTGCCTTGGCACATTAATTGAAAATCAGTCAGTGTGGTGGTTTACATCTGGAATGTTTTGTATATTCCACTGATCTATATGTCGATACTTACACCAATACCACACTGTCTTGATTTCTGTAGTTTTATAACAAGTTTTTAAATCAGCTAGTTTAAGTCTTCCTACTTTGTTTTTCTTTTTCAAAATTATTTTGGCTATTCTAGGCCTTTGCATTTCCATATTAATTTTAGGATTAGTTTGTCAATTTCTACAAATCCCTAGGATTTTGTTAGAGATTGCATTGTATCTATAGACTAAGTTGGAGAGAACTGCCATTGACTTTTCCACTCTATGAACATGGTAGTCTCTCCCAGCTACTTAGGTCGTCCTTGATTTCTCTCAGCACTACCTTTAGTTTTCAGTGTACAGAACTTGTACATCTTTTGTTAAGTATTATTTTTGATGCTATTGTGAAAGAAATTGTTTTCCTAATTTAATTTTAGGATTGTTTGTTGATAGTAGATAGACATACAATAGATCCTGATGTATTGATCTTTTATCTGGCAACCTTGCTAAACCATTTATTAGTTCTAGTAGTTTTTTTGTAGATTCCTTAGGATTTTCTAAATATAAGATATGTCATCTGTATATAAAAGCAACTTTACTTCTTCCTTTCCAAACTATATGTCTTTACTTCTTTTTATTTCCTTATTGTGCTGGCTAGAACCGCCAACACAATGTTTGATACAAGTAGTGAGAGTGGACATCATTGCCTTCTGCCCGATCTAAGGGGGAAAACATTCAGTCTTTCATCATTAACTATGTTAGCTGTAGGTTTATGGTAGATGTCCTTTAACATTTTGAGGAAGTTCTCTTTTATTTCTGGTTTGTTGAGAGTTGTTTATCATGAATGGGTGTTGGATTTTATGAAATACTTTTTCTACATCTATTTTTTTTTTTTTTTTTGTACTTATAGTCTGCAAATTTGGTATAAAAAAAATACTATAATTTATTTGTCGAAAAAACCAGGTCATTTTTTTCTCTACTTTTGGATTTTGCTGATTGTATCCCTGTGGTGTTATTTATATTTTTCTAACTCCTGTGTTTTCTGTAAACTGGTAGTGAATTCTAGAGGTGTGATGAGATTCCAATTTGAATTTGATTTTTTGGGAAGAATCCTTCTTAAGTGGTGTTTTGAATTTCCTATTGCATTTTGTTGTTGTTAGCTGCTGTCGAGTGGATTCCAACTTACCATGACTCCATGTGTTAAGAGTAGAACTGCTCCATAGGGTTTTCTTGGCTGTAATCTTTACAGAGGCAGATCGCCAGGCCTCTCCCGTGATTCCACTGGGTGAGTTCAAACTGCCAACCATTAGGTTAGCAGTCAAGCACAAACTGCATCATATTAGGTTGCACACAATAATTGGTTGTCTCGTGTCATATTAATCTGTAGGTTCATGTGTTCTCTGCCTGATCCATCCATTTAAAAATTCCTCATCAGCTTTTCACCTGATGGTTTTAGCAGCCACTGATAATCATTGCCTAGCTCCATTATTTCATTAGGGGTTGCAAAATGTCAATTTTTAATTCTATTATTTCTTCATTAATTAGCACAAATACTTCTGTACAAAAAAGCTTCATCTCATCACATATTTGGTTACCTTGAAATACACTTTGTGCAGGAAAGCCAAGATAAATGTCTGATAAATACCAGGATGTTGTTGTTAGGTGCCATCAAGTCGGTTCCGACTCACAGTGACCCTATGTGCAACAGAACGAAACACTGCCCGGTCCTGTGCCATTCCCAAAATCGTTGTTATGCTTATTAAGCCCATTTTAAAGCCACTGTGTCAGTCCATCTCATTGAGGGTCTTCTCTTTTTCACTGACCCTCTATTTTACCAAGCATGTATCCTCTAGGGACTGATCCCTCCTGACAACATGTCCAAAGTATGTGAGATGTAGTCTCACCATCCTTGCTTCTAAGAAGCATTCTGGTTGTACTTATTACAAGACAGATTTGTTCATTCTTTTGGCAGTCCATGGTATAGTCAATATTCTTCGCCAACACCACAATTCAAAGGTGTCAATTCTTCTTCAGTCTTCCTTATTCATTGTCCAGCTTTCACATGCATATTTTAAGCAGTTGAAAACACCGTGGCTTGGTCAGGCACACCTTAGTCTTCAAGGTGACATCTTTGCTTTTCAACACTTTAATGAGGTCTTTTGCAGCAGATTTCGCCCAATGCAATGTGTCTTTTGATTTCCTGACTGCTGCTTCCATGGGTGTTGATTGTGGGTCCAAGAAAAATGAAATCCTTGACAACCTCAATCTTTTCCATGTTTATCATGATGTTGCTTATTGGTTCAGTTGTGAGGATTTTTGTTTTTCTTTATGTTGAGGTGTAATCCATTCTGAAGGGTGTAGTCTTTGATCTTCATCAGTAAGTGCTTCAAGTCCTCTTCATTTTTAGCAAGCAAGGTTGTGTCATCTGCATAACACAGGTTGTTAGAGTCTTCCTCCAATCCTGATGCCCTGTTCTTCATTTGGTCCAGCTTCTCAGATTATTTGCTCGACATACAGATTGATAGATATGGTGAAAGGATACAACCCTGACGCACACTTTCCCAGCATAGGAAGCTTCCTTGTGTGTTGCTATGACAAGATGTTCCATGCTCGCAAAAAGGTCTTTTGAGTTAGCAAGGCAATATAGGGAAGTAGTGTGCTCTGTCTTGAATTTTAGGGTGCATGGTTTTTGGAAGAATTTCTTTCACTTTCCAGAATTGCTATTTTATAAAATATTTAAGCTCTCTGAAAGAATCTGTACAATGGCACTATTATATTTTTAAACTTATTTTAATCAATGGATATTTAAAGAAAGATTAGCACGGTCAGGAAGGGAAGCAAACAAACAGCCTCTATTTTGAAGTGCCATACCCAGCCCGAGCGAGATCTGTTCCTAGTCCATCTCTGATTCTAAGGTATCCTTTTGAGCAAACACTGATCATAAATGACTGTTAGGTCGTACTAAGTACTCACATACCTAATGGCAAACTCATGAAATTTCCCTTTGACGATAATGTTAAAACTATATGGATAAAGAAATTGGCAACAATCAATATCTTCATCTAAGTTGCCCGTGGTCTTTCCATCATACCAGTCTGGCAATGCACCAACTTTGGGCTAATTTTGGCTACAATTTACTCCTGGGATGCTAAGTGTTTTTGGATAAAAGTGCCATTTGCCACTGTAAATTCTTGGTTTCCAAGCACAGCTGGAGTCTCAATGCTGCCAGGAAATTATTTTTTGTATTCTTAGTCAGCTCTCACTGACATTTTTCACTTAGGATATTTCAAATCTCCACTCTCCTTAGGTACTTCCATGGGTGCTGTCTCTGCAGACCACCTTCCTTCCTTCTTGATAGAGAAAATAGCTCATCTGCCTGCATCCTTTCCTCCTATTACAACGGAGGAGGTATCCGTCTTACTGTCCCAAGTTTATCCCCCTCTGGATCCCATTCCATGCTTTGTTCTTAGAGATTATCCTTGCTGTAGTACAGGTAGTCCCTTAAGATGGGGTTTCGTTCTGATGACTGCATCCTAAGTCAGTTCTGACATAAGTCAACTGCCTATTTTTTTTTCATTATTGTCTGCTATATGGCAGTGTTTTGAACATAAATCATAACATTGGACATCTGCCAGTGAACATCTGAGAACGATAACATCAGCAAATTAGGTGCTGCAACATTCTATGTAGTATATATTACTAACATAAAATGTACAAAAAAACCAGACAGTTGTAAGTGTGGTTCATCATAACTCAAATAAGTTGGGAGAAGTCGGAAGGTGGGGACTACCTGTATCTTAAACCTCTCCCTATAGGATCCTTCTCATTAGCATTTAAATAAAAGCAACTTATTTAAACTTAATACATACTTAGATGTGCCACAGCAAAAGTATTGCTTAATGATGTGATAGCATTTGAAATGAACTGGTAATTATATACCATGGTGTAAAACGTCTTAAATTCAGATTGGTATTCCAGCCTTAGCTCTGTCAGGACCCCTTACGTGAGACTGAGCAAGCCATATTCTCTGTGCTTCATTTCCTAATGAGTCAAATAGAAATGATATCTTTGGTAGAAAACCACCTGAGTGAAAACATAAATGCCAAGGGGTTAATACCCAGATTACAAATGCAGAGGTCTTCTCTTGAGGTTTATATTTGTGATTATATCAGGTAGCATCTCATGTATATCAGAGTAAAACCTAATTTTGATTAGGGCTGAAATTTTAGGATGTATGCCCTGAATAGACAAAGTTGGGAAAGATAGCTCGTAATTTTTTTTAAGTTTTCTTGACTATACATTGCTCTGATTTACCCTGTGCTCCAGGATACAACACTCTTAAAGTATCTTGGGAGAATAGTGAATTATTGAAGGAGTTGTATAGTTAGGGTACTTTCCATCCAGTTCAGTTTAATCTCCTTTTATCATAACTGCAAGGAATATTCAGTGTTGATTAGATAATAATGAGTGCATTGGATCAACTTAGTCCTATCAAAATACAATATTAATAGAGATGAGAAAGGAGCTTGGAAGAATTAACTATGGAGGGAGTGTTGGGAAGATTATGAATATGTGTTCAAAGTACTGACTTATTACATTAATTCAGATACTCTCTTCAGATCAAAAGTATTTCATTATAAAATAAAATGACACAGTTACATTTTTAAAAAGTGACTTCAAATGATAACTAATTTTTTTTTTTTTAATCTCTGTTTCTGTGGGTCAGGAATTTGGGTGAGCTCAACTGAGCACTTGTGGCTCAGGGTCTCTCAAGTAATTGTGGCCAGATGGTGGCTGAAGATGAAAGAGAGTGAGGTTGGGATCAGCTGGGGATGGCAGACATCTGTCTTCATGGAGTCTCAGGGCCTCCCTATGCAAGCTAGTTTGAGCTTCCTCATACTTTGGCAGCCTCAGGGCACTCCAACTGCTTATCTTGTGGCTCAGGGCTCCAGTGCAAGTTTTCCAGCAAAAAGAGGATGTACTGTGTGGTCTTTTCTGACCTAGTTTCAGAAGTCATACAAGGTCACCTCTGCCACATTCTGTTGGTTATAAGCTCACCCAGACTCAAGTGGAGGGGAATTAGACTCCACCTATCGGAAACCCTTGTGGTGTAGTGGTTAAGTGCTACAGCTGCTAACCAAGAGGTCGGCAGTTCAAATCCACCAGGTGTTCCTTGGAAACTCTATAGGGCAGTTCTACTCTGTCCTATAGGGTCACTATGAGTCGGAATCAACTCCATGGCAGTGGGTTTGGTTTTGGTTTGGTTATTGATGGCCATGGCAAAGTTACACTGTAGAACAGCATGTGGGGCAGGGGATATTGTTGTGGCCATCTTTAGAAAATACAATTTGCCACAGTAATTTAAACAAAAGTAAATTCTTGTCTGTGTATTGGACACAGAGAGTGAGAGAGAGACCCTCATGACTGATCAGATTAAAAAAACCTAGGCAAACTTATCAAAAGGAATAAACTAAACACTGAGAGTGCAGGTCTGTGGTCACGCATAACAATTCCAAATATCAGACTCTTGCATGACCAATCTCTGACCACACATTGTTGGTGAAGAGATTTAATTTTGGCCAAAGGAAGAGGATGTCAATTTCCACCCCCACCAGAGGCAAAAAAAAAATCAAAAACTTTTAGAACAAACCTGAAGGCAATTTTCTCACTAAAAACAAGTGCATGTGCCACCTGGTGGCAAGAGAGTCAAATGTGCATTCTATTCTATTGAGTTGTCATCAGTGTTTATATATGGTTATTTATTGAAAGACAGCAGTTCTAACATCTGTAAATGCATCTGTCCAAACAGAGCTAAAGCACAAACACAGGAAGGGAAAGGAGATAATAAAAAGGAAGATGTAGTAACCACAAGGCATCCATGCTGGTCAAATCAGCCTCCTTTTCACTAATCATAAATCACAGTGCCCTGTCCCATTAGCTTTTCATGCACCTTCAAATCAGGTGTAAGGGGGTATGGGCAAGAATAAGTTAAAGAGGGAAAGGTTTGCTGTTACACTCTTGGAGATGAGAGAGGGTAGTTAGCCAAATGATGACTGTAGTGATAAACTGTGGGCTCCTTCATCCATGTTGTTCATAGTCTCAGATCTTCCTGGATACACAAAATGGTACTCAAGGATTCCTATACACGGCAGGCTGTTTGGAACATAAGAAGCAGCCCCAGAGTCAGATTAATAATGCATCTTTCTGGTCTAACAGTCTCTTTGATGGGTACAAGGGGATTATGGTTACTTTCTTAGAATTATATGATCCAAATTGTAAAAATGGTGGCATGGGGGGCATCACACCTCCTCTAACTTCACCAGGGGGAAGAGGAAGAATCAAGTTCAGCATCAGCCCAAGGCCTATCCCTACAAGGTAGAGGTCAAACATCCCTCTACCCTCCAACCTTTTTATCAATTCTGACACCAGCTGTCCCTCCCACAGCACTGTCTACTTCTCTGCTGGGTTAGATAACTCACTGCAGTGGCCACACAGAACTCAGAGACAATACTCATAATTACAGGGTTTATTACGAAAGTAACAGGTTATAACTCGGGATCAGGATCAACAGGCCACAACTGGGGATCAGGATTAGGAAGCATGTAGGCAAAGTCTCCTTTCTTCAGTGCAGGACAGCTCTTTCAGCTCCTCTCAGCCTTGTAAGGCTCTTCTTGGCCCCCTGAGGACATGCCTCCTTTCTCGTCCTTCCGCCATTATGTCAAGTGTTACAAAGCTCTTTAGCTCCAAGTGCCCTGACGCCCCAGTCTATCAGCAAGCCTCCTGCCTGAAGACTCTTGGCTCTCTTGGTCCACGGGTTGACATGCCCACTGTAGCCACCTTGCTCCTTGGGCCAGGAAGCTCACTGTGCTATCTCGTGCCTGTCTCCTGGTTCTGCTGCTGCTGTTTATCTGCTGCTGCTTCTTGCTGTCCCTTGTGTTACAGCTCTGTCTCCTGGGTCTAGGAGGTTCTCAGCCAGGGATTCCAGGTCCAATGGATGTGCTCCATTCCTGGCTCTTCTTTCTTGATAATATTGAAGTCCCCCTTTCTGTTCTGGGATTGGCTCTCTTTTTAAGCCTAGCGGGATGGCAAAACTGACCAATCCCCTTGTTAGGGTTCCAAACACTTTATTTGTGTGGTCCCACTGCCACAAGGGTTCCATGTACCTTATTTACATTGTTAGCAAGGTGTCCAATCCCCTTGGTGGCCCACGAGCACTTTATTTGCATAATCCCACCCAGTCATTGTGTGGGAATTACAAGACTATGCTTGGCTAAAAAGGCCATATTAAGTAATTCACTGCACCATACAAATGACTACCACTCTGAAGTGCTTACTATATGTGCCAGGCACGTGCTCACCACTTTACATCTCATTTAATGCACATAACAATTCTGTATCATTTCACCCCATGGTGATGGTGGTCATGGTGGTGGTGAAGCAGGGCCGTTGGGCTCCTGGTACATAGGCCGGGAAAAGGTCAAACGGGACAGAGAGTAGAATAAACAACCTGACCTACTGGCACTGGTGCAACCATAACCCACCTCCTGGAGATTGGAACAGAACACACAGGCCCTATGGGGGAAAAGTTCTTGGCTGTTTGGTGAAACTAACTGAAATGTTTTAAGATGCTGCAAATAAACTGTTGATGTAGATCCTGCAGGTCTCCACAGGTGCAGAGCACGCGCAAAAGAAGTAACAATGACTGCTGTTTGACTTTCCTGTGCCCGCTGAAGAGGGTGATGTGACGAAGAGAACCAGTGCGCCTGCGTCACATCCCATCATAAGTTATGTCAAGGGGAACCAAAGGACTTCCATCTTGAAGAAATCCTGCATGCGCACCTGTATTTACATAGCCCAACCCCTTCTCAGAAATCTCCGTCTTTCCCCCTGAAAACCTCATGAATAAACATCAAGACCCCTCCTTGTCAAATCTTGAATACCTGGCTCTTAGGCAAACCGGAAAGACAGTCTCTCTGAAGGTTCTAGCCCTTACTGTCTCCTTTTGCTAGCTGCTGGCAAAATAAATTTGCTTGTGTGACTCCAGGCTGCCTCAGTAGTCTTATTGGGCAGTGTGAATCCGGTTGGGTTCAACTGAGGTAGGGGCCCTAAGTCACAGTAGTTGCCATACAGTTGATTCTGACTCCTGGCGAACCCATGTGTGCAGAGAAGATTTGCTCCATAGGGTTTTTAAGGCTGTGACCTTTCGGAAGTAGGTTGCTGGGCCTGTCTTCCGAGGTGCCTCTGGATGGGTTCCAAACACCAACCATTTGGCTAGCAGTTAAGTGCTTAACCGTTTGCGCCACCCAGGGGCTACTATAAGTGCTGGGGTCAGGAGTCACCCTTAACATCGCTTTATTTACCAATGGATTGATGTAAATATCTTTGAAATCTATTTCTATTTTTCAACCTCTTAGAATAAGTTTGAAAGGCGCAGTCTCTGCATTTATTTAGCACTGGTGGCAGCTCAAGAAATATCTGTTGCATGAACATAGTATTTCTATACTTTAAACTTGCTTTATTCTATTTTAGGCGCCCCCCCACCCTAATCGGTGACAACGAGAGAGAATCCTCTTCATTCACTCTCAGAATTTTCTTAGCACCCCGCCCCCTCCCTCCTTTGCTTGGGAGTGCAGAGCCCTGGTCCTCAGTTGCACACCTCACTGACCCAGCTATCCCGTCTTCATTCTAGGCTCTTTCCCAGCTTTCTGCTCAGATGGTTCCACATTTGCCAAGTGCCAGAGCCAATACTCGTGGCCCCGGATTTGGGGATGGTTTAGGGAGGGAGTGATTGCCCTACGGGCCAGTTAAATGTTAAAACCAACTAACAGGCAAAACCTCCTGTCCCACGGAGATGTGTAGGGTTAGGGTTGCCAGGAAGCTCCGTTAAACATGAATTTCGGTATGTCCCTTATACTAGAAATTATTCATTGTTCATGTGAAATTAAAATTTAACTGGGCATCCTGTATTTAATCTGGCAACACTAGGTAGGATAGCACGGGTAAAGGCAAGATTTGCGACCTTCAAAAGTTCTGTACTGGATGGGGCACCCGAAGGAGGACGCTTCTGAGCCTTACCGGTTCAGGGAACCAAGCGTGGAAACCCTCCCCGGGCGGGTGCTGTGAATGCTGCAAGCGGCCAGGCCCTGGCTCGCGCGTGAAGAAAGAGGTCCTCTCTGCTGGAGCCCAGCCCTAGATTTGGGGGTCGAGAAAGTTCGCAACGACCTACGATGGCTCGCGCTTGGCTCCTTAAGAAGCTTTGAGTGCGCCAGGTACCGGCCCGCGTCCAGAGGCAGGACGCCCGACTCAAAGATGGCGCCCGCAGCGACTGCCCGCTGCCAATATGGCGGCGCGGGGCCGCGCCCGCGCTCAGTGGCTCTCCGCCCCCAGCCTTCCTCAGGCTGGGAGCGCGACTCGTGTCGCTTTGCGCCGGTTGCCCTTCGGCCTGGGTGGTGGTCCTGGCCGCCACCCGCCCCGCGCCATGCGGCTCCTCAGCTGGTGGCCAGTGTTGCTGTGGGTGCTTGGGCCTCCTGCCCGCGGCCTGGAGGGTGAGTGCGCGTCGGCGGCGGGGGGCCGCAGGCGATGGTGCGGCAGGCGGCGGTGCGTGAGTGATGGGGCGAGGTGGAGATCTACTGGGGCGACGCTTTTACCTGCGTGAAGGCCCGCAATGCGCGCCTCGGCTTTTCTGGGTCCCTCCGTGCGCTTCTCCCCTTATTATCCTGACCTCTTTCGCCGTGTGCGCTGCCGGCTTGTGGTGGTGATGGTGGTGGTGTGGTTGACCATGGGTACACCCCGGGCTCCTCGCGGCCCGGGCCAGGCTCAGGCTCCCTTTGGCAGGCGTCTGTTAGTCAGGAGTGACCGTGTATTAAGCGCTTACTGTGGGATATCATGTGGTGAGCACTTTATAAATAGTAATAATAATCATAGTAAATACCCAATATTTAATGTACCCTTGTTAAGATTGCAAAGCGTTTTATTACATAATTTTCTACGAGATATGTTCCCTTTGTGTCTCCATTTTACAGATTAAATTGCTGAGCTTCAGAGAGGCTTAAGTAATTTGCCCAAGTTGGCACTTCTGTTAAATGGTCGAGTGTCTCTGACCCCAGAGTCCAGGCTTACCTTGCACCCTGATGGAACACTTTGTTAAGGAGTCCACTCCTGCTCAGATGCCTGCATCAAGGACAGACCAGAAAAACTTATGAGACTCAGTGGGTTACCTGCTGCTCACCAGGGCATGCTCTCAGGACCCCCCTCAGAGGTGAGGAAGGCAGCCATCCTGGCGGCATGGCTGGAGGTGGGGGAGAGGTGGGGCGTGGAGAAGACCTTACTCTCGTTGCTTCCTCACCCCACTCTTAGCAGCCCTGTAAGCCCAGACCCTTTAGGCTTAACTTGTCATTCAGACTTAGCAAGAATAAACCCAAACCAAACTCGTTGTTGAGTTGATTCTGACTCATAGCAATACTATAGGACAGAGTAGGACTGCCCTGTAGGGTTTCCAAGGACCACCTGGTGGATTTGAACTGTTGACCTTTTGGTTAGCAGCCTTGGCTTTTAACTACTATACCACCAGGGTTTCCTGAGCAGGAATAGGCAGGTCTTTCCTTTCCCTGGGATGTCCTGGAAGGAGGGGGTAGAGGCAGACTGTGGGTGAGCCGGGAGAAGGGTGAGGAATAGCAGCACAACAACCATTTATAAAAGGACTCACTCTGTTCCAGGCCTTGTGTTTAGGGCTATTCGTGCATCATTGTATGTAATCTTCATATGCTTATGAAGTAGATGTTGCTATCTTCCCCATTTTATGGATGAGTAAAACTGAAACTCAGAACCAGTAGATCTTTTGCCAAGGTGATAAAGGGAGAAGTGGAGAAGCTATGATGCAAGCCATTGTCATCTGGACTTCACAGCCAAATGTAACCTCTGTACTCTCACTGCACTTAACCACCAACCTCAGAAAGGTGATAGCATGTGCTGGGTATCCTGTTTGCCCCCAGATCATTCACCAGCCTTCTCCACCCTGCTCTGTGCCATGGGTGGCTGGCCTGCAGGAATACCAACTGGCTGTCCTGCTTTCTTGGTTCCTTTGGCTTGCAATGAGAGGAGAGTGAGGTCAGGGTATTGATTCCTTCAACTCCCTCCCTCAGGAGTTATCACAGGTTGGCTGTGTTCCTCCACTGAAAGTTACAGCTTCTGGAAGGCTGCCTTCTCTGTGCTGCCCTCGCTGTTCCAAGATCCTATGACTTTTTCCCTCCTCGAACCCTTTAGGACTGTAAGTAGCAATTGGCTGCCTCTGTGCTGTTGCTGATCCTGAAGTTTATTACCATTGCTCTTGGCTTTCCCAACTTCCTGCCCAAACCTTGGTTGTCCCTTTAGTAGCTCTTCTCAAATTTCTCAAGTTAAGTATGCTATGACAGGTCCTGGCAGGACCCTGGATGGTTGAGGGAACTTACTGTTGCTGTCAGTGTGAGCCCACCTTGCACTTAGGGTCAGATCATCAAATTATCTCGCAGATGCTGAAGTTAACATCTGTCATGGGGTGTCATTGGTCATCATGGCCAGTCCATAAATGGGGTGAGGTCACAGGAACTTTCACCAGCTGGTTCCTTCTTCACTGTGTCAAGTCAATTAGATTCTGACTGATAGTGACCTAACAGGACAGAGTAGAACTGCCCCATAGGGGTTCTAGGACCCTAACCTTTACGGACAGTGTTCTGCTGCTATTTATAAGGTTTTCACTGTCTAATTCTTTTCAGAAGTAGACTGCCAGGTCCTTCTTCCTAGTCTGTCTTAGTCTGGAAGCTCAGCTGCAACATGTCTGCCATGGGTGACCCTGCTGGTATCTGAATACCAGTGGCATAGCTTCCAGCAACATGCAAGCCCCCAGAGTATTACAAACCCAACAGACACGTGGGGGAATATAGTCTGATACAGTGCCGGAAGATGAGTCCCCCAGGTTGGAAGGGACTTAAAAGATGACTGGGGAAGTGCTGCCTCCTCAAAGTAGAGTCAACCTTAATGTTGTAAATGGAGTCAAGCTTTTGGGACCTTTATTTGCTGATGTGGAACGACTCAAAATGAGAAAAAACAGCTGCAAACGTCCATTAATAATTGGAATGTGCAATTCACGAAGCATGAATCTAGGAAAATTGGAAGTTGTCAAAAATGAAGTGGAACGCATAAACATCGATATCCTAGGTATTAGTGAGCTGAAATGGACTGGTATTGGCCATTTTGAATTGGACAATCATAAGGTCTACTACACTGGGAATGAAAACTTGAAGAGGAATGGCTTTGCATTCATTGTCAAAAAAAAACATTTCAAGATCCATCCGGAAGTACAGTGCTGTCAGTGATAGGATAATATCCATACGCCTATAAGGAAGACCAGTTAATATGACTGTTATTCAAATTTGCGCATCAACCACCAAGGCCAGAGATGAAGAAATTGAAGATTTTTACCAGTTCTGCAGTCTGAAATTGATTCAACATGCAGTCATGTTGCATTGATAATTACTGGAGATTGGAATGTGAAAGTTGGAAACAAGGAAGGATCAGTAGTTGGAAAATATGGCCTTGGTGATAGAAACGATGGCAGAGATCGCATGATTGAATTTTGCAAATACCTTTTGTCACTAACATAAACGGCGACTATATACATGGACCTTGCTAGATGGAATACAGAGAAATAAAGTCAACTACATCTGTGGAGAGAAAACATGGAAAACCTCAATATCATCAGTCAGAACAAGGCTAGGGGTGAACTACGGAACAGACCATCAATTGCTCATGTGCAAGTCCAAGTTGAAACTGAAGAAAATTAGAATAAGTCCACGAGAGTCAAAGTACGACCTTGAGTATACTCCACCTGAATTTAGAGACCATCTCAAGAATAGATTTGATGTGTTCAACACTAATGACCAAAGACCAGACAAGTTGTGGCATGACATTAAGGACATCATATGTGAAGAAAGCAAGAGGTCATTAAAAAGACAGAAAAGAAAGAAGAGACCAAAATGGATGTCAGAAGAGACTCTGAAACTTGCTCTTGAACATAGAGTAGCTAAAGCAAAAGGGAGAAATGTTGAAGTAAAAGACCTGAACAGAAGATTCAGAAGGGCAGCTGTAAAAGACAAATTATTATAATGACATGTGCAGAGACCTGGAGATAGAAAACCAAAAGGGAAGAACATGCTTGGCATTTCTTAAGCTGAAAGAACTGAAGAAAAGTTCAGGACTTGAGTTGCAATATTGGAGGATTCTATGGGGAAAACATTAAATGATGCAGGAAGCATCAAAAGAAGATGGAAGGGATGCACAGAGTCACTATACCAAAAGTGGTCTATATTCAACCATTTCAGGAGGGAGCATATGATCAGGAACCAAAGGTACTGAAGGAAGAAGTCCAAGCTGCACTGAAGGAATTCGCAAAAAACAAGGCTCCAGGAATTGATGGGTTACCAATTGAGAAGTTTCAATAAACAGATGCAGTGCTGAAAGTGCTCATCATCTATGCCAAGAAATTTGGAAGATAACTACCTGGCCAACTGACTGGAAGAGATCCATATTTATTCCTATTCCCAAGAAAGGTGATCGAACCAAAATTATTGAACAATATCATTAATATCACCTGGAAATAAAATTTTGCTGAAGATCATTCAAAAATGGTTGGCAGGGAACTGCCAGAAATTCAAGCCAGATTCAGAAGAGAATGTGGAACCAGGGATATCATATGGATCATGGCTGAAAGCAGAGAATACCAGAAAGATGTTTACCTGCGTTTTTGACTATGCAAAGGCATTCGACTGTGTGGATCATAACAAATTATGGATAACATTCTAAAGAATGGGAATTCCAGAACACTTAGTCATGCTCATGAGGAACCTTTACATAGATCGAGAGGCAGTCATTCGAACAGAACAAGGGTTTAGTGTGTAGTTTAAAGTCAGGAAAGATGTGCATCAGGGTTGTATTCTTTCACCATACCTAGTCAATCTGTATGCTGAGCAAATAATCTGAGAAGCTGGACTGTATGAAGAAGAACAGGGCATCAGGATTGGAGGAAGACTCATTAACAACCTGTGTTATGCAGATGACACAACCTTGCTTGCTGAAAGTGTTGAGGACTTAAAGCACTTACTGATGAAGATCAAAGACTACAGCCTTCAGTATGGATTACACCTCAACATAAAATAAAAATCCTCACAACTGGGCCAATAAGCAACATCATGATAAATGAAGAAAAGATTGAAGTTATCAAGGATTTTATTTTACTTGGATTCACAATCAACACCCATGGAAGCAACAGTCAAGAAATCAAAAAACGCATTGCATGGGGCAGATTTGCTGCAAAGACGTCTTTAAAGTGTTGAAAAGCAAAGATGTCACCTTGAGGACTAAGGTGCACCTGACCCAAGCCATGGTGTTTTCAATTGCTTCATATGCATTTGAAAGCTGGACTGTTAATAAGGAAGACCAAAGAAGAATTGACGCCTTTGAATTGTGGTGTTGGTGAAGAATATTGCCGAATGAACAAATTTGTCTTGGAAGAAGTATAGCCAGAATGCTCCTTACAAGCAAGGATGGTGAGACTATGTCTCACGTAGTTTGGACATGTAATCAGGAGGGATCAGTTCCTGGAGAAGGACATCATGCTTGGTAGATGGTCAGTGAAAAAGAGGAAGATCCTCAACGAGATGGATCGACCCAGTGGTGGCAGCAGTGGGGTCAAGCATAACAGTGATTGTGAGGATGGCGCAGGACAGGGCAGCGTTTTGTTCTATAGTACGTAGGGTCGCTATGAGTTGGAACTGACTCGACAGCATATAACAACAACAATGACATATGATGTTAAACATCTTTTCATATGCTCTATTTGCCATCTGTATATCTTTAGCAAGGTGTCTGTTCAGATCTTTTGCCAATTTTTTAATTGAGTTGTTTTCTTATTGTTGAGTTTTAAAATTTCTTTGTATATTTTGGATATAACTCTTTTATCAGATGTGTTTGGCAAGTATTTTCTTGCAGTCTGTGCCTTGTCTCTTCATTTCTGAACAGTGCCTTTTGTTTTATATATATATATACACACACACACACACACACACACACACACACATATATAAACCCTTTGGCATCAAGTCGATTCCTATAGGACATAGTAAAACTGCCCCATAAGGCTTCCAAGGAGTGGATGGTGGATTCGAACTGTCAGCCTTTTGGTTAGCAGCCAAACAGTTTACCCCTGCACAACCAGGGCCCCATGTATATGTATGTACACTTAACTTTTGAACACAGGGAATACAGTTAAAATTGTTTAAAAATCCTTGCTTACTAATTTTGACATGTGTATCAGTTCTGAGCTAGTTTTGATTGATTGATTATTAAATGTAATCTGAGGTATGGATTACATTTTTCTGCCTGGCAATCTTTGATCAGATGCCAGACATGAATTTTACATTTATTTATTTTATTGTGCTTTAGATGGAAGTTTACAGAGCAAATTAGTTTTTCATTAAACAATTAATATACGTATTGTTTTGTGACATTGGTTGCCAACCCCACGATGTGTCAACACTCTCCCTGTCTTGACCTTGGGTTATCCATTTGCATTCTTGCAGCTTTCCAGTCCCCTCCTGCCTTCCTGTCCCTGACCCTGGGGTGGTATGCCCATTTAGTCTCCTTTACATGGTTGAGCTACTTGTGTTATTGTTTGTTTTATGGGCCTGACTGATCTTTGGCTGAGGGGGGAACCTCAGGAGTGACTTCAGTACTGAGTTAAAAGGATGTCCGGGGCCATACTCTGGGAGTTTCTCCAGTTAGAATTTTGTTCTACATTTTCCCCGGCTCTGTCTAGGATCCTGTATTGTGAGGCCTGTCAGAGTAATCGGTGGTAGTAGCAGGCACCATCTAGTTGTGCTGGACTCAGTCTGGTGGAAGCTGTGGTAGTTGTGGTCCATTAGTCCTTTGGACTAATCTTTCCCTTGTGTCTTTGGTTTTTTTCATTCTCCCTTGCTCCAGGTGGGACCAGTGGAGTATCTTAGATGGCCGCTCACAAGCTTTTAAGACCCCAGATGCTACTGACCAAAGTAGAATGTAGAACATTTTCTTTATAAAATATGTTATGCCAATTGAGCCAGATGTCCCCTGAGACCATGGTCCTCAGCCCAGAAATTTGGTCCTTCAGAGAGAATTTTATGTTTTTGAATGTTGGATATGTTCCTATAAATATTCTTGAGCTTTGTTCTGGGATAGTTAAGTTACTTGGAAAGGTTTTGACCCTTTCAGGTCTTGTTTTTAAGGGTTGTTAGATGTGAACAGAGTTGAATGTAGTCTAAGATTAGCTGTGCTCCGCTACTGAGGCAAGTCCCATTTGTGTATTCTTCCCAGTGCCCCATGAATTACGAGGTTTTCCAGTCTAGCTTGTGGGAACAGGTACTATTTCTAGCTCCGTGTGAGTGCTGGATACTATTATCTCTAATCCTTTGGGATGGTTCTTTCCCTGGCTTTGGGTAGTTTACTCACACACACGTACTGGTCAATATTCTGCTAAATACACAAGAGGGGACCTGCTGAAGATCTCTGGAGTCCTCTCGTCTTGTGTCCTGTGCTGGAAACTATAGCTTCCTTGACCTCCCTGGACTCTTAGCTCTATCTCTTCAATTCAGGAAGCCTACCAGGCTCTGCCTGCGTTCTCTCTCCTTGAACCATGGTTGAGAATTCTCTCAAGGCAGTAAACTGGGGCAATTATAGGGCTTTGTTTCCCCTTTCTCAGGGATCACTGTCTAGTGAGGTCTTTGTTGCCTGATGAGTAGTGTCCTGAAATTATTTAATATATTGTTTATTTTTTGGTTGTTTCAGGAAGGAGGGCTAATTTCATCCCTGCTACTCCATTTTGGCCAGAAGTGGAATTCCCAAAGAATGTTTTTGAATTGCCAAATGAATCTGCAAATTTCTGTGGGGATATTTGAGACCTTATAAAAATGTGCATACACTAGGAAGCTCTCAAACCTTTTCGCAGTTTAAGCCAGTCAGTCATTCACTCTCTGGTGTCATGCTCTTGGCATGACAGATCTCATTCTCATTATACAGGCGGCAGTTCCCCAGCTAGGTGGTGAGATTGCCTGAGGGCAGGCACTAAGGTTGTCTGAGGACAGGGGCTGTGCGGGGCTTGTTTGTTTCCCCTGGTCAGTACTTGGTATAGAGCCTGGCAGCTGGTGTGTTGATAAGAGTTGGAGGGCAGGAGTCACTGCTCCAGAGATTAATGGAGATTGCTAAATGGACATGCGAGACTGCCTTGGAGTCTTCTCTTACCTGAGCATTTTGCCAGGACCCACCTTGTGGCTCCAAAGTGGGAGGAAGGCCCCCTTCTTCTTCCTTCTGCTGCTGCCCCTGTTCTTCTGGGCGTTCTTCTTGCACTCCCAAGGGCAGCAGGCAGGCTAGCAGAGTCCAGCTGTCAGGAAGGAGCTGCTATGTGACCCAAGCCTGTTCCTCAGGCAGTGCAGCCCAGGATTCCCAGGGGTATCATGGTGGGAGATTACATCTGCTCTGGACTAGCAGCCAGGAGACTTTGCTCCTAAACCTGGCTCTGCTGCTTACTAGCTGTGTGCTATTCACATTATACTGAACCTCTCTGTGCCTCAGCTTGGTCATTTATTAATTGATTGAGGATGAACCCTTGTCCTGCCTATCTCGCAGAGCTGTTATTATGTGTGCAAAGATGCTTTGCCATAGTAGAATCTTCCGTAAAGCCATTATTATTTTGGGGGGTATTCTTATCAAACAAAAGGAAATGTTAAAATGTTTGTATCATATTTTCTTAACTGGATGTCTGCACTGGAATGCCTTTGGACATGACCCAGATGAAAGTGGTAGGCTTTGAGTGAAGCTGTGTATTTGTCCACTTACCTACTTGGTGTTCATTGATCTAGTACCCTGTGAGCACTTTCTTCATGACCTGGAGAATGGTGGGGGCTCTTGGCTCTTAGATAGTTTAACAGGAAGGATAACTTTTTTCTCCAGAGGGGAACATTTCATAGTTGAGGACAACTATAACTATTTGAAGTTCATTTATTTTGAAGTCAGGTATGATCATGACCATGTGGCATGTTTTGGTTGCAGAGGAAAGTGGTCACGTCTGGTCTGAGGAGCGGCCTGCTCACTCTCTCCAGGCTGGGGCTGTGTACCTGAGTGAGGAGGAGCCCCCACATGGCCCGATGGACCAGGACATGTCAGCAGAAGAGGCTGATGCGGTGGTGGGACTGGACAGCGCTGGGGATCACACGGTGATGCTGTCTATGATTCCGGGGGAAGCTGAGGACAAACCGAGCTCAGAGCCCAGTGGTGGCACCTGCGAGGCTGGAGGCGAGGAAGATACGAGGTGCAATCTCAGAGAAAGCCTCTTTTCTCTGGACAACGTTGGAACAAACTTCCCAGATAGAGAGGAGGAATATTACACAGAGCCAGAAGTGGCAGAGTCTGAACACGCTCCGGCAGAGGAGTCCAATAATACTGAAAGCCTGAAGTCCCCTAAGGTGAACTGTGAGGAGAGAAATGTGACGGGATTAGAAAACTTCACCCTGAAAATTTTAAATATGTCACAGGTAAACAAACATATTATTTAGTGCTTTCTTCCTTTTCAGCATATACTTTTATGATTTAATTCTTTGTCAACTTTCAAACTGAGGGTCACAATTTTTACTGTACTGTAAGTAGCATGGAGCCCTGGTGACACAGGAACTAAAAGCTACGGCTCTGATCAAAGACGTCGGCAGTTTGAATTCACTAGCCGCTCTTTGGAAACCCTATGGGACAGTTCTACTCTGTCCTGTAGAGTCACTATGAGTCAGAATCGACTCGATGGCAACGGGTTTGGGCAGATGCATAGCATTTCATGGCTGCATCAGTGAAAATTGCCCTCGCTCTCCCTGATGTTTATTGGGAAAGGAGGAAAGATAACTAGTGTCAATTATGCTTTTTAGGTGGCCTAAACCTAGTCACCCTTGGGGTCATCTCACCACCAAACCTCATGATAAAAATCCTCATGGACAGAGAGGTGCTTAGCATCAGAATCACAACATTTTTCTTTTTCAAAATGAAATATTTATTACAGAAGCAACTTCAAAATATCTGAATTAACACGTGGGAAATGTGCTATATGGATGAAAAGTTTCTCTGTCCTCCAAGGAGTGTGAGTCCGGCGTTTAGAGAGCTGAGACAATTGCTACAAACCCAGCCATGCTTTTCCAGATAGCTGGATAAATGATGATTCCAAAGGGAGTGCTGGGATAATGGGAAATTTCTGTGGGATGGTTAAGAAGCCAGAAGAGGAGGATGAATTCCAGGCTACTGATATTAGAGAAGTAAACCCTAGCTCTGAAAGTTGTGATTACTTATTTTATGTGAGAATATGGTACTGTTAGGAAACCTGGTGGTGCAGTGATTAAGAGCTTGGCTGCTAACCAAAAGGTCAGTGGTTCAAATCCACCAGCCGCTCCTTGGAAACCCTATGGGGAACTTCTGCTCTGTTCTGTAGAGTTGCTATGTGTCGAAATTGACTCGATGGCAACGGGTTTGGTTTATTTATTTTTCCTGGTACTTGTAGTGCTCATAGCTGCCCTCCTAGTGCCAGATCAATGCTGGCCTCACACCCTCCCCCTAGTGCATGGTAGACACTATCCCTCAGCTCTGCAGGACTGTCTAACTGGTGTCACCCACAGCAACCAGGCCAGAGCAGGTTAAACAGTCTGAATTAGGGTGGTGGCAGGGGTGGTGCGCCACTGAATTGAACTAACCTTTAGCCAAATATATTGATCCAACTGCCTCGTACAGACTCCAGTCTGCTGAGGGAATAGTTTGACTCTGAGATCATAGTGCTCCAGCAATGCCATTAGGTCGAGTTAGACAAACAATTCAAAGGCCGGGGCAGCGGTCTCTACCCTGTGAGTGCTTAGTATTTGAATTGATGAATTATGAGAAATATTCAAGTAGCTGTGTAGTAATATTAGGAAAGCTTGATGTTGTTAGGTGTCGTTGAGTCAGTTCTGACTCATAGTGACCCTGTGTACAACAGAACGAAACACTGCCCAGCCCTGTGCCACCCTCACAATCGTTGCTATACTTGACCCCATTGTTGCAGCTGCTGTGTCAGTCCGTCTTGTTGAGGGTCTTCCTCTTTTTCGCTGACCCTCTACTTTACCAAGTGTGACGTCTTTCTCCAGGGACTGATCCCTCCTGATAACATGTCCAAAATTATCCAAAGGAAAGTTTAGAGGAAGCTTTATAACTTTCCATTTGATAGTACTTTTCTGCTAATGCAGAATTCATCTGGCTCAAAATCCAAAAAGTCCTAAAGCGTATACAGCACAGTCTCCCTCCTGTCCTTGCCCCCACCCACCAGTTCTCTCCCTGGAGGCGGTAGTGTTCCTGTTGGATATCCTTCTAGACAAATGTGCATGTACATTTACTATGGACTTTGACACTTGTTTCTTTCATCGCAGGACCTTATGGATTTTCTAAACCCAAATGGTAGTGACTGCACGCTGGTCCTGTTTTATACCCCGTGGTGCCGATTTTCTGCCAGTTTGGCACCTCATTTTAATTCTTTGCCCCGGGCATTTCCAACTCTTCATTTTTTGGCGCTGGATGCATCTCAGCACAGCAGGTATCTTCCTTTAGGGGGTTTACGTCTCATCCTTTAAGATGGTGGTTGTGGTTATCTGGAGGTCAGAACTAGTTAAGTTAGAAGCAGAGGTGATGGGTGTGAGCTTCAAAATTGTATTGAAGAAAGGAAAAGCCAAGGGAAGGTTCGGGTGGCCTAGCTTCTGAGGGAGCCGATGGTGTCATTTTCTGGAGGCCTCTAAAAGAGAGAGTGGACTGTTGTCTGTGTAACGGAATTTAAAGGTAGCTCAGCCTGATGTCCCATAGGGTTTGCCTAATGGCTGGGGAGGGACTAGAGGACTTTTTTAGCACAATTAGGGTCACACATGCCACATTCCTTTGTGACTTAACCTGCAATTTAGGTTTCCAGCCCTAATATCCCATCTCCTCGGTCTATGTCTACTTAGGATTTCTTTCTTTCCTTCGCTTCTATTTCCCTTCTTTTCACTTACTTACATTTATTTTTGCATGCCTGTCCCACAGATGTTCAGATTAATTCAGTGAATTAATATATCCCTTCAAAATGACATTTTACCCTTGTTTATACTTTTGTTCAATGAGCTTTTGTATTTTTTAAGTGTCAATAAAATAAATTACAGAGAGCTTTGCTCAGATGTCATAGATTTCCCCTGACTGGTCCTGGCTGTCAGCTGTGTGTCCCCTTTTCCTCTGATTTAGAGATGCTCATGAGCTGGTCACAAGGAAGTTGTGTGTAAGTAAATTTAAAATGTCTGGGAGATGGTCAAGTTGGTGATAAAACATTATGAAAGTAAGTTGAAGTTGAGTAAAAGCTTATTAATTCATACTCCAGAGATTTTCAGTATAGGAGATGTTATTGCCAACATTTATCTCAAACTGTTTGTGAAGAAAGACATTGTCAACAAATGAGTAGTTCTCGTAAGGGTTTCAGGAAAATGTCTAAGCTGCCCAAGGGAACAAATTGATGGGAAGGACAGTTGAGGTTGGATGTCCAGTTTTGACTGGGCCCTCCACTGCTCCCGAGCCAACTGGGCTGACTCCCACACCTACTCAGTTCTCTCTGGACTCTCTGGTATGGGGTCCAGCACAGTTCCCTTTGCCTTTTTTCCTTCTCCTCCGTGTATCCTTCTCAGTGTCTGGTATGGTGCCTCTCTTAGGGAGAATAGACAATACTTGTTCTTATTGTATGGACTGGGACTGGTGTTTCCCTCACATGCTGATACTAATACTAAGTTACAAATGAAAAAAAAAACCTGATGATCCAATATTATTACCATTTTACTCATGGGGGAACTGAGGCTTAGTAACCTGCCCAGAGGTCACATAGTTCTGAACTGGCAGAACGAAGGCTTGAACCCAGAGTGCTTTGACTCCAGAGCTTATCTTCAGTGCTCTGTATCATGTAAAGGTGAAACAATACCACAGGTCAGATTACGTCCAAACTGCTTTGCCCTAATTGGGAACTTCTTGGCATGTTTGTTAGATCATATATTCTCTTGTACTTACCATAAGTTGATTTTTTTTTTTTGAGAATGGGCATTCTGAAGAGTTTGAAAATTATTCTGTCAAATAAACTGACACAATGTCCTTCCTCCATGAATTAGAGTTTTCTGGCCTGATCTGTTTGGTCATTTAGAAACTTAAATAAATAAATAAAAAGCCCAAACCCACTGCTGTTGAGTCGATTCTGACTCACAGTGACCCTATAGGACAAAGTAGAACTGTGCCATAGGATTTCCAAGGAGTGCCTGGTGGATTTGAACTGCTGACCTTTTGCTTAGCATCTGAACCCTTAACCACTACGCCACCCGGGTTCCCATGAAACTTAAATAGTGGAATCATAACTGTGTCATGGGTAGTCCCATATTGTAATAGAAAGCAACTCAAAGAGCAAAACAGGAATGCCCCCAAACCATGACTCATTAGGAAAGAGGTCAAAAACAAACAAAAGCCTAAAGTTTGACTGTTACAAATCTCCTTATGCACACGAAACTGATCCTTTCTCATTTATTTCCATCCATTCTGATAAGGGATTGTGTGAGAAAGCCCACTGTTAATTCAAGTTTTCTGACTGACTTCTTTCTCTTACAGTCTTTCTACCAGGTTTGGCACTGTAGCTGTTCCTAACATTTTGTTATTTCAAGGAGCTAAACCAATGGCTAGATTCAATCATACAGACCGAACACTGGAAATGCTGAAAATTTTCATTTTTAATCAGACAGGTATGTAGGAGAAATAATACGCTGTAGGAGAATTTTATTGCTGGGGGTATATGCCTTCTGTGGGTTCTGACCTGCTGTAATCTATATCCTAAGTGAAGGATTCAAGATTGACTCTGAGATGTAACCTTTTTTTTTATTATTATTATTTTTATAATAAACTATTTCCTGTTAAATACTTCCCCATCAGTGGCAAACTTAACATGAATAAGTAATTTTAATGATTGTAAATAGCTTTTTTTGAGACATGTTTTATTGAGGTAAAATTTACATACCATACACTTTGCCTGTAGATACCTTTTATATACGTTTTAATGTATAATATTTATACAAAAAGGTGCATAAATCACTATGTACAGCATGAGAAATTTTCTCAGAGTGAACACCCCGGGTAAGTAGTACCCAGATCAAGAAACGGGACATTTCTCCCCCTCTTCAGCACTGCCGTTCCCCTAAAGATAACCGCAATCTTGACTCCTAACACCGTAGTCTAGTGTTGCCCGTTTGTGAATTGTGTGTTATTGGGGACGTATAGTATGTATTCTTTTGTGTCTGGCTTATTTCACTCAACATTATGATTGTGAGATTCATCTGTATTATATGTGGTTTGTTTTGTTCATTTTTGTTGCTGTATAATGTTCCATTTATTAATCAATTGTAGATGTTATTTGAATTCATTAACATTTGCCAAAACATACAGCTTTACCTTTTACTCTGTTCGTGAAAGTTTGAGCATTGTAAATTGAAGGCATTTCCTCCATTGGAAAAGTTCTCTCCTCAAAAACTTGCATACCCCAAGTATGAACGCCCTGCTTCTTTCTGAAGTGTATTCCTTGGAAATAGAAAATAAATTATAACATACCTTCCATATATTTTAAATTGAATGTAAGTACTTATATCTAATACTAAAGAAGGAAGAGCTGCTACTTCCAGGAGTTATGAAGTGTTTAGCTATCTCAAGTCTTGTCCTGAATTGTCATTTAGATTGATATGGGGAGAGGGAGACATTTTGCTCAACACTCTGGGAAAATCTAGAATCCAGGAGTCACAGCATGTTTGGCATTCACTGGTCCCAGTGGTAGTTAACTGTTCTGACAGTTCTTCAAATCTTTCAGTACGTTATATAAAAGCATTTTTTTTTTTTTTTTAAAAAAGCATTACTTATTTTGTGAAAACATTCCATAGAGCCCTGCCAGTAGCTTTACTAGTTACTTGTTGAACTTTGGCCTTAAAAGAGAAGAAAATTCTTGCAATGCATTGGTTAAGAAGCCTTTAATTTTTGAACAGCTGACTGGATTCTTGCTTTTTTGATGTGGTAGGGAGAAAGGCAAGTTGCAAATTACACTGACAGGCAAGTGAAATCGATCCCAGATATACTAGCGGTGGTGTTTATATTAAGACTGCATATCACTTTGCATACCATGCATAATAGTTCAGAAAAATCTGTGGCAGGTGCTTTCTCTGATTTGAAACAACTGATTTCTCTTTCAGGCATAGAAGCCAAGAAAAATGTGGTGGTAACTCAAGTTGACCAAGTGGGCCCTCTTCCTAGCACTTTGATAAAAAGTGTGGACTGGTTGCTCGTATTTTCCTTATTCTTTTTAATTAGTTTTATTATGTATGCTACCATTCGAACTGAGAGCATTCGGTGGCTAATTCCAGGACAAGAACAGGAACATGCGGAGTAGTGTTGGACTGAAAGTAGAAGTTGGAAAGAGGAATTTCAGTCCTTCGTATCAGAAATCAGTGCTATGATTTCATAGATTTTCTTCGGTGAAAGGCTGACTTTCAACATCCTCCAGGTTAAAAGAATCATGCATTTGTTGAACTACTGAATGTGTAAAAAAATTATAAACGGGCGTTTTAACTAGTATTGTAATAAGCAAATGCAAAAATATTCAATAGAATTCACTGTTCTTGTTTTTACTACTTGAACGTAATACAGTATTTTAAGGGAGAAACCCAGTTTAAAATGTGAAGGCGTATTCTGGTGGAATAGTGAGTAGAATGACAATATGTTTACTACATAGAAGGCAGAAATTGGACTTTCAGATTATAGTTTTAGAAAACTCTTGATTCCCCGTATGTCCAAGAAAGTTGGTTTTCTGTTCTTTTGCAATTTCTTTTCCAGAGTCTAAGCAGGAAAGTGTTGTGATGGGAAGAGTAACTAGAACCGACAAGTGTGACCTCTCACAAGTAGCAACCGCTACTTGCTGTCTTTACTGATGGAAAATAAAATAATCAAAGACCTTGATGCCTGTAGTCTCTAATTTCACTGGAAGAATTTGAAGTGGTTTAAGAAGTATTTCTGGATAAGGCAGATGCAAAGAGAAAATATATTTTATCACCACAGCTAAAGTTTATCAGTTCTGTAGCATAACGTAAATATTAGTCATAGCTGTCTAATCGGCATGCATTTATTGAGCCCTAAAATGTTCCTAACACTGTGCTAGATTTATTTATGTCTAAAAGAAGTTACACTGCCCTTGCACACAAGTTGATTCCAGGATACTTCAGGACACATTGAGTAAAGAGACACCATATAATTTATACAAACTTTTTTTTTGCATTTTCTTGCATTTTTTTAATTGTGATTTAGGTGAAAGTTTACAGAGCAAATTAGTTTCTCATTAAACAGTTAATACACAAATTGTTTTGTGATATTGTTTGCCAACCCCTTGATACTTTCCCCTTCTCCACCCTAGATTCCCTGTTTCCATTCGTCCAGTTTTCCTGTCCCTTCCTACCTTCTCATCTTTGCTTTTGGGCTGGTGTACCCATTAGTCTCATATACATGATTGAACTGTGAAACACAACCCTCACATGTGTTATTGTTGGCCCTATTAAAAAAAAAAACCCTGTTGCCGTGGAGTCGATTCCAACTCAGAGTGGCCCTATAGGACAGAGCAGAACTGCCTCATAGCTTCCAAGGAGCACCTGGTAGTTTCAAACTGCCAAACTTTTGGTTAGCAGACATAGCTTTCAAACACTACACCACCAGGGTTTCCTGTTGGCCCTATAAACCTTTGGCTGAAGGGTGAACCTCAGGAGTGACTTCAGTACTGAGTTAAAAAGGTGTCCAGGGGCCATACTCTTTTTTCTCCAGTTTCTGTCAGGCCAATGTCATGGATTGGATTATGTCCCCCCAAAAATGTGTATCAGTTTGGCTGGGCAATGATTTCCAGTATTGTGTGGTTGTCCTCTATTTCGTGATTGTAGTTTTATGTTAAAGAGGATTAGGGTGGGATTGTAACACCCTTACCCAGGTCACATTCCTGATCCAATGTAAAGAAAGTTTCCCTGGGGTGTAGCCTGCACCACGTTTTCTCTCTCAAGAGAGAAAAAGGGAAACAAGCAGAGAGTTGGGGACCTCATACCACCAAGAAAGCATCGCCAGCAACAGAGTGCCTCCTTTGGACCTGGGGTTCCTGTGCTTGAGAAGCTCCTTGACCAGGGAAAGATTTAGGACAAGGACCTTCCTCCAGGGCTGACAGAGACAGTCTTCCCCTGGAGCTGACACCCTGAATTTGGACTTTTAGCCTATTTTACTGTGAGGAAATAAATTTCTCTTCGTTAAAGCCATCCACTTGTATTTCTGTTATAGCAGCACTAGATGACTAAGACAACCAGCAAGCCTAGTCTTTTTTTGTGGGTATGAATTTGAATTTTGTTCTACATTTTTCTCCTGCTGTGTGTGGGACCTTCTATTGTGATCCCTGCCAGAGCAGGTGGTGGTGGTAATTGGGCACTGTCTAGTTGTTCTGGGCTCAGTCTGGTGGAGGTCATGGTAGTTGTGGCCTATTAGTCCTTTGGACTGATCTTTCCCTTGTGTCTTTGGTTATACAAACTTTTTGAAAAGCTATTTTTAAAAGATCCCTTAAATTCAGATATAAGATAGCTGATTACATAATGATAAATTATTTTATATTGTTTCCAGTGTTTATTTAGATAAAATGATTGAATGTTCATTTCATAAAGCACTGCAGTACAGTGAATTACTTAATATGGCTCCTTGGAAACTCCATGGGGCAGTTCTACTCTGTCCTATAGGGTCGCTATGAGTTGGAATCGACGGCACTGGGTTTTTTTAGTCTTTGTAACTCTTACCAAATGACTGGGTGGGATTATGCAAAGGAGGCACTTGTGGCCCACCAAGGGGATTGGATAGCTTGCTAATAGTGTAAATAAGGTACATGGCACCCTTGAGGAGGTGGGACTGTGCAAATATGGTGTAGAGAACCCTAATGAGGGGACTGGTCAATGTCTTAGTTATCTAGTACTGCCATAACAGAAATAAAAGTGGATGGCTTTAACAAACAGAAATTTATTTGCTCACAGTCATGGAGGCTAGAAGTCCGAATTCAGGGTTCCAGCTCCAGGGAAAGGCTTTCTCTCTTTGTTGGCTCTGGGAGATGGTCCTTGTCATCAATCTTCCCTTGGTTCTAGGAGCTTCTCAGCACAGGGACCCCAGGTCCAAAGGATGTGCTCCACTCCCAGTGCTTCTTTCTTAGTGGTATGAGGTCCCTCTCTGTTTGCTTCTCTCTTTTATATCTCAGAAGAGATTGACTCAAGATACAACCTAATCCTGTAGATTGTGTTCTGCCTCATTAACATAACTGCCTCTAATCCTGCCTTATTAACATCATAACCAGTAACCCAGTGCCGTCAAAAAAAAAAGAGGTTAGGATTTACAACACATAAGATTATCAGATCACAAAATGGAGGACAACCACACAATCCTGGGAGTCACGGCCTAGCCAATTTGACACATATTTTTGAGGGATACTATTCAATCCATCCATGACAGTCAGTTTTACCATCCTGCTATGCCTAAAATGAGCCTTCCCAGAGGCGGGAAGGGGGCACCTACTGCCACCAAGAAAGAAGAGCTAGAAGTGTATCCATTGGACCTTGGATCTCTGCGCTGAAACTTCCCCAGGAGACAGAGAGCTGTAACCCTGGGGACAGCAAGAAACAGCAGCAGCAAAGGCAGCCAAACCAGAAGACCTGCAGGAGACAGCACGGTGGGCTTCCTGGCCCACAGAACAAGGTGATTACAGTAGGTGTGTTGACCCATAGTGGGAGAGCCAAGTGCCTTTGGACACAAGGAGTGGGGTGCCTCCTGGCACTTACTGGCAGAGCTAAAAGGGAGTGCAGACGGTGAGGGGCCAGAGAGAGGCCTGCCTGCAGGCATGGTTGAGAAGAGGGTGTCCTGATCAAAGAACTGTATCCTGAGTGTTCCTGAACCTGAATTGTAACCTGTTACTTCTCTAATAAACCCCATAATGTGAATATTGTCTGTGACTTCTGTGTGGCCATTGCAACAAATTATTGAACCCAGCAGAGAAGTAGAGGGTGCTATGGGAGGGGACGGTTGGTGTCAGAATTGGTAAAAAGTTTGGAGCACGGAGGCTTGTCTGACCACCACCTCAAAGGAAAGAGCCTTGGGCTATTTGATTCTTTCCCTCTCGTGAAGTTAGAGGTCAGACACTGCATCCGTGCCATTTTTACAACCACCTTAAATTCTATTAAAGCAGAACTTTAGACGAGTCTCCATCTCAGGGTGCTAAGTTGGATGGGAGTATGCAACTTTATACTTATGTGTCATGCTGTGGATGGCAATGACTGGGGTGGTCACTGGCAGAAGGGGACCATGGCTCAGAATAGTACCTTTATTTCCATTTTACAAATGAGCAAACTGAGGCAGAGAGAGGTTAAATAACTTGCCCAGATTACAAAGATAGTAAATTGATGAAGCTGGGATTCAAACCCTCATGTTTGCATGTGTGTAATTACAAATATATGTATTCCTTCCATCTTCTTTTGATGCTTCCTGCGTCGTTTAATATTTTCCCCATAGAATCCTTCACTATAGAAACTTGGGGCTTGAATTTTTTCTTCAGTTCTTTCAGCTTGAGAAATGCTGAGCATATTCTTCCCTTTTGGTTTTCCATCTCCAGCTCTTTGCACATATCATTATAATACTTTACTTTGCCTTCACGAGCCGCCTTTGAAATCTTCTGTTTAGTTCTTTTACTTCATCAATTCTTCCTTTTGCTTTAGCTGCTCGATGCTCAAGAGCAAGTTTCAGAGTCTCCTCTGACGTCCATCTTGGTCTTTTCTTTCTTTCCTGCCTTTTCAGTGACCTCTTGCTTTCTTCATGGATGATGTCCTTGATGTCATTCTACAACTCCTCTGGTCTTCGGTCACTAGTGTTCAATGCGTCAAATTTATTCTTGAGATGGTCTCTAAATTCAGGTGGAATATACTCAAAGTCATATTTTGGCCCTGGTGGACTTGCTCTGATTTTCTTCAGTTTCAGGTTGAACTTGCACATGAGCAATTGATGGTCTGTTCCACAGTTGGCCCCTGGCCTTGTTCTGACTGATGATATTGAGCTTTTCCATCGTCTCTTTCCACAGATGTAGTCAATTTGATTTTTGTGTGTTCCATCTAGTGAGGTTTGTGTGTATAGTCGCCATTTATGTTGGTGAAAGAAGGTATTTGCAATGAAGAAGTCGCTGGTCTTGTAAAATTCTATCATTCAATCTCCAGCATTGTTTCTATCACCAAGGCCATATTTTCCAACTACTCCTCCTTTGTTTCCAACTTTCTCATTCCAATCGCCAGTAATTGTCAATGCATCTTGATTGCATTCGATCAATTTCAGGCCGCAGCAGCTGATAAAAATCTATTTCTTCATCTTTGGCCCTAGTGGTTGGTGTGTAAATTTGAATACTAGTCATATTAACTGGTTTTCCTTGTAGGCATATGGGTATTATCCTATCACTAACAGCGTTGTACTTCAGGATAGATCTTGAAATGTTCTTTTTTTTAAGAATTAGTCGATGTTCAACCATTTCAAGAGGTGCCATATGATCAGGAACCGATGGTACTGAAGGAAGAAGTCCAAGCTACTCTGATGGCACTGGCGAAAAACAAGACTCCAGGAATTGATGGACTATCAACAGATATTTCAACAAACAGATGCAGAGCTGGAGGTGCTCACTCATCTATGCCAAGAAATATGGAAGACAGTTTCCTGGCCAACTGACTAGAAAAGATCCATATTTATGCCTATTCCCAAGAAAGCTGATCCTACCGAACGTGGAAATTATAAAACAATATCATTTAATATCACACGCAAGCAAAATTCTGCTGAAGATCATTCAAAAACAGCTGCAGCAGTATATCGACAGGGAACTGCCAGAAATTCAGGCTGGTTTCAGAAGAGGACGTGGAACCAGGGATATCATTGCTGATGTCAGATGGATCCTGGCTAAAAGCAGAGAATACCATAAGGATGTTTACCTGTGTTTTTTGACAATGCAAAGGCATTCAACCGTGTGGATCATAACGAATTATGGATAACGTTGCAAAGAATGGGAATTCCAGAACACTTAATTGTGCTCATGAGGAACCTTTACATAGATCAAGAGGCAGTTGTTCGGACAGAACAAGGGGCTACTGATTGGTTGAAAGTCAGGAAAGGTGTGCGTCAGGGTTGTATGCTATCACCATACCTATTCAATCTGTATGCTGAGCAAATAATCCGAGAAGGGGGACTATATGAAGAAGAACAGAGCATCAGGATTGGAGCAAGACTCATTAACAACCTGCGTTATGCAGATGACACGACCTTGCTTGCTGAAAGTGAAGAGGACCACAGCCTTCAATATGGATTGCACCTCAACATAAAGAAAAAAAAAAAATCCTCACAACTGGGCCAATGAGCAACATCATGATAAACGGAGAAAAGATTGAAGTTGTCAAGGATTTCATTTCACTTGGATCCACGATCAAAAACCATGGAAGCAGCAGTCAAGAAATCAAAAGACACATTGCATTGGGTAAATCTGCTGCAAAGGACCTCTTCAATGTGTTGAAAAGCAAAGATGTCACCTTGAAGACTAAGGTGCGCCTGACCCAAGCCATGGTATTTTCAATCACCTCATATGCATGTGAAAGCTGGACAATGAATAAGGAAGACCGAAGAATTGATGCCTTTGAATTGTGGTGCTGGTGAAGAATATTGAATATACCATGGACTGCCAGAAGAACGAACAAATCTGTTTTAGAAGAAGTACAGCCAGAATGCTCCTTAGAGGCAAGGATGGCGAGACTGCGTCTTACATACTTTGGACATGTTGTCAGGAGGGATCAGTCCCTGGAGAAGGACATCATGCTTGGCAGAGTACAGGGTCAGCGGAAAAGAGGAAGACCCTTAATGAGGTGGATTGACACAGTGGCTGCAACAATGAGCTCAAGCATAACAAGGATTGTAAGGATGGCTCAGGACCGGGCAGTGTTTTGTTCTGTTGTGCATAGGGTCACTGTCAGTGGGAGCCAACTCGATGGCACCTAACAACAACAATTACAAATATAAGGAAAAAAAAAAAACCCCAAAATAGTGATTACATCTCTTATAATAATAACATTTGAGTATTACTATATGTGTACCAGGTACTATTTTAAGTGCTTTACATACACTATTTTATTTAATCCACAAAACAGCTCTATGAGATTGACACAATTATTAAATACCCTCATTTTACAGAAGAATAAATAAACTGAGGCCCCAAGTTATACAGCTTCCAGTGGTGGGATTGAGCTTCGAACCTAAGCATCCTGACTCCAGAGCCTCTCCATGGGAAGGTACCCACCCCGCTGAGCCTCTTGTGCCACAGCCGTGATGACCATCGTACACATTTCCACTGTGTTTCCCATAGTTATAATTTAGAACCTTGGGTTTTGTGTATGTGTGTGCTTAAGTGATATTTCCTGTCGCTAATAGTTTTTCTAACCTTATCTACATAATAGGCCTTTGAGTAGATGCAGCATTACTTACTGAGTCTATCTTCTTTTGCTGGATATTAGGGTTGTGGATAGCTTCATTTCCTTCAGGGCAGATTCCCTGAGTGGGAATTACCTTATTAAAGGTAAGGACCTTTTTTTTGCTTTCTGGTATATAGGGACTCTAATCCGGGGGTGAGGGGAGGCTCCCAGGCACCAACAGATCCATGGATCTGCTTCTAGCACTTGGCTGAGACCAGCTACACTGGGGTTCCGTGGAGAGAGGGGGTTGAGAGTACAAGGGGAGATGGGGAGCCAGAAGGCACTAGTGTAGAGGGAATGGGAGGTAGAAAGGAGGGGAGTGATCCAAGACCAGCTAACCCATCCCAAGCCAAGCATGGTGTTCACTACAGAGGACATGCTCAGTCAATATTTGCTGAGGGAATTAAGTTCTCTTAATTGGGGAGCTAGTGTAGTAAGGCCAGAGCATTCATATTGGTGGGCATTACATCCTGCTGCTGCTGCTTCGTGACTAGAGCTGGGATGCCGCAGTCTCATCCATGGCTTTACGGAAGGAAAATGATAAGTTATTACTAATTTGTTAACTCATACCTATCTGCTAATTCTTCAGTTCTCACTTTAGTGAGCAAATCTGTAGAGCATTTTTCATGATCAAAAACACCCAATGTAGATGTTGGAAATACAATCCTTATTTCCACCTCAAGTTTCTCTTGGCCTTAGGCACCAGGCAAAAGAAACCAAGGATAGCATGGAGTGAAGCTGGGGTCTTGATTTTAGTGTCTGTGGATCCCTGCCTGGAGATCAGCAAGCTACTTTTGATCAGGGTCCCCAGGGTGTTTCCTGCTGAGTTCTCCTCTTCAAATATATCTTGCCAAGTGGGCAAAAGGGAAGAAGCTGCGTCTTACCTTAAGTCTGAATTGTAGGTTATTTTGAGGCAAAGCCTCTATTATTCCCAAGTCTATATGGGAAATAAAACTGACTTACGACTGTTAAATTGAACTTAAATAGACTCTCATCCTTGAAAAAATACATATTCTTGAGTGTATTGCTATATTCTCTGCAAAATGCTTGTTATTCGCTTAAACTAGTAAAAACATGACACACGTGAATACACTAAGAACGACTGAACTATACACTTTAAAAGGGTAAATTTTTAAAATTATATCTCAACAAAAAAAAAGAATAAAACAAAAAAAGTGTGTGTATACATATACCTGTTGCCATAGAGTTGATTCTGACTCATAGTGACCCTAAAGGACAGATAGTACTGCCCCATAGGGTTTCCAAGGAGCAGCTGGTGGATTGGAACTGCTGATCCTTTGGTTAGCAGTCAAGCTCTTAACCACTGTGCCACCAGGGACACACACACACACACACACACACACACACACACGCACGCACGCACGCACGCACGCACGCACGCACGCACGCACGCACGCGCACACACACACACACACACACACACGTATACATGAAGCAATGCCCCGAAAATGATAGAAGAGGAAATTCAAATCTGTCCACAAGTATCTCTGGAATGCTTACATGTGCCGATGTTAACAATACTGCTACTTTTTGGAGAATTAAGAGCCAGTTTTTCCAGACCATTTTATCTAGGTAAATACATAGGAGAAATCTTGCCCTAGGACTTGTAACCAAGTAACGACAAAGCAGAGTTTAGATTCGAACCCACAGCATTCGTGTTATATAGATGGACTGCTGAGGTTGGGCGCTTGAACTATCGGACATGACCCTGCCCCCGCTTCCCGAATGCTGAATTGATGACAGCCAGAGTGATGGTCCTCAAGCACCCACAGGCCTTCTCCTCGTGCCCCCGTCCCACGACACTCTCCCACCGGCGCGGGCTGCTCGCCCTAACTAACGCCTAGGTGGGTGCCGGGTACGGTCAGCCAGTTCGCGAGTGTGCAGCAATCCGGGCCCCAAGTGGGGGCAGGAGTCCCAACACTCAAGAGCAGCAGAGGAGATCAAGCCTAAGTGTGGGAAAAGGCCCGCAGCGCCCCGCCAGCCGGCGTACCTTCCCTGGACAGACGGGAAAACCGGGCATCAGGTCGGCGATGTCGCGGAAAGAGAGCCGAGGCGGGAGTGATGAGCGCGGACTGCTGCCCCGGCCCGGGGACCTGCAGCGCCACGTCCGCCCCGGCGGCCATTGAAGCGCCTGGGGGCCTTCCGGGGCCTGGGCTTTCCCGGCGGGGTCGGGCCTGTGCAGGACGGCCCGGCCCAGGGCTGAGAGCTGCTCGCACGTCCCCGGGCTCCAGGCTGGTCCCGCGGCGAGACTGCCGGGGCGCCGGGCCCTGAGCGGGGCGGGCCCTGGACGCGGGCGGGCGGCCAGACAGCGCGCCGGGCACCTTCGGCAGGCGGCCATGGCGGCGGCGCTGGAGGTGCGGGGGGCGACCGGGCGCCTGTTCGCGGCGCTGCGGCGCCGGAGCCCGAGCCTGAGCCTCGCGGCCATGGTGAGTGCGGAGGGGCTGCGTGGCGGGAGGAGGGCAAGGCCTCCGCGGCGCCGGCTGAGGGACCGGAAGGGCCGGGCAGGTTCCGAAGTCGGCGCAGCTTGGACTTTGGGTCGCCCCGTTTGGGGTCTCGGCACCTGCCCGACGCGCTGGTCTGAGTGGAGGGTGTCCACAGCGACTTCCAGTTTGCACTTGGCTTAAAAAATCCTAACTACGAATTTGCTAATCGAAAAACAAACGAGAACGAGTTTTGCTTAAAGAAAAAATATAGAGTGGTTGTAAAAATATTTGGTGCTTAGACTGACAGTAGTGCCGTTCCGGCCTTTAGATTGTACGCTCGGTGAGAGCAGGGGTCTCCACCACGGCACGCTCCCTGTAAGCGGGTGATGGAAATGTTGAATTAACTTATCATTATTATTTTTGGTGTAGTTATTAATTAATGATACTTTTTGTGCCACATATTGCTTTTTTTTTTTTTTTTTTTGCTTACCATTTTCAAGGGAACATTTAGTCACATGTTTCAGAAATTAGTATTTTGGGGTAAATTAGAGGGGAAAGTTTTAACATGCAGCATCACCTAGTGGACAAATGTTGCAAAAGCGCACCATTTCGTTTTCTTAAAATTGGCCATTTGGCCCTGTTTATTGAAGAAATTTAAAATATCTCCATGCTGGAGGGGAGATAAACACTCTTTTTCCTGACCGTTAAGAAGAGAAGACAAGTTGAGCGCTACTGTCACCTAGGCATCGCTCAAGGCACAACTCTGCTCAAGATGCTGGTGATCAAGTAAACTTTGGTGTTTAGGGCCCAATGAATACACAGACATGATCTGCGTGGCTGCCACGTGCGAAGCCCTATGCTGGGAGCCTTCACATTCAAGATCCCTTTAAGCCTTTCAGAAAATCTCAACTGGTAGGTATTGTAATATCGCCACTATAAAAACCCGTTGCCGTCGAGTGGATTCCTACTCTTAGTGACCCTATAGGATAGAGTAGAATTGCTCCATAGAGTTTCCACGGAGCTGCTGGTGGATTCCAGCTGCCAACCATTTGGTTAGCAGCAGTACCACTTAACCACTGCACCACCAGGGCTCCATGCCACTGTAGAGCATTAGAGAGGTTAAGTGACTTCTTTAGGAGCTCTGGTGGCACAGTGGCCAAGCACTTGGCAGCTAACCAAAAGATTGGCAGTTGAAACCCACCAGCTGCCAGTGGTAGAAAAATGTGGCAGTCTGCTTCTGTAAAGATTACAGCCTGGGAAACCCTATGGGGCAGCTCTACTGTGTCCTGTAGGGTCACTATGAGTCAAAATCGATTCCAAGGCAGTGGGTTTGATTTTTTTTGTTGTTGTTCGTTTGTTTTAAGCGACTTCAGTGTTCTATAGCTAAAAGTAACAAAGATAGGCCTTGAATCAAGTTTAACGAGTTAGCCAGTTGCCATTGAGTTGATTTTGACTCATACGAACCCCATGTGCATCAGAATAGAACTGTGGTCCAGAGTTTTAAATGGTTGATATTTTGGTAAATAGATTGCCAGGCTTTTCTTCTGAGGTGCCTCTGGGTGGACTTCGACCTCTAACCTTTTGGTTAGTAGCTAAGTGTGTTCACACCACCCAGGGACTCCTGAATCAAATTTATTCTCCCCAAATCTTATGCTTTTTCTGGTCTTTCCCCTCTTCCCTTCTCACACCTCCCCCCCCCCAAAAAAAAATAAGCCCACCACAAAGGGTTCTACTGAGGTTGGGCCTGCAACCAGGCCATTATATGGTATTATATGAATGCCGTGGCTCCATTCCACGGTCTTAGGCATGATCCCTGGTCCTGGGCAGACATCTGGGGGGAGCACAGACTACACACCATTGATCTCAGTGGGGATGTGGATGGCCAAGCATGCAGAGACAAACAGCTCAGAACCATTCCACAGACCCCAGGTGACTGCCGCATTACAACAGCAGGTTTGATAGTTTTCTTTGTAGCTGTTCACTGTGGACACAGATAATTCGTTTCTTTTCCCAGAGTACTCTGAGTTGACTTAAAATATTTAAGTGTTTAATAAGAATTTTAGATTATTTTCTACAGTGGATCTTGTAAAAATTTTCAGAGCTGTCGTAAAACTGAGTAGATCACTTGGCTCTTAACAGTAAATGGTTTTTGATAGCAAGCCTATAAATGTTTTTATGTAATTAAAAGTTACTTTTTTTTTTGTCTTTTGTTAGTTGTGGGGAAGGATAGCTGCTCTAGCAAGGAAGAGAAACTACAGAGATGGTTTATAGGCATTTTTTTTTTCTCTTCACAGAATAAGTTGACTTAAAGTGAAGTAGTTTTGCTCTCTTAATTACAGTGAGGTCAATGATAGACAATTTCAGGATTTCTGAAGTGGGAGTGAATTGCAGCTCCATAGTGGAGAATCGGGCTCAACCCTGCATTGCCATTTGATGAGAGCCCTTACAAGTTTTTCTGGGCAACCCTCTTTCTCTCACTTGAGCCTACAGTAATCCTGAAGTAGGTAAGGCAGGAGGTATTGGTTCACACTTACACTGGAATGAGGAACCAGCCCTTCTGACTTCTAGCAGGGGTGTGTCCTTTTCTCTGGCCATGGTGTTTAGAATTCTGTCAGTTAAGTAACAAATAGTGTGGTAAGTGTGGGCCTGCTAACCAGCAGAATTCAGATTTGCCACTGCCAGCACTGGAGTGAGTAGAAACAAGGTAGACAGTACGCACGAGTCCTTTGGACTGGGCAGTACTGTGGTCAGACTGGAGGGACTTTGTTTTCTGGTGCTCTCAGAAAGGGGTTTCATAAACTCACTCCACTAGAGCAAGGGCTTTTTATTTGTAGCCCTGAGAGTCTGTGAAACCCCAGAAGTTATTATACAATTCTGTGTAAATGTGCATTTGGTTTTTCCTCAGATTCTGAAAGGGGATAGTGACCTCAGATGGTTAAGACTCATGTAAATAAGCAGTGAAGGCTACTCAGTTGGTGTGTGACCATCCAAAGAGCAGAAGACCAGGAGTTTGGAACCCTGAGTTCTAATCCTGGTCCTGCCCCTGGACTTGCCGGGTTTTCTTAGGTAGATGTTTTTTATGTTTCCCAAGTCCTAGAGTGCTATATATCTGCAAAATGTCTGAGATGGCCAGTGGTAATGGTCAGTCTCGGTTCCGTCTATAATAAGCCAGAGAAGCAGCATTGTAGAGCTTAAGGCAGCAGTAAGCAGTGGAGAGACAACATACCACGAAGGCAGCTCATTTTGCCCAGAGCTAGCCTTGCTTTTGCCTATCTTTTCAGAACTTTGTATTTTGAGAACAAAGGAACTGAAGATGGTTAGAATTTGTTGTCCTTGAAAGTTTTTTATGCATAAGGCACGTGAGGTAGGAGCCCGGGTGGTACAGTGGTTAAGTGCTCGGCTGCTAACCAAAATATCAGTACTCCGCTGGAGAAAGTTGTGTAGTCTGCTTCCATAAAGATTGATAGTCTTGGAAACCCTGTGGGGCAGTTCTCTCCTTCCTATAAGGTCGCTATGAGTTGGAATCAACTTGATGGCAACAGGTATGCATAAGGGAAAGAGTTATAAGTTTATTTGAGTTTTAGCAAACCTCTACTTTTCAAGATATTAAATATGTTCTTGTTGCAGTCAGCAGATGCTCACAGGTTGACAGCAGAGGAGAGGAACCAAGTGATACTTGACCTGAAAGCAGCAGGATGGTCAGAATTAAGTGAGAGAAACGCCATCTACAAGGAGTTCTCCTTCAAAAATTTTAATCAGGTAATTATCAGTTCTTGCTAGTGCCGTGGTCTATTTTTGTCACTTGAGGCTGTGGCTGTATCTGGTACTGCTGGCTGTCTGGTTCCATGTGGATTCAGGATCCACATCCTCCTTTCCTTAAGACTTCAGTGATAGTTCCCCCATTCTTGATGATAGTTGCCACCACCCACTTGGCCATTTCTTGCCTCTGGGGGCGGGGGTGGTGTGTGTCATTTGGAAAATCGAATTTCAAAATTACTATTGCTTTGATTTGGTGTTGGTTAGGGTATTTAGTTTGTTTTGAAATTTCAGATAACATTAAGAGGGTGTGAGCTTTTTGTATTTATTTGTAAAAATGGTTGAGAAACATACACCTGCCTGTCTGATTTCCTTACTTTGCCTGGGAGGTTGGTAAATTTTCTTTCTTCCTGTAGTTGTATTTATGCTTCTGGAGCATTGCCCAGGCTGCACCCTCTTCCCTGATTGGCCCATTCTCCCCAAGCCCAATAGCCTTAAAGCTCTTGTCAATACCTGACCGCCCCTTTGGCAGCTGGGCCTTAACAAGGTAACTGTTCCATTAGGGCCCCACCCTGTTGAGAGAGTCATCTCCCATGACTTGCCCTTTAGTTTTTACTCCACTGCATTTCTGTAAGGTAAATGCTTTTGGCTATTTCATGTTTGTTCAGTTAGTTTGGCAATCCTTTGGACAGATTTATGGTTTTTATTTATATTAGGTGTCGGCACGTAGAAGTCAGAGACCATGTTTGCTTAAATAACTCTCTATTGTACCTAACACCGTTCTGGGTAAAAACAGGCATTTGATAAATGCAGATGTTGATTATAGTGCTTACTGGTTTCTAGGAGGGTGTGTGAGGACCAGATTTCCAACAAAGAAACCTCCGGCTTGTTTTCCTAGTCAGTGCGGTTGGCTCCACTGAGCTGTGTGCACTTTTCTGCTCTCCATGCATCTGGCTGCCAGCCCTCTGCTGTGAGTCCCCAACTCCTAAGGAAACCTGTGGCAAACAAACTGCCTGTCCTGCCACCCCATGCGCTCGACAGCTCTTGTCAGGGGCTTAGCACTTGGTGGCTGGTGGCAGGGAATCCCATTGGTACAGTAAGCTTGTGCATAAGCTCTAGGTAGCATTTTCCAAGCTTATTAAAATTCTTACATGTGTACAGCCTGACTTCTTTAAGCCTGGGCTAATTTATTGGGCTTGAACATGTGGCTTAAAGTACTTGAGTAGGGCTGCCTCGGGCTCTGCCCACGAATCAGTCCTTCAGCACCATTCTAACCTTGAGCGTGGGGTGGCTTTCAGAAATGGCGGGGAAGGGAAGGTATGCACAGCATCCATGACTAATTGTAACCTTCTTCATCAGGACATTTAATTAGGTAGGCTTTTTTTTTTTTTTCTTTCACCTAGCTAAAAGGCAGATGATAAGAAAATCAGCTGATGTCAGGGAATTTATTCAGAGAACCAGCACGGAGATTAGATCCTGGGGTCAGTTTTCCAGCCAGTCTCCTGCATGTACAGTGGCCTGTAATGGCAACTGATAATGACAGCTGTCAGTGCTCTTCCACCAGAGACCACCAGGAACACACCTGTGGTTGAGCAAGTTGGGCATATTACTCGTTGCAGCAAGGGAAAACATATCGTGGAGAATCCCGGGTCATCTCAGGAAGAGAATGTTAGAGAAGACTTATTATAGGATTTGGGCTTCTGTTAGTGATTTGGAGGGAATTTTAAGGAAGCAGAGCTTTTCTCTGGATTAGATGATAATGTCAGGAAGCAAGGGCAATTTTATGAATGGATATTTTAATAAATCTTACCTATAGGGTGAGCAGACTAAAGTGAGGCTTGATTGGTAGAGAATTGGTAGAGAAGCAGTAGTTATTCATGTTAGCTGGGAGGAGAGGGGTGTTTAGTATTTTGTGGCTTGGATGAGGTTCGTGTTTGGCAATGATCAGACATGATTACAGCATGGTCTTGTTTTTATCTTGATCCCATCATGGTCACAGAGTGGCCTTGTCCGATGTTGAAGTTCATGTTCAACAGGAGGACACCAAGGCTCAGCTGTGAGTACCAGGCCAGCTCCCAGATGTGAGGAGCTGCTTTTCTCTTTCCCACAGCTGATGGTCAGAGTGGTGACCCTCTGGCACTCACAGATCCTTCCTCATCTTTCATTTAAGAGATAGGCCATTTTTTTCAGTGTAACAACATATATTACCTTTCCCATGGCAGCTACATTCGTTTTTTCCTATTGTCTTCTAGTCTTTCTCCCTGTGTATAGTTTATTTAAAATGTGTTAATTGTACATCAGTTAACATTAAAAAAAAATTATTTAATTTGTGTTGTAAGAGCAATATTCATTAATTCAGCAGATATTTATTAAGCGTCTTCTCTGTCCCAGGTTCTAAGCTCGTGCAGCTTATATTCCAGTGGGGAAGGTAGACAGTAAATAAAGGAAGAGAGAAAGTAATTTCAGGAAATGATAAGTGCCATGCAGGAGAGTAAAATGGGGTGTTGGGGTAGAGAGTATGGAGAGGTGAGGGCACTATTTTAGATGGAGTGGTATGAGAAGGCCTGTCTGGGAAGAGACATCTGGGGCCTGACAAACGTGAAGCAGTTCAGTGTGTGAAGATCTGAGGGAAGAGAAGTCCAGATGGAGAGAACAGCCAAGCACAAAGTTCCAGAAACAGGAATGATCTTGGCATGATGGAGGAGGAGACAGAAGGCCAGTGTTCTGGAGTGGACAGAGAGAGGAGAGAGAGTGGTGGGAGATGAGGCTAAAGTGAGGGGAAGGTGGGTATAGGGTGAGTGGAGGAATTAAATAAGAGGCTTGTTTTGGACATGTCAGTCAGGTTTGAGATACTTATTAGTCATCCAAGTGATGCCGTCAGATTGGCAGTTGGATGTGTGAGGTCACGGCTCAGACTGGGGATATCAGTTTGAGAGCTGCCACTGTACAGATGGTCTTAAAAGCCATGGCTTAAATGATCAAGGTGAGAGGAGAAAATTAAAACTGCACAGTCATAGATAGGGGGGAGAGGACAGGATGGAATGAGCAGGTGGAGGCAAGAAGGCAGCAGGCAGCGGATATGAGTATAGATGCAAGTAGGTTGGTACATTTGTCCTGGAAGAAGAGGTAGTTCTCTTCTGATTGCTTCTGTTTTTTCAGTGAGGTCATCAACTGAGAGTGAGCAGGGGTGGAAGGGAGTAGTGTTGGAGATCTGGGGTGACAGGAGAAGGTGTGCAGTAGCCAGCTTGGGGAATAGCACAGTGAACTGACTAGGGAGGTATGGTCAGTTCCTGGGAGTACTCTGTGTCCACTGGAAATTGATGGACATACCTTTAACGTGAAGATTTTGTATGTTTTATCCAGTCATGTGCAGCTGCTTGGGCACAGGCTTGGAGAAGGGTTTAACAAACGAGTGCAGTGGAGGAACAGAGGGGCAAGGCAAGTAAAGATGTGTGCAAGGGAGGGATGAACACAATGGGCCATGGAGTCTAAGCTGGTAAGTAGGGAGGTGTGGCTGTGATGTGGGAGAGGGATAGTGAAGAGGTGGGAGTGTAATTTGATGTCATCTTTTTAGAGGGCAGTTATATAATGTCTGCCACTTTTTTAAATGTACATGCCCATTGTCTTACCCTAGAAATTTATTTTCTAGATATAGTCCTGCATGAATGCCAAAATGGATATGAAAGATGTCCTTTATAGCCCCCTGGGTGTGTAACTTTTTATTGTGAGCAGGCCTTACCATCTCTCTTGGCAGGAGTTAAGGGAGGCCCACTGTGCTGCACATCCTCCTGACAACAGCATCACCTCCCCTGGCCTCAGCTCTACAAACTAAAGAAGCCGCAATCCAGAACTGGTGACCCACCCTTCCTTAAGAGACTGTGACCCACACTGGGTGTTATCACATTTTTTATTTTTATTTTTTAAAAATCTTTGCTGAACATACAGGTTAAAAAAAAAAGCTCTGTTTCTTTTGCTCAATAGTTTATGAACATTTTTCAGTTGTTTACATAGCCTTTTCATTTTACTTATGACAAAACTTTAGGCATTGGTTGGGCATTGCAATTTTTAAATAGTTTACCAACACAACATGTATAAAATGGCACCACAAGTTTGCTTCGATATTAATTTATTTTATTGCTAAGGAAAACGAACACTTTCCTTTGTTTGTTGGCTAGATTCATACGTCTTAGAGACATTTTCAGGGATACTGGGCGAAAAGCCTATTTCTCAAACATGTGGGTTATTCAAGGTTTTTACTATATGGTCAATAGCCAGCAAAATACATTTGAAATTTTTTCTCTCTGGTTTTATCTTATTTAGTCCCAAATAGTCCAGATTCATTTGCTAGCTCAGGTGGGTGCAAATACTTGGGGATTATAAGTGTGTAAATTCCCGAGGGATCCTAATGGCACAGGTGGATCTAGTCACCTTGGGTTTCGGTTGCTTCCAGCCCACTGTCCCTTGGTGGTGGTGCCTGGCTCTGGATTGCATTGACCTACAGCACAGCTTGGGTTGGTGGGCAGTGTGTTTGTGACAGGTGACACTGTGAGCAGTTAGAGTGTGGCAGTACCAGGACTTGAGGCAGGGAGTTTCCACGCTGGAATGCTGGGACTGAGACAGGGTGGGGCTGGCATTTGTAAAGGAGTTTTGCTTTTTTCTGTTCATGTAGACATAAGGAGGGAGAGGTCTCTAAGAGACATATAAACGTATTCTTAGGTGTTTGGCAACTGCAGGGTGTCTGCATTGAAAGAACAAAATGGCAGTTAGAAATGTGGGTTGGGAGTGTCCCATAAAGATAAATTTTGCTATTCATCATCATGGATGGGGACAAGTGGGGAGTTTACACAATTGGAGGAGATTCGAAGCTTTAGAAGTAGTGTAGAAGGTGAGGTTTTGGAACCTGGGAAACAGCTACAGCAGATGCCAGCAGGTGGAGCCCTCCAGGTTAAGAGCCCAGACTGGCCAGGTGGCAGCTAACCCCCCAGGGGGGCTGCCCCCTTCTCTCACTCCTGGATTCCACAGGCCACCCATATTCAGCTCGGAAACAGGCGAGTAACAGGAATGGGTCAGCAGTGGTGGCTGAGAGCCTGACGTGGCTCCATACTTTTGAATGAACGAAGAGTTCCGGGTGGAGGATATAAGGAGTTTCCAGTTGGTAATGGAGAACACGTTTAATTCAGGAGAAAGGGACCAAGCTTAATGAGAAGGCACCCTAGTTCCCTGCATTCCTGGAGGAGCTCCTGTGCCTCGTCAGTGTTTTTCTAGGTGGGGCTGCCTGGCAGGACATTTGACTATGTTAGGTTGAATTATACGGGCTGGCTGTTTTGACCTGCAAAAAGGCGGTTTTCCATTTTTCAGTCTAATAGTTTGTCAGAGTGTGGTATCTCTTGCAGGACAGGGTCCCAGCTTTATTTGTTGTGTACTTTCTTCATCACAGTTAGGTTGTCGTAACTACTGCTCTGGAAAGATTCCTGGGGCTGCAGTGGTGGGTGGGAGCAGTGTTGTGAATGGCCTGGCCTTGGGGGTGATGGGGGCCCTGTGCATCTGGCAGCATAGTGGCATCTGTGAGTGTGGGTTTGTGAAATGTGTCTCTTCCTGGGGCCCAGGCGCCTGCTGTAGAGCAGCTGAAAGTTACTGTTGTTGACTTACTTTGTAAAAATGTTTTATTGAGGGATTTGATAATAGGCTTATGGCTAACATTTTGAAGCACTTAGTAAAGTCAAAGCTTGATGATACCAAACAAGAGACAACTGTTAATGAAAATCTTGATCTTCTGCAGGACATCGGTAGAGGTCTCAAAAGCTCTTATTGTGAATGAATTTGTTCAGATCTTATTGCTTGTTGTTGTGCACCAAGTTTACCAGTCAGTAATGCAGTCAGATCAATGTTACATCTGAGTACTCTTGAAAGCAGATCCTCACTCAGCCTGTGAGGGGTGGGAGGCACGCCCAGAGAGGGGGTTTCCAAGACTTAGAACCAGATAGGATAGAAAGTCATTTTGCTTTTAAAGTAGAGTCTGATATTTGTATGTCTGGGAGCCAGCTAAGGGGAACACAAATATGGTTATCACACACAGTAGCTTCTGCTTAACACATGCCTACTGATGGACTTTCCAACTATAGTAGACTAGAAACCTGGGGAAATGTCCATAGCTTTCTTTGGAATGAAGAGTAGAGAAGCTCACATGTTAGCACATTCTACCTAAAATTTGAGGAGCTAATAAAAATATCTGTGTGGCGTATTCAGTGTGGATGTTCACTTTGGGGTAATTCCTGGATTTCCAGGGAGCTGATGTTGTCAGGTAGTGGCTGGAACATCAGTGTTTTGGAGTCTTCTTTCTGCTGTTTATGTCGTACAATAGGTTTAGACCTGATGTGTGCTTGCAAAAACACATGCCGTAGATAGATGAGGGGAAATGTAAAACAGGTGTCAAAAATGCAAATATGACACCACTAGGTAGTGCAAAAACGCTGTGGTCGTTACACCATCCTTTAATAAAAGTGGACTTTTAAATGCATCATTTTTTCTTTGTCGTATAGTAAATCTTCTGTTTACAGAACTTAGTCTGAGTGTTTTATAAAAGTCAAACAGTCAAGAAATATAATTTCCTCAACAGTCTTTGTTTTGCCCTTTTACAGATGGCGTAAAGTCAGGTGTGTAAAAAATAAAAAAGCAGTTGAGCTGACGTGAAAGGTATTTCAGATTTATGCTTTACAGATGATATTGGTATGATTAATGCATTCATTGCTTTTTTATTGCTTTTCACAGATAATGTACATGATGCATGGAAAATGCTGTGGGTTTAAATCTTTGCCAGGTTTAGACTGTGAATATCAACAGATGTTATCATATAAGTACCATAATTATTATAAAATAAAAAATTTGTTATGAAATACATTGACATAAATTTCATTTATGTAAATTGCTTTCATTAGTATAAAACCTAGTGTAGCTGTTAGGGTTTGTGAAGCACTTTAGATGAGATTAACTTGGTATAATGTGGTCATAAATGGGCTGCTTTAAATTTAACTGACAAGAAAATACCACTCAAGAGTTAGAAAATTACTCAGGCATTTGTTTTCAGCCTGCATTGCTGGTATCGCTTAAATAGGTTGAATATGAATTAATAACAATGGACTGCTGGCTCAGTAATTACAGAAAATAATTTAAAGGAGACCTTAAATAATAACTTACGAGTATTTCGGCCTTGCTCTTTTCCATTGTTTCTGTTTTTCTCTGGTATTCCAGTGCACTGCTTCAATATGGCCATTATCGATAGTGTTCAGATTTACACAGCAGGAGTTTTGCCGATAGAGTTTTTGGTGCATTAGGGCCATGACACAGGAACTTGCCATTCAGCTGTTTCAAAATACTGGCGTTGGGTGCCTGATGGAGGAGATTTATCAGCTAGTCAATAGTTCTTAGCAGCAGAGACAACGCTGCACTCATGCTCCTGTGGCCTGGTGGTGACCAGCTGCCACCAGCCCTTGGGAGGGATTCAGGCAACAGTGTGGACAGGTGGGTAAGGTTCTTCCCTGGCTCTGAGCTCTCTGTGCCTGCTCTTTTTTCTCTGTCCTTTTAAACAAAACCAAGCAGTAATATCATCTCCCGTGTTTTGCAGATAATTTATCATTACATTGCCCTTCTGATCTAGGCTAGAATGGGACATTGAACTACTGAATTTTACAGAAGAATGCGGACCTAGACTGAGATCATGGAATTGCCTGGGGTCACAATGGGTCATGTCACAGGTAGTAGGTGCCAGACTCCCACTCTCGTTCCTACAGCAACATTTTAAATCCTCTGTGATACAGAAGGTTCTTTTTTAGGAAATACCTTGTTTTCCAAGGACTACCTGTTGGATTACTTTTCTGACTTAAATGAGTTTCACCATACTTCCCTGAGAAAGGGAATATTCACCAGCTAAAACAAACAAAGCTGTACTTGTTTAGGAGTAACCTAGGTATCACTGTTGAGCAATCAGAGGGCATTTAATTGTATCGCTAAAATCAATCCTATCAAAACAGCAAATGCCACTAATGAATCTGTTTGCTTGTGTACTCAGCCAGCAAAGCAGGATTGTGGCCTCCTACCAGATCATTCATCAAACTGACTGTTCAAAGAGGCTGTCCTCGCCCTTGCAGCCTTGGCTGTGGACATGGAGCAGGCACCCAAAGCAGACCCAGTTCAGGCTGAGGCAGGAGCCACGTGGCTTCCCCACTGAGAGCCATAGAGCTGTGATTGCTGGCGCAGTGAGTGTAGTGAAGTACATGAGCTGAGGACTAGCACCACTCTGGGCCCAAGGTGTTAAAAACAAAAAAGGTGTAGAAGGATGAAAATGCATAAGAAGTAAATGATTGTTTCTGCTCAGAAAAGCTGTCAGTTTTGTTGGGGGAGGTGACTCATCTGAATTGTACAAGGTAGTTGATATTAAAAAAAATTTTTTTTTATTGCCAAGTTAATCAGGCACTAAGTTGTGAAGTACTTAGTGAACGAAAGGAGGTGTACTCTAGGAAAGCTGCCGAGAGAAGGGAGTTTTGAGCTGGTCCGTGATAGGTGTTTGTGAGGAAGCTAAGGGAGGGATCAGTAGGTGGCAAAGGTCAAAGATGGGGAAAGAGGACACATCTTGTTGGTAATGTGTTTGGGACATTAGGGCCCTAGTGTTGATTTGGCAAGCTGGGGTACAGATTGGCAGGGAGGGGCCTCGGTGAACTCACCCTGGGCTGAGCATTGCCTCAAGTTTAGGGTGTCTGAAACCGAATTCCTGCCTTTCTATCTTTCCTCCAGATTGCTTGTTTCTCTCAGCAATACCACCATCTTCTCAGTCCCCCAGACCTGAAACTGAAGAATTATCTTCAGTTATCATCCATTATCCTCTTTGGCCAAGAACTGGTCAGTCTTCGTTTAGTGTCTTTCACCAAGACTGTGCATCTGGTCTGGGTGCCCCTCGCCTCCCACTAGGGTTCCTGTCGAAGCCTCCTGACAGCCTTTCACCTCTAGCCTCTCCCTGCCCCCATCTGGCCTGCACGTCACTCTGTATAGGATGCACTTCAACTTCTCAGAGGTTTTCAAAGCTGCCCACAGGTCTGACCCTAATCCTACTTCTCATTTACTGCTCTGCAAGAGGCTTCTTCCCTCTGTTAGACATTAGAACTGTAAGGTGCCTGAGAGTCACCCAGTCATCCCCCCTCACTGAAGTAGGAAAACCAAGGCTCTGGGGGTGGGAGGCGGAGTACCTTGGCCAAGGCCACACAGAGTCAGTGGCCGCGTTGGAACTGGAGCCAAGACCCCTAGCATCTCAGTTCAGTTCTTTTCTACCTTTATTCAAGCTGTTCTTCCCCACCATGCTGCATCCTACCCTACCCTACTCTACTCTATCTGTCCACATCCCACCCATTTCTAGAAAGTTTTACCTGACTTTATGTATTTAATAATAATGAACAATTATTGAGCACTTACTGTGCTAGACACTGGAGATGCAGTTGTGAACAGCACAGATATTGTTCCATCTTCATGGAGCTTATAGTGTAGCGGGGAAGGGAGAGTGTAAATGAAGAAAAGAACGAGTGTATAATTAGAAGTTATGATAAGTGCCATGAAAGAAAATCCTAATAGCTAATGCTTATTGAACACTTGAGCTGTGTGCCAGGCACTATTGTGAGGACTTTACATGTATTCATTCATTTAATCCTCACAAAACCCTGTGAAGTAGATACTATTTTCCTCATTTTAAAGATGAGGAAGCTAAGGCTTAGATTAAGTAACTTGCCTAAGGTCCCACAGCTAGTAAGAAGTGGAGCCAGGATATGACCCTGGGCAGTTAATACTGTTAGCCCAAGTGCAATACTTCCTCTCCAGCAGAAGAGGGTGCTGTGAGAGAGAATGGTAGGAAGACTGGATTCAGTCTGAGGAAAGTGATCAGGGAGGACCTCTCTAAGGAAGTGATGAACTGATGCATGTTCGGGATGTAATAGGCCACTCTCAGAAGGAGTGGAGGGGCAAAAGTCAACTGGGGAGAGTACTGTGGAGACTGTTGTATTCATCCTGAAGAGATATCATTGCTAGGGTGGACAGGGACTATGAAAGAGGAGACACAGAGAAGTGTGGAGCTTGGAGTTACAGTTTGAAGTTTAAATGAGCAGGAACCAGTGGCACCATGCTAACTCTTTTAGAGAATACAGACGTAAAGACAAAACACAAGTTGCTTTTCCTGGGGGGACTGATAACGGTGCTGAGGAAGCAGAGCAGGGAGTGTTAAGAATGACTGTAGATTTGGGGCACGGAGGAACTGGGTAGTTGAAAGTGATATTACTGAGGAGGGCAAGTGTGGGAAAGGAACAGGATTGGAGTCCAGGGGGAATCAAGATTTCTGTTTTGGACATTGTTAGTATGAGTTGCTGTGAGACATCCAAATGTCTACTTCAAGAAGGTAGTTGGTTATGTGTGTTAGGAGCTTAGAGGAAAGGTCTGGGCTGTAGAAAATTGGAGAGTCATAGGTGTGTATAGAAAAAGCCAAGGTAATGATGAGATCACTCAGGAAGAAATTGTAGTGTGAGAAGGGAAGGGGACTCTGAATTCAGTCCCTATTTAGGGATTAAGTAGAAGAGAAGGAGCTGGCAAAAGACCCAGAAGGACTTGTTAGAGAAATAGGAAGAAAACCAGGTCAGTGTCATATTACAGAGTCCAAAAGAAATGAAGATGATGTTTTAAAAAGGATGGAGGAGTCAATTTTGTTGCGAGGTCAAGTAAGATGAGGACTAAAGGATGACCATTGGATTAAGCAACAAGGAGGTCACCGATGACGGTAGAAAGGATAGTTTTGGTGGGGTGGGGGTGCAGGCCAGCCTGGAGAGGAAGTGGAGCTCATGCGCTCAAACATTAGTCTGTTTGTTCTTTCCATGTAGAATTTAGCCCTTGGGTTATCTTATTTGTTTGCGGTGGTCTTTCAGCCTTGTTTTGATATTGAACCTATGGATGTTAGCACTAGAAGGGATGAGGGCCAAAGATAAAGTGGTTTGCCCACAGTGACAATGAACCAGTGGCAGAATTATGAGACTAAATGGAATTTAGATTATGTACCAGAGAAATGCAACTACTCACCTGTGTCTCTTTCCAGCTAGGATGTAAGCACTTTGAGGACAGAGGCTTGGCTGTGTTGTGTCTATCTCCCATAGTACCCAGCTCAGTGTTGTTGTTGTTAGGTGCCGTCGAGTTGGTTCCAACTCATAGCGACCCTAGGTATGACAGAACAAAAAAACACTGCCTGGTCCTGTGCCATCCTTAAAATCATTGCTCTTTTTGAGCCCATTGTTGTAGCCAGTGTGTCAGTTCTTCTCTTTGAGGATCGTCTTCTTTTTCACTGACCCTCTGCTTTACCAAAAATAATGTCCTTTTCTAGGGACTGGTCCCTTCTAATAACATGTCCAAAGTATGTGAGATTAAAGTCTTGCTATCCTCGCTTCTAAGGAGCATTCTGGCTGTACTTCCTCCAAGACAGATTTGTTCATTCTTCTGGCAGTCTGTGGTTTATTCAATATTCTTCACCAGTACCATAATTCAAAGACATCGATTCTTTTTTGGTCTTCCTTATTCATTGTGCAGCTTTCATATGCATATGAGGTAATTGAAAATACTGTGGCTCGGGTCAGGTGCACCTTAGTCCTCAAAGTGACATATTTGCTTTTCAACACCTTAAAAAGGCCTTTTGCAGCAGGTTTGCCCATTGCAATGCATTTTTGATTTCTGACTGCTACTTCCATGGGCGTTGATTGTGGATCCAAGTAAAATGAAATCCTTGACAGCTTCATTATTTTCTCCATTTATCATGATGCTACTTATTGGTCCAGTTGTGACGGTTCTTTCTTTATGTTGAGGTGTAATCCATACTGAAAGCTGTAGTCTTTGATCTTCATCATTAAGTGCTTCAAGTCCTCTTTGCTTTCAGCAAGCAAGGCCGTGTAATCTGCATATTGCAGATTGTTAATAAATCTTCCTCCAATCCTGATTCCCCATTCTTCATATAGCCCAGAGTATTTGCTCAGCATACAGACTGAATAAGTATGGTGAAAGGATAACAGCCCTGATGCACACCTTTTCTGATTTTAAACCACTCAGTAATTTCTTGTGTTTGAACCACTACATCTTGGTCTATGTACAGGTGCTGCATGAGCACAATTAAGTGTTCTATAATTCCCATTCACAATGTTATCCATAATTTGTTATGATCCAAATAGTCAGATGTTTGCATAATCAATAAAAGACAGGTGATCATCTTTCTGGTGTTCTTTGCTTTCAGCCAAGATCCATCTGACATCAGATGGATGTTCCACGTCCTCTTCTGAATCTGGCTTGAATTTCTGGCAGTTCCCTGATGATGTACTGCAGCAGCTGTTTTTGAATTATCTTCATCAAAAATTTGCTTCTGTGTGATATTAATGATATTGTTCGATAATTTCCTCATTCTGTTGGATCACCTTTCTTTGGAATGGGTACAAGTATGGATCTCTCCATTCAGTTGGCCAGGTAGCTGTCTTCCAAATTTCTTGGCATAGATGAGTGAGCGCTTCTAGCGCTGCATCCGTTTGTTGAAAAATATCAATTGGTATTCTGTCAATTTCTGGAACTTTGTTTTCGTCATTCCTTTCCATGCAGCTTGGACTTCTTCCTTCAGTACCATCGGTTCTTCCTCCTGAAATGGTTGAATGTTTACCAGTTCTCTTTGGTACAGTGACTCTTTGTATTCCCTCCATTTTCTTTTGATGCTTCCTGAGTTGTTCAGTATTTTGCCCATAGAATCCTTCAGTATTGCAACTTGAGGCTTGAATTTTTTTCTTCAGTTCTTTCAGCTTGAGAAATGCTGAGCATGTTCTTCCTTTTTGGTTTTTTAACTCCAGGTCTTTGCACATTTCCTTATAATACTTTGTCTTCTCAATCTGCCCTTTGGAATCTTCTATTTAGTTCCTTTATATGATCATGTCTTCCTTTCGCTTTAACTAGTTCACTTTAGCAAGTTTCAGAGTCTCTTCTGACATCCATTTTGGTCTTTTGTTTCTTTCCTGCCTTTTTAATGACCTTTTGCTTTCTTCATGTGTGATGCTCTGGATGTCATCCCACAACTCGTCTGGCCTTTGGTCATTAGTGTTCAATGCCTCAAATCTGTTCTTGAGATGGTCTCTAAATTCAGGTGGGATATACTCAAGGTCATACTTGGGTTCTCATGAACTTGTTTTAATTTTCTTTAGCTTCACCTTGAACTTGCATATAAGCAATTGATGGTCTGTTCTGCAGTTGACACCTGGCACTGTCTGACTGATGATATTGAGCTTCTCCATTGCCTCTTTCCATAGATATAGTAGAAATGGTTCCTGTGTATTCTATCTGGCAATAGTGAATAAGTCATTGGTCTTACAGAATTCTCTCCTGTGATCTCTGGCATCATTTCTATCACCAAGATCATATTTTCCAACTACCGATCCTAGTTTGTTTCCAACTTTCACATTCCAATCACCAGTAATTATCAATGCATCTTGATTGCATGTTTGATCAATTTCAGAGTGCAGAAGTTGGTAAAAATCTTCAGTTTCTTCATCTTTGGCATTAGTAGTTGGTGTGTAAATTTGAATCATAGTCCTATTAGCTAGTCTTTCTTATGGGCGTGTGGATATTATCCTATCACTGACAGCATTGTGTTTCAGGTATCTACCATGGGTGACCCTGCTGGTATTTGAAATACAGGTGTCATAGCTTCCAGCATCACAGCAACACAAGCCACCACAGTGTGACAAACTGACAGAAGAGTGGTGGAGCCCAGTGTTACCTAGGTGTATTTTGAATATGTGAAGTCCCTTGATCGGGTTCATCATAGGTGATCCTAGTCAACATCCTTAGCCCCAGGGGAACATAGTATTTTTAATCTTTTTGTCTCTTGCAGGTTATTACCTAAAGCCCTTTCTCACCAGGGACTTTTTCTCTCCCATATCTCCTTATTCCTAGACACAAATGATTCCTTATGGGTGACCAGCTTATTTGGCTACTAAGTTGCCGCATATGATGGGATGATAGAGGGTGATCTGCAGTTCCATGGGCACTTCCCTGAAGAACCATAGCCTTGATTCTGCGTTTGTTCCACATGCTGTTTTGAGCATCAGAGAAGGAAACAGGCTCTCATGGGCATCTCTAGTAAATTGCCTCCAATATTGAGAGACTGAAGCTAGTGTTCACCCAGGCATTTGGCTCCACAGCTTCACCCATGCCCAGCCAGTCTTTTGTGAATACTGGTGTCCTGAAGGTCCATGTCAGATTCTTCCAGGAGATTGCTGCAAGTCCAGTTTACCTGCTGTCAATTAGCCACTTATTTCTGTTTCAAAATAATTCTGTAATGTCAGATCCTTTCTTTTTGTTTCCTTTTCTGTGATCACTGGCTCAGCACTCTGGGCTGATTTTTTTTTTTAAATCATAACTTGGTAGTATTCTGCGTAGGAGAGTTAAAAATATATTGTGTACATTTTGGGGAATATTATTAGAAATTTTGGTGTAAAAATATTGATTTAAGGTCATTCTGCATACAGGTAACCCTTAATGTTACATTTTTTACCTGAAATGCACCCAAACAAGTTTTCTTTGTGACAGTGTGGAGAGTCACAAAGTGTTTTATGAACAAACGAGTGTGTGAGTGTCTACTAGGTGTTAGTAGCTGTTTGTTAGGTGGTCTGTGAAGTAGAATAGGTTATTTCATTGAAACTTCCCAGCAGTCTTGTCAAGTTAGGTCTTAGTGTCCCCCATTTTGCCAGTGGAGGAAACAGTCAGGGAAGTTAAGGAACTTGCTCAAACCTACTGAGCAAGCAGATGGCAAGGCTGGTTTCAAAGCCTAGGCATCCCACCCCACTGTGACTGCTCTTCCACTCTTAACACAAGTCTACATTTTGAAGGGTTGTAGAATAACTCAAGATGTGGATTGTGGTTTTGTTTAGTAGTATCCTAGACTTTTGAATGAACAACTGTGCTGTTTAAAACTGAGTCTATTTCTTTCTTCTCTTTATGAAAAAAAAGTTTATTTTGGAGGGCTTAAAGGAGACCTTGTATTCTTTGCAAATCTTAATGAGAAGGGTAGCTGCTACCTATAGGAATTTGACCTATAAATTATTACATGGTCCCCTGTGCCCTGAAAGCATTAGTTTATAATGCTAGATTGATCAGTTATCAGTCCTAAATCAATCACAGATTAGAGGTCAACTTCTACCTGGAGGGGAGAGCCCCTTCCATGCAGAAGGTCTACAAACAGCAGCTGAAATCTTTACTTGGAGAACCGGAACTCTGAATAGAGAAGATAAACTTGTCCCATATTGAGTGACCCCAGGTTTCTAAGCCATTCATCACACAGCTATGGATACAGATGTGTAGAGGAGAAGGCCATTATAATTCTGAGTGTCTTAAGTGTGATTGTGTTATGTAAGCTTGAAAGTGAGTTTATCTCATCTTTCTAGTTGTTTAAAACTGCGAGCTTTAAATAGAAGGTTTAACATTTGTGGAATACTCGTACTCCACAGAGATCAGCCAGGCCTCTCACTCTTACAGGAATGATATGACCGTACTACATTTGTGTAGTGTGTTTAGCTTGTTAGTACCAAACCAAAAGCAAACCCAGTGCCATCGAATCGATTCCGACTCATAGCGACCCTATAGGACAGAGTAGAACTGCCCCATAGAGTTTCCAAGGAGTGCCTGGTGGATTCGAACTGCCAACCCTTTGGTTAGCAGCCGTAGCACTTAACCAGTATGCCACTAGGGTTTCCAGCTTGTTAGTAAATACTTTTTTTTTTTTTGGTTTTTCCGATCACATAATATGTTTTATAATTTGAAAAACAGAAAAGTACAAAGAAGAAAAATATACCTGTAATCCTTCTGCTCACTTAAAAAATAATACGTGTGAATGTGTATTTGTACGTGATTACATATGTTGTTGGTAGTTGCCATCAAGTCTATTCCAACTCATAGTGACTCCATGTGTGCAGGGTAGAACTGTACTCCTTAGGGTTTTCAAGACTGTGACCTTTTGGAAGCAGATCACCAGGCCTTACTCCCAAGGTGCTTCTGGGTGGTTTTGAACCTCCAGCCTTTCAGTTAGCAGTCCAGTGCTTAACCATTCGTACCACCATACATATGTATATATACGTATTTATATGTACTTGGGGTCATACTACAGATGCTTTTTGGTTAGTTGCTTTTTTTACTTCATGTATGGTGAACATTTTTGCAAGTAAGTAAAATATTTTACCTTCATTACTTCACAGTTTTATATGAATTCCTTTATAATTCTATATAATTCCATTGAATGGATAGGCCATATTTCATTTAACCAATACCTTTCTTCAGTAACTGTCTTCACAGACAAGGCTTTGTGAGTCTACCTTTTTTTTTTTTTTTTAAAGGTCATGCATAAAATATTATTATTTCTATGAAGATAATTATACAGTAGTCTAAAATTCTTCAGAAATAAGTGCAAAAACAGTAAAACTAATTTACACTTCACTATATTTTGCAGCACTTAACCTTAAGTTTTTTTCTTCATATATTTGCATTCATATTTCACAATGATTACAGTAAAGATTATTAGCTTTTTCATAAAGTAGGAAAACAAAACAAAGCCATCACCCTAAATAAAAAAAAAAAAAACTGCAGAGCATAATTTTTTTTGACACAGACAAAAAACTCAAAGAACAATAAATTCACCCCAAACCAAAATATCTTTAACATAAACCCTGTAGGCTTTTCACAAGGGTTCTTAGCGCTTGACTTTTTGGCTGAATTGTTATTAGGTGCTGTTGAGTTGGCTCGGACTCACGGTGACCTTATGTATAACAGAATGAAGTGTTACCCAGTCCTGTGCCATCTTCGTGTTCGCTGGTATGCTTGCTGTTGCTTAGGCTCATTTATATCCAGTGATTTTCATGCATCATGATTTCCAGTTGTCATCCCAAGCAGCTTTCATTTCAGCAAGGTCTGAGGTGGGATACATTGTAAGTTATTAAATTATTCACGTATTTAAAACTCACAAATTAATCACATATTTAAAATCTCTAATGAAACTCAAGTATTTCATCAGAAACAGTGGTTAACCCCTTTTTTTCCTTCACTCTCTTTTCATTCAAGAGCCCCCAAACCCCAGTGCTGTACCCTTTAGAAATCTGTAATATAATGTCTACAGGATGTGGCTCACAATTCTGGGGGGAAAATGTCATCTTAAGGAATTTCGTGCATGTTTTATTTTTTCTGCTTTCTTAGAGATAGATGACCCCAAAATGAGGTCCAAACTTTGGTTCCTTCAAATTGTGTCAAAAAGAATAGTATTGCATGAGGAATATAGCTATCATAGAGTAAGAACTAAAGTTCTAGTTTTCTAGAAAGAAAAATCTTTGCTGATGCAAGTGTCTGTATATATGGAATAACAACCTTAAAAACACCACCGTAGAAGAAGAAGCCAATACAGTTTGCCACCTGACAAAATGGTTGGAATTTATAGTTGGATAAGACCTTATAGATCAGGTAATCCAACTTTCTGATTTTAGAGGAAAGGAAGAAAAGGTCCAAACATGGTAAGTGAATTACCTAAGGACCTTAGCAAGTTAGCTTGTATGATTGTTATTATTTTAAGTTTTTATTGTGCTTTAAGTGAAAGTTTACAAATCAAATCATTCTCTCATACAAAAACTTACATACATCCTGCTGCATACTCCCAATTGCTCTCCCCCTAATGAGACAGCCCACTCCCTCCCTCTGCTCCTTCCTTTTGTGTCCATTTTGCCAGCTTCTGACCCCTTCTACCCTCTCATCTCCCCTCCAGGCAGGAGATGCCAACGTAGTCTCAAGCATCCACCTGATCAAGAAGCTCACTCCTCACCAGCATCCCTCTCCAACCCATTGTCCAGTCCAATCCCTGTCTGAAGAGTTGGGTTTGGGAATGGTTCCTGTCCTGGGGCAACAGAAGGTCTGGGGACCATGACTACCGGGGTCCTTCTAGTCTCAGTCAGACCATTAAGTCTGGTCTTTTTACTAGAATTTGGGGCCTGCATCCCACTGCTCTCCTGCTCCCTCAGCGGTTCTCTGTTGTGTTCCCTGTCAGGGCAGTCACCGGTTGTAGCCGGGCACCACCTAGTTCTTCTGGTTTCAGGCTGATGTAGTTAGTCTCTGGCTCATGTGGCCCTTTCTGTCTCTTGGGCTCGTAATTACCTTTTGTCCTTGGTGTTCTTCATTCTCCTTTGATCCAGGTGGGTTGAGACCAATTGATGTGAGTCTACCTTTCCTAAATGCTCCATTTAAATGCTGTCAGTTGATCACAAAAATATCAGGGATCCATAATAGGTTCTTCTTGCTAAATATACTCAGGATCTTGATGTCCATTGAGATTGGTCATAGGTCTCATTACTTGTTAAATCATCACCTAGATTGATCTATTGAAACTGTAAAAATCAAGCCCTTCAAGTTGCTTGAGAAGGCCAGAAGGAAAATGTTATGTTATATACAGCTTGTAGCTACCATTCTCACTGCTTAGTTCGGTACCCAGTACCCAGTATTTTCGTGGAAGTGTCTCTCTCGTAGGTGTTTTTTTTTCCCCCCAGATAAAGAAGGCTTGTTAAATTTGGGAAGAGTTATTTCATAGGAAATTAAATCTTTGTAAATCCTCTATCACATTTCCACACTTGCCAGTTCTCTGGCAAATGATGGCTTCTGAATGCTGTAGGAAAGGTTTCTTATAAGCAAATGATTCTGTGATTTATACATACTCATCTTTTTATTTTTGAATCAGGTAAGAGAAACTTGTGTTTTCTTTTTATATTTGTCTGTGGGTGACGTTGCTGGTTCTCAGACTCAGAATGGTACTTATAATGATTTTTTTTTTTTCACTTCACCTGATGAGAATGTTTTCTTGGGTGCAGTCAATGACTCTGCAACTTTAAAAACACAACCAGTGATGCTGGCCAGGTGCTGGAGAGTTGCTTAGTGATCAGTGACTGTTACATCTTAGGTTTGGTATGCTCAGTGGTGTCTAATCATGTCATGTGCTTGGGAACCATGAAAGAATTTTCTTTTCAAGTCTTAGTGCATCATTTTTTCTGACATTGATCAAAGGTTAGAAGGCTACTATTACATATGTAACTAGGATATTCATAACTGTCTTACGTTCTTAATCTTTTGGCTATTTGGTTGAAATATATCTACGCCTCGAAAGCATAATATCCTTTAACCTACCACTGCAGAGTTAAAATGAATTTTATGTGAAATATTTAGTTGTGGACCACATCTTCAGCTTTTTATACGCCACAGTGGTTGTGTTTTTTTCCCCCTTCCATTGTCTGATAGTGAGGTCATTTTCAGTCCTCTGAGAAATTCTATTCCCAGCCAGATGCGGCTCATATATTAAAAGTAGCACCTGTGGCTAATATCACAGCAGCTTACCATAAATTTACATGGTAACTAGGATTATATCTGTCAAGACTGTTAAAAAACATCTAGATTTAATTTGATTTCCAGTATTGGAGAAGCTATCCAACATTTTGCTTCATAACTATATTTTAAAAGTTAAAAATCACTCCATTGTTAAGTTTTATAGCACTCCTAGTGCCCATTAAGTTGATTTGTTCAATGGAGGTCAGAGTAAAGCAACTTGGCTACATTAAGATCGGAAACCAACCCATTTGTGACAAATTTAGTCCTTTCGTGTGAATCTTCTCAACGTCTCTGCACTGATTGGATTCAGGTGCAGCTTATGTCAGTAGCATTTAACCTCAAAAGAATGAGCAATGTGATTTGGTTGTTGTAAATTATAAAGCATTTTGCCTTTGCTTGTTTTAATGTAAGTGTTGACTCTGCTGCCCCACTCCTGGCTGCTCCACTGCATTGGCCTATAAACGACTGGTTTGGTTTTAAAGACATCTCGGAAAATTGGGGTACATGCCCTTGTCCCTCTCCTCCTTTATGTGACCTCTCCTAAACTGCTTTATTCCCCCATTATCCTTTGAGTCATCTCCCACATGTTATGATTTGCACACCTGCAGTTATAAAATTATTTTGGGGTGCCATTATATCATGTTGTTCACCAACTTTCCAGCATTTATGAATACAATAATGATTCACCATAAATCACAATAATTTACAAGTGCCAGAGAATCTGTTCCTATAAATAAGAATTAAATGATGAATTTCTTTGGTGTCCTCCCATTTGACATGGGTCCTTAAAAAGAAACTGGTAATGTGTTTCTCTGTATTTATTTGCAAAAATTAATTCACAGTCGAGACTGAATTAAAGTATAAGTTCACCCTTCTGAACATTTAGTGTTTTAAAAGTTGTATGGAAATCGAAACTAAGTTTCTTGATTAGTAGTTGTAATTGCCTCAGCAATAACCTTGCTCCTGGATGAGACAATCGTTAAGTTTGAACCCAGAAGTTAGAGCATCACACAGCAACTCAGCACAGGGTCTGTAACCACGAATGCACGTGTCCACTTTGCGTTGGAACTCAGTGTAGAGGCACTTCCTGCTCTGTCGATCGTCTCTTTGGAGGGAAATATGTAAGTTTCTTTGAGCCGGAGCCGCACCAAGAAAGTGGAACAGCGGCAAAGAATTACTATGCAGAAAAAGTTGTGGCAATGAAAAAAACAATTAGGAGTGAGGCTAAAATTGTATACATTTTATATTATTGTTGTTAGGTGCCGTTGAGTCAGTTCCAACTCATAGTGACCCTATGAATGAAACACTGCCTGGTCCTGTGCCATCCTCACAATTGTTGCTGTTTTGAGCCTGTTGTTGGAGCCGCTGTGTCAGGCCATCTTATGGAGGGTTTTTCTCTTTTTCGCTGACCCTCCTCTGCTTTACCAATCGCCTCATATGCATGTGAAAGTTAGACGATGAATAAGGAAGTCTGAAGAAGAATTGATGCATTTGAATTATGGTGTTGGCTATGGTGTTGGTGTTAGTGTGTCACCAGGTGTAATTAATCACTTACTGATATGAGAAAACGAGTAATTTGGAGCCTTGTGATTTTTTTTTTTTTTGGTAAATTATGAAATCTCTTCTTTATTTGTAAAAAAAAAAAAAAAACAAAAAAAAACCAAACCCAATGCCGTCGAGTCGAATCCAACTCATAGCGACCCTATAAGACAGAGTACAACTGCCCCATAGAGTTTCCAAGGAGTGCCTGGCGGATTCGAACTGCCGACCCTTTGGTTAGCAGCCGTAGCACTTAACCATTACACCACCAGGGTTTCCTTTATTTGTATACCTGGGATAAATTTAGTTCCTTGGGTAACTTAGGTGCCCAACTTGTGAATCTGAATTGCTGCTGCTGTTTGTACTTGAACATATGTGGAGGAAGGGGTAAAATTACAAAGTGAATGTGCCCAGCACCAGTCTCTCACAAAAGCCTTTCTTGATTGTATTCTCCTCTTAATAGCTCTTCATGGTGGCCTTTCTGCCCTCTTCCACTCATTCTGAGCTTTTTGAGGGACTGGGATGGTGTCCCAGGGTCCAGAGTCCAGGAAGGCCCTTGGTACATAGCATAGCAGCAGATTGGTAAATGTGTATCACAAACTTTCATGAGCAGGCTATTAGAAAGATTGTGGATTTTCCACATATTTCAAAAGTTTCAGATCTTGTATGGAAAGCAGAAACATCAGAAATTGGTAACTTGTTTTGCTGTCCCTGATTCTTTTTCTCCTCTGTCTTCCATTGCAGTTAGAAGAATGCATGACGTTGCTTCTAAAGGTATCTTTTGATGCACTGAAGGGGACAGGAATCAGGAGGTTGCTGGCAATGAGGCTACCTCACCATGTAGCCAGCTGCCTTCACCAAAACCTGTTTGCTATTGCCTCATGGGAGACTCTACAGCACTGAATTTAGCCCACAAAGGGCCTCAGAGTTGTGTCTGCCCCATGGTCAACAGACACAACCTTAAAACTTGCTGTTGAATCAATTCCGACTCACAGTGACCCTATAGGACAGAGTAGAACTGTCCCATAAAGTTTCCAAGATGTGGCTAGTGGATTTGAACTGCTGACCTTTTGGTTAGCAGCTGTAGCTCTTAACCACTGTGCTATCAGCGCTCCAACACAGCCTTAGAAAGCTGATTTTTTTTAGAACAGAATTAAAACTTATTATAGAATTCCTGGTCATTCTCAGAGAGAAGCATCATTTCTCCTCAGCTCAGAAATGAGTTAAATCTAAAATAATCATTGAAGTGCACAGTGCCAGCTCTTATCATTTATTAATGCCATTTTACCTTAGGTGGTTCAGATTTGGGAAAAATGGCTATTATTTAAACCCAAATGGACCAATTTTGTAGAGCTCTATTTTTTTTATGTATATAAAGGGCATGCATTGGCTCATAAGGCAATATTTAGCTTGATTTCTTCAAAAGTAACATCCCTTGTTGAAAAATGAAAACTATGATATTAATTGCATTTTTAGTTAGAATTTTGTTTTAAGCCATGTAAGATAGGCAGTGTCATGTAACTGGTTTTTCAGATTATAGTTTTTGAGTAAATTATATATTTCTTCTAATGAAAGTATTATTTGGCAAATTTTAGCTGTTATAGTTGCTGTTGGATGAGCAAATATTGTATTTTTGTGCAAATAACACATACCCTGCACATTTGTTTGCTAACTAACTGTCCCTGTGCGAGGTATTTTTGTAGGTGCTACTCTGCCAATATTTTTTACATGTTGCTGTAAAAAAAATTAGCATAGCACGCTTACGAAAATAACCTCATTGGGGGAGGGCATGGTTGGCAAACAAATGTAGACGGCATGTGTTATTTGCGTAAAAACATGGTATATCCATTTTACAAGGAAAAAAATTTTCATCATTTCTATCAACAAGCATTTATCTTTTAAATACATGCAGCTTTCCCTTCACTAGATTATTAAACGTAAGTTTATTTTAAAAATATATCACATTCTAATCACTTTTTTGTTCTATAGAGACTGCGTTATAAATCTCTTCTAATATTGCAATATTCTGGGATTATACTTAAGACTGAATTCTGTTGGTAAATGTTGAGAAGAAGCAAAGAAGAAAGTTACAATACATTGCCTATTTACAAATTAACCATTACCTGCCGAAAGCACATCAGACCCACACAGCGGACATCCGCTAATCCAGTGGTGAGCCGTTCCGGGCTCTAATGCACACTGTTTTACACGTTAACGGTTTTGAAGTTCCAGGCCAAAGCTGACCTTTCACATACGCGCCATTCACAGTAGGAATCTCCAGTCATTGCTTCCTGTCAGAATGGATTATGGTGACACAGCCCAGAGCTCACTTTGGCTGCAATTAAGTTTTTGATCAGAATTATTTCGTTCACAAACAATCACATTTGTTAAAATGTTACATCTGCCCTGAAAACCACTGGCAGCCTCTCAGTTTATCAGTGTGTTGTGAGTGTAATTCTCATTTGTTTTTCATAAAATGGCAAACCATGTTATATATATGTTATTTAATTTTTTTTTTTTTTTTTCCTTTTACTGGTTTCTGCCTTTTATTTCATTGGGTTTGGAAGGAAACTATGTCTTGAAATTGGTACGAAGCTCCTTGAAGACTTTTGGGAATTTGAATGAAATTGTTTTTGGTGCAGAGCAAAATTACCCAGTTGGGAGCCAAGACTCAAATATTATTTCCCAAAATTGCTAGTGGTGTTTCCATGTTTCTCACACGAGGAAACGTTTTAGCTTTGTGAGGGTGGGGGTTTGAGGTTTTGATTCTTGGTCTGCAGTTCCTGCAAACTCATGCCTATGATGTTGCTGCCTTTCAGTATTAATCATAACGCACATCACCAGATCCATCACTCTTGCTGCAGACTGTGGGTGTCAGAAGGGAAACCAGCTTTGGCTTTATTAGCCTCTTCTCTCTTGGTTCTTTGACTTGCTTTTAACAGTAATTTTCTCACTAATAAGTGGCAGCAGAGATATACGGAAGTAGCTTTTTCACTGACTGAGTACTTTGTGTCCGTAATATGATGTGGATATCAGTGGAATTTTTTGCATTTTATGCCTGATTTTCACTATATTACGAGGGTATTTGTCTTTTGTGAAGAAGAGTCTTTTTACATGGTACTTCTATGTGTTGGGAGGGGTACTTTGGGAACACAGGATTGGAGTCTGGGTTAGGGTTTGACTTAGAATGGGAATCACCCTTTAATTTGACTTTGTGTGAGAGCAAAGATGAGAAAGCTGACACAGGCAGTGGTAGGGAGGCAGGAAGGGACAGAATTAAGAGGCTGTGAAGTTGGGGAAGGCTGGAATGCTTGAATGTCTGAGACGTTTAGAAATTTTAATTACTTTAAAAAAGTATATATTTATAATTCTGTTAAAGAAATTTATTACCAGGTTTTAAAATATTACATTAAAACCCAAACCGTTTCCCATTTATTTTGACGTAACCAAACTCATTTATTACTAACTCGTAAAATTACAAGTAGCAAAAGAAAGGTGTTGTACCAAAAAAGTCTCTTTATTTAGCTATAATTTTTTAAGCTTTTTAATAAAGTAGGATCTAACAATACTCCTAAAATCCAAAGGCTTTACTTAAATGGCCGTACTAATTTATCTTAACATTCATTTTCTCTATTTTCAAGACTTGTGAGCAGATTTTTTAAAAAAACTGAATCCATTATTAAAACTGGGTTTTTAGTATTTTTAAGAATATCACATTTGAAATATACCTGACCATAAAGGAAGCACATTTAAAGAAAATACTGAACAGCATTGGATTTTGAGAGAAAACACCAACCTGGAACTTTTCCAGATTGGCAAACCTTAGTTTCTTTAAGCTGTCACCATTCAGTGCTGCCCTGTCTTCTTAGAAGGTGGTACACAAACAGAAGGTGGCTGGGCAGAATTAGTAAACTGTTACAAACTCATGATAATGTAGTTGTTTTCTAGCTTTCAGGTTTTGTTGTTTTTGTTATTTGACAATCTGAAAAATTTAAAACTTTGAATCCATGATCTGTTATATCCATATAATGTGTGGGGGACATCTGCTGGGTCACGGGGTGGGGGTGGGGGGCGTCCTCCTTACCCTTGGAAGCAGGTTTTCCTGAAATCTGAGGCAGTCAGGAGAAAACAGTGGTGCACAGTGCCCGCATCTGTGCAAAAAAAAAAGAGTCCACTCAAGTCCTGTGCAGCATCTACCACGTGTAGGCACAGCTCCTGGCCTAAGACCTTAAATGCATTTAAGGAAGGCAATGGGGGTCTGACCCATAGCCTGCTGTCTACGACAAGCAGCAGCTTCACATGAAGCATGTTAAGAAGGTTCAAAAGTACTCTTTCTACAAAGGCTGAGATAGACATCTGTGACATGGCGTCTGCTCTCACAATACATGAAACTGAAAGATAAATTGGACACTTAACCACCTTAAAGTTTTACTGGAGCTTGTAAAAACACTTCTAAGGCCCCAACTACAGCATGTATGCCAGACAGAGACCTCTAGATTCTCTCCCAATTACCATGAAAAAACAAACCCTCACTTCGTAAACAACATGACTGCTGGCCTGGGAAGTCCCAATTCGGTGATATGAGAAGAATAATTTTTTATTGGCCTGAAACCTAGCGTTCTTCTCCTTACATTGGTCATGAAGGCATGCAGTGGGGGCCATTAGCCATTCCCTTCCTCCCATGGATGGGGAAGCCAAGGCTGAGAGGGAGAAGAAGTTATCCAAGGTGGCGGAGGGAGGCCTGCACCCCAAGCACTTGCCCTTGTCGGTTCATGGATTTTCTGTATCACAGGACTACTCGGGCACTTTCCCAGAACATTCTACCTTGGCCCAGAGAAATTTCAAGATAAAGCAGAGTGCATGATTTATAGAGAAAATGATTTTAAACTCTAAACATTGTAAGACACACTATTCTGAGCCTCAGGGATTTAAGCCCGGTGACTGCTCTGGCCCCTGCCAGTTCCAACCCTCTTGGTCTCTTGAGGCATCGGGCTCTAGATTGTATACTTCTTCAGAATCACCCCCAATTTATTTCTGACCTCACACCACTTCCCATATTCACAACTCAGCATATTTTTTATTTTGCTACAGCCCTGGATTTGTAACCCTGGATAGTTCTCAAGGTTTCCATGAAGAATACATCTTAGAACACTAGCCTAGGCATGGCTTCCGAGTTTGGGCTGGGAGCTTGAGGTAAGATTAGGCAGGCCACAGGACAATGGAGACTTTGACCTCATTATGAAACCCTATAAATATCATAATTTTGAAAATTTAAGATGTGGAATTTCAGAGCAGTACTCTTTGTGTGTGTATGTTGTTTTTTTAGCACCAAAGATAGAAATATATAAAGCTCTTTTGCATCCCTTGGCCTTCTCATAGCCCCTCTGTGAGTGGTTTTCTCTTGGAGGAATGTGGGAGCTGAGTGTGGAGGTTGGCTGGCATGCCTACGGTCACACATGTGGCTGGAAGAGATATTTTGAGGATATTCCCAGAGGAGTCTACTCTGGGGGTTTTTTCACAGCGCACACTGCTTGCACGTTGGAGGATTTGGTTACAACGTCCCTGCCATTTTCATGTTTGTTGCGTAGAATATTTGCTGTAATAGGTTCAGTTACCATTGTTGTTGGCATGGCAGACTATTACCTGAAGTAATTTGTTGCTTTAATAGGTGCTCGGCTAAAGAGGGCTTTATCATATTATCTAATATGTTAACTGGGCATAGAAAAAAAGATTAAAAAAAAAAAAGCCTTTTTTTATCCCATAAACCCCCAATTATACAATCACTCCTCTATTTTTACCCCTGGAACTCTTTTCAACATGTGTTGGTAGAGAATCCAAAGAATCTTTATGTTCAGGGGGCCTGGCTTAAAAAGATATATTTGACATATGTGTCTCTCTTTACATGACTGAAGCATTTACAGGAAATCATTTCTAAAAGAGAAGGCCATCCACCCTGTGAGATTATGCAGCTTCTCAAAATAAGAAAACCATGGAGCCTCATGGAAAATGAGTGGGATGCTTAATAATATGAGAAGATTCAGGATACAAAATTAAACAAACATTATCTTCATAATTATGGCAAAAAGGGCATGGGGAAAAATAAAAACAAAATATATAATAGTTATTTCTTCTTTTTCTAAATCTTCTATAAGCTTTATTTTTCTCTTACAATTAATTTTAAATAAAAATCTCAGAGGACTTTATTTGCTATAATTAGCTTTTAGGTAAAAGAAGTAAGTGGAAAAAGTATAATCTGACATGAGGGATTTGTACCTAAACACACACACACACACACACACACACGGGACAAACTTGAATTTGAACACACACACACACGGGACAAACTTGAATTTGAAAACACACACACACACAACAAACTTGAATTTGAAGCCCAGCCTCACTTCTTGTGAGGTGTGTGACCCTGGACGAGTGATTTAACCTCTCTGAGTCTCATTCTCTTCTTTATAAAATGGGAATGATAAACCTGTTTGCAGGGTTTTAGTCAGCGCCTCATGTGGAGTAGTTATTTTATAAATGCTCATGGTGTTTCCCCTTTTCCTTCTTTGTCCCCAGTATTGAACAGTGAGAATCAGTGGCCCAGGTAATGGCCTTGAGATACAATAAGATCCCTAGTCACCAAGAATCAGGTATGCTCAGAAGGTGCTCCTTGATCGCAAAAGAGTCTACTTGTAGGTGTTTCTGTGTACAAGATGAAAATAAAAAAAGTAATTTATAGTGAAAGCTGAAATAATCAGAAAGTAATCAGAAGCATCCTGTTCCTTGTGCATACTAGTTGATGATGGTATTATTATTTAGTATCAGCTAATATTCTTTTTCATTGAACATTACTGTGGGTGCCAGGGTACTGTGCTATGTGATGGATACACACCATCTCCTTGTACCCAGATGGGAATCTTAATCCAGGTTTTAAATTCTTAGTTTGATACTCTTTCAACATTTTACTGCACTGCTTTGATAGAGTGTATTTTTAAAATGTTCTATTCCTCTTGAATGTTTCCAAAAAATAAGAATTTAGATAAATTAACAATTTATGCATTCCTTTGTTGATGGGCAACTTAGATCGCTTCCAGTGTTCATCAATACTGTCAGTCGTGTAACAAGCAGAACTGTATCTTTTTGTGTACAAGTGTGAGAGTTTCCCTAGGATATAAACCTAGAAATAGAATTGCTGGGATAAACCCTCTGATATACAGATTAATAAAAAATGAAGGTCCAGGATTGTGAGAAGGTCAGGGCTTGGTGATAGTCACATTGTAGCTCAGTGACATCTCTCCGTGTCATTGTAGAACCCTACCTGTGCACAAGGCCGTAGTAACCCATAGTGACCTAAGGCCTCAGGAATTAAGAGCAACATGAGCTGATTTTGAAGTGGCTCCGGAAATCTGGGAAGGTGCATAAGAAGCAAAGATCACTGAAACATGAATTAGCAAGTAGGCCCTCAGTCCAAGCTGTGAGTGCTTTGGAGCAAAAAGAGCCATTCTTTAGCAGCATTCCCTGTTGATAATGCTAACTTGGAGTGTCACCAATAATACTGCAGATTCGTAATCTTTTACCTTATTTTTTTTTTTTTTTAACTTGGCTGAGGGTGTTTTATTTTCTCAAAACCCTCTTCCTTAAGCTAAGTTTTATTGTATTTCTGTTGACTGCCAGCATTTCTTTTTTTGTGTGCTTTAGATGTTGGTTTACACAGCAAATTAATTTCTCATTAAACAATTAATACACATACTGTTTTGTGACATTGGTTGCCAACCCCACAATGTGTCAACACTCTTCCCTTCCCGACCTTGAGTTCCCCATTACCAGCTTCCCTGTCTCCTCTTCGCTTCTCATCCTTGCCCATGGACTGATGTGCCTATTTAGTCTTATTTTGTTTGGTGGGCCTGTCTAATCTTTGGCTGAAGGGTGAACCTCAGGAGTGATTTCAGTACAGAGTTAAAAGGGTATCCAAGGACCAGACTCTCAGGATTTCTCCAGTCTTTGTCAGACCAGTAAGTCTGGTCTTTTTTTTTTTTTTTCAATTATGCTTTAGGTGAAAGTTTACAGCTCAAGTTAGTTACTCATACAAAAAATTATACACATATTGTTATGTGACCGTAGTTGCTGTCCCCATAATGTGACAGTACACTCCCACTTTCTACTCTGGATTTCCCGTGTCTGTTCAACCAGCTCCTATCCCTTTCTACCTTCTCATCTTGTCTTGGGACAGGAGCTGCCCATTTAGTCTCCTGTAGCTACTAGAACTAAGAAGCACACTCTTCACAAGTATGATTTTATGTCTTATAGTCTAGTCAAGTCCTTGTCTGAAGAGTTGGCTTCGGGAATGGTTTTAATTCTGGGTTAACAGAGAGTCCGGGGGCCATGCCTTCTGGGATTCCTCTAAGTCTCAGTCAGACCATTAAGTCTGGTCTTTTTAAGTGAATTTGAGTTCTGCACCTCACTTTTCTCCTGTTAAATCTGGTCTTTTTTTGTGAGTTAGAATTTCTACATTTTTTCCAGCTCTGTCCTGGACCCTCTATTGTGATCCCTGTCAGAGTAGTTGATAGCCGGGTACCATCTAGTTGTGCTAGACTCATTCTGGTGAAGGCTATGGTAGTTGTGGTCCATTAGTCCTTTGGAATAATCTTTACCTTGTGTCTTTGGTTTTCTTCGTTCTTCCTTGCTCCAGATGGAGTGGAACCAGTGGTATATCTTAGATGGCTGCTTACAAGGTTTTAAGACCCTAGATGCTACTCACCAAAGTAGGATGTAGAACATTTTTTTTATAAACTATGTTATGCCAGTTGAGCTAGATGTCCCCCAAGATCATGGTCCCCAGCCCTTAGCCCAGTAATTCAGTCCTTCAGGGAGTTGGATATGTCTGTGAAGCTTCCATGATGTTGCCTTGGTCAAGTTTTGCTGACTTCCCCAGTATTGTGTTCTGTCTTACCCTTCACCAAAGTTACCACTTACCTATTGTCTAGTTAATGTTTTTCTCTCACCACCTGTCCCCTCCCCCATAACCATCAAAGATTGTTTCTTTCTGTGTGTAAGCCTTTTCATGAGTTTTTATAATTGTGGTCTCATACAGTATTTGTCCTTCTGTTGTTGACTTATCTCACCCAGCATAATGCCCTCCAGATTCATCCATGTTGTCAGATGTCTCACAGATTCTTCATTGTTCTTTATCGTTTCATAGGATTCCATTATGTGTATGTTCCATAGTTTGTTTATCCATTCATCTGTCGATGGGCACTTAGGTTTTTCCATTTTTTGCCATTGTGAATAATGCTACAGTGAATGTGGGTGTGCATATGTCTATTCATTTGACGGCTCTTATTTCTCTAGGATATATTCATAGTAGTGGGATAGCTAGATCTGATAGTATTTCTTTTTCTAGCTTTTTAAGGAAGCACCGTATCATTTTCCAAAGTGGTTGTACAATTTCGCACTCCTACCAGCAGTGTATAAGAGTTCTAATCTCCCCCCAGCCTCTCCAACATTTATTATTTTCTGCTTTTTTTAATTCGTGCCAGTAATGTCAAGATGAGATGGTATCTCACTGTAGTTTTGATTTGCATAAAAAAAAATTTTTTTTTTTTTTTTTTTTAATGGCTAGTGATTGTGAGCATTTCCTCATGTGTCTGTTAGCTGCCTGAATGTCTTCTTTGGTGAAGCGTCTGTTGCGCATTTTTTAATTGGATTGTTTGTCTTTTTGTTGTAGAGATGTTTAATTTTCCTGGAGATTTTAGAGATAAGATCTTTTCAGATTTGTCATAGCCCAAAATTTTTTTCCCATTCTGTGGACTCTTACTCTTTCAGTGAAGTCTTTTGATGAGCGTGTGTTTAATTTTTAGAAGATCCCAGTTACCTAGCTTATCTTCTAGAATTTGCGTGTTGTTATGATTTGTCTCCTATTTATACCGTATATTAGTGCCTCTAGCGATGACCTTATTTTTTCTTCTATGATCTTCATAGTTTTTGGTTTTATCTTTAGGTCTTTGATACATTTTAAATTAGTTTTTGTGTATGGTGTGAGGTATGGGTTCTGTCTCATTTTTTTTACAGAATGACATTCAGTTTTGCCAGCACCATTTGTGAAAAAGATTGTCTTTTCCCCCATTTATTGAACTTTGGGTCTTTGCCAAAGATCAGGTGACCATAGGCAGATGGATTTACATCTTGATTCTCAATTATTATTACCTTAAATCTTTACAAATAGGCGTGATGTCAGGCTCTAACCCAAGTTATTGAATGTCTGTTGCCTGAAAAAGTATACTTCAAAATGATATTTTCCCTTTGATTTCCTGAATCAAAAGGCTCCAGGTCATGACAGAAAGAAACTACTTGCTGTCCTCTTTCTTGTACCGATACCTGTGAGAGACTGAAAAAGGGTGCTGGTCAAGTTGGCCTGGGTGCTGCCTGTTCTGAGCCTGGTAGAAGTGGGTTAGAATGTTGCAGTGGACTTTAGTGGAGATGGGTTTGGGGCGCCTACTATCCCCCAGTACTGTCTCATCCAGCTGTGTTTTAGTAATCATGTTGCTTTCAGTGGAGGGATCTTATTTTACATTGGTCTTTATGGGCAGAAATAATTATACATATATATTTGCCTGGGTAAGCAAATCGATAAACTTGTAATAAAGTGTATCAGACCATTTCTTTGGCAGGACCCACCAGAACAGTTTGTGAAGCAGAGCCGTTTCCAATGGAGCATGAAAAGCTTTGAAAATTCTCAGCAACAGCAGAAAGCAATATTTGAAACCATCCTTAAACAATTGTTTGTTTTCCTCTTCCCCAACCAAGTTTATAAAAATTTGGTCAGGCAGGCGTTTTGTTTTGATTTAAAATGTTTTCAAGTGAATTGTTATCTGCTGAATGCACATGTGTTCCTGCACTTTTTCTTTCACTATTGTAACTTTAAACCTTCCTTAGTCCCCCTGAATACCTCCCTCTGCCCAGGAAGGTTTTGCATATTTGAGGAGGGTGAAGGGATTTGGAGCCTGGAGAAACCTAGCAATTTGGAGGCTGTCAATGCAGTTGTGTACCAGAAAAGAATTTCTATGTGGTCAGTGCCATAGTGTGCCCTTTCTCTTTTTCATTTGGGTTCCTTACCCCCAGAAGACATTGATTAATTTGGGCATTACAGTTTGGTTAATCAGACCATGAGCGCCCACGAACATGGCAGGAGGCATGATTGAAGGATTTATAAAAATTTGGCTTATAGTAAGGCCTCATGATTTGTTTTAAAGAATTAGCTCTTCAGTGATATGTAAAAAAAACCGACAACAACCAGGGCTTATAACACCACACCTGGTCCAGATTGTACTGGATGAATCCATATTCGCTTCGCCGTAAATGATTTTGAGGGTGGAATTCTTGGATTGTTTTCTGTCTTGTAAGACCTTGACATTGTACTGGTACCTGTGTGTGCGCAAACCTCCTGACATGGGAAAGGCCAGCCCAGCCTCCCACTGAAATGCAGGTTGGTTGCATTTATTCTGCGTGTTCCTAGAATGAGGAAATGATATGACAATAAACAGAAATGCCCTTGCTGAAGAGAGAAGGGAAGCGGGTGTTTATCTGGTCAGGTGGTTTAGATTAGCCGTGATGCGGCTCTGTATTATGTTACTTTAAATCATTGTGTCCCAACAGGACATAAATTATGAAGATTGTTACAGTATGTTTCATCCTATGTAAGATCAACAAATTGGAATAATTTTTTTATAGGAAAATCACAGTGCTTTTGGCAAGGCTATTGAAGCCCTTAATTTGACTTGAGTATTTCTTAAATATCACTGCCTAATATATAAAGTATGATTTGCATACGATATGAAATAATAAACTCTTAAAAGCAAAAGGGAAGTATTCCCCTTTAGCAATTGCATCAAGTGACAGAGCACTCCCACCCCATCAGCATCTATGTGCTTTTTTTGTCCCTGTGTTTTGGAGTCAGTTGCCTTCCTTTCGTCTGTCAGGATGGTAAACAAGCCGAGCAGGTCTTGGTGCAGAGAGGGAGCGTTGCTGTGTGTGCCTGCCGGCTAGCCCTCACCTGCACAGAGAAGGTCGCTCAGTGGAGAAACTGAATCTGAGCCTGCTCTGATGAGGAAAAAACAAACTTTCCCTTTTATATACATTCAGGAAAACATACCTTTTTTTTTTCTTTCAGTACATTATGAGTTATTTTTTTAAAAAATCCTAGATCAACAGCTGAAGTTAAGGTAAATTTTTATAGAATATTGGAAGAAATCAATTTAAATAAGTATTTATTCTTTTTGAATGTTTCCTCCATCCATTGCTGTTTTCTGAGTTGACAGTATTATTTGTGAGTTTTGAACACAATGACGTAATAATTTTCTATTTGTATTCAGGATGCAGCAAAGTTTATTTGGCCACACAGAGCAACTTTTCTAGATTTAAAAAAGTGGCACAAGATTACTTTGTGTAGCATTCAAGCAAATTGGAACCTTGTCAGTGTTCCACAGTAACATGTTTTCTGTGCAAAGCACTCTACACATTTTTATCAGTCCTCCTCACCTAATGGTGAAGTTAAGAAGCCGTGGAGCCTCAGATTTACAGAGACTAGCGGAGGTGAGAGGGGTTTAGGATTCGCTCAAGGCCATAGACGAGACAAAACTCGGAGCAGAACTTTCCGGAATGTGATGACACCACCCAGCCTTGTGAGTCTTTTGATACCAAAAATAGGGTAAGTGCTGAGCTTATTTTACTCTCTAGTAGTCCGGAGATTTTTTAAAAAATTATTAATAATACTGTTTAAAACAGAAAAACCAAAAAATCCCTGCTTTCAGGTTATAAGGGTAGGAGTAGATCTCTCCTTAAGCCTTGTCATAACAGGTTGAGGATAAATTCTGAATATATTTGTGGTTTGCTTCAGCTCAGCGTCTGATGACTCTGACAGGTTCAGGGACCTTTCTAAGTTCACAACCTTGTGTGCCTTTTGAAACATAAATACAGATGACTCCCGAGATGGTCCCTTTCCTTGCTGCACTTCTGAATTGGCACCGTTTTCTGAGACGTGGGTCTGGCAGACGGTTTTCTCCCAGTGACTCATTGCAGCTGTCTATCACCAGAGGTCCTCTGTGCATGGAATTATCAGATGTGATGGGGCGCGAATATTTTGGTGATGTATTTTTCTTACAGGAAATATCGGCAAATGTGGCAGAAACTGCTTAAAAATCTCTTAAAAGGGGAATTGAGTCCCAGAGTAAAAATAAAAGTATGAATTTGTTGGTGTGTGCATACTTTTTTATATCATCAGACATTTTGTGACGTGAAGTGGGATGAGACTCTGTTTTATGAAATGTGTGCTGCTTGTAGAATATGTATCATTAAGCCAAATTAAGTGTTGCTTTGCTTCTTTAAAGTATTTGTTTAGTGCCCCGCGCCCCCATGGTGGGGAGTGGGTGTTCTTTCTGCCCTGAGCCCTGGTCTCTTCCTCCACCCTTTTCGTTGTTGCAGGGTCTTGACTTTCAGTGTAATTTCGTGTGTCCCAATGTGAGCAGAAGACTTTTTCCCTGTTCTCTCTTTTTAAAAAAGCAATTAGATGCATATAGATTCTTTTTATTACCATAACAGAGCAAGACAGTTTCATGCCAAGAGTTATACTGAAGTAGTAGTTGCATCTCTTGAAAGCAGCCGGTTGATTAGAAAGAAGAAAAGCTAGGGAGTAGACTCTGCCATTTTGCATATTATTTGATTTTTTTTTTTAATTTATTTGGTCAGATACTCTGTATATCATAGTGGTTTGCATGCATAAAGCTAAAACCTAGGGACCTTTTTCTATGTAAATTTGAATTTTTATAACTTTTATGATGAAAGTACCAAGAAGCTTAAATTCTAATTTTTAAGGAGAGTGCTGAAACAAAACAAACTTTAATGTCTTTGTAATACTTTTCACCTCGTAAGACCCTGAAAGCTAACAAATACAGATTACCAACAGATTAGGAAAGGAAACGCCCAACAGGATTTTTTGAGGTAGCTGATTGGCAATAGTGGACAGCCCCAGTGAAGAGGGAGGCATCAGAAGTTATCTTGACATTAGGGAACACCAGGTAAGTGGCTATTCTGAAGAATCCCTCTTGTGGTGATTTTTGAAACCAGTATTTCAGTGTTGTTTTAGGGGGAACAGGTAGACAGAAAACTGGTGAAATGTGCTGATTCCAAGAGAGTGGAATTGAAGAGCTGTGAAAAATTCAGAAAGGAGCTAATCCGGCTAAGCAATTAGCAGCTGATGATACATGTGAGGAAATGCAATTTAAATTTATGAGCAGAGGAATTTGGAAATGAGTAGTGTCTTTTCAGGGAAAAGATACTCTCATTTTGTGATCGTCTTGGCCAAAATGTCTTTTTGGCATACATCAGCTGTCTGAAATCTGTCTAGTTAGAGGAGTGTCACTAAAAATGGAACAGAAATGAAGGGTCCTTAGGTGAAATTGTGTGTAGAGGTGTTCATGTTGGTTAGACTCTGCTGCCTGGAGAAAGGTGACTTACACTAGTAAACCTCTAGCAAAGCGGAGTTTTCCTAGCCTGGGAATTTAGGAGGAATTTACTAATGCAATGATGAATCCTAGATCTGCAAAAGAAAACTGTTTGGCACCTTGCTTTTTCATTTAACAGTATATATTTGAAAGTGGTGCCATGTCATTGACTAGAGAGCTGCCTCATTCTTCCAGATGGCTGCTTAGGATATTATGGTAATTGCTCAAAATGGCAATTTAAGAACTTTTTTCCAAAGGCTGTAAGATGTTCTGGCTCCGTGAACATAGTGTTTGGAGGCAGTGTTTAGAACTGAGTGCTTTCACTGGCAGTGTACTTGTTACCTCTAGCTGAGGTGACTGGTTCAGCCTAGATCCAGTAGAGCTGGCTGCCCTTTTAGTAGCTTGTGGCCATTGCCACAGGTGCCTGGGGAGACCAGCTTTCCTTTCAGATTTGGATATTCTTGGTCTAAATGACTGGAAATGTTGAGCTTGGTAGTGGATCAAGCAGAGGCTAGGTAGATGAATGACCCAGGATTGGTGGGGGTTTTGTTTGTCACCAGGCACATACACCAACCTGTCCAGAGAATGGTCTTCAGGCAAGGCCTTTAGTCTGGCTTCTCCAGGGAGACGTGAGTCACCTGCTGGGTAAGAAGGCTCATCCACAGATTGCCACTTCCACCAGGGCATCTCCCTACGAGGGTGGCCACTTAGAGAAACAGTCCTAGACGTTTTTGGTTTTCTCAGCCTTGCAAAGAGAAATTCCTTTTGCTTTCAAATGGGTTACCGGCTAGGTCTGGAAAGGAATTGTTCCTTTCCAACCCACAGACGCTATAATGTTAAAGTGTTGATGACGATGATAATAATAACTAAGTGCTTAATAGCGTGCCCGGCCTAATGTAAAGTGTATTACATCATTTATCCCGTTTGTATATGAGGAAACTGAGGCTCGTTCCAAAGGTGAAATAATTTCTCCGAGGCCCTGTAGCTAGTGAATAGCAGAGGCAGGACTTGCACCCAGATCTCTGACCTTAAAGTCTCTGCAGTTAACCACTATGCTCAAATACAGCTGACAGCCAGGAGAAAAAAAACATGCACTGAATCCATCTTTGGTTGGATCTGTTCCTCACAATCTTTGTGCTGATACACAAATCAAGATCTGATGTTCCCTTTGCAGCGGCTAGAGCAGTTAACAAAGAGTGTTTCCCATGTGAAGGTCATGGTGAGACATGCAGTCATATTCTGGCTCAAAGAACGCCTTTCCTCAGTACACCAGGCAATGTTTGCGTGACTGATAAGTCACCAACACCAAGGCAAGGTCCTGTCCCGTGACATGTGCGTGCTTGGCAATGATCTTGCCTTGCATTTTGCTTAATAATTTTCATTATTTTTAATTAAAGTTGAAGAAGTGCAGACTCTAGCTGAAATTAAGGTAGGTTGTGTTGCCGGAATCTGGTAATTACTTTAATTGATCACAAGATAGTTTCCTTGATCACCAATTAGACTAAATTGCCGATCATGTTTCAAGACGTGAAGAAATGCCCAAACTGATTTATGTAATAGTGTTTTCATTTCTAATCAGACATAAATATCATTTCCTTCCATAGCAATTGTGTTTTATAAAAGAAGGGTTATAGGCCTACAAACATAAAGGTGATTCATAAACAATAGAGTTCTAATTCATTGAATTAGTAAAGGAAGTATTTAGAGGCTTAATGGAGGTTGTACTGGGGAAATTACTTTGGAGTAGCTGGTGTTCATTTTCTTAGTGGGAGATATGTTGTTTTTTAGTGCATAATTAAAATAGTCTATAATCAAAATATAAAAGGCAGCTGATTTAAAGAACCTATATCAAAGAGAATTGCTCTGAGTAATGAAAGATTTGTATTGTAAATATGTGCTAGAAGTTTAGTCTTAGAACTTTAATAAATCATACATGTTATTTGGACTGGAGCTACATTTTAAATTCGGTTGCTGTTAAGCATTTCACAGATTGAGACAAGATTTTTCCTTTGGTTTTGTGCGTCTGATATTCTTTCATAGTTCCACGGAATAAAATGAAACAAAAGGAACTTTAAGAAAAATTAAAGTTCACAAAGAATACTTGATTTGGGGTTCATGGAAAAACCTTTTAATTGCTGATGGTTTGGAGATTTCCAAATGACAAACTTCATTGGCCTAATTTACTGTGATTGTAATGCTTACATTCCTTAAAATGGCAGAGTGACTTAAAAAGTCATACTTCATCATGCATTCATTGACTTGTTCATAAAATGTTTGTAATTTGCAATAGAGGAAAGACTGAAACTATTATCAGCCATTATATGTTATTTGTTGGCCATATGTTTATTTGAAATGGCCGTAGCTCAACAGAACATGGCTCATAGACAAACTATGCTGTAAATTGGCACTAAAAACCCACCTAAACAGGTAGGCATATGTTAAGAAGTTAACATGAGCCAAAATATTTTAATATGAACCAGGTTACGTGCACTGCAGGGTCCTGGCTCCCTTTATAGTGGGACCTTCATTTACATGGCTTGTTCGTTTTTTCCCAATTAATTTTTAAAAATAGATCAGATATATACATGGTACAAAGTTCAAAAGGTACCAAAGAGTATAGTAAGTCTCTTCTTGTCCCTTATTCTCTATTACCCAGTTCCCCCTTTTTCTCTCTGCTCCTGCAGTCATATCCTGTTCTATAGATATAATGCATATATAAGCATTTAGTTTCTTTTCTTTTATAAAAAAATAAAATTCGTAGACTATTATTCTGCATTTTTTTTCCAATTAGTCATGTATCTTGGAGATGCTTCCATGTTAGCAGATAAATAGCTTCCTCATTCTTAATGGCTGTGCTCTTCCACTGTGTACATGCATCATAATCTATTTAACCAGTCCTTGTTGATGAACATTTAGCAATTTCAAGTCTGTGGCTGTTACAAGCAGTGCTGCAGTGACCATTATTTTAATATATGTATGAGTAAGTCTGTAGGATAAATCCTAGAAGTGGAATTGTTTGGTCTATAGGCATGCACATATTTTTCTAAGAGCATAGGTATTTTTAATTTTGATAGCTTTTGCCGAATTAACTTCCATAATGATTGTATCAACTTATATTCACCAACAATATATGAGAGTGTCTTTTCTCTTATATCTGTACCAACAGTATCATCAAACTTTTTGATCTTTACCAATCAGATAGGTTTAACTTATAATTTTAATTTGAGTTCCTCTTACCATGAATGAGATTGAGAAATTTTTATTTTGTGCTTAAGAACCATTGGAGTTATTTTCTATTATCTTTCTTTTCATGTTCTTTACACAGTTTAAAAAGTTCAGTGGTGGGTCGTTTTCTTGTTAATTTGTGGAAGCTCTTTATATGTTAAGGAAATATGTGTTGCAAAAATAGTTTGTCTTTTGAATTTGTTGGCTTTTATTGTCATACAGAAAATATTTTAATGTAGTCAGATTTATTTTTTAGTAGGATTTTTAAGTTTTCTACATATAGAACTTATACATTTTTTGTTAAGTTTATTCGTAGATAATTTTTGATTCCATTAGAAATAGGATCTTGCAATATATTTTCTAATTAGTTGTTGTTTGTATAAGAAGGATATTAACTTTTATTTTGTCTTATTCTTGATGCTAATGGAATTACCCTAATGTTTCCCTCATAAGAATGATGCTGCCTTTTAGACTGAGAATATATTTTATCATGTTGAGGGATCCATCTCTTTAAGAGTTTTTAATAAGTAATATTTATCAAATGTCTTTTCAGCGTTTGTGGAAATCATAATTTTTTCTTTTGGTTTATCAATATAGTGAGTTATATTAATATATTCTATAATAGTGAACCAGCCTTGTATTCTCAGAGTAAAGCCTACTTGGTCACAGTGTTTTGTTCTTGTTTTGTTAAGATTTCGTCAAATATGAGATTGGTCTATAGTTTCATTATTATGTGAGGTCTTTGTGGGATCTTAGGGATGATGTTATGATGGTTTATAAAAATAATTTGAAATTGTTTCTTCTTTTTTCTATGCTCTGGAACAGTTTAAATTATATCGGAGTTAACTGTTCCTTAAAGGTTTGGTAGAATTCCTCTGTGAAATGATTTGGATCTGTTACTTTGTATCTGTTATATTATTTTTTTAGTTCTAGTGCCTGTATTTTATACCTTTAAATATACTTATGTCTCTAATACTTAATTTTTCAGTTATGAAAGTTTTTTTACTTTCATCTACCTTCTCCTTTTTTTCTTTTCCGTTTTCAACACCTTTAATTGTTGATAACATTTGCATTCCATTCTATAAGTCCCATAAATGTTTTGAATGTATTCCTAGAGCTGAATAAATTTATTGCTCATTGCCAATATCTTTAGTGTAATTTCTCTTTTCATCTCTTAGTTGCTCATAGTTCATCCTTTAGTAGTTTCCTCAAGAAAGATGAATGGGAATTATTCCCTGAGTTATTACATTTCAGAAATGTGTGTCTGTTGCATTTGAGTTTTGAACAATAGTTTAGCTGGGTGTAAAATTCTTTGTTTGCACTTCCATTTTTCTGAAGTCTTTAGGTATTGTTCCACTGACTTTCTTTTTCCTTAATAATATTTTATTGTGTTTTCAATGAAAGTTTACACAACAAATTAGGTTTTCATTTGACAATTTCTACACAAATTGTTCAGCGTCATTAGTTACGTTTTTCATAATATGTCAATATTCTCTTTAATTGTGTCTGATTGTTCTGTTTCCAGTACTCTAGTTTCCCTACTCTCTTATTTTCTCATCTTTGCTTTAGAATAATTGTTGACTTTTTGGTCTTATATCCAAAGCCAAAGAACCAAGCCCATTGCTGTGGAGTCGATTCCGACTCACAGAGACCCTACAGGACAGAGTAGAACAGCCCCATAGAGTTTCCGAGGAACAGTTGGTAGATTTGAACTGCCAACCTCTTAACCATCGTGCCACCAGGGCTATGGTCTCATACAGCTGGTTTTATAATGGAACAGCATACTCATGGTCTTCTAAATCTCTTACTGGGTTGTATCTATTCTGCCTTGAGTTGTTTCCAGTTTTCTTTTATGGAATGGTTTTCAAAAGCCTGTATTTTCAGCTAGCTTAAGGCCTTTAGATTCTGATTGGAATTCTGTAAATAAATAGCTAGGGCTATAAAAAGAAACCTTTGAAAGAAGAGGCAGATGCTTTTCCATATCTACCAAATCTGCTCTTTGGTCGTATTTCTTCCTCATTATATTCCAAATAAGCAAAATTCCCCATTTTTTTCTTTTTTCTTCTCCTAGCCACTCGTCTAATTTCCTTGTAGAAGTTCTTTTACTTTAATTTGAATGTGCATTGTTATAGATGTTTCTCATTTGTGGGTTTAAAGATTTTTTTCAGAATTATTTGGTTCTGTTATATGGAAGCAGGATTATGTAATCCTTCTAGAAAAAGATTGTTCTTTCCCTAAGGGAGAATTATGAGTAAATTTTGTGTAAATGGTTTATCAAGCATTGTGATATTGTATTAAATGCATCTATTAGGTGACAGTTGAAGAGAAATGTGCTAAACTGAGGAAAATACAAGTTTGGATGGTCTTTGGATATATCCTTTTATTTTTTACATCGTATGTAGATATGGTAGTTTTTTTTTTTTTTTTTTAATATACCTCTTAAGATATAGGTTTTCTGATTGGCTCTTGGGAAACAAGGGATTCTAAGCATCACTTTGGGCCTTTTAGGAGGACATGGTTCAAAGAAATTATGGCCACAGGGCTTGAAAACTTGGGCAGTGATTGACTGTGCCCACATGTTCCCTTGTCATTAAGCTGTTATCCCCATTCACTGCAGGTCAAGGTATTACCCTCTAGTATGTTATGCTTGTCTGGTGTGTGTGTGTGTGTGTGTGTGTGTGTATATTCATGGCAAACAAGAAGAGGAAGGGCAAAGACTTTTCTTCTGGGACACAGTAACTGGAATCTTAGATTCGCAAGGCTCTGAAAGAGCTTTTCATCCATTATTACATTTGGCCAGATTTGTCTTTTGCAGTTAGGCCAGTGGTGATTGTGGTAGCAGTAGTCCAGACAGGGACAACCTTCAATAATGCCCCCTTATTGAGCTCTTACTCTATGCCAAGTGCTTTTACATTCCCTATCTCTTTTTTTTTTCTTAGAATGGCTACGTGAGGTTTTTAGTATTTTATCCCATTTTACTGATAAGAAATCTGAGGCTAGAATTAAGACACATGACAATAAAGTGGTAGAGTAAGCATATGAACCCAGGACTTCCTGGCTCAAAATCCTATGCCCTTAGTGTCTGTATTACTGTCTCTCAGTGATGGCGATTAGTCTTAAAAGTCTTTTAAAGCTAAATAAGGATAAAAAATTGAGTAAAAAACTCTCATTATATATCATTCAGTACTCTGAATAGTAAAAAGGAATTTCACAGTTGATTTGTGTCCTCCCATCATAAAATCATACTATCCTAAAAAATCAGATTATGAAATAAGAGTGAGAGAGCAAGTATTATTTTCCCACTGATACTTCCATATGTGGCTAAATGGATTTTGCTTGAACTTCCTTCTTTTCCAAACAGGGGCAACCCTCAGGCTTAAGTGTTAAAATGAGAACCTTTATCCCAAATAAAATTGGCTCTGAGACAGGAACCATTATGAATGAGACAGAGTTGTTGAAAATTGTCCATATTTCCCATTGTTACCCAGGAAATGCGCCCTTATGTCGTTTATGATCCAAAGAGCAGAGCCCAGCTAACATCATGGTAGTTTTACTGGAAAGGGTAATGAAATTACGTATTTACTCATGTGGGGAATAGGGACTGCCCTGTGAATTCCACTGTAACTTTGTAATTAATATACTGTTAACTTCGAGTCTTACCAAGTATTTTTGCCTTCTGGACGTGATAGAGACAGACTCTCCTATTGTTTGCGGTTACCCTCACAAAAATTTGAAAGCAAACAAAGAAATTTTTTTTTTCTTTCTCAGTCCAGGTTTGTCTTCTGGTTAACAAAATTATGTTTCCACTTTCCTTGAAGTGAAGTGTAAGACAGAGCCCCATAAGTCCACACTTAGGCCTGTCGCTGGGTTTGCACCTTATTGGCTTGTCTTCTGCCCTGAGGCAGGTACACCGTTGCCTTAAGTGGCAGTGCTGGGCAGCGGCAAGAAGACCCCATGCAGGTAAACCAGGCTTTTCTGTTTCACTCTAGATGTCGAGGGGGCAGTGGTGACTCGATAGAATTCTCGCCTTCCGTGTGGGAGACCTGGATTTGAGTCCTGGCCGGTGTGCCGCATGTGCAGCCACCACCTTATGCCAGTGGAGGCTCGTGTGTTGTTGTGATGCTGAACAGATTTCAGTGATACTTCTAGACCTAGATGAACTAGGAAGAAAGGCCTGGTGATCTACTTCTGAAAATCAGTCAGTGAAAGCCCTGTAGATCAGAACGGTCTGATCCGCACCTGATCACGGGGCAGCGTTTTGTTCTGTTGTGCATGGGGTTGCCATGAGTTGGGGGCAATTCAGTGGCAGCTAACAACAACAACAACTAGATGTAAATGAAAGTAGTCTTTCATTCCTTTCTTTCCTGCTGGGAGGTAGGATTGGGAAACTTCATTTCTGCCAGTGATTTGCTTTAGACACACTCAGAAGACCTTTTCCCATACTCTTGAGGTTGATGACTTAGCAACCCAATACCTAAAAACAAGAGGATCAGTGCTGCACAAAAAGTGACTCCTCGGGTTTGGGACCAGTTAGTGAGACCCAGGGCACTGGCTTGAAGGGAAATTATTCCTGTGCTATTTTGGAGAGTCTTGTCCTAAGGACAATTAATCAGTCCAGACAGGTCATTGGGTGAGACCAATTTCCTGGTTTGTTTATTTGAGCCTGATTGTTTTTCACTATCAAGCAGCAGGTCACAGTCCTGCTTCACCGTCACCCCAGCCTGTGGAGAACAATCCCTTTCTTGATTTCTCCAGGTTTCCATAAGGATTCTAAAAGCCACGTCTTTCTCTGGTTGAATTCCTCTGGTATCTTAGGTCCAGAGCAGAGGACAATGTCAGTGTTTAATTTTGACTTCATCCTGTACAGGCATTTGGCTTTATGTCCCGAGTTGCCCTACAAGCAGAGAAGATGAATCATCACCCGGAATGGTTCAACGTGTACAACAAGGTAAGTAAATTGTCTTATTTTTGAGTCATCTTAATTACGGAGCTTAAGAAACTTCTTTCTTCTTTGTCCTATTCTGTGTAGATGAATGTTGTTGTGCTTAGGAAAGTATTCTTTGCCCCTTTCTCTTAGAATCCCTGTGAACTATTGCAAATTAGTAACAAAATTTTAGGTCTGCTCATGAGGACCATGAATGAGCTCTTTATTTTCATGCTTGTCTTTTGTTGAAACTAGTATGAGAAAGTTGGGCCAAATTAGAATTCCAGATTAAACTTGAATATCAGTCATGCAGATAAAATTTTAAACCCTTTAATATAAATTATTGGAAGAAGTAGTAGCAAATAAGATCGCTATATTCTTATGTATTTCATGGAAATAAATTTTCTCAAGACCTGTGCTTTCAGTAATAACTATTTATTAAACACCATGTCATACTTAAGACAAAGGGTAGACTAAAAAGGCTATGGCAAGTATTTTTATGGGGGCACGGTGAGAAAAATCGTGTCCTCCTACCTCCCCAAAAAATGCCCTTGCCTTTAAGGTCATGCCATTTGGAATGTCTTATCATCCAGATTTCTGTGGGGGGTTATTTTCTTTTTGGAAGTCTTCTTTGAAAAAAGATAAATTTTCACAGATAATCTTGTGATTTACTGGAGTAATTCAAAGCACCCTGGTACCAGGATAAACTTTTCTTTCCTGCTTGCCTCTTCTTGCCCATAATTTTGCTTTTGCTTTTTACTTGATCGGTTCAAAACTAATAATCTATTCTTCTTAATTTGAAAATGTGCCTTTTTAACGTCATAGCTAAGATACTGCATTTGATAGCTTGGATTTTCTCAGTGGCCTGAAAATAGTCTGTGTAATTAAAGTAGTGGGAGTTAAAATGGAACCTCAGTCTCTCTTTTTTTCAAGAAACAGGATTTCAGATTCCGGCAGCTGAATTGCTTCTTCATATGAGAGAACTTTTTTGTCCCTGGACGGCTACTGGGCCTAGCCCGATGCAGGCTGTGCCCCTGGAGTTTGCCGGTTTGGGAAATGCAGTGGTTATTCATAATGTAGCATTTTCTAAACTATTTAATCCTCCCAATTCTCAAATATGAATGTAGGATAATAGATTAATTTCTGAACCACTGAAGGAGAATAACGAGAAGTACAGCTCAGGGTTTTAAAAACGTCTCTCTTTCTTAGGTTCAGATAACTCTCACATCGCACGACTGTGGTGGACTGACCAAAAGGGATGTGAAGCTGGCCCAGTTTATTGAAAAAGCAGCTGCTTCTATGTGACTTCTTCCAAAATGCATGTAAATCTAATACACATCTTAGCTGCAGTATACTTCGAAGGCAATTTACATGAACAAATTAAGTTGTAAATTTAGTTTTCCTTTATGCCACATTTTGTAAAATCAGTGCTTAAATACAAAATGATTTAAACTTGATCCTGAGGTGTTTTTCATTACATTTAATCACATACATAAGGTAAACCAACCCAGGTAATTATATTGGTAATGTTCGAAAAGAGAAGTGACTTTCTTAAAGATCAGAGTTGGGATGAGGGAATATTCACACACTTTATAACCCAGCAATTCTAGCAATTATAGTGACTTTACAAATGCCAAGGTGGAAAAAGAACTGTGAACTCTGAAGGTATAACAATTCTGCTGGAGCTAAAGTTGGTGTAGATTTTGGCTGTTGTTGCTACTTAAGTAGTTAGATTATCAAAGTCAGAAAATTTGGTAAGCCATCCTGGTGTGTTTTATCCTCACTTTGCAGACAGGTAGTCGAAGGAGAGGACAAGTGTCTTGTTCATGGCTTCCAGCAAGGTGGGTGATATAGGGTTCGTTGTCACAGTGACGATTTTCCAGGCCCTTGTTTGCCTTACTGAGTTAAGGAAGAACTGAGGGTCATTTTTTGTTCACTGTTTATGTGATGTGCCCCTGAACTCAGGCTCTGCAGCCACTGAGCTAGAAGCTACTTGGGTATTAGCCAGTAATGAGCCCTACTTACTCTGTGTGGCAGTGATAGACATTAAAAGGAATATCAAGTAATCGGTTTTTTAAAAATTGCGGTAACAGTGTTCTTTGAAGGAACTTGGGAATGTACTTCTAAAGAAATTATAATGTAGATTAAAAGAACATATATAGCCATTCAAGGAACACGTGCTAGTTCTTGAAGCATATGACAAAACAAAAAAAAACCAAACCGGTTGCTGTTGAGTCGATGCTGATTCATAGTGACCCTATGGTACAGAGTAGAACTACCCCATAGGGTCTCGAGGGAGTGGCTGGTGGATTCGAACTGCCAACTTTTTGGTTAGCAGCTGTAGCTTTTAACCACTGCGCCACCAGAAGCATACGGTAGTAGGATTTAATAGGGATAATCTTTGTAGCCGGCTTCACTTCAGAGGCCAGAAAAATCACTGTGTGTTACACCAAGCAAACCTTCCCCTCCCAACCCTCTCTTCCACTGCCCTGAACTTGAGAAACCATATGGGAACATGACTAGGAGGCTTAACCCTCTGAAGCCAGTTCTTGGCCTGGGAGTGGCAGAAATGGCCAGTTTGTCCTACGGGTACAGAGTGTGCTGGGAGGGGAGGGGAAAGAAGAGCCACCTACTCTCTTGTGGCTCCCAGGGAACCTAGAGCCTTGACACTAGAGCTTCTATTTCTTAGATTTTTTCAGAGGAAAAGGCAAAGCTATGTATGTTTATAAACTCTTTTGTATCTTATAGATTTGGGAACTTTTATAAACTTTATTACCAAAGATCTTAAGTTCAGTGCCTCAATTTGAATCTTTTTTTTTTCCAAAAACATTTTTATTTTTTATAAGTAATCCTCAAAACAACCCTGCAAAGTAGGTGATACTAGGCTAGCCCCACTGTAAGGATAAATTAACCCACTCATATTTATGTGTTCATCCAACAAATATTTCTGAGGAACTATTATGGGGCAGGTACGTTCTGGGCTCTGGAGGTACAACAGGAAACGTAACAGAGAAAAATCTGTGTCTTCCAAATACTGTATGACCCCACTTATATGAAATAGAATAGACAAATGCACAGAAAAATAAGTTTGGATCTTTTTAAACATAAATAGTATATTGAACCCCTATGTATTAATCACCCAGATTGAGCAGTTGCCAAGATTTTGCACCAGTTGCTTCATATATCCTGGTTTCATTTTTCTTTGTTAAAGTATTTAAAAGCAAATCCCAGATAGTATATGATTTCACCCCTATATCCTTCAGTAAGGATCTCTAGAAAATATGGTCGTTTTCTTATGTAAATCATAATGCCTTTATCACACATGACGAAATAAACCATGATTCCTCGATGATCCTAATATCCAGGTGAAATCAAATTGCCCTGAAGGTCTTTGTACTTTCAGGGAACAAAGAATGTCTTTGCACAGTAAATCTATTTTAATCAGTGTCCACATGAAGTCCACTCATCGCATCTGGGTGTTGTGTCTCTTTAATCTCAACCTACAGCAAGCCTCTTTCCCCTGTCTCTTTTCCCCCATGTCATTGACTTACTGTAAAAACCGGGCCAGTTGTCCTGTAGAATATTCTGCCTTCTGGATTTGTCCATTTGTTCCCTTGTGGTATTGTTTGACTTATTTTACTACATCCTGAATGGAACCCTTTCCCCCTATTTTGAATGTAAGTCTGGAAGGATAAACTTGTCGGCTGTGTTGACATATACCAGCATAGTGAAGATAGCAGGATGTGGCTCATAATCCAAATGTGGAGGACCTGGGAGTGCAGTTACTAATTAGCGTCTACATGTGGGCTTGACATAAGGTCCATGTTAAGGGGTGTTGCATCTGCTAGGACTCACAAACTTTACTAGACAGAATCAAAGATCCCATATCAGAAGTCTATGGGAACATTCATTGTGGTAAAATCTGATAGACTGAATCTCCAGACTTGCTTCAAGTAACTGACGTCTCAACTTAAAAGAGACATTGTCAGAGTTGGAGGCGCCAAGTTCCCTTCTGTTTCAAATCTTTGCGTGATGAGGGTGGTTTCTCTGATGTGGTAAGCTTTGGTTCCCTTCCCTTTTCTTTCCGAATGATCACTGGAATAGAGAGTTGTTAAACAGATATGACCTGTGACCCTCTGCATAGTCTCCTCAGGTAACAACCAGGGTGAAATCAAATTGCCCTGAAGGTCCTTTTCTAAAATTGAGCTAGTGAAAGTTCTGGAAATAATGGTTACTTTCTTACAATGCTAGGTTTTAGAAAATCTTTGGATACTAAATTCATTCTTTATGTTTTTTTTTAATAGACAAAAAGCAGCGGCATGTTATGTTGTATTTGGGCACAAAACTGACCTCCATCAATGTACAAAGCTACTGGACTGTTAGGGTTAGTGTATGAGTTTCCTTGAGCCCCTGGGTGCTGCAGATAGTTAACATATTTGGCTGCTAACTGAAAGGTAGGAGGTTTGAGTCCTCCCAGAGGTACCTCAGAAGAAAGGCTTGGCTATCTATTTCAGAAACACCAGCCATTGAAAACCCTATGGATAAAGGATAAGGGCTGTACAGCCGATTAATATAATTGATGTAAGTAAGTTGTATACCTATAAAAAGCTGAATTGGCAAATGTGTGATATATTTATAACAACAACAATGATGAAAAGAGCAGCTGCTGAGGCTGCTTGTGTACAACCAAATACCTCATGGGATTTAGTTTCTTGATTTGGAGGTTTAGGGTCGTGTTTTCATGGGACATCACAGTTAATTAGCTTAATATCATGTTTAGTTCTTCTGTTCTACTTCCTAGTTCATTGCATACTGCCAGGGGTCTTAAAAACTTGCAGTGGCCATCCAAAGTATTGGTCTCTAGTCACCTGGAGCAACACAAGAAGAAGGAGAGTCAGGAATAGGAGGAGGAAATGTAATGAGTGGCTCATTGCCTTCATGAACAACTGCTCTCTTTGCCATGTGACCAGAATTGGATGGTGCCCGGCTACTATCACTGAACATTTTATTCAAAGATTCTGCAGAAGAATCCTGATCAAAGGGGGAAAATGTAGAACAGAATCTCGCATCTCATGTTCTGAAGCCATGGAGGCTTCATGAACCCCTTAAACTATTGTCCTAAGATCATCTTTAAACCTTAAACTAAAAATATCCCCTGAAATCTTCTTAAAATCGAACAATTGTTCAGCTTAACTAGTAAGGAATGTCTGTCTTGAGCATTGTGCTCTTTTAAGATCTGTCTATATGGGATCAATAACAACTTGAAAGATGAGATAGGAACCTTAAGGGGCAATGAGTTTATGTTAACAGGGAAAGAACAGCTCAGAAAAGGAAGATGAGAATATTTCCACAACTTGAAGAATGTAATCAATGTCGATGAATTGTACATGTAGAAACTATTGAATTGGTGTATGTTTTGCTGTGTATATTCTCAACAACAACAAAATAAAATAAATAAATAAAAAAGAAAACCCTATGCGATACAGTTCCACTCTGACATACGTGGGGTAACCATGAGTCAGAATCCATTCAAAGGCAACTGAAAAAAAATTAGTGTGCTAGGGCTGCCATAAGTAAGTACCACAAGGGGGTGGCTTACATCCACAAAAATGTATTGTCTCACAGTTCTGGAGGCTAGAAGTCTGAATTCAGGGTGTTAGCAGAGCCATGCTCTCTCTGAAGGCTCTAGGGGAAGACCTTGTCTCTTTCGACATATCTGGTAGCCCAGAAGTTCCTTGGCTTGCAGCTGCAGCATAACTTTATCTCTGCACCGTCTTCACATTGGCTGTCTTCCCTCTGTGTGTCTCTGTCTTTTCCCCCCTTTCTTAAGGACACTATCCATCTTGGGTTAACACCCACCCTACTTAGGTATGACCTCACGTTAACTGATAACATCTTTGAAGACCCTAGTTCCCATCAAGGTCACATTCATAGGTATCGGGAGTTGGGACTTTTGGGGAACACAGTTCAATCCATAATAGTTATTGGTATTTATAGTTACAAATGAAGCAGTCTATATATTTTCTATTCCAGCATTCAAAAATATACTAGTTGAAGTTTAGAACTTTCAGTTTTATAAAGTTTCCTGAAAAACAGCAAGAGCTGTCATAGAGTTTGGCTATAATATGTGAACTCTGTGTTTCAGTACCAGCTACTTGGGACTAGTAAGGGAATGACTACTCTTGGTAGCCAGAAAGCTTAAGAGTCATCCAGTCACCATGCCTGCCCGTTGCTGACTTTCCCTGGCTACGTGCAGCTGAGGCAGTGCACCCAAGTCGGGCAGAGTGTGAACTTGCTGCAAGGACAGAAGAGGTGGCCTTCCACTTCTCATCCTGGGATGCCTGGCCTGCCCACCATCCATGAGAAGGTACAGAGTACAGTCGGTGCTCCGTATCTGCGGGTTCCGCACCTGCAGATTCAACCAGGTGCAAATGGAAAATATTCAGCGGGGGAAAAAGTTCCAAAAAACAGAACTTGAATTTTCTGCACCCCGAGCACTCTGCAGAATCCACATGAATGAAACAATGTGGAGGCATACCCTGCTGTAGCCTCCTACAACTTCATAGATCCCCAGCCTTTCTCTAGCACTCGTGTGAGCATTGTTCACCTCTCATCTTGTCATTGTTCCCTAAACAATACATACAGTACTGTATGACAACTATTTACATAGATTTACGTTATATTAGGTATTATAAGTAATCTAGAGGTAATTTAAAGTGTACAGGAGGATGTGTGTAGGTTATATGCACATACTACGCCATTTTATATAAGGGACTTGAGCATCCTCTGGTTTTGGTATCCGCGGGGGTCTTGGTCCAATCTCCCACAGATACTGGAGGGATGACTGCATTGCAGCAGGCCCTGGCCCTGGAGAAGCTTGTCGCCTCTAATGTCCTGTTGCTTTCCATTTGCCCAGCTGGAGCTCCATTCCCAGGCTCACTGCAGCTGGATACCTTCATCAGCAACCCCAGAAGGCAACTTCGGCTGTGATTGTTTGTGCAGCAGTAGTACACTGAGAACAACTGCTGCTGCCAGCTCCCTGGTCATCGTTCCCCACCCCTCCAAGCAGTGTGAAAGAGTTCATTACATTTTTAATCTCCCTGTCCGTTTCTCCCCAAAAGTGTGCTTCGATGCTTAAAGAGAAGGCACAGATGTGTACTGTTGGGGCTTCTGAAGATGGAATCCCGCTATGCCCTGCTACTGGACTGAGTGTAAGAATCCTGATGCCATTCGTTCACATTTCACGTAGCACATGCTTACCGAGGGCCTCCTCTGTGCCCCACGGCATTAGACACCTCAGTGTAGGGGCAGGTGGAGCCAGATGGTGAGCTGATTCAGGCCCTCTCAGAGCAGCACTCAGAAAGGAGGCTGCCGTAGGGGATGTTGGGAACCAGGAACCAGGCAGCTTTAGGGGCCTATGACCAAAAGAGACAGGAGGAGTTCTAGGAGGAGCTGATTCCTGAGAGAGAAAGTTAGAGGGAGAAGTGAGACTAAAGTTTGAATCTTGGGGACATTAATCAAAGTGATTTTAAAGCTTTGCTGTTGATGATTTTAAATGGAGAATTTGAGTACATGTTTTTTTCCCAGTTCAGTATATTGGTTGCCTACAAGAATATCTTCTTGCTGGGAATGGCTATATACACTTGTTTTAGAATACCAGGGGCAGCGGGGGTGGGAGCAGTGGTTACCTTCTTTTCTTATGCTCCGAGAACTTAGGTTTCCAGGAAGTTGACCAATTTAGCCACTAAACTGGAAACCCTGGTGGCGTAGTAATTAAGAGCTATGGCTGCTAACCAAAAGGTCTGCAGTTTGAATCCACCAGGCGCTGCTTGGAAACCCTATGGAGCAGTTCTACTCTGTCCTATAGGGTCACTATGAGTTGGACTCAACTCCACAGCAACGGGTTAGCCACTAAACGTGTAAAATGACCCGGGGCTACACAGATCCCTCTGTCTCGATTTGCCTCGAAAGTTAAAGGGGTTAGGAGAAAGAAGAGAATATATTAATCCCGAGAGTTGAAGAGAGCAAAAAATCTCTATTGCTCTTGTATTTCAAACATCTCTACCACACGGCCTCATCCGTTACACTGTATTTAGGTGGTTCACGTGTGCATATTCCATACCCCCATTTAGGCCAGCACAGGGATGTGTTACCCCTTCTGCTCCTATATCGTTTATTCCTGCCCCAAACTCATCAAAATCTTCCCTAATTCTTCAAGGCCCATTCCCAGAGCTGAGCCCTGAATCTGTTCTTTCTCTCTTAGGACACCAGAGAATTTTGCTTTTCCCCTTTATATGACACTTCACCTTATTCTAGCACATTATTAAGGGCCTTTGTACACCAGACGGGCTTTTTTTGAGGCAGGGAGGGGTTTTGGCCTATCCCTACTGTCTCCCAGCTTTAGCCTGGAGCTTCAGAGTTGCTGGCTGCTCATAACCCTTTTGCTCAGCTGAGGTGCCCAAACTCCAGGGAAGAGAAAATCTGTGGGTGAGAGACTTGGGGAGAATCCCTCGCCCAGGGGCCTGCAGGCTAGTAGCAGGTACTGGAATGCCCCAAGAGTGACCTCATAAGGTGAGAATTCTCTTCCTGGACCCTTCTTGGCTGCCTATTAGAATCCAGATGCCAAGGAAATCCCTAAGCACAGATTTTCTGTTGGATGATAAAAGCAAGGAATAAAAATTGAGAATTTAGAAAATGTCTCTATTCTATTATCACCCAAGCCACGCGAGACGTGTTTCTACTACTCTGTTTGATTCTACATCAAGCATGTTCTGTGTGCGACTCAGGAGTTTTAGGTAAATGTACTGCATCTCCACTGCTTGCTAAGAAATGTGCAAACGGCAGTGTGGGGCAGGATGTCATTGCTCTTAGGCTCTTCCTGCAGGCACTCTTCTGCTTCCCAAATTGAGGTGCATGTCCTTGAAGATCTGGTTTCTCTGACTGGTGACCTTGGTGGGGGTTGAGCCAAACATTTTGTTTCTTAGGCTTGGTATCATGACTGACTTGGGTAAGTCAAACATTCAGTCACTCTGTTATTTGACTTGTAGACTGAATGACTAGTTTAATTCAATTTTGAACATTCTGCTAATGACTGTTAGATAAGTTAAAGACTTTTTTTTGTTGTTAGTAGGCCCGAATCTTGACTCGAATAACAATGAAAATGACATATCTTGTTTTTATATTTTATAAATACAAATATATATAAAATATATATTCTATATTTTTTACTGTTACGAGTGTGTATAGCACATACACTCTGAGAAAAATTGGGGAAGGCACAAGGTAAGTATAATAAACAGGAAAAAGACTCACCTATAACCAACTTCACCACCCAGATGCAGACACCAGGCGATGTTTTGGAATATTTCCTGCTGAGTTTTTTTTTCTTTCCATTTTTGCACAGTTGAGAACAGTTTGAGTAGAGGATTTTTGTGTCTTGTTTTACAGTTTTTGTGTTTTGCTTACCAGTAAATTAAGCATTTTTCTAAATCATGAAAAATGCATAGACATATTTTAGTATCCATATAATATTCCATGATATGGATATGCCATAATTTACTTAATCAGTCCTTTTCATTAGACTTTTAAATTGTTTTCAAACTTTCTCCATGATGAACATCTTGGGCTAAAGTCAGTGTCTGCATTTCAGATTGTATTCTCTGAGGTAGATTCCTAGAAGAAAAATTACTGCTCAGAGGGTCTGAACAGTTTTGGGCCTTTTCAGAAAGTTTGGGTCTTTTACATTCCCCCGGCAGTTTATGGAAAACCCTGGTGGTATAGTGGTTAAGAGCTACAGCTGCTGAACAAAAGATCCACCAGGCTCTCCTTGGAAACTCTATGGGGCAGTTCTACTCTGTCCTATAGGGTCGCTATGAGTTGGAATTGACTCGATGGCAGTGGGTTTGGTTTGGCAGTATATGAAAATACTCCATAACACCATACCCTTGCCAGCATTATCTATTATATTGTGTAAGTCACTGTTAAATTTTTAAGCAAAAAAATTGGTTTTATTTAACTTGTAGCTCCTTGATTAGAAGTGCTACCGTACGTTTTTTGTTCAATTTATTGGCTATTTGTATTTCTTTCATGAAAGAGCTGTTTGTGTGTTTACCCATTTTCCCTTAGGGTATTCAGTTTTCCATCATTGATTTGTAGGAGCTTATGTGGGTGATTATTTGATTATTATCAGTATTTATCAGACTGACAATACTTAGTTTTTCTCACATTGTATCCCCAGAGCCTACTCTGTTGCCTGACACATAGTCGTCACTCAAGAAAAATTTGTTGAGTGAGTAAATGAAGATGATTTTTTTTTTTCCCTTGGGAAGAAGGAGTAACTGTTCTTTCCGAGAGGTTCAGGGAGAGGGAACTGAGTAACTGAGTGAGGACAGACCATCGATGGTCATCATGTTTCAGTGGTTGTTCAGTCAGCATTTCCTTGCTATTTTAAAGTACATGTAAATTTGTATTCACAGAAGGGGGAAAGCAAACCTCATTCCCTTCAGAAAGATATTTATTTTGTGTACTTCTGGCTCTGTTGTAAGGTAACCGTATCTACCTCTTATTCAAATTTTTGACAGGAGGAAAGATACTGAGCTTCGGGCTTTTGTGCAGAGAGTCATAGCGGGTCCTCTCTTTAAGATAATTATGATCAGCACCATCTCGATGAATGCCTTTTTTGTGGTCTTGTGGACCAACTATAAAATAAGATTCCGCTTGTTCAGACTTTTCGAGGTAAGCAGACAAAATGGATCCATTTTCTTCTGTTTCACCTGTTTTAATTTTGAAAATGTTTAAGGCATTTTGTCTCAAGAAAATTTTCTGTAGAAAAATTCTAAGAACCTTAAAAATATACTCTCAAATATGGGAATATGGCAGCAGCAGCAACAGTGACACGGTTTTTTAACCTTTTTGAATCTTCTTTTAAAAATAGAGCAACTAGATAGCAAAACCAAAACCTCTCTGTGGCATTTACAACAAAACTAGATAACAAGGTGTCCTCACTAAGAGCCAGAAGAACTGCATGGTGTCAGCTTCTGTGCAGGAAGAAACAGGGAAGCCAATAAGAATTCACTGAAAGTATGGTGGGCTGACTTTCAGGACGGGTACTGCGTAACCCAGTGCCAGGGGAGTGCTTCCTGGTAATTCATGAAGGGGCTACAGGAGTATAGACCACATGAACTTTCAAAAATGGTCAGCCAGCATTCTGTTCAAGGACAGGGCCCCATACCTAGGAAAAATACTGGATGTGGAATAAAAATGGAGGAGATTAGAGACAGAGGAAGGAAGAGGGGATCCAGATAAAAACGGAAGAGGGGAACAGAGCCAGGAAATCCCTAAAAGTATGCTCCCGCATTTTTAGGCACTCAACAGAAGTGAGAACTCTGACATTAGAACCACATCTTCTATAAAGCTAAGAATAACTAATTTCACACAGAAAGGACAACAGAAAAGGATTGAGGTAAAATCCCATACAAAATTATTACAAGAAAATAGAGCATAAGGTAGAGAATAATGTTTCTATAGATAATGAAAGCCCACCAAAAGACATGCTCACAAAAAGATCAAACCTATAGTGTACTATTTCAAAACAAGGTAGATATTTAAGAAAATAATACAAAGCAACTTTGAAAAGGAGGGTGAAACTGGTTGCACAATTTGAAGCATGTAATCAGTGTCACTGAATTGTACATGTAGAAATTATTGGGTGTATGTTCTGTGTATATTCTCAACAACAATAAAAACAAATCATAAAAAAGAAAGAATAATACAAGATACAAAAGAACATAAATGAGTGACAAAACTCAGGAAAGACTTAGAAATAAAAGAAAAATCATTTCAAAATGAAGACTAAACTGGACAAAGAGCAACTAAACACAACAGATCATAACTTAAGATTAATACTGGGTGAAATAGAGGAAAATTTAAAAGGTCACTAAGAAATGAGATTAAAAGGATTCAAGAGACAATGATGAACATGAAGATGGGAAATAAAAATCCAACATAAGGATACCAGGAGTCTCTGATTTTGGAACAAACAAACAAAAGAAACAAAAAAACAAAACAAGAACAAACACTAAAAGCTATAACTTAAGAGAAGTTACCTGAAATAAAATAATTTGAAGTTGTATGTTGGAAGACCACAGATTGTGCACCTAAGGATATGGACTCAAAACAACCAATGCCAAAACGTATTCTAGTAAAATTATTAGATTTTAAAGAAAAGCAGTGGAGGAAACTAAGTATCTAGGCAAAGTGGCTCATAAAGAAAAGAAAATTGGATTATCACCAGACTTTGCTACAGTAATGCTTTATGCTAGAGGAAAATGGAGTATAATGTATTTAAGATACTTCAGAAAAGAAAATGTGAACTAAGGATGTTAGATCTTGCAAAACTGACTTTTAAGTGTAAAGGGCACAAACTTACTAACATTCAGAAACTTGGGGAATATTCCTCCACGAGCCCTTCCTGAGGAATCTACTAAAGAATGTATTTCAGCCAACCAAAATGAGTAGAGAAACATCAACATTAGGACTGGTGATGAGCACTGAAAATATAGTTATTTGTAGAATTAAGACTAATTGTGGGCTAACAGGGAAAGAATATAATATATAACGAATATATCCTCTGAAGATGAAGATGTAATATGACTATTTAAACAATGGAGGAGAATGGAGAGCCAAAGAAAAAATATTTTTAAAAACATTTCCAGCAATCAAATTAGTGGTGATACTCTTAATAGTGTTATTCTGAGATTGTTGACATGTGCAATGCAGAGTAAAACAAATGAGTAATTATGGAAGAGTTTAATTCTGTCATCCCCTGTGTCTTGAGAACTAGGATACTCATGGAAGAAAAGAGATACAGATATAATATGGAAGAGTTTAAGTAAAAACCGTGTAGTTCTGCAATGAATGAGGAGTATGAACTCTTGAGGTATTTTATCTTTATCCATTGAAAGACCTAGAACATTGATCAACTAAGTAGCAATTACTCAGTCTTAGTGCCCAGAATGTGGTGTTGAAATATTATTTCTCACTAAAAGAAACCAGGGCTTCTTAGAGAAATGGCTGACTCCAGGTCTAGGGCAGGAAATATACAAGATGAGTCAGTAATATCTTGTCATACACACAGCAAGGAAGCTAACAAAGACTACTGGGGTCATGTCAAAAGGACATAGGAGACAACTTGAAGAGGCTTCTACTGGCCAAAGATGGGGCAATTTTAGCGTCAGTAAGGATAAAAATGACAACGAATTGAAACTCATCAAATATCCATGAGTTTATAATGATACAAAATGTGCACACACACACACAACCACCACCTAACTGGTCACTTTTGGAGGGTGATAGGGAACCTTTCTTATATGAACTTATGTGAATTTTCTTAAATGACCTACATTACTGAGTAACCTCATAGTAAATGAGGGGAAACAGCTCTTTCTAGAAGTATCCCAGTTAATAAGTGAGAAATAAATGGTAGACTTTCACCATTTTTTTCGACTCCCAATCAATTAATGTATCTAGGCATTGAGCATCATGGCTGTTAACATCATAAAAATAGAAACAACCAGACATTATGTGCCACCTATGAAAGAATAGCACATGTAATCTTACCAAAAAGATCAAATCTGAATCTGATCAAGTCTTTGGATCCAGCTGCCTATTTGCAGGAAATACAAATGACAGAGGAACATGCTGAGCTGTGCCATGGGTGTGTAGTCAACAAAATTCAGACTTGGAAATTCTACAAGTCAAAGCACCTGGGTTCTTCTACAGAACAATTGTAAGAAAAATAATTTTAAAAAAGGTAATGGGAGAGTTAAAGGACATGTTGTTGTTGTTAGGTGCCATTGAGTCAGTTCCAACTCATAGCGACCCTATGCACAACAGGATGAAACACTGCCCGGTCCTGCGCCATCCTTACAATCGTTATGCTTGAGCTCATTGTTGCGGCCACTGTGTCAATCCACCTTGTTGAGGGTCTTCCTCTTTTTCACTGACCCTGTACTCTGCCAAGCATGATGTCCCTAAGTCCCTTCTCCAGGGACTGATCCTCCTGACAGCATGTCCAAAGTATGTAAGACGCAGTCTCGCCATCCTTGCCTCTAAGGAGCATTCTGGCCGCACTTCTTCCAAGACAGATTTGTTTGTTCTTTTGGCAGTCCAAGGTATATTCAATATTCTTCACCAACACCATAATTCAAAGGCATCAACTCTTCTTCGGTCTTCCTTATTCATTGTCCAGCTTTCACGTGCATATGAGGTGATTGAAAATACCATGGCTCGGGTCAGGCGCACCTTAGCCTTCAGGGTGACATCTTTGCTCTTCAACACTTTGAAGAGGTCCTTTGCAGCAGATTTACCCAGTGCAGTGCGTCTTTTGATTTCTTGACTGCTGCTTCCATGGCTGTTGATTGTGGATCCAAGTAAAATGAAATCCTTGACAACTTCAATCTTTTCTCCGTTTATCATGATGTTGCTCATTGGTCTAGTTGTGAGGATTTTTGTTTTCTTTATGTTGAGGTGTAATCCATACTGAAGGCCGTGGTCATTGATCTTCATGAGTAAGTGCTTCAAGTCCTCTTCACTTTCAGCAAGCAAGGTTGTGTCATCTGCATAACGCAGGTTGTTAATGAGTCTTCCTCCAATCCTGATGTCCCGTTCTTCTTCATATAGTCCAGCTTCTCGTATTATTTGCTCAGCATACAGATTGAATAGGTATGGTGAAAGAATACAACCCTGACACACAGCTTTCCTGATTTTAAACCAATCAGTATCCCCTTGTTCTGTCTGAGCAACTGCCTCTTGATCTGTGTAAAGTTTCCTCACGAGCACAATTAAGTGTTCTGGAATTCCCATTCTTCGCAGTGTTATCCATAGCTTGTTATGATCCACACAGTCGAATGCCTTTGCACAATCAATAAAACACAGGTAAACATCCTTCTGGTATTCTCTGCTTTCAGCCAGGATCCACCTGACATCGGCAACGATATCCCTGCTTCCACGTCCTCTTCTGAAACCGGCCTGAATTTCTGGCAGTTCCCTGTCGATATACTGCTGCAGCCGTTTTTGAATGATCTTCAGCAAAATTTTGCTTGTGTGTGATATTAATGACATATATATATATATTTATATATCCGTGTCTGTCAGTTTGTCGTACTGTGGGGGCTGACAGGAAGAGATCCATATTTATGCCTATTCCCTAGAAAGGTGATCCATCCGAATGTGGAAATTATCGAACAATACCATTAATATCACACACAAGTAAAATTTTGCTGAAAATCATTCAAAAGCAGTTGCAGTAGTACACCAACAGGGAACTGCCAGAAATTACAAGCTAGATTCAGAGGAGGATGTGGAACAAGGGATATCGTTGCTGATGTCAAATGGATTCTGGCTGAAAGCAGAGAATACTAGAAGGATGTTTACCTGTGTTTCATTGACAACGCGAAGGCGTTCGACTGTGTGGATCATAGCAAATTATGGACAACATTGCGAAGAATGGGAATTCCAGAACTCTTAATTGTGCTTATGAGGAACCTGTACATAGATGAAGAGGCAGTCATTTGGACAGAACAAAGGCATACTGTGTGGTTTAAAGTCAGGAAAGGTGTGCGTCAGGATTGTATCCTTTCACCATACTTACTCAATCCGTATGCTGAGCAAATAACCTGAGAAGCTGGACTATATGAAGAAGAACACAGCATCAGGATTGAAGGAAGACTCATTAATAACCTGCATTGTTCAAATGACACAACCTCGCTTGCTGAAAGTGAAAAGGACTTGAAGCACTTACTGATGAAAATCAAGGATTACAGCTTTTAGTATGGATTACACATTAGCATAAGGAAAAAAATGCTCACAACTGGACCGGTAAGCAACATCATGATAAATGGAGAAAAGATTGAAGTTGTCAGAGATTTCATTTACTTGGATCCACAATCAATGCCCATGGAAGCAGTAGCGAAGAAATCAAATGACATATTGTATTGGGTAAATCTGCAAAAGACCTCTTTAAAGTGTTAAAAGGCAAAAACGTCACCTTGAAGACTAAGACATGCTTGACCCATGCTGTTGTGTTTTCAGTCACGTCATGTGCATGTGAAAGCTGGACAATGAATAAGAAAGACCAAAGAAGAATTGATGCCTTTGAATTATGGTGTTGGCAAAGAATATTGAATATACCATGGACTGCCAAAAGAATGAACAAATCTGTCTTGGAAGAAGTACAGCCAGAATGCCCTTTAGAGGTAAGTATGGCGAGACTGCGTCTCACATACTTTGGACATGTTATCAGCAGGGACCAGACCCTGAAGAAGGACATCATGCTTGGTAAAGTAGAGGGTCAGTGAAAAATAGGAAGACCCTCAACAAGGTGGACTGACACAGTGGCTGCAACAGTGAGCTCAAGCATAATGATTGTGAGAATGATGCAGGGGATCTGGCAGTGTTTTGTTCTGTTGTGCATAGGGTTGCTATGAGTTGGAAATGACTTGATGGCACCTAACAACAACATGATATTAATGAGGTGAGAGTAGCGGCAGTTATGTTAATGAGACAGGGTTCAATCTACAAGATTGTTTTGTCTTAAATCAATCTCTTAAGATAGAAAGAAGTGAGCAGAGACATGGGGTCCTCAGTAACACTAATCAAGAAGAGCTAGTAGCATTCATCCTTTGGACCCTGGGTCCCTGCACTGAGAAGCTCCTAGACCAGGGAAAGATTGATGACAAAGATCTTCCTTCAGAGCCGACAGAAAGAGAAAGCCTTCCCCTGGAGCTGGTGTCCTGATTTTGGACTTCTAGCCTACTAGACTGAGAGAATAAATGTCTGTTTGTTAAAGCTATCCACTTGTGGCATTTCTGTTGTAGTGACAATAGATGACTATGACAGCATTGATTCTTCCTCAGTCTTCCTTATTCATTGTCCAGTTTTCACGTGCGTATGAGGTGATTGAAAACATCATTGCTTGGATCAGGTGCACCTTAGTCCTTAAAGTAACATCTTTGTTTTTTTTTTTAACACTTTCAAGAGATCTTTTGCAGCAGATTTTCCCAGTGCTATGTGTCGTCTGATTTCTTGACTGCTGCTTCCATGGGCGTTGATTGTGGATCCAAGTAAATGAAATCCTTGACAGTGTCAGTCCTTTCTCTGTTTATCATGATGTTGCTTATTGGTCCAATTGTGAGGATTTTTTTCTTTATGTTGAGGTATAATCCATAGTGAAGACAATGGTCTTTGATCTTTGTCAGTTAAGTGCTTCAATTCCTTTTCACTTTCAGCAAGCAAGGTTGTGTCATTTGCATATCGCAGGTTGTTAACGAGTCTTCCTCCAATCCTGATGCCACATTCTTCATATGTCTGGTTTCTCGGATTATTTTCTCAGAATACAGTTTGAGTAAGTATTCCAATTGCCAGTAATTATCAATGTATCTTGATTGCATGTTTGATCAATTTCAGACTGCAGAATTGGTAAAAATCTTCAATTTCCTCATCTTTGGCTTCAGTGGTTGGTGTGTAAATTTCAATTATAGTCATATTAACTAGTCTTCTTTGTAAGCATGTGGATATCATCCTGTCACTTATAGCATTGTACTTCAGGATAGATCTTGAAATGTTCTTTTTGACAAGGAATGCGATGCCATTCTTCTTCAATTTGTCATTCCCAGCATAGTAGACCATATGATTTTCTGATTCAAAGTAGCCAACACCAGTTCATTTCAGCCCACCAATGCGTAGGATATTGATGTTTATGCATTCCATTTAATTTTTGATATGACTTCCAAGTTGCCTAGATTCATATTTCATACATTCCATGTTCCGATTATTAATGGATGTTTTCAGTTGTTTCTTCTCATTTTGAGTTGTGCCACAGCAGCAAATGAATGTCCTGAAAGCTTGACTTCATTGTGTCATTAAGGTCTACTCTACTTTGAGGAGGCAGCTCTTCCTCAGTCATATTTTGAGAGTGCCTTCCAACCTTAGGGGCTCATCTTCCAGCGCTATATTAGACTATGTTCTGCTGTTATTTATAAGGCATAACATAGTTCGTAAGAAAAGGATGTACATCCTACTTTGATGAGTAGCATCTGGGGTCTTAAAAGCTTGTGAGCAGCCATCTGAATACATATATTGGTCCCATCATATTTGAAGCAAAGGAGAATGAAGAAAACCAAAGACACAAGGAAAACATCAATACAAAGGACTAATAGACCACATGAACCATAGCCTCCTCCAGCCTGAGCCCAGAAGAACTAGATGGTGCTGGGTTACCACCACTCACTGCTCTGACAAGGACCACAATACAGGGTCCTGGACAGAGTGGGAGAAAAATGTAGAACAAAATTCAAATTCACAAAAAAAGACCAAATTTACTGGTCTGGTAGAGACTAGAGGAACCCCTGAGACTATGCCCCCTGGACACCCTGCTAACTCAAAACTGAAGCCACTTCCGAAGTCCACATTTCAGCCAAAGATTAGACAGACGTATAAAATTAATAATGACACACATGGGGAACATGATTCTTAGTTCAATCAAGTATATGAGACTAATTGGGCAACACCTGCCTAAAAGCAGAGAGGAAAAGACAGGAAGGTACAGAAAACCTGGACAAATGGACACAGGGAACCTGGGGTGTAAAAGGAAAGGGAGAGAGTAATAACACATTGTGGGTGTTGCAACCAGTGTCACAAAACAATTTGTATATACATTTTTGAATGAGTAACTAAAAAAAAAAAAAAAGTCCAACCAACCTAGAGACAACTTAAATGTTCATCAATAGGGGTTGGAAAAGTAAATGTTGACAAAACCATGCCTGGTCCTACACCATCCTCACAGTTGTTGCTATGCTCGAGCTCATTGTTGCAGCCATTGCGTCAATCCATCTTGTTGAGGGTCGTCTTCTTTTTCACTGACCCTCTACTTTACCAAGGATGATGTCCTTCTCCAGGGACTGATTCCACCTGATAACATGTCCAGAGTATGTGACACCAAGCCTTGCTATCCTTGCTTCTAAGGAGCGTTCTGGTTGTACTTCTTCCAACTCAGATTTGTTCGTTCTTTTGACAGTCCGTGGTGTATATTCAGTATTCATCGCCAACACCACTATTCAAATGCGTCAATTCTTCTTCGGTCTTCCTTACTCATTGTCCAGCTTTCGCATGCATATGATGTGATTAGAATACCATGGCTTCGGTCAGGCATACCTTAGTATTCAAGGTGACATCTTTGCTTTACAGCACTTTAAAGAGGTCCTTTGCAGCAGATTTTCCCAATGCAATGCATCTTTTGATCTCTTGATTGCTGCTTCCATGGGTGTGGGAGGAAATGTTTAATTTGTTTTTATACTTTTGTGCTGCTTGAACTCTGTTTTAAAACCAAGTGCATCTACTACTTATAATTTTCAAAATACAGTTTTCAAAATTTGAAAAAAAAAGATGCAAGGAATTGATTACTGTAAAAATCAGAATAATGGTTAATTTGTGGGAAAGGAAGGGACTGTAATTGGGATGGGGTATATGGAGAAGCTTCTGAGGTAGCTGGCAATGTTCTACTTCTTGACGTAGATGGTTGTTACAGAGATGTTGGCCTTATAATAATTCATTAAGCTATATATTTGTGTGGTTCCATATCAGTTTTATTTTATAATCAAAAGGTTAAAAATATACTCTGTTTACTTTCATTTATGGTAAATAACACATTTCCTTCTTGGTGGTGAAAAGGTTTAGCATCAACATAATGTGGCATCAGAGGCACTAGAGATGATGGAATACCCCAGTAAATGCCTGGGATGGACAGAGAGGGAACTGTACAGTCCACTTGGCACCACTTCTATGAGTATGTTAGCATGGGAACGTCTTCCACATCAGTGTTCCACAGTGTTTGGTTGTGGACTGTAGGACATCATGTTAGTTGTAAGACTCAGGAGGGGCCTAGGGAAGCGAAGAGTTGAGGAACCTGGATCTCCTCTGGATTGTCCTCCAGAGACCACTAAGCATGCATATTGTGGGACCCTGGTTTGCAGGCCTGGGGGAAATGCTGTGCTTTGGAAAGGATGTAGACTTGGGGATCATACAGGTTTGTTCAAGCCTCAGCTCTCCTACCTTCTTACTGTTGTTGTTGTTGTTGCGTGCCGTCAAGTTGATTCTGACTCATAATGATCCTATAGGACAGAGTAGAACTGCCCCATAGGGTTTCCAAGGAGTGGCTGGTGGATTCGAACAGCTGACCTTTTGGTTAGCAACCTGAGCTCTTAACCAGTTTGCCACCAGGGCTCCCACCTTCTTCCTGTTATTGTTGTTGTTAGGTGCTGTCAAGTTGATTCTGACTTGTAGACACTCTGTGCACAACAGAAATGAAACACTGCCTGGTCCTGTATCGTCCTCACAAGTATTGCTATGCTTGAGTCCATTGTTGCAGCCATTGTGTCAGTCCATCTCGTTGACCCTCTGATTTACCAAGCATGATGGCCTTCTCTAGGGACTGATCCCTCCTGATAACATGTCGGAAGTATGTCAGATAGTCTCACCATCTTTGCTTCTAAGGAACATTCTGGTTGTACTTCTTCCAAGACAGATTTGTTCATTCTTTTGGCAGTCCATGGTACATTCAATATTTTCCGCTAAGACCACAATTCAAAGTTGTCAATTCTTCTTCAGTCTTCCTTATTCAACCTTCTTACTAGCTATGAGAATTTGAGCAAGTGACTTAAACTCTCTTTGGTTCATCTGTAACATTTGTGAAATGGTGTTATTAATATCCACCTTATAGAGTGGCTGTGAGGCCATTGAAAATAATACACATGAAAGCTCCTGGTTAACTGTGCAACTCTGTGAGAAGCTATTACCACTCTTAAGGACCCCAGTGAAGGTACCAGGAAAAACCTGAGAAACCCTGATCTCTTACCTCTTGCTATATCTTGAGGCTCTATGCAAGCAGGAGATAAATGCTAATAAGCAGGGTTGTAAACTGATGGAGGATTGAATACATGCCTTGACACACAAACAGAGCCCCTTGGCAAAGGCTGGGAGACTTACTGCTTTCAGACCTTAAAGAAACCTCTGTCCAACTGTTATGGATTGAATTGTATCTCCTCAAAATGTATGCCAGCTTGTTACGCCATGATTCCTAGTGTTGTGTGGTTGTCCACCGTTTTGTGATCTGATGTAATTATCCTATACATTGTAAATCCTAACCTCTGTTTTTTTTTTTTTTTAATAATTTTTATTGTGCTTTAAGTGAAAGTTTACAAATCAAGTCAGTCTCTCACACAAAAACTTACATACACCTTGCTACATACTCCCAATTACTCTTCCCCTGCTCCCTCCCTCCACTCTCTCTTTTCGTGTCCATTTCACCAGCTTCTAACCCCCTCCACCCTCTCATCTCTCCTTCAGGCAGGAGATGCCTGCATAGTCTCAAGTGTCCACCTGATCCAAGAAGCCCACTCCTCACCAGCATCCCTCTCCAACCTATGTCCAGTCCAATCCATGTCTGAAGAGTTGGCTTCGGGAATGGTTCCTGTCCTGGGCCAACAGAAGGTCTGGGGGCCATGACCACTGGGGTCCTTCTAGTCTCAGTCAGACCATTAAGTCTGGTCTAATGAGAATTTGGGGTCTGCATCCCACTGCTCTCCTGCTCCCTCAGGGGTTCTGTGTTGTGTTCCCTGTCAGGGCAGTCATCGGTTGTAGCCTGGTACCATCTAGTTCTTCTGGTCTCAGGCTGATGTAGTCTCTGGTTCATGTGGCCCTTTCTGTCTCTTGGGCTCATAATTACCTTGTGCCCTTGGTGTTCTTCATTCTCCTTTGATCCAGGTGGGTTAAGGCTCTTTCATGCATCTTAGATGGCTGCTTGCTAGCGTTTAAGACCCCAGATGCCACTCTTCAAAGTGGGATGCAGAATGTTTTCTTAAAAGATTTTATTATGCCTATTGACTTTTTTTTTTTATTATTATTGACTTAGATGTCCCCTGAAACCATGGTCCCCAAACCGCTTCCACTGCTACACTGGCCTTCGAAGCATTCAGCTTGTTCAGGAAACTTCTTTGCTTTTGGTTTAGTCTAGTTGTGCTGACCTCCCCTGTATTGTGTGTTCTCTTTCCCTTCACCTAAAGTAGTTCTTATCTAGTATTTAATTAGTGAATACCCCCTCCCACCCTCACTCCCTCCCCTGTCTTGTAACCACAAAAGAATGTTTTCTTCTCAGTTTAAACTGTTTCTGAAGTTCTTATAATAGTGGTCTTATACAGTATTTGTCCTTTTGCAAGTAATTTCACTCAGCATGATGCCTTCCAGGTTCCTCCATGTTCTGAAATGTTTCACAGATTCCTCATGTTCTTTATCAATGCGTAGTATTCCATTGTGTGAATATACCATAATTTATTTACCCATTCATCTGTTGATGGGCACCTTGGTTGCTTCCATCTTTTTGCTATTGTAAACAGTGCTGCAGTAAACATGAGTGTGTATATATCCAATCGTTTAAAGGCTCTTATTTCTCTAGGATATGTTCTGAGGAGTGGGATTGCTGGATTGTATGGTAGTTCTATTTCTAGCTTTTTAAAAAAAATTTTAAGGAAGTGCCAAATCAATTTCCAAAGTGGTTGTACCATTTTACATTCCCACCAGCAGTGTAGAAGTGTTCCAATCTCTCCACAGCCCCTCCAACATTTATTATTTTGTGTTTTTTGGATTAATGCCAGCCTTGTTAGAATGAGATGAAATCTCATTGTAGTTTTGATCTGCATTTCTCTAATGGCTAATGATCGTGAACATTTCCTCATATATCTGTTAGCTACCTGAACGTCTTCTTTAGTGAAGTGTCTATTCGTATCTTTTACCCATTTTTTAATTGGGTTATTTGTCTTTTTGTAGTTGTGTTTTTGCAGTATCATGTAGATTTTAGAGATCAGGCGCTGATAAGAAATGTCATAGCTAAAAACTTTTTCCCAGTCTGCAGGTAGCCTTTTTACTCTTTTCGTGAAGTCTTTGGGTGAGCATAGGTGTTTGATTTTTAGAAGCTCCCAGTTATCTAGTTTTTCTTCTGCATTCTTAATAATGTTTTGTATACTGTTTATGCCATGTATTAGAGCTCCTAACGTTATCCCTATTATTTCTTCCGTGATCTTTATCGTTTTAGCTTTTATAGTTAGGTCTTTAATCCATTTTGAGCTCATTTTTGTGCATGGAGTGAAGTATGGGTCTTGTTTCATTTTTTTGCAGATGGGTATCCAGTTACACCAGCACAATTTGTTAAAAAGACTGTCATTTCCCCATTGAAGTGTTTTGAGGTCTTTGTCAAATATCAGCTGCTCATATGTGGATGGATTTATGTCTGGATTCTCAGTTCTGTTCGATTGGTCTATGTATCTGTTGTACCAGCACCAGGCTGTTTTGACTACTGTGGCGGTATAATAGATTCTAAAATCAGGTAGTGTGAGGTCTCCTACTTTGTTCTTCTTTTTCAGTAATGCCATATTTATCCGGGGCCTCTTTCCCTTCCGTATGAAGTTGGTGATTTGTTTCTCCATCTCATTAAAGAATGTCATTGGGATTTGAATCGGAATTGCATTAAATGTATAGATCGCTTTTGGTAGAATAGACATTTTTATAATGTTAAGTCTTCCTATCCATGAGCAAGGTATGTTTTTCCACTTACGTAAGTCTCTTCTGGTTTCTTGCAGAAGTGTACTGTAGTTTTCTTTGTATAAGTCTTTTACATCTCTGGTAAGATTTATTCCTAAGTATTTTATCTTCTTGGGGGCTACTGTAAATGGCATTGATTTGGTGATTTCCTCTTCGATGTTCTTTTTGTTGGTGTAGAGGAATCCAACTGATTTTTGAATGTTTATCTTATATCCTGATACTCTGCTGAACTCTTCTGTTAATTTCAGTAGTTTTCTTGAGGATTCTTTTAGGGTTTTCTGTGTATGAGATCATGTCATCTGCAAATAGGGGTACTTTTACTTCTTCCTTGCCAATCTGGATGCCCTTTATTTCTTTATCTAGCCTATTTGCTGTGGCTAGGACCTCCAGCACAATGTTGAATATGAGTGATGATAAGGGGCATCCTTGTCTGGTTCCCGATCTCAGTGGGAATGCTTTCAGGCTCTCTCCATTTGCAGTGATATTGGCTGTTGGCTTTGCATAAATGCCTTTTATTATGTTGAGGAATTTTCCTTCTATTCCCATTTTGCTGAGAATGGGTGTTAAACTTTGTCAAATGCCTTTTCTGCATCAATTGATAAAATCATGTGATTCTTGTCCTTTGTTTTATTTATGTGGTAGATTACATTAATTGTTTCTCTAATGTTGAACCATCCCTGCATACCTGGTATGAATCCCACTTGGTCATGGTGAATAATTTTTTTGATATGTTGTTGAATTCTATTGGCTAGAGTTTGGTTGAGGATTTTTGCATCTGTCCTCATGAGGTCTATAATTTTCTTGTGGTGTCTTTACCTGGTTTTGGTATCAGGGATATGGTGGCTTCATAGAATGAGTTTGGGAGTATTTCGTCCTTTTCTATGCTGCGAAATACCTTTAGTAGTAGTGGTGTTAACTCTTCTCTCAAAGTTTGGTAGCACTCTGCAATGAAGCCATCCGGACCAGGCCTTTTTTTTTTTTGTTTGGAGTTTTTTGATTACCTTTTCAATCTCTTCTTTTGTTATGGATCTATTTAGTTGTTCTACCTCTGTTTGTATTAGTTTAGGTAGGTAGTGTGTTTCTAGGAATTCACCCATTTCTTCTAGGTTTTCAAATTTGTTAGAGTAGAATTTTTCATAGTAATCTGATATGATTCTTTTAATTTCAGTTGGGTCTGTTGTAATATTGGCCATCTCATTTCTTATTCGAGTTATTTGCTTTCTCTCTTGTTTTTCTTTTGTCAGTTTGGCCAGTGGTTTATCAATTTTGTTGAGTTTTTCAAAAAACCAGCTTTTGGTCTTTTTAATTCTTTCAATTGTTTTTCTGTTTTCTGTTTCATTTAATTCTGCTCTAATTTTTATTGTTTGTTTTCTTCTGGTGCCTGTGGGTTTCTTTTGTTGCTCTCTTTCTATTTTTTCAAGTTGTAGGGATAATTCTTTGATTTTGGCCCTTTCGTCTTTTTGGATGTGTGCATTTATTGATATAAATTGGCCTCTGAGTACCGCTTTTGCTGTGTCCCAAAGGTTCTGATACGAAGTATTTTCATTCTCATTGGATTCTATGAATTTCTTTATTCCATCCTTAATGTCTTCTATAATCCAGTCTTTTTTGAGCAGGGAATTGTTCAGTTTCCAAGTGTTTGATTTCTTTTCCCTGATTTTCCTGTTACTGATTTCTACTTTTATGGGCTTATGGTCAGAGAAGATGCTTTGTAATATTTCAATGTTTTGGATTCTGCTAAGGCTTGCTTTATGACCTAATATGTGGTCCATTCTAGAGAATGTTCCATTTGCACTAGAAAAGAAAGTATACTTGGCTGCTGTTGGGTGGAGTGTTCTGTATATGTCTATGAGTTCAAGTTGGTTGATTGTGGCATTTAGATCTTCCATGTCTTTATTGAGCTTCTTTCTGGATGTCCTGTCCTTCACCTAAAGTGGTGTGTTGAAGTCTCCTACTGTTATTATGGAGCTATCTCACTTTTCAATGCTGACAGAGTTTGTTTTATGTATCTTGCAGCCCTGTCATTGGGTACATAAATATTTAATATGGTTATATCTTCTTGGTGTATTGTCCCTTTAATCAGTATATAGTGTCCTTCCTTATCCTTTATGATGGCCTTCATTTTAAAGTCTATTTTGTCAGAAATTAATATTGCCACTCCTGCTCTTTTGTGATTGTTGTTTGCTTGATATATTTGTTTCTATCCTTTGAGTTTAAGTTTGTTTGTGTCTCTAAGTCTAAGGTGTGTCTCTTGTAGGCGGCATATAGAGAGATCTTGTGTTTTAATCCATTCTGCCACTCTCTGTCTCTTTATTGGTGCATTTAGGCCATTTACATTCAGGGTAATTGTGGACAGGTATGAATTTAGTGCTATTAATGTCTTTTTTTCTGTGTGTTGTTGACAGTTTCTTTTTTCTTCTTAATTTTACGTGCTGAGTGGATTATCTTTATATATTGTCCTTTCCTCATATTTGTTGTTGTTGTTGATTTTGTTTCTTCTGAGTCTCTATTTTCTTCTTGTATTTTATTTTGATGAGTAGGATGGTTTGTCTCCTTTGTGGTTACCTTATTATTTACCCCTATTTTTCCAAATTTAAAACTAACTTTTATTTCTTTGTATCACCATATCTTCCTCTCCGTATGGAAGGTGTATGATTACATTTCTTCGTCCCTCTTTATTATTTTAATGTTGTCTTTTTTTACATGATAACATCGCTGTTACCCTGTTTTGAGCTTTTTTAAAATAATCTTTCTTTGTTTTTTTGGATTTCCTTGTCTGAGTTGACTTCTGGTTGCTCTGCCCCATGTTGTAGTCTTGGGTTGATACCTGATATTATTGATTTTCTAACCAAAGAACTCCCTTTAGTATTTCTTGTGGTTTTGGTTTGGTTTTTACAAATTCCCTCATCTTGTGTTTATGTGGAAATGTCTTAATTTCACCTTCATATTTAAGAGACAGTTTTGATGGATATATGATTCTTGGCAGGCATTTTTTTCCTTCAGTTTTTTAAATATGTCATCCCATTGCCTTCTTGCCTGCATGGTTTCTGCCGAGTAGTCCGAGCTTATTCTTATTGACTCTCCTTCTTAGGTGACTTTTTGTTTATTCCTAGTTGATCTTAAAATTCTCTCTTTATCTTTGGTTTTGGTAAGTTTGATTATACTATTTCTTGGTGACTTTCTTTTAAGATCTACCTTATGTGGAGTTCGATGAGCATCTTGGATAGATATCTTCTCATCTTTCACGGTATCAGGGAAGTTTTATGCCGTCAAATCTCCAACAATTCTCTCTATATTTTCCTCCCTGTTCTGGTACTCCAATCACTCGTAGGTTATTTCTCTTGATAGAGTCCCACATGATTCTTAAGGTTTCTTCATTTTTTTAATTATTTTATCTGATTTTTCTTCACATATATTAGTGCCCAGTGATTTATCTTCGAGTTCAGAAATTCTAGCTTCTGCTTGCTCAGTTCTGCTCCTCTGACTTTCTATTGAGTTGTCTACTTCTGTAATTTTATTGTTAATCTTCTGAATTTCTGATTGTTGTCTGTCTATGGATTTTTCCAGCTTATTAAACTTTTCATTATGTTCCTGAATAATCTTTCTAATTTCTTCAATTGCTTTATCTGTGTGTTCCTTGGCTTGTTCTGCATATTGCCTCATTTCCTTCCTGATGTCTTGAAGGGTTCTGTATGTTAAACTTTTCTATTCTAGCTCTGGTAATTCCAGGAATGCACTTTCATCTAGAAGATCCCTGGATTCTTTGTTTTGAGAGCCTTTTGAGGTGATTATGGTGTTTTTCTTTATATGACTTGATATTGACTTGTCTCCAAGCCATCTATAAGTTATTTTATTAGGTTATGCTTGCTTACTGTGTCGTAGCTTCTTGCTTTGTTTTGTTTTGGTGTACCCCAATGGGTTGCTTGAGTGAGCTAGCTTGATTATTTTTGCCTTTGGAATTGTGACATCCTGTCCCCATATGGCTAGAGCTATTATCCGGTATATCAGTCTAGGAGTCCATTCACTTTTCTTGTATGAATTCAGCTCAGGATTCCAGGTAGCTGATCATCAAGTGTGTGGTACAGGCTTTGTCCTACAGTCTTAGAGGGGCAGGGGTGATTGGCGTATATACCAGTATCTGATTGCTGCAGGAGGTCATGCTCTGAACAAGGCAAGGGGCTGAGAACCGACCCCTGAGTGTCTCTGAGGAAAGTCTGTCCCCGTTCCCTAGAGCGTGCAAGTGTGTGGGTTCTGCAGACCATGGACACCCCAAGTTTTTGGTTGTAAGGACTGGGAGGTACCAGTTATCTTTGGACCCCTGCTGTGGGTGACTGGGTGACCTGAGTGGAGCTACCAGTCCTAGGTCCCTGATGTGGGTAGGTGAGGACCTTGTTTAATAGGCAAAGCAACGTCAAACATCAAACACCCACCTCTCCACTGCACAGCTGAAACAGTTGGAATCTGCCAACAAGGGCCTATTCTCCCGAAATAGGCCCACACAGGTCCGTGCAGAAGGGAAAGGTACTCAAAGTCCACGGACTGTTTATGCCTGGACAGGAGCTGCTTCTGTCCTGAGCTCACCCGGTTCGTGGAGCTAGCAAATTATCTTTTCCCCCATTTCCAAATTTTTTCTTCCCCAAGGCTGGGAGGATGGCTCTAGGTGCTCAACAGTGCCTATCTCAGGCCCAGGGAATTCAGGCACTGAAGCTGTCTTGGGGGTGGGGGGAGCGTGGTAAGATATATGCAAATACTTACGTTTTGCCCAGAGCACCATTCTTCTCAGGTTCCAGAGTTGTGAGTAGGCTGCGTGGCTGGCTGCTTCTCCCTGAGGAAACTGCGGCTGAATGCTGGTACCAGCCCACTGCCGCCGCCGCTGCTCTGGGAATGGTGCCTGAGTACTCCCCGCGATTCAGGTCTGGTAACTCCTATCTGCTTCTGAACGGTCTCTTCCTCTGCCTGCCTGTCAGTTCGTTTTCTAAGTTTGCCTTTGAAGCTCAGGGCTCCCAGTTTGTCACAAATATACTTGTTTCACTTGTTTTTTTCGGGTCTTTGTTGTAAAAAGGGCTTGCCAGAAGTGTCTGTCTATTCCACCTTCTTGTCTCCACCTCCCTAACCTCTCTGAATTTAATGAGACAGGATTAGGAGCAGTTATATTATTGAGGCAGGACTCAATCTACAAGATTAGGTTGTATCTTTAGATAATCTCTTTTGAGATATAAAAGAAGGAAGTGAGTGGAGAGGGGAGGGACCTCATACCACCAAGAATGAAGAACAAGGAGGGGAGCTTATCCTTTGGAACTGGGATTGCTGCGCTGAGAAGCTCCCAGACCAGGGAAAGATTGATGACAAAGACCTTCCCCAGAGCCCACAGAACAGAAAGCCTTTCCCTGAAGCTGGCACCCTGAATTCAAACTTCTAGCCTCCTAGACTTCGAGAGAATGAATTTCTGCTTGTTGAAGACATCCACTTGTGGTATTTCTGTTATAGCAGCACTAGATGATTAAGACACCAACCACTAAGTGAAAGGAGCACAGACTTCAGTGCCTACACATGACAAAGAATACAGGCTTCATAGAATTACTTCTGGAAATTCCCTAAACAAAAACAGCACAACAACAAACCCTGAGAGACAGCAGGGGGGGACCCAATTTTCAGAGTTGCCACATTGTATTATTTTAAATATCCAGTTTTTAGCAAAATACAATGAGACATTCAAAGAAACAGGAATGTATAGACAAGAAAATAAAGAAAACAGACAATAGAAACTTTCCATGAGGAAGTCCATACACTGGAGTTACTAGACAAAAATTTTAAAGGAGGTATTATAAATATGTTCAAAGAACTAAAGGAAGCCATATCTAAATGACTGAAGGAAAGTAGATCATCTCATCAAATAGAGAATACGAATAAAGATAGAGAAATTATAAAAAGAGAACTAAATAGAATCACAAAGGAAATTAAAAAAACCCATATTTTATTCATCTATGAGATGAATGAAAAAGAAAACACAACATACCAAAACTTATTGGATGCAACTAAACCAATGTTTAGAGGGATATTTATAGATTTATATGACTATTGTACAATGGAAGAAAAATCTCCAATCAATAATGTAACCTTCCACCTTTAGGAACTAGGAAAACAAGAGCACACTAAACCCAAAGCAAACAGAAGAAAAGAAATAAAGATTAGAGCTGCAATTGATTAAATACAGAATAGAAAAACAATAGAGAAAATCGATGAAACCAAAATTGGTCCTTTGAAAAGATCAAAAAGCAATGCTGGAGGACAAAAATGATGGAGTGAGGGGCTCGGCAAATCATCTCCCCCAAAAGCGGTGATAAAACTGGACAAGATGGCCCAAAGCAACCATTTTGATGCTCTGGAAATTGTCTAAAATATAAAAAATGGAGAAGAATTTACTCATGAAAACACTCGTGAACTTCAGGTAAGAACAGTGGAACTTTGTGGCGTTCCTGCCAGGGACTGGTCCCATTCCACACGTCTAGCTCAGTTGGTATAATTGTTCTATCAGGTAGGGGCAAGATGTGAATACCATCAGTGTTGCTGCTGGAAGGATTTCACTTGATTTGGAGCAGAGTGTGGAAAGTCCCATGCCAGATGGTGCCAGTGACCGTAGCTTTCTTTTTTTTCCATTCAGTCTCATTTCTTTTTAAAATTTTTATTGTGCTTTAAGTGAAAGTTTACAAATCAAGTCAGTCTCTCATATAAAAATTTATACACGCCTTGCTATACACTCCTAATTGCTTTCCCCCTAATGGGACAGCACACTCTTTCCCTCCACTCTCTCTTTTCGTGTCGATTCGGCCAGCTGCTGACCCCCTGCACCTTCTCCTCTCCCCTCCAGACAGGAGATGCCAACATAGTCACATGTGTCTACTTGATCCAAGAAGCTCACTCTTCACCAGTATCATTTTCTATCCCATCGTCCAGTCCAATCCCTGTCTGAAGAGTTCGCTTTGGGAATGGTTCCTGTCTTGGGCTAACAGAAGGTCTGGGGCCCATGACCACTGGGGTCCTTCTAGTCTCTGTCAGACCATTAAGTCTGGTCTTTTTACGAGAATTTGGAGTCTGTATCCCACTGTTCTCCCTCTCCCTCAAGGGTTCTCTGTTGGGTTCCCTGTCAGAGCAGTCATCAGTTTGTAGCCAGGCACCATCTAGTTCTTCTGGTCTCAGGCTGATGTAGTCTCTGTTTTATGTGGCCCTTTTCTGTGTCTTGGGCTCGTAATTACCTTTTGTCCTTGGTGTTCTTCATTCTCCTTTGATCCAGGTGGGTTGAGACCAACTGATGCATCTTAGATGGCTACTTGCTAGCGTTTAAGGCCCCAGACGCCACTCTCCAAACTCGGATGCAGAATGTTATCTTAATAGATTTTATTATGCTAATTGACTTAGATGTCCCCTGAAACCATGGTCCCCAAATTCCCGCCCCTGCTACGCTGGCCTTCGAAGCATTCAGTTTATTCAGGAGACTTCTTTGCTTTTGGTTAACTCCAGTTGTGCTGACCTCTCCTGTTTTGGGTGTTGTCTTTCCCTTCACCTAAAATAGTTCTTATCTTCCATCTAATTAGTGAAAGCCCCCTCCCTCCTTCCCTCCTCCCCTTTCTCATAACCATCAAAGAATATTTTCTTCTCTGTTTAAACTATTTCTTGAGTTCTTATAATAGTGGTCTTACACAGTATTTGTCCTTTTGCAACTGACTGATTTTACTCAGCATAATGCCTTCCAGATTCCTCCATGTTAATGAAATGTTTCATGGATTCATCATTGTTCTTCATCGATGCGTAGTATTCCATTGTGTGAATATACCATAATTTATTTCTCCATTCTTCCGTTGATGGGCACCTTGGTTGCTTCCATCTTTTTGCTATTGTAAATAGTGCTACACTGAACACGGGGTGCATATATCTGTTCATGTAAAGGCGCTTATTTCTCTAGGATATATCCCAAGGAGTGGGGTTGCTGGATCGAATGGTAGTTCTATTTCTAGCTTTTTAATGAAACGCCAAGTTGATTTCCAAAGTGATTGTACCATTTTATATTCCCACCAGCAGTATGTAAGTGTTCCAGTCTCTCCACAACCTCTACAGAATTTATTTCTCACTCATTGGAGTGAGATGGAATCTCATTGTAGTTTTGATTTGCATTTCTCTAATGGCTAATGCTTGTGAGCATTTCCTCATGTATCTGTTAGTTACCTGAATGTCCTCTGTAGTGAAGTGTCCATTCATATCTTTTGACCATTTTTTAATTGGGTTGTCTTTTTGTAGTTGACTTTTTGCAGTGTCATGTAGATTTTAGAGATCAGGCATTGATTGGACATGTCATAGCTAAAAACTTTTTCCCAGTCTGTGGGTAATATTTTTACTCTTCTGGTGAAGTCTTTGGATGAGCATAGGTGTTTGATTTTTAGGAGCTCCCAATTATCTAGTTTCTCTTCTAGATTGTTAGTATTGTTTTGTATACTGTTTATGCCATGTATTAGGGCTCCTAACATTATTTGTATTTTTTCTCCCATGATCTTTATTGTTTTAGATTTTATATTTAGGTCTTTGATCCATTTTGAGTTAGTTTTTGTGCATGGTGTGAGGTATGGGTCTTGTTTCATTTTTTTGCAGATGGATATCCAGTTATGCCAGCGCCATTTCTTAAACAGACTGTCTTTTCCCCATTTAACTGTTTTGGGGCCTTTGTCAAGTATCAGCTGCTCATATGTGGATGGATTTATGTCAGGATTCTCAGTACTGATGGGAATGCGTTATTTATGTATCTGTTATGAGTCTGTTGTACCAGTACCAGGCTGTTCTCACTACTGTGGCGGTATAATAGGTTCTAAAATCAGGTAGAGTGAAGCCTCCCACTTTGCTCTTTATCAGTAATGCTTTTCTTATCTGGGGCCTCTTTCCCTTCCATATGAAGTTGGTGATTTGTTTCTCCATCTCATTAAAAAATGTCATTGGAATTTGGATCGGAATTGCATTGTATCTATAGATGGCCTTTGGTAGAATAGACATTTTTACAATGTTAGGCTTCCTATCCATGAGCAAAGTATGTTTTTCCACTTATGTAGGTCTCTTTTGGTTTTTTGCAGTAGTGTCTTGTAGTTTTCTTTGTATAGGTCTTTTACGTCACTGGTAAAATTTATACCTAAGCGTTTTATCTTCTTAGGGGCTACTGTATATAGTTTGATTTGGTGATTTCCTCTTTGATGTTCTTTTTGTTGGTGTAGAGGAATCCAACTGATTTTTGTATGTTTATCTTATATCCTGATACTCTGCTGAACTCTTCTGTTAATTTCGGTAGTTTTCTTGAGGATTCTTTAGGGTTTTCTGTGTATAAGATCATGTCATCTGCAAATAGAGGTAATTTTACTTCTTCCTTACCAATCTGGATGCCCTTTATTTCTTTATCTAGCCTATTTGCTGTGGCTAGGACCTCCAGCACAATGTTGAATAAGAGTGGTGATAAAGGGCATCCTTGTCTGGTTCCTGATCTCAGTGGGAATGCTTTCAGGCTCTCTCCATTTGGAATGATGTTGGCTGTTGGCTTTGTATAAATCCCCTTTATTGTGTTGAGGAATTTTCCTTCTATTCCTATTTTGCTAAGAGTTTTTATCATCAGTGAGTGTTGAACTTTGTCAAATGCCTTTTCTGCATCAATTGATAAAATCATGTGATTCTTGTCCTTTGTTTTATTTATGTGGTAGATTACATTAATTTTTTCTCTAATGTTGAACCATCCCTGCATATCTGGTATGAAGCCCAGTTGGTCATGGTGAATTATTTTTTTGATATGTTGTTAAATTCTGTTGGCTAGAGTTTTGTTGAGGATTTTTGCATCTATGTTCATGAGGTCTATAATTTTCTTTCCTTGTGGTGTCTTTACCTGTTTTTGGTATCAGGGATATGGTGGCTTCACAGAATGAGTTTGGGAGTATTTCGTCCTTTTCTATGCTGCGAAATACCTTTAGTAGTAGTGGTGTTAACTCTTCTCTGAACGTTTGTAGAACTCTTCAGTGAAGCCATCCGGACCAGGCCTTTTTTTTTTTTGTTTGGAGTTTTTTGATTACCTTTTCAATCTCTTCTTTTGTTATGGGTCTGTTTAGTTGTTCGACCTCTGTTTGTGTTAGTTTAGGTAGGTAGTGTGTTTCTAGGAATTCACCCATTTCTTCCAGGTTTTCAAATTTGTTAGAGTACAATTTTTCATAGTAATCTGATATGATTCTTTTAATTTCAGTTGGGTCTGTTGTAATATTGGCCATCTTATTTCTTATTCAAGTTACGTGCTTCCTCTCCTGCTTTTCTTTTGTCAGTTTGGCCAATGGTTTATCGATTTTTTTGAGTTTTTCAAAAAACCAGCTTTTGGTCTTTTTAATTCTTTCAATTGTTTTTCTGTTTTCTATTTCATTTAGTTCAGCTCTAATTTTTATTATTTGTTTTTTTCTGGTGCCTGTGGGTTTCTTTTGTTGCTCTCCATCTGTTCAAGTTGTAGGGATAGTTCTTTGATTTTGGCCCTTTTGTCTTTTTGGATGTGTGCATTTATTGATATAAATTGGCCTCTGAGCAGCGCTTTTGCTGTGTCCCAAAGGTTCTGATAGGAAGTATTTTCATTCTCATTGGATTCTATGAATTTCTTTATTCCATCCTTAATGTCTTCTATAATCCAGTCTTTTTTGAGCATGGTATTGTTCAGTTTCCAAGTGTTTGATTTCTTTTCCCTGATTTTCCTGTTATTGATTTCCACTTTTATGGCCTTATGGTCAGAGAAGATGCTTTGTAATATTTCAATGTTTTGGATTCTGCTAAGGCTTGCTTTATGACCTAATATGTGGTCTATTCTAGAGAATGTTCCATGTGCACTAGAAAAGAAAGTATACTTGGTTGCTGTTGGGTGGAGTGTTCTGTAGATGTCTATGAGGTCAAGTTGTATTCTACATCTGGTAATTCCAGGAAGGCACTTTCATCTAGAAGATCCCATAATTCTTTGTTTTGAGAGCTTGCTTAATTGATCATGGTCTGTTTCTTTTTGTGATTTCATATTGACTGTTGTCTCTGAGCCATCTATAAGTTATTGTATTAGTTTATTTTGTGTTTCTTTACTGTATCTTAGCTTCTCGCTTTGTTTTGTTTTGATATGCCCAAATAGGTTGCTTGAGTGAGCTAGCTTGATTATTTTTGCTTTTGAAGTTGTGACGTTCTGTCTCCAGAAGGTTAGAGCTGTTATCAGGTATATCAGTCTTGGAGTCCATTCGCTTTTCTTGTATGGATTCAGCTTAGGTGTCCAGGTAACTGGTCATGAAGTGTGTGGTACAGGCTCTGTCCTACAGTCTTAGAGGGGCAGAGGTGATTGGTGTAGGTACTGGTATCTGATTGCAGCAGGGAGTCACACTCTGAACAAGGTAGGGGGCTGAGAATCATCCCCCAGGTGACTCTGAAGAAAGTGCATTCCTCTTCCCTAGAGCGTACAGGTGGGTGGGTTCTGCAGATGGACCATGGGCACCCAATGCTTTTGGTTGTAAGGACTGGGAGGTACCAGTTATCCTTGGACCTGTGTTGCAGGTGGCTGGGTGACCTGAGTGGAGCTGCCAGTCCTTAGGTCCCTGATGTGGGTAGGTGAGGACCCTGTTTAATAGGCAAAGTGGTGTCAATAATCAAACACCCACCTCTCCACTGCACAGCTGAAACAGTTGCAGTCTACCAACAAGGGCCTATTCTCATGAAATAGGCCCACACAGGTCCATGCAGGGGGGAAAGGTATTCAAAGTCCACGGACCATTTCTGCGTGGACAGGAGCTGCTTTTGTCCAGATCTCCCCAGGTGTGCTGGCAAATTTATCTTTTCCCCCAATTGCAAATTTACTCTTTGTCCACGGCTGGGAGAATGGCTCCAGGCACTCAACAGGGCGTATCTCAGGCCCACAGAAATAAACCGCCTCTGAAGCTGGCTTGGGGGTTGGGGGTGCGGTAAAATACATGCAAGTACTCAGCTTTTGCTGAGAACCCCGTTCTTCTCTGGTTACAAAGGTGTCAGTAGGCTGTGCGTCCAGCTGTTTCTCCCTGAGGAAACTGCAGCTGAATGCTACTACCAGCCCACCACAGCTGCTCCTGGGAATGGTGCCTGAGGCATCCCAGTGATTCAGTTCTGGTAACTGCCCTCTGCTTCTGAACTGTCTCTCCCTCCCCCTGCTGCTCAGTCCGTTTTCTAACTTTGCCTTTGATGTTTACGGCTCCAAGCTTGACATAAATATAATTGTTTCACTTGTGTTTTTGGGTCTTTGTTGTAAGAGGATCACTGGAAGCGTCTATCTATTCTGCCATCTTGGCTCTGCCTCTCAACAGTAGCTTTCTTGATGGTATGAATGGGGAAGGCGAGCAGCTGAGTGAGCCTGAGGTTTCTATCCTGATTGGGGCAAGCAAATGACTGTCAGACTAGTCAGAAATTTAAAAAGGAGATCCAGGATATGAGGAGTTATAGAGGTCCTTGATATGCTCACCACGTATCCCTAGATGACTGTGAGATCTGCACATATGTGCAGAGGAGACATGAGAGGACCTGAAGGAAAGTAAAAGGGCAGATTTAAAAACTGCCTTAACTTTGAATGTGTTTTCCAACCCACACACCAATCCATTGGCAGAGGGTGGAAGTCATAATGGCTAAAGGTGTTTCAGCAAAATCTTTGACCATTGAAAGGTCATTAAGTGTTGTGAACACAGAGGTGATGCCTTGAAATCCAGGCTTAAAAATAAACACAAGAATAAAAAACCGAGCAGAGAGGCGGAGCCAAGATGGAGGAATAGACAGACGCTTCCGTTGAGCCCTCTTCACAACAAAGACCCAAAGGAACAAGGGAAACAAGTATATTTCTGACAAGCTAGGAGCCCTGAGCATCAAAGGCAGGCTTAGACACTGAAATGGGGGGCAGGGGAAGGAACAGACCGTTCAGAGGAGGAGAGGAGTTGCCGGACCTGAATCGTGGGGGAGCCCTCAGGCACCATTCCCGGAGCGGCGGCGGCGGCGGGCTGATACTAGTGTTTGGCCGAAGTTTCCTCAGGGAGAAGCAGCCAGCCACACAGCCCACTCACACCTCCGGAGCCTAAAGAGAAGGGCGCTCTCAGCAAAAGCTAAGTAATTGCGTATATTTTACCGTGCCCCCTCCACCCCCAAGCCAGCTTCAGCGGCTGAATTCCTAGGCCTGAGATAGACCCTGGTGAGCACCTGGAGCCATCCTCCTGGACTTGGGGAAGGAAAACATTTGCAACTGGGAGGAAAAGACAATTTGCTAGCCCCATTAACTGGGGAAGCTTAGGACAGAAGTGGCTCCTGTCCAGACATAAACCATCTGTGGACCTTGACCACCTTTCCCTTCTGCATGGACCTGTGTGGGCCTATTTCGGGAAAATAGGCCCTTGTTGGCAAACTCCAACCATTTCAGCGGTGTGGTGGAGTTGTGGGTGTTTGACGTTTGACATTGCTTTGCCTATTAAACAAGGTCCTCACCTACACACAACCGGGACCTAAGGACTGGTGGCTCCACTCGGGTCACCGAACCACCCGCGACAGGGGTCCAAGGATAACTGGTACCTCCCAGTCCTTACAACAAAAACTTTGTGTGCCCATGGTCCCTCTGCAGAACCCACCCACCAGCACGCTCTAGGGAACAGAGACACATTTTCCTCAGAGACACTTGGGGGTCAGTTCTCAGCCCCCTGCCTTGTTCAGAACGTGACCGCCTGCTGCAATCAGATACGGGTATATACGCCAATCACCCTTGCCCCTCTCAGACTGTAGGACAGAGCCTGTACCACACACTTGATATCAGTTATCTGGAAACATGAGCTGAATTCATACAAGAAAACTGAATGGACTCCTACACTGATATACCTGATAACAGCTCTAGCCAGCTGGGGACAGGACACCAGAGCTCCAAAGGTGAAAATAATCAAGCTAGCTCACTCAAGCAACCCATAGGGGTATACCAAAACAAAACAAAGCAAGCGTCTATGACACAGTAAGCAAGCATAAACTAATACACTAGCGTATAGATGGCTCGGAGACAGCAGTCAATATCAAGTAATATAAAGAAACAGGCCATGATCACCTCAACAGGCTCTCAAAACAAAGAATCCAGGGATCTTTTAGATGAAAGTACATTCCTGGAATTACCAGATGCAGAATACAAAAGTTTAATATACAGAACCCTTCAAGACATCAGGAAGGAAATGAGGCAATACACAGAACAAGCCAAGGAACACACAGATAATGCAACTGAAGAAATCAGATTATTCAGGAACATAATGAAAGTTTAATAAGCTGGAAAAATCCATAGACAGACAGCAATCAGAAATTCAGAAGATTAACAATAAAATTACAGAAATAGATAACTCAATAGAAAGTCGGAGGGGCAGAATTGAGCAAGTAGAAGCTAGAATTTCTGAACTTGAAGATAAATCACTGGGCACTAATATATTTGAAGAAAAATCAGATAAAAGAATTTTAAAAAATGAAGAAAGCTTGAGAATCATGTGGGACTCTATCAAGAGAAATAACCTACGAGTGATTGGAGTACCAGAACAGGGAGGGGTAACAGAAAATACAGAGAAAATTGTTGAGGATTTGTTGGCAGAAAACTTCCCTGATATTGTGAAAGATGAGAAGATATCTATCAAAGATGCTCATTGAACTCCACATAAGGTAGATCTTAAAAGAAAGTCACCAAGACATAGTATAATCGAGCTTGCCAAAACCAAAGATAAAGAGACAATTATAAGACCAGCGAGGGATAAAAGAAAAGTCACCTGCAAAGGAGAGTCAATAAGAATAAGCTCGGACTACTCGGCAGAAACCATGCAGGCAAGAAGGCAATGGGATGACATATTTAAAAAATTGAAGGAAAAAAATTGCCTGCCAAGAATCATATATCCATTAAAACTGTCTCTTAAATAAAAAAATAATATGAAGGTGAAATTAAGACATTTCCAGATAAACACAAGTTGAGGCAATTTGTAAAAACCAAACCAAAACTACAAGAAATACTAAAGGGAGTTCTTTGGTTAGAAAATCAATAATATCAGGTATCAACCCAAGACTAGAACACTGGGCAGAGCAACCAGAAGTCAACCCAGACAGGGAAATCCAAAAACACAAAGCAAGATTAAAAAAAAAAAAAAAAAGCCCAACACAGGGTAACAGCAATGTTATTATATAAAAGCAGATAACATTAAAATAATAAAGAGGGCCTAAGAAATGTAATCCTACACCTTCCATATGGAGAGGAAGGTATGGCGATACAAAGAAATAAAAGTTAGTTTTAAATTTAGAAAAATAGGGGTAAATAATAAAGTAACCACAAAGGAGACAAACTATCCTACTCATCAAGATAAAATACAAGGGAAAAAAAACAGACTCAGCAGAAACAAAATCAACAACAACAAAAATGAGGAAAGGACAATATATAACGAAAATCTACTCAGCACACAAAATCAAGTGGGCAAAAGAAGCTGTCAACACACAAAAAAAGACATCAAAATGATAGCACTAAATTCATACCTATCCATAATTACCCTAAATGTAAACGGACTAAATGCATCAATAAAGAGACAGAGAGGGGCAGAATGGATTAAAAAACAAGATCTGTCTATATGCTGCCTACAAGAGACACACCTTAGTCTTAGAAACACAAACAAACTAAAACTCAAAGGATGGAGAAAAACATATCAAGCAAACAACAATCAAAAAAGAGCAGGAGTGGCAATATTAATTTCTGACAAAATAGACTTGAAAGTTAAATCCATCAGAAAGGATAAGGAAGGACACTCTATAATGATTAAAGGGATGATACACTAAGAAGATATAACCATATTAAATATTTATGCACACAATGACAGGCTGCAAGATACAGAAAAAAAACTCTATCAGCATTGAAAAGTGAGATAGACAGCTCCACAATAACAGTAGGAGACTTCAACGCACCACTTTCGGTGAAGGACAGGACATCCAGAAAGAAGCACAATAAAGACACGGGAGATCTAAATGCCACAGTCAACCAACGTGAACTCATAGGCATATACAGAACACTCCACTCATCAGCAACCAACTATACTTTCTTTTCTAGTGCACATGGAACATTCTCTAGAATAGACCACGTATTAGGTCATAAAGCAAGCCTTAGCAGAATCCAAAACATTGAAATATTACAAAGCATCTTCTCTGACCATAAGGCCATAAAAGTGGAAATCAATAACAGGAAAATCAGGGAAAAGAAATCAAACACTTGGAAACTGAACAATACCGTGCTCAAAAAAGACTGGATTATAGAAGACATTAAGGATGGAATAAAGAAATTCATAGAATCCAATGAGAATGAAAATACTTCCTATCAGAACCTTTGGGACACAGCAAAAGCGCTGCTCAGAGGCCAATTTATATCAATAAATGCACACATCCAAAAAGACAAAAGGGCCAAAATCAAAGAACTATCCCTACAACTTGAACAGATGGAGAGCAACAAAAGAAACCCACAGGCACCAGAAGAAAACAAACAATAAAAATTAGAGCAGAACTAAATGAAATAGAAAACAGAAAAACAATTGAAAGAATTAAGAAGACCAAAAGCTGTTTTTTTGAAAAACTCAACAAAATTGATAAACCATTGGCCAAACTGACAAAAGAAAAGCAGGAGAGAAAGCAAATAACCTGACTAAGAAATGAGATGGGCGATATTACAACAGATCCAAATGATATTAAAAGAATCATATCAGATTACTATGAAAAACTATACTCAAACAAATTGGAAAACCTAGAAGAAATGGGTGAATCCCTAGAAACACACTACCTACCTAAACTAATACGAACAGAGTCGAACAACTAAATAGACCCATAACAAAAGAAGAGATTGAAAAGGTAATCAAAAAACTCCCAACAAAAAAAAAGCCCTGGTCCAGATGGCTTCACTGCAGAGTTCCACCAAACTTTCAGAGAAAAGTTAACACCACTACTACTAAAGGTATTTCAGAGCATAGAAAAGGATGGAATACTCCCAAACTCATTCTATGAAGCCACTGTATTCCTGATACCAAAACCGGGTAAAGACACTGCAAGAAAAGAAAATTATAGACGTATATCCCTCATGAATGTAGATGCAAAAATCCTGAACAAAATTCTACCCAATAGAATTCAACAATGTATCAAAAAAATAATCCACAATGACCAAGTGGGATTCATACCAGGTATGCAGGGATGGTTCAACATTAGAAAAACAATTAATGTAATCCACCACATAAATAAAACAAAAGACAAGAATCATGATTTTATCAATTGATGCAGAAAAGGCATTTGACAAAGTTCAACACTCATTGATGATAAAAACTCTCAGCAAAATAGGAATAGAAGGAAAATTTCTTGACATAATAAAGGGGATTTATACAAAGCCAACAGCCAACATCACCCTAAATGGAGAGAGTCTGAAAGCATTTCCATTGAGATCGGGAACCAGACAAGGATGCCCTTTATCACCACTCTTATTCAACATTGTGCTGGAGGTCCTAGCCACAGCAAATAGGCTAGATAAAGAAATAAAGGGCATCCAGATTGGTAAGGAAGGAGTATAATTACCTCTATTTCCAGATGACATACACAGAAAACCCTAAAGAATCCTCAAGAAAACTACTGAAATTAACAGAAGAGTTCAGCAGAGTATCAGGATATAAGATAAACATTCAAAAATCAGTTGGATTCCTCTACACCAACAAAAAGAACATCGAAGAGGAAATCACCAAATCAATGCCATTTACAGTAGCCCCCAAGAAGATAAAATACTTAGGAATAAATCTTACCAGAGATGTAAAAGACTTATACAAAGAAAACTACAGTACACTTCTGCAAATAACCAAAAGAGACCTACATAAGTGGAAGAACATACCTTGCTCATGGATAGGAAGACTTGGCATTATTAAAATGTCTACTCTACCAAAAGCGATCTATACATTTAATGCAATTCCGATTCAAATCCCAACGACATTCTTTAATGAGATGGAGAAACAAATCACCAATTTCATACGGAAGGGAAAGAGGCCCCGGATAAATAAGGTATTCTTGAAAAAGAAGAACAAAGTGGGAGGCCTTTCTTTACCTGATTTTAGAACCTAATATACTGCCACTTATACCGCCACACTAGTTGAAACAGCCCGGTACTGGTACAACAACAGATACACGGACCAATGGAACAGAATTGAGAATCCAGACATAAATCCATCCACATATGAGCCGTTGATATTTGACAAAGGCCCCAAAACAGTTAAATCAGGAAAAGACAATCTTTTTAACAAATGGTGCTGGCATAACTGGATAACCATCTACAAAAAAATGAAACAAGACCCATACTTCACTCCATGCACAAAAATGAGCTCAAAATGGATCAAAGACCTACATATAAAATCTAAAACGATAAAGATCATGGAAGAAATAATAGGGACAACGTTAGGAGCCCTAATACATGGCATTAACAGTATAGAAAACATTATAAAGAATGTAGAAGAAAAACTAGATAACTGGAAGCTCCTAAAAATCAAACACTTAAGCTCATCCAAAGACTTCACCAAAAGAGTAAAAAGAGTACCTACAGACTGGGAAAAAGTTTTTAGCTATGACATTTCTTATCAACACCTGATCTCTAAAATCTACATGACACTGCAAAAACTCAACGCAAAAAGACAAATAACTCAATTAAAAAATGGGCAAAAGATATGAATAGACACTTCACTAAAGAAGACATTCAGGTAGCTAACAGATATATGAGGAAATGTTTACGATTGTTAGCCATTAGAGAAATGCAGATCAAAACTACAATGAGATTTCATCTCACTCCAACAAGGCTGGCATTAATCTAAAAAACACAAAATAATAAATGTTGGAGAGGCTGTGGAGAGATTGGAACACTTCTACACTGGTGGTGGGAATGTAAAATGGTACAACCACTTTGGAAATTGATTTGGCGCTTTCTTAAAAAGTTAGAAATAGAACTACCATACGATCCAGCAATCCCACTCCTTGGAATATATCCTAGAGAAATAAGAGCCTTTACACGAACAGATATATGCACACCCATGTTTATTGCAGCACTGTTTACAATAGCAAAAACGTGGAAGCAACCAAGGTGCCCATCAATGGATGAATGGATAAATAAATTATGGGATATTCACACAATGCAATACTATGCATTGATAAAGAACAGTGAGGAATCTGTGAAACATTTCATAACATGGAGGAACCTGGAAGACATTATGCTGAGTGAAATTAGTCAGTTGCAAAAGGACAAATATTGTATAAGACCACTATTATAAGAACTTGAGAAATAGTTTAAACTGAGAAGAAAACATTCTTTTGTGGTTACGAGGGGGGTGGGCGGGAGGGTGGGAGAGGGGTATTCACTAATTAGTAGATAAGAACTACTTTATTGAAGGGAAAGACAGCACACAATTACAGGGGAGATCACCACAATTGGACTAAACCAAAAAGCAAAGAAGTTTCCTGAATAAACTGAATGCTTTGAAGGCCAGCGTAGCAGGGGCAGGGGTCTGGGGACCATGATTTCAGGGGACATCTAAGTCAATTGGCATAATAAAATCTATTAAGAAAACATTCTGCGTCCCACTTTGAAGAGTGGCATCTGGGGCCTTAAATGCTAGCAAGCAGCCATCTAAGATGCATCAATTGGTCTCAACCTACCTGGATCAAAGGAGAATGAAGAACACCAAGGACACAGGGTGATTACGAGCCCAAGAGACAGAAAGGGCCACATGAACCAGAGACTGCATCAGCCTGAGACCAGAAGAACTAGATGGTGCCTGGCTACAACCGATGACTGCCCTGACAGGGAACACAACACAGAACCCCTGAGGGAGCAGGAGAGCAGTGGGATGCAGACCCCAAATTCTCATAAGAGCAGACTTAATGGTCTGACTGAGACTGGAAGGACCCCAGTGGTCACGGCCCCCAGACCTTCTTTCCCCAGGACAGGAACCATTCCCGAAGCCAGCTCTTTAGACATGGATTGGACTGGACAATGGGTTGGAGAGGGATGCTGGTAAGGAGTGAGCTTCTTGGATCAGGTGGACACTTGAGACTATGTTGGCATCTCCTGCCTGGAGATGAGGGGGTGGAGGGGTTTAGAAGCTGGTGAAAAGGACATGAAAAGAGAGGGTCGAGGGAGAGAGCAGGCTGTCTTATTATTGGGAGAGTAGTTGGGAGTGTGTAGTAAGGTGTATATGGGTTTTTATGTGAGAGACTGACTTGATTTGTAAACTTTCACTTAAAGCACAATAAAAATTATTTAAAAAGAATTATATATGTACACTGGATTCTGAAGACTTGGCAAAGGGGAAAAAAGAATGCAAAATATATCCCACTTATTTTGATATAAATTATATATTAAAATGATAATATTGTAGATGTACTAGATTGAGTAAAATATATTATTAATATTAATTTAACCTATTCTTTATTTTTTCATATTACTAGTAAAATTTAAATATTATACATGGCTTGCATTATATTTTATTGGACAGCAATGAGCTTTAATTCACAAATTTGCTCTGCCAGTTACTTACTTTGGAAAAGTTATTTCATCTCTGAGCCCAGGCAGCTGGGCAGCACAAACTACTAGCCGAAAGGCTGGCAGTTCGAACCCACCCAGAGGCACCTGGGAAAACAGGCCTTGTGATCTGCTTCCAAATGGTCACAGCTTTGAACACCCTATGGAGCAGCTCTACTCCGTACACATGGAGTTACCATGAGTCGGAATCAACAGGACCGCAACTAACAACAACCTAGCATGAAAAAGTATTAGCCAAAGGGGTGCGGGGTTTCTTTCTTGGGTGATAAAAGTATTCTAATATTGAATGTAATGACAGTTGCACAACTCTGTGAATGTACTAAAAGTCAATGAATTGTACACTTTCAATGAGTAAATTGTGCAATATATAAACCGTATCTCAATAGCGCTGTTAAAAAATAAAATACAATACCAAAAAAAAAAAAAAAAAAAAGCCGAGCAGAGACACCAGTGGGGAAACAGCATGGTGGAGACAGATTCTACAAAGTAAGTCCAGGCAAGTTACTACATACAGAAACAAACAAAAACAACAACAAAAAACAGAAGCAACAACCCTCAAGGGAAAAATATTCAGAGTCCAGAATTGCTACATAAAATGTCCACTTTTCACCAAAAATTATGAGGTATGCTGGTATCCCTCATGAATGTAGATGCAAACATTCTTAACAAAATATTAGCAAACTTAATTCAGCAATGTATCAAAATGATTATGCACTGTGGCCAAATAAGATGTATCCAAGGAATGAAGGTTGTTTTAACATCCTCAAATATTATTAACATGATAAACCATAAAAGGTAAAAGTCATATGATTATCTCAAAAGATTCAAAAAAAAAAAAAAAGCATTTGATAAAACCCAACACTCATCCTGATGGAGCGGGAGAAGAGTGGGATGCAGATCTTAAATTCTCATAAAAAGACCAGGCTTAATGGTCTGACTAAGTCTGGAGGGACCCTAATGGTCATGGTACCCAGACCCTTTGTTAGCCCAAGATTGGAACTATTCCCGAAGCCAACTCTACGGACAGGGATTGGACTGGACTATAAGACAGACAATGATACTGGTGAGGAGTGAGCTTCTCGGCTCAAGTAGATACTTGAGACTACGTGGACAAGTCCTGTCTAGTGGCGAGATGAGAAGGAAGAGGGGGATGGGAGCTGGTTAAATGGACATGGGGAAGACAGGGTGGAGAGGAAGACTGTGCTGTCTCATTAGGAGGGGAGCAGCTAGGAGTACATAGCAAGTTGTGTATAAGTTTTTGTATGAGAGACTGATTTGATTCGTAAACTTGCACCTAAAGCACAATAAAAGAAAAAAAAAAATCCAACATGCAATGAAAAACTCAACAAACTAGGAATAGAAGCACATGTCCTCTACCTGATGAAGGACATCTATGAAAAATTTACAGCTGACATCATACTTAGGGTTGTAGACTGAATTCTTCTCCCCAAAGTTCAGCAACAAGACAAGAAAGTCTGCTTTCATCGCTCTTCAACACAGTACAACTACAAGAAAATGGAAAACGTCCATGTCAAATAAGTAAGTAAAACTGCATTTGTACATGACAATATTCCTATATATCTAGAAAATTCCCAAGAATACACATACACACAAACTGCTAGAACTAATATGTTCAGCAAAGTAACAATAGCAATATATAAAAATCAATTGTATTTCTGTGTACTAACAACGAATATCTAAAAACTTGAGAAAACAATTTCATTCAAATAATCCCCAAAAAGAATAAAATACTTAGGAATAAATTTAACAAAAGAAGTTTAAGGTTTGTATACTGAAAATTATAGAACATTATTGAAAGACATTAAAGATGATCTAAACAAACGGAAAAACATTTCATATTTATAGACCAGAAGACTCAAAATAGTTAAAATGACAAATTGATCCATAGGTTCAACTCAATCCCCTGACAAAATCCCAGCAGGTTTTATTTTTTTAGAAATGTAATAAGCTGGTTCTAAAATGTATATGGAAATGCAAAGTACCCAGAATCGCCAAAACAACTTTGAAAAGGAACAAAGTTTGAGGACATTTATACTGCCCAATTTTACAACCTTCTATAAAGCTATGGTAATCAGGACTGTGTGATTCTGGCACAAAGACAGGCATATAGATCAATGGAACAAAATTGAGAATCCAGAAATTAACCCTATGTTCTCTGCCTACAGTGTAATTAAATTAGAAGTCAATAATAAAAATATAAGTAAAAAGTGTCCATGCTTTAAAAAAACAAATAAAAAAACCCAAAACATTCCCAAATAACTCACAGGTTAAAGAAGAGCTTATAATGAAAATTAGAAAATACATCTGAATGGGAACAAGAACACTACAATCATAAATTGTGAAATGTAGTTAATATATTAAAGGAAAATTGCTACCCTTAAATCTTTATATTAGAGAAAAAGAAAGCCTAAACATTAAAAATTAATGAGCTAAATAGTTTGTAGTTCTTCAAAAAGTTACACACAGATTCACCATATGATCCAGCAATCCCACTCATAGGTATATACCCAAAAGAACTGAAAACATGTTTACATAAAAACTTGTACATTAATGTTTATAGCAGCATTATTCATAACAGCCAAAAAACAAACATCACAGATGTCCATGAACAGATGAATGGATAAACAAAATACGGTATAGCCACACGATGGAATATTAGTTAGCCATAAAAATGAATGAAGTATTGATCCATGCTACAACATGAATGAAGTTTGAGAACATGCTAAGTGAAAGAAGCCAGATACCAACAGTCACCAATCCTGTGATTACATTAATGTGAAATGCCCAGAATAGGAAAATCATAGAGACAGAAAGTAGATTAGTGGTTTCAGGGACTTGGAGGAGGGGAGAATGAGAAGTGACTGCTAATGGTTATATTGTTTCTTTTTGGGATGATGAAAATTTTTTGGAGTTAGTGGTGATGGTTGCACAACCTTGTGAGTATACTAAAAGTGGCTGAATTCTACACTTTCAAACGGTGAATGTTATATGAATTATATCTCAGAAAATTAATAAGCTGAACTGTTGGAAAAGAACCACAGGATAAAACCAAGAACAGTAGAGAGAAGGAAATAGTAAAGATAAGGGCAGAAATAAATGATATAGAAAATGAAGACTCAATGGAAAGTATCAGCAAAGCCAAAAGTTAGATCTTAGAAAATAATTATAAAATTTATGAAGAGCTCTCTTCATGAAACAATCAAGATTAACAGATAAAAGATCTGAATCACATTAGGAATTAAGAAGGGATAATTACAGACCCAGTAGATATCAGAAATCCAATACTTTTATGCTATAAATTTGAAAATCTATATGAAATAGACAATTTCCTTTAAAAAAATTATAAAACTAGATTTCAATAAGAAAGAGAAAGCCTGAAGTAATCCTTATATGTTCATATATGTCTTTTAAATGCTATACCACTAAAGCATTGAATTAGTTAAAAAGTTCTACCCCTCAGAACAAACCTAGACTAGATGGTTTTACATTCATGGAAGATATAATACAAACATAGCAAACTCTTCTAGTGATTAGATAAATCAGCATACCTGTCCCACCATTCCAACACAATTCATTTTGTGACGCTAATATAAACTTCATGCAAAACCTAGATAGGATATAAAAGGAAAATTATATCTAAGGCCATCAACTTGAATGCAAAAATCCCAAACAAAATATTAACCAAAACCAAACCCGTTGCAGTCGAGTTGATTCTGACTCATAGCAACCCTATAGGACAGAGTAGAACCGCCCCATAGGTTTTCCAAGGAGCTGCTGGTGAATTCAAGCTGCTTGCATTTTGGTTAGCGGCCAAGCTTTTTCTGTTTCTTTTTTATATATATATAATTTTTATTGTGCTTTAAGTGAAAGTTTACAAATTGTCAGTCTCTCACATAAAAACTTATATACACCTTGCTACATACTCCCAATTACTCTTCCCCTAATAATACAGCCTGCTCCCTCCCTCCGCTCTCTCTTTTTGTATCCATTTCACCAGCTTCTAACCCCCTCTACCCTCTCATCTCCCCTCCAGGCAGAAGATGCCAACATATCTCAAGGGTTCACCTGATCCAAGAAACTCACTCCTCATCAGCATCCCTCTCCAACCCATTGTCCAGTCCAATCCCTGTCTGAAGAGTTGGCTTCGGGAATGGTTCCTGTCCTGGGCCAACAGAAGGTCTGGGGGCCATGACCACCAGGGTCCTTCTAGTCTCAGTCAGACCATTAAGTCTGGTCTTTTTATGAGAATTTGGAGTCTGCATCCCATTGCTCTCCCGCTACCTTAGGGGTTCTCTGTTGTGCTCCCCGTCAGGGCAGTCGTCCCTCAGGGGTTCTCTATTGTGCTCCCTGTCAGGGCGTCATCAGCAGCCAAGCTCTTAACCACTGTACCACCAGGGCTTTAACAGAGTATTAGAGACCCAAATAAAAAATGTACAAAGAAGATAATATACCATTGCCAAATTGCGTTTTTCCAGGAATGCAAGGATGGCTTAACAGTTAAAAAATCTGCACGTTTAATTCAACAGCTTAAAATATTAAAGTGTAAAAAAATCATAAGATCAATTCAAGAGTTGCAGAAAAAAAAGTTTATCAGGAATACCTTCATGATAAAAAACTTAGCAAACTAGGAATAGAAGGGATTTGTTTTCAACCTGATTAAGGTTATTTACCAAAAACCTGTATCAAAACTCACACTCAATGGTGACACTTTGGCAGTATTCCCTTTAAAGCAGTATTCCAGTTATTATTAATAAGACTTTTATTAGCATTTTAGCCAATGTACAATATGAGAAAAAGAAATAAAAAGCATTAAGATTAGAGAGAAAGTTATAACACACTCTCATTATTCATAGGTGATGTGATTTCTGCGTAAAATCCCAAAAGAATCTGAAAAAAACAAATTATTAAAATTTATAAATTTCAGCAAGTTCAATGGATATACAGGTGGGCCCCGGGTTACAATCGAGATCCATCCCTAAGTGTGTCTTTAAGTCAAATTTGGAGGTAAGTTGAAATAGGTGCATAGGGTGCTTACTTAGCTTTGCTTTGGCTCAGAGCCTTTTCAATGATTTAAAAGCTGCACATGCAGCAAGTGAAGGTGATTGTGATGAAGAATTTGTTGCAAGTGGGGATGGCTGAGTTGTTTCGGAGGAAGGGCAAACTTACATAACATTATAGGGCAAGGACAAGTTGTCCGTAAACTGAAAGTTGGTAACCTGGGGATAAAACAAAAAAAGGACAGTGTATAATAAATATATAAAATGTATTATATTTAATATACTAACAACAAAAAGATAGTGCTTATGATAGAAATACCAAAAACACTCCATTATCCTCAAGTCGGTTCCGACTCATAGTGACCCTATAGTACAGGGAAAACCCGCCCCATAGAGTTTCCAAGGAGCACCTGGTGGATTTGAACTGCCAACCTTTTGGTTAGCACCCATAGTACTTAACCACTACACCACCAGGGTTTCCATGATAGAAAACAGAAAGTATTTATGGGAAAATCTAATGATATGTGTGATTTTTATAGAGAAAAATATAAAAATGTGTAAAGGTTATCGAAGACATAAGGAAATGAAAAGATACCGGACAGAAAAGTTCAGTTTCTTAAAGATACAATTTCCCCGAATCAATCTGTAAAATCCGTATAACTCCAATGGGTCTTGAAAAGCTGACTCTAAAATTTAGATAAAAGAATAAAGACAAAGAATGAGCAAGAGGATTTTAAAAATAAAAAGGGGAGAAAGTTTACTTACCAGAGAATAAGATTTACTGTAAAGCTAGAGTAATTAATGCAGGGTGATGATGCCTAGGTAGACAAACTGACCAATAGAGAGGAATAGAGTGCCCAGAAACAGACCCTGGCTTATATGGAAACCTGATATATGTCAGGTGACACTTCAGATCAGCAGTGAAAGGATAGATTCTTCATTAAATTGTGGTAGGATGATTGGTTATCCATATAGAGAAAATGCAATTGGATTCCTACCTCACAGCATACATAGCTGGATTCAAGATCTATCTTGAAAAGTGGAATTTTAAAATGTTTAGGAGAAAATATAGAAGAATGTTTTTATGATCTCAGGGAGGCAAATTTTCTTAAGCAAGATACAAAATAGATATAAACCATGAAGAAAAAGGTAAATTTGATTCCATTAAAATTTTAAATTTTATTCATCAGAAGACCATTAAAAAGTTGAAAAGACAAGTCAGTGCAGGAGAAGATATTTGCAACACATATAATAGGCAAAGAATTAGGACTCAAAATGTATAAAAGATGTCATCCAAATCAAGAGGAAAAAGATAAAACAATCCGGTAGAAAATTTGGTGAAAGACAGAAACAGGCACTTCACAATTTAAGCATATAAAAAGGTGCTCAGCTTCATCAATAATTAGAGAAATGAAAATTAGAGCCAAAAATAAGGTAGTATTTCATATTCATCAGACTGACAAAATTAAGAAATCTGACAGTAAGAGGTGTGGGCAAGGACCTACAGCAACAGAAACATTGCCCTTATTAAATTGGTACCATAGCCTATTTGGCAACATCCAGTGACGTTAAAGATGCTCATATCCTACAAGCCAGTGATTCCACTCCTAGGTACATAACAGAGAAACTCTTATGCATGTCTACGATAAAACATACAAGAATCGTTCAAATGTAAAAACACCTTTTAATAGTAAAAAATTGAGCGCAAGCAAAACATCACTCAACAGGTAACTAAATAAAGAAATTGTACTATTTTCGTAAGTGAGATTCCTAAATATCAGTAAAACAGTGAACTAGATTTACACATATCAACATGGATGAATCTCGCAAACATAATTTTAAGTGAAAAAAGCAGATTACTAAATTATCACATTAGTGTATGTTGTTGTTGTTAGGTGCTGTCCAGTTGGTTGACTCATAGTGACCCTGTAGGACAGAGTAGAACTGCCCCATAGGGTTTCCAAGGAGCGGCTGGTGGATTTAAGCTGCCAACCTTTTGGTTAGCAGTTGAGCTCTTAACCACTATGCCACCAGGACTCCAACCTACATTAGTGTATACTGTTTGTATAATGTCTAAAAATAGCATATACTGTTTATATAATGTCTAAAAATGGAAAATGATAGCATGTATATTTAGGGATACATATATGGTAAAAGTATAAAATACATGAGCATGACAAACTCTAAATGTACAATAGGGTTAACTTTGTGGGTTAGAAGGGGATTTGATCAATTAAGCATCCACAGAAAGCTCTACATGTAATGGTAATATTTTATTTCTTAAGCCGGATGGTATATGGTTGTTCATTATATTATTCTTTATACCTTTTTGTGTGTTTTAAATATTACATAATAGTTTTTTTTAATTAAAAAAAACATGTAAATGGTTACATGGAAACCACAAATCTAAGTATACAGAACAAATAAAAACACCTGCTGACCTAATGTTATCCAAATGGATACTTGTGGCTTGACATATAACTTCCTGTGACAGCATCTGACATAGATTTAAAAGGCGATATATCAAAAAAACTTTCTATTTCCCTCCAGAAACCTTCTGTATTCCCGTTTCAGCCCACCCCAAACTCACCTCAGATAAAGCATCACCATTTACCCATTTGCTCTGTCTGAAACGTTAGGAGCCTTCCTTGCCGTTTCTCTCGCCTATGCATCCTAGTCCATCAGCAAGCTCTGTCATCAGTGCCTACAAAATATGTTCAGAATTGGTCCCCTTCTCTCCACCACTATCCCCCAGTCCAACCATCTCTTGCCTGGATGGCTACAGTGGCCTCTCTAACTGTTCCCCCAGTTGCTATTCTTGGTAGCTCCCCTTCCCCAGTCTTTTTTCCCGCTAAGCAGCCACAGAGATCTCAAAAAAATGTAAATGAGTGCATATCATTCCTTTGCACAATAGTTCTCCACAGCTGAGATTAAAATGAAAAAGTCCTCACCAGGCCTGCAGGGTCCTACACAGCCTGGCTCCTGCCTACCTTCCTGACTAAATCTCCTGCTCTGCTCGTCCTCACTCTGTTCTCCAGCCATGCTGACTTTGCTGTTCCTTGAACAACTTCCTCCTCGTCTTAGGGCTTTTGAACTTGCCATTCCCTCACTTCCTTGAAGCATTCTCCCAGTTTTTATTCTGACTCCATTGGTGACTCAGCAAGGCCTCCACTAACCACCTTTTCTAAAACAGCTGCCCCTCCCCAACCTGACCAGTTCTGCAAGCTCATTTTGCTGTTTTATTTATTTTACTTCCTACCTGATGTTATACTATATGAGTATTTATTTAAGTTTATTTCTGTTTCATTGTAAGCTTCCTGGGGATTGGAAATGTTCTGTTTATTCATTGTTATATTTCCTAGTGCCTAAAACTGTCAGTTTGTATAACTGTGGTGTCTCGTGTGTTGCTGTGATGCTGGAAGCTATGCCACCAGGGTCTCCCATGGTGGACAGGTTTCAGAGGAGCTTCCAGACTAAGACAGACTAGGAAAAAGGACCTGGCAATCTACTTCTGAAAAAATTGATCAGTGAAAACCTTATGGATAGCAGCAGAACATTTTATGATACAGTGCCAGAAGATGAGCCCCTCGGGTTGGAAAGCACTCAAAATAAGACTGGGGAAGATCTGTGTCCTCAAAGTAGAGTCAATCTTAATGAGTAAAGCTTTTGAGACCTTCATTTGCTGATGTGGCATGACTGAAAATGAGAGAAACAGCTGCAAACATCCATAAATAATCAGAATGTGGAATGTCCGAAGTATGAATCAAGGAAAATTGAAAGTTGTCAAAAAATGAAATGGAACGCATAAACATCGATATCCTATGCATTAGTGAGCTGAAATGGACTAGTATTGACCATTTTGATTCAGAGAGTCGTATAGTCTACTATGCTGGGAATGACAAATTGAAGAGGAATGGTGTCACATTCATTCTCAAAAAGAACATTTCAAGATATATCCTGAAGTACAACACTGTCAGTAATAGGATAATATCCGTATGCCTGTAAGGAAGACCAGGTAATATGACTATTATTCAAATTTAGGCACCAATCACTGCATAAATGCAAAAGATGAAGAAATTGAAGATTTTTATCAACTTCTGCAGTCTGAAATTGATCAAACATGCAATCAAGATGAATTGATAATTACTGGTGATTGGATTGTAAGAGTTGGACACAAAAAGAAGGATCAGTAGTTGGAAAATACGGCCTTGGTGATAGAAACAGTACCAGAGATTGCTTAATAGAATTCTGCAAGGCCAATGGCTTATTCATTGCAAATACCTTTTTCAACAACATAAACAACGACTATACACATGGACCTCGCTGGATGGAATACGGAAATCAAATGGACTCCATCTGTGGAAAGAGATGCTGGAAAATCTCAATATCATCAGTCAGAACAAGACCAGGGGCTGACTGTGGAACAGTCCATCAGTTATTCATATGCAAGTTCAAGTTGAAGTTGAAGAAAATTAAAACAAGTCCACAAGAGCCAGAGTACGACCTTGTGGATATCCCGCTTGAATTTAGAGACCATCTCAAGAATAGATTTGACACATAGAACACTAATTATCTGAAGACCAGACAAGTTGTGGGATGACATCAAGGCTATCATACATGAAGAAAGCAAAAGGTCATTAAAAAAAATCAAAATAGATGTCAGAAGAAACTCTGAAACTTGCTCTTGAATGTAGAATAGATAAAGCGAAAGGAAGAAATTATGAAGTAAAAGAGCTGAATGGAGATATCAAAGGGGGGCTCCAGAAGACAAAGTAAAGTATTATATTGAAATGTGCAAAGACCTGGAGATAGAAAACCAAAAGGGAAGAACATGCTTGGCATTTCTCAAACTGAAAGAACTGAACTAAAAATTAAAGCCTGGAGTTTCAATATTGAAGGATTCTACAGGGAAAATATTAAATGACACAGGAAGCATCAAAAGAAGATGGAAGGAATACACAGAGTCACTGTACCAAAAAGAAATTGGTCAATGTTCAACTATTTCAGGCAGGAGCATATGATCAAGAACTAATGGTACTGAAGGAAGAGGTCCAAGCTGCTAGAAGGCATTGGCAAAAAACAAGGCTCTAGGAATTGACAGAATACCAACTGAGATGTTTCAACAAACAGATGCAGTGCTGGAGGTGCTCACTCATCTATGCCAAGAAATTTGGAAGATAGCTACCTGGCCAACTGACTGGAAGAGATCCATATTTGTACCCATTCCAAAGAAAGATGATTCAACAGAATGCAGAAATTATTGAATAATATCAATAATATCACACACAAGTAAAATTATGCTGAAGATAATTAAAAAACTGTTGCAGCAGTAAATTGGCAGGGAATTGCCAGAAATTCAAGCTAGATTTAGAAGAGGACATGGAACAAGGGAAATCATTGCTGATGTCTGATGGATCTTGTCTGAAAGCAGAGAATACTGGAAAGATGTTTACGTCTGTTTCATTGACTATGCAAAGGCATTCGACTGGGTGGATCATAACAAATTATGGATAGCTTTGCAAAGGATGAGAATTCCAGAATACTTAATTGCACTCATGAGGAACTCTACATAGATCAAGAGGGATTCACTTGAACAGAACAAGGTTTAAAGTTAGGAAAGGTGTGCGTCAGGATTGTATCCTTTCACCAGGCTTACTCAACCTGTATGCTGAAGAAACAATCCAAGAAACTGGACTATCTGAAAAAGAATGCAGCATCAGGATTGGAGGAAAACTCATTAACAACCTGCAATATGCAGATGACACAATCTTGCTTGCTGAAGGTGAAAAGGACGTGATGAAAACCATCCTATAGCCTTTTCTATGGATTACACCTCAACATAAAGAAAACAAAAATCCTCACAACTGGACCAATAAGCAACATCATGATAAATGGAGAAAAGATTGAAGTTGTAAAGAATTTCATTTTACTTCGATCCACAGTCAACACCCTTGGAAGCTGCAGTCAAGAAATCAGACGACATATTGCATTGGGCAAATCGGCTGCAAAAGACCTCTTTAAAATGTTAAAAATCAAATGTCACTTTGAGGACTAAGGTGTCTCTGACTCAAGCCATAGTATTTTCAATTGCCTCATATGCACATGAAAGCCAGACAATGAATAAGGAAGACCAAAGAAGAATTGATGCCTTTGAATTATGATGTTGCTGAAGAATATTGAACATACCATGGATTTCCAGATGAACAAATTTGTCTTGGAAGTATAGCCAGAATGTTCCATAGAAGTGAAGATGGCGAGACTTCATCTCACACACTTTGGACATGTTATCAGGAAGGACCAGTTCCTGGAAGGACATCGTACTTAGTAAAGTAGGAGTCAGCAAAAAAAAGGAAGACCGTCAAGGAGATGGATTGACACAGTGGCTGAAACAGTGGGCTCAAACATAGCAATGACTTTGAGGATGGTGCAGGACCGGGCAGTGTTTTGTTCTATTGTGAATGGAGTTGCTATGAGTCGGAACCAACCAGATGCCACCTAACAACAACAAAACTGTGCTTGCTTGGTACATCGCAGGTGCTCAATTATAGCTTTTTCAGTCAATGAATGAATTGATTTGTGTGGAAGTTAAGATTATAATTAAATTTGGGTGGAGGTAAATTTAGATGATGAGGAAAAACTTAGATGACTCAAAAAGTGCTCTTGTAAAAACGAAGGTATTGGAGTTGTAGATTCATGAGAAGAATTTGAAGAAAATTATTTCTTAAAGTGTGAAAGTGAAAAAAATGATTTCTTCAGACATGTTATTACTTTAGTTAACTGATCTTAAGCATATATGATTAACTCAATTAGTAGATTAAATGTAAGTAGACGTTTAAGTATTTCATCTATATTCCTAAAAGTTTATATGTTCAGGTTGTCTAGAAAACTCTTGGTATCTTCTTTTTGGGAAACCTTATATTCAGGTTGCCTGACATGTGAGTGCCTTGTACTAGGTTTTATATAGTCACTCTTTTGTCAGTCAGTCCTTCCTAAGCACCTGGGGTCAAAGCTGGCCTCAGGTTTAGGGTCATGGCGTAGGGAACATACTGAGTGTTCATTGTGTGCCAGGGACTTTGCCTGGGCTTTTCACTCACCCTCCCATCCCCCATCCTGAATTGGGTTGCCCAGGCAGGGAGAGGGGCAGGACTATAGGGCTCTGCAGCCTGACCTGACTCCTCTCACCCTTTCACCCCCCTGCAGATCTCGGAGGTCCTTTTTGTGTCCATCTATAGCACCGAGTTCTGCATGAAGGTCTACGTGGACCCCATCAACTACTGGAAGGATGGCTACAACCTGCTGGATGTGCTCATCATCATCATTATCTCAATCCCCTATGCCCTCCGAAAGATCAAGGGCAAACATTACCCCTACCTCAACATTGCTAATGGCATGCAGTCCCTACGCATCCTCAAGCTTATCACCTACAGTCGGGGCATCCGAGTGAGTGCCTGGGGGTGCCATGGTCCTGGGAGTGCAGGCTATAGGGCCCATCTGCCCACCAGCCCCTGATGAAATAATAGTTCTACTACTTACTGTCTTCCAGTTATTGAGTCTTACTGTGTGGCAGGTTGATCTTTACTGATTATCTTGTTTAATCTTAAAACAATTGTAAGACAGGAATCATTAGCTCCGTAGAAGCCCAAGAATGGAGAAATTGAAGCCCAAGGGCACCCAGCATTTAAAGGTCAGTGTCTGACTGCAGAGGCCATTTGGTGCTTTCTTCTCTCCCATGTTGCTAAGTGACTGATTTTCTTATGGTGCATGACCCTTTGAACTATATGCCCAGGAGTCTCCAGCTTTTTGATGACTTGGCCACTCACTGCTTTCCCCAAGCAGCTAAAATCTGTTGCTTCTGTTGATGGTAATAGTCTTACTACTTCATTCCGGCTGCTCTGGAAATGCTGCTTCTGTTGAGAAGTCTTTCTGGGTTGCTGAAAGCCATGGAATACCCACCCTTTCTCTGACTCGCAAGGTTTCAGGCCAAACCTCAGAGGTGACCCCTTGCCCCCAACCATGCCCTCAGGCAGTTGTACTGGACACAGTATGCTTGCCCTGGCTCTGTGCCCATTATCCATACTTTTCCAGGAAGGGGCTGATGGGGACCTGCTTGTCCGGTCAGGATGTGTCAGCCTATCCTGCTGAGAGATTGCTCCTGGTCCAGGCCTGGGTGACCTGCTATCTAGGGCCTGGGCCCTACACCTTGGGAGCCTGTTATGGATTGAATTTTGTCTCCCCAAAATATGTGTTGAAATCCTATCCCCTATACCTGTGAAGGAGCCTGGGTGGTGCAAATCTCTTCATGGCCAGGCTTCTGGAAAGAGCTGTCTGACTCCCAGTCCTCACTTACTCATCTTTCATTTACACTCTGCTCTGCCCTCTTCCCCTCCACTCGAGGGTAACTGCCTTCTCCCAGACTGCTAGTAACATCCTTGTCACCAAATCTCATGGCCATTTCCCTTGGCACTTCTTGTCACTGCTTTCCCTTGGTTTTCCTTCAACCTCCTGGGCATGACATCTCAGGTATCTTTTCCTCTGCCTGGCCCTTAAATATTATTTTCTCAGGACATATCATGAGTTCTCTTCTCTTCTCATTCCCTACACTCTGTGTCTGGACAATTTTTTCCACTTTCCAGGGTTTTCTTTTTCTTTCCCTCTGAATTTTATTTATTTTGTTTTTGTTGAGAATATATGCAGCAGAACATACACCAACAGTTTCTACATGTATAATTTAGTGACATTGATTCATTCTTTGAGTTGTACAACCAGTCTCACCCTCCTTCTCTGAGTTGGTCCTCCCTCATTAACATAAATTCACTGCCCCCTAAGGTTCCTATCTAATCTTTCGAGTTGTTTTTGTCGATTTGATCCTATATAGATGGTTCTTAAAAGAGCATAATGGTCAAGGCAGACCTTTTTTACTAGTTAAGGTAAACTATTGTTTAGCTTTAAGATGACTTCAGGAGATATTTTTGTTTAAGGTTTAAAGATTATCTTTGGATAATGGTTTCAGGGGTTCATCCACCCTCCCAGGCTCCAGAAAGTCTAGAGTCCACAAAATTTGAAATTCTGTTCTGCATCCCCCCCCCCACCCCCGCCGCCTTTAATCAGGATTCTTCTATGGAATCTTTAATCAAAATGTTCAGTAATGGTAGCCAGGCACCACCCAGTTCTTCTGGTCTCATGGCAAAGGAGGCAGTTGTTCATAGAGGCAATTAGCCACACATTCTATATCTTCCTCCTGTACCTGACTCTCCTTCTTCCTCTGTTTTTCCAGGGGTCTTCACCTGCCCACACTTCTTTCTTTGGACTTCAGACTCAGTTGCCTTCTGGACATCTCTCATGCTTCTCAAACTCCACATGTCTAAACTAGAATTCATTACCTTTCCCTCACCCTGACCCTCAAGTCCAAAAGCACTGGCCCCTCTGCTATTTCATCTTTTGGTGAAGGGTGCCGCCCTTAGTCAATTGCCAAGTCATAACCCTGAGTGTCAGTTTTGAGTCCAATCTCTCAGAGTCCTGCTGCATAGCTTCCTCAATATTTATGGACTTGTCCACTTCTCTTCCCATAGCCATCATCTTTTCTCTGCCACCTGGATTCTTGCAATGGTTTCCCACACTACTGAGAGCCCTGGAGCAGAAATGCCCCAGCAGCTGAAGAGGGGCAGATTTCTAAGTGCACATCAAATCACAACACCCTTCATTTCAAACCCAGCAGTGGCTCCACTTGTTTGTAGGCTAGAGAAAGACTCTACACTGCATCCTAGAAGGAAGGAGGGCAGTGTCTGAGGTGTCAAATGTAGGAGTCAGTGTCAGGTTGGGAGGAGAGTAAGGCAGATGGGCAGGAAAGAAGACTGAGTTCACTGAGAGGTCTGTGCCAGGTGATGGAGCGAGGGAGTAATCAGAAAGTGGAAAGTGTAGTCTGGTTATTCTGGGTGACGGGCACCAAGGGAGCAGGGGCCTGAGGTGGTACAAGAGTCACCAGAGATTAGGAAGTCAAGGGACAAAGAGGCCTGGGAGAAGGTGGGTAATCCATAAAGATGCCAGGGTCCCTGGAGGCCAGTGGGGTTGGGTGGAGAAGGGAAAGGTAGGCCCTGGTACCAGGCAGAGTTCTGAAGACATGAGGGGTATGGAAAGCTGGAAGGTAGCTCTGCCCAGAAGCAGAGAATTTGTCCATGGAGGCAGGGCTCCAAGGATAATATAGAAGGTGACCTCCTGAACCTGAGGCCAGTGCAGATGAGCAACAATCCTCGAGAGGCTGCTGGGGAGGTGGTGACCTCAGGCAAGAGAGGATTTGCAGGTGAGGCCAGTAGAGAGGTCTGTCTGAGTATCTTAGTGCTGCCATAACAAATACTACCTATTGGGTGGCTTTGGAGAACAGAAATTTATTGTCTCACAGTTCTGGAGGCTAGAAGTCCAAATCAGAGTATCGGTTGTATCAATTCCTTCAATGGATATGGAGGGAAAATCCATTCCATGCCTCTCTACTATCTTCTGATGGCTCTTGGAACTCCTTGGCTTGTATCACATGCCTCTGTAGTCACATGTCTGTCCATCTGTCTCTCTCTCTGCATTGTTCTCTTTTATAAGATACCACCTGGATGGGACCAGGACCAACGTGACCTCCTGTTAACTGATAACATCTTCAAAGACCTTTTCCAAACAAGATGACATTTTTGGGTACCAGGTGCTAGGATTTCAACATATCCTTCTGGTGGACAGGATTCAATCTGAAACAGAGGTCATCATGGGATGGGGGTGCCAGCGCCCCATGGAAGTCATATGAGGAAGGGCGTGATGGGCCGTGGGCTGAAGGAAAGGAAGCCCAGGGAAGTGCAGGGGGAAGGAAGCAGAAAGCATTAGCGTCAGGAGGGGCTTCCGTCTTCAGAGGTGGGGGGGACAGTGACCCAGATTGGCCTCTTGTGAGGCCAAAGGCAATCGCTACCTGCTGATTGTATTTGTCCTGGTCAGAAGGTGAGGCCTAATGGTGCCTGGGGTGGAGGCATGGCAGGAGCAGCCCATCTTTCCTACTTGGAACCAGGGAAGGGAGCACAGCCCTCCTTGTTGGCCAAGGGCTTAATCCCAGAGCTCAGCCTGGCTTCCCTGTGACTGCAGGCCTCTGCTCAGCCTCTGGCCCTTGGGGACCTGCAAAGAGACCCGTGGGCATGCACACACACACACACCTCATGTTGTGTGTCCTGTGCTTGGCCTCAGGATTTTTCTGTGGTCAAGCAGAGCCTTGTATCCCAAAGTGGTTCCCTGGGGATCACCAGCCTCCTCATTCTCCCCACTATGGCTAATGTCATGGGACCCAGATCCCCAGGGTCACAGAAGCGACTCTGGGTTAAACATCCTCTGTACTGTACGCTGGCCGGCCCTTCCGGCCAGTGGCAGCTGGAAGTGCCAAAGTGGGGACCTGCACCTCAGTGCTGACTTACAGTAAGTGAAGTCTAAATGAGCCCTTAGCAGAACTGCAGCCTCAGTGCCCAGAGCCGGCACTCTGGCACATTCTTGGCTCTTGTCTTCCAATTAATTAAAACAGCACTCTGCCCTCTGCCTCATGGCAGTAAACCTACACCATGAGGAAACAGTTCCTTGTGTTGCACACAGAGAAGCTCCCTTAGCTGGGCACCTGGGGGCCACACTGCACCCGTCCTCTGTGTTTCAGCCTGAAAAACAGCCCTCAAATGCCAGCTTCCCCTTCTTCCCCCCTCCTCTTAGGGCTGGACAATTTTCTGCGCATATGAATGGCTGTCCTGCCTGAAGGTCCTCTCCACACCCATAGGCCCCAGGGCCCGAGTGCCGTGGTGCTTGATCCCTAGCCCAAGAAAGCTGAACTGTGGGCTAGGAATTGCTTCCCCAAAGAATTTGTGAATTCAAAATCAGCCCAGGACTTCCTCAGGGAAGGAGCTTCCAGCCTATGGAATTTGGGAAACCATCCACTAGGACTGGACATCTGCACTGTGGCACTAATAGGGTCTGCCTGGATGTGCTTGAAGGACATGGCCTAGACCAATGTGGGGCTTCCTGCAGAGCATGACCTCCTCTTCCCCACTGCCATTCTCATGCCTGGTCAGCTTTGACCTCAGATGGCACTGGTCCCCAATGGGTAGCCAGGAAGTGGGAGACCCAGCTGGGGCCTCATCCAGCCTTTCTGCACGTGCCTCAGGTTCTAGCACTCAGCGCACCCCTCCCTGCCTTGTGCAGACCTGGCCCACAGACCACGTCAGATTGCAGCATTTCTCTGAGGACTTGCCTCTTTAGCCTCATCAGTTCTTGGGAAAGACATTCTGTCTCCATCTAGCAGAGAGGGGGACAATTTTTTACATCTCAGCTCTTTTGGAATTAATCCAAAACCACTGATTTTCTTCCCCCAAGAAAAGGAGGGCAGCATCTGGCCTGAGTTCACTCCTTGCAGGCAGCTGCCAAATCAGTCCACATGCAGGACAGCCCCAGTGCTCTTGGATTGTTTCCCTGCTTTCCAAGTTGCCTCAGACTGTGTCTCATCTCTACCCAGTACCTCCTTCCTTAGTATTAAGCCAATAAACGGGTTCTGTGCTTAGGAGTGTCAGTGGTTGAGGGTGGTGGTGCAAGGCGATAGGGCTTGGGGGTCAGTCCCAGCTCTGACATTTCACTTCTCTGAACTTCTGATCCTTCTCCTTAAAATGGGAAGAATAATAACGCCTACCTACCTTAAAACCCATCACCCGTCTGTCAGTTTGTTGTACTGTGGTGGCTTGTCTATTGCTATGATGCTGGAAGCTATGCCACTGGTATTTCAAATGCCAGCAGGGTCACCCATGGTGGACAAGTTTCAGTGGAGTTTCCAGACTAAGCCTAGGAAGAAAGGCTTGGTGATCTACTTCTGAAGACTAGCCAATGAAAACCTTATGGATCACGACAGAACACTGTCTAACTTGCTTGCCTTGGACAAGTCATCAGGGTGGAATAGTTGCTGGAGGAGGACATACTGTTTGGTGAAGTAAAGGGCCAGCAAGAGTGAGGGAGACCCTCAGTGAAATGGCTTGGCATAATAGCCTCAATGGTGGACTCAAACATGCCAACAATTTTGAGGATGATGAAGGACTGGGCAATGTTTTGTTCTGTTGTATATAAAGTTGCCATGAGTTGGAGTCGACTGGACAGTAGCTATCTATTTACCTTGAAATCGGAGACCCTGAGTAGTGCAAACAGTTAATGCACTTGGCTGCTAACCAAAAGGTTGGAAGTTACAGTCTACCCACAGGCATCTCAGAAGAAAAGCCTGTAAATCTACTTCCGGAGAATCAGCCATCAAAAACTCCATGGAGCACAGTTCTACTCTGATACACATGGGGTCACCATGAGTCAGAATCAACTCAACGACAACTGTTTTTTTTTTTTTTTTATATATAACCTTGAAATTATGTCTGTGAAAGTGTCTAGATAGGTGAACACGTATTGTTGTTGTTACATGCCAACAAGTGGGTTCCGACTTATAGCGACCCTATGTAATACAGAGTGAAACACCTCCCGGTCCTGTGCCATGCTCACAGTTGTTATGCTTAAGTCTATTATTGCAGCCACTGCGTCAGTCTATCCCATTGAGGGGCTTCCTCTTTTTCACTGACCCTCTACTTTACCAAGGCGTGGAGGATGAACGACGAGGAGCCATAGACAATGCTCCCTACGAGTGATCAATGTAGTGGAGAGATAAATCAAACTCCCATTTCATGGAAGACTGAGGCCACAAGAGAGGACCCAGAAAGAATGGAAGCTATCTTTCTCTCAGCCCTTTCCATTCTTACTCTCAGGGTGGCTCCCCTACTCCTCCTGGGCCTGGGGCAAAGAGTGTTCTGGTCTGGCCCTCAGAGCCAGGCTGGGGTTCAACTGGAGTGGCTAGTGGTCCTGAGAGGGAGGCCAGCTCAGTCCTGAGGCAGCACACATCAGCTGCCCATAGGTGACTAAGGTGGGTGCCAGGTATTCGTAAACCACTGTTTGATTGATCCAGCCCTCAATGTGAGCATGCTTCTGACTAACTCCATCATTCATTCATTCATCCAACATTTGTTGAGCATCTACCATGTGCCAGGCAGGGTGCTGCTTGCTGGAGACAGAGGACGAAGTCACGTCTGCCCTTGAGACAGAGGTCAAGGACAGATGCGACCTTGTCCTCTGGGAACCTCCCAGCTTGGTGCTTTTGCCTAGCCCTGATCTTTCTGCCTTGCAGACGCTCATCATCGCCATGGGGCAGACAGCCTACACCGTGGCCTCGGTGCTCATCCTCTTCTTCCTCCTGATGTACATCTTCGCTATCTTAGGCTTCTGCCTGTTTGGAGCTCCAGAGATGGGTGACCAGAATAACTGGGGGAACCTGGCTGTGGCCTTCTTTACCCTCTTCAGCTTGGCCACGGTATTGTGTTTGGGAAGAGTGGTGGGGTACACAGGAGCCTTGAGAAGGCACTGCCCGGGTGGTGTGGGCCTGTGGACATGCTGAGCCTCGTGTGGGACCTTCCCCATGTTCAGATACTCAGTTGGGCCAAGGGAAGCTAGGAGCTGACTCCCAGGGTTAGTGAGAGGCCAGTGGATTGGGGAGATTTTGAGGGGCTGATATAGAGGCAGAGCCAGCCTCATCCTCAGTGGTTGGGCAGGAAGCACCCCGTGGACCAGGGCTCCCTGGGGTAGGTAGAATGAGTCCTGCTCCACTGGGTCTTGGCACTCAGCATTCCCCACCCTGGTCTGAGCAGGTGGATGGCTGGACAGACCTGCAGCAGGAGTTAGATGATCGGAATTTTGTGCTGAGCCGGGCATTCACCATTATCTTCATCCTGCTTGCCTCCTTTATCTTCCTCAGCATGTTTGTGGGCGTGATGATCATCCATACAGAGGTGAGGCTGTGCTTGTAAGGATTGGGGGTCAGATGAGGTGTGTCAGGCAGGGCTGTGGGCCACGTCCCCAGGGAGCACCTCAAGCCGTGTCTCCCTTTGGAGGTGGAGATGAGGTGAAGGTGGAGAAGAGGTAGCTACATGGATCCTCTCTACCCCAGCCCAACTCCTCTCCCTGAGCCAGTGCGTTTTCCCTGTACAATGATGGTGGCCAGGAGGACAGTGGAACTTGGGAAGCCACTGTAGCTGCAGTTGGCAGCTTGAGTTGAGCTCAGTTGAGTTGGCAGTTGAGGCTGGCTGGCCCTGTATTGAGGAAATCCTGGTGGTGTAGTGGTAAAGTGCTACAGCTGCTAACCAAAGCTCAGCAGTTTGAATCCACCAGGCTTTCCTTGGAAACTCTATGGGGTAGTTCTACTCTGTCCTATAGGGTTGCTGTGAGTTGGAATTGACTCGACGGCAATGGGTATTTTTTTTGGCCCTGTATTGGGGGAGGGGTCCTCCTTCTGAGGGGCCTGAGCAGTGGTGCAAGGCTAGGGAAGAAGGACAGGGTGGGCACGGAGCAAGAGACTGCACCTGACCTCTACCCTTTGAATCTCTAGGACTCCATCAAAAAATTTGAGCGGGATCTGGAGCTGGAGAGGCACATGATCCTCATGGAAGAGAAGCAGGTGATTCTGAAGCGGCAGCAGGAGGAGGTCAGCCATCTGATGCAGACCCAGGTAGGTGCTTGCCACCAGGATGTAGACACAGACAGAGAGACAGATGGACAGTCAGGGCTGAAGAATGGCCAGGAAGAAGGGTCTTGGGACCTGTGTAGAGGGCAGATAGCCTCAGGCATCTGTGGCCTTAGGTAAGGCAGGCATGTACCCCTGTATTTCCCAGAGTCAAGCTTTATGCTCTGCATTTTTATACTTTTCTGGACCTCTCTAATTATAACTTCTCCTTCCCTCATGGGAAAAATTCCACTGATGGGTCTTTGGGGCCAGGCAGTGTGTGCTAGGGCACCTTGGTCACTGAGGTCACGCTGATGCCAACCAGGCATGGCACCAGTCCATTGGGTGAGTGAGGACACTGAGGCTTCAAGAGGTTAAATTACTCACCCTTGGTTTCCTTATGTCATTTCTAAAACCAGGCCAAGAATGAGCACAAAAGGCAGGACATGGTCTGAAACATGACACAGCTATGAGGCACTGTGGAGAGCCTTCTTATTTGAGCCTCAATGCCCTGAACTGCCCATGCCAAGCCCTGGGTACCCTGCTGGGTGCTGACCATGCTGCCCCTTTCTTCTTCCTCTGGATGGTCCATCCCTCACTAGCCCCTTCTCTGACTCTGAGACATCTTCCTTCCTGACAGTCTTGTCTCTCTTTCCTGGGCCCAAGCTTTGTCCAGGGTGGGCAGAGGCTGTACTGAGCCAAACTCATGCTCTCACCTATTCCTTCTGAGATTCCTGCCTGGTGGATAATGACAGTGTTCATACACTATTTCAGCCAGGGTGGAGTCCAGGCCCAGAGGGGTCAGGGATGAATTTGTGGCTGGCTCAGAACTCTTCTGGGGCCCATGGTGGAGGTCCAGATCCTCATGCAGTTTGAGTGTCACCTCCTCCTCCTCATTGCTTTTACCTTATGCTTCTCTCTCCAGAAAAACGTTGACTATAAAAGCTTCAGTGAGCTGGTGGAGAACTTCAAGAAGACCCTGCAGCACACTGACCCCATGGTCTTGGATGATTTTGGCACTAGCCTACCCTTCATTGACATCTACTTGTCCACTCTGGACAACCAGGATAATACTATCTACAAGTCAGTCCCACCCCCGCCACCCCTAGTCCAAGAAGACTGGGTCTTACCTGGTCCCTGGGGCTTCCTTGAGGTTGGGGTTGTACTGGGTGCCTTAGGACAGTGAGAGGGGAGATGGTCAATGCGCAGGGTGGGTGAGACGAACCGAGGCCCTTCTTTGGGGTGCAGAATTCAATGAGCTGCTGTGGCTGGTGGGACTCTGTTCCCCTTCCCTTCCTCAGGCCACCCTGGCCCATGTTTAAATGCCTTGTCCTGGCTTTACATGTCCAGTGCCTCACTAATCTATTTCCAAGGAGCAGAGGAAAGAGCACTTGATGGCAAGTCAGGAGCCTAGGTTCCTGGCCCAGTTCTGCCACCGTCTTCCTATGTGACCCTGGGCAAGCCTCTGTCCCCTTCCCTCTCCCATACATAAAGGGCTTCTGGGATGATTCAATGAAAAAATGCTTGTGCAGCTCTCAGCTTGGCTGGCCCAGGGCCTGTGCTCTAGGTAAGTTAGCTGTGGCTGTAACTGGCCTCTACAGAGCAGGAAGGATGTAAAAACCTGGCAGAAGTGGTGGACCCTAGGGAGCCATGGTGGGCTCTTGAAACAGAAGGACATAAGCTGGGCTGCTCAACAAACACCCCCCGGAGGGCTTCCTAGACTAGAGAAACTAGAAAGAGGAGGGTCAAGGAACCCCTACTTCTGGCCCAAGAGTGGGCCAAGCATTGTCTGAGCACCTCCACATGGTCACCTCACCCGAGCCCAGGGGTTTGTTATCTCTGACCTGACCATGAGATGGAGTGTTTACTCCGGGGGTCACAGCGAGAGGGGCAGACCCTGGATTTCAGTGCTGCACTCTTCCCTGACCCCACACCTGCGAGGTGTGGTGACCGAGCAGGTGCAAGTGTGTGGCGGGGGGGGGGGGGGCCAGGGCGGTGCGGGACCATGGAGCCCACCCTGAGCTCAGGCCCCAACTCCTCCTGCTCTACTTCCCAGGCTTCAAGAGCTGTACTATGAGATGGTGCATGTTCTGAGACTGATGCTTGAAGACTTGCCCAAGAAGCAGCAGTCCCAGTCCTTGGAAGTAGCTGAGAAGTAGCTGGGTAAGGAGCACCCAGGCACTGAGAGCGTCCCAGGCTGCAGCAGGCCCCCATTAAACACAGGCCTTTTGAGTGACCTCTCCATAGCTGTGTGATCATGGTGTTTGCCCATGTTTGGGGATCGGGCTTGAGTAGGTACTCATGAAGTCTGATTCCCTGGAACATATCCACCTCCCACCGACGTGACACTGCCAGATGTAAGGAGTGGGGAGGGAGGGTAGGGTCAACACTTGCCCTGGCCAGAAGCCACATCCAGTGGCTACACTGGCTCTAGCCTCCCTTGACCCCAGCAACAAGGACCTCTGGGCTCCAGGGAAGCTGTCTGACAGTCATTCATCTTCCCATCCATATACTGACTGCCACTGACTGAGCTGGGCTGGGTGCTGGGGTGCCGCAGTGAGAAACCCACAGTCCAGCCCTGGCCGTCTTGAGCTCATGGTTGAGTAGGGGACACAGTAATCCAGCCAGACCTGATGAGAGAATGTTTCCCTGAAGAAGTGACAATAATTGTTACAATGCAGTGAGCACATGTCTTCTAAGAAACTAAAATCATTTCCATTTGCAAATGTTCACCACACTCTCAGGGCCAAGTTGAGAATTGTGACAATGAGGCCCAGAAGGATGGCCCATGAGCGTGAACCCCATCTCCATGTGGGGGAGCCCTCTGAAGAAAAGGATGTAGCTTAGCTGCTTTCTGGATGGAGAGAACTTTGCACCAATGCCCAGAGGAGGCCTGAAGTAGGTAGGGTGTTTGTGCCCCTCTTTGTAGGAGGAGAAGCTCAGGGCCCTACATGTCAGTGCCTGACTGTGAAGGAGTCGACTCCAGGCAGGAAGCCTTAGTGTGTTCAGGTGAATGGGTTTCCGGAGTGCTTGAGCGCATGTAGCCCCATCAGTAGGGCCGGCAGGCCCCAGGCAGTGGCTCCAACTCACCTCTCAGGGCTGGGCAAAGCAGATATTGCAAACTGCTCACACTGGGTGTGCCCAGGATGCTCAGGGAACTGTTAAAACACATCCACCTGCTCTCAGCAGGAATCTGGGAACGAACAAAAGGGTTAAAAAGTTACCTCAAAGGGAACAAAGTTGAAAGAGCCATGATTTTGGAGACAGGAGACCTGGGTTCCTTAGGTGGGTGACCTTGGGCAAGATGTCTGATCTTCTTAAGCCTTGGCTATTCCTTCTGAGAAATGGGATGACAAAACCAGCTAGCTCTAAGGATCAAATACAACACAGTACAGTCAACTGTGGTTTGTGCTTCCCAGCCATCAGCCTTCTACCCTGCCACTGGGAGGCCAGCTGCAGTGGGGTGTGCACGCCTCTGCTTCTCACCCAGATGGGGCCAACTTCAAGGCAGCAGGAGGGAAACATGGGGCTGAGGGCAGGAAGCAGAGGCCAAGAGCCAGCAGAAGCAGGTGTGAATGGGTTCCTAGATGGAGCTGGTGCCGGATGGGCAGATGGCACTTCAGACCTGGATGAGTCGGGTCCTGGGCCCAGCAGGGCAGCCCTGGGCATGGACCTCTGAGTGTGGTGTGGGAGGGCAAGTGCCTCTAAGGGCATAAGTAGACAGGCTGTCACAGAGCAGAGCACTGGGAGGGGTGACGTGCAGAGGGCCAACCCAGCCCTGCTGGCAGAACCAGCTGATGGATATTTGGCACAAAGTCCCAAAGCAGCATTTCTGTTTGGCTCTATTTGCCTGCAGAGCAAACACTGGCAGATTGGAATTCCCACTTGGGCTCTCCCCAACTCAAACAGGCTTGGCCAAAACTTTCAATTGATTTGCCTGGGGCAGAAGTGGCTCTGCTTGCCCAGGCCCGGCTGTGGAAAGCAGGATGCTTTTCCTATCTCCCACCCTGGGATCCAGCAGGGCTGTCCCCAGATGGCTCATTTATCACCATTCTGCCAGCCTGGTGGCTTGGGGACTGCAGGGAAATGCAGGGGCCCCTGGCCTGAGTCTTCCTCTGGTCACACCCAGTCCCTCCCCCAGCTCTTGTGGGAGGGATCTAGAGTCCAAGGTTGGAGGTGTTTGGAAAGTGGCTGGATTTTTTAAAACTGCTTGTTGATTTCCCCAGCAGAAAGCTGGGGACCCAGGCCTAGACTAGGAATATAAGCTCTCCTGTTTATTCTAACAGCCCCAGGAAATCCAATAGTGAGAGGCTGGAGACTATACACCTTGATGTTTTCTTCTAATGCAGGTGAGACAGGATACCTCCCAAAACACATTGTCCTTCAACAGGTCAGCTTTTGCTCCTAGTGGTGTCTCCTCCTGTTTTGGTCTCTGTCCCAGGTGCCAAACTGCCTGGGCCTGCTCCATTGTCCCACAGACTCTTGAGACAGAGGTGACTCTAAGTTCTAACGAGACTACTCAGAGAGGCAAGGTGATTGTTGTTGATTCTAGTCCTATAAACTCATTTCCATCAAGGTGATGCCGACTTATAGTGACCCTGTAGTACAGAGTAGAGCTGCCCCATACGGTTTCTAAGGAGTGGCTGGTGAATTCGAACTGCCGACCTTTTTGGTTAGCAGCTAAAGCTCTTAACCACTGTACCACCAGGGCTCCGATTCTAGTCGTAGGGTTGTAAAATGGGGAAAAGGAGCTAAATCTAATGGAGCCAGATTTATTAACAATGAGAGTCCTCACTCTTCCCCACACTCCGCTAGAAAGAATTTTGTCTCTGCTTGGTCAGCTACATGCCTCCCCTCCCACGAGTTCTATTTTGACTGCATTTATTTTAGGCTTTTGGTGATATAGTATGAGGAGAATGGTGGGCAATCAGAACTAGAGAGCTGGAAGAAAAGGGCAACATTCTTGCTTCCTAGGTCTGCCCCTGGATTCTCCATGTGGAGAACCAGGGTAATGGGCAAAACAGAGAGCAAACTGAGACACCAGCAAGACTTGGTTAATTGACACAATAAAGAGCTGGAGCCAGGGAGTGAAGAAGGAAGTGAAAGCTGAGAACTGGGAGTCAGAAACTTTTGGAGAGAGGCTGGTGTGAGTTCTGGAAAGGGGGAAATGGGGATTGAAAGTGTCCTTGTGGATTAAGAATTGGATTCACTTCGATGTTCTTTGAGAGAGGCAAATAATGGTTGGAATTATTTTTAGGTTACTTAAGGTTGCTGTAATGTGCCTTTTTTTTTTTTAAATAATTTTTATTGTGCTTTAAGTGAAAGTTACAAATCAAGTCAGTCTGTCACATATAAGCTTATATACACCTTACTACATACTCCCACTTACTCTCCCCCTAATGAGTCAGCCTGCTCCCTTCTTCCAGTCTCTCCTTTCATGACCGTTTTGCCAGTTTCTAACCCTCTCTACCCTCGCATCTCCCCTCCAGACAGGAGATGCCAATACAGTCTCAAGTGTCCACCTGATACAAGTAGCTCACTCTTCATCAGCATCTCTCTCCAACCCATTGTCCAGTCCCTTCCATGTCTGATGAGTAGTCTTCAGGAATGGTTCCTGTCCTGGGCCAACAGAAGGTTTGGGGACCATGACCACCGGGATTCTTCTAGTCTCAGTCAGACCATTAAGTCTGGTCTTTTTATGAGAATTTGGGGTCTGCATCCCACTGTTCTCCTGCTCTCAGGGGTTCTCTGTTGTGCTCCCTGTTAGGGCAGTCATCGGTTGTGGCCGGGCACCATCTAGTTCTTCTGGTCTCAGGATGATGTAAGTCTCTAGTTCACGTGGCCCTTTCTGTCTCTTGGGCTCATAGTTATCGTGTGACCTTGGTGTTCTTCATTCTCCTTTGATCCAGGTGGGTTGAGACCAATTGATGCATCTTAGATGGCCGCTTGTTAGCATGTAATGTGCCTTTTTTTTAATGGAACCCCAGGAATAGATTAGACCATGCAGAACCTGGATTATATTCGGGTTACATAAAAGATCACCCTGTGTAATGGAGACCTCTCAGGCTAGAAATCAAGAAATGTGCAGAGGGCTTTAGCTATCAATGCATGCGTTTAGCTCTCATGCATTGAGCCCCCTAGCTAGGATCTGAGGCCTCTGGATGAAATACCACCCAGAGTGTGGCAGCAACAAGTGTGACTAGCTTTTGCAAAATGAAGCTCAAGTCTCAAAAGGGAAGAGTGGCAAGAGGGGGATGAAGAGCGTGTGATAAAACTCTTGGAAAGAAACCAGAAGATAACTCTAGCCAGTGTAAAACAGCAGACAGGCACTGCCCTTCCCTGTCCCCCCATTCAGCAACCTGAGAGGACTACTGTCCCCTAGAATTGGGGCTTGAGATAAAAAGACCTCCTCAAAAATTGCCCGTGTGCCAGAGAAGAAGGCGTCCAAGTAGAGGTTAGGCCTGGGCTACAAAGGTACAGCCGAGTTCTCCTTGTTGACTATGGAAATAGTGCCTCTTGTTTCGCAGCATTTCTGTGCACAAGATACTTTCATAGCATGATTCGAGTCTGATAACAACCCTGTTAGACAGGTATTTTCATTACTCCCATTAAACAGATGGTAAAACTGAGGTTCAAAGAGGAGATGTAATTTACCCGAGGTTGCACAATTAAGAGGGAAGGAACCAAGATTCACAACCAAGTTTGTCTAGCTCTTTAACCACTCTGCTACAATGCTGTGTGGCAGTCTTCTGAGGAAACTGTCGTGTCCATTTTATAGGTAAGCAAGTCGGCCCTCAGAGAGACTGTCTTGACCAAGGCAAGAGTCTTTAAAAGGCAGAGTCAGTATTTGAATACCAGTCACACATGTACCCCTCTGCTCCACTACGTCATAGCAATCTTGTTATTATCAAAGCTGTTTATTGAACTTCAGAAACCAAGCCATGATTCCTTTCTAAGCAGGGCTTGGCTCTGAGAGGCAGGAGAGTGGCCCCTCAGGCAGGCCTGGTTTGCCATTTCCCTGGCACCTTCTCACTACCCTGTTGAGGCTCTGAAGTCTGCGAGCCCAGTGGCTCCTGGCTTGGTCCTAGGAGCCACAGTGATTGAGACCATGCCAGTAGGAAGCAATCAGTGTGTTCAGATGGGGTGGTGACTGCGGGCCTAATCAGGAAATTAGAGCCTGGGCAGAGAGGGGTTTGGCTTAGATGCCGCCTTTCCCTGGGTTTCAGTAAAGCAGGCCCACACGGAGGCTTGGCTGGCAGATGGGATGCACTGAGCAGGCATGACTGGGCCTTAGCAGGCAGAACTCGCTGGCTTGTCAGTGGCTATGTGAGGCTGTCCGCAAGGCCCGGAAGTTTGGCCTCGGTACTGGTGACATTATACTCAGCCCTTTCTGGCCCTCTGCCTGTGCTTGCATCCACGGTTAGCTCATTCAGCAGGGGTGGGAGCTGTGGGCACCTGGAAGGAGGCAATTGGTTTGTATATGGTTTTCTTTGGCCTGACCCTTGAATGAGCAAACAGAGAAGGAGTGAAAGAATTGTCCTGTAGGAAAGCCCATTTGCAGAACTGTACATACATGGCACCATCTGTATTTAAAAAAAAAAAAAAGGAAAAGGAAAAATATAACCACACACACAAAATGGCAGTGAGATATTTTTTCTTTTTCAGGTGGCAAAGATGATAGACAAAACCCAGGTACCTTACACACTTTTGGCAGTGCAAGTTGATGTGGCCTTCCCAGAAGGCAGCATGTTTTAGGTTTTATGTATGTGTTCCCATGGACCAGCACTTCTGGTTCTAAATCACCCTAAGGAGCCGAATGACAAAGTCACAGAAATGTACAGATTAGAACGTTTACCATGGCCTATTATAAGAAAAACAAAACAAGACAGGGAATGACCTAAATGCCCATTGATGAGGAAACTGGTGAAATGATTATGAATCCATACATGTGGCCATTAAAAATAATGATGTGTTGACAAGAATAGATGTTCTCGGCATTTTGTTGAGTGGAAAAAGCAGACTGGAGCAGCAGGTGATAGGATACCTTTTCTGTAACGGCAAGTGAGCGTGTATACCGTATGTGCACACAGACACGTGCACGTGCTGAGGGAGGTCTGGAGGATCATCACCAAAATATTAGCAGTGGTTTGGGTGATCTTTTTGTCCTCACATTTTTCTGAAATTTTGAATTTTTAAGAATGAACACGTACTTTATGATTAGGAATGACGGACAACATAGTTTTCACCGTGAAAAGGAAAGGCATTAAGCAGTGTGTGTACATGCCAGTTGTGTGCGCGCTGTGTGTGCACGCATGGGGCAGGTGGAAGGGCGTGCCAGGCAAACAGAACCACATGCACAGAGGAAAAGCTGCAGGAGCTTGCAGAGAGCGATGAGAAGTTGGTGTGGCTACAGCCTGCGGTGTGGGGTGGGGGGAAGGGGAGCAGATCATGAGGGCCGTCAGTGCTCATCTTGGCCCTGTAAGCTTTGGGAACATGAGCCATAAAGGACCGTAAGCAAGACACTGCCCCGGCCAGACTTGATTCCTGCTGCCACTCTGACAGTGGCAGTATCCCCATCACCTGGCACTGAAGGCTTCCCTATTCTGTCTCCTTCTCTTCCCGTATTTCCCAGGGCTCCCCTTTGCCTGGCTCAGTCTAGCCTCCACTCCTGCATACTCGTTCCCAGTCCTGCCTGTCCACAAGACTCAGCACCAAACCCTAATAGGAGCCTTCCCAGATTGGTCCTGTTAGCCTTAATTTCTCCTTTATCACACCCTCAACGTTGACCTTTTATACCTGACCTTCAATCAGACCTCAGTTCCTCCACCCATAGATACTTCTTCTCCCAACACCAATCAGGAAGGGTTATAGACTAAGAGGTTATGCCCTGACACCTGATGCCAGTGACTAGACTGCCTGAGATAGGCCAGCTTCAGTCCTGATGTGGGGAGAAAGTGGACAGGAAAGAGACCCAGTAGTTATTTTGAGCCTATTATGTCATAGGTGAAGTACTAAACACTCTATGCACCTTTTTACATTTATCCCCATTTTACAGATGAGAAAACTGAGGTTCAGAAAGGTTATGTAACAGCAAATAAGCAGTGGGAGCTGTAAGTTGAAGCCAGGCTCTAATTCCAAAGCCCTTACTCTTAGCCTTTTTGGTCTACTTATCTCCTGCCTTCACCCCCTGGAGGTTGACCGGGCTGGGGCTGGGTTTCCCTAGGCCTGAGGTGGAGCCTTCTTTTACCTTGCTGCTCAGGGCCCTTTGGAAATGCAGAAGGCTGACAGAAATCCAGGACTCCAGGGACTACAGGGTGGAGAGATGATTCCTTCTTACTTAAGTAATAGTTCTTGACCTAGTCACGAACTGGGGGGCAACGCAGCATCCCTGCTGAGGCCTTGGGGGTGCCGTTATGTCCAAGAAAATAAAGCAAGATACTTCCCTTATGAGGTCTGCCTGGTCAGGGGAACTATGGGGGGAAAGGAGGAGGCGGGTAATGGCGACTGACATGTTGATCAAGAAAGGGCTTCCTGATTCAGAAATTCTCCAGTGGTAGTACGTCAGTGAGATGATAGAAGGCAGCCCACCTGAACACCATTCAGGGCCTGAGCTTCTTAAAACCTGTCACATCCAGGGTCTGTTTAGACCCTTACAATGAACTCTGAGAGGCAGGCAGATCCAGTACCCAGGGGACCTTGGGCTCCATGAAGGGAAGGTCATGTCTGAGGAAAAGCCTAGCCCAAGGACTAGGAGCCAGGCCGCTTGACTCTGGAGCGGCCCTGGCCTCCTCCAGGCAGGTACACCAGCCTCAGCTCTATACATGCCTTGAGGGACTGAGTGCATCTCTATGAGTCTGGGGGGGCTAGGTGGGCCTTGGCAGCCCCACCCTGGGCTCTGGACTCTGGGAGAGTGGAGAAGCTTTGGTGGGGTTGGTACCAAGTTTGGAAGAAGCCAGATGTTCACTGTAAATTGTGTGTGCTGTGTACTCAATACCAGCCATGGTGACTCAATAGAAATGCCAGCTTGAGGTAGAGGAGGGATCCTCGGTCACACCGGGTCTGGGGTGATCTTTTGTGTAAACATATCCTTTATTAAATCAGATTTACTTAAAAGGAGAGAGAGGTGTGTGCATGCGTCTGTGCGAGCACGAGTGTACACAAAGGGCTGAAGTACCAGTGGGGATGAGCATCCATCCAGTGTGTTCTGGAAAGTTCCCAGATAAGCCACAGGCAGGAACAGTTTGGGGAGGCCCTTGCTGGGCCCCACCACAACCTGGCAGCCGGTGCAGTGGCCAGCCACCTTGTGGCTGCAGTGTCTGGAAGGGTTCGCCAAGCACTTTCTGTGAAGTCACTGGGACGTTAAGCCCTTGGTTCAATTAAATGAGTTAATAAGCTTCGTCTGATTCTGTTGAATAATAATAATATAATGTGATAATAGCACTAATGGTGCTATTAGCTGTGATTATCACACGTGCCCGCACCATTCCAGGCACGGAGGGGAGGCGCAGCAGACATTTTCCACTCATAAAACCCCATTCTTCAAAGCCTTTCCAGCCCAACTCCCTATATCCATTTTCGGGACAAATTACCAACACTTAAAAAAAATTGGTCCATTTTTCGTGAAAGCCAAGTCCAAATTACTGTTACTTTCCTCTTTATGTTTTGAAACTTAAAAAGAAGTAAAGGTGGTGGGTGGGGGTGCGGGGGACACAGGGGACAGACCTAGGAGGAAAAAGGGAGAAGAGGGAGAAAAGCGTAGGAGCAAAGAAGAGAAACTCCGAGCCTTGTTTCAGTAAAAATGTATTTCTGGAATGATGTTTTAGTTTGCTCAGGCAGAAAAATTAGAAATGGTGTGCTTATTAAACAGGCTAAGTAAGCATGACTATTTTTAGTAGTATAGTAAAACCCTGGTAATTTGGACCTCTTTAATAAAGATTCCATGATCTTGCTGCTGGTGTGTAGGCTGTGTGTGTGTGGTGGGGTGGGAGCAGGGCGAGGCAGGAGGGCAAATGGCTCGCTCGATTGGAGAACAGGGGTGTGTATGAAGTGGGGACACAGGTGAGAGGAAGAGGGAAGACCCTTGCACTTAAAAGAACTCTTTCTCTTTACTTAGCAATAAAATATAGCTCACTACAAAGTCTTCTATCTCTACATTCCTATTGGCACCTACTGGTTTGACACTCATTTAAAGAAGGATGTATTTATTAACAAAAATTTGATTTCTGTAAAAAAAAAATCTGTAAGGTTTACATGACACCTGTCACACAGGCCTCCCTCTAAAGACACTGAATCCTGAGGGTTAGCGCATCCCAAGTAGGTGATGACCAGCATCTCTGGGGTGAGGACAGGGGCCCTGCCCAACTCAGACCCAGTGCCATTAAGTCGATTTCGATTCATAGCGTCCCTATAGGACAGAGTAGAACCGCCCCATACAGTTTCCAAGGAGCACCTGACGGATTTGAACTGCCAACCCTTTGGTTAGCAGCCATAGCACTTAACCACTACACCACCAGGGTTTCCAGGGCCCCTGCAGGGGTGGAGAATCAGGGCGAGGGCTACAGGGAGTCAGCTGCCACTGGGGCCTCAAAGGGGCTGCTGGTAGGGAAAGGTTTGTCAGCCAGCAGTGAACCGGCTCTGGTAGTGGGCTCAGTCCATGGGGGTCCTGGGTGCCAGCCTCGTAATGCCTTGCTGGACAAGGCAAGGACATAAATACAGACACACTTTAAAAAGCAGTGTTGAGAGCTGCCTGTGCGAGAGGGAGGAGCGAGTCAGTAAAGAAGGGAAGAAGCAATAGAGTGGAAAGGAGCGGAGAGAGGAAAAAAGGGCCAAGATGCATTCTGCGGAGTATGTGAGCGAGCTAAGGCACCCCTTTGATTCTTTTATTGGCAAACATTGAGCACCTATTGTGTGGAGAGACCTCTCCAAGTGTTGCTGTCTACACCTGTTTGACTCAGTTCACCCTCCTGGCTCTCTGTGCCTGCAGCAACCCTGCACATCTGCAGCGCCCAGCCTCTAGGAGGCAGTGCTCACAGGAGTTAAGCCCCTGGGCTCTGCAGTCAGACAGGCCAGGGTTTCAGTCCCCAAAGTTTCGTGCCTTTGCACAAGTTACCTGACCTCCTGAACCACAGCTTTGCCAGCTGTAAAATGAGGCTAATAAGAGAAATAAAACAGGTAAAGAGCACAGCAGGGGCCGATGCAGAGACAGGTGGCTACGCTGGTACAGAGAGAGCCAGCCAGCCAGTACAGCGCTCATCCTCCTTTATGAAGCCATTCTGCCCTCTGCCTCCACCCCGCTCCAACTGCAGCTTCCTGCACCTTGACCTTGCTGTAGTGCAGCGTCCAGATTCATGGAATCACAGCCTCCAACCTGGCTGGGGTCCAGTGGCCGTGTCTCCTGGGTGCCCTGCAGCCACTTGAGAGGTGGACACCTGCCCTGGGCAACACCAGCCAGTCAGGAGGCAAGAGAGCCAGGCACCTGGAAAGGCAACACCACAGTGTGATGCGTAGGGTTCCTGAGGTGTGAGGGGCCCGCAGGGCCAGGGGGAGAGGTCTGGAAGGGCTTACCGGGGGAGGCAGAAACTGGAAACACCAATCTAGGAAATAGTTACTATTCCAGCGCTGCCAACCTTGAGGCCCTGCCTTCACCAGGAAACTCCTCTGTGCCCCTGCCTGCCCATCCCACCCTCCTGCCCCCGCCCAGTGTCTCCTTAGTACCTGATGTTACCCAGGCCCTTTGCTGTCCTGATACACAGCCGAGTCTGTGAGGGCAAATCCCAGGGCCTGGTGCCTTCTCTTTCTCTTTCCCGGAGTGTAGCTGAACACAACCTCTTGATGTGAATTAGTCTTTTCTTTTTTTCCCCTTCAGTACAAATGTGCCTCACTTTGGTTATAAAGACTCAGGACAGTGAACGGCACAGTAGGAGCATGAGCCCTGGTCAGAGGGCCTAAGTGCCAGTCCCATCGTTCATGAGCTGTGTGATCTTGGGCAGGTTAATTGTCCTCTCTGAGCTCCCATTTCTTCCTGTGTAAGAGAGGACAAGCCCCTGCCTCCTGAGGTTGCTGTGGGGAGTGCAAGACAGAATTCTTATAAAGTGCTTGGCATGGGGCCTGGCACTCAGTAAGGGCCTGATGTTAGCTACTGATAACACAGCATAACCTAGAAAAGGGGAAGTCCCTTCTAGGTTTGCATCAAAGGAAACATCGGGCATCCTCATCCCATGCTGCAAGGAGCCCTTAGAGTATTTTGGGGTGGGTGTTCACCCTCTGCTCCCGTGGCTTCTCTCTCCAAGTGCTGACCATATACCAGTCTGCCTCGCCTCCAATGCCCAGTGGACAGCTGGGATTGGGCTGGTTCCTCTGGGTCTCCCAGGGCCTGGGCCACTGTGGTGCTGGGAAGAGTTGCTGCACTGACTGAGCTACGTGACAATAGGCTGGGTTACTGTGACACAAGTCTAGGATGGTTCCTGGGTGGGGTGGGGTGGGAAAGTGGGGGGCAGAAAGACCGTCGGTCATGACACACATTGACAACCCACACTGAAGCTGGAGGGAAAGCCAAGTCAGGCTCCAAACTGCATTTTCAGAAATGACCTACTAGAGAAATTTAGACAGAGAATTCCTATAATGCAGAAAGTGGCAGAACAGGGCCCTCAAGAGGAGAGCCAGAACACTTCACTTTAATAATACCATCAATAATAACTATTGGACACTTACTATATGCCAGCACAACTAATACTTTCTATGAAGTATCTTACTTGTCTCTTTAAAAGACTGTGCGAAGTATTTGTTATTCCCTTTTATGGAAGAGGAAACAGAGGCTCAGAAAAGTTAAGCCCCTTGCCCAGGTAACTCAGGGTGGAGCCAGAGCTCACACCATTGCCCCACTGCCTCCTTACTCTCAGAGACAACAGGAGACGTTCCTGCAGGTGCCAGGGCCAACTAACTGTCCCAAGAAATGGGAAGGGCTACAGGCATAGTGCCACCCTCACCCTCATTTCCCAGATTGGCCGTCTAGGTGACCAAGGCCCTGCTGCTATCTCATGGGGGAGCGCCAGGCTCAGGCCTATGGAGCTGGAGTGCAGCACTGTGCCATCTCCAGGGCCTGGCCCCTGGGCATTGTTCCCTCCTTTCAGCTGTGCTCCCCTCCCCTAGCTGGGCTCAGGGATGCTGTGGCCCAGAGGGAGACCTGCAGCCTGGGCAGGGCCATAAAGCTAGGGGTGACTTGGTGCCTGTCCCTTGACAACCAGGCACTCCAGGGGTTGACACAGTGGCTCATTCCAGGTTCTTTTGGTGCCCCACAGTGCCTGCAAACAGGTGTGGGTGTCAGCCTCCTTGCTTTCCTGTCTTAATTCCTGCCCTCCCTACACTTGTTGCAGGCCTTTGGGCCTCACTTCCTTAGGGCCAAGTAAGAATAAATGTGCTTGACTGTTTCTTGGGGGATAGTCTTGTGTTTCCAGCTGAAATTATGATCTCTTCAAGGTCAAAGGCCTTCCTCTGTGTTGCCCATGGTGCCTGACATGGGGCAGCCCAGTGCAGAGGGCAGAGAGTGGGCACTGACTAGGTTTGAATCTTCTCTGTCACTTCCTGCTGTGTGACCTTGGCTGAGTGACTTGAGCTCTCTAAGCCTCAGGCACATCATCAGGAAGGGGGTAATAAAGAACCCTTCTTTACAGGGTCGTGGTGCAGAGAGGTACTCTTGAATGGAGTGTACACTTAGCCAAGGGCCAGCATGGGCTCAATAGATACTAGTGCTTGCTGGTGGAGACAAAGGCAGAGCCCCGCACCAGAGCAGCCTCGCCTGACCACCCTGTTTAAAGTAGAAAAAAACCCATTGCCATCTCATAGAGACCCTATAGTACAGAGTAGAACTGCCCCACAGGGTTTCTAAGGAGCAGCTGGTGGATTTGACCTACAGGCCTTTTGGTTAGCAGCTGTAGCTCTAAACCACTGCACCACCAGGGTTCTGTTTAAAGTTGGACTCCCATTTTTTCTTACAGCACCCTGTTCTTTTTCTTCAAAAGCACTCAGCCTAGTTTGTAATTATCCATGTGTTTGTTTACTTGTCCACAAGAGCAGGGACTGTGTCTGTTTTCCTCTGCTTAATCTCTAGTGCCAAGAGCAAGAGTACAGAAAATGTGGAATGAGTGACGGCCCCCCTCCCCAGTCTTCTTCAGACAGAGAAGAACTGGACTTTCCCCTTTTTCTCAAAGGACCTGACTTTCAGAGCCCCCTGTCTTCCCCAGTCCCCTCTAGATATAATCCTGCATCTAGTACGGCTCAGAGGGCTGGATACTCTCTTCTGTGCCAGCCACAGAATAGCTGGGTGAGAATAGCTGGCTGGGGCCAAGGCTGGGCCTTACACTCACCTGGTTGGCCATGGCTCCAGGTCCTTGATGGATGATGGGGTCATTCTGGAACTGCTTCTGCCCTTCACCAGTCTGCAGCTGTCTGGCCTGTGGCCCCACAGACACACTAGGTCTCCTCCAGCACCCTGGTTTGCCCCCTCTCACCTGGGGCTAGGCTGGACTTTCAGGAGAGACCTCCTCCCTGCCTCCCACTTTTCTCCAGCCCCCACCACCTCCCTCTAGGTCTCTCCTGCCTCTTGCCCTCCACTGAGACCAGGGCCCCTGGCCTTGGCAGATGTGTGAGGCTGGGGGAGGCACTCTGAATCCAGATGTGATTGTGTTTATGTTTCCAGAGAGTAAGGGGTCGGAGCTCTGGACTGGAGCCGCTGGGGGAAGGGTAGTCTGGCTCCAGCCCCTTGCCCCAGCCTTCCCTCCCCCCACCTCCCTCCTCTAGCCTGTGTATCTGGCCCTGCCCGTCTCAGAACCACACACTCCAAGTCCCACAGCATCAGGCTGAGCCGTCCTCCACAGAGAACCACCCCTCACCTGCAGGTGGGAAGACCAATGGAAGAAGACCAGCCTGACTTTGGAATCTGAAGACTTACTGGCTCCATATGACCTTGGCTCAGTTACATAGTCTCTTCGAGCTTTGTTTTCCATCATCTCTAAATAGGGATAATACTCCTGACCTCAGAGCCAGTGTTGACCTGGTTTGAGAATATGTGCACAGGGCTCTCCAGCTATTAGCTCATGATTAAGCCCAGGGCTGTGTCCCACTCCCAGCTAGGGCTTGCCTAGGTCCAGTTCCTGTCACAAGGTGATTCTAAAGCCGAATAGCAGCCCCTCCTCCCTCCCCCGCTGCAGCTGCAAACATTTTGTTTTGCCATTAGAAGTGACTTACTTAAGAAAATCAGAATTTTACAGGCAGTTTACAGGCTGGCCTTGTTCAGTAGTTTCCAAAAACTGAAAGAGGGCGGAGGCTGCCGGTAGCTTCCGATAAGCTGGGATGGAAGGGAAGTGAGAAATGAGTGTCCTGTGATGAGCACTTTCTCTAGCGCAGCCGCACGCCCCTGGTGGATCTCGGAGGCACTAGGCGGCGGGAGGCCCAGGCAAGAGTGTGTCAGACCCAGCCTCCTCAGTCCTGCTAACAGCCAGGGCTGGGCACCGAGGGTCGGGTACCGGGCCCACAGGAGGAAAGGCAACCTCAGACTCTCAGCAGCCCCGACCCCGTAGCGCTCTGCGGCCTTAGGGGTCACCGCAGACCCAGCCTGGAAAGAGCTTGCAGAGTTCAGCCGGGGGCGGGTGGGAGTTCCAGCTACGGCGGCCCCGCGCGCAGCCGCTGCACACACGGCAGGCGCGGAGAGGGAGCTCGGGATGCCCGGCTGCTCCGGGCTGGAAGGAACAGGTTAGGAATGGTGGTGGAAAAGTGGAGGGTGGAGGACCCCGACGGGAGGCTGTCTGGCTTCTCCCTCCCACTTGCGGAGCCCCGAGCGGGCGCAGTTCCCTTCCTACGTACCTCCCTTCTTGGCCGAATGAAGCAGTCAGGGCTCGGCAATGGTCAGCACGCTCGGACTATGGTTTTAATAGACGTACATGGACAAGTCGATATAGACAGATTTATAATTCTATACAGTCAGTCCGACATACACGGGGACGCTGTAAACAGGGGCGCGGGCCGGAGAGCGGGTGTGCAAAATGGGCGCGGCGCGGGATGCGCGCCGCGCCCCGCGCTCTCCCGGCTCGACTCTTGCACGGTGGGCAGGGTGGAAGGGGCTGTTCGCCGGGACTGGGACCACCTCCTAGCCCAGGAGCAGAGCAGAGGGCCTGGGTGTGCGGCTTAGTTCGGGAGCTAGGATGCTCCGAGGCGAGCCCTCACCATCCGTTTCGTGACAACAGCACCGCGGGCTGCGGCTCTGTAGCCTTAAAATCGGGCTACGGGGTGCCCCGGGGCTTTGTGCGGCATTACGGCGAGTCCCGGATCCCGAGCTGGGCACTGCCATCCCCAGCCCAACGCCCACTCCACCTCGGATCGGAATGGAGCTAAGGCGCGCTTGGCCCGACCTGCCTCGGAGAGGGTGCCTCGGAGAGGGTGCCTCGGAGAGGGTGCCTCGGAGAGGGCGCCTCGGAGAGGGCGCCTCGGTTCGTACGGGGCCGAAGGCTTCCAGGCCTGTCTGGGGAGGCGCCGAGACCCGAAGCTGGCCCGGCTCCGCGCAGTCGGTTCGTGGGCGCGGCCGACACGGCCGGTGGCACTCAGTCCGGGTCCAGCGCGGCGGGAACGCGGGCTACAAGGATGCCCTTTCCGGGCTTCCAGGCCTCGGAGCTTGTCTCCTGCGCCGCGTCCTCTCCGTGGAGTGGCCCGCCGGGGCCCTTGGGAGCGAACACACAACATCCGCGCAACCCCGAGGGAAATTGCAACTCATCCGTTTTTTTTTTGCGGCACTTTCTCCGACGTCTTTTTGTTTTTGATATTTTGTTTTGTTGGAGGGCAGAGTGGGGTCCGGAAAAGCAAACACAAACCAACCGGTAGGCGAGGGAATTAAGGAGGTGGGGGCTGCGCAGGCGCGCGGTTCGCGGCGCGGCGAGAGTCCTCCGCGCCCGCGCCCGCCCTCGCCCCGGCGCTGTGCCGGCCGCCGGCCCGCGTGGCCGGGCTGGGCGGTCAGCTGTTGTACTGGCACGCGTTGAGGCCCGACGCCGGGCCCTGCAGGCCGCCGTAACCGAACGACGAGTGCTGCTTGGACTTGAGCCGCAGGCTGGCTAGGCTCGAGTTGCACGTGTCCCGGTAGACGCTGTAGGGCGAGGCGGGTGTACCGTACGGGCAGGCGCCCGGCGACATGGCCGAGTTTAGCGAGGAGCCGGTGAGGTTGTTGATATTGTTGAGGCCCGAGTTGGGCATGCCGGGCACGGCGCCCGGGCCCATGCTCGATGGCATGGTCATGGAGGAGATGGAGCTGGGTGCCGAGAACATGGACTGCGACGACAGCGGGCTCATGGAGTTGAAGAAGGTGAAGCTCTTGGTGGAGAGCGGCGCTGGCGCCAGGCTTTTGGCAGCCCAGTTGTTGTAGGAGTAGCCGGCGGCATACACGTCCTCGTAGGGCTGCACCAAGCCGCTGAACTGCGGCACGTAGCCGCCCTTGCACAGGTCCAGCTGCTGGTTGCGCTCGCGCTTCCGCCACTTGGCTCTCCGGTTCTTGAACCAGACCTGGGGAGGGGGCGGGAGAAGGGTCAGGGTTGCCCAGCGCGGGAAGGCGACCCCCACCCCCACCCCCCGCCATCCTGAATCCTCCGTCGGCTTCCTTCTCTCCGAATTCTTTCTTTTTTTCGGCCGAAATTTCCGCTCTTGCTTTCTCTCCATAATGATTCCTTTCCTGTCCTCAGAAAATATTAGTCTTTTCCTTTTTCAGATCTTTAGCCTCTTTCCCAAATTAAACTCGTTTTCTTTTTCTAATAGGGATCCTTTGTTTTAACAAATACTCGTCTGCCTCTACCAGGCATCCATTCTCTGTCTTCTCCCCTAAACGGGTATATCTCCTAAATATTCTACCCTTTTTCTCTCCCTCAAATACAAAGGTATTTTTCATCCCTTAAACATAGGATCTTCCTCCTCCCCCCAATTCTCCAATCTATGTTTCATCCCTCAAATGGTCTGTTTTCATCTTTATTGGCAATTTTATATTTTCAGTTCTGCTGTATGTGTTTGTTTTCATTCAGTCCACCTCGCTCTCTGAACCTCTTTTTTTCTCCCTTAGTCCATTTTCTTTTTTATCCCCGACTTTTTTAATCCATTTCATTCTTCCCAAATATTTAGTTTTTAAAATTATTTTAAAATAATCTGATCTCCTCTGCTTCTCTGCTGTAGTTCTTTTCTCAAAAACTTGATTCTTTCGCTTCTCCCTATTTAATTTCTTTGCTGCCGCCTATGTATACGCCATATATGTTTTTCTGCAAATATTTAATTTCCTTTCGCTTCTTACTAGTTTTGCTCTAATCTCCCCCTCCACTTTCTTGCATAAAACTTGGTAAGAACCTCACCTTTCCCAACTCCTGTCCTCACTGATCCTCTCTTATCCTCCCACCAAATGCCCCCTGTTCTCCAGTCCCTCCTCCAACCCTGGGCTGAGTTCGCTTAGCTGGATTGCTGGACCCCTGCATTTTGGCTTCCTCTGTCCCCAGTACCGGCACTCTCTGATCCCACCCCCACCCCACCCCACCCCACCCCACCCCACCCCACCCCTACCACTATAAACCAGGGCAGGATTAGAGAGTTTAGGGTTAGTGAGTGCTGTGTCTTCACCCCATGTCCCACCAGGCTAGCCAACCTGACTGAGGAAGGGTGAGGGCTGGAGTTATAGCAGGGAGCCTGCTGGCCAGGTGGGACTTTGGTCTGGCTGGGGAGGTGCTCCCAATATCTGATTAAATATTTGCACACCCAGGGAAGAAATGATTCTCTAACTGCCCTGGTGGGGAAGACTTGCTTTTATTGGGAACCAAGAGTAAGGAGCAGGAGTTGCAGTCTAGTCTTGGGTCTGAGACCTTACATCGGAAAACGGACTTGGTTCCAGGGTCACTCAGCCACCAGAATCACCATCACTTGACTTGATCCGAGCCCTATAGGAAAGGGCATCAGGTAAAGGGCCCAACTTACTAGCTGAATGGCGGGGGGAAGAGTCAGGTGGCAACTATCCTGAGATTTTGGAGAGACTGGGTGTAGGATGAGATCACTGCCCCAGGAAGTTTTGAGACACCAAACCTATGCACCCTGTAGATATCTTTGAGGTGGCCAGGCAGGACTTGCCATTCCCTTTCGTTTTTTGGCGGGGAGCGGGGAGGCACCAACAGCTCCTGAGGTCCCCTGCAGTGGGGAATCCTCTTTAGGGTGTCCAGTTAACATCCATCTGAGTGTACCCTGGTCTTATAGGGCATGGGAGAGCTCCCTGGGGCCACAGGTTTTTGGGCTTAGGCTTTGGCAGAGCTGAGGGTCAAGTAGGACTCAGGTCAGAGGAGTCGAGTGGGATCCTGGCCAAGGAAGGGGCGAGGGTGCTAGCAGCTAAGGGTCTTAGCAGCCACTGAAAGGGCCAGAAGCTAAAGCAGGGTTTCCTTCCGTGGAGAAAAGGAGCAGATCTGAGTGGTGGAATTAAGGGTGAAAGTCTGAGCACGAGTCTAAGTTTTCTAGGGGTGCGGCAAAGGCAGCGACAGCTCTTTCGCGGGTCCCCCTAGATGAATCAGGCCCCTTAGGTCCTCGCCCCGGGCTCACCCTCACGCGCGGCTCGGTGAGGTTGGTCCACACGGCGATCTCCTCCCGCATGCTCATGTCGGGGTAGCGGTTCCTCTGGAACGTTGCCTCCAGCTCTTGCAATTGCTGGCTTGTGAAATGCGTTCGTTGCCGCCGCTGCTTCTTCTTCTTAGCAGGGTCCTCAGCTCCGCCGCAGCCTGCGCCGCTGGCACCGCTGTCCTCTGGCCCCTTGGGTTCCCCACCACGCTCCTTCTCTGTGGCAGGCAGGACAGGGCGCCAGTCACCTGGGGCGTATGCCCATTGCACCCTGTCCCGGCTCCACCGAAGCACCTGCCACAGTTTTGGTGGCCGCCCTCCCTCCTGCCAGGGGCCCTGGAATTGTCCCCATTGGAAAGAGCCCACCCTGGTGCTTGGTCATCGGTGGCGTGCGGGGCAGAAGAGTTCAGCAGCTGAAGCCGTGAGCCTGGGTTCCTGGCTGGGCAGGGCCTGTTCCCCAAGCCTGAGCTCAGGCTGGGGCCCTGCTGTGCTGTCACCGGTAAATGTACACTTTTTTGCAGGCTCTTGGGGCTCTAAGTATGAGGGGTCTCTGGTTTTCTGAACTAGAATCTAGAAGAGTTCAGATTTTTCTCTCTGAAGCCAGCGGAATCGGTGAGGCAAGAGCTAGGCTGTGGCCGGTAGCCCCCTCTTTTTTCTCCCCAGGGTTTGTGGGAGGCCTAGGTCAGGCCCAGCAGGCACAACACAGGCAGAACACAGCCGATTCTCCACTTTAGCTCCCGTTTTTGGTTCTCCGCCTTAGCAACAGGCCTCAAGTCCCAAGGCCTGTAAAACCTCTCCACCAGCAGCCCAGACAGTCTAGGAGACCCTGTTAAGCTTTCGATAGCCTGCGCTCTCTCTTTGAAACTACACAAATCACATGCAGTCATAGAAACGCTGAAACATGAAAAAGAATTTAAAAGCAAAATACAGAAGCCCAGAAAAGCTCAGAGCTCTATGTCTTAAAACACAGAAAGGGTCACAAATGCTCAAAAATAGGCAGGTAGGAACACAGTGCAAATGCAGATTAAGAAGCCAGAAACCTGTGTGCAAACAGACACCTAGCTTAATACAGTGCTGTACGTGTATAAAGCCTAGGCAGACATCGACGTTTATTTCTCTGGGATTAAAACAATCATTGTAGATTTTTAACAGCCTCCCAATAACCAACGCCCTGGTAAAGATAAAATTTAAATCACAGAGAAATACATTACAGTTAGATAATTTAAGTTCTCAAAAAAACCACTGTAAATAGATTTTGAGAAAATCCCAAAGAAACACGCCATTTTGGAGTGACTTAAAAAATTTCATAAGACTTTTTGCATACAGATATTTTAAATTCCAGAGAAATACTTCTGGTATATTAACTCTTATTCGAAAAATACAGTAAATTGTTAATCTTTTTCGATTTAGTTTTAAAATCAATCTATAACTATATTTCTCTGGGTTTAAAAAAGAAAAACCAACCAAAGACCATGCTTTCAAACTTTTGAAAACAAAAGCTCAGGCCAGCGGTGACTGTTTTTTTAACCAAGCAAACAAAACTCTTCAGAAAAAGGCATTTAGGGATGAAAAACAGAAACAAATACATTAAAAGCCCGAAGGGAAACACTCAGCGGTAGATTGAGAAATGAACGAAGGAGGTGCCCATGGGCCGGGGACGAGCCCGGAGCTCGACGGCAGCGCGGAGTTAGGTCCGCGAGCGAGCGCAGGAGTGGCTCGGGGAAACCCAGGCGGCCAGGACCGGCCGGGAACTACTAGCCGCCTTCCACTGGGCCCGCGCCGCCCACTCGCCGATCATGCTGGCGGCGGGGAAAAAAAAGTTCAAGCTCGGACAAAAAAGCGCCGAGGGAGACGTACCGGAGCTGCATCGGAGCACTGGCTTGGGGGACTGGCGGCTCCGGCCTCCGCAGGGCACTTGGGGCCAGAATCTTTGGATCAGAGTTCGGGCTGGCCCTGTCGGGACCAGGGCCTCGCTCTGTGACCCGCTCGCCCTCGCTGTCCTCTCTGTGCCTTCCTTTTCTGGACATCTCTCCCTCCCCCCGTTTGCTTTTCTGATTTTCTCCCGCCCTTCCCCTTCTCTTCGATTTCTCCCTCTTGGTCTGTCATCCACGGTCTGTTGGGGGTGTCTGCCCCTCTGCGTCTGTCTGGGCACTTTCTCTTGTCCGCCTCCCCCATTCGCGTCTGAATCTGCCCCTCTCTTCCCGCTGATCTGCCTGGAGCACCCAGTGGCGCAAACCCAACTCTTTTCGTTCTATTTGCTCCTGATCAAGAGCAGCTGTCAGTCTGGCCCTCAGGTCGTAGGTCTTTGCATCTGCCGGCCTCTTGGCGCGTGGGGATCTCGTGGAAGTGCCTTCGTGTGTGTGTCTGTGTAAATTTCCGCGTTCACCATCAGCTCAAGAGCGGGAAAAGGAAAGCTCACTGGGCGGAAAGAGAACCTTGCTGTCCCGGCGGGCGCCAGGCCCTGCTCCTGGCTCCCCGCCTCTTGCGCCCGGGAAGGCTTAGTGCGCACCGCGCGGGGAGACGCTCTTACCTGGCAGCTCCGTGTCAGACGACTCGCTGGCGGAGTTCTCGAGCGGCTCGCGGGGGTCAGTGGCGCGGGCCAAGTGGAAGGCGGGCCCTATGTCGTGCGGCGGTGGTGGCGGTGGCCGGAGCCCCTCTGGCAGCCGCTCCAGGCTCATGCCCCCCTTGAAGGCGTCCATGGAGGCGGGGACCGCGGCAGGCGCTCCAGGAGCCGGGGCTGGGCACGCCCGGCCGGCCTGGTGGCGACCTGCGGGGACAAGAGCGCAGTGCCTAAGCGGCTGCCCCTCGGGGCTGCCCGCGCCCGCGGCGACGCCGCGCCCGCTCCATGGACCGCCCGGGACTGCGGGGCCAGGCGGGCGGCGGCGGCGGTTTCTCACGACCGGGCGCCCGGCTCCGTGCTGCGGTCCCGCCGCTTGGGTCTCAGCCGCCCGCCCGGCCCCGGCTCCGGCTCCCGATCCGGGGCCGGTTTCTTAGGCTCCGGACGGCGCCGGCAGAGTCTGTCTTAAAGCGACAGCACACACCGCCAGGTTCCAGCAGTCCCTGCGCCAGGGGTGGTGGGTGGGGTGGACCCGGGTGGGAGGGGGCTGAGGAGGAGGGAGCGAGCGAGAGAGCGAGGGAGCGCGGGCGGAATCCAGCTCCGAGCCGCCCGCGCCGCCGCGCCCTCGCTGCCGCCCTCCCTCCCTCCCTGCCTCTCCCGGGCCCTCCCCCTCTGCAGGCACCTTCCCGCCGCCTCCCCGCCCCCCGCGGCCTCGCCGCGCCTCTCCCTCCTCTCCCGGTGACACACCGAGTTCTCCCTCGGCCGCACAAAAGAAACGCATCTGGCTTGCAAGTCCCGCGCGGCTACTGCCCACCTCAGGCCCCAAATGACTTGTTTCGCTCAGAACCGGCTCCTGTCTGGGCTGCCTCAAAATCCCCAGTCCCAGCGTGAACAACTGCAGAATGAGTGAATGTTCGCTGAGCAGGATTGCACCGAGCCGGCGCCTCCGAGCCAGCGCCAGGGCGGGGGCAGAGCCCGGGCCCGTTCCGGCAGCTCCCAACGGTGTCCTCGTCGAGGGGCCGCGGGCCCCTCCCCCCCCCCCGCCTCTTCTCCCGGGACCTGAGCCCGGCTGAGTGACAGCAGCCTTCGCTGTAATGGGCCCCCGCATGCTGCCTCCTAATTAGCCTGGACCCTGTCCCCGAAGGCTGCTTCTCAGGCCTCCCCCTCTGCACCACTGTCAATTTTCCGGGATTGGGATAGAAATGATGGCGTCTAATTTCTGTTGGCTCCAGGCCGCTGGCGAGTGCAGTGGGAGACCCCAAGAGCACCAACAGGCCCCACAGCCTCTTCTTCTCTCCCCTTGCTTTACACCTTCCAGGACCTAGCCAAATCGTCCAGGCCCCTGCAGGCACAGGGTCTGTCTCTGACCCCTGCAGGGCAGCTTTGCCAGCCTGGAGCCCACGCTCCGGCTTCCTTGGGCTGCGAGGTGACTTCTGTCTCTGAACCCCAGCCCAGCAGCTTGGGGAGTCTTTGGTCTTCCGAGCTTCTCCCACACAGTGGGAACTAAGAGGCAGCACCGTCACTGGGCACAAAGATGTTATCCTCCCCACCCCTGAGAACGATCCCCTCCTTCAGTCCTCCAGCTTCAGTGAAGTTTGTCGAAGGATTTTGCTCAACAATTGTTAACTGGCCCTGAGACCTCAGCGTCTTGAGCAAACAGACAACATGGGGTGATAGGACACAGCCCTGACCTGCTCCTCTGGACACAACCAGACCCCAGGCTGCCCTCTGCCCCTCACCTGCTTTCCAGCTCCGCCAGACACAGCAACCTAAGGGAGCCCCTGTCGGCAGGACAGTGACCAGGCCCAGCGCCTCACCCAGCCTAGTGTATCTTCATCTCCTCCTGGGGGTCTCTACTTGGGATTGCCTGTGCAGGCTATCAGCATCTGGGGCGCTCCGAGGGCACTGCCTTTGAGCCCTTACCCTGCCCTCACGGAGGGATGCAACCAAGCCCTAGGCTGAGCTCCTTGGTGAGGACTGTAGGGCAGGGGTGGGCACAGGATGGAACCAGGCCTACCTCCCACTCCCTTGGCCTGAGCCCAAGGCTCCTAGCTCTGGGCCATGGGGAAAGGGCACAGCTCCTTAGGGCCTGGCCCATTCTCACTGGGTGCCTGTGACCACAGGGGGAAGGTTCTGAAGTTGAGGCCAGAGGGAGGCTGTTTCCTGAGTCTGGGTTAGGGAGGCTCAGCACCTCTTGCTGTTTCCTCCAAAGGAAGTTTCTCTAAGTTCAGAGATGCCTGAGAAGAAATTAGTCTTGGTTATGGGGGGAGGGGAACATGGGGAAGTATGATTGCCCAGCGTTTGCCCTCAGCCCACCTTTTGCCACATTTCTTGGCCAGGTCTCCTGCAGCAGCTTTCAAAAAGGTATCTAGGTGGTGCAGCATACCAGGGAGTGCCCCTTCACACACACTCCTCCATGTAGCTGCCCTACCCCAGCAGTGTGTCACTTAGCCTGGCTGGGTACAGACAGGGCACATATTCATGCACGCATACCTACAAACTGCACACACACAGGTGTGCCATGTTCATGGGAACACACATCATCACTGCACCCAGGCACGTATGTGTACACACAGCCAGGCCTCTGGGTCTCCTGGTGCAAAAAAGCTGGCTGGTATGGGGTAGGAGGTGTGATCTAAGCCCACCAAGGTGGGGAGCACAACACACCTCTGGGCAGGGCCGTGGAAAAAATGATGTGCTTATGGGCATCCAGAGGCCTGGAGTTGAAGACCCCAAGGCAAAAAGAGCCTTCAGCCGTCCATGAATGGGGGCTGGGACTGTTCTGTGACTTTGCAGCTCCAGCTGTGCAGTCTGAGGGGCGTGGGTCCCTCACTTCACGCATTTAATGCAGCTATTGAGCACCTGCTGTGTGCCCCTCTGGGCTCAGGCCTCTGGCAGTGCTCCAGGCAGACACAACAGTCCCTTTATTTGGAAATCTTGATGCCTGCTGTGGATGGAAAAGCCCTCAGACCCTTTCAGGTAAAGCCTTGTGTTCTCGGGGGCCCTGAGCCCCAGAGAGGGGATGAAGCTAGTGGGGATCCCCGGGGAGTCTGTTCTGCTGGGCCTGGGCAATGCTGAATAAGCAGGAGGCAAGGCAGGTATGGAGGAGAGAGGAGGCTGTGGCCTGGTTCCAGGTGTTCCCTGCAGAAGGACTTGGGTACTTGATGCTGTCTCTCTGCTCTCCCTCAGCCACAGCCTCTGGTTGATTATACTCCGTCAAGGCGGGGGCTTCTTGCACACTCACACAGATATCACATACAACACATACACAGGAAAGGAGGCAGCAAGAGCAGAGGTTCAGTGTTTCCCTGACTTGGCTATGTGACCTTGGGCAAGGCTTCACCTGCCCTGTGCTTCAGCTCCCGTGTCTGACATGGGACACAGCAATTTCTGCCTGCTGCTTCAGTAGTCAGGTCACTTAAGGATGGGACATAAGGGTAGGAGGAAAAGGGGCTCACTGGAGCTGGAAACATGTGCCCTAATCCCTTATCCCTCGCAGGCCACACAGAGTCAGCAGTGATTTCGTGACTTTCAGGAGATTTGAGGCTTGAGGTCCTGGCTGAGCAGAGGAGCCTGGGCTGTGGTGAGGACTGAAAGAACTGCCATAGGGACCTTTTCTGAGATTGGGCTCACTCAGAACAGACTCTGTGCCCAAGAATGGTCCAGTAATTTAATTTGGGAAGGGTGGTTTAAGGGGCCTCATGGGGGGCATCCTTCCACCAACCCATGGGGTATTCTGCCCTAATCCTTGTCCCCCAGAATCAAGGGATTTTAGGAAAAGGGAAAGAATGTGCCATGGCCTGCCCCGGGGCCATCTATGGCTCTCTGGGACATTCCAGCCCTAAGCCTCTTAGGCTGTGGAGAAGTTCAAACTAGAAAACCCAGTTTTGGGAGTGCAGTCGGGACCACCTACCTCCTTCTGCCTGACTTAACACCCCCTCCCCAATAAAAGCTCTTGTTTCTTTGAACGCAAGCAATTATTGGGTGAGGGTGCTCAGGCAGGGGCTGGGAACGATCTCGCTGGGTCTTTTAGGCCTCCCAGGACCCCAGCCCAAGGATTCCTACCATTCCGGGATCCCCAGCGTGTCCTGTTGGGGAGCTGTGGGATGCACTCGGCTGGACGGTGCTAGTGGCACGCCAGCGGGAGTGAGGAACTGGTCTCTGTGCTGTGGACTGCTCAGCCTGCTCGGTCAGGGCAGCGGCTGGTAGGGCCCCTGGCTCTCCTGAGCCCAGCAAAAAACGTTGGGTGGCTGAGCGAAAGAGAGGGCTAGGAAAGTGGCCATGGCTGGCCACATAACTGGGGAGTAGAGGGTCAGGTTTTGCTGCACCACAGCCTCCTTTTTCCAGCAGCTGCTTTTCTGGGAGAAGGGCGCTCTGAGTCTGGCTCGGAGGTCAACAAATAGAGCCTCTACCACCTAGAGTTGAAGCAGCCACAGATCGGTGCCCCAGCTCACCACTTTTCCTTTCTTTGGCAGAGGTGGAGAGTCCCAAAATGTCTTGGGGAAGGGCAGGAGGACAGCAAGTCCCTCTCCTATGCTGCCCTGGTGCCCACAGCCTTTGTCATTACCCTAGACTTCTTCATTACCCTAGACCTGCATCCTCGGCCAAGTGGACAGCAACCTGGGGTTTCCTGCTCTGGCCTTGGTGGCTGTCGGAGGCAACCACAAATCCAGCATACCGGGGCCTTAGTTTTTCAGAGAAGTGGATTTAATATTTTTAGATTCAGGGAATTCCCAAATCAGAAAACCTTTGAACCATGATTCCAGACCGGGGTTCCCATTTTTGCTACCTGGCTTCAGAGCCCTTGCTTTGCCACAGTAGAATCGGCTCCAACTTTCGTGGCTGTTCAGTTTCAGAATCCCTAGACCCGGCTCTAGAGAAGAAGCTGTGTGCTGGGGAATCCTCCGTCAGCAACCAGAACCGGGAGAAGCCGTGGGAATGTCTTTATTGGACTTTACTAAAAGCATTTAGGGTTTCTGTAAGGGGAAGGTGAGGCCCAACCCGTATGGGAGAGGGCAGCTCTGCGCGCGGGGCAGGCCGCCCTGGGCTGGGGGTGCCTCCCAGCGCTGCGGCGGACGTCGGGGTTGGCGATCGAAGGGACCCGAGGCTCCGGGGCTCCGGCCGATGTCTGCTGCTTTTCTGCCATATTGCTGCTCGAACGAACAAACGAGCGAAGCGGTTTCGTTTAGGACAAATACCCTCTTGACGCGAAGCTACGGCCGAAGTCCCGGGCCATGGAGAGGGGCCTGCGCATCCGCCTGTGCTGGGGGCCCTCAACCCAGGGCATATCGGGGAACAGCGGACAGCCCTCTCGCCTGTCCCTTTCTCCCTGGGGACCCCTTGCGCCCTGGCCACCGCTAGAAGTTGCGCGGGGCGTCCAGGGTGTCCTTGGCCTGCGCCCCCAAGGCTGCTGCCTTCTTGGGGTGCCTGGGGCCGAAGCGCGGGGTGGGCCCACCAGTTAGGTGAGGTAGCGCCCGGAGATGGCAGCTGTGACCGTGCGCACCACTCAGGAATGAACTCCTCGCTCTGCCCCGATGGCGCCTGGCCTTCCGCGCATTGCGCTCGGTCCTGCCCCACCGGCTGGACCGCACGGAGCAAACAGCGCGGGACTCGGCCGCCACTTCCCTGCGCTCCTCCACCGCGGAGCGTCGGCGTCCCCTAGCCCAGCGTTTCTAACCCTACCTGGGCTGCGCTGCGTCTGCGGCTCGTCGGCTCCGGGCTCGCCTGCCGCCGACTCAGATTTAGATTTCGGCTCCGGCTGGGGCCCCGGATCCAATTCAGTCTCCGACTCTGCGCGCTGCTTCGGCCCCCGCCGGGTCGCTACATCCCAGCGCGTAAGGTCCGGGCTGCCTCGGCTCGGCCCGCTCCTCCTGCCGCGGCGGCTGCCGCCGCCCGTCGCCCGCGGGGAAGGCGGGGACACCGGCCGGGGAGGCGGGAAGGGGGGGAGGGGAAGCAAGGCGCTAGCCTAGGCAAGCGGGGAGGGGGCGGCGCGCAGTCCAGCGGGCTAGGGGCCCTGTCCTCCCTCGGGAAGCAGGCTGGGGTCTCACGGCTCTCCGCAGAGGCCCTAGGCCGGGAAGCGCGCCCCGGGACGGCTGGTGCGTGGGAGGGGCTCCAGCCGTCTGCGGTTGAAGCTGCTGGGGTCCCACCCTAGCCCAGACACTTTACTCTTGCTGGGCTCAGTTACCCACCTGGCACGTTAGGGGACGGGCCGGCTTCCGTTTAGTCCGGGTCTGATCGGAGTTTCCCGGGGGCCTGCCAGGTGATGGTCAAGCTGGGGTTATGAGAGTCAATCCTTTCCTTTTCCTGCTCAGCCTGCGGGAGGGAGCCGGGTTTGCATGTTGGCAGAGAGAATCAGCTGTGCAGATTTTGGCAGCCACGGAGGTTTGAGGTCAGACCCCAAGGTTTCTCTATGTAAGGGGGTGCTCGGGAGGGGCAATCGCCCGACCGGCCCTGCTTGGGGAATTTCCCCTTCTCCCTCTTCAGAGACTCGTCTGGGGAATAAAGGGGAGGCCAACCTCACGAGGACAGACGCCTCTGCGACTCCTTGTCTGGTCCCTTCCCTTGCACACCCTCCAGCGGCCGCCTTTCTCCCGGACGGCGCACGTGGGAGGCCTCTGCCCATGTGGTCCCTCAGGTCGGTTCCTGGCTGGCAGCCATTGGGAGACTGGAAGGACTGAGGGGACCTGGGGGCCTGCCCCTCTCTCACCCGTAGGCCTCCGGATTCCCCAGCGTTGCCTAGTGGCCAGATAACCCCGCAAGTGAAACCTCAAGGGGGAGACCCATTGGCAGAACCTGCTCCGGCTTTCCCCAAGCTCTCAGTCTGAGCCTCCGGCTTCTGGAATGGTGGGATGGGACGAGTTCGGCTGTGACTGTTTATCCAGGCCCAGACTGCGGGACAAGAGCGGCCGAGCCTGCCCGCCGACACCCCAGGGCTCTGGGATGGCCGCTTCGGCGCTAGGTGCCGGGAGATGGCAGCGCGGCGGCCGGCGTCAATGTTGCACGAGATGCCATCATCGGCGGCGCCTCCCTCCCTGGTTCTCGCTGACAGCTGGTGCTGGTGAGGCTGCAGCCCCGACGCCCGACCTGGCGCCCTGCTCCGCCGCGCCTCCAGGGCCGCCTAGCCTCGGAAAGCGCAGAGCCGAGACCCCCGCCCTACCCTCAAGGCCGGAAGCCAGCCCGACGCAAGCTCCCAGAGGCCAGGGCATTCAGGCCCTGCGGGGTGGCCCTTGCACCCTGTCCTGCTTTTCCGGGACTCCGCGACCTCCTCTCAATCCTTAAAAGCCGGAACCCTTCTCCAGGGGTGTGTGGGGATCAGTGCGCACGGGGTCATAAGGGCTAAAAGACGCGCCTTGGACGCCGGCGCTTTCAGACCTGGACCTAGAGGCCTACTTGGGGAAACGCAATCTTGTGGCTTGGACCTTGCGCTGCCCGGGATTGCAATCCCACGCCTCTCTCCCCACCGCTAGTTGTGCGTTTTATGTGTGAAAATGGCCTGTTGGCAGGCCTGGCCCTGTGGGCCTTGTCCCTGGCAGCCTTACCCCCCACCCCAAGCGCCCAGACACCTTTGGGCATAAATGCAACCGCAGGACCCTTATTGTGAAGGCCGAGAGACAGGCACCTGGCTGGGGTGGTTTCATTTAGGTGTCTCACCCTTCCACCCCTGTACACCAGCGATTTTCAGGGGTTTTGTTCCCAGTGGGTGACGGGGTGGTGGTGTCATCATTCTCTGCTATGTTCTTGTTCTCAGCTAGGGCCTGTGGCACCAAGACACTGCTAATGGCCTGTGCTGGAGTCTTGTCTGTGCCTTATACTAGCTGTTTGGCTTTGGGCAAGTCACATAACCTCTTCCAGCCTCAACTTATCTGTCTGTGAAACAGGAGAGTAAGAGTATCGACTTTACAAGGCAGTTGAGGAATCGATGAGACAAAGCAAGTGAAGGGCTTAGCACTATGTTTTGTGGAGTTGAATGCTAAAGGTAACACCCGTCAGGTCACTTTGTTCTTTAAAAGTTTGCTCTAATTTTTGTTTCCCTCTTTCACCAGTGACGAGCCCTGGTAGCCAGTGGTTAAAGCCTTTGGCTGCTAACGGAAAGGTCAGCAGTATGAACCCATGGGAGAAAGATGTGGCTGTCTGCTTCCATAAAGATTTATAGCCTTGGAAACCCTATGGGGGCAGTTCCACTCTGTCCTATAGGGTCTCGATGGCAGTGGGTTTGTTGGGTTTTCCCCAGCATGGTCACATTGGTTGAGTCAGGCAGGAGCAGAACACCTCTCTGATTTAGCAGAGCTGCTCCTTATTCCCTCCAGGCTGGGCAGACTGGGTGGGGCCAGAGCCTGACAACCTGGAAGTTCTTGGAAGGTCAAAACAGGCTTTGTATGATTTCATTTTCCCCTCTTCCAAAAAGAATTTTCCACAATTTCCCTTTAGCTTTTGACATCTTGAGGCACATATATTTCCACTGTCAAGGCAGATGGATTGGAAATCAAAGAGAGGAAGAGCGGGGCAGGGTCCACTAGGAACAGAAGTAACACAGTCCCTGTATCTAAGTGTCACTTTAGCTTTGAGCTTCCTAGTACCTAAGTGAAAAGTGCAACAAGATTGGTTGACACAGTTGTTTTGTCTCTTCTTCCAAAATGGCATGCTTCCTTTAGTCAGAAGAAGTTTTTCTCCATAGTACAAAACTCCAAGTTGGATTTGTCACATCTGAATAGCATAATGGGCAAATGGCTTCAGTCACAGTTTTGCAGTGTTTCTTAATATCCAGTAAAAGTAGGGAGAGTGTCTGTCTTAGTTATCTAATGCTGCCATAACAGAAATACCACAAGTGGATGGCTTTAACAAAGAGAAATTTATTCTCTCACAATTGAGCAGGCTACAACTCCAAATTCAGGGTGTCAGCTCCAGGGGAAGGCCTTGTCTCTCTGTCGGCTCTGGAGGAAGGTCCTTGTCATCAGTCTTTCCCTGGTCGAGGAGCTTCTCAGTGCAGGGACCCTGGGTCCAAAGGATATGCTCTGCTCCTGGCTCTGCTTTCCTGGTGGTACGAGGTCCCCATGTCTCTCTGCTTGCTTCTCTCTTTTATATCTCAAAAGAGATTGGCTTAAGACATCATCTAATCTTGTAGATCTCATCAATGTAACTGCCACTAATCCATCTCATTACATTATAGTGATAAGATTTACAACACGTAGGAAAATCATGTCAGATGACAAAATGGTAGACAATCATACAATACTGGGAATCATGACCTAGCCAAGTTGACAGATATTTTTGGAGGACACAATTCCATCCATGACAGTGACCTTTTCCTTCATGGGTCTTATTGCAATAGTATTGAAATAATTATTTGTGTAATGATTGGTTAAAATCTGTTGCCCTTACCATTTGTAAGCTCCTTGAGAGCAGAGCTGAGCCTCTCTTGTTCACTACAGGACCCTTGCTAGCATGGTCAAGGGATTCGATTATGCTGATTGGCTGGGTACAGCTCACATGCCCACTCCTAAACCAATCTCTTTGTGGAGAAGAGTGGTTTAGGGGTGTGGTTGGCCAGGCCAGGGTCACAGGCTCCACCCTAGAAGGATTACTCCCTACCAAAAGGAATACTCACTACATTCCCCCAAGAATCTTAGCTGCTGTCCCTTAGCAAGCTCTCAGAGTTAGAATTGTGGCAGGGAAGGTGTTAGTCTTCAAAGAAGCCCCTGCCCTGTGAAGGTTCTCAAGGGCCTGGTGGTGGAGTGGGTAAGAGTCCACCCTAATGTGATGGGGAGGCACTGGTTCTCTTGGGAGAGTCTGAAGTCCAACAGGACTGTTCTGGCACTCATCTGTGGCAAAGAGGTGAGAGTGCCACCAGAAAGCCTGAGGGGAGGCTCAGAGTCTGCTGATTCCATATAGAGATGGACCCACAAAGCAAGGGAGGGTATCCATTTGTGGTCCCTTGCTCATCCTTGAGAAGGAGGGAGTTGGAGAATCTGAAAGTGGAGAAGACCTCCTAGGATCAGGCAAGATGTTGATGTACTTGAACATTGATTATAGTGCACTCTGAGGCTCCTGGGAGCCAAAGCAAAAAGAGAAACCTTTTGAGCATCTCAAGTACTTTTTTTTTTTTTTCATTGCAGACCTGTCAGCATCTGTAAGGAACAGTGGGAAGAACTCTGGTCTGGGACCCTCTTGGACTGGCCTCTCTCAGGTCAGCAAAGGTTTAGAAAGCACACACTTCATGCCCATGATCACAGAGATGCAGAGATGGATGGCTTCTGCTCATGTGGGTTGAGCTGAGGAGGCAGACGTACAAACCCATAACCATATTTGGAGCACAAATGCTGGAGACGAAATCTGCAGCCCGCTGTTGAAGGGTCTTGAATGACATACTACAGAGTTTGTTTGGAACAGTATTTCCACCCCGCCCCTCTCCACTCCCTGGGAAAACAGTACGAACAAAGGCCCAGAGGTGAGAGAATTGTGGTATACCTGAGAATTTGAAAGAAGGGCAGTGTGGCTACAGAATAGCATTGAGGGCAGGTGAGAAGGCAGAGAATGGGGGAAGAGGAGGTTGGAGAATTAAATAGGAGCCGGATACTGTGGGGCTTCATGAAGCTTTGTAGTATTGTAGTATAGTGGGGTATTATTCTGAAGACGAAGAGACGTAGATGAAGGGTTTAAGAAGGGAGACGGTTGGTTAGATTAATATTTCAGAAAGATCACTCAGCCTGGAGAGTGTAGGATGGATTCCAGGGGGTGAGGTGGGAGCAGGCTATTGTAACATCATTCACTCAGCCACTACATCCATCTGTTTGTCCATCCATGCGCCATGAGCACAGTTGGCCACAGCTTGGCAGAGGAAATATGAGAGTGAGAAGTTATGGTCTCTGAGTTTCTGGAGGGCCTTAGTTTACCCATCTGTAGGCTTGGCCTGTCTCTACCATCCTCACAGGCTCTTGTGGCCAGTGCTTCACAGCCCCCCCTGCTGTCTGCTTTCTGTATGGGGAGACAGGGTGTGCGGGGCCTGAAGGGGCACAGCCACTACTGCAGACAGATGATTTGGGGAGCCAGCACAGTGAACAACTTGGTCGGAAGCTTTTAAAATAATTACCCCTGCCTGCGCTGGCTGACTGGCTGACGGGAGCCCATTAGTCCTGAGTTGGAAATTCTGAATTGTTTCATGACAATTGAAAACAAGATTGGAGGCCAGGAGGGATCTACCCATGAAATATTCATGTTTCCTTGGTGTTGTGAGGCTGCTTCCCCTCAGCTGGGGAACCTGGATGTAAATAGGGCTGATGCTTTGGAGTGATTGCCATTTGTTCTGCGGTCTTTGGGCTGACTCTCTGCAGGGAGATAGGAGTGTGTTTTTGTGCAGGGCTGTGAGGCTAGTTTGGAGATCGGCCTCATTTCAAGTTGTGCGCCTCTGCGCTTCAGCCTCACTTCCTGGCCTGAGTTCCATAGAGCTTGAGATGTTCATCTGGCCCGGATTCTCCTCAGCACTCAAGGCTCGTCTGGAGTCAGACTGGGTGTGAATGCCAGCTCTGCTCCCTTAGCATCATGAGCCTTGGCTTTCTCAGCCATTCAGTGGGAGATGCTAAGAGCTCCTGGCTCTCAGGGCTGCTGTGAGATTAGGGAGGACCATACGTGCAGGGCTGCCCTCAGCCACAGGCATATCAGCTCCTCATGAGCAGCCTATGGGAGGTTTTGGGGGCAGCCCAGTGCCACTCTGGGAGTTCTTGCCAGATGCCCAGGGCTTTCATGGCCCCTTCTCTTCTGCAAGCAAAGAATGCTTAGAAATACTTTGCGTTTTTCCCTTCCCTGCAAATCCCAAATAAATATTACTGCTGAGAGGGTGTGTGCTGAACTGGCAGGCACTTCTAGTAGGTGAGGTGCCCTGGGGTCTTGGTCAGGGACCCTACATGCCCAACTCAGGTCTCTGCTTATTGGACTGAGGCTCTGAGATGGCAGATCAAGCTGGTGAATGAAGCCTGCTGGCTGCTTGCCCTCAGAACCCAGGCAGAGCAGCAGGAGAAGGACCTCTGCCTGAGCTCTTGACTTGCCAGCTACAGCGAATGGCCCACTTTTCTCACCCTGGAAAGTAGACCAGGCAGAAAGTATTCGCCTGTTTTATAGATGAGGGTGATGGAAGCCATGCTTCATTCCTTCATTCAACAGGCATCCACTCCATGTGCTGACACTGGATGGGATGCTGGAGACCCAGGGGTGATGGACAATCTTGATCCAATCCCTCATGGGGGATTGGTTCTAAACATGAATGCACTTTTAGCAGTTGGGGGATGCATCTTTAAAAGTGGGGTGTGTTAGGAGCCATGAGAACATGGAATAGGGGCAGCAAAAGTAGCCCTGGAGATCAGGGCAGACTTCCTGGAGGAAGCGGGCTTCCTGCTGAGTCTGAAGAAGGAGCAGGAGTCTGCCCTGGAGCTGGGTGGGGGCAGGGCTGTGGCAAGGCTCATGAAGGGCAGGCTCAGCCTGGATGTTCTTATCTACCTGGGGCTGGGGGCACATCACTCTGTGTTCTCTCTGACCCCATGCCATGGGGAGCAGCCAAAAAAGACACTAAGTGACTCTTGAGGGGCCTCCATAGCTCCAGGGTTCCTTGCCCATGGCCCTCTCTAGGCCTTATTTTCTTCACTTGAAAAATAAGAAGTTGGATTACTAAGCAGTAGGACACATTTTTTTCAAATGAAATCTTAGTAGGACCCCTAAGTAGATGAATGTAGGGATGCTCTGGTTGAGGGTGGGTGTAGAGGTAGGCTCATCTACAGACACCCCCGAGGAGTTTCAGGGCTCCCTGAGCACTGTAAGCAAGCTGCAGGGCAAAGAGCCTCTTGTTGGGCTGTCCAGCCTGGACCCTGGGGGTAGCCAAGTCAGCTTCACCTCTCCATCCTGATGGAAGGACCCCATGGGCCTGTTGTGCCTTGTCCTCTTTAGTTTCCTGTAAGCCATCTGCAGTTTCAGTCAACAGGTATCTATTAAGTACCTACTGGATGTATGCAGGAATCCCTGGTGGTGTAGTGGTTAGGTGCTATAGCTGCTAACCAAAAGGTCAGCAGTTCAAATCTACCAGGTGCTCTTGGAAACTCCATGGGGCAGTTCTACTTTGTCCTCTAGGGTCACTATGAGTCAGAATCGACTCGACAGCAGTGGGTTTGGTTTTGGCTAGTTTTTGGATGTGTGCAAGGAACCCTGGTGGTGCAGTGGTTAAGCACTTGATACCTAACCAAAATGCTGGTCCTTTGAACCCACTAGCTGCTCCGCAGCAGAAAGATGTGGCAGTCTGCTTCTGTAAAGATTACAGCCTTGGAAACTTTTGAGGCAGTTCTACTCTGTCTTCTTAGGGTCACTATGAGTTGGGTTTGGGTTTGGTGGGGATGTGTACAGAGGGGCGCTAACGTTTATCAGCACCAGCTGCATGCTACATCTATACTGGGTTCTTTGTATCAGCTCATTTCCTCATCTGTACCAGCTGCAGCCCCATTTTACAGGTGAGAAGAAACACAAGCTGGGAGAGGCTCAGTGTCTTGCCCAAGATCATGAATATAGTCATAATAACAATGACTCCCATGGATTAGGCATCCAGGGGTGTGTCAGGCTCTTTGCTAACATCTTCCCGTGCATTATCTCTTTTAGTTCTCAAAGCAACCCTGTAAAGCAGGGACTTTTTGGATCCCTAAGGATCAAAGGCACGAAGGCTGAGGGTAGTAAAGGGGCCTATCTCTTTCTGTCTGTCCTGCCCATATGCTGAGGCAGCTACTTATGTGGTCTCTAGGCCAGTGAGCTCCTGTGTTCCCACTGTGCAAATAGGGAAACTGAGGCCTGGAGACTCACACCCCTGTAGAACGTCTCTGCCCTCTGGGGCCTCAGTCCGGCACCGGCTTCTGTCTGTCTCCTCCCTGGTGTGGCCTATGAAATCAGTATCTGGCATCTCCCCAGAGTACTCACCTTTCTGGGAGCCATCTGCCTCCTGAAGCCCTGATCAGGGCATGCTGACCTTGAATGGCCGGGGAGCATCCTGGGGAGTCCAGGACACAGGGTGGGGTCAGCTCCTCTCATGGAGACTGGAGCAGGGGTTGAGCCACAGGTAGATGCTCTAGCTCCCCTTCCTTCTTCTCCTGTTGCGCTCTCACTCGCGTTTGCCCCTACCCGAAACCTAGAGTCCTCACAGACTCCCCCTCTTCTCCTCTGCAAAGCCTGCTCAAACTCACTGGCACTGACATGTAACTGGTGGACTAATGGACTGACAGACCCTGGATGTGATTCTTGCCCTGGGGGACTGCATGATACCATGGGACAATGGTGGCATTTCAGGTGGGATTAAGAGAGGCTGGACTTTTGGTGGAAAGAGGGACCCCCACCTTGGTATACCTACAGGTGGGGCCTTGGGGGGCACCACAGAGGATGGGGGCTCCCCGCTGAGCCTTAGGGTAGAGGCTTGTCTGTGCACAGAGCCCAGATCTCACTGAGTAGACAAACACTGGGAGCACAAAGTGAGGGGACGAGTCTTGACAAATGTTTGCCAAGTCCCTGGCTGACTTGGGATTCAGGAGCCAGCTTGTTCGGCAGAACAAAGGGGAGAGCAACCTCCAAGGGGCCCTGAATAGTGAGGAAGGAGGAGCAACTGAGCTGAAGGCTCCATGGGACCTCGTCCCCAGGCTTAGGCCCTCTGCTGAAGCACGCCACCATTCTCTCTCCTGTGCTTTGGACCAGATGGCTGAGTCTAGACCATGGTTGAGGCAGCCTTCCTGTCCCCTGAGCCCCTCCTGGGTGCTGGGTCATCTGCAGAGTTTGCCTAGGCTGGGAGGCCAGTGTCATCCCAAGGTCCCTCTTCCTATGGGAACCAGGAAGTTTGGCTAATGTTAATAGTGGCAGAGCTCCCAAGGGAGGCAGAGCTGGTCTGGCACTACGGCTCGGGAGCTTGTGCCACCTAGATAAACTCAGGCTGACAGAGGGTCTGGCCACCTTCCCCCCCACTGGGGTATTTAAGGTGACTTCCTTTTCTCTGTCTACAGTCCAGACAAATATGACCACTTACCTCTGTGGGCAAGAAGTACAGAGCAGCAGAGGTGGAAGGTGGCAAAGCAAGACACTCTCCCTACTTGGGCCTCAGTTTCCTCAGCTCTAATATGGGATCCTCATCCTTGGCCAGCCAACTCAGCTCCCCAGGGGTTACCATGAGCATTTGGTGAGATAGCGGTGGGCCTGGGAATCAGAGGGGACATACTAACGCGGGAACATTTTCCACTGGGACTAGAGACATAGGCAAGATTTCTTTAAGAGCGGATGGGGAGAACATTTAGGAAAAGTACACAGAATAGTGGGACCGTGGGGAGTGTTTAAGGATTTGTAAGTTCAGTTTAGTTTTGTGTAGCAGAGCCCAGAGTGATTGTGGGGGTGTGATGGGAGCTAGGCTGGAGAGGCCAACTGGGCCCTAAATGCCAGCAAGGGATGTCCTGGGCAATGGGGAGTCACTGAGGGTGACTGAGCTGGGAAGTGGCTTGAGCAGGGCTCTGCTCTAGGATGGTGGGGACCGGGCAGGTGACAGAGGCTCATCTGAGTGAGATGCCGGAGTTGGACTATAGAGGGCACCTGGCTTTCTTCTCTGGGTTAAAGAAGGGGGCCCTGGCCGCGGTGGGGATGGGGGGAATCCAAACCCCAGCCTTCACTCTGCTGAGCTGGCCTACCTAGCGGGGCTGGGCTTCTATTTGTTTTGAGTGAGCTGCCCATTCTCATGCTCTCTCCATACTTGCCCATTGGTTCTGTATCCCCTGTACCCAATCTTCTGCAAGCAGCCCACTCCAGGGCCTCCAGGATGGGAAGGGGCAGCCAGGAGGCCTGATGGGCAAAGGCTGGGTGTTGTCTCCCATCCTGAGTCCTGTCACAGGCCCAGCCAGAGTTATCGTAAAGCTATGACTAGATGGCCAAGCTGCCCGGCTGGGGGTGGGGTAGGGCTGGAGGCCTAAGGGCCTGAGAGAGGAAGAGACTCACCCAAGTTCATACACATCCCTGCATTCAGCGACCCTGAAAACCCTGCCTGACGGGGGGTCTAGCCAGGCCCCAGATGTGGCAGTGGAGAAGCCCCAGTTAGCTACCCACAGCCTGCCAGGAGGGGGTAGGGATTTGGGTAGTAGCAGGGCTGCAAATGTGTGTGGGAAGCTGCCTCTGGGGAGGGGCAAGGGGCTCCCCAAGGTATAGTGACTTGCCCTGTTGGGAGGATGGAGAAATGCAGGGCCCTGTCCTTTGCAGAGCTTCCTGCTGGGTTTCAGGTCCCTGTGTCTGGGCTCCCCTCTTTCTGCTCACACTTCTGTTTTACCCTCCACTCTCAGGCAGGCCTGGGATGGGGCTGAGGGTGGAAGAGTGGAAAAAGGCAAGCGGTTCTCCAGTTACCCCAGCCACCTCTTTGCAGGTTTTGATGGTTTGGCCAGTGTGTCTGATGATCAGTGTCTTGAGTCAGTCTCCAGTCCCCATCCTGATTTGATTTTTATTTATTTTTTAGCTTTATTGTATATACTTAAAAATAGGTCATCCTGTTTTTTTTTGAGAGGAGGTAGGTGTAAATACGTAAAGGTAATTAAGTCAACCGTAAACAACTTTTTAAAAGATTACATTTGAAGAAACATTTTGAACAGTGTTAAAAATGGGGCAAAAGCTTGGCGTCTTGTAATAGCCCCAAACTAGAGACAACTAAAATACCCTGCAGTAGGTAAATGGCTAAACAAACTGGTACAACTATACCACGGAAACTACTCAGCAATAAAAAGGTATGAGTTACTGGTACATGTAACAACTTAGATGGATCTCAAGGGTGTTATGCAGAGTGAGAAAAGCCAATCCCAAAAGGGCACATCCTGTATAAGTCCATTTAGGTACATTCTCAAAGTGACAAAATTATAAAGATGGAGAGCAGGTGAATGGTCGCCAGTAAGTAGAGACGGTGGGGAGGAAAAGGGTCACCATTGGGGGAAACCCCGTGAAGGGTACAAGGAGCCTGGCTGTATTATCCTTGTAAATTCCTGTGAATCTGTTCTTTTAAAGTAAAACGTTAAAAAACTTAACAACAAATAACAACAACAAAAAGCCGGTTTGAAGTTCTGCTGGGGGGGCGGAGAGCATGCCCCTCGGGAACTGGGGACTCTTGGAAAGGAGGAGGGTGAGGGACTAGAGCGATGGGAGGCGGAGGTCGCGAGTCCCTGGGGCAAGGGACAAGGAGCTAGGAGCGCGCGCTCGGAGTCGAATAGCACTGAGCCGGGCCGGTGCCGCTGCTGCTGCTGCTGCTGCTGTCGGGATAGACGACCGGAGGCTGGAAGCACGGTCCGACCGGAGTGAGCGTGGGGCAGCCTGGCTGAGCTGTGCCGAGAGAGGAGCAGGGCGGAGAAGGCTGTAGGTTTTTCCTCCAAAGGTTCTGACCGAGCCAGGGACAGTGAGGGCCCTGGACGTCGTCCTAGCAGAGGAGAGGCGCACGCCGGGTGTCCGCGCCGCCTGATTGTCCCGCAGCGCGGACACCCGGGGCACCCTGGAACAGGCGCCGGCGTCCAGGCCCCGAGGTGGCGCCTTCGCAGAGCCGGCTGCAAGATCCGAGAGACCTCTGGAGCCGCCAGGGCCGCACTCTGGGCGCCTGGCTCCGGCCTCTCAGTTGCCCTCGAGAAGCGCTTCCGCATCGGGAAGCCAGACGGTGAGTGCAATGACCCGGTTCCGTGAGGGCGGCGGGCCTGCCGGCTCAAGGACCCCTGCTCATGGCCCGGCGACCCCACAGCCCCGGCGGCCCGGAGCGATCCCGGGCATTCTCCTGCTCAGGTCTATTCACCTGCTAATTCTTCCTGTTTCCAGGGCCCCTCCCCTATCTATGGACCTCTGCTGCCGCTGTCCAAGAGGAGTTCCCAGAAAAGCGAATCTAAACTGAGGGCTCCTCCCCATCGCCCTACCCTTCACCACCTCTGGACTGGGTTTTTTGGGACTCCACATTAAGCACCTTCAGCTCAAGGCTGGAGCTACCCAGCCTACATTTAAGGCTCTTGCCAACTGGATGCTGTTCCACCCTTTCTGCTCACCCTCAGTTGCTGGAGCCCAGCTGTCTTTCTGCCTCAGCTTCCTGGGGTTCACCCAACACCAGCCTTTACTGACTCTGTAGAGAATGGCTTCTTCCTTCTGCTTTTTTTGGCAAACTCCTACTCCCGGGCCAGTCCAGAGACTCCTCTTTGAGAAGCCTTCTCCAGTTTCCCTCTCTGGACCATGATTCTGTCTCCACTCCTGCTCCCTCAGCACAATCCCAGATTATGGCATTTAGTGTATCCTGTATTTATAAGTTTGTTTTTGGCCACAGACTGTGGGATCCCTGTAACCATGCCTTTCTCCATCTCTGTAACAGACCCCACTTCCCCCCAAGCATAGTGACTCAAGTTGGGAGCCCAGTAAGGTTTGCCACACATGTAAGGCTGGCGACAGGGCCACCATCATTCAGATGAGGCTGGTGTAAAGGTTTCAGGCCTCCTGGGCACAGCCAGTCTGGGAAAAATGGGCCATGAGTTCTGTCATCTTGGACACTTTTGCAGCTGGGATGCCCAGCCACGCAATGTGAAGGCTGCTCACATTTGTTCAGCTGCTTCTGTGTGTTGGGTCCTGTGAGGTTAGGGACTGACTGGATGACCATTTTATAGGTGAGAAAACCAAGGCCCAGAGGCAGTTACCGCCCAGGCAGCAGCAAGGGGAGGAGTTGGAATTCAGACCTAGGTTGCCTGATGCAAGATCTGTTTTTGCCTGTGTTTTTAACCATTTCACAATCCTGGCAAGTTCAAGAAGGTGGGGATGGCAGAGTCCCAGCCACTGCCTGAGTGTGACCCCCTGGGAGGCTGCTATGACTCCAGGCCCAGCAGGGAGTACTAGGTTATAGCGGTTAGGAGGGAGCCCTGAGACATGCAGAGTGTCCTGTTGGGGTCTGCTTACTTGTCTCAGGAAAACCCTAGTCCCAGCCCTCTTTTCGGGTGGCTGTAGCCCAGTCAGGGCTGCTAGGAGGGTTTGGCTTTGCAGATTTACTGCCATGCTCGGGAATTCCTGGTCCAGTTTAGATCTGGGTGTCTGGGTGGCAGCGCCTGGGCTGGGAGGAAAACTGGGGTTATCTAGATCTCCAGATGAGGTGGTATCTGCTTGCAGAGTTACCAGGGAAGACTCTTTGCCTTGGATCTTGCTCGCTCTCTCCTTCCGGCCCCTGATAAAGAGTCCCAAACACAGGGCTGTAAAGGTGGCCATAAAAACGGAGAAGAAACGCCAGTGCAGCTGGCTTATCAAAGAGCATCGCGGACACCAGCCAGGTCTCCCTACTTCAAGTTTATTTCTTCTCCTCTGCTTTCTCTCAGAAGGTGTCTCGTAAACAGCTAAGAGGGTCATTTATAAATGTCTTCTGCTTTCTCTTCTCAGCACAGGCGCTGCTGCTTTGCTCTTTCTGTTCCTGCAGGCCTGGTGATGGTAAAGAGATGGTCCAGGCACTGAGCAGGGCAACCTCTTTCTCCCTTCTCCCAGGTGCCAGCAGAGATGCAGTGTGGAAGCTGGAAGGAGTCCAGGCATCCCCAGATAGGGATGAGGCTCCCAGAGGTAAGTGATGGTGACACCTTTGACCCTGGTCCTGCCAACATCCTCCCCCACACCCTCTCAATGTGCTGGTGGGGTGGGGATGAGGGGCTAACTGACCTCCGGGTGGGCGTTGGTGTTTGACCCACATCACAGACTCAATCTCGTGGCATCAGAGTTGAAAGGACTTTAGAGAGAGCTTTGTGCAAATCTCTCATTATTCCAGTGAGGCCGAGGGATGGTGGGGTGAGGAGGCACTTTCCTGATGTTTCACAGCAAATTAGAGGTACAAGCAGGAGCAAACCTGAATCTCTTGTTTCCTCACTGGCTTGGAGAGAGCATAGCCATATAGCCATAACAGCAAGAATCCCTCTGTTTGTGGAATGTGCTTCAAGATGTGAAAGCTTGGATGTTCCCCATTTTGTCTGATCTTTGCAGTGACTCTTTGGGCAAAGAATATTATTCCCATTTTACAGACTCGGGGAATGCGTGCTCATAGATGCTGGTGACTCCATTGTAGAGATTGCCCGGGGGCTCTGTTAACCACGACTGTCCTTGTTGCCCCCTTCCATTCGTTAGAGTTTTCTTTGTTGAGTTTTTTCTCCTTCATTTTCCAGGGGAGGTTCCAGGACATAATCTAAACACAGCCCTCAGTATCCTAGTCCCACCACCACCTCCCTAACCCCTTGACCTTCATAGTCATGAGATGATGCAGCGCAACTTCGTTTCCTGGGCCTCGGTTCCACTTCCTGGGGATGTTTGGGTTCCTCCAGTATGCTTTTGACTGGGGTTGGGCAAAGGCCCCCAAATGGTGAGAGGCACTGAGGACTGGGTCCTGGCTGAGAGGACCCCAGATTGCACAGGTACATGGGTGGGAGTGCTCAGACAGGTGTGGGAAGGGCCCTGGCTGTGGGAGCATGTTCGGTTCACTCCTGTGCCTGAGCTCCGTGTCTCCCTGGCAGCAGCCCTGTGCCAGCATGCAGCAGAAATCTGGGAAATGCAAACTGGGCCAATTAGCCCAGCCTCGGGTGGCCATGCTAATTGCACCTGTGCCTGCAGAGTGGCTTCTTCTCTGTGATATCACTTTTTGTGAGAAGGTACCTATGTATTATATCGTATCTATTTAGTATCCTTTCCGCCCTCCTCCCCAATCAGATCAGAGTGTTTCCAGATTGGTCGCTCCTTAACTCAGCGGCACTTGGTGGTTTTCACTCTTGGCTTTGTCTGTTCACCTCTTACATGGGGCTTCGAGCTCCTTCTGTAATTTTTCCCTTCCTGGGTTCTCACTTTCCGGTGATAACTGATTCCTTCATGTGGCCTGATTTGATATTTGAACACTCCTCCAAAAATAGGTATTCCGTGTTTCCCCTCCCTTGTTCTGGAGGAAACAGAGTGTTAACGTGATCAGGTGCCTTTGCCGAGGTCGCACAGACCTGGAGGCAGAGCCAGGGCTATAATCCTGGCCTCAGTGTCTCTTCTTTCGCCTTCTTTCTTGTTCCTTCCTGGTAAAACTTGCTGAGGGTCAGGGGGATGTGCAGTGTCCAGGCTGCTGTGGTGAAGACCCTTGTGAGGCCAGGCGGGGGAGGCGTGGAGCATGGGGAGGGGGCCCTTGTGTCTGCCTGGTGCCTGTAATATATTTGAATTATCTCTGCAGATGAGCCCTGGTTTAGCAAACAGTCTAGAGTAAACCTCAGCTCGAAGACAAATACAATTGACACTGGGCTTGAGTGGTTCAAAGGTTATTGGCACAAAACTGTCAGCTTTGTTTAGCCGAGGGGCTGTATTTATGACGGCGATACGGCAGTGCCATCCATAACTTGCCAGTGAGTGCGGCTGACGTCGGACCAGAGACAACCTATTTACACTGAGCCTGGAGTTTAGTTTCTGTACCGGGTAATGTAAAGGCAATTCGACTCTTGGCCAAGTTGCTTTATGTGTTGCTGGCTTAAGTCTGGTGTCATAATTTGGGTCATCTGTTAACCTTGTTGGAGGTGTCTGAAAGGAGATTGTGTCACTCAAGGAGTTGTTTGTTGGGTGTGTGATGAAGTGTGCAGTAACACTGGTGAGCTGGGAAAGAGGAGTGAGTGGTGGGAGAGGCTCTTGGGGTTATTTGGAAGGACCTCATCAGTGGGTTCCACTTTGGCTTCTAAGGTGGCATAGACAGGAATAGCAATTCTGTGTCACTGGGTCTTGGGCTTGATGATTACTTTCTGTGTCTCCTGTGGTTAGTTTAGGGAAGCCTTGCGCGGAAGGGGTGCATGTATCTGCAATGCTAGGCAGGCATGTTTTATAGATACAAACTTCAGTTGGAGAGAAATTACCCCAGAAATGAGCACACTTATGCGAGGAGTCATGGCCAGAAGTGGCAGAGATATGTGTGAGTGGCTACCAAAGGTTTGCCTGTGGTTTGGTATTTTGGAGAAGGGGAGGCAGTATGTATCAAGGGCCTTAAAATGTACTTCTCTTGTGACCCGTTCATTCCACCGCTGGAAATCCATCCTGATGAAAATCATCATAGATGTGGACAAAGATTCATGCACCTAGATGTTCACTGCAGTGTTGTTTATAATAGCAAAACATGGGAAATAAATCTTTAATAATAGGGTTTTTTTTTAATTACATTAATTATGGCACATTATTAAAATGGAATATTGTACCTTGATTCAAATTGATGTATATGAAGAATTTTTTTTCTTTTTTTATTGTGCTTTAAGTCGAAGTTCACAATTCAAGTCAGTTTCTCATACAAAAACTTATACACACATTGTTATGTGACCCTAGTTGCTCTCCCTACGATGTAACAGCACACTTCTCCTCTCCACCCTGTATTTCCTGGGTCCATTCAGCCAACTCCTGTCCCCCTCTGCCTTCTCATCTCACCTCCGGACAGGAGCTGGCAACATTGTCTCATGTGTCTACTTGAGCTAAGAAGCACACTCCTCGCCAGTATCATTTTATGTCTATATGAAGAATTTTTAATGAATTGTCAAGATAATTCTAATTGGAGAAAAAAAATTTACAGATTGTAGAATGTGCTTTTGATTGTGTAAAACAGTCTCAGAGAAGGAGGGAGACACACCAGAATATAAGGGGAGGTCAGTTTAGGTGGTGGGACTGTGATGTTTTAATTCTGTTACCTCTCCATGGCATATATTTTTAATTTCTGCTAGGGGAGTGTATGCTTTTGATCTTCAGGAACAATTCTTAAACGAATAAACAAAAATTCAGGTTCCCACACTTTGGTGGTCCCTGCCCTTCTCCAGGCCTCAGTTTTCTCTGGGCATAAAAGGGAAACTGGGCTGGGAGAATGACCCTCTGGGGCAGCTTTAGTGGCCTGCCCATGATCACATGATCACTGTGTCCTGGGTCCAATGGGTCACCTAATTTTAGTGCCTGTTGGTGCAGCTGCCTAGCTGCCGGGCAGACGGTCAGGGTGGTGTCGGCAGCGTTGGCAGCATCTCAGCCAATCTGGTGAGGTCAGAGCCAGCTTGGGAGCCGAGCTGGGTAATTCACAGAGCAACAGGGGGATTCTCAAGTGTCTAGGACACAGAACATCACAACCTGCATTTGAAAAGAAATCCTCTAGCCAGCATCCCTGGACTGAGCAGAGGGGAAGGGGTACATTTGGGGGGTAAGAAGAAGGAAGGGCTGCAGTCCCCAAGTGCTGAAAAGTCAGCTGGAATTCCAGAAGCCAGCCTGCCATCAGAGTTTCTAATTTATGGCTTGAACTTGTCCCTGGGCCCACTTCTGTCTGTCAACTGGGGACTTGGATGTAGATGTGAATGTTTTCCCAAAAGGTCTTGGCTGAGGGCTTCTTGTGATAGCAGGCAGCTGTGGGCACCGTGCCCTAAACCTGGAGTAGCTGGGCGTGTGAGGTCCCTGGAGGTATAAACTTGAGAACATTCCTACTGGGGAGAACACCCAGGGGCAAATGGGGAGCAGGGCTCAATTGGTGTGGGGAGGCAGGCTGCCACAGCCTCCTCCTAGTCTTCTGACTTGAATCTTGTGTCTCCCGCTTTGCAAGTCCAGCCATCTTTCTACATGCAGCTCTGACTTGTTGCTGTCCTTTCTGATTTGGCTCTGCAGAGCCAGTGAAGTAAAGCCAAGACCTTTGAATGTGGCATTCAAGACAATTTCCCAACTTGGCTCCACCTACTTTCCTGCTTCTATCTCTACCTACTCTCTGCTCTAGTCAAACCGTGCTCATTCTCTCCTCTCTTCCTGAACACACCATAAATTCTCAGTTCCTTTGGGTGGAATGCCCTTCTTCTGCTCTGTGGTTTAGTCACCAGCTATTTATCGAATACCTGCCATGGACTGGGCAAGATTCACCTGGTAAACTCCTATTCAACCTTCAAAGCCCACGTGGCTTTTGGTCTGAAATACCTTGTCTCATGCTGAGATACCAGCATGACCTCTCTGTCCACTCCTTCTCTAGCCCCACTGATGATGTCTGTGTCTCGTATTCTCAAAGTGTTGTGCCTACTTTTCCCACTGGGACTTAGTAACTTTCCTCTGTGTTCCTGCACAAGCCATAATTCTCTGTAAATAGTGCTTAGGTGTTATCACGTAGAGAAGAGTGGTTAGTGAATGCCGATGAAGCAAGTGGGAGGATCTATTCCCTGAAGTTGTAAGGACATGGGGATAATGATAGCAAGCAGTGTCAGCTTACACTTACCACGCACTAACCATGTGCCAGGCACTGTACTGAGTGCTTTCCATGTATTAGCCCATTTAATCCTTCCATAGCCCAAGAGATAGGTGCTGTTATCACCTCATGTTACAGGTGAGGAAAATGAGACGCGGGAAAGCTAAGTCTTACTCAGAATCACATAGCTAGTAAGCAGACGAACTGGGATTTGAATGGATCCAGACAGGCTCTCAAGATCACACACTCTTCTGCTTCTTTCCTACCAGGTGTGAAGGTGATGCTTGTCCACAGGGAAGAGAAGAGCAGCCCCATACCTGGAGGATTCTGATACTAATGACTCTTGGTGACTTTGCTTGGGTGTGTGGCTGGTGGGGTGTGGGGAATCCCCTCAGAGTTGCGGTTTTGTTGGATCTGTCTTAGTGATGCATCTTGTCATGTTTTTATGTCTTCCTTTCCATACCCTCACCGACTGCCATGCAGGGGGAGAAGCTCTTACTCCTCTACTTACCCTCTGCAGCAAGACGCTTTCACTTTACACACACAGGGGCCCAGCAGTCCCTGCCCCCATGGAGCATGGTTGAGTCAGTTGGCATGGTTTTAATGTCTAGTCCACAGATGCAGGCCTAACACAAATCCTGAGGGTGCCCACCCCCGCTTGTGTTTGCCTTGAGCCTCAGAGTATTCCTGAGAACCCTATGCCTTCCATACCTTCCATCTGTCCAGGGCTCTGTTTAGACAGACTGACAGACTGACCAAGACAGACTGGGCTTTTGACTGAGTGACACAGTCAACATTAAATCTCTGGAGAACATAGGTTAACACTCTGGGTGATTCAGAAGGCAGAGGGTCAAAGCTGGGGACAGCGATTCTTTCATGAGTTAACATCAGTTGTTGGAAGCACGTTGGTGACGGGGGGCATCTGTCTGGTCCTTGAGACCCGTCATAGAGCTTTTCTGTCTCAGTTCTCACTGTCCATGCCCCCATTCTGGTGAAGTGGACATGCCATGGGTGAGGGGATGGGACTGGCCAGGGATATCCTGAGGGAAATGCTTGGGGAGCTGCCTTGTGGAATTGCTGGACTTGCGGCACTGTTCGCCATTTCTGTCTTATCAGGGGAGCCCACATCAGGCTGAGGGGGCTGCTTGGATTCTGAGGAAGCTGGAAGGGCTTCGCTGGCCCAGCCTCCCAGCTTTGGGAAGCCTTGGGAGAGACACGGACAACTAAAGATGGCTGAGGGGGTTGAGGAAACAGCCGAGTAATCAAGTTGCTTCTTTGCCCGCCTTTCCTCTTAGAAATGCAAATGGTATCTTCGGAGGAATCCTTTTAAGGGATGAAAGCAGTTTTTGAAAAGACATTAATCTCCTCACTCACTTCCTTCTGATGGCTGGAGATGAGTGACAAGCCTCGTAATGGAAGATGGTGGGGCTGATAATTCCACAGTAGCCCGGGGAAGGATGTCTCAGGCTGTGAATCACCGTGCACTACACAGATCCGAGTGTCTTGGTGATGGTATCTCCCAGGCCCGCAAAGCTCTTCCTGGCGCATGAAGGTGCACACGCCTTTGAAGGCTTGAGTCGAAGGGTCCTCAGGCTGGCCGAATGTGTCTCCCTGGCCCAGGAAAGTTTCCTGCAGAGCAGCTGCTGCAGCAGGCAGCAAAATTGAGCGACTCGATGGCACTGGGAAGGGGGAGTTTTGACGTTAGATACATTTCTGTTGAATGGGTGTATGAAAACCTCCAGGTAGGAATCTTGGATGCTTAGACCAAGCCCTGTGAGGCCCCCAGTGCTCTCCTCCTCCCTCCACAGCAGTCTGCCCTGGTGTCTTCAGTGGGTTGACCAGCTCTGTGGTGTTGGGTGAATGTGAGGGGAGAGTTGACCTTTCCATCGTAAACACCCATGGCCCCACTCTTGTGCGAGTACTTTGGATCCCCTACCCTCAGCTGAACCTGGTAGGGGGTATTCACTGTATCACCATGCTTGGAGAGCGGGCAGGCAGTAGGGAGCAGAGAGGAAGCCAAGGAGGGGTTTATAGACCTGGGGGAGCCCTCGCCCTGTTCATAGGCCCTGATGAGGTGTGCCTGGTCAGTGTTACTAGCACCTCGGGACAGGTCTAGCTCTGAGTTGGGTAGGGTGTGAGAAGAGCGATGAGTAAACACGGTCCTGCCTTCAAGGAACATCCGATTGATGGGGATAGCTCAACTGTGAGGCCTGCAACTCTTGGATACCCCTCTCTGGGGGCTTATCTCAACCTAGAGTGTGAGCTTCTGCTCAGGCCTCCTCTGCAACATTATTGAGCTCGGAGCTGGACACATCGTGGGGGAGGGAGCTGAGATGAAGTAGAGACGCACAGAGTGTCCTCAAGGGACCTGGCTGCACCCCCCCCCCACCCCGACAGCAGGTGACAGTGCTTTCTGTGTCCCTGGGCTAGGGGTGCATTTCAGAACAAGGGTAGGGGACTGAGCAACTAAGCAGCAAAGATACCCCAAGGCACATCTTTTCTTTGCCCCACCCATAGATGCTGACAGGCTGTCAGTGACTTGTGGATACTTCTTTCTCCAGGAAGCCCCCTTGGGGTGGAGTGATGGCCTTCTGTATGAGCCCTCACTCAGGGAGTCCGGTGCTGACCCATGATGCTGCTGTGGGGTGATAGAGTCTCCATCAGTGCAGAAGATGGGCTGAGGGGAGCCCTCCTGGTCCCATGACCTTCCTAGCAGTGCCTTCTTGAGCCAAATTGGGGCCTAAAGAAAAGGAACAATTGATAATAGTGGTCCTGTATTTCCTTAAAATTTTAGTGTTTAGTTCATCATTTTTTTGCATAATTTTGATATTTAAAAATATTGCATTAAAATATTGTTTGTCTTGATTACTGAGTTGTTTAGTGCCCCCTTCAATTTTGTGCCGGAGGTGATTGCTGCACTTGCCTCACCCTAGTCCTGGCTCTGTTCCCCAGACAAGACCCCTGGGATGCTCATATCCCTGGGAACTTCCTGTGGTATCCCATCCTCTCTCTTGAGGAGGAAGAGGAGAGGTGAGCTGGGTGCAGAGGAGAGGAGTGGCTGGTGACATGGCCATTCATCTTGGTTTCTCTTAGTATCTGCCACAGCTGCCAGCAGACATGAGTGTGTGGGCTGAGCCGATGGCAGGGGTTTCTCCTGGGTCTGCCCTGTCCCAGCAGGGAATGATTTCTCCACTTCTCTTCAGAGGCCCAGCCCTTCGAACATCTGGCTGTCTTGACTGAGGACACTTCCTGTGTGTAGGGGGGCTGAAGGGGCGTGGGCTGCTGGGGTGTGAGAACAGGAGAGGAGGCTTTTGGTGATGAGGACCTGAGCAGCCAGCCCAGCGGCTGGGTGTGTGTCTCTGTCGCTGGTTGCTGGGAGCTGTGGTGCTGGTTGGCTGACTGTATGTCGTGTTGGCAGGGCCTGGGCTCCTGGGCCTGATGCTCAGCACGCTGTCAACACTCAGCAAATAATAAATAATAATAATATCTCCAGCATGTTGGGGGGGGAGGGGGAGGAGGGAAGGAGCACCGAAAACATGTGTTCTGTCTCATGGCGGGTGCTGAGAAGCTGGAGTCTGCTCAGGGCCTGTCTTTAGGCGGGGGTTTAAAAAAAAAAAAAATTTTTTTTTTTTTTTTAAGGGAGCTGTTTTCACCTGAAGCTTGGAACAGGAGGAGGGCAACAGCAGGGGCCTGCCTTGGGAACCGGGGACTTGGAGAGATTGTCCACGGGTCTTCCTGAACTTTCCTTTGTAAAGGGCTTGGATGGTCCTCAGGTGGCATTTAGAAATGACCAGCCTTGGCTCAACCACTTCAGACAGGCCATTTAACCTCTCGGAGCCCCTAGGTTTTCTCACTTATAAAATGGGGGTGGTTATAAAATGCGCATGGCTAGGCGAGTTAAATGAGAGTGGTGCAAAGTGCTTGCGCAGGAGCTGGCAGCTGATAAGCAGCACTGCTGGACTTGTAGCACAGTCTGTCGTGTGTGTCTGGCCCTCAGTGTGAGGCCCGAGTTTGGTCGTGAGGGGAGATTGGGAGGGGCAGAACCACTTGGGTGGCTGGCACCAGTACCAGGTCTGGGGAAGGATTCTGTAGACCCTCAGCCTTCTGCAAGTCACCCCACTGAGTCACTGTTGATTGACTGTATGACCCTAGAGTGTGGGGCAGGGGAGGGAGACTGAGTGCTTGGTGCTGAAACTCTCTAGAACTTGGACCCTGGAGTGTGAGTGAAGTCCCCCTGGCAACAGGAGACTGCATGGGGTGGCGGGGGTTGGGGGGGCTCCGCATCTTGGGTTGCTGGCTCCCTGGGCTGCAGAACCAGATGGGGGAGCTGAGTTGGGCGAAGGCAGTGGGACTTGGGAAGGTCTCTGGGCACAGTCCCCCCATTTCTCCCTGGCCTGCTTCCTTAAGAGGCTGAGAGGGGGCTGGAGACTCACTGTAGGAGTATAGGGAGTCAGAAGCTGCTTCCTACGCAGTAAGGCTGAGTGTCCCCCAACTGTTCAGCCAATGAGGCAGGGCTGAAGCCCCAGACCTCTCTGAGAGGGGGTCCAGTGTGCCCTTGAATCTGTCTCTGTGGCTGCAGACCAGATGAGCCAGTCTCAGGGGTGAAGCTGTGGGGGCTGCCTAGTCTCCCCTGTGAGGACAAATGTTTCTGGCATTCCCTTTCCAGAAGGGGGGCCCTTGTCATTCACCATCTCCTTTCTCCCCACTTCTGGCTTCCTCCAAGCACAAAATGGGCTGTTGTCCGTTCTTCCCATGACTCCCCTGCCTCCTGCCCTGAGCCGCCTGGTCCTACCTGCCTGGGAGCGAGGGCTCCTCACGGGTGGGCCAGTGAGGCCAAGCGGCCATCCCCTTTGGCCTGGCTCAGTGCCTGCCACAGGGGATGGGCCACTTGTCAAGAGCTGTTTTTTAATTTTCTTCACTCAGACTCTGCTTGTTCCAACACACTGCGATGACACGCGTGTTAACAGAGCACCAGGGACTATAATTATCGGGGGTTGAGAGACAAGAATCTCCTGGTGGTGTGGCAGCTGCAGGCAGGAGCCGCTGTCTGATCTGTCCCCAGAGAGCAGCCGCTCCAGCCTGACTCGTGTCTGAAGAGTCGCCGGCTGTGCACCCTTCACCCTCCCGTTTGTTCTGACTGCAGCCCTGCAGGAATTCCTCCCTCTGAGCAAGGCCCTGCACGGCTTCTCTCGGTGGGGCAGATCCGTGTTGCTCACCATCATTTGTGATGAAGGACAGGCACTTTGTGTGGTCTTGTTGACATGCTGAGGCTGCTGCGCTGGGGAGGGGCAGGTTGGACTGGCTCTGTGCTGAGGAGGCCTCAGCGGGCTGCAGTGTGGCCCGGTCAGGGGCTGGACTTTATTCAGAATAAATGCAAAGTTTTGCATTTAGGTTCAAGAAATGAATTCCCACAAGTCCTTGGTGAGGCAGACCAGGCTCAACAGCAGGGATTTTGGCTACAAAGTTAGGGTGAAACTAGTCACGTGCTAGTGCTATGGTTGCTTAAAAAAACAAAAAGCAAAAAACCCAGCTATGAAGGCCACCTCCAGGAGCATGAACAGACATTTATTGTCTTGGTTGGGTGAGGAGACAGGGTGTTCTCCTGGGGGTAGATGGCTCATTGTAAGAGAGACATAGGCAGCCTGGGGCTGTGAGGAGTGGGGTCACCTTTTCACGTGGAGGATACTGTGGGATATGGGGATGGTCTGGGAAGGGATGCTTACCTGTTCCCAGGCATGTGAAGGGCATGTGCGAGGAGGGGCAGCAGATGGCTGAGCTTAACTCTGGGGAGGAAGGTTTGGGCTGAGTATAGATCAGAGCTGCTGACAATCAGATGATCCAGAACGGAGAGGGTTGAGTTGCCAGTGCCTGAGGCCCCAGGTTTCAGGGTCCCCAGCAGGCAGGCAGGGTGGCACATGGAGAGAAGGGTTCCTGCACGGGGAGGGGCTCAGGTTAGATGTCGTCCCCTGGGCATAGGGTCTGTTGCCCTGAGATTAGTCTGGTTCTGCCACTAACCGGTATCGGCCCCCAGATTGGTCTATTCCCTCTCTATGCCTCTGTGTTCCTGCCTGGGACAGGGTCTGAGGGGCTGCTGCTCCCCCTGGGATTTTGTCCTGTGGATGCTATAAGGTGGGTATGGGGAGTAGGGTGTAGACAGGGACTCTGGGAACCTCTGTGGGCACAGGATGCAGGCACACTGAGCCAGGTGACACAGAGCCCATGATGGTCAGTATTTGTGGATAGAGCACTTTCTCCTAAGTCCTCTGGTTCCCCAGTGAGCCCCTACGGCCTTGGAAATGACATGTTCCAGAGTGTGTCTGTGCTGTTGGAGCTGGTGTCAGGACCTGGGATACGGGAGACATCTGAGGTCATACAGCCAGGGAAGGTGGAGGCCCTCATCAGGGTCTTCCATATCTTCCTGGTCCAGCTCCCATGAACACACAGTGGGCCCTTTCTCGGTCAGCACATTCAAGGATTTCTGCCAGTGGCACAGTCCCAGCTGCCAATGGGTGAGCCTAATTTCTAGAGCCAAAGACGGGCTTCCTCAGGGTCCCCTGGCCTTCTGGGCTTGCTCCGGGGCAAGGGGACGGGGCCTGGGGAGGAAGGAGAAACTGGAGCTCACACGGAGCATCAAAGGGCTGGTGCGAGGTTTATTGGGGCCTTTACTGCCCTACTTTTCATTATTTACACCCTGTTGATTCTAGGAGCTCCCGTTAAACGTGTAATAAATATAAAAATATTTTACAGGCCAGTGAAAATTCCACAGCAAAAATAACTCTATAAAGAGGGATTTCACCCTGCTCTGCCTGCTGCCGAATTCTGTGTGGCATTACTCAAGCTGCTTGGCTGGCAGCAGGACCATGAGGTGGCTGAGTTCCCCGGTAGTGGTGGGAGGCATGCCGGATGTTTAATTACCCCCTTTACCAGGCTGTGAATGGAGGTGCTTCCCGCTCCTCCGGGGCCTGAGCCTGCCAGCTCTTCCAGGGGGCGGGGGTGAGAGTGCCCTGGAGTTGGGCCTGGGTCCCAGGGTGGCCTGTGGAGGTCTGGGGACCAGTGGGAGGAAAGGAGGGAGCAGGCTAGAGCTGTTCTCCTGGCACTTCCCTTCCCCAGCCAGGCAGTTTGAGGTGTGGCCAAGGGGGCAGAAAGGAAGGGTGGAGTTTAGAAGACAGTGTAGAGTAGTGATTAGAAGGGGGGGTGGGTGGAGGTAGGGGTGGGGTGGGGGTGGAGACACAGATTGCCTGGTTTTGCCTGGTTCCAATCCCACCTCTCCCACTTAATAGCTAGGTGACCTTGGACAGGTGACTCGTCCTCTCTGTGCCTCATTTTCCTCCTTTGTGAAATCCTATCTCACTGATTGCTGTAACATATGCCTAACACATAGTAAGGACTCAGTCAATGATCATTATTATTTTATGCTCAAAATTGTAATCATTTTTAATAAGGATCAGGGCATTCAGCCACAGCTCCAAGCTTGGAAAATTAGGTGTAGGGAGAGGGACCCCTGTTAAGGAGGTTCAGCTCCCCCACTTCTGGCTTCTACTGAAAAAAAACAAAAACAAAAAACAAAACCAAACCCATTGCCCTATTCTGCCTCATAGCAACTGGCTTCCATTAGACCTGTCCAATTTGGGAGCCACTAGCCACATGTGACTACTGAGAATTTGAAATGTATTTAGTCCAAATTGAGATGTGTTCTAAGGGTAAAACACACACCAGATTTCAAAGACTTAGTATGAAAAAAGGCTCTGAAATATCTCAATAATTTTTTATTTAAATTATATGTTGAAATGATAATATTTTTAATATCTGAGATTAAGTAAAATTATTAAATTTAGTGTCACTTGTTTCTTTTTACTTTTTTAAATGCAGGTAATAGAAAATTTAAGATGACATATGTGACTTGCACTGGGGGCCTGCAAGATGTTTCTGTTGGACTATTCTGTCTTCCTCTGGCAAGGGGGTGCTGAAGCTCCGAGGCTGTCACGCCCTGGCCCAGCTCAGCCACCCGTTTTACAGAAAGGGAGACCAAAGCCAAGGAGGGCCCAATATCTGGAACTCTTTGGTTGCAAAGTTGCTCTTGGGGAAATGGTAACAGTTTACTTTGCCTCTCCCCTCTTCTGGTTGTAGGGAAGATCACACCAGGGTGACTTAGGACAAGTATATGTATGTGTGTGTGCAACAGGTTTTGTTAAATGAGGCCTGTGGCATTTGGCGAACTCCATGGTAGTAGCTTTCAGGGAGGGAGGGTGGGGAGCAGAGAAAGATGCAGGTGACTCATTGGCTTGGATGGCACATATATTGGTGCACCTCTTGAAGATGCAAATGTACCTATCCTACCCCTGAGAGTTCTGCTGATACTTGGGCATGAGGCAGGATGACTGGAGAGAGGTTTCTTGAATAATGGTAAAACCCCATGTTTACTGAGCACTGACTGTGTTCCAGGCTGTGCTAAGTCATCTAAACCTCCCAACAGTCCCACAGACTGAGACTATTAGTGGCTCCACTTTAGAGATGAGGAATAGGAGGCTTAGAGTGGTTAGTGCTTGTAAGTGGCAGACCTGGGATCTGAATCCAGGTCTATTTGATTCTAAGGCTTGTACTCTGAGATTACGTAAATAGATAGCTAGCTGCCATGGAGCCAGCTCCAACTCATGGCAACCTCATGTACAACAGAACTAAACATTGCTTGGTCCTGTGTAATCCTCATGATCACTGGCATGGTCAAGTCCATTGTTGCAGCTATTGTGCCAATCTGTTTCCCAGAGGATCTCCTTCACTCTCATTGGCCGTTTACTTAACTGAACGATTTCCTCCTCCAGCGATTGATCCTTCCTGATGACATGTCCAAAGCAAGTGAATTGGACAGTGTTCTGTTGTGATCCATAAGGTTTATATTGGCTAATTTTTGGAAGTAGATTTCCAAGCCTTTCTTCCTAGTCTTAGTATGGAAGCTCCGCTGAAACCTGTCCACCATGGGTGACCCTGGGGTATTTGAAATACCAGTAGCATAGCTTCCAGAATCATAGCAATGCACAAGCCGCCACAGGATGACAAACTGACGGACGGGTGGTAGGCTCTGAGTTTAGCTCATGCCGAACTGCTGCCATTTCGCCCACTCACCTGCTGAGGGACCCTTCTTCTCTCTGATCCTCATTGCCACAGGGAGGGGAGGGGATGAGCTAGATGCTGTCCAAGTGTCGGCCCCTGGCTCTGATACTCAGAGTCTGTGTAGACTCTGGATTCAGTGGCATCACCACTCCCTGGCTGTGTGACCTGGGGTAAGTCACTCCCCTCTCTGGGCCTTGGTTTCCTCTTCTGGGAGATGAAGGTAATGAATACCTACCTTCCAGGGCTGGTGTGAGGTGTAAAGGAAATGATGTGTGCCTGGCACATAGTTGGTGCTCAGTTTGGAGAGAACGTAGAATATAGGCATCCTCTTAAAAAGTAGTCTTCAGAGCGCAGACAGTTAGAATTTTCCCCGACATCACTTTGGAAGCACGTCTCATGTTTGCTCTTTATCCCACTGGGTGGGGGGATCACATCCTCATCCTCACCTGGCAGTGGCTATGCCCTTGAACCCCGGGTGTCATGGGGAGAGGACTGTAGAATACCAGCCTTTCTGTGACCACCGTCTGGAGACCGGCTGCCCCAGCACAGGCCCTTCATGTGTGAGTGGTGGTAATGGGGGTGGTGGTGGGGAGGAGCTGATGTAACAGTCGGCGTTCGCCAGGCTCTGTGCCACAGGCTTTACATATTATCTCTTTTCATACACATCTTCACCCCAGGAGGCAGTTGCTATTATTAGCCCCATTTTAGAGACGAGGAGACTGAGGCCAGGGAGGTTCAGCACCCTGCCCCTCAACGTGATGCAGCAGGGAAGCAGCGGGACTGGGATTTGAAACCAGGTGGTCTGAGGCTAGGCCAGGCTCCTTGTCACTGGGCTGATGCCACCAGGTGAGGTAGAGGCTGTATGGTCCCAGGGAGGTCTGCTCAGGGCTGCTTACCTGGTCCTCCTCCCTCCTCGGGCATGTCCAGGGCTCTGACCAGCCCTACCTCCTTGATGCTCAGCCAGTGAGTGAAAGGGATATTGTCACAGGACTCTCCTTAAATCTCTTCTAAATTGATAGAAGTGGTAAATGGATCCCAAACATTGGTGCTTAATTTTAGCCAAGGTGACTTGGAGACGCCTAGACCAGAATGAAAACGGCAGGATTTCCCCTGTGCTCCCAGAGCCTACTAATGTAGAGACCCCCAGAGTGAAGCCACACATGCGTTTTAAGCAGTGTGCTAAGCACTCACCTGTACTACCTCGTCCTTTCCCTTTGTGGTAGTGGTTACAACTAGGACCCCTGGGAGATGAGTGTATGGCCTGTGTCCAGATTAGGGGGATGATGGTTTGTCACACTAACCAGTGGATGGAGCTGACTTGGTTCTGGTGCTTTTTCAGGCTCTCATTGGTAAGGCCCATGGGCAGGAGATAGCCAGCCCGGACAGCATCCCTCCTTGCCTGGGGCAGGTAGTGCCAGTCAGCAGGCAGCTGTGTAGTCACTGGTATTTGGGGTGATGGGAAGTATGTGTGTATGGCCTGTCAAGTTTCAACCCCTCGGGCTTGGTGTGCCCATCACAACCTGAAAAGAGGGTCTTATCTGTCTTGCGAAGGGCTGCCGATCTGTCTACTTCCTGCCAAGCCCCAGCCACCATGACAGACAACACAGTTGCAAAGCTGAGACCTCAACAGGAATAGGAGTGCAGAGAAAGATCTCTAGGCTGCTGGGTTGGCAGCACACCTAAGGCGATGTCTCAGGCTGGGTTTTCTAGAGAAGCAAAACTAGTAAAGCATATATATATACATATCTCTCGACAGCAATGGGTTTTATATATACGTGTGTGTATATATATATATACATATATATATTTATATTAAAGAAATGGTTCATGAGGTTATAGAGGCTGGAAAGTTCCAATTCCTGGGTCAGGCTAGGGGCTTCTCCTAACTCACATAGCTGCAAGGGCTGTCAAACCCAAGATCAGCAGGTCAGACAGTAGGGTTCTGGCTCACAGGCTGCAGAGACCAATGAATCCTGAGATCAGCAGGCAAGATGGCAGGTAAGCTGCTAGCTGAAGTCCCAAGAACCAGTGGTCAGATGAACAGGAGCCAGCTACAGGATCCAGAGCAAGCAAAAGCCCATGAGCCTTGCCGGAAAGTCCACCTATATTGGATGCAGGCCACACCCCCAAGGAAAAACCCTTTCAACTGATTGGCTACTCACAGCAGATCCCATCATGGGGGTGATCACATATCAAATCTCATCATGAAAGTGATCACAACATCATGTAACTGCCAAACCACTGAGAATCATAGCCCAGCCAAGTTGACACACAACCTTAACGATCACAGGTGGTGTGGGTGAGGTCCAGAAGTAGGGCTTAGGGTCTGAGAGGTCTTGCCTCCCTCAACGTGGGGTTTCTCCCGTTTCCAGGGACTCTGCCACTGGTCCAGAGGCCTCTTGCTCAAATCAGCAGGCCAGGCCCTGTTGCTGTCCAGCCTCAATGCTCACGGTGTGTAGGCCACCATGTCTGTGGGGGCTGCAAAGTGGGGGAGGAAAGGATATATGTCTGACCCTGTGCCTTCCTATCCTCCTGGCCTAGTCTGTTTCTTCATGGTAGGGCAGGGCAAGGCAGGGAGTCCGTTCCCCTTGGCAGACTCTTTGACTGTTCCAGCCGGTTTTCTCTCTTCTGCTGACATGTGCCTTATAGAACCACCCATTTTAGTATTAAAAATTGTGCTTCTATTATTGTGAGTCTTGGCTGTGGGTCTTAACTCCTAAACTAGGCCAAATTCTTAGGGGTTGGGATCTCTGTCTTTCTCCCCAAGCACATGGGCTGGGGTTGGGGGCATTATAAAGCATTGGGGTAAAATTGCCTACATAGAGCACACAGTCCACAGCAACAACCTCCTTTGCCCGCTCTCTCTGCCCCCTGGGCCAGCACACCTCACAGAGAGGCCTTGAGATGCAGCAGTCTGAGCTGGCAATGGACTTCTCTCAGGCTTGCTGCTCCATGTCTTCAGGAGTGGACCGTGAGTTTTTCCAGATGTGGTTTGGGAGGGCCATGGCCCACAAGAGGCAGAGGGTTAGGGAGCTGGGTGATCAGCTTAGGATGAAATCCACCCCATGAGGTCATGATCTCGGGGGAGAGGCCCAGATGAACCCCCCTAGGCTTACCTCACCTGGCTCTTGCCTGTGTGGTGGTCCCAGCCTCAGCCTTTCTTAATCCAGCAAGGAAAGATAGTATTATCTGGAGGCCATGCTGGGTTTTGGCAGCCGGAAAAGGGCCTCAAAATCTTTGGGTAGAGGGACTTCCTGTGGCACATTCCCCTGTCCAGTACAATAACAACCGTGTCTTTTTCCCAGTCAAATTCCTCTGTTCCTTCCCTCAGGATGAGGTTTTGCACGTTCTCACCCTAGAGGATGCTGGAACGAGGCTATGGCCCTGCAGAGTGGCCACTTCCAGGCCCAAGTCGGCAGTTGACTCTTCCCAGACAGCCTGGCCTTGGCTAGAGAGAGGACAACCTGTGTAAGGTGCAGCGCCATCCTCTGGGGCCATGACTGCGAGAGGGAGAGGGCCTGAGTAGGGCAAGAGGGCAGTGGCCTCTGTGGTGGTCGAGGGGGTACGGCTTCTTCTGGGTACTGGAAGGCTGCAAGGTATTGTGAAAGCAGAATCAGAATTTCAAGCTAGGCGCATGTGCTGAATACCTGCCCACCTCCTTCATCTCTCATGGAGGATGCTTGTGGGGTGGGGGTCACTTCTCTCAGCTCTGGGTGTTACTAGCTGTAGCCTTTTGGCTTTGAGGGTGCAGACCTGGCCTCCCTGGCCCGGCAGGCAGTCTTTAATCCCTCCTTTGTGTCATTACGGGCTGGGGTGAGAGTTCATGAGAGATGAGGGTACCTGGGCTATGTAATTAAGTTGTACACTTGGCACAGAGACCTGGTTTTTAGTTCACGTATCCTATTTGCTGGCTTTTCCAGGCCATTGTCCCCGCTCTGGGCCTGTGGACTAATTACAAGGTGTGGGCTCTGAGGCGCTTCAGTGGGGCCCCGCTGGTCATGCTGAGTCGTGCCTCCTCCTGGGTGCTGTGTTGTTTGTGCTGGGAGCAGACGTGACCTGCCTGCTACCTGCAACCCTGGGAGTTGCTGCTGGGGGATAGAAGGCTGTCTGCCTCGATGACAGCTCTGTGTGACTGGGCAGGCCAGAGGACCCCCTTGGAGCTGACCTGGGGAGGGGGCTGTGGGAGCCCAGAACAGTGGGGTTCACTTCTGGAGGAGATGTCTGAGTTCTCCCAAGCATGATGAGGTTGGGTTGCCTTATGGGGTGGGTTTCAGCATCACTTGGGGTAGAAAGAAATATAGATGGGGAGCAGCACTCTGGCAAGGGGTCTCTGGTGGATGTGAGGAAGTGCTTCTGGGGCTGTGGGCTCTCGATGGACTATGGTGTGGCTTCCTGAAGTGGCTGTGAAGCTCTTGCTAACATACCTGGCTGTCTGTTTGTAGCTTTGTGGTCCTCGTACTGTGGTGAGGACTCTCTCTGTTATTCCCAGAGTGCAGTGGGGTTGAACAATGGACTCATGAGCAACAGCATATCATGGTGGAGGAGCCCACCAACTCCAAGCGCCCATCATGGTGAATTACAACTGTAAAACAGGGACCCCAGCTTTGCAGATGGGCGAGGATGTGCTTCTAGGGAAGCCTGGATACCTTGGGTGTACACAGTGCACCCAGAACAGCTCCCCCGGCCCTAAGTTTGGTTCCAAATGAATATGTTAGTCATCACAGGCATTACGCTACGCATTACCTGCTTTTTACCAGCCTCGTGGAGCCCTGGTGGGCCAGTGGTTAAGTGCTACAGCTGCTAACCATATTCACCAGGTGCTTCTTGGAAACACCATGGGGCAGTTCTACTCTGTCCTATAGGGTTGCTAAGAGTCAGAATCGACTCAACAGCAACAGGTTTAGTTTATTTTTTTGGTTACTAGCCTTAGATTTTGGAGTAGATTTGAGGGAATGGTTTGCTTGGTTCAAGTCTCTTAAAAAAAAAAAGAAAAGGTATCAGTAAACTTTTTTTTCCCGTTAAGATCTGCCCCCAGAAAACCAGAGTCATTCAGAGTTATTTCTCTTGGCCTGTAACTGTGCCCTGGGTAGTGGAGGATAAGAGATGCTGCTTGGACATGCCAACAACAGCTTCTCCATTGGCGTTTGTCCTCCAGAGTAGTATCGGAGGAGTCATAATAGCTAACATCATGCAGAGCCAGCCTGGGCCAGGATCTCCGGGCCCTTGATGTGCATTATTTTAATCCTCAGACAACCTTTTGAAGTACTGGCTATTATGAAAATTATTGATAAGTAAGGAAACTGAGGCCCAGAGAGGGTAAATGACATGCCTTAGATCACACAGCGAAGAAGTGGTGGTCCGGGCTTGGGAAGCAGCTCTCCACTGCCTGACCCACTCTGGCTCTATAAGGAAAGGCCGACCAGCATCCTCACCTGGGTTTTTCTGGTTACTGTGAGTCACACAGCGAGGGCCCTGGGGTTAGACTCTGGCCTTGTTGTCCACGATGGTTGTGGGTGGCCCCACTGAAGGAGGCCCATGCATACCACTGAGTGGTCTCACAAACCTTTCTTCCATGTGACCCATCTGCCCAGCTCTCCTCCTGTCCTGGCTGCCTGCCTCTTGCAAGATCATGGGCAGTAGGACGTGTCACCTACTCTAAGAAAGACTTCTGAGCAGAAAATCTTTTTATAAATATGAATCTCAACCTCAATCCAGCAAAGAGCAGCTGGGTACCCACGAGGTATAGCAGTATTTCTGATTATGGCATGCATTCCTTTGTTATGCTGGAGGATGCACTGGCATCAGAGGTGTCGCGGGGAGACCCTGTGAGCCGTCAGCCACACAGCAGGCAGCGTGTGGGTCTCAGAGAAGAGCTGCCACAGGCACAGGGCAGGCCCCACCAGGATGCTCCAGGAGCTCTGGGTCCTGCATCCGTGAGTGCCGTGGCTGAACCAGGCAGACCCCGCCTGAGCTGTCCTCTGTGGTCTGGGTGGGGACCTGGGGGTCCTTGAGCCAGGCACAGGGTCTTAGTTAGGTTATCTGCTTCGCGGGACCTAGCCAGGACTGCCTTGGGGTGTAGTTAATGCTTGTTTCTAAATACTGATTTTTTTTAAAATGAAAAAAAAAAAAAAACAAACTATGGATAATTCCCTCGCTTGCACAGGGGCCAGGTTCTCTTGCTGGGGAGATCTCCTTTATCTCACAATGGTCCCGTGAGCACCCCAGCTCAATGCTGCTCCTCAGCCTACCCTGCTCCCTCTGGCTTCTGCACCTTTGCACACGCCGTTCCCTCTGCCTGCACTGCCTCGCCACCTCTAACCCCTTTGGCCTGGCCCCGCTAATACCTACTCAGCCTTCAGGTCTCAACTGGGATATCACCCCTTTGGGGCTGTCCCTTATCCCCACCAAGTCTGGGTGAGGGCCCTTCCCTGGGTTTTTAAGGAACCAGTGATCACACTGTGCAAACTGGCAGCTCCACTGCACTCGGTGGCAAGGACAGCCTTGTTTTCACCGCTGTATCTTCCGCATGTGGTATGATAGTAATAATAATGAGTGACAATAACAATAATGATAACAAGCACTTGACAAATGTCAGCTCTGTGCCAGGTGCTGCTTTCAGCATCTCACAGGTTCTTACTTCTCACATCAGCCTTGAGAACCAGGTATTCGTCTTACTGCCATTTGGCAGATAAAGGAACAGAGGCATAAAGAGTCTAACCTAGTGTTGTGGCTTGAATTGTGTCCCCCACAAAGATATGCTCAAGTCCTAACACCAAACCTGTGGATGTGACTCTGGGAATAGGGTCTTTGCAGACATAATTAGTTAACATGAGGTTGTACTGGAGTGGGATGAGCCTTACTCTAATGTGATTGACGTCCTTATAAGAAGAGAAGAGACGTACAGAGAGAACACCAGGTGACCTATGGAGGCAGAGACTGGAGAGATGCGTTTACAAGTCAAGGAATGCTTGTCAGCAACACCAGGGGATATGAGAAAGGCATGGAACAGATCCTCCCTCAGAGCCTTCAGAGAGAACACGGCCCTGCCAACACCTTGATTTTAGACTTCCAGCCTCCAGAACTGTGAGAGAATAAATTTCAGTTCTTATAAGCCACTTAGTTTGTGGTGATTTTTTACAGCAGCCCTAGGCAACTAATAGACCTAGTAAGTGGTAGAGCTGGGATTCGACCCAGGCAGTGTGTTGTCAAGGTTAGCTCTCTCTGTCTTTTTAAATTACTGTGGTTAAATATATATAACATAAAATCTACCTTTTTATGCAGAACAGAATTTCAAATTCTCAAAGACTACAGACTTTCTGGAGCCACGAAGGTTGGATGAACTCCTGAAACTATTGCCCTGAGATAATTTTTAAACCTTAAAACAAAAATATCCCCTGAGGTCTTCTTAAAACCGAACAATAGTTTAGCTTAACTGGTAGAAAATATCTGCCTCGAGCATTATGCTCTTTTAAGAACTATCTATATGGGATCAAATTGACAACAGCAACTTGAAAGGTTAGATAGGAACCTTAGCGGGCAGTGAGTTTATGTTAAGGGGAGAAGAACAACTCAGAAAAGGAGGATGAGAATGGTTGCACAACTTGAAGAATGTAATTAATGTCACTAAATGGTACATGTAGGAAAAAAAAATAGCCATTTTAACCATTTTTAAGTATAGAATTCAGTGTCATTAGTTAAATTCAGCATGTCATGCAACCATTACCACTGTCTATTTCCAAAACTTTTTCATCACCCCAAACAGAAACTCTATACCCATTAGGCAATAACTTCTTGACCCCCAGCCCCTGGTAACCACTAAGCTACTTCCTGTCTCTATGCATTTGCCTATTCGAGATATTTCATATGTGTAGGATCATACAAAGATGCTAGCTCTTAGCTGCTATGCCAGGCTGCCTCTAGTGGGTGGTATCTGGAGATGTTTGAGCAACATCTATTCTTTCAACAAAGTATTTTTGTTCTCCCTCTTCACATGAGGGCTGAGGCTGAAAAGGTGGCTAAGGTCATGTGACTGGTGGTGAGTAGTTTTCAGGGGACTCTGGCCCACAGTAGACCACAAGCTCCTTGAGGGCAGGGACTTGGATTACTTTGTCCTTCACTGTGTCACCACCTTCTGCCTTGGAGCCTGGAGCATAGAACCAGTTGCTGTCAAGTCGATTCTGACTCATGGTGATCCCGCGCATGTCAGAGTAGAACTGTGCTCTATAGGGTTTTCAGTGGCTGATTTTTTGGAAGTAGATTGCCAGGCCTTCCTTCTGAGGCACCTCTGGGTGGACTTGAACTGACAATTTTTAGGTTAGCAGCAGAACGGTTAACCATTTGCACCACCAGGGACTCAGGGGCATAGTAAGGTGCTCAGTAGTTATTTGCTGTCTCATTGAATGACATTCATCCCCTGCCAGCATATCCAAACCCAGCACGGGGACTTGGGCCTCACAAACCAGGAGCCCCCGTTGTTGGCTGTTGGATGAGGCCGTGGCAAGCAGTCAGGGGCAGCATGTAGGCGTGTGAGGCAGCAGGAGGATGCCAGGCAGTACACCTTATGCTCCTGTTTCCAGCTCCGTGGGGGCTGTGGGGAGGCACCTGTACCCCTCTGACAGGGCACCGGAGTCCACCTTTGTCTGAGAGCAGTGCTGTCTGGGAATGCCTGCCCACAGGGAGCTGGCCCTGGGACTTCTGAGCTGAATCTATTTGGTGCAGCCCGCAGTGGGAGAGGAGGTGCTTGTCTCGGAAAGTGAGGCTTTGTTTTCCCTGCACCCTGTACTGAAGGGATGTCTGTGAGCTCCTGTCCGACCCCTCCTGTCCATCCTCGCGGTGAGCAAACAGGACTCTGTAGTTAGTAGCGCGGCAGCGTGGCCTTTTGTCGGGCACACCTAGCTCAAACATCTCACGGGGTGAGTGACTGTGCCCGCCCCTCCTCTCTGCATAGCAGTGCAGAGTTGTTTCGAACATTCTTGTTTGGGCTCTGACAGCTATGTCAGCTTCTGGCCTCAGAGGCAAAAGGCACGTCGACAATGAGGTTTAAATCTGTTGTCTGATGGCCTTCCTGCCTGTCCAAGTGGCACTGTCCTGGCCTCGGCTGCAGCATCTACAGCCCAGCTCACCACGTGTCTCTTGATAGCCCCTAACACAGAATAACACTTTGTGCTACGCGCCCTTTCCTTCAGAGAAGCCCAGAGCCCTTTTTAAATGTTGCTGTTGTTAGCCGCCGTGGAGTCCGCCTGTGATGCATGGTAACCCCATGCACAACGGGATCGGACTGTGTGATTCACAGGGTTTTTTCATTGGCTGACTTTTTGGATGTAGATTGCCAGACCTTTCTTCCTAGTCCTTCTTAGCCTGGAAGATCCGCTGAAACATGTTCAGCATCATACCAATGTTCAGGGCTCCACCGACAGATGGGTGGTGACTGTGCTTGAGGTGTATTGGCCGGGAATCAAACCCAGGTCTCCTGCATGGCAGGTGAGAATTCTACCACTGAATCAGCACAGCCCCCTCTTACCCCCTTTAAATATGAGTTAAGACATTAGAGTCACTGGGCTAAGTCATTATACCAAACGTCTCGTGGGGACACTGACCACAGCAAGTTTGGATATTCTCATCATTTATGCCGAGGTCAGAACAAGCCAGAAAAATGGTAGATCAAAGATTGCTCTCACTGGCCCTTGAGGCCAGAATTTGGAAACCCATAATTAAGCTGTTCAATAAAATTAATTTCCATAACTCTCTTTTGTACTAATAAGTCACGTCACCTTCTGAAATTCAAGCCTCGCTCACCTTAGCCGTGTTATTAAAATTGGGGATATCTTTTCCTCTTTGTAAACTAGCAACACAATGACTGTTAAATAAAAAAGGGAACTGTAATTTATTTTAAGATTCAGGGATTTCGTATTTGCAAATAGGCAGCAATTATGAAACGAATACTATAATTATAACCACTCTGGAAAAATGAGTGAGGCAGTAACTAGCCGAGATGTGTGTTCTGGTTAGAAAATACATTATCTCAGTCCTGAGCAAACTCAGCTGGGCCTCCAGTTCATCCATCTCCCCCCACCCCCACCCCGCCACCTCCCCTGGGTTCTTGGGAGCTGAATCAGAGGATGATTAAAAGCCTGGAAAAGCCCCATCTTTACCCAGGGCTTTGAACCGGCCCCTTCCCGTTTGAACCCCTGCCGAGAATTTGCATTTCTAACAAGTTCCCAGGCCATGCTAATACTGCTGGTTAGGGACCAATCCTGAGAATCACTAGTAGAACAATGGGTCTCAAAATTTATTATACATAAGACTCATCTGGGGATCTTGTTAAAACATGGATTCTGATTCAGTATATCTGGGGTGAAAGTGCAAATTCTCAGCAGAGGTTCCAACCAGAACGAACCAGTTCAAAGCCCTGTCTTCACCTGTACTGCTGAGGGAGAGATGAGGTGACCTTTTTTCAGGTAAGCAGGGACGTTTTCTTGGAAGTCAGGTAGCAAGCCCAGGTAAGGGGCTCAGACCAGAAGACTTACAGCCAAAGCCAGTAAGGTGGCCTGCTGCCCACCATGGCCAAGTCAACCCCAGGCTTTTCTGTCTTCTCCTCTGTCCTCCACCTGTGCCTCACAGGAAGGGCAGGTGTATATAAAGCCTGTCCCTTTCCCCTGATGACCTGGCAGGGTTCCATCCTTGAGGGGCCAGAGCTGTCCCTCATTTGGAGTCTTCCTCGGGTTCTGCCAGACCAGATCTGTCCTGGTGATATATGCCCAGAAGAGCATGGTACTTCTTTTCTATTTCCTTTTTTGGAATGTACCCTGGAACCCACAATTAGATCCCACAACCTGAGTTATCTTTGTCTGGTGATGTGTTTTTCTAAGAGACAGTTTTAACTCTTCGGTACAACATTCTTGAGGGCATCCATAGGAACATCTCAGGACTTGCTAGATGTTTTCAAGCCTATCTGGGTTCTTGGTAGGTGGCCTAATGCTCAAAGTTTTCCCACAGCTGGATGGTAAAGAATTAAAAAATGTTCAACGTAGCTTGACATCTGACCTGACTGGGGAAACTCAGACAGAAAATAGGACCGAGTTTTATAATTCATGGGTCTCTTTTCTCAATGTAGATGTGGCTTCAGGATCACGTAGCCCTTTTAATAGATATAGTGATTGAAGCCAAGGTTTAAATATTAGAGAAAAATTAGATTCTTGACAAAGAGTGTGAAGAGAAATGGACTTTGCTGCCCTGATTAAGAGAGAAATCAGCAAGCATAAAATTTCTTTTTCTTGCATTCTTAAAAGAACATAAGCTTCATGAGGTTAAGGATACATCTGTATTTTTGTTCTTGGTTGTATCCTCTGCACCTGGAACAGTATCTGGCTTAGGAAGATGCTCAATAAGTATGAACAAATCTCCTAAAAGAAAAAACTGGGTTTGCCTTACGCTGCCCTTGTTGGAATGAGAAGTGCTTCATGGATGTATACTTGTGGTTAGGGCCTGAGGCCTCCTGGTAAAGACTTCCTCTTGGGGGAAAGAGAAGAGGCCCACACTCACCAAGTTATCCTACTGAGTCCTGTTACCCAGGCACTGGCAGAAGCAATAACTGCTGGTTTTTAAGGGTGCTGATTGAGCAGTCCCTGGGCGGCGCAAATGGTTTGCTCTCAGTAACTAACCAAAAGGCTGGTAGTTTGAACCCATCCAGTGGCTCTGTGGAAGAAAGGCCTAGTGATCTGCTTCCATAAGTTTACAGCCAAGAAAACGCTATAGAGCGTTCTCCTCTGTAACACCCTGTAGTGGGGCCACCATGAATTGGAATCAACTTGGTGGTAATGGGTTGGTTTGTTTGGTTTTGGTTTTATGTTGCAGATTTTTGTTTGTTCTTTTCAGCATTAACACCTTCCAGTCTCTTTGGGTGGTGCTAGCATCAGGTAGCTAATGTTAACACAAGCCAGAGTTCGTACCCTAGCTGCCGATGTCTAAGTGTGACTGTATTTAGTTACGTACATAAAGAACAAAGATCAGTATATTCTGATAACTTAAAGCATAGATGTTAAGAGTACCACAGTGGGGTATGTTGTCCTGTTTGCTCATCTGAGATCACACCAAATAATATAATTAAGTAAATGTAACTCATTTTCGGGGAAGTAGATGGACTTGTCTGCTGTCTGTTGATTTGTAAAGCCAAGGCATTGAATGTGAGGCCACCTGCAATAAATCATATCCTGAATACAGAATGGGGCCGGCTATGGCATGTGCATGCAGCCGTCTTGTTCCATGGAACGTGTGCTCTGAGGCTGCTAGTGTGTGTGTGTGTATATGTATATGTGTGTTTTCTTTTTAAAATGGAGTTCTACAGAAGAATTCCTGCTTGGGGGTTAAATAACTGACTTGGCATTAATTGGGGCAGACTCAGGCTGATGCGGGTGTGGTTGATCCTGGGTGTGGACTTGGGGTCTCTGAGAGGCTTTGAGGCAGGCTTCCCCCACCCTCACACTCACTAGGAGGGCAACTTCCAGCTAGTTGGGAGCTGCCAACCCTGCCTTACTAGGGTTCCACTGCCTCCTGAGCCCTGGAACCAGAGATGAAGGTCCCTGCGCCTTCTCGCTCTTAGTGGGTCTTGCTCTTCACTTGTTCCGGGCTCTTCCTGCACAGCCACCTCAAGACCCATGGCTCTCTTCTCTGCAGGGCTGACAAGCTGGCAGAGTGGTTGTTTCTGAACCCCCAAGCTGAGTGATCAAAACAAACACACACACATCCTCTCTGCCACCCTGGCCCTTTCCATCTCCCTCGGAATGCTCAGGGTTCCATCATCACAGATATGGCTATCGTGGGCCCGATAAATGGCAATGCGGCATCAGCGCTCGTGGTGACAGAGTTGCCTGTGGCCTGTGAGGTGGAAGATGTGTACACAGAGTGGGTTCGGGCCGAGGTGAGTCATTGCGGGCCTGGGAAATGTGCTGGTGATGATGGATGACGAGGGTGCTCGAAGGCTCCCCTGACACTGTTTGCACAAACCGGGAACTCAAAGGAACGGGGCTTTTCACAAGCTTATATAAGTCGGTTGGCAACACACAGCACCCCAGCTGTGTGGCATGACAGGACAGAGCTGTGCGATCCTGTTTAGAAACAGGTGACTTTCAGAACCAGTTTGCCTGTGTCAGGACTTGAAATGGTTTGCTCTGCCCTTCTGTTGTCATAACCCCCCCTTTCTCTTTGCCTTTCTCTTTGTAAAAACTTTCTTTGCAAAGGGATTCTTATAACTGGGACAGTAGGGCTACTGTTGCTTCTAGCAGCCGCCCAGGGGGTTTGCTTTTCTTTGGGACGCTGACTTCCTTGAAAGACGTGTCAGGGAGGGAACCGCAGGTGTGTGTGGCTGAGTGCTCGGAGAGCTGGCGGGGGGAAGGGTGCAGGGGCGGGAGTGGGGGATGGCTCAGCACACACCAGGGGTTGTCGCCAAGGGTCTGTGAGAGTCAGGTGTGGTGCTGACAAGGACTGAGTACATGTTCATGTGGCACTTCACCATTGCCGTGCACACAGTAGGCATCTCATTTGCTCCTTCCATCAGCCCTATGGGAAGGTAGGCAGGGCAGGGACTATTGCCACACATAAATGTAACAGAGGGTCAGAGGGGTGATGAGGCCCTTGCAAAGTCCTCCAGCTTGCCAGAGCAGAGCTAGCCTGTACCCTGAAGGATGCATTTCAGTCCTCACACCTGCTGTCAGGTTTCCAGCCTGGCCTTCTGGAGGCTCCAGGGGCAGGGAGAGAGGGACTTCTGAAGGTGAAGCCTGGATTTCGAGACCACACCCAAGTACATGGGCAGTCCCCTCCGCCCTTGGTGCCGTGGGACATGCTGGCAGCCATCCACGTCTGATCACATCCCACGATTGATTGCTGCAGAGATTATGGAAGCCATTAGTTTTATACAGGGACAAGTGTCTAAGCCAGGCTTTTGTTCTAGATATTTATTTATAAGAAAAAAGTATTTTTCCTTATTAAAAAGCAGTACATGTTCATTGTAGAAACCCAGAAAATATAAAGGAAGAAAAAAGATGTGTGTAAAACAAAATGAGATCATGCTAAATATATAACATTTTTGTAGCCCAAATTTCTCCTTTTACTTTACTGTGAGTGCTCATGACTGTCATTGAACATTCCTGAGCAACAGCTTTGTGGCCGTGGATTGTCTTCTCACTGGTTGGAGCCATGCTTTGTTGGTGGGTATGTAGGCTGCTTCTGACTTTGTGCTCTCCTCAACACTACAGTGGTGAACATCCCCGTAGCCAAATCTCTACTCAGATTTATTATTCAACAAATATTTGTTGAGTGCAAGGCACATTTTCCATAGGATAAATTCTTAAAAGTGGATTAGCTGATATTAAGAAGCATCTTCTCTGACCAGAAGGCCATAAAAGTAGAAATCAATAACAGAAAAAGCAGGGAAAAGAAATCAAACACTTGGAAACTGAACAATACCCTGCTCAAAAAAGACTGGATTATAGAAGATATTAAGGATGGAATAAAGAAATTCATAGAATCCAATGAGAATGAAAACACTTCCTATCAGAACCTTGGGACACAGCGAAAGCAGTGCTCAGAGATCAATTTCTATCAATAAATGCAAACATACAAAAAGAAGAAAAGGCCAAAATCAAAGCATTATCCCTACAACTTGAACAAATAGAAAGAAAGTAACAAAAGAATCCCTGAGGCACCAGAAGAAAACAAATAATAAAAATTAGAGCAGAACTAAATGAAATAGAAAACAGGAAACACTTAAAAGAATTAACAAGACCAAAAGCTGGTTCTTTGAAAAACTCAACAAAATTGATAAACCATTGGCCAAACTGACAAAAGAAAAACAGGAGAGGAAGCAAATAACCCGAATAAGAAATGAGATGGGCGATATTACAACAGACCCAAATGAAATTAAAAGAATCATATCAGATTACTACGAAAAAATTATGCTCTAACAAATTTGAAAACCTAGAAGAAATGGGTAAATTCCTAGAAATACACTACCTACCTAAACTAACACAAACAGAGGTAGAACAACTGAATAGACCCATAACAAAAGAAGAGATTGAAAAGGTAATCAAAAAACTCCCAACAAAAAAAAGCCCTGGCCTGGACGGCTTCACTGCAGAGTTCCACCAAACTTTCAGAGAAAAGTTAACACCACTACTACTAAAGGTATTTCAGAGCATAGAAAAGGATGTAATACTCCCAAACTCATTCTATGAAGCCAGCATATCCCTGATACCAAAACCAGGTAAAGACACCACAAAAAAAGAAAATTATAGACCTATATCCCTCATGAACTTAGATGCAAAAATCCTCAACAAAATTCTAGATAGAATTCAAGAATGTATCAAAAAAATGATTCACCATGATCGAGTGGGATTCATACCAGGTATGCAGGCATGGTTCAACATTAGAAAAATAATTAATGTAATCCATCACATAAATAAAACAAAAGACAAGATCCACATGATTTTATCAATTGATGCAGAAGAGGCATTTGACAAAGTTCAACACCCATTCATGATAAAAACTCTCAGCAAAATAGGAACAAAAGGAAAATTCCTCAACATAATAAAGGGCATTTATACAAAGCCAACAGCCAACATCATCCTAAATGGAGAGAGTCTGAAAGCATTCCCCTTGAGATCAGGAACTAGTCAAGGATGCTCTTTATCACCACTCTTATTCAGCATTGTGCTGGAGGTCCTAGCCAGAGCAATTAGGCTAGATAAAGAAATAAAGGGCATCCAGATTGGTAAGGAAGAACTAAAAGTATCTCTATTTGCAGGTGACGTAATCTTATACACAGAACACCCTAAGGAATCCTCAAGAAAACTACTGAAACTAATAGAAGAGTTCAGCAGAGTATTGGGATACAAGATAAACATACAAAAATCAGTTGGATTCCTCTACACCAACAAAAAGAACACCGAAGAGGAAATCACCAAATCGATACCGTTTACCGTGGCCCCCAAGAAGATAAAATACCTAGGAATAAATCTTACCAGAGATGTAAACGACTTATACAAAGAAAACTACAAACACTTCTGCAAGAAACCAGAAGAGACCTACACAAGTGGAAAAACATACCTTGCTTGTGGATAGGAAGACTTAACATTGTAAAAATGTCTATTCTACCAAAAGCGATCTATACATTTAATGCAATTCCGATCCACGTTCCAATGGCATTTTTTAATAAGATGGAGAAACAAATCACCAACTGCATATGGAAGGGAAAGAGGCCCCATATAAATAAAGCATTACTGAAAAAGAAGAACAAAGTGGGAGGCCTCACTCTACCTGACTTTAGAACATATTATACCGCCACAGTAGTCAAAACAGCCTGGTACTGGTAGAACAACAGTTACATAGACCAATGGAACAGAATTGAGAATCCAGACATAAATCCATCCACATATGAGCAGCTGATATTTGACAAAGGCTCCAAATCAGTTAGATAGGGAAAAGACAGTCTCTTTAACAAATGGTGCTGGCATAACTGGATATCCATCAGCAAAAAAATGAAACAAGACCCATAGCTCACACTATGCACAAAAACAAACTCAAAATGGATCAAAGACCTAAATATAAAATCTAAAACGATAAAGATCATGGAAGAAGAAATAGGGACAATCTTAGGAGCCCTAATATATGGCATAAACAGTATACAAAACATTATTAAGAATTCAGAAGAAAAACTAGATAACTGGGAGCGCCTAAAAATCAAACACCTATGCTCATCCAAAGACTTCACCAAGAGAGTAAGAAGATTACCTACAGCCTGGGAAAAAGTTTTTAACTATGACATTTCCGGCCAGTGCCTGATTTCTAAAATGTACATGATACTGCAAAAACTCAACTACAAAAAGACAAATAACCCAATTAAAAAATGGGCAAAAGATATGAACAGACACTTCACTAAAGAAGACATTCAGGTAGCTAAGAGATACATGAAGAAATGCTCACGATCATTAGTCTTTAAAGAAATGCAAATCAAAACTACAATGAGATTCCATCTCACAAGGCTGGCATTAATCCAAAAAACACTAAATAATAAATGTTGGAGAGGTTGTGGAGAGACTGGAACACTTATACACTGCTGGTGGGAATGTAAAATGGTACAACCCTTTAGAAATCGATTTGGTGCTTCTTTAAAAAGCTAGAAATAGAACTGCGATATGATCCAGCAATCCCACTCCTTGGAATATATCCTAGAGAAATAAGAGCCTTTACACAAACAGATGTGTGCACACCCATGTTCATTGAAACACTGTTTAAAATAGCAAAACTATGGAAGCAACCAAGGTGCCCATCAACGGATAAGTGGATCAATAAATTATGGTATATTCACACAATGGGATATTATGCATCAATAAAGAACAGTGACGAATCTGTGAAACATTTCATAACATGGAGGAATCTGGAAGGAATTATGCTGACTGAAATTAGTCAGTTGCAAAAGGACAAATATTGTATAAGACTTCTATTATAAGAACACGAGAAATAGTTTAAACAGAGAAGAAAATGTCCTTTTATAGTTACGAGGGGGAGAGGGAGGAGGGAAAGAGGGAGAGGAGTTTTCACTAATTAGATAGTAGATAAGAACTATTTTAGGTGATCTTGATTATTTCCTTTTGTCTGGTGGCTGTGGGCTTCTTTTGCTATTCTCTTTCTCCTTGTTCAAGTTGTATAGCTAATGTTTTGATTTTGTTCCTTTCTTCTTTTTAGATGTGTGCATCTATTGCTATAAATTGGCCTCTGAAGACTGCCTTTGATGTGTTCCAAAGGTTTTGGGTATAAGGTGTTTTCATTCTCATTTGATTCTAGGAATTTTTTGATTCCATCTCTGATTTCTTCTATTATCCAGTGGTTTTTAAGCAGGGTGTTATTCAGTTTCCATGTAATTCATTTTTTTCCTTGCTCTTCCTATTGTTAATTTCTACTTTGGTGGCATTATGGTCAGAGAAGATACTTTGTATTATCTCAATGTTTTGGATTTTGTTATTGCTTTGTGGCCTAAGACATGGTCTATTCTGGAGAATGTTCCATGTGTGTTGGAAAAGAATGCGTGCTTTGCAGCTGTTGGGTGGAGTGTTCTATACATGCCCATGAGGTAAAGATGGCTGATTGTGCCCTTTCGATCTTCCGTATCTTTGTTGAGTTTCTTTCTAGATGTCGTGTCCTTTACGAAGAGTGGTGTGTTGAAGTCTCCCACGATTATTGTGGAACTGTTAATTTCTCTTTTCATTGCTGTTAGAGTTTGTTTTTATGTATTTTGGAGCCCTGTCATTGGGTGTGTAGATATTTATTATGGTTATGTCTTCATGATGAATCATCCCTTTAATCATTATATTGTGTCCTTCTTTGTCTTTTATGTCTTTTATAGTGGATTTTGTCTTAAAGTCTATTTTATCTGAGATTAGTATTGCCACTCATGCTCTTTTGTGGTAGCTGTTTGCTTGATATATTTTTTTTATCCTTTGATTTTTAATAAATTTACATCTTTGTTTCTAAGTTGTGTCTCATATAGACAGCATATTGATTTATCTTGTTTTTCTTTCTTTTTTTTTTTTTAAATCCATTCTGTCACTGTGTGACTCTTTATGGGCCTTCCATCTTCTTTTGATGCTTCCTGCATTGTTTAATATTTTCGCTGTAGAATTCTTCAATATTGCAATGTGAGGCTTGAATTTTTCTTCGGTTCTTTTAGTTTAAGAAATGCCAAGTGTGTTCTTCCCTTTTGGTTTTCCCTCTCCAGGTCTTTGGACATATCATTATAATGCTTTACTTTGTCTTCTGGAGGTGCTCTTTGAAGTCTTCTTTTCAGCTCTTTGATTTCACCATTTCTTCCTTTCGCTTTAGCTAGTCTATGTTCAAGAGTAAGTTTCAAAATCCCTCTGCCATCCATTTTGATTTTTTTTTCTTTCTTGTATTTTTAACGAGCTCTTGCTTTCTTCATGTATGATGTTCTTGATGTCATCCCACAACTCATCTGGTCTCCAGGGTTTAGTGTTTAACACATCACATCTATTCTTGATATGGTCACTAAATTCAGGTGGGATATACTCAAAGTCGTACTTTGGCTCTCGTGGACTTGTTCTAATTTTCTTCAACTTCAACTTGAACGTGCATATGAGCAATTGATGGCCTTTTCCACAGTCGGCACCTGATGACATTGAGCTTTTCCATTGTTCGTTTCCACAAATGCAGTGGATTTGATTCCTGTGTATTCCATCTGGTGAGGGTCACATGTATAGTTGCTGTCTATATTGTTGAAAAAAGGTATTTGTAATGAAGAGTCATTGGTCTTGCAAAATTCTATCATGCGATCTCTGGCATCATTTCTATCACCAAGGCCATATTTTCCAACTACCAATCCTTCTTTATTTTTTCCAATTTTTGCATTCCAATCACCAGTAATTATCCATGCATCTTGATTGCATGTTTGATTAATTTCAGACTGCAGAAGTTTGTAAAAATCTTCAGTTTCTTCATCTTTGGCATTAGTGGTTGGTGCATAAATTTAAATAATAGTTGTATTAACTGGTCTTCCTCGTAGGTATATGGATATTATCCTATCACTGACAGCGTCGTACTTCAGGATAGATCTTAATATGCTCTTTTAGAAGATGAGTGTGATGCCATTCCTCTTCAATTTGTCTTTCCTGACATAGTAGATCATATAATTTTCTGATTCTAAATGGCTAATGCCAGTCCATTTTAGCTCATTAATGCCTAGAATATCGATGCTTATGCGTTCCATTCTTGACGATTTCCAATTTTCCTGGATTCATACTTTGTACATTCCACATTCTGATTATCAATGTCTGTTTGTAGCTATTTCTTCTCATTTTGGGTCGTGCCATACCAGCAGATGAAGGTCCCAAAAGCTTGACTCTATCCATATCATTAAGGTCGACTCTGCTTTGAGGAGACAGCTCTTCACCAGGTGTATTTTGAGTGCCTTCCAACCTGAGGGGCTCATCTTCTGGTACTATATCAGACAATGTCCCACTACTATTCATAAGATTTTCACTTGCCAATTTTTTCAGAAGTTGACTTCCAGGACCTTCTTCCTAGTCAGTCTTAGTCTGGAAAAAAAAAAGAAATCTGTCCACTAAGGGTGATCCTGCTGGTATTTGAAATACTGGTGGCAAAGCTTCCAGTATCACAGCAACACGCAAGCCACCACAGTAGGGCAAACTGACAGACACATAAAATTTCAATAGCTATTGCTAAATCTATGTACATGTTTTAAATTATCATACATGTTGACCAGCTATATTACAGGAAGGCTGTACCTATTTACACTCTTACTGGGATTGTGGATTATCAATTTAAAAGTATATCTATTAGGTAAACAGGAAGGGATTTAATTTTTGTACATTAAATTGCATTTTTTTCTGTAACTAGTGTGATTACAGCTGAAATTGTGCTTTGGAACAAATATCTTGTGTTGTGCTTTGTGTTACAGGCTTTCTGACCAGCGTTGTCTTCCCTGGGAGATTCTCTTGTGAAGCCCAAAGAAGTGTCCCCACTTCTGTCATCCGTGCCTGTGGTCTGCCTCTGCCTCTGGAATGCCATTCCTGTAACAGTGCTCTGGCTTTCTGGTAAGGAACCTCCTGGTGTTGTATTTTTACCTATCCTTGTCATCTTTCACTCACCCCCACACGGTCCCTGAGTTTTCTGTCCTCTGTCACCTGAGGTCACTAGACAACTTTAGCTCTGGCTGGCTTTGAAGGAAGGGTGGGGTCATGAACTGGCCTGCTAGAAAGCAAGTCTCAGGATCCCTTTCTGAGAACTGAATCAGGATCTGTTGAGCAGCTCTCATGTGCCAGGCACTATGCTGGCTTCTTCCCGTGGATTATTCCAATTAATCCTCCTAGTGGGCCAGTAATGAGGCCATCATTATCCCAGCTCACAGAGGTTCAGCAAAGTTGAGAAGCTTTCCCAGGGTCATAAAGCCAGTCAGTGCCAGAGCCCAGAGCTGAGCAACTGCAAGGCCTGTGTTTCTTCTTCTGCTTCATGCTGCTGAAGATAGGTAGATCTCAGCTTACATCCCTTAAATCAGTTGCTGTCAAGTTGACTTCGACCCATGGTGACCCCACATGTCAGAATTCAACTGTGCTGCATAAGGTTTTCAATGGTTGATTTTTTTGGAAGTAAATTGCATTTCTTCTGAGGCACCTCTGGGTGGGCTGGAACCACCAACCTTTTGGTTAGCATTTGAAGGCAGTAATCATGTCCTCCACTGTGGGACTTCTAGCAGTATAGAAATCCTCCACCAGAGAGGCTTCATTAGATGAGGCCAGAAGGACACTTGAGACCTTGTGCAGGCTGCAATGGACAGCTTGAAGAGATTAGAGAACATCCCCACTTAAAAGCAATGATGACCACCACCCAGCCTCACTGAGTCCAAGCTAAGCTAAGTCCCTCTTCAGCCCCTGGCCTAAGTAAGCCTAGTGGGTGTGATCACATTATGCCAGGGAGATAGAGTTCTGCCACCCATGGGACAGAGCTTGCAGGGACACAGCTGCCTGCCAGTAAGCATGGCCAAGGTCCTAGTTCAGGAGGTGAGGTGAGGGATCCACTCACAAGGCTTCCAGCTTTCTGGAGTGGGCTTTCTCTAATCTGTGTTGATTTGGCCACACATCCTCCTATATCCTCTGGGTGACAATTTATTTAAAAAATGAAAACATCTGAATTAGTTATTTTAGCATTGATGTATTTTCTTATTTTTAAATCTTTATTTTTCATGTTGGTACTCATCATAAAAAGTCCAAACATTATAATGCATAATATATACAGGTGCTCAATAAATATTTGAAGAATGAATGAGTGAATGTAATATAGAAGGTATACATTCCCATAGTCCTACTTCCCAGACCACTGTTAACAGTTGACTTTATAAACTTTCACCACTTTTTCTAGGCATATAATTACACATATTATTATTGCTGTTGTTATTTATGCAAATGTACTCATACGATACATATAGTTGTGCATTCATCATTTCATTTAATAATGTTTCTTGGCCATCTTTCCACATCAGCACACAAAGCTTCACCTTCTTTCAAACACTTGGTTTGTGTTCCATTTTATGGGTGTCCTACATTTGTTGAACAAGTCCCTTATTGATAGACATTTGGAGTGTTTCCAGTTTTTTATTTTTAAAAACAATGTTGCAAATAGGATAAGTTTTTGAAAGGCCTCTGTCTTAGTCACCTAGTGCTGCCTTAACAAATATCACAAGAGGATGGCTTTAACAACTAGAAGTTTATTCTCTCACAGTCTAGTAGGCTAGAAGTTAAAATTCAGAGCGTCAGCTCCAGAGGAAGGCTTGCTCTGTCTGCTCTGGAGGAAGGTTCTTGTCATCACTCTTCCCCTGGACTAGGAGTTTCTCTGCACAGGAACTCCAGGTTCAAAGGACTTGCTCTGCTCCTGGCGCTGCTTTCTTGGTGGTATGAGGTCCCCCTGTCTCTCTACTTGATTCTCTCTTTTATATCTCAAAAAAGATTGCTCAAGACACAGTCCAGTCTTGTAGATTGAGTCCTGCCTCATTAACATAACTGCCACCTATTCCATCTCATTAACATCATAGAGATAGAATTTACAACACATAGGAAAATCATATCAGATGACAAAATGGTGGACACTCACACAATACTGGGAACCACGGCCTAGCCAAATTGGTACACATATTTTTGGGGCACACAAATTCAATCCATGATAGCCTCTTTGAGTTGAATAGAAAAATTCTGGGGCACATGAACTCCATGCTGGAAATTATTGATCAGACTTGCTGATCTAGCCACTCAGAATTAAAATCCCTTTCTCCTTGGTCCCATTGCCTGTGACCTGCCCTTTCACCCTCTACTTGTCCCGCATCCTGGCTTGGATGAGTTTCTTGCCTGATGGTTTCTGAGCTCTTGACAGTGGCCAGAGCACAGCTTTCTCCATCTTTCCTTTTTTTGAGGGGGAGTATTTGTTTTTTAAATTTAGTTTTACTTTGTTATCAAAGTTATCCATTAACATAATTTCAAGAATTAACTACTTATACAATACTTGCTTTGAACAAAGAAGTCCCTCTTCCACCCACATGCTTGCCTATTTCCACTTTCACTTCAAGAAACGAGTTTTAACCCTTCTAATTGATTTTTTTTGTATTTACTTCTATAACTCTGTAAAAGATTGTTTGTATTGTTACTTTTTACTTTTTCAGTTTTAGGCATTACCTGTTGGAAGGTGAGCATCCACTTTATTTTCTATTTCTTTCTCACTCTCTCTACACACATGTTCTCTTCCTGTTCCTCTAAGCTCCCCAGAGAGTTATTATATGTTTTGATAGATCAGTGTTTACAATATTTGGCTATGCCATATTAAACAATGAGTATTTTCCCTTTGCTATGTAAGTTTTTGTTTTCCCCACAGTTAATAATTGTCATTATCATTTGCTTAGCTTTATGTTTATCACTATTTTGTTTCCATGCTATGCCCCCAGTTGTGTAAATTTCCTCTCAATATCTTTAAACACATTAGGTGTTTTATCAGGTTCATCTTACTGAGAAAGTCACTCCAGGAGCCTTCAGGCTTGCCCCAGTCTGGGCTGGTTTCCCTCCATGCCTGGTGTATATCCGCTATTTTGAGATTTTTTTCTTCACCATTATCCCGAGAATTAGCTTCATCTGTCTTCTGAGTGGAAACTCTGGTGGCATAGTGGTTAAGAGCTATGGCTGCTAACCAAAAGTGGGCAGATCGAATTCACCAGGTGCTCCTTGGAAACCCTATGGGACAGTTCTAGCCTGTCCTGTAGGGTCGCCATGAGCTGGAACTGACTTGATGGCAATGGGTTTGGTTTTGGCTTGTTCTTCTGAGTAAGATCTCTTGTTTCCTGTATCCCATGCCCTCCTTCTTCTGGTTTACTCCCTCCCTCTGAATGAGCACATTCTCGGTGGTTTCCTGAGAAAGGGTACATTGGAGGTAATTTTTTAAAAACCTTGTACGTGTTATAAGTTCTTTGTTTTTCTATTGCATTTGATTTGATAGTTCAGCTGGGTATATAATTCAGAATTTTGAAGGCTTTGTCCTTTGTCTTCTTAGCGTCTGATGTTGCTGTTGAAATTTTTGGTGCCGTTTTGCTTTTGTATGATGTTTTGTATGAACTTGTTGCTACTTTCTCTCTAGAGGCTTTTAGGAACTACTTTTTTTTTTTTAATTGAACTTTAGATGAAGGTTTACAGAACAAACTAGTTTCTCATCAAACAGTTAGTACACACATTGTTGTATGACATTGGTTAACTAGGAACTACTTTTTGTTACCAGTGTTCTGAAATATCATGTTGATATTTGGTATGATCCTATTTTCTTTCATTTACTATACTCTCGGTGGGCTGTTCAATCTGGAAATTCATGTCCTCCAGTTTTAGGAGCTCTACTTGAATTATTTATTTTATGATTTCCTCCTATCCATTCGCTCAATTTTCTGTCTCTTTTTTGAAGTCTTACTTGGTAGATAGCAAAAACGGCCTCTTCCTCATGATAAAACGTGTCATGTTACAAGTAGAGGACTGAAAGCTACTTGAGTGATGGAGCTTGCTTGCTTTGCCTGCCACCATCACTATGAGAAGAACATACCCAGGCTAGCCCACTGATCCCAGGAAGATAATGATAGACATATGTGGAGCAGAGCCAACCCACAGCCTAGATCAGCAAACACCCCAGATTCATGCTTATTGCTGTATGCCACTGAGGTGTTGTTGTTTACTAGTCAACATTATTGTGACAATAATGTATATATTTGATTATTTGTATGTTGGACCTTGGCATAGTTCTCTAATTTTCTTTTTATTGCCCTTTCTGGAAGATCCTCTCAATGTCATCTTTCATCCCTTCTGAATTTTTGATTTCCGTTGTCATATTTTTAATTTCTGAAAACTTTTTTTTTGTTGTTCTCTGCATATTGTTGTTGCTTTAGCATCCTCTTTTTATTTCATGGAAGTGATGTTACTTTTTACCACATTATGTAACTATTATTTTTAAAGTCTTCCTCTCCATGCGTAGTATCTTTCCTCCAAGATGCTTTTTCATTCTGCTTGTTTTATCGTCTTTTATATTAGAGAATATCCTCTAATGTCTGCAATCTTTGCCTGTCCACTTGTATGCCCCAAAAAACTGGTTAGAAGCTCACTCTCTCTCTCTGTGTGTTGTTCCCAGAACAGCAGTCTTTTCGGGAGAACTTCTGATTCTTTTCTCTAGGGTTGACTAAATGACCCAGAGCGACCGCCTCTATTGTGCTGTCTTGAGGTCTGCTAGCGTTCTGAGATCTGAAGCCTTAACATTCAGAATATAAACTTGCATTTAATCCCCCTGTTTTCAGTATGATATCTCTGCCCTTAACTGTGCTTGATGTCCCCCAAACTAGAGTCTCTCTGCTTAACTCTTCGAGGAAAATAATCCTCCAGTCTTCTGCCAGAGGGGAGGGGAGAGTCACCTGGCTGCAGGGAGTTGAGAAGGGTATCTGTGTATCCTCAAGGCGGATTATAGGGGCTTTCAGCCAGCTCTCCTGCTCTCAGCCCCACCTTTCCTAGGTCCCTGGTGCCTCTAATTCCTAAGGCTTTGTATAATTCTATGGCGAACATGGTAGCTTTTTGGCTCTTCACTGCTGCCTTAGGATTTAGTTTTCTTAGGTCTGTTAAGTCAGTTCTTCTCACCCATCTGCTTTCTAGTTTCCAAAATTTTGTTGCTCTTGTTTCCTCTCCTGCTCTTCCTATACTGGTGGACTTAGGTCTTTTTTTTTTTTTTTCCTTACACTAGTGCTTTATTTTAATAGAATGTCTTTATTGCTTCTTTAATAATATGTGATCCTTATAAAAAATGAAAACAATCTACAGCAAGTAGAAACTCCCTCATAATCTGCCCCCCCATAGCTCCTCCTAAGCGTTTGTCCTTCCATATATTTTTGCCAATGTAATTTATATACACGTGTGTGCTGAAATAAATGCATATATAAACACAGACACTTTGCAAGTATACATAGGATTATCCTACACTACTTTTTTTTTTTTTACTTTACCCTACCTTACCCTATCCTAGCTTATTCTTTCCACCCAACACTAAATCTTGGACATCTTTCAATCATACACGAGGAGCTACTGCTTTCTCTCTTTTTTAAAAAAAATTATTTATTTTATTTGTTGTTGAGAATATATATAGCAGAACATGTACCAATTCAACAATTTCTACATGTACAATTCAGTGACATTGATTACATTCTTCAAATTGTGCCATCATTCACACCCACTTTTTTCCAATTGTTCCTCTCCCATTAACATAAATTCACTGCCCCCTAGATTTCCTGTCTCATCTTTTGAGTTTCTGTTGTTAATTTGATTCCATATAGATAGTTCTTAAAACAGCACAATGCCCAAGGCAGACATTCTTTACTAGTTAAGCTAAACTATTGTTTGGTTTTAAGATGACTTCAGGGGATATTTTTGGCTTAAGGTTTAAAGATTATCTCAGGGCAATAGTTTTGGGGGTTTATCCAGCCTCCATGGCTTCAGAAAGTCTGTATTCCATGGGAATTTGAAATTCTGTTCTGCATTTTCTCCTTTTTGATCAACATTCTTCTATAGAATCTTTGATCAAAACATTCAGTAATGGTACACTGCTTTCTTTTTAATAAGATACATCATATTCTATCTTACCATAATTTATACACCCAGTGCCTTATTAATGAATATTTATGGTTCTTCCAATTTTTCATTACTATAAAAAGTGCTACTCTGAATAGCCATACATCCACATCTTTGCATACCTATCCTTTTGTTTCCTTAGGTATTTCCATGAAGTGGAATTGCTATATGGACATGCAAATAGATATTGTGGTGGGTGGTGGATAGTGCCAGATTGCCCTCCAGAGAGGTGTGCCAATTTTTTCTTTGCTCCTTGGTATATAAAAGGCCTTTTCCTTGTCTCTTTGTCTGCTTCTGTGTTCACCACTCTTTTGTTGCCAGTCTGTTGGGTGAAAAATGCTGTTTGGTTTGCATTTCTTTGAATAGTAAGGCTGAGCCATTTTGTGCATGCCCAAGGCCATCATGGTTCTTCTGTGGACTGCTTGCTTTCTATGGGTGTTTCTCTCTCTTCTGGAGTAAGACCTCAGACCCTAGGCTCATCCCCAGCTTTGCTGCCTGGGTGTTGTGAGCCTGGGGTCCACTGGCTGGCAGGCTGCATGGTCGGTGGGGAGAGGCATAGTACTGAGGGTGGCGGGAAGCCAGAGAGTAGTGTGTGCCCTGGTGAATCTTTCAGCTTTCCCTGAAAAAAGTCACTGAACTGTTGTTCCTAGATTGGGAATGGCCATGGCCTTCTCCCCCATCAGCATGTGGTGGAGCTGACAGGCCCCCAGGGGCACGGTGACCCTCCTGTGCAGTAGACTCATTGGGCTGCTCTGTGCACGGCCCCATCAGCTTCTGATCCTGGTTGGTGATTCTGGCACCAGCCTGAGTTTTGACATTCACAAGCGTTTACATTCCACAAAGACAGTTATCCTTTTTTTTTTACCTTTTAAAAATTGTGAAATACAACACATATAGAAAATTTTCAGGCTAACAAATTATTATAAAGCAAACACCCATGAAACCACCACCCAGAGAGACAGTTGACTTTTAATAATACAATGGCAGGTGAAGCTGACACTTTGCCCCTTGACTGTTGGGCTATATGCTCCCCTCCAGTCCAGCCCAGGTCTCTGGCTGGGAAGGTGTCCCTTAGTCGTGGGAGGACCACTTCAGGTGTGGAAGTCCTGGGGCAGGGTGCTGGGGTCTAGTCTGGGGGGCAGAAATTGAGTCTATGACTTGTGCTTCACCTCAGCCCCCCTTCACTGGTCTCTTCCCTGACAGACTAGAGAACATTCAGAGCTAAAGAATTTGGGTGGAACTCCAGGGAGCAGGGAAGTCTAGAAATTCAAAAGCGTGAAGCCCTGGGGCAAGCCTATAGGCAGGGTCTGATTGGCTTGGGTTTGGGACTGGCCCCTAAGATGCTTCCCTCCATACCCCCCTGTGCTGGCAGAGCTTGGCCCCCAGCCCAGGTCTGGCTGTGCTGGGGAAGGAGGAGTGTGAGGCAAAGGCTGTGGCATGTGGCTGGAGCCTCCTTCTCTGTGGCTTCCCTCACTTAGAGAGTTTGGAGGAGGACCGCCCTGCTTGGGGAGATTTTCCTCATGGATTGGGCCAGGCTGTGGGCAATTGAGGTGAGACTGGATCTATGTGTTTTTTACTCTTGTGGGGGGCCATAGCTGAGTGGTCATCTCCCGCCAGGGTCAGGAAGGCAGCCCTTTACTGCACCAGCCCTGTGGTCCTTCCCAAGGTGGGATGAATTCACCCACTGACCAACCCTCAAGTGGAATGCTCAGATCCTTTGAAGGGCAGCATCTAACACAGAAGACAGGACTCCACCCCTCACACTCACTCATCTGCCTCCACTGCCTTCCCTGTCAGCTGCTCGTTCACTTGTTCAGCCCACATGGAGCTTCCTGCTGTCTACTAGGCACTATGCCAGACATTGGATGACTGTTAGGAGCAGGACAGACTCAGCCCCTGCCCTTGTGGAACTTACAGTCTGAGCAGTGCTCTCCAAAAGAACTTTCTGTGATGATGGGCACATAGTATTGGACAGGGCAGGGAGGGAGGTGGAGAGATGAGGAAATGGAATACAGGGCCCTGGGAGCTCACAGAGCTTGGCATGGCAAGGTGGCGGTCAGGGAAGGCTTCCTGCATAAAACTAGACCCAAAGGATGCAGAGTGAGAACCGGGCAAAGGGTCAGGAAGAGCGATCAAGGCCAAGGGAATGGCATGTGCAAAGGGGTGGTGATGAGGGGCAGCACTCATGGCCCAGGAATGAGGAAGGGCTGGAGAGCAGAACAACACAGGAGAAGAGTGGTGAGAGAGATGGGAGGGGCCAGATATGCAGAACCTGTGAGCCAAGCCAGGGACTTTATGCAGAGGGCAATGGTGAGCCATGGAGGGAATTTGGGTATGAATATGCATGGCCACATTTGCATTTTAAGATCACCCTGACTGCTGTGTGGAAGAGGAATGGCCTGGAAAGGGGAGGAAGACCAGTTAGGAAGCCGTTGTGGTTATCCTGATGGGAGGTGTATCAACAGTGGGATGGAGAACTGGAAGTAGGATTGGCAGGATTTGCTGATGAAATGGATGTTGAGAGAGCAAATGGTATCCTGGGTGGCCTCCACACTTCTTGCTTAGGCACCTGGATGTTGGGAGCTATCATTGGAGTTGGGAAATGCTGGTGGAGGAGCAGGCCTGGAGGGGAAAGGGATGACTGTTAGGGCAAGTTGCATGTGAGGTTCCTGAGGGTCATCTAGTAGGAGGTACGGAGTAGGCTTTGGATAGAGGAGTCTGGTGCTCAGGGGAGAAGTCTAGGCTGGGGACAGAACTGTGAGAGTAACCAGCATGGAGGGTACCCCTCACGTGCCTGCTTATCTCTGGCACTTCCCCCTAAGCTGTTACTCTTGAGTTGTTCTGGATCAGCCTGGCATGGGAAAAGTGTAGTTATGACCAGGATGCCACCACAGTTCACCCAGGTCTACCTGTGATGTGTGTGTGTGTGCATGTGTGTGTATATGCCGATGTGTGTACGTAGAAGGGGATTTTGCATACCCCCAGCCCAATGTAAGGATGGAAGGGGCTGGAAGTGGAGGATGGAGAAACAAGCAGAGGCAAGGTAGGACTTGCTTCTGCAAAATTAATTTTGTTGTGTTAGGTTAGGCTCACCACATGGACACCAGCTGATTTTGGGGACTCTGGGCACTGGCTGATGGGAGAAGAGTTGTCCTTGCTCCTAAGCTTTGCTTTCTGACTGGATTATGTGACAGACTTGTTTCTCTTGGGAATTATGTTCTGACCAGCAGCCCTCAGGTTGCCTAATTATATTGGTGTCCCTCTGGGGGACCAGAACTTTGGAATGCAAACTAAAATTCAGTATGCCAAAGCCAACTTAAGCTATTTAGGTATGGGCAGTATTCTAGGACCTTATAGGGTATGTGCCCACTTAGCTGTCCTCCTCCTCCAGCCCCTCCTTCCTGCCAATCTGTGGACAATCTGGACTTATCTCCAGCTTTTGACAGGAAAGGAGGCTCAACACATCCTTTAGCTGTTCATAGGTACAAAAACTGGCCAAGTTAAGCCATGTCATGCCTAGAAAGCATGTACTGTTGAGTACCTTGGATGGGGCTCTGGGTTGAGATTTTAGACTCACTTCTCCCTCCTCCCAGCAGTGCCTGCCTGGCAAAGTCCTCTCTGACAGTGAGGACCCAGCCTATGGGGTGAAGCCATAGAGGGATCAGTAAGCTTGGTCTGTGGCCTTAAGCGGGGGCACCAGCTGCGGCCCCTGACTTGGCCAGGTGCATAGTTGGAACAGGTGAAAAGCATGCTGGCTCAGGAGGCCTATCCCCAGGGCCAGGTTTGTGGAAGATGCTCATGTCTTCCTCTCTCAGCATCCATAGGCCAGGTGAGCCCCAGCTATGTTGACTCTGCCTCCATGCTCTCTCCCAGATGTGTCCACTTCTCTCACTTGAACCACTGCCACCACTCAGTTCAGGCCTTCGCCATCTCTCACAGGTCTTTCTGCCTTCTCTCATCCATCCAACCCTCTTTGGTAGCCAGTCCTGATCCCTTCACAGATTCTGTTTCTTGTGTCCGGAGTGCTCCTCGCCTCTCCACCCCACTCCCCTTTGCATGGCCAATTTGTAGGCCATTCAGTGCCTGACACATAGTAGGTATTCATATGTTTCTTGAATGAATGAATGTAAGTAAATGTCAAAGGAATCTTTTTGATATTGGTTGATTTTTATTTCATAAGAAAGTCTTCTCTTACTCCCTTCTTATTTTACATAGCACCTACACTCTGTGAGAGTAATTGCAAATGTGTGGTTATTTGGCAAGGCTCCTCTCAGATCTGGGGGCCGGGGCCATGACAGGCTAACTTTAGTCTTTACCAGTATCTGCCACATGCTGGGTGTCAGCAAATGATTGTTGAATTAAATTGCGTAACTTTCTGGTGGCATAGTGGTTAAGTGCTACAGCTGCTAATCAAAGGGTCAGCAGTTCGAATCCGCCAGGCGCTCCTTGGAAACTCTTTGGGGCAGTTCTACTCTATCCTAGAGGGTCGCTATGAGTTGAAATCGACTTGACGGCACTGGGCTTGGTTTGGTTTTTGGTTTTATCTTTCTGTACTGAGAAAAGTCAGTGAAACCCTATAAGAGTCTTTTCTTCAGATACTTTCTCTGTTATTTGGATTCTTGTGGTGGGGAGAAGACTTTGTGTCTTTGTTTTCAGCTCCTGGCTTCATGGGAGGAGGTAGCTTTTTATTTACTTATTTGTATTGTACTTTAGATGAAGGTTTACAGAACAAACTAGCTTCTCATTAAACAATCAAAACACATATTGTTTTGTGACATTGATTGCCAACCCTATGATGTGTCAACGCTCTCACCTTCTCGACCTTGGATTCCCTATTACCATCTTTCCTGACCCCTCCTGTCTTCTAGTCCTTGCCCTTGGGCTGGTGTGCCCCTGCTAGGATGCCATTATGGGCCTGTCTAATCTTTGGCTGAAGGATGAACCTCAGGAGTGACTTCATTACTGAATTAAAAAGCGTCCGGGGGCCATACTCTCGGGGTTTCTCCAGCCTCTGTCAGACCAATAAGTCTGGTCTTTTTTTTTTTGTGAGTTAGAATTTTGCTCTGCATTTTAGAAGGTGACTTTTGAGTGAGTCTTGGAGGTTGGAAGGATTTGATCCTGAGAAGATAAGGTAGGGAAGGCCACTTCAGACAGAGAGAGTCTTGAACTAATGTGAGATGGGTGAGATATATTTTCATAAAACTGAATTAGAGATCACCACCACTGCCATCAGATTAGTGGCTCTGCGTTGTCTACAGGCTGATGTTAAACTTCTTTCCTGGGCTTAGGGTCCTCTGAACCCGGTCTTGCCTTGCTTCACATTCTCATTTTTTGATACTTCTTGCCTCCAAGACTTTGCTCATGCTGTTGCCCCTGCTAGGATGCCGTTTCTCGGGATGTGTCCTGGAAGCCTGAGCTTTCCCACCTTTCATCAAGCATTTTGATTGTTAGCACCTGCATAGCTTGCATCTTTCCTAATGTTCCTCAACTGCTTGTATCTTGTGTTTCCATGACAACTTCATCATTCATCCTTCTGCACAAAGTCCTTTGGTTGTTTACTCATGTGTCTAATATGTGCTTATTACTGCCAGGGTCTATGGTGAAGTCAGGTGCATAAGACATGATCTCTGCCCTCATGGAGTTCATGGTCTACCTAAGGAGTCAAGACATGGAAGAAATGGTTGCTCATGGTAGTCTACAAGTTAGAGGTGCTGTGTGCTATCAGATAAGCCTTCTTCCACAGTTCTGAAGAGGGAGCAATCAACCATGGCTTCCAGTTGGGAGCGTCAGGCAAGGCTTCATGGAGGAGGTGGCCTATGGGTTCAGTCTTGACATTTGGGGAAGGGATTTGGTCCTGTAAAGTTGGGGTTGAGAGCCTTCCAGGCAGAAGGACAGTTTTGAACTAATTTAAGAAGATAGAAGCTGGGAGCTTGTCGAGGGGCCAGGCAGGAGTTCAGATGATGGACTGAAGTGTAATAGGAGACTGTGTCTGGCAAAGCATGTAGGGGCAAGGTCTCAGGAGGATGGAAATTTCACCTCTGCTGAAAGAGAGCTCTTGCTGGCATTAAGCAGTGAGGTATGCTACTATTTTTGATAAGCTAAGATAAAAAATTAAAGAATGGTGATCAGGCACCAATAGGTAAGATGGTTTAGGGTGGAGGGAGGTGGCTGTGGGAGCCAGGCAGAGATGTTCCAGGAGCTGAGGAGAGTGGTACTGAGGGCGACCCAACTCTACTGACCCCTCAGTAATTTAGCTGGAACTGAACTGTGTGAGCTGGTTAGTACTCAGTGACTTCAAATGAGCCGGCAGAGGGTTGAAGTCCACGGGCGTCTCCTCAGAAGGGGCTGTTCCATCTGCACATAGTGTCTACACTGGGGCTGTGGCTTCCCTGTTTTACTTAATACACTTTTCTATCCTTTGACAATTTTGCCAAATTTACCAGAATACTACTATACTAATTAAGATGATACCATTTTTGTTCTAATTCAGAACAGAAAAGAAGGCAGGTTGTCTGACATAATTTGGGTGGTGATGAGCTGCATGGGGATGGGGACTGAGCTCCAAGAAATGGGTCTGAACTCTGGTGGGTTGCAGTGTGAGACGAGGTGTCTTTAGAGAACCACAGCACACAGTCCATGGCTGGTTGGAAAAGATATGACAGGTTATGATACAAGACAAACTGTCATCATGGATTAAAATACTTTTGCAATCCAAGGATAAGAGTCATTTCTTGGAACATTTGCTAATCTTTTAAAATTTTACCAATGTGAAGCAAATCAGCTGCTTGAGACTGGGTTGTTTAAAGGTTGTTTATGCATTCATATATTCATTTAAGGTTCTTTATTCATCTAACTGATAGCTATTGATGTTAACCTTGAAAGAACATATACCAGAAGAAGGTGGGTTCCCAAGAAGGTGTGGTTAGAAGAGGGTCGACTTTTCACCCCCGTGTGGATTAAGATGCTGTAGTTTCTGGGGGTATGAAAGGCAGCTTGTAGTGCAGCACGGCACCCCACAACAACAACAACAGCAGTGCAGGTTAATTGTCTTTATTCTTGCCAGAGGTACCTGGGTGGTACAAATGTTTAAGCACTTGCTTACTAGTTGCAAGATTGGAGGTTCGAACCCACCCAGAGGTGCCACAGAAGATAGGCCTGGCAATCTGCTTCTGAAACGTCACAGCCTTGAAAACCCTATGGAGCAGTTCTACTCTGCACACATGGGGTCACCATGAATCGGAACTGACTCCCCAGCAACCACCACCGCCAACATTCCTGCCAGAGTAATGTGAAAAACACTAAAAAGTGCAACTTATAAACTAAAGGCACAGTGTAAAAATTGTGTGACAAGGGCGTCTGGCCTTCTCGTCTAACTTTACAAGGGGGAAGGAGAATCAAGATCAACAGCCCAAGGCTGATTCCTATGAGGCGGAGGCCAGACATGCCTCTACCCTCCAATTGTTTTTACCAATTCTGACACCACCTGTCCCTCCCACAGCACTCTCTACTTCTCTGCTGGGTTTCGTAGTTTGTTGCAGTGGCCATACAAAACTCACAGACTGTACTCATAGTTATGGGATTTATTAGGGAAATAATAGGTAACAATTCAGGTTAAGGATGTTCAGGATACAGTTCTTCCATCAGGAGAGCCTCTTCTCAGCTGTGCCTGCAGACAGGCCTCTGTCTGACCCTCAGCTCCGCTGCCTCTTGGCTTGGCCTCTGCCCTGCTCAGGCAAATGTTACAAAACTCTTTTAACTCTGCCAATAAGTACCCAGAGGCACCCTACTCCACCAGTGAGCCTTGGCCTGAAGATGCTCAGCTCTAGCTTGGTGGGTCGGCAAACCTAGCGCCACCACGTGCCCGGAGGCACCCTATTCCACCAGCAAGCCTTCTGACTGAAGGCACTCAGCTTTCTCCCTCCATGGGCTGGGAAGCCCACCATGCCATCTCTGGCCAGTCTCCTGCCTCTGCTGCCACTGTCTCTTGCCATCTTCGATGTTACAACTCTTCTTCGCAGTCTTCTGGCTCCAGGAGCTCTCAGTGTGGGGATCCTGGGTCCAGAGGATGCACTCCACTCTTGGCTCTTCTTTCTTGGTGGTGGTGAGATCCTCTCTTCCTACCTCTGGGATGGCTCGTTTGGTGGGAGTTGCAAAGACTATGGCTCCCATAGAAGGGCCATATTAAGAATTCACTGTACCACACAGACATGTAGCATTTTGTGGGGCTTCCATAGGCTGCATGTTTCAGGGTCATGTATATAGAGGATGAGGAGGTGGAAAGGGGAATAAAGATGAGAGGGAGGAGGGGCAGGTGAGAAGCCAGAATGTCTGGTCCTAGGGCAGTGGGTCTCATCAATGACCATCATACAATCTTGGGGTGCTGGTTGAGCATGCAAGTTCTGGGCCCCACCCCAGACAGTCAAGTTTAGAAGTCCGGGCTGAGCCCTGAAGCCCACAGGCTCAACCAGGCACCTACCCCAGGTGGTTCTGAGGAGTGGTGGGTCACTTGGAGAAGTGAGCCCCAAAGACGCTGAGTAGAACGTGGGTCTGATGGCTTTCAGGGCCACACTGGATCCGTCCACTAGGGAGGATGGCTGGAGCTATCAGCCTCCTCCATTCAGTCCCACAGCCCACCCCTCAGCTCCTGCAGCCTAAGTGTCACATGCCAGAGGCCTGAAACTGGCAGGCTGAGGCCCAGACACTGTGGGTGTGGTGATCTGTGCATGGCAGATTGCCTCCTGGAGGGGGACCCTGAATGTTGGGAAAATCCTGTGAGCCAGAGGCACTGAGCAGGAAGGACCAACCCTCTATTCTGAGTTCCAGACAGATGGCGGAGGACCCCTGCTTGCTCCACGCTGCTACCTAGGGGCTCTGTCTGCTGGAGGGTAGGGGGTGGGGTCTGTGTTTTCTAAAAACCCTTCTTCTGCTCCAGACTGTGACCAAAGGGCACATTGGAAAGCAATGTGAGAGGGCTTGAGAGCTTGTTTGTCCAACCATCTCAGTTTACAGACGGGTAAACCAAGGCCAAGAGAGGGGAGAAGATGCATGGAGGAAGAGAAAAGGTGGGTGAAGAAGTCATACAGAAGTGGGTCCTTCTCCACCTCTGCCATCCCAACTGGGTGACTGTGAACAAATTATGTGGCCTCTCGATGCCTCACTTTGCTTATCTGTATGATGAGGATAATAATAACAACACTTAGGGTGATTAGGAACCTGACATCCAGTAGGTACTACTGTTGTTGATGCCTAGCGCCTGTCAGTGGTGGGGCAGACTGGAATAGGGTCTCTGACTCCTAGCCAAGGATCCTGGTCTGTACCCCCACTGCTGCTGGGCCCTGTGATGCACTACAGCCTCGTCAGGCCCTTGCTCAGCTGTGATAGTTGGGACTGGGCAGTGAGCGGGCTCTGTTTGCTAACTTTGTATATTGCTTAATAAGGAAAACATGGCTTGTCTTGGCAAACAGTGGATCCGGCCATATATGGGGAAAAGGAGTAACTTGGATACAGACAAGGACTCAATCCTGAGCTCTTCTTATTTAAAACAAAATCAAAGGCAGTATGGAGTTGCCATTCTTCCTTGTTCAGTTTGGTGATGGAGGAATTTCTGGTTATAAATAGGCAGCATCTTACAGTGTGAGCCTTGGAAATATCTGTGGACAGTTTGGGGAGCAAATCCTTTCCATACTTGAAAGAACTTGGCATAGAGTAAGGGTCCCAGTGGATGGAGAGAAAGGGACTGATTTGCAGCCTGCAGAGTGAATTGAGGCCCCTTTCACCCGGCCTTGACAGGCTGAGTACCAGGCCCACTGAGCTGGGCTGGGTCGTGGTTGGCAGCTTTGAATGGATTCCAAATCTGGGGCCCTCCCAGCTCTCTGCCGGGTCACTGCTGACCATCAGCGCTGTTTTCCTCCAACTCTCTGCTTTGTGGTGTCATCATTACCCCCATTCCTTTAGCTGTCACGTACTCATTCCTTCGTGGACTAATTCCAGCACATACTGAGCCTGTCCTGTGCTGGGCAATGCTCCTGGTTTCCTTCTGCTCCTCTTCCCTCCTCATTGGTGGCTTCTTCACCGGCTGCTCCATGCTTGTGGCTATTGCCCTGGGCTCTGTTCATGCCCCTTTTCAAGTCTCCCCTTGCACACTCTCTCGTCTACTCTTGGCCTTGATTCATACAGCATAGTGATTAAGAAGGCCACTCTGCCTGGGTTCATTGCTGGCTCTACCACTTCCCAGCAGGTTGTGACCTCTCTGTGACTCAGTTTCCTCACCTGTAAACTGAGGATGAGAGGAGTCTAACCTCCTAGGGTGGTTGTGAGGCCTGAAGGAGTTAATCCACGTAGAGCTCTTAGAATGTGCCTGACAGAAGGTCAGCCCTGTCAGGGAGGCTGCTGCGATTCTTGCTGATGACTCCCAGCTCTCTCTCCCAAGCTCCAGAGAGAGCCCGCCAGCTGCTGGCTGGGCATCCCTCAATCACTCAGTCAGTTCAAACTGCACTCCTACTGTGTGCCATCCTGTTCTTGGAACTCAGCTCCAGGGATATGGAATTGAGGAAGACACAGGCAGGTTGATAAGATGTGCCAGGAGAGGGGACCATGCACAGTAGTGCATGTCCTGCCAAATAACACTCAGCAGGTCCAGGCTCAGGCTTTGCCCACATCTCCTTCCCCAAGTCTGCTGCCCCTCCCATGGAAAGCCCCTTCTCAGGGGTGAAATGGGAAAGGGACAAGAAAGGCCCAGGTTTCCAGCCTGGGTGGGTGGTGGTGCCACTCATTCTGTTTCTGAACTGTTTCTTGATTCTGTGATCTCCTCTTCATGCCCACAGCCTCTGCCTCACCACTGTGCCTCCATTGTGTGATCCCACTGCCAAGCCTCTTCCCCTTCTTCTTCCTCATCCTCTGCCCCCATCTGGCCAGTGCCAGGCCAGGCCTTTTTAAAGCTCCTCAGAGGTTTCCCATCACCTGCCACCAGGGTTTGCACTCATCCTCCTCTGCCTGGGGCCCTGGGCCTGTACTGGGCCCCACTCCATTGGCCTAATCTCCCAGAAAGTGAGCCATTGTGACCCACTCTGGGGGCTGTCCCCTGGCTGCCCTATGCTGTCGCCCAGGGTGGCCAAAACACTAGCTGTGTGAGTGTTGATTCCCCCTTCTATGTCTGCTGAGAGCCTGGTCCACGGGGTCCACTAGTAACTGAGTGCTGTGAGCTAGGGAGGCAGGGCTGGTGTGGCATAGGCTGCCACAGGAGCACGAGGCTGAGCGATTCATCACGAATTTCCCCAGTCCAAGCAGAATTAGTAAATAATTATCTCCACCATTTCTTGGCAGTTCCCCAGGTCTGCCCTTGCCACCTCTCGCATACCCTCTTTCATCATTGCTCCTGCTCTGGCCAAATGAACTTGGCCCCCCTGTTGGCAGGGACCAGTCTCAGACTTCTCTTAATGGTGGTATCTTCCCTGGATTTCTAAGTTGACTTTGCCTGTTTCCCAGGGTGAAACTTCAGACCTTCCTGAAACTGTCTCCGGCCCCCTCCTCTAAGAAGCCACTCTGACCTCCAGCTGGTGATGTGAGACTCAGCCCTCTGACTTTCCTCTGTGGGAGTCCTTTCTCCCACCTGACTGTGTGCTTCTGGAGGGCAGGAACTGGGCAGCCTCCTCGGCTTCTCTCAGAGTGAGCACACATAGAGCTGGCGCACACAGATCTCAGCCCCCAAGCCTTTGCCTCCTTGGGAGTAGGCAAGTGTGCTTTCTACCTGGGGCTCCATTTTATCTTTTGTCTGAAGAGAAGTTTCCTCTGCTAAGATCTTCTTTAGAGAAAGCCAAGAACCCCTAGGCTAATCAATCTGATCTTCAAAACTCCCTTAATGCCCAACCTTAGCAGATTCTTTATGCTCCAGGTTCATTCTTGCCCTGCCTTGTTCCTGACCTGCTCTGTGGTTCCTCTCATGCTGAAGCCTGCAGGACTCATGCTGTCTGAATGTCAGTGGTGGATTCTGAGCTAAAACCTGGACTCAGGTAGTCTGTAGATCTCAGGCACAGCCAATCCAGCAAGTGGACCCTGTGTGTGGCCAGGCCAGAGTGGGTCTTAGACTGAGGACACTGCCCAGGGGTTGGCCCGGCTCTAAGCCACTGTATCTCTACCTAGATGCTGGGCCCTCAGGGCTTACCTGTCAACTTGGGAATCTTCCTGCCTGAGATGTTGGGACAAAGCACAGGACAGCCACCTCCTTGCCTCCCCAGCCTGGGGAGGGTAGACAGCAAGGGCGTCATTCACAAGCCCCCCTGCCTCCATCCCAGAGCATGGAGGTTGTCCATTCTGGGCATGTGCAGCCTCTTCTCTGGATTGGGTCCCTGGAGTTCATTGGATGCGCCCTCTCTACCCCTCCACCACCCCCACACAGTGGGCAAAATTGAGCCTTTCCATCGTTTTCCAAGAGTCCTGCTCAAAGATGCTCCACCTTGTCAGATTCCTTCCCTATGCCCCTAGAGTGGTACTTGTGGATGGGGCCATGGCCTCTTGGCTCTCTGCCCCTCCTTTGGACAGTAGTGGTTAAGAGCATGGACCTTGGAGCCATGGAGCCTACTTCTCTCTAAGCGTTCTCATCTATTAAATCAGGGTATTGACTAACAAATAATGCAGCTGAAGTACAGTGTACCTGGTACCGAATGAGCACTCTGGGATAATGATGGTGATGGTGATGGTGGCTCCCCACCCTGCCCCACCTCCCCTTTGGTGCCCTCCACTTGGATTGCCTCTTGTGTATTCCGAGAGTTTGGGGATGAGGGCACAGACCAGAATCCAATATCAGTGAGAGGCAATGGTGGGGTTCCAGGAGGGATCCAAGGATCCTATTAGAACGAGTCTGGAGTGACTTAGAGTCTGGTGTCTGGATACAAATGGGAAGCTCAGGTGTTTCTCAAAGCAGCTGGCAGAACTGCTGAGGCGGGTGGGGATCTCTCCAGATATATGATGACCAGAGTTGTCCTTCATTTTTCAGCCATTCAAAAAAAAAAAACTATTCTTTTGGAGTTACTATGTACCAGGCACAGTGCCAGCATGAGGGTACAACAGTAAACTAAAAATATATAACCAAAAGTAACTCATTGCATATTACAGGTATTTTCCTGGAGGTGGGAGTAGGTGAGCAGTGAAGTGAGAGAGAGGTTTTTTTTTTTTTTGTAAAAATGTTAGTGCTCACTTAAAATTTTTCAGACAATACATAAAAGTACAAAGGAAATTAAAACAAACAAACAAACCAAGATTCCCCAGGTATTAACATTTTGATGAACTTCCTATGAGCATACACTTTTATATAAGTGGTATCCTATTGTTTATAATTTCTTTTTTTCACTCAACCCTATGTCGTGGACATTTTTCATATTTATAAAAATCATATTTTATAGGTATCTTATCTCTTAACATCTTTTTCTGATTACAAAGTTACCACATGCCCATTGTAAAATGTTCAGATATAGAAGTGTAGAATGTAGGTAGTGAAAGTCCCTGTAATCTCAGCCTCAGAAGTAGAATGGCTGGTTTACAAGGTTACAGAGTGTTCCGTGACTATCATAATTTACTTGGTGAGTCTGCTGTTGGTGTTCATTTAGGTTGTTGTTTCCAATTTTTCTTTATCATAAACAAATGTCAATTAACATCTTTGTAGATACACCTTTTTACAAGGTCAAAGGTTTTGCACTTTTATCATTTCGATGCATGATATCAAATTGTCCCCTGAAAGGGTCCTTTTACTGCACAAGAATGCCACACCTTGGGTTTTGTTAATCTTTTTTGTTTTTTACTGATTGTTGTTATGTGCCATTGAGTCAGTTCTGACTCATAGTGACCTTATGTACAACAGAACGAAATACTGCCTGGTCCTGTGCCATCCTAACAATTGTTAATATGCTTGAGCCCATTGTTGCAGTCAGTGTGTTAGTCTATCTGGTTGAGGGTCTTCCTCTTTTTTGCTGACCCTCTACTTTATCAAGCATGATGTCCTTCTGCAGGGACTGGTCCCTCCTGATAACACGCACAAAATATGTGAGATGAAGTCTTGCCATCCTCACTTCTAAAGAGCATTCTGGCTGCATTTCTTCCAAGACAGATTTGTTCATTCTTCTGGCAGCCTGTGGTATATTCAATATTCTTCACTGGCACCAAAATTCGAAGGCATCAATTCTTCTTCAGTCTTCCTTTTTCATTGTCCAGCTTTCGCATGCATTTGTGGAAATTGAAAATAACATGGCTTGGGTCAGGCACACCTTCGTTCTCAAAGTGACATCTTTCCTTTTTAACACTTTAAAGAAGTCTTTTGCCACAGATTTTTCCAGTGCAATACCTCATTTGATTTCTTGACTGCTGCTTCCATGGGTGTTGATTGTGGATCCAAGTAAAACGACATCTTTGACAATTTCAATATTTTCTCCATTTATCATGATGTTGCTTATTGGTCCAGTTGTGAGGATTTTTTTTTTTTTTTTTATGTTGAGGTATAATCCATACTGAAGGCTGCAGTCTCTGATCTTCAACAGTAAGTACTTTAAGTCCTCTTCACTTTCAGCAAGCAAGGTTGTATTATTTGAATATTGCAGGTTGTTAATGATTCTTCCTGCAATCCTGATGCTTCATTCTTCATATAGTCCAGCTTCTGGGATTATTTGCTCAGCATACAGATTGAATAAGTATAGTGAAAGGATACAACCCTGACACACACCTTTCCTGACTTTAAACCATGAAGTATCCCTTTGTTGTATTCGAACAACTGCCTCTTGTTCTATGTACAGGTTCCTCATGAGCACAATTAAGCGTTCTAGAATTCCCATTCTTTGGAATGTTATCCATAATTTGCTATGATCCATGCAGTTGAATGCCTTTGCAAAGTCAATAAAACACAGGTCAACATCTTTCTGGATTGTCTGCATTTAGCCAAGATCTGTCAGATATCAGCAATGATATCCCTTGTTCCATGTCCTCTTGTGAATCCGGCTTGAATTTCTGGCAGTTCCCTGTCGAGGTATTTCTCTAACCGCTTTTGAATGATCTTCAAAATTTTACTTGCATATGATATTGATAATATCGTTTGATAATTTCTGCATTCTGTTGGATCACCTTTCTTTGGAATGGGTACAAATATGGATCTCTTCCTGTTGGTTGGCCAGCTAACTATCTTCCAAATTTCTTGGCATAGAGGAGTGAGCACCTCCAGCACTGCATCAGTTTGTTGAAACATTTCAATGAGTATTCCGCTAATTCCTGGAACCTTGTTTTTCACCAATGCCTTCAGTGCATCTTGAACTTCTTCCTTTGATATCACTGGTTCTTGATCATATGCCACCTCCCGAAATGGTTGAACATTGACCAGTTTTTTTTGGTACAGTAACTCTGTGAATTCCTTCCATCTTCTTTTGATGCTTCCTGTGTTGTTCAGTGTTTTGCCCATAGAACCCTTCAATATTGTAACTCAAGGCTTGAATTTTTTCTTTCATTCTTTCAGGTTGAGAAATGCTGAGTGTGTTACCTTTTGGTTTTTAACTCCAGGTCTTTCCACATGTCATTATAATACTTTGTCTTCTTGAGGCACCATTTTAAATCTTCTGTTCAGCCTGTTTACTTCATCATTTCTTCCATTCAATTTAGCTGGTCTTTGTTCAAAAGCAAATTCAGAGTCTCTTCTGACATCCATTTTGGTCTTTTCTGTCTTTTTAATGACCTTTCGCTTTCTTCATTTAATATTTCCTTGATGTGATCCCATAACTCTTCTGGTCTTTGGTCATTAACATTCAATGCATTGAATCTAATTCTTAAGATGGTGTCTAAATCCAGGTGGGATATACTCAAGGTCTTATTTTGGCTCTCATGGACTTGTTTTAATTTTCTTCAGCTTCAACTTGAACTTGCATATGAGCAATTGATGGTCTGTTCCGCAGTCACCCCCTGGCCTTGTTCTGACTGATATTTAGCTTTTCTATTGTCTCTTTCCACAGATGTAGTCAATTTGATTCCTGTGTATTCTGTGTGGTGAGGTACATGTGTGTCGTGGATTGAATTGTGGCCACCCCAAAATATGTGTCAGCTTGGCTAGGCCTTGATTTCCAGTATATGTGATTGTCCATCATTTTGTCATCTGATGTGATTTCCCTATATGTTGTAAATCCTACTTCTATGATGTTGATGAAGCAGAATTAGAGGCAGCTGTGTTAATGAGGCAGGACTCAATCAACAAGATTAGGTGGTATCTTAATCCAATCTCTTTTGAGATATAAAAGAGAGAAGTGAGCAGAGAGACATGGGGACCTCATACAACCAAGAAAGTAGAGCCAGGAGCATGTGTCCTTTGGGTCCAGGTGCTGAGAAGCTCCTAGAGCAGGGGAGGATTGATGACAAGGACCTTCCCCAGAGCCAGCAGAGAGAGGACGCCTTCCCTTAAAGATACCACCCTAAATTTGGACTTCTAACCTCCTAGACTGTAGGAGAATAAATTTCTCTTTGTTAAAGCCATCCACTTGTGGTATTTCCGTTTTAGCAGCACTAGATAACTAAGACAATGTGTATAGTGGCTGTTTATGTTGTTGAAAAAAGGCATTTGCACTGAAGAAGTCTTTAGTCTTGCAAAATTCTATCATGTGATCCCTGGTGTTGTTTCTATCACCAAAGCCATATTTTGCAACTACTGATCCTTCTTCTTTGTTTCTACCATTTGCATTCCAATCACAGTAATTATCAGTGCATCTTGATTGTGTGTTTGATATATTTCAGACTGAAGGAGTTGGTAAAAATCTTTAATTTCTTCAACTTTTGCATTGGTGGTTGGTGCATAAATTTGAATAATAGCTATATTAACTGGTCTTCCTTGTAGGTATATAGATATTATCCTATCACTGACAATGTTGTACTTCAGGATAGATCTGGAAATGTTCTTTTTAACAATGAACACAATAGCACTCCAATTTGTCATTCCCGGTAGAGTGGACCATATGATTGCCCAATTCAGAATGGCCAATACTAGTCCATTTCAGCTCACTAATGCCTAGGATGTCGATCTTTATGTGTTCCATTTCATTTTTGACAATTTCCAGTTTTCCTAGATTCATACATAGTACACTCCACATTCTGATTATTAATGAATGTTTGCAGCTATTTATTCTCATTTTGAGTTGTGCCACATCAGCAAATGACGGTTCTGAAAGCTTGACTCCATCCACATCATTAAGGTTGACTCTACTTTGAGGAGGCAGCTCTTCTCTAGTCATATTTCGAGTGCCTTCCAACCTGAGGGGCTCATCTTCCAGCACTATATCAGACAGTGTTCCACTGTTATTCATAAAGTTTTCACTGGCCGAATTTCAGAAGTAGACTTCCAGGTCCTTCTCTGTAGTCTGTCTTAGTCTGGAAGCTCCAATGAATCCTGTCCACCATTGGTGACCCGAGGGTAGTATTTGAACTACCAGTGGTATAGCTTCTAGCATCACAGCAACACATGAGTCACTACAGTATGACAAACTGACAGTGGAGTGGTGGTGTTTAGGTAGTAGAAAATTTATATATTGTGTTTGTTTGCATTTGTTTGACTGTTAGTCACCATTTGGTTTTATGAATTGTGTTTATTTCTTTGTACATTTTTCTACTGGGGGCTCATTTTAAAGAACTGAATGGTGAGAGCTCTTTGAATGTTAGAAATGTAGGAATACTGTTAGGAATACCAGTATGCAGTAGGCCCTTCACAAATGTTTGTTGACAGTTAACTCTTTGTTGTATATGTTGTATTTCATTTAATCTTTGTTTTTTGCAAAGTAGGTTTTTATTGTGATTAATTTTTTCTCTTTCATGGCTTTTAGTATTTTTAATGACATGGTTAGAAAACATCTCTTTCCTCTAAGATTTTAAAACTATCCACCCATATTTTCTTCTAGTAGTTGTTTCATTTTTTATGTTTGAACTCCTGGTGGTCTATCTAGAATTTATTATAGTCTGATGAGAGATTTATGAATTTAACTATTCCCTCCTCTACGCTCCAAAACAAATAGCAATCGGTTGTTCTGACAACACTTATTGAATAGTTCGTTTCCACCTCACTGAGTAGAGATGCTACCTGTATCATATATTAAATTCACATACATGCTTGTGGTTCATTTATGGATTTTTTTCCCCTGTTCATATTTCTGGTTGTAAAAGTGCTTTTGATAATAACTACGAATTACTGAGTTCCTACTATATGCTTCAGGTACTTTACACACATTATCTCAAATCTTTCCCAACATCCTACATAGTGTAGGCACCATGAAACCAAGGCTTGGAGCTTTGCCATCTGATGTGACACGAGTAGTAAGGTAGAAGTAAGTGGGATCAGTTAGAAATAGAACCAAGACTTGGAGCTTTGTCATCTGATGTGACATGAGTAGCAAGGTAGTAAGTGGGATTCATTTAGAAAGCAAACTTAGGAATGCTTGGTTCTGAGCTTGGGCCCTCCCTACTACCCCTTGTGTGGCCCTTCTCCTCACCTCTGGTGCATGTAGGAGAGGGCTTAGAGAATCCCAGCTGGAAGGTAACTGAAAGTGATGGTTAAGATTGTGTGCCAGCTTGGCTTGACCGTGATTCTCATTGATTTGGCAGATGTAATCATCGTCCATGATGTGATCTGTCATGAGCAGCCAAACAGTTGAGAGAGACTTTTCCTTGGGGGGTTAAGAGTTATGTCTACTAACCAAAAGGTCGGCAGTTCAAATCCACCAGGTTCTCCTAGGAAACTCTATGGGGCAGTGCTACTCAGTCCTATAGGGTTGTTATGAGTCGGAATCAACTGAAAGGCAATGAGTTTAATGCATATAAAAGTTATGTTTACATTATACCATAGTCTATTAAGTGTGTAATAGCATTATGCCTAAAAAAAAAAGTACATACTTTAATTAAAAAATACTTTATTGCTGAGAATGCTAACCATCATCTGAGCCTTCAGCGAGTTGTAATCTTTTTGCTGGTGGAGGGTCTTGCCTCGATCTTGATGGCTGCTGCTTGATCAGGGCGATGGTTCCTGAAGGTTGGGATGGCAGTGGTAATTTCTTAAGACAATAATGAAGTTTGCTGTATCTATTTACTCTTCCTTTCATGAAAGATTTCTCTGTAGCATGCAGTGCTGTTTGATAGCATTTTACCTACGTAGAACTTCTTTCAAAATTGGAATCAATCCTCTCAAACCCTGCTACTGCCATATTAACTAGGGTTATGTTGATACTCTAAATCCTTTGTTGTCATTTCAACAGTGCTCACAGCATCTTCACCAGGCATAGTTTCCATCTCCAGACACCACCTGCTTTGCTCATCCATAAGAAGCAGCACCTCATCTGTTTAAGTTTTATCATGAGATTGCAGCAATTTGGTCACATCTTTAATCTCTACTTCTAACTCTAGTTCTCTTGCTGTTTCTACCACATTTGCAGTTACTTCCTCTACTAAAGTCTTGAACCCCTCAAAGTCATCCATGAGGGTTGGAATCAACTTCCAAACTCCTGTTAGTTTTATTATTTTGACCTCCTTCCATGAAGCATGAATGTTCTTAATGGCATCTAGAACAGTGAATCCTTTCCAGAATGTTTTCAATTTACTTTGCCCAGATACATTAGAGGAATCACTATCTATGGCAGTTATAGCCTTACAAAGTGTGTTTCTTAAATAATAAGAGCTGAAAGTTGAAATTACTCATTGATCCACATGCTGCAGGATGGATGCTGTGTAAGCAGGAATGAAGAAAACGTTAATCTCCTTGTACATCTCCATCAGAGCTCTTGGGTGACCAGGTGCATTGTCAATGAGCAGTACTATTTTGAAAGGAATCTTTTTTTCTAAGAAGTAAGTCTCAATAGTGGACTTTAAATATTTAATAAACTGTGTTGTAAACAGATGTGCTGTCATCCAGGCTTTATTGTTCCAATTATACAGCACAGGCAGAGTAGGTTGAGCACAATTCTTAAGGGCCCAAGGATTTTCAGAATGGTAAATAAGCATTGGCTTCAACTTAAAGTCACCGGGTGAATTAGACCCTACCTAACAAGAGGGAAACCCTGGGGGCGTAGTGGTTAAGTGCTACAGCTGCTAACCCAAGGGTCAGCAGTTGGAATCCGCCAGGCGCTCCTTGGAAACTCTATGGGCAGTTCTACCCTGTCCTATAGGGTCGCTATGAGTCGGAATTGACTCCACGGCACTGGGTGGGCTAACAAGAGAGTCAGCCTGTCCTTTGAAGCTTCGAAGCCAGACATTGACTTCTCCTCTGTAGCTGTGAAAGTCTCAGATGGCATCTTCTTCCAACAGAAGGCTGTTTTGTCTACATTGAAAACCTGTTGTTAGTGTAGCCGCCTTCACCAATTATCTCAGCTAGACCTTCTGGATACCTTGCTGCGGCTTCTACATCAGCACATGCTGCCTCACCTTGCACTTTTATGTTATGGAGACGGCTTCTTTCCTTAAACCTTATGAACCAACCTCTGCTATCTTCAAACTTTTCTTCTGTAGCTTCCTCGCCTCTCTCAGCCTTCATAGAATTGAAGAGAGTTAGGGCCTTGCTCTCGATTAGGCTTTGGCTTAAGTGAATGTTGTGTCTGGCTTGACCTTCTATCCAGACCACGAAAACTTTCTCCATATCAGCAATAAGACTGTTTTGTTTTCTTATCATTTGTATGTCCACTGAAGTAGCACTTTAATTTCCTTCAAGAACTTTTCCTTTGCATTCAAACTTGACTGTTTGGTGCAAGAGGCCTAGCTTTCAGCTTGTCTTGGCTTCTGATGTGCCTTTCTTACTAAGCTTAATCATTTCTAGCTTTTGATTTAAAGTGAGAGACGTGCAACTCTTCCCTTCACTTGAACAGCTAGAGGCAATTGTAGGGTTATTAATTGGCCTAATTTCTATATAGTCATGTCTCGGGGAATAGGACAGCCCAAAGAGAGGGAGAGAGATGGGAGAATGGTTGGTTGGCGGAGCAGTCACAACACACACAACATTTATCAATTAAGTTTGCTGTCTTACTTGGGTGTGGTTCGTGATGTCCCAAAACAATTAGAATAGTAACATGAAAGATCGCTGATTACTGATCACCATAACATATATACTAATAATGAAAAAGTTTGAAATATTGTGAGAATTACCAAATTGTGACACAGAGACACGAAGTGAGCACATGCTTTTGTGAAAATGGCACTGATAGACTTGCTTGATGCAGGGTTGCCACAAACACTCAATTTGTAAAAAATGCAGCATCTGTGAAGTGCAATAAAGCAAAGCACGATAAAATGAGGTATGCCTGTATATGGATGTTGTGGCAAAGCTCACCCTCTCTTGATCCTGTATCTGACTCAACATCCTCTAACCTCTGGTTCTTGACAAATGAACCAGCAGCCTGCTGTCAGACCTGCAGATTTGGAATTTGCCAGCTCCTGTATCCATATGGGAAACCCTGGTGGCGTAGTGGTTAAGAGCTACAGCTGCACACCTTAAAGATTGGCAGTTTGAATGCACCAGGCGCTCCTTAGAAACTCTATGGGGCAGTTCTACTCTGTCCTATAGGGTCGCTATGAGTCAGAATCGACTCGATAGCTATGGGTTTGGTTTTGGTTTGGTAGCCATATGAGGTAGCAGCCTGCTGTCTCACCTGCAGATTTTGGGTTTGTCAGCCCCTGCAACCATGTGAGTCAGGAGAAACCTCCTGCCTGATGCCTGAACCATGGATTTGGGACTTGCCAGCCTCCACAACTGGGTGAGCCATTTCCCTGAAATAAATCTCTCTCTCTCTCTATATATATGCTTGACTGGTTTTGCTCCTCTAGAGAACCCAGCCTAAGATATTTGGTACAAAGAATGGCTCTAGAGGACCAAAATTGTAAGGGTGAGTTTTCTGAATTGGTTCTCCAGTTTGGCTAGCCTTAAAGGCCCTGATGAATCTACCTCCAGTAGTAAAGAGGGCACTACTAATATATGGTGTGAGGTGTCAATAGAAATACACAAAATATCACCACCAATGGATCAAATATTTGTGAGTGACAAGGCTCTGGGTGATTGCATATTTGATACTTTTCTACACTTTTGTCAGAATGAAAAGTATAAGGAAGCTGACTGGTTGGTTCTGCTTTCGCTGGACAAAGTGGTGAAAGAAAGAGGTGAGTTCAGGGCTTCAGAGTCACAGCTCCAGTGCCGCACAAGGAACTGAAAGTTGCCACTTGTGCCCTGAAAGAAAGCCTTATTTCTTGTAGTAACTGAGCTGATATTGCTGAAAAACAAAGCCAGAGTCTTATGGTAAGAGTGGCTGAATTACAACACCAATTGAATTCCCAATCTTGAATGATGTCTGAAGTTAAAATAAGGGCATTGATTGGAAAGAAATGTCATCCTGACACTTGGCATATGGATGTACATACAGATATCAGGAAGCTGGGGAAATTTTGCTCCTAAATTCTGTTGAATCACTCCTGCCAAGAGAAACAGCCCTCTTGCTCCCATCTAAAGAGATTACTCCATCTTTGTCTTTGTAACACCATTAAGCCTCCCACCCCCATTTGATGAGATTAACCCGGTTGTGTCTAAGTTGTGTCTGAGATATTGCCTGGGGTGGAGCCTGGAGCGTTACCCGGAACATTGCCTGAGGCAGATGCTTTACAAGACATTGCTGTATGCCCCAGGACCCACCCCACCCCCCATTTTTGCTTCTAGACCTCAAACTAGGGTTAAGTCCCAGCAAGCCCCAAGAGGTGAAGTACAAAGTGTGATCCATAAGGAGGTATACTACACTCCATAAGAACTGCTTGATTTTTCTAATATATACAAACAGAAACTTGGGGAATATGTGTGGGAATGTCCATTAAGGGTGTGGGATAATGGTGCAAGGAACATAAAGTTGAATCAGCCCGAGTTTATTGATACAGGCCTGTTAAGCATGGATTCTTCATTCAGTGCTTCAGCTTGAGAGGTTAGAAAAGAATCTAATAGTTTTTTTGGTTGGTTCACTGAAACATGGATTAAGTGGCAGCGTACACTAAACCAACTTGAAATGCCAGACTTGCCTTGGTATACTGTAGAAGAAGGTATCCAAATGCTTAGGGTTATTGGCACATTAGAGTGGATTTGTCAGATTGACTCCACAGACCCATCCATGAAGTGCCCAGAGGATCCATCTTTTACAACAACGATGAGAAACAAATTTGTGAAGGGAGCCCCCACATCCTTGAAGACTGCTGTGATTACTATTTTATGTAAGTCAGATTTGACAGTGGAGGCTTCCTAACTGAATTAAGACACCTAACTAAAATGGGGAGCCCTGGTGGCACAGTGGTTAAGAGCTAAGGCTGTTAACCAAAAGGTTGGCAGTTGAATCCACCAGCCACTTCTTGGAAACCATACGGGACAGTTCTACTCTGTCCTATAGGATCGCTATGAGTTGGAATTAACTCGGCAGCAATTTTTTTTTTTTTTTTAAAGTACAATGGGGCTGATTGCACCTTGTGGTGGTAGAGGCCAAGTGGCGGTACTTAATCGACAAAGACAAGCTGGGCATGTTTACCATAGTGGGTAGCAGAGTCAAAGTACTAATCAGAATAGTCTGACTCATATAGATTTATGCATTGGCTACTTATTCATGGTGTCCCTAGGAATGAAATAGATGGGAAATCTACTAAATATCTACTTGATCTGTACAAGCAGAAGAATTCTAGGTCAAGTGAACAGCAGTCTAATTTGCATCACCAGAATAGAGCCACACCCCCTCAATAAATTCCTAGACTTGAGCCAGCTTACAAGCCCACAATCCCTTGAATGAAGAGGAGGCTGGGTCCCCTTCAGGAAGGATCCCACTACAATGCCAAAAATTTATACTGTTAATCTTCCAGCCTTCTCCAAAGGGATCTCCAGCCTTTTACAAGAGCGACCATTCATTGAGGAAAAGGAAATAATCAGACTTTTCAAGGATTACTGGACACTGGCTCTGAACTGATACCCAAAATGCCGCAGTGGCCCACCAGCCAGAATAGGGGCATATGGAGGCCAGGTTATTAAAGAGTCTTAGCTCAGGCCCATCTCATTGTGGGTCCCCAAACCCATCCTGTATTTATTTCTGTAGTTCCAGAATGCACAATTGGAATAGACATACTCAGCAACTGGTAGAACCCCCACACTGGAGCCCTCACATGTCAAGTAAAGGGTATTATGGTAGGAAAAACCAAGTGGAAGCCATTAGAACTGCCCCTACTTAGGAAAATAGTAAATCAAAATCAATACCAAATTCCTGGAGGGGTTTCAGAGATTACTGCTACCATCGAGGACCTGAAGGATGCAGGGGTGGTGATTTCTCCATTCAACTTGCCTATTTGGCCTGAGCAAAAAACATACGGATCTTGGAGAATGATAGTGGATTGTCATAAACTTAACCAAGCAGTGACTTCAATTGCAGATTCTGTTCCAGATGTGGTTTCATTGCTTGAGCAAATTAATACATCTCCTGGTACCTGGTATGCAGGTACTGATCTGGCTAATGCCTTTTTCTCCATACCTGTTTTGAAGGACCACTAAGATCAGTTCGCCTTCAGCTGGGAAGGCCAGCAATGTACTTTTACTGTCCTACCTCAGCGGTATATTAACATTCCAGCCCTATGTCATAATTTAGTCCACAGGGACCTTGATTTCCTTTTCCTTCCACAAGACATCACACTGATCCATTACATTATTGACATTATGTTGATTAGACCTGGTGAGGAAGAAGTATCAATGACTCTAGACTTACTGGTGAGACATTTGCGTGCTAGAGGATGGGAAATTAACCCGACAAAAATTCGGGCATTTTCCACCTCAGTAAAATTTCTAGGGATCCAGTGGGGTGGGGCATGCTGAGATATTCCTTCTAAAGTGAAGGATAAGTTGTTGCATCTGGCCCCACCTACAACTAAAAAGGAGGCACAATACCTGGTGGGTCTCTTTGAATTTTGGAGGCAATATATCCCTCATTTGGGTGTGCTACTCTAGCCTATGTATCAAGTGAATTGAAAAGATGTTAGTTTTGAGTGGGGCCCGGAACAAAATTAGGCTCTGCAACAGGTTCGGGCTGCCGTGCAAGCTGCTCTGCCTGTTGGGCCATATGATCTGACTGATCCAATGGTGCCTGAAGTGTCCGTGGCAGGTGGAGATGCTGTTTTGAGTCTTTGACAGGCCCCTATTGGTGAATTACAACACAGACCCTTAGGATTTTGGAGCAAAGCCCTGCCATCCTCTGCAGATAACTACTCTCCTTTGGAGAAAGCACTTTTGGCTTGTTACTGGACCTTAATAGAGATTGAACACTTAACCATGGGCCACCAAGTCACCATGAGGCCTGTGCTGCCCATCATGAACTGGTCGTTGTGTGATCCACAGAGTCATAAAGTTGGATGTGCACAGCAGCACTCCATTATTAAATGGAAGTAGAATATATGAGATTGGGCTTGAGGAGGACCTGAAGGCACAAGTAAGTTGCATGAGGAAGTGGCTCAAATGCCCATGGTTGTCATGCCTGTCACATTACCTTCCCTCTCCCAGTCTGCACCCATGACCTTATGGGGAGTTCCTTATGATTAGTTGACTGAGGAAGAGAAAACTTGTGCCTGGCTTACAGCTGGCCCTGTGTGATACACAGGCACTACTCAGAAGTTGACAGTGGCAGTACTGCATCCCCTTTCTTGGGCCTCCCTGCAGCACAGTGGTGAAGGGAAGGGAAATCCTCCCAGTGGGCAGAACTTTGAGCAGTGCACCTGGTTGTTCATTTTGCTTGGAAGGAGAGATGGCCAGATGTACAATTGTATACCAATTGATAGGCTGTAGCCAGTGGTTTGGCTCGATGGTCAGGGACTTGTAAGGAACACGATTAGGAAATTGGTGAAGAGGAGGTATGGGGAAGAAGTATGTGGATAGTTCTCTCCGAATTGGCCAAAGAAGTTAAGACATTTGTGTCTCATGTGAATACTTGCCAAAAGGTGACCTAAGCAGAGGAGGATTTTAACAATCAAGTGGATAGGATGATGCATTCTGTGGATACCAGTCAACCTGTTTCCCCAGCCACTGCCATCATTGCCCAGTGGGCTTATGAACAAAATGGCCTTGGTGGCAGTGATGGAGGTTATGCATGGTCTCAGAAAAATAGACTTCCACTCACCAAGGCTGACTTGGCCACAGCCACTGCTGAGTACCCAATCTGCCAGCAGTAGAGACCAACAGTGAGCCCCTGATATGGTGCCATTCTTAGGGGCAATCAGCAAGCAGTCTGGTGGCAAGTTGATTATATTGGACCACTTCTATCATGGAAAGGGCAGCATTTTGTTCTTAATGGGATATGGACTTAACTCTGGATGTGGATTTGCCTTCCCTGCATGCAATGCTTCTGCCAAAACTACCACCCATGGACTTAAAGAATGCCTTATCCACCATCATGGCATCCCACACAGCATCACCTTGGATCAAGAGACTCACTTCACAGCAAATGAAGTGTGGTAATGGACCTGTGCTTATGGAATTCACTGGTCTTACCATGTGCCCCATCGTCCTGAAGCAGCTGGCTTGATAAAATGATGGAACGACCTTCTAAAGACACAACTATGACACCAGCTAGGAGGAAATACCTTGCAAGGTTGGGGCCGTGTTCTCCAGGAAGCTGTATATGCTCCAAACCAGCATCCAGTATGTGGTGCTTTTTCTCCCATAGCCAAGATTCATGGGTCCAGGAATCAAGGGGTAGAAATGGGAGTGGCACCACTCATTATTCTCCCTAGTGACCCACTCACAAAATTTTTGCTTCCTTTCTCTGTGACCCTATGCTCTGAGGCTCTAGAAGTCTTGGTTTCAAAAGCAAGAATGGTCCCACCCGGAGACACAACACTGATTTCCTTGAACTGGAAGTTAAGAATGCCACCTGGCCACTTTGGGCTTCTCATGCCTCTGGATCAACAGGCAAAGAAGGGAGTTGCCATATTGGTTTATGTGATTGATCCTGATTACCAAGGGGAAATCAGACTGATATTATGTAATGAAGATAAAGAACAGTATGTCTGGAATACACAAGATCCTTTAGGACATCACTTAGTACTCTCATGTCCTGTGATTTAAATCAGTGGAAAAGTACAATTCTAACATGACTACTAATGGCCCAGACCCTTCAGGCAAAGAACCGTAATCAGCTGAGGTGCTTGCTGAGGGTAAAAGGAATATGGAATGGGTGCTGGAAGAATGTAGTTGTGAATACCAGCTATGAGTGCTTGACCTGTTGCAGAAACCAGGACTGTAATTGTTTTTAGTATTTCTTCCTTGTTTTGTTATACGTTTGTGTGACTTTTATTTTTTTTTACTTTTAAAATAATTTTTATTGTGCATTAAGTGAAAGTTTACAAATCAAGACAGTCTCTCACACAAAAACCCATATACACCTTGCTACACACTCCCAATTACTCTCCCAATAATGAGACAGCCTGCTCTCTCCCTCCACTCTCTCTTTTCGTCAGCTTCTAACCCCCTCCACCCTCTCATCTCCCCTCCAGGCAGGAGATGCCAACATAGTCTCAAGGGTTCACCTGATCCAAGAAGCTCACTCCTCACCAGCATCCCTCTCCAACCCCTTCTCCAGTCCGATTCCTGTCTGAAGAGTTGGCTTCGGGAATGATTCCTGTCCTGGGGCAACAGAAGGTCTGGGGGCCATGACCACTGGGGTCTTTCCAGTCTCAGTCAGACCATTAATTCTGCTCTTATGAGAATTTGGGGGTCTGCATCCCACTGCTCTCCTGCTCCCTCAGGAGTGCTTTGTTGTGTTCCCTGTCAGGGCAGTCATTGGTTGTAGCCGGGCACCATCTAGTTCTTCTGGTCTCAGGATGATGTAGTCGCTGGTTCATGTGGCCCTGTCTCTTGGGTTTGTAATCACCTTGTGTCCTTGGTGTTTTTCATTCTCCTTTGATCCAGGGGGGTTGAGACCAATTGATGCATCTTAGATGGCTGCTTTCTAGCGTTTAAGACCCCAGATGCCACTCTTCCAAGTGGGATGCAGAACGTTTTCTTAATAGATTTTATTATGCCAATTGACTTAGATGTCCCCTGAAACCATGGTCTCCAGACCCCTGCCCCTGCTACTCTGGCCTTCGAAGCATTCAGTTTATTTAGGAAACTTCTTTGCTTTTTGGTTTAGTCCAATTGTGCTGACCTCCCCTGTATTGTGTGCTGTCTTTCCCTTCACCCAAAGTAGTTCTTATTTACTATCTAATTTACGAATACCCCTCTCCCACCCTCCCTCCCTCCCCACTCTCGTAACCACAAAAGAATGTTTTCTTCTCAGTTTAAACTATTTCTCAAGTTCTTATAATAGTGGTCTTATACAATATTTGTCTTTTTGCAACTGACTAATTTCACTCAGCATAATGCCTTCCAGGTTCCTCCATGTTATGAAATGTTTCACAGATTCCTCACTGTTCTTTATCGATGTGTAGTATTCTTTTGTGTGAATATACCATAATTTATTTATCCATTCATCCGTTGATGGGCACCTTGGTTGGTTCCATGTTTTTGCTATGGTAAACAGTGCTGCAGTGAACATGGGTGTGCATGTGTCTGTTCGTGTAAAGGCTCTTATTTCTCTAGGATATATTCCAAGGAGTGGGATTGCTGGATCATATGGTAGTTCTATTTTTAGCTTTTGAAGGAAGCACCAAATTGATTTCCAAAGTGGTTGTACCATTTGACGTTCCCACCACCAGTGTAGAAGTGTTCCAATCTCTCCACAGCCTCTCCAACATTTATTATTTTGTGTTTTTTGGATTAATGCCAGCCTTGTTGGAGTGAGATGAAACCTCATTGTAGTTTTGATCTGCATTTCTCTAATGGCTAATGCTCATGAACATTTCCTCATATATCTGTTAGCTACCTGAATGTCTTCTTTAGTGAAGTGTCTATTCATATCTTTTGCCCATTTTTTAATTGGGTAATTTGTCTTTTTGCAGTTGAGTTTTTGCAGTATCATGTAGATTTTAGAGATCAGGCGCTGATCAGAAATGTCATAGCTAAAAACTTTTTCCCAGTCTGTAGGTAGTCTTTTCACTCTTTTGGTGACGTCTTTGGGCGAGCATAAGTGTTTGATTTTTAGGAGCTCCCAGTTATCTAGTTTTTCTTCTACGTTCTTTGTAATGTTTTCTGTACTGTTTATGCCATGTATTAGGGCTCCTAACGTTGTCCTTATTATTTCTTCCATGATCTTTATCGTTTTAGATTTTATATTTAGGTCTTTGATCCATTTTGAGTTTGTTTTTGTGCATGGAGTGAGGTATGGGCCTTGGTTCATTTTTTTGCTGATGGATATCCAGCTATGCCAGCACCATTTGTTAAAAAGACTGTCTTTTCCCCCATTTAACTGTTTTGGGGCCTTTGTCAAATATCAGCTGCTCATATGTGGATGGATTTATGTCTGGATTCTCAATTCTGTTCCATTCATCCATGTATCTGTTGTTGTACCAGTACTAGGCTGTTCTGACTAGTGTGGCGGTATAATAGGTTCTAAAATCAGGTAAAGTAAGGACTCCCACTTTGTTCTTCTTTTTCAGTAATGCCTTATTTATCCGGGGCCTCTTTCCCTTCCGTATGAAATTGGTGATTTGTTTCTCCATCTCATTAAAGAATGTCATTGGGATTTGGATCGGAATTGCGTTAAATGTATAGATCACTTTTGGTAGAATAAACATTTTTATAATATTAAGTCTTCCTATCCATGAGCAAGGTATGTTCTTCCACTTATGTAAGTCCCTTTTGGTTTCTTGCAGAAGTGTACTGTAGTTTTCTTTGTATAAGTCTTTTACAACTCTGGTAAGATTTATTCCTAAGTATTTTATCTTCTTGGGGGCTACTGTAAATGGTATTTTATCTTCTTGGGGGCTACTGTAAATGGCAATTATTTGGTGATTTCCTCTTTGATGTTCTTTTTGTTGTTGTAGAGGAATCCAACTGATTTTTGTATGTTTATCTTGTATCCCGATGCTCTGCTGAACTCTTCTATTAGTTTCAGTAGTTTTCTTGAGGATTCCTTAGGGTTTTCTGTGTATAAGATCATGTCATCTGCAAATAGAGATACTTTTACTTCTTCCTTACCAATCTGGATGCCCTTTATTTCTTTATCTAGCCTAATTGCTCTGGCTAGGACTTCCAGCACAATGTTGAATAAGAGTGGTGATAAAGGGCATCCTTGTCTGGTTCCCGATCTCAATGGGAATGTTTTCAGACTCTATCCATTTAGGATGATGTTGGCTATTGGCTTTGTATAAATGCCCTTTATTATGTTGAGAAATTTTCCTTCTATTCCTATTTTGCTGAGAGTTTTTTAAATCATGAATGAGTGTTGAACTTTGTCAAATGCCTTTTCTGCATCAATTGATAAAATCATGTGATTCTTGTCTTTTGTTTTATTTATGTGGTGTGGATTACATTAATTGTTTTTCTAATGTTGCACCATCCCTGCATACCTGGTATGAATCCTACTTGGTCATGGTGGATTATTTTTTTGATACATTGTTGAATTCTATTGGCTAGAATTTTGTTGAGGATTTTTGCATCTACATTAATGAGGGATATATAATTTTCTTTTCTTGTGGTGTCTTTACCTGGTTTTGGTATCAAGAATATGGTGGCTTCATAGAATGCGTTTGGGAGTATTCCATCCTTTTCTATGCTCTGAAATACCTTTAGCAGTAGTGGTGTTAACTCTTCTCTGAAAGTTTGGTAGAACTCTGCAGTGCAGCCATCAGACCAGGGTTTTTTTTTGTTGGGAATTTTTTGATTACCTTTTCAATCTCTTGTTATGGGTGTATTTAGCTGTTCTACCTCTGTTTACCTCTGTTTGCGTTAGTTTAGGTAGGTAGTGTGTTTCTAGGAATTCATCCATTTCTTCTAGGTTTTCAAATTTGTTTGAGTATAGTTTTTCATAGTAATCTGGTATGATTCTTTTAACTTCTTTTGGGTTTGTTGTAATATCGCCCATCTCATTTCTTATTCAGGTTATTTGCTTCCTCTCTTGTTTTTCTTTTGTCAGTTTGGCCAATGGTTTATCAATTTTGTTGAGTTTTTCAAAAAACCAGATTTTGGTCTTGTTAGTTCTTTCAATTGTTTTTCTGTTTTCTATTTCATTTAGTTCTGCTCTCATTTTTATTATTTATTTTCTTCTGGTGCCTGTGGGTTTCTTTTGTTGCTCTCTTTCTATTTGTTCAAGTTGTAGAGATAGTTCTTTGATTTTGGCCCTTTCTTCTTTTTGGATGAGTGCATTTATTGATATACATTGCCCTGTGAGCACCGCTTTTGTTGTGTCCCAAAGGTTCTGATAGGAAGTGTGTTTGTTCTCACTGGATTCTATGAATTTCTTTATTCCATCCTTAATGTCTTCTATAATCCAGTCTCTTTTGAGCAGGGTATTGTTCAGTTTCCAAGTGTTTGATTTCTTTTCCCTGCTTTTTCTGTTATTGATTTCCACTTTTATGGCCTTATGGTCAGAGAAGATGCTTTGTAATATTTCAATGTTTTGGATTCTGCTAAGGCTTGCTTTATGACCTAATATGTGGTCTATTCTAGAGAATGTTCCACGTGCACTAGAAACGAAAGTATACTTGGTTGCTGTTGGGTGGAGTGTTCTGTATATGTCTACGAGGTCAAGTTGGTTGATTGTGGCATTATAGATCTTCCGTGTCTTTATTGAGCTTCTTTCTGAATGTCCTGCCCTTCACCAAAAGTGGTGCGTTGAAGTCTCCTACTATTATTGTGGAGCTGTCTATCTCACTTTTCAATGCTGATAGAGTTTGTTTTATGTATCTTGCAGCCCTGTCATTGGGTGCATAAATATTTAATATGGTTATATCTCCTTGGTGTATTGTCCCTTTAATCATTATATAGTGTCCTTCCTTATCCTTTCTGATGGATTTAACTTTCAAGTCTATTTTGTCAGAAATTAATATTCCCACTCCTGCTCTTTTTTGATTGTTGTTTGCTTGATATATTTTTTCCCATCCTTTGAGTTTTAATTTGTGTTGCTAAGTCTGAGGTGTGTCTCTCGTAGGCAGCATATAGATGGATCTTGTTTTTTAATCCATTCTGCCACTCTCTGTTTCTTTATTGGTGCATTTAGTCCATTTACATTCAGGGTAATTATGGATAGGTATGAATTTAGTGCTATCATTTTGATGTCTTTTTGTGTGTGTTGACAGCTTCTTTTTCCCACTTGATTTTATGTGCTGAGTAGATTTTCTTTATATATTGTCCTTTCCTCATATTTGTTGTTGTTGATTTTGTTTCTGCTGAGTCTGTATTTTTCCCTTGTATTTTATCTTGATGAGTAGGATAGTTTGTCTCATTTGTGGTTACCTTATTATTTACCCCTATTTTTCTAAATTTATAACTTTTATTTCTTGGTATCGCCATATCTTCCTCTTCATATGGAAGGTGTATTATTACATTTCTTAGTCCCTCTTTATTATTTTAATGTTGTCTTCTTTTATATAAGAACATCGCCATTACCCTGTGTTGGGCTTTTTTTTTTTAATCTTGCCTTTTTTTTTTTTTTGTATTTCCCTGTCTGGGTTGACTTCTGGTTGCTCTGCCCAGTGTTCTAGTCTTGGGTCGATACCTGATGTTATTGATTTTCTAACCAAGGAGCTCCCTTTAGTATTTCTTGTAGTTTTGGTTTGGTTCTTACGAATTCCCCCAACTTGTGTTTTTCTGGAAATGTCTTAATTTCACCTTCATATTTAAGAGACAGTTTTGATGGATATATGATTCTTGGCAGGCAACTTTTTTCCTTCAATTTTTTAAATATGTCATCCCATTGCCTTCTTGCCTGCATGGTTTCTGCCGAGTAGTCCGAGCTTATTCTTATTGAATCTCCCTTGTAGGTGACTTTTGTTTTATCCCTCGCTGGTCTTATAATTGTCTCTTTATCTTTGGTTTTGGCAAGGTTGATTATACTATGTCTTGGTGACTTTCTTTTAAGATCTACCTTATGTGGAGTTCGATGAACATCTTCGATAGATATCTTCTCATCTTTCACAATATCAGGGAAGTTTTCAGCCAACAAACCCTCAACAATTTTCTGTGTATTTTCTGTTATCCCTCCCTCTTCTGGTACTCCAATCACTCATAGGTTATTTCTTTTGATAGAGTCCCACATGATTCTTAAGGTTTCTTCATTTTTTTAAATTCTTTTATCTGATTTTTCTTGAAATATATTAGTGCCAAGTGATTTATCTTCGAGTTCAGAAATTCTATCTTCTACTTGCTCAATTCTGCTCCTCTGACTTTCTATTGAGTTATCTAATTGTGTAATTTTATTGTTAATCTTCTGAATTTCTGATTGCTATCTGTCTATGGATTTTTCCAGCTTATTAAACTTTTCATTATGTTCCTGAATAATCTTTCTGATTTCTTCAGTTGCTTTATCTGTGTGTTCCTTGGCTTGTTCTGAGTATTGCCTCATTTTCTTCATGATGTCTTGAAGGGTTCAGTATATTAAACTTTTTTATTCTGCAGCTGGTTATTCCAGGAATGCACTTTCATCTAAAAGATCCCTGGATTCTTCGTTTTGAGAGCTTGTTGAGGTGATCATGGCCTGTTTCTTTATATTACTTGATATTGACTGCTGTCTCCGAGCCATCTATAAGTTAATGTATTAGTTTATGCTTGCTTACTGTGTCGTAGCTGGTTGCTTTGTCTTTTTTTTTTTTTTTTTGGTATACCCTTGTGAGCTAGCTTGATTATTTTCACCTTTGGAGCTCTGGTGTCCTGTCCCCAGCTGGCTAGAGCTGTTATCAGGTATATCGGTCTAGGAGTCCATTCAGTTTTCTTGTATGAATTCAGCTCAGGTTTCCAGGTAGCTGATATCAAGTGTGTGGTACAGGCTCTGTCCTACAGTCTGAGAGGGGCAGGGGTGATTGGTGTATATACCCATATCTGATTGCAGCAGGGAGTCACGCTCTGAACAAGGCAGGGGGCTGAGAACTGACCCCCAAGTGTCTCTGAGGAAAACACATCTCTGTTCCCTAGAGCGTGCTGGTGGGTGGGCTCTGCAGAGGGACCATGGGCACCCAAATGTTTTGTTGTAAGGACTGGGAGATACCTGGACCCCTGTCGTGGGTGGCTGGGCGACCCAAGTGGAGCCACCAGTCCTTAGGTACCTGTTGTATGTAGGTGAGGACCTTGTTTAATAGGCTAAGCAATGTCAAACGTCAAATACCCACCTCTCCACCGCACTGCTGAAATGGTTGGAGTTTGCCAACAAGGGCCTATTCTCCTGAAATAGGCCCACACAGGTCCATGCAGAAGGGAAAGGTGGTCAAGATCCACGGACGGTTTATGCCTTCAGAGGAGCCACTTCTGTCCTGAGCTCCCCCAGTTAATGGGGCTAGCAAATTATCTTTTCCCCCCAGTTGCAAATTTTTTCCTTCCCCAAGGCCGGGAGGACAGCTCCAGATGCTCACCAGGGTCTATCTCAGACCTAGGGATTCAGCTGCTGAAGCTGGCTTGGGGGGAGGGGCGGTAAAATATATGCAAGTACTTAGCTTTTGCCGAGAGTGCCCTTCTCCTCAGGCTCCGGAGGTGTGAGTGGGCTGTGTGGCTGGCTGCTTCTCCCTGAGGAAACTGTGGCCGAATGCTAGGACCAGTCCGCCACCACCGCCGCCACTGCTACCGCTCAGGGAATGGTGCCTGAGGGCTCCCCGCGATTCAGGTCCAGCAACTTCTCTGCGCTTCTGAATTGTCTCTTCCTTCCCCTGCCCCTCAGTTCGTTGTCTAAGCTTGCCTTTGATGCTCAGGGCTCCCAGCTTGTCACAAATATACTCGTTTCACTTGTTTTTTTGGGTCTTTTTGTAAAGAGGGCTCCACAGAAGCGTCTGTCTATTCTGCCATCTTGGCTCTGCCTCTTATGTGTGACTTTTATACATATACACGTGTATATATGTGTATATATATATATAGCAAATATCTTTGTTTTCTTCCCTCCTTTATTTCATTAATTATTATAAAATCTAACATGTAAACGGGGCTAGTGTGTGTTCGGCTGTATGTATGTTAATTGTATCAGGCTAAGTGCAAGTTTAACTCTGTAATTGTCTTTATTTAGAGATTTTGTATGGTTTAAGGAGGTGTACAGGTGCCAAGGTGACAAGGGGTAGATTGTGATGGCTAAGGTTATGTGTCACCTCGGCTAGTCTATGATTCGCAGTGATTCTGCAGATATGATGTAATCACTATCCATGATGTGATCTATTGTGAGCACCCAATCAGTTCAAAGGGGAGTTTCCTTGGCCTTGTGGCCTGTATCCAATATATATGGATGTTCTGGCAAAGCTTCCTCTCTCTTGATCCTACATCCAACTTGTCATCCTCTGACTTCCTTTTCTTGGGATGTGAGCCTGCAGACTGCTGTCTGACCTGCAGATTTGGGATTTACTAGCCCCTCTGCCTGGTGAGCCAGAAGTCTGCTGTCTGACCTGCCAATTTTGGATACATCAGCCCCTGCAACCATGTTTTTTCTGCCTGGTGAGCCAGAAGTCTGCTGTCTGACCTGCCAATTTTGGATACATCAGCCCCTGCAACCATGTGAGTCAGGAGAAACCTGACGCGTGAGCCGTGAATTTGGGACTCGCTAGCCTCCACAACTGTGTGAGATATTTCCTTGAAATAAACCTGTCTGTATATATATTTATATATATATGCTCCACTGGTTTTGCTCCTTTAGAGAACCCAGCCTAAGACACTGACCCTCACTTTGCATCTTTGGAAACTGAAGCCACGAGGAGCCGAGGCTTTTTCCCAAAACCACAGGCATGGCTGAAGAGCCAAGTCTGGCACTCTCAGCCCACTGACTTTGCATCTCCAAACCAGTGTCATAACCAAATTGACCTGTTGGCATGGTGATGGCATTATGTGTGGCTGGCAGTCTCCCTCTTAGGAAATAAATGGGTCAGGCTGGTGCCCAGGTGAACTCCTGCCTCATTGCTGAACAGATGGGAATTACATGATTCCTTTGTGTTTTAGAGTGGTAGAATAGACAGACCCTAAGAGATCATACATCCCAGCCCTGCCATCTTCATTTATTTATTTTATTGTACTTTAGATGAAGATTTACAGAACAAGCTACTTCTCATTAAACAGTACACATATTGTTCTATGACATTGGTTAACAACCCCACAACATGTCAGCACTCTCCCTTCTCGACCTTGGGTTCCCTATTACCAGGTTTCTTGTCCCCTCCTGCCTTCTAGTCCTTACCCCTGGGCTGGTGTGTCCCTTTAGACTCATTTTGTTTTATGGGACTGTCTAATCTTTGGATGAAAGGTGAACCTCAGGAATGACTTCGTTACTGAGCTAAAAGGGTGCCTGGGACCCATACTCTAGGGATTTCCCCAGTCGCTGTCAAGCCAGTAAGTGTGGTCTTTTTTGTGTGAGTTAGAATCTTGTTCTACATTTTTCCCCAGCTCTGTTGGGGACCCTCTATTTTGATCCCTCTCAGAGCAGTTGGTTGTGGTAGTCTAGTTGCACTGGACTTAGTCTGGTGGAGGCCATGGTAGTTGTGGTCCATTAGTCCTTTGGACTAATCTTTCCCTTGTGTCTTTAGTTTTCTTCATTCTCCTTTGCTCTCAAAGGGGTGAGAGCAGTGGAGTATCATAGATGGCTGCACACAGGCTTTTAAGACCCCAGATGCTACTCACCAAAGTAGAATGTAGAACATTTTCTTTATAAACTATGATATGCCAATTGAGCTAGATGTTCCCTGAGACCATTGTCCCCACAGCCGTCAGCCCATAATTTGGTCCCTTGGGGAGTTTGGACGTGTCTGTGGAGCTTCCATGACCTTGCCTTGTACAAGCTGTGCTGGCTTCCCTAGTGCTCTGCCATTTTTAAATGGAGAGTTGGTGTTCAGAGAAGGAACAGGCCTTGCCCAAAGTCCTCCACAACGTTGACAGCAATACCAGCTTTCCTAGATGATGTGGTGAGCTTGGGCATACTCTGAAATTCACACCCTGTAATGAGGCCTGTTGAGTAAGAATTGCAGCTGGAATAGCTCTTGGCTGCCAGGGACAGTGGTACTAAGGTGTTAGGTTATACCACAGCCTAATCTCCTGGAACTCCTGAAGATAAGCCTTGCTAAACTGCTGTAGGAAGGTGTATGTAAGGTGGCATGCTGTGGCTCCTTATCTAGCCTTTCCCTGTCCCTATGGTCTTCATGGCTGACACCATGGTTGTTTTCCAAGAACATGACAAACGTTGCTGTTGAGATTGGCACCTCCTGGTAGCACTTCCAATGCCCCAAGTGTTGCCTGCTGCTTATTCCCATGGAAGAAGCAGCCCAGCCACAGATCTGCATAATCACCTTGGCCCTGTAATGCAGCGTGTGCATGTGTGTGTGCATACACACACGTGCATAGAGCTGTTAGTTTGTGGTTGCCCCACAGTGCGGTCTGGGCCAAACCAGAGTCCCTTGGCCAAGGTCCGTGGGTACAAGTTTTCCATTGCAATCTTGGACAATCCTTTCTCCATGCTTTTGCCTTGGCCCTTCTGCCCAGCTGTACTGATGTCTCCCTTTTCTTCACATGTTAAAATTCTGGCCAATCTTTAAGGCTCAGCTCAGTCTTCCTCTGTCTCTTCTGTGAAGTCTTCTATCCCCAGTCTCATACAAAGGCCTGGAATCCTCCCCTCTTCTGAATGCTGATGGCTTTCGTCCGTGTTGTTCATGTGATACTTATGTACGTACTGCCTTGGGATACCTCTTCCTTGAAACTTTCCCTTATAGCTTTATTGTTATAATTTTTCGTGAGATGAAATTTTGCTGATCCAATGAGGTGCTGAACTCACATTTCACACTATTTTATGTTCCCATCAGAGTATCTGGCACATAGTAGGCCCTCAGGAAATGTTGGTTGCCCAGTGGATTTGGAATTTGCCAATACATAAACAAAGGCTGAAATGCTTTCAGGCCTAAGTGGGCATTAGGTGCTTGCCTGCACATGCTGGCTGCCATTCAGAGGGCTGAAGTGGGCTTATTCCAATCCTGCGGGCATTTCTAATCCAAGGAGAGCTGTGCCAGTGATGGGCCAGAGAGAAACCCTGAGGACTCGGGATTAACAAGATAACATGGAACCAGAGTAACACATCTGGAAGTGCTTTATTCCACTGTGTAAGTGTTAAAGGATGCATTTGGACAGTGAGTGAGAGGACAGGGATGTGGTAATGTCACTTTCAAGCAGAATAGTTAAGAGAACTTGACTTCTCTCTTTACCTAGAAGGCTTCCTAGAGAAGGAGGGGTAAAGGGTTTTGAGTCAGGCAACAGGGTGTAGTTCATTCTCAAGGATCCTCTTTGGGCCCACATCTTCCTCCTTTCCAGTCTTGTGGGCACTCAGAAGATTGTACAGGAGCAGGACATATTTTTCCCTTAGATCCTAAAGGGATGCTAATTGCTAATGCTGAGGGCCTATTTTTGCTTGTCATTCCTTTGTTTTTCATTCATTCGGTGCTGGGCCTGGTGATGTGATGCTGATCTGCTAAAAAGGCTAAACAGGGTCGCCTAGCTTATAATTCTGAAGCAGTTGGTGATTGTCTCTGGCAGGAGGATGAGTTTGAAGGTTATGGCTCTCTGACACCCAGGATAATACCTAGGCTCCTGATGAAGGCATTTAGTGACCTTCTTCCCTGTCCTCCACAGACTACGCTGGGCTCTCCATTCTCTGTTTGCCCTCTAGGACTTCCTCCAGCCCTACCAGTCCACTTGCATTTCCCAGCCACACTGGCTGTCTCGCGCTACCGTGTGTTTGTTCTTGCTGATTCCTCTGCTTGCACATGCCCCCTTCTCCTGTGAGCATGACTAAGCCACAGTTGTCCTATTAGTCTCCTAGTGCTGTGGTAGGAGAAAGAGCATGGACTTTGGAGACAGCTAGATCTGGGTTCAAATTCTGCCTCCACTATTTCCGGGCTCCATAAGTTACTTGTCTGGACCTGTCCTGTTTACAATGCATTTAATAGTGTTGACCTTGCAGGCCAGTGGTGAGGGTTAAAGTGAGGGAGATAGTAATGCAGCATACCCTGGATGTGCTGCCCTTTCTTCTCTCTCTGCTTCTACCACTATTCTTAGTGCTAGACCTTTGGATGCCTTGTCTCCCTAGTTGGTTGTTCTCAGCTGAGCCCTTTCATTCAACAAATATTTGTTGACCATCTACTGTATGCCAGGTGCTGTGTTGGGCACCAGGAATAATTTTTGTTGGAGTGTCTGCTACCGAGATATTGTGGAATAATATGGCACTGTGACAGCCCATAATGGGCGGGGGCGGGGGGGTCTGATCTAGTCAGGGATTAGGGAAGAATTCCTGGAGGAAGTGATGTTTGAACTGATATCTGGAAGATAAGTTGGAGGAGACTTGGAGAAGATAAGATGGAAGAGAGCTCCAGGCAGAGAGAGCAGCAGGGTGAGTGGAGCAGTCAGAAGGATTCTGTGCTAAAGTAGGACATGCTTACATTTGCATTCCAAAAAGCAGACAAAAGAAGAGCTATAAAGGAAGCTGGGAGACCAATGAGGAGGTGGAGTTGTCCAAGGGAGAGACCTAGCTGTGGTTGGGGTGGAGGATGTGGACGTGGAGAGAACTCTGGGAAATATTTTGGAGATACTTGGGATGTCCAATTGCTAGACTTGGTGATGGGTGGTTTTATGGATTGAATTGTGTCCCCCTAGAATTTGTGTTGTAATTCCTAACCTCTATGCCTGTGGTTATCATCCCATTTGGGAATGGGTTGTCTTTGTTATGTTAATGAGGCAGGATTAGTATGGGGTCTGTCTTGAGTCAATTTCTTTTGAGATATAAAAGAGATAAGACAAGAAGTGAGCTAGCAGAGATGGGGGAAGAGAGAGGCCAAGTCAATGAAGATTGCCCAGGAGCAGAAGCTCAAAGAGACAAGGACCTTCCTTCCTCCAGAGCTGACAGAGAGAGAAAGCCTTTCCCTAGAGCGAGCACCCTGAATTCGGACTTCTAGCCTTCTAAATTGTAAGAAGGAATTTGGAATAGTGAACACTATACCAAAAAGAATTGGTTGATATTCAACCATTTCAGGAGGTAGCATATGATCAGGACTGATGGTACTGAAAGAAGTCCAAGCCACACTAAAGGCATTTACAAAAGACAAGGCTCCAGGAATTGACAGAATATCAATTAAGATGTTTCAGCAGATGGATGCAGTGCTGAAAGTGCTCACTCCTCTTTGCCAAGAAATTTGGAAGACAGCTCCCTGGCCAACTAACTGGAAAAGATCCATATTTATGCCTATTCCCAAGAAAGATGATCCATCTGAATGAGGAGATTATTGAACAATATTCATTAATATCACATGCGAGTAAGATTTTGTCGAAGATCATTCAAAATCGGCTGCAGCAGCATGTTGACAGGGAACTACCAGAAATTCAAGCTGGATTCAGAAGGGGATGTGGAACAAGGGATATCATAGCTGATTCAAATGGATCCTGGCTGAAAGGAGAGAATACCAGAAAGATGTTTACCTGTATTTTATTGACTACGCAAAGGCATTTGACTGTGTGGATCTTAACAAATTATGGATAACATTGTGAATAATGGGAATTCCAGAACACTTAATTGTGCTCATGATGAACCTATATGTAGACAAAGAGGCTGTTGTTTTAACAGAACAAGAGGATACTGCATAGTTTAATGTCAGGAAAGTGTGCACCAGAGTTGTATTCTTTCACCATATCTATTCAATCTTTATGCAGAGCAAATAATCCAAGAAGCTGGACTATGTGAAGAAGAACTCGGTATCAGGATTGGAGGAATACTCACCAACAGCCTGTGTTATGCAGATGACACAACCTTGCTTGCTGAAAGTAAAGAGGGTTTGAAGCACTTACTGATGAAGATCAAAGACCACAGTCTTCAGTATGGATTACACCTCAACATAAAGGGCCAATAAGCAACATCAGGATAAACAGAGAAAAGATTGAAGTTGTCAAAGATTTCATTTTACTTGGATCCACAATCAACACCCACGGAAGCAGCAGTCAAGAAACCAAAAGATGCATTGCATTGGGCAAATCTGCTGCAAAAAAGACCTGTTTAAAGTGTTGAAAAGCAAAGATGTCACCTTGAAGATTAAGGTGTGTCTGACTCAAGCCATGGTGTTTTCGATCGTCTCATATGCATGTGAGAGCTGGACGATGAATAAGAAGCATTGACACCTTTGAGTTGTGGTGTTGATGGAGAATATTGAATATACCATGGACTGCCAAAAGAATGAATAAATCTGTCTTAGAAAAAGTACAACCAGAATGTTCCTTAGAAGCAAGGATGGTGAGACTATGTCTCACATACTTTGGACATGTTATAAGAAGGATCAGTCCCTGGAGAAGGACATCATGCTTGGTAAAGTAGAGAGTCAACAAAAAAGAAAAAGACCGTCAATAAAATGGACTGACACAGTGGCTGCAACAATGGGCTCAAGCATAACAAGGATTGTGAGGATGGTGCAGGACTGGGCAGTGTTTCGTTCTGTTGTAAATAGAGTCACTATGAGTTGGAAGCAACTCAACGTCACCTAAAAGCAACAAACTGTGAGAAAATAAACTTCTGTTTTTTAAAGCCATCCAATTGTGGTATTTCTGCTATAGCAGCAATGGATAACTAAGACAGGTGGGACATGGGCAGTGAGGGTTAGGGAGGTAAACAGTGACTCCCAGGTTTCTGGCTCTGTGGCAGGATGTATGTTTGGTGGAGGAGTGGGCTGGGGAATGAGGTAAGATCAGCCCTCAGCTCATCTCCCCAAAGGTCTGTAAGGCTTTCTTTGGGCCGGGATGGGCTCTCAGACTCTTGGCCTCCCCATGGGCACTGAGTGCCCAGGAGGATGTGGGAGACTTATTCCTGGTTGAGGTTGGCAAATTAGCCTTCGTCCCCAGTCAGTTGGAAGACTTGACTGTGACATGCCCCTTGAAGTCTGAGACCCTCTATGTTGGGGAGTTGGCCTCCAGCCCCATCTCCTGCAGGAGACCTTGCTTCCCCCAGGAGCTCCATGCCTGGCTTAGTACACCTGGCCTCCTTGGTCTCAGGTGTGGGGCTCCCACCACCTCACTGAGGCTGGCATGGGGTTAGCCTCCTTCCCGGCTGTGTTGTATCCAGTGGGAAGTATTTTGAACATGTGAGTATAAGTTTTGGCTCTTTTGAATATGTGAGTATAAGTTTTGGCTGGAGGAAACCTCCATTTCTCCCATTACTGGGAAAGAGCTAGGCTACCAGAGGCTACCAGATGTTCTGTGTCATATAATGTATATTTTATGGCAAATGAAAAAAAATATATAAAATTTATACCCAGAGAGCTTCCTGCTCACTTAAAGGGGACTGGATCCTTCTTTTTATTCCTGTCCTATTCAAATTTTAGGCAAGAATTCCCTTCTGGGCAGTGAACTTATCTGCCAATTGGGGCCCAGCGGGAACCCTTATGGGGGACTCATAAACCCCGTCTTTTGAGGAAATCTTGGGGCCGAGGCCACGTTCAGCCCCACATGTTTACACAATAGTCTCGCGCAGCTCTGAGGGGCCATTAGAGTTAATTGGGTGAATAATCTGTGTTTTAAAAGTCCCCAAATACGTATTTACATAATCCAAGCTTTGCCCAAGCCTGTTTAAGCCTATATGTGGGATCAGAAGTAGATCCTGGGCTTGGAGGCCTTCTCCCACCACCTGTGCTTCCAGAGCAGATTCTCCTTTTGGTGATCACCCTTTGAGGACCCCACCTCTGTCTGATGTTATGGCAGGGCTTACGTTAGCCTTGCGATCTTTCGGAGTCCTCCTCAGACACGTTTTGTGGATCATGAAGAGATGCTATGTGGAAAAAGGTTCTGTGGTCTGATAAGTTTGAGAAGCACTGTATCTTATCTCTTTTCCTCATACACATTTACATCAAAGGTTCTGAGAAGTCCTGCAGTAAAGAAACTGATTTAACTTTGTCTAAAGTAGCTTACTTCAAATGTATTTGAATCTCATCGTTCCTAACCCATAATCCTGATAAATATCCTGTAGGACTGGCATTCTGTATAAAACATTTTGTGAGACAGAAATTCCACTCCTTCTTTTGCAAGGGGACACTTTGGGTTTTGGCCACTCACCCAAATGATGTGTTTGCTGTTCTTCACCTGAGTCCACTGTGTACACCCAACTCCCAAGACTACTCAGTACTACAGCCCTGCCTCAGTTCTTGGAGCAGGAAAGAGGGTCCAGGCACCAGAGGGAGACATGCAGAGGGTTACATGGAGCTGCTGCATTCCAGGGACAGGAAGCCCTTAACCGGCTCTCTAGTCCTGTGCCCCCTGGTTGTTGGAATCCTCTCTGTAATATAGTGGCTCCCCCCAGATACAGACTAGGCCTGGGGCTTGGGACATCAGCAGGACATCCAACTGTGGCAATGTGGCCCTTACGCTAGGGCCTGCTGGGAACAAATGCTGACATCTCATGCTGCTGAGTTATTACTTTGACTAGTCCTGCTTGTCAGGCTTCACATGGTTCTCAATCTTGGCTGTACCTTAGAATCACCTGGAGAGATAAAAAAAATCCCAATGCTCAGGCATAGCACCCTAGACCCATTAAATCAGTACTGGGGGGTTGAGATACCCAGGCAGCAATTAGTTTAAGCCCCCCCAGGTGATTCCAACATACAGCCAGAGTGGCGAACTGTTGTGCTAGAGCCTCACATGGAGAGACATGTTGTAGGAAGTGGCGGTCAGCAGGAATTCTTGGCTCTAGTCCGTGCTCGACAGCAATACCACTTGCTTGCCCTTGGGTAGCTCATGCCACCTCTCTGGGTCCCAGTGTCTTCAGAGAACCAAACACAGTGATAGTCCTGCTCAGGCAGCCCTTTGCAGTGTGTCTAGTGATGCTGGATGAAGTGGAAGCTCCTGCCATGCTTACATCAGAGACGCCATAGTCAGGTGGGTGATGAGGAGGATGATTGCCAACCTTATTGGGCATCTACTGTGTGTCAGGCACCATGCCACATATTGTCTCATTTAACCCTTACACTCCCCTATGAGCTAGAATTTCCATTTATAGTTGTGGAAACTAAGGTACAGGGTGGCTATGGAATGCACCCACAATCACAGGTGTTCTTAAGTGATGGAGCAGTGATTTGGTTCCAGGAAGTCTGAGGGGAAGAGTCCTTGGTGTGGTACTGCTAAACAGTCTTGTCATTCACTTGGGCAGAAGCAGTGTGTGGGTGAAGCATGGCTGGGCCACATGGCGCCATGGGCTGAGAGGATGGGGGTGGGGCTAAGAAGGAACAGAGCCAGGAGGGTACTGGAGCCAGCTTGCATGAGCTGATTGTGTGCGTTTCTTCCTAACTATGAGCTGAGTGACATCTCGCTGGAAGCTTGAAATCAGCCATAGTGGGAATATTTACACCACAGAGATCGGCAAACACTACACGTCAGGTTTTTGTTTATTTATTTTCAAAGAGAGCTGGTCGTTAAATATTTACCAGCACACCACTGGACATAACCCAGCATCCTTGTCTCATTTCCTTTGGATTAAGGAAAGGGAAGGAAGCTAGAGCCCAGGGAGAGAAAATTGAATGAAAAGCTGTTTGTATAATGGAGTAAATTGTTGCATCAAGGCAAATGAAACAAGAGAGGAGTGAGCTTCTGTGACTTTGGGCAAGACAGTGGAGGAATATGGTTAGTGCTGAGTAAATGTTAATTTCCCTTAAAATTGGGCCTATTGAAAAATCTCAGCAGATTTAGTGGCAGCAGAGCTGGGATACAATGAGGTAGGGACAGAGACCATTCGTCAAAGATCTGCAAACTGACATGGAAGTTTTGCCACACCACGACAGGAGATGAACTCAGGGATACAAGTTGTAGTTTGCAAGCCCTGGGCCAGAAAGCAACCTGTGAGTCTGTCTCCTGAGCCCAGCTTTTGGTGGGGGATGAGGGTGGTGGACAGAGGCTCCAGCAATGAGATGGTTAAATCAGAATAACCTGGGGGGGGGCGTGATTTATCTCCAGCCCCAACATACCCTTGCTTACTGCCCTTGCTGGCCCTGCTAATGCTCCCAGGTTGCAAATCTACCTATTTGTCGAGTCCCTTTCCACAGCCTGGCTCTCTCTGGCTGCTTGCGTGGTTTATTAAAGAGGCGTTTGCTACCTGTCATCTCAAACGGCCTCTTTTATCCAAAACAGAATAATAGAGATATCTCCCTCCAGGGACGCTGGATGCAAATACCGGAGGACAGGTTGCCAATTTGCTGCATGTATTAGGGGAAGGAAGCTGTCAAGGGAAACGGCTGGGATCCAGGCTCTCCTAACAAGCTCATTTCTGGGTTGAGGGGAGACCTGGGCCGCTGGAGTTTAGATTATGTGGGTACGCGCCTCCGCTTTCCTATGGACAGCTGTCAGCAGCAAGCGTTTCTCCCCAGGAAACAAAATTGGCTTTTCTTCCTCCTCGCCCTCCCCTCCGCCCATCCTCTGGAGCAAGCCCTGCCAATAACTGTCAAGAACCCATCCAGCTGTGGAGCTGCTGAGCACTCTGTGCTCTGAGGAGTGAAGCTACCGAACAGCAGTGTACTGCTTTGGAGACTGGCGGTGGGAAGAGTGGCTGCCCTGTGGGGCCCTGATTTGCAGCCTGTGGAAGTAGATCCAAGGCTGGTGCAACCTGGTTTGCTGGGGGCCGACAGGAGATGGGTTGTTTCCGCTTTCTTATCCTGGAGGGGATTTAATCAAAGAAGGAATCCTGTCCTGGGGCGGGGGGCAGAGTAGGGGCAAAGTTGCTCCTCACAGCCCTCCTTCCTCTCCAGGAATCTCTCCATGTAGGATTCATCAGGAACCCCACCTTCGGGTCTTTGGCTTGACCCTTGCTCACCTTACAACGGCCCTGGTTTCGGGTCATTCAGTTTGGCACTCTGGGTCCAGTGACTTTGTGTCTCCAGGGAGGCTCAGGGCAGCAAGAGGGCTCAGGCATATAGGTGGAAGGGGCCTGCCACACCTATTAGATGATCCCTTATCTCCCCTGCTCCTCCAGACACCCTGTGCAACCCTCCCCCTATTTCACAGGTGAGGAAGCCTTGGCACAGGGGCTTGGTGACAGCTGGTAGAACTTGAGTCCGGGGCAGGACTGTTCCATTTCCCGGCATGACCCCACCAAGGACCATTAGGGATATGCTTTGCAGAGGGCTTCACCTCCTTGGGGTCAGCCCAAGGCCTGCCTGGCTACCTTGGGACCTGTAGTGGCTTTTGACTGTGTGTATGTGTGTGAGGCCTCCTGGGTTCCTAAGAGCTCTCATGGCCAACACTGGCCCCATGTTCTCACCTCAATTCTGACCCCATGCTGCTTCAAGATTGTGAGATCTCTAGGCCTGGAGGGCACAGAAGTGCTCCAGGAGTTTGTCCTGGAGCTGGGTAGAGGCAACTCCAGTACTCCGAGACACCTGCTGGACCCTGTGTTGCAGCCTGGAGGCCAGGACTGGCCGAGCTTCAAGAACGAACCTCAGGGTAGGGTTCAATGCTCTGCAGGCAGACTGGGCATCTGCCTTTGGCAACGTGGCCACACTGAGCTATGAGCACCACAGGGCTGGATGTAGCTGTTTGCGAATTTGGTTTCTCCCAGTCCTGTCATGATTTTGGTAGGAGTTTAATGCTTGTTGCTAGACTGCCCCACACTCTTCCCTGGTGTCATTCTCACCCTGTTGGGGGCTCTGTCTTAGACACCCACCAACTCTCATGGGGCACCGAGCATCTGCCGAGTACCATGCCTCATCTGGCAGTTTCACCTGCCACATGCTTATTCCCCACAGGAATCTTAATTTTCTTCCTCACCTACTGCAGCCTGTCTTTTCCCAGCACCTCTCTGTGAGGTCAACTGCCCAGTACTCCCAATCCCACCTCCTCTATTACTATCCTAAATGTACAGATAGGAGACTAACCCTCAGAGATGTTAAGGTCAGAAGAGGATTTGAACTTGACCCCGAAGTCCATGCTCCTACTCCTGGCTGGGCTGTGTGTTGGCTGCAAATGTTTGAGCTTAGGAGTGGGACTTTGCAAACCTGAAGACCTTTACAACTCTGAGAGTCCACATCACTTGGCTGTTCTGGGTGTTGGTGCTTCTGTGAAAAGGAGCTAAGTTGCCCTGTCTGGCCTACAACTCGGGGCCGCCTGGTGCGAGGAGGATGGTCTTTTTGGAGAGGAGCATCTTCTGAGCAGGCGTGAAGGGCCCTGACTATTTGGGGGTATGCTGGGCTTGGGCTGTGGCAGGAGCTGGGGAGAGTTCCAGGTACCTGGACCTGCATGGATATTGTCCTGGCCTGTGGCCTCCCACTGTTGGAGCCTTAGGCTATCTAGGCTGTGGCCATGAGCCAGCCCAATGGAGCCACCAGCCCCTGGAATGGGATGCCCTGCAGGCTTTGCCAGGGCCAGCCAGCCATACACCAGACAAACCTGACATAGGCCACTCTGCACTCCTGCATAACATGGTGGGATAGTCAGATGCAGCTGATTGGGAGGCCAGTGAGCCCACAAGCATCTGTCCAGAGTTCCTTGTACAGACAGAGTCAATGGTCACCAGAATACTCCGTCAAAGAAGGCAGCCTCTAGGGTGAGGGATGAGCAGCTCAGAAAGAAAAAAATGGAACATTTGTTGGGCTCCACTCACAAATGATGTTGATATACTTGGGACCATACTGTGACTTGAATGGGATCTTGGAAAAGTCAGTGATTCTCTCTGAGCCTCAGTTTTCTCACCCAGTACCTGACACAAGGCAAGCACTCACATCTTTGTTGGATGAATAAATAAATGAATCTGTAAAGTGGGGATGGTAATAGTTCCTCTCGGAGAGGCGTGCCAAGAGGATTGAGTGAGATAAAGCATGGAGAGGACCAGGTATGCAGTAAGCACTCAGCAAGTGCTTGCAGCATTTCTTTCTGTGGGTGGACTGGGGTGCCTGGCTCTCCTCCCATCTCATGAAGCCTCTTGCTTATTCTAGCTTCCTCCCTGTTATCTGCTTGCCCTCTGCTCTGGGACTCTGAGGCCTCACTCTAGAATACAGACAATTTCTCTGGGGGAGATTTCCCAGGAGCAAACATCATGAAGTCTTTGAATAGGTATGTGAATGCCAGAGCTGGAAAGGCCTCCAGAGGCAGCATGGAACTGTGCAACGAGCACCGGCGGAGCAGCCAGACAGACCTGAGTCTCACCCAGCTCTACTGCCTACTGGCAGTGTGACCTTGGGAAGCCTACCTCCCCTCTCTGAGCAGGCTCCTCAACAGTTCCTAGTCTCAGGGCTCTTGTGAGGCCGGAATGAAGGGTCAGTGTAAAGCACCACAGGTGTTAATCAACACCCCCAACTTCCAATGACCCACGCCTGCCAATGGTGACTATGCCCTCTTTGTCCAAAGAACCTGGTGGGTCAGAGCCACTGGCCTCTGTGAGACCTCTCTGGAGCTTTTCAGACACCCCAGGGAAAAGCAAACCCCCCTCACCCAAGCTGGCAGAGCCCTCTGTCAGAGCCTAGAGAGCCAGGCTTGGCTTAGGGAGAAGGCGTGGTGGAAGGGTTTGTGCTTTAGGGGAAAACTAGCCCCAAATAACTCCCAGATTCAGGCCTGAGCTGTGCAGGTGAAGGCAGGTAGGAAATTACAGCCACTTGAGGCTTCTCTCCCAGGGACTTGATTAAAGCTGAGGAGTGTTGGAGCTGAAATAGCTGGGAAAAGTATCCTTTGATATGTTCATTTGGTTTTAATTTGGGGGGGGGGAGCCCACAGGGCGGCCCCAGCTTGTTTTATTTCTGCTTTCTTTTAGCGGCTTTCCCTTGGCTCCTATCCCCCACTCCCACCGATCCCCCCTTGCTGGAGTTTGTGAATTTCAAGGTCAGCTGAAAGTCAAACTTTACCATGTTGGTGATGAAATGCAAGCAGATGTGGCTGGTTTGGCTGATGGTGACCACACCCTTAGAGCCGTGCTCAGTCCTGTAGGTGATGCCTGGCAAAATTAACAAAGTCTGATCGCTAACAACCCTGGGTTTCCATCTCTGAGATTCAGATTTCAAAGTGTGTACCAACCAGGCGGAAACCCTGCTGGCATAGTGGTTAAGTGCTACAGCTGCTAACCAAGGGTTCGGTAGTTTGAATCCGCCAGGCACTCCTTGGAAACTCTATGGGGCAGTTCTACTCTGTCCTATAGGATCGCTATGAGTTGGCATCGACTCGATGGCAGTGGGTTTACCAATCAGGCATGTGTTTATCTCGGAGTGGTGGGGGGAGGTTTGAGAAGTGATGCTGGTTAGAGAAGGTGTGGCTGCCTTGTCCCCATGTGGCCGAGACTCAGAGCAGGCAAGTGGGTGCCCAGGAGTGAGTTTGGCCTTTGTCATGTGGTGTTGGCTTTGCCGGCGGGCGGGGGGGGGGGGGGCGCGGCAGAATGTTGTCTGCTGGTCCTCCTTACTGGAGGATGGGGTTGGTGGATTTTCCAATGCTGGCCATATCACTTGCTGAGCCAGTTACCATCTCCCGCTACGCAGTGGGCTAAGCCATTGGTGAGTGCCTCCAAGTGACCAGCCCTGGGCTGGTGGTGACCTCAGGGAGAAGGTCAATTTTCAGCCGGGCTTCCTGGAGTTGCCTGCACCCCACTGTGACTCAGAAAGTAGCTCAGCTGGCTGTCTTCTGCTCCGGCACTCTGGTAGACATGGTTGGGTGGTGCGCAGAGAAGTGGCTTTGTGATGTCCCAGCTGCTGCTGCTGCTACCCCAGATACTGCCCCTCAGGTCCACGAAGGGCCTACAGTGTTCTCCTACTTGGGGTCTTGGATGGACTGGGGCTGTTTAATCTGAGGTACACCTGGGAATCCACCCTCCCGGCAACATGCTGGGACTGGCTTTCCCAGGGGAACTGGGAAACCCAGCAGCCTTAGGTTTTTTTCTCTGTGCTCACCAGCCTTTCCCAGCCCAGCTTTTTGCACCCACCACTTCACAGCAGCCAGCCGCAGGGTGGAGCAGACACATGCACAGGCTATGGCAGGAGGGCTTAAGGATGGATGTCTGTGAGTCTGTGCTGTGTCGGAAACCCAGCTCCTTCAATGGTCAGCTGTGGGGGCTTGGCCAACTTCCTTAGCTTTTCTAAGCCTCAGTTTCTTCATCTGTAAAGAGGGGATAATGGTGTCTCCCTTACAGGGTGTTGTGAGGATTAATGAAATGGTGCATGTAAAGTGCCTGGCACAGTGCCTGGTACATGGTGCTTCATAATGTCTGCTATTATAGCTATTGTCCAAACCCTGGGAGAGCAGTTCAAGAAAGCAGCGGGGAGAGGGACTGGCCCTGGTGCCCCTGTGGCCCACTGAATTTTTGTAGCTGCAGAGCCCAATTACCCAGCCCTCTCTTCAATTGAGGAGCTCAGCTTCTCCCCCAGGGTCCTTGCCCCAGCTCATCGGGGAGCAGAGGCAGATGTGGATGGGGAGTTAGCCTGAAATCACCCTCCCCACCCTGCCTTTTTGAGTGGCAGCCTGGTGCAGAGAAGTGACATTTAAAAAATGTCCTTTAACTTGAGGAGTTGTCCACAATGGAGCCGGTGTTCACAGCAGAGTCATTTTGGGATGAGAAAGTCTGAAATGAGAAAATTCTGAACACAGAACAAAGCAGAGGAGCTTGCCACAACAGCATATGTGAGTCAACCTGAATCGCCTCGCAAACAGCCTGCCTTGTTAAAATCAGTCCCTTGGTACGGGGGGGATTAGCGCTCTGCAAACTTCTATCCCAGGCCTTCCTGCATTTTTACTTTCCCGGCTGCAAGTCTCTTGCTGATCCTCCTCTCTTCAGACCCAGGGGGATTTCCCTTACACAATGGGGGCCACTCCTATTGCTAAAAGGATGGAGTTTTTTCTTTGCTCTGGTCAGGAACATATTAACGTCTGCTGTGAACATCCAGAGGCAGAGGCACTATCCTCTGCTGTGTCCCCTTTTCTGGGTATTTTGGTAAGGGCCCTGGAGAGCTGAGCGAAGGTGCCCTGGTGGGGGGTAACTGGGAATCCCAAGGATCATTCCCATTCCTCCTCTTCCACCAGGAAGTCCTGCCTGGCTTACTTATTCTGTGGCAATCTGTGAGAGTTGATGGGCAGAGTTGGAGTTCATGCTGGATTTGAGAGGGGCAGGACCCATATTGTAGAACTCCAGAGATACTATTCACACATGACCCCTCTGGGGGTTGTGCAATGCTGAAGTGCTGCAGAGTAGAGGGGAGCTTGGGGACATACCAGCAGCACTTGCTGACTGTCCACTATTCAGTGACTACCTGGCTTGTGGCTACAAGAAGTGTATTCAAGATGGAGCCACGAGGTCACACCCAGGAGGGAGATTCATGTCTTCTCCCACCCCACTTCCCCGGGGCACACAGCTGGCTGGAGCCATGATTGGCCCCTGGCCTGGTTTCTGGAGCCCAAGCCCTTTCCTTGTTCTGTTTGCTGAGCCTCCTCAAGCTTTGGCCGCTCATTATTTCTCCACTGGCAGGCGGGTGAGTGGGAGAAGCAGCGCTGAGGGGAGGGCCAATTAACCAGGGCCTCCAGGCACACACTGCCTTTGGATGCGTTTTCTCAAATGGTGAAGCCCTCTTTGGGGAGAGGCAATTTGTGGGGAGCTCAGGGCGGTGTAATTTATGGGCCCCCTCTCACCCAGTGAAGAGTGAGGTAGCTGTGGCTTAATTTAATTAGCTGGGTTTAAGCCGAGCAGATCACCAGTGGGCCTGGAATCCTGGTAAACGAGGCACATTTCTCCTCTGAGCAGAGCGTGGCTGAAGAGGGAAAGGTCTAAAGTTACTGCATTCATTTGGATGCTTTGGTTAGAGATGTCTTCCAATTTGAAATATAAGCCCACTTATTTTTCTTAACAAGAATCCAGCCCACCAGCTACAGTACTCTGCTCATGCATTTAATAGGAATAATTGAAATGAGCTCAAATTATCATAGCCTAATGCTCTCCAAGTCAGATCCAATGGCATCACATTTTCCCGCGGGGAAGCAAGTATGTTCCGCATGGTGGGGAGAAACCACCAGCCTCATGCACTGCTGCTTGTGGCCCAGCTCTGCTCTGCAGTGTCTTGTCAGTCAAGTTTCAGGGGCTGCAGACCACTAGGCTGAGGGCACGGAGGGGCTGTGAGAAGAAGGGGACAAAGACAGCAGGTGCTCCTAGGTGATACATAGCTTCCAGCTGGGCATGGCTTCCTAAGTATTTTAAAAGAAGATGACCAAGGTAAGAAATTACAATTGAGCTAGAAGTGCTGATGCTTTTGATAGCTATTGTTATTAGGTGCTGGCGAGTGGATCTTCAACTCCTAGCACCCCCCTGTGACAGAGTAGAACTGCCCTGTAGGGTTTTCTTAGCTGTGATCTTTATGGAAGCAGATCACCAGCTCTTTCTCAAGGAGCCACTGGATGTGTTTTGGTTAGCAGCTGAGTGTTTAACCATTGGTAATAGTCATAATAAGGGCAGCCTCATTTTATAGTTGACGGAACTGGGGTCCTGAGAGGTTACATGATAGTTGGTAATGACAGACCCTGGACCCAGTTTTAAAGATTTTCCAGAGCACAGAGAAGTTTCTGGTCATGCAATTCATAGACACAGGTCGCTTGAGCAGATGCAACACATAGACTGTAGGGGGCCATGAGGAGACCTGGGCTGCAGGTCTGCTTTGGTCCTCACCAGCCACCTGGTCTTGGGTAAGTCTTTCTTAGCCTCTCTCAGCATCAGTTTCTACATCTGTAAAAGGGGTATCCTAATCACTGCCCTGATTCCCTTACAGGATTGGTTTGTGGTGCCAGCGAGAGATTAAATTCAGAGAAGAGGGCTTGGCAAAGTGCTGCCATGTTGTGTGAGTCATCACTGGAACCCCCTTACCTGCAGACGGAGAAGCTGCCTGACTCAACTCAGGCGTTGCTTTGAGCTTCTCCAGCACTGGGCTGCTGATTGTGAGTGGCCTGGATTTGAGCTCTGTGGCTCTAACAGATATGGCCTACAGGTGGATCTTGTGTGTTGTGTTCTAAGCTACTTGGCCAGTGGCTCTTTTGTCAGATCGTGGAGGCAGACCTTCAGGTGAACCACACATGGGAGGTATGAATGGAGGACCACCTTCCAGGTGGACAAATACTTTTCCAGCCAGTGTGCCCCAAAAGAGGAATTGAAGATGGGATTTATTCTCAGGAGCCATATATAAACCTTTCCTTCCTTTCCTCACTTCTTTCCTCTCTCATTCTCTCTTTTTCTTTCTAGAGCTCTGTGTAAAGTTAACCCACATTGGATTTGGTGGTGGTGGTGGCAGTGGGGCTACAGTTTTACCTCAGTGGGGCTGGAGGTGGCAGGTGCTGGCACACAGTGAACGTTGTCATTGTCTCAGGGCTAGGCTGGGAGGCTCAGGGTATTTGCCCAATACTATCAGAGAAGCTGTGCCTAGACTATTGTTGGCAGATAAAGCAATTCCAGAGGCCATGAAAGTGCTCCTGGAGGCCATTTTGATCCCTGTCCCCCAAGTAGATTGCTTGGTTATCCTTTTGTTATTTAACAAAGCAAATGGTGCCTTAGTTCTTCAATCACAAATTGTGATGTCGACTACTTCAAAAAAGCAGAGTGAATATTATTCCAATATTTATCTTAGCACAAAACTAACATTTCAGGGCCTGTGCCCATAATTCAAATGTTGATGGGGAACACATTGTGTGAATGTGGTGCAAATATATACAAGGGGGAAGTTGCTTATATTTAATAGGGAAACATGAAGTAAACATTTTTGAATAAAATAGCAAAGATTTGGGTTCTACTAGTTGCAATTTCTCAGTTGAACATATTTAACTGGCACTTGTTAGGAGCTATCATGTGGTATGAGGGTTCAGCAGTGTTAAGGTCAAGTTCTTATTACTGAGGATGCCTCTCAGAGCCCAGGCCCATGATTTCATGTTCCTGGTGTTGCTGAGCTCTTGTTGATCTAGAAGCCAGTGTGCAGCTCTGGAAAGCTCAACGCAGCTCCTTCTCCTCTTTGCTATGTGTTTGCTTCCACTCGAATGCTCACTAGTGGTAGGAGCCCTTATAAAGGTGCAAGAAAGGAGAGGCCCTTTATTAAGGCCAGTTGCCTTCCAGCTGCTTTACAAGAGGCTCACCCACCCCAAAGGCTTCGTAACTCCCTGCAGCATCTCCTGTTTGGAAAGAGTGGTCTGAGCCCCTGTGGCCTGGCTCTAGGAATTCCTGTGCAATGGAAACTTCAGCTGCCCTTGGCATCTTGTACCAAGCAAGAAGGGCTTGTAGAACTTATGTAAACACTCCAGGCACTTGTCTGCACAAACGTGGGGCCTCGACACTGACAGGCTTCGTTTTTGTTACTACTGCAGGGTGTGGATGTGTGGGCACTTGCAATTCTTCTGGCATTCTCCAGCTTGTGTCTCTGTGGTTGGGGCAGCAGTTTGCGGGGTGGCACATACATAGCCCACAGCTTAATACCCCTGAGATGATTTGCCAGATAACAGTTTCATAGAGGCAGAGAGGCCCTGTGATGCTGCAGGCTGGTTCCTGAGGCTTCAGTGTCCATTCTTAAATACGTCTTGCCTGCAAGGAGACAGCCTATGTGAGTTCTCCAAGTGGAGAAAGGACACTTTGGATTTGTCCCCATGGCTCTGTTCACCATCATGTTTCTCAAAATTTCCTTTCTTCATTGGTTGTATGTAGTTTTATAGGCTTCCTGAGATGCAGGAACCATGTAAACCTTGGCACCCCACTTTCCAGGGGACAGAGATAAAGCAGCGCTCACCCAGAGGAAGTCCACTAGGCCAGGGAGGGACTGGGACTCTCATTGGTTCAATTTGGGAAACATTTACCAGGTACCAGCCGTGTTTCCTGAACAGTGTGTTGGGGATGGGAATTAGAGGGGCAGGGCAGAGTGAGAGACCAAGTTAGGGTGGTTGTGGTTCCTAAGGTACCACACGTTAGGACAGAAGTTAGAATTTTACATTGGAGACTCAGAGGCCAATTGTTTCAGGAGCTCTGCTCTGGGGGCTAGAGGTAATAATAATTAAATTGAACTTGAAAAAAGTCATACAGCTAACACAGTGCTTATAAATATGCTAGAAAATGCTCCAAGCACTTTACACATATTAACTCACTTAACCCTCACAACTCTATGAGGTAGATATTATTACCCACATTTCACTGATGAGAAAGCTGAGGTACAAATGAAACATCTTGTCCAAGGTTGCGCAGCCAGAGTGGTGGTGCTGGAGGCTGACCCCAAGCAGTCCAACTCAAGGGCATGTGTGTTTAACCACTATACTAGTGTTCAGGCTGACGCTGAATCTATTTCTACTGCAGCCTTTTCCCTGGGAACCTGGTGTTTTGCTGAGGACACTGGTCTGGACATTTTCTGTCTGTTGCAGGGATGGACAGGATGATGCTTGGTGCTGAGAGGAGAGAGCTGTTCAAGATCGGACCCTCCACTGTCTAGACCCAGGGGTGAGCAGACTTTCCTTTCTTGCAGGGACTCTGGGACACAGAGCTTTGCTGCTGCTCATCTCCAGCTTGCTATTCAAGGAAAGTGTTGGAGCCAGTTCCTCCCAGCCACAGCTGAGAGCCTTATCCTGAGGTGGGAGGTATAGCTGGGGCAAGAGGTGAGGGACTAAATACAGACCACTCCAAGCCTTTCCTCCTGGCTGCTTCCAGGGGCTACTGACCAGGCAGTGGATATCATAGAGCATTTCCCTCCAGTCTGCTGATCCTACTTTTCCCAGGTAGGCTTTCAAACATGAAGCTCTTATTTTGCACCCCTACCATTGTTATTTATTCCTGTCTTGCAAACAAGAATCTGGCTGACTTGTGTCCCTCTGAGAAGCAGCCAGGTGAAAATGCTGAGCATGTGTGGTGTGTCACCCCACTGAGGAGGAGACAGAGCGAAGCTGGGAAGGAGGAGAGATGGCTGCAGAGCTATGTGATGGAGGAAGAAGTGATGATGTTGATGTTAGAATGAAGCACCAGCTTTGAACATTTTCTGAGGCATTGGTCCCAGGAAACCTCCATATCTTCAGAAGTTTTGTGGTTTGGGTACATTTGGCCAAAGCAGACTGATTCTTCCACGAGATGGATAGTGGGGGAACCTTTGGTTTGGGGCCTGTGTGGGTGCTGAAAGAGTTTTTGGGAGAAAATTGAGTCCTCGTGAGAACTATTTCATAGAGAGCTTGGGAAACGAGGTGCTCCTCAAACACACTGAGAGGAAACAGTTGTTGAATCTGAAGGACGAAAGAATACACAGAGACATAGATGTGTCCGGGATGATGAAAAATGTAAAGCTTTGTATGTAACATGATCTGTCTCTGAGAGCCTCTCCCCAGCTATACCTAAGCAAATTCTTAACTTCTCAGCGAGGTTTGATCTTCTCTAGGAGCAGCCTAGCAGTGTGTCATGCATCTGGTAGATAGCTGCTGCCTGGGTATGACATGAAGGGCCACCTAGTATGATTTCTGAGCTACAAAATAGAAAAAGCAGGAGTGTTTGGCAAAGTGTCCGATTTCTTGTTTCCATGAATTCGACCCATTGGTGTTACCCTGTTAGTAATGGTGAAGGACAGGGATGGGTGCCTGTTGTGGGCATGATGTGATACCCATGTCTCCACCTGGATGATGTGGTAACTAGCCTTCAAGACTTGAAAATACCTGGACAAAGGACAGACAGGGAGGTCTCATTTTAGGTGACCTTTTGAGGGAAAGAAAAACAGGTTTTGGTTTACCAACAGAATCATCTGTTGCCATGGAAGCAGCTGGAGGGAAGAGGGAAGTGGCAGGAGGGAGGGGTGTGGTGATGGGTCTTCCTCTGGGGGAGGTGTCAGAGCAGGAGTCGAGGGGCGGCCCAGTGGCCTATGTCTCCCCTGTGTTCTTTACTAGACTCAGCCTCCGCACGGCTAACCGCAGCACAGAGCAGAGCACACTGGGTGTGGAGTTGCAGTGGCTTAATGCCTTGATGGTCTAAGCCCTCATCATCCCTGTGTCCTTCCTGCTGTCCCTCCTCCAGGCTGCTCCCAACCTCCAAGTTTCAAGCTGTTGACCATGCACTGCCAGCGTGTTGGAGGCTCTGCTGGGGGCTCTGGGCTCTCCAGGGCCGCCTTCTCTCATGTGGGTCCTCTTCTCCCCAAGGCAGGGTTTCCTGGAGTATGGTCTGTGCGTGATTAATGGTACCCGTGATGACTCTCGGAGGCCATGGGGAAGCTTTCTGGAATTTCGTAGTTATGGTTGTGTTTGATATATTTGAGAAGATATTAACCAACATGTTAGATCTGTGATTTCTCATGTATTAGAACCAAGATTGAGACCTTGAGTCTGTAGGGTGGCAGCAGCAGGGCTCTGGGACCAATCCTGGCTCTGTCATTTATGAGTTGTGAGACCTTGGGCTTGTTGCTTATTCTTCCTGTAGTTTGGGGCTAATAATAAATCCTACCTCACAGAGTTTGTGTGAAAATTAAATGAGTTATTAGAACTGTGGCATTGGCAAAGAATATTGAATATACTGTGGACTACCAGAAGAACAAACAAATCAGTCTTAGAAGAAATACAACCAGAATGCTCCTTAGAAGCAAAGATACTGAGACTTCATCTTTCTTACTTTGGACATGTCATCAGGAAAGACCAACCACTAGAGAAAGATAGCATGTTTGGTAAAGTGGAGGGTCAGTGAAAACGAGGGAATGACATAACATGAATTGACATAATAGCCTCAAGAATGGGCTCAAATATATCAAAGATCATGGAGATGGCATGGGACCGGGCAACGTTCTGTTCTGTTATACATAAGGTCAGTATGAGTCTGAGCTGACTTGATGGCAACTAACAACAACAATGCAGGCGAAGCATTTAGAAACTGCCTGGCATAGTTATTATTACTGTTTTGTTGTTAATATCATTTAAAGGGCCCAAACCAAGCAAAACAAACAAAAAAACCAAACCAAACCAAAGGAAAAAAACCTGATTGCTGTCAAGTTGATTCCAACTCATGAAGACCCTATAGGACAGAGTAGAACTGCCCCATAGGGTTTCTAAGGCTGAAGATCTTTATGGAAGCAGACCGCCACATCTTTCTCCTGCAGAGAGGCTGATGGGTTTGAACTGCTCACCTTTCAGTTAGCAGCCGAGTGCTTAACCACTGAGCTACCAGGGCTCGTATTTAAAGGACAATACTGAACAAATAATAGGGAAGGCAGTGTACAAATGGCCAACCCCAAAGTCAGTGTTTTTTCTGCATAGATTCTTCTGAGTTCATATTTCAGCTCTGCTGCTTGCTATCTGGGAATCCTTGGGGAAGACATCTTAGCTCCCTGACTCCTCAGTTTATTCATCTGTATAATGGGGAAATAATGGTTACCTTGCAGAGTTGTGAGGTTAAAAATATGAGTCAGTGGCAGCTGTTGTGACGTTATTATCATTGTTGGTGCTGCTACAGCTACCCCTCGAGCTTCTGAGAGGTGGGTCCATATGTGGTCATCTTCGGTGCTGGATGTGCCCAGTGTGGAGAGATGCTAAACGGACCCCACAGAGATCTGCTCTGAGCAGAGCGGCCCACCCTTGCAAGGGAAAAAGTTCCTTCCAGTGAGGTACAAAACTGGTAGGGCTTTTGCCTGAAGAGCTCAGGTTGCTTCTGGGAGAGATACCTAAGTGGAACCAGGAGGATGGTCTTGGGATTTCAGACTGCCTGGGGTCTGAAACTGGCCGTTCTGGGTAAAACATGAGAAGAGAGAAAGCAAAGTGGGTGTTTGAACCTGAACCCCCCACTCATCTCTCCTGGGCCATGTACAATCCAGCTTCCCTCCCAGGGCCTGGTGACATGTGATCTTCGAATTGAGGTTGATCTTCACCTCCAAAGGGCCTGCCCTTGCCACCCTGTCCTGGGCCCCACAGCTGAGCTCTTTGTTCCTAATGGGAGCTGGGCTGGCCTCAGCCCTCGCTCTACCAGCCACTGGAGTTGCCCGGTGGTAACAGTCCTCAGGAGGAGCCCTGCAGGAGGTTGGCAGCATGCCCAGCTAGGTCTGCTTTGAAGGAAGACTGAAAGAAGAGAGGAGAGGCTTCTTACTGCCTCATGTTAGAAAACCAAACAGGCTCTGCCACCCTGCCCATTGGCTTGATGGAATGTGGGGCTGCTGGGTTGAGGAGATTTGGCTGAGCTGGGTGGGGACAGCCACACTCCTGTGTCCCAGGGCTGGTGGCCATGAGGCTCTAGTGTCCTGAGAACGATGGGGAAGTTGAGGGGGCCCTTCTGAGTGGCCTGGTATCCTCTCACAGGCATAGAAAATTTGGTTCTGAGCTCTGGCCTTGCGGTTTCTACTGGAGCCTAGCCTAGTCCTCGTTTGGCTGCATGGGGACAGTTAGAGCAGGGGCTGAGGTCACGATTTCCCAGCCATGGGCTCTGGAGCTCTGGGGAGGCCATGGGGTGCTTTTTGAAATGATACCTTTGCCCTCATATCTAGGAGCCCTAGAGGCACAGTGGTTAAGTGCTCAGTTGCTAACCGAAAGTTTGGCAGTTTGAACCCACCAGCCACAGTGTGAGAGAAAGGACACGGTAATCTGTCCCCACAAGATTTCAGCCTAGCAAATTCTATGGGGCAGTTCTGCTCTGCTCTACAGAGTCGCTATGAGTCACACAACAACAACAGCAACAGTTTTATTCTGTAGTGGGCATTGTTTCCTAGGGGAAAAGCAGAGAGTGGTTGTCTCTATGTGAGAATAGTAATAATAATCAAAAAATAGTCTTGCTATTTATATAACTAGTACTTTCACTATTAATTCAACATTAACCATGCCCCCCTCTGTGCTAAAAGCTTTATATGCATTATCTTATGTACAGGCCCCATGATGCAGGCATTATCCCTATTTTACAGATGAGCAAAGTGAGGTTTAGGAATGCTATTATTTGGTTAGCAGCTGAGCACCTTAACCATTGTGCCACCAGGGCTCCTTGCTATTATTATTACTAGTGACTAAGTGACTGTTATTATTACTGTTATTGTTAGGTGCCATCGAGTTTGTTCTGACTCATAATTACCCTGTGCACAACAGAACGAAACCCTGCCTGGTCCTGCGCCATGCCCGTAATCGCCGTTATGCCTGATACCATTGTTACAGCCACTGTGTCAGTCCATCTTGTTGAGGGTCTTACTCTTTTTCTCTGACCCTCTACCAAGCGTGATGTCCTTCTCCAGGGACTGGTCCCTCCTGATAACAGGTCCAAAGTACTTGAGATGAAATCTTGCTACCCTTGCTTCTAACAGGTTGCTCCCTGTCTCTTGGCCTCTTTCTCTGTAAAATGGGGATGGCGATCCCCGCTCAGCCTCTGACACAGGGTGCTGTGAGGACTGCTGAGATTAGTTAGAGAAGGGTTGATGGTTCTAAATCTACCAGGGTAGACCCCTGGGAGTCTTCCTTGATCCGCTCCACTAGGGCAGGGTGCTCTGTGTGTCCACAGCGGTCATACTCCCTCGGTTGTAGCTGTAATCACACTGTAGCAGAACTGCCAGTGTATGGGGTTGTGTACCCATAACCTGAGTGCGCTTGAGGGCAGGGACCGTGCTTTGATCACCATTGATGGCATAGAGTTGATTAGTTGAATCAGTTGATGGTTGGATGAATCCATTACCAACCCAGCGAATTGGCTAGATATGCTTGTGGCTCTGATCTGATCTCTCAGTTGGCAAAACAAACAAACAAGCAGACAACCAAACTTGTTGCCATTGAATTAATTCTGACTCACGGTGCCCCCGTGTGTGTCCAAGAACTGTGCTCTATAGGGTTCTCGGTGACTGATTTTTCAGAAGTAGATCACCAACGCTTTCTTCCAAGGGGCCTTTCGGTGGACTTGAAATGGCAACATTTCAGTTAGCAGCTGAGTACGTTAACTGTTTGCACTACTCAGGTACTCCTTCAATCGTAAAAGGACTCCTTTAAAGGAATATGAGGAATCAGATTTAATGTTTCCTTAATATTCTCTATCTGAACAATCCGTTGTGAGATCAGACGTGGCTTGATCCAGCGTCCAAATTCTAAATCTCCAGAATGTTTTTTTTTTCCCCCCTCTCCATTCCTTGGCTTTTTAAAGGCCAGTTGGTCCTATTCTCTATCCCCACATGGTTAAAACATGTCTTCATCAGCTCTTCCCCCCTACTCTATCTTATTGGTTCACTGGCATTGACTGAGAAGCTTTGTTCTGGCATTCCTGGCAGAAGTCCTGTGGCTCACCCTGATTGGACTGGCTTTAGTCATGTGGCTTCCTCAGAACCAATTATTTGGCTAAGGGGATACAATGTATTGATTGACTTAGATATGGGACTTACGCTCCACCCAGGTGGACTGAGAGTGTGGAAGGGATGGATCCCCCAACAAAATTAAAGCTGTTACTGGAAGAAGGGGGGATGGATATAGGGAAGCATGTAAGGTATATGCATCATAGCAATTTACATTTTTTTAAAAAACCTGTGCATTAGTGCATCACTTCTGGGCCTCTTCAGGCTACTAAGTTTTCTTTAGCTATCTATATGAGCCCCTGGTGTCCTTCCTGTATGTATCTAAGTGTAGACAAATGGCCCCACAAATGCTGGCTCCCCAGTTTAGCTGGGGACTGGCTCTTGGCACTGGGTTCTGCAGTGCTTTCTAGTTTAAACATCTCTGAATCTGCCTGTCCCACTCATGGGATGCCAGGGGGTAGGGCCTTAGGAGTCGTCTGTTCCAAATGCCCAGATGAGGAAAGCAAAGCCCAGTGAGGGGACGGCTTTTTGATGAAGGCATAGCCAGTAAGTGTCAGAGCCAGGATCAGAACCAGGTGTCTGGACCCTCAGCCTGAGTGCTCTCCTTCACACCCCTTACCTTGTTCTCTGATACTATTTCTACTTTGAGAAGAGGAGATTTTAGGGCCATAGACAAAGGAGAAAGAGACCCATGCAGGAGGTTAGAGAACTAGTCACAGGAGCTCAGGTGGCAGAATAACACCCCGTGGAACTGTCCAGTCTCCAGGCACAACCCCAGCCTTCCTACCCTCAGGTACCTAGCCCTTGGTCTGCAGAAACCCTCTGGTTTCCAAAAAGTTGGTGGTTACGTGGACCAGCCTCTGCATTTTTCTTCTCTGAGTTGAGTGATTTGAGTCTCTGAGAATAACCATTATCTGCACGTCCCGGGGATGCATGTTTTTTACACATGCAGCCCTTCCAGAAAGATTTAGCCTGGGGATGAGCAGACGGGCTCTACACTGAGGGCAGATACCAATCATTTTTACAATTGTTTGCAACAGGAGAGGAAACATGAGCTTAACAGTTCTGTTGTGGATGGATTTGGGGGAGAAACACGAATGAATTGTCAACAGGATGGCTTCTGCTTTTATCCTGGGATTTGCTGCTGTTCCTTGTGAACTGGCTGCCCCGCGCAGAGCCTGAGGATTACAGAGACATTCCTTGCAGGTGGGGCCCTCATTGTACGGTGCGGTCTCAGGCGCTGGGCCGGCATCTGGGCAAGAGAATCTGTCAGGTGTGTCAAGGAAGGGCACACACTTCCAAGAGGGGAATTTGGAGCAGCCCTCACATCTCCCCAGCTGTGTGGGGCGGTGGGGGGCGGGGGTCGTAAGCAAGGGCCTCAGACCTAAGCGAGGGGCTCAGACCTGAGTGAGCACCCACCAGCCTCCTGAATTGGACTAAGCACCCCTAATGTTTCCAAAAGCCCTAGACAGCAATAACCAAGAGACATAGTTTTTTCAGCCTTCCCCCAGGAAAAAAAAAAAAAAGATCCTGCTCAGAAATCCATTTGCGGGAAGTTTGAAGTTTGAAGCCCTCCAGCTGCAGGCTGGCGGCCTGGGTGGTCAGGCAGAGTGGGCGGGTGTCCTCGAGTGGAAGAGGAGCGGACCGTGGAGCAGCCAGGAAGGAAAGGCTAGGAGTGGAGCAGTTACATTTAACAGCAGTGGTAGATTTGGGGTCTGACAGAGCTGGGTTCAAGTCTTGGCCCTGCCTGGAGCCAGCTGCAGGATTTTGGGCAAGTTATTTCACCTCTTTAAACCTTAATTTCCTGGTCTGTAAAGTGGGGTAATAATACTTCATTGGCTATTAACAGAATTAAATGAGATTATGTATATAAAGCCCTTGGCTCAGTGCCTGGTTCAATAAATGAAGGAGGTTTTTGCTGTTATCATGAATAACAATGGTGGTTTCAAGGGATGTCCACTCGGTCTGGATCAACACCTCCCAATGGCACCCCAAATAAATACACAATCCATGAAAAACCTGAGTCTGCTATGCGAATACAGTCTCCATACAAGTTCCCAGCCCCTTATAACAGGATGGCCACCCATAAGCTGCTCTTTGGTAGAAATCCTGGAGCCATCGCTGAATTAATACTGATACAGATAATAGCATTTAAAAGTAGTTTGCCACTTTCCAAATGTTAGGCGGCTCTGGGTGGGAAAGGACGCTGGTTCTAGGTGCATGATTCATGGCCCTAGGAGAAGAGGCAGGTGGGAACTAGTTACACACACACCTGAGGCAGTAAACCACGGCCCAGGTGGAAAGACCTGTCCGGAGAAACAGAACTTGGGGCCCAGGTTGGTTGCACATCCCTCACTCCAATGATAGTTAGAGAAGGAAGCCATGGAAATGAAGTCACCGATGGTCAGCCTCCCCAGTCTGTATGTGCCTTTAATGTTTTCATATGTGTGACCGTGGCTGCCCCTCAGCTGACAGTTTTACTCGCATTTTACAAATGAAGTAATTGAGTCTCAGGTAGCTAGGCAGTTCCCCCAGGTCTCACAGTAGAATGGAGCAGAGCTGAGACTCAAACCCAGGCCTATTTTCTTGCCTTCCCCACAAACAGGTTCTTCTGAAAACTCACCGTTCTCAGTCTCCAGGAGTTCAAGGTCCATGGTAGGTACCCACATCTGGACAGGGAGGCATCAAGAGGCCCAGAGACCTCAGCTGGGAATGGTGGTCTCTCAGATTGTGCTCAGGACCTGGCTGTGAAGTCTCTGGGGAGTGTCAGGGTCTGGAGGGTCTGGGTAGCACCGGGCCCTGTGTGTACATCACTGCCTGCTGCCCCCACTGCTGCAAGGCAGTGCCCTGGAGATGCATCTTCCAGCCAACCTCACCCACACACTCCCCAGGGTACCCAACCCTGCCTGGTGGGCCGTGAGACCACCAAGACCACTGAGTGGGTAGCCTTCTGTGGTGATGAGGTGCAGAGGGCCCAGTGCATGTGCTAGGGGGATTGGGGGTATGGGGTGGTGAGAAGCCATGTGGGTCGACACATTGGGGTGGCGGCAAGCTCCTCACTCTGTCTCTGGGTCCCCAGTCAGAGGGAAAGGATGGGACACGTTCCTACTCTCTAGCTTGGTGGGCCTCTTCATGGCGCTCATCATGAAAACAGTATTGCTTTTAACTGTCTGGTTATTTGGCTAATAGCAATCCCTGTACCAGAATATAAGGACCATGAGGGCAGGGCCTAGGTTTTGTTCGTTATTGTAGCCTAGGAACCTAGCAGCATAGTTGGTACCCACTATTTCATTCATTGTTGTGTTCTTTCATTTACTTGATGAACATTTATTGAGAATATATCTCTTTTTTTAATGCTGGGCACTGTCTTAGGTCTGAGATACAGCTGGAAACACTGTAGACACGCCCCAGCCCTCATGGTAAATAGTAGGAACTCAGCACGTGCTGGATGAGTGAATGAGCCTCCTGAGCACATTGCTGGCCTCTGTTAGCTGCTCTGGGTGGTGGGTGGCAGGACTCCAGGGCTCCCCCACCTGAAAGGGGTCGAGACAGCACTCTACTCTCCTCTGATGAAAGGGGCTGGCAGGGGCCCAGGGCTTGCTCACCCGACCTGTTGGGGTTTCAGATTTGTTCCATCTGAGCAGTCAATTAATTAGTAACTGGAGCTACCCATCATCCCGGCTGTTGCGTGAGTTGCTGGGTGCCCCTCCTTTCCGTTCTCTCAAATTGAGCAGCATGGCTCTGTGATATCATTTGAAACCCAGCCAAGAAGCAATTAATGTGCTGTTTGCTGACAAGGATTTGCTGCTGCTCCAGGAGCAGGGGCTGGGATGGGAAGGCTGGTGCAGGGGAGAGGAGATGAGAGAGCAAACAAAGATGTGGATGGAGGTGCTGCTACTGGTCTTTGCAGAATGCCAAGGCCAGGCAGAAATGGCCTTCTTCACCTCAGATCTGCTCTTGCCCCTCCCTGCCCAGATTCAAGTGCTGAGGAGAAGGCCCCGGGAGGTGAATGGGATGGATTTTCTGGGGCCTCCGATGATAATTCCAATGGCAGGCGTCAGTTACTGAACTTGTATCATGTGCTAAGTGTGCTGGGTTCATGATCCCATTCAATCCTTACAACAAACCGGGGGCAGCGGAGGGAGTGGAGAGGGAGAGAGGGGAAAGTGGGGAAGAGGGAAGAGGTGGAGAGAGAGGTGTCATGAGCTTATTTCACAGGCGAAGAGACTGAGGCACTGGAAATGAAATGACATAGGCAGTAAGTGATGGGGTGAGATTTGACTGCTGGAAAAACCTGCTCACTCAGGTAAGTGCTCAACAGGGATGGGAACGATCAGCCCTTGGGCCTACTGCCAGGTCACAGTGACTTGTGTGAGGACGAGGGACTTGATAAATGGCAACATTGTGTAATCATTGGCTGATTGTTGGAGGGTGATTAGTTGGAATCAGATGGAGTGGGCTGGCCCAGCCCAGCTATGAAGGAGAGGCCCCTCACAGAGTGAGGGGGCAGCCTGTTAGTGCTGTTGAATGTATGGTCACCTTCCCCACTCAAGGTGGTTGACCTTGTGACAGGGGCTGGTGAATTCTTACAGAAACCCCTGCAGCTGGAGGTAGCCTGGTCTGAGGGGCCCACTCAGACCCTAAGGCCTCTCTCTCGGCAGTCAGGGCATCCCATTTTCTGCCTTGTCACCCTTCTCAACAGCTTTTGGGGCCAGCCTGTGGGGAGCTCCTGTCTGCCCTGGCAGTTGACATCCTGGGTGGAATTTCATACAGAAGTTAGTCAACAGAGGCCATACCTGGGACCATAGCAGTCCTCTGTGGCCCTGTACATGTGCCATTGCTGCCCGGACTGTTGTTCCAGTGCCCCGAGTGCCACCTTCATGGATGTGCTTTTGGGGCAGGGCCTGCTGTTCACTGCGGAGCAGTATAGTTGGAGCCTGGGGTTGGCCCGCCGCCCATGGTTTCCCCCACAACCCTGGTGGGAGAGCAAACTCTGGCCTCTACTAGCTTGCCAGGGAGAAGTGGAGACCCTTGGAATGGAAGTGCTGGCCCCTTCCTTCCCCGTCGCTTTCCAGTCACCCCATGTGCCAAGCACAGTGCCAGCTTGAGGATTTGGTGGAACAACACATGGTTACTGTTGTCAGGGGTCTCCTAGGGTAGTGGGGGGAAGAATCTTACACAGTTGGATGCAGGCATGAGAAGCACTGTCCTGTAAGAGGGTTCATTTATTGATTTCCTTAAGGTAACACAGACACATGGTAAAGCAGTAAGGTACATGGTACAAAAGATGGACAGTGACAATTGCCTCTCTCCACTATTTCCAGCCACCCAGTTTCCCTCCCCTGAGGCAACACTGTTAGCAGTATACCTTTGTGTTACTCCAGAGACACGCTTACTCAAGCATGTAGGCATCAGTGCTTGTGCATATATTCCATACCCCTAACCTCTGTCTTTTACATAAACAGCAGTGTATTCTACATGCTGAGCTGCCCATTGCTTTTTCCTTTTAAATCTTGGGATTTTTTGGCACTCATTCCATGTCAGCTTGTACAGAACTGCCTTTTTTGTGTTGTTGTTGTTGTCTTCGAGTCAGCTCCAACTTATGTGACCTCATGTACAACAGAATGAGCCATTCCTAGTCTGTTTTAGTCTGGAAGCTCCACTGAGACCTGTCCACCATGGGTGACCCTGATGGTATGTGAGACACTGGTGGTGTAGCTTCCAGCATCATAGCAACATGCAAACTCCCCCGGTACAAGAAACTGAACTATACATTTTTCTGACCTAAAAAAACAAACCCCACTGCTATCAAGTCAATTCTGACTCACAGAGACCCCCGTAGGAAAGAGTAGAACTGCCCCATAGAGTTTCTGAGGAGCAGCTGATGGATTCGAACAGCTGATCATTTGGTTAGCAGCTGTAGCTCTTAACCACTAGGTCATGGGCTCTATGGTTGCTCTCTGTCTCTTGCTATGATAATTCAGTGCTGCTGCAGTGAATGCCTTAGTGAACGTGTCTACCTGTAGGAGAAATGCCTGGGCACGGAAAGGCTCCTCAAAGTGCACATGCATTTTTAAACTTGATTGATTGTGCCATTTTTCCCTGCAAGGATGCTGAACTAACTTACTCCCCCACCAACCAGATGTTGTTGTTAGTTGCCTTTGAGCCTTTCTTCCCTGGTACCACTGGGTGGGTTCGAACTGTCAGCTTAGTTGAGTACAAACTCTTTGTGCCGCCTAGGGACTATCACCAACCATATATGAGTGGCTTATTGCTGCATATGTTTTATATCTTCATTTATACAGAGTGTTATCAAACTTCCTGACCTTTGCCAACCTGATTAGTGAAAAATGGTACCTCATTGTGGTTTTGTTTTGCACTGATTTGGTTGTGTGAGGTTGATCTCCTCTCCATATGTTTCAAAGCCACAGGTAGTTTCTGAGGCAGGTTTAAATAGAGTGGTATGGGATTGATGAAAGAATATTTGTGAAATATCCTTCACCATGCTTATTCAATCTGTATGCTGAGCAGATAATCTGACAAGCTGGACTATATGAAGAAGAACACGATATCAGGATTGGCGGAAGACTCATTAACAACCTGTGATATGCAGATGACACAACCTTGCTTGCTAAAAATGAAGAGAACCTGAAGCACTGATGAAGATCTATAGCCTTCATTGTGGATTACACCTCAACATAAAGAAAACAGAAATTCTCACAACTGAACCAATAAAAGACATCATGATAAGTGGAGAAAACACTGAAGCTGTCAAGGATTTCATTTTACTTGGATCCACAATCAACACCCATGGAAGCAGCAGTCAAGAAATCAAAGGACATATTGCATTGAGCAAATCTGCCACGAAAGACCTCTTTAAAGTGTTGAAAAGCAAAGATGTCACTTTGAGGACTAAGGTGTACCTGACCCAAGCCATGGTATTTTTAATCACCTCATATGCATGTGAAAGCTGAGTCAGGAAGACTGAAGAAGAATTGATTCCTTTGAATTATGGTGTTCGTGAAGAATATTGAACATACCGTGGACTGCCAGAGCACGAACAAATCTGTCTTGGAAGAAGTACAGCCAGAATACTCCTTAGAAGTGAGAATAGTGAGACTTGGTCTCACTTACTTTGGACATGTTATCAGGAAGGACCAGCCCCTGGATAAGGACATCATGCTCGGTAAAGTAGAGGGTCACCGAAAAAGGGGAAGACCCTCAAGGAGGTGGACCGACACAGTGGCTACAACAATGGGCTTAAACATTAGCAATGATTGTGTGAATGGCTCAGGACCAGGCAGTGTTTCATTCTGTTGTACATGGGGTTGCTGTGAGTCAGAACTGACTCAATGGCACCTAACAACAACATGTGGTTGGTCAGCATGGCCTTCCCTTCACTGGCAGGTCCATGCCCTACAGAGTGGTGGTGTCAGTGAAGCCACCACATGCCCACTGTTATACATTCTGGTCAAGAAGGGGCAAAGAGAGCCTGTGGGACACGTTGGTGGGTCCACTCTGCCAGGGATGCCTGCCTGGAGTGCTGGGAAGACATGGCTGTGACTTCACATCTCCATGTGGGTACAGAAATGGAGCAGACTTTAGACCAATGTAAGGATGGAAGGCAGCCTTCTCCCTGCCTGGCCTGGCAGGCAGTCCCACCTGTAGATGAGGGAGGGATGCTAATGTTGTCTCTCAGAGCTTTCCCATTCTTGGGACTTAGAGCTGGGGCACCTGCTTGTGGGATACCTGGGATACCTGCTGAGCTGTCTAGCTCTAGACTGGGGCATCCTCATGGCCTAGAGCTCTCTATGTTGAGAATCCAACAGGGTGGGCGAGACCCATATCCCCCAGGTGTCAGTCTGATGTGTGGAGCTGCCTGTGCTTTGGTCCTGCCCTGCTTCCCCTCCTGCCCTGCTTCCCCTCCTGCCCTTGTGAGCCATCAGTCATTAAGGCTTCCATAATCTGCCTTCTTCTCTTCTGTGGCCCTTACCCCACTGCAAGGTCAGCCCCTCAGCACTTCTCACCTAAAGCTCATCTCTTTCACTCTGACCTCCCCAACCCAAGTCTTTCCTCATCTTGTCTGTCTTGACCACTGTGTCTGCCTTAGCTAACTCCTTACCCCTTCATGGTAGTTCTGGTTGTTGTACCCCTGCCTGGAAGCCTCTGTGGATAAAGAACAAAGCCTAGACACAGCCAACTGTTCAAGACCTTCTGTGACTGGCCCCTGCCTCTTGCTCTGATCTCCATGATCAATCTCCATCCAAATCTTATGACTCACCCTCACTACTCACAGCCCTTGAGATTGGGGAAGAGGACACCACCAAGAAGTCATTGTCTAGTCACTCTGATTTGCTCTCTTTGACCAGGGGTCGCTCTGGGGTCAGTGTCCAAGGGACTAGTAGTGTAGTAGTGGCAGTAGTAGTTGTAGTAATAATAACAGCCAACATACACAGTGAGTGGCAGAGGTAAGATTTCAATTTGTGAGATCTGGCTGCAGCGCTAGTGCTCTTGGACATTGAAAGTCTAACTACTTTGTGGAGAGCTGATGTCCCCATCTAGGACATAAGCTTTATTTTCCTTGCCACAGCACATAGTGGTGTTCAGTAACTGTTGAATGAATGGATGAGGACACAATGAGAACCACTGAAGGTAGTGGAGCATGAGAAGGACATGATTCAAGACAGTCACTGGTTGGGTGTCAGGATGGACTAGAAATGAGAAGCCCACTGGGAAGACTGTTAGGAAATCTAGCCCCGAGGTGATGAGGACCTGGGTCAGGGGGACAGAGGGGATGGAGAACAGGGCCTGCTCTGTCTGATGCCTTCTGGGCTCTCTTCTGGGCACCAAGTACAGGTCTAGGCACCTCTGAGCACAGGACTGCTGTTCCCTCCTTGAGAGCCACCTGCACAGCACACGGCAGATACTCAGTCGGGGAAGTGCTAGAACTGACACTTGAATCCTGGTAAAAACTGGGGTGGAGACATGTTCCCATGGGCTCTCTGCCACCCTTCCTTCTCTTCAACCACAGATGGGAGCCAGGCAGAGCAAGACTATAGGTAGTCGCTTTCGAGGCAGAAGGGTCTGGTGGTGCTGCTGCTTAACTGTGTGGCCAAGGCAAGTTGATTAATCTAATATGATAATGAGGGTGACTATGAGGAACACATAGGGCACTGTCTATAAACGGCTAGTACAGGGTGTGGGTGTAGAAAGTGCTCAGTTAATGGCAGCCGCTGATGATGGTGATGGTAGAAGTCAGGCTGAGAGAGTACTTGAGTCTTGAAACCTAGCAGGGGCAGATTAGGGTGAGGCATGTGTGGGAGACATGAGGGGAACACTCTGGATCAGACACCAGGGCACCCACTTTTTGCAGACCCTCTGGCACCCAGCCTTGTTAGTAAAAGCCCAGCCCTGCTGCAGTTGTCTGTGGCCTCTTAGTGGACAGGGTTGGCAGGACATGGTTAGGATGATGATTTTCTTGCTCTCCCATCCTGTCCAGAAAGGTGACCATGTCACTGACTTACCTGACCCTCAAGACTGTCCCAATCCTTGGCTACTTGGGGTATTGGTGGAAAGGTTGGCCAGAGGCTGGCATGTGGTTGGGGAGGGAAATTGCCCTTGCCTAATCTGAGTGTCTTGAGTGTTAAGACAGTCTTGGGACCTGGTGTTTGGCCAGGAACTGCACTCTGGCCTGTGCGAGGCTGATGTCACTGGGTGTGCATCACATCACCAGGCTCAGGAGTGATGAGGGAGAAGGAAGATCTTGGAGGCCAGGCAGCCATTGTTGGCTGGCTTATCTGGATTAGGCTTTTCGTGTGAAAGGAAGAAAGGAATCTGCTTTGTCGCAACTGGGGCATCAGGCTGGAAACACACTTGGTGTTCCTGGCAATCCCCGGCACTCTCCAAAGCTTATTTGTTGCTTTTCCGAGACACGTCCAGGTGCTCTCTGTTATGATAACAAGTGGTGACACAGAGTTAGCTTGAAATGGGATAAACAAACAGACTAAAAATAACTGGATTTGGGGCGGCTTGGCACTGACTCTCAGCATGCAGACTGTCACTGCTCAGCAGAAGGGTGAAGGTAGGCACCATCAAAGACTCCCCTCCCTGCAGCCATGAGGTAGTTGGGCTTGGGCGTGGCTGAGCCTTCTCCCCTGCCTCACTTCCCCCAACATGTAGCTATGGGCTGCCTGAGGGTGTAGGTGCCAGATGGTGCCTGAGGCCCAGAGGAGGGGGTGTGGTAGGCCCGGATGTGAGCGAGGCCGTTTATGTCTGTTTGGAGGAATCTGGGCCAATGTTTGGACATCTTTATGGTTTTGGAAGTTTCTTGGCCTCACCAGAGGAACCATGGTTGCATCAGAATCTGAGGTCCTCTCCTCAGTGGTCCACGTAGAGGGAGGGAAGAGCAAAGGGAGCAAATCCAGAGTCTTTGTGGAAAAACGGGAAAAGGAGACACCTTTCTAATCTTAGCCTGCTTCTTTGGACCACTTTCTGCCTTATGAAGGGAGCTGCCTTTGATTAAGCATCTTAGCTTAATCTACTTACTAAAGGAATGTACATAAGACATTTTCAGGCTAATCTGGGAAAGGGAGAGATATAGGAGAACATGAGTCTGATATGTGTAGGACCTCATAGGCAGAGTATTTATGATTGAGTGTATGTGGTAGTTCAGTGGTAGAATTCTCACTTTCCATGTGAGAGACCCAGGTTTGATCCTCAGCCAGCGTACCTCAAGCACAGTGTACCTCAAGACCCTGTCTGTCAGCAGAGGCTAGTGTGCTATGATGTTGAACAGGTTCCAGACTAAGCTGGGAAGAAAGGTCTGGCGACCTACTGTCAAAAATCGGCCAACGAAAACCCTGTGGATCACAACGGTCCAATCCGCAACTGATCCTGAGGATGGCTCAGGACTGGGCAGCATTTTGTTCCGTTGTGCATGGGGTCACCAAGAGTCAGGAGCTGAACTGATGGCAGCCAACAACAATGATGTGTCACAGCAAAAGACCTAGTCAAAGGACAGGCCCAATGAGGGGAAGAATGAGAAGAGCTACATGGTCTAGGATTTCACTTATACTTCCATTGCCAAATTGAGTCTTTGCTTTGTTAGTGGCCTCAGTGCCTGCTGGGCAATGGGAACGCTCTTACAGATCACAGGCCTGTTTCCCCGTTAACCCCAAGGTTCTGTCCAATAAATATGCATTAGATATGGTGGTCATAAGAACCACTTACCAAATATTTCTGGTTCTCCTCCTGTAGTAGCATTGAACTTCCCTGCCCCGTTGATGTTAAGATGTCCCTCTGACAGACATTTAGAGCCAAAAAAACATGAGCAAACATGACGTATGTCGCTTCTGGGTGGAAGCTTTAAAACCTAGTGTGGTGTGATTAGTCTCACTTTCTCTTTCCTTCTGCCACAGTATTTCAGATAGTGGCTTATCTGACAGTCTGGGCCCCAGAATGAAGACAAGATGGAGTAGAAATGCCAGCTGAACCATAATGGATATGTGGTGAAAAGAAGTGAACCTTTGTGGTTTTAAACAACTGAGTCTTTGAGGGCTGTTAGTCATTGCAGCATAACCTAGACTGTCTTGATAGTGGTAGAGGGAGAAAATGGGGGAAAAAACCACGTCTAGCTTAGAATCAAAGTTCAATAAAAGTTATTGTTGTTGTTAGTAGTCATCAAGTTGACTCAGACTCATGGCGACCTTAAGTGTAACAGAATGAAATGTTGCCTAGTCCTGAGCCATCTCCATGATCTTTGATATGCTTGAGCCCATTGTTGAGGGTATTGTGTCAATCCATCTCATTGAGGGTTTTCCTCATTTTCACTGATTCCCTACCAAACATGTCTTTATCTAGTGATTGGTCTTTCCTGATGACATGTCCAAAGTCAGGAAATGGCATTTTCAGTGAGTCTTCTTGATCGCTAGGATCAACTACATTGGCCTTTCTGTTCATTGAACAAGCCATTCACTCCCACCTCAGGTCCTTTGTGTTTCCTGTGTCTTCTGACTGAAGCACTTTTCCCCCAGATTTTTGTGTGGTCAAACCCTGCTTGTCATTCAGGTCTCAGCTTAAATGTCACCTCTGAGAGAGTTTTCTGATCACCATCTAAAGTGCCCACCCATTACCACTCTATTACATTACCTTATTTTATCTTCCTGTTGCTTACCCTGTTTGTTTGTTTATTGTTCTGTCTCATGCTCTAGAAAGTCAGCTCTGTGAAGGCCGGGACCCCAAACTTCACCTCATATCTGTGAGCCAGTGAGTACAACAGTGCTGGCAATGATGTAGGACCCACAAATATTCGATGAGTAAATTGATTGGAAGGTAGGAGGGGGTCAGGACAATTTTATTGCAGAGACCTAAGGGTGGAAACTTTAAAAATACTTGTTTAATCCTGGAAATGCAGTAGAAGCTTAATAAATATTTGTTGAGTGAATGAGCTGTAGCGGGGGCTGGGGGATGGCGCTGTTCCAGAATCAGGGAGAAGACTATGAGCTCTCCAAGGGCAGGAACCACAGTGCCCTTGTCTCCTCTATGCCCGTAGCCAGCTCAATATGTGGCAAGGTGCAGATAGGTGCCATGATTCCTCTAGGGGATGGTGACTTGGGCCATTTCCTGCCATCTCATCTCAACTCACCTGGCACCAGGGTCCAGAGAGCTGAGAGGCATGACTGACTGGACAAGTCTCCTAGGCTGCAAAGCAGAGCCCTGTGACAGTTCCAGCAAGTGAGAGAGAGACTGTTTATATATGTGAGAGAATGAATGAAGAAATGAATGAATGAATTGAACACGTGCTGGGGACCACCAGGGCTAGTTCTCCAAGTTCTCTCCACACTTGGAGGATCCTTTGCGGATCAGGAGGCTGGGAGAATCCAGGAGCCCATGGAGAAAGGGTGAGAAACCTTGAGGTGACTCAGTAGTGGAGGAGGTGATGGGTGGTAGTAGGCTGTCAGGCCTGGCTTTGTCTGGTCCCATCTCTTGTGGCCTCGTCACACTCTTTTCCAGAACCTACCAGTCCTGGATCTTGCTGTGCACTTACATGTCCCTGTGCCTGGAATATTCTTTCCCACATGGCTTCTCACTGCTTCAGTGTGGCCTTCTCTGTGAAGCCTCTGACTCCTAGAAAGTTGATGGCACCCTCCTGTGTGCTTCATGATTCTTGGTTCTCCCTCTGTGGGAGTGCTTATCTTCTTGCTTGGTTCCTCCCCAACCAGTTGGTCAGAACAGGGCTCTTATCTTACTTATCACTGCTGCCTCATTCACTGCTTGGCATGTGGCCTCTACCCTGTCAATGGTTATTGAGTGATGAAAGACATGACACCTTCTTCAGATAGCTGAAAGGCTCTCAGCTAGAAGAGGAAGTACCTGATTTTGTGACCTCAGGGGCCAGGATCAGGCTGCCCCCATGGAAGTTTTAGGCAGACAGTTAAGAAGAGACAGGAAAAACTTTCTGCCCATCAGAATGGCCAACCATGGACTAGGCTGCCTTGAGAGGTAGTGAGCTTCCCATCTCTGATAGTCTGTGAGCAGAGGTAGCATGACCCCTCCCTTCCAAAAGGGAGGTTGAAACATTAGATCTTGGAGTCTTTTTTTTTTTTTTAACATATTTATTGTGCTTTAAGTGAAAGCTTACAAATCAAGTCAGTCTCTTATACAAAAAGTTAGATACACCTTTATATGTGCTTCTAGCTGCTCTCCCCCTAATGAGACAGCACATCCCTCCTCTCTACCCTGTATTCCCCTTGTCCATTCAACCAGCTCCTGTCCCCCTCTTCCTTCTCATCTTGCCTCCAGACAGGAGTTGCCCACATAGTCTCATGTGTCTACTTGAGCCAAGAAGCTCACTCCTCCCCAGTATCATTATCTATCTCATAGTACAGTCTAATCCCTGTCTAGAGAGTTGGCTTCGGGAAAGGTTCCAATCTTGGTATAACAAAGTGTCTGGGGACCATGACCTCCAGGGTCCCTCTAGTCTCAGTCGGACCATTAAGCCTGGTCTTTTTACAAAAATTTGAGATCTGCATCCCACTGTTCTCCTCCATCAGGGATTCTCTGTTAGGGCAGTGATCAGTGGTAGCTGGGCACCATCTAGTTCTTCTGGTCTCAGGCTGATGGTGTCTCTGGTTTATGTGGCCCTTTCTGTCTATTGGACTCATCTTTACCGTATGTCTTTGATGTTCTTCATTCTCCTTTACTCCAGGTGGGTTTAGACCAACTGATGCATCTTAGATGGCTGCTTACTAGCATGTAAGACCCCAGATGCCTCTCACCAAAGTGGGATACAGAATGTTTTTGTAAAATATTTTGTTATGCCAAATGACCTAGATGTCCCCTGAAACCATTGTCCCCAAAGCCCCGTCCCTGCTGCTCTGGCCTTCAAAGCATTTGGTTGTATTCAGGAAACTTCTTTGCTTTTGGTTTGGTAGATCTTGGAGTCATTTGTCAGAGATTTTACTGGGCCCTGCAGACTGGAGTCTGGAGTAGATATGACATGAATTAGCTGCCAAGGGGCTGAATTGAAATGTTAGGACCCCAGGTGCATTTCCAGATCACAAGGGCATATCCTGCTGGTCCCAGCCCTGATGGGTATGCATGTCCTGATCCAGCAGGCCTCACCCCATTGAAAATTGGGGCTGAGAAACTTTGTCAAACTTACCAGAACACTGGTGGTGGGAGAGGAAGGATGCCTGACCCACACTGGTGTGAAAAGACTTGTTCTACGTCTTCTGCAGCAGGTTGGCCAACCTGGGCAGGGCTCTGCCACACCCTGGCCCTGTGCCTTTGGAATCTCCAATCTTCTGTGCCCTCAAGAGGTTTCCTGAGGGAAGCAGCCACCCCATTTACCCCATAAAGCTCAGGGTCCCTCTGGCAGGTTGATGACCCCCCACAGTCATATACCTGGTCCTGGGTTTCTGAGTGGTCCCCAGGGTAGGAGGAGGAAGAGAACAAAGCATTCCAAGATGGCAGTAATGGAGTCTCTTTGGCTAAGTGCTTCGCAAGCCACATGCCCCAGGCTCCAAGAGAAGGCTGCTATTCTTGATCCTTGGGGCTCAGTTCCCCTCTCGGGAGCTTTAGGGAAAGGCCTCTTCCCTCTCATCATGTTGTCCCCTGACTGGTTCACTCTGGGTTTGACTGTTGATTGGCTGCATCTTGACCCAGCACGCCCAGCTCAGCCCTTGTCAGGGGACAAAGCAGGTACACAGCGGGAGGCCAGTTAGTATACTCTGGTCCAGGGGGGCTTGTCCCGCCCTGCAGGTGGTGAGAGATGCATGAAGTCTTATCTCCCAGGACGTGGTGCACATTGGTGTGACCCCTCAGTGACCTCACTCTACCTCTGTTGCATCAGCTCGGGTTGGGTTAGTAGGTCTGGCGGATTGCCCTGCCTCTGGGGTGTGGTGAGCTGAAGGTCCGTCTGAGCTGGTTCTTGAGGTGGGTGACACAGTCCTGGCAGAGCAGGAAATGGAGAGATGTTGCAGGGTGGGGGGCCTTGTCTCCAGGAGAAAGGTCGGTCATGGCTGGGCCGGAAGTGACCTGCTTTATTGAAAGGAAGGGGAGCCAGAAGGGGAAACAGAATGAGCCCTTGGCACTGCAGCCAAAGTGTGACTTTGCATGAGCCTCTTGCCCTATCTGGGCTTTAGTGTTAATCTGAATAAAATGAGGCTCCCCTCCCTCTGCCCCTCCATGTGAGGTGAGCTTGCTTTGGGGGTTGAGCTGAGCTGGGTGACACTTGCAGCATCTCCTGAACCCTGCTCTGCTCCCTCACCCACTCAGAGCACCTACTGTGTGCCGGATGTTGAGTAGGACAGATGTGGTCCTGGCCCTTATGGGTCATGGGGGTCATTCAGATTCATCCTGAGGAGGGGCAGAAAAACCTGGAGGCAGGGACAGAAGTGGGAGGTGTATAATCCATCTCTGGGTCAAGCCCCCCAAATATCATCCCAGGTAATGAATTGGCAGCAGCAAAGCCCTAGCTAGAGCTTCCAGTGGCTCCTGTGAGGCTACCTGAGCTTTTGGGTCTTGCAGGCACCTAACAATTCAGTGAGTCCACCTGTGCTCTAATGTAGGCTAATACCACATCATATGCCATCACTAATTATACCAGATATAAAAAAAAAAAAAATTTTTTTTCTTTTTATGTTAAAACAATATAATAAGCATTATAATGTTGTTGTTGTTAGGTGCTGTTGAGTTGATTTTTAACTCATAATGACCCCATGGGACAGAGTAGAAATGCCCCATAGGGCTTCCTAGGCTGTAATCTTTATGGGATCAAGTCATCAGGTCTTTCTCCCACGGAGCGGCTGGATGGGCTGGAACCACCAACCTTCTGGTTAGCAGCATTTCCTAGCTATAGTGTGCTCACATAAATGAACTCGCTTGACCCTAATCCTCCATCTAAAGTTGCCACCAGGCACTCTTTTCTACTTCCCTGTTTTCATTGTCTTCATAGCACACTCCATTATCTGAAATGTAAGTTCATGCCTGTGTTGCTTGATTCAGATCTGTTTTCTTCCGCTAGCATGGAAGCTCCATGAAGGCATGGATCTTGTCAATCTAGTTCACTTTTTAATCTCCTGTGCTCAGAACAGGCCTAGCACAGGGCAGGGGCTCCGTAGGTGTTTGTTCAAATTTCATGAAGGAATAAATTGCAAATCGCATGTTGACAGCAGCCTGGTGAATTTGGTGCTGTGTTCCAGATGAGGAAAATAAGGCTCACTGAGATGACGTGATGGGCAATTGCTACTCAGCTGGTAGGTGTCAGGCAGGGAGGAGAGCTGCACGGCAAGGGCTGTGTGCAAGCAGCAGTCATTTTATTGCACATGGCATGTCGAGATGGAAAGGCTTCGCAGGAATTTTCTTTTATAGGCATATAAAGGCCTTTATTACCCATATTGTGGACGCGGGTCCAAAGAGGATTCTGTTCTATTTTCTACCAAGGGGTTTGTTAGAGTCCCCTGTGGAGACTGGGGCTCCTGGCCTTGCTCTGAGAAGGGTGGACCCCAGGGAGAAGAAGAGCCATCTGTGGGCAGGCCCAGGGTCCAGGGCAGCTTGGGTTGGGGCAGGATGGGGTGGCAGCCTCCCTGAAAGGAAACACAGGTTTAAGCTGCCTCAGTGGGAAAGGTGACGTTATGTAGGTCATTAAACCCTACAGAAGCAGGGAGGAGAGCTGCTTCCAATTATCAGGGTGAAAATTAATGGAATAAAACCTCTAGCCAGGCTGCCCAATGGTGGAGCAGGGGGAGCTTTCCTGCATGGTCAGGACTGGCCAGGAAGTGTTTGGAGCAGTCGCACTACAAGCAGGGGAGGAAGCATTAACTGTCTGCAAATGTATGGGCTGGAGGTTGGGGTGCGATCCTTGCTAATCCTCAGAGTTTTTTCTCCTTGGCCCAGCAGAGGATGGGAAATGGGCTAAACAGGAAGGTAGACAGGGCTTGGTTTGCAGAGACTTGAGCAGGAGAAGAGCCCTCTGGTGCCTGGACCAGCCTCCACGGCTGAAGGAGGCTTTGGAATTTGCTTTCTGCAGAGGTAAATGTGGACCCTGGGATTGATGTCAAGCTTCAGACCTGGGGCAAAGCTGAGATGGAACTTGAGCACATTCATTTTTTGAGCATTTGCCTGGATACCTTGTTTTTAGGTGACTTGATGAAGGTCAGGAGCCATGACTGTGAAGGGGCAACCCACACTAGGCTTGACTCCTGTTTTTGCCATGGGATCTGAGGATTGGCAAGGGATTCCTTGGTCAGGCAGATCTTAGTGTTGATTATACCAACCATCCACTGCTACTACTCCTGATAAAGGGGTGGCAGAGGCCTCGAGCTGAGAGGTGCAGGGCTGAGTCCTGTGGATCAGACATCCACTGCTTGAATGCAGGAGCAGGCCTGGTTCATCTCTGCCCTCCTCACAGCCCAGCTGTGTACTGTAGGTCTCTTCCTGTTGAAACTTATTCACTCAAACACTCCCTGAAGACTGTTGCTGCCACTTAGCCGGTGTGCACTCAATGGAGTGGGTCATTCGTCAGGTGGACAATCCACTCTCAGATCATCTCACTTGGCTGCCCCTCAGTTTACAACAGTAAATGCTCAATTAAAAAACAAAGCAAAACAAACAAAAACCCAAACCAGTTGCCATGGAGTAGAACAGCTCCATAGGGTTTTCATGGCTGTGACCTTTCGGAAGCAAATTGACAGGCTTTTCTTCTGAGTTGCCTTCGGGTGGGTTTGAACTGCCAACCTTTTGGTTAGCAGCTGAGTACTTAAACTTTTGTGCCAACCAAGGACTCCTAAATGCCTAATCCGTGGTTATTTATTAGTAACAACTGGGAGATTGATACTATCACCTCCGTTTTTATAACTGAAGAAATTGAGACTCAGAGAGGTGAGGTGACTGGCCCAAGGACACACAGCCAGTGGAACTGGGACAGTGTGGCTTACTTCAGAGCTTTGCATTCTGCCGCCTCCTTGGATGGGTAAAGCACCCTTTCTTCTAGAACCCCCAAGCCTTTCCCTGCAGCATTTCTGAGCTTTTCATAGGATTCTTTGGAGGTAGGGAGAGTCAGACATTCTTGCCTCACTTTGCCAGTGAGGAAACTGAAAGACTGAGTGGCTTGTAGGGCTCACACTGTGGACTAATTGGCACTTATCTTTGGAACGTGATGTGGGGCTATGAGTGTGTTTTGGTGGAAATAGTTGAAGTTCTTGGATGCCAGAGGTTAGTGCAGAGGCTCTTTCACAGAGTTCCATTGGTTTTGGGGAGCTGGTTGTCCAGTTCCCGGGAACCCAAGAAGGAATTTGTGCTTTCCCGAGATCATGGCTCCTTGGGCGGGGCCCCTGTTTCCTGGGATCTGTCCTCACATGGACCACCTAGGGTGTTGACTGGGTAGGGTCTCATGGGTTAGTGCACACAGCCTTGGACAGAGTGGGCAGTGGGATGCTCAGGGCCCTGTTGGCCAAACTGGAATGTTTCCTAGGATTGTTGCCATTGTATTTATTCCCACTAATCTTGCCTGTTTATACAACGCAAAGATCAAATAAAATATATTTGAGGCCAGAGCAAATGAAGAACATTTTAGAAATCGAGATAAAAGGGGAGATATCTTGGAATACCTAGCTAATCTGGGTTGCTCTTTCTGCTCAGGCCCTTCCTTTGAAAGCTCTATTTCTCCTCCCATCCCCTGTAAAAGCAAGAGTGAGACTTCTTGACATTAAGCAAATGCTGGTGAGGTGCCTTGGGTGTGGGGTTCGCACATGAGCCACTTGAGAGCAGGAAGCTCTTCCTAGTTGGTAGGTGCTGGCATCGAGGCTCTTCCATCTAAGGATCCCTGTGGAAAAGCGGGCGGATTTCACCACGTACGTGGCAGGACCCCGGATGCCGAGGCAAGGGAATGCTGCAATCTAAACATTTACATTCTGAAAAATGGGAAATCATCCGCTTACATATAAATTAGCCCGGGCCTGACGGGTTTATTACATCCTGGAATGCTTTCATGAGGCTTTCAGAGGGTTCCATGTCGCAGGCCCAGGTCTCCAGCTGGAACTGACTGCCTGTGGCATGCTCTTAGGGGGAGCTCGAGGGAAGACAGGCTGGGCTGACTCTTCCTCCAGTTCCCATCAGCCCGTTACTGATTCATGTGTGAAATGGGGAACAAGGAAACCCCATGCTGGGCCCTTCAACAATGAGGCACCTTGAACAGTGAGCGTCTTGAAGCTGAAGGCGAGAGGCTGGGCAGGGAGAAGTGGGAGGAGCCAGATGCGGAGTTCCAATCAGAGGCTACGGCTGGAGGGCTGTTCCATTCCCCTGGGAAGTGGAATAGGAGACACGCTCTGCAATTCCACAATGTAGATGATCTGACTCTTGTTGAGCAGGAAGAGAGCAAAGGGGTAGCAAGAAATGGCCAGGAGGGAAGGAATGTGTGTCCTGCCGGAGTTTTCAGACAGGTCTTGGACTGTCCACCCCACAGGGCAGGGGCTGGGTGTGAACTCAGCTAGATGGTGTCTAGCTTAGCTCCAGGCGCACTTGAAGTGGACTGAACAATTCTGCTTGCAAGATTCCCAGGGGTGGGCTGATCTTCCATGGGGAAGCTGAGCTCCATGCTCAGGGAATTTACATGATCTTAGGGAGCAGATGGAAACCCTGATATCATAGTGGTTAAGAGCTACGGCTGCTAACCAAAAGGTCGGGGCAGTTCGAATCCACCAGGTGCTCCTTGGAAACCATATGGGGCAGTTCTACTCTGTCTCATAGGAATCGACTTGATGGCAACGAGTTTGGTTTTTTTTTTTGTTTGTTTGGGAGTAGACGGGAAAAACCCACAAACATATACACACATAGTTGTAGTAAGTTATGAACTTGTTCTCTCTCCTTTTCCTGTATATTATATACACTTACATACCTGTGTAATCAGTGTCTAGAACAGATGCTGAATAAATGATTTTGGAGTGAATGATCTGTGACACCAGCTGTTTTGTTCAATAAATCTACTTTATACAAGGGCGCGTATTTTGAGGAATTTTATTTCCACTGCTGGCTCACAGACCTTAGCATGCATCAGAATCACCTGGAGGGCTTGTTAAAACAGATTGCTGGGCCCTACCCACCCTAGGAGTTTCTGATCCATTATTAGTTCTGGTGTGGGACCTGAGAGTTTGCCTTTCTTACAGGTTCTTAGGCAATGCTGCGGCTGCTGGTCAGGAACCATACTTTGAGGACCACTGGTCTAGAGAGAGAAGTACCTGGGCTTCACTGGGGGACTGGAGGCTCCTTTACAGGTCTGAAAACACATTCATGCTTTTGATTGAATGGAAATAGACTCATGGGCACCCATGGAATCATTTCCTTGTTTTTAGAAAGAAGCCAGACCTCCTCTAATATGAGCAGAGCCAGCTTGCGGCCTTGCAGAGCAGTGGCTGGCTTTGTGGTTTTCCGGTTTTCAGCAGGCATCCACCAGTGTCCATTGAGCCCAGTCCTGGGCATGACGTGCCATCAGGAAATACTCAGGTAGGCAACTGTTTCCTGGACCATTGAATCTAACAAATGTTGGGGAAACACTTCTTGTGCCCAGCTGGGCTGCCCTGTGATGGAAGCTGGAGGAGGAGAGATGATGTAATACTTGCCATGGGGAAGCTGATAATTCTCTATGCCCTCCCCATATCCCTAACCGCTGGCCTACTTCTGTACCCAGTAGCAGCTTTGGATCCCTCTGGGAAGCCAGGTGTTTCCCTTAAAACCACCTATGGGTTATTTTGACACCCAGATATCTCTTGGTCTTCTTGAGCTTCCCAGTAGTAGGTATCTGTTTTCCTCTTGGGCTTCCCAATACCTGACTCCCCAAGCCCGAATGTCTTGGTGTCTGGACCTCAGCCCTGTCCCCCTGTGGTCAGATCCCACTGTGTTCTGACAGCTCTTCCTGACAGTGCATCATATTGTACATTGTTTTGTATCCACTCCTTACCATTCTCACTCAAGGGTAAACTTAAAGCTGGACATCGGAAACCCATGGGTTGTTCTTCCCCTTGCAAAGAGGCCAACCCCAGAGTGTGGACCTGGATGAGGAAGGGGCCTACTTGGGGTATAGCTGAAGGGATGCAAGAAGGTGTCAGCCCACCTGGGTTCCCGTTATGTGATTTTAGACAAGTCTCTTCTCTCTGGTCTCAGTTTCCTCCTCTGTGAAGTGAGGTGTGGTAAGCCTGTCCTGCCTCCTTTCCTCTCAGGGTCATGAGGCTTCAATGGACAGTGTCAACGACTTCTCCTTAGACATGTGAATTATTGGGAGATTGGGGTGATGGTGATGGGAAGACCAGTAAAACTATCTTGAGGAGAGCAGTGACCCCATGAGTTTGGGGATGAGGGCGCAGAAGTCTTATAGAGAAGGGGCAAGAGTTACTGAGAAATACAACATAAGCTTTAGAGACAGACTGAGCACCCAGGTTCAAATCTCTGCTTGCCACTCGCTAACCCTAGGGAGTAGGCCATGTTCCTTAATCTCTCTGAGCATCGGTGTCATTTGGAAAAAGGAGATAAATAATAGCGCCCGTCTCACTGGGTGATGTAATGCTCACAAGGCACTTGCTATGAGCCGGGCCCTGTACTGAGGGCTCGGTAAATGGTGATGAGGAGTCCCTTGGTGGTACAGATGGTTAAGATGCTCAGCTGCCAACTGAAAGGCTGGAAATCAGAGTCCGCCCAAAGGCGCCTCGAGAAGAAAGGCCTGATGATCTACTTTTAAAAAACCAGCCATTGAAAACTCAATGGAACACAGTTTTGCTCTGACACGTGGGCTTGCTGTGAGTTGGAGTTGACTCAGTGGCAACGAGTTAAATAGTGATAACCACGATGGTGTGGATGATGACAAGGCTTATTGGGGGTAGCTTCAGGTATCAGGCACAGGAGAGCTGGGCGATACATTGGACAGAAGGCCCTTAACTTCCTGTACTCCCAGATCATGCCATTCTTCCAACTCAGGACTGGCTGGCCCCCTGGTTATGGGGTAGAGGCAAGTAAAAATGTATAGACTACTTATTAGGCTGGTCCTGTGAGGGCAGGAGTATGGCTTTTCTGGTTCCTGGGTAATTCTTAAGTTTTATTTTTATCAAAGGAATACATATTCATACCAAGTAGCCCTAAGCTTATAATGAAAAGCAGCAGTCCTCTGCCCCATGCCTTCCCACCCCTGGTTTCTGTTTTCTAGGAGGAACTGTTCTTCACCCTTTCAGTTGTTTTTTTTTGGTATTAATCATATTTCTAAATAATATGCTTATATTACTTTTTTTCTTGACTTTTCAGTTTTAGTTATTATCTACTGACTTTCGTTTATGGTAGATGAGAATTAAGGTTACCTATACCAATTCTTTCTCCATCAAATATGTACGTATGCACTTCCCCTTTCCCGGTCTTCCCAAAACATATCAGCATCTTCAGTTAAATCAACATTCAAATTCTAGTTTCAGTGCCTTTGAGTCAGTTCTGACTCATGGTGAGCCCATGTGTGCCAGAGTAGAGCTGTGCTCTGTAGGGTTTTCAATGGCTGATTTTTCAGAAGTAAATTGCCAGGCCTTTCTTCTAAGGTGCCTCTCGGTGGACTTGAACTGCCAACCTTTTGATTAGCAGCTGAAGGTGTTAACCATTTGCACCACCCAGGAACACAGTGCAGCCACGTAGTATACTGTGATTACATTTCTTTTCGTTATAAACTTTTTGTGTTCCTTGGAATTAAGTACATCGTAGCTGATTTGCTTTTTGTTTACTTAGTTTTCTATTACTTATTTATCCCTCAGTTCTCTGACTGAACTGGAAATATGTTCTGAACATATTCAAACACATCAGGTAATCTGTTTCATTTATTTTTTTCTTCAGTTGGATAGTTGCTTTCTAGGCACAGCTGCTAACCTGGGTCCTCCCTTCTCTATCGGCGAGGGAATCCTGTTGGATCACCTGTTTCCTGAATTCTATGCCTTTCTCTTTCTCTGTTTGCTCCCTCATTTTCAAGGAACATATCATCCAGTATCTTCCCCAGAAACCATACATGGGAGGTCAATTTTTTGAGATCGCGTATGCCTGAAAATATCGTTGTTTTACTTTTATACTTGAATAGTAGTTTGGCTGAATATAAAATTTGGTATTGAAATTGTTTTCCCTTAGAAATGTATCGTTCTTTTGTCTTTCAGCTTCCCGTGTTACTATTAAGAAGCCAGAAGATAATTCTGTGTCCCTGTCCTTGAAACCTGACCATTTCCTCCCCTCTGTGAGTTGGAATCCACTTGATGGCAGTGGGGTTTTTTTTTTTTTTGGTCTGGAAGCTTTGAGGATCTTTTCTTTATCGCCAGCGTGCTGAAATGTCATATTTCTGTGGCTCAATGTAAGGTTTTACTTATTTTTTTCATTGTTTTGGACATTTGATTGATAGATTTAAACCTGGAAACTTCAGTTCTAGAAATTCATTTTTTTTTTTTTCTAAATTTGATTTATTTGATAAGTTCCCTCTTCCCAGTCCATTTCTTCTTTCTGGAATTCTTGTTTTAATGTTGAACCATCTGAACTGATTCTCTCATTATCCTTTTCTCTTAATTTCCATCTTTTTATTATTTTACTTTCTAGACCAACAGTTTTCAAACCTTTTAGTCTCAGGACCTCTTTACGTTCTTAAAAATTATTGAGAATCCCAAAGAGCTTTTGTTTATGTGGATAATATCTATTGATATTCACCACATTAGCAATTAAAACTGAGAAATTAAAAAATTATTAATTCATTAAAATAATAAATCCACTATATGTTATCATAAATAAAATCACTTTATGAAAATATAAATGTATTCCCCTCCCCCAAAAAAGTGAAAAGAGTGGCATCGTTTTATATTTTTGCAAATCTCCTTAATGTCTGGCTTAGTAGAAGACAGCTTTTGTTTCTTCATTCACTCTGTTGTGATAATGTTGTTTGATTGAAGGATCTGAAGGAAGTCTGGCATTATTCAGATATGTAGTTGGAAAACAGAGGCGTATCGTTATAGCTGTTTCAGGTAATAGTGGGTATTCTTTTTGGATACTATACCAGAACTCAACAAAGAGGCAAATTCTTAAAGGTTAATCGCAGCATGGAATCTGAAACCTTATCAATGAACTTTCTTCTGTTACATTAAAACTCTTTGGCCTGTCTTGTAATTTGAGTGGATCTTTTACCTATGTCTGATTTTGTAACACCATTCATTAGTCATTTGAAAAATATTGGTTTGCTGACTAATAAATCTTTAGAATATTGGCACATTGCTTTACACAATATCAAACAATCACATTGGTAAATGTCACCACCAGTCACAACAGAAAAGTATGCATTAGAAAGCTCTCAAGTTCATGGTGACCAATATATTTTTCAAAATTCTGATTTTGCTTGAAAGCTCAAATTTTGTCATTAGTAACGAATACTATGTGTTTTTTCCTTGAAGTGACAGGCTCACTTTTTTCATTTTTGAGAAAATGTCTGCCAAATACCCAACTCTGAATAACCATAATTTACGTGTAAGTTCAGTGGCATCACTAGGGTTGGTGTCACCCCTCATGCTAATTACGACAATGTTGTAGCTAAAACACCAGAAAATTTGACAAAGTCGGCGGCCATAAAACACCAGCAGCAACAAAAAACACCATGTGCGTGCGGATGAAACCACTTGATTTGAAGTGTCCCTGTAATTGGGCAGTAATGACAGCTCTGACCGGAGCACATTAGAAGGTTTAAAAGTTAATTAGCATAGCGTTTTAGCCTTGTAGGTATGTTGGTACATGTAAGCTGGGCTTATGAAATTTTTTTGTTTTTACAACTAACTACAGGGATATGGTTATAAAACATAAGAAGTTTCTGCTGAAACACTGTACAAAAATTTTATAGACCATCATTTTGGTGTCACCCCTCTGACAGTGTCACCTGGTGCGGTCCGCACACTCCATTCCCCGCTAGTGATGCCACAGTGTAAGTTGTTCTTTCCAGTAAAAGTAGTCTTCCATGATAAAAGTGGCTGGGTCAGCTTGCAACTCAGTTGTACAAGTGCTTTTCCTTGAGACAGTCATCATACTTTGGTATGCCACAGAAGTGCTTTGTACGTGCTTTCTGTGTTGTCACACAAAATGTTATAAAGGTGTATACTGAAAGGTTGAGATTTAATAAAATAAATAACATTTACTGCTCCATCAAGAACTTTGTTAAGTGAGACCAGCAGTTATCTTTGCTGTGAGTGCATAGCAGTTATCTTAGTTATCTAGTGCTGCTGTAACAGAAATACCACCAGTGTGTGGCTTTAACAAAAAGAAATTTGTTTTCTCACAGTTAGGAGGCTAGAAGTCCGAATTCAGAGTGCCAGCTCTGAGGGAAGGCTCTTTCTCTGTTGGTTCTGAGGGAAGATGTTGTCTCTTTGGCTTTTGTTTTGATCTCCGTGGAGATCTCCATGTGTCTTGGCATCTGTCTTACCCCATCTGTCCACTGCTTGCTTGTTTAATCTCTTTTATATCTCAAAAGAGATTGATTCAAGATATACCTTGTACTAATCCTGCCTCATTAACATAACAAAGGCAACCCATTCCCAAGTGGGATTATTAACCACAGGCATAGAGGTTAAGATAACACACAATTTAATCCATAACATTCTACCCTTTGGCCCCCAGAAATTCATGTCCTTGCCGCATGCAAAAGACATTCACCCCATCACATCATCCCAAAAGTCTTAAATTAACTCCAAGTCTAAAATCTCGTCTTCTGAATTGTCTAAATCAAATATGAGTGAGACTTTAGGCATATCCCATCCTGTGAACCTGTGAAATCTAGACTACGTGTTATCTGTTTACAAAATACAATGGTGGAACAGGCACAAGGTAGACATTTCCATTACAAATAGGAGGAACTGGAGGGAAAGAAGGAATAAGAGTAACAAGCAAGTCCAAAACCCAGCAGAACAAATTATATTAGCTCTCAAGACTTGAAAAGAGTTCTGTCTTCTCTGAGACCAACTGAGCAATGGCCCTGCCCTCTAGACTCTGGGTGTTGGCCACACTGTCTGAATTCTGGGTGGAGGTCCCTCAGACTTGAGCTTTAGCTGCTCCTTCCAGGCCCACTGGAATAGGAACTCTGCTCCCTCGGCTTTGGGTGGTCCCATTCTCCTAGGTCATCTGAGTAGTGACTCCACCCCCTCGACCCTGGCAGGCCCCCCTCTTCTGTCCCTTGAGTATAGTAGCTCTGTCCCCCCACTCCCAGCTTTGGGCAGTTGCCTACCTCCCTGGCACACCTTAACTGCAGCCTCATATTTTGGAACCAAGTTGGCAAAGATCTGACTCTTTGAAACCTAGGAGGCTGTGGCACTACCCTTTGAGATCCAAGAGACTGTGGCCCCACCCTTTGAAATCAAGAAGGCCCTGCTTCTTCCAACAGTTTTGCTGATCTCCAAGCTGCCTTAGGGATGGTCCTTTTGTTTTGTGGGAAGATAACAGATATAGCTCCTTTGGCCTGTTTCCTGCCTGTAGAATTCCAAGAGGCAGACAACATTCTTTCCTTTCATTCTTTCTCTGTCCCATTCAGTCTAAGTTGATGGGTTTTCTACTGTTGTGGTTGGTTAGATCCATCAGTCACAGGCTTAATGTCTTTATAACAATAGATTGTGTAGCCATGTCCTTGGTGAACATTCTAGGACGTGTCCTTAGTTTGTACAACAGAATTTTTCAAATCTTTATGCTTTGTTTTCATTTTATGCAGTTCATTTTTAAGTCCATCTCTTTCCTCTCGCATTTTACTCTAAGCAGCAAGGAGAAACCGCATGGTGCCTTTAAGATCTTGCTTAGAAATTTCCTCAGCCAGATATCCAAGTTCACCATCTACAAGTTCTACCTTTCACCAAACATTTGAACATAATTCAGGCAAGTTCTTTGCCACTGTCTAAAAAACATCACTCTTCATCCATTGTACAATCACAGGTTCATCATTTTCTTGTAAAGCCTCATCAGAAGCACATTTAACATCCACATTTCTAGCAATATTCCGTTGCTGGTGCCATATGTGTTCTTTAAGACAATAGAGACTTTCTCTATAGCTCTTCTTACTTCCTTCTGAGCCCTCAATAGACTTGCCATTGATGTCCATAATTCTACCATCAGTCTCTTCAAGGCAACCTAGGATTTTGGTATTAGGCACCTTGAAAGTCTTCCAGTCTTCACCCATTACCCAATTCCAAAACCACTTCCACATTTTAGGTATTTGTTAGAACAACCCTCTACTCTTCTGGTACCTTATCTTAGTTATCTATCTTAGTTACCTAGTACTGCTGTAAAGGAAATTCCAGAAGTGGGTGGCTTTAATAAACAGAAATTTGTTGTCTCACAGTTTAGGAGGCTTGAAGTCTGAATTTAGGGTGCCAGCTCTAGGGGAGGTCTCTCTTTCTTTTTCAGCTCTGGGGAAAGGTCCTTGACTCTTTAGCTTCTGTTTCCTGGCTTTTGGATATTTCTGTGTGTCTTGGCGTTTATCTTACCCCGTCTCTCCTTTGCTCATTTGTTTAACCTCTTTTATATCTCACAAGAGATTGACTCCAGATACACCCTACACTAATTCTGCTTCATTAATGTAACAAAGATAACTCATTCCCAAATGGGATTATAACCACAGGCATAGAGGATTTATACCATGCTTTGGGGGGAACATAATTTAATCCATAACAGCAAAGGAGAATATAACTGTACCCCACTAGTACAGCTTGGGAGTTTCTGGGTGGTGCAAATGGTTAGTGCACTAGGATGCTAACTGAAAAGTTGGAGGCTTCAGACCACCCAGTCCACTTTGGAAGAAAGGCCTAGTGACCTACTTCCAAACAATCAGCCATTGAAAAGCCTATGGAGTGCTGTTCCACTCTGACAGACGTGGGGTCACCATGAGTTGGAATCGATTCGATGGTGCTGGTTAACTGGTAGTACAGTTTGATATCACTGCTTTGATTTCTGCTAAGGTGCCAGCAGTTTTACCCACAGTTACTCTTGCTCCATCAATGCAAATGTCAACATAGTGAAAAAGGCAAATAATGGCTTAACCAACACAAAACCCTTAGTGTTATGAAAATAATTTTAACTTTGTGGATCCGCTGAAATAGCTTCAGGAGTCCTTAGGGTTCTGAGGGCTATACTTTGAGCACCGCTATTCTAGGCTATGTTTTCAACTTTATGTTACAACCTTCTGTTGAATTTTTACTCCTGCTGCCGTGTTTTTAATTTCTTAGAGCTTTTCTTTGTTCCTCTTTGTAGCTTTCAATTCTTATCTTACCTATGTGTGAAAATGGTACGGTGGGGGTGTCTGACCTCCTCTAACTTCACGAGGGGGAGAGAGAATCACCATCAGCATCAACAGCCCAAGGTTGATTCCTATGAGGTGAAAACCTTTTTACCAATTCTGACACCAGCCATCCCTCTCATGGCACTCTTTACTTCCCTGCTGGGTTTGATAATTCATTGCAGTGGCCACATAGAACTCACAGATAATATTCATGATTATGGAATTGATCAGGGAAGTAACAAGTTACAATTCAGAATCAGAAATGACTTAGGATACAGTTCTTCAATCAGGACAGCTTCTTCTCAGCTGTGCCCACAGTTAGGCCTCTCTCTGGCCCTTGGCCTAACCTCTGCCCTGCTCAGGCAAGTGTTACAAAGCTCTTAAGCTCCACTAATAAGTGCCTATGGGCACCCCACTCTGCCAATAAGCCTCAGCCTGAAGGCACCCAGCTCTCTTGCTCCGTGGGTCAACAAGCCTAGCTCTGCCAAGTGCCTGAAGGCACCCCACTCTTCCAGCAAGCTTTCTGCCTGAGAGCGCTCAGCTGTCTCACTCTGTGGGCTGGAAGCCTACCATGCCATCTCCTGCTGGTCTCCTGATTCTGCTGCTGCTGTTTATCTGCCTCACTTGCTATTGCTTCTCACCGTCTTACACTGTCTCTGGTGTTACAGCTCTCTGTCTCCTGGATCTAGGAGGTTCTCAGTGCAGGGACCTTGGGTCCAAAGGATGCATTCTGTTCCTGTATCCTCTTTTTGGTGGTAGCGAGATCCCCCTTTTTCACCTCTGGGATGGCTCATTTTAAGCCTAGCAGGATGGTAAAACTAACCAATCCCCTCAATATGGTTCCATATACCTTATTTGCATGGTCCCATCCCCACAAGGGTGCCATCTACCTTATTTGCATTATTAGCAAGCTATCCAATCCCCCCCGCCTTGGTGGGCCATAAGCACCTTATTTGCATAGCCCCACCCAGTCATTTGGTGGAAGTTACAAGACCATGGTAAAAAAGGCCATATAAAAGCTATCCATTGCACCGCAGGCCACCCTCTGGATTTTCTAGCCATGGTTTTTTCATACTTGGAGGATTACTTCACCCTCCCAATCATTTTACTAGTCCAAAACAGTCATTAACAATTAAACCTTCAGTAGACAGAGTCCCCAGGGTGAGGTTACTCAGGCACCAACCATTCAGGTCTGCTGCAGGTATCCATCTGATCTGGTCAGGTTCTCCAAAAGTCATCTTGGCTTTATCCTTTCTGGTGTCTGATAAAATTTAACCAAGAGAAGATTATTCCCTTTCTCTGAACCTCACAAGGTATCAGTTTAGCAAAACCTTTAAGGGACTTTAGGCTTGGCTACTGAACTGCTGTCTGTCGGTGCCGCCCCCTTAGTCTACTCTTTCACAATTACTGCTTCTACAATTACAGTTTTTACAATCACAGTTAACCCTGTTAAGAATCATCACACACAGTTGCATCACATAATTATATCAACATCTTTCCCCACACTGTCTTCCTCAGACCCATCAGGAAAAGAGGGAACTATTCAGTGGGGATCCTCTTTTGTCCCCCTCATTTCGAGTGTAAGCACACTTATGAAGGCTTATAAGCCAACCACTTCATGCCTTTATCTGCCACCATTTTAGACAGTTAATGTTTAAATTGCCCATTCATATCAAACCAATACTGAGGAGACAGCATGTTCTTTGATCTGAAGAATCTTCTGTACTGGTTGGAACTTTGAGCATCTGCATAAGCCAAGTCCAGTCCAGAGCAAATCATCAAATTGCAGCAGTTTACACCAGCTCACGTGTCAAACCACTCTCTCACTCTTCATTCAGTTGGGTTCTGATCAGTTCATTCCTAGCCCCCATGGGCTAGGTCAATGGGTACCAGCCATAGGCTTAGAAGTGTACACACCTCCCTGCATGTCAGACCAGCCAGCCCCTTCTCTCTCCCTCATCTGTAGCTCCTCTGGGTTGATAAACAGGTACCACCCATAGACTCAGGAGTCCACATACTCCCTACACTTGTGACTAACCAGCCCTTTCTCTCTCATCCCTAGCCTCCGTGGGCTGGGTCAATGGGTGCCAGTGGAACATGTTCAAACTCAGCCCATTTCTTAATTGCTGTACTGTACCCCCCCACCACTTCCACTCATTGAGTGGACCGAGGTGGCCACCACAAGTGAGCATACCAGGCTGTCTACTCACCAGCTCCCTTTAACTTCCAGTCCTGATGGGCACTGACTTTTCCTCCCTCGAGAATCCAAAGGTAACTGCTTGCTTAGAATTCAAAAAGCAAAATATTCTTTTTTTTTTTTTTTTCCCTTGCAGGTCCTTTCTTCAAATGCAGATTTCCTGTTCTCCCAGCAGCTCTGAGTGGGTCTGCCTGTCTCTTCAAATGCAAATTTTCTGACTGTGAAGGTTCTGGGTGGGGCTCAGGTTTTTGACCTAAGCCCCCAATACTCTACGCACAGGGTGACTGCATTCAAGCCAACAGCTTGTGTTTCTTTAGGGCAAATCCTAGTTCGCCTTTTAGCATATCCAATCAAATATTTGCTGAAGGCAGACTTACACATTCTCTGTAATGTATAATGCCATCATACATATAGGTCCGTTTTACAACACTAGGTAGGAGAAGCATTCAATATCCATAAAAAATCCATAGCACATTCAAATAAACACATAACCCTTTTTAAAACATTCTAGTTTCATCTTCTCTTCTCCACACCTTGACTGTCTTCCATTCATATGCATATGACCTCGGACCTCTGGCTGGGTGAACCATGAAGACCTTGGTCTCCTATCAATCATCTTGTTTAACTGGCCTGGCTTTTGCCCCAAGCCACTCCAGATGTCAATTTTCTCCCCGCAGCAGCAGCATAACCTCTTTTACTTTCCTTTCAGCCTATGAGTCAGAATTAACTCGGCGGCAGTGGTTTTTGGTTTTATTACAGACAACAACAAAAGTGACCATCTAAGAATCATAAGTGTCACTTCCCACACCTCTTCATTCTTTCTCTTCCTAAGTCCCTGTCTTAGGTTGGGTTCTCTAGAGAGGAAAAATCAGTAAAGCATATATACACACACATACACATATATAAAAAATATATATATATCTATATGGAGAAGGACATCATGCTTGGCAGAGTACAGGGTCAGTGGAAAAGAGGAAGACCCTCAACGAGGTGGATTGACACAGTGGCTGCAGCAATGAGCTCAAGCATAACAACGATTGTAAGGATGGCACAGGACCGGGCAGTGTTTCATTCTGTTGTGCATAGGGTCGCTATGCCTTGGAAGCGACTCGATGACGGCACTTAACAACAACAACATATATATGTATACATATATATGTACATATATGTGTGTATATATATACATACATATATATGTATGTATACATATATATGTATACATACATATATATGTATATATGTGTATGTGTGTGTGTGTATATATATATATATATATATATGGAGACCTTGTGGTCCAGTGGTTAAGAGCTACAGCGGCTAACCAAAAGGTCAGCAGTTCAAATCTACCAGTTGCTCCTTGGAAACCGTATGGGACAGTATTACTCTGTTCTGTAGGGTCACTATGAGTCGGAATTGACAACAACGGATATATATGTAGAGGGAGAGAGAAGGAGAGATTTATATTAAGCAAATGGCTCATGTGGTTGTGGGTCAGGCTGGAGGCTTCTCCTAATTCACATAGCAGCAGGGGCTGGTGAACTCAAGATCAGCAAGCTGGACAGCAGGACTCTGTCTCACAGGCTGTGAAGACTGAATGAATCCCAAGATCAGCAGGCAAGATGGCAGATAAGCTGCTAGCCCAAGCCCCAAGAACTGGAGGTCAGATGGACAGGAGCCAGCTGCAGGATCCAGAGCGAGCAAAAGCCTCGACTCTTGCCAGAAAGTCCACCTATGTTGGATGCAGGCCACACCCCAAGGGAACTCCCTTTCAACTGATTGGCTACTCATGTTGTTGTTACTAGGTGCCATTGAGTTGGTTCCGATTCATAGCGACCCTATGTACAAGAGAAGGAAACACTACCTGGTCCTGCGCCATCCTCACGATCGTTGTTATGCTTGATTCCGTTGTTGCAGCCACTGTGTCAATCCATCTCATTGAGGGCCTTCCTCTTTTCTGCTAATGCTCTACTTTACCAAGCATGATGTCCTTCTCCAGGGACTGATCCCCCCTGAAAACATGTACAAAGTATGTGAAAGGTAGTCTTGCTATCCTTGCCTCTAAGAAGCATTCTGGTTGTACTTCTTCCAAGACAGATTTGTTCATTTGTTTGGCAGTCCACGGTATACTCAATATTATTCTCCAACACCACAATTCAAAGGCATCAATTCCTCAGGCTTCCTTCTTCATTGTCCAGCTTTCACATGCCTATGAGGTGATTGAAAATACCGTGGCTTGAGTCAGGCTCACCTTAGTCTTAAAGGTGACATCTTTGCTTTTCAACACTTTATAGAGGTCTTTTGCAGCAGATTTGCCCAATGCAATGTGTCTTTTGATTTCTTGACTGCTGCTTCCATGGATGTTGATTGTGAATCCAAGTAAAATGGCTGCTCGTAGCAGATCTCATCATGGAGTTGATCACATTATATCAGATCTCATCATGGAAGTGATTACATCATTATGTACGACTGCCAAACTACATCATAACTGCCAAACCACTGAGAATCATGGCCCAGCCAAGTTGACACACAATCTTCATGATCACAGTGCCGTACTTCCATGAGCCTGGAGCCATTGCAATGAGTCCTGCTTCTGAAGCCAACTATAAAAATGGCTTGGTGAGGGTGTCTGACCTCTAACTTCACCAGGGGGAGAGAAGATATGCTTGACGTTCTCTTATCTCCCTGAAGATAATAATCGTAGGCTTCTTTTTTTTTTTAATTGTTCTTTGCTCCCTATATTGTATCTTTTTTTGTGTTTTTTTTATTTCCTCTTGTTTTTAGCCTGTCTTTTATGTTGGAGATGCTTCTCAATGCCTGGCAATTCTTGGTTCATATTTAAGATGAGACATCAGAATGTCATTTGGAAACTCTTTGACCATGGGTGAAATTTGTTGACTAATGGGCTTCCCTAGAGTGTGATTGGGTAGGAAGCCAGCCATTTTGTTGGGACACCCTCAGATGATGGGATCTTTAGTGGTTTCCTCATGGGCTGATAAGTGTCAAGGAGGAATATTCCAGTCTTCTTCCTGACATGTATAACTCTGGGAACCAAAAAGGAGAAAGGGGACTGGAGAATAAAAGAGAGACTGGGAATTTCACTATTCGGTATGTCAATTTTCATAGAATCCCTGCATTTTCAGAATGCACCTCCCTGTATTCCTCAGTTTTGTTTTGTGTCCCTGAATCCAGGCAGGAGTGGATTAACCAGTAAGCAAGGTATGCATGCGTTTGCTTGTGTTTATTTGCTAATCTGTAGTGCATAATTTCACATGGGTTTTGCCACATCCTTGATGTGGTGGAAAACAGGTGAAAAAGTTGTGCACTACAGATTAGTAAATAAGCAGAAATAAGCCCGTGCATACCTTGTTTATTGGGTAATCCATCCTTGAATCCAGAAGATAAACTGCCTCTTGCAAGTTTCGGAGATAGTTACCTGTACAGTGGGGCTTGGGGTGGCATCTGGGGGATCTAACTGCTCCTTTTAAAGACTTTCAGCCAGTTCATTTTCTGATCCAATGGCACCTCTTCTTTCAGAGGCACCTGAAATCACTAGTTCTCTTGCCTTTCTGAGACTCTGCACATTCAGCAGCTTGCTTTTTGCAGGCTTGGCCCACTGCAGGCTTGGCCCACTGCAGGCTTAGTAGGTTGGAGAAACCTGAAACCTAAGTTAGTATCACTCATCCATCTACTTGCCAGCTTCCAAAATAATGTCGGCATCTCTCATAGACTGTTGTCTTCTATTCCTTTCTCTTGGTCTTTTTGGGATTACACATTAAAAAAAAACAAACAAACAAGCAACTTTATTTTGTGTTAGGTAATATGGTAAACAGTGTCTAGGATAGTCTCCAATTATATTCATTGCCTGGTACTCATGCCCTTGTGTAATCCTCCGTGCCTTGAGTGTGGTTGGGATCTGTGACTTGCTTCTAAACAATAGAATGTGGCAAGGTGGCAGGGTAGCACTTCCATGAATATGTTACATAAGATTGTAATGACAGTCTTGCTAGGATAGTCTCTCTCTTGCTGGCTTTGATGGAGCAAGCAGCCATGTTGGGGAGGCCACATGGCAAGGAACTGAGGGTTATCTCTAGCCAAGAGCCAGCTAGAAACTGAGGGCAGCCTTTGGTGACAGCCAGCAAGAAACCCTCAGTCCAGCAGGCTACAAGAAACTGAATTATTTTAACAACTGATGAGCTTGGAATTGCATCCTTCCCCAGTTGAGCCTTGAGATGAGACTACAGCCCTGTCTGATAAACTTTTTGCAGCTTTCAGATGAGACCCTGAAACACAGGACCCTGCAAAGCTACGCCCAGACCCCTGACCCACAGGAACTGTGAGATTAATAATAAGTGTATGTTGTTTTAATCTGTTAAGTAATATTATTATACAGCAATAGATAACTAATAAGAGATACCTAGTATTCAGTCTGCCGTGTTGAACTGGAAGTTCAGCACTTGTACTTTGGCCTCATGAGCTGGTAAGCTGTGCAGCTAAATATTTAGCCCTGGTAGGGCAGGAGCTCTTGGTCAGGGTTTTGTGTCCAAAGGCTTCAATCGCATGTCCTGCTGGTGGCTACAGGATTCAGAAGACTGGATAAGGGACACCTCATGGGTGCAGGTAGGGGTTCCTTTTCTTGTTCTTCCTAAAGTGTGGGGCTGCATGCACCCAACCTATGGGCCATGCATTTCCATTTGTCATGCTTGAAAGGGGTCTGCTATCACCTGCTGGGTTGGCAAAATTTGATTTTAAATACTGGAATTTAAACCCCAACTGTGGATAAGAAACAATTAAGGTATGAAAGAAGAGCTACTTACATTAATGTCATAGACTGGGACTGAGGGTACTGTGACAGGTACACTGGGCCGTGAGCCTGAGATTGGCAGCTTGTCTTGGCTTTGTACTCACTAGCTTGGTAACCTTGCACAAGTGATTAATTCATTCACCATTAATTCATTCAATAATTTATTCAACATTTAATGAGCACGTGTTATATGCCAGATCCTGTGCTAGATGCCAGTGTTATATAGATGAATGTGATGTGCTTCTTGCTTGCAAGGAGCTTGGTTTGAGGTAAGAACAGAGGAGCCTGAAAACACACAAATCCAGGACAACAGAGGTTGCAAACTGGAGGACCTGCAGACATACCTATATGGTTCATTTAGTGTTTTAAATTATTGGAATTAGTTGTGGATATTAAAAAGTTGGGAAATTTTACCGAAAAATTCAAATTTCTGGGCTTCTCTAGAGAAATACAAAAATTTAGCAGCAGTCACCAGGAGCAGCCTTCTTTAAATGGGACATCTTTCCTCCATTTCCCCTAGTTCCTGTCCAATACAGTATTGTGCCTGCATTGTGGTTTTTCTCATAGTAGAGTCCAGGGAAAAGTGATGGACATTTTTGTGCCTATGTCTAAACTAAAACAGGGAAAATGAGAGAGAGAGAGGCTGGGAGGACTGAGTGCTTCCAAGAAAATGGGAATGCGTACTGTCTTCTCCTGTGCCAGGTGTGTCGGTGTTGAGAGTACACCTTGGGTGAGCTTCACTTACTTATGTCACAGCTTGGCTCGGGAGCACCTGAGTTTATGACCCCTGACACTCAGGTTGTGAGTGCCAAATGGGGGGGCCCTGGGGCCTGGAAGAGGAGGGACGTATGTCTAGGGTCATAGATGCACCCTCCAATTCTTAGGGTTGTTTTAAGGAGCAGAGGGGCCAACCAACACCTGTGGAAGCCTCTGAATCATTTGTAGGCAGGTCACTCATCCATTAAAAAAAAAAAAACAAAAAACTTTTTAATAATAATAAAAACAGTCTTTTTAAAATTTTTTTAAGGAGTTCCTCCTAGAGTAAATCTGGTCGATATTTCTAAGGCCACTATCTACGGAATTTGCAGGCAGTTATTCAGGAGTAATCTACATTGAACGAGCCCTGGTGGTGCAGTGGTTAAGCTAAGTGCTGTGTTGCTAACTGAAGGGTCAGTGGTTCCAACCCACTAGCCACTCTGTGGGAAAAAGATTTGGCAGTCTGCTTCTGTAAAGACTACAGCCTTGGAAACTGTGTGGGACAGTTCTCTGTCCCATCGAGTCGCTGTGAGTTGGAATAGACTTGATGGCACTAGGTTTGTTTTCAGAGTCTACGTTGACACAGAAAATGTGGCCCTGTGGTGAACCACTGTACTCCATACTTCTCATCCTGTGCACAGCTCCTTGAGTGCAAGAATCATGTCTGAGCCTGGCCGGAATATAGTTACGGAGATGGCTGTTGGATCCAGGTGGCTTAAGACTTCTTTGCGCAAACATTCTGACCAAACACCAGGTCCTCCAGGGTCTGAAATCCTCCTCCTCTGCTACCATCTTGTAGTCCCAGGGACCTCATCGACCTGTGGGGGCCATGGGGACTGCCTCTTCGTGGAGGGTCCTGTCAAAGGAGCCTTTTAGGAATGGCATCCTGGTGGGCTTGAGTTTGCTGAGTGCCCTACCCTCGACCTGCCTGAGGCAGCTCTGGGGAGGGTTAGGGAGTCTGGCCACTTATCTTACACCATTAGGCTTATGGCAGTGCTGCTAGCAGACAAAGGCTTGGAGGGGATTAGGGGTAATTACCAGGCCTGTTCTTTATTCCCAAGGTTTAATGGGTCCAACCACTGTAATTGTACCTTCGGGTATCAGACTGCTCCCTCCCACCCAAAGGCCAGGCCCTGGGCTGGGGTGTGAATATCACAGGGCAGGGCCTGTTGCCTGCCCACCTGCCCACCTGTTGCTCGGTGGCACTTGGAGTTCCCAGTGGCCTTAGGTGTGCTTGCTGTGGCCTGGCAAGGACTGGTAGCAGAGCTCATCATGGAGGAGATGGGAGCCCATTGTGTACTAAGGACCTTCCATGGGGGCACAGGGCCTTTCTACTTTGTCAGGGCCTGAGCTACTCAAGGAATCTCAGTCCTTGTTGTGGGGCCTGGGAGTGTGTCCCTAGGGGTCAGACATTCTGGGAGGCAGGGCAGTTCTCGTCTTTCCCAGCATTGTGAAGTGGGGCCTGACTTAGGGATGAGGGAGGGGGTGGGGCTTTGGCTCTGGTCTGCTTTGTGTGGATGGGGGAGTGCCAGCTTTATGCACCCTGGGTCATGGTCCCCTGCTCCTCTAGGGGAGTAGGGCCCCAGGTAGCCCTGGCCTGGCTGTGGGCACGGGCTCACCTCAAAGCCACAGAAGAGCTATTCTCCTCTCCAGGGAATCCCTGCTTGGTCCCTTTTTCTCCAAGGAACCTTCACAACCACAAGATTCAAGGAGAGTTCAGCAGAGGACATTTGAAAATTCAAAATATGCATCCTTTTAATCCTTTCAGGGAGCCTGTAAGGTGATATTGATGGTGATGTTTTTATTTCTTAGAATTATTTTTCCAGTCATTCATGTGAACTCCGAGTGCCATATCGGTTTTCCACCTTAAGTAAGAGGATTAAAAACGTTGCATAATGCAGGGTCCGAGTTAAGTGCCTGGCCCCGGCTCCTTGTCACATCGTGTAATTGGGAGTAATTGCCAGTGTGGGGTATGAGAAAGGTGCCCATTTTTGGGGGGGTGGGGGGTGGGAGGAGCCTAGTTTGAGCCCATGTCATCTGGGGCAGGCAGATTAAGCTAAGCGAGCGAACTGAGGGGAGAGACAGATGTGCTCAGCTCCCTGCATACAGACAGGAGGGTTGTGTCTTGAGCATCTTTATCTGGGTATCATCTGAGGGGGAGAATGGGGTTGCTTTGAGGGTTCTGCAGTTGTGGGGGTGGGGCAGCATGGGAGAAAGTCTGTTTCTCTGATGTCATAGGCGTCCTGGGCTATTCTACTTCCTGGCTACCCTGCTTTGGAGATAAGGGGTGCAGGAACATGTTGGGTCTGACCCAGAGACCCCATGTCCCTCTGAGCTGACTTCTGGAATAGCATTGGTCAGATATAATCTAGGTTATCTCCTGGGTGGATTTGAGCCACAGGTTGAGGCCAGTGAGGTCCCCTTCCATGGGATGTAGCTCTTCCAACATAGCATTTCTTGATTTCAAACCAAATCATGCCCCAAATCTTGTGCAATAGAACAGCCTTGCCACAGTTGCACAAAAACCCCTTGGGCCAGAGTCTCAGTTGTCAATGGTGACCCTGAGGTAGGATGAGGGAGACCTCCACCCCTTCAGGAAGTCACTGAGTCATGTGAAAGTGGAGATGGTTTTGGAGTGGCCTGCTCTGGTAGGGCACTATGTTGATAGACCAAGCTGCTTTTGTGTCTTTTCCCTGCTGGGGTCACAATTCAGCCATGTCACCTGCTTTTCCCAGGTTTTGACACTTTCCTATGTATTTTTTTTTTTTTTATAGGGTGGGGATGGGGCCTGAGGTGGGGAAGGAGGAAAGAACTTGGTCATTCTTCATGAGTTCCTGGCCGAGTGGTTTGTGGCAGCTCTCTGGGGAGACAGGAGGACCAGGAGAGGGAATAAGCAGATGAAGCAGAGTTAAGAGCAATGTGAGTTTTCCCAGGATTTTGTTTGGGATGCTCCAAGATGCTCTGTGTCCCCCAGCAGTAGGCTGGGAAGGGAGGGAGTGTCTTGACTCTCTTCCCCCAAACTACTCTGGGCCCTGCCCCTATCCTCCATGGTCACCACTGTCTCCATGCAAGGGGAGGAGAGCTCAAGACCCCACCACAATCACAACCCCTCTGTCCACCCCAGACTCACTCTCAGTGGAGAGTCCATCTCGGGCAGGAGCAGGTGCCGACAAGGATAGACGTGAAGTATGTCTCTGAGCACATTGCTGACCTGCTGCATTTTATGGGATCCCACTCAAAGCAGATCTCAGGTGCCAGGCCTGAGGCCCACCTGGAGCTAAGCCCTGTGTGGCTCCTTGATCTTAGGGCAGCTTCTGCAGTTGGCCATCTGTAGCCCACCCATACGTATTTGCCCAGCAGAAGTTCCACATGAGGTCTTGTACTCCTCCCCAGGGAACCAGAGATGAGTGAGACTGGGCCCTGCCTTCCAGAAGCTTGTAGGTCATTGAAGGAGAAAGACACCCAGATATAGGAGCTCCTCTTCCAAGGCAGAATGGGCTGGGTATGTAAGATGGCTCCAGCCCACTACACATGCTTTCTTTGCAGAAGAGGCACCTGCACCCCAGAGAGGACAGAGCCAATGAGAGAAAGCCACACAGCCACTGAGAAAGAGCCTGGACTTGATCCTGTTCTCATAGCTACCAGATGGATGTCTCAAGGTGCCTGGTATGAGGATATGACTGACCAGGGACCAAAGACCACTCATGGGTCATCTCATCTGGATACATTGCTAGGGACAAAGTAGAATAGAGTGTGTGTGTGTTGGGGGGTGCAGATGTTGGGTTCCCCAATCCATTTGCTGTGTTTCTGGACCTTTCAATCATTTTTTTCTGCTTCCAAGAGGGTTAGGAAAGAATGGAGGAAATCCTTCGTTTCCAAGGCCCTGAGTTAGATGACTCTGAGCTGGATTCTGAAGTCTTTTAAGTTCTTCTTGGTGACCACACTTGTATCTCATTTCCCAAACAGAAAGCTCCTTGGGAATGAAGCCCCCTAAGGTATGAGCTGGGAATTTCCTAAAGAAGAACATTTCAGAAGTATTTGGTGGTAGAATCCATTTTTACAAATTAAATGATTATCCCCTTTTTAAATTGAGATTTTGCATGAGAAATCTACTTTGGCTAAAATGGGGGAGGGGCTCAGAACTTTGCCCTTCTGCTTTTTCTGCCTCCTTTGATGGTCCCTGAGGTACCACCATGGAACTCTCGGGCTCTTTGGAACATGGTTTGTAAACTACTTTTCTAAGCCAGGTCCCCTCTGAGAAGGTGTGAAGGTTAAGATCACAGGCTCTAAAATCAGACTGTTGTTGTTAGCTGCTGACTAGCGGGCCCCAACTTATGGCAGCCCCATGCACATCAGAATAAAATGCTGCCCAGTCTGGCACCATCCCCATGATTGATTGTGGATTGAACAATGTTCCACTGTGATCCACAGAGTTTTCATTGGCTGATTTTCAGAGATAGATCACCAGGCCTTTCTTCCGAGTTTGTCTTAGTCTGGAAGCTCTGTTGAAACCTGTTCAGCATTGTAGCAACATGCAAAGGGTGGTGGCCGCACATGAGGTGCATTGGCAGGGAACTGGACCTGAGTTTCCTACGTGGAAGGCAAGGACTCTACCACTGAACCACCAGGGGCCCTGGTTCAGTTCCTGGATCTGCCATGCACTAGCTATTGTGATGTTGGGCATGTTTCTTAATCTAAGTCTCCTTTTCGTCATCTGTAAAACGGACATAATAAGAATACCTACCTCATAGATATATTACCAAAACCCAAACCCACTGCTGTTGAGTTGATTCTGACTCATAGCAACCCTATAAGACAGAGTAGAACTGCCTCATAGGGTTTCCAAGCCTGTAAATCTTTACGGAAGCAGAATGTCACATCTTTCTCCTGAAGAGTGGCTGGTGGGTTCGAACCGCCGACCTTTTGATTGGCGGGCGAGTGCTTTAAACTTCATAGATGTATTATGAGGGTTAAATTAGTTTTAATGCATATAGATTGTTTAAGACAGTGACTAGCACATGTGCTAAAGAGGTTAACAATTATTAACAGGGAAGTCCTGAGCTTTCAAAAGCTTCTAGCATCCAAAGAAATTCACTCCAATAGTGAGGACTGAGCTGTGACAGATGTTGGAAGAGAGATTTTAGGGTGGAGAAAGGGTCTTCCTTCAAACTATCAGGGTCACCTCCAGGTCACACCAGCCCTGTTCTCTTGTGGGTAGTGACCTTGTTTGCAGATGAATCACAGTGGGGACTTGCCTCCTTCCCCAGCTCTTTCCTTGCATTGAATTTGAGCAGGATTAATCAGGGGTGTTGTGATGTGTCATTCTCCTGCCTCTTTCTGGGATGGCAGGGGTGACTAGCTTGCAGCCTGGGCTGTGGCACAGTTCTGGTGAGCGGAGGGGGTGGCGACCTGGCCTGTAGACCCGTTTAGAGCACTGTGGACTGAAAGGGTGTGAGGCACAGATTTTAGAACCATTCTTAAGGAGAGGACCCTGGCTCCTTGCTCCTACTCCCTTTCTCTGCAGGAGGACCTGGACAATTATGATAAGGGGCATCAACTTTGTTGTTAGAGTCCCATCCTATTGTCTCTTGGAGATGCTCAGGGCAGTTCCTTTATCCATATTCTGCAGCTGGGATAGCTGAGGCCTAGAGAGTTGAAGCTGCTTGCATGGCTGACTCAGGGTCAGAGTCGGGACCCAGGTTTCTTGACTGTACACTGGGGACCAACAGATCATCCCCAGGTTGGCTTTAGAGGGAGTTGTGGCCACAATGGAGAGCAAGGTTCAGGGGATTGGTGGCAGGCACAGCCTGAGAGTGTTCCGTTTGTACCCTTCCCAGGGGAAGGGTCCCTGTCTGCCTCCTCTGGACTAGGAGCTCCTCTGGTTCCAAGCTTGCTGCTTAGTGGGCACTCCGGGGAAGTTTGTTGAACAAGTTAACAGTGTTTGGAGTGTTATGTCTCAAACATAATTGAACTGCCCAGAATGAATAGGACTGAACGTAGAACTTGAATTGTGACTAAGTTGCACAACCAACAGAGCCATCTGCTCTGCCGCAGTTTAAAAATGACTAGATTTCCATCAGGGTAGAAGGTAAAGACAACATACTATCACTTGAGTCATCTTATGGTGGGACCTACCTCTGCTACAACCAAGTAATCTATAAACCAAAAACCAAACCCTTTGCCACTGGTTCCAAGTCATAGTGACCCTATAGGATAAAGCAGAAGTGCCCCATAGGGTTTCCAAGGAGCAGCTGGTAGATTCAAACTGCCAACCTTTTGCTTATCAGCTGAATGCTTAACCACTGTGCCACCAGGGTTCCAAATAATCTATACCAACCCTAAAAACCTCACCCTACCTCACTCATCTAGATAGTCATTTTCGCTTTCTGGGTGCTTCTGTCCTGGCTTAGAAAACAGGCTGACCTCCAGAATGCTCTTCCCTACGACTGTTGTCATCCTGTTTGTACTGTCCTTGGTATTGGCCTGGTAATCAGGGTATGATGGGGTGGGGTGGAGGGTAGACGTACCCTCTGCAGGATCTTCCAGATCCAAGGGTCAGTGGCCTCGGCTTTCTAGCTTTCCAGGTGCTCCCTCTGTGGTTTGCTGTAGAAGCTGCCAGGAAGACTGTTTTCTGCAGGCAAAAGGAAGCCACTTAGCTTCTTTGGGCCCCAGACCTCTCACAGACTTGTCGTACAGCCAAGGCTGTGATCTGTGGAGCTCAGAGGTCTTCCCTAGCAATGCTTTTGTTCAACTGGTGGAACTTCTCAGATGGAGGAAACCACAGGCTGACTTCTTTTGGTGGGTAGACTGAGGCACTAGGCAGTTGCATATTTTTAGGATCACAGTGCCCAAGAAGGAGTTGATAGCTGTTTTGTTTGTTACGCCACATATGCTGTCACCTGCCAGCAGCACTTTCCCAAGACAGAGTCCCCATACTGTGCCAGTTTCCCATCTTGCTTATAGGCCACAGAGTAGGGCTCATGAGCTGGCCTCCTAGGTCATGAGGACAGGGAGGACTGCTTACCACATAGTAAACCAATGCTAAAGGTGTCAACTCATCAAAACCAGATTTGGTTTTATCTTGAAGAACTTTCAAAATTGAGTGAGATTTCAAAATAGTTATTTCACAGATGTTTCAAAATTAGAGACCCAAAACCCTATCCTGTCAACCTGTCAGGGCCTGGGCTGTGCCAGGATGCCACCTGGCTCCTCACCCCTGTCCCTTCTCCCCAACTTCTTGCTACAGCTCTGTGGGATTGGGTTCCGGGGTCCAAATCTTGGCCCATCCGAGGAAGGCTCACTGGCTCGCATAACAACATCTCCTGAGAAGGTGCCCCAGGCATATTGGTGCAGCATCCTCTGGTGGTTATGGGGCACTGGCCTTGGAGCTGAGCCTTGGGCACCAATGCCCACTGGCTGATTGACCTTGGGGAAGTTCCCCCCTCCTCTCTGACTTCTGATCCTCCAGAAGAACAATAATGGTGATGGTGGTTTACACCAGGAGGTCTTAGCCAGTCTTTGGTTCCAGGCTCAGTGTCCACATACAGTGCCATGCTCATCCCCACTTTGCAGTTTCTAAAGCTGTTGCCCTTCCTAGATTCCACTTTGCTAAACTAGAACAAATCCAACTCCACTGGGACCTGCCTTCCCTGTCCGTTTCAGCACATGGTGCTTTTCCTTCCTTGAGATTCCCATTGACCTAGTCACTGGGCATACATCCTGCCTTGTGCTATTATCTGTGTGTGGTGTTTCCCAATCTAGACTGGAGCTCACTAGGGATGAAGCCTCTTTTCCTCCTCATATGTCTCCCACAGCCCTGGCCATTGTGGGCATTTTTGAAGTCCTCAAACATGACAGACAACTCAGTAGAATCATGAAGGTTGATGGAGTAAAGTATCCCATGGATCATATAGTTTTCCTTGTGTTCTGACAGCTTTCCTTGAGACCTGGCATTATGGAATTTCAGGAATCTTTACCGTGGCTGGCAATGCAAGTTCTTTTCCACTTGTGGATTATCATGGTGTAGCTGTCCTCTATCCTGAGGTATGGTGGGACTAGAAATGGGGCTTAGTGAAGGACAGGAACAGGGAGGAGGCCCACTGGGAGCCCACTGATTCCCATGGTGCCCATTGCTCCCCAGCCCATCCCAGAGGCAGATTTCGGGGTGAATCTGAAGAGAGTAGGGGCAACTCAGACAATGCCATAGTTTCAGTGTGCTGGCTGGGCCCATGTGCACGTGGATTGCAAAGAGGTAGCCCTTTCTTCCTGTGTTGGAAATGGGCCCGAGGAGGCTACCACCTGCTGCTTCTGTTGGGAGGGTGGGAGGAAGCACACACCACAGATACTATGAAATCTGCAGGTTTCACTTGGTTGGGATTTGTCATCTGGCAAACAGTCAAGTATCTGCCATACCTGTCCGTGTTAGCTGCAGCCTCCATGGCCAATCTGCATGATGAAGTATCCAGTCAAGTTTTGGCAATTCTGAAGGTGTGGCAATCTTGGTTCTTGCAAGGGGCCAGTGGGGAGCATTGCAACAGAGGCCCTTGTCCCGGGCCTGCAGGATGCCCCAGGAGGGAGGCGGAGGGTGGAGGGCTCCCTTGACAGTTGACATCTGTGTCAACAGCGCCCAGTGACACACCGGGGGAGGACGAGCCTGCGCTTGGCAGGCCAACAATGGGCTGATTGACAAAATGAACTTTCCCTTCAAAGGCCCCACCACTGCCAGGGGTGCCTGGGCTGATGGTGGTCTGCGTGCTGCCCCTTTGGGGCTCCCTCGGCAGGCTCAGAGCAGGGGGCAGGGTGGACTTGGCCCCTGATGGGGTCATGACCTGTCCATGATCCTCTAGGATCTTGCTACAGGGTGAGGGGCAGGCTGGCAGTTCCTGGCATTCAGGAACAAAGGACCCAAAGCCTGGGGGTGATAAGTGCTGTGAGAGTAGGGGTGGCTGGGCCCTGGGTAGGTGATGTGTCCACAGCACCTGCCTACATGGCATGAGAAAGGAGGAGCGTCATGAGCTGCTGGGGAGATATGTTTGTCATCCCACAGCATGTGGCCTGCTTTGCAGGGGTTGTAAGTGTTCTTTGAAACCTTAGCCACACTGCCACTGATGGGCTCAGTCCAACATTGGGTATGAAAATTGTGGCCCTTCCTTTTAGGTCCTACCCCACCCCTTCTCCTATACATACACATGCATGCACATACATGCACACACACGCACACAAGCTACCTTGCCTGCTGAGACTGTGTGACTCACATCACTTGTGAACTCAGACTGCCAAGGCCTTGGTGCTGGGAGACTTTGTTTCCAGGTGTGGACATTGAGGCCTAGCAGGTCTCTGGTGATGAAGCCCAGCAGTCCTCAGGGGATGGGGCCTTCTAGTTGACTCTGCCAATAGAGACTATCCCACCTGCTCTTTTTCTGTGCTGTATTCCAGATGAAATGACCCCAAACAGACCTAAGGCTATTCAACAAACCTCAAGGCAGGCCACTGCTGCTTCTCTCAGGGTCTAGTGCTACTATTTGCTCAATGGGGGCAATAGTGCCAGCTCAGTGTGGATCTCAGGATTGTTGTATGAGTTCCTGCGGTACAAGGGAGAAGATATTTCAGAGCTAAGCAGAAGACTAGAATGATCTTCTAAACCTAGTTTGCCTACCTCAACTCCTCTTGAACATTTTCAACATTCTTTCAATGGCAACTTTCAGTGGTTGTTCTCAGAGACCAAAATGCTTATCACAGTTTGGCCTCTATTCATCTCTGTTCTTTTATGACACAACATGCCCCTACTTCTTGTTGTCTGCACTCCAGCAGTGCTTGCCTCTTTCCACAATAACTAATACACGAAGACTTTATAGTCAGATAGAACATGGAGCCTATTGGCCCCTTTACTGGAAATGCCCTTCCTCCCCATCTCCTTTCTTTTGCCCTTTCTACCTAGTTAAAAAAAAAAAAAAATTAATGCCTATTAATCCTTCAGTTCTTAGACAAGTTGTCCCTGTGGATATTTTCCAGCTTGTTTTCAATTTTTTTTTTATACATAGTAAACATAATTGTTTTATAGGCTGTAAGGGAATTCCATTATCTGAGTGTTTGCAGACCTGTTGCGGCTGTCTGGTTTATAATGTCTTATTTCCTTATGTGCTTAGTTGTTTTTGACTGTGTGCTGGTCATTAATTTTGAAAAAATGTTTTAGGAATAATTCAGGGAGGATTTTGCTTGCTGTTGCTGGGCTTCGGGATACTACCAGTTAACCCAAACTTGAGATTCTTTGAACTCTAAAGTTATTTGAAAATGGGCCCACAAGAGGGCTGGTTTATTTCTGGTCACCCTAACTCTGAGAGTGAAGCCCTTTAGGGGTTGGGTTTACCATATATGAGAAGTTACTAGATTCCCCATCATGGGAGGACTCTGGGCTTTGACTCTTCTCCCTGTTATCCCAGGAGTCACCAAAGCCATAGTTCCATCTTTGCATCTGTTTCTTCTGAATCAGCAAATACCCTTAGGGAAAAGTGGCTTTGAATGCTAAGCTTACCTTTTTATGTCCTTACCTTTTTGTAAATTTTGGCCTGGTGATTCCTGTTATTAGCTTTTTGATTCATTTGAGAAGATTAAAAGTTATTTCATTCAGACTTCTTGAGGTTCAGTCTGTGGGAGGTTGATTCAAATTAACTAGCGTCTCTTGGTATAATTGTAACTTCTTCAAGGGAACTTTCTCTGATTTTTTACATGAGAGTCAGGATCAACTTGACAGCAATGGGTTTACTTTAGGTTTTTGGAGTTCCCTATTACATGCAGTGGTTAAGAGTTTGGCTGCTAACCAAAAGGTGAGCAGTTCAAATCCACAAACTGCTCCTTGGAAACCCTATGGGGCAGCCCTGCTCTGTCCTATAGGGTTTCTATGAGTTGGAATCGACCTGACAGCAATGGATTTTATTACATCTTCTACTGGCAAATGGGCTTCTCTCCTTCCTAGTCCTCACAATGGTTGTAGTTATGAGTTCATTTGTGTTATTTGGTTAATGGCTTTCTCCGGCTCTGAACTGCAAGTCCATGCAGGCAGGGGCAATGTCTGTCTTGGTCACCACTGTATTCCCTAGTGCCTGACTCATAGTATATGCTTAATTTATGGCTGCTTATGTCTCTATTTCCTTCACTTGGTCTAACCTGGAGTCTCAGGATCAGAATGATCATCAAGTTTGTTTTTGTGCAATGTTTTGCCATTACTTCAGAACATGTGACTCAGTTATCCCCTACCTTTTATTCCAGATCCATTGAGGACCAGGATGACCCTATCATGCTTGCAGTAGTTAAGAACATGAGATTTAAATTCAGAGAATCCTAAGTTTGAGCCCTGCTCCTTCCTAGCTGTGTGATCTTGTGAGAGCTTCTTACTCTCTCTGAGCCCCAATTTCCTCATATATGAATTGGAAATAATATTGGTGTCTGTTTTGTTGAGAGTTAGCATAATGCATGATTGTGGTGGGTGAAATGGATTAACACAAAGCATCCATCCCAGTCTCCTTCTGGTGCACATTCCAGCATACAAATGTTGACAAGGTAGAAACCATATATTTTTCATATTTTTTTACAGCTAAAGTTTGGATGCAGACAGGTGTGTTGCCAGTTAGATGAATTATCCTGAAGTGTACTAGGACTAGCTATGGGGCTTAGTGAAGACAGAAACGAGATCGAAGGTAGAAATGAGGTAGAGACTATCTTCCTGCTGCCTTGACAACATGCATGGCAACAGCAAGCATGGTTATGGAGATATTGAGTTTTCTGAGCCAGAGTTCTGGAGTCTAATCACTAGTTCTGTGGGTATTAAGAGGACATTGTGGCAGTGATAACACTTATATCCCTGGAGGTCCTAAATGGGTATCACTGGGCTAAAATGGGGTTCATTGTCAGCAGTGCTGCATTTCTTTCTGGAGATTATGGGGAAGAATCCATTTTCTTGCCTTTTCTAGCTTCTAGAGGCTCCCCATATTCCTTGGCTCCTGGCCCCCTTCCATCTTCAATGCCAGCATGGCTGGTCCAGTTTTTCTCACATTGTATCACTCTGACACTGACTCTCCTGTCTCTCTCTCCCATATTTAAGGACCCTTGTGATTACATTGGGACTACCCAGATAATCCAGAGTAATATTCCCATCTTAAGGTCAGCTATTAAAAACATTAATTCCATCTGCTACCTTAATTCCCTCTTTCCCTGTCATGTAAAATGTTCACAATTTATTGCCCTCTGTGCTGCCTCCTGGAGCCCTGGAGGTACAGTGATTAAGAGCTATGACTGCTAACTAAAAGATCGCTGGTTTGAATCCACCAGCCACTCGTTGGAAACCCTATGGAGCTGCCCTACTCTGCCCTGTAGGATTGCTATGAGTCGGAATTGACTCTGCCGCAACAGGTTTGGTTTTTTGATTTTGCTGCCTCTCACACCTGTCTTTCAGATTGGCAGGTCAGTTTAGTGAGGTTCTGGAAGTCATTCCTGGAGGCCCATCAAGCCCTTTAATTCTCTTGTAAGCACCGAATTTCCTGACCTTGGATAAATTTATTATCTTCTCAGTGCTTCTATTTCTCTATTTGCAAAATGGTGTGACAGCGTCACAGTTGTGAAGTGGCAGTTGAAAGCAAAGAGGATACTGATCTAGCTCCCAAACCTGAGGGAGGAATGCTGTGTGGATTGGGCAGCTGCTAACCCAGAGGACTTCAAGGAGATGACATGAGCAGTGAGGGATCACAGAGGTGTCTGGAGCTTAGAGGAAGGGTGAAGAGTATTGGAAACTCACTATGTGCTTGGCACTGTTTTTTTTTTTTTTTTTTCTTCATTGCAGTTATTTAACTTCATTTGTAATGAAGAAATAAGGAGACTTGGCAGTGCAATGGTTAGGTACTCAGCTGCTAACTGGAAGGTCAGCGATTTGAACCTACCAGCTGCTCTATGAGAGAAAGAGGTCTGCTTCTGTAGAATTTACAGCCTTGGAAACCCTATGAGGCAGTTTTACTCTGTCATTTTTTTTTATAGCATCACTATGAGAAGAATTGACTCAATAACAACAAATTTGGTTTGGTTTTTGGTGATGAAGAAAATGTTCTTTGCTGTCCAATATGGTTGCTACTAGCCATGTAGTTTTGAGCACTTGAAATATGGCTAGTGTGACTGAAGAACTAAATGTTTACTTTTATTTATCTTTAATTACAATTTTAAATAGCCCCATGTGACTAGTGGCTACCATATTGGATAGCACAAGTCTGAGAGGTTAAGTTGTCTGAAGTCTTTCACTTAGCATGTGGCTATAATGAGGGGAGGGGTTTAGAGGCAGGCAGTCCCTACTTATCATAATTCTTGTGTGTGACTTCCTATGTGGCCACTTCTTCCTGACCCCAAACAACCCAAACATTTCAGCTCTCTTTGCTGTCTGGCCATTGGCTAACACCACCCCTGTGAGCCTGCTCTTGGAGCTGGGGCCTTTTACAGTCAGTGTATGCTTTTTGGGGAGCCAGCAGAGATTGAGGCATGTATGAGGCAGCAGGTGCATCCAGGATGGTGCCCTCTTGGACTAAGCTTCTGGAATGCTGGCACCCAAGATGCCATGACAGTACCTTTGCCCCACGTGGGCTGTGGCACAGTCCTAGAACCTGCTCCCCCACGTGCCACCGCATGTCACTTGTCATTTCAGAGCCAACAGTGTTTGCCCTCTTGGGGTCTGCTTTTCTGCCATGCCTGTATAATCACCTTTCTTGGCACAGGGAAGAGCAGGTGGTGTCACAGGGGTGGAGGTTGGCAGAGCTGTGCAGTGGGGATTCACGGCACTGGGGACACTAGGGCCTTGTGGAACACGTTGCTCATCTCTGAGTCCCAGACTGTGCCCTAGTAGGGGGTTTGGCAAAGCTGAGGAGCTGTGTGCATCATGGGGAAGGACTGTGGTTGGTGAGGTAGGGATTCTGCCAGAGGCCAGCCAAACATTTGCCCAGGTAGGGATTTCAAGCATATGGTTTAGGGGATGTGCCTGAACTAATCCTGTTATTAGCTGGATTATCTCTTCAAACTGAGAACCAGCTTCTGTGGGTCCCCTGTGAGATGATTATTCAGGAGCCAGAGGGTGATGGGCCCCACCCAGGGTGTGTGCCTGGTGACAGCAAGCCGCCGTCTGGATGGCAGCTGGGAGGGCTTCTGCCCTGGTTCATCCACTAGTTTGTATGCTCATTCATTCATCCACTGAACATTCCCTGGGTACTTGTTGGGCCCCAGGCCTGGAGCTAGATGCTAGGGACCTGAAGGTGAGTGGAACCAGATGGGGTCTCGTGGAGTTCAAGATCAGGAAAGGAGGACAAAGACAAATGGAAGATAGCAAAATGATACAGCCAGGGGGAGCAGAAGGGAAGGCAGAGGAACCCACTCTGCCTAGAGAAATGGGATGTTCCGGATGAGAGAAGCCTCTCAGGTATAGGGGCTGGCTAGGACCACTGAAGAAAGGGCCGGAGAGGTGGGCAAATGTCAACATGTGTGGAGGGCCTTGAGGGTCCTGCTAAGGAAGCTGGTTGGTCTCTGTCCAAAGGCTGTGGAGGCCCCTGACAAGTTTTGGGAGAGGAGTGGTGTGATCAGATTGGATGTGGGAAAGGACGGATTAGAGGATACAGACTAGTGTTAGGGTGAGACCACTGAAGCTGTTCATTCATTCATTCATCAAATATTTGAGTCCCTGCTCTCTGCCAGACCCTGTTCTAGAAGCTAGGGATACATCAGTGAACCAAATAGACAAAATCCTTATTCTTCAGGAGCTTCCATTACATTCTTTGGGGGATATGGGTGGGGAGGGAGAGAATGAATAAAACTATAATAAAAAAGTGAATGATATGGTATGTTATTGTTAGCTGCCATTAAGTGGGCCCCAACTTATGGTGGTCCCATGTACAATGGAACAAAATGCTGCCTGGTCCTGTGCCATTCCCATCATCAGTTGCTAATCAGACTCCATAGAGTTTTCACTGACTGATATTTGGAAGTAGATCACCAGGCTTTTCTTCCTAGTCCATCTCAGTCTGGAAGCTCTGCTGAAACCTGTTCAGCATCATGTCAATGTGCAAGCCTCCACTGACAGATGGGTGGTGGCTACACAAGAGTTGCATTGACTGGGAATTGAATCGAAGTCTTCTGCGCGGAAGGTGAGAGTTCTACCACTGCCCCTTGATATAGTATGTTAGAAAGTAAATGCTATGAAAAAAAGAGAAAAACTAGAGCAGGACTAGAGGTTCGGGGAATACTGAGGGTGGACACAGTATGTCTCACGAGAGGGTGAGATTTGAGCAAAGACTTGAAGGAGGTGAAGGGATTATCCATTTAGATATCAGACATAGGGGCTTTCCAGACAGAGAGAAGACAAAACAGAGGCCCTAAGGCAAGAATGTGTCAGACATGTTTAGGGAACAGCAAGGAGGCCAGTGTGGCCAGAGTGAAATGGTTATAGGAGAGAGGAGTAGGTGGGGCAGAGAGAAAGTGAGGGGTGCAGATCATAGAGACTTAGAGGCCTATCGTGGAATCTCTGAACTTGGATGGGGAATTTAGCCTTTAGCTGAAATTTAGCACATTAATTATGAATGTAGGCAAAAATCCACAGAAATATATGGCACCTGTGACTGTCAACCATGGAAATTACAGATATTTTCATTGAATGTTAAGATGTTGCATATACCTTGAAATATTTCTGCTCATCACTACTTTAAAATTATAGTAGTCATGAGATCTTATTTAATGCACACTTATTTTTTTTATCACAAAGTTAAAAACTTAGTGGTTTCATTTTAGTGAGTTTTGTTTGCAATCCTTTGTAAATTCTGTGCATGCAAAAACATTCCTGAGACTGGGTCCATAGGTCTGTAGGCTATATCAGACTGCAGAGGGGATAGGGAGAGTCCTCCATGGCACAAAGAGGGTAAAGAACCTCTGATGTAGTATCTGATGATCTACATTAAGAATTTTGGCTTTGACTTTGAGTGAAATGAGGATCTACAGCAGGATTTTGAGCACAGGAGTGAGATCTGATTTACTTCTTAAAAGGATGATTCTGACTGCTCTGTTTAGCTAGTGCTAGTGGGGAATGGGGAGGAGGAACCCCAGGAGACCAGCGAGGACGCTGTTACAGTAACCAGGGTCAAAGATGGTGGTGGCCCAGACCAGGGTGGTGGCATGGGTGTATTTGGAAGGGAGAACCAATAGAAATTACTGCTGGATTGGATTTGGGGTGTGAGAGAATGGTGTCAAGGATGATCATCTGGCCGTAGTAGTCTACTGCTGAAGAAGGTTTCACAGATGAGGCAACATCTGAGCTGGACTTAGAAGGTGGGGCACTGGCTGTGTTGATTGTGAGTTCTTCAAGGGCAGGGACTGTATGTGTCTCCTCTTCCCTCCCTGGGAGCCCTGGCAGCTTGCCCGGGATGCGGCCCCTAGTAAGTCTTCATAATATATCTGTCAATTGCTGGAGTGAAGGTGGAGGGTCCAGGGGGTTTCTTGCGTGTCTGGCTTGGGCACTAGGAGGGATGGCCTGGCCGTGACTGAGGTCCTGCCACTCAAGGTAGAACAGCGGGCAGAAAGCATTGGTGATCTTTAAACTTCCAGACTCCAAAGGCATCAGCCTATGTTGAGAGTGGGAAGGAAGCTTTCTTTAGCTTCTCAGTTCTCTGTTTAGCTGGGGTGACTGATTGATGGCAGTGGATTTAATAACTCAGTAAACCAGAGCTACTCCATGCAGGATGAATTTGGTTAAGATGTAAATATTTTATATCAGAGTATTAACTGCTTATTAAAAGTGTATTGAGATTTGTACGTATGTGGATATAATTATAGACATCACAGAGGGGTCATTTTCTTGCTGGAAGCGTCCCTAACAGAGCTGTTAATCCGGAAATGTGTGTCCCGCAGTCAGTTGGACTTTAGGTAGAGCATTTTACTTGTCTTATTAAGCAGAAATTAAACACAGGTATAAATGCTGCTGAAAATGCAGCTCCATTTTCTAAACCTACCACATGCAGATCACGTGAAACCGCCAAGCCCTGGTGTGGCTCCTCCAGAATAAAAGAAGCAGTTCTGTGGCTGCAAGGTCTTCATGGCGTGTGGTAAGGTGGGGGCCCAGGGGACAGTTGGGGCTCTTTGTCTCCTACAGCTGAGCACAGAATCTGCTGCCTGGATATGGAGGAGCAGGGAGTCCTACTGCTTATACCACATACCTTGTGTATGGGGCTAGGTGAGTGTTGGCTGTGTTGATCCCTTCTTCCTGCGGCTTGGGGAAGAGTTACCACGTTGTCTGGGGACAGTTTGGAGCCTGGTACGGGTAAGTGATCAATGTACAGTTTTTTTTTGGAGCAGAATGTTCTCTGTATGAAAAATGTGATCAGTACAAAACTTAGGGCAGGTGGCCATGGAAAAACAAACATTTGTTGAATAAGAGCAGGGTGTTGAGTTTGGAGAAGCAGCTTGGAGTAAATCCATCCACCCACCCATCGATCCACCCATCCATCCACCCATCGATCCACCCATTGATCCACCCATCCACCTATCCATCCATCCACACACCCACCCACCCATCCACCCACCCACGCACCCACCCATCCATCCATCCACCCTATTGAGTAGTATAATACACAATGCATTACAGCAGCGAGTGAAATAAAACCCCTACCTTCATGGAGCTTATATTCCACTGGGGAAGTTAAATAGCAGACAGGTAAACAACCATGTATTTAGAGGTCAGTCTGCACAGAAAAGTACTATAGTCTTACCAACCAAATTTAAATGATTTCTGTATCTTTTTTTGTTTTTAAATACATGTGTAGACAGGCATCTTAGCATGCCCATATTAGTCATATCTAGATTTTCTCAAAAACGGGCAGCTCTGTGCTATCTGGATTGCTCACAAGCTCCCTCTTACTATTCTGTATGAAATTGTTTCCATAATGTTTTACTGTATTCCATATTTGCTGTCTTGGGAGGCAGGGGAATGGGTGGTATATTTTCATGGTAACTCCAGGTTATCACCATCCCTGTTCCCAGCTGAGATCTAAGGGATGCCCTCTGAGAGTGTGGTGCCCTGATTCACCTGCACTAAATGGTCCAACGGGATACTTTTTGAGTTTTGGGTCTGCATTTTATAGTTTATTCTTTCCTCCTTGCTGGCAAGCTATCCCTCCTAGCTCTTGCTCTTTCCTTCTCTCTTCAATACAGATACTTCTGGCTTGTACACAGAAATAGTCAAACATTGGCTCATGTCTTCAAAGAAAAGCCTATTTAACAAAGTGATAAACATCATTCTTGTCTTGGTGTTCCGAGAATTGTTGTTTGTGAACAAAATGTTAGGCTGTGAACAGAGGCATGTCCGTGTAAAGTGTTGAGGGACCTCTCCCGGTTGAGGCAGCTGTGAAATTGGTACTCTGCATGACCCAGGGGACATTTCTTAGGGTGGAGCTGGAGGAATGGGATTGTTCAGTGGAAGTGGAGGGTCTGTGTAGAGCCATCGGGTATCACCTCTCTCTGGTGTTACTATGGACCCGGCCTCTGCAAGACGGGGCACATTTTTGCTGTGATGGGGCCCCTGAGTGTATGGTCCTCCCAGGGTCTCATTCCACAGTCTGGGGTATCTAAACCTGCACCATCCAAGATGGTGGCCACTAGCCACATGAGGTTATTGAGCATTTAAAATGTGACTAGTGAGACTAAGGAGCTGAACTTTTAACTGATTTAATCTTAATTAATTAAATAAAAAAAACTGGTACAGCCTGCCAACAGGAAGGAGAAAACTATAAAAAGCAGACCCAAGGAGTCAAAAAATTATTGGAAAACTTAAGTATGTTTGGAACAATTTGAGCATGTGAATTTACTTTTACAACTAAATTTTATGAGCTCTAAATACTGATCAAGTATTTCAGAGAAAAATCTAGCATCTGAATTGAGATGTGCTGTAAACGTGAAATACACACAGGACATTGAAGACTTAAACAAAAGAATGTAGGCTATATCATTAATAATTGCTTATATTCATTACATACTGAATGATAATATTTTGGATATATTGGATTAAATAAAATATATTATTAAAATTAATATAACCTGTTTCTTTTTACTTTTTAAAATGGGCCTCCTAGAAAAATTAAAAATTATAAAACTGGCTTGTATTATATTTCTACTGGACAGCTCTGATCTAGACCCTTCTCTGACCTGTGTTCAGGTCTGAGACTGTTACATAATTTTATGTGGTTGAGTTTACCGTTTATTGGATACTTACATGTGCCAGCCCCTGTGCTAAGACCTTTACATGTTTTCAGTCCTCCCAAGAGCCCTGTGAGGTAGCTACCATTATCCACATTTTACATATAAGGAAACTGAATCTCAGAGCAGTGAAGTAACTTGCTCAAGATCACATGGCTAATAGGAAGTAGAGCTGGGACCCTAGAATTGGATGGGTCAGGGTTAAAATCCTCCTCATGACTACTATGCCCCGTGATCCCACTCCCAACCCCATGAGTTAAATGTCAGTGGCTGGACTCCAGATGCCTCGTCTGCCACCTTGGGGCTCAGAATCCTAGAACAGGATCAGCAAATGACCACAAGGACCTGTGGGAGATCATGGCACTTGAGTTTGCTGCCCATAACACCAGCATTTCTCCCTGGGGTCGGGGGTCACTTTGGAGAGGAGGTGAGCTCTGGGTATACCTGGGGAGTACCTCCACCCTGCTCTGAGGGCTGAGAGAGGACATCTGTGGGCACAATCTCCAACTTCAGCAGCTTAACCAAAACCCATATCCCAGCCTCAGCCTTGTCCCATTTTGTGGTAGAGCCAATGGGATTGTCATCTCTATTTTACAGATGTGCAAACTGAGCATCAGAGGGGCAAAATAACTTTGCTGAGGTTAGCTGGGACTAGAACCTAGGGTTCTGGTTCCAAATTCAGAGTTCTTTTCACTGACTAAATCTGGCTCCAAGCAAAGATAGGTAAAAAGTCCCATAGGGGTTGTAGTTTAGGGGAAAGTCCCTAAAGTATCACCTTTGTGATACCTGAAATTGTTGCTTGTCATGGGTCCAGAAATTCTTCCATTAGGACATCGTTTCTTTTGAGTAAACCAGCATCTGAGTGAATGAGTTTCTGAGACGCTCTCCTGAATGGGAGAGGGGCAGTGGTGACAGAGCAGGGTGGGGACCAGGTTAGGGTGGCAGGTGTCTGAGACAGGGCTGTTCAGGATGGGAAAGGATGCAGGTGGTGGAGTGGGCCACTCACATACCCATGTTTGGTCTTCACTGTACATCACTGGGCTGGAAACCTTTTTCCCAGGGGCCCTTGCTTTTTTCTGGAAGCTAGAGAACAGCCAGCCACCAGGTATAGGACTTCCTTGGACAAAGTGGGTCCTGAACTTACCTGAATCTTATCTCTGGGCTTGTGTGGCTTTTGGAGGCAGACAACCCTGGGTCATGTCCTGGCACTCCCATTTACTACCTGTGTGATCTAGGGCATGTTGCTTTATTTTCTGAACTTCGGTTTTCTCATCTACAAAATGGGCCTTTACCTTGCAGGGTAACGATTAGCAGCAAGCATATAAACACTTGGCACCCTGGCACATGGTGGCCCAGTAAACACTGGGGCTCAACCTCATGCAGCTACCTGTTGCTCCTTTGGGACCTTTCTTGTCTCCATGGGAAGCTGGCAGCCCAGGGAAAAAGAGACTGTACGTGGGGTCCCAAGCCTAGAAGGCGAGAAGTGGGACTGTGGAATTTTCTCTGAATACAAATTGTATGACTAGTCTGGGTGTCTCCATCTCCTCACCATAAGATTTGGTGGCACCACCTGTGTATCAGGAAAGGGTTGGTGGCAGGGCTGCCAACACCCAAACAGTTCTGAAGCTGTTCCTGCTGAGTTGAAAGGAAGAGGCCTCCATGGGAAAACACAGGCCTGGTGTCACCTTGATGCCAAACCAGTTCCTCACGGGCTGACATTTTCTCCAAAGCAGGGCCCAAAGGGGATTTTTTTTTTTTTTTTTTTTTTTAAGTCTTCTCAAAGTCCCTAAGGGCAACCTAGCCTCCCAAAAAGGATTACAAATTCTGGATTGTATGAACACTCTGCTGGGAAGCATCCGTGGAGAGCTTGCTTTTTCCAGCCTGCCTTCGAGGGAGAGAACCTGGCCAGTCCCTGACAAGAGCCATATGAAGCCCCAGAGCCAACACCTGGGGCCAGGAGGCTCAGAGTGGCTCAGGCCTACCTCCTTGAACCCACAGCCAGGCCTGCGGGGAGGGGCAGGGGTGCTGATCAAGGCCTGAGCCCAGCTGATGCTGAGCACTTCTTCCTAGAGCCTCCCACTTCCTTCTTTCCCTCTTCCCCATGGCTGCTGCACATCCCAGGGCCCTTCCTGGCAGAGACTGGGGCTGCTTGGGCACTAGGCGCATCCTGGCATGTTTGTCTCCCACTACTACTGTGCTGCTGCATTAAGTTCCATTTTGAGGAAGAAGCTGCACCCAGCACCCAGCAAAAAAAATCCCTTCTTCCTCTGCCCCAGGGCCTGAGATGAGGAAGAGGGTGGGCAGGGTGGGAGCTGATTGGAAGTGAGGCCCTTGGCCCTTTAAGAAGCTGGCCTCCCTGACAGGGCCTGGATTCATTAAGCCCAGGCAGCTCCTTAACTCTCATGTCCACCTGGGGATAAGCAGTAATGCTGGCGATGCCTGAACTCTTCTGCCTTTGAACTGAGCACCCTGTCTTTCTCCCACCTGAGAGCCGTTTTGAACTGTCAGTTCCTGGGGATTAGATGCATGTTTAGGCTGGATAAACTCATGAATGAAAATATTTTGCTTCATGGGTTCAGCGATGGAGCCCTGCATGGTGGGCCCCCCTTTTTTCTCCTCTCCCTCCCCCATCACCACCCACCCAGGCCCACTCTAATAGCAGGGGCCCTGACGGCGGCATCCAAACCCTCTCATCCAGCTGCCCCATGCCAGTTTGGATGGGGCCACTGTATTGTGGGGAAATCAGGTGACCTGGCAGCCTTTGGGCCAGGTGAGCACTTGCTTGATGTTTTTTCCTGATTCATGGTGTCCTCGGGAGCACAGGATGGCAGAGGGCAGTCCCCTGGCTCTTCTGTACTATGATCAAGGGCAGGCCTATGAGAGAGGAATTGGCCCTGGTGTGGATGCTTTACCCAGCTTTGATTCCGGTGCCTTAGGCTTCTTGGGTCTTGAGGAGGGTGGGTCATGTCTTTGGGGAAATGAGTCAGTCTTGTCATCTTGGTAGCTGGTATCGTGGAAGAGGCAGGGGGATCAGAGTTTGAATCCCAGCTCTGCCTCTTCTTAGCTATATGGCCTTTAAAAAAGTCATTTAACTGCTTCACGCCCCCAATTTACAGATGCAGACACTGGGGTTCACACTTCATCCTTGCTGAGCTGTTCTCTGAGGGTTTTTAGCCTCTGAAGTGCCAAACCTAGTGCCTGGCATGAAGTCAGCGTTACATCACTGTTTGTTTCCTGCCTTATTTGTCAGGCATGGCTGAGTGCAGCAGCCTGGGCCAATACTCACCCTGTGCCTCCTCAGCCCCATACTCAGAGAATGAGGAAGACAAGAGGGGTGCTTACCGGACTTCAGTGTGATGGATGAGGTCATCGGCTCCTGAGAGAATTGATGGTATAATTAGTAGATGATGCCGTTGCTCACTGTGTTACACCCATGGCTGGCTCCTACCATCATGTGACTCTGGTGCTCCCTGGGAGCCTGAGGTCAGTAGCCACTTTCCAGAGGGCCGCTCTCTGCCACTACTTCCTGCAGGGGGTTCTGGGTACTTCCTGTAAGGGTGTAGGCTGGAGGCTACTAGGAATCTGTTCCGGGGTGCAGAGTCATATTGCTTAGTGGTGAATAGGTTCTTTAGTTAAGGTTCGAAACAAGCCTTGGGTTGGTGGCTGGTGACCTTGCTTGGCTTGGGTGGGTAATTGTAATTAGGTGCTAACTTGTGTGTGCGTGTGTGTGTGTGTTAGGGAGCCTGGGAATATTACTGGGCTTCTCCTGTCTTGACTCCTGATCAGTGGCTATGTCAGTGAACAATTGTTTTAAAAGTGTTACTCTACACAGATACTAGATACCAATTTTAGAAAAACCAGGAAAAAAAGAATGGAGGAAACCACTGTTAACATTTTGAAGTATTTCTTTCTAGTCTTTTCTTCTATATACATATAAAAAATTTTTTTTTTTATACACATGTTTTTATGTTTTCTTCCAAGACACTATGATCCCATTTTTGTAACTTGTTATTCTCACTTAGCAATGTATCACGGTATCTTTCCCATATAAAAAAATACACTCTACATCATCATTGGTGAGGGCTGAATGGTGACCATAGGACTATAATTTTCAAAACCAGTCTCCTATATTTGGAAATGCCAGTTATTTCTGAGTTTCGGCCCTCATCAACCACACTGTGATACACATTCTTGTACAAGCATTTTGGTGTACTCATGCATACTCCTGCAACTGGTTTCCTAAGATAAATGCTTCGAAGCTGGACTGCTGTGTCAAAGGGTGTCTATGCTTTACAGACTTTTGCTAGCTTTTGCCAGTCATCTTCCGAAATGTTTGTACTAATTTACATTCCCACCAGTAGTGTTTGAGAGAGGGCTTTGAATAGGTTTGTTCTGATTCAAACCCCTGCTGAGAATTTACATTTTTAACAAGTTCCCAGGTAATGCTGATGCTGCTTGTTAGGAGCCAATTCTGAGAACCACTAGTAGAGCAAATCTTAATATAATCAAATTTTATTATACTTAAGAATCACCTGGGGATCTTATTAAAATGTAGATTCCGATTCAGTATATCTGGGGGTGGAAATGCATATTCTCAGCAGAGGTTCAAACCAGAATGAACCAGCTTTAAGCCCTGGTTTCAGAGAGTTATTGTCCCCTTTCTCTCTCTAATATCAGATATCAAGTATTTAAATCTCTGCTCTGCTGTACTAGACAAAAAATGAATATCTTATTATTTTAACTTGCACTTTTTGATTACTTAAGAGGCTAAATGTATTTTTGTATATGTTTACTAACCACTTATATTTATTATTGCCTGAATTAGCTGTATATATAATTTTCTTATTTTTCATTAAGTGTTTTTCCTGTTAATGATTCACAAGGGCTCTTTAATATTTTATGGATAATGTGTTTTATATATTTTTACCCAGGTTATCATTTGAATGTTTAGGTATTTACTGAATACCTGCCTATTCATTCATCCATCATTCATATATCCATTCAGTTATTCAGAGCTGCTTAAAAATTCTGGACTCCATGGGGGAGATACTAGAGATCTATCCGTATGTGCCCTATCTCAGAGGTGCTCATGAGATAATCAAGTCTGGCCCTAACCAGGTGGGCAAGGACAGTAGTCCTCAGTGCTGCTTAGAAGTTGGGGAAGGAAAAATTGGTGTGGGCAGGACAGGGCATAATGGCATCCTGGAATTGGCTCCTGAAAGAGGTACAGGCTCAGATGTGGGGTGGGGGTGAGAGAAAGAGCATGCCCGAAAACATGACAGGAGGGCAGAACATGGCCTGTTAATAAGACTAGAATTCCAAATGATCTAACATTTATATAACGTTAACATAGATTATTCAGGGCATTAGCTGTGAGGGAAATAGCACCTGGTAAGTCTGTGGTGATGAGGTGAGGAGGAGAATCTTCCCTTTGCCCTCTGGGTCCCTGCATGGCTGAGCCAAGCAGAAGGAAAACAGTCCTTTCCCCCTTCTGAATAAGCTCCCTGGGGCTGGCTAGAAGTTTCTAAAGAAACTTTCCTACAGTGGAGGAGGCCAGGGTGAGGGGCATGCTCCTGTGTCAAAAGGTCCTTTGGGCCTCAGAGTAGCCCTTCGAAGTCTGTGAGGTTGCTGAATCCATTCTACGGATGAAGATTTGAGGCTTGGGAAGGCCAAAGGACCAAAGTCCACATACAGGTATGCCAGCCTGATAAGGACCTGAGAGCTTGGCCTGAGAAAGCCAAAGGCATCTCAGGCATGAAGGGGCCAGCCTCCCACTTCTGGACCTTCCCCAATCATTGGGGAGGCAAAGGAGAGGTCTCTCTGGGCTGGTTATGAGATAAGCCAGGCATCTACTGACTGGGCAGCCAGGGCTCCCTCTGCGAAGTGAGGGCAGAACAGCCCTGGACCATCAGCCCGTGCCTTCCCAGGGAGAGTGGTCAGAGGGGAGTGAGCAGGGATGACCCAAGGTGCAGCATGCTCATTATGGGGTGTGTGTACGGAGGGGTCTAGGCACACTGATGCTAGAACATAGCTATAGCTTGGAAACCAGTTCTGAGGCTTTAGTGAGCACCTCCTGTGTGCATAGCACTGTGTTAGGCTCAGGGAGGCACCAGAGAAATAGGAGAGGATGGGCCGTGTGCCCAGGGGGCTGAGAGGCTAGTTGGGAAGATGGGGTGAGGCCCTTTCAGTCCAGAAAGTTAGGAAATGGGGCCTGAGCAAGTGAGGACTCTGGGATTTTTCTTTCAATCAGTATTTATCAAGTACCTGCTGTGGGCCAGGACCTGGCTAGAAGCTGGAGACATAGCCTTGGTGAAGAAGATACACCAGCCTCTGCCTTCAGAGGGCCGTAGTCCTGTGGGGATGACTGGTAGGAAACAGGTGAACTGACAACTGCTCTGACCTCATGAGCACCAGGGGCTGTGGGGCACAGAGGGGAGGCGTCAGGGAAGGCTTCCCAGAGAAAGTCTTATCCAGGTTGAGACCAGGAACAATAAGAATTAGCAGGGGAGGGGGAAGAGAGCATGGTTTTGGTGGAAGGGAGAGCCCATGTAAAGGCCTTGACAGTGTGGAGGGTGTCAAAGGTGGGCTGACAGGCAGGTGGCCTCTAGCAGACCTGGCACCCCTCCTGGGGAGGAGACAGTTGGGGGGGCACCCCAGAATGGAGGGTGGCCCAGGAACCAGGCAAGGCAGCATGAGGAAGATGGGGTGTTGCCTCACTGTGGGTGCTGTTGATGGTGGTTCCATGGAGCTAGCTTCCACAGGCAAGGTGGGCCAGGTAGGGCAGGGTCCCTGGCTGGGGGGAGTGGGGTGGGGGGACCTCATGGCCCACTGTTTCTACTTTGAAATATACACTCTGAGTTTCTCCCAAGGCTGGGAAGAACATTTCTCTTGATTCAGAAGCTTGGTTTTCTGCACCCCATCTCCCCACCTAGAGGGCTCTAGGTGAGATGAGAGCCAGAGGTGCTTTTGCTACACAGGGGACCTTTAGCTCCAGTGAGAAGGGCAGGACCCTACCCAGCTCTGCCTGCCTGCCTCCCCACCAGCCTGCTTTGTGAAGGCCAGCTTCCATCATATCCCTCTCTATTGCCTATGGAAGGATGGCCTACCTTCTCACCCAGGCATGCAAGGCCGTTGAAAGTCTCCCTGAACATATCTTGCCAGTGGCATGCCTGTGTCTCAGCCTGCACCTTCCTATGTGCACTGGTCCTAACTGCTGTCCCTTGTCTACCATGGAAACTACTGCTTTCTCACCTCCACACCTTGGCTTATCTTGCTTCTTCTACCTAGACCCCCATCTTCATTTATTTCAGTCCTACTTGTCCTTCCAGGTGGGCAAAGATCTCCTGCTCCAAGAAGCCTTCCTAGCCGTTTTGAGCACAGCACATCTGTCCTTGCCAGGGCACCACCCTTGGCCCTGGTGATTGTCACCATCCCCCTGTCGCCCTTGTGGTGAGCTTGCTCTGCTAGTGCAGGACCACTGGACAAGGGGCTCCTCCAGCCAGCGTGTCCATCCCTTGTGTGTCTTCACAGGGCCCTGCACCCTGGTTCTCTATAGGGATTCAGGGGGGTGGTGGTGGGGAAGTGTTTGTGAGGCAGCATTTCCTCAAGAATGGGCAAGAGTGTGCTCAGTGTGTGCCTCCCCACCCTAAACCCTGGTGATATGGTTAAGTGCCATGGCTACTAACCAAGAGGTCAGAAGTTCAAATCCAACAGGTGGTCCTTGGAAACTCTATGGGGCAGTCCTAGTCTGTCCTATAGGGTCGCTATGAGTCAGAATCGACTCGACAGCAGTGGGTAATATTGGAAGAAAGTAATGCTACTTTCTAAGCAGCAGAGTGAACCTGTTTAGAGCACAGGCTCAGAAGTTAGCAGATCTGGGGGGAGGCTTGGCTGGTCTCTCACTCACTGCATAAACTTGGGCAAGTTATTTATCTTTCTGAACCTCGATTTTCTCATCTGTTTAATGGAGAAAAAAATATGCCTCACAGGGGTGTTGTGAGCACTAAAAGAAAAAATGGATGTGTAATTGTCATGGCCCCACAGGGCCCAGTCTGTCACCCTTGAGCAGCCAGAGGTAATTAGAAAGTCATCCCTTGTCCTTTGAGAGAAAGTTAAAGGTTGGCGTCCCTGTCCTGTATCCTGCTACAGCTCCCTCCTACCCTCTGCTGCTCCTGAGCTGCCTCCTCCACACCACATCCCTCAGGTCTCCCCACACCCAGCTGTTCCTCTTCTTTCTGAGTACCCCTCCCTCAACTCTTCATTATATAGATCAACCCAGCCTCTCAACTAAGCCTTTCTCCCACTGAATCTTCTTTCCTCTGTCCTTCCTGCCAGGCTCCTGATTCTGCATCACAGAAGAGGCAGGAACCTGGCTGGCAAGCATTGAATTCTCCTTAGAGTGGGTATGTGGAGGGAGGGTTACTTACACGTGAATGGATCGAGTCTAGTCACAGATATACAGGACCCTGGCCCATGGTTAATGCTCTGTTGTAGGTGTAAGACTCACAGTCCAATCCAGCAGGTGTTTATGAAAGACCCATTATATGACAGGTACCATGTTGAATTTTTCTCTAATGTATATAGCCTTTAATTTCAAAGCAACTCTCTGAAGTAGGTGTTACTAGCTCCATTTTACAGATGAGAAAACTGAAGCTCAGAGCCCACACATTGGTCCAGGCCACAAAACTGGTAAGTGGTAGAGCACTTGTCACCCTTGTGGATGGTTATTAAAGGTGACTGGGTGCCAGGCTGTGTGGGGAACTCTTTAGGGTGAGGGAGTCCCCCCAGAGAGTCCTACTCTTGCCTCTGGGTCTGACATAGAGACCATTTGGATATGGGGAGAGAGCAGGGTGGAGGCAGGTGACAGGCAGATCATAAATGCATAGGAGTAAATATTTACATTAGGCAAAGATGAGGGTTAAGTGCCTCAGAGGCAGGCAAGGGGAGACTGGAGGGAATTGCTGCTGGGAGCCCCAAAGAGCTTCTAGAGAGAGAAAGCGCTGCAGGAGAGAGGACCTTCTTTGGGGGCTCAGAGGAACCATGAGGCACTGGGTCTGGGGCCAGCGTGGAGTCAGGGGCTGCATCTCCTGTGAGATGTGTCTGGGAGTGTGTGGTGGCCCAGGAATGTGGGAGCCACATACTTTTGTATAATTAGGTCGGCTCCTCTGCAGCGGCTGCAATTAGCCGCAGGCGGGAGACAGGACTTCCTGCAGCCAAGGTCACTTCTGCACCTGGGGCGGCTTACCTGGGCTCCTGCTGTCGGGACTTGGGCCCCGTGCGTTTCCGGCAGGGGTGGCCGAGAGGCAGGTGGGGCTTTTTGGGACTCCAGAGCCACCACTTCACCTCACTGCAGGAGAAGAGGATTGTCCTGGTCCTTCTCAGGCCACTGGGCCTGATTCCCATCTCCTCTGAGGCCCAGCTGGAGAGGGATCTGTTGTTCCCATACCTTACCTGTTGGGGGCCTGGTTCTGAGCTTGTCTGCCTCACTGTCTATGGGCAGGGCTGTCAGCATCCTGGAGGTGAGCAGCACCTAGACTGGCTAGCAGATGCCCTGTGTGTCCCCTCCCACAGGAAGCTCAGTAGCAAGAATCTTCTGAGAATTTGGCTTTAGCTTTTGAGGGGCCCAGCCTGTCCCACCTTAGTGACACATGTCAAAAATGAGGTAATTCATGCTGCCGTTTTGTTTCTCTTTAGCATCCTGTGAATAGTACTTTATTTATCTAATTTTATCAGCAACAATAATAACCACTGTCTTTGGTTATTCTCTTTACTGGCCCTGCCTATGTCTTTCCTAAAATTGTGACACAGTAGATGTGAAAACTTGGAAGGAGCAGTGTGTAATTTTTGCAGGCGGGGAAAACCAGAGGCTTGAGAAGTGAGATGGTTTGCTTAGGGCTATATGGGGAAGCTGACAGTGGCCCAGGACCCCTATGTGCCAAGTGGCACCATGCTCAGGCTTTCACACCACAGCTGGGGTGGAGGTGAGGCCCCACATGAGGCTGGGATGGAGGGCATAGGTTGCCTGCTGGCTATTGTACAAATAGGGAAGTCAGAATGACACCCCCTGCAGTCAGCAGACAGCAGCACTGACCTGCAGGGGTTCGGGCTGGGCAATGCTAGCCTTGGGGCGACAGGCTGGCTGCTTGCTCAGAACACAAACTAAAGGCTGGACTGAGTCCCTGGTTCCTCCACTGTACACCCCAGAGCTGGAAAATTGTCTAAAAACCCTTTTCCCGACGAGGCTCCACCTGCCTCTTGAAGAAACCAGGTCAGTGAGTTTGCTGACCATGTGCTGGGGGAAGTCCAAGTTCCCTCAGGGCAGAAGGCCTGAAACCCCCCCACTCAGGTTTCATGGGGCCTCACAAGGATTAAATGAGATGCTATAGGTGAAGTGTCTAGGGCATGCCTGGCTCAGAGTAAGTGTTCCATTGGTTTTAGTAGCTGTTATTATTATTATTTTTTTATTGTTGTTTTAAGCAGTAACATTAGAGAAGAGAGGGTTCTAGGAGGTGAGTAACAGGGATCTGACCTGGTCTGGGAAGACAGTGCTCTGCGCATAGTTGCTGTCCTTACCAAACCTCAAACCCACTGCTGTCAAGTCAGTTTCGACTCATAGCCGCCCTGTAGGGACAGAGTAGAACTGTCCCATATGGTTTCCAAGGAACGGCTGGTGGGTTTGAATTTTTGCTTAGCAGTTGCGCTCTTAATCACTGCACCATCAGGGCCCCAGCTGTCATTAGATGTTTTTATTTGGATGCTGGCACTGTAACGCCTTTTATTTTGTTTCCCCTGATGTCTACACCTACTACATAGTAGAAAAACCAAACTCCTGCCCAGCCCAGCTGTCTGAGAGTTGCTCAAAATTGAGGGGTAAGTGACAGAGCCCTTGAGCCACAAGGAACATGAACCCCAAACAGCCTCAGGGCCAGCTGCTGACTCAGCCCTGAGTGGAAGGAGACCCTAGAGCTAGGAGGCCCTAGGCTGGGCTGTGGCTGAGCCTGGGAGGCTTTGTCCCCAGTCATCCTGATGGGTTTTGCACACACAGCACTTGAGCTGTTTATGGCAGTGCGTTTATGTGGCTGGGAGGGACATACTTATTTTTATTCTTTGGGCATATTTTGAACACATAAAAGGAGAAGAAACTTTGCAAGATTTTCACTTTGTATCCTTCTTCCATGTCCTGCACCGGCAGAGATGGGAGCATCATTGAACTGGTTGTATGTTTCGTTAGGGGCCTGAGCATCTGTGCAGGAGAGGAAAGGAGGGTGGGGTGAGTATGAGCTCCCCAGTAGGGAATCCACTCCAGGCTCAAAGTCAAGGGGCAAGGTGAGGGAGGGTGGGACACAGGGCTGGGAAGGAGCAGGGAAGGCCACATCTCAGCCTGGTAGACATCTCGGTGGAACTACGTGCACCCTTTCAGTCCTCTAGAGGATGAGTTTGAGACCATGGAGGGTCCCTGGCCTCTAGCTGCCTCAGGTTACAGGTGGGCAAGTGAGGCTCAAAGAGGAGAGATGCCTCATCTGCAGTAACACAGCAGAGCTTGGGTCTTTGAACTCTTGGACCAGTGCTCTTTCCACCTCAGCACGGTGCTACTGCTTTTCCCTCCACCAGGGCACTTAGTGTATAGCTGGAAGGGTTTGGTTCCTTCTTTTATTAGGGACTGCCTTCAGTCCTGTGGAGTGGGTAGGAATTTGGGCTCTGTCAAACTGCCCACATTTGAAATATGGCTTAGTCCCTTACTAGCTGTGTGACTGGGGCAAGTAACTTAACCTCTCTGTGCCTCAGTCTGTTCATTTAAAAATAATAATAGTACCTGTCACTCAAGGTTGGTCTGAGGATGTAATGAGTTAATCTTTGTAAAACATTTAGAACAGTGCCTGGCACAAAATAAGAGTTAAGTATATATATATTTTTAAATAAACAAAATTGATAAAATTTCTGTATGGTCTGGGGCAAGTTGCCCTCACTGCGCCTCAGTTTTGTCATCTAAAAAATGGAATGGATAATACTACCTGTCTCATAGGGTTGTTGTGATGACTGCACAGGGTGAATAATGAATTTAAAATGCTTAGTACAGAGTAAGCTTTTAAAAACCATCAATAGGTTTTATTATTAATATTGTTATCATTATATTATTTGGCACCCTTTTCCCTCCTGCCCTGAGTTTGGATGAGGGGAAGGGAGAGCAGGTACAAAGGATGGGCCAGGAGGAAGGGAGGTGACCAGGTGCTGCTAAGGTCTGAATCGTGGTGAAGCCCGAGGTGGGTTTTGGACTTCCCCCTGCTAAAGACCCTGTGGTCAGCCAGCGGAGGGTCCCTGGGAATGAGTGGGGAGCTGTTCTCTGTTCTCCGAGCCATGCCCTGCAAGAAGCCTGCCTTCCCCAGCCTTGAGGGACTCTGAGAACGCCACTGGTCCACAGTGGTTCCTTCACTGAGTCTCCTGCCCAGGCTTTTGTTTCTCGAGGGCAGCCCCTCCCTCCACCTTCCTTGGGCATCTGGGCAAATGTGTGGCCAAGGGGACTGCCAAGCAGTGGGAGTGCCATTTGGAGGAAGCGGGTGCATGCAGAAAACTCCCTTCTGAAGTTCCTTTGGAAGGAAGGCTCAGGATACACTTCACAGGAAGCGTCAGCACAATTTTCTAATCAAGTTGAAGTCCGTGGCCCGTAGTTAGAAACAATAAATGAAACGCAATTTGAGCCAGCACTTTGCTTGAGTCTCCATTTCTGGAAGTGGGTGTGGGTGAGAGACTGGTCTTTCTGAGTGAAGAACTTGACTTCTGACCCTGACCAGTTAGCCCCCAGCCCCAACGTTAGCTTGCAGGGGTGGGACCCTAGGACTTTATTTTAGGTAATCGTTCCAAATCCTGATTTTGGTCTGTCGGGTCAAAGTCCACACTTCTCTGTAAATCAATGCACACTATTAAGCCGACTCTTTGTTTTTTCTCTTTCCCGCTCCTTCTACCTACCATGCTTAGAGTTTAGCCTCGGAGATCATTGTTTAATCAATATTAAACCATTCACGTAGTTTAAGTGTTTACTTATGTGCTTTGAATCATTGCTTGCAGTAAGAACAAGTGATGCCCCTAATCTGGCTTCACTACACTCCCCAATACCCTAATTATGTAATTTAGAAAAGAACATTTCCTGACAGCAGTTTCTCAGTGCGCAGCAACAAATGCCGATTGGGGACGGGACCAAACAACCTGGTAATAGCTAGCACATGGAGACAGCTGCCTCGGTCCAGGCAGTTCTGGCTTGGGGCGGACGCCCGTCCGCTTGGGTTAAGGCTTTCAAATGATGGTGTATTAGTGCCAGTAGAAGTAATTCCACATGAAAAGAGCTGTAGCTAATAGCCCATCTCCAGTCTCTCTTAGTTTGCAGAATAGGCCCTCACTGCAAATTGTTACCGACCCGGACAGTCAGGAACAGATATCTCACCCAGCTGATGAGATTGACGCAGCCAAAGACGTGTCCAAGAGGCCAAGGTTTAGACCAAGCTGTTCTTTATGTCCTTGCCAACCCCACATCTATGGTCCAGAGGCTAGGCCTGAGCGGCCCCAATATTTCCTAATTGCTTTTGGGGAGAGTTTAGAGATTAGTGTGCCTACTCATTCAATCTCAGTAGGTATTTGAGGGGCTACTGAGTATCAAGTTGTGTGGTTGGCAGAATCCATGGTCTTGGGCATGTCTACACTTCAGCATCATCTAGTTAGTGTGGCCGTTTTGGGCAGAAGCGATCCTAAGTGCCATTCTCTTCACCAGCCTGCCTGTGTCACTGAGTGTCTCAAGCCCTCTGTTCCTGTGAGCAGAGCCCAGCTGGGCCTGCCGGGCCCAAGTGAGGGCTATATGCTCACTTACCGAGCTGCTTCCATAACAGGAATGGAAAACTACCCTTCCTGCTTCCTCTTCCCCCATGGAGACCTTGATCCAACAAATGTTCGGTTGCTGTAGAAACCCAGCAGAAGCCTCTGGGGGCTCACCTGTCTCAGCAGGGTGGTCAGTTGGCATTTGGGGCATTGGTGTGCAATCACTCCTCGGGTGGAATCCAGCAGCTGTGGCCCTGCTTTGCTATGCAGTCATCCAGCCGCCTATGGCCCAAGCTCTTGAAGGTCCCAGAGGAGGGGCAGGGGATGAGTGAGGAGCAAACTGAGCTGCGGAAATTTTAATTTGGCTGTAAGTCCCAAACCAATGCGTTAGCCTTTCTAGAAGCGCCAGTTGCTATGGTGATGGAAGCCGTGCCAATCGCAAGAGTTGTTTTTGTGGTTAGGGTGTCTGTCTTAGACAAAGAGAGTGAGGCCAACCCGACAGCGCCAGTCCTCACTCTCTTCTAAGGATTTGATATTGTCAACCCTGGAGGAGGAGGGGTGACAGACTCCCAGGGCAGCCATTTTGCCCAGCATTATTCTGGGGGCCCAACGGCTTGGCAAGAATGGAGCGATCACTTAGCATTCCAAGAGAGAGCCCACCGGTGGGCTTACCAACGGGGAAGGGGCTATTCAGTTGTGGCAGACGATGGATTTAAAGAATTCCTCTCTCATGGGGCAAACTCACAGTAGAGCGTTCTTTATGTAACCTTCTGCCACCAAGAGTCTGGCCATGGGCCCACAGGGGTCTGCCCTTCCACACCACATTTTGACTTGGGCCTAAAATATCAGCTCCCCTGAAAAATTTCCGAAGTGACGGAATGGAGGCCTTTTTTTGTAGTTGGGGTGCTTGTGTGGCTCGTTAACTCTCAAAGTGTTTTATAAATATTTATCCACCTTAGGTCATTTGCAAACCTAACCCCTGTCATCCTACCCCAAGGTTGTCCTCTCCAGCCTGGTTGCCCAAAATGAAGTCAGAAGCCTTGGACTGGGAATTCCACATTGGCGGATTTTGAAAAGCTGGCCCAAACCGTTTGTTTATTTCTCTAGTCTGCCCTTCTTAGAGTTCCAAAATGTGTCAGGACTTCCCAGCCCAGACATGCAAAGCCCTTTGCCCTCTCTGTCAGAGGTGAGAGTATTTTATTTATGAATTCATCTTAAATCACTTTTAAAATCACTTTCAATCAAATGAATACTCTTTCCTTGGGATTATGTCAAAACATCAGAAATAAAGAGGGCATTAGCTAGGAGCAAGTTATTTTAGGACAGGCAACCAGCTCCCTTTGACTTGCTCCTTCGGCTGGCATGGACGGGTGGAGAGAACGTATTTTGTGTTGCTCTCTGAAGTATATCATTTCCTTGTAAAGAGGAAGGTCTTCTCTGGGAATTGGAGGCCTGGGCCCTTCCCAGGGGTGACTCTGAATGCTGAATGTCAGTGCTATTTTCCCTAAGACCCACCCAGATGATCCCCGGGCTCCTGCCCCTCCCCACCTTCCCAGAAACCCACTGCCTTGAGTTGTACCAGGGTTGATGGCCTCAAAGTGGCCCAACTTGAATTTACCTCTGCTCTGGCTCCGGGACTTAGAACTTCTGACTAATGAAGGCTGACCCCTGGTGAATTTTCAGAAGCCACGACTTGTCCACACCAAGCCTGTTCTGCTGATAAGATAGGCTTTTGTGTATAGCAGGCAGGCGGGTAGCAGCTTCAGTAAGGTCCACATGAAGGTGTCAGTAATCCTTTGGCTGGTAGTGTTTGCCAAATAAATAGCCTCATTAGGAAGGGCTATAAAAGTCTGATAAGATTCTTCTAATTATCCTCCAAAGCACAAATACTTGGGGTTTCAGTTTAGCATAATAGGAGACACGGAGAAAAAAGAGGGGACAATGTGTGTGAGGGATTTTTTTTAACACCGAGCTTCCTTCCTCTCTAACCTTAACATGGGCACATATCTAGCATTTCATGTTTTGCTTTTGCAAAAGCGACGATTGCTGAATAGAAGAAAAAAGACAATGACATATTTTAGGTTACTGTTTCACCTTTGCAAATCAATACATGAGCCATTAAAACTACATTTTTCCATGAATGATAAGTGTAATTACCTCTCTCTTGCCATAAAAACTTGTCCTTATTAAATGTAAATATTTAAAAATGATTGAAATATATTTGAAGGGCACTTTATAGCTTGATTTTATATGCTGACATCTGGGTTGCCTTTCTTAAAACACTATTTCTTGGAGAGTGATTAAATTAGTATTTTGAAAAGACTAACACTAGACTTGTTCCTTGTTTCAATTTTAATTTCGTACACATTTAGATTTACTGGGGGACTCAGAGAGGGTTTACCTTTAGCTAATGCATTGATATGTTTGCGGGGCTTGTACACATAGAAACCATAATATTATTTGCAGAAGAATCTTTAAACAATTGGAAACTCCATCTCCATATTTATTTTGTACCTCTGCAAAGTACGAGAGTATAAAAACAGAGATTCCGAGATTCCTGGCTATTTACAGGAACATATACATTTTCCAACTCTTCTTTTGGGCAGGAAGATTGCTTTAAATATTTACTTTTAATTGTGCATCATTTCAGAGAAGGAATACCTGATCGATCTTTTTTTTTGGTAGAGATCTGTCAAGAGATTATTTAACTCCAAAAAAGATACACAGTGTGATAACTTTTTTTTTTTTTTAGCTTCACTCTTTGGGAGATTTTTTTTTCCTTAAAAAATTCTTATTTTTAGGTGCCTCCCTCCACCTTTATTTTAGGAAAGATAAAATTGTTCAATTCCACGCTTGAGAGAATTTCAGAGAACGATAGAAAATCTAATATTTGAAAATACAGGCTTTACTTACAATACCTAATTCCAGATGGCAAAGAGATCTTGCCCAAAAATGTGAAAGAATTCAATATTTGGTGGCTCAAATAGTTTTTCACAAAAAACAAATATTTCTAGGGTAGATGTCTTTCTGAGCTCTGCATAGGAAAGCAGCCATCCATGCAAGCTTCACTGGGTTTCCCTTCAAAACCATCTTTACTCTTTTCCTTTCACGATGTTAAATCCTTGAGATGTGTAAAGATGTTATGATAGGCAGTGGGTCAAGTAATCTGCACATGTAGCTTTTTATAAATTTTTCTTTGCAAAGGAAAATTTTTCTTCAAATAAATCCCCCCAAATAAATGGTTTGTAAAAACAAAAGTCTATTTGTTTTGAAATTGCACACAAGAAACCATGTTATAACAATATCTCTCTTTATTTGAGTTCCGCCTAAGAAAAGAAATTTACCTATAGTCAGCGATTTCCCTTATGATAAGCCTTTAAAAAATAAAGTTGTCTCTTGGGGGAAAATAAATATCAGTGAAGTGTAGGTATTTCTAATGAGGTGCCTTTACTTCACTTGTCCATTTAACCTTTGTTTCTTTATTTCCTTTTCTGGATCTTTTTATTCTTCCCTTATACTTCTGTTCATGCACATTTCTGAACTTCAAGCATTTTAGAAATTTGTTTTTAAATACATATTTTTGTATGAGCAGATGTGTGAATATTTATTTGCATTTTCCCCCCACATGAAGTACAAATTTTAGACAAATTTTGAAATTCATCTTTTGCTGAAACTCTTGGCAAAATGTCCTGGGCTTGAGGGGTGTTTTCACAGTGCAACTGAAGGTGAGTGAGCGAACGGGGAACACGCGGCCTTCACCAGCCGGTGACTTGGGAATTTTCAGGAGACATATTTTCTTACGTTAATGCCTTTGTAGATTCCATCGATGTTTAGACATCAAAGGGTGAGCAATTAATAATGGGCATCTGGAGGGCCGATCACATGCTTCCGACGTTAAACTGGTGAACGACAGGAAAATCAGCCGTGGTCAGGTATTAGCGGGAATCGTTTCTCAACAACAACAGCAAAGACGGCTGCCTTTTTGTGTCTCTGCTCTCAGAAATGCAAAGGTTCACTTACTAAAGGTTCATGAAGATGCTTTCCTTCTAGCAGATCAATGAGTAATAAATGATTTGTATGTAGTGCTACGTCATCAATGTTGATTCCCATCACCTTAATGTCTTCAATAAATGCAAACCCAGTTTTGTGTGAATTTTTTCTTTGAAGCTTCACGTGGACACGAGGCCACAGAGAGCTGGTTGTATTATGTGGGTCTTTAGTTAATCCTCACAAGTTTGACCCTTTATTTGTTTGCATTTTCCAAAATACGTGAACATTTTCTAGCAGTAGGATAATAGTAACTTTCTGTTTGCTGCACAGGAATGCGTCTTTAGGAGTTACTTATTTCCTTTCTTTTATGGTAGCCTGTTTATCTTTTCCAGAGCGATATATGTTATCCAACCCCAAGTAATATAAGATAGGCAGATACAACTGTATTTAAGCTCAACAAAAAAGTTCCAGGGAAATAAGGCACTTTGGGCTCCATCCACTCCAGCAGGTATAAAAACCTGCAACTCTTCAACAATAATTCCCAATTGAGTAGGTCACAGATAATAAAGGAACGCTTGTTTCTGGGAAATTAAAAAAATGACATGAGAGGGAAAATATTTATTTGCTTTCTACATTGGTCAAATGACTGGTGGATATTAAAAACCTGTAAACAGACAGATGCAACCAATTCTCTTTCATTAACAAATATTGCAATTTCACAATAAAGTAAACACATTGAAAAATGTCTACACTTTTGGGAAGCTGAAATTTTCAGAACTTGAGCAAGCTTTAAATGTGAAAAAATTGATATTCCAATTGGTTTAAGGAAAAAAAAATTCCTGTAAATTTGTAAAGAAACAAACTTGAATTTTAAAGGTGCCTTTTGCTGTTCAGGTAGCAAAAGCGCCGATTGACTTTGTGTGCATTTCTGTACGTTTGCCCCTTGACTAAATCTGCCCAGCTTTGTTTTTCTTCTAAGTATAAGCCCTATCGGCAGCACACTTGAAAGTTAATTTGAAGCAGGATCTATATTGCCGTCAGCAAATATGTTATAAGCTTATTATTTAATACTGATTCTCCAGTAAGGCCATCATCCCCTTCCTAAATCCAAATATAAAAACTGAAATCGTATTTGTTAAAACTGTCATTGTGAATTTGTGACCCAGACTGTTGTCCCAAGGCGTGCTGGACCAGAGGCTGAATGCTGCTCCCAGCTGCAGACACCCCCAGCCAGCAAAGCTTCTCCCCAAGCCGCTCAAAGGGCCTGCTTCCCCCAAACAGAGCTACAGCCCAGCCCGCTCAGGACTTTTCCACATTGTAAAATTATTTGATTTATTTGTTTGGTTTGGTTTTTAGAAGCACTGCAGAAATTATTTCCTACTGGTAGAGAGGGCACTTAGTGTTACACTACATTAGTTTCACATCATTAGTTTAGGGTTCTCAAACTGAAATTTTTAAAGTATATAGGAGGCTTCTAAGGACCTCAGTTCTGGCCAGAGCAGAACAAATTAAACCTGATGGATTCCTTTCGCTGACTCTACCATGTGGGGCCATCCGTAACAAAGCGCTGTGGTAGCTGCTGAAGGGGTTCCCTCTGTTGGTTTTGGAATTTGGTGGTAGGAAATGTTACAGCTCTTTATAAAGAGGAAAAATCCCGCTGTTACCATTCCAGTTCTCAAAAAGCATACTTTTGTCTTCACTGCTTGTAGCAAGAAGCCATGAATGGGTGCGGATGACAGCCACCACCCCTTATCTCTGAGCCGTCTTTCCCACCTCCCTCAGCCGCTTCCCTCTCCTGACTCTGGTTCTTTACAAGTAATTCAAAACCCGCCTGCGGACAGAGAACAAGCCCAGAACGACCGGCCCTAAGGTCTGCCCTGGGGAGGCAGGGTAGGGAGGTGCTAGTCCAAGGGGGCCGAGACGGGCGGCGGGGGCAGGACCTGGGGCGGGCAGGGCCGGAGCGAGCGAGGTTGGGCGGTGCAGGCGCGAGGCCCCCGCAGCCCGGCTCTCCGGGCTGAGATCCTCAGCGGCCCCGGGGTCAGCACGAAGCAAGCAAGCAAAGGCCAGAGGGGGAGATGCTGGGCTCTGGCCTGGAGCGCCTTTACGCGCAGGAGACAGAAAGAGTCCGTCTCGCTCGCCCCACGCCGTTTTCTGCTCCTTCCTTTTTTCTGGCTGTTCCAGTCCCCCGTGCCTCCCCTTGTGTTTCAGCGAAAGCGAGACCTCGGCCTTTGCGTCAGAACCTGCCCGCAGTCCTCAGGTAAACGCTCCCCGAAGCTCTCCTGCCACCTGTTGGCCACCAGCGGTGGTGACGCTGGGAGGAGAAGCGCTTGTGGGACCCGCTCGCTCTGGCTTCCCAGTGCCTCCAAACCCTGTCTAGAATTTTTAATAACTTCTGTGCGGCAGCTGATGGTCGCTGTTGTGGCCAAGGTCCACAGGCTGGCCGGCCCACAGATGTCTCCTGAAGTCCCCCAGGCTGGCTCTCTTATGCTTCCTGACCCTTCCTACCCCCCAGACAAAATCCAAACTCACTGCCTGCTGAGGTGTCAATTCTGACTCGTAGTGACACTATAGGACAGAGTAGAACTGACCGATAGGGTTTCCCAGGCTGTAAATCTTTATGGGAGCAGACTGCCACGTCTTTCTCCCTTGCAGCAGCTGGTGGGTTCCAGCCAAACCTTGGACCTTTTGTTAGCAGCCGAGTGCTTAACCACTGCACCACCAGGGCTCCTTTCCTCCTGGCCAGGCCAACACAAATGGGTATTGGAGCAGTCCCAGCCAACCTGTCCAGAAATATGTCCAGGATCCTGTCAGGATGCCACCTATCGTGGCACTGCTTTGTCTCTCAAGCAGCCATGGAGCCAACTGAGGGTTAACGGTGTGTCTGAGAGCAGAAGCCAGACCATCCTGAGTCCTCCTATAGCCGTGATGTCTGGGGAGGACTTGCTAGGCACTGTGTAAAAACCATGGCGGGAGAGAGTGGCTGAGCCACCACTTCCTCTGGGACAAGCTCTCTGCCATGGTACACTGCTCTACCATGATACCATGAGGCAAAGAGAGCACAAACCAGCTTGTCCATCTTGGGCTTTCTTGTCTCTGTGCTCTGGGCTCTGCCCGGGCTTCTCTCTTTCCTTTCTTCACTGGGGAGTTCCCAGGGTTTGAGCAGACAATCAGGGGACTTCAGCCAAAGTTCACACAGAAGGGTATAGGAATTCAGAGTGAGGAGTGTGCCATGCCTTCTCAGTGGATGTCATAGATCCTCCTTTGTACAATATCCCCAAATATGAGCAATTCTGTTCTGAGCTGGTAGATTCCTAGGGCCTCCAAGTTGGGTATCCACCAAAAACAGGCTTGGATTTGCCCATACAAATAGCTCTGTAAGGCAATCTCTACAAAATGAGACTCTTGGTTGGCGGCCGTTTTAGGCTCTTTGATATGAGGCAGTGCAATAGTTTCATTTCTGAACAATCTGGGAGCAAAACTAAACATCTTTTGAGGCCCTGAACTGCCTGAGTCTTGGGGAAGGGATTTAGCCTGGCATTGAGAATGTCACGTGTGGTTTAGTATCACTGGGGGTAAAGCAAGTGTGGTGGCGATCCTCTCATTCCTGTTTTGGGTAGGGGTCTAGAGCCATGGCTTCCCCCCAGGCTCTTTTGGAAGGGGCTGAGAGTCACAGCTGCTGTTGGCCCATGGACCGGCCCTTGGCCCAGTTGGAGACACAATGTTTTTTCATTCCATGGTAGTTTTATACACAAAGGCTGCGTCACTCTCAACCCCACCCGCCTGTAGTATGCATGAGCATTAAACAAGCGTCTGAGGTCCAGCAGGACGTCCATGCTGGACGCTGCTAGTGCAGCGTGGTGGACTGCGTTTGCACCCTGATTTTACCAACCCAGGTCAGGCTGTTTCTATCCTGGCCTTTAGCTGGTGGTAACAGGGCAGACTTATGTCTAATCCGGATACGTTTTCTCCACCCTTAGAGGGGAGTTGGCAGTGAAAGCCAAAACCAAGAAACAACAATGACAGAACAAATCCATTGCTATCCAGTTGATTCTCACTCATGGCTACCCCATGTGTTACAGAGTAGAATTGTGCTCCATAGGGTTTTCTTGGCTGTAATTTTTATGGAAGCAAATCACCAGGCCTTTCTTCCACAGTGCTGCTGGGTGAATTCAAACTGCCGACCATTAAGTTAATAGTTGAGCACAAACTGTTTGCATCACCCACAAGGGTGCCTGTTTTTAGGTAATTCTCTCCTGGCCTATCTAAAGTCCAAGTGTTCTTACCTCCTGGTCTCTGAAATCATAGAGAGGCTCTGGTATTTGGCCAAATAGTGCTGAGAACCCAGCCCTGAAAAGATATTTTCTTAGTCTAGGGGCTGATGTGAGCCCTGGACTAGGGGAGATTTAGTTGTGTTTTTTCAGCTCACCTCATAATTTAATGTAGAATAAATTCTTTGGCATGTTTCCTCCTGGGTGCCAACTGTCTTTGGAGCAGTTCTATACGGAGAAATGCCCCATTGTCAGAAATCTTCTTGTTATGCCAGGCTTGTGCTTTCTGTAACTGCTGAGTGGCTCCATGTAATCTCTTAGGTTGGCCAGCTAAGGGGGGAGAGAAATCCTGTTAGTCAGGACTCACATTTTTATGGAGAAGAAGGAATGTTAGGAGAGTCAGTAAACTTCCAGTCCTCCTGGCCCCATGATCATGAATAGAAGAAGAAAAAACCATAGCCAGCTGGTTATTTACCCCTGGCACAAAAGCAGCCTCTCGCCCGTCACCTCCCTTTGATTTCCAGCCCCTCTGACAGAAATACATTACTGGCTGAATACACCTTCCCACAATACTGTCTATCACACAGGTATTGGGGGACCAAAGGCAAGATGAACTTTAAACACACCTGGCACAGCTGACTCCTGCCTTTGTGCTTGGAATGGCCTCCAGCCTGCTGGCTGCCCTGTTCCCCATTCACCTGCTCTCCAGAGGAATTCTGACAGACCACCTTCTTTTTGTGGCCACATATTATTCTAAAATCGGGCCATTCGGCTGCCTTGGGAGAGTTTGGGGCAACCTGTATGGTAAGCAGCCTTGTCAGGCCTGTAGAGCTCGGAAGAACTTAAAGCTGTTGAACCAAGAGAATTATCTAGGCGAAGAAAGACTCTCTGGGATTTTCCACTGTCTCCTCGCCTTCAGCAGCAAATAGAACAGGTTTTCCAAAACCCTCAGCAGGTCCCATCCAAGGAGTTGCTAACTGTGCTGGTGCTGTTCCTCTGTCTAGCCCCTGTTGGCTCCTTGGAGGAGGGGGCAGATGTACTGACCTGCGGATGGTTTTCCAGTTTCATGAATCTGAAATTGAAAGCCTTTCCCCAGAGTTGTGGCCAATCAAGAGAAAAAGTACTTTATTGGCAGTAATTGTCTACCATTGTTGAACCAGTTCAGCTGATGCTCTCCGTTACCCCAGGCAGCTTTAAGATGCAACTCAGCTTTCAAGACCTTTCCCTATAACTTGATAGGAAATTACCCCATCTGGAATGAGAGGAATGACTCCTGAGTCATTCTTAGTCTTCCTCTCCAGCTGCTACAAGTTCATTTGTTTTAAGTTTCCCTCTCCTGAGATAACATATTCCAGAGGCCATAGAAAAGAAAAGGTGGTGTATGGAAAAATCTTTTAAGTGGGAGCATTCTCGATTGTGAGATTGAGCTGTTCAGAAGACATTGATGTTTTCCTGGTTCACAAAGTGAGAAGTGATGAGGCTATAGGGGCACTTTGGATTTGAGACTGATAAGATGGTTCTTTGTAAAACACTGGAATCCTCTGTGATTATCAGTTGGGAAATTCATCGTAGTGTTTATCTGTGAAGGAAGGAGAAGACAAAATGGACTTCAGGACAGTCAAATGGGTTGCTCGTTGTTAAGCAATCACTTAGAGAGCATTTGCTCTGGCCGATGGGCGTCATTGCTATTAGCCACTTAATCCCTGTGAGAGGCCACGCTCTGGGTCATCCCCATTTCAGAGATAAAATTCAGCCCTGCTTTTCTTCTCTGTATGATCTCAGTATAGGCAGCTGCGCTTTGCTTTGACTCCAACAAGCAGACGTCTGCTTCAAAGCCGTTCTTATTAGCTTGAACCGAAATTGCACGTTGACCTCAAATGAGATTCGAGAGCATAGGGACAAATACTTTTGGAAGAACTAAGGGAGATGAGAAAGCTATCATCTTAGATGTCAGAACTCGTCTCCCCGAATTTCCATACCCCCTCCTTTCTCTCTCTCCCTCAGCATGCCCCGTTGGAATCATTTGGTCTTCACCTGGCTGCAGGAGAGAACATTGTGAAATTCCGGAATTGCTGCGGCAACTTGAAAACATGGAAAATGCAAACTCCTTGCTTGGTCTGTCCTGTCTTCTGCCAATATATTCTGACAGAGCCGTGGGCGTTCTGATGCCAGATATAATCCAACTAAATAAATCTCTAAGAACAGAACATAAAAGCACTCTCGCATTTTCCTTTTGTTTTCTGCACAAAAGCCATTCTCGGTGTATGAGTGGTGTCAGAGGCAATAATCCAGAATAAATCTCCAGGAAGAAAAATGAATCTAAACGTGAATGATCACTCATTTCCCATTCCCCCCCCAACTATTTTTATATTGGGTGAGTCATCAGGGTGGCTACCGACAGCTCCTGTTGGCTGGCCAGGATTGGAGCAATGATCACAAGGGCTTGCTAAAGCCTGGGGTTGAAGCCAAATCTACACAGGTCATTGAGATCCAGCTGGGGAGGGCTTTGAGTTTTTGCCCTTTGGGCCACATTCATTCTGGCTGAAGGTTGGAGGAAGACCATACTCTGATTTCAGGCCTCTACCAGGGCCACAGTGTCTTCAGGGGATCCTATGGGTGTGTTCTTGCCAAGTACATCCACTTTAGAACTTTGGGAGCACTTAAGTCAAAGTATTCTATGGGCAGATTTAACTTGATGAGTCTTGGATTGCCCTCTCCTAGCCCTTGAAGACCTGCTGGTCTCCTTGGAAGACCTGTGTATTCAGCGTTGAAAGGCAGTGTGACATGGCTGTGGGGGAAGAATAGAGTTGGGGCACTTGCCAAATCAAGGTCTGAAAAGGCCCCTTCAGACTGGAAGACTTTTGACATTGAATGGTTAATCTCAACACCACATTATTTACCCTACTCTACAGTCCATATAAGGAGCCCTGGTGGTGCAATTGCTAAGTGCTTAGCTGCTTTTTTGGGCAGCTGCTAACTGAAAGGTTGGTGGTTTGAACCCACCCATCAGGTCCATAGGAGAAATAATACCTGATGATCTGCTTTCAAAAAGATTATAGCCTAGGAAACCCTGTGGGACAGTTCTGCTCTGTCACATGGGGTCACTATGAGCTGGAATTGACTCAGTGGCATCCAACAACAATAGCACAGTCCATATTCTAATTTTTTTCTTTCAGTACAGGGTCCAGTTTATGATCATGTATTGCATTTAGTTGTCAGATATCTTTAAATAAACATTAGAAAAGTTCTTCAGCTTTTCTTTGTCTTTTATGGCACTGATTTTTTTTGAAGAACAGGTTGGAATACAGAATATTTCTCAATTTGGTTTGCCAGGTATTTTCTCATGATTAAATTTAGATTATGCATCCCGGCTGGAATGTGGTATTCCTCTCAGGCTATTGTATCTGAAGGCACATGCTGTCCATCTGTCCCTTAATCGCGATGTTAATTTTGATTTCCTCATCAAGGTGTTGTCTTGTTACTATGCTATATCCAAAAAAAAAACCGTGTCATTGAGTCAATTCTGAGTCAGCCACCCTATAGAACAGAGTAGAACTGCCCCATAGGTTTCCAAGGAGTGGCTAGTGGATTCAAACAGCCGACCCTTTGGTTAGCAGCCAAATTCCTAACTATTACAACAACAGGGCTCCACTATGCTGTATAGTTACTGTTTTCCCTTGCAACTAGTAAGCAGTCTGTGGGGAGACACTCTGATATGCAAATTTTCTGCTTCTCATTAAAATCCTGCCCCTGCCCTCAGAATTTAGCATCCGTTGAATGATTCTTGTCCCTACCAATCTTTACTATGATGGTTACAAAATGGTGATTTTCAAATTCTACTACTTTCTCCACATTTATCCATTGGCATTCTCCTTTAGTGAAAAGACCTTCCTCCTTCCCTTCTTTCTTCCTCCTCCTCCTTCATCACCATCATCAGTATTGTCTCATGGATTTCTATTTTTTTTCAATGGGTTATAATATATTACTATTGGTATTTATTTTGGTGCTCAAATTCTCCCAGATTTAGCCAGTGGGATCCCCTTCAAGCTTGGCTCCTGTGGCCTTTTCACATGCCATCATCTTTATTTTGAGTAGAGGTAGTCCTGATATAAGTCAAATACTTTTTTTTTTTTTTAGTTTTCATTATTATTGCGTTTTATTAGCAGTATTTTTATAAATCCAATCTTTATTTGTCTTTGGGGGTTGGAAACATTACATATAAACATCTGTGAGTAAACATCCGATAATGGTAACATCAACAAATTATGTGCTGTAACACTGTGTGTAGTACGTATTACTAACGATAAGGTGTTAAAAAAAAAAAAAAGACGGTGGTAATTGTGGTTCATCGTAACTCGAATATGTCTTGGACTCCTTACTTTCTGGCACTAACAAAATGTTTCAGGCTTACCTTATACCTTTCCTGCTCCAGCCCCAGAGTCACCCATTCCTCTAAAGATCCCTGGTTCTGTTTGGTAGAAACGGTACTTAAAAACCAAGACCTGGGTGCTCGGTATGCGCAGTGCTGCTGGAGTATCGTTGCTTCTAGGCCCCTTCCAAGCTAGACTATCTCTAGCTCTGTCTCTACATCTGTATCTTAGCTTCGAATTACATATACATAAATATATTGAAACTATATATATATGTACATATGTGAAATAATATAAATATTTGAAATTACATATATATTCTAAATTATAGTTACATTATATATGTAATTTTAATTTTAATTGTATGTAATTACAATATTATATATTATATTTTTATGCAAATCATGTATTTTTTTTTTTTTGCCAACTGCATCCTTACTGCGGGCTTACAAAAATACCTTGTAGGGGGAGGGTGTAGTTGGTAAAAGTATAACATGTGCTATTTGTGCAAAAATTTGGTATATAATATTTTGATATTATATATTATAAAAAAATCACATATATTACATATATGATATATATGTAATTTCAATATTATATAATATATATTTCAATATACATATTATGTTATAAATTAATTATATATAAGTATACTTTCAAATATTTATGTATAATTTCAGATATGTACATAGAACTTCAGATATGTACACATATATAAAATATGTTATATATATACATTTTTTTCTCATGTGTTCATGCTGTTAACCCAATTTTCTTCCATCCCCACAGGTTCCTCCTTGCCTTTCCTCATTCCATATTTGAATTTCCCTAATTCTACAGTGAGAACCCTGGGTCCCAACAATATCAATACGTTTAATCATTTTTTCATTTCTACAATATGCATGAAGTAATTTCAAGATTGCTACACCCATACTACTGTGAAAAGCAAACCTAATTAGAAGGGTTTAAGATTAGGTTGTAATTAGTTTTCCCACTAGACTGAGGGCATATAGTCAAAGTACTTAGCTCGGATATTACTTGGATTAGTTTTTATTTCTTTTTTGCTTTAGCATGGTTCTCAATTTGGGTTTGTTAGATGTTTCTCATGATTATATTCACTTGAGATACAGTTTGGTTCATTGGCTTCTGTTTGCATTTAATTTTAGTTTGCTGTTCCCCTCATCCTTGTTGATTTATTTTTAAAATATGTATAATAATATGCTTCCAAAAGTCAAAACTATAGAAAGAAGTATACTCAGAGAAGTTTTATTAGTTCCCACATCATCTTCAATAGGTATCCTCCTCCATCCCCTGGATGTAACCAATTTTACTGTTTTCTAGTTTTTTCCTTCCTGTGCTCCTTTTTGTAAAAATTAGCAAATACAAGTATGTTTTATTTCCTCTTCTTTCTTACACAAAAGGTAGAATGCTATATATATTCTTTTGCATTTAACTTTTTCACTTACCACTATATTCTAGAAATCACTACATATTAAGTTCACAGAGACCTTTTACATTCTTCTTTACGGTAGTATATTACTCCATTGTATGTATGTAACACAATTTTTTTAACCAATTTTCTATATTTGGGCATTTAGGTAGTTACCAATAGTATGTGTGGCAAAATGAGTCCCTTTATGTGGCATTTTGCTTTGGTTCTTTGGAAAAACAGTTTGAGAGGATTTTCCCCTAAGCCCTGGTTTTCTTCCCTAGAGGGTTTGTTACTTTTGTTCAGATTGATTGACGTTTCCTGGGTAAGCTGTAAACAAGTATTGGTTTGATACTTTTTGTCTAGCCCTGGGCTACAGCCCGCCCTGTGATTTGTGTGCACTTTGCAGGGATCCGTCAATATACTATGCAAATAAAGTGATTATGATTATGCAAATAAAATATCTGTAGCCTACTATACAAATGAAGTGTGGCTTACTGAGAGGGAGTTGATCAGTTTGTGGCCCTGGTGGCAGGGCTATGCCTTGAAATTGATGAGGAGTTTGTATATATATGTAGTCAACCCCACTGAGGCTTTTCAGACAGGAAGCAGAAGGAAGAGAGGAGAGAAGAAGCAGAGAGAGAAGAGGCAAGGAGCATCCTAAAAGAGCTGTAACATGGGTGGAGGGCTCTAACGCTGAAGACGACAGGCCCAAAAAGGGCCCTGCGCCAGAGCCGGCAGCAACAGGCCCAGAAGAGGCCCTGCAGCCGAGTCACTGGTGACGGCAGGAAGGCCAAGGGCAAAGAGGTCTGTCCTGAGGCGGCCAAGAGGAGCCCATCATCTTCAATAGAGTTAATTTCTTCTTCTTTTTTTCCAATTATCATGCCTCTTACTGTTTTCTCTTGTCTAATTGCATTGACTAATACTTTTATACAATTTTTGCAATGGAAAAGTGGGTAATCTTGCTTTGTTCTTTAGTGAAAATGTCTCTAACAATTCCATAAGTAAGATGCTGGGTTGCCGACTTAGGACTGTGTGTATTACGTTTACTGAGTTTCTTTCTGTATTTGCTGTGTCTTCTTTGTTATTTAAAATATTCTTTTGGCATTTAGAAAGGTTTTTATTTGTATTTGTACCTTTTATAGCATCCTTCCTTTATTCTCCCTTTTCTTAAACTTCTGCTATCTGGTATGTCAGTGTCTTAGTTACATAGTGTTGCCATAACAGAAGTACCACAAGAGGGTGGCTTTAAAGAACAGAAATTTATTGTCACACAGTCTGGAGGCTAAAAATCCAAATCAGGTTCTTGGTTGCATCATTTCCTTCTGTAAGTCTCTCTCCTAGTTTCTGGTATGTGCCAGTGATCTGTGGCATTCCTTTGCTTGTAGATGATCCTCACATATCTCCTATCTCCCCATGTAAATGTCTGTATCCATACTGCTTTTTTTTATAACTCAGAAGTGATTAGTTTCAGGACCCACTCTAAACTGGTATGTCCTCATTAGCATAGCAAAAGAAAAGCCCTGTTTCCAAACAGGATCACATTTATAGGCACAGGGACTAGAATTTCAACACATAATTTTAGGGGACACAATCTGATCCACAACAATCAGTTTTAGGTGGCATCTTTTGATGTTCACCTATTATCTAAACAGCAATCAGTGGTCATGTTCTACTTTCCCCTTTCTCTCCTCTTTGTTCCCGTTTAAAAATTTACATTCCATAAATGTTTATATACTCTTCTAATACCTATGAACCCACTCTTGTTTTTGTCTTAGCTCTTTAACTAAACATATTAAACACTCACCTTCAATCCTTTTACCAAAGTTTTCCCAGTTATTACTTCATTGAATTGGTTGGACGGAGGCTGGATATAAAATCCTTGGATTGCACTTTCTTTTCTTGAATGTCTTGAAAATGTTGCTCCACTCTTTCCCTGTTCTGTATCTTGCTCTAGGTAGTCTGATGCCAGCCTGATACTATTATTTGCATACATTTGCATAAAATTTTAATCTTTTTGTCTGAGGAGGCCCTGAGAATTTTTTCTTTGTCATTAAAGTCTAATAGGTTTATTAGGATACATCTTAAAGTTGATCATTTCAGATCAACTTTCCAAGGCACACTGTGGGCCTTTTCACTATGTTGATTGAGGATTTATCTTATTTCTGGTAAGTTTTCTTGGATTATAGTTGTAAATACTATTTATATTTCGGCTACATGGACTGCAATTATACATATGTTGCACCTTCTTTGCCGTTCTTTCATTTTAACCAAATTTTCCTCTAACTCTTATTTATTTTTTAATTCATTTTAATTCTCTTGGATGTTTTATTATCTTTGTTTAATATCTCTTAGTAAAATTTCATTTGAATTTATTTTATTTTGGATACCAAGTAATTCATTCTTCATTTCTGAGATAGTTTCATATTTTTCTTCAATTTCTTTCCTGAATTTTTTTTCATTGCATTTCTTTTTTTGTCTATTTCTATTCTCAATTTTTATACCTCATTCTAGTTTTTGATGTTTGTTTTTTAATCTCCAGAAGGTTGTTTGATAATGTTTAATTCAGTTTACAGTGTTATGCTACAGTTTTCTTTTGCTTCATGGTTGATTTTTGGGGGGGGGGAGGGGGAGAATTCTCGTTAGCTTAAATGTTTTGATTCATATTTTCTCTTTTTTTCTTATGTAGCTTAGTATGAAGTTAGCCTGATTTTTTTTCCCTATTCCTAAGCATTTTGTGGAGAGGATTCCTGTTTTAAGAGTGCTCTCTTCTGTCAGTAATAATGGAGTTTACTGAATTAATGATGGTGGTAGTAGGGAGGGGAGAATTTGGTGTGTTTGTGTCTCTTTTGTTTTTTCCTACAGGATTCTTAATTTCCCCCCTCACTTCTTTTTCTGCACTGCCACATCTCTAAGGGGAAACACCCCTTCTCTATTTTCTTTTTCCTTAGAAGCAATACTTCTCTGATATTCCCACCTTTGACCCTACCAAACCAAAAACCAAACCCTAAACCAAAACCAAGCCATAAAGTCGATTCCGATTCATAGTGACCCTTTGGCCCTACTATTTTAAAATATTTTCCCTGTATCCAGTACTGTGAGCTACCAAATTTCAGACCAGTGTTTATTATTTTGGCATTTAGTGTTAGACTTTCTCTTTCTGGGGTTGTTCTGTTTATGTTTCATTTATGTCCTCTGTCCTCTCGTCTTTTTCATGGACTTCCCTAAGACTCCCCTTTTCTGCCCTCTATGCTCACAAACTTGTAGCATTGGTAGGAGCTCTGTCAGAATTTGGTGCTTATTTCTCTACTTTTATGTAATTTGAAATTTCATGGTATTATCTGACTCCTAGTCATGTTGAAAGCAAGGGTCATATGTAGTTTTTTTTGGGTGCTCATTTTTTATTGTAGTTTTTGTTTTGCCTTGTTTTTAGATGTGAGAAGAGATTCTGACTTAGAAGTCTGCTGTTATCTTCTGGACTTAAAAAAAAAACCTTTATTGTTGTTTAAACAGTGAAAACATTGATTTTCCAAAGGATCTTTGTTGTTTCAGCAAATGTTTTTTAAATTGCTTGGATTAATATATTTGGTGCTGCTAAGACTACAAAGTGTGTTAATCATGTTTTCGCTTATTATTTCAGTGTAAGAAATGCCCCCTGGTGGAAGTTTTTAGAAATGTTTCTATACAGGAGAGAAAGCCCCTGTGGAAAAGGAATTGCTCCTTCTAAAAACACTTATATTGTGGAAGCCATTTTCAATTTTAATGCTGGCATTTTCTACTATTGCTTATGGCTCAAGAACCCCTGCTCTTATCTTCTTTGCCAGTCACTGACATATTGCTAATTTTTTTTAAAGCACCTCCCCTCCCCCCCAAACACACCCCAAATACACTAAGCTCATACATTTTTCTCTTAATGGAGATAATTTAGTCTGAATTGCTTTCTCTTTTCACCTTTAGAGCCTTGGATCTTATAAGTGGCTGCTAACAAGGAGCTCTGTTTTCTAATAAGGTAATCATATACTGATTGCTTCTTGGAGCTGCTCATTTGATGTTTCCATTAGTAGTTTCCTAGGGCTTTTGTTGCTCAATTTCCAATTGGTGTTGTTTCCTAAAGACTTTTCCTAAAAACTAAGGGCAGGTTAGGCAAAGATTTCTTGAATAAGACACAAAAACCATTAAACCATAAAAGAAAAAGGTTGATAAATTAGGCCTTGTTTAACTTCTAAACTCATCTTCACAACAAGACATCATTAAGAAAGTGAAAAAAACAACCTAAAGAATGGAAGAAGATATTTGTAAAACCTGCATCTGACAAATGACTTGTATGTAGAGTATATAAACAACTTTTACAAAATGATAACAAAAAGAAGACAACCCACTAGAAAAATTTATAAAATACTTGGAGACTTCGCACACACACAAAAAAATCCAAATGACTGAAAAAAACATATGAAAAAGCATTCAGTTCATCATTGTTGTTAGTTCTGACTCATGGCGATCCGATGTGCAACAGAACAAAACACTGCCCCGTCCTGTGCCAACCCCGCAGTCATTATTATGCTTGAGCTCATTATTGGAGCCACTGTGTCAATCCATCTTGTTGAGGGTCTTCCTCTCTTTTGTTGACACTCTATCAAGCATGATGTCCTTTTCCAGGGACCAATCCCTCCTGATAACATGTCCAAAGTATGTGAGATGAAGTCTTGCCATCCTTGCTTCTAAGGAGCATTCTGGCTGTACTTCTTCCAAGATAGATTTGTTTGTTCTTCTGGCAGTCCATGGTATATTCAATATTCTTTGCGAACACCACAATTCAAAGGCACCAGTTTTTCTTCGGTCTTTCTTATTCATTGCCCAGCTTTTGCATGCATATGAGGTGACTGAAAATACCCATGGCTTAGTCAGGAACGCCTTAGTGACATCTTTGCTTTTTAACACCCTAAAGAGGTCTTTTGCAGCAGTTTTGCCCAATGCAGTACGTCATTTGATTTCTTGACTGCTGCTTCCATGGGCGTTGATTGTGGATCCAAGTAAAATGAAATCTTTGACAACTTTGGTCTTTTCTCCATTTATCATGATGTTGCTTATCGGTCCAGTTGTGAAGATTTTTGTTTTCTTTATGTTGACATTTAATCCATACTGAAGGCTGTGGTCTTTGATCTTCATCAGTAAGTGCTTCAAGTCCTCTTCACTTTCAGCAAGCAAGTTGTCTTCATCTGCATGTCTCAGGCTGTTAATGAGTCTTCCTCCAATCCTGATGCCACATTCTTCATATAGTCCAGTTTCTTGTGTTATTTGCTCAGCACACAGATTGAGTAAATATGGTGAAAGGATACAACCCTGACACATACCTTTCCTAATTTTAAACCATACAGTATCCCCTTGTTGTGTTCGAACGACTGCCTCTTGGTTTATGTACAGGTTCCTCATGAGCACAATTAAGTGTTCTGGAATTCCCATTCTTCACAATGGTATCCATATTTGTTATGATCCACACAGTCGAATGCCTTTGCATAGTCAATAAAACATACGTAAACATTTTTCTGATATTCTCTACTTTCAGTCAGGATCCATCTGACATCAGCAATGTCCTCTTTTAAATTCTGCTTGTATTTCTGGCAGTTCCTGGTTGATGTACTCTGACATCTTTATTGAATTATCTTCAGGTAAATTTTACTTGCATGTGATATGACATTGTTTTATAGTTTTTGCATTCTGTTGGATCACCTTTCTTTGGAATGGGCATAAATATAGATCTCTTCCAGTGGGATGATCAGGTGCTGTCTTCCAAATTTCTTGGCATAGATGAGTGAGTATTTCCAACATTGCATCATTTGTTGAAACATCTCAATTGGTATTCTGTCAATTCCTGGAGCTTTGTTTTTTGCCAGCACCTTCAGTGCAGCTTGGACTTCTTCCTTCGGTACCATTGGTTCTTGATCATATGCTACCTCCTGAAATGGTTGAATACTGACCAATTCTTTTTTTTTTTTTTTTAATTTTTATTGTGCTTTAAGTGAAAGTTTACAAATCAAGTCAGCCTCTCACACAAAAACCCATATACACCCTGCTGCACACTCCCAATTACTCTCCCCCTAATGAGACAGCCCGCTCTCTCCCTCCACTCTCTCTTTTCGTGTCCATTTCACCAGCTTCTAACACCCTCCACCCTCTCATCTCCCCTCTAGGCAGGAGATGCCAACATAGTCCCAAGTGTCCACCTGATCCAAGAAACTCACTCCTCACCATCATCCTTCTCCAACCCATTGTCCAGTCCAATCCATGTCTGAAGAGTTGGCTTTGGGAATGGTTCCTGTCCTGGGCCAACAGAAGGTCTGGGGGCCATGACCACTGGGGTCCTTCTAGTCTCAGTCAGACCATCAAGTCTGGTCTTATGAGAATTTGGGGTCTGCATCCCACTGCTCTCCTGCTCCCTCAGGGGTTCTGTGTTGTGTTCCCTGTCAGGGCAGTCATCGGTTGTAGCGAGGCACCATCTAGTTCTTCTGGTCTCAGGATGATGTAGTTGCTGGTTCATGTGGCCCTTTCTCTGACCAGTTCTTTTTGATACAGTGACTCTGTATATTCCTTTCACCTTCCTTTGATGCTTTCTGTGTCATTCAGTAATTTGCCCATAGAATCCTTCAATATTGCAATTTGACGCTTGAATTTTTCTTCAGTTCTTTCAGCTTGAAAAATGCAGTACGTGTTCTTCCCTTTAGGTTTTGTAACTATAGGTCATTGATTTTTTTTTATAATACTTTACTTTGTCTTCTTGAGCCACCCTTTGAAATCTTCCATTCAGCTTTTTTACTTCATCATTTCTTCCATTAGCTTTCACTACTCTACGTTCAAGAGCAAGTTTCAGTCTGTTCTGACATCTATTTTGTCTTTTCTTTCTTTCCTGTCTTTCTAATGACCTTTTGCTTTCTTCAAGTTTGATGTCCTTGATGTTACCCCACAACTCTTTTGGTCTTTGGTCATTAGCGTTCCATGTGTCAAGTCTATTCTTGAGATGGTCTCTAAATTCAGGTGGGATATACTCAAGGTTGTACTTTGACTCTTGTGGACTTGTTTTAATTTTCTTCAGCTTCTGCTTAAACTTGCATATGAGCAATTGATGGTCTGCTCTGCAGCCGGTCCCTGGCTTTGTTCTGACTGATGATACTGAGCTTCTCCATCGTCTTTTTCTACAGATGTAGCTGATTTGATTCCTATGTATTTCATCGGGTGAGGTCCCTGTGTGCCATTTATGTTGCTGAAAAAAAGGTATTTGCAGTGAATAAGTCATTGGTCTTGCAAAATTCTATCACACAGCCTCCAGTGTTGCTTCTATCACCAAGGTCATATTTTCCGACTAACTATATCCTTCTACCTTTTGCATTCCAATCACCAGTAATTGTCAATGCATCTAGATTGCATGTTTGGTCAGACTGCAGAAGCTGGAAAATTCTTCAGTTGCTTCATCTTTTGCATTAGCGGTTGGTGCATAAATTTGAATAATAGTTGTATTAACTGGTCTTCCTTATAAGTGTATGGATATTATCCTATCACTGACAGTGTTGTACTTTAGGATAGATCTTGAAATGTTCTTTTTGACTAAGAGAATGGCCAGGGAATAAAGGGCCTTTGGCCCAAGACAGAAGCCAGTGACAATCCCCTCTCAACATTATAAGGCTTATGCTCTTCTCTAAGCCCTTTCCTTTAGCCCTTTGGCCTTACTAAGGCAATGGGAGTGTTGCCAGGAAGTGTACTGTCTCCCTGTACTACTCCCTTGAACCATGGCTGAATGGCAGGGCTACCCCTGGTCAAGGACAGTCTGACCCTATGTTTTTGGCCAGTCTTTCTCATGCGGCTAATTTGCTGTGGGATTTTGACTCCTTTTTCATGGAAAACCTAGTGGCTCATGGGAATGGGGATTCATTTTTCTGTCCATGGTTGGAGGATCAGCAGCTGGTCCTTCCCTTTTCTCTGACTCCAGATCAGCAATTGGCTTGTGCCTATAATGTCAACACCCCTCAAGGCAGGATGACAATCTGAGGAGTGGACCTCTACCTCTGTCTATGCTCTTTACCTCTTCCCAAGTCTCAACACTCACCTTCTCTAGAAAGCTTCCTCTCACATTAAACCACAGCTAATGGTTCTTGAGTGCCTACTCCCTGCCAGGCACCATGCTAAATGCTTTCCCTGTGCTATTTCATTTAATCCTCACAATAGCCCTATTATTACTATTATTATTCCCATTTTACAGATGGGCTCAGAGAGTTTAAGTCACTTGTACAAGGTCACTCAGCTAGAAAGAGGGAGAGTTAGAATTCAAACTCCCATCTTTCTTACAGCAAAGTCCATGCCCTTGGCCACTAGACATCCTCCCTCCTTGCCACTCTGATCCTGGTTTCTTGGGTTTTCTGTGTGATCTGACCCATAATATTTCCTATTCACGTGTGCTTTGTCTTTCATCCTTGGTTACGAATCCCTAGAAAATTCAGTCCAGTCCAGTTGCTGTAGAGTTGATTCTGACTCATGGCAACTGTATGTGTGTCACAGTAGAACTGCAGTCCATAGGGTTTTCAGTGGCTGATTTTTTCAGAAGTAGATCGCAAGGCCTTTCTTACAAGGCACCTGTGGTAAAATAAGTTCCTTTACATGGCCTTTTGCCTTGGTTCTTTGGAAAAACAGCATGCAAGATTTTCCCTCTAAGCCCTGAGGAATTACCTTGGCCCTAGTTTTCTACCCTGGGGGGTTTGTTACATTTCCTGGATAAGCTGTAAACAACTTGGCTTGACACTTTTTGTCTGGTCCTAGACTGCAGCCTTCCCTGTGATTGGTATGCACCTTGCAGGGATTGGTCAATATGCTATGCAAATTAAGTGACTATAGACTATGCAAATAAAGTGTCTTTGGCCTACCAAGAGGGGATTGGTTAGTTTGTGGTCCTAGTGGGAAGGCCATGCCTTGAAATTGACAAGGAGTTTGTGTATACATGAAGCCAACTCTACAGAGATTTTTCAGACAGGAAGCAGACAGAAGCAAAAGGAAGGAAGAAGAGAGAAGGGAGAAGAAGCAGAGAGAGAAGAGGCAAGGAACCTCCTAAAAGAGCTGTATTGCGGATCAAGGGCTGTAAAACTGAAGATGGTGACAGGCACAGAAGGGGTCCCCTGCAGCAGAACCAGCAGTGACAGGCCTGGAAGGGGCCCTGTGGCAGAGTCGGTTGTGACGGATGGCAGGGCCAAGAGGAGCCTGTCCTGAGGGGGTCTAGAAGAGGCATGTCCTCAAGAGGCTGAGAGGAGCCCTGCATGGCCAAGAGGAGCTGAGAGAGCTTTCCTGTACTGAAGAAGGGAGACTTTGACTCCATGCTTGCTTCCTGATCCTGATCCCAAGTAGTACTCTGTTCCTTAATAAACCGTTTAACTGTGAGTATGGTCTCTGAGTTGTGTGTGGCAATTGCAATAGATTATTGAACCCAGAAGAGAAGTAGAGAGTGCTGTGGGAGGGATGGTTGGTGTCAGAATTGGTAAAAAGGTTGGAGAATGGAGGTATGTATGACCTCTACCTTATAGGAATCAGATTGGGGCTGACCTTGGTCATTATCTCCCCCTGAATTTAGACAGGATGCTACTCCCACCATTTTATAGCACCTCTGGGTGGACTTGAACCTCCAAGCTTGGAGTTAGCCTCCAGTGCGTTAATTGTTTGCGCTGCACAGTGACTCCCCTGGTAAATAGTGAATGTGTTTTCTTCTCTTTCTCCCCTCCCCAGAATGACTGGGACAGAGTCGTGTATACAGTAGGAGTTTAGCAATTGCTGCTTTCTTGTGGAAATCTCAACTGAGGGAGTTTTTGGCAGGCCCAGCCTACCAAGGAAGGTGGTATTGGCCCTTTATGGAGGTTAATCAGGAAGATGAATAAGGCTCGAAGTGCAAGACCCTGGCAGGCTGACTCAGACCTCACAGTATGACTTACTGCAACCTTTGAAGAGCTGAGAGCTATTTACATCCGACTAATGGAGCTGGCTGGCTGCGCAGTCAAAGCCGCTGTATACATACTCTGGCCTCAGACCACCTATGCACCCAGAGAAGGCCATGGAGTGAGTGAGGATATCAATAAGAAGAGAATAGTCATTGTCTGCTGCTCAGTGCGGGAGCACGGGCTTGAGAGGCCAAGGGGGACGCGATGACCAGTTCAGTGGGAAACCACGTGGCAGAACTGTGAGTGGTCATGGAGTGGGTTTTAGTTGGTGATATGGAATGTAGAAGTCTCTGTGTGAAGTTCTTTGCATAAATAAATGGTGACCAGCTGTTAGTCTTCCTATTAGCAAGCATATCCATCATGGCTTGTTTCAAATATAAGTCTGGGAGGGTGAAGCTCAGACTCCCATGAAAGGCAAATGTTACAATGAAAATCCAGCCCAATCTGGCACACTTCTGCCTAGAGAAACTCAAAAACTGGAAATTTGGCTGGGACTTATCCAGGGGGCTGGGCCTGGGGTCTATTTGCTATAGGTGCGCCCCTCCCGACCTGCCACCGAGGGAGATGAGCAGGGAACACATGCTGGGACCAGGCTCTTGTTGGGGGCCGAGTGCTGATCAACCGAGTGCTGATGGCTGCTGCCCTCTCCTGGGTACCCTTCTCCAGCCCCTCCCTACTGCCACTGGTCTTCACCAACAACGAACTGTGAGAAGGTACAGGTGGGCTGGGAAGGGAAATGTCTCCTTCCTCAGTACTCGGACCCCAGCCTGAAGATGGTGGTCATGGCCCTCTGGCTGTTTGAGATGCCCTGGTTTGGTGGCAGCTGGTGACAAGCAGGGCAGAATGTCACCATCACTCCTATGGCAAGCTCTCTGGTGCCACTCTCTGCCTGCTGCAGGGCCAAGGCTGCCCTGGTAGTCTGTCTGCACCCTAGCCAGCGTCAGTGAGGAAGGCCAGGGTCCTGTCCTGCCTGCACCACCCCTCTCAACCAGAAACACTGTCACTCTCTTAATTCATTAATTCTTCCCTTCCATGTAGGAGACTCAGGTTTGATTCCTGGCCAATGCTCTGTATATACATCCACCACTGTCTGTCATTAGAGGCTTGCATATTGCTATGATGCTGAACAGGTGTCAGCAGAGCTTCTAGACTAAGATGGACTAGGAAGAAAGGCCTGGTGATCTACTTCTGAAAGTTAGCCAATGAAAACTCTATGGATCACAATGGTCCAGTCCTCAACCAATCATGGGGACGATGCAGGGCTGGGCAATGTTCTGTTCCACTGTGCTTGGGATCACCACGAATCGGGGATCAACTCAATGGCAGCTCAACAACAATGACAACAACAACATTATCATTATTGTTTTTCTATTCCTCACTCTCGGAATTCATTCATTCACTTACTGACCCTTTTACAAATGTTTATTTTGTACCTACAAGGTACCAGGTGCTAGGAATACAGAGGTGAGCAGGACAAATATGTCCCTGTTTTAATGGAGCTAACATTGCATTGGAAGGGGAGCACAGTCAGACTAGACACAAGAGACTAAAAGATAATTACAAGTGGTGATGAGTGCTATCAAAGAAACAAACAGGAGACAGAAGGTAACAGGAGGGACCTAGTCTAGATAGGGTGGCTTCTCTGAGGAGGTCACTTTTGAGCTGAGACCTAAAGGCTGTGAAGGAGCCTGCAAAGTAAAGAATAGGGGGATGAGCATTCCAGGAGACAAACTAACATATGAAAAGCCCTGAGGTGGACAGAGCTTGGCTTCTTTGTGGAAATAAAGAACATCAGTGTGGGTGGAGGGTAGCGAGTGAAGGTGAGCTAAGAAGGATAACTTGTGGTGGAGTAGCAGGCAGTGTGACAGTCTGGGGGGCAGGCAGCAAGGGGAGGCAGCATCTCTCTCATGAAGGTTTATGGGGGTTGGTTGTGGTGTACTGAGAATGTTGCTTTCAGAGAATTTGTTTCCTAAGCATTTATTGGGAGCCTGCTGCTTGCCAGACATTGTATTGAGGGCTGAGGCAGATTCAGTTTAGTTTGGACCATCTCCTGGAAGCAAGAAGGTGCCTACAGGGGTCTTTAGTTTGGGGGTAACATGGTGAAACATGGAAGCAAAGCAGAAGTGGAGGCAGAGGCTTTAGTGAGTTCTCTGTGAAGTGGTTTCCCAGATGTCATCACCCTCTTCTCGCTACCAGACCACATTTCCACCTGCCGGCCTGGGGCTCGGCTTGTTTGGGTTCTTGCTGCAGATGTTATCAGCACTCTGCACACTGTAGGTGCCCGGTGCACATGTGTTACAAGGATGTCCGTGTCCGCATCCAGACCCTTTGGGTCAGGAGGTAGGCACCCTCTGAGGAGTGTGTGAACCATGCATGGAGACCCTGTCTTTGAGGGAAGGGGGTTGTCTGCACTAAAACACAGAGATAGCACAGAGGCATAAGCCCAAATTGCAGGCTGGCAAAGGGAACACAGCACTTCTTAAAGCCATAGGCCCTATTGAGCACTTAATGCTTATTCAGTCTGCAGATGGAGAAACTGAGTCCTGGAGACAAAGGCACAGCATTTCTCGACTGAGTTATCTTTTCCTTTTCATTCCATTCCCATTTCAAAAATATACTTAAACAGAAGCCTTTACTTGCACAGCTCAAATATCTACTTTTAGTGCTGTTAAGATGACTGAGCGTTCCTGAGCGTACCCAGCAGCTGTATCGTGAAGACCGCTTTCTTTGTGTAATTTGCTCTTCATTGTTAAGGAATGGAGTCTTCTCTGGTCTGAGAGGATCTGCAGCATCATAATTTGGGAAATTATTTCTGTTCTTAGTCTCTTTATTTGCAGGTTTATGTGAAGCATCAGTAGCTATTACCCATGCTAGCCTCTATGTAGAATTGTGGAGAACTTCATCAATACTTACCTTTTGATTTAGGATTTGGGCTACAAATGCAGGAGAGTAGGGTGTGGTGGGAAGGCTGTTACCTCTGGAGATAGGCTGCCTGTGTTCCAGCTGTGTGACTTTGGAGAAGTGTCTTAACTTCTCTGAGCCTCAGTTTTTAATGAGTCCAGTAGTGAAGGTTGGTAACCCCTCATACAGGGCTGGATTAAGGCATTTGCGGGCCCTAAACACTGATAATCTGTGATGCCCCTTCTGCTTACTCACGCATTCAAATGGGATATGTGAGTTATATATATATGCACATGTATATATATGTGTGTGTGTGTGTCTTAGCTATCAGTGATGTAACTTCTTTTTAAAAGTGACTATAATGTTAGTGATTGAATGTAAAAGTGGCATATGACATTTTAATGGAATGCGATGAACTGGATTATAAAATTTTTAGTGGATGCAGGGTACTAAGATTTTTATTATATACTACATTTTCTACAGAAAAACATTCCACATATTCTACAACAAAGAAAATGAGTTAGTGAACTTAATTGTCTCAACAATCAATGTAAAATTCTGTTGATTTCCCACAATGAAAAATAGACTTTTACCAATTTTGCTTTAAATGGCTCATACTGCAATTTTGATGCTTGTTTAGTAATAAATACTATAATTATAAATGAACAAATGAAAAGATGTCATAAAAGAAAATTTAATGACCGGAAAACAAATATTACAACGTATTACTATAGTTTATATTTAGATCTTTCATCTCTAACATGTTATAATTAAAAACATTTCTTTCTGTTCTTTGCTCTTAAAAATTCTTCAATGATTTCATCACAATTAAGCTCCCAAACAATACCTACTTCCATACATAGTAAGGATAATGAATCGAGTCTTTCTGGAGTCATTGTTGCATGCTGAGGGCTTTTGAGCCTTTTTAGGGACGAAAATGAGGAAATGAGCACTCTGTTGTGCAGTTTGTGATCATTAAAGTTAGGGATATGCGTAAGGCAGTTTCAACATTGGAAAAGACGCGTTGCATTTTATCTTCTATTATGGAATCATACATGCCTACATTAGTAAAATTTGTCATTTCAGAATCTGTAAACTTAGTTCTCCATAAGAATGAAGTGGTTGTACTTCTCTGTTAAAGCTTGTATTTAAGTCATTGGGATAAGCCCACACTAATTTCTTGGGTGCTTTCGTGCATTCTTCGTTGGGTATATCCACATTGTTTAAGAAGAAAAATCTGTCAGAAAGAACTTCGTACTTTCACCCTTTTCATGCAAGATTCAAGTATGTTGATGATGGTGTAGTGTGTGGTTACGCAAAGTTGATCTCTGGCACTCAGCACTTCTGGAGCACTGTCATTTACTTATTTCTTTTTAATGCTTCTGCTACAGTGAACTGTTTGATAATCAGTACTTGGCAGTATTTGTTTTGTTGTGTTTTCAAAATCTTCTTTTATGTAAATGCCCTGTTAATGACTGGTAGAGATCTGTGCATGCCTTTAAGTTTACTTCTGAATCTTGGAAAGCTAGGTTCATCTGATGAAAATGCTGCAATATATTATTCCACATAATCAACGTAAATATGTACTCTAGTGTTTGCATTTTGTTGGCAATGTTTTGGCTTCTCTTTTGGTATCTCCTTTCTGTGTCTGGTCTTCAGCAATATTTTCTAAGGCATCTAGAATCTGAGTGTACGATTTCAGGATTGTACTCGTTGCTACAGCATGTGTTTCCCAACATGTATTAGAAAGATATTTTAATACTAGATCATTGCCTAAATATGTTTTAAGAACTGCCCATTGGTGAGTCGAGGTAGCAAAAAATGTGTAGATCAACTGAACAGTAGGAAAATAACCAACTGCTTCCCGACAACAATCTACTGTGCTAAGTCCTACAAGATTAAATGAATGTGCAGCACATGCTGTGAAAATGGCATATTAATGATGTCCTAAAATTTTCTGTTGCATGCCTTTATAATGCCCTGACATATTGGCAACAATGTCATAGGACTGGCCTCTGCACTTAGAAAAATCAATTTTACAAACTTCACATAAATAGTGAAGTACTTGATTTGAATTTCTTCACTTTTTAAGCTAGTAAATGTGATAAATCACTCGACAGGCTTTCCATCTGTTGGAGACACATATCTTAAAACAATACTTCACTGATCTGTATGAGCAAGATCAGGAGTGGAATCTACAAATCAGCTGAAATATTGAGCTATACTTATTTCACCGAAAATAGTTGATCTAACTTTATCACTTATTAAGTTTATTAATTCTTCACACATTGTTTTAGATGTATATGATGGGTTGCCCTTTCCTGTGTTACCATATTTTGAGATGTGACCTGCTAAAAATGGATCAAACTGAGCAACAAGTTCAAGTAAACGCCCAAAATTTCCGTTTTGTGGGGACCCAAATACTTCGTTTCTTCCTAGAAAAGATAGTCCACATTCAGCGATTGTTATGATGACAGAAATACAATGTGTTGCAAAATGGCTTTCCACTACTGATGTTCTTCATTAATTTGTGTTTCCAGTTCATGAGTTAAGTCAAAACCATGTCTTCGGTTTAAATATGACAACATACAGTCTCTGTGAATTCAACTGTTTTCACATGTATCTGTCATATTCGAGTTACACCAATCGCTAAATCTATTTGTAGCAAGTCGAGAATTAAATGATTTAGGACCGAATACCAAAAAACAAACCAAAAAAATCTGTTGCCCTCTAGTAGAGTCCTACTCATAGCAACCCTATAGGACAGGGTAGAACTACCCCACAGGGTTTCCAAGGAGTGGCTGTTGGATTCAAACTGCCAACCTTTTGGTTAGCAGCCAAACTCTTAACCAGTGTGTCACCAGGGCTCTTTTAGGACTGAATAGTTTGCAAACAAAACAATATACAAAGCCAGCTGATGAAGAATGCAGTAGCCACTCCCTCTTATAATTTTCACCATTAGCTTTGTACCACAGAAATATAATCTGGCTACAAAACCTTGTTTACCATCCAGACATTTTTTATATGAATTTTCAAATGGTCCACTGTGATGTTGACAATCACTTGGCCTTCTTTTTATCTGATAATTTTCGTCATTAGAAGAAAAATTATTCCACAACGCAAGATCTGTATTTCTGTTATTTATGGGGTCTGCAGATACGACAATTTCAGATTCTAAAATAGTTTCACTTTCTACATCATCCTTAATTTTTTTTACTAGAGCAAGCAATGGATGCAGAATTTGGAACAAATTCTGTTATATTCATATTGCTATTAGTAATTTCTGTACTAGTAGCACTAGTACAATGATTTATACCCATTAAATGCACGTGTTCAATGGAAGAAGTCTCTTCTAATTCATTATGTTTTAAAAAGGAAGTTAATTTTGGAATTGTCTTTAGGGATTCACAAATCCTTTTTATCTTCTGTGAGCTTTCATTTTTTTGTGCACCACTTAGTTGTTGCTGTTTCATTTTACCTGGATATAAAATTATGTCAGTTTTTAAATTTGGTTTTATTGTAGCAAATAAATTTGAATAATTAGGCATAAATAAAATTTATAAAAGAGTGAAATTTATAAAATAAAATTTACATTCAAATTTGAATATTAAAACAAAAATTTATATTTGAAAATCAGTAAGTAAAAAAAATTGACTTGGAACATATAATTTTGTTCTTCAGGTCTGAGGTAGACAAAAGAAATAGTACTAACGAGGCAGTCGGAAATAATTTCATTCATTTGTCGTTTGATGTTTATTGGCGGGCCCTTCACAGATCTCCACGGGTGTTTTTTGTCTTGAAATAATACTTGTGCACTCACTTCCTGTCCTTTGATGCTGCATCTTCACAGTTCATTGGATTACTGCTAATGCCCTACATGGACAAGGCGGATGGCAAAGAGAATGATACAGGTGTGCTCAGTCTGAAGAGTGTTTTGGTTCGCTTTGCATAGGACCTGATATGTCATGAGTCACGTGATTATCGTGCCTCTGGTGCATTCTTATGTGGTCAATGAGACAGCTGAATGTGAGGTTGTACCCGATGGGTCTGAAATGAAAAGGAAAATACAATTGTTATACAAAATTTATAAAATGGTATTAATTTCATTTAGTGACCCACCAGTTCTTTTCACTGTGTTGCTCGCTTTTCCTTGTGTCCTGTCTGCTTGGCATCTGTGGGACTTTGCTTTGGACAGCTGGTGCCCGTGTTTCGTTGGTGCCCTAAACACATGCTTACCTTGTTATTGGGTAATCTGTCCTTGCACTTACTGTGTGGAAGCGTGGAGGAGCAGGGAGAGGGGGATGGTGATTCCTAAAACTGCTACTTTCTCCTTGCCAAGTGCTTGTTCTTGAGCTCTTTTGATGCATAGCTCAGTGGTTCTCAAACTTTAGCCTGCCTCAGAATCACTGAGAGGGCTTATGAAACACAATTGCTAGGCTCCACCCCCAGAGGGTCAGCTTTAGCAGGTCTAGGGTCAGGCCTGAGAATTTGCATTTCTAACAAGTCCCAGGCGTATTGATGTGAATGCTGCAGGTCCAGGGACCACATTTTGAGAATCACCGTATAAGCTTATTTAATTTAGTCATCATGACAGCCCCTTACACTTGGCATTACTATTATTGTCACTTTGCCAATGAGGAAACTGAGCCTTAGATAATCAAGTAACCTGCCCAGGGGCACACAGCCAGAATGGTGAAACAGGGATTCAAATCCAGGTCTGTATTATTCCAAAGCCATCATTCTTAAACTCTGGGGGCCGATGTGTGAGTTTCAGGCATGGTGCCTCTCTGGCAGGGAAAACCAAAAAATCAAACACGTTGCTTTCGAGTCGATTCCGACTCAGCGATGTTATACGACAGAGGAGTAGAACTGCCCCATAGAGTTTCCAAGGAGCACCTGGTGGATTCGAACTGTTGACCTTTTGGTTAGCAGCCGTAGCTCTTAACCACTACACCACCAGGGTTTCCTGTTAGGGAAGAAGCGCTCAGTAAGTGCTGGTTACTGTCTATCCCCTCTTTATACCGAAGGCTGGCTCTTATGCAAGAGTATAGTTGACACCAACTGGTTTTCATTATTGTTTGTGATAGAGAGGAGCCAAATAATACTCAGAAAACTCTGATGAGAAAATCCAGACTTGAAAGGGTGGGTAACAGGGAGAGGTGGTGACTCATAAGACAGTCAAGCCTTCCAGAGTTGGGAGGGTCTGGGGAGTCGCTGGTGCAACCTCCACTCAGTATCCCAGGACATCTGCAGCAAGGGGTCTCCCAGCCTCTGCTGGGAGCTTATTCCCTCCTGTGACACTGGACAGCTACAAAGGGCTTCCTTTCTAGAGTGGAGGTTGCCCTGAGGGTCAGCACAGGCCAGTGGAGAGAAGTCACAGCTCTCTGTCTTTCTGTTCCTCTTTCCTCAACTGGGGTAGGGGACCTGGTGCTCAGAAGACAAACTGAGCAGTCTTAGAGGATGGGGCTCCAGGGAAGCTGTGGGAACCATAAAGCCAGACCTTCAAGGAAGGGGAATTCAGACAGATGAGAATGGGGAGGGCATTCCTGGCAGGGGGACTGGCAGGAGCAAAGATTTTTGGGTGGAAATGCAAATGGCTTGCCTAAGGTACATCATTTGGCCTTGTCCTGCAAATCCAGTCCTAACTCCCCTGACAACGCTTCCTCTATGGAAACTTATTTCCTACTCTGGTCAACTCATAGGCAGTCTTGAAGACCAGACTGGGGCACCAGGATAGTAGTCTCTCATTAAGATAAGGGAGTGTTCTAGCAGCTTCAGTGTTTTAGAAGGGGGACGTCTCTACCTCTCAACCTCAGCCTGGACTTTGGGGGTTGGTAGGGGCATGTTGCCTTTCTTTCTGAGTTCTCGCTCCAGACACTTCTGCAAACTTCCCATGTGAGTTCTCTGGAAGCCTGATCATCATGGAGACTTTAGTCAAGCAGTCCCTTCATTGCCGTTTGATTTTTTGCTGGCAGAAGGAGTAAATTTAGGGAGAGCCCTTGTCCTTGTTCCAGCTCCCCCACCCCTGAGCAGGCCCTGCTTAAGCTGGTACCTTCATCTCAGTGAGCTCAACCCTAAACTCTCTGGGTCTTAGCTGGATTAAGGGCCTACATTGTTGGTGAGGAGGAAGGAGGTACTTCTGTAATTGCTGTTTAAATCTACCTAACAATAGCCACATGTGGAGCCAGATTTGAGGGTTATTAAATATGAGCACCATTCTTCCCCAAAACATGCCTTTGTTTGAATAGCTGGGCAACATGGGGTGGGGGAGAGACAAAAATCTACAGAATCAAAAAGGGGCTTCAGAGGCCCTGTTTCCAGGAAAGAATGGGTCCTTGGTTTGCAGAGAAACTTTGTGATCAGAGTTTTACGGTCCTGGCCTAGGCACCGGAACCCACCACCCACAGAGTCTCCGCCTATAAGCTCTGAGGCCCCAGGCAGGGCCAGCTGCTTCAGCTAAGCTTGGGGGACCTCACCCCAGTACCCACTCCTGTCTTAGAGGGTCTCGCCCCCCGCAGCAGCCTTTGTTGAGCCCCTGCAGTGTCACGGGTGGTACAAAGTAAAGGAGGGAGTACAGCGAGTGGATGCTAGAGGGGTCTCTAAGATGGCTCCTCTGCAACCATTTGGGGGTGAATGGGCACCTGCCTCTCAGCTTTTCCTTGGTGCCCCTTTCCCACTAAGTGGGGTGAAGGGCAAGAGAAGTGTGTTTCAAAGGCATCTCATTGGCTCTAGCGCTTTCCTTGTGGAGGATGGTGGGAAAGCAATGTGTGTGTGTGTGTGTGTGTGACTCAGTTTCCCTGTTCTGTGTGAGTCCTGTGAGCAGACTCTGAATGGCACAAGCTCATTTTGATCAGTTGTTTATTTGGAGACAGGTGCTAGGCATGTGTTTTGTGTGTGTGTGTGTATGACAGGGAACTGGGTCAGGAAGAGGCCTGGAGTGAGCATGGAGTTGACTCTCCAGGGGGTTGATTCCTGGAAGGATACAGCTAGGTTCCTGTGTGACTCTCTTGCTTTGGTGCTATGTGACCAACTGAGGTTGTGGGGTCTCCCACGGCAATGGTCAATCAGCGCCAGCTGGCTCCTGGCCCTGGAGGCAGGACAGCAAGTGTTGACCAAGGCAGAGGCTATAGCCAAATCAACTCTCATGCTCTGAGGGGGCTCAACCCACCAGCCATCATTCCAGGTGAGCCCCAGAGCAAACAATGGGCCTTCCTCCCTGCAGAGGGCTCCTTTCAAGTTACTTGTCAGGTGTGGTGGCATTGTCAACCACTGACAGCAGTCTTTGCAGGGGACCGATCCTTTGATTTTTTAGGAAACCCTGGTGGCATAGTGGTTAAGTGCTATGGCTGCCAACCAGAGGGTCAGCAGTTTGAATCCACCAGGCAGTCCTTGGAAACTCTATGGGGTAGTTCTACTCTGTCCTATAGGGTCGCTATGAGTCGGAATCGACTCAACGGCACTGGGTTTGATTTTTGGTTTATTGCAGATTTAAGCAACTTTGTAAACTAAGTAAAGTTCAAGTTCCTGAAAAGGAACCTAACAGATAATAAAGGCAGATGACAAACAGGGAAATTACATTTTCACCCTACGATACTTGAAAACATGTAAGTGTTCTTACAAATCAATAGAAATTTCTTGTTTGTGAGGACAGGGGAAGTGGGAACCTGATATAATGCTGGGTGTGTGTGGCCAGTGTTTCTGAAAGGCAAATTGGCAAAATGTACTAAATGCCTTTTAAAAATGCACAGAGCATTATCTCTTGTCTATTTCTATAAAACTTTGTTTCTTGCAAACTCTCTGCCTCCCGCTTTTTTTTCCTGTTAAGGAAGAAAGGATTTTCCTTCTGTGGAGTATAGTTGTGTAACATATTTGTTATAATTTTAATCATTATAATTTGTACTTAAATACTACTTACAGATTGTTTCTACCATGGTATGTTATTAATGTTTCCGAGAACACTTTAATACCAGGCTCTTCTCAAACAGAATTAAGTACAAGAGTGGGGATCAGGTGGGGGAGGAAAGAGTGTGGGCTTTGGTATTTATTGGTCAAAGGCTCAAATCCCAGCAGTGCTCCTTTCTACCTGTGTGGTTTTGGGTAAGTTGCCTACCCTCTCTGAGCCCCAGCTTCCGCAGCTCCATGGGGTGAATACTCACCACGGGGCATTGTTGAGAGGATCAAGTGAAGGAATGCAGATAAAGCCCCTGAGCACAGTGTGTGCACGTGGGGGGTGCTTGGTGAATGGAGCTATTGTTACTGGGTGTATAGAGTTCCTGTGATTAGGCCTTAATCACCTCAACCTCAGTAGTTCATCAAGTCCAATCCCGTGCTGCTTGGCAGGACTGCATTCCACAAATCCCCAAGGGACAGCAATCCACCCCAATCCCAGGGACCTCAGGGAAAGGAGAGTCCAGACTCCTGTTTACTAATGCATTCCAGCATTGCACCCTTGGAGCCAGGACGTTCTCCAGAGTGTCTACACATAATCCTTTCCAGATTCAAAGCTCATTTTCTCTTGCTATTTCCTTAAGGAAAGAAGACTGAGATCTTCCTCATGTAGGAAGATGCCTGACTTCTGTGGAAAGCAGCTCTATCTTATGATCTCCCTATGAAATCACCTTGTAAGAAGATTCAGAAGGAAGAAATGAAGGAGGGTGTGGAGAGGGATGTGTGTGATGTCACATCCAGGGACTAATTCCTGAACAGCTCTTGGAAACAGACCACAGACCTATCAATGCCTGGGTCCCACCTTTGGGACTTCTATACTCAGTTGTTCCCACAATCTGCATGTGGCTGTCTCCAAGCCTTGGCTCATGATCCTTCCATACCCACCTTGCATGTCCTCCAGTAGCCCCCATTTCAGGGAATGTACTTTTGTCTGTCCATTTATGCATCTAGACACAAAGAGGCATCCCTGATACCCTCTGTCTAGGCACCCCCCTGCCGCATCCAATCCATCCCCAAGGTCTGCTGTTTTTTTTTTGTTGTTGTTGTTCTATAGTTCTTGAATCTCTTCCCTTCTGTCCATCTCCACTGCTGCCACCCAATTCCACTTGCCTTTATCTGTCAGCTGGACAGCTGCAGCAGCATCTGACTTTGCTCTCCTGCAGTCCTTTCTCTACCTAGCACCCAGAGCCATCTGTTCAAAACACAAAACTGATCCGAGCACTCAGCTGCTTAAAATCCTCCAATGGCTCTTCATATAAAGACCAAACTCTTTAGTGTGGTCTACAAGCCTTCATCCGCCATCATATGCCCTTTGCTCTGTGTTCCTCAGGCATATTAGCCTTCTCTCGGTTCCTCAAACATACCACATTCCCTCCCACTGCAGTGCCTTTGCACATGCTCTCCCCTCTTCCTGGACCACTGTCTGTCCTGCCCTCTTTGCCTGATTAACTGTTAACTTATACTTCAGATCTCAACTCAGTGGTCACTTCCAGCAAAGCCTTCCCTGATCCCCATGCTAGGTCAGGTGCCTTATTAAAATCTCTTCTAGAACATAATTCCTTTGCTCAGAGCCCTCAGGTGAGTTTGCAATTAGGCATTCATTAGCATAGTTATTTGACTGATGTCTGTCTTCCCCGCCACACCATAAGCTCCAGGAGAGCAGGGATTTGCTGGCTTTACTCTGCATTTCATCCTTAGTACCTGATGTAATGCCTGGCATCTACATCTGTGGAACAAATGAGTGTTTATCTCTGAGGTTCAACAAGGACCACAGCTTTCCCAGGTTCCCTTTAGGGATCACCTTTGGAGCCGGTGCTTGATTTCCTTGGCATCCCTTCTGTGGATGACCCGGCCCCCCAACAAGACTCAACCCTGCCCCACCTTCACTGATCTATAAGGGCTGTGGATTTAGTGTTTGGACCACGAGCCGAGCTGTTCACTTGATGCTTTATGCAGTGCAGTTGTTAAATCCTGACCTATGAGTAGCTTTGTGCTTCTGAATGGCTGGGTGTACTCAGTCTTTGTGAATGGGATTATACTCAAATGCTAGAAGGGCTCTCACTCTTTATAGGAACCCTGGAGTAAAGAAAAAACAATCCTCTGGTAAAGCAAATAATTACCAGCTAATTTGCCCCTTTTGTGGCTTTAGTTTATTGTACATACTAAAAGACCTTTGTTACCCACCTGTTAGAGAAATGAGTAGCGTTAGCTAGCTGAAAAGTCTTTGTGGGAGTAGGGCTCATGGGACCCTGCTGGTGATAGCGTCTTGGTAGTCAGCTGGCTCCCCCTTCCATCAGCCTCAGAAGTGATGGTAAAAGTATTCAGTGCTTCCAACAAATGAATTGTCACTGTTTGCAAGCCCCCACCCTGTGCTTTGGAGAGCTAGTCCTCTCCTTGCATCCCCTCTCTTCCATTTTAGAAATATAACGCACTCAGGCAGCTCCAGTCTGTCAGTACTGATGGGTGAAAGTGCCAATTTGACAGGCAGGTGACCTAGAGGGAAGGTGGCCTGGGTCTTCATCCTGGTTTTGTCACTGGCTTATTGTGGGAGCTGGGGCGGTCACTTCACCTGTGTGAGTTTAGTCTTCTTATTGGGAAAATGAGGATAATGGTCCCTGCTTGATGCAGGGGGGGCTCACTCTAATGAGGTGGGTTAAAGGTACTTTGAAAAGTCTAACACTATTCAAATCCAGGGAACCCTGAGGGTTGAAATCGACCAGCTGGAAAATTGCTGATTTTTTATATACCGTGTTTTTAAAATGCTTGGTCTTCTGTTCCAGTGTGTGACCTTGCATAAGTTCATCTTACTTCCTTGGGCCTCAGTTCCCACAACGGAAACAAGATGGATTGATTTCCAGTTTGCAAACAGGAGAACTAGATGCTGTCACTCTCTCTTTCCACATTTAGGGTAGACATCACCAATGAACTCCAAGGCAATTCATAGTCCTTCTTAGAAGAGCATTCCACATAGTCAGCCAGCGCTCATCTAGCCAGGTTTGCATCAGGGGCAAGACTATTTGCCAGTCGTGGAGAGTAAATCCTCACAAGCCATCCACGAGCTGAAGGTGAGAGAATCAAGGTCCAGAGGGATTAAGTGACTTGTCAAGTCTTGAGGACTAAGTGCATCTGCGGACTTCCAGCTTGCTTAGAGGAGGTTAAGTGAATGGATTCTAATGTTTGGAACATTTTGAATAGGTCCAGTTCAGGACCAAATTCTGGGCCCACTCATGTGTTTCAAAGGTGTCACCTTTCTCTCCTGCCCACCTCACAGGTTGTTCTTGACTTTGCCCTTCACAGAGGCTGCTGTGTTTGTATTGCTTTGCTTGCCTAACTCCCACCTGCAGGTGAACAAGGCAGACCCCAACAAGGATCTTGCAAGTCTCCGCGGGAGCAGATCCATGGCTGTGTCCCTCCCTGGGGCTTGAGGCTTGAGCTCCCTCCCTGGAACAGATGCTCTAGGAGATGTTTGGGGCCGAGTGCCCTAGGAGGTGTGGTCTTGTAGATGCCAGCCATTTCCCATTTTTGAGGGAGCTTTTCTGGCCAGAGGTGCCCCAGGCAGAGGAGTGAAGAGTAGAGGGCAATTTGGTGAGTAAGAAACTGATATTAATATGGCAGGAGGTTTCAAGGCCTTTAGCTTCTGCTGGGGTGGGGGATGGACAGTTGGTGCTCTGCACTGTGCGCCACCAGAAAGATTAGGTGAGTAGATCAGCGCTTGTCCTCCCTGCTTGCCTTCACTCCTGGGTCCCCCACTGCAAGGAGGTGGGTGGGGTGGGGTGGGGTGGGGTGGGGAAAGATAGGGCCTGTGCTGAGTTCAGGCTTGGGGAGATAGTAGGGCAGCCTGGCATGTTTAGCTTGGGTTTCTGAGGGCAGCAGCTCAGCCTGGGGCACCCAGCTCTGTATGGTGGGGCAAAGGGACATTGGGCCTGGAGGCAGGGGCTTCATTGCTGAGTGTGAGCCTCCCTGTTTAGGGTTGAATGGTTGGAGGTTCTCTTTGGTCTCTGTACCTCTCTCAGCCCCTTCTCTATTTTGGTCTGTTATTTCAATTAGGAAATTGATTTAATGATGATATTATGCAGTCCTCCCTAATGTGACCTCCAAACCCAAACCCAGATACTCCTCCCTACCCATGCCCAGGCATCGCCCACGTGGCCATGGGCCCTGCTTGTGAATTCTGGGCATCTCAAACAAGCACTTTCCTCTGACCTGGCTATGCCGTTTAACAAATTCATTTGGGGGCAAAGTCAGAGATGAGAATCAGCAAAGAGAAAGAATTCTTTTCTTCTTAACTGTCCTTGGGACGCCCTGAGCAGGCTTGGAGGATTCTCACTAATCTAATCCCTGTCAGAATCAGAACGATAAAACAATTCAGGCTTTAGAAGCCAAATCCCCTTCCTGAGCTCCCCCTAGTTCTATATCTCGCCCTTACCATTTTTCCTCCTTTGCAATGAAACTCAGCTTCAGCTTCTCGGTAAGGCTTTTAGTGGATAAGGATTTCATATTTCACTCTTCCAGTTTTCATATTTAAATTTGCTTTACTCTCTGGCTTGACTTTCCACTGACCCTTGAAGGCTTGGCGTATTTCAAGGAGGGGGAAGAGATCTCATTATAGGAAATGAGAAAAATGGAGCAGAGTTTTAAAACTTTTAATGACTGAAACACAGTGTTCCAAGCCGGTATTGTATTAGGGTTGAAATCACTGTTCGGTTACAAGTCTTTTAGGTCTGAACGGGGTTGATGACATCTGTTTAATTTTAGATGTCTGGAATACATTCGGAAAATAATGAAATCCAAATGTATGACCAAATTAGAGAACAATTTTATCAGCGACAAAGAAGTTTTTAGAATAAGAGCAAACATTTCCCCCAAACAAAGCTTTAAAAGACCCATCAAGCCTTTGGTCATCTTGCCTTGACTTTTCCCAGTGGGTTTCCATGGTTGAGAGAACATTAGTTTTCTTTGTGTGCGAATCAGATATTATTATGTAATTTTATACCCATATTCCTGTCCCTTCTCTGGGTGTGTATTCTGCACCATCAACCCTAAGCAGACCGTGTTTAGGGAGGCGAGGACCCATACAGAAATGTGCCATTGATGAAGTGAAGGGCTTTTTCACAATCACTTGAGGGCCATTTGTCAGCTGTTACACAAGAGTCCAAACAACATTGGGAGGGGCCCTGGGGAAAATGAAAAAGTGCAAAAAGCATTGCTGATGTGAGTAAGGTACTTCTTGGGCGTGGGGAAAAAGAAGGAATACTTCTGACTCTCACCATTCCATGGTACGACAAGGGCCCCATCCTCTCTGAGCCTCCCTTTTCCCTTCTGTATGAGGAGCTCAGGGATTCAGAGATTCTAGGAAGCTTACAGCAGTTGACCTTTCTCCAGGAAGATTCTGTTGTGGTGATAGCCCTACTATTGGAATGGACACGGCATGCACTGAACAAGTCCTCCCACACCCCCTAGAAGCCCAGCGTCTAGGATGACATGAAGACTCTGCCCGTGCAGGTCTCCTTTATTGTCCTCCATCCCGGTAAGTCCCATGAGGGTGGTATCCTCTGGCTGACATTCTCATGTCCACTCCCTGCTACCAGAGTGTGCCCAGCATCCAGCCATCTCTTCCATCCTTGGCAAAACTTTCACATGTAGGTAGGAAGTCAGTGACGGTCAAGTTTTTGCCTGGAGTTCTATAATTCTTAACTACTGGACAAGGCAGTTCTGCCTCTCCTGGGTGTTTGCACCTTCTAAATACGTGTAGACCCTTATCACCCTGCATTGACCCACCTCTCTGCTGTTGGCTCAAGTCTTTTCTTGAGAACCAGCCTCTTCTCTGGTGATTCTCAGAGGATTCCAGAGGCCCCATGGTCAAGAGGTGTGGATTCTGTTACCTCAAGGACAATGGACTGAGATCAGCAAGAAGAGAGGCACAGGAAGGGACAGAGGGGTACCTCCAGCAACAGGTTTTTGGAGAGGAGCCAAATTCTGTAGGCATCTGGGGTGGGAGTTTCATTTAAATCTGGGAGGCGGTGGTGTGGAGATCCTGGAGCACTGGCCTTGGACAAGTTCTGCACATCTTTGGGTTTTAGTGCCCCCTCTGTAAAGAAGGGCTAACAGTCCCTACTTTGCTTTCCTCATAGGGTTACTCAGAGGCCAGGTAGGATAGTGTGAGCAAGCACTTTGGCAGGCTAGGGAGCACCATGGGAGTGGATTGGGCTGGTGTGGGTGATGTTGGTTGCTGTGAAGGCTATTCAGGCAAAGACATTTTGGTGCACCTCCAAAGGCCTGTTTTGGATTGGACATATTCTGGGTGCAACCTGCCAGATAACCCAGGGTGTAGGGCTCAGTCCCTAACTTATTGTCTGGCAGTAAGGGGCTGAGTGGACCAAAGGTTTGTCAGTGTGGCTGTAATTAGAGTTCATACTTTGCTTAAATGCAGCTTAATGTTCTAACGAAATGGTGTGATCAATTTACAGCATCCAGAGCAGGGTCTAGCTGCTCAGTAGACTGAAAGCATAAAGAGACATGGTCACATTTTGCCAGATGCACATCGGAAGGATTTTCCCCCTGTGTGCTGGCTGGGAGGGACTGGGAGGACCTCGGCCTCCTGTCAGAGGGCTTTGCAGGGTTAAGTGTGATGTCAGCATAAGTGAGTTCTGTTATTTATAATGTCACTGTGTCATAAACTCAATAGAGACCCCATCACCCCACTGAGAGGGAATGCAGTAGAGAGAGAGGATGTGGGGATGTTTGAGTCTACTGGTGGGATTGTGAAGCAGGGCTGGCAGAGACAGCTGTTGAGTTCTCAGTCTTGAGGTCTTTTGGCCACACTTGGCCCTCGTTCCGGGAGGAACATGTGTGGAGCCTCTATTTTCTCTGGGACCAAATCCTGATCCCCACCATGGCCAATAGTATCAGTAACACCTCCACTTCATTGAACACATACTCTGTGCCAGGCCCTCCTTACAATGACTATCTTATTCAAATCATCACAGTAACCCCAGAGGAAGGATCGTTCTTATGTCCACTTTCTACTTGAGTAAATTGAGGATCAGAGAAGTGAAGAAACTTGTTCAGGGGCCTCTGGCCAGTGAGTAGGGGATTTGAGCCCTGCCTAATTCCAGAGCTGGAGCTCCCAAGCACTAGGTTGTCTGCTTGGCAGTTAGTTCCTGAGCCTAGGGCAGGCATGACCCAGGGCAGCCTGGGCAGGCCTGGTCAGTGGGGAGCTGGGAGTAGCAGCCGAGACTGTGAGGAAAAAGACAGCACCTATAATTCCTACTCCTCTTCGCCATCAACCCTAAGCCCTGACATAGTCAGTACACTTGATGTTTGCCATGTGGACATTGGGCATCTAGGGACAAGCCAACATCTTGGGAGAGGGTAGGTGCGAGGCAGGATGAGGAAATGGGAAGAACCAATCAGTCATGCCACAGTGATAGAACCTTGAATCTCAGCTAGGTGCTGTGTTAGAGGTGGGGGATACAGCAGTGATCGCTACAGACAAGGTCTTTACCCTCCTGGGACTTACATTCTGGTGACAGATATAGACAAAACACACATGTATAAATAAGCAAGACAGTTTTCAGGTGTGATAAGTATACTGTAGAGAATGAAAACTGGGTGATGTAATGGAGAGCTTAAAATGGGTGATCAGGGAAGTCTTCCCTGAGGAGGTGACTTTTCTACACAACAAGAAGTAGTCAGCTGTATGAAAATCAGGGAAAGAGCATTATAGGCAGATGAAACAGCAAGTGCAAAGGTCATAGGGTGAAACAAGCTTGGTGTATTCAAGAAACAGAATGGACGATACAACTGGAGCTTAGTAATCCAGAAGGGAATGATGAGTGGTGATGTCAGGGAGATAGGCAGGGTTTAGATCATACAAAGCTTTACTGGCCACTGTTTAGGAGTTTAGATGTTATCCCAAATACAAATGGTGGTGGTGGTGCATGATTAGATTTCTCTTTTTAAAAGACCCCCCCGCAACTGCTGAATGGACAATGGAGTGTAGTGAGCAAAGGTGAAGACAGGAAGGTTGATTAGGAGACTACTGTAGGAGCCTAGGTGTAAACTGCTGATGACCTAGGCTAGAGTGGGGGCAGTGGGGATGGAGAGAAGTGGATGGATCCAGGTACGCATTGGAGGTGGAGTCAATGAGATTTTCTCATGGGTTGGCATACTATTTACCCAGTTGGTCAAGCCAAGAGTCATTCCTGACTTCTGTTTATTTCACTTTCCATAGCCATTCGCTGAGATGGAGAAAAATTAAAGGAAGAGCAGGTGTGGGAAGAGTGGAAATCAGGAGTCCAGTTTTGGAGTTGTTAAGTTAGAGGCCTATTAGACATACAATTGATGACATCAAGTTAGTTGTTTGAGTCTGAAGCTGAGAGGAGAAGTAGGAGCTGGAGACAGACATTTTGAGTTGTCAGTTTGACAATGGTATTTAAAACCATAAAATGAGATGATGGATGGAGAGAGAGAAGAGAAGGGGGCGCAGAGGAGTGATCCTAGGACAACACATTACTTAGACGTGGGAGGAACCAGTAAGAGAGACAGAGAAGGTGCAGCCAGGGAGATAGGAGGGAAACCAGGAGAGTGTGTCATGGAGAGCAAGAGAAAGGAATAATTTCGGGAGAAATGCTGCAATGGTTGGCTTTGACCTCATGGAGGTTGTTGACCTCATGGACTTTGATAAGAGCCATTCCAGTGGAGAGGTGGGGATGAAGTGTGATGGAGGAGGGTGGAGAAGAGAAGGAGGTGTGGGAGAAGGTAGATCAGATTGACACAGCTCTCAAGGAGTTTTGCTGAAACAGAAAGTAAAGAAAGGCAGCAACTTGAGAGGGATATGGGGGTCAAGACAGGTTTGTTTTTTTTTTTTAATAAATACATGGGAGAAATTACAGCAAATGTGTATGCTGATGTGAATGATCCAGGAAGGAGGGAAAATCAAATGATCCAGAGAGAGGGAACATTGACAGAATGATATCTTTAAGAGGATATGGGAGGTGGGACTTGGTGCCCACGGGGAGGAGATGGCCTTAGATAGGAGCAGGGAGACTTTTTTCAGCCTTGATCACTGGAGAGAAGCCAGAGAGTGAGTGGATTTGGCGGAGGACCCTAGGGTTCTATGACCCCCAAATATCTGTCCCTAGCCCAAACCACTCTCCAAACCCTTCTGCCCATCTGCCTCTGACATCTCTAGCTCCAGGCCTCTGAGCACACCTTGTCCCTGCCCACCTGTGCACCCCATTTTACCCACCTCTACTGTCTGCCATGTTCTGGCCCATCCCTCTGCAGCCTACCTCTGATCCTTCCTCCAGGGAGCCTTCCCAGATAGCCCCAGCCCACAGGGCTCTCTCCCCAGCTGAGCTCCTGGATCCCCAATGATTTCCAGCACAGAGAGACCCTGTCACTGTTCACTGGGCCTCAAGGGCCAGTGGGAGGTATGCTGCCTTGTCACATCTCTTGTGCCAGTGTCGTGAAATCCTCTGTAGCAAGGGGGTTTGTGGAACCAGAGGAAGAGAGCCTGAAGGCTTGGGTGCTGGGGTCTTACTGACCCAGAGTCAAGTCAGAGGCCCTTACTAGCCATGTAACCTTTGGCAACTTTTTAAAACCCCTAGGAGCCTCAGTTTCCTCATATGTAAAGTAAGCTTAATAGAACTTATCTCACTGGCTTTCAGTGAGAGATAAATGAAATAATGCATATATACAAAATGGACCTGGCCCATTACTAACACTTGGTAAGTGTCATCAGCAACAACATTACCACTGTCTCTACCATGTGTTTAATAGAACCTTCGGGAAGTCACTTGACCTTTCCATGCCTCGATTTCCTCTTCTGAAAAATGGGGATAATAATAGTACCCTCCTTAGAGGGCTGCTGAGTTTAATGAGCGTGCAAAGAGTTTAATACAGTGACTGGCACACAGTAGGTGTTCAAGAGGCGGAGCTTCGTACTACTGAAGATGATGACATTCCCCCTGCTGGACTCTGAGCCTGTGACCTGGGGCTGTGGGCTTAGTGCCTGGGTGTCCCTCTGCCTTGCCGTGTGCTGCAGGGTGACCCCTCTGTCCTCCCTGGCTTGGCTCTTCACACATTGCTTCTTACGCTTTCCCACGAACCCATTCGTCTCTGGCTGCAAGGTTACAAGGCTTTGGAAATTAATTTAAAAAACATACATACACACTCCTGACCCTTTAAACCTCATTTCAAATTCCCCAAGTGCATTAATGAAGCTGAGGCTATTTTGGGCATCTTGGAGAAGTGTAGCTGACAGTGCCCTTTTAATTTACATAAAAGCATAGCAACACACATGGACCCAAATATGTATCTGTATAATTAAGAATAGAAATCATAATCTCCTAAATGGGCTGTGCTAGCAAGCATTTAATAGGGGATTTGGAGGTGGAATTAAAGTTGCCCAAGGGGTACACTGAGAGACTTCAAACACCTTTCAGAAAACAAATTAACGTGGTTTTCAGAAACAATTTTCCAAAGGCAGCAGAGGGTTTTCCTCAGGCTTCCCTGCTTTCTTTTGAAATGTATTTTTAACACTTGTATAAACAGTTTGGGCCTGTGACACGGGGCTTCCTGTGCTCTCTTCATTAGCTGGTGTCTCTGGGAGAAGAATTCAGCTCATTATCTGGGCGTTTTGATCTCCAACTGCTGCTTCTGGACCAGGCCTGAGGCCATCCTTTTTTCTTTCCTGTTGCCCAGTGGTGTGGAACCAGTTGGTTTGTGGCTCAGCCTGTGTTCACATCTTCCAGTCCAGCCTGCTTTCCCAGGAGGCCCTCAATTCCCTGGAGAACTGGACTTCTCAGGCAGGGCAGAGGACAAGAGGATGGGAGGTTGGAGGCTGGACTGGCCTCAGGCTTGACTGGGAAGTAGGCAGATTCGGCCTTCACGCCCAGCCTGCCTCAGCCACTTGCCTTCTCTTCTGGGGCATCTAGGGGTGGAGGGCGCGGCCTCTGCAGGGACAGAGCTCCACACCATTGATGACGCTCAGGCAGGCTCTTGGAGGAGGTTTCAAAGGAATTTGTACACGGCTCTGGACTGGATCTGGGTCAGTTCCTTTCAAATCTGAGATTCTGCGGTTTACACTTCGCAGGTGGCGTTTCAGTAGGGCCATGCTGAATCCTCTGCAGCTACAAAGATACCTGTGATAGAAGACACAACATCTGCTCCAAGCAGGCCATATCAGCGGCCCCTGTTCTGTCGTCACTGCTCGAGGCCGAGGAAGTAACTGCGCTGTTCTCATCTGGAGGCTCCAGGTTATGCTCAGCCATAACCGTGTCCTGAGATATTTGATCCTGCAGTGACTTGGGTTAAAAACTCCAAATTTTGTCTATCTGGGCTCCCTTTTGAAGCTCACTTTCTTCCTATGTAAAAAAAAAAAAAAGAAAAGAAGTATAGTAAATAATAATAACTGACACGTATTACCCACTTATGCGCCAGACGTTGCTGGAAGCGCTTACTCACTAATCTCATCTAAACTTCTCAGAGACAACATGTGGGGCAAGTGGCCTTAGGTGAACTGAGGGTGAATCAGCCTCACAGAGCTCTCATTGTCCCTATTTTACAGATGAGGAAACTGAGGCCCAGGGAGGTTAACCAACTTGGCCAAGGCCAAACAGCTAGTAAGTGATGAATCGTAACATCACCCAGTTGCTGGAGATCTGCTGAGCTCTTCACAGGAAAGTGGAGGTGTCCCCTCGACCTACCCTGAGTTCTGCTGGGAAGACCAGCCCTGGTTCTTGACCTTCAGAGAAGAGCAAGTGATGGTAGCCTCCCTTAACCGGGTCAGTGCCTTGTCTATTTTTGATTGTCCAAGCCTGGCAGGGGGCAAGTGGTGAGTGTGGCATTTCCTTTCCCAAGGAGAGTAGAGCTCCTGTGGGTGGTTGGCTGGTGGCACCCAGGCTGGGCAGATGGATGTGCCATCTTTTAGAAGTGTCTGCACCTTTGCAAATGGGCCGGCAGTTGGAGGTGAGCTCTGTGAAGCTGAGTCATCCTGAATTCACACAGGGCCACTTGCCCCACATGTTGCCTCTGCTTCCAGCTACTGTTGGGCAGATGCCTGCAGGTGCCATGAGGCAGGAAGAAGGGAGTTTCCTTATCCTAAGGAAGAGGGTCATAGGGGAACACATGTTTCCCTGGTCCGTGGTAGGGATGTGAAGAGCCCCTGGCAGCGTTACCAGTCATGCAGTCCTGCTCCTGATGGGAACTGGTGTAAATCACCCCTCACAGCTGCCTGCCTGCTCTCACAGGGACTCTGGTCTTATGTCATAGAGGTTCAGTCACCAGGAGTAAGTAGGCTGCTGAGGAGGGAATAGGAGGTTTCAGCTGAGTTCATGGCCTGATTTCACCAAAGAGGTGGGATTTAGACTGAGCCTTCAGGAGTGGGAGAATTTCTACAGCCGGAGAAGAGGGCGATATTGTTTTTGAGCAAAACCATGGTCTAAGCACTGTGCTGAGCTCACAACATTTATGCTCTTATTTCATGTGCTGCATTATTCACCTTTTCCACGTGAGGGGACAGAGAGGGGAAGATACTTGCCCGAGGTTACACACATAACAAGATCTGAACCCAGGACAGAAGCACACCCATGATTTCTCCTTTCTAGCATCTGGGAGAAAGCTGGAAGGACTGGTGGGTTGGTGAACAGCTGGGACAGAGAGGTTGGGAAAGAGGAGGTGGCAGGACGTGAGGCCAGGATGAAGGGAGAGAATGCCCAGAATGTGAAAGAATGTCAGAGGCCTCACTCACCCAGTGGCATGATGGTAAATGCTTAACAACCAGCTCTGCAGAGAGTAGGGGGTGGGAGGAAAGCCCTATTTTGTAGTGCTGGCCAATTTCTGCTTTGTAAGTATTTGCACCATGGCAGATTTCAAGTTATTGTGACATCACTGAACACTCGCATGAGCTAGGCTGGTGTGAGCTGGGTTTAGCATACCACTGGCCTCATGTGTCTGGCTCTGGTTTTGGGAGTTTATTTGGGAGATAGCAGAGAGCTAAAGGGGGGAGGCAGGCTGTGATCCCATCAGGACTTTGTTTCAAAAGCGCAACTCTCAGAGTTGCCTAGTCTTGGGAAAAGACGCTGGAGACCACGGCCAATTAGGAGGCTAGCGCTGGCTCTTGGGGGCCAGAGGTGGCAGGGGCTGGGGCAGTAGGCTGCTGCTAGCTCTTGGAGGGGAGGGGCCGGGTCCCAGTGAAATGAGCATCTTTCCCTCTTTCCAGAATCTCAGGGGTCTCTTGCTCTAAAAATGCATTTCCCAGTGGGAGGCTTCCGGAGGCAGTGAGACCTCAGCGTTCCCAGTGATCTTTTCCCCTCTAAGGTCAGGCTGGACCTAGAGCAGTTTCACATGGGAGCCCTTGGCTTCCTTTGTCCATCTAGTCCAGTGAGTTAAAAACAACAACAACAACAACAACAGCAACTTACGGTCCCCTTAGAAATGACCTGGGAATTTTCATTTGGAAAAAAAGATTTTCTTGGAAAGAAAACTCAGTTGGGAGTTCAGGACAAAAGGGCATATCAGAGTTTGTGCTTAGCTGGGTCAGATGTCTGCTGAGCTGCTGGGACTTCTTTGGGACTGGGGAGAGGTCAGGTAGGACTTTCTGCCACAATCCTATCTTGAGGAAGGGGACCAGGGGCCAGAGGAGTGGTGGACTTTGAAGTACAGGTAGTGTCTGGAAGGGTGAGGGGCCTCTAGGTGGGAGTCTGAGAGTGTGTGTGTGGCCATTGTTTGCCTCTTTGCTCTCAGACTTGTTTCCTGCCCTTCCCTGCTTGGCTCTGTGTCATAGGTGGCTCACCCTGTAACTACAATTCCCAGGCTTCCTTGACAACTGGCTTCTGGTCAGGTTTGGCCAATGAAAGGCACTGGCAGGAGACTGAAGGCTAGGGGAAAGGGTAGGAAAGGGTATTTCTTCCCCCCTGTCTCCAGCAGCAGCTGTGTTTCCTCCATGGTCCTAGCTGTCATTCATCAGCCTGTCTCTCTGATCTCACTGCCCTCTCATGGCTTTAGTTCCTACTGGATGGCCCTGGTTTCTAGGCTCTGGAAGCACCGCCTCTTTCTGCTGTTGCTTCAGCCCTAGGGTTGGTGCTGGCTTTCTGCTGTCACTAATCTCTGCTTTGCCTCACTGTCCCCTGCTTGTCTTTGCAGTTCTTTCAATGTTGTAATTAGCTCGCTGTTAATTACTGGGCATGGGGTATGGGCTCTGTTTCCCTGAATGGATCCTGACTGATCCAGCCTTTCTCTTGGAGTGGGAAGGGGTGAGAGGTAGGAGAGGCCACCTTAGGGGTGAGGGGTCATGGAGTCTTCTCCCTTGCTTGCTCTTGGAAAAGACTAGATGCTGGGCTAAGCTTCCAACTCAGCCTCTCACTTCCTGGGCCCCAGATCCCTGAGGCTTTAATGGCTTCTGAAGCAGACTCAGAACCCCTTGTCTGCCACTCCAGCCAGAGTGCTCTTCCGGATGTCAGGTAACTGGCCAAAGCCCAGCATGACTCATTACCATGAAGCTCCTTCATTTGTGGGGCAGGAGCTGGCCCCTTGAGCCTCAGCCAGCACCCACATACTGATGGCTGGCTCTCACTCTTGCCTGCCCCTGCCTCCCTCACCTGGTCCTGCCCAGTGCAGAGGGCCCAGTGGCCTCTTGGCCAGGTCTCCTTCCATGGCCTCTTCTGTAGCCTCTCAGAAGCCTATATCTGGGAGGAAGGGTGAGGGTGCTGTTTTGTCTTGTGAAGAGGCAACGCTTGCTCAGGGTTATGGACGAATGACAGAAGGGCTTAGCTCTGATAGACTTCCAGGCTCCAAGTGTGGGTTTAGGCTCAGGAACATGTCTGTGAAGGGATCCCGTAGGCCTTTCCTCAAACCTTCAGGGCTTCCAGGAACAAAGTTTGGAAATCAGCAATCTACTCCAAGCTTCCATTTTATATATGGAGAAACCGAGGCCACTGTGAGCCAGTGTCAAAGTGAGAGCTCAGGCTCTGGTCTCCCAGACCAGTGCCTTGCTGGGCCTGCCTCCAGGTCCTCAGTGGCTTTGGGGGGCACAGTGGTTGGAAGAGAGGCACACAGGAACCCCGCAGCCCTGCTAAGAGGCTCATGTGCTGTCTAAAGAGGCCTCACCTGGGCCAGGGCTGCTGTGGGGCCCATTCCACAGGAATCCCCATGCCTCAGCAGCCCAGGCTGAGCTCCAGCAGGCCACCACTTCCCAAGTACAGTGTGTGCACACGCATGTGTAGATACCTGCCCTTGGGTGGGGCTTCCAGAGAAATCCCTGAGTACAGCCGGGCAGTGCTGAGTGCCAAGTTTCGAAAGAGCTATGTGGTGGAGGTTGTGGTTGTGCTTGTGTGACTTTGTACAGAACTGAGAGGGTTCTGCTCTTCATGAGAGAAGGATGACTCAGCAGTGCTCGGCCCCTTGGGGGAGTTGCCAAGGGAGGCCAAGATGGCTGGGTCACCCCGCCAGAGTGGAGGCAGTATGCATAGAGCCCTGTGTGGGAGCTTCACCAGGGGAGAAGAGAGAGTGACCGCCCTGATCCTCCCCAGGCCTATAGGCCCCTGCCACACCCACCAAGTCCTCTCCCACCCCACGCCTTGCTCTCTGGCTGCTTGATTGGTGCCTGGGGGCCTCCCCTCAGCTTGTGAGCTCCCCCAACACTCCTGTCCACTGGCCAGCTCTCAGCAGCCCCTGGTTTGTACATGTTTGGAGTCCTGGGGGCTTGGAGAGGTGTTTTAGGGAGAAAGGAAATCACAGGTAAAGACAAGGAGTCAGGAAAGTATGTTCAGGAGGCACTGGGTGTGTCTGTATATGTACACCAGACAGAAGATACTGTACATGGAGGAGGAGAAGAAAAAAAAAAAAAAAGACCAAACTAGTTGCCATTGAGTCAGTCCTGACTCATGGTGACCCCATGTGTGTCAGAGTAAAACTGCTCCATAGGGTTTTCAATGACTGCGACCTTTTTGAAGTAGATCGCCAGGCCTTTCTTCTGAGCTGTCTCTGGGTGCATTTGAACCGCCAGCCTTTTCATTAGTAGCCGAATGCTTAACCATTTGCACCACCTATGTAGGAAAGGGTCCCATAAAAGAAGCCTAGAGAGGAGAGGTCACTACCTAATCATGCAAGACCTTCAATGACTGGCTAGTGTATACTTCAGTATGAGAAGATAGGAAGCCCTTGGAGATTTGGAGCAGGTGAGCCCTGATGCCAGAGATGTGCCCCAGTAAGGCAGTGTGGGAACAGCCAGAGCATTGAGCTGAGCTGGAGACTAGGGCGGGGTAGGTCAGGGTAGGGTAGGGCATGGCGAGGGCCACACAGTTTCTAATCTTAAGTGCTGAAGAGGGTTGGCACAGGATAGTGGTCACAGAGGGAGAGCCAGGCCTCGTCAGTCTATCTTGGCTGGCAGCTGAGGTCTGAGGAGGACCCACTTTCCCTATGGCAGTAGGATTTGGGCATTGGAACGTGCTGTGGTACTTAAGAGCACTCTCCCACATGTTGGCCAACACCTTAGGCAAGTTACTTAGCCTCTCTCTGAGCCTCAGTTACCTTATCTGCTAACTGGGAATACTATCATACACCTTCTTTTTTTTTTTGTTATCATATACCTTCCAGGGTTGTGAGGATCAAATATATGTAGAAGGCCTAGCATGGTGCCTGGTGTGTAGAAAGTGCTCTGTAATTGGAGGCAAGGAGGAGGTGACTGATTGGCGTGCTATTTGATGATTCCTTCCAAGGGTCTAATGCATGATCCAACCTCCTGAAACTTAACATAATCCCTTCAAGGCCTCTCCTCTTCACCTCTTTGAGGCCCCTTCGGGTCAAGGTGGGGTTACTGTCAAGGCCCCTCCCCACTTGAGGTGCACCTTCACCTGTTTACTGTGCCGGTGACTTAGACGAGGCAGGAACCATCCTGCCCTTTTTACCAAGTGGCGTCACTAATGGGTCAAGGCCTGAGATTGCCCCACCCAGCAGCCATGAGGCTGGGCCTGGATTTTGGGCCCCTCTCAGGCTTCTAGCTTGGGGAGCTGCAGGGGAGGATTGTGTTTGGGTGGGTGGCCTGACCAGGCTGCTCTCACTTGTCACTTCTAAATTCCCCTTCCTTTGATGACAGTAATTGGCAAATAAGGCTTTTTAGTAAAGAAATGGGAGAAGAATGTAGCAGTTAACTAAAATGTATTTCTGGGGAGACCCCTAGGTTCTTTCCCACCAGGAGTAGGGCTGGTTATGGGGGAGAGAGGCTGAGGGCATCCCCTCTTCCTCTTGGGACCACAGTCTCTGGGGTGCTTGAGCTGAAAGTCAGAGCCTGAGGGTAAGCTAGGGGTAGGCAAGCACAGAGGCAAGGCTTGGGTCCCTGAAGGGGGAACTTTCTTCTCAGAAGCCGGGCAGTGCTGTGCTGACTGGTGAACAGGTCCTGGGCCTGTTCCTCCTGCTGACACACACCCTGGGCTGACCTGCATGCTGCCCCCAGTTTGTCTCGGCTGCCAGCCCTTCGTAGATTCCTGGCTTCACCCTCGCACCTGAGCAGTGAGTGGAGGTGATAGACACAGAGCAATGCTTTCTTGACAAACAGGGTGCTCCCTCCTGCTCTCAGAGATCCTCTGGACAGGAGGCTGCGTGTGCCAGAGCAGAGGCCATGTGTGGTGCATATGTGTGTGGGGTGTGTGTGTGTGTGACAGACAGACAGACAGATGGCTGGGAGGACGAGGGGATGGCCCTCGGGTCACAGGAAGAGCAACCTGAGCTTTATTTTTCTAGCTGAGGCTTTGAAGAGACCCTGGTAAGAACTACCTCCTCCGGCGTGCAAAGGGATAGACTGAGGAGCGTTCTCTCCTCGCTGGGCAGTTGCTGCCTTGAAGAACATCCTTAGCACCTGGAGAAACTGAAAAGGGAGATAGAAGGCATGAATGAGGAGGGCTATTTTTGTTCAAAACTGGGTACCAGTAGGGCCTGAGTTTTAGGAAAATCCACTAAATTTCATGGTTTTGTCGGAGGGGTCTGCCTGCAGAATTATTGGACAAGATGACCTGTTTGCCAGCCTGAACTTGGGGTTCGACTGGAGGAGTGGCTGGTCTTGGCACCCACCCTGAGGACAGGTGCCAGTTCATGGCAGGCATTTGGGCAGATGCCAGGCCCCGGCCCCACTGCCTAGGACTCCACCTGCAGGCAGAACCCAGCCTTACCACCCTGGACTAGGGCTCACCATAGAACAGAATCATGGCACTCTTGTCCATATTTGCAGGGGAAACAAAACCCAAACAGAAGTAAGTGGATGTAATGTTCTCAACTGTAAGTTTTTCTCCCATAAATTTTTAATTAAACCCTTGGCACCTATTATGCCTTCATCCCTGGAAAGCCCTCACAGATGCCAAAATCATGGAATGTTTCAAACACGTGTGAATCAAGTGAGCTGGTTTGTGGTTCCACAAAGGCACAGCTGGGATTGGAAATTCAATAGTTCCGTGGTGGCTTAATAGTTGCATTTTTGGTTAGTAAGATTGTGCCTGGCCTGTGTGCTAGAATTTGGCCCTGCTAAGTTCCCCAGAGGGGCTTGGCAAGTGCCCAGGCCCTGGAAGACATCAGTGGCTCAGGGCCCTGTTTCTCAGTCCCCAAAGGTTTGCATTTCCATTTTGATGATAATCTATTAACATTCATATAATCTCATCTAGATTGCCTGGATACCCATCTTATAACCTGGTGTTGCTACGCCATTTAAGTAACACTTTTGCATGCCTTCATGATGGCATTGCTGTGTTTGATTGCTCACATTTGCTCCCAGGGAAGGCCAAACACAGTCGAGGGCCACTGTATACAGGACGTTTAGCTCAGCTGCATTAGTTCAGAGAGAGAAAAGTGAGGGCAGAACAAAGCACGCGCTAGCGTGCAGTGCTGACAGCAGAAGCACCCGTTTGCTGGTGGCCAGGATCACGTTCATGTGGCACACAGATCCCTGGCTTGACACTGACAACTTGCTACAGTTTCTTGGCAGTAACTGTTCTGGGAAATATGTGAGGAAGAGATGCTGGAATTAGGATTAGGAAGAAATGGATTGTGTATTTGAGGCAGATTTTAGCATCACCATCAGACTTACTCTGGCTTCAAGTGAACAAGACAGCGTTCCAGAGTCATCAAGTAATACCCCATTAAAACTGGTGTTTCAGGGTTACACAATAGCAGGTTTTAGTTTTGTGTGAAGCCTGGCTATCCGGAACTTGCAAACAAAGCCTTAAGGTTATTATCACTACTATGTTTGTTTGCATACATCTGTTTGTAGACATTCATTGTCTGCATTGGTATTAATGAAATCAAAATATAGAAACAGAAGTGGGCTGAGGCCACATCTTTTTCCTATTAAACTCATTCTTGGCAATTTAATTAAAATTGTTGGTAGTTTTGTTTGTATTTAATTTTCAAATTTCTCTGGCCTTGTGTTTAAGTTGGCATTTATTGGGGTGTAAGCTATCCACCGCAATAAACAAAAGGGGTGGATAGCTCTAATTTTTGTTTCTGTATTTGCATTCATTCATTCATTTGCCCAATACATTTATTGAGCACCTACTAAATGACAGGAGTGTTCATGGCACTGAGGATATAGCAGTGAGTAGAGGGGGTGGAACCTCTGCCCTCATGGAGTTTATAATCTAGAGGGGAAAACAGACAAAAAGAAAAACCAAAGCTAGTAAATCTACAAGGTAATGTTAGGTGGAGATGAAAATGTTAGTGGGGTAGGGTATAGAGCTGTCGAGGAGCACCTTTTAGATGGCCAGGGCAGGCTTCTCGGAGGAGGTGACGTTTGCTCAGAGACCTGAATGAAGCAAGGGAGTGAAGCATGCCCAGACCCAGAAAAAAGGAGTTCTAGGCTCAGGAAATAGCAAGTGCAAAGGCCTCTGAGATAGAGATGTGATTGTGTGGTCTTTGTAATACTATTTTAATTATGATGTGAATAAAAATTTGATATTAATCAACACATAGATGGACTGGACACTTGGGGCTTCGGGTCTGTGCAGTGAGGAGTGGGATAGCCAGTCTGATGTGGGGGACCCAGCAGGACCCAGGGCCAGACAGAGGAGAAGCCCCTGGGGGCAGAAGTAGTTATCCTGCCTTGGGCCGAGGGACAGCAGAGGAGCTGGGCCCTCCCCCCCTCCCCCCGCATCCCTCCACTACATGGCTATCTGGAGCAGTGTTTCTCAAACCTGAGTGTGCATCAGAATCACCTAGAGGGCTTGTTAAAACTCGGACTGCTGGGCTCCAGCCCCAGGGTTTCTGATTCAGGAGGTCTGGGTGGGGCCTGAGAATGCACGGCATTGACAAGTTCCCAGGTGATGCTGATGCTTCGGCCCCAGGGACCACACCTTGGGAACCACTGAGCTACAGCAAGCTGTGAAAACCATGCTGGGATTTGTTGAGAGTGACTGAGTCCCCAATGTGGAGAGAGAACGACGTCTGAAGTTTAGCTGGAGGGCTGTTAAGGTGGCTCAGAGATGGCTGTGTGGCTGGGCCCTCCTGCAGAATTAGTCATGATTCTGGTGCCCCTGAAGGCATGACCAGGTTGGCATTGTCCCTTGCTGAATGCAGATGTGTGTGTGTGACAGACACTGCCCATGGATTAATGAGCCCATGCTGGCTTCTGTGGACACTGCTGTCAGGGAGCCTCATGGGCCAAGGAGGAGCCTACCGCCCATGATGGGGTGGGGTAGGGAACCTGGCCCTGGCACAAGGCCCTGGATAGTCAGTGCTAAGTAACTATGGGCTGACGCTGAGAAGCGGTGGCATTGGTGCTTCCACCCAAAGATTCTCTTCTCTGCCCTGTGAGCCCCTGGGGCCAGCAGCTCCTTTCCTGCCCTTTTTTTTCTCTTACCCTCTGACGCTCCCCTGAGTGTAGCCTTGTCTCCGAACAGGTATATGTGTGAAGGTTCTTTGCAAATGGTTTGGATCTCAGAAATGAGAGGTGGTAATATTGGAGATGACCCCTGATTCTGGCTTGATTTTCCCAAGCTGAGCCGTCTAGTCTTCCCAGTGGTGCACCCTTGGGTGTGGGTTCGGGTGTCAGGGAAGAAGGGAAGCAGTGGGCTGTGCTGGGCCTGGAAGCACGCAGGGAGCTGATGGGAAACAGCTGAGCCAAAGGCTGTGCGCACTCAGAAAATAAATCCTGGCTTCTGAAGAAGCTGCAGAAAATTGATTTTTCACAGCTTCGGTGGCCATCCTGAAGGATTTGGTGGGTGGAAACTGGGCCCATTTCTCATCTCTTTGAGCTCTGTGCTGCTGTTGGTCAGGTAGTCAATGGGCTTCTGAGCAGAGAGGCCTGGGCCAGTCCCCATTACTCCTTCTTGTACCTTCCACCACCCTGTGTAAACTGGGAAGAGGCAGAGGGCCCATTTTCCTCAGTTTACCCTCTGTGTCCAGCAGTGTCTTGACTGTTTCTTCTCTTATAGGCCTGCGGTGGACGTGAAAGGTGCGTGTGCTTGCATAGCTGAGCCGGGATTAAGGAATTTGTACTGGATGCAGCTGTGGGCCTTCCTTTGGTGTCTCGGGTGTGGCAGGCAGGACTGGGGCGGGGAGGGGAGGCCTTGTAGAACTCAGCTTCTCTGTGTCTAGAGGGAAGACAACAGCCAGCTAGATGGGGTCTGATGTAGCCATCCTTGTGGGCACTGGGTGGGCTTTTTAGGGGGCAAGATCTTACCTGGGTGAGCTGCTGAGTCAGTCCAGGAAGTTAGGGGAACAAGGGACAACGCTCTGGCACATTTCCCCTACATGTGTGGATAGTGGACTTAGTCAAGCCCAAGGGAGCTGAAGATTCCCACAGCCAGGGAGGAAGCCACGGCTACAGACGAATGGTTCCCAGAGCTCCTGGTGGCTTTGAATAATTGGGTGGAAAACTTGGCCAGGGTGCTGTGAGGCAGAGCCATGACCTCTGGGTTCAGCAGCCGGCACAAGAGTTAGCTTAGCCTCCTAGAGAATTGTGGTGTGGGCTGCCATACCCTCCTGTGGTGAAGAGTCGAAGGGCCAGAGGACCTGGTTCTGCCCCAACTCTGCCCTACGAACTGAGCTGCCTTGGGCTCATCTCTGTACTTCTCTGACCCTCAGCCTCCTCCTTGGCCTAAAGAGCCCCAACTTTGCCCACATGTGGAAATAGAGCCATCAGATACAAAATGAGTCCAGTTCACATGCAATTGCTTTTCTTGAGGTTTGGGATTTGGGAATGGGTCCTTTGTCCTGGTGGTCCTCACTAATGTGGCATATCAGTGTCCTTTTTTCCCGGAACAGCTTGACTTATTAGAAGGAGCGATACGTGAACACTCTGCCAAAAAAATACCGAGTTCATCAGGACGTTTTGCTGCTAAAGCTCCTGGCAAGTAGTAAGCATTTCTTTTTCCTTTTCTTGTTTGTATGGCAGTGTCTGTGGCCCACACCTGGCGGTCCTGGTATTGAGCTAGGGGTTGTAGTGGGGACACTGGAGGGAGAAGGAGGGGAGAAGAGGGGAGCTTTAGACAATTTATCAAGGTACAAAATGTATTTTTTTTTTTGGTAGAAAGTTAAGTGTCTGTGCTTATGAACCCTGATGAGCCCAATGTTGGAAATAATAATAACGTTACTATGATGATAACGTTATGTGTGTTATTATTTTTCCCTGACTTTGGCCTGGTTAGGGCTAATATGTACTGGCATTTCATATATAATATTAATATCATAATGTTATTAATAATTGTACTTATTAAAGAGTAGCTAACTTTCACCAGACTCTTCGTTGCCAGACACTGTGCTCAGTGATTTAATATTCATTATTTTATTTATCTCAAGGACCCAATGGGTAGTTATTATACCCATTTTATGAGGAGGGAAACAGGCTGAGAGGTTGAATAGCTTGTTTAAGTTCCACAGAGGCAGAGCAGGGAAGGCAACAGCTCAGGCTCTGGACTTGGGTAGACCCTGGGTTTCCCCTAAGGCACTACCTCCTGGGTGCTAGGCTGTGCCTGCAGGGGACATGAGGGCAGGGAGTGTATATGCTTTTGTTATAATGCTGATGAGGCTGATGATGGAGACAGTGATAAGGAGCAAAGGCTCTGGAGCCAGACTGCCCAAGTCCAAGTTCCTAGAGCTCTGCTTACTAGCTAGGCGACCTTGGGTAAATGACTGATCACCTCCATTTTCTCATCCGTGCAATGGGAATAACAGTTGTACCTACTGTTGTGAAAACGAAATGGTTAACGCACATGAAGTGCCTAGAAGGATGCTGTCACTCCATGGTGGTGGTTATTGTCATTATCAACCACAGCACATTCTCCTAGTCATCTTTGGGTATACAGGAGATGTAGGTTAGTATGGTGAAGGTGACATGTAATGAATGCCCAATAAATAGCCGTGGGATGAAGGGATGGAATTTACCAGGTGGCCTGGAGGTCTCTTGCAATAATTAATCTTCTCTTAGAAGGATCCTCCCTACAACTTCCTGCCCGATACTTACAAATGAGCTGAATCTCACTCTCATCCACATTGGCCGACCTGATTTCCTGGGGTCTTCTTGGCAGGAGGCCCACCATCCTGGTAGATCCCAGAGCCCTCTGGGGGCATAGGCTCTTCGAGAGACAGGTGATGGCAGAGCCCAGTTCTCCAAATGGCGAGGTAGGTTAATAGAGGCAGGGAAGCGGCTGTTCTTTGAACAGCGGGGGCTGCTCTGCGGGTGTGTGAGCTGGAGCGGAGTCCTCCCCTCGCCTCACAGGAGGGGCTTGCTGAGAGCTAGCTGGCTGGCCAGTGTAGGAGGCTACAGAGCCTGTCAAGGTTAACAGATAGTCCTTGGCTCTCCCCTAGGAAGTAATTCAACTTCTCCCCTGACTTAGGCCACATTGTTTCAAAGCATGTGGTATAAACTACTGACCACTGGGGAATTGCTTGAATTAACAGACTCATTTTTCCCGAGACCTGAGGTTGAACTTGAGTGAGGAGTTCAGGGCTCTTTTGCAGAAATCCAATAGATCAGGAGAACTCATATTACACCATGTTTTCAACCTTGATCAAATGCACATTTTGCGTACTGGGGCCTTCTCCACGCCTGCACACTTCCAGCTGCACTGCATTGCTCGGAACTGTGGCAAACTGGGCCAGTAGCTGGCACTGGGTCTGGAGACTTGGGTTGGCTTTAGAATGGCCCCTCCCTTATTCTCCTCCTCCTCCTTCTCCACTCCTGCCTCTGCCTCCGCCTACTTCCAATGGCCTTTTACTAAGAAAGAAGAGGTAGGAAGATTTTGGTTAATGAATCCCAGGTTCTGGGCGGAGTACTGGGGTCCCAGCTGAGCTCTCCTGCATGTCTTGCCTCTGTCTTTGAAGACCTGCTGGGCCTGTCTTCTTCCCCCCAGCAGCCCCCACCGCAGGGCCACCATAGGTCCAAAAGGCCACAAAGAGCCATCCATTTCTGATCTCCAGCTGCGTTCACATAGCCCACATGTGAGCTTGAGCCTGGAATAGGAGCTCAGTAGGGACCCGGACATGGCTCCACGCCCAGGAGGGGACAGGCCTGTCTTCAGAGCCCAGGAGCTCCTCAGGGATGAGGGTTTCATATTCAATTTAGGTGCAAAACAATTGGGGACATGAATGTCCAGGGTATGGGGAGGGTGGGGCTCAGGGAGGAGTTCAGATAGAAGAGGGTAGGCTTCCTGGAGGAGGCCAGGTAGCATTTGGAGGCCCAGCAGGGAAGAGAACAGGTTTTGCCAGTCTGGTGTCGAACTTCCTGGAAAACAACATTGCTCCCCAAGCTCCATCCTTTGCTATTTGTACACCAAGGATTCTGTTTTTATAAGAAAAGATGGCCAAAACTAGTGGTTCCTAAACCTGGTCTAGCATCCTGTCCTCCTTAGGAGCTTTATAAAACTTCAGATGCACAGCCTCACCCCAGGTGTACTGAATCAGTTGCCCTTGGGTGGGACTTGACATCTGCAGTTTAGAAGCTCCCCAGGGGGTTGTGAGAGCCCTCCCTACCTGTGTGGGTTGGCTTTGCTCAGCCTACCTCCTTCCCTGCCAAAGGCTATTGAAGGCTCAAAGCCCTCAGATGACGGAGTGTCATTTAATGGGCTCATTTGATGGACTGGGTGTCAATGCGCCTGTGCCAAACACAAGCTGCCTACATAGCTCAGGGCATAGGAGACAAGTCCTACTCAGGGCCAGCAGTAGGAAGTGGTGGCTCAGCTGCTCCCCTATGTTGGCCTCTCTCCACCTGGTGGTGCCCTCACCTTCTCTTCTGCATAGCCTCCTTTTGCCCCTTGGCCTCTGTCTTCTCAACCTAGAGACAGCCAGGGGCTTCCAACTTTGGGAAACATCATAATTTCTCAGCTTCATTTGCTGGTATTTCCTCACGCAAAGTTTCAGGAAAGGGCGTCTGATTGGCCCAACTTTAAGGTCAATGGTAGCCTATGGATCGTTGCCTTGGGAGCAGGTGGGTGGGCATATAATACAAAACATAATTGTCAGTGAATGGTCTCTTCAGCAGCACCGGGAGTGGGTCAGGTAGATGGTTGCCATGACTGATACCCCAGGTCTTTTTGTGTTGAGGAAGAGTTTTCAGGAAACTAAAGCCTGGTGGAGGCATCTCCACCAGGGAGAACTGGGAGGATATTCATGGTCTCCATGTGCAGACAGGGAAACTGAGAGAAAGGCTACCCAACTAGGACATTCATCAACTTGAGTCCTTATTTTAATTTCAGGTGTGAAGAGGGCAGAGACTTCAGAAGGGAGCAGAGGGGGAGTCCTGGACCCTTCCCATGGCCGCAGATGTGTCTCCTTCCTTGTGTGTCCCAAAGTGTAGGGTTCAGGAAGAGTAACGGATGATTTTGGGATCCCTTCATGCCTTGGTTTACTTCTTGGGTTGGGGGAATTTTTATGGTACAATTTCTTAATCTGAGCTCCCTGTGAGACTTTGGGGGCTTGTGAATCCCTTGACGTTGGATGGAAACTGTTGTGTTGTGTGAGCTCTCCTGGGGAGAGGCACCCATACCTCTCTTAGATTTTTGCAAAAGTCCCTGGCCCCAGTCATGTGAAAACTGCTGCTTCCTGGGACTTTTTAGTTAAATCAGTTTCTGTGTTCTCAACTGTGGTGATATCTGTGGAGCAAATAGCCTTGTTTTGTTCCATCAGAGGAACATAGAAGTGTCCTCAGAGTCTTTGTCTTCTCTGTTCACTTCTGCAGGCATACTTGGGGTAGTTGACACCCAGAAAAGGGTGTGTGAGCTGAGTGCACAGGGGCTGGGATCATGCATGTGCTAAAGGGGAGTCACTGTGTTCACCTCTGCTGGTTTTGGCACCTTGGGTCCAGGAGCATTTGTGCCTTCTTCTCCTCATTCTTCTCCCAAAAAAGCGCCCCCCCCCCCCCCGGATGGGGGAGTATATGAGCTTCCTGAAATAAATGTCTGCGGGGATAAAGAACCTCCTTTAGTTTTGGGGTTCTTGAGGGCCACAGCTCAAATCAGTTTAGGCCCATGTCCTCCTGGCTTCCTGTCTAGGTCAGGTCGAAGTTCCTTGGGATTAAGAGGTTCCCTTAAAAGGTCAGACACAGCAATGAGTGCCTGCTGGACCCTCTTCTGAGCAGCTGTCATACAAGTTATTACTTATGTGTTGAAAAGGTTCTGATGGAGACACACCAATTCTGCTGGTTGGAGTGCCAGAAAACATTCATCCCAGTGGCGGCTCTGGTGCTGACAGTGGGTGCTGTTACCTTCCTGCAGTCTGGGATCTGCATGGACACGTGTGTGCTATTTATGTGGCTAATAGGCTTCTTGGTACTGAGGGCAACATTTACATGCTATAAAAAGTCCATTAACTGAATTAAGCTTTTCCAGAGATTGTGGGACCTAATCTGTACTTTGCACTTGACATGGAGGGAATTGAAAATCCAAAGGACCCTTTTTGCTGGGGCTTTCCTGGAGTTGGAGAGGTGAGCCTTGCACAGTGAGTTGGTGAATGAATGAATGAAGCGAGTGAATGAAAGAGAGATGATATCACTGGAGCCAAGCCCTTTTCTCATAAGGCTCATGAGCAAAAATAGGCTATTTTTGTACAAGCCAGGATTGCCTAGCCAAGTACAGAAATAATCCTATGAGACAAAAACTGGGTAAACAGTTGTCTTGGTCATCTAGTGCTGCTATAACAGAAATAACACAAATGGATGGCTTTAACAAAGATAAATTTATTCTCACAATCTGGTAGATTACAGTTCCAAATTCAGGGTGTCAGCTCTAGGGGACGGCTTTCTCTGTCGGCTCTGGAGGAAGGTTCTTGTCATCAATCTTCCACTGGACTAGGAGCTTCTCCACACAGGAGCCCCAAGTCCAAAGGACGCGCTCTGCTCCTGGTACTGCTTTCTTGGTGGTATGAGGTTCCATGTCTTTCTGTTCGCTTCTCTCTTTTATATCTCAAAAGAGATTGGCTTAAGACACTGTCTAATCTTGTAGATCTCATCAATATAACTGCCACTAATCTATCTCATTAACATCATAGCGATAGGATTTACAACACATATGGAATTCACATCAGATGACAAAATGGCAGACAATCATACAATACTGGGAATCATGACCTAGCCAAGTTGACAGATATTTTTTGGCAAAACAATTCAATCCATGACAATAGTCTTTTATTTTTAATGCCAAATGGCACAGTCAAAATTAACTGCAATAACAAGACAGGTCTGCTATTTTGATTATCGAACTGTTTTAAAACATTATTCCCTGCTTTATAGCAATGGTTTATAAAAGAAAACAGTTTTTAATTAAAGACTTCACCAGATCGAGTATCAGTACAAGGCTGCTTTTTCATGGTGCTCCATTCTCAGTCTGAGTTTAGGATTGTCCCTGGACTCAGACAGGGCTCTTTGGTCCATCTGCAAATTGGCCAGCTCTGCTAGGTCCTGCTCCTGCTCTGAAGGTCCCTGAGTCCCTCAGTCACAGATGGGCACTGGGTTTTTTTTGAAGAAATGTCTTTGCTGCTCTTCCTGGGGCCATGGCAAGGCTTGTGTTGGGTCTATAGACTATCCTTGAAGGCTTGACTCAGACCTGGTCCAGAAGCCTTCCCTGGCCACCCTGCCCTCCCTGACTCCCAGGAAAGTATCCACCCACACCTCTGGAGGCTCACACGAGACCACAGTCAAACTGTGACCTCCCAGGGGCCAGCATGGACTGCTTGGCTCTGAGTCTTTTTTTCTAACCCATTGCTGGGCATGTAGAAAGAACTCATTAATGGAGTGCCTGATGAGGCAGTGGGAGCCATAACAGGATGCTCTAGATCACGGGGGGCAGAGAGGTACAGTGTAGAAAACAGGAACTTCAGAGTAAGAGAAACTTTAGTTTGAATCCTGGCTCTGCCACTCACTATGATCTTGGTCAAGGCACATGACTTTGTTCCAGCTTGCTCATCTGTAAAATGGGGATGATGATGTGTATGCCTCACTGGGTTGTTGTGAGGGCTTTGTGAAAATAATGATTGTTAAGTGCCACGCACAACACAGATACATGAGAGCAAAATCATGACAGCCTGGACTTGACTCCTGGCGCTACTACTCACGTGATCCTGGAGCTTGGGAGGCTGAGTAGCTTCCTAGGTTTCCCCTGTAAATGAGTATGCTGTCACCTCCCTCCTAGGGACACACCATGTCTTGGGTACTGGTATGAGCCCTTTGGTGGTAATGAACCAGGCCTCTCTGCTCCAGGTGAGTTAACCAACTGAGGCAGACTACCCCGTGGGCTGTGGGTGCTGACTACTCCTGTCTATAAGTTAGGGCTGCTGGGATTTCAAGACCACCTTTCCCACCCAGGTTTGGGGAGTTTCGAGCAGAGGGCCATTGAGAGCACCCGCTTTTCCAGGAAGTCCCAGGGTTCCACCCAGCCTCCTGATTGCTAGCAGGCCTCAGGACCAGCCAGGCTCTGGAGCTCGGCCTCACCCTGACCTCGGCCCCAAACCCCTCCAGTGCCCTGCTTGTCATCCATGGCCTCGTCAGAGCTGGCTCCCCGGGCCGAGGGGCTGTCCTGTGCTCCTTTGAGTCCCCGGCTGAGTGCACCGAGTTATGTAATGCTGCTGAGCCAACATTTATGAGTCGCAGCCAATTTGCCGGCCTCGAGTTACACTGTGCAGATGCTCTGCGTTATGGTTTGCTTTTGTCTCGGAGGCTGTAAGCAGATAGCATAACCCCGCTTACCATTAGACATTTTGCAAATCATCTGGGCTCGAGTGTGCTGCAGCCAGACAGTTCATTTATGCTGCGAGTGGTATGATTTGTAAAGTAATAAATTTCCCGTCTCTCTGCCAGCAATAAAGTACAGCAAACAGGAGAGGCTAAAGCCCTCCAAAAATACACTGGCTCCCAGTGAGACCTGGAAGAGAGCATTTTCAGGTTCTGCCTCTCTCTCTGTTCCTGAATTCATTGGATTCTGGGAAATCAGATTTCAACCATAAATCTCCTCTACCATCTGGGCAACTCTCGGCCTCAGCACGGACTAGTTATTAATATGTGTAATTGGCCCCTACCATGACCCATTTCCTGGGCCCCTCTAGGTCCTGGCACTAGAGGGAGTGGCTTGGCAGATGTCACTCAGAGCAGAAATGATGGAGAGTTATTTATCATCCTTCCCCTCTCTGGTGCTACACGTCTGTGCTTGGGACTGAGGCACGGCCATTTCTTATAAGACAGAGATGCAGGTGGAGGTGGATGCTGGGGGAGCTTTGTTCAGTCTCCTGTGAAGGCATGCAAGGACAAGGGCTTTGTAAACCCTAAAGTATTCTCTGTTGTGAAGACTTTGCTGTTCTGAGCAAAAAGTCAAGGACAGAACTAGAATAAGCTGTAGTCTGGGATTAGGAGGGTCAGTGAGTGGTGGCTGCTGTGATCATCAGACACTTCCATGACGGTAAAGAGTGGGTAGCAAGACCTGTCAAGGGGACCCTATAGCTTTAGCCCAAAGTGCCAGCTGTGGTCTGGGACACCAGAAGATCAGCAGATGGTTGGAGTCTTCATGTTCGACCAACACCTTTGTTCTTGCCCTGTGTAGTGGCTCCTGACTAAGGGTCCTGGCTTTGTCCTTGAGCCCTGCCCCAGTTGATTACCAGGCCCCACCCAGCTCTGGCACTCTGCTGATCAACAGTGTCAGTGTCCCCGTGTGCGGAAGGTGGGCCTGGAAATAGTTGTCCATGATGCAAGCATCAGCATCCTTAACTCTGGAGTTCTTCTCAAGGCCCTTCACATGTGATGTGGACCCTTCTTCTCTACCTTCTTCTTAATTTCTATTTTTCCTCTTCCTTCTTCTCTTTCTTTTCCACCTTTGCCTCCACTTGTTCTTCCTTTGATATTTGCTTCTCCTCCCACCCCATTTTAAAATTAAATCACGTTTAACATTTAGGAATTAGCGAAAAATAGAAGGAAATTATCTATAGTGGTATTACTCAAATGCAATGATAAAACAGTGGCTGTTTTGCTATGGAAGCGTAGTGGTTAAGTGCTACGGCTGCTAACCAGAAAGGTCAGCAGTTTGAATCTACCTGGTGCTATACTTCCTCTAGGCTTGAGATTTTTAGACTGGGCTTTGGGAGCCTGAGAAAGGGACCCCCCCCCCCACCCCTTCAGCTAGGGCAGCTCTGCTGTCACCTGTGACATACTGGACACTCACAGGGTTATTTGGCTCAAGGGAAGAGGGCAAGGAGAGAGGTAGATAGATTCATCCCTACCTAGTGGTATGTGGAGGAGGCCTGCGTTAGGAGAGTTTGCTGTTTATTATAAAGTTGTTTCCCTGCATCAGAAACCAGCCTTGGCGGCGGGGCTTGTGGGAGCTTGGAAGGAGTAAAGGCTGAGCCTCAGGGATGTTGATACCCTGAGTGTAGCCTCCAGGGCCTTTCTGGTTCTGATGTCCACCCCACAGCCTCAGAGGGCCACTGCTCCACCAGATCCCTCCATCTCCCTCCAGGCCCAGGTTTAGGTCCCAGCCCCATCACTCACTGCACATTGACCTTGGGCAGTCGGCCTTAGCTCTCTGAGCCTCAGCCTGCTTGAAGATGGGAAAGATAGCAGTCCCTGCCTTATAGGGTGGCTGTGAGGATGAAAGAAGGTGCTCTGTATAGTGTTTAACACAGGATCTGGCATACAGAGGGTTTCCATCAAATGTTGGCCAGTAGTGCAAGTTCAGTGCCTGCATTGGGCACAGGGCTGCCTCATTGCTCAATCAGGAGGGTGGCATATACCTTCTAGGGTATGTGAATGCCCCCTCCTCCAGTCCAGTTGGACAGCACACAGCCTTTGCCCTGCTGGTGGCAGCCCCGAAGGTGGGTGTTTCCAGGCCTGGGACTGGGAAATGAGAATCCAGGAGAGAAGTTTGTTGGGGAAGTAGGAGAGTCCAAAATGGTATTTTAAAGGAGAAGACTAAAGTCTTTGGGCCTTGTTCTGTGGGAACGTGGGTAAGGAGTTGTCATAGATTGAATTGTATCCCCCCAAAATATGTGTATCAATTTAGCTAGGCCATGATTACCAGTATTGTGTGATTGTCCACCATTTTGTCACCTGATGTGATTTCCCTATGTGTTGTAAATCCTGTCTCTATGATGTTAATGAGATGGGATTAGTGGCAGTTACATTAATGAGGCAGGACTCAATCTACAGATTAGATTGTGTCTTAAGCCAATCTCTTTTGAGATATAAAAGAGATAAGTGAGCAGGGGGAGGGGAGGACCTCATACCACTGAGAAAGCAGGGCCAGGAGCAGAGTGCATCCTTTGGACCTGGAATTCCTGTGCAGGGAATCTCCTAGACCAAGGGAAGATTGATGACAAGGATCTTCCCCCAGAACCAACAGAGAGAGAAAGCCTTCCCTGGAGCTGGCACCCTGAATTTGGACCTAGACTATGAGAGAATAAGTTTTTGTTTGTTAAAGCCATCCTCTTGTGGTATTTCTGTTAAGCAGCACCAGATAAAACTAAGACAGGAGTGGTCAGGGTGACCCAATTTGTGGGGAGGAAACTGCTCATTGCAATCTTTGCCGCTTTGGAGAGAGGTAAGGGCTGGAAGCTGAGAGTGTGACTAGGATCTACTGGTGAGAAGATCAGAGAAAAAAGGCCACAGAGAATTCCATTGTGGATTGTCAGGAAGGAAGGCCTGAAACAAGGGCTGAGGCACCAGGTGAGCAGGGGCTCAGTGAAGGAAGGTCAGGCTAGAGCTGCCTTCTCAGCTGGAACTTCAGGGATGCAGGTACACTGCTCCTGAGGGACTGAGCCTGGTGCCCAGATTCCAGGTCATTTGGGCACAACTGGGAGGGCTGGTGGGGAATCTGGTAGGACATCACCCCCCCTCCAGCAAATGCAAATGATTGTTAGCATGTGTGTGTGTCGGGCACAGTGTAAGGATCCTATGTACATTAGCTCTTTCACTTAATCCTTACACAGTCCCATGAATAGGCATTAGAATGTGGAAACTGAGGCTCAGGGCGGTTAAGTGACTTGCCCCAATTTTCCTAGCTAGGAAAGAAATAGAAACAGGATTCCAACCACTTCAAAAACTTCCACTATGCTGTCAGCTCCATGAGTGCCGAGACTAGGCTGGTCCTACTCTGCTGAATCCTCCAGTGTGCAGCAAGGGCCTGGCTCACAGCAGGACTGAGCAAATGAATGAACACATGAATGTGCATGGGCCCAGCTCTGTGCATTTCTGAGCTCACACCTCAGCTCTCTACCAGGCTGCCCTCTTCCCTGGGGCAACCTCCTTGCCTTGCCTGAGCAAAGGGTACCACTCGTTGCTGGGGAGGGGGGCAGATCTCAGGTTGACAACCCCACCCATAGCTCTCTTAGCCACTTTAGGCCCAGGAGCAGCCATTGAGTCATTGGATTTTGGTGATCCGTAATTCATACTTGCAAGGAAGGCGAAGGAGTGACTCATACTGATTTAATAAACCTACGAATATTCTCAAAAAGTGGCTGGTAAATTGCCGACTGGCAGCCCACTCCCCCAAGACTGCCAGCACCAAGTGCTCAGAAATCACCAAGTTAAACAAGTCCGCAGAAAATTCAATCTCCCCAGCATTATTTTTCTTATTTTTGCTAATAGTGTGAGGCGCCTTTCCTCTGGCACTACGAGGTGCTCCAGGAGGCCCTGCCGCCCTCCCCGGGATCCTGCTGGAGAAGGAAAGCAAATGCTTTACATTCAGGACGTTCCTGAGGGTTTGGGCAATGTTAAGAGTAGCTGGGGTCTCCCAGGTTTTACCTTAAGCCCTTGGAACATTTGAGCCCCATGGAAAGCCAGCCCCACACCCCAATGTCTGAATGATCGGGGTGAGCAGGACCCCTTCTCCACAGGGTAAGGAGAACAAGGCCGACAGCAGCTGTCCCAGCCTCTAGAGGGCTGTATCCAGACTAACACAACTATGTCAGTCCCGCCAGGCTCAGGTTACCTGTGATAAACAAGTGAAGGTGAAATGTGGTGGCCCAGAGGGCAGGAAGAGGTGGCAGGGAATGGGTCTTTTCAGCGGGCTCTCAGGAGGGGATCCTGACATCTAACAGTTATTGACTTTGTGGTTAATCCCATGATTCGCGCTGATTTCCCGTGCACATCTACTCCAGAGTGCTTAGGCAAGTGGGTTGGAGAAAGCTTCAGAGATGTACTCAATGAGGGAAGCATCTGCACAAGTATCCAATTACTGTTTGCAGTTTCTTGCTTGGAGCTCTGATTCCTTTTAGAAGTTCCTACAGGTCAAAGGAGGGGGTGGGGGTGGATAGGACATTCAGAGTGGTGGCGCTCCATATTCATATGTAAGAGACTTTCTAAGTCTGATCCATTTTCTGTAAGTTCCTTGGTGCCTCATTCCCATATTTACTGAGCCCCTAATGGTAAATTAAGCTCAGCCCTGAGTCCAAGAAGGGGCACAAAGGTCTACCTTGGTGAGTCTGACACTTCTGTCCTCTCCCTTCTTCTCTCTGACTCTCCCCTCCCCCCACTCATCTATCCATCCAAAAAATATTGATTAAATTTGACAATGCATGTGGGCCATTTAGCATCACGTCCAGCTTAATAAATGTTAGTTTTTTGAATCATAATTAATACTATTGCTCTTATTTAACATCTATTGCATGCCAGGCAAAAATAATGAATAATGGTACAAGTTGTAACCATAAGTAGCTGGTAGATGTGCTCTGTGAGAGCTGGATCATACGGATGGTCTAGCCTCACCCTTCATGCTGCAGAGGGGGATACTGAGACCCAGAGAGGTGAAGAGACTGATGGGGATCTCCCAGTGAGGGCCTGGCTAAGCCAGGCCTGGAACCCAGGGCTCCTGCATGACTTACAGTGTTACTCTGGGATGGGGTGATCTGAGGAGCCTTTCTGGGGAACATGGGCTTTGAGATGAGCTTTGGGTAATAGTAGGAATGGGACTAGCAGGAGAGGAGAAGAGTGAAGGAGCAGAGCACAGCCTGGCCTAAGATGGTATGGAGGAAGGGCTACAAGGAGAGAAGGGTTTGGAGAGATTGGGAGGGTACCACAGTCACCTCTGTGGTATAATTTGATTGTCTCTGAGAGGGCTTCATTGTCTCTAAACCATTCTTTCTGTCACTGTTGTTGTCATTGCTGTTGGTATGTGCCGTCTCATCGATTCTGACTCATAGCCACTCTATAAGACATAGTAGAACTGCCCAATAGGGATTTTAAGGCTGTAAATCTTTATGGAAGTAGACTGCTATATCTTTCTCCCGTGGAGCGGCTGGTGGGTTTAAACCACCAACCTTTTGGTTCGTAGCCGAGCACTTAACCACTGCACCACCAGAGCTCCTCTGTCACCACCAGCATGAAATACTAGCACCGAAGTGCTTTTGTTGGGCTAATTCACTGTTCTCTGCTACGATGCATGTGCCCCTAGGAGAGGAAGCCCCATTCAGGCATGATGTGCCAGCAACCTCTAGAGGAGGGTGAGAGTATGCCCTTGAGAGGTGTATCTCAAGGTAACCTCAATGGGATGAGAGGGTATGTCTAGGTAAGACACGGCAGAGGGGAACTAGGAAAATTCCCAGGAGTATTTGGGCCTTGACAGTAGGGTTTTTTTTTTTTTTCTTTTTTTTTCTGAGACTGAAGATGTAGGGCCCAGCTAAGAAGTGATGTTCAGGAATATATAAACAGTCAATAGGGCCTATTGACAGGGTCTGTCATGTTGTAGACAGATCACTGTGGCCCTGGCTGCTCCTGGGATGGTCCAGAGTAGTGCTGTCCAATAGAACTTTCTGTGTTGATGGAAATGTTCATTATTTGCGCTGCCCAACATGGTGGCCACTACTGAGCATTTGAAATGTGGCTAGTGCAATTAAAGAACTAGATTTTTACTGCTATTTATTTTTAATTAATTGAATTTCAATGTAAATAGGCCTATGTGGCTAGTGATACTGTATTGACAGGGTAGCTCTTGGGTGGTCCAATTTGACTCTTTCTCTTGGCTTCCAGAGTACAGTGGAATATTTACTTGAAGGAAGGTAATGCTTTGTTACTCACATGGAAAACAACTACCTGGAAGAAAAACTTGGAAAAATTTGGAAGGAGAACATAAGCTTAAAACTGTCTCAGATAGGGGAAAAGATAGTTTTTTTTTTTAACAAATGGTGCTGGCATAACTGGATATCCATCTGCAAAAAAAATGAAACAAGACCCATACCTCACACCATACACAAAAACTAACTCAAAATGGATCAAAGACCTAAATATAAAATCTAAAATGATAAAGATCATGGAAGAAAAAATAGGAACAATGCTAGGGGCCCTAATACATGGCATAAACAGTATACAAAACATTACTAACAATGCAGAAGAAAAACTAGATAACTCTGAGCTCCTAAAAATCAAACACCTGTGCTCATCCAAAGACTTCACCAAAAGAGTAAAAAGATTACTTACAGACTCGGAAAAAGTTTTTAGCTATGACATTTCTGATCAGCATCTGATCTCTAATATCTACATGATACTATAAAAACTCAACTACAAAAAGACAAATAACCCAATTAAAAAATGGGCAAAGGATATGAACAGACACTTCACTAAAGAAGACATTCAGGTAGCTAACAGATACATGAGGAAATGCTCACGATCATTAGCTATTAGAGAAATGCAAATCAAAACTACAATGAGATTCCATCTCACTCCATCAAGGGTGGCATTAATCCAAAAGACACAAAATACTAAATGTTGGAGAGGTTGTGGAGAGACTGGAACACTTCTACACTGCTGGTGGGAATGTCAAATGGTACAACCACTTTGGAAATCAATTTGGCTCTTCCTTAAAAAACTAGGAATAGAATTACCATATGATCCAGCAATCCCACTCCTTGGAATATATCCTAGAGAAATAAGAGCCATTACACAAACAGATATGTGCACACCCATGTTCATTGCAGCACTGTTTACAATAGCAAAAAGATGGAAGCAACCAAGGTGCCCATCAACGGATGAATGGATAAATAAATTATGGTATATTCACACAATGGAATACTATGCATCAATAAAGAACAATGATGAATCTGTGAAACATTTCATAACATGGAGGAATCTGGAAGGCATTATGCTGACTGAAATTAGTTGCAAAAGGACAAATATTGTATAAGACCACTCATAATAACTGGAGAAATAGTTTAAACAGAAAAGAAAATATTCTTAGATGGTTATGGGAGGAGGGAGAGAAGGAGGGAGGGAGAGTGGTTTTCACTAATTGGATAGTAGATAAGAACTATTTTAGGTGAAGGGAAAGACAACACACAATACAGGGGAGGTCAGCACAACTGGACTAAACTAAAAACAAAGAAGATTCCTAAATAAACTGAACACTTCAAAGGCCAGTGTAGCAAGGGCAGGGGTTTGGGGACCATGGTTTCAGGGGACATCTAAGTCAATTGGCATAATAAAATCTATTAAGAAAACATTCTGCACCCCACTTTGGAGAGTGGCTTCTGGGGTCTTAAACGCTAGCAAGTGGCCATCTAAGATGCATCGATGGGTCTTAGCCCACCTAGACCAAAGGAGAATGAAGAACACCAAAGATATAAGGTAATTATGAACCCAAGAGACAGAAAGGAGCACATAAACCAGAGACTCCATCAGCCTGAGACCAGAAGAACTAGATGGTGCCCAGCTATGACTGATGACGCCCTGACAGGGAACACAACAGAGAACCCCTGAGGGAGCAGGAGAGCAGTGGGATGCAGACCCCAAATTCTCATAAAAAGACCAGACTTAATGGTCTGACTGAGACTAGAAGGACCCCAGAGGTCATGGTCCCCAGACCTTCTGTTAGCCCAAGACAGGAACCATTTCCAAAGCCAACTCTTCAGACAGGGATTGGGCTGGACTATGGTATAGAAAATGATACTGGGGAAGAATGAGCTACTTGGATCAAGTAGACACATGAGACTATGTGGGTGGCTTCTGTCTAGAGGGGAGATTAGAGGGCAGAGGGGGTCAGAAGCTGGCCGAATGGACATGAAAATAGAGTGGAGGGAAAGAGTGTGCTGTCTGGTTAGGGGGAGAGCAGTTAAGAGTATATAAATAGCAAGGTGTATATAAATTTTTGCATGAGAGACTGACTTGATTTGTAAACTTTCACTTAAAGCACAATAAAAATTAAAAAAAAATTTTTTTTAAAGTCCCAGATAGAGGAGCAAAGGAGAATGAAGGACACCAAAGACACAAAGAAAATATTAGCCCAAGAGACAGAAAGGGCCACATAAACCAGAGACTCCATCAGCCTGAGACCAGAAAAACAAGATGGTATCTGGGTACCACCAATAACTACCCTGACAGGGAACACAACAGAGAGTCCCTGATAGAGCAGGAGAAAAGTAGGGTGCAGAACTCAAATTCTAGTAAAAAGACTAGACTTAATGGCCTGACTGAGATTATCTGTTAACCCAGAACTAAAACTATCCTCGAAGCTAACTCTTCAGACAATGATTTGACTGGACTATAAAACATAAAATAATACTCTTGAAGAGTGTGCTTCTTAGTACAAGTAGATGCACGAGACTAAATGGGCAACTCCTGTCCAGAGGCGAGATGAGAAGCAGAAAGGGATAGGGGCTGGTTGAATGGACATAGGAAACCTGGGGCAGAAAGGAGGAGTGTGTTGTCACATTTCAGGAGTAGCAACTAGGGTCACATAACAATGTGTTTAAATTTTTGTATGAGAAACTAACTTGAGCCATAAACTTTGACCTAAAACATACACACACATGCCCATACACACAAAAGTCCCAGATAGAGTCAGTTGACTCTAAAGCTCAGCTTTCTGACAATAGTGTTTTGTAGACTTAAACATGGAGCCCTTTTAGGTGGGCGTCTTTGGTCCAGTTAACAGACCTGCCCTTGAGTTTTGATGTCCCTCAGTCTGCAATTCATGCCCCAAACAGTGGTGCGTGCATTCACGCCTATAGTTGTGAATATGTGACACAGCTTTGAAATCACAAAGGCACTCTTAGCAATCAACGAAGGCGTCTCTGTCCTACCTTAGGTTTTGCTCTGTTTCGTTGTGTGTCTGTGTAGATCTTTTATATATCTTTTTCCATTTTTCTCTCTTATTGTCTTTCTCTGTTTCTTATTTCTGACTCCCTCTTTTCTGAGCATTTTTCTTCTCCTATCCCTCTCTGCTACTTGATAAAAAAAAAGCCACTACCAATTGCCTTTGAGTTGATTTTGAATCATGGCTACCGTATGTGTTGCAGAGTAGAACTGTATTCCATAGGATTTTCATAGCTGTGACCTTTCAGAAGCAGATTGACAGGCTTTTCTTTCAAGGTGCCTCTGGGTGGTTTCAAACTGCCAACGTTTTGGTTAGTAGCTGAGAACTTAACCATTTGTACCACCCAGGGACCTGCTTCATAAAAAGTGCATATTTTTTGAATATACATTGAATTATTATTCCTTTGTATCTCTGTATATCTTGTGCTTTTCCTTACCGTGCCTCCATTTTGAGCAAAAGCTTTCCCAGGGTTCCGTTACTTCCTCTATAAGATGAGGATGTGAGATGGGATGACTACAGAGGTCCCTGCCCCTGCTCTAGGATACAGGCCTGAGTGTTTTCTTATTTGTTGCGTTTAATGGTCCATGTTATCTGTTCTTCATTTCACCATCAAAAATGTATTTCATCCTAAAAAGCTTAAGGTACTGTTTTACTTTTTTATGTATGTAATGCTTACAGATTTTATTTTTTGCTGAGGGACAGAGGGCAGATGGGGTTGGCCAGGTTTAGATCCAACATGAGAAAGCATGGCTTACTCTTGGAGTAAAATGACAAGGGGAGTGTTAGTGTTTTCCTATTGACACTCTTATAGCTGACAGTTGCCTGGCAGTTAAGCTGGAGAAGCAGCTGGAGAGGCCACAGTGAAATCCATACTCCCCAGCAGCGAGGAGGGGACCTAGCAAGGGTTCTTAAGCTAGAAGGAGGGGTGAGAGCCCACATCCACACCGCTGGCCCATGTTTGGGAGCCTCAGAGTTAGGGATTCTTTGCTCTTTTTTATGGTTTCTGGAAAGTCAGAGATGACGTTTGGGTCTCATAAAGCTATTTCCTCCAAATTTTTTCTTGTATGTCTGCTTCCCCAGATGTATACTATATGCTGTCTTGCTTTAGAGGAAGGATATTTATTTTTGCACACTGTTTAGATGTGATCTTAAGCAACACTTCATTTATTTACACATTTGCATGTTTTGACCCTTCAAAGTGCTTGCCTGAGAGCAAAAAATCTCAAAGGAGGCCGTTCCTTGGGTAAGGAGGTCTGTGTCGGCTGGGCATAAGCAGGCTCTAAGCTTGTCTCTTCTCCTTGTGCTTGCTTCTTTCTGGCACGTGCAGGTCAGACAAGGTAGCTCTGGAGCCCTCATGTCAATGGGAACCCAAGGGTCCAGGATGGGCGTCACAGTGGGATGGGGCCTCAGAAGCAGAAGGTGGTTCTGGGCCTCAGACTGACAATACAAATTGATCAGGTCAGTTTTGGACAGGGAGTCGTGGTGAGGATATTGCTCAGGGTCATGCTAGTGCTGCAGTGTGTACACGAAAGACACAAATTAGGGATTTAGAGGCGAGGAGGCTGATGAGTGTTGCTAGGCAACCTTTCAGTTGGGTCTGGAGGTAACATAATCTCTGGAAGCTGCCTGGTAGGAAGGCCTCCAAAGGACAAAGCTGAACTTCAGAAATGGCATCTTCTGCCACCCTGCAGCCACCTGGCTGGCCTCTCAGGGGGGCGCAGAAGGTCAGCAGAGCCACGCCATTACAGGAGCCACTGGGGTGAACGATGTGTCTGTGGATTCTTTATTCATTATGTCCTCTTTTTCTTATGCATGTTTTTGTACCTCACCTTGTCCAAAAGAGGGCCTGAGGTGATTTCAGAAACACAGACATTGCAGCAAATAAACATGAAATAAGAGAATAAATTGAGGCAAAGGGGAGGACAATAGTGGTGTGGTCAGTCATTCGGAAAGTATTTATTGAGGACTTGCTGTGTGCCTGGCTCTGTGGATATAAACCAGAAAACCCGTTGCCGTCAAGTCGTTTTTATAGCGTCGCTATGAGGCTATGAGTCTGTGGATGTAACAGTAAGCAAAACATCCATGGCTCCTGCCCTGCCAGAGCTTACAGTTTAATAAAAAACCTGTTGCCGTCAGTCGATTCCTACTCATAGAGACCCCATAGGACAGAGTAGAACTGCCTGTAGGATTTCCAAGGAGCGCCTGGTGGATTTGAACTGCCGATCTTTTGGTTATAGCCGTAGCTCTTAGCCATGAGTCCAGGGCACTTGCTGGGAATGGGCTGCAAATTAGACTCTGAGCCATCTAGCAGCCAAAGCTGGAGGGGAACGCAATCATGAGGGGCTGGGGAGTTATCAGTACTATATTGGTAATAATACAACATAAGGGATAAGCTTCATCTTCCTGTCCTGGGTGTGCAGCATGGCACAGCTGCCTCCAGCCCTGTGCAGAGACCTATTCACCACACTTCCTCCACCCCCTGCTGCCAGGCTGACTTCAGGTACCAGCTTCCTGGCTGGGCCCAGGAGTCAGAGAGATGTCCTAGTGGGCTGCTTTCAAGTTCAAAGCTCGGGCTCTCTCAGGCCCAGCCAGATCCAGGTGGTTCCCTGCACCCTCCCACTCGCATGTTGTAGCCAGACTGTTTCTGCCTCCTAGAGTGCCATTATCTCTGTTATTATTACTGTCCTCTCCCCTTACCCATTCAGGGCTCTTCATAGTTTCTAATGTGCCCTTTGCAAACGGCTAAGCTCTTAGCCACCAGCTGAAAGGTTGGCATTTTGAACTCACGCAGAGGCACCTTAGAAGAAAGACTTGGAAATCTGCTTCCAAAAGGTCACGGCCATTAAAACCCTGTGGAGTGGAGTTCCACTCTGACACATATAGGGTCGCCATGAGTCTGAATAGACTCAGTGGCAACTGGTTGTTTTTTTTTTTTTTTTTGGTTTTTACTTAAAGCGTCTCATTTGATTCTCTCAGCAACACTTGTGAACTAGCTGGGATTTTAGCCATTTTACAAAAAAGGGAGCAGTTTGCCTGAGGTCCCACAGCTTCACAAATCCACTTCAACCCCCATTTTTGGCTTTATCAAATTTGGCACTTATCATTACACTCTCAGTAGTGGGAACCTGGCTTGCTATGGACTCTGGAGGAGCCCAATCCTTCAGCCTCTGGCATCTCTCTGGGAGGCAGGGTAGACCTTCGTTAGCCTCTCCATCAGCAGACTACGGTTAGGTGCCACCAGCTCTATCCATTTATCCCGCGGAAGGGTGGGGTGGAAAGATACTGGCAGCTGAGAACTCACCCTCCCAAGGAGCCCCTCCCCACCCCCCTTTTTTTTGGTCTATTTGTTCATTCATTCAACAAGTATTTCTTGAATGTATCAGGCACTATGCTAGGCAGTGCGTATATATGGTTAACCACCCATCATCCCTGCCCTCAAAGAGATCATAGTTTAGTTGAGGGAGAAGGATTAGTATGTGTGAGATTTGAGTGCAGAGTGAGGAAAGTATTAGTACAGATAAGAGTTCTCATCATCAGCAGCAGAAATAAAAACAGAAACAGATTATATTCATCCAAACCCTATAGTCATTTCATATGTCCTGGTCCCAGGCCTCCATCTTGAGCACCCACCATAGGGTTTGCTCTATTTTGGCAAAGTTGACCTTGAAGTGCACAGTTCAGAATGCAATATACCCTGTGAAAGTTACCCATACAGAGGCCAAGAAGGGCCTCACCTCCCTTGTTCTTGGAAGTGTACTTCTATTCATACAATGTTAATTTGTGGCAGCCTGGAGGTGCAAGAGAAAGCTTTGGACTGGTGAGGCTGCAATACCAGTCTCTTGTGCAAGAGGAGCCTTCCCAGGTGCCTGGAGCCATGGGGCCCTGTTCTCATTGTGGAATGCTGAGGGAATCTCTCCTAAGGACATGAGGGCAAGTGCCTTGTGCATGCCCCATGATTGAGTGCCGTCCGCTCTCAAGTTACACAGGCAGTGCTCTTGGAGGGATTTCAATGTTTTGATCCCTCTTTAAAGAAAGCAACTGCAGCTATTCCAATTATGAGTTCTGAAATACCCTTTTGCAGTCATTGGAGTGGGAGGTGATTGGGCCGTTGTTTTATCATTCCGCACATCTCTCGGAGAGAGACTTGCATAAGTAAAACCATATTTCTGTGTTTCAGGACCCACGGTACCAATCTCAGGACTGTCAGGCTCAGGAAGCAGCACGTGGGGAACATTCTCAGACTTGGTAAGTAGCTGGCCCGCTGATAGAGGAGATTAAGGTGCTTTTGATCTCTTTTCCCCTAATGGCAATGCCTCTAGTTTTTAAAATGACTCAGAGAAATCTTCCTTTGAACAGTCAAGAGATTGCTTCAAGAAGAGTCAGCCCTATTCTAGACATCATGTCTGAGTGGTTATGTTGCTGAATTGTAAATATATGATTTTTCCCTTCTGCTCCTTAATGATCATGAGTTTGACCTCCAGATGACTTAGCTGATGACCCACAGCACACCAGGGATCCCCACTCCTTCCTGAGTCAGGCTGTCTGTGGAGATTCCTAGCACCTCAGGGGCTCACTCTGGACATTCAGCTCTTCTCCCTGCCTTGGGCTAAGGAGTCATTTGCAGGCCAGTCCTGCTTAGGGCAATTGCTCTGCTAACATACTCTGCAACCTCCACATTCTTGGCCCTCATCCAGTTCTGTTGGTTGGGTGGATTGGGGAGAGGTTCCTTCTGAAGGCAACAGAATGATTCAAGGGCATTCTGGAGAGATTTAAGTTTGGGAGCAGCAAGTTGTTGTGGCAGATTCTTGAAGTAGTATGCTTGTGTGTGTGTGTGTGTGTGTGTGTGTGTGTTACTCTGGCCTTGGGTACATGGAGAACTATATGAACTAGTCAGAACTCAGATGTCGGATTATCAGTGAAAGAAGATTTAGTTTAAGCAAGCATTTAACCCCTCACTCACTCCTTCGTGACATGGGGTTAAGTGTAGACTCCAGATCCCACACTGCTTGTGTTCAAGTCCTAGTTTTTCCAGTTATTGGCTATGTGACCTTGGGCAAATCATTTAATTTCTTTGAGCATGAGTTTCCTCATGCGGAAGACAGTATCTACCTCACTGATTTCTGAGAAATGAAATCACGAATATATATAAAACACTACCTGCTTTGCCTGGTGTAAAAAAACACCATCCCCCAAAATGTTAATTGTTGTTATAATTATTCTGATGTCATTAATTCTTTCATTGATTATGCATAATCTCCTTACCTCCTATATGTCTAGCCATGTACAAGGAGTAATGGGGCTAATGGAGAAGGGTAAGAGTTCATTTCAATTTCATAGAAAAGATAAAATGTACAAAAAAGTGAAATTATGGCCAAAAGAATATAAATATATACCAAAGGTAGCCATCACAGAAGCAGATAAAAAGAAAACAGCTGGAATTCTAATGAATTTTTAAGATCCAAGTATTTATTACCTAGCATGACAGTTTAAAATTCCTGGGAGCCCCAGGCATAAAGGGATGTCTATTAACTCTTGTCCCTAGGCCTCCACTGAGAGCTCACAAGAAAGACTAGGGGCAGAGCCAGAGAACTGCAGAGGACCCCCTGTGAGGCAGATGTGTAGCACCTACCTAAGTTTGTAGGTAAAGCAGGAAAACCAATAAAAACCCTCTAAAGGTCCTGACTTTTTAAGAGTAAGAGACAGAGGTTGTCTGCCTCTGAAGGAGGAACAGGAGTGCTGAGAGAGCCCCGCCTCTGAGGTGAAGGTGTACAAGGCCTGCCTATCACTGAGGCTAGAGCCAAAGAACCAAGAGAGCCCTCTTGGACACTTCAGGGGAAAAAGACTGTGGTCATCTGTTGCTGAAGCCAGGACAGAAAATCCACTCTTACTCAGGACCTTGTACTAAGTATAAGGCAGCTGTGGTTTGCTGCTGGGATGGACCAGAAACCTACCCATGCTCTGGATTCTGCACTGAGTATGAGGCAGTGATTGCTACTGGGGGAAGGGCAAGAGAGCTGAAAGTGACCCCCTCTGAGGCATTTAGGGGTATATAGGACTGCCTACATAAATCCAATGCACACTGGGCCTTGCATTGATCAGCACGAAGCAATCTACCATGGGGAGAGCGGAAGGAACAGTGAGAAAGACCTCTTCTGGGGCGCAGTGCTAGCCAAAGATTTAGTGTGACATAGGAGAATTGAGAGAAACTGTCTGTACCACTAGACTTCCCACTAAGTATAAGACAGCAGCAGTTCACCACTGAGAGAATTTGAAGCTTGTACTACACAGAACTAAGGCAGTAAAAAAGTCCAAACCCAAATCAACTAGAGACTAGATATTAACTTAACTTCCCACACTAACAGCTTGTCAGAAGAAGAGGATTTCCCATTTCTAGGCTTACTTACCTCAATCTCTACTATATTTTTACACATAATGTTTGGCATTCAATATAAACCTATGACACACACACAACCAAACAATGATATGACCAATTGTCAAGAGGTAAAATAGTGGAATCAGATCTAAAGATGGCTCAAGTGTTAGAATTATCAGACAGGGGCTTTAAAATAACTATGATAAATATGTTAAAGGATCTAATGGAAAAGATGGGCAATGTGTATGAACTGATGGGAATTTCAGCAGAGGTATGGAAACTATAAGAAAATAGTCAAACAGAAATGATAGAAATGAAAAGTAGAATGTCAGGGATGAAAATTTATGTCAATGAGCTTATCAAGAGACAGGACACAGAAGAAAAAAGAACCAATAAACTTAAATATAGGTCAATAGAAATGATCCAAACTGCATCAAAAAGAGTGAAAAATGAAGCAGCATTTGAGATCTATGGGACAATATCAAATGATTTAATACACATGTGATTGCAGTCCCAGAAGAAGAAGAACAAAGAGGAAAAGGTAGAAGAATATTTGAAGAGATAGTGGCCAAGTATCCAGCTTAAGAAATCCACCTTAAGAAACCAAAATTAATAAAAACAAAAAACAACCAACAACCCCAGATCCAAGAAGCTCAGAGGACCCCAAGCAGGAGGATAGTAAAATTTCTTAAAAAAAAAGGATAAAGAAAGGATCTTGAAAGCAGCTGGGCGGGGGGGGGGGGGGGAGGGGGGGTAGAGAGGAATAATGTTAAGAATGACAGTCAACTGCTTATCAGAAACAACAGAAGCCAGAAGACAATCTAATGTCATTGTGAGAGTGTTCCAAAAAAAAAAAAAAAAAAAAAACCCACAAACTATCAGCTTAGAATTCTATATCTGGTGAAAATATGCTTCAAAAATGAAGGTGAAATAAAGACATTTTTAGGCAGACAAAAGATGAAAGAGTCAGTCTCAAGGAGAATAAGAAATACTAAAAAGCATTCTATAGGCTGAAGGAAAATGATGTAAGATAGAAACCTGGTCGTATAGGAAGGAATGAAGAACACTAGAAAAAGTGAATAGATCTAGAAATAAAAAGCACCTTCAAAACTCTTTAAAGCTAATTGGCTATTTAAATGGCAAATAATAACAAACAGATATGGGGTTTATAACTAAAACATATGATAAGAGCACGAAAAGAGGAGTGTTGTAATTGGAAATATGTTACGTTAAATTCTTAAATCATTCATGGAGTAACATGTATTTTTTGAAAGTAGACTTTGATAAAGATGAAGGCTGTTTTTCTAGAGAAACCACAAACTGTAACTTCAAACTACAAAGAAGCATGACCAAGATGTCAATACCCACACCAAACCGGATGCCTTCAAGTCGATTCCAACTCATAGCGACCCTATAGGACAGAGCAGAAATGCCCCTTCAGGTTTCCAACAGGGTGGCTGGTAGATTTGAACTGTTGACTTTTTGGTTAACAGCCAAACTCTTAACCACTGTGCAACCAGGGCTCCATTTCACCACCAGGGCCCCAAAATGTCAATACAGGAGATAAAATGAAATACCAAATATGTTTTATTTATTTATTTAAAAACACAGGATAGGAGGAACAGAAAAACAAAGAGCATAAGGGACAAATGGAAATCAAACCCAAATTTGGTATATTTAAATCAAAATATGTGAACAATTCTATTAAATGTAAATGGATTTAATCATCTTAATTGAAAGGCAGAGATTGTCAGACTGGATAAAAATGCAATATCTATCTATACGTAGTTTACAAGAAATACACTTTAAACATAAAGACACAAGTAGGTTGAAAGTACGAGGTTAGAAAAAGATGACTATGCCAACACTATGTATAAAAAAGCTGGTGAAGCTATAGTAATGTTAGAGAGAGTAGAATTCAAGATCACAAAAAGATAAACCTACAGCTAACATACTTTGTGCGTATTGAATGCTTTCCTCCAGATATTGTTGACAAAGCATGGATGTCTCTCTCACAACTTTTATTCAGTATTTTACTGGAGATTTTAGCCAGGGCAATAACGTAAGAAAAAGAAATAAAGGGCATATAAATTGGAAAGGAAGAAGTCAAATTGTCTTCACTTGCACATGACATGATTTTGTACAAGTATCTTACTAAGGAGTTTTAAAAATGAGTAGAAGTAATAATTTATTTTTACAATACTGCAAGATACAAAAAATTATAATTCTATATACTAACAATGAGTAATTAACAATGAAAATTTTAAAATAATATTTACAATAGCATAAAAATTCAAATACAGATAAATTTTATGAAAGAGGCTTAATACTGTGAACTATAAAACATTACTGAAAGAAATTAAATAAATAAAGAGGTATACCATGTTAATGAATTGGCAGACTCAATATTATTAAGATGTCAACTCTCCCAAAGTTACCAATTTCAACTGAAATCCCAGAAAATTTTTTTCTTTGACAAAATTATTTTAAAATTTATATGGAAAGGCAAAAGGCCTAGAATGGCCAAATATTCTATAATATTGAAAAAGTAGAACAAATTTGGAAGATTTACCTACCTGCCTTCAAGACTGTATAGCTACAGTAAACAAGGCTGTGTGCTATTGATGAAAGGATGGATAAATAGACAAATGGAATAGAATAGAGAATCTAGACATAGACACACAGATATATGGTCAAATGACTTTTGACAAGGGTACCAAGGAAATTCAATAAGGAAAGGAAAATCTTTTCAACAAATAGGGCAGAAACAACTGGAAATTTATTTGTAAAGAAAGAACTCTTGACTCCTACTTCTAACCAAAGTATAAAAATCAATTCGGTATGGAGTGTTGACCAAAACGTAAAAGATAAAGCAATAAAACTACTAGAGAAAGATAGAATATTTTTACAACCTTGGGGTAGGCAAAGACTTCTTAAAGAGATCGTAGAAAGAAAAGACTATAAAAGCAAAATACGTTAAATTGGACTTCACCAAAGTTTCAAATTTCTGTTACGAAAATGAATAAGCAAGCCACAGATTTGACAATACATGTCTGATGAAAGACTTGTATCCAATATATATAAAAAACTCTGACAGTTCAACAATAAAAAGACAATCCAATTAAAAATGGGCAAAAAAGACTTGCGTAGAAACTTCACTAGAGAAGATATACAAACGGCTAATAAGTACATGAAAAAATGTTCAACGTCATTAGGTACGAGGGAAATGCAAATTAAAATTATGTGAGTTACCACTACACATCCACTAGAAAAGGTAAAGTAAAAAAAATCAACAACACATTGTGGAAGAGGATGTGGAGTAACTGGAATTCTCTTTTGCTGGTGGGAGTGTAAATCTTTGGAAAACTGGTACTTTCTTAAAAAGTTAATAATACATTTAACCTATGGCCCGACAATTCCACTCATAGGCATTTATTTAACTAAGATAAATGAAATATATTTCCACAAAAATTCTTGTATAAGAATGTTTATGGCAGCCTTATACATAAAAATCTAAGACTGGAAATATTGCAGTTGTCCATCAGCAGGAGAATGAATAAACACAGTCATGCAACAGAATGCTAAGAAATATAAAGGAATGAACTACCAATACATGAAATATGAATGAATCTAAAAGTGTTACGATGAGTGAATTAACTTGGATACAAAAATGTGCATACTATATGGTCCATTTATAAGAAATTCTAGAACAGGAAAAAATAACCTGTGGTTATAGAAATCAGATCAGTGGTTGATTCCGGGGGTGGGAGATTGATTGGGAAGAGGTATAGGGGACTTTCTGGGGTGATAGAAATGTTCTGTGTCTTGATATGCATTCATTAAAACTGATTGAACAGAATAATTATGACTTGGGCATTTTATATTATAGAAATGATACCTTAATAAAAAAATGTGGAATAAAAAATAATTTTCCTTCACTGGACTTCAGATCAAAGTTAATAGATGTGAAGACACTATATTTAAAATAACCCAATGATACAACTATTTCATTATGATGGGAAAATGTTATGATAAACTATTGGAAACCTAATTGAAAATATTTGATAGGTTAGATTTCATCAAAATTAAAAATTTCTGCTCTTGAAAGACCCTATTAAGAAAAGGCTTTAAATCTGTTCTACAGCAGCACCTGTCTGGATCGACCTGTGCCAATGCTGCCTATATTTTGGGGAGGGGGAGGGGGCAGGTAAGAGGTAGGCTCCCACCTGCCTCGTGGTCCATGGGCAGGGTGTCCCACTGGGCTGTGGGGTAGTGGTCACAGTGATGTCCACAGATGAGCCTCAGTGGTACCTGTTAGTTATCTGCTTCTGGGATCTGGAGTTTATGAAATGCTCTTCACCAGACTTCAAAAGCCGGGGTGTCATCTTCATCATCGCTTTGAGGACCTCAGCTTATCCCTTCTCGCAATCTGACATCAAAGAATCAGTTTGGTTGCAAAACCGTCTGGCCCAGTGGCATCAGGCTGGCTCCTCTTTGGAAAGCTTTGGAAAACAATGATGCCTTGGAGCTCCTCTGAGGAGCACCTAACCACCCATCCCTCTTCCACATGCCATGGACTGGGGAAGGGGGGGATGGGGCTGGCTCCCACAGGAACGAGACCCAGAGGCCTTGCTAATGTGGAAGGGGGACTTGCTTTGCTTGGCTGGATTTTGGGGCTTAGCTCTCCATCCTGTAGGAACAAATGTCTCAACCTAGGCCTGGGAGTGTAGGGCTGGTTGTTTGTGTTTTTTGTGGTGGGGAAGTGGTAAGGGGTCAATGATAATAGTTTTCATTGACTGGGGAGTAAAACTCTATTCCTTTCCTGAACTGACAGAGCATGGCTGGTAAGAGTTGGCTTTGATTTTGGTCTTTCCCTTTTCATCCTTTTACTTGAGTGCCATGAGGACACTTCCCTCTCGGGATCTTAGCTGAGCCTCTATTTCTGTTTGTTCTATTTCCCTTATTTTCCTTGCTAGAGTAAATAAATAACGTAAGTATGTGTTATGGATTGAATTGTGTTCCCCCAAAATATGTGTCAATTTGTCTAGGCCATGATTCCCAGTATTGTGGGATTGTCCACCATTTTGCCATCTGATGTGACTTTCCTATGTGTTGTAAATCCTGCCTCTGTGATGTTAATGACACAGGCTTAGAGGCAGTTAAGTTAATTAGGCAGGACTCAATCTCTAAGATTAGGTTGTGTTTTAAGCCAATCTCTTTTGAGATATAAAAAAGAGAAACCAGCAGAGAGACAGTGGGACGTCATTATCACCAAGCAAGAAGAACTGGGAGCATGCAAGTCCTTTGGATGTGGGGTCCCTGCACTGAGAAGCTCCTGGACCGGAGGAAGATTGATGACAAGCACCTTCCCCCAGAGCCCACAGAGAGAGGAAGCTTTCCCCCTGGAGCTGGCAACCTGGATTCAGACTTCTAGCCTCCTAGACTGTGAGAGAATAAACTTCTCTTTGTTAAAGCCTCCCACTTGCGGAATTTCTGTTATAGCAGCACTAGATAACTAAGACAACATGTATATATGTTTTTAAAACTAAGAATGCTGAAAAAAAAAAAAAAAAACCCATGCCGTCGAGTGCTGAATTTATTTGTACAAAAACAAAACGAAAGGTTGCCCCCTCAATTGTTTCTGTACTCCCTGCTATTAATTTTGGGAGTTACAAACTAGTGCTGTTGCTTCCCATGCATTCTCCTCTCACTAACTCATGCCACAGATGCCAAGTTTCAGTTTAATTTGGGCTCTGGTTCTGTGCTTATAGAGGTAAATGAAGACCCTAGCTCGTAAATCTTTTTTTTTGTTGTTTGTTTTTTTACTTTTATTTTTAAATGTAGCTAGATCCAAAGTTTATGTCCATGTAGCTGACCTTTTCAATAGTAAGAGCTATTTTATAAGGCAGCAGAAGTGAAAGTTATCAGCAGGGCTGGGTAATGTAAAGTATTTATGAATGAACGTGCAAAAACCAATCTGGGGTGTAAAACGTGGGGCTGTACTCAGGCAGAACTGCTTGTGACTTGAGCCTTCTTTGCAGTAAAGCATAATTCATGCTGCTGTTAGCCCTTAAAACAGGAAATAATATACCCATTTAACTTAATCACAATTTATATTACATGCGCATATTTCTAAACAAATGTTGTAGATGGAGAGTTTGGTAGCAATAATATTTATGAATTACACTTTTAGTTAGCAAAGGAAATGTGTGACCTCTTACATTTGGTTTGACATTTGAATTTGGTGTTCAGTGTATTTGACAGGGGTGATGGATTCTCATTAGCTCAACGTATAAACAGGAAATGCTTCCTCGGTGAACAGTTATTAATGTGGGACATCCCTGAATTTGAATTTTTAGTTGCTTATTCTGGTCTAGACTGTGAAATTTATTTAATTTCTCTCTTTGCACAAAAGAAGTTAAAGCAAGCCTTTAAATTTGTGTACTAGCAAACCTGAACAACCTAGGAACACGTCAAGCTCTGAGAAACTGAAAATGGTGCCGAGGTAGGTGGGCTCTCGGGGCTGCTGAGGGCTGTAACACAGGCAGTGGGCCTGACCGGCAGACAGCCCCCACTTGGATTTGCAGTTGCTTGCCTTAATTTTTAAATAAGATAACCTACAGGAATTAGAACATGACGTGGGGGCAGATTTGAGTAAGCTCATACTTAACCTTTATCCATCCCGGGATTAAAGCTGTTCGTGCAAAACGGGAATCAGAAGACATTTGTAGCGCAGTTTAAGACAAGATTTCATTTTGAGTTTTCAGCACTAAGGTGGTACTCTGCGATATACCACAACACGGAAGCTGGAAGAAAGGGCACAGGAAAATTAGGAGAAGGATCTGACTTCTAATGGGAATGAGGAGAGACAGCCAACGGGCAGGCCGCCCACCGTGGGCCTGGGCCTGTGCTCGGCCGGTGTGAGTAATGCTGAGAATCTAATTAGAAGTCAGTTAGAAACCTGGGAAGTGAGGCCAGCAGGCCCTTAATCTGAATTTCAGGTCTTCGGAGGGGAAAAGTAGTGTTTTTATTGTTGGAGGTCAAAGTTTAAATTTAGTTTATATCAGATTACCAAAATACGCTTTTGGTAAGGTTAGATTCTCATGCTCAGAGAGAGTAGGGCTGTAATGAAAGCAAACAGGGCTAGAGATAATCCCATTACAGATGAACTCTTCACTCGAACCTCGAACATTTGGGAACCATAATAACACCCAGCTCAGCAAGAAGATAAAGGCTGAGCAGGAAGGAACTGAGAATGGAACCACCCTCTTCAGCATCATGCACTTCCCTCCCTGCCGCTCCATGTCCCTGTTTTATCTTATAACACTTTATCAAAGTTACTTATTTAATTAGGGTTTTTTTTTTATTTGTTTGTTTTTTCTTCTCCTGCCCCTCCTGTTAAAATTTAAGCCTGAGGAGGATAGAGATTCTTGTCCGTTTTGTTCACTGTTCTATCCCCAGCATCTAGGTCACAGCTTGGCCTGTAAGAAGCACTCACTTCAATATTTGTTGAGTGAATGAATCCTGGAAAGCGAAAGGGATCTCAGATCCTCTGAGCAGAAAGCAAAGAATTTTTTAAAACCAAAGATTTTAAAATTACGGTGGGGAGCTAGCCTCTCTGTGTTCTGTGAGAAGCAGGGATTGCCCTGGAAGGAAGAAAGGTCTCATCATTCCTCTGGGTCCTGGGCGGGATGCCATGAGTCCCAAATTTGGGACTGGTAGGCTCTAAGCTCCATGAAAGGAGCCCTGGTGGTGCAGTGGTTAAGTGCTCAGCTGCTAATCAAAAGGTTGGCAGTTTGAACTCACCAGCCGCTCCGAGGGAGAAAGATGTGGCAGTCTTTTCCTGTATAGATTATGCCTTGGAAACCCTATGGGCAGTTCAACTCTGTCCTATAGGATCACTATGAGTCAGAATCGACTCTATATGGCAGTGGTTGTTTGTTTATGGGTTGGAAGAGCCCTGTCTTGTGTCCCTGGGAGATAATGTCTGTCCTTCCCACATACTCTGAGGACTGAACTGGTATAGGCTGAGTGTGAATACCTCCACTCACAGATTGGAAATGGGAGAGGGCTGGGGATGGGTGGGGTGGGAGTGGGTCGTGATTTCTCTGGGAAGTCACATGAGCTACACCCAGCAGGCCCGCTACACCTGTGCCAGGCCCCTTCTTCTACCCTTGGCCTTTTGTTGCCTGCCAGGTTCATTCATATGCTTAGGCTATGTCTTGCACAGCCCTACTTCCTCCATTCATTCAGGTCCTTCTGTTCTTAAAGCCTTGGTGTCCCACCTCCACCATGAAGCCCTCCCTGAACACCCCAGATCTTGTCAGCCTCTGAGCCTCTATGAATTTTTCGATTTTTTTTTTTTTTAAGGATTTCATCAGGGCCATGGTGGGTCAGTGGTAGAATTCTCATCTTCTGTGTGGGAGGCCCAGTTGTGATTCTCCAGCCAATGCATTGCATGCATAGCTACCACCCATCTGTCAGTGAAGGTTTGCATGTTGCTGTGATGCTGAATGGATTTTGGTGGAACTTCCAGACTAAGGTAGACTAGAAAGAAAGGCCTGGTGATCTACTTCTGAAAAATTAGCCAGTGAAAACCGTATGGATCACAATGGTCCTATCCCATTGTACATGGGGTTATCATGAGTCAGGGGCGGACTTGACAGCAGCTAATAACAACATCAAGGCTTTCACGTATTTTGTCTCCTCCACTTGTCTGTGAGCTTCCCAAATGCAGGGCTGTGCACATCTCTTGCTGCTCCATAGTATTAATTAATATCCTCCGTCGTATTTATTAAGCATGTCTTGGGGCTCTGCTACTACTTCCCCTTTACCCCTTTACCAATCAACTTTTTTTTTGAAGTGATTAAAAACTTTCATGCTTTAAAAATTATAAAACGGATATATGTTTGCAGTAACAAGCCAACCGATATAAAGGTAGATTAAAAAAAAAAAGAGAGAGAGAGTGAATAGTTTTAGAACTATTTGTTCTCCCTTCCAACCCCATTCTCTTGAGGTTACTAACGTGAACAGTGTAGGGTGATGCCATTCACATCTTTTCTCCACAAACAAACAGAAACAAAAATGTTTACACATATATAGGGCTCTTACCTTTTGCCTCTGTCTCACTGTTTTTTAAATAAAAACTGGCTCATACTAAACAAATTACATCTTGATGTTGTTTTTCAATTTATACTACCTCATGGTATTGCATTGGCTAGTAAACTCGCTTTAAAAAGCATCCTCAAATTAATTACATATATGGAAAGAGACTATGGAGAAACTCAATATCTTCAGTCAGAACCAGGGCTTTGAACTGGTTCCTTCCTGTTCGAACCCCTGCTAAGACTTTATGTTTCCACCTCAGATATACTGAATCAGAATCTATATTTTAACAAGATCCTCAGGTAATTCTTATGTATAATAAATTTTAAGAACCATTGCTTTCTAGTGGTTCTCAGAATTGATCCCTAACTAGCAGCATTAGCATCTCCTGGGAACTTGTTAGAAATTAAAAAAAAAAAAAAAAACAAACCCCAAAGAGACCAGTTCAAAGTCCTGGTCCAGGGGCTGAGTGCAGAACAGAACATCAATTGCTCCTATGAAAGTTCAGGTTGAAGCTGAAGAAAATTAAAACAAGTTCACAAGAGCCAAAGTACGGCCTTGAGTATATCTCACCTGAATTTAGAGACCGTACCTACAATTTGATTTGATGCATTGAACACTATGACTGCAAACCAGACAAGTTGTGGGATGACATCAAGGAAAAAACACGCTTAACATTTCTCAAGCTGAAAAGAACTGAAGAAAAAAATTCAAGCCTCGAGTTGCAATATTTAAGTATTCTATGGACAAGAAATCGAATGACGCAGGAAGCATCAACAGAAGCTGGAAGGAATACACAGTCACTGTACCAAAAAGAATTGGTTGGTGTTGAACCATTTCAGGAGGTAGCATGTGCTCAAGAACGGATGGTATTGAAGGGAGAAGTCCAAGCTACACTGAAGGTGTTGGTGAGAAACAAGGCTCCAGGAATCGACGGAATACCAGTTGAGATGTTTCAACACATGGATGCAATGCTGGAAGTGCTCACTCCTCTGTGCCAAGAAATTTGGAAAGCAGCAACCTGGCCAACTGACTGGAAGAGATTCATATTTGTGCCCATTTCTAAAGAAAGGTGATCCAACAGAATATGGGAATTATCAAACCATATCATTAATATCACACTCAAGTAAAATTTAGCTGAAGATAATTAAACATTTGCAGCAGTACATCAACAGGGAGCTGCCAGAAATTCAGGCTGGATTCAGAAGAAGAGGTGAAACAAGGGATATCATTGTTGATGGCAGATGGACCTTGGCTGAAAGCAGAGAATGCCAGAAAGATGTTTACCTGCTTTTTATTTACTATATAAAGACATTTGACTGTGTGGATCATAACAAATTATGGATAAACATTCCAAAGAATAGGAATTTCAGAATATTTAATTGTGCTCATGCAAAACCTGTACATAGACCAAGAGGTAGTTGTTTGAACGGAACAAGAGAATAATGCATAGTTTAAAATCTGGAAAGGTGTGTGTCAGGGTTGTATCCTTTCACCATACTTATTCAACCTGTACTGAGCAAATAATCTGAGAAACTGGGCTGTATGAAGAAGAACACAGGATCAAGATTAGAGGATTAACAATCTGTGATATGCAGATGACACAACCTTGTTTGCTGAAAGTGAAGAGGACTTGAAGCACCTCTTGATGAAGATCAAAGACCACAGCCTTCAGTATAGATTACACCTCAACATAAAGAACACGAAATCCTTACAACTGGACCAATAAGCAACATTATGATGTACAGAGGAAATATCAAAGTTATTGAGTATTTCTTTTTACTTGTATCTACAATCAATGCCTGTGGGAGCAGCAGTCAGGAAACCAAATGTATTGCATTGGGAAAATCTGCTGCGAAAGACCTCTTTAAAGTGTTAGAAAGCAAAGATTCACCTTAAGGACTAAGATGCGCCTGACCCAAGCCATGGTATTTTCAATCGCCTCATATGCATGTGAAAGCTGGTAAACAAATAGTTTATTTTATAAGGATCAGCACAAAGTAGGTTCCAATGAGGCAGAGGTTAAAGATGTCCCAAATGCCCAACTTTTGCAAACTGTAGTACCACTCCATCTCTAACTTCAACTACTCCCCCTCCCCTCAGTACTCCCTCTGGTCTTTGGGTTTCGTAATTTGCTGGAAGGTCTCACAGAACTCGGGAACTGTACTTACAGTTAAGTGATTTATTAGGGCAGTAACAGGGCACAACCCATGATCAGGAACAACTCAGGATACAGTTCCTGATCAGGACAGCTTCTTCTTGCCCTCTGCTGCTGGCCCTGCTTGGGGCCTTCTTGGGCAAGTGTTAAAACTCTTAGCTCCATGGGTCAGCAAAGCCCCACTGCAGCCACCTCACACCAGTCTCCTGGTTCCTGCCATCTTGCACTGCTATTGCTCTTGTTACTGCTGTGCAGCTGTCTCTCAACTGTCTTGCATGTTACAGCTCCCTGTCTCCTGGGTCAGCGCAGGGACCTTGGGTCCAAAGGATGCACTCCACCCCTGGCTCTTTTTCTTGGTAGTAGTGAGGTCCCCCTCTGCTCTGGGATTGGTTCTCTTTTAAGCCTAGTGGGATGGCAAAACTGACCAATCCCCTTGTTAGGGTTCCATACACTTTATTTGCATGGTCCCATCCTCTGCAGGGTTCCGTGTACCTTATTTGCATTATTAACAAGCCATCCAATCCCTTGGTGGGCCACAAGCACCTTATTTGCACAGTTCCACCCAATCCTTGTATGGGAATCACAAAGACTATGGCTAGAAGGGCCATATTAAGTAATTAACTGCACTGCAGCTGGACGATGAATAAGGATGACCAAAGAAGAATCGATGCCTTTGAATTATAGTGTTGGCAAAGAATATTGAGTATACCATGGACTGTCAGAAGAACAAACAAATCTGTCTTGGTAGAAATACAGCCAGAATGCTCCTTAGAAGGGAGGATGGCCAGATTTCATCTTACATACTTTGGACATGTTATCAGGAGGGACCAATCCCTGGAGAAAAACATCATGCTTGGTAGAGGGTCAGCCAAAAAGAGGAAGACACTGAACAAGATGGATTGAAACAGTGGCTGCAACAATGGGCTCAAACATAACAGTGATTGTGAGGATGGTGCAGGACCAGGCAGTGTTTTGTTCTATGTTCCTCTTCCACTTCAAAGTAAAGTTTTGAAAGGAAGGCCTGAGAACCTACTATATCATTAAGGGTAGAATAACTCCATATATGACAAAGGTGTAGTCACTGGAAAAGGAATGTTCTCCATATATATAACAGTGCTTATTGGAGGACTATTTGGTAGGGCAAAAAACAAAAATCAAAACAAATATCCATCAGTTAACGTGTTGAATAAATTATGTCCACACCATTGCATATAGATTATGTAGCTATTAGGGAAAAAAGCAATAAATAACAACTTATATTTACTAACATAGAAAAAACCATGAGGAATTTTTTTTCGTTTTTAATTACTCATATAATGCATTCTCCTTTAACATTTATTTCTTTGCTTTGCTTTATTAGTGAGTCTATCTCTTTTACTTTGTTTTTGACTTAACTCACTAAATTTTTACAAAAATTATTCATCTGTGTCAGAAGGTTTTAATTTACTCATGCCTTTTACTGATGTTGTTGTTGTTAGGTGCTGTCGAGTCAATTCCAAACATAGAGACCCTAGAATGAAACAGAATGAAACCATGGTCAGGCATACCTTAGTCATAAAAGTGACATCATTGCATTTTAAAACTTTAAAGAGGTTTTTTGCAGTAGATTTGCCCAATGCAATACATCGTATAATGTCTCGACCACTGCTTCCATGGCCATTGATTGTTCATCCAAGAAGAATGAAATCATTGACCGCTTCAATTTTTTCTCCAGCAGAGGGTCTAGGCTTATTTAATAAATGGTCTTGGGCTAACTGATTATCCATAGAGGTAAAAAACAAAACAGAACAGCCTTTCTCCAGTGACTACCCCTGTGTCATGTATGGAGCTATTCTACACGTAATGTTACATTAGGCTCAGGTCTTCTTTTTAAAACTTTACTTTAGGGTGGAAGAGAGCACCCTTGTCCTGACAACATACAAGATACCAACATGAGCACTGGTTCCCTGCCTAGGTAAATCTCTCTTTGCTTGATATTTAGCTGTCAGTGGGAAAAGGAAAGAGGTTGGATTACTCTCTCTCAAACTCTGGCCTACGTGAAGCTCTCAGAGCAGCAAATATCCCTCATTTTTGGCTTGAAAAAAAGTGAGCCAGTTTTTGAATTATGACAACACCAAGCAGTGCCTTAAATCACCAGGCTTCTTACATGCTGGTGACAACAGAGCCCTGGTGTAAGTAGTCCTGGTCAGAGGCACCCTTGTCCTCAGGAGGTTCGGGGGCGGTGTCCGTCTGGCTTTCTTTTCAGTATCTACTCCCAGGCTGAGATTTTCTTTAGGCCGAGTTTCAGCCTGGAGCAAATTTTTTATGACTGTGAGCTAATCCCCTAGCAAACCCTGGTTTATATAGAAACGCTGACACAGAGCTAGTTCTGGTGATTCAACAGGGGCGGCTGGGCTATTTATGGCTCCCCGATGCCAATAGGGGATAATTCTCATTTAATACATTCAGTTTCTATTGGGACAGGGACCCTACTTTTTTCCCCAGTAGGGTGGTGGAACTTCTTGCCTAAAGACCTGAGCAAGCAGGGGGCTGCCTGTGGGGAGGGCCTGCCTTGGACTCAGCTTGAACTGCAGTAAGTTACAACTTACTACAAGGTGGGCTTTTCATCCTGGGATTGTGAGAGCCTTAGAAACAAATAAATATTTTCATCTCCTATTTTGTCTCTGGGCAGTGGGCCCAAAAAGCGTCTTGATTTTCCTCAGTGAAACTCAGGAGAAAACCTGAGGATGACTTAATTCCCCTTTTCCTCTTCTTTCTGCACTTAATTCTTTGTGTTGAGGACCTGGAGCCAGGGTCCTGAGAAGCCACTGTTGATGGGTGTGAGCCAGGTAGAATTGGACTCCAAGGCCTCTGGGAGGTGAGGCTGTGCACATGGCAGACCCCTCATGCAACCCTCTGTTGGTGCCCAGTGTGGTCACCTAATGGGGCCATGGCATGGATTTGGGGCTGGCAGGAGGTGACCAGCTCTTGGATAGGGCTTCATTTCTACTATCAGTCTTCCCTTAAGCAGATAAGCACCTTGATTTTCTGCTTGAGCCCTGGAAGAGCCAAGATGCATCTTATTTCCATTACTCTACACTTTCTTTTCTACGTGGGGTCACACTTTTGCCACTAGAGGATGAGGGGGCTTGGAGCTCTGATGGCTCTGGTGTGGGTGGTGGGGAGTGAGGGATTGAGGCTGTGCATGCTACCTAGCCCAAGTCTTTCTCACTCTTTCTGGCCTGATGGCACCCAGCACAGTGTATTCTCACTCTTACCAAAGGTGGTATTAGGTTGGCTCTCGGGATCCCCAAGAAGCAGCCATCTCTGCACAGGCGGGAGCCCCCTTCACCATGTCAAACCTTTCCCAGTGACACCTGTAGGCAAACTTCATTATGCCTATTTGGCAGATGAAGACACGGAGGAACAACCATCACAAGTGACTTGCTCAGTTATCAAGAGGCACGGCTGGGACTTGAGCCGGGCTTCTTGGCTCCAGAGCCTGTGCTCCTAACTATGCCTGTGTATTTATTGACAGGAAGGATCCACAGACCAACAGGGTCATCCCAGGAGCACAGAGCATTGCTCTTAACTCAGCAAGGCATCCAGATCGACCCCACCTATTTTGAGGCCTTTGAAGTCAGTGATGTCAAAAGTAGGGCAGCCTTGTCTTTTACTAGCTTTTATGGGGCCTGTCAAGGGAATGGAAGCACTTAGAGATGGCAGACTGATAAAGGATGGGCTGGGTCTGCCTTGATAAGGTAGCCTGAGGTGGCGGGGGGAGACCCTGGGGCCGACAGGCTGTGGTTTCTGCCTGGGGTAAATGCGATTTTCTGGCAGAGCTGGAGAAGCTGTGAAGACAGGCTGGCGACCGCTGGGATTTAGTGGTTTAGCTTTGTTGAAATCCCCAACTTCAAGGACTTCCCTTGGTGAGTGAGTTTTGTCAGGCTAATTAAGAGCAAACTTGCCCCTGCTGCTGAGCTCTGGGAGGAGATGAGGGAGAAAGAGTGGGTAAAGGATGCCCAGAGTGTCTGTGGAGGAGGGAGCTGCTGTCACTTCTGGAGGATGAAGGCCTGCTCTGACCAGGAACACAGATGGTGAGAAAGATCCTCGGGGGAGGGCCTGCTCTGCCTTCTATAGCTCCTTTTCCTGGGCTTCCCTTCTCAAAGGTCCTGCCAGGCCAGAGAACTTACCTGGGGATGGGGGTGTAGGGCATTGGAGCCTGGCGAGTCCTTGGATTCAGGGTTCATGGATCATCTTGTCTCCACAGATGAGATTGTATAAAAACTAGGACTCAGGGCATGGCTTGTGAGGGATTGTGGGCTTGAAATGAGACAGGAGATGTTTGGTGCTGACCATGGGTAGGAGCAAGCAGGGAGGCAGAGGGCCTGGGAAAGTGTCCATGCCTGGCGAAAGGGCCCCTCAGGGCTCTCCAAGAGCCATCTCCATAATGCAGGCATTAATGGTAATACATGTCAACTGCCTGTCCCATGGCATAAGTACAGGAAATATAAAGGGTGTTATTAACCAGTTTAATCTCCAAAACCTTTGTGGTATAAGGTGAATACTATTATTATCCCTATTTTACAGCTGAGAAAACCTAGGCTAATGGAGGCTAAATAACTTAGCCAATGTCACACAGTAAGTATATTTGAATCCATGTGTGACTCCAGAGCCTGAACTCTTAAGCACAGTGTTACAGATTGAGTAAAACCAACCAAACCAAACCTGTTGCCATCGAGTGGATTCCAACTCATAGCGACCCTATAGGACAGAGTAGAACGACCCTATAGAGTTTCCAAGGAGCCCCTGGTTGATTCAAACTGCAGAGCTTTTGGTTAGCAGCCATAGCACTTAACCACTATACAACCAGGGTTTCCATGGATTGAATAGTGTCCCCCAAAAATGTGTGTCACCTTGACTAGGCCATGATTCCCAGTATTGTGTGGTTGTCCTCCATTTTGAGATCAGATATAATTATCCTGTGTTATAAATTCTAACCTCTATGATGTTAATGAGGCAGGATTAGAGGCAGTTATGTAAATGAAGCAGGACACAATTTACAGGATTACGTTGCATCTTGAGTCAATTTCTTTTGAGATATAGAAGAGAGAAGGGAGCAGAGAGAAAGTGGGACCTCCTGCCACCAAGAAAGTTGAGACAGGAGCAGAGCATGTCCTTTGGACGTGGGGTCCCTGCACTAAGAAAGTCCTAAATGCAAGAGGAAGACTGATGACCAGGACCTTCCCCACAGAGCCAATGGAGAGAGAAAGCCTTCCCTTGGAGCTGGTGCCCTGAATTTGGATTTCTAGCCTCCTAGGCTGTGAGAGGAAACCCTGGTGGTATAGTGGTTAGGTTCTACAGCTTCTACCCAAGAGGTCAGTGGTTTGAATCTGCCAGGCGCTCCTTGGAAACTCTATGGGGCAGTTCTACCCATCCTATAGGGTCGCTATGAGTCAGAACCGACTCAATGGCAGTGGGTTTTTTTTTTTTTTTTTAGGCTGTGAGAGAATAAATTTCTGTTTGTTAAAGTCATCCACTTGTGGTATTTCTGTTATAGCAGCGCTAGATAACTAAGACACACAGGTTATGGAACTGGCAGAAAGCCTGCTTAGAGATCTGCCCTCTGGCAAATGGGAGGAAAGGGCGCTGATGGCCCCAGCTCACCTGTGCGTTGACTTCAGTTTCCTCAGCATAAGATGCTGCTTGGAAACAAGCTGGGTCCCTCACCCAGGCAGGTGACAGGAAAGGTGGACTCGGGTGCCTACTGAGTCCTTCTGGGGGACAGCTCACCTCTAGTCTAAAGACCTGGAGAGCCCTATTGCCAGATGCATGGTGCTGGGGACAGAAAATGGGAGAGCTTAGTAGGCAAGCCCTCTAGGGCAGGGGCCATGTGGGGAATCTGTGCTCATGCCCCAAGAAGCCTAAGAGCAAGGCCAGGCAGTTCCTGTGATAGCTAACAGAGCAGGAGCAGAGGCAGACCCAAAGGGCAAGGGGTGGAGAGGGGACTTCTGGGAGCTGGAAACCCTTGCCTGAGAAGGAGGGCAGGGAGCTGGGTCTGGAAGGATGAGCAGGATCTGGAGGTCAGCTCCTAGTAAAGGAGAGCATTGCTGCTGGGCAGAAGGCCCAGTGGTCCATTTGGGTTAAAATCCTGGCTCTGCTACTTGCGACCTTGAGCAGCTACTTAACTTCTCTGTCTTTATATGTGTGCGTATGGTTGTTTTGAGGATCAGATGAATTAATGCAGTTAGAAAGGTAGGCCTATACTCAGTAAACTGTGACGTGACCATATGCTGGCTCTGGGCTGCTATTGTTTATGTAGCTGAGAAACACTGACAGTCACCATCTTGGGGCAAGGGTGAGGCAGGGGCGCCAGTGGCTTAGCTTGGGCCTGGGGAGGCCACGTCTGTCTTCCTGACCTGATTCCCTGGCCTGCTACTCTTTCACATGGCTTTCCCCAGTATAATATGTCAAGTGTTGTCAATATAACATTTCCCAGAGTGGGCAGTGTTTCTCCAACTTGCCTAAGAGTTGAAGCATGCGGGGAACATCTTTTAAAACAGTCGAGAGGCTTATTTCATTCAACACACACTTCTTGGATTTCGTCTTGGGCCTCTATGTGTGCCAGGCACTGTGCTAGTCTCTAGGAGACCCAGGCAGCCATGGTCATTGCCTTCAAGGAGTTCATGCTCATGCATTCACCCAGCTAACATTTGCTGAGCACCTACTTTGAGCCGGAGACCTTTCTAGACACTGAGAACACAGCGGAGGTAAAAAAAAAAAAATTGTAGACAGTAGTAGTAGCTGGGTCTCTGGAGTCATTCTCCCTGGTCGAATCAGAATGCACAAGTCCCCAAGTGAGGACCATGGCTCTCAATGTGCCCCTAGAAGCCACACTTACCCCAGTACTGGTTAGCAGGTGTTCTTCAGGAGAGAGACCAGAAGCTCAGGTTGTCCTGAGGGAAATGTGACTAAAATACGTCCTCCAAGTGAGTGAGTAAATCTGTGTATTTCCTGTGAGGACCATCGGGACAGCTTTCACGTGTAGGGAATTTGGGGCACAGTCTGTATTCTGTCTGCCCCTGAATCCTTGAAAGCTAGTGGGGGTCACCAGAGAGGTGAGAAGCCATGAGAAGTGTGAACCTTTGGGATAAACAACACGCACAGCTAACCTGTGGCTTCTAAAAATGGACCTCAGAAGTCAAAGCAGCCATGGAGCCCTGATGGCACAGTGGTTAAGGGCTCGGCTGCTAACCAATAGGTCAGCAGTTCAAATCACCAGCTGCTCCTAAGAAACTCTATGGGGCAGTTCTACTCTGTCCTATAGGGCCATTGTGAGTTGGAATCAAGTTGATGGCAATGGGTTTGGTTTTTTTGGTTTTATTCCCGACCACCTCTTCCCCATGCTTTCTTCCTCCTTCTCCTCTTTTTTTTTTTTTCCAGATTAACTTTTTTTTTTAATTAACTTTTATTGAGCTTCAAGTGAACGTTTACAAATCAAGTCAGACTGTCACATATAAATTTATATACATCTTACTCCTTACTCCCACTTGCTCTCCCCCTAATGAGTCAGCCCTTCCAGTCTCTCCTTTCGTGACAATTTTGTCAGCTTCCAACTCTCTCTATCCTCCCATCCCCCCTCCAGACAGGAGATGCCAACACAGTCTCAAGTGACCACTTGATATAATTAGCTCACTCTTCATCAGCATCTCTCACTTACCCACTGTCCAGTCCCTTTCATGTCTGATGAGTTGTCTTCGGGGATGGTTCCTGACCTGTGCCAACAGAAGGTTTGGGGACCATGACCGCCGGGATTCCTCTAGTCTCAGTCAGACCATTAAGTATGGTCTTTTTATGAAAATTTGGGGTCTGCATCCCACTGATCTCCTGCTCCCTCAGGGGTTCTCTGTTGTGCTCCCTGTCAGGGCAGTCATTGATTGTGGCCGGGCACCAACTAGTTCTTCTGGTCTCAGGATGATGTAGGTCTCTGGGTCATGTGGCCCTTTCTGTCTCTTGGGCTCTTAGTTGTCGTGTGACTTTGGTGTTCTTCATTCTCCTTTGCTCCAGGTGGGTTGAGACCAATTGATGCATCTTAGATGGCCGCTTGTTAGCATTTAAGACCCCAGACGCCACATTTCAAAGTGGGATGCAGAATGTTTTCATAATAGAATTATTTTGCCAATTGACTTAGAAGTCCCCTTAAACCATGGTCCCCAAACCCCCGCCCTTGCTCCGCTGACCTTGAAGCATTCATTTTATCCCGGAAACTTCTTTGCTTTTGGTCCAGTCCAGTTGAGCTGACCTTCCATGTATTGAGTATTGTTCCTCTTTTTTTTATTTAGAGTTTTTTTGAAACATTTTGTTGTGATAAAATATATATGACAAAATTTACCATTTTAAGTATTTTAAGTGTATTAATTACATGGCATGAATTACATTCACAATATTGTGTAACCATCAGCAGAATGTATTAACAAAACTTTTCGTTACCCCAAACAGAAACTCTGTACCCGTTAGGCAATAACTCCCTGCTTCCCCCTTCTCCCAGCCCCTGGTAGCCTTTAATCTATTTTCTGTCTGTATGAATTTACCTATTCTAAATATTTCATATAGGTGAAATCATATAATACTTGCCCTTTCGTGTCTGGCTTCATTCACTTAGCATAATGTTTTCAAGGTTCATCCATGCTGTAGCTTGTATCAGCATTTCATCCCTTTTTGTGGCTGAATAATATTCCATTGTATGCATATACCGCATTTTGTTTATCCATTCAGCTGTTGAAAGACACTTGAATTTTTCCCACCTTTTGGCTACTGTGAATAATGCTTCTATGAACACTGGTGTACAGTATTTGTTTGAGTCTCTGCTTTCAACTCTTTTGGGTATATGCATAAAAATGCATAAGGGTGGAATTTCTGGGTCATGTGGTAAATCTATGTTTGACTATTTTGAGACGCTGCCGAACTGTTTTCCACAGCATCTGGCACTGTTTGATGTTCCCACTGGGAAATAGGTGAGGGCTCTGATTTCTTCACATCCTCACCAACAGTTGTTATGTTTTGCTTTGTTGATAATAGCCATCCTAGTGGGTGTAAAGGAGTATTTTGTTGTTGTTTGGATTTGCATTTCCTTGGTGGCTAATGATGTTGAGCATCTTTTCGTGTGCTTTTTGGACATTTGTATGTCTTCTTTGGAGAAATGTCTGTTTAAGTCCTTTGCCCATTTTTAAATTGAGTTGTATGTCTTTTTATTGTTGAGTTGTAGGAGTTATGAATTCTGGATATTAAACACTTCTCAGATGTAAGGTAAAATATTTGCAATTATTTTCTTCCATTCTGTAGATTGTGTCTTCACTTTCTTGATGTATGTCCTTTGATACACAAAAGTTTTTAATTTTGATTAAGTCCAATTTTTTTCTTTTGTTGCTTGTGCTTTGGTGTCATATCTAAGAATCTATTTCAAAATCCAAAGTCCTGAAGTTTTACCTCTTTATGTGGACTTCTTCTAAGAGTTTTATGGTTTTAGCTTTTATATTTAGGCCGTTGACCCATTTTGAATTAATTTTTATATATGCTGTGAGGTAGGATCCAACTCCATTCTTTTGCTAGTGGAAATTCATTTGTCCCAGTACCATTTGTTGAAAACACTATTCTTTCCCCATGGAATGAACTTGACACTTCTGTCAAAACTCAATTGGCTGTAGATGTATGAGCTTATTTCTGAACTTTCAACTGTAAACCATTGGTCTATATGTCTGTCATTATGCCAGTATCATACTCTTTTGATTGCTATAGCTTTGTAGTTGTTTTGAAACTGGGAAGTGTGGGTCCTCCAACGTTGTTCTCTTTCAAGATTATTTTGGTTATTTAGAGTCTCTTGCAATTCTATATGATTTTGAAGATTAGCTTGTCCATTTCTGCAAAAAAAGACTTGGATGTTTTGATAGAGGTTTTGTTGAGTCTGTAGATCATGTTGAATAGTATTGACATCTTAACAATATTAACTTACATTTCTCTTGTCCTCTATCTTCTACTTACTGGAGGCAACTACCTTCAGTAATTAGGAGATTCTTTTTTATATTTACCGCTATATCTTTAAATGTTGTTGTTTGGTGGTGTCAAGTCAATTTCGATGCATAGCAACCCTATGTGACAGAGTAGAACTGCTCCCATAGGGTTTTCTAGTCTGTAATCTTTATAGGAGCTAACTGTCAGGTCTTTCTCCCATGGAGCTGCTAGGTGGGTTCAAACCACCACTTTTTGGTTAGCAGCCAAGTGCTTAACCATTGCTCCACCAGGTCTCTTTATGTCACTAAATAACATGCTCATATTTACACTAGTTGAAAATTTGATTTTCAACATTGTCTATTGGCTTCTCACTATGAAAGAAAATTTAGCTGTCACCACCATCTGTCAATACTGACACTTTCCATCTCTCATCTTTCCAAAATAGCTATAGTGTAATTTTATTAGATTAATATTCTGTGACTACATTATTTTGACCCTGGAAACACTACTCACAGCTGAGCTATTGTGACTTGTACTTTTATGGCCAATATTTACTCTCTGGAGTTAATGATCATTTTTCTATCAGCTTAATTTTTTAAATATATTTATCAGTAATTCAGTATCAAACTTTCTCCCAGTTGAATAAAATTTCTTTCAAAATTTTATTCACAATCTTTACTCTATCAATTTCATCTTTTTGAAGAATTTTCTCCCTGAACTTCTGAACTGGGTTGGATGTTTTCTAGATCTGCTATACAACTATTGTTTGGGGATCACTCTTCACTACCGTCTTGGTGATTATCTTGGTTTTCTTTTCTGCTGGAACTTCGTTCTCCTGGACCCCATTTCCGCCTCTTTCTTGGGTTACTTCCTCTGGTGGAGCACATTTTTCACATTAACTTACAGAAAGGCAAACAATTTTTTTTTTTTTTTTTTGAGATGTTGCATGTCTGAAAATGTTTTTATTCTACCCTTGTGCTTAATCAATAATTTGGCTGGGTATAGAATTCCAGGTTGGAAACAATTTTCTCTCAGAACTTTGATTACTTTGTGCCACTGTCTTTAAGTGTCCATTGTTGCTAAGAAGTTAGATTCTCATTCTTGAGCCATAATATGAAATTGGTTTCTCTCTGTCTCTCCCTTAACTTGTAGGAACTTTTCTTTGTCATCCTTATTTTGAAATTTCATGATGAAGTTCCCTGGTGTGGATCTGTTTTTACCCATTGTGCAGAGCACTTAGTGGGTTCTTTCAATCTGGAAACTTGTGTCCTTCAGTTCTGGTAATTAGTTGTAAAAATTATTTTCTTGATGATTTTCTCCTCTCACTTTTCTTTCTATGCTTCCCCACCCTCTGGAACTCCTAATATCTGGAGACTGAATCTACTATACTGCTTCTCCCATATTCTTTGTTTTTTTTTTTTTTTTTCCTCCTATTTCCTATTTGTTCTTTCTTCTCTTCTAAGCATTTCTTTACCTTTTTATTTTTTGAGGTTTTCATTGTATCTTTTGTTCTTACCATCATTTTTTTTTTTTTAATTTTCAAAGGCTCTTTTTTCTATTTGTTTTCATTTTCTGAATGTTTCTTCTTTATAGTATCTTGTTCTTGTTTCGTAGATGCAGTATTTTCACTTACCTTCTCTGAGAATATTAATGGTAGTTTTAGTGAAGTTTTCTCCTCCTTGCTTATTTGTTCTGTCTCTTTTTTATTCCATAATTAATTTTTTTTTTTTTTTTTAGTGATGCTTGGTTGTCCATTCACATTTAAGAATGCAGGAGGCTAAGATGGGGACTTGAAAACTATTCACTTAGGCAGGTCTAGTTAAACTATAAAATTCAAGTAGGCAAACATAGCTGTGGAATCCTCAATGTGGGTATTTTGTGGTCTTTTCTCTTGGATTAATCAGGTTCCTCAGACAAATGTTCTCCAGTCTTCTGCTTGCAGGATATATGACTGCTAGCATCCTGGAGGTTTTAGGGGAGGAAGGCTGAAAGTCTCCTTATTCAATATTTTAAATTTCACTAAATACTCCTGTTTTCATTCTGGTACTTTCACCTTCAGTGTGACTGCTGATCCCAAGACAGTTTCATCCTGTCCAGAAAATAATCCTTGTATCTGCTGCTGGAATGGTGACGAGGCTGTCACCTGCCTACGTGAGGATGTAGTTGTCTGATACTTTGGTGGCTTCTTAAACAGATTGTCGGTCAGCCCTCTTCTTTGAAGATGCACGTTTCCCCCCACGTCCAGAGATAACGGTGCTGCCAGTTCCTGACCAGTTGGTTTTTGGCTTTCGTTATTGCTGACTTAGGACTAAGTTTTTCAGACCTGCTAATTTGGTTACCACTTGTTCAACTTTCAAAATGTGTTGCTATTGTATCCTCTCCTGTTCTTTGTCCTTGGGGGCTATACCGTAAAAAAGTATTTTTACTGTTAATTTAGTGGGCTTTTGGAGGAAGTGGAGGTAAATGTCCGTTTGTTCAATTCCCCATCTCTAACTGGAAACCTTTCATCTTCTTCCCTTGAAAGCCAAAGGGAGCGTATCTTTGATTCCAAGTTCATTTCCCCCCAAATCTGATGTTTTCATAAAATGTCTCTATCATCCAAATGTGTTTTATTTTGATGTACTGATTGATTTTTGATGGCTAATAGTTGATAACTCTTGACCAAAGCATAGTGAGCATATTCTGGGCTCATCACAAATATGAAAACCTCTTAACAAACTCAGGAAATGGTTTGTGCTTTGAGTTGAACAACGCGTCCACATTTTCCTGAGTACCATTTCCCTATACTTAAAAGCTTGATATATTTCCAGAGGAATCTAATCCATATGTTTTTTATTTATTTGCTTTTAATACATCATAATATTGCTTCATAAAGCACTATTTAAGTCAACATTCTTTACTAGCTTTTTTTTTCCTTAAGTAAGCTTTTTTCCTGAGCTTTTATTTAGAACCATATTTTTTCAAAACTTGCCAACCACAAGGTTGAACTGAGTCCCCCAAAGATCTGAGTTTTACTTGAAATTTTTACTTTTGTTGGATTCTAATTAAGGCAAACCCACATTCTCTTTGACCCTTCGGTTATTTACAAGTACATTTTTTTCCCCCAAATATTTGGGGGTTTCCAGATCTTTCTGTTATTGATTTCTAGTTTTATCCTATTATGGTCAAAAAACAAATTTTGTAAGATTTCAGTGTTTAAAAATGGGTTAAGGTTTGCTTCGTGAGCTATAATATGATCCGTCGGTGAATGAGCCATGTGCACTTGAAAATAATTCTTATTTTTCTGTTTTTGGGTGAAATGTCTTATAAATGCCATTTAGGTGAAGCTTTTTGACAGTGTTCTTCCAGTCTTTTTTATCCTTGATGGTTTTCTGTCTTCTTAGTCTATCAGTTACTGACAGGAATGTTGGAGTTTCTAATTATAATTGTGTATTTACCTTTTTCTCCTTTCAGTGCTGATAGCTTCTCTCTGTTTATTTTTGAGCTTTAATGTTAGGCACATACACGTGAGAATTGCTATGTTTTCTTGGTGAATTGACCACTTTATCATTATATAATATACCTCTTGATTCCTGGTAATTTTGTCGTTTTGGAATCTACTTTGATATTAATATAGCTACTCCAGTTTTATTTCTATTAGTTTTTGCATAGTATATATTTCTCATCCTTTTACTTTTAACCAATGTATGTCTTTATATTTAAAGTAAGTTTCTTGTGTACAGCGTATTGTCAGGACTATATTTTAAAATTCAATCTGACAATCTTTCATTTAATTCATGTATTCAGACATTACATTTAGTGTTACTAATATGGTTGGATATCGGTCATTTTATTGTTTTTCTGTTTCTCTGCCCTATGTTTCGTTCTTCTGTACTTCCATTTCATGACTTGTTTCAATTTTGAATACTTTTTAGTATTTTGTTTTCATTTATCTATTAACCGATGGACTATATCATTTTGTATTTTTTTAGTGGCTGTTCTACAGATTATGCTGTGCATACCTAACATTTCAGTCTCTTTAGAGTTAATATGTTACTATTTCAAGTGAAATGTGTTGTTGTTGTTAGGTGCTGTGGAGTCGGTTCTGACTTACAAGAACCTTATGTACAACAGAACTTAACACCGCCCAGTCCTGTGCCATCTTCACAATCGTTGTTACGCTTGAGCCCGTTGTGGCAACCACTGTGTCAATCCATTTCATTGAGAGCCTTCTTCTTCGCTGGCTCTTTACTTTACCAGGCATGATTTCCTTATTCAGGGACTGATCCCTTCTGATAACCTGTCCAAAATATGTGGGACGAAGTCTCGCCATCCTTGCTTCTAAGGAATATTCTGGCTCTCTTCTTCCAAGAGAGATTTGTTCGTTCTTTTGGCAGTCCATGGTATATTCAATATTCTTTGCCAACACCATAATTCAAAGCTGTCAGTTCTTCTTCAATCTTCCTTATTCATCGTCCAGCTTTCGCATGCATACGAGGCAATTAAAAACACCTTAGCTTGGGTCAGGTGCACCCTAGTCCTTAAAGTGACATCTTTGCTTTTTAACACTTTAAAGGGGTCTTTTGCAGCAGATTTGCCCAACGCAATACGTCGTTTGCTTTCTTGACTGCTGCTTCCATGCACGTTGATTGTGGAAACAAGTAAAATGAAATCTTTGACAACTTCAATCTTTTCTCTGTTTATCATGATGTCATTTATTGGTCCAGCTGTGAGGACTTTTGTTTTCTTTATGTTGAGGTATAATCCACACTGAAGGCTGTAGTCTTTGATCATCCTCAGAAAATGCTTCAAGTCCTCTTAACTTTCAGCAAGCAAGATTGTGTCATCTGTATAATGCAGGTTGTTAACGAGCCTTCCTGCAATCCTGATGCTGAGTTCTTCTTCATATAGCCCAGGTTCTCAGGTTATTTGCTCAGCATACAGATTGAATAAGTATGGTGAAAGAATACAACTCTGATGCACACCTTTCCTGATTTTAAACGATGCAGTATCCCCTTGTTCTATTTGAACAACTGCCTCTTGATCCATGTAGAGATTCCTCATGAGCACAATTAAGTGTTCTGGAATTCCCGTTCTTTGCAATGTTATCCATAATATGTTATGATCCACACAGTCGAATGCCTTAGCATAGTCAATAAAACACAGGTAAATGTCCTTCTGGTATCCTCTGCTTTTAGCAAGGATCCATCTGATGTCATCAAGGCTTGAATTTTTTCTTCAGTTCTTTCAGCTTTAACAATGCTGAGTGTGTTTTTCCCTTTTGGTTTTCTAACTCCAGGTTTTTGCACATTTCATTTCGATACTTTGTCTTCTTGAACCACCCTTTCAAATCTTCTGTTCAGCTCTTTTGCTTTATCATTTCTTCCCATTTGCTTTAGCTACTCAACATTCAAGAGCAAGTTTCAGAGTCTCTTCTGACATCCATATTGGTCTTTTCTTTCTTTCCTGTCTTTTTAATGGCCTCTCTCTTTGTTCATATATGATGTTCTTGGTGTCATTCTACAGCTTGCCTGGTCTTCAGTCATTAGTGTTCAACGCGTCTAATCTATTCCTGAGATGGTCTCTAAATTCAGTGGGATATACCCAAGGCCGTATTTTGGCTCTTGTGGACTTGTTCTAATTTTCTTTGCTTCTACTTGAACTTGCATATGACCCATTGATGGTCCATTCCAAGTTGGCCCCTGACCTTGTTCTGGCTGATGATATTGAGCTTTTCCATCATTTCTTTCCACAGGTGTAATCGATTTGATTCCTATGTATTCTATCTGGCAAGGTCCGCGTGTATAGTCGCCATTTATGTTGTTGAAAAAAGGTATTTGCAATGAAGGAGTTGTTGGTCTTGCAAAATTCTATCATGTGATCTCCAGTATCATTTCTTTCACCAAGGCCATATTTTCCAACAACCAATCCTCCTTCTTTGTTCCCAACTTTTGCATTCCAATCACCAGTAATAATCAATGCTTTCTGATTGCTGCTCAATCAATTTCAGACTGCAGAAGTTCGTAAAAATCTTCAGTTTCTTCATCTTTGATCTTTGTGGTGGTTGTGTAGATTTGAATAATAGTCAAATGAACTGGTCTTCCTTGTAGGCCTATGAATATTCTCCTATTACTGACAATGTTGTACTTCAGGATAGATCTTGAAACGTTCTTTTTGATGACGAATGCAACATCATTCCTCTTCTAGTTATCATTCCCGGCATAGTAGACCATATGATTGTCTGATTCAGAATGGCCAGTACCAGTACCTGTCAGCTCACTAATGCCAAGGATATCGATGTTTATGCATTCCATTTCATTTTTATGATTTCCAGTTTTCCTAGATTTATACTTTCTACATTCCATGTTCCAATTATTAATGGGAGTTTACAGCTGTTTCTTCTCATTTGGAGTCATGTTCCCTCAGCAAATGAAGGTCCTGAAAGCTTGACTCCATTCACGTCATTAAGGTGGACTCTACCTTGAGGAGGCTTTTGAGTGCTTTCCAGCTGGAGGGGCTCAGCTTCCGGCACTATATCAGACAGTGATCCACTGCTAGTCATAAGGTTTTCATTGGCCAGTGTTTTTCAGGAGTAGATCGCCAGGTCCTTCTTCCTGGTCCATCTTAGTCTGGAAGCTCAGCTGAAACTTGTCCACTATGGGTAACCCTGTTTATAATTGAATACTGGTGGCATAGCTTCTAGCATCACAGCAACGTGCAAGCTCCCACAGTAGGACAAGCTGCAGATGCCTGGGAGGGAGTAAAATGCAGAAGGCTTGAAATCATAAAGATGCCTTTAGCCTTGTTATAGTTGTCATAGGTATTATACGTAGATACACTGAAACCTCCTCCCAGACAATGTTACCATTTTTGCTTTCAACAGTCACATGCATTTTTCAAAACTTAAGAGGAGAAAAATAGTCTATTATGTTTACACAGGTATTTACCTTTTCCGTTGCTCTTCTTTAATTCTTGAAGATCCACGTTTCTATCTGGGATCATTTTCCTTTGTTGTTGTTGTTAGGTGCTGTTGAGTCGATTCCAACTCACAGCGACCCTATGCACGACAGAACGAAATACTACCTGGCCCTGCACCATCCTCACAATTGTTGCCATGCTTGAGCCCATTGTTGCAGCCACTGTGTCAGTTCATCTCATTGAGGGTCTTCCTCTTTTTCACTGGCCCTCCACTTTACCAGGCATAATGTCCTTCTCCAGGGACTAATCCCTCCTGATAACATCTCCAAAGTATCTGAGACGTAGTCTCACCATGCTTGCTTCTAAGGAGCATTCTGGCTGTACTTCTTCCAAGACAGATTTGTTCCTTCTTTTGGCAGTCCATGGTATATTCAATGTTCTTCACCAACACCACAGTTCAAAAGTGTCAGTTCTTCTTCTGTCTTCCTTATTCATTGTCCAGCTTTCTCATGCATATGAGGAGATTGAAAACACCATGGCTTGGGTCAGGCACCCCTTAGTCCTCAAGGTGACATCTTTGCTTTTCAACACTTTAAAGAGGTCTTTTGCAGCAGATTTGCCCAATGCAATGCGTCTTTTGGTTTCTTGACTGCTGCTTCCATGGGTGTTGAGTGTGGATCCAAGTAAAATGAAATCCTTGACAACCTCAGTCTTTTTTCCATTTATCATGATGTTGCTTATTGGTCCAGTTGTGCGGCTTTTTGTTTTCTTTATGTTGAGGTGTAATCCATACTGAAGGCTGTGGTCTTTGATCTTCATCAGTAAGTGCGTCAAATCTTCTTCACTTTCAGCAAGCAAGGTTGTGTCATCTGCATGACACAGGTTGTTAATGAGTCTTTCTCCAATCCTGATGCTGAGTTCTTCTTCATATATTCCACCTTCTCAGATAATTTGCTCAGCATACATATTGAATAGGTCTGGTGAAAGAATACAGCCCTGATGCACACCTTTCCTGACTTTAAGCCATGTAGTATCCCCTTGTTCTGTTCAAACGACTGCCTCTTGATCCATGTAGAGATTCCTCATGAACACAATTAAGTGTTCTGGAATTCCCATTCTTCACAATGTTATCCATAATTTGTTATGATCCACACAGTCGAATGCCTTAGTATAGTCAATAAAACACAGGTAAACATCTTTCTGATAATCTCTGCTTTCAGCCAGGATCCATCTGACATCCGCAATGATATCCCTGGTTCTACGTCCTCTTCTGAATCAGACTTGAATTTCTGGCAGCTCCCTGTTGATACACTGCTGCAGTTGCTTTTGAATGATCTTCAGCAAAATTTTGCTTGGGTGTGATATTAATGATATTGTTTGTTAATTTCCACATTGGGTTGGATCACCTTTCCTGGAAATGGGCATAAATATGGGTCTCTTCTAATCAGTTGGCCAGGTAGCTGTCTGCCAAATTTCTTGGCATAGACGAGTGAGCACTTCCAGCGCTGCATCCATTTGTTGAAACATCTCAATTGGTATCGTGTCAGTTCCCCGGACCTTATTTTTTGCTAATGCCTTCAGTGCAGCTTGGACTTCTTCCTTCAGTACTCTTGTGGTTCCTAATCATATGTTACCTCCTGAAATGGTTGAATGTCAACCAATTCTTATGGTATAGTGACTCTGTGTGTTCCTTCCATCTTCTTTTGATGCTTCCTGCGTCATTTAATATTTTCCCTGCAGAATACCTCAGTGTTGCAACTCGAGGCTTGAATTCTTTTCTTCAGTTCTTTCAGCTTGAGAAATGCTGAGCGTGTTCCTCCCTTTCAGTTTTCTATCTCTAGTTCTTTGCACATGTCATCATAATACTTTACTTTGTCTTTTCAAGCCACCCTTTGAAATCTTCAGTTCAACTCTTTTACTTCATCATTTTTTTCCTTTTGCTTTAGCTACTCAACATTGAAAAGCAAGTTTCAGAGTCTCTTCTGACATCCATTTAGGGCTTTTCTTTCTCACCTGTCATTTTCCTTTAGCCTGAAGAAATGTCTTTAGTTGTAATTTTAGAACAGCTCTGCTGGTAACAAATTCTCTTAGTTTTAATTCCATCGAGAAGATCATTATTTTGCCTTGGTTTCTAAAGGATATAAAATTCTAGATTGACAGTTTTTTATTTTTTTTATTTCAGCACTCTAAAGATGTTTCACTGTCTTTTGGTCTCCATGGTTTCTGATGAAAATCAACAGTAATTCAAATAATTGTTCTCTTACATGTATTTTTTTTTTTTTTTGCTGAGTGATTTAATTTTTTTTCTTAATCTTTTGTATTCAGCAGTTTGATTATGATGTGTCTGCATGTACTTTTGAGTTTACCCTGTTCAAGATTTACTTAGTTTCTGAATTCTGTGAATTTATGTTTTTCACCACATTGCAAAGTTTAGTATTCTTTTTCAAATATTTGTTATACAACAATGTTTCTCTGATCTTTCAGGATCCTCAGTGGCATGATTGTTAGTCCTTCTGATATTGGTACACGGGTCTCTGAGGTTCTTTAATTTGGATAGTTTTTATTCCATATGATCTATAGTCATTTATTCTTTCTTCTCATCTTCATTCTATATTGAAGCTGTCTAGTAATTTAAAAAAATTTAGGTGTTGTATTTGCCAGTTCTAGAATTTCCATTGGGTTCTTTTTCATAGTTTTATTTCTTTGCTAAAAATGTCCATTTTTTTTTTCCATTCATTTCAAAAGTATTTACCTTTACCTCATGGAGGATGTTTATAATAACTGCCTTAAAGTCTTTGTTTGATAATTCTAACATTTGTGTCATCTTGGGTTTATGGGTTTAGCATCTATTAATTGTCTTTTCCTTTGATAATTTGTTAGATTTTCCTGGCTCTTGGTATGTTGAGTAGGTTAGGATTGTACCCAGAACATTTTGTATATTACGTTGTGAAACTCTTGTTGCTGTTAAAATCTTCTGGAAAAGGTTGTGTTTTTTTTTTTTTGTTTTGTTTAGCAGGGTAGCAACTTTATTATGTTCAAACTGTAAGTTTTGTCTCACCTTTTGTGGGCAAACATTTATATGTGTGCATGTGCAGCATGGGAGTGAGCTTCGAGACTTGTTGGTTTATAGGTGGAATTAGGGGATCAACTTTTCCTGTTCTCCCCTCCATAATATTTATTCCCCCCACTCTTTGGCTTTCACAGGCCCCCTTTCCTGGTCCTCTGGTGAGAAAGATATGGTTCTCTCAGTGTTTTAGCCACAGACACTGTGGCACAGTTCTATATAATGAGCCTACCCTCAGGGGGAAGCATCCATAGAAAAGAGAAAAAAAAAATCCACTCTGTGCACAATTAAAAAAAAAAAAAACCATTGCCCCAAGTCCAACTCATAGCAACCCTATAGTGACCCTATAGGACAGAGTAGAACTGCCCCATAGGGTTTCAAAGGAGTAGCTGGTGGATTTGAACTGCTGACCTTTTTATTAGCAGCTGTAGCTCGCCAGCGCTCTTAACCACTGTGCCTCTAGGGCTACAACTGAAGGATAAGTGTTGTATATTCACTGATTTCCAGGGATAGCAAGTTAAAATAAGTTCTTTGCTACATATATAGCAGTTTATAAAGAATTTTTTCTATCTGTGATCTTCTTTAAGGCTCACAGCATCTCTGTAAGATGATGATGATGATGAAAAACTAGTATTTGTGGCACACTTGCTATATTCTTGATATGTATTAAGCGCCTTACATGCATTGTAAAGAATGCAAAGAAATGATGCTGGAGATCATGTGATATAATTTTGCAAGACCAATGACTTTTTCATTGCAAATACCTTTACCTTTTTTCAACAACATAAATAGAGACTATATATGTGGACCTGCCAACCAGAAAGATGTTTACCTGTGTTTCATTGATTATGCAAAGGCATTTGACTGTGTGGATCATAAAAAATTATGGATAACATTGCTAAGAATGGAAATCCCAGAACACTTAATTGTGCTCATGAGAAACCTGTACATACACCAAGAGGCAATTGTTTGGATAGCACAATGGGATACTGCATGGTTGAAGGTTAGGAAAGGTTTGTGTCAGGGTTGTAGCCTTCCGTCATACTTACTCAATCTGCATGCTGAGCAAATAACCCAAGAAGCTGGACTATATGAAGAAGAACTTGGCATCAGGATTGGAGGAAGGCTCATTAACAACCTGCATTATGCAGATGATACAACCTTGCTTGCTGAAAGTGAAGAGGACTTGAAGCACTTACTGATGAAGATCAAAGACTATGGCCTTCAGTATGGATAATACCTCAACATAAAGAAAAACAAAAATCCTCACAACTGGACCAATAAGTGACATCATAATAAATAAACAGAGAAAAGATTGAAGTTGTCAAATGTTTCATTTTACTTGATTCCACAATCAACATTCATGGAAGCATCAGTCAAGAAAGCAAACGACGTATTGCATTGGGCAAATCTGCTGCAAAAGACCTCTTTAAGGTGTTAAAAAGCAAGGATGTCACTTTAAGGACTAGGGTGTACCTGACTCAGACTAAGGTGTTTTTAATTGTCTCATATGCATGAGAAAGCTGGACGATGAATAAGGAAGATTGAAGAAGAATTGATGCCTTTGAATTATGGTGTTGGTGAAGCATATTGAATATACCATGGACTGCCAAAAGGATGAACAAATCTATCTTGGAAGAAGTACAGCCAGAATCCTTATCAGCAAGGATGGTGAGACTTCATCTCACATACTTTAGACATGTTGTCAGAGGGGACCAGTCTCTGGAGAAGGACATCATGCTTGGTAAAACAGAGGGTCAGTGAAAGAGAGGAAGATCCTCAATGAGATGGATTGACACAGTGGCTGCAACAATGGGTTGAAGCATAACAGCAATTGTGAGGGTGGCGAAGGAAAGGGCAGTGTTTTGTTCTTTTGTGCATGGAGTCAGTATGAGTTGGAACTGACTTGATGGCACCGAGCAACAACAACAATATGCATTGTTTCATTTATTTGGTGAGCAGGGCCAAGAGTACTATCTCAATTATTGCAGAGAAAACTGAGGCCCAGGCAATCGGTGACTGAAATAAGTCTAGAACCCTGGGCCAATCTAGTGCTCTCTCTGCTGTCCCCACGCAGTCTTCCCTTTGGACAGGTAGAATCAGGGCTTCTTAGTAGTGCTATTCTAGCCACCTCCCAGAATCCCCGACTCCAGGTACCTGCTAAACCCTCTTCCCTTCCTTCCTACCCTTGCCTCCCACTATCTTGGTCACAGGTAGGTTCACAGCAACCCCTAGTAAAACAAAACAACAACAAAAAAGAGATATAGTTAATAATCCAATAAAGGAGTAAAGTAAGATACTAAAAAATACTCAGCCCAAAAGGAGGCTGAAAAAAACGGGAAGAAACAAAGAACAGATGGAACAACTAGAAAATAAATAACAAAATAATAGACTTAAATCCAACCATAACAATAGTTCGTTTCATTAAATACAAATGGAATGAACACTTAAATTAAAAGGCAGAGATCATCAGACTAGATAAGCAAGACCCAATATATGCTTTCTACAGGAGATACACATTAATAGGAAAGAAAAAGAGTTTGAAAATAAAAGGATAGAAAAAGATATATCATGCCAACAGTCATAAGAAAGCAGGAGTAGCTATGTTAATATCAAAGTACACTTTAGATCAAGGTATATTACCAGAGAAAAGGTTAATCTTTAATAATGAACAAAATATCAATAGTCAAGAAGATATAAATATCCCTAAATGTATATGTACCTAAAAACAGAACAACAAAACAAATGAAGTAACAACTGACAGAACTGAAATGAGAATCTAAGAAATCCACAATTAGAGTTAGAAATTTCAATATTCTTCCCTCAGTCACTGATACAAGTAGAAAATCAGTAGGATATAGAATACTTGAAAAACACTACCCAGCAACTTACACTAATTGACATTTATAGAATAATTTTTCCAGAAACTGCAGGATACACATTATTTTCAAGTGCACGTGGACCATTCATCAAGAAAGGCCATATGCTGGGCCACAAAATAAGTGTCAAGAAATTTTAAAAATTGAAATCATATTTTTTCTGACTACAACAAAAATATATTAGGAATCATATATTTCTTAATATATACATTTGTTATATATTTTCTTATAAATATTAATAAACCAAATTAACCCCCAAATACTTAAAAATAAAAAATATATTCTAAATAACTCATACTTGAGAATAAATCACAAGGAAGATTAGAGAATATTTTGAACCGACTGATAGTAAAACACACCATGTTGATATTTTTTGGCTGCAGCTAAAGGAGTCCTTATGGGGAAACTTACAGCTTTTTAATGATTATATTAAAAAAGAAGAAAGGTTTAAGGTCAACAATCTAAACTTCCACATTAAAAAAGGGGAGCAAATTAAATTCAAATTAAGTATAAGAAAGGAAGTAAAAAAGAACAGAAATGAAAGAAACAGAAAATAGATTAGCAATAGAAAAAAAATTGAACCCAAGTGATTGTTTTGAAAGGATCAATAAAACTGATAGACCTCTTGTTAGAATGATAAAGAAAAAAATTGAGATAAAACACAAATTACCAATATCTGGAATGAAAAGGACATATCACTGCATGTTGTTAAAGCATTAAAATTAAGGAATAACATGAACACCTTTATGCCAATAAATTTGACAACTTAACAAAATGGACAAATTTCTTGAGAAACATAACCAAAACTGACAGATGATCAAATAGAAAGCCTAAATAGCTCGATATCTGTCCAAGTAATTGAAATTGTTAACTGTGATGGTTAAGGTTGTGTGTCAACTTGGCTGGGCCATGATTCTCAGTGGTTTGGCAGTGGTGTGATGTTGTGATCACTTCCATGATGAGATTTGATATAATGTGAACATCTCCATGAGGGAATGTGCTGTGAGGAGCCAATCAGTAAAAGAGAGATTTCTTGGGTGTGTAGCCTGCATCAAATATAAGTGGACATTCTGGCAAGACTTGTGGGCTTTTGCTTGTTCTGGATCCTGCAGCTGGCTCCTGTTCATCTGGCCTCTGGTTCTTGGGACTTGAGCTAGCAGCTTACCTGCAGTCTTACCTGCCCATCCTGGGATTTGTCGATCTTTGCAGCCTGTGAGCAAGAGCCCTCCTCTCTGACCTGATGATCTTGGATTCACCATCCCCCGTGGCTACATTAATCAGGAGAAGCCTCTATCCTGACTCACAGACTTGAGACGTTCCAGCCTCTACAACTGTGTGAATCATTTCCTTGCTATAAATCTATACATATATACTTATACATTTTACTGGTTTTTCTTCTCTAAAGAACCCAGCCTAAGACATTGAGAAAAAACCCCATACAAAGAAAACTTCAGGCCCAGATGGTTTCACTGATGAATTCTATCAAACATTTAAGGAATAAATAATAATAATCTTATATAAACTCATTCAGAAAATATAGGAGGAAGAAATATCTCTCTACTTGTTTTATGAGGACAGCATAACCCTGATACCAAAACATGACAAAGACATCACAAGAAGAAAAACTACAGATCAATATCTCTCATGTACATAGACAAAAAAAAAAAAAAATCTTTATTAAATCAAAATTCAGCAACGTATAAATTGGATAATACATCAAGACAGACTAATTTTTTTTCTAGAAATGAAAGGTTGGTTTAATATTTGAAAATCAATGTAACTTACTGTCTTAGTTATCTAGTGCTGCTATAACAGAAATACCACAAGTGGATGACTTTAACAAACAGAAATTTATTCTCTCACAGCCGAGGAGGCTAGATCTGAATTCAGGGCACCAGCTCCGGGGGAAGGCTTTCACTCTTTCTTGGCTCTGGGGGAAGGCCTTGGTATCTGTCTTCCCTTGGGTTTAGGAGTTTCTTAGCACAGGTACCCTGGGTTCAAAGGTTGTGCTGTGCTCCTGGCTCTTCTTCCTTGGTGGTAGGAGATCCCACTCCCTCTCTTCTCAATCCTTTTTTATATCTCAAAAGAGATTGACTCAAGATACAACTTAATCCACCTTCCAACCCTTCTTATCAATTCTGACCAGCTGTCCCTCCCACAGCACTCTCTACTTCTCTGCTGAGTTCGATAATACATTGCAATGGGCACACAGAACTCACAGACCATACACACGATTGTGGGGTTTATTAGGGAAGTAACAGGTTACAGTTCAGGGTCAGGATCAACTTGGAAGTAACAGGAACAAATCAGGTTATAGTTCTTCAATCAGGACAGCTTCTTTTTGACTGTGCCCATAGACAACCTCTGCTACCAGGCCAAGATATTAAGTAGGTACTGCACAAAACAATATATATGAATGGATGATAAACACATGAATACATTTCAGGATTTTATTCAGCAAAGAAATGTGATGAGCTACTGTATGCACTAGAATGGCTAAGATTTTACTGATTAACAATGCCAACTGTTGGCAAAGATTTGGAGCAACTGGAATGTTCATACATCGCACTGTATGGGAATGCAAAATGATGCAGCCACTTTGGAGAAGAGTTTGGCAGTTTTGTAAAGTTAAACATATACTTACTATGTAACCCAGCAATTCCTGTCTTTGTTATTTACCCATTAGTAATAAAAACATATGGCCAAAAAGGATATGTACGTGGACATTCTTAGCAGCGTTATTCATAGTAAACGAAAGTGGAAACAACCCCATGACCATCAACTAGTGAATGGATGAACAAATAACAATATATCCATAGTACTGAATATGAGCCAGTAATAAAAAGGAATGAAATATTTATGCACACAACAAAATGGATGAATCTAAAAAAAAATTAAGCTAAGTAAAAAGATTACATACTATATGATTTAATTTCCATGAAATTCTAGGAAAGGCAAAACTATAGTTACAAAAAGCAGATCACGGTGGCTGGGGATCAGTGGCCAGAGGAGAGAAACCACTGCAACAGGGCTATAGAGAATTTTTGGGGGTGATAGGAATTTTGTATATCTTAACATGGTGGCTACATGACCATATACGATTGCTAAAACTGATCAAACTGTATCCTTAAATCAGGTGTAACTTCTACCTCAATAAATCTGGGGAATAAAAAAAATTACAAATAAAAAAATAGCTCACGATTCAAAATGTTGTGAGGCTCTGGAGCAACTGGAACTAGAAGTGTAAAATTGTACAGCCTCTCAGAGAAACAGGTTGGCAATCTTTTACACACGCTGCAAGGTAGTCCCCGACTTATGACGTATGAAGTGCAGTTACAATGAACTGCACTTACGGCCTTCAAAATCTTTTTTTTTTTTACATCTCATTATTAATAATGGAAACCCTGGTGGCATAGTGGTTAAGAGCTACGCCTGCTAATCAAAAAGTCGGCAGTTTGAATTCACCGGGCGCTCCTTGGAAACCCTATGGGACGATTATACCCTGTCCTATAGAGTTGCTATGAGTCAGAATCGACTCCAGGACAATGGGTTTGTATTTGGTTTTTTATCATTAGTAACATTACTACATACAATGTTGCAGTGCATAATTTGCTGATATTATTCTCAGATGTTCACTTGCTGACAAAGATTGTATTTATAAAGATACTGATAATAAAAGGCAATAATAATGAAAACTGAAAAAAAAAAAAGCATTCAACTTACTTCAGAACCAACTTAGGACTGAGTTATTGGAATGGAAAATTTTATAAGTCAGGGACTACCTGTGTTCCATTCCTAGGTATTTATTCAAGAGAAATGGAAATGTTCACCAAAAGACTTGTATATGAATACTAACAGCAGCTTCATTCATAAAAGTTGGAAACTAGAAACCATCCAAATGCTCATGAGTAAATAAATGAATAAACAAATTGTGGTGCATTCATACAATGAAATACTGTCAGCAATAAAAAGGAACACGTTACTGTTATAGACAACAACATAGATGAACCTCAAAAACATGATGAGGTGAAGAAAAGTACATCCTGCATGATTCCATTTATATGACGTTTTAGAAAAAGCAAATCTATAGTGATTGAAATCACTTTGATCTTTGGCTAGGGATGGGAAGAATTGACTACAAAGCGACCTGAGGGAAATTTTGGGGGTGATAGCAATGTTCTAGATCTTGATTGCAGTTAAATGCATGTATGTATTTCTCAAAATTCAACAACCCGTAAACTCAAAATGGGTGCATTTTACTTTATGTGAACCGTGCCTCAAAAAGTTAGTAGGAAAAAAAAAGACGATGCCAAAAGAGACTATCAGCCAACAGGAGGTTTTACCAGATTATGAGAATCAGTGCCTAATTTAGGTGTTCTGATTTAAGATTCCCCCTCCAGCCTGATTTTAGTATTCTTGGTTAAAAACCAAAAACAAAGCTTATTTTTTAGGTGAACTTGGACTTTTAATTGCTACCATTTTAACATGAATTTTGTCCCTCCCAGGGATTCTTTTTAACTTGTTTCCCTGCTCTGAACAACAGGGAATTAACTTTTTTATCCTGCTTTCTGCAAAGGCAACGTTGTCCTTCTGCCTTCTAGAAATATGACCAGGGGTTGGTTCTTTATCCAGGGCCAGTAAGTCCCTTGTTTATCAGTCTATGCTTATTGCACACACAAGAAATTTGAGGCTTATTTAGATAATTTCCGTGGGGAAACAAATCCCTGTTATTTCAGTTATCTAGTGATAAAAAAAAAAAAAAAATTTTTTTTTTTTTAGTGATAGTCATTAAAAAAAATTATTTTGCTTTATCTAGATAATTGATGCACTGGCCTACTTTGGGGTGGGGTGTAGATGTGCTATATTCTGAAATGGACACTTGTTGAGGGAAGGGGACAGATGTTTCTGGATTGCCTATGATGGCCCAGTGCTGTCTGTACATCATCTTATTTAAATTTACCCTCACTGCAGGCCTCTGAGGCAGCTCCCATCATCTCCATTTTCTACCTGTGGCTGAGGGTCGGATCAAGTACACAATGTGGCTTTTAAGTTGGGAAAAGGGGATTCAAAAGTGGGATCTTCTAGATCCCCAAGGCCATGATCTTTCTGCTACATCTCACTCCAGAAAATAAACTGTGATCCAAAGATGTCCAAGGGAAATGGATGGTGCCCAGCTACCATTACTGAATGTTTTGATCAAGGACACAATAGATGGATCCTGATGAAAAGGAAGAAAAACAAAGAACAAAACTTCAAAGTCATATGCATGCAAAAGCTGGACAGTAAATAAGGAAGATGGAAGACTTGAAGCCTTTGAATTATGGTGTTGGTAAAGAATATTGAATGGACTGCCAGAGAATGAACAAATCTGTCTTGGAAAAAGTATAGTGAGAAAATAGAAGCAAGGATGGCGAGGCTTGGTCTCACATACTTTGGACATGTGGTCAGGAGGGACTAGTCCCTGGAGAAGGACATCATGCTACTAAAGTAGAGGGTCAGTGAAAAAGAGGAAGAGCCTCAGTGAGATGGATTGACACAGTGGCAGCAACAATTAGCTCAAACATAGCAACAATTGTGAAGATAGCACAGGACTGAGCAGTGTTTCATTCTGTTGTACATAGGATTGCTATGAGTCAGAACCTACTCGATGGCACCTAACAACAACATATGAGCATAAACTGAGCAAAGTTAATCTAAGGCGGATTAGAAATTGTGAATGGATCTATGTTTGATTGTGTATATTGCCACCAAATATAAATAAAATATTTTTTAAAAAGATGGTCCAGGACACAGTCCCATTTTTATCATCTCTGAAATGCCAACTTGCCTGCATCTGCCCACAGCCTGTGCTGCATAGCATAGGAGCATCTGAGGACCACACCAAGTGACAGGCCATGGCCACATCGTCATCCAGCAGCCAGCCAGGATTGTCTCTGAAGTCCCCAAGGGTCTGGGTTTGTCCAACATCCTACCTTCCCCCAATTTTGCAAAATGTGTGCCCCCCAAACTCTCGGCCCACCTGGGAGATCCTGCAATCTTCTTGTGAAAGGACCAACAAAAAGTTCTCAGGGTTTCCAGAGCTTGTGTTTCCCCCACCTCTACCAAGCACATTTTACACTGGATTGAATTTCTCTTCTTTATGCAGGAACTCAGCCCTATGCACAAAAATACCAACGGCGTGATGAATGTTAAGAACAAATTTTTCTTTCACTTTCTCTCCCTCTGCCCCAGCGTGGGTAGCCAGCTGCAGAGGCCAGGCAGGTGTGTGATTCAGCACGGATCACCCCAGATAGGTGCAGGGGTTCCCGTCCAGGCAGAGGGCGCTGGGTTTGGTGGTGCCCATGTCGCTGTGTGTGTTGTGCAGGCAGAAAAAATGCTTCTGTGCCTGCTTGGAGGCTGGGGGAAGGTTCATGGCCAGGTCAGCGCGCCAGCATTCTTCGCTCGGCCACAGCAGCAGCGGTGGGCCCCAACCTCGGGTCTTGGGAGGCAGAGCTGCAGCTGCTGTGTTTAGTTTCCCTTTGGTCCTGGGGATTTAGATAAAAGGGCTGCTTTTATTGATTGTGGAGATTGGGGAGGGGGCAGCTCCATGGTCAGCCTTTGCCTTTTTATTTTTCTAACCAAACATATATTGAGCATTTACTGTGTACCAGGGACTGTGCTAAATGCTTTTCATACATTATCTGGTTTAATCCTCATGACAGCCCTCTTGTTATAGTTTCCATTAGACTGAGAAGGCAACTAAGGCTCAGAAAGGTTAAGAAATCTGCCCAAGGTCACACAGCTTATAAATAGTAAAGAGCATGGGCCCGGGAGCTGTCTCTCACCTGGACCATTGTGTCACTGCTCTGCTCTAAGCCAGAGTGGTCTTTATACGGCTCAGCCCTGCTCTGGAGTCTTCCCATTTCCCACAGTGCAAAGTTCACACTCAGCCCAGCCTCAAAGACCAATGTGATCTGAGCTCCCACAGACCCACTGAGCTGAGCTGCTTCCACCCTTGGGCTTCCCTCCCTCACACCTTGCCTTCCCCCGCGGTGCCTGAGTCCCAGGCCTCCTGCCTGTCTCTCAGAGCAGAACTCAGAGGTGCCCCCTGTCAGGGTGGCCCAAAGCTGTCGCTAGCTATGTGCTCCTTCTTTGTGCCCCAGCCTCAGTTGCTGTGTCCACTAGCTCCTTCCCGCACTTCCTGTTCTCAGCCTGGTCAGATGGGGGCTCTAGTGGGCAGGGGTTGTATTTGCTTGTCTTTCTATCCCCGCTGTCTGCACGGGAGCAAGCACGTAGTATGTGCTGTACTAGTGCGTGTTACACTCACTTGAATGGAAACACCTGCGTTTTTGCTCCTTTGTCCTTAGTATCCAAAGTGCCTCATGGCTGTGCCCTGCCCTGTGTCATGCTGGTCTCAGAACTATTCCAGACCCCTCCCCACATTGGCATGTGCCCCATATCTAAGGGAGGACTACGCTTAGTGGCCATTCCCTGCCTGGTAATAATGTCACATGAAGAAGTTGGCATTCCCCCTGGCCAAGTGGGCAGATGTGTTCCATGCCAGGCAGGCTGGCAGACTGAGGCAGGCAGAGAAAAAGGACCCTTGGGTCATAATTCAGAAGGTAGAATGGAGCCCAGGCCTGGGCTATGGGTCTGGCTAGCTCTGTTCAGACATAGGAGATGCTGTGGTCCAGTATGTGGATGGTAGGGGAGGGATGTGAGACCCACTCAGGGGCACAGTGAGAGGGCAGGTGAGGGGCTGCCAGGGGGTGCAGGTGTTACCTGGCCAACAGGAAACCAGAGGGGCAGGGATTATCCAATTTGCGATCACAGAGAAAGAAATGCATTGGATGCCATTTGTTGATGAATTAGGACTCCAGCTGGGTGTTCAAATTGCAAAAAACCTCAAAGAGGTATTAGTGAGGGATCAGTGTTACCCACTCTAGTTAATGAGCTGATCATACTTCCATGGGAACTCTTTTGCTGAGTCCTCAGGGGAAATGCATGTCATTTCCTTGATGAAATTTCCCTGGGCCTTGGTTTCCTTATCTTTGATGCATGGCCCCGGGCCCAGCAGCCCTCCTCTCAGGTGGCCATGGCAGTGTCAGAGAGCCATGCAGGGGGTGACTGGTGTCCAAGGTAGAGAGACCCTCCCACTCCTGTGCTGTGGCAGGGATGAAGGGGTTGCCCCAATATGCTTTGTTCTCTAGCCCTTGGCATCAGCAGTCACTGTAGGACTGGACAGAACATGACCCTCCTGCCTCGTGGCCATCTGATGGTTACATTACAGGTTACATCATTTCTGAGCTTCGAGAGCTTCTGGGTACAGGGGCTTCCCACTTAGGAAGTCGAGTCTCTTGCTACGTGAAGAAGTTAACCGACATTTAGTGCATTGATTGTTCATTTAATTCCTGACAACTTTGCGGGGCATGGCGGTGGTTGGGGAGAGTTGGTTTTCTCAATCTGTAAAATGGAGTTAATGTGACTTGGCCAGAGCAGATGACTTGTCACACAGGTGCGGAGTGGTGGAGGTGGGACTGGAAGCCAGGCTTGGTGACTTGAGCTTTGGTGCCGTGGACTGCTCTCCGGCCTGCCTTGCTCTGCCTGCACGGCTGCCAGGGGCGGCGCTCTCTCTCCCTGGCCCTCCCAGAGCACACGGATGGCAGAATGCACCACCACCTTTTCCCACACCCCCTTGGTCCCCTTGGACAGGGACTAGCAGATTGTAGGCCGGTCCTTCTGTTATTAGTATTTTTTAATCTAAATACCATAGTGACCATTTTTTAAAAATCTGTCATTCATTTAAAAAAACAAATGTTTTTTACTTCATTTTTTCCCCTAAGGAGTTCAAGGGAACTCTAATTTCCCTTTTTCACACTTTTTTTTTTTTTGGTGATAAAATATAACATGAAGTTTACCGTTTTAAAGTTTATAATTCAGTGGCATTTAGTACAAGCACGATGTTGACCCTTCTGTTCTGACCTGACGGCTCAAATGTGTGACTGGTGGCCCTGCCCTTGCTTTAGACATCACCGTCCCTCTGAAAGGCTCTTGGTGGAGGCAGCTAGGGCGGCATCGCCTTTGTTTATGCTTTAGCTCCTAGGCTTGATGGTCCAGATGAAAACAAAAGAGAATGACACCTTTTGGTCAAGGCACTGCTCACAGTTGTAGTTACTGTTTACAGAGCATTTCCATATTGTGATTGTGTGGAGAGGCCCAGAGGCCTGGCTTCTTCAATGAAGGACTTTGGACAGTTGTCTGGAAGAGTGACCGGGGCCTGTGGCTTGCTGACTGAGGCTGTGTGAGTGCCCAGGGCAGGATGAGAGTATAGGTAAGGGCTATACTCACACAGGCTGCAGCTGCCTCCAACTTTCCTGGTTTCTTCTTGTGTGGCCTTGAACAAGCCACTTAGCTTCAGTGCCCTCACTGTGAAATAAGGATAATAAGGACAAATAATAGCCACACACAGTGTGGTGTCCATGAGCCCAAGCAGGGAGCCGGATAGGTGAAAGCAGCCTATCAGTGGTAATTTGCGGTTTTCGGGTTCCTGCTATGGCTACAAGAAATGGACCCTTCCAGCCCTCTTCCTCTAGCAGGTTGGAAGGCATCTGGTCCCTGATCCTGTAGGACAGGTTCCTCCACCTCGAAGCCTGCCCAGAGCCCCTTCTGCTTGGGAGACACATCTAGATCATGTTAAGACCTCGGCCGTCCATTGTTCAATCAATCAGGCTAATCTGCTTGCCCTCGATAAGGGGAAGGATCAGGTTTCAGGGAGATTTTCCTGGGATTACTTCTGGTAGCCGCTCAGTCTAGACAGGCCTCTCAGTTACAGGGGCGCAGACAAAGGCAAGGACCAGAAATGCCAGGCCACTAGGCGGCTGGTCCCTGCGATGCCTCTGCTCCCCCGGACCCTATCCTACCTCAGCCCCACCTGGGGGGTTGGGGCCCACTGACCGGGGACCTTCATCAGTCCAAGCGAGGACCCTGAGCCCCTCTTACATGTCCAGGCTGGACACCAAGGAGCAATGGATGTCTGTGAGGAGCTCCCTCTGTGCCAGGCATGGGAAGAACAGGGCATGTGCTTATCTCGTTCAGTTCCCATAAGCATCTCATGAGGCAGCCACTCTTGGGCCCATTTTAAAAATGAGGACATTAGGCATAGGAAGGTGAAACCCAACAGCTAGAAAGTGGTGGAGCTGGGACTTGAGAGGAGACCTGTCCTTGGGGCTGCCCTGGGAACATGGGGCAGAGGCCAGTTAGTGAGAGAAGTGCCGAAGGGCCAGCAGGGAGGGGTATCCCAACTCCAGTCCTTAGACTCTAGGGGGCCAGAATGTTTCTGATTATTGCTCTTCACATCTTTCCTGCACAAGAATACCCAGGAGGCCCTGAAGACTGGGGTACATGGCCTGCCTACATGCCTCAGTTCTGGGTTCCCATCCTGGTTTTATGACTTCCTTGCTCTGTGACCTGGGCAAGTAGCTTTTGGGCATCTGCTTGCCATCTGTGAAATGGGCATGATATCTATCCTGCCTTGTGTGAGTCACCTGAGAGAATGTGGGTGAAATGGGTTTTGGAAGCTGTGAAGTGCTGTGCCAGTGCTAGTCCCCTTGTTCTTCGAATGCTTCTGTGAGAATTGACCGTAAATGAATGAATGAATGGATCTGAGTAACCTTTCTAGAAGAGGATTGATGAGTCTTGTCTGTTCCCCTTCTGTCTCCCTAACTCCTCCCTGACCCTGGGGAATATGGGGAGCAGCCCTGGATGCCATGTGTTGTCAGCCGCCTCACCCCAAGGCCACAAATGACAGGGAGCTACAGGTTTGGCCCCTTGCTCCACTTCTCCCGGAACATGAACAGGAGACATGCCCTAGCCCCACTGGCATCCTGGGGACATGCAGGTACAGCCCCCGCACTCAGATACTGCTGACTCCAGCCGTTGCGTGGGAGAGGCTTGAGTGCAAGCCCTACCATTCCTGGGCTTTTGGGATAGGGCTTGGAGAGCAGCCTGCCAAGACATCCTTTGGGGACTGGAATGTAAACTTTGGTCATATAGTTATGGGCCTGCGTGTGTATGAGAGAGAGATGAGGAGATAGAGACAGGCGGACAGACAGATGTGGCTGTTCATTTTCTGACTCATCTACCTTGAGTTTGAAACAAGGTATGATATATTTTCACATTATTTTCTTGTTCTTTACATATTTCCTCCATGGCTCCAACAAAATGAAGGGCTTTGCTCAAGATATGTGTTGGAATATTGTTTATTTAACAGCTTGGCTTTTCCTAGAGAAGCAATACCAAAAAAATACAAAACAAAACAACAATAATGAAAGAAAAAAAACAGTGATAACAACAGCAAAACCTACAAGTTCAATGAGACCTGAGACATTGCTTTTCTGTACACACAGCTGCTACCTCCAGCCCTTCTTTGTTTTCAGGGCCTCAGATCAGAGATTGACCTGGACATGAACCTTGGAGGGCAGAGGCTGCATGGAGCTGGCCTCAGGTAGGGTGAAATGGCCCTGTGCACCCCTTCCTCTGTGTTGTACAGGTGTCTGCTGTACACTGTGTTCTTTGGAGGGGGGTGTACAATGATCAAGGGAGCATGGGGAGGGTTGGGTGGGGGGAAGGGGCTGATGAACTCTCGGTGACCTATGTTTGAGGCCTGGATCCACCATCCTCCAGCTGTGTGCCTTAGGCAAGTCAATGAACCTCTCTGAGCCTCTGGTTCCGCATTCATAAAGTGGGGAGAATAATGGGACCTAACTTATAAGGCCATTGTGAAGATTTGTTCAAGACGGTATGCACAAAAATGCTACGTGGGGAGGAGGCCAGCCCTTTGGTAGGGTTCATCCTTGGTAGGATGATCTTAGGGAGCCTGTTGGCAGAGCTGTGAATCCTGGGCTTACAGGGCTGGCAAGGACTTTGCTGTGGCTCTGGGGTGTTTGACTTGCTCTGTGTAATCAGCCTTGGGTGCCTCGACTCATTTCCATTTTTACAAATGCATTAAAAATTCCACTGGCCTCAGAGCAAATGCCAATTTAACCTAAGCATTTGTCCCTCTCTGTAACAGAGTCTCGATTCCCCACCAAGCCATGCACAGCTGCTCCCAACAAGGTGAACTGAATCGTAATGAAATCAGCATGTGTTCATGGATGCTGACTGTGTTATTAACAGCTCTGGATTTGATGAATCCTAATCTTTTCTATGTTCAGTGAGTGAGCGATGCCAGTGAAAGAGGGATGGAATCTTGCCCATGGGAGGGAACGAATGACATTCATTGCAAAAAAGGAAATGGCAGCAGCTCTTCCACCTCCTCCCCAAAGGGCCTTGAGTGAATCACTTGACACCTCTGGGTCTCAGTTTTCTTAATCAGTCAGGTGGAAAGATTGCTGTTCTGTCCACCCCCTGGGCTGTTTTGAATCAGATGAAAATATATCCTGAAAAGATGTTAGAGTTGTAAAATCCTGTACAAATGTATGAAGCTGTTACTGATGGAAAAACATGGTGGTCTAAGGATAATTACTGGCAATAGATGATTTTTTAAAAAATTCTGTAGTTAAATTTTAGGTGTTGTCTTAGGCTAGGCTCTCTAGAGAAGCAAAACTAGTGAAGCACATGTATATATATATATATATATATATATATATATATATATATATATATATATATATATGAGAGAGAGAGAGAAAAACCCTGTGGTGTAGTGGTTAAGAGCTACGGCTGCTAACCAAAATGTCGGCAGTTTGAATCTACCAGATGCTCCTTGGAAACGCTAAGGGGCAGTTCTATTCTATCCTATAGGGTCACTATGAGTCAGAATCGACTCAGTGGCAATGGGTTTGTTTTATACATATATACAGAGAGAGAGAGGGATTTTATCTCAAGGAAATATCTCACTTGGTTATGGAGGCTGGCAAGTCCTGAAGTTCGCGGGTCAGGCATTGACTGGAGGTTTCTCCTGACTCACGTGGTTACAGGGCCTGATGAACCCAGAATTGGCAGGTCAAATGGCAGCCTGCTGGCTCACAGGGCTGTGGAAGCTAGCAAATCCCAAAGTTGGAAGGTCAGATGACAAGCTGCTGGCTCAAGTCCCGAAAACCGGAGGTCAGGTGATCACGAGCCGAGACCATGATCTAGAGCAAGTAAGTGAGTTTTACCAGAATGTCCATATAGATATTAGGTGCAGGTCACACCCTTGGGGAAACTCCCCTTACAACTGATTGACTGATCACATCAGATCATGTCATGGAGGTGATCACATTATATCACAAAATGGAGGATAATTAGATCAGACCACAAAATGGAGGATAATTACATAATACAGTGAATCATGGCCTAGCCAAGTTGACACATAACATTGACCATCACAGGTGTCTCAAATCTATGAGGAATGAATGACTTGAAAAATCTAACCAACTGAGACAATGTTTACATTTCTAGAAGCTCTCTGCAATTTTACAATTAATTACCCATGCTTATATCTTCTTAAATAGATCAGAGCAGACAGAATTTAACCTTTTCTTGTTGACCTGGCCATTATGAACATTATCGATAAATGATAACTTTTAGGAGCCAAGCACCATATGTGTGCTTTACTTGTATTGTTTATTTAATCCTCATCACAAACACAGGAAGCAGAACCCTACTATTATTATTACTGTTTTATAGTGAGGAACCTGAAGCTCAAAGAAGTGAAACAACTTGCCCAAAATCATACAGCTAACAAGAGGTAGGGTAGAGAGTTTGAACCCCTGAAATCTGTTATCCTCCAGTATTGCCAATAAATCAATAAAAATATTTGACCTTCCCTCCCTTTTTCTTTCCTTCTTGAATAATTCAGTCAAAAAGCCACTGTGTTTGGTATGGTGGAATGAGAAATTTGGCAAACTCTTTCACTAAAAATGGTGATAAAAGTAGATAAAATTGTTAAAATCTACTATTCCAGGGCTCTGGAAACTGACCAAAGATGTATCTCAAATTGAGAAGTGGTTTTTCCTGATAAACTACTGAACTTCCATGAAAACAGTAAAGAGTCTGTGGGGTTCTTCCTGGGGCTACTCCCATCCCTCACCCTAGCTCTGTTGGTGGTCTAGTTCTCCCAGGGCAAAAAAAAAAACCAAACCAAACCCATTGCCATCGAGTGGATTCTAACTCAGAGCGATCAGGGCAGGTAGGCTGAAAACCAGCAGCTTTGCTGCAGAAAGGGCTGTCTTGCTTTTGAGCAGACCACAAAAAACCACTGGCCCAATGGCACTATTAGTAATATTAGCAATCTTGAGAACAAACAAATGGGGAAGACCAGTGGCTCAGCTAACCTAGAGGTGTGGTCCTGGTTAGGTCCACTGTGGATGGGCTGACTAACTGGAAATATAACAGGGAAATCCAGAAAAGCTGATAGCCACAGGGGCCTTGATAAGTTCTTCACACATCCATTTAGGAGAGATGGACAGGACCCAAGCTTTACCCATCTCTAGCTGACCAGGAGCCCACGTGTACACACAGAGGAGATACAAGGGAGCCGGATGGAAAGCAAAAGCTGGGCAGACTTAGAAACTGCCTGATCTTTGAATATGTTCCCCAGCTGACAGATCTCTCAGCAATGAATATTCATAATAGCATTATACATAATACCCCCAAACTGGCAACAAACCAAATACCCATCAGTTGGTTAATAGATAAACAAAATGTTTTATATCCATAAAATGGAGTGTTGTTGTTGTTAGGTGCCGTTGAGCCAGTTTGGTCTCATAGCCACCCTAGGCACAACAGAACAAAACACTGCCCAATGCTGTGCCATCCTCACAATCCTTGTTATGTTTGAGCCCATTTTTGCAGCCACTGTGTCAACCCATCATGTTAAGGGCTTTCTTCTTTTTTACTGACCCTCTACTTTACCAAGCATGATGTCCTTCTCCAGGGACTGGTCCCTCCTGATCACAGGTCCAAAGTAACTGAGACAAAGTCTCGCCATCCTCACTTCTAAGGAACATTCTGGTTATACGTCTTCCAAGACAGATTTGCTTGTTCGTTTGGCAGTCCATGATATATATTCGATATTCTTCACCAACACCATAATTCAAAGGCATCAATTCTTCTTCAGTCTCATTCATTGTCCTGCTTTCACATGCATATGAGGTGATTGAAAATTCCATGGCTTGGATCAGGCCCACTCTAATCCTCAAAGTGACATCCTTGCTTTTAAACACTTTAAAAAGGTCTTTTGCAGCAGATTTGCCCAATGCAATATGTCATTTTACTTCTAGACTGCTGCTTCCATAAACATTGATTGCAGATCCAAGTAAAATGAAATCCTTGACAACTTCAATATTTTTTGTTTATCATGATGTTGCTTATTGATCCACTTGTAAGGATTTTTGTTTTATGTTGAGGTATAATCCATACTGAAGGCTGTGGTCTTTGATCTTCACCAGCAAGTGCTTTAAGTCCTCTTCATTTTTGGCAAGCAAAGTTGTGTCATCTGCATATCGCAGATTGTTAATGAGTCTTCTTTCACTCCTGATGCCACATTCTTCTTCACATAGTCTAGCTTCTAGGATTATTTGCTCAGTATACGGGTTGAATAAATATGTTGAAAGGATATAACCCTGATGAACACCTTTCCTGATTTTAAATCACGTAGTGTCCCTTGTTCTGTATGAAAGACTGTGTCTTGGTCTATGCCATGAGCACAAATAAGTGTTCTGGAATTCCCATTGTTTGCAATGTTATCCATAATGTGTTGTGATCCACACAGCTAAATGCCTTTGCATAGTCAATAAAACACAGGTAAACATCTTTCTGGTATTCTCTGCTTTCAGCTAAGATCCATCTGACATGAGCAATGATATCCCCCATTTCATGTCCTCTTCTGAATCTGGCTTGAATTTCTGGTAGTTCCCTGTCACTGCTACGATCGTTTTTTAATTATCTTCAGCAAAATTTTACCTGCATGTGATATTAATGATATTGTTGGATAATTTCCACATTCTGTTGGATCACATTTTTTGGAATGGGCATGTATATGGATGCAGTGAGATAGATCGATTTTGTTGGACTTTCTGTCCATGGCCTTGTAACTCCCACCCAAGTGATTGGGTGGGACTATACAAATAGGGTAGTTATGTCCCACCAAGGGGACTGGTCAGTTTTTCCCATCCTGCTGGTCTTGAAGTGAGCCATGCCAGAGGCGGGAAGAAGAGGATCCTACCGCCACCAAGGAAGAACAGGCAGGAGCAAAGAGAATGTTCTTTGGACCCAGGATCCCTGCATTGAAAAGCTCATGGAACCTGGAGACTTGAGAGAGAGAGTGAGCTGTAACCCTGAAGATGGCGAGAAATGGTGACAGGAGGCTTCCTGGCCCACGAAGGATAGAAAGATGAGTACCTGGGGTGTCTCTGAGGACTTACTAACCCAAACCAAACCAAAGCCAGTGCCGTCGAGTTGATTCAGACTCATAGCGACCCTATAGTACAGAGTAGAACTGCCCCATAGAGTTTCCAAGGAGCGCCTGGCGGATTTGAACTGCCGACCCTTTGGTTAGCAGCCGTAGCGCTTAACCACTATGCCACCAGCGTTTCTGAGGACTTACTAAAAAAAAAAAACTTTTTTTTTAGCAGGGGCTAAAAGAGCTTTGTAACACTTGCCTGAGCAGGGCAGAGGCAGAGGGCCAGAGAGGTGTGCCTCTGAGCACAGCTGGGAAGAGGGTGTCCTGATGGAAGATTTGTGTCCTGAGTGTTCCTGAACCTGAATTGTAACCTGTTACTTCCCTAATAAACCCCATAATTATGAATATTGTCTGTGAGCTATGTGTGGCCATTGCAATGAATTATTGTACCCAGCAGAGAAGTAGAGAATGTCATGGGAGGGATGGTTGGTGTCAGAATTGGTAAAAATGGCAGAGAGAGAAGGCATGTCAGAACTCTGTGTCATAGGAATCAGCCTTGAGCTGTTGATCTTGATTCTCCTTCCCCTTGTGAAATTAGAGCGGGTCAGACACCACCCCCACGCTGTTTTTACAATGGATCTCTTCCAGGTCAGGTAGCTGTCTTCCAAATTTCTTGGCATAGACAAGTATGCGCTTCGAGCGTTGTATCCGCTTGTTGAAACATCTCAATTGGTATCCTGGCAACTCCTGGAGCCTTGTTTATCACAAATGCCTTTGGTGAAGTTTGGACTTTTTCCTTCTGTACTGTTGGTTCTTGATCATATGCTATCTCCTGAAATGGTTAAGTGTCAAACAGTTCTTTTTTGTAGATAGCTCTGTGTATTCTTTCCATCTTCTTTTGATGCTTCCGGCATCATTCAAGTTTTTGCCTGTAGGATCCTTCAGTGTTGCAACTTGGGGCTTGAATTTTTTCTTCGGTTCTTTCAGCTTGAGAAATGGTAAGCGTGTTCTCCCCTTTTGGTTTTCTAACTCTGGGCCTTTGCACATTTCATTTTAATACTTTGTCATCTTGAACCACCCTTTGAAATCTTCTGTTCAGTTTTTACTTCATCATTTCTTCCCCTCACTTTAGCTACTCTACATTCAAGAGCAAGTTTCAGTCTCCTCTGACATTCACTTTGTCTTTTCTTTCTTTCCTGTCTTTTTAATTACCTCTTGCTTTCTTTATGTATGATGTCCTTGATGTCATTCCACAACTTGTCTGATCTTTGGTCATTTATGTTCAGTGCATTGAATCTATTCTTGTGATGGTCTCTAAATTCAGGTGGGATATACTCAAGATCACACTTTGGCTCTCATGGACTTGTTTTAATTTTCTTCAGCTTCAACTTGAACTTGCATATGAGCAATTGATGGTTTGTTCCGTAGTCGGCCCCTGACCTTGTCCTGACTGATGATATTGAACATCTCCATTGACTCTTTCCACAAATGTAGTCAATTTAATTCATGTGTATTCCATCTGGCAAGGTCCACATGTATTGTCATTTACGTTGTTGAAAAACGGTATTTCCAATGAGTAAGTCATTGGTCTTGTAAAATTCTGTCATGCAATCTCCATTGTCATTTCTGTCACTAAGGCCATATTTCCCAACTACTGATCCTTCACTTTGTTTCCAACTTTCTCGTTCCAATCACCAGTGATTATCAATGCATCTTGACTGCATGTTTGATCTATTTCAGACTGCAGTAGTTGGTAAAATTCTTTAATTTATTCATCTTTTCCCTTAGTGGCTAGTGTGTAACTTTTAATAATAGTTGTATTTACTATTATTATATAAGATATGCAGGAAGCATATGGATATTATCCTATTACTGACAGTGTTGTACTTCAGGATAGATCTTGAAATGTTCTTTTTGATAGTGAATGTGATGCCATTCCTCTTTAATTTTTCATTCCCAGCATAGACAATTCAAAGTGGCCAATACCAGTCCATTTCAGTTCACTAATGCCTGGGGTATCGATCATTATGAGTTCCATTTCATTTTTGACAACTTCCAATTTTCCTTGATTCATACTTTGTACATTCTGTGTTTCAGTTACTAATGGACATTTGCAACTGTTTCTTCCCATTTTAAATCATGCAAATCAGTAAATGAAGGTCCTAATACTTTACTCCATCAACCTTATTAAGGTTGACTTTACTTTGAGGTGGTAGCTCTTCTCCAGGTACATTTTGAGTGCCTTCCAACCTGAGAGGCTCATCTTCTAACACTATTGATATAGTTCTGCTGCTATCACTAAGGTTTTCACTGGCCAATCTTTTTCAGAAGTAGACTGCCAGGTTCTTCTACCTATTCCGTCTTATTCTGAAACCTCAACTGAAACCTGTCCACCAGGGTGACCCTGCTGGTATTTGAAATATTGGTGGCATAGCTTCGAGCATCACAGCAACATGCAAACCACCACACTACAACAAACTGACAGACAAGTGGTGGAACTACTGATATGCGGTACAAATGAATGAACCTCAAAAACTTTATGTTAAGTGAAAGAAGCCAGATGCAAAAGATGTATGAGTCCACTTACATGGAATTTTCAGAAGAGGCAAATATATAGAAAAAGAAAGAAAATCAGTGGTTGCCTGGAGGTGGAGAGTGGGGATTGACTGCAAATGGTCACTGGAGAGTTTTCTGGAATGATGTAAGTATTTTAAAACCAAATTGTGGTGATAGTAACACAACTCCATAAATATATTTAAAAATATATTGCATTGTGTACTTAAAGTGGTTAATTTTATGGTAGTAAAACTATACTTAACTAAAACTGTCTTTTAAAAAAAAGTGTTTATGCAGGTGCAAATAGGGGAAGTTGTCTGGCAGGGGTAGAAGGCCATGTGAGGAAGGTGGCTGAGTGGGGTGGCAGCACAGTGGGTTTAAGACTTTGGTTTCATACAGGGGGATTGAGTAGATAAGTAAATACATTGAGGATAGTGGGGGCTAGTTTTCTCATTGTTGAAGACAGGTATAGATATGGAAAGGGAAAAAGCTAGGATGAACCCAATATTGTTGAATTGGAATTGGAGGTGTGTGAATTTGTGGTTTTCAATATAGGTTGATATTGACTATGCAAAGACATTTGACTTTGTGGATCATAACAAGTTATGGGTAACATTGCAAAGAATGGGAATTCTGAAACACTTAATTATGCTCATGAGGAAGACCAAGAAGCAGTTGTCTGAACAGAACAAGGGGATACTGCATAGTTTAAAATCAGGAAAGGTATGCATCAGGGTTGTATCCTTTCACCATACTTATTATATCTGTGTGCTGAGCAAATAATCCAAGAAGCTAGACTATATGAAGAAGAATGTGGTATCAGGATCTAAGGAAAACTCACTAACAACCTGCGATATGCATATGATACAACCTTGCTTGCTGAAAGTGAAGAGGGCTTGAAGCACTTACTGATGAAGGTCAAAGACTTTAGTATGGATTGCACCTCAACATAAAGAAAAAAAAAACCCCTCACAGCTGGACCAATAAGCAACATCATGATAAATGGTGAAAATATTGAAATCATCAAGATTTCATTTTATGTGGATCTACAATCAACCCCCATGAAAGCAGTGGTCAAGAAATTGAATGATGTATTGCACTGGGAAAATCTGCTGCAAAAGGCTTCATTAAAGTATTAACAAGCAAAGATGTCACTTTGAGGACTAAGGTGCACCATGGTATTTTAAATTGCCTCAGATGCATGCAAAAGCTGGACAATGAATAAGGAAGACTGAAGAAGAACTGATGCCTTTGAATTGTCGTGTTGGCAAAGAATATTGAATATACCACAGACTGCCAGAAGAATGAATGAATCTGTCTTGAGAGAAGTATAGCCAGAATGTGCCTTAGAAGCAAGGATGATGCTACTTTATCTCACATACTTTGGACATGTTATCAGGAGGGACCAGTCTCTGGAGAAGGACATCATACTTGGTAAAGTAGAGGGTCAGCAAAAAAGAGGAAGACTCTCAACAAGATGGACTGACAGGGCAGCTGCAACAATGGAGTTAAGCATAACAATTGTGAGGATGGTGCAGGACCAGGCAGTATTTGGTCTGTTTTACATAGGGTCGCTATGAGTCAGAACCAACTCAACAGCACCTAAAAACAAAATAACAACATGGGTTGATAAATATAGACATAAATATGTTACATATATGGTAAGTGGTATGTATGTGTATATATATATACATATGAAACCAAACCCATTGCCATAGAGGCGATTCCAACTCATAGTGACCCTGTAGGGCAGAGTAGAACTGCCCCCCATAGGGTTTTCAAAGGAGTGGTTGGTAGATTTGAACTGATGACCTTTTGGTTAGCAGCTGAGCTCTTAACCACCGTGCCACCAGGGCTCCATATATATATGTGTGCGTGTGTGTGTGTGTATATATATATATGTATGTATGTATAATCACATTTACGTATATTTTATGCACACACACACGTCTTTGTGTAGACACACACATTCATTGATCTTAGGTATTGTGGTAGGCAGAATAATGGCCACCAAAGATGTCCATGTCCTAATGCCCAGAACCTGTGAACATGTTATATCACCATATGCTTTAACCTCGAAGGAGAATTAACATTGCTGATGGGATTAAGGTTGCACATATACATATATACATCTATTTCTGAGCTCTTTCTCTGGGAGAGCCTAGAAACAATGGTACCTAAGTAGCAAATAGCACACCTAGTTGCTCAGTTAATGATTTCTAATACAATTTTCTCCAAAAAGGGACCAGAGTCCTTGGAGAAATGGTTGATTCTAGGACTAGAGTAGGAAAATTACAAGATGAGCCAGAAACATCTGCCAGAAAGTAAGGGAGTGATCAAAAAATGGTTGGGACATGTTAAAATGGCATGGAAGTCAATTTGAAGGGGTTCTCACTGGCCCAGTCTGGGATATTTGAGTATAAAAATATATAGTGATAATAATAGATTCACCAAAACCAAACCCACTACTATTGAGTCAATTCTAACTCATAATGATCCTATAGAGTAGAACTGCTCCATAGGGTTTCCAAGGCTATAAATCTTTATGGAAGCAGGCTACCACATCTTTCTCTCACAGAGCAGCTGGTAGGTTTAGACTGCCGACGTTTCTGTTATCAGCCAAGCTCTTTAACCACTGCACCACCAGGGCTCCACGGTAGTAGATTAAAACCCATTAAATAAAATAAGAATCCGTGAGCCCACAATAGTATTAATAAGTAAATGGGAGTGAAGAAAAATCACCTCATTACAGTAGAAAACCAACTAATAAATGTAGAATGAATAATGAGGTTAGAAGATCTCTATTTGGTGATAATCATAATGATAATTCAGGCAAAAAAAATCAGTGGATACTAAAACTCGCAGACAAAATTTAATGAGAAAGAAGACATTTACATAGTAGGTAAACTACACTTGACTAAAATTTTCTTTAAAAAGAAAAAAAAAGAAGAAGCATTTAGGCAGGTCCAAACAGGAAAGTGGCCTACAAAACATTTCCCCACAATATTTCCTCACAAATTTTTCAACTATTTCCCACAAAACATCTATCAATTTCAAAGAGAAAAAGAGTGACTTCATAGTGAAGAAGCTTGGAAGACACCACCATAACCAAGTGATGAAGGTATAGATCACCAGTAATAGGACAAATGGAAATGATTTAACACCTGATAGGATGCAATGAGAACATGATATCACTTCCGTGATATTTCTGCCGAAGTTACACGGCCTGAACCTAATCACGAAGAAACATCCAGCAAAGCCAAATTTAAGGCCTGATCCACTTATAAAATGTCAAGATCATGAAGGCCAAGATAAGATTGAGGAAGTCTTCCAAGCTGAAGAAACATGACAGCTAAATGCAATGTATGATCCTGGATTGGATCCTTTTACTATAAAGGACATTATTAGGATGCTTGGCAAAACTTGAATAGGGTTGCTGGGTGAAGAGTATATGGGATTTATTTGTATAGTTCTCACAACTTTTCTGTAGGTTTAAGATTGTTTTGAAATTTAAAAAGGTAAATATATTTTAGTGCTCTGATGTGCCAGGCCTTGTTCTGTAAAGTAATTCAGAGCCTAATCAGATATATACCACTGTTTGTCCTGCAGCGAATGATCTAGGCTACATCAAGTTCTTTAGTTTTGTTTCATGTGTTTTTATGGTTCTGTGTTCTGTTTCTCTATTTTTGCTCTCACATTAGTAGCTACCATTGTTTGCTGTCGTCAGTATTCCCTCCTGTAGGAGGTCCTGCATCTTCTTCTAAATAGCTGCTCCTGCCTGTAACTTCTGGTCTGTCATGGGCTGGGATCCGATATGAACAAGCTCGTGAGGGTCAGTGCCACTGGCTTTGACAGTGTTGTTCTGTGAGGAAAAGGGCATGGGTTTTAGTGCATAGAAGGGGTGACATCTCTCGTGGCTGCTCACAGACCTTGTGGTCTATCTCTTGGCTCCTGACAGCATTCTGAAGATGTAAGATTGCTTTAGAGTTGGATTCTGTGTTATAAGTTGTGACTGCATTTGGCTTGGAGGGGACATCCAGTTTCTCTTCGTAAAGCAGCGTTTCTTCTGTGTCATACTTGACAGGTTAATGTGAGAATGAGCATCCTCTGGTCACCATTGGAGCCCAGAGGTTTTCAAGTGTTAACAGATTAGCCAAGGTTGTCCACAGAGTGAACTTTCCACAGTCAGCAATTTGTGAGGCAACTCCAGAGCTACCATCGAAGGAAACACCAGCCAGATGATTCTTTTAATGAAACTAAGCAAACACTTGCGCGTTAACAAGCACAATAATTGCCTCAGTCACACCTCCAGGCATAGATGCTGTTGCTCGGAGACAAACACTGTCTTTTCATTGCCAGTCTGCACATTCCACAAAGCCTCTTCATTTGCATGTTGGCCAGGCCATTGTAAAACCTTCTGTCTCAGGACTGGGGAAAAAGGTATTTGTGGGGGCACAACCCGAAGACAGTTATTGTCTGTGGCAACCACATTGCCAGTGACACCTCTGGGCTTGGGGGCATGGGACAGCATAGATGGTCTTGACCTCTGGGAAGCTGTCCCAGGAAGCTTGTCCTGCCACCCACAAATAGACATTCATCATCTTGGAACTGGAAATTTGGTTTCTGGATGCATTTTTATATGCTGTTTATGTTGGCCACTTTCCTCAGAACAAACTTGGCCAGCTGGGGACCAAGAAGGAGATTATTCTGTGTCCACTTTGAGAGGGTCATTTCAAGAGGAGTTAGCTGACCAGGGACTTTTCTGATAGGGTTGGGGATGTGCCTTCTTGGCAGGGTTTGGTTTTGATTCGGGCTGAGTGTTCTCTTTGGAGTGGTAGTTGGGTATATGCAGTGCCAGGAGAGGCTCCAGAAGCCAGAAGGCATCATGTGGAAGGCAGTTTCTTGCAAGGCACAGCCATCATGAGCCAGGGGAATCTGTTTATGTGGCCATGCCTCCTGGCCCTCAGGATTGCTCCTTGCTGCCTTCTTAGGCCCTGTCACATGGGTTTGAGGAGCACCTGCTCTCAGTGTGCCTACCTGTCCCAGGCCCAGGAATGTTCACCTCAGCCCTCTGCGATACGAAGCACAGGCTGGGAGGTGGGATCTCTGGCCTCAAGTCTTAGGTCTGTCAAGAGAAAGAAGCAACACCCCCACCGCCCCGCCCCTTTGGAGCCCAGTGTCCTAACTGGTCATTGGGCCAGATTAAGTTCCTTCCGAATAGTATAATACCCACAAAACCATTTGCCTGGCAACTCCTCTAAATAAAGGATGTAAGTATCTATCCCGATATGTAGCCTCCAAGGCAGGAGCTTCTGAGGGCAGGGGATAGGTTGCATCTTCCCAGGCAACTTTTAAGATATTCTGTTTGTCTTTGGAGTTGTACAGTTTCACTGCAGTGTGTCTATTTCTTTTTATTTATCCTACTGGGGATCCACTGGGCTTCCTAAATCTGAGAGTTAACATCTTTTGCCAATTCTGGAAATGTATCTGACATTATCTTTAAATATTTTCTCTATCTTCCATTAAATTTTCTTTTTGGAGGGGGGTACCTACCACATAAAACATTTATTTTTTTACTCATAGATTTACAGGTTGGCTCTGGTGCTGTGTTCCATGCTAAGGGTCAGGTTCAGGTCTGATCCACAGGGCTCTTATTCCAGGACCCTGGCTGAAGGGGCAATAATTACCTGGGCAAAGTCTTGGGCATTTGAGAGGTCAAGACAAATCAGAGGCATTTTTAATCTTTGCACATATCATTGCACTTACATTCCATTGGCTAAAGCAGGTCACATGGCTAAACCCAAAATCAGTAGAGTGGGAAATCTACTTCATCTATGGAGGAGGGTTAAAGGAAGAAAATTATTGCTGAGCAATAATATAATCGACCACAATCTGTTCTCTTAACCACAAATATTTACTTCCTTCATTCAAGAAAAGTGCAATTTACTCCCTCCACATGTGAAAGGGCACCTTAAAACTGAGGTGCCTGGCATGACTAAGTGACTGACACAGGTCTGAATAAAACTCTCCTTTTGCCTTAAATCCATGTTTCTGCTTTCAAAATATGTATACCAACCTTGAATGCACAACTATATGGTTATGCTTATTTATGATTGAAAAAAAGTTCTGTTCTCAAAAACAATGTATGCCAAAGTTATGGTTTATTAAACAAGTGGTAAGAATGTTCTGGAAAGAAAATGACAAAAATGTCCCCCCAAAATATGTTTATGTAAAATTGTTCTCAGGAAATTGCTTACACAAAGTCTGTGTAACCAATATTGTGAAGGGTTTACTTGTGATTCATGTGTGATCCCCAGCCTTCCCTATAAAAACCTCGCTCTCCTTTCAGACTCCACAGCATTTGGAATTTACCAAGTGTTTGCCCAGCTTTGGCTGTAACAAATCCAACAGTAAAACTGCCACTTCCCTCCTTACAGAGTTCTTGTTTTTTACACTTTGACATATTTGGTATCAGAAGTGGGATTTTAAAGGTGCATTATCTTTCACAATCCTGAGATGTCAAGGACTCAGGCCTTAGTCTCCGCTTCCATGATTTCTCAGATTTGTCCTAAGGTAAATAACCTCTCAACATTCTAGCTCTGCTTTCTTAAGTCAAAGTTTTTTTAGTTTTGCTATAGAATTTGTTCTTTCTCCTAGAATTTTGTCTTTCTTTCTTGTTGTAATTCTTCCAGGTGATCACTGGCAAGGTATCTCAGAGTCTCTTGCTAAGCACTTGGTTCTGGGAAACTGCAAGTTTTGTTTCTGTTTCTGTACACACATTAAAGACCCCAAACGTGGTGAACTGAGCTCAGTGATCCTCAGGTATCTCAAAGGAGATAATGGGTAACGAATTTTTGTTTTGGTCCATTACCAGGGACAGTTTAGAAATCGGTGGCCACTAGCACTATGGCAGATCTTTTAAACTTTTAAGTTAGTCTTTCTCTGAAAATATTATTTCTGAATTTTTTTTTTTCCTAAAGAGCCTACTGAAGATCAACTATCTAAACCAGTTGGTGTAGATTTTTCTGAAATGCCTAATTTCATTAGTTTGTTTGTGAGTGTTATGGACTGAATTGCATCCCCCAAAAATGTGTGTCAACTTGGCTAGGCCGTGATTTCCAGTATTGTGTGATTGCTCACCATTCTGTCATCTAATATGATTTTCCTATGTGCTGTAAATCCTACCTCTATGATGTTAATGAGGAAGAATTAGAGGCAGTTATGTCAATGGGGAAGGACTCAATCTACAAGATTAGGTTGTATCTTAAGTCAATCTCTTATGAGATACAAAAGAGAGAAGCAAGCAGAGAGACGTGGGGACCTCATACCACCAAAAAACAAGAGCCAGGAGAATAGCATGTCCTTTGGACCCGGGGTCCCTGTGCTGAGAAGCTCCTAGACCAGGGAAGATTGATGACAAGGACTTCCCTCAGAGCTGACAGTGAAAGAAAACCATCCCCTGGAGCTGGCACCCTGAATTCAGACTTCTAGCTTCCTAGACTCTGAGAGAATAAATTTATCTTTGTTAAAGCCATCCACTTGTGGTATCTCTGTTATAGCAGCACTAGATGACTAAGACAGTGAGCAGTTTAAAGCTGGTTAAACAGAAATGCCAACTATCATGAAGAATTTAAGATCCTTAAATTTTAAAATTTACTAGCCTGGATCCCTGATTTATACCAACTAGTCTCTATGATGGAGCCCTGATGGTGCAGTAGTTAAGTGATATGGCTGCTAACCAAAAGGGTGGCATTCAAATCCACCAGCCACTCCTTGGAAACCCTGTGGGGTAGTTCTACTCTGTCCTCTAGGGCCGCTATGGGTCGGAATTGACTCAACGGCAGTGGGTAGTCTATATGATATTCAGGCAAAGGGTTGTCCTTCTAATTTGAGAATGAGAGATTTGATTCAAGACACAAAGAAAAAAGAAATGGAAGGCTTATGGGACTGGGAAAATTTAGACTCCCATATAACACCTTTTTGAGTCCCCAGCACAGAGAACACTCAGTGCAAAGAAGAGAAACAAAAATAAAAAGCCCTTCAAGATTGTTGTGTTAAAATAGCCTTGAAGAGACCTCAGAGGCCCTCTCTGGAATTCTCTGATAATACTCCCACCAAAATAATCGAACAACTGTAATAATAATGGGAAAATTAAAATAGGAAGGGCCTCCTCTGTGTTACCAGGCAACTGGGCTGATCCTGTGCTGCCTGTACTTGATTAAGACTGAAGAAATTAAGAGGAACAACCTTGCAGACAAGGCAGCTAAACAAGCTGCTTCTCAAATTCCTCTTGCCCTTATAGTGAATAAGGAAAAAATTTCCCAAATTTATTTATTGATGACTCCAATTTTTATGAATTAATCTTAGAAAGGCTTTTAAAATATCCTTGATAAATGAGTCTGGACCTCCCCCCCCCAACCCCAGTCCTCCTAAAGGGATGCTGGTTTAGAATTCATGTTCAAAAACATTGTAAGTTAAGTGTACTAAAAGTAATTTGGAATTTCAATGATCACTTTAAGAAAATGAGTTTCCATCTGCTCATTTTCCTTCCACTTCAAGAAAATACGTTTATATTATGTGGTATTGTATAATCTTGTTTTCAAGCTGGCCTCACAGAACAATGAATTTATATATTTTTTTTCTTTCACTTTGTTCTGAGAGCTTGCTGTGTCTAAGCTTCTGTTTTGTTATCAAGTTGAAGGTCATGGCTGGTATATTTTCATAAGGCTGTCTAAAATTTTCAATTTTTTTTCAAGAAAAACTGCTCCTTGTTCTGAAAAACTTTAATATAAATCGGTCTATTTGAAAGATGCAGTGAAAAAGAATAGTTTCTTTTAATTGGTATAACAAGACCTTAAAGACAAATTATTCTAAATTGTTTCTTTAAAGGATCCTATAAAGTATGCAGGAAACCCTGGCAGCGTAGTGGTTAAGTGCTACGGCTGCTAACCGAAGGCTCAGCAGTTCGAATCTGCCAGGCACTCCTTGGAAACTGTATGGGGCAGTTCTACTCTGTCCTATAGGGTCGCTATGAGTCGGAATCGACTTGACAGCACTGGGTTTGGTTTGGTTTTTGGTTTATAAAGTATGCAAAAGACAGGGTTATGAAAATATAATAGTTTCCAACCTCTGGAAGTTGTTGTTGTTGTTAGGTGCCGTTGAGTTGGTTCTGACTCATAGCCACCCTATGTACAACGGAACAAAACACTGCCCAGTCCCGTGCCATCCTCACAATCATTGTTATGCTTGAGCCCATTGTTGCGGCCACTGTGTCATTCCATCTCATTGAGGGTCTTCCTTGTTTTCACTGGCCCTCTACTTTACCAAGCATGATGTCCTTCTCCAGGGACTGACCCCTCCTGATAACATGTCCAAAGTATGTGAGATGTAGTCTCACCATCCTTGCTTCTAAGGAACATTCTGGTTGTACTTCTTCCAAGACAGATTAGTTCATTCTTTTGGCAGTCCATGGTATATTTAATATCCTTCCCCAACACCAAAATTAAAAAATGTCAATTCTTCTTTGGTCTTCCTTATTCATTGTCCAGCTTTCATATGCCTATCAGGCTATTGAAAACACAATGGCCTGGGTCAGGCGTACATTAGTTTTTTTTTTTTTTTTTTTTTTTTATAATAACTTTTATTAAGCTTCAAGTGAACGTTTACAAATCCAATCAGTCTGTCACATATAAGTTTACATACATCTCACTCCCTACTCCCACTTACTCTCCCCGTCTTGAGTCAGCCCTTTCAGTCTCTCCTTTCTTGACAATTTTGCCGGCTTCCCTCTCTCTCTATCCTCCCATCCCCCCTCCAGACAAGAGTTGCCAACACAATCTCAAGTGTACACCTGATATAATTAGCTCACTCTTCATCAGCGTCTCTCTCCCACCCGCTGACCAGTCCCTTTCATGTCTGATGAGTTGTCTTCAGGGATGGTTCCTGTCCTGTGTCAACAGAAGGTCTGGAGAGCATGACCGCCGGGATTCCTCCAGTCTCAGTCAGACCATTAAGTTTGGTCTTCTTATGAGAATTTGGGGTCTGCATCCCACTGCTCTCCTGCTCCCTCAGGGGTCCTCTGCTGAGCTCCCTGTCAGGGCAGTCATCGATTGTGGCCGGGCACCAACTAGTTCTTCTGGTCTCAGGATGATGTAGGTCTCTGGTTCATGTGGCCCTTTCTGTCTCTTGGGCTCTTAGTTGTCATGTGGGCTTGGTGTTCTTCATTTTCCTTTGCTCCAGGTGGGTTGAGACCAATTGCTGCATCTTAGATGGCTGCTTGTTAGCATTTAAGACCCCAGACGCCACATTTCAAAGTGGGATGCAGAATGATTTCATAATAGAATTATTTTGCCAATTGACTTAGAAGTCCCCGCAAACCATGTTCCCCAGACCCCCGTGCTTGCTCCGCTGAGCTTTGAAGCATTCATTTTATGCCGGAAACTTCTTTGCTTTTGGTCCAGTCCAATTGAGCTGACCTTCCATGTATTGAGTGTTGTCTTTCCCTTCACCTAAAGCAGTTCTTATCTACTGATTAATCAATAAAAAAACCCTCTCCCACCCTCCCTCCCTCCCCCCCTCGTAACCACAAAAGTATGTGTTGTACATTAGTTTTTAAAGTGACATTTTTGCTTTTCAACACTTTAAAGAGGCCTTCTGCAGCAGATCTGCCTAATGCAATGCATCATTTGATTTCTTGACTGCTGCTTCCATGGGTGTTGATTGCAGATCCAAGTAAAATGAAATCCTTGACAACATCAGTCTTTTCTCCATTTATGATGATGTTGCTTATTGGTCTAGTTGTAAGGATTTTTGTTTTCTTTAACCTCTGGATAGTATTACTAAATTAGATTATAATATTTCTTCAAAGGACTACTCTGATTAGTTGAATAATAAATAAGCACTTATATAAATTGAATAGTCCTATTATTCCCAGAAATTATTGAAAATAAATTTGTTCTGATAAAGTTTTTGTTTTGTAATTGTTAACTTAAAAGCAGTTTATTGTTTTAAGTAACTTAAGCTAAATTAAGTATATGAAATATGTTTTGTTAAAGAAAAGATAATAATTTTGTCTAAAAAGAAAAATACTTGTGCCAAGATAAGAAAGAGAAAAGCATAGGACATAGATGAGAAAGAGAAAAGAATTTAGATGAATATGGAAAGTCATCCAAGGTCAGAGTAAGTTGTAGATGGTCAGAGGAAAGTTGAAGAGAAAGTTAAAAATTTTAATAAGAGAAAAAAAGAGTTGTTCTGTCTTAATATAGAATGTCTAGTTATGCTGGAGCCCTGGTGGTGCAGTGGTTAAGAGCTACAGCTGCTAACCAAAAGGTTGGCAGTTCAAACCCACCAGTCACTCTTTGGAAACTCTATGGGGCAGTTCTAATCTGTCCTATAGGTTTGCTATCAGTCCGAATTAACCCGAGGGCAGTGGGTTTGATTTTGGTTGTTTATGCCAGAATATAAAAGATAATAAAAGTTAAACTTGGCCAAGATGGCTGACTAGGTAGATGCTACCTCGGATCCCTCTTGCAACAAAGACTCGGAAAAACCAGTGAATTGATCACATACATAACAATCTACGAACCCTGAATAACAAACACAGATTTAAAGAGTTGACCTGAATGACAGAGACGGAGAACGAACAAATACGGGGAAGCAGTGACTGTTTTCGGAGCCTGGAGCCAGCGTCCCAGTCAGTGATGGTTCAGAGACAGCAGTCAATATAAAACCACATAAAGAAGCAGACCATGACAGCTTCTACAACCCCCCCCAAACAGAAGAATCAAAATCTTTCCCAAATGAAGATACAATCCTGGAATTATCAGATACAGAATATAAAAAACTAATTTACAGAATGCTTCAAGACATCAGGGATGACCTCAGAAATGAAATAAGGCAAACTGCAGAAAAAACGAAGGAACACACTGATAAAACAGTTGAAGAACTCAAAAAGATTATTCAAGAACATAGTGGAAAAATTAATAAGTTGCAAGAATCCATAGAGAGACAGCATGCAGACATCCAAAAGATTAACAATAAAATTACAGAATTAGACAATGCAATAGGAAGTCAGAGGAGCAGACTCAAGCAATTAGAATGCAGACTGGGAAATCTGGAGGACCAGGGAATTAACACCACCATAGCTGAAAAAAAAAATCAGATAAAAGAATTTAAAAAAATGAAGAAACCCTAAGAATCATGTGGGACTCTATCAAGAAGGATAACTTGCGTGTGATTGGAGTCCCAGAACAGGGAGGGAGGACAGAAAACACAGAGAAAATAGTTGAAGATCTGCTGACAGAAAACTTCCCTGACATCATGAAAGATGAAAGGATATCTATCCAAGATGCTCATCGAACCCCATTTACGACTGATCCAAAAAGAAAAACACCACGACATATTATCATCAAACTTGCCAAAACCAAAGATAAAGAGAAAATTTTAAAAGCAGCCAGGGAGAAACAAAAGGTCTCCTTCAAGGGAGAATCAATAAGAATAAGTTCAGACTACTCAGCAGAAACCATGCAGGCAAGAAGGCAATGGGATGACATATACAGAGCACTGAAGGAGAAAAACTGCCAGCCAAGGATCATATATCCAGCAAAACTCTCTCTGAAATATGAAGGCAAAATTAAGATATTTACAGATAAACACAAAAACACAAGCTTAGAGAATTTGCAAAAACCAAACCAAAGCTACAAGAAATACTAAAGGAAATTGTTTGGTCAGAAAACCAATAACATCAGATACCAGCACAACACAAGGTCACAAAACAGAACATCCTGGTATCAACTCAAATAGGGAAATCACAAAAACAAATTAAGATTAAAAAAAAGAAAAAGCTCATAACAGGGAATCATTGAAGTCAATACATAAAAGTTCACAACAATCAAAAAGAGGGACTAAATACAGGTGGCATATAACTGCCATATGGAGAGTGATACAAGGCGATATAGGACAATACAAGTTAGGTTTTTACTTAGAAAAATAGGGGTAAATATTAAGGTAACCACAAAGAGGTATAACAACTCCATAACTCAAGATAAAAGCCAAGAAAAACGTAACGACTCAACAAACATAAAGTCAAATACTATGAAAATGAGGATCTCACAATTTACAAAGAAAAACATCTCAGCACAAAAAAGTAAGTGGAAAAATGAAATTGTCAACAACACACATAAAAAGGCATCAAAATGACAACACTAAACACTTATTTATCTATAATTACGCTGAATGTAAATGGACTAAATGCACCAATAAAGAGATAGAGAGTCTCGGACTGGATAAATAAACACGATCCGTCTATATGCTGCCTACAAGAGACACACCTTAGACTTAGAGACACAAACAAACGAAAACTCAAAGGATGGAAAAAAATATATCAAACAAACAATAAGCAAAAAAGAAGAGGAGTAGCAATATTAATTTCTGACAAAATAGATTTTAAACTTAAATCCACCACAAAGGATAAAGAAGGACACTACATAATGATAAAAGGGACAATTGATCAGGAAGATATAACCATATTAAATATTTATGCACCCAATGACAGGGCTGCAAGATACATAAATCAAATTTTAACAGAACTGAAAAGTGAGATAGACACCTCCACAATTATAGTAGGAGACTTCAACACACCACTTTCAGAGAAGGACAGGACATCCAGTAAGAAGCTCAATAGAGACATGGAAGACCTACTTACAACAATCAACCAACTTGACCTCATTGACTTATACAGAACTCTCCACCCAACTGCTGCAAAGTATACTTTTTTTTCTAGCACACATGGAACATTCTCTAGAATAGACCACATATTAGGTCATAAAACAAACCTTTGCAGAATCCAAAACATCGAAATGTTACAAAGCATCTTCTCAGACCACAAGGCAATAAAACTAGAAATTAATAACAGAAAAACTAGGGAAAAGAAATCAAATACTTGGAAACTGAACAATAAAAAAAAACCCTCCTGAAAAAAGACTGGGTTATAGAAGACATCAAGGAGGGAATAAGGAAATTCATAGAATGCAACGAGAATGAAAACACTTTCTATCAAAACCTCTGGGACACAGCAAAAGCAGTGCTCAGAGGCCAATTTATATCCGTAAATGCACACATACAAAAAGAAGAAAGAGCCAAAATCAGAGAACTGTCCCTACCACTTGAACAAATAGAAAGTGAGCAACAAAAGAATCCATCAGGCACCAGAAGAAAACAAATAATAAAAATTAGAGCTGAACTAAATGAATCAGAGAACAGAAAAACAATTGAAACAATTAACAAAGCCAAAAGCTGGTTCTTTGAAAAAATTAACAAAATTGATAAACCATTGGCCAGACTGACTAAAGAAATACAGGAAAGGAAACAAATAACCCAAATAAGAAACGAGAAGGGCCACATCACAACAGACCCAACTGAAATTAAAAGAATCATATCAGATTATTACGAAAAATTGTACTCTAACAAATTTGCAAACCTAGAAGAAATGGATGAATTCCTGGAAAAACACTACCTACCTAAACTAACACATTCAGAAGTAGAACAACTAAATAGACCCATAACAAAAAAAGAGATTGAATCGGTAATCAAAAAACTCCCAACAAAAAAAAGCCCTGGCCCGGACAGCTTCACTGCAGAGTTCTACCAAACTTTCAGAGAAGAGTTAACACCACTACTACTAAAGGTACTTCAAAGCATAGAAAATGACAGAATACTACCCAACTCATTCTATGAAGCCACCATCTCCCTGATACCAAAACCAGGTAAAGACATCACAAAAAAAGAAAATTAGAGACCTATATCCCTCATGAGCATAGTTGCAAAAATCCTCAACAAAATTCTAGCCAATAGAATTCAACAACATATCAAAAAAATAATTCACCACGACCAAGTGGGATTTATACCAGGTATGAAAGGCTGGTTTAATATTAGAAAAACCATTAATGTAAGCCACCATATTAATAAAACAAAAGACAAAAACCACATGATCTTATCAATTGATGCAGAAAAGGCATTTGACAAAGTCCAACACCCATTTATGATAAAAACTCTCAGCAAAATAGGAATGGAAGGAAAATTCCTCAACATAATAAAGGGCATCTATGCAAAGCCAACAGCCAACATCACTCTAAATGGAGAGAACCTGAAAGCATTTCCCTTGAGAACGGGAACCAGACAAGGATGCCCTTTATCACCGCTCTTATTTTTTTATTCAACATTGTGCTAGAAGTCCTAGCCAGAGCAATTAGGCTAGACAAAGAAATAAAGGGCATCCGGATTGGCAAAGAGGAAGTAAAATTATCTCTATTTGCAGATGACATGATCTTATACACAGAAAACCCTAAGGAATCCTCCAGAAAACTACTGAAACTAATAGAAGAGTTTGGCAGAGTCTCAGGTTATAAGATAAACATACAAAAATCACTTGGATTCCTCTACATCAACAAAAAGAACATCGAAGAGGAAATAACCAAATCAATACCATTCACAGTAACCCCCAAGAAGATAAAATACTTAGGAATAAATCTTACCAAGAATGTAAAAGACCTATTCAAAGAAAACTACAAAGCTCTACTACAAGAAATTCAAAAGGACATACTTAAGTGGAAAAACATACCTTGCTCATGGATAGGAAGACTTAACATAGTAAAAATGTCTATTCTACCAAAAGCCATCTATACATACAATGCACTTCCGATCCAAATTCCAATGTCATTTTTTAAGGTGATAGAGAAACAAATCACCAACTTCATATGGAAGGGAAAGAAGCCTCGGATAAGCAAAGCATTACTGAAAAAGAAGAAGAAAGTGGGAGGCCTCACTCTACCTGATTTCAGAACCTATTATACAGCCACAGTAGTCAAAACAGCCTGGTACTGGTACAACAACAGACACATAGACCAATGGAACAGAATTGAGAACCCAGATATAAATCCATTCACATATAAGCAGCTGATATTTGACAAAGGCCCAGTGTCAGTTAATTGGGGAAAAGATAGTCTTTTTAACAAATGGTGCTGGCATAACTGGATATCCATTTGCAAAAAAATGAAACAGGACCCATACCTCACACCATGCACAAAAACTAACTCCAAGTGGATCAAAGACCTAAACATAAAGACTAAAACGATAAAGATCATGGAAGAAAAAATAGGGACAACCTTAGGAGCCCTAATGCAAGGCATAAACAGAATACAAAACATTACCAAAAATGACGAAGAGAAACCAGATAACTGGGAGCTCCTAAAAATCAAACACCTATGCTCATCTAAAGACTTCACCAGAAGAGTAAAAAGACCACCTACAGACTGGGAAAGAATTTTCAGCTACGACATCTCCGACCAGCCCCTGATCTCTAAAATCTATATGATTCTGTCAAAACTCAACCACAAAAAGACAAACAACCCAATCAAGAAGTGGGCCAAGGATATGAACACACACTTCACTAAAGAAGATATTCAGGCAGCTAACAGATACATGAGAAAATGCTCTCGATCATTAGCCATTAGAGAAATGCAAATTAAAACCACGATGAGATTCCATCTCACTCCAACAAGGCTGGCATTAATCCAAAAAACACAAAATAATAAATGTTGGAGAGGCTGCAGAGAGATTGGAACTCTTATACAATGCTGGTGGGAATGTAAAATGGTACAACCACTTTGGAAATCTATCTGGCGTTATCTTAAACAGTTAGAAATAGAACTACCATACAACCCAGAAGTCCCACTCCTCAGAATATACCCTAGAGAAATAAGAGCCTTCACACAAACAGATATATGCACACCCATGTTTATTGCAGCATTGTTTACAATAGCAAAAAGCTGGAAGCAACCAAGGTGTCCATCAACGGATGAATGGGTAAATAAATTGTGGTATATTCACACAATGGAATACTACGCATCAATAAAGAACAGTGACAAATCTGTGAAACATTCATAACATGGAGGAACCTGGAAGGCATTATGCTGAGCGAAATTAGTCAGAGGCAAAAGGACAAATATTGTATAAGACCACTATTATAAGATCTTGAGAAATAGTATAAACTGAGAAGAACACATACTTTTGTGGTTACGAGGGGGGGAGGGAGGGGGGGAGAGGGTTTTTTACTGATTAGTTAGTAGATAAGAGCTACTTTAGGTGAAGGGAAGGACAATACTCAATACACAGAAGGTCAGCTCAAATGGACGGGACCAAAAGCAAAGAAGTTTCCGGGATAAACTGAATGCTTCAAAGGTCAGTGAAGCAAGGGCGGGGGTTTGGGGACTATGGCTTAAGGGGACTTCTAAGTCAATTGGCAAAATAATACTATTATGAAAACATTCTGCATCCTACTTTGAAATGTGGCATCTGGAGTCTTAAATGCTAACAAGCGGCCATCTAAGATGCATCAATTGGTCTCAACCCACTGGAATCAAAGGAGAATGAAGAACACCAAGGTCACACGACAACTATGAGCCCAAGAGACAGAAAGGGCCACATGAACCAAAGACTTACATCATCCTGAGACCAGAAGAACTAGATGGTGTCTGGCCACAACTGATGACTACCCTGACAGGGAGCACAACAGAGAACCCCTGAGGGAGCAGGAGATCAGTGGGATGCAGACCCCAAATTCTCATAAAAAGACCAGACTTAATGGTCCGACTGAGACTAGAGGAATCCCGGCGGTCATGGTCCCCAAACCTTCTGTTGCCCCAGGACAGGAACCATTCCCGAAGACAACTCATCAGACATGGAAGGGACTGGACAATGGGTTGGAGAGAGGTGTTGATGAAGAGTGAGCTACTTGTATCAGGTGGACACTTGAGACTGTGTTGGCATCTCCTGTCTGGAGGGGAAATTGGAGGGTAGAGAGGGTTAGAAACTGGCAAAATTGTTACGAAAGGAGAGACCGGAAGGGCTGACTCATTAGGGGGAGAGTAAGTGGGAGTATGGAGTAAGGTGTATATAAGCTTATACGTGACAGACTGACTTGATTTGTAAACGTTCACTTAAAGCTCAATAAAAATTATTAAAAAAAAAAAGAGAGAGACGAGAAGTTTCAGGGAAACATCACGTATTGAGAACCAGAATTTGTAAGCTGAAAATTATGTGTCTATGGTCAGAATAAATTTTATTCTATCCACCAAAAAAAAAAAAAAAGGAAAAAAAAAAAGTTAAACTTGAGGTATGTAGTAAGTTAAAGAAGGCTAGAGGAAAGTGAAATAGAAAGTTTTGATATTATGCTAAAGAAAGAAGGAATGAATGTATTCATTTTTTTGCCACTTGAAGGATTATGGTATGAGAAATACGTAACAAAGGCAAGGAATTTGGAAAGTTTTTTTTTAAGATTTTTGTTTGATATGATTGAGGTTCTTGTTTACTGCAACTGAAAATTTAATGTGTTAATTCATGAGAATTTTCAAAAGCTTTAATGCCAAATAGCATGTAAAACAAAGAATTAGGTTTCTTACTGTTAAGATAACAAAATTTTCCTTAATCACTGAGTTGAAAAGTTAATTTTATTTTCTGTGCTATTTGCCTTGAAAAGCAAGGGTTCAACAAAATAAATTCCTGAGTCAAAAACCAAGCCATATGGCTTTACAAAAAGCTAAAGTTTTTACCTTTAAAATCTTTCGTTAAATAACTCAAGTATTGTTCCTCAGTGACCTATGATAAACTCCTGAAATTTTTGAAACTTTATAAGAAAGCTACAAAAGATTTGTTTCTGTTTTATAAAAAGAAAAATGCTTTAAAAGCTTTATTTAGTATATTGTGAACTACATAAAACATGTTGTCAAATCAAGAGAAGTGCCAAATTTTCTTTGAGTTACTATTCAAGTGTTTAGACACTTCAAAAATGGTATACTCTTGCTATATCCTGTCTATTTAATATTATGTCTCAAGATCATTATATGTTACATCTGAAGCTCTTTGAATATAAGGTTAATCATTATGTTTAAACATTTTCAATGAAAGTTTTTTTTTTTTAATTGACTTTATTTGGCTTTGCATTACTCTTAGAGTTAATTACCTTCAAGCCTTTCACTTTTGAGAATTATTATTATAAGTTAACCATAGACTTTTTTAAGTTGTCTGCAAATAAGTTTTCCTTTACTGATTCACTGGAATTGCTTGATCAAAATATTTCAACAAAAATGGACTATATCAGACTCATGAAAAGACTAAAATACCTCTATGGACTAGCCAGCCTTCTGGAGGACTAAAGATCGTTTCAAGACGGTCTTGTGGCCAGAAGCTGACAACATCTAAAATAGGCAGCTGATCCCAAGATCACGGAACAACACTCCAAGCATCCTGTTAAAATTTTTGGACTTTGCTTTATAATGGTAGCTAATCTTATGTTACTGGCCTTACTCCATTATTATAGTCTCCTTTCTTGATAATTTTATTTATAATGAAAGCCTATTTAAGCTTTATGGTATTTCTTTCTGTGTTCACTTAAACATTTAAAGAGAAAATGTTTTTATTAAGTTAGCCCAAATTTATTTGACATTTTTAATTAATTACCTAATGATATTGACTCTTGGTTATATTCTTTATTACAGACTAAAGCGATTATCTTGATTATTGTAACAATTATCTCTGGACTAATCAAATGTTATATAAATTATTTCTCTAACATGTAATCAAGCTATTGTTTCCCTAGCAATACATAAAAATTATGTATCTTCAAGAAGCCAAATTTGTAAGGAACCCTCGTTTCATACCTTGAGTTAGTCTTTTAGAAATGCCAAGTCATTCCTCCAAATGTGGCCTTACTGTCTACATGCCCCAATTAAAAATCACAGAAGAAGAGTGTCTGAGCTGTGGCATGGTGAAGCAGGATGTCCCTCTATGATATAATAAGTACAGAAGAAAAGGACCCATAGACTAAGTCCATGCAGAAGATCCTGAGTTATGGCATGAAGAACCCTGAACTAGATGGTGCCTGGCTACCATTTTTATGAGTAGTGTTTGAATCTTAAAAGCTTGCACATGACAAGGAGCTATCTAAGATTAGTTTCTACTCCTATACAGCAAACAGCCCATGCAGAAGAAAGAACTCTTATAATTGTGATCAAGGACTCTGTCTAGAGATTCATGTTCAGAAGGGGGGAATGTGAAAGGGCACCTTAAAACTGATGTGCCTGGCATAACTAAATGACTGACACAGGTCTGAATAAAACTCTCCCTTTGCTGTAAATCCCTGTTTCTGCTTTCAAAATATGTGCACCCTCCTTGAATGACCAACTGTATGATTATGCTTACTTAAGACTGATAAAAATGTTCTCAGAAACAATGTATGACAAAGTTATGGTTTATTAAACAAGTGATAAGAATGTTTCAGAAAGAGAATGATGAAAATGTTCCCAAAAAAGATTTTTATGTAAAATTGTTCTCAGAAAATTGCTTGCATAAAGCCTGTGTAACCAATACTGTGAAAGGTTTACTTGTGATTCATATGTAACGTCCAGCCCTCCCTATAAAAATCCCTTTTTTCTTTCAGGTTTCACAGCATTTGGTATTTTACCAAGCGCTTGCCCAACCTTGGCTGTAGCAAATTGTCTTAGTCATCTAGTGCTGCTATGACAGAAATACCACAAATGGATTGCTTTAACAAACAGAGGTTTATTTTCTCACAGTAAACTAAGCTAAAAGTCCAAATTCAGGGCATCAGCTCCAGGGAAAGGCTTTATCTCTCTGTTGGCTCTGGATGAAGGTCCTTGTCCTCAATCTTCCCATGGTTGAGGAGCTTCTCAGGCACAGGGACCCCAGATCCAAAGGATACACTCTGCTCCCGGTGCTGCATTCTTGGTGGTATGAGGTCCCCAACTCTCTGCTTGCTTCCCTTTCCTTTTATCTCTTGAGAGATAAAAGGTGGTGTAGGCCATACCCCAGGGAAACTCCCTTTACATTGGGTCAGAGAGGTGACCTGAGTAAGGGTGGTGATACAATCCCACCCTAGTCCTCCTAACATAAAATTATAATCACAAAATGGAGGACAACCACACATGGCCTAACCAAGTTGATATACAGATTTTGGGGGGGATATAATTTTTTTTTATAATTCAATCCATGACACACATCCAACAGTAAAACTCACTTCTCTCCTTACAGTTATTTTTTTTTTTAGCATTATGACACACAGGACCGCCCAAAAGTCTCATCCAATCGCAGCATCAGGCTCAGAGTCTTGTAATCTACATCAGTTCCTATTGACACAGAGACCTATGAACTAAAGAGACAAGAAAAGAGACAAGTCTGCCCCCCTACTCTCCCCAGCATGCACAATTTGCAAGCAAAGAGCTGGGACAAAGTACTTATCATTCCCATTTGAAAAGGGGAAGAATGGGAGGTACACAGCAGTCGGTGGTCCATAGTGATTCTAACATCCCTCTGGGAAAATACTGTCAGGTCCTCCTACCCTGGGGTTGGGGATTATCACTTGATTAGGCTCTGGCTCTGCTCCCAGATTCATAGTTCACCATAGCTTCTGGTTTTACCCTCTGAGAGTCCCTTCCTTTCCATGATTGCCAAATCTGAGAAAATGATTAGAAAATGTGCCTTCCTTAAAGTGACCAAGTAACTGTCTCAACCTGCTCCCTACAGCTAGAAAGTTGGGGGTTGTGATAGTCACTGTTATGTGTCAACTTGGCTTGACTATGATTCTCAGTAGTTTGGCAGATACTGGACTGGTTGCTCTTCTATAATGTAATATAGTGTAATCACTTTCTATGATGTAATCTGATGTGATTAGCCAATCAGTTAAATGCAGAGTATCTTAGGGGTGTGGCATGCCTCTAGAATATAAACAGATGTTCTAGCAAAACTTCTTCTCCTAGACCCTGTACTCTTCTTGTCACTTAACCACCGGTTCCTGGGAAATAAGCCTGCAGAAGTCTCTGGCCTGAGCCTGACCTGCAGGTTTTGGATTTGCCAGCCCCCGGAATCACATGAGCCAGCAGAGGTCTCCAGCCTGCTACCTGATCTATGGATTTGGGACTTGCCAGCCCCCACAATTGTGTAAGCCATTTCCTTGAAGTAAATAATAAAAAAAAAAAGTGTGTGTGTGTGTATGGAAACCCTGGTGGCATGGCTGCTAACCAAAAGGTTGGCAGTTCGAATCCACCAGGTGTTCCCTGGGGCAGTTCTGCTATGTCCTATAGGGTCGCTATGAGTCAGAAATGACTCGATGGCAAGAGGTTTAGGTTTTTTATATACATATATATCACCCCTCTTCTGGTTTTGCTCCTCTAGAGAACCCAGACTATGACAGGGATCTAGGGAAATTTATATGTCACAGCCTCTTTTAATCCAGCCTGGCAATGCTTTTGGTAATGCTACTCTCTCAAAAGCATTTTTAAAACTGGATTTGAGTTTATTATATTTTTAATGTTTTATTAAGTAGTTTAAAAACTATTCTTGCATCCCAACTCCTTTTGGGGTATGTCTCTCTCTCTCTTTCTCTAATGTCCACCCCTCTGGACTTAATTATAGGTATGTAAGTTTAGCAGGCTTCCATGGCAGCCATTTTGTCCTGTTAAACAGACCTAGCAGATATTACCTTAATTCAATCTGAGGTGTTAATGAATGTTGTGAGATGGCCACATCTGAGATTTGACCTTTGTTCAGAAACAATGTCTTAATGACTTTGCCCTTGGTTTGGTCTTTGACTTTGATTTGACTATGTATTAATGGCCACACCCTTAATTTGGTGAGGACTTCAGTCCATTTTGCAACTCTGCAAGTCTGGGAATTTCTGGACTCTCATTTCTGCTTGCAAACTGGCCAGCTCTTTACTGAGCTCATTTCTTTCTTGTAGCACCTTATAAAATGCAGCTAATAACAACCAGTTCACACAAATGGTCTTTTTGGTCACTCTTCACCCAAAACCATAAATACATTAGGTATATTTTCTGCTTTCCACCTTATCATAAGTGACAGTTTTATCGATACATAATGCATCTACCATTTTTCTAGCCCCCTTTAGGTTTCCTTACTACCTGCTGCCCAAAGCCAATGTCACAAATTTAAGGTTTTGTCATGATAGCACCCCACTCCTAGGTATCAATTTTTGTATTAGTTCTTGCACCAATAATATTTCCTAATAACTCCAGTGGCTTACAATAAAAAAAATACTTACATTTTGTTCAGGAGTCTGCAAGTCTGCTGTTCTGCTCCAGGTTGTAGGTCAGGTTTGGGTCTGCATCAGTCGTCTTGCACTTGGGGCTCCGGGCTGAAGGGGCAGTGGCAGCCTAGAGTATGCTCTTCTCATGCCATAACACAAGAGTGCAAGAACTTTGTGCTTTAAAATTTTCTTTCATTTTTTAAAATTCCATTCTATCTCTGTGCCGTTTTGAGTTGTTCGTTTAGATTTTTTTCAGTTAATTAGTTCTCATTTCAGCTGTATTAAATGTTCATTGGGCTTCCAATTTCATTTTTCATTTCCAGAATTTCTATTTGGGTCTTTTTCAAGTATGCTCAGTTAGTTTTGAAGTTTTCTTTTTCCATTCTGTTTAAGCATAGGTCTTTTTAAATATTTCAGATCTGAAAATTCTACCCAAAGTTCTTGGGGGCCAGTTTTGCTGTCATTGTTTCTGTTGACTCTCATTGTAGATTCTTTCCTAGAGTGTTTGGTAATTTTTCCAAATTGGTGAGTTCATATTTAACTGACCATAATCTGCAGGATTCCTGAGGGCCCTGGGTTGAGCATAAATTCCTCCAAAGAGATTTTGTGAATGTTCTTCCTATTACTCAGAGATGCTACCAACCTGAAATCACTTTAAGTTAGCTTCTCCATTTGGAGCTTCCTAGACTGAGCAGGTAGTACAAACTCAAACCCAAATACACATGAGGGTAGATTTGTGACTATGAATTCCCCAGAAGTTATTTCCTGGGTATTTCTCACTCAAAGCCAAGGCTAGAGACAGGAAAGTTTCCTGGTTGTCTTCTTTTCCAGTGGGTGGATTGGAGAAGGTATAGCCCTTCCAGAGTCCTGGATCCAGGCAGAGGTCTCCATTCAAAGACTTTGTCTCAGCTTTCCGGAATTGGCAGATGCTCCTGGGCAGCCTGTGGCTTCAGTGCTCACGTGGATTTCTGGCTCCAGCCCTCTGTTTACTTTTAAGCACTTGTAGATTTCCTTTAGCTTTTTTTTTTTTTCCTTTTTGTTTGTTTATAGCTTAGCCTTGCATTTAAACTTATGTTCACTGTATCATACATAGCATTTCCAGATGTTTATGGTGGGAGGATGGCCTGCCATGCTACCAGGAGCAGAAGTCTCTATAATACATTTATCTCATTCATCTCCTGGGCACACAGCAGGCACCATTTCTCAAGAAATCCTCAGGGACACAGTGCTGAACTTAACCAGGGGGTATCCAGAAGGAAAAGACCTAATTCCTGGTCATGGGGGTTCTGGTCAGAGAGAGAACAGGGCACACAGAGACACACATATAGGTAGAAGGGTAAGTAGTGACCATGTATTTACTGAGCACCTACTGTGCACAAGATCCTGTGTTGGCACCTACTATCTACTCACATATATTCTTATTTAAGTCTCAAATTATGACCTGTGTGTGACATGAGGTGTATTCACAGATGAGGAAACCAAGGCTCAGAAATGTCAAGTGATGTACCCAAGGTCACACATCTAGTAGGTGCTGAGCTGAGAATCCAGATCTACCCACTCTGAAGTTTACCTCTTTTCACTGATTGCTGGGAAAGACTGTGTGGGAACAGCATTGTGGAGCATCCCTTATAGATAATTCTACATGGCTGGGTAGGTCAGTGTGCATGTGTGAAAGCTAATGATGGTCATCAGTGAGTAGCAGATTATGAGGATTTCCTCTCTTGACTTTTCAGGGCTGTAGAAATCTAACCTATACAGAAGAGTACATCTTTTAAAATAGGGGTATGGGATGATGTATGTGTGGGTGGGGGCTATGGGAGGAATTGGTGCAGTGTGGTTAGGACTGGAGGAGTTACTAAGGCATTGTCTTCACTGAAGTCAGCATCTGGAGCCACTGGAGAACAGTTGTGTTTGTGGAAGGGGGCTTGGGGTGAGGGTGAGTGGACGCTGCAGGTGTTCCAGACCTCTGAGGAGACACTAGTTGCCATTTTGTTGAATCACTCCCAAAATGCTTACCTGAAAGGACTTACCAGCCTAAACTCAACAAACCAAACCAAACCCGATACCGTTGAGTCTGTTCCAACTCATGGCAACCCCATGTGTTAGAGAGTAAAACTGTCCCATAGGGTTTTCTTGGCCATAATTTTTTTTTTTTTACATTAAGCGAAAGTTTGTAAACCAAGTTAGTCTCTCATACAAAAGCTTATATACAACTTGCTGTATACTCCTAGTTGCTCTCCCTCTGAGACAGCACACTCCTTCCCTCCAGTCTCTATTTTCATGTCCATTTGCCCAGCTTCTGCCCCCCTCTGCCCTCTCATGTCTTCTCCAGACAGGAGCTGCCCACATAGTCTCATGTGTCTACTTGATCCAAGGAGCTGGCTGTCCACCGGTGTCATTTTCTATCCCATAGTCCAGTCCAATCCCTGTCTGAAGGGTTGGCTTTGGGAATGGTTCCTGTCTTGGGCTAACAGAAGGTCTGGGGACCATGGCCTCTGGGGTCCTTCTAATTCCAGACGGACCATTAAGTCTGATCTTTTTACAAGAATTTACGGTCTGCATCCCACTGCTTTCCTGCTCCCTCAGGGGCTCTTTGTTGTGTTTCCTTTCGGGGCAGTCATCAGTTGTAGCTGGGCACCATCTAGTTCTTCTGGTCTCAGGCTGATGTAGTCTCCGGTTTATGTGGCCCTTTCTGTCTCTTGGGCTCATAATGACCATGTGTCTATGGTGTTCTTCATTCTCCTTTGCTCCAGGTAGGTCGAGACAAATCGATGCATCTTAGATGGCTGCTTCCTAGTGTTGAAGAACCCAGACGCAGCTCACCAAAGTGGGGTGCAGAATGTTTTCTTTTTTTAATAATTTTTATTGTACTTTAAGTGAAAGTTTACAAATCAAGTCAGTCTGTCACACAAAAACCCATATACACCTTGCTACACACTCCCAATTACTCTCCCAATAATGAGACAGCCTGCTCTCTCCCTCCACTCTCTCTTTTTGTGTCCATTTCGCCAGCTTCTAACCCCCTTCACCCTCTCATCTCCCCTCCAGGCAGGAGATGCCAACATCGTCTCAAGTGTCCACCTGATCCAAGAAGCTCACTCCTCACCAGCATCCCTCTCCAACGCATTGTCCAGTACAATCTATGTCTGAAGAGTTGGCTTCGGGAATGGTTCCTGTCCTGGGCCAACAGAAGGTCTGGGGGCCATGACCACCGGGGTCCTTCCAGTCTCAGTCAGACCATTAAGTCTGGTCTTATGAGAATTTGGGGTCTGTATCCCACTGCTCTCCTGCTCCCTCAGGGGTTCTCTGTCGTGTTCCCTGTCAGGGCTGTCATTGGTTATAGCCGGGCAGCATCTAGTTCTTCTGGTCTCAGGATGATGTAGTCTCTGGTTCACGTGGCCCTTTCTGTCTCTTGGGCTCGTAATCACCTTGTGTCCTTGGTGTTCTTCATTCTCCTTTGATCCAGGTGGGTTGAGACCAACTGACGCATCTTAGATGGCTGCTTGCTAGTGTTTAAGACCCCAGACGCCACTCTTCCAAGTGGGATGCAGAATGTTTTCTTAATAGATTTTATTATGCCAATTGACTTAGATGTCCCCTGAAACCATGGTCCCCAGACCCCTGCCCCTGCTATGCTGGCCTTCAAAGCATTCAGTTTATTCAGGAAACTTCTTTGCTTTTGGTTTCGTCCAGTTATGCTGACCTCTCCTGTATTGAGTGTTGTCTTTCCCTTCACCTAAAATAGTTCTTATCTACTATCTAACTAGTGAAAACCCCTCTCCCTCTTTCCCTCCCTCCCGACTCTCGTAACCATCAAAGAATATTTTCTTCTCTGTTTGAACTATTTCTCAAGTTATTATAATAGTGGTCTTATATTTTTATACAATATTTGTCCTTTGGCAACTGACTAATTTCACTCAGCATAATGCCTTCCAGGTTCCTCCATGTTATGAAATGTTTCACAGATTCCTCACTGTTCTTTATCGATGCGTAGTATTCCATTGTGTGAATATACCATGATTTATTTATCCATTCATCCATTGATGGGCACCTTCATTGCTTCCATTCTTTTGCTATTGTAAACAGTGCTGCAATGAACATGGGTGTGCATATATCTGTTTGTGTAAAGGCTCTTATTTCTTTAGGGTATATTCTAAGGAGTGGGATTGCTGGATCGTATGGTAGTTCTATTTCTTGCTTTTTAAGGAAGCGCCAAATCAATTTCCAAAGTGGTTGTACCATTTGACATTCCCACCAGCAGTGTATAAGTGTTCCAATCTGTCCACAACCTCTCCAACATTTATTATTTTGTGTTTTTTGGATTAATGCCAGCCTTGTTAAACAGGAGTGAGGTAGAATCTTAGGGTAGTTTTGATTTGCATTTCTCTAATGGCTAATGCTCGTGAGCATTTCTTCATGTATGTGTTAGCTACCTAAATGTCTCCTTTAGGGAACTGACCATATCTTCTGTCCACTTTTTAATTGGGTTGTTTGTCTTTTTTTAGTTGAGTTTTTGCAGTATCATGTAGATTTTAGAGATCAGGTGCTGATCGGAAATGTCATAGCTAAAAACTTTTTCCCAATCTGTAGGTAGTCTTTTTACTCTTTTGGTGAAGTCTTTGGATGAGCATAGGTGTTTGATTTTTAGGAGCTCCCAGTTATCTAGTTTCTCTTCTGCATTGTTAGTAATGTTTTGTATACTGTTTACGCCATGTATTAGGGCTCCTAGCATTGTTCCTATTTTTTCTTCCATGATCTTTATCATTTTAGGTTTTATATTTAGGTCTTTGATCCATTTTGAGTTAGTTTTTGTGCATGGTGTGAGGTATGGGTCTTGTTTCATTTTTTTGCAGATGGATATCCAGTTATGCCAGCACTATTTGTTAAAGAGGCTGCCTTCCCCATTTAGCTGACTTTGGGCCTTTGTCAAATATCATCTGCTCATATGCAGATGGATTTGTATCTGGATTCTCAGTTCTGTTCCGTTGGTCTGTATATCTGTTGTTGTACCGGTGCCAGGCTGATTTGACTACTGTGGCGGTATAATAGTTTCTAAAATCAGGTAGAGTAAGGCCTCCCACTTTTTTCTTCTTTTTCAGTAATGCTTTACTTATCCGGGGCCTCTTTCCCTTGCATATGAAGTTCGTGATTTTTTTTTCCATCTCATTAAAAAATGTCGTTGGAATTTGGATCTGAATTGCATTGTATGTATAGATGGCTTTTGGCAGAATAGACATTTTTACAATGTTAAGTCTTCCTATCCACGAGCAAGGTATATTTTTCCACTTATGTAGGTCTCTTTTGGTTTCTTGCAGTACTGTCTTGTAGTTTTCTTTGTATAGGTCTTTTATGTCTCTGGTAAAATGTATTCCTAAGTATTTTATTTTCTCAGGGGCTACTGTAAATGGTATTGATTTGGTGATTTCCTCTTTGATGTTCTTTTTGTTGGTGTAGAGGAATACAACAGATTTTTGTATGTTTATCTTGTATCTCGATACTCTGCTGAACTCTTCTATTAGTTTCAGTAGTTTTCTTGAGGATTTCTTAGGGTTTTCTGTGTATAAGATCATGTTAACTGCAAATAGAGATACTTTAACTTCTTCCTTACCAATCTGGATGCCCTTTATTTCTTTATCTAGCCTAAGTGCTCTGGCTAGGAACTCTAGTACAATGTTGAATAAGAGTGGGGAGAAAGGGTATCTTTGTCTGGTTCCTGATCTCAAGGGGAATGCTTTTAGACTCTTTCCATTTAGGATGATGTTAGCTGTTGGCTTTGTATAAATGTCCTTTACTATGTTGAGGAATTTTCCTTCCATTCCTATTTTGCTGAGAGTTTTTATCATAAATGGGTGTTGGACTTTGTCAAATGCCTTTTCTGCATCAATTGATAAGATCATGTGGTTTTTGTCTTTTGTTTTATTAATATGGTGGCTTACATTAATGGTTTTTCTAATATTAAACCAGCCTTGCATACCTGGTATAAATCCCACTTGGTCGTGGTGAATTATTTTTTTGATATGTTGTTGAATTCTTTTGGCTAGAATTTTGTTGAGGATTTTTGCATCTAAGTTCATGAGGGATATAGGTCTGTAATTTTCTTTTTTTTTGGTGTCTTTACCTGGTTTTGGTATCAGGGATATGCTGGCTTCATAGAATGAGTTTGGAAGTATTCTGTCCTTTTCTATGCTCTGAAATACCTTTAGTAGCAGTGGTGTTAACTCTTCTCTGAAAGTTTGGTAGAACTCTGCAGTGAAGCTGTCTGGGCCAGGACTTTTAATTTTTGTCCGGAGTTTTTAAAGTGCCTTTTCCATCTCTTCTTTTGCTATGGGTTTATTTAGTTGTTCTACCTTTGTTTGTGTTTGTTTAGGTAGGTGGTGTGTTTATAGAAATTCATCCATTTCTTCTAGGTTTTCAAATTTGTTTGAGTATAATTCTTCATAGTAATCTGATATGATTCTTTTAATTTCAGTTGGGTCTGTTGTAATATCGCCCATCTCATTTCTTATTCAGGTTATTTGCCTCCTCTCCTGTTTTTCTTTTTTCAGTTTGGCCAGTGGTTGTCAATTTTGTTAATTTTTTCAAAGAACCAGCTTTTGGTCTTGTTAAGTCTTTCAATTGGTTTTCGGTTCTCTATTTCATTTAATTCTGCTCTAGTTTTTATTATTTGCTTTCTTTTGGTGCCTGAGTGTTTCTTTTGTTGCTCTCTTTCTATTTGTTCAAGTTGTAGGGATAATTCTCTGATTTTTGCACTTTCTTCTTTTTGTATGTGTGCATTTATTGATATAAAGTGACCTCTGAGCACTGCTTTCACTGTGTCCCAAACATTCTGATAGGAAGTGTTTTCATTCTCATTGGATTCTATGAATTTCTTTATTCCATCCTTGATGTCTTCTATGCCCCAGTCATTTTTGAGCAGGGTATTGTTCAGTTTCCAAGTGTTTGATTTCTTTTCCCTGCTCTTTTTGGGCATAATCTTTATGGAAGCAGATTGCCAGGCCATTCTTCCACAGCACTGTTGGGTGGGTGTGAACCACCAATTTTAGGATAGTAGTTCAGCACCCAATAGTTGGTTTTTACGATTGGGATTCATTCCCAAGAAATATGGTAGCTTTATCACTCAAGTTCGGTTTTAAATCATTCCCCCCAATAGTCTTTTCTCGCACCTCTTCCTTTGAGATCATCACATTTTCATCTCTTCTCCCCAGCATCTATTCATCTGGATCAGTCACCTCTGTTGATAACCAGGATGCCTCCTGTCAGTAAGAGGTAAGGGCCTAGCAGACGTTAGTGGTTGAACAAAAGCAAATTGCTCAGAGCAGCCAACAGACAACAGACTTCATTTTTAGCCTCAGGGAATTTGAGGGGTCCTTATACTATGTTCAGCCTCAGTTCTCCCAAGCTGGCAGGAGTAGGATGCTCTGCTCATGCATAGGGATGGCCTGGGGGAACCCCGCTGCTGGTGCAGTGGGTTGAGCTAGCTTTAGTTTCAGAAAGAATTTCTTAGCATTGAAGCTAAGGTCTCTGGGTAGAGTTTTGTGCCTGGAGGGCAGGGAGGGAAGCATGGTGATTAAGAAAGTGGACTGTGGTGGAAACAATACAACTGTCCATGGAGTGATGAATAGAAAATGTATCCATACAATAGAATATTATGCAGCCATAAAACAGAATCAGGTCCTGAAACATGCTATATCACGGATGAACCTTGAAAACTACGCTGAGTGACATAAGTCAGACACAAAAGACCACATATTCTATGATCTCATTTATATGAAATGTCCTGAATAATAGGTAAATCTATAAAGACAGAAAGCAGATTAGTGGTTGCCAGGGGTTGGGAGGGAGGGAAAGATAGAGAGGTAAGAGCTAAAGGGTACAGGATTTCTTTTTGAGGTGATGAATATATTCTGAAATTGACTGTGGCGGCTGTACCACTTTGTGAATATATTAAAATCCATTGAATTGTATGTTTTAAATGGGTGAATTGTGTGGCATGTGAATTATATCTCAATAAAGCTGTTAAAAGAGAGAGAAAGAAAGTGATCTCTGGGGTAAGATAGACCTGGATTCAAGTCCCAGCTCTGTCCATTGCCTGTGTGGCCTTGAGCAAGTTCTGTAAATTCTCAAAGCCTCAGTTTTCCCACCTGTGAGAATGAGGATAATAATATTTACCTTAGTGTTGTTGTAGGGCCTTTAATACAATCTGATATATAGCAAGCAATCAATAAATGCGATTTTTTTTGTTGTTGTTGGTGGTGGTGCTGAAGGGACTCCTGGGGTCCATGGTCCTGTGTTCTGTTGGCTTTGGCCCAAGTGATGAGAGGAAAGTCCAGATGAAACCACCCAGTGGCTCAGAGTATTGATATACAAAATAAGTTATCAGTATTGGTCAGGTGGGGGCCCTCCAGCGTCATGAGGAGGGTGTCTGCAAAGCTGAGTGGGGTGAACAGGTGTTGGAGGTGGGAGGGCCCCTTCCCAAAGCTTCATCAAGGACCAGGAGGAATCAGTGCCCTCCACCCCCTCAGATGGCCCCACCTGGCTCTGCATCTGTCTGGGTGGTGAGGAGGCTCTAGTTACATATGTATGCCTATCCATGCAAGGGCCTTTCTTAAATGAAGGCTGAAGAGGAGCTTGGGGTGCTGGGGATCAGAATCCAGAGAGAAAGCAGGCATTCTAGGACCCCAGAGAGAATTAGAACACGGCCCAGCGTGATGTTTGGAAAAGAGTAGCTATTCATTCTACTGGCTGCACTGTGCCTGTTATTCGATACTTCTGGGCCCTGTGGGCTCAGCCAGGGAACAGTGCCAGTGCTCTCTGACGCACACTTGAGAAGGCTAATGAGGGCACATTAGGTCATAAGGAGGTCCCCTCACAGGAGGGCTTGGACTGTCCACATCCCCCATCATCCCAGGCAGAGATATGTCCTGAATGGCCGCTTGACTGATGGTCAGGAATGGCCGTCCTTGTTTGGGCACATAAGGAGCAGAGTGGAGACTAGCAGGGAGAAGCCCCAGAGGGCCGGTGGTGGGGACACCCATCCCCCTTGTGGTCTCTGTGCAGCCTGGCCAGGCATGCTGCCTGCCCCCACCTCCGTTCAGTGCAGGTCGTGAGGAAGCTGCAGAGACCTGGCATCGAGGGTCAAAAGAAAGCTATCTATGTCTGGTCAAGATGGACCCTTTGCAGGTACCGGTGCCTGCCTGTCCACTTTCCAGACAGCCCCGTCAGGCCTCTTGGGCCACCCATGCCACCGCTCTGCCAGTCGGGGCACCATAACATGAGAACAATAAAGCTTGTTCAAGTAAAATGGCCAATATTAAATAAGTATGCCCTGTGAAGCAGGCTCATGCCAAAATGCTGTTATTTAAAAAACAAAAAAAGAACCCTGATGTTCACGATACTGTGGGCTGTACTCTTCCTCTAATTGCTCTGGGCTCCTCCCATTCCTCATCTAGTTATCACATCAGCTCTTGGGTAGTGGACCATTAACATCCCCAGGGCATGAGGAAACAGCCCAGAGAGCTCAGGGCCCTTCCCCAAAGGCATTCAGATGCACAGTGGCAGAAGTAGGACTCCAACCCAAGCACGTGGGATCTGGATCCCAGGTTCTCACCAGCACACTCGTCTGTCTCCCACAGGGAGCCCGGTGTACAATACTGACACAGGGGCTGCCTTGGCTGCTGCGGGTGAGAGAGCCCAGAGCCCCGCTCCCTGGGCATCTCTAGCTCCGCATCACCCATATTTCACCCTGCCATAGATTTGTAGTATAAAGAACTGACTCAAAATACAAGTGGCCAGAACCAACATTGGGAGTTTTGTCAGCTGGGGACTATGAAAGATGCAAATGAGTATGGCAGCCTGGTGTAGGGAGATAGGGCTTAAGTGGCAGAGAGCCCGAGTCCTAATCTCAGCAAGTGGGGAGGACCTGCTTGAACCTGGGGCCGGCCCAGCCACAGGAGAGCTTTGTGCTCTCTGACTGACAAATGCCCTCACAGTCGCATTCATACAGGGGGGTAAGGGACACTGTATCCCAGAGTGAGTGACATGGGGGTAATGAGTGCTGGTGGGGAAAGTGCTGTATTATCAACTGGATTCCCTTCCCTCGGAGAGCAGAACATAGAGATCCCACTGAACTCTCTCCTGATGACGACCTTCTATAGATCTCCATTTCTGGCGGTGCAAGGGGCACTTACAGTCCAACGGCCTATGACACTGGTAGGTAGAATCAAGGCCCCCAAAATGTCCATGTTCTAATCGCCAAAACTGTGGCTATGCTACCTTACATGGCGAAAGGGCCTTTGCAGATGTGATTAAGTTAAGGATCTTGAGACAGGGAGGTTATCCTGGGTTATCTGAGTTGGCCCAGTGTAATCACAAGGATCCCTCTACGAGGGAGGAGGGGCGTCAGAGTCCGAGGAGAGATGTGACCATGGAAGCTGAGTGAGAGGGACTGGAAGATGCTGCACTGCTGGCTTTGAAGATAGAGGAAGGGGCCATGAGCCAAGGAATTGGGGCGGCCCCTAGAAGCTGGAAAAGGCAAGGAATCAGATTCTCCCCTACAGCCTCCAGAAGGAACGCAGCCCTGCCAGTACCTTGACTTTAGGACTTCTGGCCTCCACAACTGTAAGATAATAAATCTGTGTTATTTTAAGCCACTAAGTTTGTGGTAGTATGTTACAGCAGAAATAGGAAGCTAATATACACACCAAGACCAGCACATGCTGAGACCAACATTGGGAGCTTTGGTTAAAAGAGACCATGAGTAGAAGCCTGGTTCCTGGTTCCTGCTATAGCTCTTCTTCCCTCCGTGTTCCCAGTTGTCATACCTGAAATGTCCCAGACCACTGCTCCTTTACAGTTCTTTTGTATAGATTCCTGTCTCTTCTCTTTCCTGTCTCTTCCCTTGCTATTGGCTGACACATTTGCTGGTGTGTCTTTTCTAGCATCTTCCATCCTCTCAGCCTTGATTTCTTTTGAAGCTACATCTAACAGTAGATCAGGAGTGAACAGAGGTGGTGTCAGGTAACAGAGATAATCTTCGGCTTGTTCACAAGGATGGTGTCACTACTGTCCTATGGTCTCAGAATTATGAACTTTGTGACAACTATTTCTCTCCATTCAGCTACATTTCTTAAACTATTTCTGGCTCTATGCTGTGGAGAGCTGAAGTTCTCAGAAGCTGAATGCCAACCAAAAGATGGGCCACAGGTGATGTCAGGGAATAGCAAGGAGAATTCACTCCACTTTCATGCGTACCTGTATATACAGTCAAAACAGTGGTGGGATCTGTCAGCTTTTTTTTTTTAAATACCTTTTGGCTTTGATGGTACTCAGAGAGAGAGCATGCTAAACCAACATTTTCATCTCAGCTTAAAGAAGAGAGCTGTGTAATGGGCAACTGACTTTGTTGAGAGAGACAGTCAGAGAGCAGTGATAGACAAGGTGGGGGATGGTAGGGACGGTCAGCTTTGGTGTTTTATTGTTTTTTAAGGCCCCAGGAATCTTCCATGTATACTCTAGCCTTTCCTGACTGTGGGCCTCCTCCCGGAACCTGCTTGATCCTCACATCCCTAGACCTTTTTAACAACTTAGAAAAACAACTCTTTCTCCAAAGAGGAATTTCACACAACTACCAGGAGATTTGGGTATTTCAAGTCTGCTAAAAAAATTTTTTTTTTTTTATCAAACAGGATGAGGCAAAGACAGAAAGTCAGACAGACCAAGACAGAGGGATAGAGACAATGAGTCTTACCTTCCTGGTACTGACATCAGCCTGGTCTGGCTGTTGAGCAAGTCTTTTGTGCACTCTGGGCCTCAGTTTCCCTATCTGCTACCCAGATGTTGCCCACAGTTCCACTCACTCCTGACTTGGACCATTAAGGGATTCCAGGCTGGAACATTGGCATGACTTTACATCAAGTTGTTCTTAATCCATTCAAGAACAAGGAGAAAATAGTCCATGAATGATTCAAAAAAAAATCTCCTAGAAAGTAAGAATTCCACGAAAGTAGTTAGCAGACAGTCCTTGGAATTTGCAAAGAGATGTCAATTTTCCAGAGAATTCTAGACCAGAATGTGAAACCGAGATGCCAGCTCTTGGAGGAAGACACCGGGCAGCCTTGGCTCCTGCTTGCAGCCTCTCCTCGCCCCACCCCTCCTTGAGTGCACATGCAGCCAGAGCGCTTCCACTGGCCCAGGCTTCATGAGCTGGGATACCACAGTTAACTGTCCGTAGAGTAAGGGTTTGGTCTTTTGCAGCAAGTAAAAATTTGACCCATGTACTAGACTGACTCTCCTAAGCATTAAAAACATATCACCGTTCCTCTTCCACCCCCACCATCAGCAGTGCTTAACTCGAAATAGGAACAACACTACTGTATTTTTACGTAAATAACGCATGCATTCTATGTTTGTTTGCCAACCACAATCCCCCCTCAAGGTTTTTATATGAACACTGCTATGCCAATTTTTTTTTTTTTACATGTTTCTGTGAAAAAAATCAGCAGAGTGTGCTTATGAAAATATCTCGTAGGGGGAGGGCACGGTTGGCAAACAAAATTAGAAGGTGTGTGTTATTTACGTAAAAATACAGTAAACCATACAGGAAACTTAGTGATGCTGAAGCTAAAATAGTTCCTTTATAAACTTGTTCATTGTAAATTTCTATTCTATTGGCACTAAGTCTTTCTCATTTGTTTGGGGTGCCTGTTTTCATACCAAACCTGGAGTGTTTTGTGGTTAAAGTCGTGGGCTTTGGAGTCTGAGAGAGCTGGCATTCAAATCCAGTTCTATGTCTTACTCACTGTAGAACCTTGGATAAGTCACTTAACCTCCTAAGCCTCATTCCCCAATTTCAAAAACTGCATAATGGTATCTTCTCCCAGAGATGTTAGGCTCTAAACTACCATTTCTTGAGAACTTACTATAGGCCAAACGCATATATCATCTCATTTAATCTTCACAACAACCTCATGGGGTATGTGTGTTTGTGTGTTGCAGGGGGGATTACTTTTCCTATTTTATAGATAAATTATAGAGTCAGAGAAGCTAAGTGACTCATCCAGGATCACACAGCTAGTAAGTGGCAGAGCTGGGACTTAAACCCAGAAACTGACTTGTATGTCCACTCTCTTAACTATTGAGTTGATGCATGCCAAGCTCCCAATAAGGCCTAATCAGCGGTAGCTGATATTAGCATTATTAGTCTGGGCCCTGTACATGATGAGTGCTCAGTAAAAATGAGTGAATACATAAAAAACTGGTCACCACATCTGCAAACCCAGCCCTGAGGCGTGAGCCAGGTCTCAAGCATCAAACCCTATGCCCGTGGCCTTGATGTGATGGCAGGCAGATGGTTGTCCTTGGAGGTTGTTCCAGGTGAGGCTAGGCAGTAGAATGCCCTCTGGGGAGCCTCTAGCATTCTCTTCCCCTTCCTCTTGGATAGGCAGCAGGCACCTTGGGCACTGGAGCCCAGCTCTAGATCCTAGAGGCAGGCATGGGGTTGCTTAGATTTAAGGACTAAGTTCAAAGCAGAAAGGAAGCTCTTTTAAAAACGAAGGGTAACACGAGTGTCGGGGCCAAAGGAGGGATGGTTGAGAATTCCTAGTTAAACTTTATAGCTTCCTCGTTTCCCCTTCTCTAAATCTTCCCATGAAAACCATGCGTCTGGGGGGCCGTCTTGGCTGAGTGAGGGCAGGAGCCACCCATTAGCCTGGCCCAGGGGAGGCTTTCCGGCTTCATTAGTGCCCACCCGTGGCCCTGGTAGACTGACACCCACTAATTGGGGGCTGTGCCCCAGGGCCGAGAACCAAGAGGAAGCAGCTGCGGAATGCCCACAGGAGCCGGGATGGCACCAAAGGTGCCCTCTAGCTCCAGCTAAATGCATCTGGGCAGAGGAAGCTCAGCTCTTGTCGCTTTTATGCGTATTGACTTAGTGGAGTGCAAACATGTTAAAAGTTCACTTTCTCCTTTATAGGAGTCTATAAAAAGTCTCTTAAACCAGAGTCCTAGGGCTTCAGTGAGACAAATGTAGGATCATTTTGGGGAGGGCACAGGCCTTCCCTCTGCCTTCGGCACCAAGGTGTAAGTCTGTTAAGGCGTTCCTAGCCTTGGAGCCTGGGAGCCTTGGTGCCTTGAAGCCTTGGTTTGTCAAACAGGACTGAGGTCGAGTCATGTCAGCGGGCACAGGGCTCTGGCTGTGGGGCTGCCCGAGGCCTGTAGGCTGTGTCCTGTGAGTTTGTGGTGAAGGTTGGCTGGCCTGTGTGGCCCTCTGGGGTGTGAATGGTGAATGAGAGAGTTCCCCTTGCCTGGGAATATTTCCTTGTCCCTGTGAGGTACCTGGGATCCCAGGATTTCTAAATGTGCCCAGTACTCACGCCAGGTAAGCTCAACAATCATCCTCCCTGGTGACTTGGGTCCCATGTGGCTTGTGAGTATGGGGAGAGGATGGGAGGCCCAGGATGGAGAGCCGGGGATGCCTCTGGTATCCTTGTTTGGCCCCTTGAGCCCTTATACTCCTTTTAAAGGGCGACTTAATAAGCAGATGATGAACTCTGTGGGCAGCTGGAGGGAGCAGTCTGCAGGCTTTGGGAAGCCACATTTGCTCCTCAAGCCTTGGTTTCCCCATCTGTTGAGTTGGGAGTCAGTTCCTGTCTTGTCTGCCAGCCTCTCAGCATTGTCATGAGAGAGAGGGTTTGGGCATCGTGGGATAGGCATTTTGTGGCCCAAAGGGTCAGGCCTGGAGAAGGCCAGCAGGGCTGGCCAGGGGAACCAGCCTCCAGTCCAGTGCTTGGCACCCGTTTGTTCATAGGATAGCTAACGCTGGATGGATGAATGAGGTGCTAGGCTAAAAGCCTGGCCACAGCCACCTGCCCTGCTCTCTGTGCTTTGGTGTACACACGGCTACTGCCTTGAGTAGACCTGAGCCTTGCAGAGGGCCATGCTCCCTGAAGGGGCTTGGCACCACTGCTGAGGCCTCAGTCCACCGTCCCCACCATGGAGCAGGGCAGTGACCAGTTCCCAGAACGGAACTGGGGTGGTTGATGGGGCCAGGCAGCCCCACTGGCTGAGAGTAGCCCCTCACAGGCCCGTGCAGAAAATTCTACCTAGCAACCAAGGACTTACGCGACCCTGCGCCCATGTTCCAATAAGTCTGAGCTTACTTTCCTGAGGGAAGGAAACCTTCAAAGATAAATGAAAGGCAGGAAGGGAAACACGGGCACCTTTTGGAAAGAACAATCATCCCTCTGGGTGTGAATCTATTCAAAACACAGGGAAAGGTCAGACGGGTCCTGCACCTGAAGGGCAGGCTGGCTTTGAAGTCAGACAGGGCCAGTTTTGCCACTCTTTCCCCGCACCTAGTTGAATGTCAGCCTCTCTGTTTTGTTATCTGTGGAATGGAGATATGTCACTACAATAAAGTATTTTTGGGGAGAATTAAATGTAATCATGAATGCGAGGCATCTAGCACAGTGCCTGGAACATGGAAATGTTACATGGGTATCATTGCTTCCATCATCATGAGTATCACTGCATTTATTGTTATTGACAACATAGAACCATTTGCTCAGGGAAATGCCTTGGCTGTGGTTTTTGCTCCTTGCTCTAAATCGAATAGCATGAAAAACTTGGGCTGTTGCTCTGAAGGGTTCCATGGCCTCAATGTTCTAGAGCAGAGTTGCCCAATACAACTTTCTGCAATGCTGGAGACATTCTATAATCATGGCTGTTCAATATAGTAGCCACAAGCCACATGTGGCTACCAAGCACTTAAAATATAGCTAATGCAGCTGAAGAGCTAAATTTTAGCTTACATAGCCACATGTGGCTAGTGGCTATCATTTTAGCACAGTTCTAGAAGGTTCCCTTTCTTAGCCAAGACAGCACCTGATGGAGAGGAACTTACAGATGACTCCACTATGGTCAGCCACATACAATCATGGCTGGATCCTCATGGTACATGGTATTGATAACACCATGCTCCCTTGAACTTGGCCTGTGTGGAAGATGAGCTGGCTACTCTCAAACACTGACCATAGCCAGAGTTTGGATTTTGGCCATGGCAGGTACATGGCTTCTAACCTATATGGGGATTAAAAAAAAAAATTAGAGCCAAGGAAATTAATAGCTTACCTTTACTAAGCATTGGGAATCCCTGGGTGGTGCAAGTGGTTAGCATGCTGGGCTACTAACTGAAAGGTTGAAGGTTCAAGTCAACCCAGAGGCACCTCGGAAGAAAGGCCTGATGATCTACTTCTGAGAAATCAGCCATTAAAAACCCTATGGGGCACAGTTCTACTCTGACACACATGGGGGTCACCATGAGTCAGAACCAACTCCATGACAACTGATTTTTATTAAGCATTTGTGATCAACATCATGCTGCCAACTCTATTTTGCGGAAGAGGAAACCACACCCAGGAGAGGTGAATTGACTTGCCCCAAGATCACTCAGTGGGGTGCCTACCTCTTCATGTCCCTGCCAGTTCCTCAGACCACATAAACAAAAGGCCCGCCAGGCTTTGTACTGAAGAAAGCCAGAGCACAGAGGTGCCTGCTGGGCGCCTCTCTCTGTCTGCCACCTCTACAGTGCTGCCCCAAATATGGGACACCTGATCCACTGTCCTGTCCTGTCATTTTCTCCTGGCAGTGCTCACACAGTGAAGCAGCCAGTGCAGAGAGTAGCTTCCCAGTTAACAGCAGTGGGAATGGAGGCTGAGAGGTGTCAGTGGCCAGCCCAAGATCCACAGGGAGTTGCCAGTCCACTGGGCGGGCAGGACGGTGCTCAGGGGCTTTCTGTCTCTGAGCCCACCTCTCCCACCCCACGCCCCACAAATCCACCCTGCCTTGCTTTGACCTCCTGCAGCCACTCACCGAGTGGACTGGACACAATGGGACCACAGCCTCATGATTTGGCTTCAAGAAGCGTGGTCCTCCGGAGTTTGGGCAGGGCGGAGAGTGGGGTGGTCCTGCCTCAGCGGGGCGGGGCAGCGTGGGGTGGTGGGGGGCTGACAGGCCTTAATAGGCACATTGTCCCCCGGCTGCAGAGTGCGCCGCCCGGCCACTTCCTCACACGCCGTGCTCTGGATGAGCTCATGTCTGAGGCTACGGGCAGCTCCAGCTCGGGGCAGCCGAGCCCGGCTGCAGAGAGGCCCGCCTGCCCAGCGAAGCCGCTTGGGCTGGGGCTGGCGGAGTTGTGAAGCGGAACGTTGTAATGAGCGATGCTGGCTGGATTTATGGGGCTGTGCACGTGCGCCTGGCCTTCCTGCCAGGGCCCACGCATGGGAACAAAAACAAGCCCTGGCCCGAGAACGGCGCGACTGGGTCTTAACGAGAGCCCACTAATTACTGGAAGGCCTCGGCCCAGGACCCCACTCTGTGGAGGAGCAGAGCTCAGGCAGGTTCTGTGTTAAGGCTTTGCTGGAGGCGGGTCTCTACCCAGGAGGCTCAGGAGGAAGCATGAGCCCTGGGGACCCCAAGGCATGCAGGCCTGGCCTCCTCCTCTTACTAACACTGTGGCCTTGAACCAGGTGCTGATCCTCTCCTCTTCTCATTTCTCCTTATCTGTAAAATGGGATAATATACCTTTCAAAGTCATTGGGAAGCAGCATTCCAGAATGAATGAGAGCATGGGCTTCAGGGTTACCCATTCACAGCTTTGCATCCTGGTTCCACCAGGTTCCTGCTGTGTAGCCTGGGCAAGTTTCTTCACTTCTCTGATCCCAGCTCCCTCACCTGGAAAGGATACCGTCCACTTTGCAGGGTTGTAGGAGGACTTGAGGGGATAATGCATGCTAGCACTCCTTAGTCTATCGACACAGTGCTCACACCACTGCTATTCTCAGTGTGCAGGCACACCTCGGCTGTGTTGTTCTGTTGTTTTCCACCTGAGAATGGAGGTGGCAGATACCTCTGAGTCTCACTATCAGATCTTGAAGGCCCTGCTGCCATGGTGATTCTGCCTCTGGGCGTCAGGGGGCAGCACATGGCCTGTCAGGGGATTGTCAGAGACCCACAGGTCCACTGGGCCTGTGCTTGTGATCAGAAGCCCCTTTACTGGTGTAGGAGCCTGACAGTACCAGGACCCAGGCTTAGGGCCTTGGACTGAGCTGGCAGTGGGACCTGGTCCATCTATGGGGCTGTGAGGAGAAGCTTCCTGACTCCGGTGTGTGTGTAGGGTCACCAGGACATGCAGCTAGTGACCCACTAAGGACACCTGCCCTGTGGCCAATACTCGTGTCTGTAAAATATATACACCCAAGCTCACTAGCCTGCAGACAGGACCTCTCTGGCTGTAGTAGCTCATAGTCTTTCCTGCAAAGCAGTGTCAGTGCTTCCCCTGTTTATTGATAATGTGGATTTAGCATCTAGCCAGAGAGGTCCTATGTCACTCCCTTTTCAAGTCAGAAGCCAGGGAAAGTAGAAGGCCCAAATGCCATGTGACTAGGCTGTGGTTAGTGGATGTGGCAAGAGGATGCTGAGCTGGGACCTAGTGCCAACATCAGGCTTCTCTCTAAAGCCACCATGTGCCTTGTGGTGGTGGGCAGCTCGCAGCTAACCCTGGGCTAACTTCCAAGGGCTGGAGGGTCAGGAATGTCTTCAAGGTGGGCATGAAGAGAAGCCCGTGTTCCCCTCAACCTTCTGCCTGCCTTCTCTGAGTCAGGCATTCTGCCTGGTGACTGGCCTTTGAGACCCTGGCAGGCTCAGCCTGACCAATCATTCAGGCAGTCACCGTGGCAGAACCCCTACTGGGCCCATGCCTTCTGGGCGAGGCACCAAGCAGCAGAGGGCAGGGTCACCTGCGTCTTTCTCACCTCCATGACCCTGGAGCCCTAGTACAGGACTTGGCCAGAGGGCTCAGGGAACGAGTGTGGATGAGCAGAGCTCACAGCCATGTAAGCACATGACAAGTGTCCAGCATGCAGACTGCTGTGACTGGTGGGGGTGCAGGGCTCACGGAGAAAGCACTGAACCCAGGCCGTAGGGTCAGGGAATGCTTTCTGGAGGAGACAGAGGGGATGTCTAAGAGGAGAGACCTGCAGGATTGAGGAGGTTTACAGATACGGGAGGCAGTGCTGTGTTCTGGGCTGAGGCATGTGCAGAGATCTGAAACTGAGATCTAAGCGGCCTGTAACAGAGTGCGGTAGAGAAGGTGCTGGTGGCAAAGTATGAGGGCAGGCTGGAGGGGTGGACAGCGTCTCTCCATTCCTGGACCCAGTTAGACGTTAGATGGCAGCTTCTGAACTTCTATGGGCCTTATCTCTAAAATGCAGACACTGGTACTATCAGCCCAGAGTGCTGGGGGATTGAATCTGCACACGTGTTTTATATGCTGCAAAGGGCTGAGTGGGGTGGGGTGATGGTTTTGGGGGTGCTGCCCTTCGAGAAGCCCTGGGGTGACTGGGGAAATGCCTGAGGAGGCACAGGAGGGTTTTGGCCCTCAGGCCCATGGGAAGCTGTGTCCCTTGGGTGTAATCTCAGTGGAAATAGGCACCACACTTCCAGTTGTTTGGATTTGCTGGTAATTCAATCCTGGCGAGGCTGTCCATGGTTGTTGATGAATACGTTATGAGCACTTTGGGTTAAGTGGAAGTTCCTTAAGATTAGCCCAGCCCTTGTGCAAGGTGCGTTTCCCTGTGGAAAAAAGCACTGGCCGCTCTGAGGAGGTTCTCTCCTGGGCTTCAGGGGAACTCCTCAAGGCGGGAGTTTGCAGCCAGCACCTTCGTGGGACCTAACGAGGAGCTGCCAGGTTTCAATTATGCGTCCGGCCCTGGCTTTGCACTGTTTGACTGACAGCTCATTACCCCGCTGCCATTTTTGGGCAGTGGAATTTAATCTCCCAGATGGGAAGCAAATCAATTTGCCCATCCGCCACAGCTGAGCCTACTTGAACTCAACTTTAATTTATTCTCTTAAGCTTAGGAAGCCTTGTCGTTTCAAGGTACAGAAATATCGGGTTTCCCAGATAGCCTGGCAAGGGGAGTGCACAGGCACCTGGGTCAAGAGGGTTGCGCCTGGATCTCGACCTGGGCCCACCGTGTGGTGGTCAGCAAGGGAGGCGCCATCACCTGTCTCAAAGGAAGCCAGGCTCATCCATGGGAAGGCTGGGTGGGGCTGGGGAGGCGACATAACAACCGATCAAAGTTTGGATCAAAGTCGCCTGCCCAAGGGCTCAGGGTGGGAGGGAGCTGGTGGGGACCTGCTGCCACTGGGGCCCTTCGGGCCTCTGGTTATTCCACACTGTGATTGTCACTCTGGTTTTAGAGCTTTGGAGACAAGAAGATTTAAAGGGTGTTGCTCTTGGACTCTCTGAGGTTTTTGCCCTCCCTAAAGTGTGACCATCAACCTAAAGCTGAGGCAGTGACCTTGAACTTGTGACACTGGGCCACTTTCTGCTCTGCCCACAGGGGCAATCAGAGGGCTTATTCCACAGTGAGCACATTACCTGACACATGTACTTTGGGGACATCCTCACAGACAAGTGAGCTCTGTCCTAATGGCACTGCGACTGCTGCTTCCGCTGAGGGCATCTGGCTCCTGGCAGACCCTGGGGGTGGGGAGGTCTAAATGCTGTCAAGGTGGCTGTGAGCAGAAGATCTGTACACAGTTCTCGTCATCTCAGGGTCAAACAGGCCAGGGAGGGCCACTTCGCAGAGAAATTCCAGTTATGTTTTGCAAGAGGCAGAGACCTCAGGGTCTCAGCATGTTTTTCTGCATGTCTCTTAGCTCTGTGCTCTGCTGACACAGAAGGTCTCTGGAGTTTCCCTATGTGAATGTAGGTGAGTGAGTGAATGCATATGTGAATGTGTGTGAGTGTGCATGTGAGTAATGTGTGTGAAAATGTGCCAGCGTGTGTATGCAGGTGTACAAGTGTGAGTGTGAGAATGTTGAGTGTGTAAGCATGCAAGTCTGGGTGTGTACAACAGTGTGCGTGTACGTGTGTGCGTGCGCACGGTCACATTGGTGTGGGATGAGGGAGTGAGGAGGGAAGTGCTTTCTATGGGGAGACTTTCTCAGACGCTCATTCTCTGAGTTTGACAAAGCAGCCAGCCTGGGTTGGGCTTTAGGGGTCAGGGAAAGGCCAATCTATTTACACACCTTTGCCAAGCAGCATGGAGGGGCGGTGATGGGGGCTGGGGATTAATGGGCAGTTTTATTGCCTTGCCTGTCAGGAGGGTCATGTGATATTATTTTGATATCAGGGCCCCCAGAAGCAAACACAACAGGCTCGGTTATAAATAGAAGAAAACCCAAAGAAAAGGTGGCCTCACCCTTGCCATTGAGCGTTTCCCTTTCTTCTTGGCTGGGAGTGGCCCGGGACCCTCCTCCCTCCCCAGCGCCTTCAGGTGGATTGCTCTAAGGCGGCACCAAGGCCAGCTCCCAAGATAACGCTGGCCTGTGGCGCCTAGCAGGGAAAATTAAACACCTCAGTTGCTAATGAAAAAAATCATCCAAGCACTCCCCACCCTCCCACACATACCGTTGCCCCATGAGAGGGAAGCCAGACCACTCAGGTGCCTGATGACACAGCCTCAGTGACAAACAGAAGTGAGAAGAAAGCCTGCCCAGCACTGACTGGCTCCCTCGAGGCTTCTACCCTCCTGAGAAAGGCTGGCACTGGGGAGCACCAACAGCCATGGGCACCCTGGGAGAGTGTGTGCATGTGTGTGTGTGTGTGTGCAACGGGAGGGGAGTGACGTGACCCATGAGAAACAGAGAAGACTGCCTATCTCTCGCTCTCTTTTTGCCTTAGTGTAAGCCAGCTTTTCTGTCAGGGCTAACTGCAGCTGTGACCAAATACAGCCACCTGACCCTGAATGTGAGGGAGGAATTCTGTCAGATAAACAAGTCCATGGATGGATAGCTCCAAATGCGGCGGGGGGGGGGGGGGTGGGGGTGGCGGGGGGAGGGGAGCGGCTAGCAGCAGAGGCCAGGGCTGAAGTGGTTCTGTCCTGAGGGGCTCTCAGTAGAGGGACCATGGGTAACAACCCTCCACCCCCACTGGGGCTGGGGGGAGCAGCCCATCTGCCACCTTGCCACCTATCACCTTGTTCTTTTGGCCTAGAAAATTCTAACCCCTCCAATGAAGTCCAGCTGGAGGTTATCTGCTTCAAGAAACCTTCCCTGAGTCCTCTGAGCTGGTGAGCAGAATATTCCCTCCTCTGAGCCCCAAGCCTGTTCAGCAGGCGCTTCTCTGTGGGTTCCCCCCTCCACTGGGGAGAGGCAACGCTTTTGTCAGAGGCACCCATTCTGAGGTGTCATTCACTGTGAGCACTCAATGAATCCTTGTTGGCCACTAGATTTCCTTAAATACACATTTCTATTTGTCTATCACAACAGCTTCTGTTTAATCCTCCAGGGCTGGCCACACAGGACCTGTCTGTGAACAGGCAAGAAGCCCTTTCCAACCGGAGAACAGAATGTTGGGTGGATACCAAAGGAGGGCCCAGCTCCACGGGAGTGGGGAGAGCTCTGGTTGTAGAGTCAGACAGAGCTGGGCTCAAATCCCAGCTCCACCATTCATAGCTGTGTGACCTTGGAGAATATGCTTCACTCCTCTGTGTCCCTCATTGTAACACAGGGATGGTATTACTTACCTCATGAGGTTGTGATGAGAAGTAAATGAAATGATGTATGCAGAGGGCCGATGTGTGTGTGTGCACATGTACACACACAGGCTTTGTAGTTACTATTGTCACTTTAGTCCCAGCTGGAGCCATGGAGTTGTTAGTTCTCAGACAGTCATTTAAAAAGGCTCGTGGTGGAGAGCTGAGGAAATCATCTGGATAATTCAGGGCAGAGCCCTGCTACTAAGAGCAAGGATTGTTTCCTCAGAAACAAGGGGGAGGGGCTTTGTCTGCTTAGTGTCCCGTCCATCCCAGGGTGGCATGGACTTGGGGAGGGGGGACACTCAGGCACAGTGACAGTGGGTAATGAGGTGGCTCTGCTCCATAGCACTTGCTTCGAGTCTGGCTCCGACACAGCTTACAGTGAAGGGGAGGCCTGGGGAATACCACTTACCTCTCTAGGAACTGCTGGACTTCTCCCCTCACAAAATAATTTCATTTCTGGTAAATTTTACTAACTGCAAACTTGTCTTTTGAATAGAGGCATGTGTGCATTTCAGGAGGCTCCTTGCAGTTGCACCAATTTTTTATAGTAATAAGCTTTTTCATCCCCCTCTAAACATGAGGCTGACATCAGAAAACAGTTTCTGATCCCAGTTTTAAAAACTAACTGGGTGGTTTAGAGATGATGGGAATCCCAGGTGGTTTATTGGCTCCCTTTCTTTTAGTTTCATTGAAAAGTATTTCCTTCAATGAAGCCACATCTCAGGGCACGATGCACTTTGGATTATTGAAATTTTAGAAACGTTTAGGTGATTATGGTAAATAATTCATGCAAACCCTGACAAATGCAATTTATTCTTTTGTGCCATCACAAGGAAGGAGAAACTGGCTGCCCCTCCTCTATTTTCTTCCCAATCCTTTTAGCGACATCTAGTGGAGGATCTTTGCAAAATACAGAATTTAGTTCCGTGGTGTTCCTTCTCCAAAGTTAAGGAATTAAGATTCATTGGGAAGCCATTTAAACCTTGTTTCCATTTATATTTTCATCTGTGCTTCTGCCTCCAAATTAGAAATACCATCGAGGCCAAATGGACTCTTGTTTTTTAATATTAGAGGGTGCCATCAGGTACCCTATATCACAGTGATCAGTATCTGTGGATTTGGATCTGGTCACTTATTAGCAGTGTGACCATAGGCAAGCTACTTCTCCCAGCCTCAGTGTTCTCAGCTGTAAAATGGACCTAATAGCAGAGCCTGTCCTATAGGATCATTGCAAGAATAAAGCAAAACGATGCCCATAAATGACTAAACACAGTGTATTACAACTAGCAATGTTGTTACTTGCCATGGATTTGGCTCCAACCCATAGTGACCTTATTATAACAGAAGAAAATGCTGTTCACTCCTGTGCCATCTCCATGATCTTCGATATGTTTGATTCCATTGTTGTGCTATTGTGTCAGTCATTTCATTGAGGTTTCCCCCCATTTTCACTGATAAAAAAAAAAAAAAAAAACGGTTGCCATTGAGTCGATTCTGACTCATAGCAACCCTACAGTGCTGAGTAGAACTGCCCCATAGGGTTTACAAGGAACAGCTGGTGGATCCGAACTGCTAACCTTTTACTAAACAGCCGAGCTCTTAACTATGGCACCACCAGGGCTCGTTTTCACTGACAGCCACTGTTTATTTCTCATCACCCTCCTTGGGTCACTGCAGATCCTACCTATAGACAATGCTCTTGGGAGTCTGCAGATGTCTTATATGAAGTGTTATCACTGTAAAATACATATTCTTGAAAAGACAACTGCTAAACCTTTTCTCTCTTTTTGGTCAAACTCGAATGAAGAAATAGTAATTCATAATCTAAACCCAGCAAAGATCTTGGAAAAAGAAATTTAAAAGTCTTAATAATGTATTTAGAAGAAACTTGGAAGTTATCAGGTTTGAGTTAGTAGTCTGCCTTTTTGGTGAAAAAGAGATCAGCCACATGATAGTTTCGTACCCTGTTTCTATTTCATTAGGCAGAGTATGGAAAGGAAAAATGACCTTTGACATTCATCCATGATAAGCAGGGTACTGCTGTTTCTTCCTGGTTAGTCTGCTTTAGAAGTAGGTACTTTTCTTTTTAAGAAGTGGAAGCAGTCTTCTGTGTTTTTGGCAAAATGTCCTTTGAAGCAAAAAGTGTCTGTTTTGCTAATGTATTTTTAGCTACTCTGGTCCATCTGGGATCTTTCTAAATAAACTAGATCCCTAAACACCCTCAGCTGTGAGAAGGCATGTAGAAGTTGGTAGCACATCCTGGGGACCTGGGTGGTGGCAGCTTGCCCTTGGAAAGCTCCTGGCACCCCTCTTTTCTGGCCTGCAGGGACAATAGGCCCAACAAAGCCCCAGCAGAGGGCTCAAGGCCTCTTCAGCTTCTTCTGGCAAGCAGCCCAGAGGCACCCAGGCCCAGCCATGAAGAGACTGTCAGGAGCAGAGGGCATTAGGAGAGACCTGGGCTCAGAGTCTGAAGACCTGGGCTGGAGTACCAGCTCTGTCACTTGCCACCTGTGTGGCTTTGGGCATGTCTGCTTCATCATCTGTGAAGTGGGGATAACATGCTAACCCAAGTGGTACAAGGATGGAAGGAGGGGGTTTTTCATCAACACCTTCTACAAACCACTAGAGGACTGAAGATAACACCACCCACCCAGGCTGCAGTGGGCACCAGCCAGGCCCCTCACCCCCAGACTTAGGACTCACAGGCACAATAACTTGAAACACAGCAGTCACAGTAACAGTTTAACATTTTACTAAATCAATTCACACAAATTCCAAATTGCAAATATAATTAAGGACAACAGGTTCTGTTCTGTCTTTTAAATCTTTCCTTTCCAAATACATCATTAAGACGATAACCAAAAAAAACAGTTAGGTCTGCTGCAAATTCATGACTTTTCTTTTCTTCTTGAGGAAAAAAAAAAAAAAAAAAGAACATTATAGTAAAAAGAATGCCACTGGGTGTACAATAAAGCACCACAACACACAGTTACAAAATGGGGCTTCCTGGATTCTGCCACATGTGAAAGACACTGCTCTTCCCACTGTTCTGCACCAATCAGGGTTTTTCATTAAAATAAAACTATAAAATCTCCTAGGTTACACTAAAGTCAGACACGGTCTGGAACACAGTGCTTAACAACAGTAATGCCAACTATCAGTGCTAACATAAAAACATTTTAGAAGGTCAAAAACAAACTGAAAACCAAAACCTTATTTTCCCTAGATGAGCAAAATTGAAAATGAAAGGGTTCCCGCCTCCCAGGAGTGAAGGGATTTTTTTTTTTCTTTCTTTCTTTCAAATGGGAGGCAGGGGACGCGATGTGGGCTGGCTCTGTAGTTCCTCTGCCTAGTTGGCGTCCAGCTTGGCCATTTCCTGCACGTAGATGCCTATACTCTCACTGTCGAAAAGCACAAAATACACTGTTTTGATTGAAGAGGCCATTGTTGAGACGAAGTAACTGGAGATGGCTTTCAGAATCAGCTGAGCTGCTGTCTGCTTTGGAAAACCGTTCCTGCAGGAGAGAACACAAGCTCTCAGCAGCTAGCAGGCCACGGTAGCTGTGGGACTTACTTGCCCCGGGTCACTCCCCCCACCCCCAGGCCTTCTGTGCGGCAGTGGCCTCATGCTGGGTCATGTTCCATGAGCTGTATTGGGCCAGTGGCTGCTCAGTACAGGCGTGAGAAAACCCAGTCCCTGCCAGGTGCAGGCACAGACAAGTGGGCAGAAAACTACAAGCTGGGGGAGAACGTGCCTTCAGAGAAAGGAGGCGCACCAGGAAATTTTCTGAAAGGTGACCAGACAGGAGGTGTGTGTTTGTGGTGTGTGGTGTGCTTGAAGCCCCACAAGGGCAGCACAGGCTCCCACATGTTTTTTCCCAACCTCATGGACACCAGCATGGTGCCTGACACCCAGCCCAGGCTGAGACACTCCCAGGGGGTGGCTCTCCAGGAAGGCAATGACCTCCATCCATGAAAGCGGAGGGGCCTACAAATTTCATAGTGGCCTCCAGATTTCATGAGTGCAGGGGCTGATGGCCAGGAATCCACCACAACACACACCAGCTGTGCCAGCCCAAAGGCCAGGGCACTGGGGAGCCACGGTGCAGGGGAAAACTCTGGGTCAAGTGGTCTGTTCATCTCAGTGGCTGTCATCCAATTCTCCAGGCCAATTTTACTAGAGTTCCTATACATTTCTGTTTAAAGTAACTATTGCATGGCAACATTTTCAGGACTCAGAACTTAAGCAAGAATCTGAAATCAGGACAGGAAAACTGGTACTCCTTTGCCTGGGCGCCAAGGTGCTCCTGGTCCACACCATGTGTGCATGGCCAGATGACCTGGTTGAGGGAGAGGGGGATGGCCGTCAGCATGGCGACTTGCCTGTATGGTGGGAATAACATGGGCTTTGGAGTCAGGGCCCTGGGCTTAAATCCCTTACTGGTCCCATTTCACACTTAAGGGTACTGAGGGTAAGGGCTTGGGGCCAGCTCTCATTGGGATTTCTTTATTTGGCAGATCTATAGTTGGTCACTGAGGTGCTGGCCCACCCCACAGCTCGGGCTCCTGCTGCTGGGGAGAAGTTTTCAGACACCTGAGGTTTCTTGTGGTGCTCCTCACTCACTACAGTTTGTAGGTTTTTTGTTTTTTTTTTAAACTTTTATTTGAGTTTTAAGCTGAATTTATTCCCGAGCCGTAAGTTTTGTTTCTTTAGTTTCTTCTGGGGTATCTTTTTCTTCTGTGTGACCTTCTCTTCCGGTTTAGGAACAATCTGTTCCTTCTCAGTACGGATCATACATGGCATGGCAGGAGAGCTCACGTACGGGTTAATCTGACCATGAGCTCTGTACGTGCGACATCTCGGAGGCTTTGTTCACCTGGATGTGCTCAATGACAGAGAATCTACTTTAGGCCCTTAAATTCAGCATTACTGTCTGCATTTTGAGGCGTGTGCAGCAAAGATTCAGCACTCTTTTAGATCACCAACCCGGTATGCAACCCCACGGTCTGGCCTGGGCACACCTACCAACTCCACCATAATGTTGGAACAGCACACGTTGCTTCTGTGAAGTGACATCTTTCAGATACTTGGTGGCTTTTCGGATATGCATACCCTTGATGGCCTGGGCAGTTTCATGGGTGTTCTTAAAATAGACCTGAAGATTTGAACCTCTTGATTTACATGATTTTGTGGAGGTTTTTGGGTCTCTTACGGGAAGACCATGTCTGTGGGTTTTGAATGTGTCCCCGGTCCTTGGACAGCCACACTTCTCCCATTGTTGTCAACGTAGAGCATTTCAGAGCCACAGCTGAAAACCATTCCTGTGACTTGTTTTTGATCAAACATGGCTTCACTCATCTAGAAGACAGACCCCTAGTAACTTCTGGATACTTCAGAAATGGAGCTCATTTTTAGAGAACAAAGGGATGTCACCACGGGCGTTCCCTAGCCTGTGTGGAGAAGCCAGCATGTGACTAGTGCGGTGAACCGGGGTCAGGGTTCCTTCACACACAGGCTGCTCCTCCTCAGCCACACAGAGAACCCACCAAGCAGGCAGCGCACAGGACACTGTTGATGAGGAAGGCGGCTCAGGGGCTGAGCAGAGAGCTTCAGAGACATTCTGAGCAGGGTATGCACGGCTTCCTCCTGAGGAAATCCTGGTGGCTCTGCGTCCCACCGGATCGGGCAGAGTGACCAACAGGTGGGTGAGGGGCAGTACAGGAAGAAGGGTTTGCAGGGAGAGGACAGGGATGAGACTGCATGTGGCAGGCCTTTCCCCTCACACCCATCCACATCCTTGGACCAGAAAGCTCAGTCTGGCAATAAGCTTTTCTTATCATACCTGACACAGTGGCCTTGACTATTTTTCCAGGACTGAGGAGCACAGGGGATAGGTAACTTAGAACAAGACACACCTTAGGAACTGCTTGAAGGTGTTAACTTGGCCTTCCAGTTTTTGTGGCTGTCTCCCTGGTAGGCATGTACCCAAGGGAGTGTGCACAGGTGAGTCCCATAGGGAGCAGAACTCATATCCACTGGGGGAAGTGTGGGGTGGCAGGGCTGCCTTCCCTCCACCTGGACCTTCCCCTGAGAGGGGGGACCAGGTCTGCTTTTGTGTGCAGGCACAAGGTCACAGGGTCACTGGAATAAGGGCCCATTTTGAGTGTCTCACAAAGAACGAATGTTCATTTTTCTGCTGTAAATACAGCTGCTGCTAGAAGGATTGATCAGATTACAATGGCCCCATTAATTTCATCCCTGATGAGAAAAGCCTGAGGAGGCAGCAAGTGGTCAGGTGGGCAGGAGTGGGGCACGTCCGGTGGCTGCGGCAGGACAGGGGCCCAGCCCACAGATGGACACAGCCCGCACTTGGGCCAAGGGAGCTCCAGGGCCTGGGAGATCGAGCAGAGCTGACGGTGGGCCTGACCTGAAGGTGGCTGAGACGGGCTGTGAGAAGCAGCGTTCTTTGCATGTGAAGCCCAAGACCATGCCCCACTGGCTCCAAGCTCCCTCAGTGAGGGCACCCTCCTGCCTGTCTGCCTGCCTCACACCTGCACAGGAGAGCTGGGCTGAGAGCAGAGCTTTGAATAGGGTTCAAAGCCCTGTTGAGAATTTGCATTTCTAACAAGTTCCCAGGCAACGCTAATGCTGCTGGTTAAGGACCTTTTGGTGTAGGGTGGAAATGCAAATTCTCAGCAGGGATTCAAAGCCCTGGCTGAGGGGCGAGCCTGTGAGACTTCCCTGAGCTGCCATCTCTTATGTGGTCTGATGGCCATGGTCCCACCCACTCCTGTTTCCCCTGCCCTGCAGGAGCTGGCCCTGGTGCAGGGCTTCTTTAGCTGCTCGAATTGCCACAGGTTACTATGTCTTCAGCATTACAGATGCCAGGCTGATGCCGGGTGGGACGTGGTGTGGTGCAGTGTGCACCCTGGCCCCTTTGCCCTTGCTGACTGTAAGACCTCAAAAATGTGCCTGCCACTCCTGCCTGTGTCCACTGCTTTCTGACAGACCCTCTCCCAAAGCTCTTGGTTCTTCTATCTGGACCCCTAAAAGAGGGTGTGTGACTTTCAGTGAGGGAATGTTCTTCCCTGTTCCTCTACATCACTAGTGTTCAAACTTCAGCCTCTATCAGAATCACAAGGGGCTTGTCACACTGACTGCTGGCTCAGCCCTGACTCTGGTCCAGCAGTCTGGGGCCCACACTTTCAGAGCCACTGTTCTCCATGCAGCCAGCACTGACTTTACCATCTGAGCTTGCGGAGAGGCACTAACGGTTAAGAACCTGCAGGTGAGAGAGAAAGACAGCGATCAAAAGATTTAGACCTCAGTGCCGGTATCTGTACGTTGTTGGTTACTGTTGAGTTGGCTCTGACTCGTGGCAACCTTACGTGTAACAGAATGAAATGGTGCCAGGTCCTGTGCCATCCTTATGCTCCTTGATATGTTTGAGTCCATTGTTGTAGCTGTTCTGTCAGTCCACCTTATAGAGGGTTTCCCTCATTTTTGTTGGCCCTCTACTTTATCAAACATGATGTCCTTTTCTAGAGATTGGTCTTTCCTGATGACATGTCCAAAGTAAGTGAGTTAAAGATTTGCCATCCATGCTTCCAAAGAACATTCTGGTTGTATTTCTTCTAAGAGTGATTTGTTCGTTCTTTTGGCAGTTCACAGTATATTCAATATTCTTTGCCAACACTACAGTTTGAACACATCAATTCTTTTCTGGCCATCCTTTTTTACTATCCAACTTTTGCATGCATATGAGGTGACTGAAAAGACCATGGCTTGGGTCAGATGCGCCCAATGCAATTAGCCCATGAAAACCATTTGGATCACACTTGCATCCCTACTGGCAGTAGAGTGCAGGCTGTTCTGCCAGAATGTACCTGGCCTTGTCCACCAAGGTTGCAGTTGGGTGAACATGGATCTGGATCTGTTTCCAGGAAAACCTCTTGCTGACAAGCCCATCCTCTTTCCTAGGTAACCACAGCCTAAAGAAGAAACCAGGCCATGGGGTCTTGGTCACTCTGGACCACGCAGACTGCCAAGAAGAAAGAGGTGATGGTTTTCCTCAAGTTTTCAGGTGGGGACCCAAAATGCTTTCTAGTCTCCAAGTTAAAAAGTCTGTTTGTAGCGATCTTTAGATTTAATGCAATTCCCATCCAAATCCCAAAGACATTTTTTAATGAGATGGAGAAAAAAATCACCAACTTCATACAGAAGGGAAAGGGGCCTGTGATAAGTAAAGCATTACTGAAAAAGAAGAACAAAGTGGGAGGCCTCACTCAACCTGATTTTAGAAGCTATTATACTGCCACAGTAGTCAAAACAGCCTAGTACTGGTATAACAACAGATACATAGACCAATGGAACAGAATTGAGAATCCAGACATAAATCCATCCACATATGAGCAGTTGATATTTGACAAAGGCCCCAAATCAGTTAAATGGGGGAAAAGACAGTCTCTTTAACAAATGGTGCTGGCATAACTGGATATCCCTCTGCAAAAAAATGAAACAAGACCCATACCTCACACCATGCACAAAAACGAACTCAAAAAAGATCAAAGACCTAAATATAAAATCTAAAATGTTAAAGATCATAGAAGAAAAAATAGGGACAACGTTAGGAGCCCTAATACATGGCATAAACAGTACACAAAACATTACTAACAATGCGGAAGAAAAACTAGATAACTGGGAGCTCCTAAAAATCAAACACCTTTGCTCATCCAGGAAACCCTGGTGGCGTAGTGGTTAAGTGCTACGGCTGCTACCAAAAGGTCGGTAGTTCGAATCCATCAGGCGCTCCTTGGAAACTCTATGGGGCAGTTCTACTCTGTCCTATAGGGTCGCTATGAGTCGAAATCGACTTGACAGCAGTGGGATGCTCGTTCAGACTTCACCCAAACAGTAAAAAGATTATGTACAGACTGAGAAAAAGTTTTTAGCTATGGTATTTCTCATCGTGCCTGATCTCTAAAATCTACATGATACTGCAAAAACTCAACTGCAAAAAGACAACCCAATGTAAAAAATGGGCAAAAGATATGAACAGACACTTCACTAAAGAGGATTGAGGCAGCTAACAGATACATGAGGAAATGCTCACCATCTTTAGCCATTAGAGAAATGCAAATCAAAATTACTATGAGATTCCATCTCACTCCAACAAGGCTGGCATTAATCCAAAAAACACAAAATAATAAATGTTAGAGAGGTTGTGGAGAGACTGGAACACTTATGCACTGCTGGTAGGAATGTAAAATGGTACAACCACTTTGGAAATCAATGTGGCACTTCATTAAAAAGCTAGAAATGGAACTACCATACGATCCAGCAATCCCACTCCTTGGAATATACCCTAGAGAATTAAGAGCCTTTACACGAACAGATATATGCACACACATGTTCACTGCAGCACTGTTTACAATAGCAAAAAGATGGAAGCAACCAAGGTGCCCATCAATGGATGAATGGACAAATAAATTATGGTATATTCACACAATGGAATACTACGCATCGATAAAGAACAATGATGAATCTATAAAACATTTCCTAACATGGAGAAATCTGGAAGGCATTATGCTGAGTGAAATTAGCCAGCTGCAAAAGGTCAAATATTGTATAAGACCACTATTATAAGAACTTGAGAAATAAACAGAGAAGAAAATATTCTTTGATGGTTATGAGAGGAGGGTGAGGGGTATTCACTAATTAGATAGTAGATAAGAACTACTTTAGGTGAAGGGAAAGACAACACAAAATACAAGCAAGGTTAGCACAACTGGACTAAATCAAAAGCAAAGAAGCTTCCTGAATAAACTGAATGCTTCAAAGGCCAGTGTAGCAGGGGTAGGGGTTTGGAGACCATGGTTTCAGGGGACATCTAAGTCAATTGGCATAATAAAATCTATTAAGAAAACATTCTGCATCCCACTTTGGAGAACAGCGTCTGTGGTCTTAAATGCTAGCAAGCGGCCATCTAAAATGCATGAATTGGTCTCAAGACACCTGGAGCAAAGGAGAATGAAGAACACCAAGGACACAAGGTAATTACGAGCCCAAGTGACAGAAAGGGCCACATGAACCAGAGACTACATCATCCTGAGACCAGAAGAACTAGATGGTGCCCGGCTACAACCGAAGACTGCCCTGACAGGGAACACAACAGAGAACCCCTGAGGGAGCAGGAGAGCAGTGGGATGCTGACCCCAAATTTTTGTAAAAAGACCAGACTTAATGGTCTGAGACTAGAAGGACCCTGGTGGTCATGGCCCCCAGACCTTCTGTTAGCCCAGTACAGGAACCATTCCCAAAGCCAACTCTTCGGACAGGGATTGGACTGGACAATGGGATAGGAAAAGATGCTGGTGAAGAATGAGCTTCTTGGACCAAGTAGACACTTGAGACTACATTGGCATCTCCTATCTAGAGGGGAAACGAGAGGGCAGAGGGGGTTAGAAGCTGGAGAGATGGACACAAAAAGAGAGAGTGGAGGGAAGGAGCAGGCTGTCTCATTAAGAGGAGAGCAATTAGAAGTATATAGCAAGGTGTATATAAATTTTTGTATGAGAGACTGATGATTTGTAAACATTCACTTAAAGCATAAAAAAAAAAAAAAAAAAAAACTCTAACAAAATGGAATGGATAAACAGATGCCCTTGCAAGAGTTCTTTAAACACAGACCCCTGTGCCATCAGGACAGGGCAGCTGGGCAGATGCAGTGGCCTAGGTGGCTCCTACCCCTCCCTAGAGTGGCTAAGAGCTCTGGCTTATACCTACATCCTGGCCGTGTCTCTGTGTCTTGTCTCTTCACCCTGTGCAATGGGGTAATCAGAGTGCCTATGACACAGGATGGTGTGAGTACTGGGCAAGATAATGCACATTAAGCACCAGGACATGGCACAGAGAGTCCTCAGTCAATGGTAGTTATCTCTAAAGTGGGCAGACTTGAAGGTTCTTTGTAACATCCTTAATAATTCATTCAGCTTCTGGAAAGAAGGGCTCACACAGGAAAGCTGCCTCCCCACCCCAGGCCCTGTGACCCCTGTACTGGGTGACTGTTGTCACTGCCCTGTGCAGGCAGTTACACTGTACTAACAGTGTTGGCCTCAGGTCCCCAGAGGACTGCCGTCTGTGTCTGCCATGCCCAGTTCTCCTGGAGGACACTGACCACGACCATTGGCAGGTCAGAGGCATGCATGCAGGGGCTCCAGAGGGGCTCCCTGGTGCGCCACTGACTACCTTCAAGAAACTGCTTGCTTTCTGCATCTCGCTCATCTCTTTGGCTTCTCAGTTGGCTGGGTTCCCACGATCACCGCACAACCACAGCCCCTCCAAGTGGCCATTCTACTTAGCCAAATCTTTGTCTTCCTTCCCCATTTCAGGCCTACTGCCTCTGTGACAGTCACTCCATCCTAGAGCTGCACTGTGTCTGCCTTCTGGACCAAACCAGATGCCAGGTCCTCTAAGATGCAATCAAGCAAGAGGGGTTAAGAGTTTATACCTAGAGTCAGAGTCAGGTCTGAGTCCCAGCTATTCATGGGCAAGGTCATTAACCTAAGCACTTGTGTCCTTGACTGGAAAATAGGTACTTCAAGGGTACACATGATGATGATGATCTTGCTGCTGCTGTTGCCATCAGTTCCCCCAACTCTCAAGAGATGGGGTGCTCCTCATATTCCCACTCTTTTCAGCTCCTGACCTATTTTCTGCTGTGCATTGTTGTGACAGCCTGTGTCTTAAGTTCCTCTGGAGCCAAGTGCTTCCTCCCCACAGGGAGTTGATCCTAGACTTTGACCGCCCCTCCCTGCCCCTCACTTCAGGCCTTGCCTTAAGCAGACTAAGGAGACGTCTGAGCTTTCCCTGCAGCCACTCCAGTCGTGTCTTGAGCTTACCTGAGTGTCCTAAGCCTCAGTCTCCCTAGGCTGGAGTGAGGGGACCCCATGTGCTATCCATCTGGTGCTATCAGCCTGCTCAGTGATGGCCAGGGGGCACACTGATGCTTGTCCTACTGTCCCAAATCTGGGTGTGCAGAGATTCTGGGTTCACCAAGGCCGCATTCCAGAGGAGGTTTAGGTTCTCCACCTCTTGCTGTGCCCCTCCATGTGGGGCTTTGCCAGGTGTCCCTGCTCTCAGTGAGCTCAGTCTCCAGGGTGGGTCCACAGGAGACCAGGCCAGGAGCTGAGGAGCAGACAGGTTAGGGAGGGTGGAGCTTCCAGTGGGAGAGGCTGTATCCTATGGGCAGAATCCAGGAGATTTCCTGGAGGAGGCAGGTGGGGAGCTTGCCCTTGAACACTGGGTAGGAGTAAGAGTGGAGTCTAGCTTTCTTGCTGGGCCAATCAACCTAACTAGTTGTCTGTTTGGGAGACAGGTAGGGCTGGATGTCCTGGAAGCTTGGGTGATGTGGGGAAAATGTCCATTACCCCGTCCCCGTGTGTAGACACTAATCTGCTAGGTTAGGTCTCCCTCACACTGTAGTGCTGGCTGCTCCTGGGTCTTTCTGTTTTCCATGTTCTGCCTGCTTTTGAGTAACTGCCTGGCTGTCTGAAGTTGTTCCAGCCAGAGGCCTCTCCAGCCAGGGGTAAAGAGCAAGCCTATTAGGGTCCTGATCTGAGAGCAGTGGCATGAAGATGGGGAAGCAGACATTCAGAGGGGGGTGGGTAGGGAAGGTCTGATGCCTCCTCTGGGGCTCTGCCCTGCAGCTAGAGACGGGCTGGGCAGCACAGCCCTAAAGTGGCTTCTTCTCATCTCTCCTGCCAGGGCTCACAAGCTTTGGGTTCATAATTCTCCCCAATCCAGAGGCCTTTGAGTTTGTTTCTGTCCTTTTCTGTCTCCTCTAAGGACAATGCCTGAAAGGTAGAGAGGCCCTGTGCAGGTCAGGAAAATCCAGGGTGGTGTTTCCACAGGTTCCCTATAAAATCCATGCACACAGAAGTGCACAGGCAGTGGGCCATCCTTTGGCTGGGTGACAGGAGTTGGGAACAAGGGTCTGTCTGACCTGGGGGGACAGAAGGCAGGGGAGGGATCCATGTGCCTACTGTCAGGGGCTCTGAAGCCAAGGGCCTCAGCTCAAACTCACTCTGGCTGTACCAACACAAGCCGTGTGACCTCAGGTGAGTCACTTAGCCCCTCCAAGCGGCTGTGGCTCACCTTTGGAGTGGAGTTAATAACTGTGCTCCCCTGTTGGGGCTGTTGTGAGATAATGCAGAAAAAGGGATTAGCATGGGACTCACTGAAAACTCACAAACGGTAGCTGGAAACAAACAAACTGGCTTTATTTTTAAGCTCATAAATCTAAGGAGATTTTAATCAAAACTCCAAACTAGCTAGTCCCTGTGTACTGCCCCTCCAGAGAGGGGTCGCCCCCTAATGTCAAACAGAGTTGAAGGAGCAGGGATATCAATAAATACCATGACCAGACTGGCTGAGGACAGGGCGTCCAGATGCCAAACGCAGTTTCCTGTGGCCGGGGTTACACTGGGGGTCCTGAGTGCCTCAGTGCGCGCCCAGGGCCAACGGGCTGAGGGAGCAGGTAAGCGGGTGCCATCACACAGGCAAGGCTCATCATCCTTCCACAGGTGCCACAGATGCTGGGCCTCGGCAAGGAGAAAGTGATCCCAGAGCTCTTCCCCAACATGTTTGCATTAATATCATTTTAATTCCAACATGACTTTTATGCCAGAGACACTGGATGCCACAGACAAGCCATTTTATTTCCCCTCCTAAAGCCCACCATGATTTACTGGCTGGCTCTGGTGTAATCCCATTCTTGACTCATGAAAGAGAGGGCGGCTGTTTACACGGCTCTGTGGGACGAGGTCTGCCTGACAGATGTCGGGGCCGGGCGGCTGTGCACATGTGTGCCTTTGGCATTCTGCCTTCTTAAAAGATTGCAATTTATTATTTTTTAAAACTTTTTACTCCGTGAAAAATGTAAATAAGTCTGTAATAACAGATGCTCTTTTATGGGAATTACTTTTATGCTTCAATTAAAAATCTCCCAATAGCCATATGAAAGAACGTGAAATTATTACCTCCAATAAAGACTCCAATTGCCCCTCTCTTCGGAAGCACCTTTCATCAGAGAAGATCAAAGTGCATCTGAAGTACTAATTAACTGAGCCTCGTAACCATCTGAGGAAGGGCAGTCCCCCACAGCCTTGCTTGCTGATAAGGAAGCCAGGGACAGAGAGGTTCATTCCTTTACTGAAGGTCACACAGCACAGTGGCAATCGGCAGATCTTTTGTGGGAGGCAGGGGATAGTAGGGTGGGAGCAGCAGGAAGCATGTCCACTTAATCTCTGATCCAAAAGCACTTTGTCCAAAAATGGTCTTGAATCTACTCTGGGGCTGGGCCTGGCACCTATCACATGTCTCCATAATTCCAGGGAAGATCAATCTGTAGGGTGTTGGCTGACCACCTTATGAAGTCAGTTTGTCTGCACCTGCTCTTAGAGGCAAGTGAAAGGGCTTTTAGGTGCTCTGTCTCTGTGAGCTTTATTTTCAACATGCATTTAAATGATGTTGACTTCTAAAATGATGTTCAACATATGTTTTTATAAAGGGAATAGAAAAGTATAGTAACTGAAAATATAGACAGCAGTCCAAAACATGTCCGTGATTGTCAGCTTTCAGCTGGGTGCACTTAGTCTGCCCTGCACTTGGGCAGTGAAGTTGAACTTGGAGCGTGCAGAGCAGAGTGTGTGCACGTGCAGGCATGCACCAGTGTATGATAGGAGTCCATCCTAAAGCTACGAAAGTGGTTTTCATTTCTCTTCTGCTCAGAGTCCCCTCCACACTATGGAGATGTACTTGTTGTAGCACCCCAGCTTCCTTTTGCCAGAAGCCTTGAGGAGAAGTCCTGCTCTGAAAGGGCAGAGGCCTGAGGGCACCTCCCCCAAAAGAGCACTGGTCCAGAAGGCCCACAGCTCACTGACCAGTGTGGGATTGCCAGGGAAATGCGCTCTGCTGTCAACACAGGTGGGCAGTGACACAGGCGCTGGAAGAGAAGGTTCGAGCACACCCAGCAATCTTGTCACATAATTGGGTCCTCTGGTGGGTTTGGCCAGTCACGTGGGACCTCCTTGGCCCATAGAAAGACCTGGGGAAGAGTGGTGGTGCCCAGCTGCCTGTGGGCAAGGCCATCTGCTGGTACACGGTCTAACTCTGCTTGAGGATATGTCCCAGTGCGGTGTGAGGAAGCCCATTGGTGCTAGTCCATCATTTTCATTACAGGTGTGGGACCTCAGTGATGGCAACACTCAGGGAGGCTGAATTATGAGGACTACCAGAGAGGAAAAGAGCAAAATCTACTCTCCATCTTCCTGGAGAGCTTGAAAGGGAAGTGCTTTGAAAAGAGCGGCTTTTGATAAATCAAGGAATGGTCATGAGGATTGTTATGCAGGCTTCACCCAGGACAGCTACTCAGCCTGCAGTGCCCAGCCCCTGCCACAGGAAGCTGTTGCCGTGGGAAGTCAGTCTGCCGGAAACTCACGCTGCTGCCACATAACCCTGCCTTCCTCATGTTCTGGGAGGAACTGAGGGGCAGAGACTGAGAAGATTCATGATCTGGGATAGGAAGCCTCAGGTACAGTGGCAGGCCTTCCAAACCAAATCACCTGCCTTAGATGGTGGCCCCTCTCAGGCCCGAGACTAGCATCTGTGGCCTCGGAAACTTTTTCCTTGGCTTTAGGGCCCAATCCAGACCCAGAGCCTTCCAGGAACCTGCAACTGAAGACCCTTGGAAGGGAGGACCCCAGTGATGTAATGGACAGTGGACCACAGCCTCAGAGGCAGAGTGGCCGACAAGCCCTTGCATCTGGACCATGACTCAGAGTTCTCAGAACATTCTTGTAAGAGCTCCTTTAATCTCCAGAGCAATTCTGAGATGCCACACATGGGATTATGATGCCCATGTTACAGAGCAGAGGGTTGGGCTCAGAGTGGGGCTTAATTTATGCATGATTGCTCAGCTGGTTAGTGGCCAGGCCTCTGGCTCCAGGCCTGACCCTGCAAGCCAGAGCTTGGTGCTGTTTCGACGGGCAGGAACCTCGTAGACTATTTACTGGTATTTAGGGGTACGCAACCAGGTAGCGGAAACCCTGGTGGTGTACTGGTTAAGTGCTACGGCTGCTAACCAAAGGGTCAGCAGTTCAAATCCGCCAGGTGCTCCTTGGAAACTCTATGGGGCAGTTCTACTTTGTCCTTATAGGGTCGCTATGAGTCGGAATTGACTTGATGGCACTGGGTTTGGTTTTTTTGTTTGTTCAGCCAGGTAGGTGGGGTGACTGGGGTTGCTACTGAGTCCTATCTGCCCCATCAGCTGTTAAAGAACTCATTCTTCTAGTGGTGGCCCTCTGATTGGGTATCTGTCTTAGGGGCAATTGTGATGCTCTTGAAGGCCTCTGAAACTCTGGGAATACGTCAGGAATGGGAGGTGGGGCAGGGACCCAGTCCTGTTTCATTATCACATAATTGCTCATTCAGTTCTACCTTTACCTCTTTAGCAGGCCATCAGAGTCACCTAGCATAGCAGGACAGATGGGCAGAAGCAGAACAAGTAGGTTTTCTTGAGGTGAAGGATGCATGGGAATCAGACCTCATGTCTGGAAATGTCTCTCATGGTTGTTTAATGTTGCATTTGTCCTACTTCATGTTTCTGGTCCACTCGACCAAGGCCGGTGCACTAAAGCAGCCTCAGGAAGACCTTGCCCAGAGTTGGAGCTCCACAACTACACAGCAAAAACGTGGAGCGTTACATCCGCCACTGACATGTGGCCTTACCTGCCGCTGCCGATGGATGGAAACGCAATGGATTTCAGCTTCTTATCGTCTGCCAGGGCCAAGCAGTTCTTCACTGTCTTTTCCAGAAGCTCTTCACACTTGTCAGCACCCCAGATTGGACTGTTACAGTGGATCACAAACTTGGCGGGTAGGCCATGGCCTGCGCTGACAGCAGCTGGAAAAGACGAAACAGAAACAGTGAGTTCTATTCCTCTGCAAGGTGCACGGGCACAAGGTACCAGACAGACCCATTGTCCAGCTAGAGTGTTTTCCTGGCCCTTCTGTGGCCTGTGTGCCAAGGAAGAACCCAGCTCCTGCTGTGCTGTGACCCCCCACATGAGCTCTGGGGCTGGAACTGCTCATCTTTTAGTCTTCTCACGCCAAAGGACAGGCAAGCCAAGACCCACCCTTGGAAAGTTGGCATTTGGGATGCAGCACCACCAGAAATTTTAGTCAGGATCATAGCAAGCCCTCTCTCTCCCTTCAGAAAACATGCTGGGTGCTCCCAGAAGGCAGGGTGTGTACCACCTAACTCAACTAAACGTGTCCAAATGCTTGCATCCTTGAATTAATTGCCTTTTTGGGTTTCCAGTCCCTTTTTCCTTAAGTGGATTCATATATAAATAATTATGAGGTATCTATAAATCTCCCAGACACAAATCAGGATAAACAGCAACCTTTTTAATGAGCGGAGTCCTCGTGGCTCAGTGGTTAAGAGTTCAGCGGCTAACTGGCAGTTCGAATCCACTAGCTGCTCCTTGCAAACCCTATGGGGCAGTTCTACTCTGTCCTATAGGGTTGCTTTGAGTCAGAATCAACTCCACGGCAATGGGTTTGTTTGTTTTTTTTTTTTTGGTAAGCAACCTGAGCAGCATCTCTGCTGCCATCTTCTGTTCCCTGTTAAGGACGACCTTGATGGACTGTGTGACCAACTGATCTGGTTTAGTTTTGACAGAATAAGATTTTTTTTTTTTTAGATAGAACTGTTTTCTTTTCCTGTCAGCTGTACATCTCCGCAACAGACCCACCTTTCCTCAAGGTCACTCTCTTGTCAGATCTAGAGACACCAGCCTCTGCCTGCCTACACACAAGGGAACGTCAGGCGCCAGCCCAGGGTCTCCCAGAGCATGTTTCAAGGATCACTGTCCCATGGCAGCCCTGCACAAGCAGGGTTCTGGGCCCGGTGGGTTTGGCAAGCCACAGCTAGAGGAGCATGGCATGCAGGAGCACTCTGGAGTCTCTGCACCACTGCTACAGGAAAACCCCCACTTTTTTGTTTGATCAAGTGAAGTTTCCAAGCCTACTTGAACTACAGAAGCCATATTTTAAGGAACACCCAGCAGCATTTCCCAAGGGTACAGGCTGTTAAGGTCATCCCTAGTACATACTGAAGAAAGAGTGACTCGTGGGTGGCGTTTTGTGTTGTGGCAGCAACAGCTATGAACTAAGAGTCATGGGATGTGAGCCTGAGTCTTGGCTCTGCTCATTGACTGGGTGCAAGAACTCTGGGCTGCCAGGGTGATCTACAGAATCCCGGGGTGGGGCTTAATTCACTGGTCTGTCCATAGAAAAGTCATTACTAAACACTGTCTGGAAAAAGACTGAAAAGAAACATGTTAATAGTGGCTATCTTTGGTTAGGAGAGTAGAGGTATGTATATTTTATCTTCTTTACACTTTTTAAAATATTTTAAAACATTTTCTAAAATAGCTCTTAAAATCAGGGGAAAAAATGTATTATTAAAACAAGCAAAAAACATCTTAGACCAGGCTAAATCCAATGAGTTTGCAGGAGCTGCGGTTCAGGTTTCACCAGCAGAGCTGGGTGGCAGCACCACTGCCACCTCTCGTCAGGCCACGTGCTAAGCATCACTGACTAGGCTTACCTGGGCATGATTTGAGAAGCACTGATGGGAAAGGACCAAGGCTGGCATGAGGAAGTGCTGGGAAGGGGCTGAGGGAAGGCCAGGAGCCTCTGGCTGCATATTAAACACCCTGTGTGGCCTCCCTTGCACGGTTGTGACTTTGATGGACCTGGCTGGAGGACTTTATAATTAGTGGTTCTCCATCTCCCAACATGCCAGGCCCGTTGCAGGCAAAATAGAACTGGCACAAAAGAGGTCAAACCCACAAATTAGCAAAGGGAATGCCACCCTCTTATCCCACTAGGCCCTGTGACTAGCCCAAGATGGGAAGTGTGGTCAATGGGGAAAAAGGGGCAGGGTCTGAGGTACCCTCTGTTCAGTTCATCCCTGGGCCTTGAGAGAGAGCTTGTGTTATGTAGTAATGACTGATGTCTGTATTTAATTAAGATTCATTTTCAAAACAAACAGGACTTGAAAGACAGAATGGGCATCAAGGATGCTCTAGTAAGAAGAGAAAACCCGAGCCCACAGAGAGGAATCTCCTCACATGGCTGGTCAGGGGAGCTGGGCCTTAATCCACTGCTCCGTACTCTCAGGCCCTCAGGAGCCCCCACCCTGCAGACCCTGCTGACCACCTCCAAAAAAAAAAAAAAAAAACCAAACCCAGCACTGTCGAGTTGATTCCGACTCCTAGCGACCCTATAGGACAGAATAGAGCTGACCACCTAAAATCCCCAAATTTAGGCCTGCATCAGTGAATAAGAAATAACTTGTCTCCCGTTCTTTGCAACAATCCTCCTCACATCAGATTCCAAGTCAGGTTTTGTTCTTCCACCTCGTATCAGGAAAGGTGTGACTGGCAAATGAGAAATGCATATTTATAGTTTTCCAATTAAAAACACAGATGTCTAAGTGAGATTATTAATTTGCATCTCTCACCGGCAGTTCGCAGACAGTTCAGTATCTATCGCTCTGTAATGTAATGCTCTTAGGTTTGTCAGACTTGGGTTCCTGTAATTCCTTAAAATTTGAGGTCTAGACAGCAAATATTTAGGAGTTATTTTCAGTAATTTAAAAAAAAAATTGGAAAGGTGATTTTCCCGAACCTTCAGTTCCCCTGACCATCTGCACGTGATAGAAGTCTAGTTTGTAAGTGAATGGGCTTTTCCTTGCCTCCACTGTGAAGACACATCTGCCTTACCGCTCATCTGACTTCTAAGCTATCTTATAAAATGGTTTCCATAGAACTGCAAGTGCCACACCCAAACAAGCACAGCGGCTTCCCCGCCTCACCTCCAGCGACTTCCAAGGGCCCATTCTTTTTCCGGAGTTCCAGAACACCCTCCACAAACTCCTTGCCACCTTTCTTCTCCAGCGTGTTTCCTAGGTAAGGACAGGACTAGATCAGACGGCCATCCTTGTGTCTCTGGCACACACAGACACTTTTTAGCATGTCAGGTGACTATATACTTCAAACGATCTGACCAGCTAGACTTCCATAAGGTTGCAAAACAGGAACTAAACCTTGGCTGAGTCAGGAAGGTGGAATTTAGAGGGGGTTTACTATCATTAGCCAGTTACCACTCAGTGGCATTTCTGCTTTACTTCACTTATTTGGGTCCAACTCAGGGCGATGCTGGATGCACCATAGATGCAAGGGAGACGGGAGCCGCCTGTTCTTTGCATACACTCCTGTCCTGCATGCTTTTCAGTGGCGTGAGAAACCAGATGGTGCCGGCTTCGAAGGCTAATGCTTCCCCTGAGTTTTCTTCTCTGTCTCTGGGGAAAACCCCCAAATGGGACCATGCTCCCGTCAAGCAGCTAGCTCTACTCTTGGCAGAAGGCCCAGGAGAGGGTGATCAGATATGGCCACCTTTGGACCAGCATTATTACCATGCTTAGTTCCTATTTTGCAGCTTTAGTGTCATATGTGAATACCAAAAAAAAAAAAAAAAAAAGGCCTCAGACAGTGTATTTCCTAATTACACCAATGATTCAGACTCATTTTAGGTAAAGGAGAGCAACATCAGAAGCAGAGCTTAAAGATAAACTTATATAAAGGCTTAGGAAGAAGGATGTCTTAACAGCTCAGGACCGGATTTGGAAAAAAAAAAAAATCCAGTGCTGGTCGGGAGCACTGTGTTTTCTTGAATTAGGATACTTGTAAGTAATCAATTTCTGTTATGAAAACCAGTTTCCCAAACAAGATTATCAACATCTGTAAGACCTTTGAATTGAGTATCTTATGTGGGACAGTGATCAACAGACCAAGTTTGTGACAACATCATCCATTAAGGTTTCGCCAGAATGGGGTCTAATCCTTCCTTAAGCTCTGGTTCCTCAGTTTTCCACATTTTAAAGTACTTTTCCTCAGGAAAGGATAAAATACTCCCCTTAAGATTCACCATTTGTCTTGGAAAAATCAACGTGCACCTGGCACAATTCGGATACGGGCCAGGCAGGGTACACTGGAATGCACCAGCCCAAATTCTCTGTGTATTCAACCTGTAATGACTAGGACTGATTATCTTAGAGAAACCTGCCCATTCGCATGCTTGTTCTGCAAGGGGGAAGAACCTCAGGAAGTGGCTGGAAGCAAGCTGCCTAGGCACTGTCACAAATCAGACAGAGCCAGAGGCAGGGACTAGACCTAGAAGCTGCCCCGCTATAGGCATATAGCCAGCAGCTCATTACCCACAAGGAGCTCAGATGTTGAAGAGAAGGCTGGGCTTTTAGAAATATTAACTTAGGGTCCTTGAGGTGGGATCTCATATCCCTCCCCATCACCCAGGCTGCCCTCATGCCTTCACCTATCTTAAAAAGCAGCAAATAGTCTTTAAGTGGCAGAGGTATCAGAGGGGAAAAACACTCCACTCATAGACTGTCATCTGTTGCTGCTGTGTGTTTCTGTTCAAGTCCAGCATCAAAGATGGCAGCAAAATGGGCCATGTGCTCCAGGAGCAGACTTGGGCCTACCCACCAAGAAGTGGAGGCTTTCAAGATACAACCCAGGTGAGACCCAAATACAGGTTCACCCAACATATCCATGCAGCTGAGAAAAGGAATCTGGAGTCTGAATCAGCTAGCCGGGACCTATACACTTCTGCCCCAGCTACCACTGGTCCAGCTTTCCCTCTCAGCCTGATCTCAATCTTGACGGACAGGCAAACCAGTATGCATGGGCTGGACCATTTAAGGTCCTTATTCTCTAGGGTATCTACTCTTTGTTGAGAACTGGCAAAATTGGAAGGCACAATAAAATAAGTACCATATTAGTACTATCATATACTTTTTAAAACATGAAATATTTAGGAAAATGGGCTGATTTATAATTAAAGGTGTTTTATCTTAGGAAGAGTGTTTACTTTAAAATTTTTTACTTGTAATTAAACACTGCTTTAATTAGAAGTGAAACTTGCAAGTTAAGATACACTTAATACATGTCCCAAACTTAAAATTCCACCCTAGATTGCAGGCAATCAACCCAATCAGGACTTGACTCCTACACACACATATGTATGCACATGTTCATATAGACACACGTGTACTTTTTAACAAGAAACAGGCCCATTTCAACTGGATTGTCAACACTCTTAATGTAAGACTCTTGCTTTTTAGGCTTAACTTCAGGGTTAATCATAAAGCAATTGGCTTATTTGCCCCCAAGCATAAACTTGTGTTACTCCCATGAGAACGAGAACATTATTTCATGCTTAGAAAGCAGGCATAAGTATCAGTGTTCGAAACAGCCTAAGCGAAAATTTAGGCTTGGACAAATGTCAGGCTAAGCCTGTGGTCTATTTCACTGTTAGAAAGAACTTTGGATCGGTCAAAGTTAATCATTGGGGCTAAGCATTCCTGCACTCGCATTCCTTCTTCCAGCAGTCTCAGGACTCAGGAATTCACACCAAATATGAGAAATGGAGCAATTACGTCCTAACTTCCTTTCCCCCCCTCTAACACATCAAAGTGGGAGCTGGAACCAATTGAGACCATGTATAAATTGGTTTGTCGTTATTTGGGTGATGTAAAAATATCTGGGTTCAGTACTGGTTTGGGCTGGTTCACTGGGCAGGAAAAACACCGAGGTGGGCTTTGGAAGACCTGGGTTCTCGTCCAGGCACAGTCTTTCCTCCTCTGCCAGTTGGGATGCCTGGACCTGCTGAGGTTTTTTCCAGCTCTGACAGTGTCATGAGTAATGTGTGGCATGACCCTGGGCAAACTTTGAACTCAGGCTGCTTATACGCCAACCGAGGCTAATTACCTCTGCCCTGTGCGTATCAGTGGGCAGAGGGCAAGCTTGACAGAGGGAAGAGCGTTAGTACTGTCATTATTTCCATGAGAGGAGTTCAGGAAGGACTGGGCTTTTCTGGGTACGCACATTTGGCTCTGCCTGTTCTTCCCAACTGGTTCAAGCCGCATCTCAAAGCTTCCAGCTCTACATCCTGTCCTGGCTAATCCTGCCAAACATGCACCTTCCATGGGCCACAGCAGGTCGGTGGACTTTCTCCTCTCCCTGGGCCTGTTAAGATACTTTTGCCCAAGAAATTTCATAATTTCCATTTCACCAAATGTCTTGCATGGCAGGATCAGTTCAGGACTTAGTCACTCCTGGCTGAAATACAGACAAGCCCTTAGCTGTTTGTTTATTTTTCTCCAGATTAAGTACCTCTCTCCCATTGAGTTTTCATTTGGTTAAGAAAGGATGCATCTTTCTCTTAAGCTGCCTGATTTAGGAGTTCTTAAACTCCTCCAAAGTCTTGTGAAAGGGGAGTTTATTTTAATTGCTGACAGCCTGACTTTATTTTGGCTAGGCAGACTTGGCAAATCTTGACTTTCCATCCAGTTTGTCCTTCATCCATGTCGGAAATCCAAAATGCCCAGGAGAGTAATTAGTCCAAATCACAGTGGCAGAGGAAGACTGTGAGCAGCAGTCTTTGCTAATGACACTGAACAGAGCTGGACAGGCACAGGCGGCTGAGCTACTGCGCACCTAGTGTCCTGGGCACTTGTGAAACTTCTGATACTCTTATCCTTCAGAATGACTTTACTTTTGTGCTTATTAGAAATGTAACCATTCTCTTTGGAGGCTGGTATTTGAATTTATATTTAGAATGCTGCTTCTGAGACCATCATATTTACTTTAAAATCATATACACATATGATGGTGAGACCCTATAGTGAGCACAATCATGAGCCAGGCACAAAACGAGGTGCTTTGTTTACACTATTTAATGTAATCCTCAGTATTACCACTATTTTATAGGTAGGGTAATTGAAGCATCGAGGAGTTAGGTGACTCACCCAGGCCCCATACCAAGTAAACGGCGAGGCCAGGAGGCAAGCCCCTTCTGCCTATCTCCAACCCTGCACTCTTTCCCAGTACACCTGGATGCCGTCTCCTTGTAGAAGCCCCTTAGCATACCTGATGCTGGGCTGGCAAATCTGCAGCTACAGGGTTTGGCATCCTGAGTGCTCTCTCTGCCTTGCCTGCCCTCCACTACTGAAATGTGCCAGACGCCAACCAACCGTGCACTGTCAGCTGCCAGGGGAGAGGACACCACGCGGAGTGAGGTGATTTCATGCTCTTAAAGTCTGAGCACCCCTGGAGGTGGAGAGCACTCTGAAAGGGTCCCATTGTGCACCCGTGGCTTTAAGACCATCATTAGGAGTAGGTGTGCTCTGATTCAAGAGACGTGTGTGGCGCAGAGACCTTTGCCCACGCGCTCGTGTGTCTGTTCCCTGGAGGACACAGACCTGGTCTCCCTGCACGCTCCTGGAGACTGAATCACCTGGGAACCCAGGCTCCCGCAAAGCCATGCCTCAGGAAGAAAATGAAGAAGTGATGCTGCTGAACCAGTTTCCAAGCCAGAAGTGCCCGTTTATGAGCTGCATGATGCCTCCTGGCTGACAGCTGTATTTCTCTGTTCACAACCCAGGGACAGGGGACCTCGGGAAGGTCAGGACAGCTGGAAGTGTGAAATGAATGCAGCCTGCATAGCTGTCAAAGGATCAAGCTGTCTGCGGCGGCCGACTGACCATGCACACACACACTCGGCAGCACCCGGCTAGGCATTACCTACTTCACCACCGATGTAGAAGTCAGTGTTTGTCGGGTGAACGACAGCATCACTGTCGATCGAGGCAATGTCAGCCTGTACAACTTGCAACTATAACAGGTAAACAAATGTATATCAACTGTGTTGGACCGAGACCCACGCACAGGCACATTTACTAACGCCCCAATGGCAGGGCTGGCCTACCTGGTCGATTCCAACATATGAGCCCAAGGGGCAACCAGTCCACGCAGTGTGCACGTGTGGATGGGGGTGGGCAGAGGAGGAGGAGGAGGAATAGCAAATGTGACATGTTTAAATCAAACCGTTGAATGACAAGTCCAAAAAAAGAGAAAGACACACATGAGATCATTTCCAAAGGTTAAAAGAAATAACAAAAAACGAATGCCCCAGTTCACTTTGCAAAAGCCTATAAACTGGCACCCCACGGAGAACTACTAAAACATGGCATCTGTTTTAAAAAAATGTGGACCATCAGGCCAACCAAAACAACAAGTTTCTCCATTTTGTCTGCAGCAATCAACTTGCAGGCTTCAATTTGTATTCTTGTAACATTCATCGTTTCGTCTACCTGCAAGGGATTATTGCTTGTAAAGCAAGGAAACAGTATAGGTTTGTGTGGAGAACTGACTTTACTTCCCTCTCAAAGTTAGAAATAGTTTTCCAGGCTTACCTCTTATTCTAGCCAATCCTACTTTAATGTATTTTACATTTAAAACGTACTTTGGTAGGATCCTTGCTTTCTTTAGCTTGTGGATTTTCATGTTTGTTTTTTTTAAAAAGAAAGTATGTGTATAAGCCAATTGGAAGACAAGTGTGAGTAAGGCCATTCCTGAGTACCCATTCCCATGTCTTCGGCCCACTGTTGTATGCAGTTTGTGTGGGTCAGGCCTGGGCTCTAGAATGAGCACCTCTTCCAGTAAGGAGGTCTGCCATCTTACAAACAGCCAAACCTGGAAGCTAAGGGCACACAAAACATAGCTAGGTCAACACTGGGGATGAGACTGCCTTTGTGAGCATCTGTATAGCCTATTTGTCCTGGCAAGGCTCTACACCCAAGATGACAGGAGGGTTATTATACCTCTGAGCTGATAGTTCTTTGTATGCAAAGATGAACCCACAGAGGAGGGACTCTGAGAGGTAGCAGTTGTCAGGTTGCCCTGAGCCATCCATCCTCCTAAGCCAATGGACTCCATGGCTCTGGGCAGTTCTCCTGTATAAGGACTGGCCCAGAAGATGCTGCCCTTCTCTTTCGTATCATGCTTGATCCAAATAATTCACAAAGGTGGCACTCAGTAGTATACTGTTTTCTGTTATAGAAAAAGTTGAAGAAGTGACAATAGGTGGTAAATTTGGGGGAAACTGATTTGCTTGTGGATTAAAGACAGCTTAATGCTATATTGAATGCAGGTTAATTGTCTCCCTTTTCAAGTGCTTTCAAGCTTTGTTTGTCATTCCTAATTAAGGCTTAAATGGAGAAACTATCATTTTGTAGTTACCTGAAATTGTTCAGTTCTTAAAAAAAAAAAAAAATTCCCCCCAAGTAACCAGCAGTCAGTATGATCATTATGGAAGAGAATTTAGATGGCAATATATTTGCAATCGAAGGGAAAATAGCCAATTGCACTTAATGAAATGTATCAGACCTTTTCCATTTGGAATGGCTTGGTGCAATTAGACATTGACTTTCTATGCTCAAATGTCAATCTCTGATTTGGGAATCTGGCTTAACCACTCTAAAGTTTGAGAAGATGAAGAGCCTAAATTCTGGGTTCCATAACTTTTCATCTGACAGCTGGTGGTGCCAAACCCCATCCCCAATTACCTAGGTCATCTTTAAGGTCAATGTCAGCATTGGTAGGATTGATTATGGCCTCCACCTCAAAGCCGGCTAAATTACTGATTTCACTGTGAATAAGGTTCAGCTGAAAAGAAAAGCATGAGGTGGGAAATAACAGGACAGCCGGGAAGTCACAGAGAAGTGAGCCTTGGGATACAGATGAAGGGCAGTGGACACCTCAAGGTGCAGCGGGCACAAAAGGGAATATGGAGTCACTGGCTAAAATCAATCTATTGCAAATCTAAGACTCAAATGTCTCTCAGGATGTTGAAAGGAAGAAAGCTAGGTTGAGGGTTCAGAAACTGTTGGGTGAGGCTTGGGATAAAAGTATAAATTATATTGGACCTGTGGATCCATTTCCCTTTAAAGGCACTTCTGATCTGAGGGCCAAACTAAGGCAGCTGTCAAGACCCAGAATCAAAATGCTCCTTGCTGAGGTAGGGGTGGTATCTGTGACTGTTCTTTCCCTTGAGCACTAGGCCAGTGCAGAAGTCCCACGTGGTCTGGGTAAACCCCTGGTAGCTCTGCCATTGTCCTCTGAGTGGCTGTGGGTCTGCAAGGCTGTCCCCATCACTGTGACTACTGGCTGGCTCCCCTGCCCTGCTTGGGGGTGACAAGGAGCTAGAATGGTCCATTACTTAGTAATATCTAAATTTTACATGCCTGTTACTCATGTAATGCTGAAGTTCTGGTAAAACTCAAGGAGAGAAAAAGCAGTTTTCTCTAGTAGGGCAATGTGTCTCTTAAACTATTTTCACCTTTTTAGTGAGGTTATTCTGAGCCTCAATGGACAGCTTATTGAGCACTTTCCTTAAGTGAGTTTTGTCTACCCAACCAACTGGCTCTTTCTGAAGAGCCACTCAACTACCTTCCTCCCCACTTTCCTTTCATTCTGTTGCCATAGCAACCCCTAGCATCTCAGTATGAGAGAAATCCTGAGTTCTAGACTCTGCTGTCAGGGGGGCAAGGGAAATGAATTGGCCTACGGCAGCCACCCTGGGTCCTGCTTTCCCCCTTCTGTTTCTAGGTACAAGTGCCTGCAGGAAAGTCCTGTCTCTCTCTTTCAATGAAGACGTTCATTCCTCAGTGACACACACTTCTAACAGCTGCAGCAAAGAGAAATGTCTAAGCAGCCCCCAACAGAGCTGGTGCCTGAGACAGACTGTGATCTAGGCTGGAGAGTTGACTGTGGCCACCTGCAGGGCCCGGTAGGGTAGGAGACTTTGCCCAGGCGTTTACGCTAAGGAGAGATCCATGTGCAGACACTTGGCAGGTTGGCAGGGAGGCTTCTGGCAACTGAACACCAAGTTGCGGAGTTTCTGGGGCCAAAAATTTTGTTCAAAACCAAACAAAAAACCTGACACTCTGTAAGCATTAGGAATATAAACCCACCTTTCTGATTTCCCGAGGCAATGAGTAGATTTTTTTTAAAAAGGAACCTGCTTAAAAATCGTCCTCTGTGAGAAAGCACTTGTGGAAATTAACTGCTCATATGGCCAGGCAAGGGCTCTGGTCAGGCCCTGACACGGGCCAGTGGGCCTCATCCACTTGGACTTCCTGGGTTATTGTTGCGAGCACTGCAGGGCGATCTCACACAGAGCCACAGGAAGGCAAGCGTCAGGGCTAGGTGACTGCTGCCCTCAGGGGTCAGGGGGAGGGGGTGGGCACAGACTAGAGGAGGTCTCAGAGTAAGGCAAGTGAACATTCAGGATTCAGAACAAGGTAGAGGATTTTATTATATCATTCAAGTATTGCATTTGACTCCATACAAATGCTGTTTTAAGAAACTCAAATTAAGCCAATATCCCCTGCCGCCCACCAAAACAAAACAAAAACCTGCACTGTGTGAAGAGGCAGGAGGTTGGTGAGGAAGGTGAAGGAGAAAAAAGGAAAGAAACACTTCCCTCAGTGTAGCATGGATGAATATACTTTTAAGACATTTCGTTTTAAAACTATACATGTTCAAATCCTTAAAATTCACACTATTTTTTTTCCAATTGTATAGATGCTCCAGAATTTTTATTCATAAATGCCTCACTGGAAAATCCACTATTTCCAAGGGTTCCAATTCAACTAGCCAGGAAAAATCCCCAGTACCCGTCTCTGATTCTGTCTTGGGGAGAACCGCTACCTCTGTTTAGGCGAATGGGATTCTCTGGGGAAACTGGTGTTCCATGGCTTTGCTGAAGGGAGGGAGCAGTGTCAAACAGAGCTCAAGTGCCCTGGAGAATTCTCAGTAAATTCTCATCTGCCCTCCCTTCTGACCAAAGGTAAAGGTAGCCCAGGAGCAACAACTACTCGGCACTGAAAATTTCCAGCTAACCAACTAACTGTCTCACTCACATCTTCGGGAGGAAGCTAGAGTCAAGATCTTCCAACTAATCGTTGCTGTGCGCCGGGCTCAGCAGAAGTCCTCAGGGCGTGGGGGCTGAGCCACAAAATAGTTTTGCTGCTATTAGATAAATACATACAAATATGTATTTTTAAATCCACTGGAGTAGAAAGTATGTGCTGGGTCTGTGTAGAGACCAGTTTGCAGAAGACTGAGGGAGAAGACAGGCAGACTGAGGGAGAAGACAGGCAAAATTGATTCAGGCACTTAGGGAAGATAAAATGGGTAATGAACTTGGCTTGGGCCAACAGTGAAATGATCACCATCAAAGACAGAAGCTCCCCTGGACAGGAGAAGAAAACCCCTGAATACAGGGTCTAGTGGAACATGTATGCACATGTCTGAATACGATCCAACTTCCCAGTAGGTCACAAATGAAGAGGCCCAATCCTAGGAGGTCTCAGCACCCCTCCCACCTTGCAGGTCAAATTCAGCTGGGCCTCTCCCAAAGGGGCATGTGGCTGTCTGAGTTCACAGCAAGCAGTGATACTTGTGGTTTGGGAAATCAGATTTCTGGGAACTGAAAATTGCCAAGATTAGCCTTATTTCAGGGGAGGGAGGAGGGTCATTAAATTATGTCAGAATTGGAACAAGGTGATTACTTCTTTGTCCCATCATTGGGAAAGACGGAAAACTAAAAGTTTTAAGCCACAGCATGGAGAATATGTTGTGAAGATTGCTGGCCACTAGAATGAGTAACCAAAGGGTATTGCCAGTTATAAAGCAGGAGGGAGGGTCCCACTTGGCTGCTGGAGTTGGGAGAAAGGGACTTTGCCAAGTGGCCTTAAGATCCCTTTACTACTGGGATTTGATTATTCTAATCTCAACTGGCTGTGCTGTAGCCAGTGTCTGATGTCTCCAGTACCCAAGTCTTCCCTATAGTGGTCACGCCCACATTGATGCTTGTTCTCTATCACTATGTCTGCTCATTAGAATATAATCTCCTTGAAGGCGGGGAGTGTGTTGTGTGTTGCCCTGAGTGCCACATAATGCCTAACAGTGCTAGGGTTTCTGTAGGTACACAGATTTGGATATGAATGTCAAACATCCTCAAACATAATTCTGAGAACATCCCCTTTTCCCCGCCTTCCCTTAAAGCAGGGCTGATGCAAATGCCAGAGCTCAGGAACTGGGCCCTTGGCCTAGCTTGGACATGAGGTGGCTGAGAGCCAACTCAGCCTCATCTGGAAGGGAGGCCTGGTGAGCATCATTTAGGGCAGGTCAGGAGAGGGGTTGCTGATGATGACAGGGATGGAGCCAGTGGCTTGGAGCTATTGGATGGATATCTGGGCTGCCTTGACATGACCTACTTGGCTGCAATAAGTAGTACAATCCTTTTTTTTTTTTAACACAATAGGATTAGAAACTCAATTTTAGGAAGTGAGGTGACTGTTAAAGACTATCTGGGTGATATATAGTCTAGCCTGTAATTGTCAAATTTTGGTGTCTCTCATTCCCTCATAACGGGAAGAGGAGGGAAGACTGGCTGGTCTTATGTCCCTGCGCTAGCCACATGAAATGTAACTCTTTTCTGTCTCTAGAGTCCATTTCAGCTAAATGGGATGGAAATGGCTATGTCATCCACAGAACTGTCCCTACTTCCCTAGTAGAGAACTACGTTTTCCCCGTGGGCCTACTCCTGCCCTCAACTCAGGAGCAAAGAGGCTCCTTTATCTGTGCTGTGCTGTGCTGCCCACCTTATACTTATCCCCAGCCTGAATTCCTCAGGAGGCCTTGGCCCTGGCGGTGGGACCTGATAGGTTTCAGGGTAGACCGTTACCTCACAAAGATAAGATACGTATGGACACTGCCAGGAGACCCACCAAGTAAGGTATCTCTTCATGGCTTCATCAGTTTCCTAAACTGTCTCAGAAGCCAATCGTCAGCCATAGCAGTGCAAAGGGGTGAACTGCCCTCTCTTCCTCCTTGCTGCTTCAAGAGTTCCCTCTCTCCTTTCAGTTTTCCATCCTCCAGGAGAAGGGTGTCTGGGTCAGAGGGAGAAAGCTCACATTCTCCTCCTCTGCCTTCAGTGGCCTAAGGGGCTCAGGCAGGGACCCCATTAAGTTTGGGAAATGTGCAGACTCACACCATCCTGAGACTGCCTGCCCAACTGCTGCAGACAATCCTGACTCTTTAACAATTTACTCCCATTTGACACAGATTTATAGAAATACACATAGAAAGTTTTTTTTTTTTTTTTTTTTTTAATCAAACCATCAGGTTCTAAAACCTCTGAGAGGACTGCAAATCTTGGTTGAACCACAATGCAAAAACATTTAGTTGACTCAGAGCCACAGCACTATTTTCTTTTTATAATAATTCAACAATGTGTGTGAACATTAGGTAAAATCATAGAAAAATGAAAGTGATAACTCCTGGGACTTCCGGATATGGAATACAACATCATTAACAACAATTAGGTCCCCTCCTAAGCTCTGGACCTGTATTCTCCAGTGAGTAGCCTAGCAACCATGCCTTACAGGGCTGTAGCAAACACAGTATCACCTTTCTCCACCCTTAGCTTGGTTGCAAAATTCAAGCACTGGTTTCATTGTTGCAGATGGAAAAATAAGATTCCTAGAACACAGGCGTACCGTACAGTCATCATTCTAAACTACACTTTTTGAAATATTTCCTAAAATCCTAGTCAAAATTAATGTCTGTAATAATAACATTTAAAATTTGCTTTGTGTAAAAATGCATTTGTGTCAGTTTGATGACTCTTGCCCCTTTTGTACTATATGGCATGACTTTCACCCGACACTAACAGCCAATAAAGGGCCAGAAAGTATGGCTTCACAAATAACACCCTGAAAATGTAAACATTCACTACCTCAGGCTAAGGGGCACAGGGTTCCAGTAAAGGCAGCTGGTACCGTTGTTTCTAACACTGGTGGCTGGCCTGACGTGAGATGTGGCTTTACTCTGTGAGGCCGCATTTGGGGAAATGTAGTTTACTCTGCTAAAAGGCGTCTGCAGTGCTGAATTGTGGGGTATCTCTCCTTGGGTTTGTGAGTCTTGGCCCACTAAGTTGGAAAAGCATGTTAACAAGAAAAGTGATCTCAGGGCAGCTTGGTGTTTTGTTTTCACCACTAACAGACTTAAATGGGTGACATGGGAAAGAAGGCTGGGTGGTCTGTTTGTCCTGCATTCAGCTGCTCTGCTTAGAGCTAACCATTTTACACTGGGCTACAGCTCAACCAATTTTTTCAGTCTCTCCAAAAATCAAACAGTGACATTAGTTTCATTGTCAAGTCCGCTTCTTTCTTTCATTTGCCTCTTAGTTCTTAAATAGCATTAGATGGCAGGTCTGTAAATTACTACAGAGTATCAGTACTTCTCTATGGCTTCCTGACACCCTCCTGCCCACCACAACTCTAAGGGGGCTGCACTCAGTATTTGCCAGGTTTGTACTTTATGAGACTTTTATTCTTGTGGTCCCTGGTCCTGAGGCCTGAAAGCAGGCGTACCCAAAATGGAGGCAAAGATAAGTTCTGTCTTTGTAGAGGGTAGCTGACGTATGCCCTGCTCTGCAGAGGAGCCAGCAAGGGGCCTGCAGCCTTTGCCCACTTCTCCTCCAGGGCTCACATGCCCAGACAAGGTACCCATCCCATTCTTTCTGAAGAGCAGAAGAACAAGAAGGTATCTCCATTTGTGCAGAGACGTTTGTATAGCACAGTGCTGCTATGTTCAAGGCAGTTGAGATCATCCAGCAAGAGGGGTGTGAAGAATTCAGGTTTCAGGCTGGCTTTAGGGGGTCGGCAAGAGGTAGCAAGATGAACACAGGGAACGGAGAAGCCAGGGTCTAGGGCTGCCCAGAGCAAGTAAGGAAGGAGAGAGGGAGGGTAGCTCAAGGGTTCTACCTGCTTAACAGGCTGAGTCCTGGATATCATCTGCATGAAGGATCTAGAACACACTGAAGCTAGCTCTTCCTAAGTAGTGTGTGTTTTTCACCCTTCAGTTCAAACCAAGGCATTCTGGTTGACAGGTCACATTAATTTTCAATATATTACTCAAAGGACATGTTAAAGGGTGTGAAACTAGACCCAGGTGGTTGCCTTCACTGCTGAGTTTAAATTTTTTTAATGAATGACTTTTTTTTTAAACAAAATCTTTCAAAGCCCCAGACCTTAAGATGACAACTAGTACTGCTTTTTTTTTTTTCTCTTAAAAAATGCATACAAAATACAGATAATGGTTATAAAATGTAAACTGTAATGGTTATTTTCTGGAACACAGAGTCCATCACAGGAATTGCATCATGAAAGACTGAGTGCAACTGGTGACAGGAAGAGGGGAAAGGGTAGAAGGAGAACTTGCAATGACGTGATCAAGAGGACTGTGTCACTGTGATACAAAAGAAAATTGACAGTGAGGATTTAAAAATGATGCAGCTTTGGAACCAAGTTGTTAACAACATTAAAACTAAACACAATTTACATGAAGGTCAAATTCATGCCTTTAATTGTTTAATGTAGAATAAAAAAATTAAGCAAGTTGAATTTCCTCTTTTGCCACCCCCGTTTTTGATGTTGAATAGAGAAATATTAATTAATAATTCTCATTCTCAGCTCTTAAAAGCCTTTGCATCATTTTTATTTTCAATAAAAGCAAATCATCTTTTACAAAACCATGGCATCCTTGCAAAGTTGCATCACTGGGGTGGCTGAAAATATATTGCCCAAGGTTAAAACAAACAAACAATTGGTTTGAAGAATCGTCTGGTGATTCAGTGACGAAACCCCCAGTGCACCCACTCCATATGTCTAAAAACAACCCCACCCCCTGATCAGGAGGCTCTGCTTCCAGTGCCCATCAGAGAGTATGCTGTCTGCTAGATCTTTTGCTTCCCAGGACAGGGTTTTTGACTTCTGGATGTTTTTCTAGCTGGTGCTATCTGATGACCAAGTTATCCCAGGTAAACGGCTCCTCCGGAGCCTCCCGACTCCCCACGGGGTGCCCTAGTTCCCTCTTTACCACTATCTCCTCTTCCCCACCTGCCAGAGTCTCCCCTCAGCTTCATGATCTCCTCAGTACTCCCTCCACGGCCCTCCCTGAGGCCACTCCTAAGCCCCCAGCCCACTCTCCCCTCCCAATAGGCCCAGGAAGTGGCCTCCGGGAATCCCCAGGCCTCCCAGTGGCCCTGCGAGCTGACCAAAGCCATGTATTTGCCTACCTTCTGGCCGAGGAAGAGGCTCTTGGTGGAGAGGACGGTGAAGCCATCGGCAGGCGTGCCCTCAGTTGTGCTGTCGGCGCTGGCTGCCTTGCTGACTTCTCCCTGCTTCTTCTTGCACAAATGTGTAAGAGTCGGTATGTAGCCCACACAGGCAGAGGCTGCTTTTCTAATAGACCTTGCCCATAATACTCAATAATAAACAGGAAACTGAACCACAACCAATTCTGATCAGCATTTCTTAACGTGGGGTCTGCAGACTTACTTTTGGGGTCCAAGAGTTACATGAAGAGCGTTAAGTTGTATTTTCACCACTTTTTAATCTTAAAAAGAAAAAAAAAGCCACTAAAAGGCAAAACTTTACTTTGACGTGATAATTTAGAATAGAAACATTCTCATAAATTCAGACTAAGTAAATGTCTTAATTAGGGGCCTTTAAGTCTCTTTCTTTCTAGAAAAGTATTCAGGTTTGTGGGGTAAAAACCAAAAAACTGTTCTAGGTCATTAGTTTTCAAAAAGCCCAGAAGCAGACCAAGGACCACAACCCTCCTCACCCAGGAGCTAAGACTCTCTTCCCTTCTCCTTCATTAAAACCAGTCATGGAAAAGGATCCATTTGGTGGCTGTTGGGAACTCCGTGTGTCTCCCTGAGGACCATCCCCTCAGAGGGCACAGACCACAGCATGCTGTCTGGCCTCCTCCCCAGCATCATTCTGACTGAAGTACATGTAACCTGGGGTTCCCAAGGGCCTTCCAAGGAGTATGTGGGCATAGAGAGTTTTAAACAAATCAATTTCTAGATCCTCAACTTCCTAATATATTAAAACTGATCTGCCCTGAAGGTCCCTAGATGGCACAATGGTTAAGCGCTCAGCTGCTACCCTAAAGACTGGTGGTTTGAACCCACTCAGCTGCACTGCAGAAGAAAAGGCCTGGCAATCTGCTTCCATTAAGATTACAGTCAAGAAAACCTGATGGAGCAGTTCTACTCTGTAACACATGGGGTCACCATGAGTTCGTATTGACTCAACAGCAATTAACAACAACAAGGGTGGTCTATCTCAGCTTCATGCTGGTTCTCCTTTCACCCTTCTCCTACTGCCCAGCATGTAGTATGGTGCATTGCTCTGGGCTGCATGCCCTTCCCTGTTGTTTGTATATTTCTGTTAAGGGCGAAGCTTGTATTACATATGGACAATGTGGCTCATTTGGGGATTTTTTGCATTCAGATATAGTACAGGGTGAGCGTAGTGAGAACAATGGCAATTTTTGTTTAAACATTTCATCTTTTCCCTTCTGCCAATTATTTTCAAAAAGTACATTGCTGCTGCAAGCAGCCATCTAAGATACAAGTATTGATCGCTGCTCATCCAGAGCAAAAGAGAAAGAAGAAAACCAAAGATTCAAAGAAACCAGCCTACAGGACAAACAGCCTACATGAAACACAGCCTCATCTACCAAGCCCAGAAAAACGAGATGGTGCCCAGCTACCACTACCAACTGTTCTAATTAGGACCATAACAGATGGACCCTGATAGAATGGGAGAAAAATGTGAAACAGAACTTCAAATTCATTTATAAAAAAAAGACTTACTGGACTAGTTGAGACGGAGGACTCCCCAGGACTAGTGTCCTGAGATACTCTTCAAACTTTGAAGAGAAACTAACCCCTAGGGTCACCTTACAGCTAAATAACAGATTAGCTCACAAAATAATGTACATCACCCACAAGTACTGTGTTCCTTTAAAAAATCATCTATATGAGGACCAACCTGTCAACAATTACTTTAAAACAAGGATGAGAATGTAAAGCAGCAGAGAAACTAGATGAATAGAAACTGGCCAACCAGAACGGAAGTAATGAGAATGTTCACATATCATGAAGGATGTAATGAATGTCACTGAACAATCTTTGTAGAAATTGTTGAAGGGGAATCTAAACTCCTGTGTAAACCTTCACCGAAAACACAATAAAATAGGATACCATGGAAATAAATCAAGAAAGCAGGGCGAGAAACAGTGAAGACGGCCGTGCCTTCCTTCACCCGGGCCATAAACTCAGGGCACTGTTTGTGTACTATTTGTCTGAGGATTCAAATTCATGAACATATTAACATTTTTACTCCCACTGAAAAATGAGGTCTAATTTTGCTGATTGCTTTAACAATAAGGACACCTTTGACAAGTTATATGACTGACATTTTCCATAAATTACATGAGCTAAATCTGAAGCTCCAAGGTTTTGCTATAAAAGATAGGGTTTTTAAAAAGCATTTTATCAAGAAATAGTATACTGGCAAAAACATATTAAAATTACCACCATTTTTATTTTCCTAATACTTTGAATGTATGAGATTTAACAAGGTGTCCCTAAGTGAGAAAGGAACAGGTAGAATCAACAATTACATGGTAAGTTTTAGTAAAGCCTTTTTTGATATACTTCCCAGGAACCAAGTCAGGGAAAGGCTGGATGACAAATCCTTTTGCAAGTCAGGTGTTTCCAATTCTTTGCTTTCAACTAAACTGAAGAAGCATCTGAGTTAACAGCTGATAGATCATTAAAAAACAGACTGATGGTGTCAATAGTGACGCACAGTGTTGGTGTCTTAATCATGACAAATGTATCACAGTTAGGTAAGATTTTAACAAGGGGGGAGACTGGGTGAGGGATGCTCAAGAATTCTCTGCACTGTTTTTGCAATTTTTCTGTAAATCTAAAACTATTCTAAAATAAAATGTTTATTAAAAAAGACTAAATTGATGACCAAGTACTATGTCTTGTTGGCATGTAACTCACAAAGAGTTCAGAAGATTGAGGGATATTTCTATAACAAAACTCTTTCCATTTCTATTTACTTATTTTTGTGAACAAGATTTTTTGTGAACAAGATTTTATATCTATAAATATGTAAAATGAGGATGTTGATCCCTGTCTCATTTTAGCAATAAGTAACATTCATTTTAGGATACAGAAGGTAATTGGAAAAAAGTCTATCTCCATCTAACCCATTACAAGATCCATTTCTTTAATAAAATTTTTTCCTTTTCTTTAATAATTATCAAAATTTGTAATGTACTGATCAATTTAATCAAATGCATAATATTAACAAATCTGATAATTATCCAATCCTATAAAATCCAAAACATTTAGTGCTTTATGGTCATAAATTTTTCAAAATAAGTTTAAACTTACATACATTATTTTTATTGCAGAGATCAGTAAATACTATAAACATTAAAATTCATTATATTAGGATGAAACTGGGGGGGGCAAGTAAAAGGGAAATAAGGGCTTCAGAAGAAAAAATGTAAATTTTCCAGCTGTTATAAAAGAGCTTGTTTGCGCATTTTTTAAAATGGATGGTAGTGTGTATCAAATCATCACAGTTATTTAGATTTCACTGAATACATTTAAATGAGTGATGAAACATTTTTACTTTTAAATATCAATATTTACAGTATACCAAAAATTATACTATGCACAGTTATTTAAATTTATTATGAAAATTTTAGCTGTCAAATTGAAAATGTGTGAGGTACAGAGATTTTCATAATTCTTTCAGGATGTATGCCAGCAAAAAAGTTTGAAAGCCACTGTTCAACTCAACCCAATGCAACACCGTGCATACAGCTGGTGCTCAGGAAATGCAAGGGAATAGGATGCAGTTGTTCACACTGCAGAATAAAAAGGTAAGGCTTTAGTGTTTTCTCCCAAAGATACTTTGATTTTAAGAGGTGACAAAGCCCTAATTGATAGAATTTCAGGCATCCTGGAGTGGGAACTAGTTTTATTGGGAAGAAGGGGGCAGGGAGCTTCTCTGAGCCCCTGATACAAGTCAGCAGCAGGTTATAAGGGTTGCCTGGGATGATACTGGTCATTTTTAGCAATAATTCATTTGCTTGTGGCCTCCTCCATTAGAACTGTTGCTCCCACTCACCCTGTAGTGGATGGCTTTGCAACCCTCCACCATCAGAACAGAGAGGTGTCTGCCAAAGGAGGTGGTCCTTGGTCACAGGACATGCAATTGATACAGTGAAGTTCTGCAGGTGAGTCCCTGCTCTGCTAGCTGTGTGACCTTGGGCAAATGGCTCATCTTCACTAAGCCTTAGATTCCTCATCCAGAAATGAGACTAAGGCTGGAGAGCTCCTGATTAAAAACGAGCAGCCAAGAGTGAAAGTGGGAAAATACTATACAGGTAGAAGCCATTCCTTCCTGTTTCTCTCTAGACAGCTACTTGGCAGATAACGTTTGCCTCTTACCTTCAAGGTTCTCTCACCCCACGGGCAATGGGGATGCTTAAGGTCGGCACAGCTGTCTTGTGAGATGTTACTGCATTCAAAACATAATGACTGTGCCCTAACTTTTTCTTAAAACCTATAGTCTGAAATTATGTCCTTTCCTAATTTTTTGGTATTAAAATGCCCTTTCTTTTATGAAACAGTGATACATAGATTCTTTTCATATCCCAGCTTGGAAAAAATAAAAGCAAACAATCTCCAAAATGACTTACTTTTTAAAATTGTGTATTAGTCTATAAAACCCAAAAGTTCTCCCATGTTGTATACTTATCCAGCCTTGCTTTGAGCAGTAGAAAACGATAAGGTCAGAGTCAGCTGGAAAACATATTTAAGAATCTGTAGAACTCAGGGTCCCAGAAGGCTTATGTGAAATCATCAACCCAAATTTACCTATACCTCGTCTCTTTGCTCTGATGTTTGAACTGCTTGAAATTTCATTAAAAGGCCAACAAAATTTCGTAAGGATGGCAGCTTTTCAAGAGAACCAAGCCCCTTCTTTGGCATCCCTTACCAGAACATTAATCACTTAATTTTCAGTTTAAATATTTATTTCTCAAAAAAGAAACAGGTACTCTACCAAAATCATCTCAGATTTTTCCCAGACAGTGAGAAACAAAGACTATTTTCAAGATCCAAGAGGTTGATTTTCATGAGGGTGGAGTGGGGTTTGTGTTTGAAAAATCCTAGATGAAACAATTTTTTATTCAAATTCTTAACAAAAACTATCTCCTTAAAGATCCTCTAAAGATTATCCTATGACTGTTAGTAAGCACTCTGACAAGGGGTCTTAACCTGGAGGATTTCCACATAAATTATTTTCTTTGAATCTTACGTTATTTTCTTTGAAAAAGGTCCACTGGCTTCCGTGATTGTCAGAAGGATCCATGTTACGGAAATGTTAAAACCCAAACCAAACCAAACCCATTGCTGTGGAGTCGATTCCAACTCAAAGCAACCCTACAGGACAGAGCAGAACTTGCCCCGTAGAGTTTCCAAGGAGCACCTGGTAGATTCAAACTGTGAACCTTTTTCTTATGGTTAGCAGCCATAGCTCTTAGCTACTACGCCACTAGGGCTTCCCCGGAAATGTTACCACTCCGTATATAAGTTCTCTTCTGTGAGGCGCCAAACACACTCCTGCCTCAGGGCTGTTCCCTCTGCTGGGAGCTCTTTTCTCTCAATCACTCAATCAGGTCTCCATTCAAGTGTCACCTTACCAGAAAAGCCTCACCTGACCACCCTTATATAAAATAACACTGCCCACACACGTCAATATGCCCTTTTCTCCACTTTATTTCTGTCACAGCACCTACTCCCTCCTATCTTCTATAAAGAATCTGTCTGTCTCCCCTCACTAGACCAAAGCTCAATGAGAAAGGGCAGGACTTTTTGTTCACCACTGTATCCTCAGTATCTGGAAAGCAGGCACTCAATAAATATTGGTCAAATGAATGAATGACTTTAAATAACTGGGCAGATTTTGAAATTTCTTAATGAGGTAAAACGCTTTATATGTGAGCAATAGCCATCAAAATTAAAAAGTTCACTGTGAGGAATTTGTCCTGTAGATATACTGGTACATGAGCACAGAGACCCACATACAAGGATACCTACATGTCACTGTGGCACTGTTTGTCATAGCAAATAATAGAAACAATCTAAACATCCATTCATAGAGGACAGGTTACACTGGCTTTACATATTACACAAGTTAAGTACAGCCATACTATGAAATACTAAGGTGGCTCTACGTGCAGAGAGGTACGGAAGAATTGCCAAGACATTAAAAGCGACAGTTAACATTTATACCAGACACTATTCTAAGCCCTTTACATGAATTCTCATTTAAGCCTCTCAACCACCCTGTTACATCCCCATTTTAAAGATAAGGAACCTGAGACTCCAGAAGAAGTTAAGTAACTTGCCAAGATCATATACAGCTTAGAAAATGGCAGAATTGAAATACAAGCCAAGTGGCTGACCCCAGAGCTTGAACTCTTAACCACTATTCCATACTGCCAAAACAGGCAATGTAACTTATATTCAAAATGTGTTCATTGCAGGTAGGATCAGGGAAGGGTTTATACATCCATAGGCTTTTATATCCATAGATTTTCTAAAAGGATACACAAAAACTAACTACAGACACTGCCCAGGGAGAAGACGTGCGGGGGCTGTGGTGGTGAGTGCCAGATTTTTTTACTGCTTTCTCTTTTGTACTTTCCAAACTCTTAAACGTGTTACCTAACGCAAAAACACATTACACAAATATTCCTAGAGAAAGTCATTGAATTGTACGGCTGTAATGGACCACATCATTTTATGGGGGGAAACCGAGGCACAGCAGGGAACAGACTTGCCTGAGGCCACCCAAGTTGGAAGAAGCCCGAGGGGCACAACCAGGGCTCTAGACTCCCAGACCTCAGTGGGCTTTGTTGCCTTCTCTAACCATTTCCACTATAGCTGACTCAGCTGTCACAACTGGAGATTTTCAAAACTTTCAAATTACATAGAATTGGGGGAAAAATTATGATTTGGAATTCAAGTGTTGACACTTGAAAAATACCAACTCCCTTCCACTACAAGTGCTTTAGCATGTTACTAAGGCTTTCTCTGCGCGTCCCTGGAAAGGTTATTTTCAGAACATTCCACTTAAACTTGGAGATGCAGGGTTCTCCGCTGTTTCTGGGAGCTGATACCACAATTTACATTAAACAAATGTTTTGAAAATTAGCTGTTCACGGTTCCAATTTCAGCTTCCCCCAGGGTTTAATGTTAGCCAAATACTGGTACAGTAAGCAGACAATGTGTTTTATTGTGTGGAAGAAAAACAGACCACCATAACAGACTTCCTGCTTTTGTAATCAAGGGAAAAGTTGAGCGCTCAAGTGATTATTGGCATATGGTTATTAGAAACACTAAGTTCCAAATATAGCTACTAGGAGCTATACCTATATTTCAAGTCCAAAAAGAAAGAAAAAGAATTCCTAGTGTCTGGTAAATTGGAAAGTTCAGAGTCACGGGGCAAAAACTACGAGGGGAAGGCTAGAGGTAACAAGGAAACTAGGTTCAGCCCAGGTTTGCTGGCAGATGCTGGTGTCTTAGGAATGTGCTCAAAATCAATAAGCAGCCTACTTGAAGGAGAGGGCAACCGCTTGGCCACAGCCAGCGTGGAGGCTGAGCCCAGCGAGCCTGCTCTGCCCCTGCTGGTCCCCAGCACCAAGTGCAGACACCCCGCTCTGCGGGCAGCCAAATCCCTTGGGCCCAATTTCCAGAGATGATGGATTTGGCGTCTTTTTTTTAACATTTAAAAAGGGTTGCACAGGCACACTCCCCCTGCCTTTCCTGCTCCGCCCCCTCCCTGCAACTGCAAATGTTGAAAGGGGAGAAAGAAACAGTTCAATCTGCTAATTTTATAGTTAGCTGGAGTGAGTAAGGGAGCATTCCCTGAAACCCCTGCCTGGCAGCGGGCTGCCTCCAGGCCTCCTGAGCTAGATGGAGTGCAAGCTCTGGAAATAACCTTGCAGGGCGTTCTTCAATATCGGGTTTCTCCACAAAGAGCCGGGAGTGATTCTGGGCTGAGGAGGATGGGTCGGTGAGAAGGGGAATTTAAGATTTTGTTGTTTTTACAATAAATGTTGGAGAGGCTGTGGAGAGATTGGAACACTTCTACACTGCTGGTGGGAATGTCAAATGGTACAACCACTTTGGAAATCGATTTGGCGCTTCCTTAAAAAGCTAAAAATAGAGCTACCATACGATCCCGCAATCCCATTCCTTGGAATAAATCCTAGAGAAATAAGAGCCTTTACACAAACAGATATATGGACACCCATGTTCACTGCAGCACTGTTTACAATAGCAAAAACATGGAAGCAACCAAGGCGCCCATCGACAGATGAATGGATAAATAAATTATGGTATATTCATATGATGGAATACTACGCATCAATAAAGAACAGTGATGAATCTGTGAAACATTTCCTAACATGGAGGAACCTGGAAGGCATTATGCTGAGTGAAATTAGTCAGTTGCAAAAGACAAATATTGTATAAGACCACTATTATAAGAACTCGAGAAATAGTTTAAACAGAGAAGAAAATATTCTTTGATGGTTACAAGATGGGGGAGCGAAGGAGGATGGGAGAGGGGTATCCAGTAATTAGATAGTAGATAAAAACTACTTTAGGTGAAGGGAAAGACAACATACAATACAGAAGAGGTCAGCACAACTGGACTAAACCAAAATCAAAGAAGTTTCCTGAATAAACTGAATGCTTCGAATGCCAGCGTGGCAGGGGCAAGGGTCTGGGGACCATGGTTTCAGGGGACATCTAAGTCAATTGGCATAATGAAATCTATTAAGAAAACATTTTGCATCCCAGTTTGAAGAGTGGCGTCTGGGGTCTTAAACGCTAGCAAGTGGCCATCTAAGATGCATCGATTGGTCTCAACCCACCTGGATCAAAGGAGAATGAAGAACACCAAGAACACGAGGTAATTATGAGTCCAGGAGACAGAAAGGGCCACATAAACCAGGGACTACATCAGCCTGAGACCAGAAGAACTAGATGGTACCCAGCTACAACCGATGACTGCCCTGATAGGGAACACAACAGAGAACCCCTGAGGGAGCAGGAAAGCAGTGGGATGCAGACCCCAAATTTTCATAAAAAGACCAGACTTAGTGGTCTGACTGAGACTAGAAGGACCCCGGTGGTCATGGGCCCCAGACTTTCTGTTGGCCCAGGACAGGAACCATTCCCAAACCCAACTCTTCAGGCATGGATTGGACTGGACAATGGGTTGGAGAGGGATGCTGGTGAGGAGTGAGCTTCTTGGATCAGGTGGACATTTGAGACTATGTTGGCTTCTCTTCCCTGGAGGGGAGATGAGAGGGTAGAAGGGGTTAGAAGCTGGCAAAATGGACACGAAAAGAGAGAGTGGAGGGAGGGAGCAGGCTGTCTCATTGAGGGGAAAGCAACTGGGAGTATGTAGCAAAGTGTATATAAGTTCTTGTGTGAGAGACTGACTTGATTTGTAAACTTTCACTTAAAACACAATAAAAATTAAAAAGATTTTGTTGTTTTTAGAGAAGTGCTTATTTGCACCCAGAAGGCTATGCAAAGAAATACAGCCTTTTTCAACTCAACTAAAGAAAGGCCCATGAACAGTGGGGGTGGGAGATGAGGATCAGAGGTAAAGAAGATGCTCCCACTTGTGGGTGAAAGCCAGTCTGCCTGAGGTGGGCCTGACTTTTGGAACCTGTTCTGAGGCAGGGACACATGCTGGGCAGCAGGCAGGCTCTTGGTTAACGTTGCTCCCTGTGCCTGTCCTGGGAAGGACTCCTCGCTATCTCACTCTGGTGAGAGGATGTGGGCTTCATGTTAGGAAGAACCTCCTGACCCTGGGTTATTAGATCACAAGGCACTTCCAAGGACTTATGGTGGCTTCTTATAAATTAAGGAGGTCACCTTCTGCAGAGGTCATTTCCTCCTAAGCTGGCTGGCTGCCAGCCAGAAGGATGCCTTAGGGGGCTCCTCAGGGCAGCCTGGAGGTTCCATTTTATTAAAGACTAGAGCTGAGACTTTAATTGTGCTGTCCCTTGTTTATCTGATCTAAAGCCTGGCGACAACAGCTGATGAGCCAGGGCCCAGCACAAAAGGAACAAAGAAAATGCGTTCCAGTAGCCCTATAGTCTCCTGCTGATGCTCAGACAGGTGAGTACAACCACCTACCCACAGGCCTGGACCTCCTGAGTGTGGGCTGCTGCTCCCCTGTGCTCTGAGGTACACGGCCCAGGAATTGCTGGCATTTCCCAGCCAAGAAGACATAAGGTCACACTGCTGAGAGGGTTTCACCAACCACAGAAAAAATCAGAACCAAGAACTAGTCTTTAGACCAAAGAGGGTCCAGACGGAAGAGCCTAAAGAATATGTCTGTCTTCCTCATCAACAGAGGCAACCATTCTAAATAGCAGACTGTCTGGACCATCTCTGCTGAAACATGCTCAGAGAAGCCACACAGCCATGGCAACACAAGACAGTTGTACAACTGGGCATGAGGGCCAATAGGCAGCCAGTCCCTCTGGGCAGGACCGGCGGCAGCTGTTCCCTAGCACAGGGAAGCTCCTGTACACACAGGCTCCTTCCCAGAAGCATAAGCATCTCCCTGGAAGGCCAGGCACGGTACCCTTCTAGGGTGCGGCTATCTGCCCCAGCACCCTCCTTAACCCTGAAGGCCCATCCAGCCTCCTTGCCATCAGGAGTTCACTCCTCCTATTGTGTCCAAACTCTGGGAATCCCTGCTGACTCTGGCCACTTGAGCTGGACTAATCCCTATGTAACTAGTTCCTACATGTACCTCCCTTAGGGCCCCACATCCATCTGTGGGTATGGGCCCTCAGAGAAAAGGGGAACCCCTCATGATCCCATCTGTACCTCCCCACCTGACTCCACACATCCCTGCCAAATCACATACCTTGGATTTCCGGGCCCCTTTCTTGCCTCCTGCTTTCTTAGATACCGGTTTCTTCTGGGAAGGAGACTTGGCCTTTTTGGCTGGGGGTGGTGTGATGATGGCTTCCAATTTTCCTTTGGATCCTCGCTTCTTGGCTAGCAACTCAGGGTGGATGTTTGGTAACACCCCTCCACTGGCTATGGTGACTCCTTTTAGCAGCTTGCAGGAAAACCAAAGTACCAGATGGTGAATCAGACCACCCCAACCCTGACCTTCAAGAAGCCAGCCCTGTCCATCCACGCTCTTGCTTTTGGTAGACACGGCTCCTTCCTCCGTGGCATCTCCAAGGATGCTGACAGGACCCAGGCTCACTACACAGGGGTCAAGTCCTTAGAGCCCTCACTCAGATGGAGTTTAGATAATATCTTTCCTCCAGGGAGAGCCAAATACCTTGTTTCATCCCATCTCCCCACATACACTTACCCCTAATAAAGCCTTGAGGAAAAACTGTCACGGTTTTGGAGATAGGGAAGCTGCTAATAGTCCAAAATGCAGTCTACACCTTTGGTAGCCAGCCATATGCCAACCTCCCTCTGTAAAAATGGACAGCTGGGTGGGAGAGCCCCATACCTGATTCAGTTCTTCATCATTGGCCACTGCCAGCAGGATGTGCCGAGGTGTGACCCGTCCCTTCTTGTTGTCTCTTGCTGCATTGCCAGCCAGCTCCAGGATCTCCGCTGTGAGAAGGAAAGAAAATATGGTCCCATCAGAGCATCAGAGGATGCACACATCCCCCTGGTCCCGTCTGTTCATGGTGCCAGGAACTGGCTCAGGCAGCTGCTTCACAAAGCAGCTGCTCTTACTGGGAAGCTGTAGGCAGGTCTCCCTGGCAGTACCTTGGGCTGAATCACAGGTATTGAATGGCAAAGCTGAGTGGGACTTAGGAGGCTCACCGGTCTGATTCCTTTATTTTGGAGATGAAGAAACTGAGGCTTAGAGAGGAAAAGGGGCCAGTAAGCAAGTGGTAGAGCTGAGACTTGAACCCAGATTGCTGTCTCCCAGAACAGGGCTGCTTGCAGTCAGCACTCCACCAGAGCTAACCCTGTGATGTCCTGGGCAAGATACATTCAGCAGTAAGGCCCTAAGAGTGCATTGAGCATCTTGGGTAACAGGTCATGGGTTTACAGGGCTTCAAGTGGTGAGGAGCATATTGTAAGTGCTTGATAAACCTTTGTTGACTGAATCAGTGTTGAACACCTGCATATCTGGATTCAAAACTAGAAGGATGGATATGAGTCTGATCCATCCCCACTGCCATCAAGTCGATTCTGACTCATAGCGACTCTACAGGACAGAGAACTGCCCCATAGGGTTTCCAAGAAGTGGCTGGTGGATTCAAACTGCCAACCTTTTGGTTGGCAGCCAACCTCTTAACCAGGGCTCTGTGTCGGATCCATAACTGGTACTAAATTAGAGCTTAGTTAGTTGCTATTTGGGGCACAGACTCATACCACAAGAAGACAGATCTTCCACAGCACTGAAGATGGTAGAAATTAAGAAGCGCCCTTTGGCAAGAGATATTTTTCTTCTTGGCAATACAGCTCACATGATAACCTGTCAACCTCATCACTGTTTCCCTGTTTTCTTAACAGGTGTGCAGACTGTCCCAGAATGTGTCTTACACTCCCCCACTTCCACTATTGGCCCATGCCAGGCCCTTGCCTGTGATATCCATCCAGCCCATCCTTCTGGGTCCAACTCAAGACTCACCTCTTCCTGATACTAAACAATTTTTAATATTCTACATCATGTTGTAAATACTAGATTTCTCCAGCAGAGAAATCATTATGAAATAACTAGGCAAAATTTTTAACATAAAAATCATGGACTTGAAATTGATAATATTACATGGTATAAATTCTTAAGTGGCTATTCACAGCTGAACCCAAGGCAAAAACTGCTGTGTGTGTAAAGCTGAAAACACTGTCATGCTTGGCTACTCATGTAAACTCTCATATTGGTGGCGGGGCGGGGGGGTGGGGTGTGTGGAATTTTTCACACCTGAAACAGCAGGTTTCCCTCCCTGAATCCAATGTTAGGTGCTGTTAAGTCAATTTCAACTCACAGCAACCCCAAGTGACAGTAGAACTGCTCCATAGGGTTTTCTAGGTTGTAATATTAAGGGAGCAGATCACTAGGCCTTTCTCCCACGGAGCTGCGGGGCAGGTTCAAACTGCCAACCTTTCGGCTAGCAGCTGAGCGCTTAACCATTATGCCACCAGGACTTTGGTGCAGGAATCTACTTAGTCATCACCATCTGAAGACAGACAGCCCTGTGCTTGGCACAGTGGGGCACCAGAGGCACCATGAGGCCCTGCCCTCACTCACCATGTTCCCAGGCCAGCAGGGCTATACCTGCCAGTGGATAGAGATTGCCACAGGGTCATCCCCTTGGATTTGCACATGTGAGGGTCGCTGGAGTAAAGGCCAAGGAAGAAGGGAAACTAAACAACACTTATATGAAATATGGATGGGGGCTCCTATTTCCCACCTCACCTGACAGTCTCAAAAGGGCTGTTTCCCCCAAAGCCCGGCACAGTTTAGTTTACCGGTTGCTGGGGAGATGGCCCACCTAGCAGTCACTGAAGCTTCCCTGTGACTGATCATGGCAGTGGGTCCCAATGCCCAGCAGAGATGGATCCATCTTGGGCAAACAGAAAAGGATGCTGGGATGCTAACAGGCCCTAGGATGTCTGCCTGACCAGCCTGTGTTCATGATGCAGGCAGCACATCCGCAAAGCTGTAGTCTTGCCCACGGCCTGGGAAGGAGCCAGAGTAGGAGCCTGAGCCCAGACCCTGGGAGTATGGGAGCAGGAGGAGAGCCATCACAGCCATCCTGGGGCTGGGAACCCATGTGGCAGGAGGGCCTGAAAGGGGCATCTGGCACCACAGAGTTGCTGGCCTCCTGGTGTCCACCATATCCTCCCTTCACCAGCCTCCCTCGCCCCCTTTTGGGGGCCACAGGGAAGCACCAAGCCATCAGTATCTGCAGAGGCAGAATATACATTACAATCTTTTGCTCATAATATGCTTAAGAATGCTTTATCTGCTCCTCATTACAGTCAGAGAGCTAGAGAATACACCCACCCTCTGTCAGTGGGGACCTGCTCTGCTAAGTGCTAAGCCCACCCCAAGAAATTGTTTGAAGTTACAGTTTCCTAATGTCTCTTGAGGAAGTGGAGGTGGCCTGCTTGCTCTTCCTGCCCAGAGTGGTAGCGGAAGGTTCTCCCCAAGAGAAGGCACAGTGGCTGCTGGCGGTGGGGGGGAGAGGAAGGATGTCTTTTCCTTTTCTGCAGAGTCATCCCAACTTCTTTTGTTCAGGGAAAATGGTGATGAAGGATAAAGACCTTGGGGGTGTCCCCAGAACTGTGAGTGTCCCTAACTTGGGTAAGGGGCAGGCAGTATGTAGAACAAGGAAATAAAGCAGTGAAATGACCAGTAAGTAATAGGCACTCATGGCTGAGAAATTTGGGAACTTCAGGAATTCCCTCTGGCTTCTAAGAGCTTTTTTCCCCTGCTCTCTCACTTTGTGGCGGAAACTTCAATAGCCTTAGTTTCTCCACTTGGGAAAATTCAAGGACTGTGCTCCTTATTAGAATTCCTGCTAATTCTGTTCAGGTTTAAGGGTACTAAACTGGATGGACCCGGAAGTGACAACGAGTAGCTAAATGGATGTGGAGGGTTTGGGGAGGTGTGTGGAGAGTGATGGGAGCGTTTCACCTCCTTGGTTAGAGCTGGGCTGTAGTGTCAGGCTGCTGCCTTCTTCACCAAGGGCCAGAAAATCTAGGGCACCTTTCCTTTTGCAAAACCTCAGCTCATCTTTGATCTGCTCAGTCCAAGATAACTCCTGCCCCGCTGCCCTCTACCACCAAAGAATGGGCCCTCAGCCCCCGGGGAGAAGAGAAGGGACTGTGTCAAGTAGGGATAACAAAGAGTGGCATACTTCAGCTAGCTGAGCAAGAGCTTTCCCTTCTGTTTACTCTTGCATTTTTTCCAGATGGATAGTTACCATAGTAACTCCATCCTCAAGGGACACACAAGACAGAGCACCTCGGAGACACACCTTTTATGAGAAGCATGTTTCTGGTTCCACACCCACTCCTCCCCTGCAGGAGGCAGAGGGCTGGGACATTTGACAACAGCTAAGGAAAATGGCGGCCTCATTCTGGCTGCTAACAAAAGCAGGAACTCAGCATGAGCTCATGCCTTGCCAAGTATTCAGTATTACCTGTCTTTTTATCCTCAGTCCGGTTTTAGAAGCAGCAATCATAAAGGGTTTTCCTGGTTAAGAGAGGGCTGCCTGCCGCAAGGGGAGAGGAAAGGTACAAAATGCTAGCGCAACACTTCCCATCTGCTACCTAGGGCATGTTGGAGGGAGGAAGAGGGAGAGGGTGACTGACTGCAGAGGAATTGGGGCAGGGATGCATCATCACCAAAGGAGATTTCCGATTACATTTTCTGTCAAGTAAATGATCCTCTGCTTTGCAAATGTTATCTTCTACATCCGAAGGCAGAGAGCCATGGAGGCTTCATGCTTGGACCTATACATCAATTCCTTGCCACTCCACCCCATGGAAGCTGTGATGGGCCCTACAACCCATGACCAGCCCCACCAGAATCCTGGGGGTACCAGCAAGAAGGGCCACTTCCTGGCCATCTAAGATGCATCATTTGGTCCCAACCCACCTGGAGCAAAGAGGAATGAAGAACACCAAAGACACAAGGAAAATATTAACCCGAGAGACAAAAGGGCCACATAAACCAGAGACTCCATTAGCCTGTGACCAGAAGAACTAGATGGTACCCCGCTACCACCAATGACTGCCCTGACAGGGAACACAACAAGTCCCTGATGAGCAAGAGAAAAGCAGGGTGCAGAACCCAAATTCACATAAGACCAGACTTAACAGTCCGACTGAGACTAGAAGAACCCCAGAAAACATGGCCCCCAGACTCTCTGTTAACCCAGAACTAAAACCATTCCTGAAGCCAATTCTTCAGACAAAGATTAGACTGGACTATAAAACATACAATAATACTTATGAAGACTGTGCTTCTTACTTCAAGTAGACACACTAAACGGGCAGCTCCTGTCCAGAGCCAGGATAAGGCAGAAAGGGATAAGAGCTGGGTGAATGGACATGGGAAACCCGGGGTGGAAAGGATCACATAACAATACGTGTATAACTTTTTATATGAGAAATTAACTTGAGCTGTAAACTTTCACCAAAAAAAAAAAAGCACAATTAAAAAAAAAGGCCACTTCCTGGGTTAAACCAGGACAGCTTTGGCCTCTGCCTCAACTTGAATAGAACCCACGCCTTCCTACAAGATTGGTTTTCCTGAATTCAATGCATGTTGTATTCTGGAGGGATCTGTGCCTCTCTGAATTTTTTGCCTATAGCTGGTTTAAGAGAAAAGGAGTTTTGAGAAGGAGAACCAGGAAAGCACAGGTCTACAGATGCAAACCACCTTCTCCCTGGTTTCCAGAGCTCAACTCTTGCATACTCCCTTGGAGAGAATTTTCAGGAGCCACCGCCCTGGAGGTTGTAACCAAAACAAATGCAATCCATAAGAAACCACAGGAGGAAACTGGGGGAAGAATAATTAGAAGGAGAAGAAACAGGACCCCTTACAGGGTTCTCCACCCCCTTAAGCCAAGTCTTCTTGGCCAATGATCATCTAATTTCTGTTACCAATAACCAATGCTGGACTGGTTTGGGGTCCCAAGCATGTAGGGTCAGGACTGTAATATGGTATGGTTCCTGAATGACAAGCCTTGCAAAGGGGACACACAGAATGATGAGCAACACTGGCCAGCTCATTAGCCACTTTTTGTTTTTAAGGTCTAATTTGCAGAACACCCAGGGGTGTCTGGCTCCCACCAGTCTCTGGCAACTGGTGAGCTACTGGCTCCATTGTTTGGAGTGGCCTGATCAGCAGGACGACCTTATTCTCTCTCCTCAGAGCAAGCACTGCAGATGCACCCCTGGGCCAAACACTCCCCAGCCTCATCGAACGTGATCCCTATAAGGCCACTTGACAAAATTTCCACAGCCTTGAGTAACGGCATTATTTGGCAGTCTTTGCAGCTACAGACCAGCTGTCTGAACACGAATACCTTCGACAGGTCTACTTTTCAAGTTCACCCAGAAACCAAAGGCTTAGAGCCCCCCACCCCCAACGTCTTGAACTAAACCATTTCTGTTGGATTGAAGCATTTTGTCTATCTTCCTTTAGGGAGATGAAGTCATGGTTTGCAGAATTAGACTCCTAACAGCTAACAGGTGATGGGTTGAGGCTGTGCCAAACTCTAAACACAAACCTTCAATAGGAAAGAGTCAGGGGCTTTTACAGAGCTGTTTGAAGCGTCTCATCTAACAAAAGAAATATTGCAAATAACAAGCAGAAATCAAAGAAAAGCAAACGTTCACATAATCCCAAGGAGAAAACAGATATTTGCTACAAAGCCAACAACATGACAAGGAATCTGTTTATTTTATTTCTTTCAATTCATCAGCCTTCCATCAGCAGTTCATTGAGTTCAGAACTGTTTTACACTGTTCCGGAAGGCCTTAACCCAATCAACCCCAATTGGAGGGTGATGGCTAAGAGTTTCCTGCATCCTGACCACACCAACTCCTCCTCCAATTCCCTCAGAGTTCTGAGTGTTTGCAGCCACATCTCGGAACCCATATCCCACCTTTTCACCAACTCGGAGTTCCAGGGCCTCCCTGGACCACAGCAAAGCTCTCCAGCCTGCCCGCCCCAGGCACCTCAAAGGAATCAGGGATTCCACAGAGAAAATAAAACCTACAGCCATACTGGAAGTGGTACTTTATGTGCAGAATGCAAGGTATTTTGCAAGAATGAGCCATCTTGTTGCTTCTCCATAGATGGTTCTGAGTCTGACACAGACGTATCCATTTCTGTGAAGCCCCCACATGACAGAATCCTCTGTAGGGCACAGGAACTAGGAGAGCTCAGAAGCCATCATCTGGTCCAGTCTCCTGCCTTCTCCACAAAGTCCCCCAGTGCGATAGAAACACAGCTTGTGAGAGTCTCTAGAGACTTTACATAGGCTGCTAATTGTTTTTCACATTTCAAAGTAAAAAATAAGGAATTTTACATTTAAGCATAACAAAAAGAAGGTATTATGATTCTTGGCAGGCATTACCTTCATCTAACCCAGACCAATGCCTGATAGCTTCCCTGTGGGGAAAGCCCTTCTCTCCTTTACCTCAATCACTGGTACTTCTGGTTAAGCTCATGGGCTCTGTCTTCAGTGGAGGACAGTAACCATGAACAGCACTATGAACAGAGAGCCCAGGATCTGCTGTCAGGCAGCCCAGATTTGAATCCCAGCTCTACACTTAGCTCTAAGACTTCGTCAAGAGACATCTAAGCCTCAGTTTCCCGTTCTATGAAAGGGAGATGATCATTGTGGTTACCTCATAGGCTTGTGAGGATTAAACGAGTTATCAAAGTGAGATGATTAGTACAACCAGCACCCAGTAAATGTAAGCTACTATCAGAGGCTGGAAATCCCCAGGTGGTGCAGGTAAGCAACGACTACTAAATGTAAAGGTTGGTAGCTCAAACTTACCCGAAGGCACCTTGTAAGACAGGCCTGGCAATCTACTTCCAGAAGGTCACAGCCTTGAAACCCTACGAAGCACAGTTCTACTCTGTAACACATAAGTCGCTATGAGCTGGAATTGACTAGACAGCAACTGTTTTTTTTTTTTTTTTGGTCTTATTATTGAGGCTACAACCATACCATTAAAAAAAAAAGTGTAGCAGACTTTATTTCTAGAGAGAGAGAACTATAGTTTCTTTTCCTCAATTTATTCTACGTAAATAATTGGATGGATGGATGGATGGATGAAAGGATTTGTGGGAAAACCAAGAGGAGGAGGAGAAAGGCAATCGAAAACCTGGTGTTTCCTTCCCCGATAGTTTACTTTTTGCTGTTACACTTAACAGTTTACATATGTTTGAAAAATGCACTTGAACCCGATTAACCTCAGTGCTGCCAGATCTGCCTTGATGGAACACAGCACCCAGGCGGCCCCCCAGGCAGTCTCTGTCTTGGGAAGGGGTCTGGGCCTTTGTCTGAGCTCAGCAGGGTGTGCATGGCAGGGGCAGACCAGAGTGGCCAGCTGCTGAGGCAGCAGAGGTCACGGCCCAGGGAAGGAACTGGGAAGGAAGACGTGCCAGGGAAGGCTCAGAGGAGCCTGACCACCTGTGCTAGCAGCTGGGCGGAGCCCCCTGCCCCACCAATCACTTGCTTTCAAGGACTCTACGTTAATTTACAAGGAAATGGTTAATAGGTATGTTTGTTTTGATATGGAAAATCAGAGCCATTTGTTCTTAATTCATCTCAGGAAGGGGTGAACAATCAAGAGATGTCTGCTGGAATGAAATGATTTGAAGAGTATGATGTAAAGAGGAAACTCGTCTATAAGGGCCCCGACATGGTACCATCTACCAGATGGACTTTGAAGAGGAAAAACAAGGAGCAGAACAGTGTGTCGGGGGCTGCCGTTGTGCGGGGGGGGAGGTGAGACCTGTGATCCATGATTGCACATGATTTTGAGATGTGGGACCGCGTTTGCCTGGTGGGAGTGAAACTGGAGACTAAGGGAGATATTTTGCTCTATGCTCTTTTGTGCTATTTGAATTTACCTGCTGCACATATGGAAACCCTGGTGGCATAGTGGTAGGCACTACTAACTAAAAGGTCTGCAGTTCAAATCCACCAGGCGTTCCTTGGAAACTCTACGGGGCACTTCTACTCTGTCTTATAGAGACACTATGAGTCAGAGTCAACTCAATGGCAAAGGGTTTGTTTTGGTTTGGGGCACATATTATCTTTTCGAAGTATAACAAGTAAAATAAAAATGCAGAATGTATGAGTAGAAGAGACCATGCTACATGCTATATGACAGCACCCTCCTGCCCTCAGACACATTCTGTCCCAGCCTGCTCAATCCTGCTTCTCCCAAAAAAGTTCTGAGCATATGAAAACTTTTTAGATTCCCTTTCTGTGGTTGACTGTAGAGCAATAAGAGTGTGTCATAGTAGGGGAAGCGCACAACAGAGACTACCACTCCTAGGGTTATCTTTACCAGCCCTGCCCTGTCTGGTATATCCCATGCTGATATGGGGTCCCAAGTGGATATCCCATGCTGAGGGATGCTTGTCTAAGGATTTGCTAAGCTCTGTCTCCAAGGACTCCACTCCCCTTCGCTAAGGGCGAACTGAAGGGGAATGGGCAAAAAAACTTCTCACCCTCCAGGCCCTCCTCAGCATCACTAAGCAATATGACCTCTCCACACCCAACTAAGCAAAGCTCTTCCTGCTCTGAGGCCGTGTGTGGCTCCTCATGGCAGCCCTCTGGCCACCTCTGGCCATCTGGGTGCTTTTCCTCCAGGGCCTCACTTATCCTGCTGCTGCGATAGCCAGTACCTCTGCACTGACCAGAGTTCTCCTTCCCTGTAGCTCTGCACAGTCATCCCAGCTACCATCACCTTCTTGTGCTCACACCCATCTCCTGGCCAGCTGCTCTCGACTTCCCTCATCCCTGTCCATATCTACCTGTCTGCCAAGGCCCATGTCCTGCAGTCCCTGTCCTCCCTCCCATCCTAGGCCATAGGAATGTCTCTGGCCTTTGTAGGCCCACACCATGCCCCCTCTGACAATCACTCGTGACTACCTCAGAGCCTGTCCCCTCACAGGAGTCCAGGTCTGGCTCCTCAGCTAGGCTGCAGCTTCATCAAGGAGTCAGCCTTGGAGGACTGGGCAGGTACCAGGTACTCCTGAGCGGTCAGCTGGCTGATTCAAGACTAAAAGGAAATGCAAAGCGGACTAAGTGCTCCGGGGCCCCAATTCCCTTTTTAATTGCCAAGGCTTCAAGCCCAGTAAAGACCTCGTAGGAAATGCTCTTCTGAAGGTGGGTTACTGTGCTGGGTGACCTCGGACAAGTTATTTAAGCTCTTTCAGCCCCGATTTCCTCCTAAGCAAAATAGGTGGTTTCAGGAATCAGTGAGTCACCATATGTACAGCATGAAGCTGGTGCCCGGTGCACAGTAAGTGCTGAGTACATGGCAGATGTCTTCTAACTTAAACTGCTCCAACTTTGCCTCGACCTAGCATTACAACAAGCCACAATCTGAATCTGGAATTGAGACTGTCAGGCCTGAGGTGGTGGTGGGAGGGCAAGAGAAATGATGCTACTTGTCTTAGTTATCTAGTGCTGCGATAACGGCAATACCACAAGTGGATGGCTTTAAGAAACAGGAGTTTGTTCTCTCACAGTTTAGGAGGCAAAGTACAAATTCAGGGTGCCAGCTCTAGAGAAAGGCTTTCTTTGTCGGCTGTGGGGGAACGTCCTTGTCATTAATCTTCCTCTGGTCTAGGAGCTTCTCAGCATACAGAACCCGGGTCCAAAGGACGTGCTCCGCTCCTGGCTCTTCTTTCTTGGCGGTAGGAGGTCCCTCTCCTCTCTGCTCACTTCTCTCTTTAATATCTCAAAAGAGATTGACTCAAGATACAACTTAATTCTGTGGCTTAAATCCTGCCTCATTAACATAACTGCCTCTAATCCAGCCTCATTAACATCATAGAGGTTAGGATTTACAACACATAGGATAATCACATCAGATCACAAAATGGTGGACAACCCCACAATACTGAGAATCATGGCCTAGGCAAGCTGACACACATTTTGGAGGGATACAATTCAATCCATAGCATTACTCAAGTTAAGTACCCTCATTTCTGAATGAACAGCAGATATTGACTTTTAGTAGTCAATATCCAGATTTACAGAGGCAACAAATAAACCAAAGATTAGCCAAAGACTACCTCAGCTCACAATTACCACAAGAAACATCTATCAGGATATTGATGGCAAGGGAAGGCAATAGAGTAGCCATTCCCAGAGGCCTGGATTTCCACATGGCTCCCACAGCTCCGCAGGAAAGAAACCAGGAATTCTGGCAGGCGATGGGCCTTCTCTAGGCCCAGAATGTTCCCTTATAGACATATGGGGGTGACAGTTCGTCTCCCCAGGTTTCCCCTTGTCCTCTTTGAGCCCTAAGAGAAGACAACTCAGCATCAGACACCATCACAGGCCTCTGGCAAAGCTGGCTTTGGGTACCAGGGAACACACACCTTTCTGGCCACTAGGTGGGAGACACACTTGGCTCCAAAGGAAGGAGGTGGGGTGAGAAGAGGGAGAACAATGAGATGGTGGGGGAGGGAAGGAAGGAGCCAGGGTCAGAGCTGTAGGCTGACTTGAGCAGCGTGACAAATCCAAAGAGGGTTTGTGTCTTCTTGGCAATCAGTACCAGAGGGGGCGATGGGAGGAGACAGATGCAGAGGGAGACCAACTGTGATTAATACCCTTTGGGCTTGTCTTCTTGCTGGGACTTATTTATAGCTCTGAGGAGTGGCTTTTTGCTTTCATGGTATTTTATTCTGGGTTGACTAGACATAGAAACCCTCAGACAAGGGGAGGAAAGGAAGAAGACTATAAATATGTTTTATTAACTGCTGATAATTTAAAGGGAAGATAATGGGAGGGGAGATATTTACAGTCTTCTTTCTCCTCTCAGTAAGTAAGTTCTCTTGGAAGCTGCTCTTGATGGTCATCCACAGAGGTACCCCGGGATACCTCCCACCCCTCCTGGGATGCTCCTATCTTTAATCATGTGGGTGGTTCCCGGGTTTCTCTGCTTTTCAAGGTATAGCTGAGACACCCTCAGTGGCTTTTGTGACAGAAGAGATCAGCCCTTGAAACACTTCCCACTCCCTCCTGTTTGCTAGCAGTCACTAGTGGCCCAGCCATTCACCTCTTTCAGGCCCATGATGCCCTGCTATTAATCCTAAGTATGCCTCATTAGTAACTTCAGGGATCAGTCAGGCTCTCATCCACCTGAATTTCTGGGCAGCATCTGATATTACCGCTACTTCTGCTCCTGAAATTCATCATAAACAACTCACTGATAAAGAACTATTTACCAAGCATCTGTGGGGTGTCAGGCCTTATGCTCAGAGCGGGGTATATAACATTGACAGGATGGGGAAGACGTAGCCTCAGCCCTGGGATCATGTTGCTAACTGCCTAAGGGCTCTGTCTAACCCTTAAACTCGGGTCTTTCCCTGGAGCTTGTCCTGGGTGGGCTCATTTACACCCACCTTCAGGCTGAGGGCACCCACATTTCTCTCTGATGATTTCTGGTTCGCTTTCAGAACTGCCCTGCCTCCTGGTTCCCACTGTTGGTGATGGCTCCACCCCCCACCCACAGGTCCACTACAGACCCTTGGGGAGCTTATCTAGCTCTCCTTCCACCCCATCACTGCTCACGTGTAACCTAAGACCTAAGGTTCCTTTAACAATTAGTTATGAACCTTCACCTGAGACTTTCTCTAGATCTTTTTGCATATGTGTATATTTCTAGCCAGCATGCTCCGTGTTAGAAGAAGGAAGACACTCTGTCGCTGGCAGGACCAACAGTAGCATTTTGGGATTACTGACATCTTTTTCTCCCACCACGGTCACCTGCTCAGGGTTCTCTGGGAACTGACTTGTGTTCCTGGGACCATTCTGCCCCCGAGGGACATGGTTCCGATTTGCCAAATCAGCTAATAAATCTTCATGGTCTCAACTTCCATAAAATTCACAATCCATAGATACATACATGCTTATTTCTGCATAGAACATTTTGGAAAAACATAAGAAAGAGCCAACTTTAGTTGCCTTTAAAGAAGAGAACTAGGGGTCAAGGATGAAAAAGAGACTTACCTAATTAAAAAATTAACCAAAAAAATAAATAAAATCCCCAATGCTATAAAACCCATACAGTGGCAAGGAACCACTGCAGCCTTGACTATTTTCAGGTGGAAATGAAACTTTCCCTTTGGAGTATGTTTAGCCTTGAGGATAGAACAGGTGTTCAAGTGGGTGGGCTTTTATGCCAAGCACGTTGTATTGTGACTTCTATGAACATGTTTATCACTCACCCTGCTCTGTGGGATCTAAAAGGACAAGGGCTCCCAAAGCTGCCCCTTCCTCAGCTCAGTAAATAGCAACTCCATCCTTCTGGTTGTTCAGGTCAAAAGTCTTAGAGTTCTTCTTGACTCTTCTCTTTTTTTTCATACCCCATATCCAATCTATCAGCAAATCCCATTGAATCTACTCCCAAAATATATCCAGAATCAGAACACTTCTCACCTCCTCCACTGCTATTTCCCTCATTCAAGCCACCATCACCTTTTGCATGGATTGTCACAAAAGCCTCCCATCAGGTCTCCCTCTTCTCTCTCTGTAGTGTATTCTCAGTGCAGCAGCCGCATCATCCTTTTGAACTGCTCAAAGCTCTCCAACGCCCCTGTTTCATTGAAGCAGAAGCCAAACGCCTCCCATTACCTCTCTGGCCTCACTTCCAACTCCTTACCCTCTTGCTCACTCAGCTCCTGCCAAAACGGCCACACTGGTTACACTCCAACATTCGCACTTGTTTCATCTTGCTGGAACACTTTTCCCAGCATGCCTTTTGTCCTCATTTCCTTTTCAGCAAGGCCTTCCCTGACCATCCTGTGAATTTTACCATGTGCAACTGCTACCCGACTCCTTGGCCCTCCGGGACCCCTTCGCTGCTTTATTTTCCACAATTTATTTATCATCAACTGACATACTTTTGGTGTTTGCTTCTTTATTCTCTTAAACTACAGGTGGGTAGGAATTTTGTCTCTTCTGTTCAAGGCTGAATATCCAATGCTGACACATCACAGACACTCAATAAAAGGTTGTTGACATCAACAATGATTCTCTTGATGCCCAGCACCCAGCCTGGCATCTTGCACCTGATCAGGCTTGGTAACTTCCACAAACAGTGACTACAGATGCACAGCTAAACAAGTAAACGAAGCACTGCAGTGGTCAGGCAGTGATTAAGGACGGAAGTGCAGGGACATTTTCTAAGGCACTGGTCTGCTTTCATATATTAGAACAAATACCCAGGATCCATGGCAGGCAATGCTGAACTATAAGGCTATCATCCCAGGAGAAAGCAGCCCCATGATGGACCCAGAATCCAGGCAGGCCTCATCTCACAGTCTGGAGGCAAGACTGCAGGTTGACTAGTAGAAAACAAGAGGAAGGTGAGGCAGGATCATATATCCTCAGACTCTCCCAACCAAGATTGTGGCTCAGATTTAATTAAGTCAGTGAGTATTTACTCTCTGTACACCACATGTTCCCATTACCCTCCCGATTCACTATTTCTTGGTGTTTCATTTTTTAGATTTACTTTAAATAAAAAGAAAACCAGAATATTTTAGAAAGATATATAATAAACTAATAACAATGATTGCTCCTTGAGTAGCTATGCAAAAGAGCTGGGAGGGAGTCACACACTTCACTCTATACCCTTTGCATCGTGTGACTTTTACCATGGGTATATGTTACTTGTTAAGGAAAAATCAGATTAAATTTTAAATTAGGGAAAATTTACATTATTAAAGAAAAATGAAATTCTACAAAAGTAAAAAGATAATAAAAGACCTACCAGATATGAGAAACGTAAAGTACCTAACTAGACAGACCAATGGAACTAAAAAGCAAGTCCAGAGATGGCCCTAATTATATCTGAAAGGGTTGTATATGATAAAGGTGGTACCTCAGGACATCAGAGAAATTCTACTAATTGTGTTGTAATAACTGGGTAACCAACTGGGACAAAATAAAGTGGATCTCATACATTAGGATAAATTCCAAATGGGCCAAAGTAAAAAATGAAAACATAAAAATACTAAACGAAAGCATGAGGGAATTCCTTTTCTAAGAATGATTCAAAATCCAGCAGAAATAAACTTATAAATACATGAAATATTATAATTATCCAGATGAAGAATATAAAATAACTATGTGTAATACATTTAAGAGAAAACTTTGAAAACAAACAAGGATGAAGAAAGACCAAAATGATTCAAAAAGAGCTAAATAAACATTCTAGAAATGGAAATTATCGTAAGAGAAATTAAACATTCAAAAGCTAAATTAAACAGCAGATTAGACAGTTAAAGAATTTGTAAATTGGAAGACAGTTCTAGAAGACAGATCAGATGTAATTATCTAGAAAGTAGTCCAGAGAGACAGAGATAGAACATATGAAAGAGATTAACAGACACAGAAGATAGAGTGAAACACCAGTGTATGTCTAACTCGCGTTCAAGAAGCAGAGAGAGACTAGTATAGAGGTACTATTTGAAGAAATAAATGGCTGAGGACTTTATGGATGCAATAAAGACACATTCAAAACACAGAGCCTGGGAAAGTTATTACCAAGTGACTCTCATTCTAAAAGATGTACTTCAATCAGAAGTAAAGTGATCCTAGATGGAAGATGTAACATAAAGAAGGCACACTTAGATTTGGTCACACTTTTTTTCCTTGCCTGACTCCAGAACAGGCTTTGTGATGCTGTCTGCTTTTCCACTGGCCTGAGCAAAAGCAGAACCCTTAATATGGAATTTGTCTACCCATCTGCGGGTCCTGATGGCAGACATTAAAGTTGCAGATTGTCGTTCAAAGGGAAATTGTGAAGCAACAGTGAGACTCCTTGACCAATGAGGATTTGTAGGCAACGCAGTTTATCTTCAAGAAAGCAAGGAGGCCTTCCCCTCTTTGCTCCAGGTGATAAGGTTCAACCCCTAGCACTGGGAGATCACTGTTCAGCGAAGTGGGCCTAGATCACATTTACACTCTCCTGGATAATTTCACGGATTTTTTAGACAGACTGGACGAAGGACTAGATAAAAACTCTGGGAGCTCTACAGCAGTTTCATGTCCCCCTGGAAGAAGTGTTTCCTCAAGCTGTGCGGCCACCTCCATATTTTGGGTCAGGTAGTAAACGAAGTTTTGTGGTAATCCCACCCCTTGGCTTCCAGGCTCTAGCCTTGAGCCCTGAGATCTGACCTGCCTGAGTCCATTAACTTTCTGGTCATTTGACCCAGATCATCAGGGAACTGTTAGAGCAAAACAATACTGAATTGTTTCTGCTTCAAGTGCTACTTGCATGTTGATCCGCCACGGAATCTATCTATTGCCCTTGGGAGACTGATGGAGGACTGACAATATGGCATATGTGGGGAGTGCCTCGAATTACTTCACAATTTTCTTACAAGGTTATATATAGTGGTGGTCTGAATGAAGGTCATCAATAAACCTTTTGCCGTTGAGTTGATTCCGACTCAGTGACCCTACAGGACACAGCAGAATGGCCAAGGAATGGCTGATGGATTCGAACTGCTGACCTTTTGACTAGCAGCCAAGATCTTAACCACCGTGCCACCAGGGCTCCAAGATCATCAATAGCAGATGTTAATAAAAACAAATAATTAGGCTAAAATCTGACTTTCTTTCATATACACGCACACATACAAACAGCACTTGATACCAGCTGCTACCTCTGGGCAGTGGGATTATGAATGAATTTTAAATGAAATTTTCAAACACAAATTACTCATATAACCAGAAAAGGGAACATGCATTTAAATACAGTCTGCACATACTGGGTACCCACTACAGTAAAGTCTCAACTTCAGTGTTCCCAACTTTTTTCCAGTTGCAAGCCCCTGGGGCTCCTTAAAATTCTCAGTCCTCCCTTTCTGCATTTTTTTAACTTGAGGAAAACGAGGTTGGTGAGGGGCTTTGCTGTGCATAGTAGGCACTGTGGGATGCTGAGAGGCCCAAGGCAGCACAAACGCTCAAGGACGTTCTAGCAAGGGTTAGCTGGGCCCTGGCCTGAAGAGTTAGTCTAAGGTAGGGGTCATCATGCCAACAGGCAAGAGATGCAGGAATTCACTGGGACTTCTAGCATCAAAGAGCTGAGTCTGACTGTCCTCTTCTTCCTGTTCTACTTTTAGCTGTGTGAGTTCAGGACACACGGTGTCCCGAATGGGAAAATTGTAAAGAGGCCTGGTACAATTACTTATTTTCAAGGTAGGTGGCAGAGCCAGTTGCAGCTCTGCCCACCCCAACCTTCCAAGCTCAGAGGATCCTTTCTTTCCCAGGCCAGAAACACCAAATATGAAGGATATTTCCTGAAATGAGTGTCTGTGTAATAGTATGTGTTGCTGATAGGAAAGGGCTCTCCCTAGTTCACTTACAGGGATGGAAGGGGATGGATCATGGCCCAGTGACTAACACCAATGGGATAGGCAACATCTGACCCGAGACATAGATCAGAAGTTAAACAAGCTGAAATTTGGGATAAAAACGATCCTTTTATTAGCCAAAACCAGGCACAAGGTGTATTTTTAACAACTGCCCCTTTTCCTTGAGGTTTTATTGCAGAATGCAGTCAGGCTGGGCCTCATCCAGTCTGTAAAGTTGCTATAAGATAACCCAGGGGACCCTGCCTCTTCCCCACATCAGATACTAGCCCTGTAAACTTCACAACAGCTAGTGAAGTACTCACAGGCAGATTCAGATTGGAGCATCTGCTACCAGAGGATGCTGGGGGTCTGTCAGAAGAGTGTGGAGGTTCTGGTCATTGACCAGAGACAGGGGATGGGAGACCAAGGTCTAAAACATGGGGAATAGGGGTGTAGGAACTGTGAAAACAGAAAAGAAGGTGTAGAGAATTAAGAATATGCAAATCCAGATGTTTTCATTATTTTCTAGATTAGATCCAAGCAATGCAGGAAAAAAAATAATATTTTAGCCAGAGCCTTGCCCTATCTGAGAGGTGGGAACACAATACTATGACACTGGGTTTTTAAACAGACCAGAGCTTAGATATCCAAATCAACATATTTCTTAAAGTGGTCACACTGGGCGGATCCATGCTTATTACAAAGATGTCGACATTCAGTCTTGAGAGCTGGCAGATACTGCTTTTCATTCTCTTTAATGTCAAGAATGTCAAGAAATCCTTTGAGAGTGGATTTGATTTTTGCAAACAGTCTTAAGTTACTAGGAGGTAGTTGGTAGAATAAGGTGTGTGATGAGGCCATGTAACAGGGTTTCTGGACAAAAAAAAAAAGAAATTAAGCTTTTTCTCTCAGGTATTGGGTGACCTGCTCCAAAGGCACTTCCTTCCAGGGTAAGTTCCTTGAAGGCAGAGAATCTTGTCTTGTATCTCAGTGTCTGCATTGCGCCTAGAGTGTGATAGGCCCTCCCGAAATGAATGCATAAATGATTTGGGAGGTATACAGCTTCCCAATGTGGCAACACTTCTCAAATATTTAAGTACTTTCTATGTGGCAGACCAATACAGAGGAGGAAGATGTGGGCCTCCTTATCTATCAGTCAAACTTTGTGCCTCAATGGCACACAAATCCAACCGAAGTTCATTCCTTATGGCAGCCATTCATTTTGCTTCTTTGCTTAACCCTCCTCATAGTTGCATTTCTCATGAGTTTAACTCACAACACTGTTCCCTACACTGTACGGTGCAAGGTGTTTATAGACGTTCCTTGAAAAGGGTTTTGTGATATAAGTTTGGGAACCGCTATGTATCTCATCTCTGTCTCCTAGGAATTCACAGCAACACCAGCATCTTAAAGGCTCTGAGAAGCCCTACAGTAAAGAAAGCTGTTTTACTTAGTGGTTCCCAAACTTAAAACTAGTTTCTCTACCGAGGAACTCATCAGTTATTTGTATACCCATCTCCAAAGAGTGCGTGTGAATCTACGCAGTCCCTGATTTCAGAACCCTGTTTTTTGTTGGAATACCTCTTAAATTTCACCAAAAACCTAGGTTCTGCTGACACAGCTTGACAATGTTGAGCCAGAGCGCCTTGGGTCCATAATTTAAGATCATCAGTTCATAAGTATACTTGTTCTTTGACCTTCCTAACTATCCACACGCTTCTCATTCCCCCCTCCCTGCCCCACGCAGTGGGAACTCAGGTATTTTTAATGTACCCCTTGGTTCTGCCTTATTCCCCTACAGGTCTGTGTTTTTGTGTGTCCCCAACATCAATGGAAATTCCACTGCGGCAAAAGCAATGTCACGTGCTTATTTCCTATCTCCTATTTTACCCCCATTCCCAGGATGGTACAGTGCTGCGCTGGGCACAGGGGAGAGGCTCCATAGAGGCTTTCTGAGCAGAACTAAAGTCACATTTCCTTTAATTGTCATTAAAGGAAAAAGCACCACAGTAGTATGGGGGCAAGGGTGACAGCTGAGCAAAAGCTGCCTCTGACTGCCTCAGTTTCCCCACAATGACACTTATTTTTTTTATCTATTATTCATTGAATTCCTAGTATGAATGCTAACTGAATACTTTAGATACAGGAGGCAGGAGAGCAGAGTAAGGTCCAGACAGCCAGAGGAGACAAGCAGACAGCACCACATTCCTCAGGAAGAGGCTCTGGGAAGAGCCCAGCAAGGCTCCAAAGCCAGACACACAGAGATTTGGGGAAGGAGCTGTCTGGCTGCCAGACACAAGCTTGGTCCAGATGTTGCCTTTTCCTTTTAAGTTTGGCAGATGATTGGGCTCTGCACCCAAGAGGAGAAACAGATGCCAGCTTCAAGTTTCAGAGCAAGATGCAAAGCCACAACGTCCTCCCCACATCCACTCCAGCCTCGAGCAGACCTTTAGGAGGAGCACTTGCATGGCCCCTGACCCTTGAAAACATGCTCTTCACTCCTCACCTAGGTCAGGGGAGCAGACAACTGGACTCTGATTGCCCCTGGCTTGCAGGGCCATCACCGGTTCAGACACTCTTGTGCTGGCTGGTCCTCAGCTTGGCCTAACAAAGGCCCAGGGCTGAACAGGCTCAGCTCCTGGCTAACCTGGAAAATCCCACAAGAAAGTCTACATGAACGTGCCAGAAGCCCAGGACAGAGTGGTCCTCAACCAGACAGAAGAGTTTAGTAACAAGGCATCTTAAGGTGTTGGGGAGGATAGAAACTTTAGGAGGCCAAGACATTCTGCAGGTCCCTGGTGAGGTCCAGTGGGTTGTGGCCAGATGAGCAGGCAGTGACAGCTCCCACTGCCATGCCAAAGGGAGGCGGGCACAGTCACCTCTAGAGCCAGAAGAGAATTACTGGGGATGCACGTCCTCTGCTGCACTTCCCTCCTAAGGTTAACTGTTAAGCTTGAGCACTTCCAGTGTGCCGGGGACAGCATAAGCACTCTCTCATTCAGCCTCATATCAACCCTATGAGACAAATGCTGTCGTCCTCATTTTATAGACAATAACACTGCAGCATGAAGAGGTAGTGACTTGTCTGAGATCAGCGGTAAGAAGTGGCAGGTCTGATTATGAGCAGCAGGCAGGAGGGAGAGGGAAAGGAGGGCACAATACTTAGGGGACACCGAGCTTGTGTTAAGGGGTAAAAATTTGGGAATAGTTAAGGATGAGGGTTGAACGACATTAAGAACACAATTAATGTCAGTGAATTGTACAGTGAAGATTGTGGAAATGACAAATGTTTTGTTACATATCTATTTACCACAACTAGAAAAAAAGAAGTGGCAGATCTAACACCAAAGTCCACATTCCGAAGCACTCAGCTCTACTGCCTGATACCACTCAACATGGTATCAAATAGTGGTCCCCAGAGCTGTCAGCAAGGAGATGTCAACTCTCTGCTTCAGAACCACTTAGCCCTAACCCCAAACTCTACTGCCATCAAGTCAATTCCGATCCATAGCAACCCCATAGGGTTTCTAAGGCTGTAAATCTCTACAGAAGCAGACGGCCCCGTCTTTCTCCTGAGGAGCCACTGGTGGTTTCGAACCTCCTACCTTCAGTTGGTAGCCGATCGTTTTAACCACTGCACCACCAGAGCTCCTTACTTAGCCCTAGGTGGGCCCTAAAGCTCAGCATTCCTATTAGCAATCCCTGAGCATCAAGACCCCTCCATAACCCTCCTACTGGGCCCGTTGTGTCAAAGAGCATCAATGTGGCACAGTCCATCACCAGTCTGCATTGTACTTGCCACCTGTAAGAATCTGGGCTGAGCAGAGAAGAGGAAAAACTTTTCACAGGACCCTCTAGGTGACAACTAGACAAGGAAGGGGGCTCTAGTTAACTGGTTAAAGGCCCATGGAGTAGATGCTCCTGAGCCTGGACCAGCCACCACTTGGAAAAGCCAGCTTTCGGAGCCCCTTTGGAAGGCAGTGGTATCTAATAGGACAACCACACAGCGGATGTGTGTGGTCTGGGTCGATGCAGGGGTGTGCAAAGAAGACCCTGCAGAGCAGACCCTGTGGGGCCTGGCAGAGCATGCACACAGACCACGGCCTCGCCTGCACGGAAAGGTGAGAAGAGTCCCAGGCTCTCACAGGAGGGTGGTCAGCCAGCCGGAGGTAGAAATGAGAACCTAGTGAGGAAAAGCTTGGTTTCAAAGCACTTTCTCACTTATGTCACTTCATCCACACAACTACCCCAAGGGCTTGCAGGCTTGTCCACATTTTAGAAATAGGACTCCTACAGTTTAAAGGTACAACGTGATTGCTCCCAGATCATACAACTGGTAAGTACAGAGTCAGAACGCAAATCCAGGGCTTCTGACTACACCGCTGCATGCTTTCCACAGTCTGTCTCAGATCCTACACGCTGAGCCTGTGTGCTTCTGAAAACCCAGAATTTGTTCTAGCCCACACTACATCAGGGATCCGCAGCCTGGCATCAGGGGTGGTGGCTGCCAGGCCCCCTGTTCCTCATCCTCAAGCCATGTGGCCCGGGAATCATAGGGAACCGCAGGGCTTACTGGGGAGCAACAATCCAAAAAGAGTCAGGACCAAAGGCCAACCCAGGAGGGAAGCCTGAGGTACAGCGGTTGGGCTGGGTATCACTAAGGTACTCAGATTCAGCAAAGAAAAAGTACAACCTGTCATCAGTTCCCTTGTGTGGCAGAGACATCAACTGTCTCAGATTTGATAAGCGATGGTGTACCCCCTATCCTGCAACCAAAAAAGGGATCTGGATGATAGAAAGGACACTGACGTTGCACTTGGCCTAATGACTGTGAGCACCCCAGGGACAGGAGTTATCACGGTACTCCAGTAACTAGGGCTGGCTGGGTTTGCACAGCACATCAGCTTCCCCATGATGTGCAAAGCTCTTGCTCTCACGGCAGCCTGGAGTCGGTAGAGCAGGTACTATTGTCTTCATCTGAGTAAGGAAATTGGGGCTCTGAAAGCTCGGTGACTCACTCGAGGTCCCAAAGCATGTGAACTGCCAGGTGAGAACTTAAGTGCTCTCTGCTTCCTACCCAGTGACTTCTCCCCTGGATTCCTGGCTGACTGCCAATGCCATGATGGCTTTCCTGGGTGTGTCACCTAAATTCTGGATCTCCATTTCCTTATCTATATAGGGAGGAGAATCATGTACAGGTGACAGGGTGTCCAACTTGGTGTGCACCCACTACCAGGATTGCATGGGCGTGATACCAACAACAGGAGCCAAGCAGAGGTCAAAAGTCTCAAAATGTGTGCAGATGCCTGGTGACTGTAATACACCAACCAATTCTTGTGTCCAGATGCTTTCAGCAGAACGCAAGAGCTTTACATCCCTTGTGGCTGTGTTTGCTGTGGGGGAACCCTTGGCCCTGCCTATTGAGACACCTGGGAGAACAGGATGCTACCCAGCTCTTCTGCTGCCTGACTTGGAAGAGGCACTTTGTCTTGCTGGGTCTCCTCTTTCCAGCTGTAGGAGGTTCCCTCCTGCCATCTACAGACTTTCCCTGATCATGCATCGAGCAGTAAGTGGTAAAAGCATTAAAACTGGAAAGCAATATTTGGGTCCCTTTCTCAATCTCTTACTGTACCGGCTGTATGTGGCCTAGGCCAGTCCTTTTATGCTTTGAGGCCTGGCTTTCTCATCTCTAAAAATGGGACTGGTATCCCTACTCAGCTGCCCTCCCAGGATTTTTAATGAGCCACAAATAAGTTATCTGTAAAAAAGACCAAGGACTCCTTGCAGAATAGCTGATTTCAGGACTGTGGCAGGGAAAGTTCAAGGTGAGACTGAAACATCTTATTGTGTCTGTGCAAGAAAATGCACAGAAGCTGATGGAGACATAAAAAAGGACATAAGGATCAACCTGCAGAGGGCTCAACCTAGACAAATCTGAGCACCAAAATGAATAGGGACAGGAATGGGTTACAACCCACTAAATAAAACAATCCATGAGCCTAAAAAATAAAAAGAAGAGAAGGGCAGAGGGAACTTTCTTCTTGACAGAAGAATGGTAGCTGATGAATGCAGAAGGAACGTTGGAAGCGGGAAAGTCACTCTTTTATTACCACCACAGTAATAACAGGCTCAGGCTGGAATCAGCAACGGATGCTCAAGCCATTAGGTAAGGAACTATTGTGGTAGAGAATGTTTAGAATCTGGCAGACACCATCTTAACCAAATGACCACACTCAAAATCACCAATAATAGGGCACACAGACATCCCGTGCCTCCTAACGTGAGGCACAGAGAAAGACTCAACATCACTTCTGCAATTCTACCGCCAAAAATGTTTAACCTGAATCTACTCGTGAGACAAACCCACATTGAAGGACATTTCATAAAGCAACCGGCCCGGACTCCAAAAATGCCAATGTCATGAAACCATAAAATAAATAAATAAAATCTAGGGAGCTGGAAACCCTGGTGGCATAGTGGTTAAGTGCTATGGCTGCTAACCAAAGGGTCAGCAGTTCAAATCCGCCAGGCGCTCCTTGGAAACTCTGTGGGGCAGTTCTATCCTGTCCTATAGGGTCGCTATGAGTCAGAATCGACCTCGACGGCACTGGGTTTGGTTTTGGTGGTTTTAGGGAGTTGTTCTAGATTAAATAAGACTAAAGTTATGGTGTTGGCGAAGGATATTAAATATACCATGGACTGCCAGAAGAATGAACAAATCTGTCTTGGAAGAAGTATAGCTGGAATGCTCCTTAGAAGAGAGGATGGCAAGACTTCATGTCACGTACTTTGGACATGTTATCAGGAGGGACCAGCCTCTGGAGAAGGACATCATGCTCAGTGAAGTAGAGCTTCAGCGAAAAAGAGGAAGACCCTCAATGAGATGGACTATCACAGTGGCTGCAACAATGGGCTCAAGCATAATAACCATGATTGTGAGGATGGCTCAGGACTGGGCAGTGTTTCGTTCTGTTGTGCATGAAGTTGCTATGAGTCAGAATCGACTCGACGGCACCTAACAAAGGAACCAGATAACCAAATACAAAGTATGATTCTGAAATGGATCCTGAATCAGGAAACAAATGAAACTGTATATTATTGGGACAATTGAGATTTCAAAATGAATCATGTAATATATAAGCCAAAAACATACATACATACATGTACACCCACATACACAGGTATACACACATAGGGTGGGGGGAGGAGAAGATCAAGCAAAAGAGGCAAAATGTTAATAACTGCTGAATCTAGGTGAAAGTGCTCACTGTATTATTCTTGTAACTCTTCTATAGGTTTAAAATGTTTTAGAGTAAAAGAAAAAGGTCGTATCAGCCCTGGAAAAGCTACCAAAACTGCGGCCATCTGTGCCAGCGATGACACAGGCGTACTCACCTGTCAGGTACTCCAGGACAGCAGCCATGTACACGGGTGCCCCCACTCCAATCCTGTACTTGGGGTGGCCTTTCTTAATGTACCGCAACATCCGCCCCACAGGGAAGATGACCCCTGCCTTGGCGGACCGTGAGGTTTTGGTGGACTTTTTCTTCCCACCCCGGCTTGACATGGCAGTGGCCCTGGAGATGGGTCAGCGAGAACACTGTGAAGGCAAGAGAACACCTGTCAGGATTACTGGGAATTGTGCACCTGGACCCCTTTTCCCCATCCACTCAGCCGTCTGGAAGCACAGGTCCTGCCGGCAGATGCCACCGCCCGGTAGCCACTGAGCCTGCTGACCCCAGTGCTCTGCTGGAGTGGTCTGGCTTCCGAACACAACGGCCCAGCTTTTCACATTTTATATCCTGACACCAATTTTATTGGCCACTTCCCTTTAAGTGTTACACTGACAATGACTGCTTTTAAGTGCCTTGCCTCTTGCCACACGATGTAAAAGTGAGATGACTTGGCCACATTCTATACACTCATTTAATAATTGCATTTTCATACACTTGAGACTGGAGTTATAAATTTGTCGAAGCCTCCATAAAACAAAACTATGTCACCAGCCCTGAGAATGAAGATGTAAGCCAGATATTTGGTTCCTTGATGAAAACAGTGTCCCCAACTTATGATCCTTGATCTAGGAGAGGTAAGAGTAGCTTACAGGACTTCAGTGCACAGCCATGTTGAAATAAAAGGCCCCCTGAACACTTCCAGTCCACTAGACAGGCCATCCAGAAGAGGGAGAGGTGTTGGGTCTTTTCCTTCTCTAGACCCTTCCCCCAACCCCCACCCAAAGAGCCATCCCATCCTAAGGAGGCCCCTTCTCAACACCTCTCATGCTGGTCCCTTCCTCTCTGCCCCACTGGGACTGGGTCCAGGTCATCACTGTGGTAACCAAATGATCACAGAAGTCTCCTGAAAAGGTCTCCCCACTGCTAGCCTGTAACTCCTCTAGTCCACCTTCCACTCTGTCTTTGTGCACACAAATCTGAATATGCTATGGCCCTGGTCCAAAAACTTTTTGTGGCTCCCCATGATTCCCAAGATAAAATCATGCACTCTTGGTCTGCCATGCAATGCCCTAGAAACCGCTGTAGCTTTGCCTCGTACCACTTGTAGTTTAAACTTGGACAAAGGGAACCACACAAGGTTCCCCTCAAATGCCTGCTTCTTTTCTCCCTGCCTTTGCAGCAGTGGTTCCCTTTGCCAGGATCTCCTTTATCCCTCACACTTGTTTCCTGCCCTCTGCCAAACCTGCAGGTCCAGCTGCTCCATCCTCAGCACCCATGCGCCCACACCACAGGCATATGCTCCTGTCTCTCCCATCAGACTGCAAGCTCACTGAGGGCTGCCCCTGGCTGTATTCCTAGCGCAGTGCCTCACAGTAGGGTCTCAGATGTTTGCCAAAGGCATCCAATTCATGCATGCATTCACATCAGGAACTAGGCTGGGGAATGAAGACAACAGTGTACAAGACACATGTGATCCCTGCTCTCCCAGAGCTAGTGAGAGAGAAAGACAACAAATAACCCCACAGTCATTTAAATTATAATCCTAATGACTGATTCAAAGAGGAAGTTTAGGGTGCTGGGTGAGGGCATAGGAGGGGGCCTCAGCCTCATATGGAGCACCAGGAAAGCCTTCCCTAAAGGACATTTATGCTCAAACCACTGAACCAAATGGGCAAGCCTACCATTTACCTATTGGTAAACTGGAGAGGTCAAGTCCCATGGTTCATGGGCTCCTCCAGCTCCAACAGTCCATGCCTCTATGACTGTAGAGGCTACAAAGCTAGTAGTTCTTGTTATTCTGATGAAGCAACCATGACTGTGCCAGGCTGATCCTACTCTTCAGAGTTCTGTGGGGGTGTGAGCAGCTATAGCCATGCACTACTGTGGGGAGAGAGAGTGGCTATGAGGGAAGTAGCTGTTGAGCATCATGGTTAACAATAAGAGTTCCAAAGGCAGACTGGCCTGGTTCAAATCATGGCTCTGCCACTTACTGCTATGTGACCTTGGGTAAGTTACCTAACCTGAGTCTATGTTCTCATCTGTCAAATGGAGATGACAACAGAATGGACCTCAAGGGTTAGTGGGAGGACTGAATAAAGAACTGCATGTAAGAGGCCTGATTCTGTTTAACAACAAACAAAGGGGCCTGATACTCCTTATTGAATGAGTTCTCAGGAAAGTTAACAAAAACAATGGCAATGTGTATAAGATTAAAAAATAATAATAATAAGGCCACCTTTTTATGGAACTCATCTTGGACACTTGTATTGGTGCAGGTACGCTAGCTGCTAAAACAGAAAAACCCTGAAGTATATTTCTCGCTCATGAAAAATACAAGATGAATTTCCATGCTTGGTTGGTGCTTCTCCACCACATGTTTCACAGATCCAGACTCTTCCCTTCTTGTGACTCTGGCACCTTCAACATGCGATTCCCAGGTTTGCCAAGGAAAGGAAAAGATCATGAAGAATGACACATGGGAGGTTTGCATGGGCGAGGTCTGGGAGTGGGACATATTACTTCCGCCCATGATCCACTGACTACCACTTGGTCACATGGCCACACCTAACTGCAAGAGAAGCTGGGAAATATCCTCTAGCTACTTGTTCAGAAGAAAAGAGGAAACGTCTAGTCTCTCACATGACTCAAATCAACATAAGAGCTGACACTGAAGTCAGGGTCTGAGTGACCAGCCAAAGCCTGCCGGGCCCTATTTGACCCACATCTTGCATCCAGCCTGATCTGAGAGATGGGTGGTAAAAAGATAGTAAAGACAGAAAGGTGACTTCATAAGCCTTCAGCTTCTCTTCAGGGCACTGAAATTAACCAGATGAGAAATACCTATGCCATCTGGTCAAAACTGACAAAGGTGTACGTAGCCTTCCTTCCAGGAATAATCACCTGTAAGGGTATCCTATTCAGTAAACCAGGTGACCTCATTCCTGTTGCAGGCCCCAAATGCTTTGGAAATAGTGACAGGTCTTCAGACAACCCTGGCAACCACTTATCATTATACATTAGCTTGTCTGCTCTTTCGGCAGTTGCCAGGAAGCGAAGATTCTGTGGTAGATCCTGAGGAGATCTCTGTGGTCTTCATCTCTACAACTCCTCCAGCTATAAATCCGTCACAATAAACATAACTTTGTTTGTGGAACTTCAAAACTTACTCCAAGATACACAGAGAGATGAGCCAGGCTTGAGTGAGAGGCAAATTTCTGACCACAGGCCCCTCAACAAATGAGCTGTGACAGGGCAATGTGGTCTGTCTTCATACCACCAGAAGGCTGGCAGCTGTGAGGATCCTGTGAATAAGATGGACATGCAAACGAGAAGAACTCTTTAACAGGGAACCTAACAGGCTCCTCTGTCACTACAAACCACCTTCACTCCTATGTCCACCCTTTAGCACGTGCTACTCGCTCAGTCTGGGATGGTCTCTCCAGCCATCTGTCTGGGCTAATCCTCCCTAGTGGTTCCAATGCCTTCTCTGGTGATGCAGACCCATCAAGGCGCTCCCTCCTCTGCATTCCTGTGCCAGCTGAGCCTTGTATTACTCAGTCATAGCCTAGTTTGGGGCAATCTGCTGCCCAGACATCAGACAAGGTCCTACAGACCTCCAGGCCATCTCTCCTATTTCAGCAACCAGGGCTCCACCAGGCTGAATCACTCACATGTCCATGAGAGGACATGCCTGCTCCAGCCCCTGGACCCAGCTAAAAATCCCCTGTCATCTCCCTCGGCCCACCCCTACTATTAATCATGTTCAATCACCTTTCTAAATCTTACGTTCAGTACTCTGCAAATGTAGTTTCCAGCTCTTTCTTCCAACCTGATTGCCACTCTAGGTCTAATTTATATATAAATTCTGTTATTGTTGTTGTTAGGTGCCATCGAGTCAATTTCTACTCACAGGGACTCCAAGTGACAGAGCAGAACTGCCCCACAGGGTTTTCTAGACTGTAATCTTTACAGGAGCAAATTACCAGGTCCTTCTCCCATGGAGCTGGGGGATGGGTTTGAACTGTCAGCCTTTCGGTTAACAGCCAAGTACTTAACCATTGTGTCACCAGGGCTCCTTATATAAATTCTAAAGTCAATTAATCTGTCCTTAGCATTTGTTACATTGTATCATCACTGCCTGTTTACTTGTCTGTCTTGATGGGACGGACCAGTCTGCTCTGCTGACCACTGAATCTCCAAGCACTCACCATCCGGTCTGGTACCTGGGAGGCCCTCAAATGCTGGCTGGCTGGTGCTGATTAGTCGGCATTTACCGTGGATGCAGTTCCTTTGACAACGATAAGGCGGCATTTCCAAAGGTCACAGGACTCAGAGTTGCGGCAAGTGGGATGTCCAGTTAGGGACCTTCTCTGGGGCCATTCACAAACATACACGTGGCCAAGTCCCTGTGAGAATCCAGACCCTTAAATTTCAGTGAACCTAGGGAACCACCTGGGATTTCCAGAAAGGCAACACCCCAATTGTCTTGATAGCTGGAGTGTGAAACACTCAGAGGTCTTATGACTGACAATCCTGTGGTTCCAGTGACCTCTCCTCTTGCCACAGACCTCTCAGTACCACAGACCAGAGGAGACCTACTTTCCTCACACCTGTAAGAGACCGACCCCTGTTAAAGCTGCAGCCACAGAAAATCCTTCAACAATCAGGGCACTCACAAAACTACTGAAATGGTCAAGCGTGGAGTCTTTTATTATCTAAGCAATGAATGCATGCAAATCAATCCTGACCAAAATATTGATTAGAGCTGCTTGGGGACTGCTGGTCAGACAGCCCTATCTCCAGCACCCGAGGATGCAGGAATCTGAGCTATCGGCACTCAAACTGCTGTCCATGAGAGTATTGCCCCATTCATTCCCTGCAGAGGCATAAATGCCCATGTACTCACATGCACTGGTCACCTTCCCATCAACTCCACTCACAAAGGCAAACTTGAGACACTTAATTCTGAAGCGTACGACAGTAATCCTGTTTACAGCATTCTCTTCCGTTTACTCGTATCACACCAAATGATTAACAGTGTCACTGCTGTCACATCTCCAGAGGCATGTGGATATACTACACGACCATCAACCACAGAGCTGGGGTTCACAAGCTGCACTGATTGGCTTAGGAGAGAGACTGGCTGCTGTACTCTAGCCAATCAGGAAAAACACCTCTCTCCATTCATAAAGATACTACATCATAAAGTGAGCTGGATGATTAAAGAACTACAGTCCACCCTTGGTGAACCAGGGGTTTACAAACAGGGAGAGAACACAGATTAACTGAGATAGTAAATATATCCTAAATCATGTGTTCTGTTCCAGCAGACTTAATCTTCCTCGTGTGTGGAGTTCGTAGTGGTGGGAAAAAAACAAAACTCAAACATGAATGTCATCCACCACAAGCAGGAAACAGTTTGTGGGAAGCTAGTCCGGGATTAAAATTTCACCTGGTCAAACTCATTCCAGGTGTTCTTCTTGAGCGGCAGTAAAAGGAACTGGCACTGTATTTCAAGAGCAAGGCATTGCTTGCCTGCTCCACGAAGAAATTTTCCTCCATGCCTTTTTGCCCTTTTAAAGGTTGTGCTGAACTCTAACGTAACCACTCCAATGGAAGGTCACCAAGAGAAAAGGTAAAATGTAAGCAGCAGGAGGGCAGGGCCCTGGTCAGGCTGGGCCCTGTACCTGGAATCTAGAAGCTGTTCAATATTTGTTGAGTAGATGAAAAGTTCCCAGTAAGAATGGCAAGAATACCCAATCACATTTCTCACCTGCTCAGAACCCTTTTGTGGCTCCTTACTGCTTTCAGGAGAAAAAGTCTAAATAAATCCCTCAGTGTGTTCTGATCAGTACCCTTTGTGATGTGGCCCATGTGCCCCTCCAGCCTTACCTGACTCCCCACTAGCAGCCAGCCATTCTGATCCTCTGGCAGGTCCCCATATGACCTCTACGCTTTCTTCTAAGACTGCACGTGTGGTTGCCCAGGTCTCAAACATTTCTCCCCACCTTCCCTCCTCTGCCCAGACAACGCTTACTTGGCCCTTCCATGTTAGGTAAGGGCTCACTGCTGGCAAGGTTACCATTTTATTGATCATGGCTGTGTCCCCAGTGCCTGATCAAGGAAATACTTATTGAAAGAATGCAACACACAGATCTGGCAGGCTGGAGTCAAGCAAACAAGCTATACAGCTCTGAAACAAAGAGCCAACCCACTGGGGCTTACTCCTAAGAGCTAAGGTAGGGTCCAATGTATCTCTAAGCCTACAGGGCACAACGCTGGGAAGGATCCATAGGACAGATATGGGCCCCACTCGCCCCTGTTCTTGCCCAGCCCAGGTTCCATGAATAAACCCTAACCAAACCCACTGCCCTCGGGTAGATTCCGACTCAAAGCAGCCCTACAGGACAGAGTAGAACTACCCCACAGGGTTTCCAAGGCTGTGAATCTTTATGGAAGCAGACTGCTGCACCTTTCTCCCATGGAGTGGCTGGTAGGTTCAAACCACTGGCCTTTTGGTTAGCATCTGAGCACTTTAACCACTGTACTACCAGAGTTCCAGGAATGGGGCACTTAAAATCCCAAAATGCATTCTTGGGGGTGGGGAGACAAACAATTCTGATGAACACCACATACAGATTTTGTTGGATTTTGTAAGTTTGTGCTTTCATTTATTTAAATAAATAGCCTTTAAACAACTTGCAGCAACTTTAGCAATGAAGGTATTAGAGGCAGGTCCCAGAATATATATACTCAGAGCCTATCTATGGAGGGGGGATGAGGGACTCTCCCAGGTGTTCTGCTGTCTCCAGGACTAGCAGAAACAGAAGACTGAGGTGTGATACCCCCTGACCCTGACCCATTCCATATACACCAAACCAACAACTTATGGTTGTGCATTAGAACATCTTGTGTGATGTTCCTGACAATTCCCAAAGTTTAGTAAAACATGAGCCACCTGCCTCACTCTAAAGGCCCGGCCTCTAATAATTTTCACTTATGCCCCCCGCCAACTCCTCGCCTTCCTCCTGAATGCCCATATCAAGGAAGGAGCAATAGCAATAGTTACAGATCAAAAACAAAAGCACAGAAAAGAGGTTTCACTTTCTCCTTGTAAAACTAAAGAAAGAGTTTAAAGACTTGAGCGTTTCAGTTTTTTAAAAGGAAAAAAGTTTTTAAAAACACATTCATCCCCATGGGAGAAGCTCTTATATAAAATTAAGATGCTGCTGCTGCTGCCCAATTTTAGTTGTACACAAGGGGCTACCAAAAAAAACCAAACCTGTTGCCGTGGAGTCAATTCCCACTCGAATGATCAATGAGCTACATGGGGTATTAATTCCAGTTGCAGGCATGAGATATCCATTTCAGAGTTAATAGCACCTCTGACAGCAGACTAGTACCCTAAAGACAGCCTCAGTAGGTGGATTCCACTTAATTTACAACTTGGGTCTCTCACTCAAACCGAAAGCTGTTCAACACTCCCCCATTCCCTGGAGCAGAAGCCTTGAACAAAGCACTTTCCCCCTCTTTAACGGTAAAACCTCAAACCAGAAAAGTAGAAGAAAAGAGGGTAGCTAGTAGGAGTGCCCCTCTAATTGTCTCTTCTTATATGCTGTTTATTGGGTCATTAAAGTCTTACAAGGACTTCATAGTAATTGTACTGTTTGAATTCAAGGTTTGCCTCAGCTGTTTGCACAGTCTCTCACTTTTAAACTCGGAGATATTTTCCCTAATAATCGTGTTCAGAAGAACCTTACAAGCAATCTAATGACAGGATGGATCCGTGAGTGATCTGTGGTCCCTGCAGGAGAGGGGGTGGGGCGCGCCATTCCGCACACCTGTTGTCAGGTGACATGACCGACAGCATCCTGCTCACTCTCGCCTCCTCACTCCACCCCTCCCCCAGCAAGTCTCTTCCCTCCCGGCCTTCTCCAACCGGGAAACCTATGGCCTTCCAGAGTCACCTCAAAAAAAAAAAAAAAACCCTTAGCCACAAAGCAAACAAAAGGCTGAGTGAGCAGGAGCCGAGTGAGAGCACCGTGGGTTCCCGTGGCCCCTCTCAAGGCCATCCCTGGATAGTCCCCCGCCACCCGCCCCAGTCTAGCTTCAGCCAGCAAGTATCCCCCAGTACCCACTCCCCGCCCATCAGCAGGTACTGATCTAGACTCCTACACCACGACCCCCTGGATCCCGGGCCCGACTTATTGTGCCGGGACCGGCAACTCGCGGGCCGCGGGGAGGGGGGGACGCCTCACCAAGTACAACTCCGCTCACAACAGCTCTCAGGCGTCCGGGCCCGGGCTGGCCAGCCTGCGCCGCGGGGCTTCCGCCGGCCCAGCTCGCCGGCCTGCCCCTGGAAGGGACTGCTTGGGGAGCGGCCAGAACTGTCTCCTTCCCACAAAAGCGCCACGGCGCAGGTAGGAGGATGCGTTTCTAAGAGAAGTTGATTTCCGGGTTCCCTTTTTGAACAAAACCAAAGGGAATCCCGCGCAGCCGAGACGGCCCGGTAGGGCGCCTTGCGCGCGCGAGGCCCGGGCGAGGGCCGCGCCGAGACCGGCGGGCCGAGCGCAGCCCGCGCGCCGCCCTGGTGCGCGCCAGGCCGGGCCGCTCCCAGGCACCCGCGGCCGGACCCAAGCTGGGAGGACCCAGCGCGCGGCTAGGGAGCCGCGCGGCACTTACAGGGCGGCTCGGCGGAGGCGGCTGCAGCAGCAAGGTGTCTCGGCCTGTGCCCTCTCGGCCGCTCGCGCCTTTTCTCTCCGCGCTCCTCGCTGGCCCACCCGCCTCCTCGCTTCCCGCCCGCACGCCCCGCGCTCGCCCCCTCCGCCTGGTCCGCTGCCGAGTGAACTGGAACCAGTCGCCGCGGCCCCGGGATTCCCACAATGCACAGCGCGCCGCTCGTCACATCCCATCCCGTCCCCCCCGCGTCCGGCCACCCCTCCCCGCGCCACCCGATCGCCCCGGCCTTGACCCCACTCCGCTGCTGCGCCCGCGGGGGTTTCCGCGCTCTGCTCCCTGGATGTCGGTTTGTCTGTCCCCCGACTGGACCGAGGCCCAGTCATCTGGCCCTCTGCCCTCAGGTAGCCCGCCCGGCTGTTCATCGCACTGTCCAGCCCTTGAGCTCAAGGCGCGCCCTAAGCTAAATCCTTGGAAATGGTCGGGCCCACGAGAGAGGCGCTTCTCCAGGACGCCTCCCAGCCTCTGGGTCTCGAGTGACGTTTACGGAGCCCCTGCTGTGTGTCTGGCCCTGGCCCTAGTAGCCTTTCCATTAACTCAGGGCCCAAGCCTGTTGCCATCGCGTCTATTCCGACTCATAGCGACCCTACAGGACAGAGTAGAACTGCCCCGTAAGGTTTCAAATGAGCGGTTGGTAGATTCGAACTGCCAGCCTTTTTTGGTTAGCAGCCGAACTCAACCAATGCGCCACCAGGGCTCCTTAACTTAGGGAGGGAGGCACAATTGCTATTACCTGCGAGCGTGTTTCTCTCCCCAACCAAGGGCCAATCTCCCACGCACCTCAGCGCCCCCACAGTCCTCGGATGAGGGCTGGATTACCCAATAAGCAAGGTATGCACGGGTTTACTTGTGCGTACTTACGAATCTGTAGTGAACAATTTCACCTGTGAAACCCATGTGAAATTGTTCACTACACGTAAGTAAACACAAGTAAACCCGTGCATACCTTGCTTAATATGATATAAACCAGAGCTACTTTGCTCATTGGTTAATCTGCCCCTGCCTTGGATACAAGCCATCCTCAAGCCTTTGTGTGCCCCACAGCCAGCTACTGCCCACCCGCTCCCTCCCGCCACGGAGTTGTTCATAGGCACCCCTTGAAGTCTGGACCTGCTTTGCACATCAAAGTGGTTAGCTGCTTTGATTCAGCAAACGTTTGCTATTGGACTCAAGTTGGCATTTACTAGTATAAATAGTGATTCTTTAGCATCGCCCACATAAAACTGCAGACAAGCAGTAGAAGGAGAGGCCACAGCAAAATGCATCCATACACAGTGTTCCTAAATTTGATTACTGGCCTCAAGGCATTAGTGCCTCATACCAAGTACTTAATAGGGCCCTCCCCTCTAACCCTCCTTTTCACCCCAACACCCAGCTGTGGACTAAATTTGGATACTAATACACACGCCGAAGGGTTGATGTGAGGTTAAAGAAGGTCTTTGTGCAAGGGAATCTATGAAGGTAATCAAATCTCCTCCCAGCCCTCAGGTTAACCTCTCAGGTGCTAACCAAAAGATAGGCGCTTCAACCCACCAGCGGGAGAAAGATGTGGCAATCTGCTCCCATAAAGATTTACAGCCTTACCATGGTTTCAGGGGACATCTAAGTCAATTGGCATAATAAAATCTATTAAGAAAACTTTCTGCATCCCACTTTGGAGAGTGGGGTCTGGGGTCTTAAATGCTAGCAAGCAGCCATCTAAGAGGCATCAGTTGGTCTCAACCTACCTGAAGCAAAGGAGAATGAAGAACATCAAAGGCACAGGGTAATTATGAGCCCAAGAGACAGAAAGGGCCACATAAACCAGAGGCTGCATCAGCCTGAGACCAGAAGAGCTAGATGGTGCCCAGGTACAACCAATGACTGCCCTGACAGGGAACACAATAAAGAACATCTGAAGGAGCAGGAGAGCAGTGGGATGCAGACCCCAAATTCTTGTAAAAAGACCAGACTTAGTGGTCTGACTGAGACTAGAAGGACCCCAGAGGTCATGGTCCCTAGACCCTCTGTTAGCCCAAGACAGGAACGATTTCTGAAGCCAACTTTTCAGACAGGGATTGGACTGGACTATGATACTGGTGAGGAGTGAACTCCTTGGATCAAGTAGACACGAGACTATGTTGGCATCTCCTGTCTGAAGGGGAGATGAGAGGGCAGAGGGGGGCAGATGCTGGGTGAATGGACACAAAAAGAGAAAGTGGAGGGAAGGAGTGTGCTGTCTCATTAGGGGGAGAGCAACTAGGAGTATATAGCAAGGTGTTTATAAATTTTTGTATGAGAGTCCGTCTTGATTTGTAAACTTGCACTTAAAGCACAATAAAAATTATTAAAAAAAAAAAGATTTACAGCCTTAGAAACACTATGAGCAGTTCTAATACAGTGAGTTTGGTTTGAGGTTTGGAACTTCTTCCCCTTTACAATAATGCTTTACACCGCCCTTTAAAATTTTCCAAATCAGCCTCCAAAACATGCTGTTTATGCATTTATTAATTCAGTTAATAAGTGCTAAGGACGTATGTCTGTATGCGAATTCAGGTGCTGGGCATGAAGCAGTGAATATAACAGGCAAAAATGCCTGCCCTTCTGGAGTTTGCAGTCTAGTGGGAAAAATGACAATAAACAATAGAGGTAATGTGTCAGATGGTGTAAATGCTGTGGAGAAAATTAAGGCAGGGAATAGGATAAGGAGAGTGAGATAGAGGTGGAGTTTCAAATTTTAAAGAAGGCCTCCCTGAGAAGATGACATTTAAGCAAAAATTTGAAGGAATTGACAGAGCAAGGCACATGGATATCTGGGGGAAGAGTGTTCCAAGCATGAGGAACAGCAAGTGCAAAGGCCCTGAGACAGGAGCATGTCCCAAATGGTCAAGGAATAGGGAGTGTGAGGCTGGAGTGGAATGAGTACAAGGAAGACTAACAGACAATGATGCTGGAGAAGTGATAACACTTCAGGTCCCAAAACAGTCATAAGCATGTGTGGGGATTTCCAGGGGAAGCTGAGTAGAGGTGATAGGGGAGGGGCAGTAATCCCCTTGTTGCTCTGTTCTTCCCTGGATCCTTCTGTCAAGCACCTGCAGGGGCCACCAGGTGAGGTTTCTGTGGGCTACAGCAAGTAGGGAGGATGCTGGACTTTATTTATTCACTCAGCAAACTTGATGAGCACCCACCGTGTACCAAGCCTATGTCAGGCTCCTTCCCAAGGAGAGATACCCTCTGGGTGTGTTACCAACACTGCCCAGGCCCTAGTCAAAATGTAAACAGGACTCCTGGAAAATTTGTTGTTGTGTGCCGTCAAGTCGTTCCCAATTCATACAACCCTATAGGACAGAGTAGATCTGCTCCATAGGGTTTCCAAGGCTATAATCTTTATGGAAGCAGACTGCCACATCTTTCTCCTGCTAAGCAGGATGTGGGTTCAAACCACCGACCTTTCCGTTAGCAGTCACGAGCTTTAACCACTGTGCCACAAGGGCTCCTTTTCCTGAAAAACTTAACAAGCCATAAAGCTGGGCTGTGGAGGAAGCCAGGACTGTGTGGGGAGGGGGAGACTTGTGTTGCCTGCCGGTGTCCTGGTGGTGGGCAGACCTGAGGCTTTTTCAACCCGAGGTCCATTAGTGTCCAAGGTCGAATGCAGAGGACAATGTCCAATAGAACCACCTTCACCATTGGTTTCCCAGTTGGTGTCTCTGTGACTTTGGTCTCCAACTCCTTGCACACTCCCATGTGCCAGTTTACATATATCAATGTCATTTCACCCTTACAACAACCCTAACAGGCAGGCTGCTTCTGGGGCATTACTACCTCAATTTTATAGATGCGGACACCGTAGATTGGGGAAGCCAAGAAAGCTGTCCAAGGTCACAGAGAGGGTAAGCTGGAGCTGAGATTCGAACTTGAGTTATCTGGCTCGGAGCCCTGATGGTCCAGCCTCAAAAGAGGCCTTTGGGATGCTTGGTTTCCTCTGTGCCCAGCCCCTGCCCAGCCCTTTCATGGAGAGCACCTCTTTTTGTCTCCACTTGGTCATCACCACTGCCCCATGTGTCTCAGTTATCTGGTGCTGCTATAACAGAAATACCGCAAGTGGGTGGTTTTAACAAACTGATATTTTCTCCGAGTTTAGGAGACGAGAAGCACAAATTCAGAGTACTGGCTCCAGGGACAGGCTTTCTCTTTCTGTTGGCTCTGGAAGAAGGCCCTTGGCTCTTCAGCTTCTGCTTCCTGGTTTCTTAGAGATCTTCGTGTGCCTTGGCATCTATCTTACCCTGCTCTGCTTCTTTCGCTTGCTTGTTAAAGTCTGTACTCCTCCAAGAGCTAATCTTGGTGCCAGCCCCACCCCTCATAGAATGTACTAGGAATGTTGTCCCCCAGAGTTGTTCAACCCGGCAGCTCTATCCCTACCTCTCTCCAGAAGTTTGGCTTTCTCTGTCTCTCCACTCTCTCCTGCACCTTGCTCTCTCAGTTCTTCCACTTCAGTGGCCTGCCCCCTCCCCCAATCTGAATCAAGGAGTTTCACCTGCTTCTATTTTTGTTTTGTTTTTCCTCCAATTGCAAAATAAATGCATACTCACCATGGAAGACTTGAAAAAAATAATAATAAATAAATAAATAAAAATCCCCCTAAGCACACTACTAGGAGAGAACCACTGTTCCCTTCCAGTCTCCGTATTTGTGCCTATTTAATATTAAACGTAGACGGATTCCTACTGTATTTAGTGCTTCTTACCTGCTTAATGGTTTTTTATGAACATTTTATCAGGTAGTTATCCTGCAACAGCAGTTTCCAAACTTTTTGTATTCAGAACCTATTTACCTTCTTAAAAATTGTTGAGGACCCCAATGAGCTTTTATTATGTGTCTTGTATCTGTCAACATTTGTCCTATTAGAAATTAAAACTAAGAAAAATTTTAAATATTTACTATTTTTTAGATGTTAACCTATAAACCACTTATATATTCACATAAATAATATATTTATAAAAAAAATAACTATATCTTTCCAAACAAACTATTTAGTGAGAGCAGGGACATTGTTTCACAATTTTGTACATTTCTATAATGTCTAGCTTAATACAAGATAGCTGCAGTCTCATATCTTCTTCTGTATTCAATTGGTTGTGTATGAAGGAAACCCAGCCTTCCACAGATATGTATTTGGGAAAGAATAGAGAATTTTAATAACCATTTCAGAGAACTATGGATATTCTTCTTTCATACCAAACATAGTTGAGTTGATTCGGACTCATGGTACCCCTGAATGTTATGGAGTGGAACTATTCTGTAGTGCTTTCTTGGCTCTAATCATTACAAAGCAGATTGCCAGCCCTTTCTTACATGGCATCACTGGGCTAGCAGTTGATCACAAACTGCTTGTGCCACCTGGGGACCTTCTTCTTTTTTTTTTTTTAATAATTTTTATTGTGCTTTAAGTGAAGGTTTACAAATCAAGTCAGTCTCTCACACAAAAACCCATATACACCTTGCTACACACTCCCAATTACTCTCCCCCTAATGAGACAGCGCCCGCTCTCTCCCTCCACTCTCTTTTTATGTCCATTTCACCAGCTCCTAACCCCCTCCACCCTCTCATCTCCCCTCCAGGCAGGAGATGCCAACATAGTCTCAAGAGTCCACCTGATCCAAGAAGCTCACTCCTCACCAGCATCCCTCTCCAACCCATTGTCCAGTCCAATCCATGTCTGAAGAGTTGGCTTCGGGAATGGTTCCTGTCCTGGGCCAACAGAAGGTCTGGGGGCCATGACCACCAGGGTCCTTCTAATCTCAGTCAGACCATTAAGTCTGGTCTTTTTATGAGAATTTGGGGTCTGCATCCCACTGCTCTCCTGCTCCCTCAGGGATTCTCTGTTGTGTTCCCTATCAGGGCAGTCCTCGGTTGCAGCCGGGCACCATCTAGTTCTCCTTGTCTCAAGGTGATATAGTCTCTGGTTCGTGTGGCCCTTTCTGTCTCTTGGGCTCATAATCGCCTTGTGTTCTTGGTGTTCTGCATTCTCGTTTGATCCAGGTGGGTTGAGACCAATTGATGCATCTTAGATGGCTGCTTGCTAGCGTTTAAGACCCCAGATGCCACTCTTCAAAGTGGGATGCAGAGTGTTTTCTTAATAGATTTCATTATGCCAATTGACTTAGATGTCCCCTGAAACCATGGTCCCCAGACCCCTGCCCCTGCTATGCTGGCGTTCCAAGCATTCAGTTTATTCAGGAAACTTCTTTGCTTTTGCTTTAGTCCAATTGTGCTGACCCCCCCTGTATTGTGTGCTGTCTTTCCCTTCACGTAAAGTAGTTTTTATCTACTATCTAATTAGTGAATGCCCCTTTCTCACCCTCCCTCCCTCCCCCGTCTTGTAACCACAGAAGAATGTTTTCTTCTCAGTTTAAACTATTTCTCAAGTTCTTAAAATAGTGGTCTTATACAATATTTGTCCTTTTGCAACTGACTAATTTCACTCAGCATAATGCCTTCCAGGTTCCTCCATGTTAGGAAATGTTTCACAGATTCCTCACTGTTCTTTATCGATGCGTAGTACTCCATTGTGTGAATATACCATAATTTATTTATCCATTCATCCGTTGATGGGCACCTTGGTTGGTTCCATGTTTTTGCTATTGTAAACAGTGCTGCAATAAACATGGGTGTACATATATCTGTTCGTGTAAAGGCTCTAGGATATATTCCAAGGAGTGGGATTGCTGGATCGTATGGGACCTTCTTCTTTGATGTTGTTGTTTTGTGCCTTGCAGTTGATTCCAACTCATAGCGACCCTATAGGACAGAGTAGAACTGCCCATAGGGTTTCCTAGGCTGAAATCTTTACGGAAACAGATCGCCAGCAGATTGTGGAGCAGCCGGTGGGTTTGAACTGGCGACCTTTCGGTTAGCAACTGAGCACTTAACCATTGCTCTACCAGGGCTCCTTTCTTCTTTGATGGTACACTAAAACTCAAGAAGTTGTAGTTCCTTAAAGATTGATTACAATATAGAAACCAATCTGTAAATTTTTAAACTCAGTTACATTAAAATCCAGTGGTCTGTCTTACACCTTGAATGGACCTTTTCGCTGTGAATGATTTTATAAAAAGGAACATCAGTCATTTGGAAAATATTGGTTCACTGAGGTATACAGATCTTCCAGGTATCAGTACATGTCAATGCACAGTATCAGAAATCTCATCCAAAAGGCTTTTAAGTATTGGAAACCTATCAAGCTCACGGTGGCAGGTACAAATTTACCAAAACTTGAATTTTTGCCTGAAAACTCAAATTTATTGTTCGTAATAGTATAACATAATATCACAGTTATTTCCCTTGAAGTGATAGGCTTATTTCATTCAGTTTCAAGAAGATGCCTGCCACAGGTACAGGGCAACATTAGGACTTCTGTGGGCCCTAGGCACTTTTGCTTTTGTGGGCCTCTTCCTCCACAAAGGTAACTGCATTGGTATAAAAATGAGTATATTAATAACCTATATTAGAACTGTGCTTAATGGAGCATTCAAGGAGCCCAGGTGGCTCAGAGGTTAAGCACGTGGCTGCTAACTGAGAGGTGGAGACCTCATACCACCAAGAAAGCAGTGCCAGGAGCAGAGCACGTCCTTTGAACCTGAGGTTCCTGCTCTGAGATGCTCCTAGACCAATGGAAGACTGATGACAAGGAATCTTCCTCCAGAGCTGACAGAGAGAGAAAGCCTTCTCCTGGAGCTGACAGTCTGAATTTGGACTTCTAGCCTACAGTACCGTGAGAGAATCAACTTCTTTTTGTTAAAGCCACCCACTTGTGGTATTTCTGTTATAGCAGCACTAGATGACTAAGACCGAATTTGGTACCAGGAGAGTGGGGTGCTGCACTAACAGATACCTAAAATGTGGAAGTGGTTTTGAAACTGTGGTTGGATAGAGGAGCCACAGCAGCAGAGGACCTGCAGCAGCAGAGAACCTGCAGTGATAGAGAAGTGGCGGCGGCAGAGAACTGGCAGCAGCACAACCAAGAAGACCATCGTCAGACAGCTGGAGCGGACCCACGGAGTGAGAGAGCTGAGTGCCTCTGCGCAGGAGGCTTCCTGGCAGAGTGGGGTGCCTCCAGGCACTTATTGGTGGAGCTACAGAGTTTTGGAACACTTGCCCCAGCAGGGCAGATGCGGATGTGAGGCCAGAGGATCCAAGAGACCAAGAAACCAGGAAGCAGAAGCTGAAGAGACAAGGAACACAAAGAGCTCAGTTTCAAAAGGTATGGCCCCAACCTCTGGGGTCCCAAAAGGTGGAGCCATGGCCTTTGGTGTTTCTAAGGGTAGAGTCATCACTCAGATGGAATAGGAGAATGGTGCGCCTAAAGCGGAGGGAGCAGAGTTGCTGTCCTGGTGGGCCCGGAAGGCGGAGCTGAAGCCCAGGGCCAAGGGGCCTCCACTCAGAATCTGGAGAATGTGGCCAATACCTAGAGTCTGGAGGGCAGGGCTGTTGTGTAAATGGTCTCAGAGAACAGAGGATTATTTTCAAAGCCCTGAGGGCTAATGTAATATGTTCTGCTGACTTGTTTGGTGCCTGTTATGCCTTCTTTCCTTCCAATGTCTTCCATTTGTAATGGAAATGTCTAGCTTGTGCCTCTTCCACCATTGTACTTTGGAAGCAGATAACTTGTATTCTAGATTTCACAGAGGAAGAGGAATTTTTGGATTTTGGACTTAGAGTTAAGACTTTTGCTATAATATATATGATGGGCTGAGTATGTTTTGCATGTTGCAAGAATGTGATTTTTTGGGGTGCCAAAAGGTGGAATGTCACAGATTGAATTATGCCCCCCCAAAAATGTGTGTATTAATTTGGTTAGACCATGATTCCCAGTATTCTGTGGTTCTCCATTTTGTGATTGTAATTTTATGTTGAAGAGGATTAGGGCGGGATTGTAACACCCTTACCAGGTCACGTCCCTGGGAGAATAAACTCTTTGTTAAAGCTGTCCACTTGTGGTATTTCTGTTGTAGCAGCACTAGATGACTAAGACAAGGAGTTTGACCAGTCTCTGTGAGATCGGTGAGTCTGGTCTTTCTTGTTGTTGTTTAGTTAGAATTTTGCTCTACATTTTTCTCCAGCTCTGTCTGGGACCCTATATTATGAGTGGCTTTTTTTTTTTTTTTTTAATGGAGCATTCAGCCCTGCAGCAAGCCAAGTCTAAATAAACATAGTTTGTTGGTTGGTGCCGACTCCCCATCAGGCACGGTGCCGAGGCCATAGTACTTTCTGAGCCCACACAAAAGTTTTAATTTCTTTTAAAATCAGAAGGAAAAAATGAAGGTTAGTTTTTATAGGTCAAAAATACATTAAATATATAATATTAATATATTTGTCTTTATGCCAGTACAGTTGTAAAATGTCATTTTTGTATGTTTTTGTGAGGAAAGGGCCCACAAAAACACAAATGCTAGGGTTCACGAAGTCGTAATGGAGCCCTGCTATCATCGTTTTTTAAGTAAAAACGGTGTCCCATGAAAAAAGCAGCTAGTTCAGCCTGAAATTCAATCATGTAAGTGCTTTTCCTCAAGGCAGTTGTCTGACTTCATTTTATTTGGTGCCATTGCTGATTTGTGCTAAATTGCCAGCAGTTTTACCCACTATTGTTCTTGCACCATAGGTGCAAAGGTCAACACAGTGAAGAAGTCAAAGGGTGTTTTAGTATTACAATGAAAATAGTCCCTGGGTGGCTCATGGTTTGCCCTCAACTACTAAACCTAAAGGTTGGAGGATCAAACCCACCCAGTAGTGCCACAGAAGGAAGTCCTTGTGATGTTTCTGTAAAGATTACAGCCTAGAAAACTCTACAGAGCAGTTATACTCTCTAACACATGGGTCACCATGAGTTGGAATCAACTTGCCAGCAACGGGTCTATTATTATGAAAGTAGCTTTGACCTTGCAGACTCCCAGAAAAGATCTCAGTAGCCTTCCGGGGTTCACAGACCATACTTTGAGACCATCCTGAGGCTGTACCATTGTTTATTTAACCAGTTCCTTGTTGCTTTATTTATTTATTACGCTGTTTCCAACTCTATTATAACAATGTGATGAATATCCTTAGACGTACATCTTGGTGCACAGCTGACTCTGGAGGATAAGTTTTTCGAAGTGGAATTGCTGGATCAAAGGTGCATATTTAAAAAGCTTTAACAGATAGCCCTCCAGAGAAGTAGAACTGGTAAGGGCCAGTGAAGAGGGTTGAGCATTCCTGTATTTCCCCAGCACCTCCTTGCCCTACCTTGAGTATTCCCCCAAGGTCTCTGATGATCAGTGTCATTTGAGTGTGAGTGTCCCCTTTCCCTCAGCCTATCTTGACCTTGTCTGGAGAAGGGCAGGGAGCAGGTCTCCAATGAGTTCCTCAACTTCTTCTGATCGACAACATTAAGCCTAGAAGCGTGTAGGGTGCAGAGAGGACCCCCAGGAAAGGAAGCCTCTGGTGAACCTCTTATACTTTCCCCCACCATCCTCTGCCCCACAAGCAACTTTGAGCTTTATTGCATTTGTCATTTTTGCAAATTGAAGGCTTTTTTCCTTATTTGATTACTACAGAGATAAGCTCTCTTCCTTTGATCTGCAATTGGCGGCAACATCTGACACATTCCCGTGTTTTCAGCAACGCCTCAGTCTTTGTTAAGCAGTTAATGCCTCACAGTCAGCAATCAACCCTGCTTTGAGGGAAGTATAGTGTTTAGTCAGGTGAATACTTCCTTGAAATGGGGCATAACAAAGGGGCAAAGGGAAACCTTCTTGGACTGTGTGTGAGGAGGGAGGGGGCGTGTTACCTCTTTCTTTGCCTAGAGGCATCTCTTTGAGTGATTTAAATATTCTCTTTCCCTGAGGTTAGAGCTGATTGAAAATACAGTTTAAAGGATTTAGGATACCTGCAGAGCAGTGGTACTCAAAGTATGGGCCCGTGGACCCCGGGGGTGGGGTAGGGGGATCCCTGAGACCCTTTCATGGGGCCTGTGGAGGTCAAAACTGTTTTCACAATAATAAAAAACCAAAAACCAAACCCATTGCCCTCAAGTTCATTCTGACTGATGAAGACCCCATGTGTTACAGAGTAGACATGTGCTCCATAGGGTTTTCTTGGCTGTAATCTTCACGGAAGCAGATTCCCGGGCCTTTTTTCTGCAGCAAAAAAAAAAAAAATTTTTTTTTTTTACTGATGGGTGAATTCAAACCACTAACCTGTCAATTAGTAGAGGAGTACAAACTGCACACCCATGGGCCTTTCACAGTAACACTGGGGCTTTATTTGTTCTTTTCACTGTGTCGACCTTTTTACTGAAGTTATAAAAGCAGTGGTGAGGAAAGCTTTTGGCACCTTAACGCGAATCAAAGCAGTAGCCTCGAACCGTGTAGCAGTCATGAAATCCTTCACCACAATGCACTCACACAGAAGAAAAAAAAAAAAGCTAATTTCACTTAAAAATTAAGAATGTCCTTAGTGAATGAGTAAAATTAGAATTATGGAAAACTCATATTTGCCACCGTGAGCTTGACAGTTTCTCAACACATCAAGGCTTTTCCGACGAGATCAGTGATAGCATTAACTGAAAGATTTTTTGATGTCATATGATAAAACGTGTCACCATTTGGAAGAGATGCATAACTCATCGAAACAATATTTCCCAAATGACCAATGTGTGATGTTACAAAATCACCTGTAGGTAAAAGATTCATTCAGACTGCAAGACAGACCAATATATTTCAACGTCACCGAATGCAAAAACTTCAGTGATGTGTTTTCAGATTCCACGTAACTACTAACCTTTAAGAAACTGCCACTTGCAGAGTTTTAGTGTAAAATCAGAGAAAAGTATCCACAATTATCTGAAAAGATTGTTCCAATACTCTTCCTTTGACTGATTTAAAAACAAAAACAAAAATTTCGCATGGTTAAAAAAATATATATAAGCAAAATCAGAACCCAAATGACAAACTGGAAAAAAAAAATCTGCAAGACGTAGCACAGATGTTATGGGTTGAATTGTGTCCCCCAGGAAAGATATTCAGAAGCCCTAATCCCTATACCTGTAAATATGACTCTGCTTGGAAATAGGGGTTTTCATTTGTTACATTAATGAAGTCATAGTGGGATAAAGGGATTCCTAATCCTAATCATTTCTGAGTGGTATCTTATAAAAAGATCAGAAACACACATGAGGGAAGACAAATGCCTTGAGAAGATATGTCTACAAGCAGCAAGGAAAGCCAAAGATTGCCTGCAACTACTAGAAGCTGAAGGAGACAAGGACCTTCCCTGAGAGCTGGCAGAGAGAGAACCTAGCTCTGCTGACCCTGAATTTGGGCTCCTAGCCCCCAAAACTCTGAGACAATAAATTCCTGTTCTTTAAAGCCACTCGCTTTTGGTGTTTTGTTATGGCAGCCTTTGAAAAGAAAACTAAGAGAATGTGCCTTTTAAAATTTCTGATATTGGTTATTTGTGCGTTTTCTATTTTTTTCTTGATCAACCTTGCCAAAACTCAATTTAATCTTTTCAAAGAAACAACTTTGTTGATCTACTTTATTGTGCTTTATTTTCTAATTAATTTCTGTTCTTTTCTTTATTATTTAGTTTTTACTTTCTTTGGGGTTATATCATTGGCTTTTTACTGAAGTATAACATGAAAAAAAAAAAAACCCTTTGCTGTCAAGTTGCTTCTGACTCATAGCAACACTATAAAACCCAGTGCGGTAGAGTCGACTCTGACTCATAGCGACCCTACAGGACAGAGTAGAACTGCCCCATAGAGTTTCCAAGGAGCGCCTGGTGGATTCAAACTGCTGACCCTTTTGTTAGCAGCCATAGCACTTAACCACTACGCCACCAGGGTTTCCTAGCAACAGTACAGGACGGAGTAAAACTGCCCCATAGGGTTTCCAAGGAGAGGCTGGTGAATTCGGACGGCCGACCTTTTCGGTTGTTAGCAGCTGAACTCTTAATCACTGCACCATGCATGCAGAAAAATGCACAAATCATAAGTGTATAACTCCCTGAATTTCTCACAAAGCATAAATAGCACCGAGACCAAAAGACAGAAAGAACATTATCAGCGTCCCAGAAGCTCCCTTTCAGTTTCTAGGTTCCAAGAGTAACCACTATACTTACTTTCAACATCATAGATTTGTTTTGTCTGTTTTGAACTTCACATAAATGGATCATATAGTATGTACTCCTTTGTGTTTGGCTTCTTTTTCTCAGTCTTACATCTTTGAAGTTCATCCACATCATTGTATTTAGTAGTAATTCATTCTTTTTCATTGCATTTGTACTTTATTGGATACATGTGCCAAAATTTCTTTATTCACTCTACTGTTATAAGCATTTGGATAGTTTACAGTTTCAGGCTTTATGAATAGTGCTGCTATGAGTGAGTATTCATGGATATGTCTTTTGAGAATGTATACATACACACACACACGCACATTTCCATACTGGGTCATAGGAGGTAATAGATTTAATGCAAAAATGGCATCAGTTCTTTAACCATACCTATAATCATGTCCTTGGCACTATAATTGTAATTTCTTCCACCAAGAAGTAGAGCCTATATCCACACCCCTTAAATCTGGGCTGGCCTTGTGACTTGCTTTGGCTAACAGAATGCGGGAAAGTGATGCTGTGATAGTTTCGAGTTCAGGCCTCAAGAGGCACTGTGCACTTCTGTTCCTTCACTCTCCTGTTCCTTTATTATTGCCATGAGAACATGCCCCCAGGTAGCCTGAGACAAAATCTGGGCTAGCCTGCTGCTACATGACGTGGAGGAAAGTCATCAGAGCTAAAGCCCCAGGAATCTGAGAAGGCCCAATCGAGAGAAGCAAATTTGACTGACTGACCCTTGGATGAATAAGGCATGAGTAAGCCCTGTAGGACTAGCCAAGACGGAAAAAATGTCCAGGTGACCCATCGATTACTGAGCAAAAATAAATGTTTATCAGTGTATGGTTCCGAGGTTTTGTAGTTGCTTCTTATGCAATATCATTTGACAATAGATAATATATATTTGTTATTAGCTGCCATTGAGTCGGCCTCTGACTCATGGTGACCCCATACGAAACAGAATGAAACACTGCCGTGTCCTGTGCCATTCCCGTGATGGGTTGCAGATCGGACTGTTGTGATCCATAGGATTTTCACTGGTTGATTTTCAGGAGTCCATCACCAGGCCTTTCTCCTTTTCTTAGTCTGGAAGCTCCACTGAAATCTATTTAGCATCATAGCAACACGCAAGCCTCCACTAACAGGCACATGGTGGCTGTGCATGAGGTACATCGGCCCGGAACTGAACCTGGGTCTAGTTTAGAAGATAATGCCATTGTCGCAAAGTGGATTTGTCTTTTACACTCCCATGAATCACTCTATATCCACAACACTTGCATTGTCTATCTTTTCATTTTAGCTGTTCTGGTGCTGTGCGTAGGGACTATCATACTGTGGCTTTAATTTGCATTTCCTTGATGTTTAATGAGATTGAGCACCTTTTCCTATGTTTGTTGGACATTTTCTTTTATAAAGTGTCTATTCAAGACTATTACGTGGTATATGCATACAAGGGAATATTATTCAGCATAGAGAGGAATGAAGTTCTGATACATGCTACGACAGACATGCATGAACCTTGAAAAGACTATGCTGAGTGAAATAAGTCAAACACAAAAAGACAAATATTGTATGATTCCACTTACATGAAATATCTAGAATAGGCAAATATACAGAGACCAAAGTTTATTCGTGTTGACCAAGGATGGGTGGGAGGGGAGGAAGGGAAAGTTATTGCTTAAAGGGCACTGAGTCTCTGTTAAGTGTGGTGAAAATATTTGGGAACAGATGGTGATGATCGTTGTGTAACGTGGTGCGTGTAATTAATGTCGCTGAATTTTACACAAGAAAAAGAGTGAAATGGCAAATGTTTTGTTATATATATTTTTAAAGCACACAAAAACTATTGTCATTTTTTTCCTATTAGGCTGTTTGTCCTTTGCTTATTGATTTAAAGAAGTTCTTTATATGTTCTAGATACAAGTCCTTAGTATGTATTATAGGTATCTTCTCCCACACTATGGTTTGCCTTTACTTTTTCAGTGTCTTAATTGGCTTTATTTCCCCCAATGGAATTTTTATTGAGATAATTGTAGTTGCACATGTTGTTTTAAGAAACAATACAGAGAGATCCTCTGTACCCTTTACCCAGTTTTCCACAAAGGTAATATGTTGCAAAACTATCATAGAATATCATAACCAGGATATTGACATTGATACAACCCTTTGATCTTAATCAGATTTCCCCAGTTTTACTTGCAGTCAGTCTCATTAGGTCAAGGTTTATTTTATTTATTTATTTGGCCTATGGATGTCCAATATGTTTTTTCTATTCTTTTGCCCATAATACATGTTCTTAAATAATATAGCTTTATAATATGTTTGTGATAACTGGTAGTGTAAATCTTCCAGTTTTGTTTTTCTTCTTCAAGATTGCCTTAGCTAGGTAACCACAAAGGAGACTAACAATACTACTGATCAAAGTAAAATACAAGAAAAAAATAAGGACTCAGCAAAAACAAAATTGACAACCACAAATAAGAGGAAAAGACAATATATAAAGATAAACTACTCAGCACAAAAAATTAAGTGGGAAAAAAAGTCAACAACACACAAAAAAGGCATCAAAATGACAGCATTAAACTCATACCTATCCATAATGTAAATGGACTAAATGCACCAATAAAGAGACAGAGTGGCAGAATGGATAAAAAAGCATGATCCGTCTATATGCTGCCTCCAAGAAAAATGCCTTAAACTTAAAGACAAAAACAAACTAAAACTCAAAGGATGGGAAAAAAAAGATATCAAGCAAACAGCAATCACAAAAGAGCAGGAGTGGCAATATTAATTTCTGACAAAATAGACTTTAAAGTTAATTCCATCATAAAGCATAAGGAAGGACACTATATAATGATTAAAGGGAAAATACACCAAGAAGATATAACCATATTAAATATTTATGCACCCTACAGACTGCGAAAAAGTTTTTAGCTATGATATTTCCGATCGGCATCTTATCTCTAAAATCTACATGGTACTGCAAGAACTCAACTGCAAAAGACAAATAACCCAATTAAAAAATGGGCAAAGGCTGCAAGATACATAAAACAAACTCTATCAGCATTGAAAAGTAAGATAGACAGCACCACAATAACAGTAGGGGACTTCAACACACCACTTTTGATGAAGGACAGGACATCCAGAAAGAAGCTCAATAAAGACACAGAAGATCTAAATCCCACAATCAGCCAACTTGACCTCGTAGACATATACAGAACACTCCACCCAACAGCAGCCAAGTATACTTTCTTTTCTAGTGCACATGGAACATTCTCTAAAATAGACCATGTATTAGGTCATGAAGCAAGCCTTAGCAGAATCCAAAACATCAAAATATTACAAAGCATCTTCTCTGACCATAAGGCTATAAAAGTAGAAATCAGTAACAAAGAGCAAGGAAAAGAAATCAAACACTTTGAAACTGAACAGTACCCTGTTCAAAAACGACTGGGTTATAGAAGAAATAAAGGATGGAATAAAGAAATTCATAGAATCCTATGAGAATGAAAACACTTCATATCAGAACCTTTGGGACACAGCAAAAGCAGTGCTCAGAGGTCAATTTATATCAGTAAATACACACATACAAAAAGAAAGGGCCAAAATCAAAGAATTATCCCTACAACTTGAACAACTGAAATTAAAAGAATCATATCAGATTACTATGAAAAATTGTACTCTAACAAACTTGAAATCCTAGAAGAAACGGATGAATCTCTAGAAACACACTACCTACCTAAACTACCACAAACAGAGGTAGGACAACTACATAAACGCATAACAGAAGAAGAGATTGAAAAGGTAAATAAAAAACTCCAAACAAAAAAAAAAGCCCTGGCCTGGATGACTTCACTGCAGAGTTCTACCAAACTTTCAGAGAAGAGTTAACACCACTACTACTAAAGGTATTTTGGAGCATAGAAAAAGATGGAATACTCCCAAACTCATTCTATGAACCCAGCATATCCCTGATACCAAAACCAGGTAAAGACACCACAAAAAAAGAAAATTACAGACCTATATCCCTCATGAACTTAGATGCAAAAATCCTCAACAAAATTCTAGCCTATAGAATTCAACAACATATCAAAAAAATAATCCACCACTACCAAGTGGGATTTATACCAGGTATGCAAGGTTGGTTTAATATTAGAAAAACCATTAATGCAATCCACCATATAAATAAAACAAAAGACAAAAACCACATGATCTTATCAATTGATGCAGAAAAGGCATCTGACAAAGTCCAACACCTATTCATGATAAAAACTCTCAGCAAAATAGGAGTTGAAGGAAAATTCCTCAACATAATAAAGGGCATTTATACAAAGCCAACAGCCAACCTCATCCTAAATGGAGAGAGTCTAAAAGTATTCCCCTTGAGATCGGGAACCAGACAAGGATGCTCTTTATCAACACACTTATTCAACATTGTGCTGGAGGTCCTAGCCAGAGCAATTAGGCTAGATGAAGAAATAAAGGGCATCCAGATTGCTAAGGAAGAAGCAAAAGTATCTCTATTCGCAGATGACATGATCTTATACCAAGAAAACTCTAAAGAATCCTCAAGAAAACTACTGAAACTAATAGAAGAGTTTAGCACATTATCAGGATACAAGATAAACATAGAAAAATCAGTTGGATTCCTCTACACCAACAAAGAGAACATTGAAGAGGAAATCACCAAATCGATACCATTTACGGTAGCCCCCAAGAAGATAAAATACTTTTTAAAATACTTACCAGAGATGTAAAAGACCTATACAAAGAAAACTTCAAGACACTACTGCAAGAAACCAAAAGAGAACTATAAAAGTGGAAAAACACACCTTGGTCATGGATAGGAAGACTCAACATTGTAAAAATGTCTATTCTAGCAAAAGCGATCTATATATACGATGCAATTCCTATCCAAATTCCATTAACATTTTTTAATGAGATGGAGAAACAAATCACCAACTTCATATGGGTAAGAAAGAGGTCCTGGATGAGTAAAGCATTACTGAAAAAGAAGAACAAAGTGGGAGGCCTCACACTACCTGATTTTAGAACCTATGGTACCGCCACAGTAGTCAAAACAGCCTGGTACTGGTACAATAACAGATACATTAGATCAATGGAATGGAATTGAGAATCCAGACATAAATCCATCCACATATGAGCAGCTGATATTTGAGAAGGCCCACAGTCAGTTAAATGCGGAAAAGACAGTCTCTTTAACAAATGGTGCTGGCATTACTGAATATCCATCTGCAAAAAAATGAAAGAAGGCCCATACCTCACACTATGCACAAAAACTAACTCAAAATGGATCAAAGACCTAAGTATAAAATCTAAAATGATAAAGACCATGGAAGAAAAAATAGGGACAACACTAGGAGCCCTAATACATGGCATAAACAGTATACAAAACATTACTAACAATGCACAAACACCAGAAGAGAAACTAGGTAACTGGGAGCTCCTAAAAATGAAATTCCTATGCTCATCCAAAGACTTCACCAAAAGAATAAAAAGATTACCTACAAACTGCGAAAAAGTTTTTAGCTATGACATTTCTGATCAGCATCTGATCTCTAAAATCTACATGGTACTGCAAGAACTCAACTGCACAAGACAAATAACCCAATTAAAAAATGGACAAAGGCTATGAACAGGCACTGCACTAAAGAAGATATTCAGGTAGCTAACAGATATGCGAGGAAATGCTCGTGATCGTCAGCCACTAGAGAAATGCAAATCAAAAAACAATGAGATTTCATCTCACTCCAACAAGGCTGGCATTAATCCAAAAAACACAAGATAATAAATGTTGGAAAGGTTGTGGAGAGATTGGAACACTTATACACTGCTGTTGGGAATTTAAAATGGTACAACCACTTTGGAAATCGATTTGGCACTTCCTTAAAAAGCTAGAAATTAAAACTACCATATGATCCAGCAATCCCACTCCTTGGAATATATCCTAGAGAAATAAGAGCCTTTACAGGAACAGATATATGCACACCCATGTTCATTGCAGCACTGTTTACAATAGCAAAAAGATGGAAGCAACCAAGGTGCCCATCAACGGATGAATGGATAAATAAATTACGGTATATTCACACAATGGAATACTACGCATTGATAAAGAACAATGATGAATCTATGAAACATTTCCTAACATGGAGGAATCTGGAAGGCATTATGCTGAGTGAAATTAGCCAGTTGCGAACGGGCAAATATTGTATGAGACCACTATAATAAGAACTCAAGAAATAGTTTAAACACAGAGAAAAATATTCTTTGATGGTTACAAGAGTGGGGAGGGAGGGTAGGAGAGGGGTATTCACTAATTAGGTAGTAGACAAGAACTATTTTTGGTGAAGGGAAAAACAAGACCCAGTACAGGAGAGGTCAGCACAACTGGACTAAACCAAAAGTAAAGAAGTTTCCTGAATAAACCAAATGCTTCAAAGGCCAGTGTAGCAGGGGCAGGGGTTTGGCGACCATGGTCTCAGGGGACATCTAGGTAATTGGTATGATAAAATGTATTAAGAAAACATTCTGCATCCCACTTTGGTGAGTGGCATCTGGGGTCTTAAACACTAGCAAGTGGCCATCTAAGATGTATCAATTGATCTTAACCCACCTGGAGCAAAGGAGAATGAATAACACCAAAGATAAAAGGTAATTATTGAACCCAAGAGACAGAAAACCAAAACCAAACCCAGTGCTGTCAAGTTGATTCCAACTCATAGCAACCCTATAGGAGAGAGTAGAACTGCCCCATAGATTTTCCAAAGAGCGCCTGGTGGATTCGAAGTGCCGACCTTTTGGTTAGCAGCCGTAGCACTTAACCACTATGCCACCAGGGTTTCAGAAGGGCCACATAAACCAGAGACTACATCAGCCTGAGACCAGAAGAACTAGATGGTGCCCGGCTATAACAGATGATTGCCCTGGCAGGGAACACAACAGAGAATCCCTGATAGAGCAGGAGAGCAGTGGGATGCAGACCTCAAATTCTCATAAAAAGGCCAGACTTAATGGTCTGACTGAGACTAGAAGGATCCCGGAGGTCATGGTCTCCTGACCTTCTGTTAGCCCAAGGCTGGAACCATTCTCAAAGCCAACTCTGCAAACAGAGATTGGACTGGACTATAAGACAGAAAATGATACTGGTGACGAGTGGGCTTCTTAGCTGAAGTAGACACATGAGACTATGTGGGCAGCTCCTGTCTCGAGGGGAAATAAGAGGGCAGAGGGGGACAGAAGCTGGAGGAATGGATACAGAAATAAAGGGTGGAGAGAAGGAGTGTGCTGTCTCATTAGGGGGAAAGCAGCTAGGAGTATATGGTAAGGTGTATATAAATTTTTGTATGAGAGAATGATTTGTAAACTTTCACTTAAAGCACAGTAAAAAAAAAAAAAGTGGAAAAAAAAAAGATGGCCTTAGCTATTATTGGCTAGATTTAGATCTATTTTTCTCCCCCCAAAAAATTAAATACTGAATTTATACCAATCGACGAACATGTTATAGCTCTCCATTTCTTTAGTTGTGTTAAAATTATGTTTAATAATGGTTTGTAGTTTTCAGTGCAGAGATCTTGCATGTCTTACACTAGATTTCCTTCTAGGAATCTGATATTTTTATGGTATTATAAAATGAATCATTAAAAATTTATTTTCCATTTTTTATTTTCTAGCATACATACAGTTGAGTTTTGTGCATTGTCCTTTTATCTTCCTAAATTTATTCATTATTATAATCATTTGTGGTTTAAATTTTTTTTTCTATTTGCACAATCATTGTCTTAGTTATCTAGACAATGCTATAACAGAAATAACCACAAGTGGGTGGCTTTAACAAACAGAAATTTACTTTCTCACAGTCTAGTAGGCAAGAAGTCTGAACTTAGGGCACCAGTTCTAGGCGAAGGCTTTTTTCTCTGTCTTTTAACTCTGGGATAAAGTCCTTGTCTCTTTTTAGCTTCTGTTTCTTGGTTCCTTGATGATCTTCATGTGGTATGGCTTCTCTCTCCCCCCATCTCTGCTTTCGTCTTCTTCTTTTTTGCTCTGTTGGTCTGTAGCACATTGAAATGTGATCTAGAATACATCCATATCCAGTTTTAACAAACATGGTATCAGTGAGTTGTTTAAGTCAGAGTGATGCAGCTGAAGCTGAAAAATACCCTCAAGACCAAGGTGCTCTGTGAAGTTACCAACACATACGCTATAAGCCTTTGTTACAGGACCTGGGATCACCAAATGAACAAACTGGAATTTTTAAAACATTATTTTAAAATATTTGAAATGGTTTCTGTGCCTTTCACAGACTCTTTCCCTTTTAAGAAAAAAACAAAATGTGAGGGTCAAGCTCTAGGTTAGAGGCCCTCCAGCAGTCTGTGGTCATTCTGGGCCTCAGGTTATGGTGGATATACCTACAGGTGTCTCATTCTTGGTGTCTCTGGCTCCCAAAGCCTAAATACAACTGTACCTTGCAGTCAAGAGTGACCCAGTGACAATTTGGCAGCTGTGGAGGTTGTGCTGCAACCTGAAACTTATAAACATAACCATTTTCCACTTTCCTACCAGTATTCTGTGTGATCAGCTTTTTCACTATCTTTTTTACCTGTGCCAACTCTTAATTTACATTTCTTTGTATACTGAGTCGGAATCGACTCGACGGCAGTGGGAGTGGGTTTGGTTTTGTATGCTAGTGAAGTGGATTATTCCTTAATATATTCATTGGCTGTTTTTATATCTTCTTTTTGTCGTATCATTTTCAACCAATCTTTTTGACATGCATAGCCTATTGCTTTGATTCCTGGCCAGTAGAGCATGAATTGATTTGTCTGTTCTGTAAGAACCTCAGTTTGTTCTGTTTGGTAACTGGTCTCTGAGGACGCCCTTAGTATTCTCTTTTGAAAGTTTAATTTCATTCCTGGTAAAAAAAATAGTAGTGTTTAGGTGTGTCCTAATGTTTTAAATAAGCTAACTTATCAACGGAAACCCCAGTGGTGTAGTGGTTAACAGCTTCGGCTGCTAACCAAAGGACCAGCAGTTTGAATCCACCAAGTGCTCCTTGGAAACTGTGGGGCAGTTCTACTCTGTCCTATAGGGTTGCTATGAGTCAGAATCAACTGGATGGCAATGTTTTTTTTTTTTTTGGTTTTAACTTAACCCCTTCTCTGTGAGTGTGAGGCAGTGGTGGTTCATTGGTAGATTTCTCACCTTTCATGAGGGAGACCTGGGTTCAATTCCTGGCCAATGTACCTAATGTGCAGCCATTACCCATCTGTCAGTGGAAGCTTGTATGTTGCTATGATGCTGAACAGGTTTGAGCAAAGCTTCCATAATAAGACAGACTAGAAAGAAGGGCCTGGTGAACTACTTCTGAAAATCAGCCAATGAAAACCCAGTGGATCACAAGGACCTGATCCACAACTGATCAAGGGAATGGTGCACCATTTCGTCCCATTGTACGTGGGGTCTCTGTGAGTCGGGGCTGACTCGACAGCAGCTCATAACAACATCTCCATGAGTGGCCAACTGGAGTAAATGAAGGAGCCTTCCCTCCAGTCTCCAGTGTTAATGCATTTACTCCATTTGTGTTGTGTAACCCAGTTGAGATATTCACAGTCATGTTCTTCCTTGTGTGACCTCCTATGTCTACATAGCACTGTTTGACCTTGCCAACCTGTTGCTTTTTGGATTCTGCATACTCTTCAAAAGTGCATCCCTGAAACCAAAACACCCAACTCACTCTCCACACACCTTCTTACATTTTCTGTGCATTTGGACATGGTAGGTAGATATAAGGGGCAGATGATGAGGAAGTGCCTGCTAGGGCTTCTGGGCTTATAAATGCTACCAAGCTCAGGATTTCTGGGGAAAATAAAAAGCTAATAAAAAAAAAAAAGTTATTTAGGTGAAAGGTTACAGAGCAAATTAGTTTCTCGTTAAACAGTTAATACACAAATTGTTTTGTGACTTTGGTTGCCAACCCTGTGATGTGTCAACATTCTCACATTCTCCACTCCAGGTTCCCTGTTTCCACGTGTCCAGTTTTCCCCACCTCTGCTTTCTTGCTTGCTTCCTTACTTAATCTCCTCATTAGTGTCTCAAAAGAGATTGATTTAAGGCACACTGTACACTAATAATGGCTCATTAACATAACAAAGAAAACTCATTCCTGCGGAGCCAATATGACACTATAGACAGAAGCACCATGCTGTCCCTCCACAGCAAAGACCTAAAAAGCTAAGTAAACCAGAGATAAATGCCAATCCTGGAATCCTTAGTGTCAGATGAAGGGATAAAGAATGCAACCAAGCATGAAATGGAATAAGAAACTGACAGATAACAGAGTGAGGAAAGATACAGAGTGGAGGTCCCCTATTAGCTAAGAAGCCAGGGATTCACCATATTGGACTCCTCAGCCACTGAGAACAGCAGATGAGAAATACAGGAAGGCAGCTCCACAGAGCTTCCAGCAGGAGACAGAGCACCTGGTAACAAATGACACACGCTTTCCCACCCCCACCCTTCTTCCTCCTGCTCAGCGTCTGTGGTTTTCCAGTGGGCCGTTGTCACTCGGAGAGGTCCCAGCTTCTTGCTGCTGGGATTTGCCCCACCCGTACTGGCCGGCTCCTTCAGTGCCATTTTTTGGTTGCAGTTGTTGCTTTTTTTGGCTTCTTTTGGTTTCTTCTCTCTCTCTCTTACCTCCTCCTTTGTCTTGAACTCCTGGCTCTGTGTGCCGTCTTTGCTCTGTCTTGACCAGCTGTGAAGCACTGCTCAGCTGGGGAACCACTTCCCCAGACCATGCTGCCATGCCAGTGGGCTCCCTGGGGGAATATTTCTTTCTTTCTTTCTTTTTTTCCTTCCTCCCAAACACCTAGCATCTTTTCTTTTTTTCTCCTCAGTTTCCTGTCTTGTTCTACATTCCTTTCTTCTGACCACCTGTCCATGTATGCCTTTCTCTCTCTTTATTTTTACCTTGTTTCTTATCTCTCTCTCTCTCTTTCTTTCCTTTCTCCTGCCCACCTAGCTGCATGTGCTGTATCTGTCCCTTCTTGATGGGTTGTGCCTCACTGCATGGCTGTAAAGCCACCAGCACATGGCTTACCTTGGTCTGTGTCACTCAGCACTTTTTTTTTTTTTTTTTGGCTCCTGTTTCTCTATCCTCTTTCTCTCCTTTTGTGTACCCACTTAGCTCCACACATCACAACCTCCACCCTCCCTCCTGCCTATCAGCACTGTGCACTGAGCATCACACCCCCGAGCAGCATAGACATGGTCTACCAGAACCTGCCCTGCACTGACCCCTGGTCCCACCCTGTCAGCTCCAGTACATGCCACAAATGACCCACCCCAGCTACTTCCCCTCTGCTGGACCTGCCCTGCTGCACTATAGCTCAATGACTGGTCCTGCCCATTGGGCAAGGAGGTGAGAAGTATCATGCCCACAGACAAGCAAACAACAAAGAACGCCCCACCTGCCTCCTCAGACATAACCAAATGAAACAAAAAATTAGGACAAAACAAACAAATCTACAATCAATAAATGAAGAAAATAGTTACTGAATGTCCTGAAGACAGCAGACAATATCAAAACCTATTAAGAAAACAGGACAGTATGGTTTCTGTAGGCATCCAAAATAAAACACCAGAAGACCTTCCGGGAGAAGAAAAGGCACTGGAGCTACCAGACAGGGAATTAAAATCACTAACATTCAGAGCTATCCAAGAGTTGAGGGAAAAAGCAGACAAAGATGAGGAAAAAATAGACAAAATCATGGAAAAGATAGACAAAACAATGGAAGAATTCAGGAAAATAATACAGGAACAAAATGTCAAAATAAATTCACAGCTAGAAATCATACAAAAACACCAATTAGAAATCCAAAAGATAAACAAAAATATTTCAAAAATTTACAGTGTCATAGAAGGTTTGAGAAGCAGGTTTGAAACAATGGAAGACAGGCTCAGCAAAATTGAAGACAAATACTTGGATACCATTTTGTTTGAGGAAAAATCAGAGAAAAGAATGAAGAAAAATGAAGAATCCCTGAAACGATGTGGGATACAATCAAAAGCAAAAAAATTGTGAGTGATTGGAGTTCCGGAACAGGAGGAGAAAATGGAAAACACAGAGAGGATCATTGAAGAATTGCTGACAGACACTTCCCTAATATCATGAAAGATGAAAAGCTGATCATCAAAGAAGCTCAACGAACTCCATGTAGGATAGACCCCAAAAGAAAATCACCAAGGCCTATCTTAATCTCACTCACTAAAACCAAAGACAAAGAAAGAATCTTGAGAGCAGCTTGAGAAAAATGAAGAGTCACATGTAGAGGGTAAACAATAAGACTAAGCTCTGATTACTCGGCAGAAACCACGCAGGCAAGGAGGCAATGGGCTGACATATATACAGCCTTGAAATTTAAAAAATTGCCAACCAAGAATAATATATCCCACAAAACTCTCTCTCAAATATGATGGTGAAATTAGAATATTTCCAGGTAAACAGAAGTTAAGGGAACATGTAAAAACCAAACCTAGGTAATGAACTCTCAAGGATTAATCAAAACTAAAAGATCTATAACAGGGAACCAGAGAAGTTAATCTGTAAATGCCAACACTATCAGAGCAATAAAAGAGGGAATAGATGGTGTAGGTACAGAACTTTCAAATGGAGAGGTAGACAAGGAGATACCAAGTAATAATAGACTGGTTCAAACTCAGGAAGATAAGGGTAAATTTCAAGGTAACCACAAAGAAAGTTAACCTACTCATAAAAATAAAGAAGAAAAGACTCAGTAAACAAAAAATCTACAAAAACAAAAGCCATGAAAAAAAATCCACAAGTAAAAAGAATTCAGCACAGGAGTGTAAGAGGAACAAAAAAAATGTCAGCACCACAGCACTACAAAATGACAGCAATAACTCACACCTATTAATAATGACACTGAATGTAAATGGCCTAAATGCACCCATAAAGAGAAAGAGTGACAGGATGGATAATAAAACAGAATCCATCAATATGCTGTCTAAAAGAGACACACCTTAGGAAAAAAACTTAAATTTATTAAAAATCAAAGGATGGAAAAAATATATATCAAGCAAACAGCTACCAAAAAAGAACAGGAGTGGCAATACTAATCTCAGATAAAATAGACTTTAAAACAAAATCCACCATAAAAGACAAGGAAGGGCTTTTTGTAATGATTAAAGGGTCTATCCATCATGGAGGCATAATCATAATAAACATCTATCTACCCAATGACAGGGCTGCAAAATATATAAAACGAACTCTAACAGCACTGAAATTGATAGTTCCACAATAATAGTAGGAGACTTCAACACACCACTCTCAGTAAAGACAGAACATCTAGAAAGAAACTCAACAAAGATACAGAAGATCTAAAGGCCACAATCAGCCTGCTTGGCCTCAGACATATATAGAACACTCCACCCAACTGCTGTGAAGTACACATTCTTTTCCAACACACATGGAATGTTCTCCAGAATAGACCACATCTTAGGCCATAAAGCAACCATCAACAAAATCCAAAACACTGAGATAATACAAAGTATCTTCTATGATCACAACGCCACCAAAGGAGAAATTAACAACGGGGAGAGCAAGGGAAAAAAAATCATACACATGGAAACTGAATGACACCCTGCTTAAAAACCACTAGGTAATAGAAGAAATCAAAGATGGAATAAAAAAAATTCCTAGAATCAAATGAGAAAGAAAACACATCATACCAAAACCTTTGGAACACAGTAAAGGTGGTGCTCAGAGGCCAATGTATAGCAGTAGGTGCACACAATCAAAAAGAAGAAATGAACAAAATCAAAACATTAGTTATACAACTTGAACAAATAGAAACAGAACAGCAAAAGAAGCCCACAGCCACCAGAAGAAAGGAAATTAATAAAGATCAGAGCAGAAATAAATGAAATAGAGAATAGAAAAACAATAGAAAGAATCAACAAAACTAAAAGTTGGTTCTTTGAAAGGATCAACAAAATCGACAAAACTGACAAAAGAAAAAACAGGAGAGGATGCAAATAACTCAAATAAGAAATGAAATGGGGCACATTATAACAGACCCAACTGAAATAAAAAGGACCATAACAGAGTATTATGAAAAACTATACTCCAACAAATTTGAAAACCTAGAGGAAATGGACAAATTTCTAGAAACACACTGCCTCCCCAAACTAACAAAAACTGATTTTGAAAATCTGAACAGACCCATAACAAGAGAAGAGATCGAAAAGGTAATAAAAGCCCCCCCCCACCCCCCCACACACAAAAAAAGCCCTGGCCCAGATGTCTTCACTGGAGAATTCCACCAACCATTCAGAAAAGAGTTTACACCAGTATTATTCAAACTATTTCAGAACACAGAAAAGGAATTCATTCTATGAAGCCAGCATAACCTTGATACCAAAACCAGGCAAAGACAGCATGAAAAAGAAAGTTACAGACCAATATCTCTCATGAATATAGATGCAAAAATTCTCAACAAAATTCTAACCAATAGAATTCAGCATCATATCAAAAAAAGAATACACCATGACCAAGTGGGATTCATACCAGGTATGCAAGGATGATGGTTCAACATCAGAAAAGCAATCAATGTAATCCACTACATAAATAAAAGGAAAAAATTACGTGATCATCTCAATTGACACAGAAAAGGCATTTGACAAAGTCCAACACCCATTCCTGATAAAGTCTCTCAATAAAACAGGTATAGAAGAGATATTCCTCAACATAATAAAAGGCATCTATACAAAACAAAAAGCCAACATCAATCTTAACGGAGAGAGGCTGAAAATGTTCTCCTTGAGAACAGGAACAAGACAAGGATGCCCTTTGTCACCACTCCTATTTAACATTGTGCTGGAAGCAGTAGCTAAAGCAATAAGGCAAGAAAAGAAAATAAAGGGCATCCAAATGGGTAAACAAACCTGTTGCCATCGAGTCAATTCTGACTCATTGCAACCCTATAGAACAGAGTAGAACTGCCCCATAGGGTTTCCAAGGAGCACTTAGTAGATTCTAACTGCTGACCTTTTGGTTAGCAGCCAAAGCTCTTAAACATTATGCCACCTAGGTTTCCCCAAATCGGTAAGGAAGAAGTAAAACTGCCCCTATTTGCAGATGATATGATACTATACATAAAAAAAAAAAAATAGAAAACTCAAAAGACTCCATGAGAAAACTACTGGAACTGCTAAAAAAATTCAGCAGAGAAGCAGGATATAAGATAAACATACAAAAATCAGTTGGATTCCTATACACCAATAAAGAGAATGATGAAAAGGAAATGAGGAAAACAATACCATTTATAATAGCCCCTGAAAAAGTAAAACAGTAATAAATCTAACCAGGGATATAAGACATATACAAAGAAAACTACAAACCACTACTGCAAGAAACCTAAAGAGATCTCCATAAATGGAAAAACATACCATGCTCATGGATTGTTGTTGTTGTTCTTAGGTGCCGTCTGGTTGGCTCCGACTCATAGTGACCGTATGTACAACAGAATGAAAAACTGCCCGGTCCTGAGCCATCCCTACAGTCGTTGTTATGCTCGAGCGCATTGTTGTAGCCACTGTGTCAATCCACCTCGTTGAGGGTCTTCCTCTTTTCCGCTGACCCTGTACTCTGCCAAGCATGATGTCCGTCTCCAGGGTCTGATCCCTCCTGACAACATGTCCAAAGTATGTAAGACTCAGTCTCGCCATCCTTGCTTCTAAGGAGCATTCTGGCCGCACTTCTTCCGAGACAGATTTGTTCATTCTTTTGGCAGTCCATGGTATATTCAATATTCTTCGCCAACACCACAATTCAAAGGCGTCAATTCTTCTTCTGTCTTCTTTATTCATTGTCCAGCTTTCATATGCATATGATGCAATTGAAAATACCATGCCTTGGGTCAGGCACACCTTAGTCTTCAAGGTGACACCTTTGCTCTTCAACACTTTAAAGAGGTCCTCTGCAGCAGATTTACCCAAAGCAATCAGTCTTTTGATTTCTTGACTGCTGCTTCCATGGCTCTTGATTGTGGATCCAAGTAAAACGAAATCCTTGACAACTTCAATCTTTTCTCCGTTTATCATGATGTTGCTCATTGGTCCAGCTGTGAGGATTTTTGTTTTCTTTATGTTGAGGTGCAATCCATACTGAAGGCTGTGGTCTTTGATCTTCATTAGTAAGTGCTTCACGCCCTCTTCACTTTCAGCAACCAAGGTTGTGTCATCTGCATAACACAAGTTGTTAATGAGTCTTGCTCCAATCCTGATGCCCCATTCTTCTTCATATAGTCCAGCTTCTCAGATTATTTGCTCAGCATAGAGATTGAATAGGTATGGTGAAAGAATACAACCCTGACGCACACCTTTCCTGACTTTAAGCCAATGAGATCCCCTTGTTCTGCCCGAACAACCGCCTCTTGATCTATGTAAAGTTCCCTCATAAGCACAATTACGTGTTCTGGAATTCCCATTCTTTGCAATGTTGCTCATGGATAGGTAGATTAAACATTGAGAAAATGTCACTTCTACTCAAAGCAATCTATGGATACAATGCAATCCTGATCCAAATACCAACAGCATTCTTTAAAGAGATGGAAAAACTAATCATTATCTTTGTATGGAAAGAGAAGAGGCCGCAAATAAGTAAAGCACTATTGAAGAAGAAAAATAAAGTAGGAGGACTCACACTACCTGGCCTCAGAACCTACTATATAGCTAAGGTAGTCAAAACAGCCTGGTACTGGTACAACAACAGATACATTGACCAATGGAACAGAACTGAGTACCCAGATGTAAATCCATCCACCCACGGTCACCTGATCTTTGACAAGGGCCCAAAGTCTATCAAATGGGGAAAAGAGTCTTTTTAAAAAACGATGCTGGCGAAACTGGATGTCCATCTGCAAAAAAAGGAAACAGGACCAATACCACACATGATACACAAAAACGAATTCAAAATGGATCAAAGACCTAACTATAAAACCAAAAACTATAAAGATATGGTCAATGCTAGAAGCCCTAATACATGGCATGAACAGAATACAAATCATAAGTGAGTAACAGCACACAAACTCCAGAAGATAAGCTAGATAACTGAGAGCTTTTAAAAATTAAACACTTACACCCATCAAAACAATTCACCAAAAGAGTAAAAGAGAACCTACAGACTGGGAAAAAAAATTTGGCTATGACAAATCAGACAAAAGCCTCATTTCCAAAATCTATAGGAAAATCCAACACCTCTACAACAAAAAGGCAAATATCCAATTAAAAAATGGACAAAGGAAATGAAAAGACACTTCACCAAAGAAGACATTCAAGTGGCTAATACAAACATGAGGAGATGCTCACAATCACTAGTCAGTAAAAAAAGCCAAACCAAACCTAGTGCCTTCGAGTCGATTCTGACTCATGGAGACCCTGTAGGACAGAGTAGAACTGCCCCATACGGTTTCCAAGGAGCGCCTGGTGGATTTGAACTGCTGACCCTTTGGTTAGCAGCCATAGGACTTAACCATTACACCACCAGGGTTTCCCACTAGCCAGTAAAAAAAAAAAGATGAATGCAAATCAAAACCACAATGAAATACCATCTCACCCCAGCATTACTGGCACAAATAAAAAAAACAGAAAATAACAAATGTTGGAGAGGTTGCAGGGAGATTGCAACTCTTACGCACTGCTGGTGGGAATGCAAAATGGTACGACCATTTTGGAAAACGATATGGTGCTTCCTTAGAAAGCTAGAAATAGAAATACCATATGATCCAGCAATCCCACTCCTAGGAATATATTCTAGAGAAATAAGAGCCTTCACATGAATAGATATATGAGCATCCACGTCCATTGCAGCATTGTTCACAATAGCAAAAAGATGGAAACAACCTAGATGCCCATCAACAGATGAATGGATAAACAAACTATGGTACATACACACAATGGAGTACTACACAATGATAAAGAACAATGATGAATCTGAGAAGCATCTCACAACATGGATGAATCTGGAGGGCATAATGCTGAGTGAAATAAGTTGATCACAAAAGGACAAATATTGTATGAGACCAGTATTATAAAACTCATGAAAAAGTTTATACACAGAAACAATCTTTGATGGTTACAAGGGAGGGGAGGGGTAGGGATGGAAAAACACTAAATAGACCATAGATAAGTGGTAACTTTGGTGAAGGGTAAGACACTACACAATTCTGGGAAAGCCAGCACAGCTTGTACAAGGCAAAGTCATGGAAGCTCCATAGACTCACCCAAACTCCCTGAGGGAACGAATTACTGGTCTAATGGCTGTGGGGACCATGGCCTTGGGGGAACATCTAGCTCTATTGGCATAATATAGTTTATTAAAAAAATGTGCTACATTCTACTTTGGTGAGTAGCATCTGGGGTCTTAAAAACTTGGGAGTGGCCATCTAAGATACTCCACTGGTCTCACCATGTCTTGAGCAAGGGAGAATGAAGAAAACCAAAGACATAAGGGAAAGATTAGTCCAAAGGACTAATGGACCACAACTACCACAACCTCCACCATACTGAGTCCAGCACAACTAGATGGTGCCTGGCTACCACCACCGACTGCTCTGACAGGGATCACTGTAGAAGGTCCCAGACAGAGCTGGAGAAAAATGGAGAACAAAATTCTAACTCACAAAAAAAAAAGACCAGATTTACTAGTCTGACAGGGAATGGAAAAACTCTGAGAGTATGGCCTCCGGAAAACCTTTTAGCTTGGTAATGAAGTTGTTCTTGAGGTTCACCATTTAGTCAAAGATTGGACGGGCCCATAAAACAAAATGAGACTAAAGGGGCACACCAGCCAAAGGGCAGGGACCAGAAGGCAGGAGGCAACAGGAAAGCTGCTAATAGGGAGCCCAAGTTCTAGAAGGGGAGAGTGTTGACATGTTGTGGGTTTGGTAATCAATGTCACAAAACAGTATGTGTATTGTTCAATAAGAAGCTAGTTTATTCTGTAAACCTTCATCTAATGCACAATAATAAAAAAGAAAAATGAAAGAAAGAAAAAAGAAAAACCCATTCCCAAATGGAATTATAACCACTATAAAACCAAAAAGCCAAACCCATTGCTGTCGAGTCAATTCCTCTCATAGCGACCCTATAGGACAGAGTAGAACTGCCCAGTAGGGTTTCCTAGGAGCAGCTGGTGGATTCGAATTGCCAACCCTTTGGTTAACAGCCAAGCTCTTAATCAGTGCGCCACCAGAGCTCTAAAACCACCGATCCAAACCTGTTGCCCTTGAATCAATTCCTACTCATAGCGACCTTATAGGGCAGAATAAAACTGCCCCATAGGGTTTCCAAGGAGTGGCTGGTGGATTTAAACTGTGATCTTTTGGTTATCAGCCGAACTCTTGACCAACGTGCCACCAGGGTTCCCAAAGGGGTTAGGATTTACAACACATATATTGGGGGGACACAACTCAATCCATTACAATCATACAGTCAGTAAACACTGACAGTTTTCTCTTTTATACATTTTATGCCTTTTCTTTCTTTTTAATTGTCTTAATTGCTCCAGCTAGACTGTCCTGTATGTTAAATGGAAGGGATTATAGTGAACATCTTTATCATTGGTAACTCTTTCAATATTTCACTAAGTATTATGTTACCTGGTAGATTGAGCCATTTGCCATTATTACACTTTACTTTTTTATAATGCCTCTTAAAACTTGCTTGGTCTGATATTAATATAGCTGCATTAGCTTTTCTTTCTTTTTTAGTGTTTGTATGGTATATTTCTTCTTCTAAAATCGTTCTTCTACATCTTTTTGTGTCCTCATATTTAAAATATATGTCTTGTAAGCATCATATAGGTATTTTTAAAATCCTGCCTGATCACTTTTTCTTTTATTTGGAATATCAGTCCTTTACATTTTTTCTGATGTAATTGAATTTATATCTACCATCTTATCATTTGATTTCTAATTGACCCATTTGTTTTGTGTTCCTTTTTCTCAGTTTTTGCCTTCTTTTGGATTAATAATTTTTTTTATGATCCCAGTTATTCCTTGTTATTCTATGATCTATTACAATTCTTTTAGTGGTCACCTTAGATATTACAAGATGTATCCTTGGCTTTAAAATATATATATACTTATATATATTTTAAATATATATATATAGCCGTCTTCCTAATAATGCCAAGATCTTGGAATATTTTAACTAAATTGTACACTTTCCCAACTTTTGCATTCTTTTTCTTTTTCTGGACAAGTTGTGCTGGCTTCCCCAGTTTTTTGTACTGTCTTACCCTTCACCGAAGTTACCACTTATCTATTGTCTATGTAGTTTTTTTTCGTACCCACACTTTCCCTCCCTTGTAACCATCAAAGATTATTTGTTTCTGTGTGTAAACCTTTTCATGAGTTTTTATAGTAGTGGTCTCATACAATATTTGTCCTTTTGTGATCAACTTATTTCACTCAGCATTATGCCCTCCAGATTCATCCATGTTGTGAGATGCTTCTCAGATTCATCATTGTTCTTTATCATTGTGTAGTACTCCATTGTGTGTATGTACCATAGTTTGTTTATCCATTCATCTGTTGATGGGCATCTAGGTTGTTTCCATCTTTTTGCTATTGTGAACAATGCTGCAATGGACGTGGATGCTCATATATCTATTCATGTGAAGGCTCTTATTTCTCTAGAATATATTCCTAGGAGTGGGATTGCTGGATCATATGGTATTTCTATTTCTAGCTTTCTAAGGAAGCACCATATCGTTTTCCAAAATGGTCGTACCATTTTGCATTCCCACCAGCAGTGCGTAAGAGTTGCGATCTCCCTGCAACCTCTCCAACATTTGTTATTTTCTGTTTTTTTTATTTGTGCCAGTAATGCTGGGGTGAGATGGTATTTCATTGTGGTTTTGATTTGCATTCATCTTTTTTTTTTTACTGGCTAGTGGGAAACCCTGGTGGTGTAATGGTTAAGTCCTATGGCTGCTAACCAAAGGGTCAGCAGTTCAAATCCACCAGGCGCTCCTTGGAAACCGTATGGGGCAGTTCTACTCTGTCCTACAGGGTCTCCATGAGTCAGAATCGACTCGAAGGCACTAGGTTTGGTTTGGCTTTTTTTACTGACTAGTGATTGTGAGCATTTCCTCATGTTTGTATTAGCCACTTGAATGTCTTCTTTGGTGAAGTGTCTTTTCATTTCCTTTGTCCATTTTTTAATTGGATATTTGCCTTTTTGTTGTAGAGGTGTTGGATTTTCCCATAGATTTTGGAAATGAGGCTTTTGTCTGATTTGTCATAGCCAAAATTTTTTTCCCAGTCTGTAGGTTCTCTTTTACTCTTTTGGTTAAGTGTTTTGATTAGTGCAAGTGTTTAATTTTTTAGAAGATCCAAGTTATCTAGCTTATCTTCTGGAGTTTGTGTGCTGTTACTCACTTATGATTTGTATTCTGTTAATGCCTTGTATTACGGCCTCTAGCATTAATCATATTTTTTCTTCAATGATCTTTATAGTTTTTGGTTTTATAGTTAGATCTTTGATCCATTTTGAATTAGGCCAAATTTTGCATTCTTGTTGTCATAAATCTTAATTTTCTACATATTTTAAACTCCATGAGACAATACTAGGATTTTTTTTTTTACAGTTATATTCATTTATATTTATCCACGTTTACCGTTTTTTTTTTTTTTGGCACTTATTCCCTCTTGCATAACTATGCTTCCATATGTATCATTTTTCTTTTTCCTGAAAAAACTCCTGTTAGTGTTTCTTTGAACATTGGCTTGCTGGCAATTAATTCTCTCAGTTTTGTTTATTTCAAATTCTTTTATTTTACCTTCATAGCAAACAGTTTTTATTATGGAAAATTTCAAACATTCACAAAGTAAACAGGAGAGCATAATTAACCCCCATGTATTCATAACCCAGCTACAACAATGTCCAAATTCTGCAATTCTTTTATGTTTTCTATTTTTTACTTCTAACCATTCCCGCTCCCCCTACCCCCTGCCCAACTTGATGAAGATGAGTTTTTAACAGATCTTTTAAGGTAAAATGTGCAAAAAGCAAAGTGCATATATTTTAACTCTACAATTTCAACAAATGGATACACCATGTAATTGTTACCTCTATCACAATACAGAACATTTTTATCCCCTCAGAAAATTCCCTCACGTCCCTTTGCAGTTGACTTGCACCCCAGAGACAACTATTTTTCTGATGTTTTTTGTTTTAGATTGGTTTTGCCTGTTTTAGATGAAATTATACAGCATATGCCTTTGTGTTCAGCTATTTTTGCCCATGATAATATCTCTGTGTATCAATAGTTCATTGTATGATTATACCATAATTTGTTTCTTCATTCTTCTGTTGATGGACATTTGGATTTTTTATTTTTTTACTTATTGTGAACAAAGCTGTTTGAGCATTCTTGTACAGTTATTTTGTGAACATATGTTTTTATATCTCTTGGATAAGTACCTAGGATTGGAATTCCTGGCTCAAAGTGTAAGTGTATATTTAACTTTATAAGAAATTGCCAGAGTTTTGCAAAGTGGTTGTATTATTTTATGTTCTTACCAGCAATATGAGAGCTTTGGTTTCTCCTCATCCTTGACATTTCCCTGATGCCTAATAATGTTCAGCATTTTTTATTAGTTTATTGGCTGTTCATATACCTTCCTTTTTGATATGTCTGTCAAGCCTTTTGACCATTTTTGTTAGGTTTTGTCCTTTTCATTACTGAGTTGTAGAAGTTTTTATGTGTTCTGGATACAAGCTCTTTCTCATATACATGTTTTGCAAATATTTTTTCCAGTCCGTGGCTTTCTTATTGATTTTATTAGTGATGACTTTTCATGAGCAGAGGTTTTTAATTTTGATAAATTCCATTTTATCCATTATTTATTTTATGTTTACATCTTCCTGGTTTAATCTAATTTTTTTTTTTTGCCTATCCCTAGGTTGGAAACCCTGGTGGTGTAGTGGTTAAGTGCTACGGCTGCTAACCAAAGGGTTGGCAGTTCGAATCCACTAGGCGCTCCTTGGAAACTCTGTGGGGCAGTTCTACTCTGTCCTATAGAGTCGCTATGAGTCAGAATCAACTCGACGGCACTGGGTTTGGTTTGGTTTTTGGATTCCTAGGTTATGAAGATATGTTCCTATATTTTCCATAGTATCTGTATAGTTTTAGCTTTTCCATTTACGTCTATGTTCCATCCCAAATTAAATCTTGTGTGTAGTATGAATAGGGAGGTTGAGCTTCATTTTATTCCATAGGGATATCTAGTTGTCCCAGCACCATCTGAAAAAAAAGACTTCTCTTTCTCCATTGGTCTGCTTTGGCACCTTTATTGAAAATAATTTGACCACATAAATGCAAGTCTATTCTTGGGCTCTCTATTCAGTCCCATTCATCTGTTTATTTGTCATTATGCTAACAGTAAACTGTGTTGATTGCTACAGCTTTGTACTAATTCTTGATGTCAGGTGGTATAAGTTCCTGAGCTTTGTTCATCTTTTCAAGACTGTTTTGGATATTCTGAGTCCTTTGCATTTCATATACCTTTAGAGTCAGCTGTTAATTTCTACTTAAAAAAAAAGTCTGGCATTATGATTGGGATTATGTTGGATTTATAGATTAATTTAGGGAGACTCAATAATTTAACAAAGTTAAATTGACCAGTTCATGAGCATGGTTTATCTATCTACTTATTTAGATGTTCTATTTCTCACAGCAGTGTTTTGTAGGTTTCAGAGTAAAAGTTTTTCAAGTCTTTTGTTAAATGCATCTGAGTATTTTACGTTTATTTGCCATTATGTTAAACACAATTTCAAAGTTCATCTTGCAGTTATTTGTTGCTAATATACAGAAATACAATTGATTTTTGCATATTGACCATTTATCCTCAGGCCTTGTAAAACTTACTAATTATGTCTAGTAGTTTTTGTTGTTAATTTTTTAAATTTCCTATGAAAAAAAATCATATCACCTGCAAATAGGAGCAATTTTACTTCTTTATTTCTAGTATAAGTGATATTTATTTCTTTTGATTGCCTTACTGCACTGACTAGGACCTCCAATATAATGTCGAATAAAACAGATGAGAAGAGACATCTTTAATTTTTCCTGATTATACAAGGGAAATGTTTAGTATGATGTTAGCTATAGGTTTGTTTATTGATGCTCTTTATCAAATGGAAGAAATATCCTTCTATTCCAAATTTCCTAAGAATTTTTGTCATAACTAGGTGTTAAAATTTGTCAAAAGATTTTTCTGTATCTATTGAGATCATCATAAGCTTTTACTCCTTTATTCTGTTAATATTGTGGAATACATTACTGTTTATGTGAAATCCACCTTGTATTCCTGGAAGAAACATTACATTGTTATGGTTTATTATTACTTTTTATATACTGCTGGTTTTGATTTGCTGATAGATATTATGTTAAGAATTTTTGCATCATTGTTATGAGATATGTTGGCTTATAATTTTTGTAAAGCTTTGGTCTTTTTTTTTAAAATCAATACTATGCTGGCCTCATGAAAAGAGTTGGGAAGGTGTTCATTCTTCCTCTATTTTTCAAAAGACTTTGTGTCAGATTTGTATTATATCTTCCTTAAATGTTTGATAGAATTCACCAGTGAAATCATCTTGATCTGGAAGGTTTTTTGTTAGCTTTTCTTTAGTAGGAAGGACTTTGATAACAAATTCAGTCTCTTTGACAGAAATAGGGGTGATAATATTTTAAATTTGGTCTTGTGTTAGTTTTAGTATGTTTTTTAAAGAGTTCCTCCATTTCATGTTATCAAATTCATTGTCATAAAGTCATTCATACCATTCCCTCTGTGATTCAGTTTAGATATTTTCTATCAATCTGTTTTTCAGTTTATTAATCCTGTGTTCTGCCTTCTTACTTTGGGTTTTTCCAGAAGTAGACCTTGTGGCAAGAATTTAAGAGCAATTAATTTATTTAAAATCTGATCTCAGAAAGCATTGGTAATGGAATGGGAAAGTGAGATTAGGAACAAAGACAGCCAAGAGAGGTACATTTCATGTTAAGTTTCCACTGCAGGTAACTGGAGTTTTATTTTGCTGGGGAATTCTGGTAGTGTAGAATATATGCCTAAGAGTTAGCCCACCTGAAGGATGAGGTAGCTGAGATATTTATTCACTAACTCCCATCAGCCATTGACTAAGGGCTGTTCCCAAGAGACATTAATTCTCTAGCCTTTCTCGCTTGGTGTGTGCGTGGGTAGTGTGGGCTCCAGCATCGAGACAGAGCCATCAAACAGTTGAAAGGCCATTCTACGCTTTAATGATATGGCCCAAAGGAATATGATCAGGGCACTGACAGCATTTGCTACAGTCCACTCCTTCTACCACTGAGATATCCTTATGGCCTACATTAACTTCAATGCACTGTGTCAGTGTTTCTTCAAGGTAGACTGTGTTCCCAGTAGGGAAGTGGAGAAACGTGATAAGAAAAGAAAGGTTGCAATTAAATGTGCACGATCAAGCCAGCTACTACTGTAACTGATCACCTTAATCTAATCAAAGCCTGAGCTGGGTTGCGGCTAGGTTGAGTGATGTTTTGAAAAGACTCAATTTATGTCTTTGCCCTTGTTCATAGGTTTCGACCCTCCATAGCTTCCAATTGAGACACTAACATGTCTTTTATTTCTCAGCACCTAGAGACTATGGGAACTTATTATTCTGGCTCTGAGACATCAATGGCTTAAATTTTAAGTCTCTTGCCCAGCCTACTTTCAGGAATTTGCAGTAGTTCTAAAAGAGAGAGTAATAATACATTTGACGCTCCTTAAGTCTCCACATTTTTCGTTCTAACCCAAGCTGGTTTCTCAGCCTGTGCCAGGGGCCAAGCCTGGATTCTATGCCCAGATTGCTAGTGTGTTCTCAGGAAGAAAGGTAGGAGATTGTCAGTGTCTACTCCTATCATTCCTAGAGCTTTTAACTTTTCTCATCCCCCAACCTCCAAGCAGATTTTTTGTCTACTAAATGAGCAACATCATGATAAATGGAGAAAAGATCGAAGTTGTCAAGGATTTCATTTTACTTGGATCCACAATCAACAGCCATGGAAGCAGCAGTCAAGAAATCAAAAGACACATTGCATTGGGCAAATCTGCTGCAAAGGACCTCTTCAAAGTGTTGAAGAGCGAAGATGTCACCCTGAAGACTAAGGTGCGGCTGACCCAAGCCATGGTATTTTCAATCACATCATATGCATGTGAAAGCTGGACAATGAATAAGGAAGACCGAAGAAGAGTTTGACGCCTTTGAATCGTGGTGTTGGCAAAGAATATTGAATGTACCATGGACTGCCAAAAGAACGAACAAATCTGTCTTGGAAGAAGTGCAGCCAGAATGCTCCTTAGAGGCAAGGATGGCGAGACTGCGTCTTACATACTTTGGACATGTTTTCAGGAGGGATCAGTCCCTGGAGAAGGACATCATGCTTGGCAGAATACAGGGTCAGCGGAAAAGAGGAAGACCCTCAACGAGGTAGATTGACACAGTGACTGCAACAATGAGCTCAAGCATAACAACGATTGTAAGGATGGCGCAGGACCGGGCAGTGTTGTGTTCTGTTGTGCATAGGGTCGCTATGAGTCGGAACTGATTCGACGGCACCTAACAACAACAACAACAAGTATTTTAAGGCTGTAGAAAATTCTACTCAACTTTTCTAAGGTTTTGACTTAAAATTTAGCCTCTTGAGCTGTGCAACTTAGGAATTTAGCTAAGATCTTGGGAAGGAAGCTGGCCATGTGTTTGAGGCCCCTCAAGACTCCAGTGGTGTCACTCCAGCCCCATCTGACTTCCTAAAGCTTCATCTCTGTCTCTGGAAGCCACCTACTGCCTAGGCCCGGTCTAGGTTCTCAGCCTATAGTATGTCCCGGGAAGTACAAATACCTCCAGTATTGATGCAGATGTTCAGCTTGCCTTTGAAAAGTTTCTTCCCTCTATGAAATTTTACTTGTTTTAATCTTTGTTGCATCTGCAGCTCTCTGATGATTTTGAATCTATGGCTTTTATTGGGGTTTTATATATTACATTCATCATGTTGTGTAACAAGCATCACTATCCATTTCCAAATTTTTTTCATCACCTTTAACAGAAACTCAGTACCTCCTAGGCAATTTTCCCTCCAACTCTCCCTAGGTAACCACTAATAAACTTTGGTCTTTATGTATTTGCCTATTCTAGATATTTCATACAAGTGGGCTTATGCAATATTTGTTCCTTTGTTTCACTCAGAATAATGTTTTCATGGTTCTTGTATGTTGGTTGTAACATGCATCAGAACTCCATTTCTCTTAATGGCTGAATAATATTCCATTGTATGGATTTACCACATTTATTTTAGCCATTCATCTGTTGATAGACACTTGGTTAGTTTCTGCCTTTTGTCTATATTATGAATAATGCTGCAGTGAACATTGGTGTACAAGTATCTGTTTGAGTCCCTGCTTTCGAGTCTTTTAGATATATACCTAGAAGTAGAATTCCTGGGTCATATGGTAATTCTATATTTAACTTTAAAAAAAAATTATTTATTTATTTTGTTGTTATTGTTGAGAATATGCACAGCAAAACATACAATTTAACAGTTTCTTCAAGTACCATTTAGTGACATTGATTATATACTTTGAGTGGTACAACCATTCTCACCCTCATTTTCTGACTTGTTCCTCCCATCAAAATAAATTCATTGCTCCCTAAGGTTCCTATCTAATCTTGCACATTGCTGTTGTCAATTTGATCCCATATAGATAGTTCTTAAAAGTTCATAATGCGCAAGGCAAACATTTTTTACTGGTTAAGCTAAACTGTTGTTTGATTTTAAGAAACCTTTAGGGGATATTTTCGGTTTAAGGTTTAAAGGTTATTTCAGGCCAATAGTTTCAGAAGTTCATCCAACATTCATGGCTCCAGGAAGTCTAGAGTTCATTTTAAATTCTTTTCTGCATTTTCCCTCCTTTTAACAGGATTCTTCTATAGACTCTTTGATCAAAATGTTCAGTAATGGTAACTGGGCACCATCCAGTTCTTTTGGTCTCATGGCAAAGGAGGCAGGTGTTCATGGAGGCAGTTAGCTACACATTCCATATCCTTCTTCTATTCCTAATGCCCCTTATTCATCTGTTGCTCTAGATGAATAGAGAACAATTTTTGTGCCTTGGATGGCTGTTTGCAAGCTTTTAAGACCCCAGACACTACACAGCAAACTAGAAGGTAGAACAAAAGCAATGAACATGTTATTAGACCAATTAACTGGGATGTCTCATGAAACCAAGACCCTAAATCTCCAAACCAAGAAACCAAATCCCACAGGGAGTTTGGTTGTACATAAGCAGCCTTAGCAGCTACCGTTTTGTTGTTGCTATTGTTATGAATATGTCTATCACACATCTTTTGCCAATCCAACTTTTTACAGGTGTATAACTTTTTTTTCTGTTTCCACTATCAAGTTTATTTATAAGTGAATTTGATACTAATAAATACAAAAAAGCATCATTCACAACAAAGATAAATCAAAAATCCCTGCAATAGAACCTTCTGTTTTCATAAGTATATTAAAAAAAAAAAAAAAAAAAAAAACAGGCAGATGATTTGGTGCAGCTTTCTTAAGGGATCATGGAGGGGAGATAGTTTTTTAAATAAAAATGTCCATTAAACAAAAATGGCCAGATCAATAACCAACAAAAAATATGTGTCTGTTCGTTTGTCATACTGTGGGGCCTTGCATGTTGCTGTGATACTGAAAGCTATGCCACTGGTATTCAAATACCAACAGGGTCACCGATGGCAAACAGGTTTCAGCTGAGTTTCCAGGCTAAGACTAGGAAGAAGGACCCTGTGATTTACTTCTGAAAAGAATTACCAAAAACAAAAACAAACCGTTGTGTCTATTTCAACTCACAGTGACCCTACAGGACAGAGTAGAACTGCCCCATATGATTTCCAAGGAGTGCCTGGTGGATTTCAACTGCTTACCTTTTGGTTAGCAGCAGTAGCTCTTAACCACTACACCACCAGGGTTTCCTTGAAAAGAATTAGCCTGTAAAGACCTTATGAATAGCAGCAGAACATTGATACTGTGCTGAAAGATGAGCCCATCAGGTTGGAAGGTTCTTAAAAGATGACTGGGAAAGAGCTGCCTCCTCAAAGTAGAGTCGACCTTAGTGATGTGGATAGAGTCAAGCTTTCAGGACCTTCATTTGCTGACAGGGCATGCCTTGAAATGAGAAGAAACAGCTGCAAACACCAGTTAATAATTGAAACGTGACATGTAAGAAGTATGAATCTAGGAAAATTGAAAACCCTCAAAAATGAAATGGGACGCATAAACTTCAATACCCTAGGTATTAGTGATCTGAAATGGACTGGTATTGGCCATTTTGATTCTGACAATCATGTGGTCCACTATGCTGGCAATGACAACCTGAAGAGGAATGGCATTGGATTCATTATTAAAAGAAACTTTCAAGACCTATCCTTAAGTACAATGCTGTCAGTAATAGGATAATACCCATAGACCTAAAAGGAAGGCCAGTTAATATGACTTCAAATTTACTCACCAATCACTAAGGCCAAAGATGAAAAAATTGAATATTTTTACCAACTTCTGCAGTCTGAAATTGATCAAACATGCAATCAGGATGCATTGATAATTCCTGGTAATTGGAATGCGGACTTTGGAAACAAAGAAGAAGGATCAGTAGCTGGAAAATATGGCCTTGATGATAGAAATGATGCCGGAGATTGCATGATAAATATTCAAGACCATGACTTCTTCATTGCAAATACCTTTTTTTCGGCAACATAATCAGCGGCTATACACGTGGACCTCACCAGATGAAATACATAGGGATCAAATTGACTACACCTGTGGAAAGAGACAATGGAAAAGCTTGATATCAGTCAGAACAAGGCCAGGGGCTAAGAACAGACCGTATGCAAGTTTGGTTGGTCATATGCAAGTTCAAGTTGAAGCTGAAGAAAATTAGAACAAGTCAATGAGAGCCAAAGTACGACCTTGAGTATATCCCACCTGAATATAGAAACCATCTCAAAAATAGATTTGACGCACTGAACACCAATGACCAAAGACCAGACGAGTTGTGGAATGACATCAAAGACATCATACATAAAGAAAGTGAGAGGTCATTAAAAAGACAGGAGAGAAAGAAAAGACCAAAATGGATGTCAGAAGATACTCTGAAACTTGCTCTTGAACATCGAGTAGCTAAAGAGAAAGGAAGAAATGATGAAGTATAAGAGCTAAACAGAAGATTTCAAAGGGTGGTTCAAGAAGACAAAGTAAAGGATTATAATGACATGTGCAAAGACCTGGAATTAGAAAAGCAAAAGGGAAGAACATGCTTGGCATTTTTCAAGCTGGAAGAATTGAACAAAAATTCAAGTCTCGATTTGGAGTATTGATGGATTCTGTGGAAAAAATATTAAACAACGCAGGAAGCATCAAAAGAAGTATACAGAGGCACTATACCAAAAAGAATTGGTCAACGTTCAACCATTTCAGGAAGTAGTATATGATCAGGAACTGATGGTATTGAAGAAAGACGTCCAAGCTACACTGAAGACACTGGTGAAAAACAAGGCCAGGAATTGACAGAATACCAATTGAGATGTGTCTTAGTCATCTAGTGCTGCTATAACATAAATACCACAAGTGGATGACTTTAACAAAGAGAAATTTATTTTCTCACAGTCTAGTGGGCTAGCAGTCCAAATTCAGGGTGTCAGCTCCAGGGGAAGGCTTTCTCTCTTTCTGTTGGCTCTGGAGGAAGGTCCTTGTCATCAATCTTCCCCTGGACTGAGAACTTCTCTGCGCAGGAACCCTGGGTCCAGAGGATGCACTCTGCTCCCAGTACTTCTTTCTTGGTGGTATGGGGTCACCCCCTCTACTTGCTTCCATTTTGTTTTAACTCTTGTAAGACAAAAGGTGGTACAGGCCACACCCCAGGAAAACTCCCTTTACATTGAATCAGGGATGTGACATGAGCAAGGGTGTTATATCCCACCCTAATCCTTTTTAACCACAGGCAGAGATTATGATTTATAATACAGAGGGAAATCACAAAATGGAGGACAGCAACACAATACTGGGAATCATAGCCTAACCAAGTTGACACATATTTTGTGGGGACATAATTTAATCCGTGGCAAGATGTTTCAACAAACGTATGCAGTGCTAAAAGTGTTTACTAGTTTATTCCAAGACATTTGGAGACAGCTACCTTGCCAACTGACTCGAAGAGATCCACATTCATGCCTATTCCCAAGAAAGGTGATCCAACAAAATGTGGAAGTTATCAGACAATATCATTAATATCACACACAAGCAAAACTATGCTGAAGATCATTCAAAAGCAGCTACAGCAGTATATCGACAGGGAACTGCCAAAAATTCAAGCCAGATTCGAGAGAGGACAGGAAACCAGGGATATCATTGCTGAAGTCAGATGGATCCTGGCTGAAAGCAGAGACTATCAGATGTTTACCTGTGTCTTATTGACTATGCAAAGGCATTTGACTGTGTGGATCATAAAAATTTTGGATAACATTGGAAAGAATGTGAATTCCAAAACACTTAATTGTGCTCATGAGGAACCTGTACATAGACCAAGAGGGAGTCATTTGAACAGAACAAGGGGATATTGTGTGGTTTAAAGTCAGGAAAGGTGTTCATCAGGGTTGTGTCCTTTCTCCATACCTATTCAGTCTGTATGGTGAGCAAATAACCCAAGAAGCTGGATTATATGAAGAATAACAGGGCTTCAGGGTTGGAAGAAGACTTATTAACAACCTGTGATGTGCAGATGACACAGCCTTGCTTGCTGAAAGTGAAGAGGACTTGAAGCACTTACTGATGAAGACCAAAGACCACAGCCTTCAGTATGGATTGCACCTCAACACAAAGAAAACAAAAATCCTCACAAACTGGTCCAATAAGCCACATCATGATAAACAGAGAAAAGATTGAAGCTGTCAAGGATTTCATTTTACTTGGATCCATAATCAACGCCTATGGAAGCAGCAGTCAGGAAATCCAGACACACTGCATTGGGCAAATCTGCTGCAAAAGACCTCTTTAAACTGTTGAAAAGCAAAGACTTTAAGGACTAAGATGCACCTGACCCAAGGCATAGTGTTTTCAATCACCTCATATGTGTGCAAAAGCTGGATGATGAATAAGGAAGACCAAAGGAGGATTGATGCCTTTGAATTGTGATGTTGGCAAAGAGTATTGAATATACCATGGACTGCCAAAAGAATGAACAAATCTGTTTTGGAGGAAGTACAACCAGAATGCCCCTTAGAAACAGGGATAGTGAGACTATGTCTCACATACTTTGGACGTGTTATCAGGAGGGACCAGTTCCTGGAGAAAGACATCATGCTTGGTAGAGGGTCAGAGAAAAAAAAGAAGACCCTCAGTGAGATGGAATGACACAGTGGCTGCAACAATGGGCTCAAGCATACCAACAATTGTGAGGATGGCACAGGACTAGACAGTGTTTCATTCTGTTGTACACAGGGTCACTATGAGTCAGAACCGACTGGATGGCTCCTAACAACAACAACTTATTGACAGCAATTACAATAATTGGCTGTGCAACCTTACCCTTAAACCATGCGGTATTTCCATCACCATTGGCTCCCCCTTTCTTTCTCCCTCCTGCCCCTGGTAAAAAAAAAAAAAAAATTTTTTTTTTTTTTACTAGTAAGCTTTGTTCTCTATACATTTGCCTTTTGATGTAAGCGGGGTCATACAATATTTGCCCTTTTGTGATTGACTAGCATAGTGTCTTCCAGCTCCATCCATATCGTAGCGTGTATTAAGACTTCATTTCTCCTACTGGGTAGTATTCTGTTGTATGTATGTACCACATTTTGTTTATCCATTCATCTGCTGATGGGCATTTAGGTTGTTTCTACCTTTTGGCTGTTGTGAGTAGTGCTGCAATGAGCATTGGTGTACAAGTTTCTGTTTGAGTCTCTGCTTTCAAGTCTTTTGTGTATATACTTAGGAGTGAAATTTTTGGGTCATAGGGTCACTCTGAGTGGGAATTGACTAGACAGCAACAGGTATGGTAGTTCTATTTTTAGTTTTTTGAGGAACCACCACAGTGTTTTATATAATGGCTGTATCATTTTTCATTCCTACCAGCAATGGGTAAGAGTTCTAATTTCCCCACATCGTCACCAATATTTGTTATTTCAGTTTTTTTTTTAATCTTAGCCATCCTTGTTGTTGTTGTGTGCTGCCAGCTCAATTTTTGTTTCATAGCGACCCCAAGTGACAGAGTATGACTGCCTCATAGGTTTTCTGGGCTGTAATCTTTGCGGGAGCAGATTGCCAGGTCTTTCTCTCTCGAACTCACTGGCTGGGTTCAAACTGCTAACCTCTGGTTATCAGATGAGCACTTAACTGTTTGTGCCACCAGGGCTCCTTTTAGCCATCTAAATGGGCATGAAGTGGTATCTCATTGTAGTTTTTTTTTTTTTAATTGTGCTTCAGATGAAGGTTTACAAAGGAAATTAGTTTCTCATCCAGCAATTAATACACATATTGTTTTATGGCATTGGTTGCCAACCCTGCAACATTTCAAGACTCTCCCCTTCTTACCCTTGCATTCCCCATTACCAGTTTTCCTGTCTCCTCCTGCCTTGTTGTTCTTGCCCCTGGGCTGGTGTGCCCATTTAGTCTTGTATTGTTTTATGGGCCTGTCTAATCTTTGGCTGCAGGATGAAGCTCAGGAGTGACTTCAGTACTGAGTTAAAAGGGTGTCCAGGGGCAATACTCTAGGGGTTTCTCCAGTCTCTGTCAGACCAGTAAGTCTGGTCTTATTTTCTGAGTTAGAATTGTTCTACATTTTTCTCCAACTCTGTTCAGGACCCTCTATTTTGATCCCTGTCAGAGCAGTCGGTGGTGGTAGCCAGGTACCATCTAGTTATGCTGGACTCAGTATGGTGGAGGCTGTGGTAGTTGTGGTCCTTCGTACTAATCTTTCCCTGTGTCTTTGGTTTTCTTAATTCTCCCTTGCTCCAGACAGGGTGAGACCAGTGGAGTATCTTAGATGGCCACTCACAAGCTTTTAAGAGCCCAGACACTGCTCACCAAAGTAGAATGTAGGACATTTTCTTTATAAACTATGTTATGCCAATAGAGCTAGATGTTACCCAAGACCGTGGTCCCCAGCCCTCAGCCCAGTAATTTGGTCCCTCGGGGAGTTTGGATGTGTCTATAGAGCTTCCGTGACCTTACCTTGGCCAAGTTGTGCTGGCTTCCCCAGTATTGTGTACTGTCTTACTCTTCACCAGAATTACCACTTATCTATTTTCTCCTTAGTGTTTTTCCCTCCCCACCCCTCTCTTTCCCCATAACCATCAAAGATTGTGCCTTTTTGTATGTAACCTTTTCATGAGTTTTTATATTAGTGGTCTCATACAATATTTGTCCTTTTGTGACTGACTTACTTCACTCAGCATAATACCCTCCAGATTCATCCATGTTGTGAGATCTTTTACAGATTCATCATTGCTCTTTATCATTGTGTAGTACTCCATTGTGTGTATGTACCATGGTTTGTTATCCGTTCATCTGTTGATGGGCACTGAGGGTGTTTCCATTTTTTGCTTTTGTGAATAACGCTGCAATGAACATGAGTGTGCATACATCTATTCTTATTTCTCTAGGATATATTTCTAGGAATGGGATTGCTGGAGCATATGGTATTTCTATTTCTAGTGTTTTTAAGAAGTGCCATGTTGTTTTCCAAAATGGCTGTACCATTTTGCATTCCCACAAGCAGTGCATAAGAGTTCCATTCTCCCTGCAGCCTCTCCAAAATCTGTTTTTTTGATACATGCCAGTAATGCAGGAGTGAGATGGTATCTCATTATAGTTTTGATTTGCATTTCTCTAATGGTAGTGATTGTGAACATTTCGTCATGTGTCTGTTAGCAAACTGAATGTCTTCTTTGGTGAACTGTCTGTTCATATCATTTGTGCATGTTTTAATTCTCATTGTAGTTTTGATTTGCATCTCTCTGTTGGTTAATGACACTGTACATCTTTTCAAGTGTTTGTTGGCTATTTGAATGTCCTCTTTGGTGTAATGTCTATTCAAGTCCTTTGCCCACTTTATGATTAGGTTGCCTTTTTGTTGTTAAGCTGTTAAAGTTTTATATATATATATTTTTTGGTTGTTAGATTCTTGTCAGATATATGGTTTCCAAAGATATTCTCCCAATCAATAGCTTGTCTTTTCCCTTTTTCAGTAAAGTTCTTTGATGAATAAAAGTTTTTAATTTTTATGAGGTCTCATTTATTTATTTTGTCTTTTGCCGTTTGTGTTATTATTATGTTAGACAATCCATTGTTAAAAGCTAAGCCTGGCAGCATTGTTGTTGTTGTTAGGTGCCGTCAAGTCGGTTCTGACTCACAGTGACCCTATGTACAACAGAACGAAACACGGCCTGTTCCTGCGCCATCCTTACAATTGTTATGCTTGAGCTCATTGTTGCAGCCACTGTGTCAATTCACCTCGTTGAGGGTCTTCCTTTTTCCACTGACCCTGTGCTCTGCCAAGCATGATGTCCTTCTCCAGGGACTGATCCCTCCTGACAACATATCCAAAGTATGTAAGATGCAGTCTCGCCATCCTTGCTTCTAAGGAGCATTCCGGTTGTACTTCTTCTAACACAGATTTATTCGTTCTTCTGGCAGTCCATGGTGTATTCAATATTCTTCGCCAACACCACAATTCAAAGGCATCAATTCTTCTTCTGTCTTCCTTATTCATTGTCCAGCTTTCACATGCATATGATGCAATTGAAAATACCATGGCTTGGGTCACGCGCACCTTAGTCTTCAAGGTGACTGACACCTTTGCTCTTCAACACTTTAAAGAGGTCCTTTGCAGCAGATTTACCCAAAGCAATGCGTCTTTTGATTTCTTGACTGCTGCATCCATAGCTGGTGGTTGTGGATCCAAGTAAAATGAAATCCTTGACAACTTCAATCTTTTCTCCATTTATCATGATGTTTTTCATTGGTCCAGTTGTGAGGATTTTTGTTTTCTTTATGTTGAGGTGCAATCCATACTGAAGGCTGTGGTCTTTGATTTTCATTAGTAAGTGCTTCAAGCCCTCTTCACTTTCAGCAACCAAGGTTGTGTCATCTGCATAACACAGGTTGTTAATGAGTCTTGCTCCAATCCTGATGCCCCATTCTTCTTCATATAGTCCAGCTTCTCATATCATTTGCTCAGCATAGAGATTGAATAGGTATGGTGAAAGAATACAACCCTGACGTACACCTTTCCTGACTTTAAGCCCATCAGTATCCCCTTGTTCTGTCTGAACAACTGCCTCTTGATCTATGTAAATGTTCCTCCTGAGCACAATTACGTGTTCTGGAATTCCCATTCTTCACAATGTCCCTGCTTTTTCTTCTAAGAATTTTATGGTTTTAGTTTTCACATTTAGGTCCTTAATCCATTTTTAATTTGTTTTTGTGTATGGTGTGAGGCATGGATCCTTTTTCATTTTTCTGCATGTGGAAATCCAATTTTCCCAGCACCGTTCATTGAGAGACTCTTCTTTCCTCCATCAAATGGACTTAACACCCTTGTCAAAAATAAGTTGACTCTAGATGTGTGGGTTTATTTCTGGACTCTCAGTTTTGTTCCATTGGTCTGTGTGTCTATTGTCACACCAGTACCAGGCTGTTTTGAATACTATAGCTGCATAGTATGTTTTAAAATCAGGAAGTGTGAGTCCTCCTATTTTGCTGTTCTCTTTCAACATAGCTTTAGCTATTTGGAGCCTTTTGCCATTCCATGTAAAGTTGAGGATTGGTTTTTCTATTTTTGTAAAGAAGGCTGTTGGAATCTTGTTCAGGATTGCATTGAATCTATAAACCGCTTTGGGTAGTCTTGACATCGTAACGATATTAAGTCTTCCAATCCATGAACATGGAACATGTTTCCATTTATTTAAGTCTTCTTTAATCTCTTTCAGCAGTATTTTATAGTTTTCATTTTATAAATCCTTCATGCCCCTGGTTAAATTTATTCCTAGGTATTTTATTCTCTTAGATGCTATTGTAAAGGGAATTGTTTCCCTAATTTCCCTTTCAGATTTCTCTTTGCTGGTGTATAGAAACCCAACTGATTTTTGTTTGTTGACCTTGTACCCTGCAACTTTGTTAAACTCCTCTATTAGTTCTAAAAGTTTTCTTCTGGACTCTTTGGCATTTTCGGTATATAGGGTTATATTATCTAAGAATGGAGATAATTTTACTTCTTCTTTTCCAACCTGAATACCTTTTACTTCTTTTTCTTGTCTTGTTGCTTTGACTAGGACTTCTAATAGAATAGAATTGAACAGACATGGTGAGAGTAGGCACCCTTCTCTTGTTCCTGATTTCAAGCGGAAAGCTCTCAGTCTTTCTCCATTAAGTATAATGTTGGCTGTTGGCTTTTCATATATGCCCTGAATCATATTGAGGAATTTCCCTTCTATTCCAATTTTTTTTAGGTTTTCATTAAGAAAGGGTGTTGGATTTTGTCAAATGCTTTTTCTCCATCTGTGAAGATGATCATGTGGTTCTTTTTCTTTGTCCTATTCATGTGGTGAATTATGTTGATTGATTTTCTAATGTTGAGCCATCCCTAGATTCCTGGAATAAATCTCACTTGGTCATGGTGTATGACTCTTCTACTATTCTGTTAGATTCTGTTTGCTATTATTTTGTTGAGGATTTTTGCATCTATATTTACAAGAGATATTGGCCTGTAGTTTTCTTTCCTTGTAGTGTCTGTCTGGTTTGGGTATCAGGATTATATTTGCTTCATAGAGTGAATTAGAGAGTATTCCCTCCTTCTCTATCTTTTGGAAGCATTTAAACAGTATTGGTGTCAATTCTTCTCTAAATACTTAGTAGAATTCCCAAGTGAAGTCCTCCAGTCCATGACTTTTTTTTTTTAGTTGGTGAGTTTTGAATCACTGATTCAATCTCTTCACTTGTTATGGGTCTGTTGAGACTTTTTATTTCCTTCTGAGTCAGTTTGAGTAGGATATGTGCTTCTAAGAATTTGTCATTTCATTTAGGTTATCTAGCTTGTTGCTGTACAGTTGTTCATAATAAAAATAAAAAATAAATTTTTTTTTTAGTCTGTCATAATTCTCTTTTTTTCTATCAGATCAGTTTCCTCTTTCATTTTTTTAACTTTTATTGTGCTTTAAGTGAGTTGAGAAATAAAGTCAGTCTCTCAAACAAAAATTTATATATACCTTGCTATATACTCCTAGTTGCTCTCCCCCTAATGAGACAGCACACTTCTTCTCTCCACTCTATTTTTGTGTCCATTCGGTCAGCTTCTGACTCTTTCTACCCTCTCATCTCCCTTCCAGACAGGAGCTGCCAACATAGTCTTATGTGTCTTCTTGATCCAAGAAACTCATTCCTCACCAGTATCATTTTCTATCCTATAGTCCAGTCCAGTCCCTGTCTGGAGAGTTGGCGTTGGGAATGCTTCTTGTCTTGGGCTAACAGAAGGTCTGGGGACCATGACCTCCAGGGTCCTTCTAGTCTCAGTCAGACCATAAAGTCTGGTCTTTTTATGAGAATTTGAGGTCTGCATCCCACCGCTCTCCTGCTCCCTCAGGTATTCTCTGTTGTGTTCCCTGTCAGGGCAGTCATCTGTTGTAGCTGGGCACCATCTAGTTCTGATCTCAGGCTAATGTAGTCTCTGGTTTATGTGGCCCTTCCTGTTTCTTGGGCTCATAATTACCTTGTGTCTTTGGTGTTCTTCATTCCCCTTTGATCCAGGTGGGTCGAGACCAAGTGATGCATCTTAGATGGCCATTTGGTAGTGTTGAAGATCCCAGACACCACTCTCCAAAGCGGGATGTAGAATGTTTTCTTAATAGATTTTATTATGCCAACTTATCTAGATGTCCCCTGAAACCATGGTCCCCAAACCCCTGCCCTTGCTACGCTGGTCTTCAAAGTGTTCAGCTTATTCAGGAAACTTCTTTGCTTTTGGTTTAGTTCAGTTGTGTGGCCTCTCCTGTATTGTGTGTTTTTTCCCTTCACCTGAAATGGTTCCTGTCTACTATCTGATTAGTGAATACCCCTTTCCCTCCTTCCCTCCCCACTTTCGTAACCATCAAAGAATATTTTCTTCTCTGTTTAAACTATTTCTTGAGTCCTTATAATAGTGCCTCATACAATATTTGTCCTTTTGCAACCGACTAATTTCACTCAGCATAATGCCTTCCAGATTCCTCCGTGTTAGGAAATGTATCACGGATTCATCATTGTTCTTTATCGATGTGTAGTATTCCGTTGTGTGAATATACCACAATTTATCCATTCATCTGTTGATGGGCACCTTGGTTGCTTCCATCTTTTTGCTGTTGTAAACAGTGCTGCAATGAACATGGGTGTGCATATATCCGTTCATGTATAGGCTCTTAATTCTCTAGGATATATTCCAAGGAGTGGGATTGCTGGATCGTATGGTAGTTCTATTTCTAGTTTTTTAAGGAAGCGCCAAATCAATTTCCAAAGTGGTTGTACCATTTTACATTCCCATCGGCAGTGTAGAAGTGTTCCGGTCTCTCCACAACCTCTCCAACATTTATTATCTTGTGTTTTTTGGATTAATGCCAGCCTTGTGGGAGTGAGATGGTATCTCATTGTAGTTTTGATTTGCATTTCTCTAATGGCTAATGATCGTGAGCATTTCCTCATGTATCTGTTAGCTACCTGAATGTCTTCTTTGGTGAAGTACCTATTATATCCTTTGCCCATTTTTTAGTTGGGTTATTTGTCTTTTTATAGTTGAGTTTTTGTAGTATCATGTAGATTTTAGAGATCAGACACTGACCGAAAATGTTATATCTGAAAACTTTTTCCCAGTGTGTAGGTAATCTTTTTACTCTTTTGGTGAAGTCTTTGAATTAGTATAGGTGTTTGATTTTTAGGAGCTCCCAGTTATCTAGTTTCTCTTCTGGTGTTTCTGCATTGTTAGGAATGTTTTGTATACTGTTTATGCCATGTATTAGGGCTCCTAGCATTGTCCCTATTTTTTCCTCCATGATCTTTATCATTTTAGATTTTATATTTAGGTCTTTGATCCATTTTGAGTTAGGTTTTGTGTATGGTGTGAGGTACGGGTCTTCTTTCATTTTTTGCAGATGGATACCCTGTTATGCCAGCACCATTTGTTAAAAAGACTGTCTTTTACCCATTTAACTGTTTTGGAGCCTCCGTCAAATATCAACTGCTCATATGTGGATGGATTTATGTCTGGATTCTCAATTCTGTTCCATTGGTCTATGAATCTGTTGTTGTACCAATACGAAGCTGTTTTGACTGCTGTGGCAGTATAATAGGTTCTAAAATCAGGTAGTGTGAGGCCTACCAGTTTGTTCTTCTTTTTCAGTAATGCTTTACTTTTCTGGGGCCTCTTTCCCTTCCATATGAACTTGATGATTTGTTTCTCTGTCTCATTAAAAAATGTCATTGGAATTTGGATCAGAATTGCATCGTATCTGTAGATGGCTTGTGGTAGAACAGGCATTTTTATAATGTTAAGTCTTCCTGTGCATAAGCAAGGTATTTTTTTCCACTTATGTACTTCTCTTTTGGTTTCTCACAGTAGTGTCTACTAGTTTTCTTTGTATGGGTCTTTTGTATCTCTGGTAAGATTTATTCCTAAGTATTTTATCTTTTGGGGGGCTACTGTAAATACTATTGATTTGGTGATTTCCCCTTCAATGCTCTCTTTGTTGGTGTGGAGGAATCCAACTGATTTTTGTATGTTTATCTTGTATCCTGATAATGTGCTGAACTCTTCTATTAGTTTCAGGAGTTTTCTTGAGGATTCTTTAGAGTTTTCTTTGTATAAGATCATGTCATCTGCAAATAGAGATACTTTTACTTCTTCCTTACCAATCTGGATGCCCGTTATTTCTTTATCTAGCCTAATTGTTCTGGCTAGGACCTCCAGCACAATGTTGAATAAGAGTGTTGATAAAGGGCATCCTTGTCTGGTTCCCGATCTCAAGGGGAATGCTTTCAGACTCTCTCCATTTATGATGATGTTGACTGTTGCATTTGTATAAATGCCCTTTATTATGTTGAGAAATTTTCCTCCTATTCCTATTTTGCTGAGAGTTTTTATCATGAATGGGTTTTGAACTTTGTCAAATGCCTTTTCTGCGTGAATTGATAAGATCATGTGATTCTTGTCTGATGTTTTATTTTTATGATGGATTATGTTAATTGTTCTTCTAAAGTTGAACCATCCCTGCATACCTGGTATGAATCCCACTTGGTCATGGGGAAATTATTTTTTTGATATGTTCTTGAATTCTATTGGCTAGAATTTTTTTGAGGATTTTTGCATCTAAGTTCATGAGGGATATACGTATGTAATTTTCTTTTTTTTATGATGTCTTTACCTGGTTTTGGTATCAGGGATAAGCTGGCTTCATAGAGTGAGTCTGGGAGTATCCCTTCCTTTTCTGTGCTCTGAAATACCTTTAGTAGTAGTGGTGGTAACTTTTCTCTGAGAGTTTGGTAGAACTCTGCAGTGAAGCCGTCTGGGCCAGGGCTTTTTTTTCTTGGGAGTTTTTAATTACCTTTTTAATCTCTTCTTTTGTTATGGGTTTATTAAGTTGTGCTACCTCTTTTTGTGTTAGTTTAGATGGTTAGTGTATTTATAGAAATTCATCCATTTCTTCTAGGTTTTCAAATTTATTAGAGTACAATTTTTTGTAGTAATATGATATATGATTCTTTTATTTTCAGTTGGGTGTATTGTAATATTGCCCATCTCGTTTCTTATTTCGGTTATTTGCTTCCACTATCGCTTTTCTTTTGTCCGTTTTGCCAGTGGCTTATCAATTTTGTTAGTTTTTTCGAACAACCAGCTTTTGGTGTTGTTAATTCTTTCCATTGTTTTTCTGTTCTCTATTCATTTAATTCTGCTCTAGTTTTTATTATTTGCTTTCTTCTGGTGCCTGAGGGTTTCTTTTGTTGCTCTCTTTGTGTTTGTTCAAGTTGTAGGGATAATTCTTTGATTTTGGCCCTTTCTTCTTTTTGGATGTGTGCATTTATTGATATAAAATGACCTCTGAGCACTGCTTTCACCGTGTCTCAAAGGTTCTGATAGGAAGTGTTTTCATTCTCATTGGATTCTATGAATTTCTTTATTCCATCCTTAGTGTATTCTATAACCCAGTATTTTTTGAGCAGGGTATTGTTCATTTTCCAAGTGTTTTATTTCTTTTCCCTGCTTTTTGTATTATTGATTTTGAGTTTTATGGCCTTATGGTCAGAGAAGATGCTTTGTAATATTTTGATTTTTAGATTCTGCTAAGGCTTGCTTTATGACCTAATATGTGGTCTGTTTTAGAGAATGTTCCATGTGCACTAGAAAAGAAAGTATAGTTGGCTGCTGTTGTATGGAGTGTTCTGTATATGCCTATGAGGTCAAGTTGGTTGATTGTAGCATTTAGATCTTCCATTTCTTTATTGAGCTTCTTTCTAGTTGTTCTATCCTTCACCAAAAGTGGTGTGTTGAAGTCTCCTACTATAATTGTGGAGCTGTCTATTTCACTTTTCAGTGTTGTTAATGTTTGTTTTATGTATCTTGCAGCCCTGTCATTGGGTGCATAAATATTTAATATGGTTATATCCTCCTTTTATCATTATATAGTGTCCTTTTTTTTCCGTATCCTTTGTGGTGAATTTAACTTTAAATTCTATTTTGTCGGAAATTAGTGTTGCCACTCCTGTTCTTTTTTGATTGTTGTTTGCTTGATGTATTTTTTTCCACCTTTTGAGTTTTTGTTTGTTTGTGTCTCTAAGTCTAAGGAGTGCCTCTTTTAGGCAGCATATAGACAGACGATGTGTTTTTATCCATTCTGCTATTCTCTGTCTCTTTTTTGGTGCATTTAGTCCATTTACATTGAGCATAATTATGGATAGGTATGAGTTTAGTGCCGTCATTTTGATGTCTTTTTTACTCTGTTTTTGACAGTTTCTTTTTCCCGCTTAATTTTTTGTGCTTAGTTTAACTTTATACATTGTCTTTTCCTCTTATTTGTTGTTGTTGATTTTGTTTCTGCTGAGTCTCTATTTTTTTCTTGTATTTTATTTTGATGTGTAGGATTGTTAGTCTCCTTTGTGGTTACTTTAATATTTATCCCTATTTTTCTGAGTTTAAACCTAACTTTTATTTCTTTATATTGCCTTGTCTTTCTCTCCATATGAAAGATCTATGACTACATTTCTTAGCCCCTCTTTATTGTTTTAATGTTGCCTTCTTTTACATAATGATATTGCTGTTTCCCTGTTTTGAGTGTTTTTTATCTCGATTTATTTTTGTTATTCCCCTATCTGGTTTGACATCTGGTTGCTCTGTCCTGTGTTCTAGTCCTGGGTTGATACCTGATATTATTGATTTTCTAGTCAGAGTACTCCCTTTAGTATTTCTTGTGGTTTTGGTTTGGTTTTTATGAATTCCCTATACTTCTGTTTATCTGGAAATGTCCTAATTTCACCTTTCTATTTGAGAAACAGTTTTGCTGGATATACAATTCTTGGCAGTCAATTTCTTTCCTTTCAGTGCTTTATATAAGTCATGCCACTGCCTTCTTGCCTGCATGGTTTCTGCCAAGTAGTTGGAGCTTATTCTTACTGACTCTCCTTTGTAGGGGACTTTTCATTTTTCTGTAGCCAGTCTTAAAATTCTCTCTTTAATCTTTGATTTTGGCAAGTTGGATTATAATATGTCTTGGTGAATTTCTTTTAAATCTATCTTACGTGGAGTTCAGTGAGCATCTTGGATAGATACCTTCTCATCTTTCACAATATCAGAGAAGTTTTCTCCAACAAATCTTCAATAATTCTCTCTGTATTGTCTATTATCCCTCCCTGTTTTGGTACTTCAATCACTCATAGGTTATTTCTTTTGATAGAGTCGCACATGATTCTTAGGTTTCTTCATTTTAAAAAATTCTTTATCTGATTTTTCTTCAAATATATTGGGGCCAAGTGTTTTATCTTCGATCTCACTAATTCTGTCTTCCAATTCCTCAGTTCTGCTCCTTTACTTTCTATTGAGTTGTCTAATTCTGTAATTTTATTGTAAATCTTCTGAATTTCTGATTGCTGTCTCTCTGTGGATTCTTGCAACTTATTGAATTTTTCATTATGTTCTTGAATAACCTTTTTAATTTCTTAAACTGCTTTATCTGTGTACCTTGGCTTGTTCTGTATATTGTCTGATCTCCTTCCTGATCTTGTTCCTGATGTCTTGAAGAGTGCTGTATATTAATCTTTTGTGTACCCTAGTGGCGTAGTGGTTAAGTGCTACAGCTGCTAACCAAGAGGTCAGCAGTTCGAATCCACCAGGCGCTCCTTGGAAACTCTATGGGGCAGTTCTACTCTGTCGTATAGGGTTGCTATGAGTCAGAATCAACTCGACAGCAGTGAGTTTTTAGGTTATTCTGCATCTGGTAATCCAGGAAGGCACCTTCATCCAGAAGATTCCTTGATTCTTTGTTTTGAGAGCTTGTTGAAGTGATCATCGTCTGCTTTTTTATGTGATTTGATATCATCTGTTTCCTCTGAGCCATCTATAAGTTATTGTATTAATTTACTTTATGTTTGCTTACTGTATCCTAGCTTTTTGCTTTGTTTTGTTTTGATATGCCCAAATAGGTTGCTTGAGTGAGCTAGCTTGATTATTTTCACCTTTGAAACTCTAACGTCCTGTCACCAGATGGCTCAAGCTGTTATCATGTATATGAGACTAGGAGTCCATTCACTTGTCTTGTATGGATTTCAGCTCAGGTGTCCAGGTAGTTGGTCATCAAATTTGTGGTACTGGCTCTGTACTACAGTCTTAGAGGTACAGGGGTGATTAGCATAGGTACAGGTGTCTGATTGCAGCAGGGGTCATGCTCTGAACAAGGCAGGGGGCTGACAACCATCTCCTGAGTGTCTGTGAGGAAAGTGCATCCCTGTTCCCTAGAGCACACATGTGGGTAGGTTCTGCAGATGGACAATGGGCACCCAATGCATTTGATTGTAAGGACTGGGAGGTACCAGTTATCCTTGGACCCCTGTTGTGGGTGGCTGGGTGACCTGAGTGGAGCCACTAGTCCTTAGGCCCCTGATGTGGGTAGGTAAGGACCCTGTTTAATAGGCAAAGCGGTGTCAAACATCAAACACCCAACTCTCCACTGCACAGCTGCAACAGTTGCAGTCTGCCAACAAGGGCCCATTCTCCTGAAATAGGCCCACACAGGTCCATGCAGGGGGAAAGACATTCAAAGTCCATGGACCGTTTATGCCTGGACAGGTGCTGCTTCTGTCCTGAGCTCCTCAGCTTAGTGTAGCTGGCAGATTATCTTTTCCTCCAGTTGTGAATTTATTCCTTCTCCAAGGCTGGGAGAATGGCTCAGGATGCTCAGCAGTGCCTATCTCAGGCCCAGGGAAATTGACAGCCACTGAAGCCAGCTTGGGGGCTAGGGGCACCGTAAAATATAATCAAGTACTTAGCTTTTGCCAAGAGCACCATTATTCTCTGATTCTGGAGTTTTGAGTAGGCTGTGTGGCTGGCTGTCTCTCCCTGAGGAAACTGTGGCCAGAATGCTACCACCAGCCCGTGGCAGTTGCTCCCAGGAATGGTGCCTGAGGGTTCCCAGCAATTCAGGTCTGGCAACTCTCCACTAATGAAGTGTCTCTCCCTCTGCCTGCTGCTCAGTCCATTTTCTAACTTTGCCTTTAATGTTCAGGGCTCCTAGCTTGTCATAAATATAATTGTTTCACTTGTTTTTTCAGGCCTTTATTGTAGGAGGGATCACCAGAAGTGTCTGACTTCTCTGCCATCTTGTCCCCACCTCCCTCCCTCTTTCATTTTTTATCTTGCTTAGTTGCATCTTTTCTCTGTCAGTCTAGCTAAAAGTTTGCCAATTTTATTCATGTTTTCAAAGATCCAACTTCTGGTTTTATTGATTCTTTTTTTTTTTTTCAATTTTATTTATTTCTGCTTTGTCTGTGATTTCCTTTTCCTGGTAGGTTTGGGCTTAGTTTGCTCTTCTCTTTCTAGTTCCTGGAGTTTTTGAGTTTGGCTGCTGATTTGACATCTTTCTTCTTTCTTCATGTAGGCATTCATTGCTGTAAGTTTCCCTGTTGGTACTACCTTTGCTTCATACCATAAGTTTTGGTATGTTGTGTATTCATTTTTATTTGTCTTTAGGAAATTTGTGATTTCTCTTTTGATTTCTGTTAATTTCCATATGTTTGTACACTTTCCAGGTTTTTTTCTGTTATTGATTTCTAGTTTTACTCTGTTGTGATCAGAGAAATACTTTGTATGATTTCAATCCTTTTAAATTTATCAAGACTTGCTTTGTGACCTAACGTGTAGTCTATTCTGAAGAATGATCCATGTGCACTGGGGTAGAATATATATTGTGCTGTTTTGGGGTGGAGTGTTCTATATATGTCTGTTAAGTCTAGTTAGTTTATAGCATTGTTCAGGTCCTCTGTTTCCTTGTTGATCTTCTTTCTAGATGTTCTGTCCAAATTTGAAAGTGGTGTATTGAAGTCTCCAACTATTATTGCAGTACTGTTTATTTCTCTCTTCAAGTCTATCAGTGTTTGCTTTATATATTTAGGTGCCCTGATGTTCGGTGCAATATATATTTAAGATTGTTAAATCTTCTTGATTAATTGACTCTTTTATCACTATATAATGTCCATCTTTATCTCCTCTAACAGATTTTGTCTTAAAGTCTAGTTTGTCTGATATTAAGAGTGCCACCCCAGCTCTCTTTTAGTATTATTTGCATGGAATATTTTTCCCATCTTTTCATTTGCAACCTATTTGTGTCCTTGGGTTTAAGGTGTGACTGTTGTAAACAGCATATACCTGGATCATTTTTTTTTTTTAATCCATTCTGACTCTCTCTGTCTATTAATTGGAACATTTACATTCACTGTGATTACTGATAAGAAGTGACTTACTTTTGCCATTTTGTTATTTTTTGTGTGTTTGTCTTAAGCCTTCTTTGTCTTTGCCCTTTACTACTGCTTGCTTTTTTGTTTTGTTGCTTTACTGTAGTTAGCCTTTTAGGTTCCCTTCTGCTTTTTCGTGTGTATGTTTTTTTAAAAAAATGTATTTTCTTAGCCATTACATTTAATGGCTTGTATTTATGACATTATAGGGTAACTTGGTACCAAGTTAACTTCGGTAACATACAAGAATTTCTTTATACCATTCCTTTTCCCCCTTTTACTGTTATCACTAATTAGGTCTTTATAGTCCATGTGCCCTATAACTTTACCCTTAAGTTTAATATATTTGCTATCAAAAAACATGAAGGGCAAAATGTTTAAAATTATCAAGTGTGAATATCTTATAATTAGCCCTTATTTTTGTCCATGGATTTTCCTTTATTAGGGGTCTTTCATTTTATATGATTAAGAAATTAGCTGCAAACCAAATTGTCAGCAGTTTGAATCCACCAGCCGCTCCTTGGAAATCCTATGGAGCAGTTCTACTGTGTCCTGTAGGGTCATTATCAGTCAGAATCAATTCAACAGCAATGGACTTAGTTTATTTATTTATTTATGGTTTCTTTTTATGTATGACTTTGAATTATTTTCTAATGTCTTTTCCCTTTCATCTACAGAAATTTCGTCAGCATTTTTTGTAGGGCCAGTCTGGTGGATATGAACTTTCTCAGATTCTCTTTGTCTGGGAAAGTTTTAATTTCACCCTCATTCTTGAAGTATAGTTTCATTGGGTGTAGTATTCTTGGTTGACATTTTTTTTTCTTTCAGCACTTTAAATGTATCATTCCATTGCTTTCTGGCCTCCAATGTTTCTGAGGAGAAATCAACACTTATTCTTTTTGGGGCAGTATGTGACTGCTTCTCTCTCACTGCTTTCAGAATTCTTTCTTTATCTGTACTTTTTGAGAGCCTAACTATGATGTGTCTTTGTGTAGATCTCTGTGGGTTTATCCTGCTTGGGGTTCTTTGAGCTTGTTTGATTTGTAAACTTATACCCTTCATTAGATTGGGGAAATTTTCTGTCATTATTTCTTCAAATATTCTTTCTGTCGCTTTCTCTCATCTCCTTCTGGCATTCCCATGATTCATATATTAGGCCTCTTGTCATCTCATAATTCCATTAAAATGTGCTCAGCCTTCTTGAGCCTCCATTCTTGTTGCTTTTCAGTATCTGTAATTTTAACTAGCTTATCCTCTTTTATCCTCTAATTTGCTGATTCTCTACTGCCTGATTAAATCTGGTAAGTCCTTCTATTATTTCAGTTATTATCCTTTTCATTTGCAGTATGTCTTTTTTAGATCTTCATTTTGTTTTTGCTTTGTTTTCCTTATTTCTTTTAGCTCTTTGCTATGTTTTCCTTTAGTTCTTTAATTGTGCTTAAACCCTGGTGGCGTAGTGGTTAAGGATTTGGCTGCTAATCAAAAGGTCTGCAGTTTGAATCCACCAGGCATTCCTTGGAGACACTGTGGGGCAGTTCTACACAGTCCTGTAAGGTCACTATGAGTCAGAATCAACTCGACAGCAATGGATTGTTTGTTTTGGTTGTTGTATTATATTCTTCCTTTTCTTTTTTCATTATCTGTTCATCCCTAGATGCCCTGGTGACATAGTGGTTAAGATTTTGGCAGGTAACCAAAAGGTCAGCAGTTCAAATTCACCAGTCACTCCTTGGAAACCATATGGGGCAGTTACACTCTGTCTTATAAGGTTGCTATGAGTTGAAATTGACTCAACAGCAATGGATTTGGTTTTTTGGTTTTTCTAGACGCGCTTTCACTCCCTTTGTCAGGTTCATTTAGATGGACTGTTGTGTCAGTATTCTTTGTGTGTCTTGTGATTTTTGGGGGGCATTGGAATTTTTAAGGGTGTTAACTTTCTCAGTTTTACCCAGTATTTGGTGTTTTTGCCCACACTACTTTCTGCAAAAAAAACCTCTTAGGCAGGCAGAGCCTTTGGGTTTTATATACTTGTCATTTCCTCTCCCTCTCTGTGATAGCTCCTTCTCCCCCTCTGGTTTAATTAGGATTTGAAAGTTCCAGATCTCAGTTTTCAACTTGCAATCTCTCCCAAACACAGCAGAGAACATGCTGTGATCAGTCTGTCCACCAGGGGGAGCAGACCTCTCTCTCACACTCCCGCTCTCTCTCTCTCTAGTTATTATTCCTTTCCCTTCCCTGTTTCTGCAACCACTTTTTTAGTTAGAAAACCCACACTAAGTAAGCCTATTTTGGGGCTGGGTGTTGCCCTTCAGCTTTGTCCAGGGCTTTCTTCCCGGCTCTGTGGGGGCTGCTTATGCCTGAAAGGGCATTCAGGGGAAGCACAGGAAGACTTTCCTCTATTTCAGGAGGAGAGGCTGGTACTCCCAGAAGGACCTGAGAGAACTGTCTTGTTGGCTTTAGAGCCCCAGTGGCCCTGTGGTGGTTGGGGGAGCAGTCTCCACTTAGGTGACCCACCTCCTGACTCCACTGTAAGGAACCTTCTGTAGGAGTTTGTATCAGTCCAATAGTTACCAGTTGGGGGAAGGGTAGTCACACTCCAAATGGACCCCCAGGGAGTTTTGCCTTGTTGCTATCAGAGCCTGTTCAGTAGTATGCTGGCTATGGGTGTAACCTCGGCTCAAGATTCCTGCTTCCTAGCACAGAGCAGCCTCAGTCAGCAGTCCTCAGGACTGACTATATTTGGGGAGTAGACAGACCCAAACTGATCCCCAGGGAGATCTATCCTGTTGGTTTCAGAGGCCTGAGCTATGGGGTGCATGGGGAGGCAGGTAAAGTGCTGACTATAGGAGCAGACCACACTACGGGGGCTTTCTGTGGTGGTTTGCAACAGCCTGGCAACCAACTAGTACCAGCTGGGGGAGGGATATCATGTTCTGGTTAGATCCCCATGGAGGTCTGCTTGTAGCTATCAGAGTCCCCCCAGTAGGTTGTTGGCTGTGAATGCAGCCTCCACTCAAATCTCCTGCTTCCTAACACAGAGCAACCTCAGTCAGTAGTCCTCAGTACCAACTGGAAATTGGGGTAGACTAACCTTAATTGATCCCCAGAGAGTTTTGTCCTGTTGGTTTCAGAGGCCAGAGCTATGGGGTGCACAGGGAGGCAGGTAGAGTGTTGACTATGAGAGAAGACACCACTGCACAGGCCTTCTGTAGCAATTCACAGCTGGTTTGCAGCCAACACTGTCCGGGTGGTGAAGGTACTGGAACACTCCAAATGGACCCCCAGGAGGTCTGTCTAGTTGCTATCAGAACCCCCTCCCCATAGTAGGTTGACTGTGGGTGTAGCCTCCATGAAAGATGCCTGCTTCCTAGCACACAGCTGCTTCAATCAGCAGTCCTCAGCACCAACCAGAAGGAGGAGCAAACGGACCTGAACTGACTCTCCGGGAGATCTGTCCTGTTGTTTTTAGAGGCCTGAGCTGTGGAGTGCACAGGGAGGCAGGTAGAGTGCTGAATCTAGAGAGCAGACTCCACTGCGCTGGCCTCCTGTAGCAATTCACAGTCAGCTTGCAGCTGACAGTGTCCAGGTGGTAGAGGGGCTGGCACACTTCAAATGGACCCCAGGGAGGTGTGCCTTGTTGATTTTAGAGCTTGGGGTTCTGTCTCTTTGTACAGGCAGGGGCTGTGGTGGTTAAAGAAGCAGGTTCCTTTTCTGGGGCCACTTCCCCAGTTTATAGCAGACAGCTATGGGGAGAAGGGTAGGGATGGTGGGAGATGCAGTTTTCCTACCACATGTGACTTGTTGATTCTTGCCTGTCTGCAGTTCCTCACTGCTTTCCAATTCCGAGTTGCTCAAAGCCAAGCACCATTTCCTTGTATTTGTGGGCAAGGATTGGAAAGATAGTCTGTTTATGCTGCCATCTTCCCAGAATTTTATGTTTAACTTTTTGAGGAGCCACCAAAATATTTTTCACAGTGGCTGCACCATTTTACATTCCCACCAGTAATGGATGAGGGTTCCAATTTCTCAACACCCTCATCTATGCTTGTTATTTTCTGTTTCGCTGATGTAACTATCTTAGTGAGTGTGAAGTAGTATCTCATTGTAGTTTTGATTTTCATGTCCCTAATAACTAATGACATTGAGCAACTTTTCATGGCTTATTGTTTATTTGTATATCTTCTTTGGTGAAATCTCTATGCAAGTGCCTTGCCCATTTGTAAATTAGGTTTTTTGGCTTTTTGTTTTTGAGGTGTGGGAGTTCTTTAAATATTCTGGATATTAAGCCTTTGTCAGATATAGAGTTTCCAAATATTTTCTTCCATTCTGTAGGTTGTGTCTTCACTTTGTTGATAAAGTCCTTTGATGCACAAAAGTTTTAATTTTGATGAAGTCCAATTTATCCATTTTGTCTTTTGTTATTCAAGTTTTTGGCATCATATTTAAAAATCCATTGTCAAAAACTAGGTCCTAGAACATTAACCCTATATTTTTTTCTAAGAGTTTTATAGTTTTGCTCTTACATTTAGGTCATTGATCCATTTTGGGATATAGGTTCAACTTAATTCTTTTGCATGTGGACATCCAGTTGTCCAGCACCATTTACTGAAGAGACTATCCTTTCCCCAATCAATGAACTTGGCACACTTGTTGATTTCAGATCTTTCTTCTTTTTCAGTGTAGGTGTTACTGCCATTTAAGTGTCCTTCTTAGCACTACCTTTGTTGTATCCCATAAGTTTTGGTATGTTGTGCTTTCATTTTAATTAATTTGTAGGTATTTTGTTGTTGTTGTCATTCCTTTCTGTTTATTTCTTGACCCATTGGTTGTTTTATTTTCACATATTTGTGTATTTTCCAGTTTCCTTTTGTTATTAATTTCTAATTTCATTCCATTGTGCTTAACGAAGATACTTCGTATGATTTCAACCTTTTTAAGTTTATTTAGATTTGTTTTGTGAACTAGCATGTGGTCTATCCCAAAATTAATTCATGGAAAATTTTGCATTGAAAAGAATGTGTATTGTGCTGTTTTTGGGTAGTCTGTTTATGTCTTTTACGTCTAGTTGATTTGTAGTGTTTTTCCTGTCTCTATTATTGATCTTCTTAGTAGATGTTTTGTCCATTATTGAAAATTATGTATGGAAGTCTCCATCTATTATTATAGAACTATTTCTCCCTTCAATTCTATCAACATTTGCTTTATATATTTTGTGACTCTGATGTTAGTTGTATATATATTTATAATTGTTACACCTTCTTGATGAATGGATACTTTTACCATTATATAATGCCCTTCTTTGTCTCTTATAACATGATTTGGCTAAAGTCTATTTTGTCTGATATTAATATAGCCACCCCAGCTCTCTTTTGATTACTGTTTGTGTGGATTACTAAAATATATATATATATATATATATTTGTTGTTGTTGTTAGGTACCATCCAGTTGGCTCTGACTCCTAGAGACCCTGCGTATAACAGAACAAAACACTGCCCGGCCCTGCACCATCCTCACAATCGTTGGTATGCTTGAGCCCATTGTTGCAGCCATTGTGTCAATCCTTCTCATTGAGGGTCTTTCTCTTTTTCCCTGACCCTTCACTTTACCAAGCATGATGTCCTTCTCCAAGGACTGATCCCTCCTGACAACATGTCCAAAATATGTGTGACGTAGTCTCACTATTCTTGCTTCTAAGGAGCATTCTGGTTGTACATCTTCTAAGACAGATTCATTAGTTCCTATGGCAGTCCATAGTATATTCAATATTCTTCTCCTACACCACAATTCAAAGGCATCAATTCTTCTTCAGTCTTCTTTATTCATTGTACAGCTTTCACATGCATAGGAAGCAAGAAAAAACACCATGGCTTGGGTCAGGCGCACCTTTGTCTTCAAGGTGATGTCTTTGCTTTTCAACACTTTAAAAAGATCTTTTGCAGCAGATTTGCCCAATGCAATGCGTTTTTTGATTTCTTGGCTGCAGCTTCCATAGGTGTTGATTGTGAATTCCAGTAAGGTGAAATCCTTGACAACTTCAATCTTTTTTCCGTTTATCATGATGTTGCTTATTGGTCCAGTTGTGAGGATTTTTGTTTTCTTTATGCTGAGATGTAATCCATACTTTGTTCTTTATCAGTAAGTGCTGCAAGTCTTCTTTGCTTGTTGATTCAGCAAGCAAGGTTGTGTCATCTGCATAACACAGATTGTTAATGAGTCTTCCTCCAATCCTGATGCCCCGTTCTTCTTCATATAGCCCAGCTTCTTGAATTATATGTTCAGCACACAGATTGAATAGGTATGGTGAAAGGCTACAACCCTGATGCACACCTTTCCTGACTTTAAACCACACAGTATCCCCTTGTTCTGTTCTAACGGCTGTCTCTTGATCTATATACAAGTTCTTCATGAGCACAATTAAGTGTTCTGGAATTCCCATTCTTCACAATGTTATCCATAATTTGTTATATTCCATACAGTCAAACACCTTTGCATAGTTGATAAAACACAGGTAAAGATCTTTCTGGTATTCTCTGCTTTCAGACAGAACCCATCTGACATCAGCAATGATATCCCTGGTTCTGCATCCTCTTCTGAATCCGGCTTGAATTTCTGGCAGTTCCCTGTCAGTATACCGCTGCAGCCACTTTTGAATGATCTTCAGCAAAATTTTACTTGTGTGTGATATTAATATTTTTTGATGATTTCCGCATTCAGTGGGATCACCTTCCTTGGGAATAGGCATAAATATAGATCTCTTCCATTTGGTTGACCAGGTATCTGTCTTCCAAATTTCTTGGCACAGATGAGTGAGTACTTCAAGTGCTGCATCCATTTGGTGAAACATCTCTATTGATGTGCCATCATTTCCTGAAGCCTTGTTTTTCACCAATGCCTTTCGTGCAGCTTGGACTTCTTCCTTCAGTACATTTGGTTCCTGTTCATATAATACCTCCTGAAATTTTTGAACAGCTATGAATTCTTTTTAGTATAATGACTCTGTATCCCTTTCATCTTCTTTTGATGCTTCCTGTGTAATTCAATATTTTCCCCATAGAATCCTTCAATATTACAACTTGAGGTTTGAATTTTTTCATCAGTTCTTTCGGCTTGAGAAATGCGTATCCTTCCCTTTTGGTTTTCTGTCTCCAGGTCTTGCACATGTCATTATAGTACTTTGCTTTGTCTTCTCGAGCCGCCCTTTAAAATCTTCCATTCATCTCTTTGACTGCATCATTTCTTCCTTTCTCTTTAGCTATTTGACTTTCAAGAGCAAGCTTCAGAATCTCTTCTGACATCCATTTTGGTCTTTTCTTTCTTTCCTGTCTTTTTAATGACCTCTTGCTTTCTTCATTTGTGATGTCCTTGATGTCATTCTACAACTAGTCTGGTCTTCGGTCATTAGTGTTCAGCACATCAAATCTATTCTTGATATGGTCTCCAAATTCAGGTGGGATATGCTCAAGGTCATACTTTGGCTCTCATGGACTTGTTCTAACTTTCTACAGTTTCAGCTTGAACTTGCATATGAGCAATTGATGGTCTGTTCACAGTCAGCCCTTGGCCTTGTTCTGACAATGATATTGAGCTTTTCCGTCGTGTCTTTCCACAGATATAGTCGATTTGATTCCCATGTATTCCACGTGGCGAGGTCCATGTGTGTAGTTGCCGTTTATGTTGATGAAAAAAGGCACTTGCAATGAAGAAGTCATTGGTCTTGCAAAATTCTATTGTGCGACCTCCAGCATTATTTCTATCACCAAGGCCATATTTTCCAGCTACCAATCCTTCTTTGTTTCCAACTTTCTCATTCCAATCTCCAGTAATTATCAATGCATCTTGATTGCATGTTCGAATAATTGTATATATGTATATATCTCAAAACAAAACAAAAAAACCCAAACTCAGTGCCATCGAGTCAATTCCGACTCATAGCGACCCTATAGGACAGAGTAGAACTGCCCCATAGAGTTTCTAAGGAGCTCCTGGCGGATTCAAACTACTGACCCTTTGGTTAGCAGCCGTAGCACTTAACCACTACTCCACCAGGGTTTCCATATATATCTCAAAGCATTTTTCATTTCAATATTTTTTACATATACAGTCCAGTGACATTAATTATATTCATCATGTTGTACAACCATCACCACCCTCCATTTACAATCTATTCAGTAGTTATGTTAGATATTACACCTGAGCCTGCTCTGAAGTTACTTTGGCTTTTCCCACAACTTTCAGACTTGGTGAAGTAAAAGGAGAGGGGTATGTCTGCTTCAGTGGCTGCTGAAGGTGTCAGATGGTACAGTCTAGAAATGTGGAAGCTAACTCTCTATGGAGTGAACTTTTACTCAAGGAGACAAGAGATGGGAGGGCACTAGTATATAAACTCTCAAAATTTACCCCCATTGGGTGGACTTTTTGGTAACACAATAGCACATTCTATGAAACTGAGCAATCAGCTGAGCTTGTCATGAAGTTGTGGCCAACTTAGTAATGAACTCCCTTATGTGCGTTCTCCCTTCTTCTCTCTCTCTCCCTCCCCTTTCTTTCTTACTCACTCCTTTTCTCTCTCATTCCTGCTTCCCTGCAATTGTATTTCTTAATAAGGTGTTAGCATACAAGCTTTTGCCTTTGGCTGTGTATTCTGGGAAATCTGGGCTAAGACTTTCTTATTCCTAAACTGTAGATCTTTGGGGTCCCAAGTGAAAACCTGAGCTCCTTACCATATTCTCTCCTGGTTGGCAGGTCTTGAACTCCACTTTTTCTTCCTCCAACCTTGTGAGAGATTGTCAAAAGTTTTGCTCAGCTTCTCAGCTGTCACTTTACGATCAGTTTTTCAATCACAGTGTTCAAATTGGCAAATACTGAAAAGATTAAAAAGACACCAAGTATTGGGATCAGTTTTCTGGGCTTCCCTTCTCTCTGGGATCTTGTTTCTACAAATCCTTGCTTGCTCTTCGATACAGTCAAACATATTTTAAAAATATTTTTTTTGTTCTTGTTTTCTAGTTATTTTAAGCTACAGCCTTGGTCTGGGGGAAAAAAAAAACCCTCCTGATTACAGGAAGAACTCACAACACTAGATTTTAATAGGAAACCACAGGGTAAAGCTAGAGAAACTACTGTTTTCTTATAGTCACTTGCAGGCCTCAGACCCAGCAGAGAACAAAATGGGGCTGTGTTCCCTCACATGTCCTTCTTTTAATTCCTTTTTTTTTTTGGTCAGTGTTTTCATCTTCTACAGTGTTACATGTTTGGATGTTTTGGGGTAAGGTAACTTCTGCTCTGTTTTTCCTTGCTTCGTGCCGCTGGCTCTTATAGCCAGAGAATTTTTATACATGCCGGAAAAATATAAGCAGAGTTAGCCCTTGGAACAATTGCAAGGGAGATGGAGGTGGGGGCGGGGAGGTGGGTTCCTTCTTCAACAAAGCTTTCCTTGCTGTCCCCATCACCAAGGAGTATTTCCACAATCCTGGTGTCTGCCTCTTGTCCCTTTCAATCAATGTTGACTCCGTTTCCCCCTTTTGTGATGATTCGAAGTTATTATGTGCATCAGCTATTATACTGAGAATGTATTATAGTGTTGCCCTCTGGTGGTACAGAACTGTTAGCCCCTGCATTAAATGGGCCCAGAATGCTGCTTTTCTGAGATCTCTGTCGACAGAGAGGAGATAGAACAATTAAACAAGAAAAAAGGACTGCCAACTCTCACATCTTAAAACAACCAGTCTGTCCCCTTGATCTGTTGCCCTAACTGATCAGAGGAACCAATGAATCAAGCTTGCTACACCTGTTTCTTAATTAAGCATCAATAAGTAACAGGCAAAGAGTTTTTTTTTTTTTTTTTAGGTAATAGGCAAGAGGCCACTTTGGCTTCTCAGATTTTTAAAAATATTTTGGATCCGACTCTGGATTGAGAAAGTGGGTGGTATGAGGAATAGGATATGCCTAATTTCAAAAAGGTTTTTGGATTAGTCAGGGTAGGCTAATTACTGTAACAAATCAACTGTGGATTTCAATACTTTACACAATAGAGTTTATTTCTTGCTTGTGCAATGTTCCAATATAGGTTTTCTTGGTCAGATGACTGTTCTACATGGCTTTCCTCCATGTGATGTCTCAGCGACCCAGGCTCCTTCCATTTTATGGCTCCACCTTCCTCTAGGGCCTCAGAGTCCTCTCCACTTAGCCAGCAGATAGGAAAAGGCAATCAAGGGTTATACCCAGGAGGGTTTATGGGCCAGACCTGAGAGTAGTATCCACCACTTCCACCTATTTTGACCATTTCATTGACTAGACTCTAGTCATATGGCTTGCCTTCTTACAGTGAAAGCTGGGAAATGTAGTCTAGCTGGGTTCCCAGAAAGAATAGGTAAATAATTTGGTGACCAGCTACCCAGTCTCTGCCACAGGTCTCATTTGTGTTTATGTGTGTGTTAGCTGTGAGTATTGTTCTTCGTGCTCACTCTTTGACAAGTGCGGTAAAGCTCTCTGGGCTGTCCCATATGTAACCCGTAGCCTGGAAAGGGGCCCTGGGGGAAACATGGAGTTTTCTCTGTAGATAAACCCAGGCTAGTCATACTTCTTTTTTGTCACCACTCTTTTCTTTATTCCCGCTCCCCTGATCCTGGAACAATTCATTTCTTATAACTGCCAGAGTCGTTATCTGTAAAATTAAAAAAAAAAAATACCTGGCAGTATAATTAATAGGAAAGCTTGGAATACGTAGAGTGCTTTTCCTCCTAAATTCTCCAGAAAGTGGTGGCTAAGAACAGGCTTTGGAGCCCTGCAGATTTGGGCTCAAGGAAAGGCTCTATGACTGACCAGCTATGTGACCTTGAGCAAGTAGCTTGACCTCTTTAGGACTCAGCTTCCTCAACTAAAAATTGGGATATGAGCCACTCTTAATCTCCATTCCATCCTCCTAGTTGGAGAGGCTGAAAAGCCAGAAACTATGTTTCCCAGGCTCCCTTGAACCTAGGGTTCTGGATATGAATTAAGTTCCACCAGTGGATGGTTTTTCTTTGGAAGGGGGAGGTGAGGTGGAGACTTTCTGCTTTGCACTGAAGTTGCTGGCAAGCTGGGTTGTGGTGAGTTTAGAGGAAGCTAAGGAAGATGGCCAGCTTCAAGCGTCAGAAAGGTAGTTGTGACAGTAACTATGGTGGCAGCTGTAGCAGCTTCCTAATTTCAGGTCTCAGATATGTGATTTTTTTTTAATATTTATCTTATTTTTGGTGAAAATATACAGAGCAAAATATGCATCCATTCAACCATTTCTGTACTACATTTCAGTAGCACTGGTTATATTCTTCACTTTGTGCCAACAGTCTCACTATTTGTACTCAAACGGTTTTGCTCCCCATTAATTTAGACTCACTGCCTCCCTAAACTTCTCATCGATGCTTTAGAGTTACTGTTGTCAGTTTGGTTTCATGTATATAATCTTTTAAAAGAGCACAATACTCAAGGCATATATTCTTCACTAGTTGAGCTAAACTGTTTAGTTTAAAGATGACTTCTGGGGATACTTTTGGCTGAAGGTTTGTGATGTGCCCTTATATTCAACATTCCATTGGCACCTCCTCACGTACGTTCCTCCTGCCTTTACCACAATCTTGTAAGCATTCAATTCCCTATATATATATGTATATATATAAATCCCCCTTTGCTCAAAATACCTAGAATGATTCTGTTTCCTTCACTGGACTTAACTGACACAGGATGATAATACTAATTTTGTAGAATCATGGGAATTAGGCAAACAATTAAATACAAAGTACCTGTCACGTGGAAAAGACTCAGTCAACGGTAGTTATTAATAATTACAATAGGACAAACTGTTTAGCTGTTAAAATTTTTGGGAAACCAGCTCTGTAAATTGTATCTTGCTGTCCACCACTGTTCACAGGTTTTTTTTTTTTTTCCCCCACTTTGGTTTTTCTAAGAAGTCAGCAGGCATCTATAACAGGAGGAAAATGATCCTTGGCTAATGTTGCTTTCCTCTTAGGTTCTCGCCAACAATTCAAGCTGCCTTAAGAGATTAGGCCTTTTTATAGCTTGCCTCATTACCCTGCTGTCTACACCAAAGTTATACCTTGGCTGGCTGGGCGTATCCTTCTGATGGAGTCCAGGCCTGCTGCCCAGAGATTGAGCGGGTTATTTGATTTTTTATCTGTGGTTCTTACAGGTTCTATTGAGAATGTTCTTACCCACAGAGCTCTGCTGTGCTAATTGTCCTGTGTAGCCAAATAAGTAAAATTACACCTCAAGCAACAAGCGTTTCTTCTGGCAGGAATTGGCATTTGGCTGAAGGTAGCCTCTACCAGACTCTAGAGGTCCCACCCAGTCCCTCCCAGACCCTAGAACCCCCATTGCTAATGGACAGCAACTTCTTGATCAGGCTGATTGAAGGGTCGTGAGGGGCATCCCCCTGCTTCCAGAGAGATTTTCATGCAGCCCTGGAATTAAGTACTGGAATACAAGAAAATTCCTCTGATTGGATGGGCCCGAAGCCTGAGATCTTGCCCACCAAGTCTTGTTCCACAGACACTATTCATGGGAAGGCAGACAGGGTATTCTCCCCCCCCCTGACTCACACTATTTTATATTGAAAAACTGGCTGGGCACTCTCATTACAGCTCTTCCGAAAAGGCAAAGTGATTCTCAAAAGCCAGCTCATAAAATCACTAGACCCTAGTGAGCGGCTCGGACTCAATCCGTTCCGCTGGTAAAATCTTAATGAGAGTGGAATCCTGGACTGGAGGCTCCTCCTACAGCTCCGTAATCGCCACCCTTCCCCTCTGCCTCCCAGCTCACTCCAGCTTGCCAGTACTGCCTTCTCAGATCTAAACTCAGTCTTTGAAACTTGAAAACTCTTCAGATTTGCCTCAGGACTGTGAGGTGCTCTTGGTGTGCCTTTGAACTTGGCACTAACAAAAAATTTTTTTTTACTCTTTGAAAAATTGCAACAACAACAACAACAAAAACCCTCCTTCTGTTACCCTGAGTTCCTGTCTCACTCTACTGAATGCTCTGTCTCCTTTACACACAGCAGAGTTCTCCAGCATTAGTGTGCGTGAAAATCATTTGGACAGCTTGTTGAAATGCAGAATCCTGGGGCCCATTCCCAGAGTTGTTGAGCCAGTAAGCCCAGGTTGGAACTCCAGAGTGTGCCTTCTTAACAAGCACCCAAAGTGTCTGTGATGTGGGTAATCCACAGGCTGGCTTTTAGAAATGCAGATATATATATATAAGCTATGCCAACTGCCTTCCTTGTGGACAGCAAGAAAACAAGAGAGAAGTGCTCATTGCTTCTTAGAGCTTATCCTGAAAGCATAATGCTCTCAGACTTTATACACTGGGAACAGGGAAGGTAGGTTGCTCCATGCACTGGTCCGGGGACCCCCTAAGCCCCAAATGAGTCAGGTCGGGCATGTTAGTTTATCCAGGCTGCCGTGCACCTGGGGATCAGAGGACTGGCAGGACACGACAACCAACCCTGTGGCCCCTGAGATTCAGGGCCTCGCTGTGGCATTTACCCAGCTCTCCCTCAGCACTTGGGGCCTGTCCTGCTTCCTCCTCGAGCCTGCGCTTCCCCCGTCAGGCCCTTCTGCTGGGTCCAGCAAAGACCAGAGGCAGAAGGTGACTTTGGGCTCAGACCACTTCTTGAAGCTGGTCATGCTTTCTCTTCTCTCTCTCTTGCTCCCAGGGCCACGGTCAGATATGTGCTTCTTCCATCAGCAGCCCATGATACCATTTCTGGAGTCCTGCTCTCAAGAACTACACTGAATAATCTGAAACGTCTTCTGGGCTGATATTTGAGATTTGTGCTGGTGTCCTTTTGTTGCTGGAAAAGCAGGTATTCCTTGAGCTCTGTTTATACTTGTGCCCTGAGTTCCTTAAATCCATGTCCAGAAGTTATTCTCCGGACATGGATTTATTCTCAGAGAAAGCACAGAAAGAGCCCAGCCCAGAAACTTGGGTGTAAGTACTGCTTATCTGCAGAAGGGAAAGACCAGGAAGAAAGCAACGTTGCTCTTTCGTTCCACTGATTTCCACTGAACCCCGACTAGGTGCTGGACCTGGACCGGTCCCTTGGGAAGTGGAAGTGAGTGAAGCAGAGATCATGCCTGCAGGGAGCTCAATCCAGGGTGGCAGTAGGGGTGGACAGGGTGTAGGGTGGGGGGGGGAACAAATTAAAACTGACGACTATAAAATTGCAACATAGGCAATGGTGGTTCAGTGGTAGAATTCTCACCTTCTATGTGGGAGACCTGACTTCGATTCCCTACCAGTTCACTTCGTGCACATCCGCCACCCATCTGTCATGGAGGCCTGCATGTTCTTATGATGCTGAACAGGTTTCAGCAGAGCTTTTAGACTAAGAAGGACTAGGAAGAAAGGCCCGGTGATCTACTTTTGAAAATCATCCAGTGAAAACCCCAAGAATCACAATGGTCAGATCTACAACCAATAGGGGATGGCACAGGACCAGGCAGCATTTTTTTCTGTTGTGCATGGGGTCACCATGAGTTGGGGGCAATTGGACAGCAGCTAACAAGAACAACATAAAAAAGCAAGATAAATGCACGGGGCAGGAACATAGAGGATGGGCCAGTAACTTGACCTGACAGGTCAGGGGTAAGAGAACTCAGGGAAGGGTTCAGAGATGAGGGGACATTTTGAAAAGATTCTTTTTTGTGTGCTTTAGGTGGAAGTTTACAGCTCAAGTTTGTTTCTCATACAAAAATTTATATACACATTGTTATACGAACCTGGTTGCTATCCCTATAATGTGACTGTACATTCCCCCTTTCCACCTCGGATTTCCTGTGTCCATTCAATGAGCTCCTGTCCCTTTCTGCCTTCTCATCTTGCCTCCAGACAGGAGCTGCCCATTTAATCTCTTGTATCTACTTGAACTAGGAAGCACACTCTTCATGAGTACCATTTTATTTCTTACAGTCCAGTCTATTCTTTGTCTGCAAAGTTGGTTTCAGGAATGGTTTTGGTTCTGGGTTAACAGACAGTCCAGGGGCCATGGCTTCTGGGGTTCCTTCAGTCTCAGTCCGACCATTAAGTCTGGTCTTTTTATTAGAATTTGAGCCCTGCACCCCATTTTTCTCCTGCACCGTCAGCGAATCTCTGTTGTATTCCCTGTCAGGGCGGTGATTGGTGGTAGCCAGGCACCATCTCGTTTTTCTGGTCTCAGACTGGTGGAGTCTATGGTTTATGTGGCCCCTTTTGTTTCTTGGGCTAATATTTTCCTTGTGTCTTTGGTGTTCTTCATTCTTCTTTGTTCCAGGTAGGTTGGGACCAATTGATGCATCTTAGATGGCCACTTGCTAGCTTTTAAGACCCCAGATGCCACACACCAAAGTGAGATGCAGAATATTTTCCTAATAAACTTTGTTACACCAATTGACCTCGATGTCCCCTGAAACCATGGTCCCCAGACCCCTGCCCCTGCTATACTGTCCCTTGAAGTGTTTGGTTGTATACAGGAAACCTCTTAGCTTTTGCTTTAGTCCAGTGGTGCTGACTTCCCCATATTGAAGAGATTCTTGAAGGATGAATAAGAGTCTTCTAGGCAGAGAGGGTGCGAGGATAGGGGAGATGCCACCTGCTTTCCAAGTAGGGTGAAGCGAAGTGGTCAGAAAGGACTTCCTCTATTGATATATGTCAGAGGTGAGGGAGAGGCAAGGCTGGAAAGTGGACTGGAGCGCATCCCAGGGGTGGTACGACACACTTCCAAGTCTGGACTGGGTCCTCTAGGCAACGGGGAGCCATTGGAGTGTTTCAAGCCAGGGGGTGATGTGGCCAGATTTGTGAAGTTTTTTAAATACGTGAAAAAATTCCAGAAAAGTGGAGAGAATGTTATAATAAACCTCCATGAATCTGTCATTTAAATTGAACAATTATTACCATTTTACAAAATTTGCTTAATGTATTTTTTTCTTTGCTAAAACATTTTAAAGCAAATCCAGACATCCTGGCTATTCTTCTCTAAAAACTTTAGGATTCATCCTTTAAAAATAAGGATTTGCACAAAAAGACAAACAACCCAATCAAGAAGTGGGCAAAGGATAATGGACACACGCTTCACTAAAGAAGATATTCAGGCAGCTAACAGATACATGAGAAAATGCTCCCGATCATTAGCCATTAGAGAAATGCAAATTAAAACCACGATGAGATTCCATCTCACTCCAACAAGGCTGGCATTAATCCAAAAAACACAAAATAATAAATGTTGGAGAGGCTGCGGAGAGATTGGAACTCTTATACAATGCTGGTGGGAATGTAAAATGGTACAACCACTTTGGAAATCTATCTGGCGTTATCTTAAACAATTAGAAATAGAACTACCATACAACCCAGAAATCCCACTCCTCGGAATATACCCTAGAGAAACAAGAGCCTTCACACAAACAGATATATGCACACCCATGTTTATTGCAGCTCTGTTTACAATAGCAAAAAGCTGGAAGCAACCAAGGTGTCCATTAACAGACGAATGGGTAAATAAATTGTGGTATATTCACACAATGGAATACTACGCATCGATAAAGAACAGTGACAAATCTGTGAAACATTTCATAACATGGAGGAACCTGGAAGGCATTATGCTGAGTGAAATTAGTCAGAGGCAAAAGGACAAATATTGTATAAGACCACTATTATAAGATCTTGAGAAATAGTATAAACTGAGAAGAACACATACTTTTGTGGTTACGAAGGGGGGAGGGAGGGAGGGAGGGAGAGGGTTTTTTACTGATTAATTAGTAGATAAGAACTGCTTTAGGTGAAGGGAAAGACAACACTCAATACATGGAAGGTAGGCTCAATTGGACTGGACCAAAAGCAAAGAAGTTTCCGGGATAAAATGAATGCTTCAAAGGTCAGTGGAGCAAGGGCGGGGTTTGGGGACCATGGTTTAAGGGGACTTCTAAGTCAATTGGCAAAATAATTCTATTATGAAAACATTCTGCATCCCACTTTTAAATGTGGCGTCTGGGGTCTTAAATGCTAACAAGCGGCCATCTAAGATGCATCAATTAGTCTGAACCCACCTGGATCAAAGGAGAATCAAGAACACCAAGGTCACACGACAACTAAGAGCCCAAGAGACAGAAAGGGCCACATGAGCCAGAGACCTACATCATCCTGAGACCAGAAGAACTAGTTGGTGCCCGGCCACAATCGATGACTGCCCTGACAGGGAGCAGAACAGAGAACCCCTGAGGGAGCAGGAGATCAGTGGGATGCAGACCCCAAATTCTCATAAAAAGACCATACTTAATGGTCTGACTGAGACTAGAGGAATCCCGGCAGTCATGGTCCCCAAACCTTCTGTTGGCACAGGACAGGAACCATCCCCGAAGACAACTCATCAGACATGAAAGGGACTGGACAGTGGGTAGGAGAGAGATGCCGATGAAGAGTGAGCTAATTAAATCAGGTGGACACTTGAGACTGTGTTGGCATCTCCTGTCTGGAGAGGGGATGGGAGAATAGAGAGAGTTGGAAGCTGGCAAAATTGTCACGAAAGGAGAGACTGGAAGGGCTGACTCATTAGGGGGAGAGCAAGTGGGAGTACGGAGTAAGGTGTATATAAACTTATATGTGACAGTCTGACTTGATTTGTAAATGTTCACTTGAAGCTCAATAAACGTTAATAAAAAAAAATAATAATAAGGATTTGTCTTTGCGTAGCTACACCACCACTGTCACACCTCACATAATTAACAATAATGTCTTAATACCTAATACCAAGTTCGTGTTCAAACTACCCAGCTTGTCCCCAGTTGTTTTTGTTTCAAGGTTGATGTGTATGAGTCAGGATCCAAACCAAGGCTACATATTGCGTTTATGATTTTCACTTTTAAAAGGTCATCCCGACAAGGTGAAATATGGGAAGGTGCAAACCTGCTGGCTTGGGTAGGCTAAATGCATCTGAGTACCTGTGAATCCAAGTAGGTTCAGGTGGAAATAGAGATACGGTGTTCAGGAGAGCAGTCTGGGCTGGAATCACCTGTGTGTTCTTGGATGAGAAGAGGACAGGGGTCCGAGCCCTAGGGAGGACCAGCTTTGGAGGTGGCGAGCATCGGAGTCTTGGACAGACTTCCAAGAGAGATAAGCGAGGGCTTAGCTGTGGCAGATGCAACGGAGGATCAGGTCAGCTGAGGACTGACTAACATCCTTAAAGTTTGGTTCAAGGAGGGCTGTTAGTAACTGAGAGCAGTCTCAGTAAAATGGTGAGCAAGGATGTGCGCTGAGGAGCACTGAGCAGTGGACGGGGGGAAGGATGAGGAGAGTGATGCAGAAGCTCCTTCAAGAAGCTCTGTGGAAAAAGCATGAGAAGATGGGCTGTCATGGGAGAGAGACAGTCTGGGCTAAGGAGGGTTCCTTTAAGGATGGGAGATACTTGAACCTCTGAAAGGCTGAAGGGCCAGGACAAGCTACCAGAGAAGGAGGGAGTAGGGTGGGGTGGGTAGAGTGACCACCCACATACCACTGGCAGGAGGGTAAACTGATACCACTTTTTGGAAGATAGTCTGGCAGTAGATGTCAAGCCCTTTAAAGTGGTCATAACATTGAGCCTGCCCTTGGAAACTTGGAAAGGAGATCGTCAAAATGGTTTACCCAGCAAGTTTGTTGTTGCTTTATTAATAGTAATGGAAGCTGGAAATAGCCTGCTATGGATTGAATTGTATCCCCCGCAAAATATGTGTTGGAACCCTAATCCCTAAACCTGTGGATGTAATCCTGTTTGGAAATAGACTTTTCCAGACTATGTCAATGAGGCCATATCAATGTACAGTGTGTCCTAAACCTAATCACTTCTGAGTTATAAAAAGAGCAGATTAGACACTGAGGCACCCACACATTGGGCAAGACAGACACCATGTGAGGATCATCTACAAGCCAAGGAACTAAGGAACACCTGGGACTACCAACAAGGAAGGAATCTACATGGCTGAGACCCTGATTTGGACTTTTAGTATCCATAACTGTAAGAAAATAAATTTCTGTTCTTTAAAGCTGCCCACTTGTGCTATTTATGTTATAGGGGCACTAAGTAACTAAGATATAACCTGAATGTATGAGAATGATATGGTTTTGCAAGGATTCTCAGTCTCAGTACTATTGACATTTGGGGCTGGGTAATTCTTTGATGTACGGGGCTGTCCTGTGCATTGTAGAATGTTTAGCAGCACCTCTGGCCTCCATCTGCCAGATGCAAGTAGCCTCTCCCCTCACCCTGCAGCTGTGACAACCAAAAATGTCTCCAGATATTGCCTAATATGCCCTGGTGGAAGGGCAAAATTGACCCCGGTTGAGAAGGACTAGGTTAAAGCATGAGGTGCCCATGTCGTTGTTGCGTGCTGTTGAGTTGTTACTGGCTCATAGTGACCCCATGTGACAGAGTAGAACTGCCCCATAGTATTTCCAAGGCTATAATCTTTATGAGAGCAGATCACCTGGTCTTTTCTCCCATGAGCAGCTGGTAGGTTTGAACCACCAAGATTTCGGTTAGCAGCAGAGCCCTTAACCATTGTGCCACCAGGGTTCCCTGATGTGCCCATAAAGTGGTATATTATAGACTCACAAAGACAGTTTTCAGGACTCATTAAGAGTGTATGGGAAAATCTTCATAATCTATATGTCAATGAGGTTTGGTTGAAGTTTGGTTCAAGGGGGGCTGTTAGAAACTCTGGGAGCAGTCTCGGTAGAATGTGAGTGTGGATGTGCACGGTGGAGCACCGAGCAGTGGATGGGAGGACAGATAATTCTACATACAGGAATGACACTAAATTTATAAAATACACACACGATGCACAAAAAAAAGACAGGAAAGAAGTATACAAAAAGGTTAATAGGCATGAACTGGATGGTGGGGTGAGTGACATGTTTCCAATTTTCTACTTTAAAAAAAAAAAAACCACATTTTCTACAATGAGCATGAGCTTTCTGTATTTATTTATTTGCACAAACAATGTTACTGTGAACCTGACCATTTATTTTAAGTCAATTTATTATTGAATATAACACACATACAAAAAAGTGCCTTAAATCGTAAGTGGGCAGCTCAGTGCATTTTCACTAAGGGACCTTACCCACAAAACAAGCACCCAGACCAGGAAACAGAAGCCCCCAAACGTGTCCCCTTCCAATCACTCCCCATCCCCAAGGATGACCCATTCCCTGGTTTAAACAGCATAGACTACATTTGCCTGTTTTTAAATTTTATGTAAATGGAACCATATAGTGTGAACTCTGGTGTTTGGCTTCTTTTGATCAACGCTATTTGTGAGATTCATCCATGCTATGGTATGTCGTTGTTTATTACAATTAGCATATATCATTTTTAGAATCATAAATCTACTTAAAAAAAAAGATGGCAGATTAAAAAAAAAGATGGGGTGCTTCTTACTTCCCGACAAGTGTCACACGTCTTTCTGCTATAAAGTTGGCAGGGCTTGTTCATGGTTTCCAGCCTCCAGCCCTGAAGATTCACTCCCCCAATTGCTTCTCCAGGACTAAGAAGGATTTGTGCAGATCCTACCACTCGTCTCCTCCAATGACGCATGCTTGTGTTAGAGCCCTGGGTGATGAGAGCCAATCAGACACGACAGGGAGGGGAGCGTGTGCATCTTGCTACTAGGGGTACTGGGCACAAGGCTGAACAGGAAGTGGGGCCATTGGTTTTGAGGATGAGATCCAGTCTTCCTGAAGGGAAGGTCTTCACCTCCTATTCCCATGGTGACCGTCACTGACATACCACTGGCAGAAGCAGAAACAACTTCTTCACAAAGGTTGCCTCATCCGGTCCCTTGCCTTACCACATTCCTCAGTGTAAAGCATTCTATGTACATTCTTGTTTATTCCTTGCAACAACCTTATGTGGGAGATGCTGTCATTATTTCCCACTTTATGGACTGCAAGACTGAGGCTGGGAGAAGTTAACTTGTATAGGGCACAAGTTGGGCTCTGAACCTGGGTCTGTGTGACCATAGCCCAGGTTCTTAGCCCCAGCATCACCTTTCAAGGGTAACCCCTTGTCCCCGGCTCTTTGGCTGACATGGGGAAATGTGGGTCATGCTCACATTTCCAGTGATGGACTCAGTCCGGTGACCTGGTTCCACCAGCTGTGCAGTCTGACAAGTCATTTTCTCAGAAGATGCTTCACTTTGTTCAACACTAAAATGGACATCTAAATAGCTCCCTTCTTCTCGCTCCAAGCCCCACCTCCTCTAGCCTGCAGGCATCTCTGGAAAAATGTTCTGGAAAAACGGAGGCATTTTTACGACTCTCTCCTCACCTAAACCTGCTGGGCCAGGACAGAGCCCAGACCTTGGGGCTCTGACCATTATCCTACACTTTAGACCCAGGCAGCCCCTGACTTTGATGTTGCCTTGGTAAATGTCCCCGAGTCACCGGCAGCCTCTGATCACTCCAGCACCTAATAATTCAGACAGCCTGCAGTAGTGAGCAGCTAATCAGCTGGGCAGCCCTTGCAGCTGCACAATGAGGTCGAGGGGAAAGGGAGTCCCTTTCATTCTCAGGGTCTCATTGCACAACCTGATGGCCAAGGCAGACACCGCGGTCCAGTGGCCCAGAGGCGGGGTTAATTGCTACAAGGACTGGGCAGGGATCTGCCTGGCCGGCCGGTTTGAATCATAGCTATCCCAGCCAGGCCATCGGGTGGGAATTAAAATTTAATTTAGAAAGTTCTGTCTCTGCGGCCCTGGTGGCCGTCGCCTGGGTGATTGACTGGCTGGTTTCTTTCACCTTTGCACGCCTTGGGTTTTTACTGGCGGAGGAAATGAAGGCTGAGCTGGGGCAGGAAATTCCATGTACACAGGTGTTTCTGGTTAGCCCTGTGCACCTCACCCGGGGCCACGACTGGGGTACGGGGACGCCTGTGTGAGCCTACTCTTTGGCCTTGCAGCTGCAGCTTTGCATCCAGGGAAGGCAGGGCAGGTCGCTCAGGCCAACAAGGCAGACCGAGGACCAAGGAATTGTCCTTCCGTCTGGCCATGTGGCCCCAGTGACCACTGCCACTGTCACAAGGTCATACGGTCCCCTTGGCCAGAGTCACCCCAGCCTCTGCAGGACTGGGCTGGTGGCACTAGGGCCTGACCTGGGAGATTAGCAGCGCCCGGAGGTGGTGTTTACACATTGTAGGCAGCACTTCATGTGGCTGACCTGCCCCCATTTTCACATCTCCTGAAGGGTTTAGAGATCCAAAAAGCATCCCCTCCCTGGCTGACAGGGTCTCTGGAGGGGTAGGAGAGGGCGGCCTTAGGCCATCTGCCGGGGTTGTTTCAGAGGTTGAGCGTGCAGCTTCCCTCATCCCCTAATATCCTCCATTAGTCCTTCACTAGCCCAGGAAAAGGCATTCTGGACCTCTGTTAAACCCACGGTCTACCGGGAGGGAGGGGGTGTCCGAGAAACAACATAGGAAGACACACTGGGTGGCTCTGGGCACATGTCGCCACCTCCACCCCAGGTCTCGTCTGTAAAATGGGAACCATACAACCATACTCTTCTGGGTTGGCATTCGGATTAACGAGATACCTTCCACCAAGCACAGGATTGGGAACAACACACAGAACCCTCACGCAGCTGCAATTGGGCCTCCAGCTCCTGGGAACATCCCCTAGGAAACCACTCCAAAGGAAAACTATTTTTTGAATACTTTAGGGCATCACTTTAAACACAGCAAAAAAGAAAAAAAGTAGCCAATTATAATGACAGACAATTGGTTATAGAAACTGAGGCGCGCTATTGATGCTGTAGTGTGTAACCAGTAAGATCATCAGTATGACAACTATGAAGCCATGTAAAATATCCAGGAAATTACGGGGGAAAAAAAAAAAAACAACTGTATCCCCTGCTTACAACTGTGGGAAAGTACATACCTAGGGAAGACTGGAGGGAGATGTAAGTAATTGTTGTTTATTCAAATGTATTTAAATAAATAGTATAAATAAATAAATATGAATGCGTATAGGATGAGACCCTGTGTCATCTTCTAGAATGAGATATGGTCCCAAAGGCTGGAGAAAGGTCGGTAGCTGGGCCCCTGCCTCTTGGCGGGGAGGGGGTGTAGAAGCAGGGTCAGTGGAATGAAGTGGCCACCCACATGAGGTTCAGGTTGAGTAGGGTGTCCTGAGCATCCAGGGGGGGGACCTGGGGGACATCCCTCATCACAGTCAGGCCTCTTTCAACAGTCCAGGACCCCACAACCTCCCCCCAGCCCTGGAGCATTGAGGGAGACCTGGGTCCCTCAGGAAGGGTGGGAGTATAGCTGCATCCATGTCCTCAGGACTGACTGACACACTGCTAACCCCTTTAGCTGTAGGGTAAGAGAAATGTGTTTTCATTGCTGTTATGACTTCGAACAGCCCCTTTAGAAAGGACCTCTTTGTTCTTCGAGAAGCACAAATGAAAGACTGCTGCTACGCTGGCAGTGTTGGTTGGGAAGTGCAGGAAGCGGAGGCACTAAACTGAGAACTCCAAGAGCTGTTGGCCTTGCCCACAGACCCCTGACTGGTGGGGAGCAAGGCATAGTGAGTGTCTCTCCCTCGACAGACTGTCCATCCTTCAAAGCACAGCTTTATCCTCATCCTACCGGAAGCCTCTTCTGACCAGGCCAGCCCTTGCCAACTGAAGCTCAGAGAACCTTCTGGAATTTAGGTGTGGTCCTAAGTCCCTGGAGGGCAGGAGCCAGGCCTCACCCTTTCTCTGCCCCAGCTCCCCTCCCCACAGACTCTCAGAATGGATTTCAGTACATTCTTATTGAATTGTCTTGACTCAAAAGAACGGTTGGAATAGCAGCAATGATTTGTGAATTTCACTTCCTCTTCTGAAACCACTTTTAGATATTTCTGCTGCTTTCCTCCCCTCTCTCCTCCCACTACTTCCTTCCCCTGGGGCAGGAATTGAGATAGTAGCTCACGGCCTCTCCCTCTGCATCTCCTGTTCCTCTTAGCGGTTATCAGTATGGTTCATTTGGGGGCTGAGCCTAGCTCTGACCCACTCCCAGTCCCCCAGACCCCAGAAAGTGACATCAGATAGGGGGCTTGTCACCTTCAAGAGAAGGGCAGTAAACAACTACTCCCAAACATCGAGCCCTTGCTGTGAGTCAAACACTGTGCTGAGCACTTCACATGCAATATCCCATTTCATCCTCCCAAATGAGATAGGTGGTAGTCCTGTTTTGTAGATGGAGAAACTGAGGCTGGGAGAGCTTGGTCCTTTGCCAGGGTCACAGAGCTAGTAAGAGATAGAGCTGGGATGCAGACGTCTGCTGTCTGACTACAACACCAAGGCTTTCTGTTGCTCTAAATCCCTCCACCCCGTCTTCTCTTTGTCTGTGGAATTCTAGGAAGTAAGTGTTGGTTCTGTTTCTCATCAGCAGAGCCTGGTGCTCCCCATGGAGCAGAGTCTCAGGGCATTTGCTCATCATCCCCAGAGACAAAGCTTGGGTGTGGGGAGCCTCATCTCAGGGTCCAGGCTGTCCAGAACCAGCTGGAAATCAGAGGATTTCTGGCTCCTCTCCCCGCCACGTGGAAATGTCATTTGCAGTCAGTCGTCTGCAGTCGGAGAGTTGCCTTTTAGGTGCAGTGAGTCAAAAGACCACATGGAAGTACTTTAGCCTGAGCCGGCACTGGAGAAGCCCTGGCTCTTGGCCACGAATGGAGGCAGGTCCAATAATGCTAAGCTCTCAATATGCGTGTTGCCAAGAAGTGATAGAGGTTTGGAGACTGACCAGCTCCTCTAGCTCATGCCCAAGGCCTTACACCATGCTGGGCACGTGGGTTCTCAGCAAACCTTGTGCCTGTCCTCTGTGAGAGAAAGGCCCTGGGTCCAGTGGGCTGAGCACCTTGGTAAGGATATGCTCTGTGTTCTTGCTATCGTGGGGGAGGGGCCTAAATCAGGGGACCAGGGGCCCTTGAGGCTGTATGCAAGTTTGCTGCTGTGTGCAAAGAGGTGCCATAGCTGTCTCTGCATTTTCAGAGGCACACAAGACCCAGAAATGACCAAAACCCCTACTCTCCAAGACACTGCAGCAAGAATCAGAGACTGAGTCATTCAGCATGTCCAGAGTTACAAAATCACCACTGGGAGAAGTGGGTAGTAGATGGGCCAAGCTGGTGCGAGTGTGTGAGGATGGGGAGTGGGCGCAGGGGCCAGGCTGGCTCCCAGAGCAGAGTGGGGCTCCTCCCGCCTCCATTCCTTGCCTCCCTGCCTGACCACACAGGCTGCAGAGAGCAGGGTCTCCTTCGGCCTTCAGGGAAGATGGCCTCCCCCAGCGTCATCTGTGAACCTCATCTCCAGGGCTTCCTCTCTAGGTGGGGTTGCCCCTTCTCTGAGCTCCAATTTCCCCAACAGCCTTGGGTCATATATCTTCTCCTCCTTTCTCCTGGCTGCTTTATAGCTTGCTGGAAACACCTTCCCTTAGCACTTCGAAATGTATCACTTGAAAGCATCATAACGTTAACCAATGTGATTCTTTTTTAATTTGAAGGGGCTTATTTCTCCGAATGGCTTTCCTGATCTTATAGAAGGGCATGCTCCCTAATATTAAACTTTTTCTTTAAAAAGAGCAAAAAATGACTCACATCTGTTTGATATTTAATTCAAATTGAATGGCAAGACAGGAACAAAATTACACTGCAAGAGGCCATAAAGTGTGATGTTTAAAAGAGCCAAGCATACCAAACTTACAATCCCAGAAAATTTGAAATGACAAAGGATCCAGGGGCCACGGCTTGGGCAGTGGGGCATCTCCTGCCCAGAAGCTGGAGGGTAAGTGGCCAAGCTGGGAGGAGCGGGGTGGAAGAGGGCTCACTTTGCACCGGAGGATTTTGTAGGGGCTGGTTTCCAGCCACATGTAAGTTTGGGGTCTGAAATCTAAACCTCCAGCAGGGTCCTCGTCCCTTATGAATTCAATGCCAGTCACTCTGGGTGATGGGGGGCTGCCTGGGCCCCCGAGGGACTCTGGGTAATGTTGCACACACAGCCTGGGTGGCCACGCAGGTATGCCCAGCTCTCAGTGTCCAGGAGGCCTCAGGGTTTGGCCACAGCTCAGAGGATTGAGTTTAAAGTCCCCTGCTTACTGCTAATCAGTTTACCAGAGACACCAACATCCTGGCTGTGTCCAGGAGGGCAGAGGAATACGGTAGGGCCCAGAAAGCTGCATTTTTCTCCAACCTTGTGAGAGCGAAGCTGGCCTCTAAGTGCTGGTCAATGGCTCAAGGTCTGATGAACTGTTACTGGCTCCCAAGCTCTAGAAGAAGTGGTCTCAGGAAAGAAGCAAGGATGACCTCTTATCCCATATTCCCTGTTGTGCTGAGTTTTAAAGGAGCACAGTGATTAAGCACTTGGTTGCCAAACTGAAAGGTCAGCAGTTCAAATGCATCAGTCACTCCGAGGGAGAAAGATGTGGCAGTCTGCTTCCGTAGAGATTACAGCCTTGGAAACCCTGTGGGAGCAGTTCTATTCTGTCATATAGGGTCGCTATGAGTCAGAATTGACTTGACAGCAACGGGCTAAGTTTTAGGCTAGAAGATTAACTCCAGTCCACCAGCACAAGCACTCCAATTGTGAGCCACATCTGGTGATGGCTTTTAGACCTCCACTGGGCACTGACAATTGGGCTCTGCATCCCAAACAGAGCCAGAGCTGCGGGTTGCCTGAGGGATGCCCCCACCAAGTGTGGACAGATGGAGGGGGAGGGGTGAAGAGAAAGGATTTAGAGCAAATTCAATGCTGCCTCCGCCAGTTACCAGCTGTTTGACTTTGGGCACACTCCTCTAATCCCTAGTTTCCTCTGCTGTAACATGGGATAGCTTAACAACCTCAGAAGGTTATTTGGAATATCTAATATGATAAAGGGAGCCATGGTGGCATAGTGGTTAAGAGCTCAGCTGCTAACCAAAAGGTCAGCAGTTCGAATCCACCAGCGGCTCCTTGGAAACCCTATGGGACAGTTCTACTCTGTCCTATGGGGTTGCTATGAGTCAGAATCAATTCAATGGCAACAGGCTTTGGTTTAATATGATATACATATGCAAATTAACCTTTGGATAGCAAAATAGTGTACCAATTTCTTAAATTGGTTACTTTCTCTTCTCCAGGGCTTCATTCCGAAGGCATTTTCACATCAGTTATTTTATTTCTCCGGCCCTTGCTTGGGCACAAGGGCTGGAACGTTTTCTGTACAGTGGGGTACTAGAGCTGTCTCGTACTTTCTTGCAATAGCAAGCCATTGTTAAAAATTAAATTATATAAACTTATAGCCTCCTAAATTATATTAAATATAAAGTTAATACTCAAAAATCATTGCTTCCTGATTGTTTTACTTCAATTTACTCTATGTTGTCAAAGCTATTTACGTAGGTTGTATCTGTTTGGTAGAAATGCTACCTAATGGTGTACTCACTGTGCACCTCTTTCCAACTCCACATTCAGTAATGTCACCTTGATACCTTGAAACTGGCCATTTACTGCAGTTTTACACAAATAACATGCTCCTTCTACATTCGTTTGCCAACCACACCCTCCCACCACGAGGTATTTTCATATGCACTGCTATGACTTTTTTTTTTTTTTTTACAGCATAGAGGCACTTACAAAAATACTTCAAGGTGGGAGGGTGCGTGTTGGCAAACAAATGTAGAAGGTGTGCATCATGTGCATAAAAATATGGAATGCCGTGGAAGTGGGCAAACGTTATAAATCAGACCTCTCTCCCAACTCAGAGAGCCGGTTGTTAACCATTTACCAGTCCATCACTGATTGTGGAGATTGCAAAGTGAGCTGAGCTTTTGGTGACTTTTTGAGTATCACAGGGCATCAGGCCAAGCTGATATGTCTTCGTTTCTACCCCGTGCTTTCTTCACCAGACTCAGCTATTCCAGCATGCTGGGGAACTTGTGGCCAGGGCACATGACAGTTCGTTATCCAGAGCACCCTGGCCTCCTCAGAACACTTTCCTACTATTCCTCTAAGGAGGTTCCTCCTCTGCTTCTGTTTTCCCCTGAGCTGAGCCCAAAGTCCACTCTGTTTTGTAAAGAATGCTGAGAATCTCAAGTGGTGTATTTTCTCTTTCTTTAACTGAGGAGCAAAATTCACAGTTCCTAATTACTGTGTGATTTTCTACTCAGCGTTTTACCTGGGGTGCTTGACAGAACCCAGAGGCAGGCGTGTGCGTGCGTGTGTGGTGTGTGTAGCCTGTGCGTGTGTTGGGGGCAGGGACAGAATGGGGAAGGAGAAGTCAGACCACATGAGGCTTTCCTGATGTTTCAACTTGAAATCTGCACAGGAACCACAGACCCTGCAGGCCCAGGGGAAGAGGAACTTAAAACTGACAAGTGGAGCCCCCTGGTTATTAGGTTCTCCCCTTGGCCTCTAACGAGTGTTCACAGGGCACCGTGGCTTCCTGGGTAATGAAGGCCAGCACTGGTTCTGGACGCTTCTGACACTGAACATCCAGCCTGCCTGCTTCCAATACTCCCGGAGGCACATCTCCAAGTTTGGGAGCTCTGTACCTCGGGCATCTGTTTCTGAGCAGTGAAGGACTGGGTGGGTGGTCATGCTGCACCAAGGAAACAGGACCCAGCTGGGATCTGTACCCAACTCCTAGGCCAGCACAGCCAGCAAGCTTGGCAACAGATAGTGGAGGCATGAGGGGGTGTGGAGCCCTGCTGGAATTTGTCATTGGCTCCTGGGCTTAGGGTCCTGTGGATACGATGGTTCCATTCACTAAGCAAAGCCACTCGCTCTGGCCACTTCTCACCCACGGGCAGAGGGGGTAGTCTTTTAAGATGCATTTTAAGCTTTTAACCAGCAGTTCCCAAAAGGTCTATTTGCACACCACTCAAATTCTCCAGGCCACTGTTCTGTCATTTAGTCGACGTGTACAGGACAGACTCTGCTGGGGAAGGTGCAAGTCAGCACCTCTAATGGGCCTGGCACAGTGCACGGCACGCAGCACGTATTCAGAACACGCCTCCCACCCGAGGAAACACCTGAACATTTCCTCTGAGGGTTTCAGCACTAGCTTGGAGCTAGGAGGGAGAGTGCCCCTCTTCATGAGAGAAATCGGCCTTTGGGGATGGGTGGTGGTTAATGTTAATGGCTGATATTTATTGAGCTTTTACGAGGTGCATGTGCCAAGTTCTTTACATATGTTGTGTCTTTCAGTCTTTACAGAGGTGAGGTAGGTACTGATATTATCCCCATCTGATGGGTGAGGTAAGGGAGGCCTGGGAGCTGAAGGACATTTCCAGGGACAGTAAGTGGAGGGGAGAGGGGATTTGCATCTGCACCCTCCTAAGTCCAGTGTCTCTGTTCTACTGCCCTGCCTCCAGGTGGTGGGGTTCAAAGCAAGGCATCCTGGCTGGGATGTGTGTATACCAGGCCAGCCCACACCTGGTGTTTGGCCCTCCTCTTTCCTTTCTTTTAGGTGCTGAAGGTCACATAGGTTAAGGTGATGAGGCATAGGGGAGGGATCTGTGTTTGACCATCACCTTCAGGAACCCCCTCGGGGGGCAGTGGAGGACTTTGCACTGTGGCCCCCTTCTCTTTCCTTTCTGTGGGCCACCCCAGGGCCCTAGGCAGGGGGTGTGCTCACTGTGCTGGCCATCTGTGTTTGCCCTCAACTCATCACCCTCTCTCCCCTCCCCTGATCTGTGCTGCTGGGCAGTGGATCCCTGCAGACTGCATTTCCCAGGCTTCCTTGGCAAGTGGCTTCTGGGTGGCTTCAGCCAATGAGAATCATTGATGGGAGAGCAGAGGGAGGGAAAGAGGAGAAGCCAGGATATTTCTCCAGTTTTCTGAGTGTCTCAGGTGGAGTCTCTGTAGCTCCAGTTCTTCCTGGGACAGCCTCTCCCTCCGAGGCCCGGCTTTCACAGGGAGCCTCCATAGTACTGGTAGCCCTGTGCTGATCAGCTCCAGTGCGCTGGCTCTGGTAACACCTCTTCCTGTAATTGCTCCTTGAGCCCTGGGGGAGGGGCGGGAAGGGTGGGGTGTCCAACAGTGCTAGCAACTTCCTGCTGTTGCTAATCTCTGGATAGCTTCACCATCTCATTTGGCTTCTTAGAGATTCTATGACCTGTGTACCCAATTCCCTGAATTAAAATTTTGGAGTTCTTCGAGTGGTTTTTGTTTTCCCACTGGATCCTGACTGATATGTCCTCCTAAACAGGCTGGCTTAATAAGGTCCATGTTCCCAGCCCCACAGCAGCAAGCTCTCAGGAAGAATGACATCATTACATCACCTGATCCCTGAGAGAAGCAATTATGGAAACCCCATGGCTGGCTGTCTGGCTTAGCTCTCACTCTGAAGGGCCCTGTCTCTGCTTTATTCTGAAAACCTCCAACTCCTACCCCCTACCTACACATCTTTAAAGGAAAGCAAGACAGACATCTCAGCCAGGGCTCTTTCCAGCAGTTAGAATGCTTGGCTCAGAGCCTGCGTCTTCATGATGGCTTTGCTTGGTACCTGTTACACGTAAGCTGTGTTTGGTAACACATAGAGGAGATCAAAGACAAAACAGAGAGAAACATGGCTCTCCAGAAACTTCAGATCCGATGGGTCTCCTCTTATTCCCGGACTATGATTTGACTCTGATTCGAATCTACCATTTCTCAGACTCTTTCCTGGTGATTCCCAGTGTTTTGAGCTGCACGCCTTAACTCCGCATGTGAAATTGTTTCCATTCAGAGCGTCATCCTTCTCCTGAGTACTCAGTCCCAAGAAGGCAGGGACCAAGGCTGCTCAGCTCTCAGTTGTAACTACGTCTTCCTCACTGGTGTGGGTCTTTCATGATATCTGTTCTCCCGAAGAACTAGCAAGATCCATGAGGGAGGGATATGGCCTAGTTGTGTTCGCTGTGGTACTCCAGAGCCTGGCACAGCACCTGGCATGCAGTAGGTGCCTAATACATACTTACCAGCCCCAGTTTGTAGCCCCATCTGAGGGAGCTGATTGGAGCTCCCAGGAGCCACAAGAAGTGGGCGTTATGGGAACATTTGCCCCCAAAAACAAAAGGCAGAGGAACTTGTAGCAGCTCAGGAGCACTGGCATCCTTGCCAGAGGGCACATTTCTGTGGAGCAAGCCCTCTTGCTGAATGACACCTCCAAGCCCTTTCGACTCATGTACCTGAAGATGAAAATAATTGAACTCTTCTGTCGGGGATCACCTGGCTCCCCACATCCCCTCACTTAGGATGCTGTGATCCCACTGGGGCGTGGGATTGGAAAACAAAGGTAAATGGGAGCAATTTATTCCTGGATCATTTTTTCCCCCCAGAAGGATTAAGGCTGCCTCAGCCATAAAGAGTTTACAAACTCTAAAGAAAGATAATAACTTCCCTTCTCATGGCCCGGTCATGGGGAGGTAATGCATGTTTCCAATCAGCTGAGAATGTAACTCAAATGGTAGGTTTTATTTCACTTTAATCCGCCAGTGAGTTCACGTTAAAGGTAAGAAGACTCACAGCCCTGCGTTGCGAATAGAATTCATTATACTCAGCATTTCCACTTAAAGGCTGGGTTTGTTTACTCCTCCCTGCAAACCTCTGAGGGCCAGCTGAGGCAGGAGGGATTGGAGCCCAGGAATTCAGGTTAATCACCAAGCACCTAGTATCACCACAGTGAAGAGAAGCTGCAGGGCCTGAACAGTCCTGAAGATTCTTGGGGAGCAGCTAACTGTATAGAAGGAAGCGTGGCTACCTCAGTGACCATAGGACGCCACACGGTGGAAGCCAAGGAAGAGGAAACAAAACAGAGCCTTTGAGCTGAGCTCCTGGCAGAGTAGACAGAGTGGAAGGCGTGTCTCCCAGCTTGCAGCCCAGTCAGGAGTCGGGGTCAGGGTGGCAATGAACTGTCCATACTGCATGGGGCTTCCTTGCTTCTGCACACGTCTTTGCTGAGTACAGCCTGGCCACTCAGTGGGCTATTGTGGGAAGAACCAGTTCTCAGTTTCTGCTTTGGCTTTTCTGTTTAGACACAGGGCGATCTCGAATCAGCCACTTGACTAGGCTTTGTTTCACACATTCATAAAGTGATCAGCTATTTGATGAGGAAGGGAAATATTTCCCCTAATGGCCTACTAAACCAGTGGCTGATTCAGACTCATGGTGACCCCACGTGTGTCAGAGTAGAACTGTGCTCCACAGGGTTTTCAATGGCTGATTTTTCACAAGTAGATCACCAGGCCTTTGTTCCAAGGCACCGCTGGCTGAATTTGTACCTCCAACTTTTTGGTTGGCCATTGAGTGCATTAATTGTTTGCACTACCCAGGGACTTCTTACTGGTCTCCTATAAAACTTTTAATGCCTCTCCTTCTACTATGAAACTCATTCCTTCAGGTTAAGCAATTGCTATCGCCAATTCTTTGCTTGAAAATACAAATGCCTCCAGCAGGGTGACAGATTAGCTTCTTATACCCATTTACGTGGAGTCGATTCTGACTCACAGCAAACCTACTGGGTAGCGTAGAACTGCCCCATAGGGTTTCCAAGGCTGCCACAACTTTCTCCCTGGAGCAACTGGTGGGTTCAAACCTCCAACCTTTCAGTTAGCAGCTAAGTGCTTAACCACCCCACCACCAGGGCTCCTTAGCTTCTTATCACCAAAAAAAAACCCAAACCCGTCGCCTTTGAGCCAATTCCGACTCATAGTCACCCTATAGGACAGAGTAGAACTGCCCCATAGAGTTTCCAAGGAGCCGCTGGTGACTTTGAGCTGCCGAACTTTTGTTTAGTAGCCATAGCATTTAATTGCTACGCCACCAGGGTTTCCCCAGGGCTCCACAGCCCCTGGAAATCTCTTTACTAGGCCAGGCAACTCTGGTCTTATGGATGTGGTTGGAGTGTTGGGACAGGGAGGCAGGTGTGTTTGGGAAAGGGGTTTGTAGAGCTGGCTTCTATTGCATTGTGGGACAGCAGTCAAACCAGATCCTAGGACACTTGGTGGGCAGCAGGCCTGGACTCAGTCCAGTCAGCCCAGCCCTTGACTGCTGCTGTTCAGAGCCCCTCCTGGGGCCTCCTGGGAGTGCCTGTCCCCTTCTGTGCCTCTGTTGGAGGAAGGAAGTGCTGGCTGAGAGCTGTCTCTTGGTGACAGGGGCCCTGTCAAATTCATCACCCTCCTTCAACAGTCACCACAACAGAATCCCCAAAACCCAGGGTCTCGTTGAGTTTGGGCTATGAGAAACTTAAAAATTAGGCAACAGCACCAACCTTGTTCTGCCCCAGCCAGAAGATCTGGGCTGCCCCTCTGAGGCCTAGAGGAGACAAGAGGCTTTCACTTCTGCAGACTGTCTTCCTGAGGCTTCATGGCCTTCTCGCCACAGCTGGATGCCCGGCTTCCACCACTGCAGGCATTGGCCCTGACGTGGCTGGTGGTACAAGCCTGGCTCATGCTTCAGCACCACCAAGGTGACTGCTTCCTTGACCACCAATGCCTGTCTGTCTGTCCATCCATCTGCCCAGCTCTGTGATGGCCACTGGAGTCCAGCAGTGAAAAACTGGTGCTCATCTGTGTGGAGCTTGAGGTCTCAATGGGGAGAAGACTCGGGGGACCATGGCCCTATGTGCTCATGTCTTGAGTAGGAGGCCTGGACTCCTGAGCCGGGCTCCATCATTGAGCCTTCGTTCCTCTAGCTGCACCAGGACTGCAGCATTTTAATGTGTCTGCTGCACTTCCTCACCCGTGTCTGTGAGCCCCGTGCTGTGGCTGTTTACGGAGACTTAGCACGTCTCCCTTGACACACAGGCTCGAGGGGACAGAGTGTCTCACTTTCAGACGGCCTGGGAAGATTCACATTCTTGGGAAAGTAGAGGAATGTGAGGGCTAAATGCCTTAAAGGGCACGGGGGATGGTTTCTAAATTTCCAGACGTGGTTTCAGAGAATTGTAGTGCTCTGGGGTATATGCCTGAATGTAATTTATGTAGCTCCTTGTAGCAGGGTGTGTGTGTGTGTGTAAGCTGAGTCCCTGTGTCTACATACATTAAATTCATTCCACTCAATTGGACAATAACGTTGTTGTTGTTAGTTGCTGTCGAGTCAGCTCCGACTCATGGTAACCTTATATATGACAGAATGAAATGTTATCCAGTCCTGTACTGTCTTAGTCACCTAGTGCTGCTATAACAGAAATACCAGAAGTGGATGACTTTAACAAAGAGAAATTTATTCTCTCACAGTCCAGTAGGCTGGAAGTCCGAATTCAGGGTGCCGGCTCCAGGGGTAGGCTTTCTCTCTCTGTCAGCTCTGGAGGAAGGTCCTTGTGATGCATCAGTCTTCCCTTAGTCTGGGAGCATCTCAGCACAGGAACCTCAGATCCAAAGGACGCACTTTGCTCCCGGCACTTCTTTCTTGGTGGCATGAGGTCCCCCTGTCTCTCTGTTCACTTCTGTCTTTTACATTTTAAAAGAGAGTGGCTTAAGACACTATCTAATCTTGTAGACCTCATCAGTATAACTGCCACATCTCATTACATCACAGTGATAGGATTTACAACACCTAGGGAAATCACCTCAGATGACAAAATGGTGGACAGTCATACAGTACTGGGAATCATGACCTAGCCAAGGTGACAGATATTTTGGGGGACACAATTCCATCCATGACACGTGCCATCTTCATGATCACTGGTATGTTTGAGTCCATTGTTGTGGCTATTGTGTCAATCCACCTCATGGAAGGTTTCCCTCATTTTTGCCAGCCCTCCGCTTTACCAAACATGATGCCCTTTTCTAGCTATTATTGGTCTTTCCTGATGACAGGTCCAAAGTAAGTGACCTGGTCTTGCCCTCCTCATTTGCTGATCTTTATTGAGCATTTAACGTGTGCCAGGCACTGCCCTAGGTACTCTACATGTGGCACCTCATTTAACCTTCACAATAACTCCAAGGAGGTAGGTACTGTTACCTTTTCCATTTTCCAGAAGAAGAAGAGGCGGGGGGAGATTATGTCACTTGTCCAAGGTCACGGTGCTAGTAAGTGGTGCAGCAAGAATTCTAACCCAGGCGGTCTGACTCCAGAGCCCCAGCTTGTAACCACCACAGTGTGTTTGTGTGTGTGTGTTTGTGTGTACCTCTCAGCCACATGGGCCTCACTGTGTGTGGGATCTGAGAGAATGTAGAAGAGATTGTTGGGAGGAACTCACCAACTCGCTCAGACTGTCTCTGCAGGCAAAACAAAATTGTGTCAGCTCATAAACCAGGACCCTGAAGCCAACTGTTAGGAAAGAGTAAGGGTGCGTGTCATGGATCTAACGAGTGAAGTGGTTTTCTACTCAGGAAAATGGAGCAGAGGATGGAGCAGGGCTTTGTTGTCTTGGAAACTTGGTATGACGCATGGAGTAAGTTTCCTCTTGGAGAATCCAGCTGGGATTATTTGCATTTTGTGGGAGGAGAGAGAACCCTCCTGGATCTCACAGAGAACTGAAGGCCTTGAGAGGGGGCTAAGTGGCAGCAACTTGTCCTGAAGGTCCCCAGGTGGGTCAGGGGAGCAGCACCCTCAGGGTCTTGGGGTGCCCAGTCAGCTTCCTCTCTCTGAACTTTGGTATTCAGGTGCAGTGTTAGGCTGTGTCTTCTTAAGTTCTGTATGTGAGCTGCTGCTCTGGATGTAGAACTTGGGAGCACTTGGTCTGTGGAGGGATCATTGCTACATAGAGAATTTGTACGTGAAATATAAAAGCAGTCTCAAGTCAGTGGGTTTGGTTGGGCTAAACCACATGGGGCTTCTCCTCACCAGCCCTGACAATGTGTCCATGTGCTACAAACCCTGAATACTGGGCCTTTTGGTGCAAGGAACCTGACTGCCCACCAGGTCCGTGGCTAAAACAAGATCCTCAGGCAGGGAATTCCAGGGTATGGTAAACCCTTGGGCTCTGGAGCCATTCTGCTGTGGTTTGAGTCTTCCTTAGCTCCATGCAAGTGTCTGTGGTGAGCCGTTGGGTCTGTACCTACTGAATTCCCTCTTTCAGGTCACAGGATAGTAACTAACCTTTGAGTGCCTACTGTGTACTGGGCACCACACTAAGCACTCACAGTGTTGCCTTCTACAACCCTCACAGCAGCTCTAGTAGGTAGGTTCTGTTGTCTTACCTATTTTCCAGAAGAGGAACCGGAGGCAAAAGGTTAAGTCACTTGCCCCAGATAATACAAGTGTAACCTTGGGCAAGACACTTACCCTTTGTGAGCCTCAGTTTCTTCATCTATAAAATGTGGTGAATAATCTTGCTGATCTGGGTTGTTGCGAGAATTAATGGGCACCAAGAAGGTGACTGGTGGCTGCTCTAGTCTATAGATCACAGTGTGATCACATAATTGATTATGTAATTAGCTCCTGAATGCTTTGTCTTTCTTGAGTCCAGTGTAAGCTTCATGAAGGCAGCAATTGTGTCCACCTTGTCACTGCTGGTCCCTGGGGTTTTTCACAGCCTCTGCCACAATGTGGGTGCTTGGTTAAAGTCTGTTGAGTGAATGAGGGCGCTACTGCCATGCACATGGCGCCATGCACAACACTGGACAGCCATCTCCCCTTGCAGCCCTTGCCCTCTCTGCCTTGTGGCTATGACTTGAACGTGTGGCCTTCATTCCGTGTTGGAAGGGAAGCTTCCCAAGAAGGGGCAGGCCTGGGTCTTGCCCCCTGCTGTCTCCCCTGTGGAGAAGGCACACACACAAGCCTGAGAGTGAAGCTGAGCCTCCTTGTAGATGGCCCTGGGTACAAAAGGGTGTTTCTGCTTAGGTGGGAAAGGAAGAATGTTGGAAGCCTTGTTGGAGATGGTCCCTGTCCCCAAGATGTGAGCCAGTCTCTACCTTTTATCCTCTCCTTGTGGGGTCTAGGATTGTGATGACCCTCTGTGTTGTGTGTCTTTACCTCCATTACTTAGGTAAATACTGTTTCTGAACCACACTAGCCCCATCTCAGAGTGACATGGCTAGTGGCTGCCTGCACTCTGCTTCTCCTGTTCATTGAGAAAATTCTTCACCCTTGGCCTTGCTCCCTGCTAGTCTGCATATGGAAGGATCATTGGCATATGACCTACCCTGCGTGAAATAAGTGCTGAACTGCATTCTAACACACTCGTCTCACTTACTCCCTGAAATAGTCCCTGAAAGAGCCCATTGCCCTGGAAAACCACCCTGAAATCCTCTGCCCTCCGGTGAGGCAAGGCTTCGATCCAGAAGTACCAGGGAGTGGGGGAGCATGAGGATGAGAAAGATGACAGTGACCATGGATTTCCAGGCAGACCAGCTTGAGCTGCCCATCCCCAGAAAGCCCTGAGCTCCACCTACGTCCTTTCCAGAAACATGAGCCCCTGCCTTTCCAATTTCCTCTGACACCTCTCCCATGTTTCCCACCCCCAGCCTCTGCGTGACAACACCGTGTATACGCAGCCCATCTGGGGACCTGGGGATCCTACTGGGCATGCCAGCTTAATGAAATACTTGCAGTTTATTAAACACAGGCTTCCCTAAGCCCCAAGTGCCTGTGGGTATTTGAAAACCGAAGGTAACCTGGAGCTACCACAAACGTAATTGTTACATGTGTCCAGGCATTCCTGGTGCAACCTCAAACTCCAGCTCTTAAATGGCACACAAAATTAGCAACATAAAGTAACTCCTAGTCAAACAGGAGACGGAAATGTGGGGAAAGGCTGGGAGAGGCTCCCCGTACCCCCTTAAGGCCTCTAAAGTATATGAAGTTCCCGTTACCTTGTGTAGCTGTAACCACCAGGGCACTGTCCCCGTCAACCCCCCTCCCCCGCCCCCCCCTCCCCCCCCCCCGCCCAGTGTCGGCAGAACCTGCTCATTATGAGTGAGGCGGCCAGCGGGCCTCATCGTCAACCTTGCGTGATGTAGCTCGAATATTTCAGGTCTTGTTTCAGTAAAGGCTTGCTTATAGGCAGCGGTGACGCTACCAGAGTATGCTGTCTGGGGGCTCCCTCTGGAGCTGTGTTTCTGTTCTCCCTCCAGGGCTTGGCTGGGGAGAGCCGTCCCGAGTCTGAGAAGGGTCTTGGAGAAACCCCAGATGACCTGGAGTCCACTCCCCTGAACACAGGGGAGGCCGCTGCTGGAGGGGGGGTGCTTTCATATTCATCAGTCTCCTCAGCCTCAAGCCTGTAAATCAGGGCCAATGGGCTGAGATGGAAGTAGCAGACAAAGGCCTCGAGGGAGACGCCCCTCTCTATGTGGATCACCATCTGGACTCTGGAGAAGGTGACCCTGTTGATGGCTCTCAGGGGGACCTGCTCTAGGTACCCCTTGACCCACACGCAGCCCCTGTGGCTCAGGGCCTTGAGGCAGAAGGTCAACAGAGAGCTGCCCTTCTCCTGGTAGGGCTCCAGGGACAGGTGAAGGTGGGAGAGGAGGAGCGCTTCAGCTGGAGGTGGGAGTCTTGCCCCCGGCCAACCAGCAGTGGGCTGGTGTCATGCTGCAGCCTCCGTGTGATGTTGGTGAAGGCAGCCAGGCCTGTCATGGGGTGGTGCAGGCTCACCTGAAGGACCGTGATAGGCCTTTTCACGGAGAGAGCCTGGAAGGATGGAACACAGATACACAGCCTCACATGGGCCCTGGTGTACCTCTGCCACTCCCTGAGCAACTGTGTTTGCCCATCATGGCGACCGGGACCACCCCCAGTCAAACAGAGCCACATATTCACTGTGGGCCCAGTCATTCTGACCCAGCCAGGAGCAAGCCAGGGCCGGTGTCGATAAAGCCCATGTTGGGGTGGAGGGTCAGGCCCACTGGGTCTGGTCCCGGTTTTGTCTCTCCCATGCTCTGTGAGTAGGACATGCCACCCACCCTCTCTGAATTTTAGTTTTCTTTTCTATAATATAGATAAGTCTGTCCTTATTTATGCAAGGGACATACCTATATTACAGGAAAGAAATAGGACATCCAGCTTGTGGGGTGGGGTTTTGGTAGTCTTATTGAGACTTCTCTGGGTGGTGCAAACAGTTAAGTGCTCAACTACCAGTCGAAAGGTTGGCCGTTTGAAGCCACCAAGAGGCTCCTCTGGAGACAGGCCTGGCGATCCACTTTTGAAAGGTCATGGTCTTGAAAGCCCTCGGAGCAGTTCTACTCTGCACACATGGGGTCGCCATGAGTCAGAATCAACAGCAACTAACAACAACAACATTGTCATTTGGGGACAGTGTGGCCCTGCATATGGGAAGGGTAGGGCCAACAGGATACACCTTCCTTCCTCATATCTGACAGTCACACAACAAACAGTTGCTGAGCAGCTGCTCTAAGCCAGGCACTGAACTGGCTGCTGGGGATACCAAGCCGTTGCCCTCAAGGCCACCCAGTGGGTAGAAGAGAGAGGTACTTCTAGCACCAGAAGTTACAGAGAGGCATAGAAGGGGGAAGTCCAGCCTGGTCCGGGGAATCAGAAAGCCTGCCCAGAAACTGGAAGGATGAGTGATAACAACTAACACATTCCCCATGCTTACCATGGCCCAGGCCAGGCTAGGTGATTTACAGGGCGTCAGTGCTATAAGCTCACATTCGGGGTCAGAGAATAGATCTTGACCAAGAGGGTGAAGAGTGCTAAGAGACCTTTCACTAAATAACTGGTAGGAGCTCCACGGAGAGTGTTATGGATTGAACTGAACCATGGTGGTGTAGTGATAAAAAAGTCAGCAGCTAACCAAAAGGTCACCAGTTCAAATCCACCAGCCACTCCTCGGAAACGCTGTGGGGCAGTTCTACTCTATCCTGTGGTGTCTCTATGGGTCAGAATCAACTGGACGGCAACCAGTTTGGTTTTTTTTGAGTGTCCCTGAAAATATGTGCTGAATTTCTGGCCCCTGCACCTGTAGATGCAATCCTGTTTGGAAATAGGGTTTTCTTTTGTTATGTTAATTGAGTCATATAGAACAGAGTGGGTCAAAACCTAATCACTTCTGAGTTACAAAAAGAGCAGAATAGACACAGAGAGACACACACAGGGAGAAGATAGATGCCAAGGAATGCCAAGAATTGATGGCACCCAGTGAGGGAGGCACCAGCCATGGAGGCCCCAGACCCTGCCTAGAAGAACAGAGAATCACCCAGTAGGAGAAAGACCCTTTTTGCAATTCTTTTGCAGCCTTGCTGATTACATCAAGAAAAAAGACTCAGCTCAGTGCTGGTGTGTCTTGACGCCTCTCTAACACCTCTGAGAACCATCACACGTCCGTAGGTTTGTTCTACTGTGGTGGCTTTCGTGTTGCTGTGATGCTAGAAGTTATGTCACCAGTATTTCAAATACCATCAGGGTCACCCATGGTGGACAAGATTCAGCAGAGCTTCCAAACTAAGATTAGGAAGAAAGACCTGGTGATTTACTTCTGAAAATTAACCAACGAAAACTTTGCGGAGCACAATAGACCACTGTCCAGTATAGCGCTAGAAGGTGAGAAAATGGTGCAGAACCAGGCAATGTTTGGTCCTGTTGTACATAAGGCCTCTGTGAGTAGGAGGTGACTTTAATGGCAGCTAACAACATGAACAACACCTCTTCATCCTCCTCTTCCAACCAAGAGACAACATCCCCAGGGCCACTTCCTCTAGCAGACAAGAGTGTACAGCTAGAATAATACCTCTTGGCTTTCGTTTTGTCTATTTTTAAAAAAAATTACATTTTATATCTAGTAAGGAGTATGGTTTTTCTGTTTACAGTACGGATGTATATAATTTCCTTTTTAAATAAATTTGTTGAAGTAAAAATGAAAAAAAAAAAAAAAAAAAGAATTGATGGCAGTCACCAGAAACTAGGGAGAAATCTGTAGAAGGAATCGACACAACTGATAAACTCTTGGACTTCTAGCTCCCTGAACTGTGAGAAAATAAATCCTGTTATTTTCAGCCACCCTCTTGTGGTATTTCTGTTACAGCAGCACTAGAAAACTAAGAGGGCAACTGGCAGTGTCTGCCACAAGGTGAAATGCACCCGTGTTTTGTCTCAGAAACCACATCTCCAGTAATTTATCTTTTAGAATCTTATTGGCACACATGGGAAAGGCCACTAACAGTGGTTAGCCTTGTCCCTGCACGGACTTGAGGACCACAAACTCTCCGCCTTGCCCATCAACCCCATGTGGCCCAAGAGTCACCTTCAACAGAAGTCAAACACTTCCCAGTACCTGGCTTTTGCTCCCACTATTTTCTCTGCTAAGAATGCACCTCCCATTCAAAACTCTGTGTATGCAAATATCGCTCGTTTTTCAAGGTCTGGCTCAAATGTTCCCTTCCGTGAAATATTTTCCCCAGGGAAGGTGACCTCTCTCTGCCCTTTGACCCTGACAGCAGGGACAGTCACCCCAGGGCACCTAGTCCATCTTTGCATTACTGTCAGAGGCCTGTGGGTCTGTGTCTGTCTTCCCTGATCTTGTCTCCCCTGATGCCTCCAGAGGGCAGGGTCTGGTCTGAGCTGTCCCACTGCCCAGGGCAGACAGGACCCGGCCAGAGCAAATGTCTGGGGCACACTTGCCAAATGCTGAGGAGAAGATCACATGCATGGCAAGATCAAGTCCAGACAGACCACAGATGGGGATCTGGTCCTTAAAGGCTGGTCCCAGGCAGTACAGGCTTGATGTCCCTCCAAGCCCCGCACCCTGTGCACCTCCTGTCTTTTGGATGAAGTGGTGTAATGGTGGGGACCTTCCAGTCTGATAGCAAGGGGTGGGCCCTCAGGACACCCCCTTTTCCCTAACACACAGACACACGCATACCTCTGTCCACCTCTGACAGTCACACTACAAACCATTGTTGATCCCCTATTCTGGGCCCGGGACTCAGCTGGCTGCCAGGGATATTAAGGTGCAACAGGAGACCAAGCTGTTGCCCTCGGTCAGCAGAGCGCTTCTTCCTGAGGTGTGTGAGATGAACAGGGTCCAGAAGAGCACGGGCAGCATCCATGCTCTCAGGCCTAACCAGAAACTCAGAATTCAATTCTAGAACCCAACCCCATTCTCCAGGGACCTTGAAAGATTCCCCCAGCAAAAAGGGCTTATCGCTGCTCCCGTGTGATCTCACTCTGCTCTGCAGAGCTATGCAGAGCTGACAAATTGGAGCTCCTGAAGAGGCCCCCACGTGTCTCCTGAATTCCAGCTGTCCTTGAGGAAGGAGAAATCAGTCTTACTGTCCCACCTCTGGGATGAGACAGGAAGAAGACACTCGGGGTGTGTCTGGCCAAGACCTGGCAGGGGTGGGTCCTCCACCCTGCCCCACTAGGCCTTTTCCCCTCCCTGTGGGTCCAAGCTGACCCCCACTCACCTTACAGCCAGGGGCACATCTGGCTCTGTCTCTGCAGCTCTGAACTCTGGGAGAGGGTGGACCTGGGTGGGGCAGGGACAAGAAGGGCTCTTATGGCTGTGAGGCAGGGACATGATGTGTCTTCAGTTTGCTGCTTTCTTCCTTTTTCTCTTTAGGAAAGAAAATGAAAATGTAATTTCCCACTGCAGAAGTGCAACCTCACTGCTGAGAGGTTGAGAAACCCCAGCCTGGGACCCTGCTAGGAGGGATCCCCAGGTAGGGGGATTCCCTCCTGGATTTCAGCTCCATCAGTCCCTACTTTGTCCCCTGGACCTGGAGAGCTGCATCCAGGGTATCAGCAAGCTTCCACTCTCCCTCTTCTCTCCTGGCCAGCCAAAAGGGGCAGAAGCATCACAGGCATGTCAGCAAGAAGAGCCTTTCTGAATAGAGGGCTGGTGGGAGGAGCCCCCAGTGCATCTGGGAAACTGTGAGCAGAGTGCTAAGGCTGGACTGGGGTGGCTGAGGGAGCTTCAGGCAATGGGGCAGTCCCCTGAGCATCTCAGGAAAAGGCAGGGCCTGAGGTGGGGATAGTGGCCGCTCCCTAGGGCGACCCCTTCTGCAGGAGGACAGCGAGGAGGCCCTCTCCTGCCCACCCCTCCTGGGCTTTCCTGGCCTCCAGGGCAGTCTAGAAGAGGTCAAGGTGGGCTCTTGCCCAGCACTATGGGCTCAGGCTTCCCAGGAAGTGACCAAATGATGATGTGTACGCTTCACATGGCACCAAAACTAAAAACCCAAACCCAGTGCCGTTGAGTCGATTCCAACTCACAGCGACGCTGTAGGACAGAGTAGAACTGCCCCCTAGAGCTTCCAAGGAGCACTTGGTGGATTCGAACTGCCGACCCTTTGGTTGGCAGCCGTAGCACTTAACCACTACGCCACCAGCATTTCCTACAGCTCTTCATGATCCCCCAGTGTGCTCTTGTCACCTTTATCGTACCCAGCAACCTGCCAAGGAGGCAGTAAACATGTGCCCATCTTATGCAGGGGGCAGCCGAGGCCCTAGAAGGGCAATGTCCTGTCTGAGTTCCAGAACAATCCTTTCTCTTCCTTCTATCCAACCCTGGCTGTCCTGGGGACTCTGTTCTCAGAGGATGTACATCACAGGTGAGGGTGCAGGCCAGGCCACCCCTATCCACCAGCAGGTGCGCCTCCCTGATCTGCCTCACTGGCCTCATGCCCACTGCTTACTTACTGCTCACAGGTGACTCTCATGGCCCCAGAGACCTCAGCAGCCCACACATCAGGGGATAGCCCCCTCTGGGTGGCTGTTCAGGGCCTCTGGTCAGCTCCGCTCCTGAAAGGGGTACTCATTTTACCCTGGGCACCTGTGTCTTACTTTAAACTCCAGTTGGTTGCTTACTTAGTAACTAAGGAGCCAAAACAGATAACTCTGAAAACAGTTACCCATTCCTGACTGCCCAGCCAGTGTGACTCTATCACTGGGGCTATCTCAGTGTAAAGAAACAAAAATCCTCAGAACTGGACCAATAAGCAACATCATGGTAAATGGAGATATATTGAAGTTATCAAGGAATTCATTTTACTTGAATCCACAATCAACACCCATGGAAGCAACAGTCAAAGATGTGGTGAAACCCATGTGAAATTGTGCACTACAGGTCAGTAAGTAAACACAAGTAAGCCTGTGCGTACCTTGCTTACTGGTTAATCCGACCCTGAACATGGGCCTAGAGGCTGAGCCGAAAGTGGCAGTTGAGAACTTCCAAGAGTCTCATAGGACAGGAGAAATACAAATTAGAGCTTAGGACCTGAGAGGCCAATATCCTAGATGGAAAGGAAATACAGAGAAGTGAACCCATCACTCTGCACTATCTCAAGGCATCTGCTGATTCCAAATCTGGTGGAATGAGAAGCTGAGAAACCAAGTAAAAGTACCTGCTAAAAGGCTAAGAAGTTAAGCAGTTTTTGGCTGTGCCATGGAGCCAGGGCAATCAAAATTAGTGTGCAGGGCCAACCAAGTAGGAGGAGACCTGTTAAACACACGGGGCTTTCAACTGAGACCCCTTAGGGTATACCCAGCATGAAGGACACACCAAAATAGACCAGGCCTTAAGAAAACTGAAACCCAGCCTCAAATGATTTCAGTATATCTTCTCTAACTGCTTTCTAAAAGAAAAGGAAAATTTGTTTTTATTGTGCTTTAAGTTAAAGTTTACAAATCAAGTCAGTCTCTCATACAAAAACTTACACCCACCTTGCTTTGTACTCCTAGCTGCTCTCCCCCTAACAAGACAGCACACTCCTCCTCTCCAGCCTGTGTTCCCCATGTCCATTCAATCAGCTCCTGTTCCCCTCTACCTTCTCATCTCACCTCCAGACAGGAGCTGCCCACATAGTCTCATGTGTCTACTTGATCCAAGAAGCTCACTCCTCACCAGTATCATTTTCCAGCTTATAGTCCAGTCCAATCCGTGTCCGAAGAGTTGGCTTGGGGAATGGTTCCAGTCTTGGGCAAACAGAGGATCTGGGGACCACAGCCTTCGGGGTCCCTCTAGTCTCAGTCAGACCATTAAGTCTGGTCTAAGAAAAGGAAATTCTTGCTAGACAAAGTTCATATTATAAAGAATCTGTACAATTTTTCCTTAACCATGTTCCACAATTAATAAAAAAATTACCAGGCAAGCTAGGATATGGGATCAGCCAGTAAAAAACAAAAGAAAAAACAGACAACAGAAGCAACCTCTCTATACATGTCCACAAAAAGATCTGCCCAAGAATGTTCATAGCAGATTTATTCTATTAGCCAAAAACTGGAACAGCCCAGATGTCCATGAACAGGAAAATGGATAAACGAATTATGCAGTATGTATACAATGAAACAGTACAAAGGAATAAAAAAAAGAATGAACTAATGATGCATGCAACAATGTAAAGAAACCTCAAAAACATTTTGTAAAGCAAAAGAAACCAGAGGAAAAAGACATATACTATATGACTCCATTTATATGAAGTACGAGAACAGGCCAACCTATTCTCCTTAACCTATGGTAAAGGAAGTTAGAAAAGTGGATCATCTCTGCAGAGAGGTAGTGACTGGAAAGGAGCATGAGAGAATATACTGGGATGATGAAAATGTAGTGGTGACATTATGTGTGTTGTTGTCAGTCGCTGTCAGCTCAATTCTGACTTAATGGCAAAGCAAGTTTGCAGGGTAGAACTACTGCTCCATAGGGTTTTCAAGGCTGTGACATTTTGGAAGCAGATAGTCAGACCTGTCTTCTGAAGAACGTCTGAGTGGTTTGAACCACCAACCTTTCGGCTTGTAGTCCATTGCTTAACCATTTGCGCCACCCAGGACATTGTGTACAGATGGGTAAAAATTTACCAAGATGCACACATATGATTTGTGCATTTTGCTCTACCAAAATTACACCTCAATTTAAAAAAAAAAAAGAGAAGCAATCCAGGGGGGATTTAGATATTGGAATTATGAGACACTGACTTTAAAATAACTTGATTAATATATTCAAGAAAATGGATGCAAGATGGAGAATGTCATCAAAGAATGTGAATTTATTTTAAAAAAAGACATCAAATGGATATTCTAGAACAAAAAATTTTAATAATTGAAATGAATTCAATAGATAGACTAATAGATGATTAGATACAACAAAAAAGATGATTAGTATATTGGAAGATAGGTCAGTAGACTATATTCGGATTGAAGCATGCAGAGCAAAGAGAACAGAAAAAACAGGAAAATGTATAAGAGAAATATGGGATGCTGAGGAAAAAAAAAAAATGCATACAACTGTGGCCTCGGAAAGGAGCGAGATCATGGGGCAGAAGCAGTATTTGAAGAGATTTACTCTGAGAATTTTCCAAAACAGATTAAATACAACAGCCACAGATTTAAGAAGCAGGACAAACTCTAAGAAGGATAAATACAAAGAAACCCCAATAAAGCCCATCGTGGTGAGACTGCTAAAAAACTAAATTAAAAAGAAAGTCTTTAAAAAGACACATCAATGATTCTGTCAAAACTCAACCACAAAAAGACAAACAACCCAATCAAGAAGTGAGCAAAGGATACGAACACACATTTCACTAAAGAAGATATTCAGGCAGCTAACAGATACATGAGAAAATGCTCCCGATCATTAGCCATTAGAGAAATGCAAATTAAAACTACGATGAGATTCCATCTCACACCAGCAAGGCTGGCATTAATCCAAAAAACACAAAATAATAAATGTTGGAGAGGCTGCAGAGAGATTGGAACTCTCATACACTGCTGGTGGGAATGTAAAATGGTACAACCACTTTGGAAATCCATCTGGCGTTATCTTAAACAGTTAGAAATAGAACTGCCATACAACCCAGAAATCCCACTCCTCGGAATATACCCTAGAGATACGAGAGCCTTCACACAAACAGATATATGCACACCCATGTTTATTGCAGCTCTGTTTACAATAGCAAAAAGCTTGAAGCAACCAAGGTGTCCGTCAATGGATGAATGGGTAAATAAATTGTGGTATATTCACACAATGGAATACTATGCATCGATAAAGAACAGTGACGAATCTCTGAAACATTTCATAACATGGAGGAACCTGGAAGGCATTATGCTGAGCGAAATTAGTCAGAGGCAAAAGGACAAATATTGTATAAAACCACTATTATAAGATCTTGAGAAATAGTATAAACTGAGAAGAACACATACTTCTGTGGTTACGAAGGGGGGAGGGAGGGAGGGAGGGAGAGGGTTTTTTATTGATCAATCAGTAGATAAGAACTGCTTTGGGTGAAGGGAAAGACAACACTCAATACAAGGAAGGTCAGCCCAATTGGACTGGACTAAAAGCAAAGAGGTTTCCGGGATAAAATGAAAGCTTCAAAGGTCAGCGGAGCATGGGCTGGGTTCTGGGGAACATGGTTTGAGGGGACTTCTAAGTCAATTGGCAAAATAATTCTATTATGAAAACATTCTGCATCCCACTATGAAATGTGGCGTCTGGGGTCCTAAATGCTAACAAGCTGCCATCTAAGATGCAGCAATTGGTCTCAACCCACCTGGAGCAAAGGAAAATGAAGAACACCAAGGTCACACAACAACTAAGAACCCAAGAGACAAAAAGGGCCACATGAACCAGAGACCTACATCATCCTGAGACCAGAAGAACTAGTTGGAGCCCGGCCATAATCGATGACTGCCCTGTCAGGGAGCACAACAGAGAACTCCTGAGGGAGCAGGAGATCAGTGGGATACAGACCCCAAATTCTCATAAAAAGACCATACTTAATGGTCTGACTGAGACTAGAGGAATCCCGGCGGCAATGCTCCCCAGACCTTCTGTTGGCACAGGACAGGAACCATCCCCGAAGACAACTCATCAGACATGAAAGGGACTGGTCAGCGGGTGGGAGAGAGATGCTGATGAAGAGTGAGCTAATTAAATCAGGTGGACACTTGAGAGTATGTTGGCAACTCTTGACTGGAGGGGGGATGGGAAGATAGAGAGAGAGGGAAGACGGCAAAATTGGCACGAAACAAGAGACTGAAAGGGCTGACTCAATAGGGGGAGAGCAAGTGGGAGAAGGGAGTAAGATGTATGTAAACTTACATGTGACAGACTGATTGGAATTGTAAATGTTCACTTGAAGCTTAATAAAAGTTAATTAAAAAAAAAAAGACACATCACCTTCAAAGAAGTAATATTATTTGGTGAAGGGTAAGATAGTACACAATACTGAGGAAGCCAGCACAACTTGTACAAGGCAAGGTCATGGAAGCTCCATAGACACATCCAAACCTCCTGAGGGACGGAATTGCTGGGCTGAGGCTGTGAGAACCAAGGTCTCAGGGAACATCTAGCTCAACTGGCATAACACAGTTTATAAAGAAAATGCTCTATATTCTACTTTGGTGAGTAGCATCTGGGGTCTTAAAAGCTTGTTGGTGGCTATCTAAGACACTCTACTGGTCTTACCCCTTTGGGAGCAAGAGAGAATGAAGAAAACTAAAGACACAAGACAGAGATTAGTCCAAAGAAGTAATGGACTGACACTATCACAGCCACCACCAGACTGAGTCCAGTACAACTAGATGATGCCTGGCTATCACCAGCAAGTGCCCTGACAGAGATCACAATAGAGGGTCCCAGACATAGCTGGAAAAAAATGTAGAATAAAATTCTAACTCGCAAAAAAAAAAAAAAGACCAGACTTACTGGAGAAACCCCAGGAATATGGCCCCCAGACACTGATTTAGCTCAATAATGAAGTCACTCCTGTGGGTCATCTTTCAGCCAAAAATTAGACATGCCCATGAAACAAAACAAGACTAAAGGGGCACACCAGCCCAGGGGCAAGGACTAGAAGGCAGGAGGGGACAGGAAACTTGGTAATAGGGAATCCAAGGTCAAGAAGAGAGAGTGTTGACATGTCCTAGGGTTGTTAACCAATGTCATAAAACAGTACGTGTACTAACTGTTTAATGAGAAGCTAGTTTGTTCTGTAAACCTTCATCCAAAATATAATAAAAATAAAAAAGAAGCAATGTTATAATTCATAATGGACTTTTGACAAAATTGATAGCCTAAAGATAATGAAATAACATTTTTAAAATGATAAATGCAAATAACTGCTGTGGTCGTTAAGGTGGTATGTCCACTGATTCTCAGTGGTTTGGCAGTTACGATGTAGTTTGGCAGTCATATAATGATGTAATCCCTCCATGACGAGATCTGGACCTAACTGTGAAAACTAAAACCATAAAATTCTTAGAAGAAAATGTAGGAGTGAGATTGTGGCACCTAGTTTTTTATTTTATTTTGTTTTGTTTTTATGTGAGAATGTTGCTGATTGTGTGTGTGTGTGTGTGTGTGTGTGTGCTTTAAGTGAAGGTTTGGGACCTAGTTTTTAATGATGGATTATCAGATATGACAAAAACATGAGCAGCAAAAGACAAAATAGATTAATGGGATCTCATCAAAATTAAATACTATTATTCATCAGAGAAATTTTTATCAGCAAATTGAAGAGACAACCTACAGATTGGGAGAAAACTTTCTAGAACCGTATATCTGATATCCAAAACATATCAAAAATATCTACAACTTAACAACAAAAAGACAAACAACTCAATCAAAAAATGGGCAGAGGACCAAAAGGGGTATTCCAATGGCCAACAAGCACGTGAAAAGATAATTTATTAGTCATTAGAGAGATGCAACTCAAAACCACAATAAGATACCACCTCACCCCCATTAGAATGGCAATGATAAAGATAAACAAAAACTGAAAACAACACACTTTGGCGAGGTTGTGGAGAAAGTGGAATTCTCCTCCATTGCTGGTGGGTATGTAAAATGGCACGGCCTCTGTAGAGAACCGTTTGGGGTTTCCTCAAAAAGATGAACATAGAATTACCGTATGGCCCAGCAATCCCAATTCTAAGTATGTACCCGGAAGTGAAAGCAGGAACACAAACAAAAGCAGGAACACCAATGTTTTCACAATAGCCAAAAAATGGAAATAACCAAAAATGCCCATTGACAGATGAATAGATAAAATATGGTATAAAAACCAAAAAAAACAAAAAACCAAACCCAGGGCCGTCGAGTCTGACTCATAGCGACCTTATAGGACAGAGTACAACTGCCCCATAGAGTTTCCAAGGAGCGCCTGGCAGATTCGAACTGCTGACTCTTTGGTTAGCAGCCATAGCACTCAACCACGATGCCACCAGGGTTTCCTAAAATATGGTATACATTGTACTTTTTGCAAATAGTGTGCCTACTTAAATCATGTGTACACACATATGATGCACGAAAATGACAAAATTATCTAAAAAGTTCTGGCATAGCGCACCCATGCATGTACCGTGCGTATCTCCTGCCATTTCTAGAAGTGAATTCTGCCTCATTATCCTCATTCAATAGTCCAAAAATGTTACTTTTGATCATGTGTGTATAATAAAGGTATAAACCATGGTGAAGAAGTCATGGATTGAGTTTGGTAGTACCCTGTAATCGGAAAAGGAATAGTTGCAACTGTGCGTTTGCTCTGGGGAAGTTTGTGGCTGGGCCCGAGAAGGATGGCGTTTCTTGCTGCTGATCTGCATCCAACTATGTCCTGCCAGAGACGGGTGTGAGGCTGCCACAGCCAAGCACAGGCTGGTCCCAAGGTGGGCTGGGCCGTTGCCTGTGTACACCCAGGTCCCACAGTGTTGGCCTCACGTGAAGCCAGGTAGCAGGATGGTGCAGATGCAAGCAAGCACTGGGGTGCAAGATGCCCCTGTGCCCCTGGCTCTCCTATCTGCCCTATAGTGCTCATACTAGCAGGAGATTCAAATAGCCCAAAGTGGGCAGCTGGCCAGCTGGGCATCGGGGAGGAATGAACTGGTAAGGCATGCCGGCCTTGCCAGCCTGAATGGCCTCTCCAGCCTGGGATGCACTGACCCTCACACCTCCTGGGCTGGGGCAGGCCACCCCAGCTAGGGCTGTTTCCAGGGTAGAAAAAGTGATTTCTTCCTGCATTGGAGAGAGTGTTTGCAGAGCAGGGAACGAATCCTGACAGGAGAGGGGCTGCTTTAGAAACCCGAGGGTAGACTGGTGATGGTCTGCTGCTGGGAACTAAACCTCCATGTTAACAAGCACCAAGACAAAGACTTAATATTAAACCCTATTGTGATAGTTAAGATTGTGTGTCAACTTAGCTGGGCCATGGAAAATTTTGCTGAAGATAATTCAAGAGCAGTTGCACACCAACAGTGAACTGCTAGAAATCAGGGCAGATTCAGAAGAGGATGTGGAATGAGGGATATCATTGCTGATGTCAGATGGATCTTGGCTGAAAGCAGAGAATACCAGAAAGATACTCACCTGTGTTTTATTTACTATGCAAAGGCATTCGACTGTGTGGATCATAATAAATTATGAATAACATTGAGAAGAATGGGAATTCCAGAACACTTAATTGTGCTCATGAGGAAACTGTACATAGATCAAGAGGAGGTTGTTCAAACAGAACAAGGGAATACTGTGTGGTTTAAAGTCAGGAAAAGTGTGTGTCAGGGTTATATTCTTTCACCACGCTTATTCAATCTGTATGCTGAGCAAATAATCTGAGAAGCTGGACTATATGAAGAAGAATGCAGCATCAGGATTGGAGGAAGACTCAGTAACAACCTGCGATGTGCAGATGACACAACCTTGTTTGCTGAAAGTAAAGAGGACTCGAAGCAATTACTCGTGAAGATCAAAAACCACAGCCTTCAGTATGGATTAAACCTCAACATAAAGAAAACGAAAATCCTCACAACTGGACCAATAAGCAACACCATGATAAACAGAGAAAAGATTGAAGTTGTCAAAGATTTCATTTTACTCGGATCCACAATCAACACCCATGGAACAGCAGTCAAGAAATCAAAAGACGCATTGCACTGGGCAAATCTGCTGTAAATGACCTCTTTAAAGTGTTAAAAAGCAAAGACCACCTTGAAGACTAAGGTGCGCCTGACCCAAGCCATGGTGTTTTTGATCGCCTTGTATGCATGTGAAGGCTGGGCAATAATAAGGAAGGTGGAAGAAGAATTGATGCCTTTGAATTGTGGTGTTGGTGAAGAATACTGAATATACCATGGACAGCCAAAAGAATGAACAAATCTGTCTTGGAAGAAGTACAACCAGAATGTTCCTTAAAAGCAAGGATGGACATGTTTTCAAGAGGTATCAGTCCCTGGAGAAGGACATCATGCTTGGTAAAGTAAAGGGCCAGTGAAAAAGAGGAAGACCCTCAACGAGATGGATTGAAATAGTGGCTGCAACAATGGGCTCCAGCAGAAGAATGATTGTGAGGATGGCGCAAGACTCAGCAGTGTTTCATTCTGTTGTATGCAGGGTCGCTATGAGTCGCAACAGATTCAACAGCACCTAACAACAACAACCATGGTCTTTGCAGCCTCCAACTGTCTTTTCTGTAACCTTTCCCCACCCCTTGTGTTCTGGGCCCTTCTGGTTTGGGGGAAGGGGGAGCAAAACTCAGGTCACTGAAAAAATTATCTCTGGACAATTCTTTAGTGCTTACTAGCTGTGTCTCCTTCTCAGAAAACCTAGGGAGGGCAGCAACCAAAAGTATTTCAGGCATCCCGCTTGGCTAGTAAGGAGAGGAGCCATGTGCGATTGGCTAGTAAGGAGAGAAGCCATGTGCAGGCAAGGCAGCTAGACTAGACCCAGACTTCTTGCCAGCACCACACCTCTGCTCAGTGCAAACAGATGCATCTCCCAGATGGTTGCACGGATGGATGACAGAAAGCTGAAGGCCACTCTGAGGTGCTTTGTAGGCTGCCCGGGGTCAGGCATCCGGCCATCTATTGGCCCACCAAGTGAGCAGGAGACAGATAAGCACATGGCTGGCCATGTTCCCAGTGCCTTCCTCTCTGCCTGTCGGTCTCCCTAGCCCAAAGACCACTCAGCCAGCTGAGCATCCCTGAGCCATGGGAAGGGTGTCCTCCTCAGGACCACATGCTCAGCCTTCCAGTCTGGGCAAGACCTCAGTGCCACTCAGGTGTTCCTGCCACCAGCAGAGTAGTGTAGTGGGCAAAACCCTTGGGCAAGTCTTCTCCCCTCTCTGGGCCTTAGTTTTCATGCTTTGTGGAGGGGACGCTCAACCTTCCCCACAACCATGCGTGCACACAGCCCTCGTGTGGGACAGAAAGTGAGCAGAGGGGATGTGCCCTCAGGTCAGAGAAGTTCCTGTCAAGAAAGAGAACCGCAACAGGTAGGCAATTCATCTGGGAAGAGGAAGTCTTGCCCAGGCTACATGTTTGGAAAGCCAGGAGGAACCCTCTAGGGCTTGTGAAGAAGGGTTATGCATAGACGGTGCTGGTTATGTGCTTTTCTAATGCAGATGTGATACTGGTAACTGGGTGAACTGGCAGTCTCATGTGGGGAGAGTGAGAGCTAGGTATAGATGCCGCAAGGGGTGGGGGGTGTTGGTTTCACTCTGCTTGGTCCCCTATGACTATGACAGCCCTGGGTTGTCCGTTGGCCTTCTGGTCTTTGGATCGTGGAACGTGTTAAATCAGTAACTCAGGGACAAAACAACAGCGTCCTCTGACATCCTCTTGAAATACCTGCCCCCTCCCCTGGGTTTTTCTACAATGTTGGTGAAAACTCTGGTGTCAGGCAAACTTTGGTCTGAGGCTTCGCTCCTTGGTGTAGCCACTGTGTAACCTCAAGCAAGTTATTTAGCCTCTCTGAGCTTCAGTTTTCTGCTCCATAAAATGGACAATTTGTTGTTGCGAGGGCTAAACGAGATATGTGAAGTGTGCTGAGCACATGATGAGCACTTGATAAATAAGAACTGCTATCGGTAGAAACCTTGGCAGCAGTTTAGCATGAACATGCACCCTCGGGAGAGGGGCCTTCGGAGTAGACTAACACGGCCTGCACACACCCCAAATTCTCAGAAGGCTCTAGATTTTGCTTAAAAGAAACATAATTTTGGAATCAAAGCCATAACTTGCATGAGTTTAATATAAAGTTCGTTTAAAATTATAATGAAATAAAAAGATGCTCCTGGAAGAGTCTCTGGGTTATTACTAGCATAAGTGCCCCTGACACAGGAGCAGAAGGCTACTCATCTTATAGATGAGGATATTGAGGGTCAGAGTGGTTGTTGACCAAGTCCCTTGACTGAGGTCAACTTGACCAAGGTCACACAGCTGCTAAGTGTCAGAACAAGGATTTGAACCCAGTCTGTGGGACTCTTCTGCCTAATCACAAGGCCATTGTGACACCTGATTGGTGTTTCTTGGGGTCCAGTTGCCTGACCTCCAAACCTGTGCTCCAGCTGGCTGGCCGCAGCTAACACTCAGCAGAAAGAAGGGTCCTCCCAAGCCAGGATGGCTGGCCCTCCGAGTGTCCTCATAGACTGTGGCCACCAGATGGCAGCATCCTTAAACCAAGTGACCTGCTCTTCCAGGCAGACAGACAAGACACAGTTTGAAAGCTTGAGGGAGCCACCCATGGGAGGGGAGCAATAGAGAGGCTAAGTGCAGGGTGAGAGGGGCAGGTGGGTGAAGCGGAGCTTACTTCTTAGACTCCAGAATGGCCTGAAATAGCCCAAAGTTAACCCACAGCTCTCCCTGACGATTTCTTTAGTTTAGTCATCCAAATCATATTAAGCAAAGACGTAAAGCAGGAAGCCAGGGCCTGAGGCCATATGGAGTAGTGGTCACAAGCACAGATGCTGGGGACAGACAGGCTCAGAAAGGCTAAGTTACTGGCCCAAGCACACAGCCTTAGTGCACAGCACAGCCAGCAGGAGAAACCAGCTTTGCTCTCTTATCTAAACCATGCAGTAACAATAATCTTCCCCAGGGAGGGCCCCGAGTGAGGAAGTGTGTGGAAAGCACTCAGCCCAGGGGCTGGTGCATTGTAAGTGCTCGGCATGTGGATGGAGCTGTTGTTACTGTAATCATCACAGAGGCTTCTGGCCCTCCCTGAGCTCTCCGATAAGAAAGAGAACACTTGTAACTAATGGAGGTAGGTGCTATGATGGCAGACACACGGGACTGTGGGGAACCCAGGAGAGGCATCTACCCCACCAAGGAGGGGGGCCACCAGGAAAGGCCTCCCCAAGGAGGAGGAGAAGCCTGTGCTGATCCCTGTAGGATGACTAGGAGTTGGCCAGGTGACAGGTAGTATGTGGGACAGGGGTGGGAGCTGGTGAAGGGAGGGTGGGGAGTCAGGTACCCAGGTCTTGCAAATGGCCCTGCCTCATCTTGTTTTATGCCCTTGGCTAATATGATGTGTTTTATTTTTAAAAAACAACAATGTTAGTTGCTGTCAAGTCATCTCCGACTCATGGCAACCTTATGTATATAACAGAATGAAACGTTGCCGAACGAAGATGATCGTTGGTATGTTTGAATCCATTGTTGTGATCATTGTGCAGTGCCTTCCAACCTGGCAGGCTCATCTTCCAGCACTACACTGGACAATATTCTGTTGTGATCCCTAAGGTTTTCACTGGCCGATTTTCGGGAGCAGATAACCATGTCTTTCTTCGTAGCCTGTCTTAGACTAGAAGCTGACTTGAAACCTGTCCACCATGGATGACCCTGATGGTATGTGAAATACTGGTGGCATAGCTTCCAGCATCACAGCAACATACAAGCCACCATAGTATGACAAACTGACAGACGGGTGGTGGAAACAACAATAAAGCTACCACTTAGTGAATCTTTACTACGTACTATGTTTTATGGTAAGCCCTTACATGAATTACCTTATTCAGTCCTCACTCCAACCCTGACATAGGTTCCAGTATTAATCCCACTTCACAAATGAGAAAACTGATGGGCAGTAAAGCAACCCTAGACCACCCAGATAGTAAGCGACTGGGCTGTGATGCAAACCCGGGTCTGATCCCCAAATTCTTATGCCCAACCCCTGTGCTCTACAGCCTCCCAAAAGTAAGCACTATCCTTCACTGGGCTTTTTGTTCCTACCTCCTACCCTATCTCTAGGGTCTGACAAGCTCTACCAGTCTCCTAACGTGAGCCCTGGTGGGAAGCAAGTGGCAATCGGGGCTGGTCTTTAGTGCTTAATCCTCCAGCATTCTCCTTCCGGAGCTCTGGTTGGGCCTCCTTGCAGAGCTGGGGCTGGCCCATATGGCCTTAGTGACCTCCACCTGCTGAGGAGCCAGGAATCCTCAGGAGCTGCTGCCATTCTGGCCTGTGCTCCCTCCCTATTCCAGGGTCAGTGCTAAGCCCAACTTGCTATTCTAAATTCTATTCTACTGTTTACTATTCTAAATTCCTAATGTATGTTGTCAAATAAAAACAAATCTAGGCTTTCATAGAGAGAAACTTTATTCAGAAATAAAAGGAGGAAAGAGAAAGGGCCTATTGTAATATTGGGGAAGGCGACTACTACAATAGGGAGAACACCCCGACCATAAGATGTGCAAGCACCTCAAAGAGTTGGGGTAAAGTGTTTTCTTTTACAGACATATAGATCCCTGGGTGGTGCAAATGGTTTGTACTTGGCTACCAATGAAGGCTTGAACCCATCCAACAGCACTGGGGAAGAAACAAAAAGTCAAACCCATTGCCATCAGGTCGATTCCGACTCGCTGTGACCCTGTAGGACAGAGTAGAACTGCCCCATAGGGTTTCCAAGGAATGGCTGGCAGATTTGAATCGCCAAGCTTTTGGTTAGCAGCTGGGCTCTTAACCACTGCGGAAGAAGGGCGTGGCAATCTGCTTCCATAAAGATTATAGCCAAGGAAATCCTATGAAGCTCAGTTGTACTCTGTAACTCATGGGATCACCATAAGTCAGGATCAACTCAATGGCAATGGATTTGGTTTTTATTTTATTTGTTTTTGTTTTGTTTCTTTTAATAGATACTGAGAGTAAACAAAGCTAGAAAAAAAATCAGGTGTGGAAAATGGAGTGAAAGTGTGAGTAAATCAAGATATTTTAATCTGAGTTCAGCCTGTTCTCCCCTTAAAGAGGGGTAGTACGTGAGCTCAGACTGAGGGTGGGTCAAAATTCAGGGACTTGGGGGAAGGAGAGAAACTTATACCAAAGTTTGGTTAAGAAGCACTTTGTTTCTGATCAGTGGGGACAAGCAGTTCAGTTACTAATCTATGAGGCAAGGAATGGGAATTGGGGGGTCTGTGTCTGACCTTGTCTCAGGTAACTAAGGGGACATCCACGACTCTTATCTAAGTCATGTGGGAAGGGTGGTTATTTGCATTTGCACTAAGCCATTTCCTGATCACGAGCGTGGGGGCGATTTCTTTAACCATCACTGATTTCCAGTGTCACAGGGCTCAGGGAAAATTCAACATTATCAATCCCTCCTTTTGTTTAAGATAAATGATATTCATTTATCGCTGAACAACCTCAAAGGATATGATGTGTGTCAACTTGGCTGGGCCATGACTCTCAGTGTTTTGGCAGTTGTATAACGTTGTGACCGCTTTCCTGTTGAAATGTGATATGTGATCACCCCCATGATGGAATCTGCTGAGTGGTACTGGTGGGGTTGGGGCCTGTGGCGGCTCACTGCTCCCTCAGCCTTCATCTCTCCGCTTTCCGCTCCCTACTTCCTTCCCACTCACCTTGCAAAGGTTGTTGACTTGTTCTGGATCTAGTAGCTGTCTCTTGTGTGGCCTCTGGTTCTTGGAACTTGAGCCGGCAGCTTACCTGTGCATCTTGGGATTCGCTGATCTTCACAGCCTACGAGCAAGAATCCTGCTCCCTGACATGCCTATCTTGGGTTCTCCAGCTCCTGCAGCCAAGTGACTCAGGAGCAACCTTGAGGTCTTGCCTGCCAACCTTGGGGATTCCTAGACCATCACAACCTGTGAGTGGGATCCCTACTGTCCAACCTGCTCATCTTGGGTTCATAAGCTTCTGTGGCTCTATGAATTGGGAAAGGACTTGGGACATTCTAACCTCTACAATCGCATGAGCTGTTTCCTTAATTAAATCTCTCTCTATATATTTATAAGCATTACTGGTTTTGCTTCTCTAGAGAGCCCAGCCTAAGACAAAGGATTATGTATTTCTTGATTGGGGTGAAGCAGAGTTTAAGAAATAGTATCTTGAGGACTCTTGTTGATGTTGTGTCCGTAAAATCAGTTGAATTATCTGTTGAAAGGTGTTGAAAGTTGTTTTAGGGTCAGCCATCTTAAAAGAGGGATATCTGAGATGAAAAAGGAAACTGTTAATATGAAAAGTTGTATTAAAGTCCAAGAGGTCAGTGGATGAAAATCTGTGGATTTTACAGCACGGCTCATAGGGTTTCTTAAAGTTTAGTTGTAGACACTCTTGGTGGTAGTGTCCAGTCATCGTTACCCCTACTAAGGGCATGCATGACCTGAGCATTTTACCAGATTTTTTGAGTGACTTAGACAGCAGCTTGTCCAGAAAGAAATCTGCCCATGCATGGTGTGCTGCGGTGATGAGTCTTTGAGGTATATCTCAAGTTGTTGGGTTTTAACTCTCAGGGCTTTGTAAGTTCCAAGGGGAGAAATCTAGCTGCAAGACAAGCTAGATCTTGATAAAGATCTAGGTAACTGGGTTTTAGCCCTCAGTGACACCAGGTTGAGAGGGAGGGAGAAAAATTAGAAACTTTAGTTTGGAGGGTTGTAACCAGACATTAAAGGAAAAGTACAAGAATTGAAAATTTGGTAAGGGTTGACAATGTGTGTAAGAAGGCAAGATGCAGTCAGTCCAATTCACAGGTGGGTAACAAAATCATCAGTTGCTTGCTTTTTACAAAGAGTTACAAAATAGCTCAAAGACAATGAACAGGGCCAGACCAATAACCCACAAGAGAGTGCTATAGATTTCTATTGAAACATAAAATGTCTGCCTATAATCACCCCCCTTTTGATCAAAGAAAATCTCAAAGCAAGGTTATTCTTGATTATAAAATAAGGCTTGTCTTTATCATTTACATGGAGTCCTCAGTTGTACAGTTAATGTACTTGCTGTTAACAAAAGTTTAAAAGTTCAAATTCACCCAGAGGAGCCTCAAAAGAAGGACCTAGTGATCTACTTCCAAAAATCAGCTATTGAAAATTCTATGGAACACAGTCCTATTCTAACAAATATGGGATTTCCATGAGTTGGAACTGACACGGTGACAACTGGTTTTTTGTTTTAGTATTTACAAAGGTGCAGTGAGAATGTTAATTTATCATATAGGCCTTTTAAAGTTTTCTTTGCTGAAACTTTTACAAAGAATCTCAGAATGGACTTTAAGAAACCCCTTGAGGCTAAGAAGTCAAGTCAAAGACTTGCCACCAGGTTTCACCTGTAGTACCTATAGATTTGGGTGAATTTCTCTCTTTTCAAAGTCCACAAAATATAGTAAGATTCCTGGACCTGCCAGGAATTGACCTTCCTTATTCACCTATAAGGCTGGGAACCCTGTAAGCCAGACACCGGACCAGTTTTCCTGGGAGGGCTTCATAAGCATTGGCTTCTTAAAGTTAGCCTTGTTGTTGTTGTTACGTGCTGTCAAGTTGGTTCTGACTCATAGCGACCCTATGTGCAACAGAATGAAACACTGCCTGGTTCTGTGCCATCCTCAAAATTGTTGCTATGGTTGAGTCCATTGTTGCAGCCACTGTATCAATCCATCAGGTTGAGGGTCCTCCTCTTATTCATTGACCCTCTACTTTACCAAGCATGTTGTCCTTCTTTAGGGACTGATTCCTCCTGATAACATGTCCAAATTATGTGAGACGTGGTCTCGCCATCCTTGCTTCTAAGGAGCATCCTGGTTGTACTTCTTTCAAGACAGATTTGTTCATTCTTTAGGCAGTCCATGGTAAATTCAATATTCTTCACCAACACTGCAATTCAAAGGCACTAATTCTTCCTCAGTCTTCCTTATTCATTGTCCAGTTTTTGTATGCACATGAGGCGGCTGAAAACACAATGGCTTGAGTCAGGCGCACCTTAGTCCTCAAAGGTGACATCTTTGCTTTTCAACGCTTTAAAGAGGTCCTTTGCAGCAGATTTGCCCAGTGCAATGCGTCTTTTGATTTCTTGACTGCTGCTTCCATGGCTGTTGATTGTGGATCCAAGTAAAATGAAATCCTTGGCAACTTCAATCTTTTCTCCATTTATCATGATGTTGCTTATTGGTCCAGTTGTGAGGATTTTCGTTTTCTTTATGTTAAGGTGTAACCCATACTGAAGGCTGTGGTCATTGATCTTCATGAGTAAGTGCTTCAAGTCCTCTTCACTTTCAGCAAGCAAGGTTGTGTCATCTGCATAACGCAGGTTGTTAATGAGTCTTCCTCCAATCCTGATGCCCCGTTCTTCTTCATATAGTCCAGCTTCTCAGATTATTTGCTCAGCATACAGATTGAATAGATATGGTGAAATGATACAACCCTGACGCACACTTTTCCTGACTTTAAACCATGCAGTTTAAACCAGAGTCTGATCATATCTGATTCTATGAGCATCATTCTCAAATACGATGTTCCAGTTAAGTTTTGGTTATTTAACAGATGTTTCCAATTATGTCTTTTCTCCAAAACCCATCTGAGTCTATAAAACACCCAAACTGTTTCCACTGAGCTTTTTTAAACTCAGATGGTTGTTCTTGGGGTCTCTGAGCTTTGGGGCTGGGGGGCCTAAAGCTCTAATGACTGTAGGGAGCTGAGGGATTGAAGACATAGGGGTGTTGAAGGGAGATAAAACCAGTTGCCATCAAACTGATTCCAACTCACGTGGGCTTTCAATGGCCGAGTTTTCAGAAGTAGATCTGCAGGCCTTCCTTTCTTCTGAGGCCTCTGGGTGGTCTAAACCACCAACTTTTCATTAGCAGCTGGGACTCCTGAAGCGGGAGAGATCAAAAGACAGAAGGAAGCTGAAGGGAAAGTCTGAGTTGGTAAAAAAGAAGGAGTAGGAAAAGGTCATAGGTGAGCCAGTTTGGTGAGATCTCAAGTTTTCCAAAGAAGTCACTGAAGTTCTGAATTATCTTTAGTAAAATGTTGCTGTTTGGGGAGTCACTAGACAGAAAGAGTGCCATAGGGGCAGAGCATGTGGTCGGTAAGGGGTGAGAAGGAAAAGAGGTACCTAGTAGGTTGAGAGTTATCGTGAGAAGAGCAGGACCAAATAGAAAAAGGAGGAAAATAGAAAAAAGTCAGCTCCACACACAATCCCTGTCTGAGAGCCAAATGGGTCCCTAGTGCAAACCTCTTTGAGTAGTTAAAGATTTGATCTGAGCAATCTCTGGTCAAGAAGGCAGGAAAGACCATAAGGCCTCGTAGGAAAAGAGCCGGGGAAAGTCATGCTCAAACAGAACTGGAAGAGTTCTGCTCAGATAGAAATGAACCAGGAAAAGCCCCGTCGAATAGACTTAGCATGCTACTGGGTCCCTGAGTGGCACAAATGGTTTATACTTGACTACTCACCTAAAGAGGAGACCTGGTGGTGCAGGGGTTAAAGTGGTTGGCTGCTAACCTAAAGGTTGGAGGTTTGAACCCACCCAGTGGCTCCATGGAATAAAGGTCTGGTGATCTGCTTCAATAAAGATTACAGCCAAGAGAACCTACTCTGTGACACACGGGGTTGGGATGAGTTGTGCTACTGCAGACAAATGTCTGGAGCACTGGATTAGTAGTGGTGACTCACCATCATGGATCTCAGCCAGGAAGGACACAAAGGGTCTCAGATGCCAGCACGAATGCCTAGGTGAAGATAACGGGGCAGTCAGCATTCAGTCAGCACTCCGTCCAAGGCCCAGCACAATTAACTGTAGAAAACAGAAAACAAACAAATCCAGACTTTGATAGTGAGAAGCTTTATTTGGAAGAAAAGGGGGAAAGGGAAAGGCCCTATTGTAATAGTGGGAGAGGGGCTACTACAATAGGAAGAACACTCCAAACATAAGATCTGCAAGTACCTCAAAGAGCTAGGTGAAAAGCATTTTCTTTTATGAAGACTGAGAGTAAACAAGGCTAGGAAAAACTCAGGTGTGAGGAAGTGGGATGAAAGGGTGCCTCCAGCGGATAGTGAATCAGAATGTTTTCACTGAGGTCAGCCTATTCTTGGGGTTATTTTTGTGTGCCATCGAATCAATTCCAACTTATAGTGCCCCAATAGGACAGAGTAGAACTGTCTCATAGGGTTTCCTAGGCTGTAATCTTTACAGGAGCAAACTTCCAGGTCTTTTCTCCTGCACAGGGGCTGGTGGGTTCAAACTGCAAACTGCCAACCTTTCGGTTAGCAGCCGAGCATTTAACCATTGTGCCACCAGGGCTCAGTACATTAGCTCAGGCTGAAGGTAGACCAAAGTTTAGATACTTGGGGGAAGGAGAGAAGCTTAACCAAAGTTCAGTTAACAAGCATATGTTTCTGACTGAGCAGTGAGGACAAGAAATTGTTACTAATTTATGAGGCAAGGAATGAGAATTTGAGGGTCTGTGTCCAACCTTGTCCTAGGCAAATAAGAGGGCATCCTAGAGTCTAGCCAACTCATATGGAAAGGTGTTATTTGGGAAGCTGTTTTCATGAACACAAACCCAAAAAAACCAAACCCACTGCCGTCGAGTCAATTTCAACTCATAGCGACCCTACAGAACAGAGTAGAACTGCCCCATAGAGTTTCCAAGGAGCACCTGGCAGATTCGAACTGCCGACCTCTTGGTTAGCAGCCGTAGTACTTAACCACTACACCACCAGGTTTTCCCCTGAATGCAAAAGACGGAGGATTTCTTTAAGCATTGTTGTTTTCCAGTATCACAGGGTTCAGGTAAAATTCAACATTATTGGTGTCAATTTTGTTGTTCTTATGGACCAATAAGCAACATCATGATAAACGGGAGAAAAGATTGACGAATTTCATTTTACTTGAATCCACAATCAACACCCATGGAAGCAGCAGTCAAGAAATCAAACGACACATTCCATTGTGCAAATCCGCTGCAAAAGACTTCGTCAAATTGTTAAAAAGCAAAGATGTCACTTTGAGGACTAAGGTGCGCCTGGCCCAAGCCATGGTATTTTCAATTGCCCCATATGCTTGAGAAAGCTGGGCAATGAATAAGGAGGATCGAAGAAGAATTGATGCCTTCAAATTGTGGTGTTGGCGAAGAATATTGGATATACTATGGATTATCAAAAGAACGAACAAATCTGTCTTGGAAGAAGTACATCCAGAATGCTCATTAGTAGCGAGGATAGTGAGACTTTACCTCACTAATTTGGACATGTTATGAGAAGGGATCAGTCCCTGGAGGACATCACGCGTGGTAAAGTAGAGGGTCAGCAAAAAAGAGGAAGACCATCAAAGAGATGGACTGACACAGCAATGGGCTGCAGCAATGGGCTCAAGCATAGCAGCAATTGTGACAATAGTGCACGACCAGGCAGTGTTTCGTTCGGTTGTACGCTATGTTGCTATCAGTCGGAATGGACTCCACAGCACCTAACAGCAACAATTTTGTGCCATGGAGTGGATTCTGATTCAACAGGACAGAGTAGTACTGCCCCATAGGCTTTCCTAAACTGTAATCTTCATGGGAGCAGATCGCCAGGTCTTTTCTCCTGCAGAGCTGCTGGTGGGTTAAAACTGCCAACCTTTTTTTTTTTTATATATATATAATTTTTATTGTGCTTTAAGTGAAAGTTTACAAATCAAGCCAGTCTCTCACACAAAAACCCATATACACCTTGCTACACACTCCCAATTACTTTCCCCCTAATGAGACAACCCACTCTCTCCCTCCACTCTCTCTTTTCGTGTCCATTTCGCCAGCTTCTAACCCCCTCCACCCTCTCATCTCCCCTCCAGGCAGGAGATGCCAACATAGTCTCAAGTGTCCACCTGATCCAAGAAACTCACTCCTCACCAGCATCCCTCTCCAACCCATTGTCCAGTCCAATCCATGTCTGAAGAGTTGGCTTCGGGAATGGTTCCAGTCCTGGGCCAACAGAAGGTCTGGGGGCCACGACCACTGGGTCCTTCTAGTCTCCGTCAGACCATTAAGTCTGGTCTTTTTATGAGAATTTGGGGTCTGCATCCCACTGCTCTCCTGCTCCCTCAGGGGTTCTCTGTTGTGTTCCCTGTCAGGGCAGTCATCAGTTGCAGCCAGGCACCATCTAGTTCTTCTGGTCTCAGGATGATGTAGTCTCTGGTTCATGTGGCCGTTTCTGTCTCCTGGGCTCATAATCACCTTGTGTCCGTGGTGTTCTTCATTCTCCTTTGATCCAGGTGGGTTGAGACCAACTGATGCATCTTAGATGGCTGCTTGCTAGCGTTTAAGACCCCAGACGCCACTCTTCCAAGTGGGATGCAGAATGTTTTCTTAATAGATTTTATTATACCAATTGACTTAGATGTCCCCTGAAACCATGGTCCCCAGACCCCTGCATCTGCTATGCTGGCCTTCAAAGCATTCAATTTATTCAGGAAACTTCTTTGCTTTTGGTTTAGTCCAATTGTGCTGACCTCCCCTGTATTGTGTGCTGTCTTTCCCTTCACCTAAAGTAGTTCTTATTTTTATTTACTATCTAATTAGTGAATGCCCCTCTCCCACCCTCCCTCCCTCCCCCCTCTCGTAACCACAAAAGAATGTTTTCTTCTCAGTTTAAACGATTTCTCAAGTTCTTAAAATAGTGGTCTTATACGATATTTGTCCTTTTGCAACTGACTAATTTCACTCAGCATAATGCCTTCCAGGTTCCTCCATGTTAGGAAATGTTTCACAGATTCCTCACTATTCTTTATCGATGTGTAATATTCCATTGTGTGAATATACCATAATTTATTTATCCATTCATCCATTGATGGGCACCTTGGTTGCTTCCATTTTTTGTTATTGTAAACAGTGCTGCAATAAACATGGGTGTGCACGTGTCTGTTCGTGTAAAGGCTCTTATTTCTCTAGGATATATTCCAAGGAGTGGGATTGCTGGATTGTATGGTAGTTCTATTTCTAGCTTTTTAAGGAAGCGCCAAGTCGATTTCCAAAGTAAAACCGCCAACCTTTTGTTTAGCAGGCCAGCTCTTAACCATTGCACCACCAAGACTCAGTTTTGTTGTTGTTAGGTGCCATTGAGTCAGTTCCAACCGATAGCGACCCTATGTACAACAGAACACTGCCCTGTCCTGCACCATCCTCAGAATTGTTGGTATGCTTGAGCCCATCCTTGCAGTCACTGTGTCAATCCATTTCGCTGAGGTGCTTCCTCTTTTTCACTGACTCTCCACTTTACGAAGCATGATGTCCTTCTCCAGGGACTGGTCCCTCGTGATAACATATCCAAAGAATGTGAGACAAAGCCTCATCATCGTCGCTTCCAGGGAGCATTCTGGCTGTACTTCTTCCAAGATAGATTTGTTTGTTCTTCTGGCAGTTAACGATATATTCAATATTCTTCGCCAACACTGTAATTCAAAGGTATCAATTCTTCAGTCCTCCTTATTCATTGCTGAGCCTTCACATGCATACGAGGGGATTGAAAACACTTCATCTGCATATCGCAGGTTGTTAATGAGTCTTTCTCCAATCCTGATGTGTGGTTCTTCTTCATATAGTCCAACTTCTTGAATTATTTGCTCAGCATATAGATTGAATAAGCATGGTGAAAGGACACACACACCTTTCCTGACTTTTAACCATGCAATGTCTCCTTGTTCTGCCTCTTGGTCAATGTACAGGTCTCACATGAGCACAATTAGGTGGTCTGGAATTCCCGTTTTTCTCAATGTTATCCATAATTTGTTATGATCCACACAGTCGAATGCCTTTTGCATTAAGTGAAGTAAAATCCTAGCATAAATACTTTTTGTAAAGTTTAAGAATAAAGCTTATTCTGAAATTAGCATGTCTTCAAAGGCATATTTTTAACATACCATGAAAAAGACTTCTGGGTGGGAATTTAGATGGTTCCCAGAGCCTACAAGTACAGATCCAATAACAGGAGGAGAGGAAAAACAATAGTCCTTCTGCAAATACTTGTATTAAGGTAGGATTTATCATACAGTCACAATTTACCATATTTAGCCATAACTAGTCAAATAAAATATTTTATATACCTTTGTTATAATACAAAACATAAAGTATTCAAATTCACCTTGTAGGTTTTGATAATTTTATGTCCCCATTTTGTATTGTTAATAATACAAAACATAAAGTATTCAAATTCACCTTGTAGGTTTTGATAATTTTATGTCCCCATTTTGTATTGTTAATAGAAGTATTCGTTGTTTAAAAAGTGCTCCTGAACTCTCAGCAGTGTGAGTTGTTTTGTAACAATATAAATCTCAAGAAGGTGTTAATGGGAAGATTAATGATGCACCCATGCCCTGGGTTATTTGCCAGGGCTGGGATTCTGCCATTTCCTGCCAGTCAGATGTATGTTCACTGGCTGCATTTTCCCCGGTGGTCCTGGTGCTAGAGATTTTAAGGGCAAGGGTTAAGTATTATTGTTATGCTTTTTCCACTAGGGACTTCTAAACAAAGCTGTCGGCAGACAATCTCCACTGTAATGAATTGAATTGTGCCCCCCACCCCAAAATATGTATTGGAATTCTAGCCTCTATACCTGCAGATGAAGGAGCCCTGGTGGTGCAACAGTTAAGCACTGGGCTGCTAAAGGAAAGACCAGTGGTTTCATCAGTGGCTCTGTGGGAGAAAAAACTTGGTGATCTACTCCCATAAAGATTTACAGCCTAGGAAACTCTTATGGGGCAGTTCTACTGAGTCAGATTCGACTCAATGACACATAACAACATACTTGTGGATAGGAGTCTCCAGCTGGCAAAAATTGTTATGCATTTGACTACTAACTGAAAGTTTGGTGGTTCAAGTCCCTCCCCAGCTGCACCTTGCAAGAAAGGCCTGGCAATCTGCTTCAGAAAGGTCACAGCCTTGGAAATCCTATGAGGCACAGTTCTACTCTGACATACATGGGGTCACCATGAGTTGGAATTGACACAATGGCAACAGTTTTGTTTTTTCTACCTGCGGATGTAACCCTGTTTGGAAGTAGGGCTTTCTTTGTTACGTTAATTAGATCATACCAGAGTATGGTGGATTCTAAATCTAATCACTTCTGTGTTATAAAAAGAACAGATTAATGTGAAAAAGCAGCTTAAAACTGAGGCAACTGGCATGACTAAGTGACTGACACAAGTCTGAATCCAAACTTCCCTTTACCCTATATTCCCTTTTTTCTTCTGCTTTCGGAATACATGCTCCCCACCACCACCTTGAGTGAGCAACTGTGTGGCTATGCTTACTGAAGACTATGATAAAAATGTTTTGTTCTCAGAAAGTATACTTGTAACTGATGTATGACAAAGTTGTGGTTTATGGTTAAACAAGTGATAAGAATGTTCCAGGAAGAGAAAGGCGAGAATGTCCCCCCAAAAGATGTTTATGTACAGTTTGCCTCTAGAAAATCTGTGATGATTAACTGACATTGCGAATTTTACTTGTGACTCATATATAACCCCCAGCCTTCATGTATAAATATCCTCCCCCCTTTTCAGGCTTCAGAGCACCTCCTGATGCTACCCTGATATGGAGCACTTCTCAGTGCTACTCAACCTAGGTTGTTTCTATTTGCTTCTATCCTCAACAAAACTCTATCATTTCTCTTCTTATAGAGCTCTTGTTAATTTTTGTACTTTGACATATTTGGTGTCAGAAGTGGGATTTTTTTTAAAGGTGCATTATTTTCTGAGACCCCCAAGGTAACAAAGATCTAGGCTCTGGTCTTCATCTCCATTGGCTTCTGGAGTTGCTTTAAGGTGAATAACCTCTTGGAAATGAGCTCTGCTTTCTTACATCAAAGTTTTCCAAGCTTTATTGTAGGATTTGTTTATTTCTGAGCTCTAAATCACCTGAACAGAATGAGGAGTTACAAGGTCAAATTTCAGCTCCTTCCCCCTCTGCTTCATTGCCAACTTCTACTCCTTCTCTCCCTCTGATAACAAAGCTGTCTGAATTCCCTTTCCATCCAGAGAAACCAGCTGATAAACCTTTTTCTGACATGCCCTTTAAAATCCACCTTAGTACAAATAAAATTTATCAGCCTGGAAGAAACGAGGTTATTTGTGTCATGTGATATTATATAAACTTAATTTTGAGCTGGCCTCACAGACATGTGAGTTTATGTGATCCCCCACCCTTCACCCCCTGTTGTTTTATTCTAGAAGCTTGCCTCTAAAGCATTATGTTTAAGTTTCTGTCTTGTATCAAGTTGAAGGCCATGGCTAATGTTTTTCATGGGGCTACCTAAATTTCAAGTCTTTAAAAAAAAAAAAAAAACCCCAAAACTGCTTCTTGCCTGGACTCTTTGATGGTTACTCAAAGAAACTTTAATGTGGATCAGTCTATTTGAAAAGTGCACTGGAAGAAAAAAAAAAAGAATTGTTTATTTTAATTGATATAACAAAGCCTTAAAGAAGGATAAATTATTCTAAATTGCTTCTCTAAAGAACCTTGCAAAGCATACAAAAGACAGGGTTATGAAAATATAATAATTTCCAACCTCTGAATGGTATTACAAAATTAGATTATAATATTTTTCAAAGAACTTACTCTGATTGTTTTAATGATAAATAAGAGCTTATGTAAATTGAATAGTCCTAATATTCCCAAGAATTAATGAAAATGAATTTGCTCTAACAAAATTTTTTATGGTTTGTAATATGTCAACTTAATAGCAGTTTCCAAGACTTTAGGCTAGATAGAACATATGGAATGTGTTTTATTAAGAATTTAGGTGGATATGGAAAGTTGTTGGTTAGAAAGAGGTTGCGTAGCTGAGGTGAAAAAGAGAAAAGCATGGAAAAAGAATTTGGATGGATATGAATAGTTATAAAAGTTTAGAAGATCAAATGGAAAGTTATAGGTTATGCCCCCGAGGAAGGATATATGTATGTGTATTGCAGGTTTTGTGTAAGTCCATTGAAAGATTATGATATGAGAGATATATAACAAAAATAGGAAATTTGGAAGATTCGTTAAGGAGGAATTTGATATAGTGAAAGTTTTTGTTTGCTGCTGCTAAAAGTTTAATGGGTTAATTCATGAGAATTAAAAAAAAAAAAATTTAATGCCAAATAGCATATAAATAAAGAATTAGGCTTCTCACTGTTAAAACAATAAAATTTTTCTTGGTTACTGGGTGGAAGAGTTACATTTTCCTCTAATTTTTTTCTTATTTTGAATTGACTTTATTTAGCTTTGCATTAATTGTGTAATTAATTCCCACTTTCAGGAATTATTATTACTATTATAAGTTAACCATAGTTATTTTTAAGGTTGTCATTTTCAAATAAGTTTTACTTTGTTGATTCACTGAAAATGCTTGACCAAAATATTTCAACAAAAATGGACTATGTTGGACTTAGAAGGACCATACTTAATTCTCCTCACCAATCCATGTGCAGACAAACTATAAAAAATTAAAACTTGAATCCATTTATCTCAACTTAAGAAAGCCAAAACAACTCTTTGGACAAGCCATCCTTTTGGGGACTTAAAAATTATATTCAAATGCTTAGTGGCCAGAAGTAGATGACATCTGAAGTAGGCAACTTATCCCAAGATCTCAGAATAAGACCTTATGCATATTGTTGAATTTTATGAACTTTGTTTAGTATTTGTCTGTGTCATTGCTAATACTTTACATTACATCTAGGTAAATACTACAAGAGAAATAGAACAACATATCAGAAAAATTCACCAAAAAACTATTTGACTTCATTCAATGCCTCCTATGCCTAGCACTTATTTTCTTGATATTTTTAGCTGATTACCTGATAGTATTGGCTCTTAGTTGCATTTTTTATTACAAGCTAAATTAATTATCTTGATTATATGAATTGTTTCTCTAACATTTGTAATCAAGCCACTGTTTCACTAGTGTCTCACGCTGGGTTCTCTAGAGAAGCAAAACAAGGGAAGCATATTTTTACCGACTTCTTCAGTCTGAAACTGATCGAACATGCAATCAGGATGCATTGATAATTACTAATGATTGGAATGCAAAAGTTAAAAACAAAGAAGAAGGATCAGTAGTTGGAAAACATGACCTTGGTGATAGAAATGATACTAGAGATCAAATGATAGAATTTTGCAAGACCAACAATTTCCTCATTGCAAATACCTTTTTTCACCAACATAATCAGTGACTGTACACGTAGAGCTTGTCAGATGGAATGCACAGGATCAAATTGACTGCATCTGTGGAAAGAGATGATGGAAAAGCTCAATATCATCAGTCAGAACAAGGATGGGGCTGACTGCAGAGCAGACCATCAATTGCTCATGTGCAAGTTCAAGTTGAAACTGAAGAAAATTAGAACAAGTCCGTGAGAGCCAAAGTATGACCTTGAGTATATTGCACCTGAATTTAAAGACCATCTCAAAGATATATTTGATGCATTGAACACTAAGACTGAAGACCAAATGAGTTGTGGAATGACATTAAGGATATCATACATGAAGAAAGCAAGAGGTCATTAAAAAGAAAGGAAAGAAAGAAAAGATCAAAATGGATGTCAGAAGAGGCTCTGAAACTTGCTTTTGAATGTCAAGTAGTACCTTGGACATGTTATCAGGAGGGATCAGTCCCTGGAAAATGACATTATGTTTGGTAAAGTAGAGCGTCAATGAAAAAGAAGGAGACCTTCAACAGGATGGACAGACACAGTGGCTGCAACAATGGGCTTAAGCATACCAACGATTGTGAGGATGGTGCAGGACTGGGCAATGTTTCGTTCTGTTGTATATAAGGTCGCTATGAGTCAGAACCAACTGGACAGCACCTAACAACAACATATATATAGATATAGAAATAGACAGGTACAGACAGAGATAGAGGGAGAGAGACTGATTTATTTCAAGGAAATGACTCAAAGTTGTAGAGGCCGGAAAGTACCAAGTCTGTGGATGAAGCATCAGGTTGGAGGCTTCTGATTCATGTATCTGCAGAGGCTGACAAACCCAAGATCCGTAGGTCAGATGGCAGGCTGCTAGCTCACAGGCTGCTGGCTCACTGACTGCGAAACCTGACAAATTCAAGATGGACAGGTAAGGTGGCAGGCTGCTGCCTCAAGTTCTGAGAATGGGAGTCCAGATGATGATGAGCCAAGTGCAGGATCCAGAGGAGAGCAAAAGCCAGTAAGCTTTGCCAGAAAGTCCTTATATATTGGATGCAGGCCATAGCCCTCCCCCCTCCCAAGGAAACTCACTTTCAACTGATTGGCTTCTCATAGCAGATCTCATCATGGAGAAGATTACATTATATCAGATCTCATCATGGAGGTGATTATCATTACTTAACTACCGAACCACATAATAACTGCCAAACCACTGAGAATCATGGCCCAGACAAGTTGACACACAGCCTTAACCATCACACCCAACAATGCATAAAATTATGTATCTTGAAGAAACCAAGCTTGTAGGGAACCCTGGTTCACACCTTGAGTTAGCCTTTTGGAAGTGCCAAATTGTTCCTCCAAATGTGGCTTTGCTCTACACATGTCCCAACCAGAAGATCACAGAAGCAGAGTGTCTGAGCTATGATATGGTGAAGCAGGGCATCTGTCTATGTTAGAATAAGTACAGAAGAAAAATGCTCATAACATAATCCCATGCAGAAGAAAGAACCCTTATAATTGTGATCAAGGAATCTGTACAGAGATTCATGAACAGAAGAGGGGAATGTGAAAGAACACCTTAAAACTGAGGCAACTGGCATGACTAAGTGACTGACATAAGTCTGAATCCAAACTTCCCTTTACCCTATATTCCCTTTTTTCTTCTGCTTTCAGAATATGTGCACTCCTCCCCTACCCCCTAATTCAGGTGAGCAACTGTGTGGCTACGCTTACTTCAGACTATGATAAAAATGTTTTGTTCTCAGAAAGAACACTTGTAACTGATGTATGACAAAGTTGTGGTTTATGGTTAAACAAGCGATAAGAATGTTCCAGGAAGTGAATGGTGAGAATGTTCTCCCAAAAGATGTCTATGTATGGTTTGCCTCCAGAAAATTTGTGATGATTAACTGACATTGTGAAAAGTTTATTTGTGACTTGTATGTAACTCATATGTAACTCTTAGCCCTCATGTATAAATATCCTTCCCCCCTTTTCAGCTTAGGAGCACCTCCTGGCACTACCTCAACCTGGGTTGTTTTTATTTGCTTCTATTCCCCAATAAAACTCCATCATTTCTCTCCTTACAGAGCTCCTGTTAATTTCTGTACTTTGACATTAGACACCAAGATATGCACACACAGGAGAAGACAGACACCTTGTGAGGATCATCTACAAGCCAAGGAATCAAGGAATTTCCAGGACTACTGACCAGGAAAGAATTTACCAGGCTGAGACCCTGACTTGGACTTTTAGCCTCCAGAACTATGAGAAAATAAATTTCTTTTTTTTAAAGCTACCCACTTGTGGTATTTGTATTATAGCAGCACTAGGGAACTAAGAGCACCCACTGAGCATCATTTTTAATGGTTTTGGACCACAGATGCAAGCAGAGCTCTCAGCTTTCTAATATACTAGGCACACAAAACCAAGAGGGCTCACAGCATTTCTAGACAGAGGACTCTTGGACTTGCCCATACTTAACTCTTCTTAGAAGGCTGACCTTTTAAAATGTTGGGAAATACACACAAGGAAAACTGGTCTCCACTGTGTTGCCACCAGAAGTGCTCCCACGCTGGGTGTCTATCTACCCTCGGTATCTTACACCTCAAGCCACTTCAGGCATCTGGAATAGTCAACGTGAGCTGGCAGAGGACCTGATGCTCCTGGGGAGAACACTAAAACCACAGAGATTCTGGTGCCAAGAAAAATAGCCTGGCTCCAGCTTTGTGGCTCAGGAAGCTGCCATCACAGTAGGTAGCACATCTGGCTTGATTTTGCCAAAACAAAGGAAAGTCCCTTCAGCAATTTCTGTGGATTTGTTTTGAAAAATTAAATTGTCTGTTTTTAATTCTCTTTTACCAGTTCAATACAAATTGGAATTTCAAAACCAGTGAAAGACAGAAACCTCATTTTGGAGGAGATGGCAGATCCCACATGATACACGTTTCAGTCTGGGAAAAAGAAAGGAGATGCGGGAAACTTCTGGGGAGTAGTGGCTTTGGTGGTGAGATTCCTAAGCTTTGGAGCTCCTGTACCACCCCCATGTGTACACGTGAATCTAGTCCATGGGGACTAACAGCTGTCTCCATGCACAGAACAGAAATGAGGAACAAGAGCCTCAAGTTTGCCAGACTTCCCAGCTCCAGGACCCAGCCCTGTAAGCCTCTAGAGCCAAGTTCTGGCTTGTGTGTCTGAATTTCCAAGTGGGACTACTGGATCTCTTCCCTAGGGGAAGGCTGGGCCTAGAGGGAACCCGGCCTCCCTTGTGCCTAGCCCAGGGTGGGCTCTGCAGCAGTTGAGACACTGAGACAAGCCCTGCATTCAAGAATTGTCTTAGTTTAGAGTTAACACCACTACTACTAAAGGTATTTCAGAGCATAGAAAAGGACGGAATACTACCAAGCTCATTCTGTGAAACCACCATATCCCTGATACCAAAACCAGGCAAAGACACCACAAGAAAAGAAAATTATAGACCTATATCCCTCACGAATGTAGATGCAAAAATCCTCAACAAAATTCTAGCCAATAGAATTCAACAACATATCAAAAAAATAATTCACATTGACCAAGTGGGATTCATACCAGGTATGCAGGGATGGTGCAACATTAGAAAAACAATTGATGTAATCCACCACATAAATAAAACAAAAGACAAGAATCACATGATTTTATCAATTGATGCAGAAAGGCATTTGACAAAGTTCAACACCCGTTCATGATAAAAACTCTCAGCAAAATAGGAATAGAAGGAAAATTCCTCTACATAATAAAGGGCATTTACACAAAGCCAACAGCCAACATCATCCTAAATGGAGAGAGCCTGAAAACATTCCCACTGAAATCGGGAACCAGACAAGGATGCCCTTTATCATCGCTATTATTCAACATTGTGCTGGAAGTCCTAGCCAGAGCAATTAGGCTAGATAAAGAAATAAAGCGCATCCAGATTTGCAAGGAAGAAGTAAAAGTATCTCTATTTGCAGATAACATGATCTTATACCCAGAAAACCCTAAGGAATCCTCAAGAAAACTCCTGAAACTGATAGAAGAGTTCAGCACATTATCAGGATACAAGATAAACATACAAAAATCAGTTGGATTCCTCTACACCAACAAAAAGAACATCGAAGAGGAAATCACCAAATCAATGCCATTTACAGTAGCCCCCAGGAAGATAAAATACTTAGCAATAAATCTTACCAGGGGTGTAAAAGACTTATACAAAGAAAACTACAGTACACTTCTGCAAGAAACCAAAAGAGACTTACATAAGTGGAAGAACATTCCTTGCTCGTGGATAGGAAGACTTAACATTACAAAAATGTCTATTCTACCAAAAGCGATCTGTACATTTAATGCAATTCTGATCCAAATCCCAACGACATTCTTTAATGAGATGGAGAAACAAATCACCAACTTAAAATGAAAGGGAAAGAGGCCCCAGATAAATAAGGCATTACTGAAAAAGAAGAACAAAGTGGGAGGCCTTACGTTACCTGATTTTAGAACCTATTATACCGCCACAGTAGTCAAAACAGCCTGGTACTGGTACAACAACAGATACATGGATGAATGGAACAGAATTGAGAATCCAGACATAAATCCATCCACATATGAGCAGTCGATATTTGACAAAGGCCCCGAACAGTTAAATGGGGAAAAGACAGTCTTTTTAACAAAAGGTGCTGGCATAACTGGATAACCATCTGCAAAAAATCAGACAAGACCCATACCTCACTCCATGCACAAAAACTAACTCAAAATGGATCAAAGACCTAAATATAAAACCTAAAATGATAAAGATCATGGAAGAAAAAATAGGGACAATCTTAGGAGCCCTAACACATGGCATAAACAGTATAGAAAATGTTATAAAGAACGTAGAAGAAAAACTAGATAACTGGGAGCTCCTAAAAATCAAACACCTATGCTCATCCAAAGACTTCACCAAAAGAGTAAAAAGACTGCCTACAGACTGGGAAAAAGTTTTTAGCTATGACATTTCTGATCGGAGCCTGATCTCTAAAATCTACATGATACTGCAAAAACTCAACTGCAAAAAGACAAATAACCCAATTAAAAAATGGGCAAAAGATATGAACAGACACTTCACTAAAGAAGACATTCAGGTAGCTAACAGATATATGAGGAAATGTTCACGATCATTAGCCATTAGAGAAATGCAGATCAAAACTACAATGACATTTTATCTCACTCCAACAAGGCTGGCATTAATCCAAAAAACACAAAATAATAAATGTTGGAGAGGCTGTGGAGAGACTGGAACACTTCTACACAGCTGGTGGCAATGTCAAATGGTACAACCACTTTGGAAATCGATTTGGCGCTTTTAAAAAGTTAGAAGTAGAACTACCATACAATCCAGCAATCCCACTCCTTGGAATATATCCTAGAGAAATAAGAGCCTTTACACAAACAGATATATGCACACCCAGGTTTATTGCAGCACTGTTTACAATAGCAAAAAAATGGAAGCAAGCAAGGTGCCCATCAATGGATGAATGGATAAATAAATTATGGTATATTCACACAATGGAATACTACGCATCAATAAAAAACAATGATGAACCTGTGAAACATTTCCTAACATGGAGGAACCTGGAAGGCATTATGCTGAGTGAAATTAGTCAGTTGCAAAAGGACAAATATTGTATAAGACCACTATTTTAAGAACTTGAGAAATCGTTTAAACTGAGAAGAAAACATTCTTTTGTGGTTACGAGAGGGGGGAGGGAGGGAGGGTGGGAGAGGGGCATTCACTAATTAGATAGTAGATAAGAACTACTTTAGGTGAAGGGAAAGACAGCACACAATACAGGGGAGGTCAGCACAATTGGACTAAACCAAAAGCAAAGAAGTTTCCTGAATAAACTGAGTGCTTTGAAGGCCAGCGTAGCAGGTGCAGGGGTCTGGGGACCATGGTTTCAGGGGACTTCTAAGTCAATTGGCATAATAAAATCTATTAAGAAAACCTTCTGCATCCCACTTGGAAGAGTGGCGTCTGGGGTCTTAAACGCTAGCAAGCAGCCATCTAAGATGCATCAGTTGGTCTCAACCCACCTGGATCAAAGAAGAATGAACACCAAGGACACAAGGTGATTATGAGCCCAGGAGACAGAAACGGCCACATGAACCAGAGACTACATCATCCTGAGACCCGGAGAACTAGATGGTGCCTGGCTACAACCGATGACTGCCCTGACAGGGAACACAACAGAGAACCCCTGAGGGAGCAGGAGAGCAGTGGGATGCAGACCCCAAATTCTCATAAAAAGACCAGACTTAATGGTCTGAGTGAGACTAGAAGGACCCAGTGGTCGTGGCCCCCAGACCTTCTGTTGGCCCAGGACAGGAACCATTCCCGAAGCCAACTCTTCAGACATGGATTGGACTGGACAATGGGTTGGAGAGGGATGCTGGTGAGGAGTGAGTTTCTTGGATCAGGTGGACACTTGAGACTATGTTGGCATCTCCTGCCTGGAGGAGAGATGAGAGGGTGGAGGGGGTTAAAAGCCGGTGAAATGGACATGAAAATAGAGAGTGGATGGAGAGAGTGGGCTGTCTTATTAGGGGGAGAATAATTGGGAGTGTGTAGCAAGGTGTATACGGGTTTTTGTGTGAGAGACTGGCTTGATTTGTAAACTTTCACTTAAAGCACAATAAAAATTATATATAAAAAAAGAATTCTCTTAGTTTGCTAGCGCTGCTATAACAAATACCACAAACAGGTAGCTTTAAAGAACAGAAATGTATTTTCTCACAGTTCTGGAGGCTAGAAGTCTAAATTCAGGGAACCAGCTCTAGGGGAAGGTTCTCTCTCTGTGTCAGCTCTTGGGGAAGATCCTTGTCTCAGCTTCCATAGCCCCATTATTCCTCAGTTCCTTGGCAATCTTCAGATGACATCTTAAACAAGATATAAAGCATGGAGCACAGAGCCTGACACATAGTGAGAACTCAATAAATGTTAGCTGGTGTGATTTGTGTTGACTGACTGTACACAGGTGAAAGGAGGCAAAAAGGTGATCTCCTATCTTGTCTTTTCTAGATTCCTTACATTATTCTGTTTCATTTTTTCTCTCCTCATTCTCTCTCTCTATGGTAAGCTCGGCTGGCATAACACAGACCTAAAGCAGTGGCTTAAACAATAACCCATGAACCCATGAGTCGATTCTGACTCATAGAGTAGAACTGCCCCATAGGGTTTCTAAGGAGCAGCTGGTGGATTCAAACTGCCGACCTTTTGCTTAGCAGCCATAGCTCTTAACCACTGAGCCACCAGGTCTTAAACAATAGACAAGTGTATTTCTCGCTTACCAAATAGGCCAGGTGTAAGCAGTCCAAGGCTAATAATCGTGGCTTCACAGTCTCAGCAACCTGGACTCCTTCCAGTTATTACTCTGCCAACCTTGGAGGATTGCCCTCATCCATGTGGTCCAAAATGCCTTGCCCCCGGCATGACTACATTCCAACCAGTGAGAAGGGATGAAGGGGGAAAGTTCAGAGTACACCCCCTTCCTTTAAGGGCATGACCTGGAAGTTGCCTATATCACTTCTGCTCCCATTCCATTGGCCTGGACTTAGCCAATATCTATACTTAGCTGCAAGGGAGGCTGGAGAGTCACTCACCTACAAAATGAGGGTTCCATTATGGTAAAAGAAAGAGACCAGGCACTGGAAGCCAACTGAATCTTCTCTTCCAGCCTCATAGCAAATTCCTCAAGGAGGCTTGCACCTCACCCAGCTCAGATTTGGGTCCAAGGAAAGGATCCTCAACTGTAGAGATTTGTTCTCCTGGAGGGAGGCTAACTGCTAACCTGGCTCCTCAGAACTGCTGTATTAAAAAGGACCACAATCCACCTTCTTAGAGTTCAGAACAAGGCGAAAGGCTTAAAAATAGCATGAGGGCTGTGGGTTAACTTTGAAGAAGACTTCCTCAAAAGAGAGAATTCTTAATTGTAGAAGCATGTCACTGTGAATTGAAGGATGGCTGAGGGCCAGTCTTTGGATCTGGAGAAAGGGATGTCTAGAGGGAGGAAGTTTACTTTTGGAGACCTTTTCCAGTCAAAATATTACAGTATTTCTCTGAATATTCTAGTCTGTTCTGAGATACAGACTCACAAAGTGAAAGGCTTTTGTTTTATTTTTATGTAATAGGCTCAAAAGGAAATATGTTCATATAGTTGACAATTTTTAAAAAGATAAGAATAAATACAGTGAAAAGTCTCCCTCCTACCCTCCCAACAGGTAATGGCTGTAATTTGTTTCCTGTATATCTTTCTGAAGTTTCTCCATGAAAGTCCAAGCAAAATGAATATGTATTCTAACCACTGCCTTCTCTTTTCTAAACATTCTTCAGTGCCTTCCTCAGTGAAAGTGTCCTTAAAACCAGCAGCTCACATTCTCCCAAATGGTTTCTCACTCTTAAATTTTTTCCTCCTTGCCCTATGATATTTCACAAAACTAGCCCGAGCCATGACAACAAATATTTCATACCCTCCACGCATGACATTTTTCACATATGCTTTACAAATGTACGTCTTCGTTCTGAACCAAGCGTCGTGGGAAATATGTCTTTTCCACATGGCCACCAGTGTAATATAAAAAGCATTCCCCCCCCCCGGCCCCAGGGGGAAACTATATCATTAAAATAGAAAAGTGATGAGAAAATGAGATATCCTGCCTACAGAGCTCTCTCTCCAAGTACTTTTCCAGAGGCTCCCTGGGACTGTATCACCTTGTGAAGCATAAATCACCAACTGAGCTTGGTGAAGTTGTCATCCAGTGGCTCGCTGAGTGGCATTGGCTGTTTCTGTTTGGTGGCCATTTACCAAAAGTGTCCCTGCTGTATAAGTGTTGGGAACCTACCTCAGAACCAGTCATTGGTGTTTACCTTTGGCTGTCCACCTATCTGCCCACCGCCAGCAGACTCTGGGGTGGGTGTACACTATGCTATGTGCCCATTTTCCAGGCAAAGACATACCCTGTAGGTCTGTGGTGTTTCTAGTTGAGATCCAGGGCATCTGTGGTTCAAGCATTTGGAGGCAAAGCCTACTGATGATGGGTTTGCTACAGTTCGTAGAAGGCCTCCAGTGCCATTCCATAAAGCCCAGGAGTTCTCACTCATCCTTGACAGACCTTTTGCGTTTAGTGCAAAGCCAGGAACCACCGAGTGGTGCAAACAGCTAATGTGTTTGCTGTTAGCTGAATGGTTGGTGGTTCAAGTCCACACAGAGGCACCTTGGAAGAAAGACCTGGTGACCTACATCTGAAAAATCAGACATTAAAACCCTGTGGAGCACAGTTCTACTCTGGCATACACAGGGTCGCCATGAGTTGGAATTGAGTACAAGGCTGTGATCTGGGAACTGAGGAACCCCGACTAAAATACAAGGACCCAGGGCCAGCCTTAACTTGCCTTTCCTTCCCCTCCCTCCCTCCTACTCCTCCTCCCACAAGTTATTGATAAGTGTGGTTTAGAAACCAATTTCCATCTAGTCCCTTGATGTCGTATATTTTAAAAACCTCCCAAGCCATGCTGCAACATGGATGAAAAATGAAAACATATCACATGAAATAAGTCAGACACAAAAGGGCAAATATCGTATGATGCCACTTATATGAAATATCCAGAATAGGCAATGCATAGAGACAGAAGTTGATTGGTGGTTACCAGGGGTGGGAGAGAGGGGAAGGGGGCATGACTGCTTAAGAGGCACTGAGTTCCTATTGAGGGTGACGGAAAACTTTGGTAGCAGCTGTGATGGTTGTGCCACCTGGGAAATGTAATTCATGTCACTGAATTGTACACGTAAAAAATGTTGAAGTGACAAATGTGTTGTTATATGTAATTTTACCACAATTAAAAAACAAATACAAGCACCTCCCAAGCCTTCCTCTCTGTATATAAGAAAGTTTATAATTTGCAGGTGCTAGGGGGCACTTCTGGGCAACTTCTTTGTGCTCAGAATGCCTTGCCTGTGTTTTTAGAAGACAGGATGCTCCATGGGGAGAGCTGCCCACATACTCAATCAGCTCGCTGGGACCCCCGCAGAATCCAGTCTCCGGCAGGGCCAGAGCTACCCCCTCCCCCACACCCCTTCAGAGCCTCTGCTCCTTCTCAGTGGCATTGGAGACATCCTGAGAGATATGAGTAGAGCTATGTGAATCTTCCCTTCGCCATCTCATTCTTTTTTTTTTAATCTGTTTTTGGTGGCAATATACACAACCAAACATACATCCATTCACAATTTCTGCATGTACAATTCAGTGACACTGGTTACATTCTTTCCCTTACGTCCGCATCCTCACTGTCTCATTAATTTAGACTCTCTGCCCCTTAAAGAAGCCCTGATGGTACAGTGGTTAAGCACTTGGCTGCTAACCAAAAGGTTGGTGGTTTGAACCTACCAGCTGCTCCAGGAGAAAATGTGGCAGTCTGCTTCTGTAAAGATTTACAGCCTTGGAAACCCTATGGGGCAGTTCTACTCTGTCCTTTAGGGTCACTTGGAGTCGGAATCGACTTGACAATAGCAGGTAGCCCCTTAAAGTTCTCATCTGTGTTTTATGTTAACTGTTGTCAGTTTGAACTCATATAGACAGTCCCTCATAAGAACACAAGGCTCAAGGCAAAAGTTCTTTATTAATTGAACTAAACTGGTGTGGTTAAGAGCTACGACTGCTAACCAAAAGGCCAGCAGTTGGAATCCACCAGCCACTCCTTGGAAACCCTATGGGGCAGTTCTACTCTGTCCTATAGGGTTGCTATAAGTTGGAATCGACTCAACAGCAATGTTTTTTTTTTTTGTGTTTGTTTGTTTGATTTTTAGTTTAATGATGGTCTCATGGAATAGTTTTGGATTAAGGTTTAAGGATTATCTCTGGGCAATAGATTTAGAGGTTCTTCCAGTCTCAGTGGATCCAGTAGCTTGATTTCCATATGAATTTGAAATTCCATTCCATAATTTTCCTGTTTTTGATCAGGATCCATCTATTGGGTCTTTGATCAAACAAAATGTTCAGTAGTGGGAGCTGAGCATCACCCATTTCTTCTGGTCTCATGGCAAAGGAGGTAGCAGTTTATGGTTCCCTCTCATTCTTTACCTCAAAGGCTAGGGCCTAGAGGATTTCTTAGAAGTGAACAGAACTTTTTTTTTTTTTTTAACACCAGCATTTAAGAAAAATCAAGAACACAACTTTTCATTCAATTCTTGTATTTACTGCTGTTTTGGGAATGATTAATGTCACAATTCTTTTATTTCTTCTAAGCGTTTGTTGCAAACATGCAGCTGCATCAGCATTCAAATTGCTTAAGGTGCTTTAACCCAGGGGAATCTAATTCCCACATTGATCCATGAGGAAAGCTACTCCAATTTTGAAGCACTCCTGTCCACGCTGGGAGCCATCTACACTTGGCACTTTCTGCCACAGTGGATTTCCTGTCCTCAAAGGACAGGCTAGTGGTTTGTTTGGACCATAGGGAGTGGGATTGTAAATATTGTCTACATTATCAGCATTTTAAAGTCAGGATACTCAATTTGTAGCTCCTCTAGAAAAGTCAGAAAATGAGGTCTCCTGGGGGCCATGTTCCCACAGGTCACTAATCTGTGGAGCTGGGTATTCATTGCCCCTCGAGATGGCTGGTCATTCAGTCCCATTTGCCTCTGTCCCCTCCAGGTCTGCCTCACCCATTTAAGCACATGAGTTTGCAATCCTGTGTGAGGTGTGTAAAATCAAGCCAGTTGCCATTGAGCCGACTTCAACTCATGGTGTCCCCCTGTGTGTCAGAGTACAACTTCACTCCATAGGGGGTTTCAAGGCTGTGATTTTTTTGGAAATAGATCACCAGGCCTTTCTCCAAGGGCCCTTTGAATGGACTTGAACCGTCAACCTTTCAGTTAGAAGCTGAGCACTTAACTGTACCACCCAGGGACTCCAAAAAAAACAATGATGATTTCACAGTTATGAGGACCTACTCTGTGCTGGGCACTGGGGTTGGCCCTAAGGATTCAATAGTAATGACTGAGTTGGTGTATTACTTTCCTTTGGCTGCTGTAACAAATTTCCACAAACTCTAAGCCTTCACAGTTCTGGAGGCCGGAAGTCTTAAACCAGCATTACTGGGCTGATATCAAGGTGTCAGCAGGGCTAGGCTCCCTCCAGAGGCTCTAGAGAATTCATTCCTTGCTTCTTCCAGTTTCTGGTGGCTGCCGGCATTCCTTGGCTTGTGTCCACATTACTCCAAGTCCAGCATCTTCAAATCTCTCTCTGCTCTGTCTTTATATGGCCTTCTCCTGTGTGCATATGAAATCTCCCTCTGCCTGTCTCTTATAAGGATCCTTGTGATTGCATTTGAGGCCTACCCTGATATTAGTTGCTGTCAAGTTTTTATTCTGACTCATGGCAACTCCATCTGTATCAGAGAACTGTGCTCCATAGAGTTTTCAATGGCTGATTTTTCAGAAGCAGATCACCAGGCCTTTCTTCTGAGGTGCTTCTGGGTGAATTCGACCCACCAACCTTTCAGTTAGCAGCCTAGTGCCTTAACCATCTGCACTACCCAGGGACTCCCCTAGCTTAATAATCCAGGATAATCTCTCCATCTCAAGATCCTTATTTTACCACATCTTTTCCCATATAAGCTGATACTCTCAGGTTCCAATAGTAGGGAGGAATATATCTTTGGGGCCATTATTCAACCTACCCCAGGCATGGAGCCTTCCCTAGGGAATTTGTATTCTAGAGAGAGAGTCATACAAAGAAGAAGGAAGCAGAGAGGTGGGGCCAACATGGTAGAGTAGTCAGATGCTTCCAGTAAACCGTCTTACAACAAAAACCCCATAAAACAAGTGAAATGATTGTATTTATGTCAAGCTAGGAGCCCTGAACATCAAAGGCAAAGTTAGAAAACAGAGTGAGCAGCAGGTGGAGGGAGAGATGGTTCAGAAGCAGAGAGGAGTTGCAGGACCTGAATCGTTGGGAACCCTAAAGAACCATTCCCTGGAGCGACTATGGCGGTGCTGGTGGTAACACTCCAGAGGTGGTTTCCTCAGGGAGAGACAACAAGCCACACAGTCTACTCACACCTCTGGAACCAGAGAAGAACAGCACTCTCGGCAAAAGCTAAGTACTTGTGTTTATTTTACCACTCCCCCAGCCCCCAAGCTGGCTTCAGTGGCTGTCAATTTTGTTGGGCCTGAGATAGGTCGGCTGCACATCCCGAGCCATTCTCTCGGCCTTGGAGAAGGAATAAGCTCACAATTGTGGGAAAAGGTGATCTACCAGCTCTATTAAGCTGGGCAGCTCAGGAAAGGAGCAGCTCCTGTCCAGGCATAAATGGTCTGTGGACTTTGAATACCTTTCACTCATGCATGGACCTGTGTAGGCCAATTTCAGAATAGGCTCTTGTTGGCAGACTGCAACTGTTTCAGCTGTGCAGTGCAGAGGCAGGTGTTTGATGTTTGACACCACTTTACCTACTAAACAGGGTCCTCACCTACCCACATCAGAAGCCTGAAGACTGGTGGCTCCACCCACGTCACCTAGCCAGCTGTTTCAGGGGTCCAAGGATAAGTGGTACATCCCAGTCCTTACAACCAAAACCATGGTCTGTCTGCAGAACCCACCCACCTGTGTGCTCTAGGGAACAGGGATGTGCTTTCCTCACAGACACTCAGGGAATGGTTGTCAGCCCCCTGCCTTGTTCAGAGAATGACCCCCAGCTGTAACCAGTTACCTATACCTACACCAATTACCCTGACCCTCTAAAACTGTAGGACAGAGCCTGTACCACACACTTGATAACCAACTACCTGGACACCTGTGCTGAATCCATACAAGAAAAGTAAATGGAGTCCTATGTTTATATACCAGGTAACGACTCTATCCATCTGGTGACATGAAGATACAGCCTCAAAGGTAAAAAATAATCAAGTTAGCTCACTAAAGCAGCCTATTTGGGCATACCAAAAAAAAAAAAAAGTGAGAAGCTAGGATACAGTAAGCAAACATAAAAAAAAAAACAATACAATAACTTATAGATGGCTCAGAGACAACAGTCAATATCAAATCACAAAAAGAAGCAGACCATGATCACTTCAACAAATTCTCAAAACAAAGGATCAAGGAATCTTCTGGGTGAAGGTGTCTTCCGGGAATTACCAAATGCAGAATACAAAAGATTAATATACAGAACTCTTCAAGACATCAGGAACGAGACCAGGAAGGAGATCAGGCAAAATGTAGAACAAGCTAAAGAACACAGAGATAAAGCAGTTGAAGAAATTAAAAAGGTTATTCAAGAACATAATGAAAAATTTAATAAACTGCAAGAATCCAGAGAGAGACAGCAATCAGAAATTCAGAAGATTAACAATAAAATTACAGAATTAGAAAACTCAATAGAAAGTCAGAGGAGAAGAATTGAGGAAGTGGAATGCAGAATTAGTGAGATGGGAGATAAACATTTGGCACCAGTATATTCAAAGAAAAATCAGATAAAACACTTTTTAAAAGAATGAAGAAACCTTCAGAATCATGTGGGACTCTATCAAGAGAAATAACCTACAAGTGATTGGAGTACCAGAACGGAGGGATAACAGAAAATACAGAGAGAATTGTTGAAGATTTGTTGGCAGAAAACTTCCCTGATTATCATGAAAGATGAGAAGATATCTATCCAAGATGCTCATCGAACTTCACATAAGGTAGATTTCAAAAGTCACCAAGACATATTACAATCAAAAGTGCAAAACCAAAGATAAAGAGAATTTTAAGAGTGGCTAGGGATAAATGAAAATCACCTACAAAGGAGAGCCAATAAGAATAAGATTGGACTACTCCGCAGAAACCATGCAGGCAAGAATGCAACGGGATGACATATATAAAGTATTGAAGGAAAAAATTGCCAGCCAAGAATCATATCCAGCAAAACTGTCTCTCAAACATGAAGGTGAAATTAAGACATTTCTAGATAAACAGAAATTTAGGGAATTAGTAAAAACCAAACCAAAACTATAAGAAATACTAAAGAGAGTTCTCTGGTTAGAAAAATCAATAATATCAGATATCGACCCAGGACTAGAACACAGGAAAGGGCACCCAGATGTCAACCCAGTTAGGGAAATCACAAAAATAAATCAAGATAAAAAAATGCTCAAAACAGGGAAACAGCAATTCATTATACAAAAGAAAACAACATTAAAACAATAAAGAGGGACTAAGAAAAGTTAAAAAAAAAAAAAAGTAGTCATAGATTTTTCATATGGAGAAGAAGTCAAGGCGATATAAAGAAATAAAAGTTAGGTTTAAACTTAGAAAAATAGGGGTAAATATTAAGGTAACTGCAAAGGAGACTAACAATTCTAGTCATCAAAATAAAATACAAAAAAAATACTCAGCAGAAACAAAATCTACAAAAACAAATAAGAGGAAAAGGCAATATATAAAGACAAACTACCCATCACAAAAAATTCAGTGGGAAAAAGAAACTGTCAACAACACACACAAAAAGACATCAAAATGATAGCACTAAACTTGTACTTATCCATAATTATGCTGAATGTAAAGGGACTAAACACACTAATAAATACAGAGTGGAAGAATGGATTAAAAAAACACGATCCGTCTATATACTGCCTACAAGAGACACACCTGAGGCTTAGAAACACAAATAAACTAAAACTCAAGGGATGGAAAAAAATATATTAAGCAAACAACAATCAAGAAAGAGCAGGAGTGGCAATATTAATTTCTGACAAAATAGACTTTAAAGTTAAATCCATCAGAAAGGATAAGGAAGGACACTATATAATGATTAAAGGGACAATATACCAGGAGGATATAACCATATTAAATATTTATGCACCTAATTGCAGGACTGCAAGATACATAAAACAAACTAACGGCATTGAAAAGTGAGATAGACAGCACCACAATAATAGTAGGAGACTTCAACACACCACTTTTGGTGAAGGACAGGAAGGACATCCAGAAAGAAGCTCAATAAAGACACGGAAGATCTAAATGCCACAATCAACCAACTTGACCTCATAGACATATACAGAACAGCCCACTCATCAGCAACCAAGTATACTTTCTTTTCTGGTGCACATGGAACATTCTCCAGAATAGACCACATATTAGGCCATAAAGCAAACCTTAGTAGAATCCAAAACACCGAAATATTACAAAGCATCTTCTCTGACTATAAGGCCATAAAGTAGAAATCAATTACAGAAAAAGCAGGGAAAAGAAATCAAACACTTGGAAATTGAACAATACCCTGCTCAAAACAATACCCTGGGTTACAGAAGGCATTAAGGGTGGAATAAAGAAATTCATAGAATCCAATGAGAATGAAAACACTTCATATCAGAACCTTTGGGACACAGCAAAAGCAGTGCTCAGAGGTCAATTTATATCAATAAATACACAGATACAAAAAGAATAAAGGGCCAAAATCAAAGAATTATCCCTACAACTTGAAAAAATAGAAAGAGAGCAACAAAAGAAACCCTCAGGGACCAGAAGAAAACAAATAATAAAAACTAGAGCAGAATTAAATGAAATAGAGAACAGAAAACCAATTGAAAGAGTTAACAAGACCAAAAGCTGGTTCTTTGAAAAAATTAACAGAATTGATAAACCACTGGCCAAACTGACAAAAGAAAAACAGGAGAGGAAGCAAATAACCCAAATAAGAAATAAGATGGGTGATATCACAACAGACCCAACTGAAATTAAAAGAATCATATCAGACTACTACAAAACATTGTACTCTAACAAATTTGAAAACCTAGAAGAAATGGATGAATTTCTAGAAACAAACTACCTACCTAAACGAACACAATGAGAGGTAGAATTACTAAATAAACCCATAACAAAAGAAGAGATTGAAAAAGTAATTTAAAAACTCTCAACAACAACAAAAAAAAGCCCTGGCCCAGACGGCTTCACTGGAGAGTTCTACCAAACTTTCAGAGAAGAGTTAACACCGCTACTACTAAAGGTATTTCAGAGCATAGAAAAGGATGGAATACTCCCAAACTCATTGTATGAAGCCAGCATATCCCTGATACCAAAACCAGGTAAAGACATCATAAAAAAAGAAAATTACAGACCTATATCCCTCATGAACTTAAATGCAAAAATCCTCAACAAAATTCTAGCCAATAGAATTCAACAATGTATCAAAAAAATAATTCACATTGACCAAGTGGGATTCATACCAGGTATGCAGGGGTGGTTCAATATTAGAAAAACAATCAATGTAATCCACCATATAAATAAAACAAAAGACAAGACCACATGATCTTATCAATTGATGCAGAAAAGGTATTTGACAAAGTTCAACACCCATTCATGATAAAAACTCTCAGTAAAATAGGAATAGAAGGGAAATTTCTCCACATAATGAAGGACATTTATACAAAGCCAACAGCCAACATCATCCTAAATGGAGAGAGCCTGAAAGCATTCCCCTTGAGAATAGGAACCAGACAAGGATGCCCTTTATCACCACTCTTATTCAACATTGCGCTGGAGGTCCTAGCCAGAGCAATTAGGCTAGATAAATAAAGGCATCCAGATAGGTAAGGAAGAAGTAAAAGTATCTCTATTTGCAGATGTCATGATCTTACACACAGAAAACCCTAAGGAATCCTCAAGAAAACTCCTGAAACTAATAGAAGAGTTCAGCACATTATCAGGATACAAGATAAACATACAAAAATCAGTTGGATTCCTCTACACCAACAAAAAGAACATCAAAGAGGAAATAACCATATCAATACCACTTACAATAGTTCTAAGAAGATAAAATACTTGGGAATAAATCTAAACAGAGACCTAAAAGATCTATACAAAGAAAACTACAAGACACTACTGCAAGAAACCAAAAGAGATGTACAGAAGTGGAAAAACATACCTTGCTCATGGATAGGAAGACTTAACATTGTAAAAATGTCTATTCTACCAAAAGCCATCTATAGATACAATGCAATTCCAATCCAAATTCCAACGACATTTTTTAATGAGATGGAGAAACAAATCACCAACTTCATATGGAAGCGGAAGAGGCCCCAGATAAGTAAAGCATTATTGAAAAAAGAAGAACAAAGTGGGAGACCTCACACTACCTGATTTTAGAACCTATTGTACCGCCACAGTAGTCAAAACAGCCTGGTACTGCTACAACAACAGACACATAGACCAACGGAACAGAATTGACAATCCAGTCATAAATCCATCCACATATGAGCAGCTGATATTTGACAAAAGCCCAAAGTCAGTTAAATGGGGGAAAAGACACTCTCTTTAACTGGATATCCATCTGCAAAAAAATAAAACAACCCATACCTCACGCCATGCACAAAAACTAACTCAAAATGGATCAAAGGCCTAAACATAAAATCTAAAATGATAAAGATCATGAAAGAAAAAATAGGGATAATGCTAAGAGCCCTAATACATGGCATAAACTGTATACAGAACATTACTAACGGTGCACAAACACCAGACGAGAAACTAGATAACCAGGAGCTCATAAAAATCAGACACCTAGGCTCATCCAAAGACTTCACCGAAAGAGTAAAAAGATTACCTACGGACTGGGAAAAAATTTTTAGCTATGACATTTCCAATCAGCCTCTGATTTGTAAAATCTACATGATAGTGCAAAAACTCAACAACAAAAAGGCAAATAACCCAATTAAAAAATGGGCAAAGGATATGAACAGGCACTTCACTAAAGAAGACATTCAGGTAGCTAACAGATACATGAGGAAATGCTCACGATCATTAGCCATTAGAGAAATCCAAATCAAAACTACAATGAGATTCCATCTCACTCCAACAAGTCTGGCATTAATCCAAAAAACTCAAAATAATAAATATTGGAGAGGTTTTAGAGAGGCTGGACCACTTATACACTGCTGGTGGGAATGTCAAATGGTACAACCACTTTGGAAATCGATTTGGCACTTCCTTAGAAAGCTAGAAATAGAACTACCATACAATCCAGCAATCCCACTCCTTGGAATATATCCTAGAGAAATAAGAGCCTTCACATGAACAGATATAAGCACACCCATGTTCACTGCAGCACTGTTTACAATAACAAAAAATGGAAGCAACCAAGGTGCCTATCAATGGATGAATGGATAAATAAATCATGGTATATTCACATGATGGAATACTAAGTATTGATAAAGAGCAATGATGAATCTGTGAAACATTTCATAACATGGAGGAATCTGGAAGGCATTATGCTGAGTGAAATTAGTTGCAAAAGGACAAATATTGCATGAGACCACTATTATAAGAACTCAAGAAATAGTTTAAGGAGAGAAGAAAATATTCTTCAATGGTTACGAGAGTGGGGAGGGAGAGGGGTATTCACTAATTAAATAGTAGACAAGAACTGTTTTAGCTGAAGAGACATACAACACACAATACAGGTGAGGTCAGCACAACTGGACTAAACCAAAAGCAAAGAAGTTTCTTGAGTAAACCGAACATTTTGATGGCCAGTGTAGCTGGGGCAGGGGTTTGGGGACCATGGTTTCAGGGGACATCTAGGTCAATCAGCATAATAAAATCTATTAAGAAAACATTCTGCATCCCACCCTGGAGAGAGGCGTCTGGGGTCTTAAACTCCAGCAAGCAGCCATCTAAGATGCATGAATTGTTCTCAAGCCACCTGGAGCGAAGGAGAATGAAGAGCATGAAAGACACAAGGTAATTATGAGGCCAAGAGACAGAAAGGGCCACATAAACCAGAGACTGCATCAGTCTGAGACCAGAAGAACTAGATGGTGCCCAACTACAACCGATCACTGCCCTGACAGGGAACACAGCAGAGAACCCCTGACGGAGCAGGAGAGCAGTGGGATACAGACCGCAAATTCTTGGAAAAAGACCAGACTTAATGGCCTGACTGAGACGAGGGGGACCTTGGAGGTCATGGTCCCCAGACCTTCTGTTAGCCCAAGACAGGAACTGTTTCCAAAGCCAGCTCTTCAGACAGGGATTGGACTGGACTATAGGACAGAAAATGATACTGGTGAGGCGTGAGCTTCTTGGCTCAAGTAGACACATGAGACTGTGTAGGCACGTCCTGTCTGGAGGGGAGATGAGAAGGCAGAGGGGGACAGATGCTAGCTGAATGGACACTGAAATAGAGGGTGGAGAGAAGGAGTGTGCTGTCTCATCAGGGGGAGAGCAATTAGGAGTATCAAAACAAAAAACCAAACCTATTGCCGTCGAGTCAATTCTGACTCATAGCGACCCCATGGGACAGAGTAGAACTGCCCCCATAGAGTTTCCAGGGAGTGCCTAGCAGATTCGAACTGCTGACCTTTTGGTTAGCAGCTTAACCACTACACCACCAGGAATATATAGCAAGGGGTATATAAATTTTTGTATGACAGACTGACTTTATTTGTAAACTTTCACTTAAAGCACAATAAGAATTAAAAGAAAAAAAGGAGGAGACAAATGGGATTGAGGAGTGTGTAACCGGTAGGGAGGTGGGGAGAGGAGGCAGGACTACTATGCAGCAGGAAACACCTTGGCTGGTCAGGGGATTGCCTATGAGCACGGGGGAGTGTAGTGCCACAGCAGGCTGGAGAACCAGGTGGGGGACAGACAGTCCTTGCAGGGCCTTGAAATTCACAGTAGAGGGTCTGGGTTGTATTCTAACACAATAGGGAGCCATTGGAGGACTTTCAGCAACAAAGAGACACGAGCTATTCAGGATTGTATCTGAGATGGGGCAAGGCTCCTGCAATTCCCCTTTGGGGAGATTGTTGTTGTTGTTATTAGGTGCCATCAAGTCAGTTCTGACTCATAGTGACCCTATGTACAACAGAATGAAACACTGCCTGGTCCTGCGCCATCTTCATGATCGTTGTAGCCCATTGTTGTAGCCACTGTGTCAATCCATCTCGTTGAGGGTCTTCCTCTTTTTTGCCGACCCTCTACTTTACCACGCATGATATCCTTCTCCAAGGACTGGTCCCTCTTGATAATATGGCCATACTTTGTATGTGAGACAAAGTTTCACCATCCTTGATAGGGTGGGACATATGGAGGCTGATTCCTAGGCCACCCCACTGCCCTGCTACAGGCCTTGTCGGGAAGGTGCTGGCCAGGGAACTAGAGAGAGTGGGTCAGAAGGAGCCTTTCTGAGGGGTAGGGGTGGCTTTAGGACTTCAAGCCCAGTCACAAGAACTATTTTGGGGTTTTCCATCATGCTTTGTGGCTCCTTTTTGTTATTCTTACAGTCAAGCCTGGTCCTGGTTGTGCTCTGTGGTGTTAGGATGTCAGCCCTGACCATATTTGGAGTGAAAAGGTCTTGGGGGTGGCAGGACCTGGGCAATCTCACTATGAGACGGGAAAAGAAAAGGCGAGTGAGGCGCTCAAGTCAGGAAGTGGAATGAGAGAATAGCAGCAACCAGCATCTGAAGGATGGGCACATGCAACCTGTAGACTCCTAGAAACACTTTGGGGAGGGGAACCTGATAAAAGCTAGCCACACTATGATCAAGTATGCCCAGGGCTGGGTCTCTTGTGCTATTGGGGCCTTAAAGGGAAGCATGACCCTTGAGAACAGTGGGTCTCTGAGTATCAGGTTACAGACGTGATATTTTTCATCTTCACAGTAACTTTATAGGGTAGGTACTATTATGAGGCTTGTTTTACAGATGGAGAAACTGAGGTGCAAAGCAAGTAAGGAACTTACCTTCAGTTACATAGCTAGTGAGTAGCTGAGCTGGAACTGATGCTGGGTCTGTCTGTCCCCACAGCTTGCTGGTCCCCAGGGAGCAGGCCTTGCCTCAGCTCTGCAGTCATGGAATCTTGCCCAAGTCTCCCAATCAGGAGAATTTCCTGGAAATTCCTGGCCCCAGAAAAGCCGGTGGAAGAGAAGCCCCTTCCTGGATATTTTCAACACGACTGAGGACTTGCAACTCCGTCCTGACCCCATTCTTCTTTCCTTGATGAGGCCAAGGTTGCTGGGGATTGTGAGGCAGTGTGCAGAGTGGTTGGAGCATAGACGAGGGGCAACGTGGCAGACTGTGGCTGATCCCATGCAGCAGGTGCCCGAGGTGCCTGAAGCCCAAGCCGGTGCCGCCCTTTCCTGCCAGTCTGCAGAGCTGCCAGTAGATGGCGCTCCGACCTCGCCCCCTGCTCTTGGTCAACGCTGCCGCTCTCACTGGCCGCCTGCTCATCTGACTCACGGGAGATGAAAGCACTTTCAGAGCAAGGGCTGCTTCTTCGCTGCGTCAGTCCTTCATTTAATAGTCGTGTATGTAGCATAAACTGAATACTAGGGTACTAGGGTGGGTGCTGGGTATCCAGCAGTTCACAGTCCAATGCAGAGGACAAAGCTACTGCAATTCAGTGTGACGGCAACTAGGACAGGAAGGTCCTAGGGCAGGGTGTGGGGGCCTGGGAGCACTTAGGTCCTGGACTGAGTGGCCTTGCACCTTCTGAGGAGAAGACTGTACGTAGTGTTTTCTCAGGGCTGTGCCCAAGGGCATGTTTGGGGCCAGGTATCGCCAGGTGCGCCAGTGGTGCTCAGAAAATGACTGTGAGTACGTGTGGGCATTCTGAAGGCTGTGCTGAGGCCGGACATCAGCAGCAGCACCAGCAACAGCTGTAGCAGCAGGGAGGTGGTTTCTTGGGTCACTTGCTCTTTTTCCTGTTCCCAGCCCCTCGGCTCTGTAGAGCTCAATACTGGACTCTGGGCACCTTCCCTCAAGGCGCTCAGCTCCCTAGGTCTGAAGGTGTCCACCACTGCCACACCTCAGGGCTGCACCCTGCCTGGGCAGAAAGATTCAGCTACAGGGCGCACAGGACAGCCTCCATGGGAAGCAAGATTGGAAGAAAATGAGTAAATGGAGTTGGGACAAGGAAAACGTGGCCCTGCATTGAGTACCTACCCTGTGGCGGACATTGTTCTATGCACTATCCCATTATCTCACAGCAGCACTTTCAGGTAGACATTATCTTCCCCGTTAAAAGACAGAATAATAGAGGTTCAGGGGAGGAAGATCTCAGGCCAAGGCTACAAGGAGCAAATTTCAGGACCAGGAGAAGCTGTACTACCTGCATACATAGCGGTGTACTTTTGGAGATTATGGTCAGGCCCTTCTTTGCTGGTGCTGGAGAGGAGGCCTATCTGTGGGCTGTTTGTGAGCACAGGAGGGTGGAGAAGCTTCTTGTACCAGCTGGTGAGTGCCCCTTCCTCAGTGAGGCCCCCAGACCCGCCCTGGTTTATCACCTGGGTTCCTGGCCACTGAGGCGCTCTGCTTCTGGGGGCCACAGGGCACAGATTATGGGGGCAGGAGGGGGAGGAGAGTCTGGGGGAGTCTTTCTCTTGGACCCGCAGCCTGTCCTGTCCTGGTGCAAGACCTGGCCAACCTTGGGAGGATCCTGTGTTTTTGCTCCATTGCCCTGGTTTCTGGTTGAATTACTGTGGCCTAATTCTGAGCTCAAGTCGACCAATGCTGACCAAGCTCCACCCCGTCTCTAAACCCCACTCCCAAGCGCCTTCTGAAAACCAGTCCCTTGAATACTCTCCCAGCCATGCTTGATCCCTATTCTGCCTTTTTTTTTTTCTTTCAAATAGTTCATTATTTTGCATGGAGATTTTGCTTTTCTTTGACTTTTTCTTTTTTTTTTTTCTTTCATATATAACCTGATAAAAGGGCTCCCGTTATTTCAGAATATATTCTGGGCCCTATTCTGTGCTCAATTACACACCATCTATAGTTGATTTTCATGAAATTTAAATAACAAAGAGGGACGCTTGTGTCATTTCTTCTTTATAAAAATACACCCTTGAAATCCTCTCTCATTGGAAAGCTGCAGCGTGTCCACAGCTCAACCACTTGCATGTATGTACGTGTATGTGCTGCCTCAGTACAAGTGCACACAGCGAGGTGTGACCCAGTGACAAGAGCTGCATGTGCACTCACTGTCCCCAAGTGTGAACAGACTGCCCAAATGCCAGGCTGCATCCATCAGGCTCAGCAGCATCTGCTGCTCTCTGCAACCCGGTGTCAGGCCAGGGCCAATCGACCAGGGATATCAGATGCTGCCTGAGTCAGGGCTTCCATCTTGTGGGCCATGGACCCAAGGATGATGTCTGTGGAGAGGGGCAAGAGGGAATGCAAGTGGCTCAAGCAGGATTCTCAGTTAAAAAAAAAAAAATTAAAAATAGAACAGTTGCTAGGTTTTCAGTGGCTGATTTTTCAGAAGTAGATTGCCACGCCTTTCTTCTGAGGCACTTCTGGGTGGACTCAAACCTCCAGTCTTTCATTTAGCAGCTGAGTGTTTAACCGTTTGCACCAACCAGGGACTCCTGGGCTGTCAATAGGAAGACCAACCCGGGCTGACCCCTCATGAGCATCAGATGGTGGGCAGCAGCTCGGGGGTCTGCATGCTCAGGCTGCTGGGCACAGGGAGTCTGAGCCCTTGAAAGCGTGACGGAAGTCCTAAAACTGAAGGTGGTAGCTAAGAAATAAGTGGTCTCAATGGGACCCCTGTGATGGGGCTACTCTGTTGAACTACAGGGTAACGATATTTGACATGCAATTTTCATTTCTTTTTCGTCTGGGGTGTTTTCCCTGTGTGGGGCCCAGCAAAGAGGAGCAGAGGGAGTGTGTCCAGGGACTAGGGGATGCCAAGGGCTGGGGATAGCAGAGGTCTCTGAGCCTCCAAAGGAGACAAGGACCTGCCCAAGACCTCAGCCATAAGACTCCCAGCATCCCACAGCCCACTCCTTTTGCCCCCCAGGAGTGACTTTTGATGGAGAAGACAAGATGGATTTCTCCAGACCATGACCTAAGGGTTCTACCAGGGGCCCATTCCCTTCAGGCTCCATTCACGAGTAAGGAGACTTGGTTCTCTCTGCAAGTTCCTCCAAAACTTCCTGTCTCAAGGCCTCCCCTCAGATAAGCTGAGGAAAGAGCAGAAGGGCACCCACCATCCCAGGAGCCATTCAGGGGCACACTGTGGCCTGGAGAGGCCCCAAGGCTGCTGTGGTTTTCCCAAAGGTGGGTTATAGGTGCTTACCTGGCTTACCAGGTCATCTCTAGTGAACAACTTCACGTTGTTTTCACCACTTCAATGATTCTGCTTCTAGGTATGGCTGGCATCTGTCTCTCTCCCAACCCCAAAGCACCTTCCTACAGAATCAAAGCCTGTTTTCAAATTTACAATCCCTGATAGAGACAGATGACCTAGTGAGCAAGGTAAGCACCCATGTGAAATTGTTCACTATAGATTAGGAAGTAAGCACAAGTAAGCCCGTGCTTACCTTGCTTATTGGGTAATCCGCCCCCGGGTTTTCCACTCAAGGTGGCTCCCCAGGCCTCCTTGGGCTCAGCCTGTGAGCCTAGCCAGCTTAAAGGAGGTGAGACTTGGGTGGGGCCTTGAAGGGTTTGGTATATGAGAGAACAGATAGGGAATCTGTGAAAGCAGGACGAGTGTGGGTAAAGGCCAAGAGGTAGGAAATACAACAGAAGTTTGAAAGGAGAGAAGAGGGTTTATGGCAGCTAAGTTTGGAAATGATAGTGGGCGAAGTCTTCCAGAACTATGAATCAGGGTGAAAATATGTGTTGTTGGGAGATTATAAATAACACTGGAAACATGTCCAAAATCCCCACAGTATCTGAGCCCACACCTGAACAAGAATTGTGACAATATTTAAGTGGTCAAGGGTGTGGAATTCATTAAATCAACAATTGGGGAAACCTTAAAATGGAATACAAGCAAATAAATGAATGTAAGTTGTATTTCCAATGAATAATATAACCATACTGAAGGGAGGGGCGAAATAACCCAAGTAACTTCTGAGTATAGTTCAAAGTCTATATACTCTCAGCCTAAAGGCAAAAAGAGCTGCTAATAAATATTGAGCTGTACTTGGAAGGTGTGTTTTTCACCACGGCATGGGCATAGCAATTTTCTGTGTATTATAGGACTGAGCAAATGAGTGAATATATAGATAATGTTGTAAGTCAGGTTCTCACTGTTGGAGAAGGGAGTTACAAATATGGAATGGTGGAAAGCTAAGAAGAATTCTGTGAAGTTGGGTTGTAATTGGAGGACTATAGGTATCAATCTCTCTCTCTCTATCTATCTGTCTTTCTGTCTGTCTATCTATCTATCTGTCATTGTTGTTAGGTGCCTTTGAATTTATTTTTGATTCATAGCGATCCCATGTAACAGCGTACAACTGCCTCATAGGGTTTTCTAGGCTTTAATCTATAAGGGAACAAATCACGAGGTCTTATTCCCATGGAGCCACTGGGTGGGTTCAAACTGCCACCCTTTCGTTAGCAGTCTAGTGTTTATTGCATCACCAAGGCTATATATATATACATATAAAAAAAATGTATATATAAAACAAAAAAACCAGACCCAGTGCCATCGAGTCGATTCTGACTCACAGCGACCCTACAGGACAGAGTAGAACTTCCACATAGAGTTTCCACGGAGCGCCTGGTGGATTCGAACTACCAACCCTTTGATTAGCAGCCATAGCACTTACCCACTACGCCACCAGGGTTTCTATATATATATATCTCCTTGGAAACTCTATGGGGCAATTCTGGGTTTTTTATAACCCAAAACCAAACCTACGGCCATCGAGTCAATTTCAATGCATAGTGACCCTAACAGGACAGAGTAGAACTGCCTTATAGGGTTTCCAAGCAGCGTCTGGTGGATTCCAACTGCTGACCTTTTGGTTAGCAGCCAAACTCTAAACCACTATGCCACCAGTGTATGCATATATATACTGTATATACAAATATAATATTCATAAATACATATATTTCCTAGCTCTGTACAATGAAAGGGCCTAGAAGCAATAACACTCCATAAGCAATGAGCACACTTAATGTCCAAATCTTGGTTTCTAAATATCATTCCCTACTAAAAAGAACCAGGGATCTTTGGAGGAATGGGTGATTCCAGGGTAAGGGCAGGAAAAGTGCAAGATGAACCTGGAACATCTTTTTATGCCATAATGATGGGGATATCTTAAAAGGACAAAGAAGCCAGCTCGAATAGGCTCTCACCAGCCACAAGCCATATCTGGAACAATATGAACATCAAAATAAATAATGATTGTAAAAGGTCATAACCCATTGAATAAAAACAGAATCCATTAGTTCAAACTGGTATAAATAAGTAAATGAATAAATGGGGGAAGCTCTTCCTTATGGTAGAATGCCAGCTAATAAATGCAGAAGGAATGATGGAAGTAGAAAATTGCTGTTTTGCAAACATTAAGTAATAATTGATTCAGGTAAAAATCACAAATGTATGCTATAACTAATGAGTGGAAGTTTTATGAGGATTAGGATATTTACAGTTTCAAAGTATCTTCCCACAAATGACTTACTAATTACAAAGGAAACATAAAAGTTTTACAGTGGAGAATCCTGGCAGACACACTTTAACCAAGTGATCAAAGTTAACATCACCTGTATTGGGACAATTCTACCTCAAGTACCTCCTGATATGATGCAATGAGAAGCATACAACATCACTTCTATGGCATTGCTGCTAAGACATACAACTTGAAACTAATTATGAGGAGACATCAGACAGGCCATATTGAGGGACCTTACACAAAATATCTGGCCTGTACCCATTGCCATCCAGTCCATTCCAACTCAGCAATCCTATAGGACAGAATAGAACAGCCCTATAGGGTTTCTAAGGCTGTAATCTTGATGGAAAAGGAACTCTGGTGGCACAGTGGTTAAGCACTCAGCTGCTAACTGAAAGGTCGGCAGTTCGAACCCACCAGTTGCTCCAAAGGAGAAAAATGTGGCAGTCTGTTTCTGTAAAGATTGTAGCCTTGGAAACTTTATGGGGCAGTTCTACCCTGTTCTATGGATCATCATGAATTGGAATCAACTTCATAGCATCAGGTTTGGTTTTGGTTTTTTTGGAGTCTTTACAGAAGACTGTACTCCCCCAAAATGTCAAGATCCTAAAAAACAAGAAAAGGCTAAAGATTAATTCCAGATTAAAGGAGATTCAGAAAATAGCTGAAAGCAATGGCTGATTCTGGATTAGATCCTGGTCTGGGGGAAGACAGCTGTAAAAGATATTATTGGGACAATTGGAGAAATTTGAATATGGTCGGCATTAGATGTTAGCATTGTGTCAGCATTTAATGCCCTGATTTTGGTCATTGTATTGAGGTTACATCTTAAAGTGTCCTTTCCTTCGGAAATACACCCTGAAGCATTTAGTGCTCAAGGGTTATGCTGTCTGCAACTTATTTTCAAAGGGTTCAGCCAAAAAACAAAAATGAAACAAAAAAACCCTGCATTTGATTATCTATCAGGAGGCAGACAGAATGATAAAGCAAATGTGGCAAAATGTTAACAGTTGACAAATCAAGGTATTCAGAAGTTCTTTTTTACTATTCTTGCAACTTTTTTTGTAAGTTAGAAATTAAACTGTTAAAGAGAAATAATAATACCTGAATTGGTTGGGAGAAAATGCCTTGCGTTTTTAAGAATGCAATAAAGAAAACGGATTATTAGTAATAATGTCTAATTTTACTTATAATCATTTCCAAGGAAAGAGGGGTCATCCTTGTGTTCCTCTTTTGGCATGAAGGGATTTATGTGATACTCCTGATCCGGCATCTGACCCCCATGCAAATGTCCCAGTTCCTCACCACCACCAGTTCTAAGGTCATTAGAACTGAATCTCTGATGTCCTGGAATGTCCTCACAGGGCATGTCCCAGGAGCCTGGAATGAGGCCGTAATTCTGCCTGATCCACCCTTCTCAGAAGCTTTGGTGGGGTGTCTGAGGTCATCTACCTTCGACGAAGACCTCAACACCTGATAAATAGTTTTACAAAGGAATAGTGTGAAGGTGCCTAAAGGTGAAAAAGGTGAAGATGGTCCTAAATGCCAGTTAATAGCATTTAATAGGAGGGACAAGTGGACAGAACTTGAGGCTAATATCAGAATCCCACATGGCCTTGTGTTCCTGCTCCACCTGTTCGTACTTACGGAAACTTAGGCCAGTCACTGACCTTTGAGTTTTGTCTGATCTGGCCTTCTTGCCTGGCAGACCCTCCAAACAGCCAGGCTCCAACTCACCAAGGCCAATGGCTTCAACCTGCCAGTGCATCCTTTTTTACCCCAACCCAGTTTTCAGCCCACTCTTGCCTCTGGGCTGAGCAACCACACGCTAGCCTCCAGTATTCTCTTCACTGTCTAGCCAAGTGTTTCTCAAAGTGTGATCCAATGACACCCTGGGAGTCCCCAAGACCTTCTCATGGTATCTGCAATTTCCTCACTTTTCCAACTTCATATCTGTGTGTAACTGAATTTTCTTTATATACTTCAACAACATATCAGAACAGCTTGAACACAGAGGCAGATGTGAGAATCTAGTCGTCTTCTATTAAGCCACATATTAAAGAGATTTGCAAACACATAAAGTAATGCCACCTCTCTCACCAATTATTTTTGAAAAATATAATTATTTTTTCATAAAAATTGTATATGTTTACATGTAATGGGTTTGTTATTTTATTTTTAAATGAATTAAATACATGCTGTTTTGTTTTTAAAAAGGTAAATATCAATAAATGCAACTAACATAAATAAAAACTCTCTGGGGTCCTTAATAATTTTTAAGAGACCAAAATGTTTAAGAATCCCTGCTCTGAAAAGATGGAAACAACCTAGATACCCATCCACAGATGAGTGGATAAACATACTGTGGTATGCGCACACAATGGAGTATTAAGGAACAATAAAGAACAATGATGAGTTTGTGAAGCATCTCAACATGGATGAATCTGGAGGGCATTATGCTTAGTAAAATAAGTTAATGACAAAAGGACAAATACTGCATGAGGCCACTACTGTAAAAATTCGTGAAAAACTTTACACACAAAAATAAACAATTTTTGATGGTTACCAGGGAGTGGAGGGGTAGGGATGGAAAAACACTAAATAGGCAATAGATAAGTGGTAACTTTGGTGAAGGGTGAGACAGTACACAATACCAGCAAAGCCAGGACAACTTGTACAGGGCAAACTCATGGGAGCTCCATAGACACATCCAAACTCCCTGAGGGATCGAATTGCTGGGCTGAGGGCTGTGGGGACCATGGTCTTGGGGAGCATCTAGCTCAATCAGTGTAACATATTTTTTAAAGAAAATGTTCTACATTCTACTTTGGTGAGTAGCGTCTGAAGTCTTAAAAGCCTGTGAGCAGCCATCTAAGATACTCCACTGGTCTCACCCATTCAGGAGCAAGGGAGAATGAAGAAAACTAAAGATACAAGGGAAAGATTAGTTCAAAGGACTAGTGGACCACATCTATCACAGCCTCCACCAGACTGACTCCAGTACAACTAGATGGTGCCCGACTACCACCACTGACTGCTCTGACATGGATCACAATAGAGGGTCCCAGACAGAGCTGGAGAAAAATGTGGAACAAAATTCTAACTCACACACACACAAAAAAAGACCAGACTTACTGGCCTGACAGAGACTGGAGAAATCCCAGCAGTATGGCCCCTGGGGCACCCTTTTAGCTCAGTAATGAAGTCACTCCTGAGGTTCACCCTTCAGCCAAAGATTTAGACAGGTCTATAAAACAAAACAAGACTAAAGGGGCACACCAGCACAGGGACAAGAACTAGAAGGCAGAAGGGGACAGGAAAGCTGGTAGTAGGGAACCCAAGGTCTAGAAGGGAGAGTGTTGACATATTGTGGGGTCATTAACCAATGTCATAAAATAAGATGTGTACTGTTTAGTGAGAACTAGTTTGTTCTACAAACCTTCATTTAAAGTACAATATAAATAAACAAATAATGGAAGAAAAAGAAAAAAAAGAATCCCTGCTCTGGCCTCTGACAGTATTAGTAAGACTGGGCTACTCTACAGTGGTGGTTGTTGCTAGTTGCCATGAAATTTATTCCAACTCATGGCCACCCTATATGTGCAGGGTAGAACTGCTCCATAGGGTTTTCAAGGCTGTGACATTTTGGAAGCAGATCACCAGGGCTGTCTTACGAGGTGCCTCTGGTTGTGCTCGAACCAACAACGTTTTAGTTAAGTTGAGTGCTTAACTATTTTCACCATCCAGGGACATAAGGTGGTAATAACCTCAAATCCCAATGCTTAATACACAGATTATTTTCTTGCTCATGTCATCTTTCCACTGTGGGTTGGTGGAGAGCTGTGCTCCACATGACCCCTCTGGGAACCAGGCTGAATAAAGATCCACTTTCCAGACACTGTGAGTCCTTCTGGCAAGGAAAAAAGAGGGTTAGTTTTTCCCTCACTAGCAATTAAATGTTGCAGCCCGGAAGTGACACAGATACCTTGCGCTTATAGCCCACTGGCCATCACCAGTTTCATGGCTCCGCCTACCTGCAAGGGGCAGGGACTATCAGCCTCTCATGAGAGAGAGCTGATGGTTGCTGAGCACCAGAAGTCCCTATCCCACCTGCTTTATTTTTCTTCATAGCATGTATCACTACCTGACAATCAGATGCTGGTTTGCTTATTATTATCTGCCTCTCTAATATGTGAGTTCTTTGAGGGCAGGCCCCTTGTCTTGTACTGTTCATTGCTCTATCTTTAGTGCCTAGAACAGGGCCTGGCGTATTGTAGTGGCTCAACAACTGAAAGAGATCCATATTTGTGCCCATTCCAAAGAAAGGTGATCCAAAAGAATGCAGAAATTATTGAACAATATCATTAATATCATACGCAAGTAAAATTTTGCCAAAGAAGATAATTCGAAAACACTTCCAAGAGTGTATCAACAGGGAACTACCAGAAATTCAGGCCAGATTCAGAAGAGGAGGTGCAACAAGGGATATCATTAATAATGTCATATGGATCTTGGCTGAAAGCAGAGAATACCAGAAATATGTTCATGTGGTTTTATTGACTAGACAAAGACATTTGACTGTGTGGACTTGTAAACAAATATATGGATAACATTGCAAAGAACAGGAATTCCAAAACCTATAAATAGACCAAGAGGCAGTCATTCAAACAGAATGAGGGGACACTATGTGGTTTAAAATCAGAAAAGGTGTGTGTCTGTCAGGATTTTCTCTTTTCACCATACTTATTCAATCTGTATGCTGAGCAAATAATCCGAGAAGCTGGGCTATATGAAGAAGAACACATCATCAGGATTGGTGGAAGACTAATTAATGAACTGTGATATGCAGATGAGACAAGCTTGCTTGTTGAAAGTGAAGAGGACTTGAAGCACTTACTGATGAAGATCAGGGACTGCAGCCTTCAGTACGGATTGCACTACAACATAAAGAAAACAAAAACCCTCACAACTAGACCAATAAGTAACATTATAATAAAAGGAGAAAAGATTGAAGTCATCTTACTTGGATCCACTATCAATCCCCATGGAAGGAGCAGACAAGAAATCAAATGACACATTGCGTTGGGCAAATCTGCTGCAAAAGACCCTCTTAGAGTGCTAAAAAATAAGTCGTTACTTTGAGAACTAAGGTGCACCAGACCCAAGCCATGGTATTTTCAATCACCTCATATACATGCAAAACCTGGACAATAAATAAGGAAGATGGAAGAAGAATTGATGCCTTTGAATTATGGTATTGGCGAAGAATATTGAATATATTATGGACTGTCAGAAGAACAAACAAATCTGCCTTGGAAGAAGTACAGCCAGAACGCTCCTTAGAAGGGAGGACGGCGAGACTTTGTCTCAAGTACATTGAACATATTATCAAGAGGGACCAGTCCTTGGAGAAGGACATCATGCTTGGAAAAGTGGATGGTCAGCAAAAGAGGAAGACCCTCACTGAGATGGCTTGACACAGTGGCTGCAACAATGAGCTCAAACATAGCAATGATTATGAGGATGGTGCAGGACCGGGTGGTGTTTCGTTCCATTGTGCATAGTGTTGCTATGAGTCGGAGCCAACTTGACCTCACCTAACAACAGCAACAACGGATGAACGGGGTGGGGAGGTAGGGTGCCAACTGTTTCCCATTCTCTCTGGTTGGTTGGAGAGACAAATGGGGCCTGCATCTCAAAGTGCTTCCTGAGCTCTAAAGTGCTGAAAATGCATCAGCTGAGGCTGCACGTAGGGTTCCTTTCCTTCAGACACGATGTGTGTAATTCTAGATGCTGGGCCCGGGCAAAGCCAGGTGCACCTGCACAGTCTATGCCTGGAGGTAGGGCATTAGGTCTAGGTCGGTGGGCGAAGACTTCCCATGATGAGAACTGGGGTACAGCCCAGTCCTAGGGAAAGCAGGGCTGCCTTTTTCCTAGCCAGTCCCAGCTGTGGGCAAGGTCTGGGTTATGGCTTCTGTGGCAGATGCTGAGGACCAGTGCTGGGGGAGGGTCCCAGCAGAAACGGCCTCATGCTCATGGTCTCAGGTGAAGCCTATGGGGTATGCAGCCCTACCTCCCACTCCACACCTCCCATGTTAGTCTCCTCAGCCCATCCACTGTGGTGGAGGATGGCACCTCCAATGGAGAAGTTAGCTGGCTGGGGACAGTGTAAAGGTCTGACAGTTCAGTAGGGATCAGTTGACACTCGTACAAGAGCTTAGTGCACACTAGGCCCCAGCAAAGGAAACAGTGTTGCTTGGTTGACCTATTCCCAGAGGCTCCGAGGCAGGATCTGTTTGGGGATTTTTATGCTCTTCATTGGAGAAACTGGCTCAGACTTGGGGGCAAGATTCCTGAGAGGCGACAATATTCCCTCATCTCCCTTATGCCCAGGTGATGCCTACCCCCTTAGAACACATGGTAACTTCCTTGCCAAACCCTGGAGCCTGACACAAGATTTTTATGCTATTTCTGGAACAGGAGAGATACTTTGGATGTTGTCAGTTTCCGAACTGTGCAGAGGGTTCATGGAAATGACACCACAGAATACAGTGCTGGGATCATGGTCATCTCAGGAATCCAGGGATGGGTGGTCATGTGACCACCAACTTTTTCAAACTATGCCCACTACAGGGGTTTGAGGAAGGGGAAGACCTCTATGCCCGTGGAGAAACACCAGGAGTTCCCAAGAAGATGGCACATACAAAACCAAAATCCAGTGCCGTCGAGTCGATTCCGACTCATAGCAACCCTATAGCACAGAAAATTCATTTCTGTTCTGGCTCCTGTGATTAACCAAATGGCATCAGATACTGATTAATCAGGAAGTCCCTGAATCTTAGAGCACTTGGTTAGTGGCCCTTTAAAAAATTAAATCCAAGAGTTCACTACTTTGTCTAAACACACATAATAGTAATTATAAACAACAACAAAACCTGGGCCATTAAAGCACCTTTATGTGGACCTGGGAGGAGAAAGAAGATGGAGTGAGTAGGTCTGGATGGAGGCTGAGCTGAGTGAAATGTGAACCCCAAACCAGCTTCAATAGCTGGCTGAGTTGTATGGAGAACCCTATGGCACAATTCTAAACCAAAGCAAACCAAAACTCCTGGGGCCTGAATCCAAAATGAATCCAAGCAACAGTTTTTGAAGGCTGCTAGAAATAACCATGCAAGTGATCTTTAACCTGCATCTGCCTGGAACAGGTTTCAGCTTTGCTTCCAGACAAAGACAAACTGGGGACCTATTCTGAAAATCAGCCAATGAAAACCCTATGGATCACAACAGTCCAATCTTGTTGTACATGGAGTCACCATGATTTAGGGGCTGACTCTGCTACAGCTAAAAACAACATGGGACTGCACTGATATTTCATTTGTTTGGAGCTTTCAGTCTTGAAAAAATAAAAACAAAAAAACTAACAGTTGCATGTCACCTGGGCTCCTAGCCTGTGGAGGGTCTTCTCCCTGTAGGAGGACTGAGCTGCTGAAGCCATCTCCTGGAAGAGTTCTGGGGTAGCAGGCTCAGGAGCCTTTGTGGGCCAGCTGATGGTTCTGACAGGGGACAGGGAGCAGAAACCCAAGAAGGTGTCACCAGAACACGGGCTTTCTTTCAGCTCCTCGGGCAGAGCCACTATCTCCCTGAACAGATGCCCATGAGCCTGGTGGGGAACAAAGTCAGGAGGATAATTTAAAGGTACGCTGAACTCTCAGGGGCAGTCCCCACCATTGTGCAGGATTTTTCCCCCCTTTTCTTCAGAGAACCCCTATCATAAAAAAAATAAATATACATGAATTACCCAAACCCACTGCTGTCAAGTGGATTCCGACTCATAGTGACCCTACAGGACAGGGTAGAACTGCCCATGGGGTTTCCAAGGCTGAAAATCTTAAAGGAAGCAGACTGCCACATCTTTCTCCTGTAATGCCCGAATAAATCCTAATTCTCCAGCTGATAGTCAGGACAAGAAGGAAATGTGGAGGCAGGTCCTCAGAGGAATGGGGTAAGAACTAGCATTTCCAGCTGCACAAGACAACTCCCTGAGACTCACAGCAGCCATGATCCTCATCACGTGCGGAAGGGGTCTGATCACATAACAGCTTTCTTACCCCTCAGGGGGCAGGGGGTGGGGCCCAGTCGCAACCACAGGGACTTGTGTCTTCATGCATTATTTTCCAAACAAGTCAGTAGAACATTGAGGTTTCTGAGCAATTTGCCGATTAATAACCACTCAAGGTGTGGGTCCACCAAGCGAAAAAATAAGGCACCCTAACTCACTCTCCTTCTCTTCATTGGGAACCTACCGTGAATAGATGCGCCAAGGAAAACAGAGAAAAGCAGAAGCCTAAGTAACCTTTCCTTTCCAGCAGAGCAACTCTGCTCGAAGCCCCACCGCTCAGCAACTCCTGGATTAATCTTTCTTTCTTTCTTTTCTTTTTTCCTTTTTCTGCTCAATGGATTGTGGTCAAGGCCATTGTAACGTGAGCAGTGCCTCGGAGGGGATTGGCCGAGGGGGCTGTGAGGGGCCCCTTTCACAGAGGACTAATTGCGTTTCAGACCACCAGTATTCGGGGGCTACAGATGTCTCCCTTCATTTGCCTAGGCAGCACAATTGGACCCATCTGTTGCATTTATTCCTCTGGCTCCCCTACCCGCCCCCCCCCCGCCCCCCGCCCCATCCCCTCTCTCCATCCCCTCCCTCCCCTTGTCTGCTGGGCCTAAATTGAAAACTCATCAAAATGTAATCCAAGAGCAGTTTGGCTGCCGAGCTGCTGAGAAGGGGCTCGGTGGGAATAAAGGCCCCCCGCCACTTTTACACACGGGCCTGAGCGCGGGGAGCCGGGTCACAGGCAGCCTTAGGGGGGAAAGTGAGAAGTTAGCCGGCAGATGGGCTGCTCCACGCGGCCCTATAACCTGATGCCTTGGAAAAAGGGCCCTAGCAACGAGCCGCCCAGGCCGGAGCTCGCCACTGCCCTGGAGGTGGCGACCCCACCTCGTAGGCCTCGCCCCTGGCCCAGAATGCTCCCATTTCAAACGAGGCTAGGGCCAGGGCTCATCACTCTCTGACCCGCATCTGCCCTCGAGAGCTCAAAGGGATTTCCAAGGCAGAGAGGGCAGGGGCGGCATGGAAAGGGCCAGGGAATGTGGCACTCGGGAAGGCAGCCTGCCCTGATCCCGCCCCACCCTCCTGTGCGGCCCAGGCCTTCCCTTCAACCTTCCTCCCTCTGCTCCGCTGCCTTGTCACAGGCTCAGGCCCTGTTCTGTACCTGCTTCCCCTTCTCCCAAGCACGCAGTGAGCTCCTAGAAGGTACAGTAGTGTCTGCTGACCCCTCCGTGGTGCCCAGGCTCTGAGGCTGGTTGGCAGGCTGACCTGAAGGTTCCTTGATTGCCATCAGTACAGATCTCAGCTCTGGCCTCTTTTCAACACCTGCCTCCAACCTGGGCAGAGAATGGGGTCATCACCCTGTGGAGCAGCTGGTGGTGGCATTCTCCCACCTGTCTGTAGATGACTTCTGGAAAGAGGGCAGGCTTCCAGGGGTCATAGTTTTAGGTTCAGTAGGGTTGGAGGAACAGCCATGATAAGGTTTCATTTACTGGACATATCTATGAAGCTCAGAGCTTTATGGAGGGCATTGGTACCTCCGTGTTGCTAGAGAGATATGGGTACAGCGTTTGTCAAACTTTTTGTCTGAAATTCACAGTAAAAAAATTTTTTTTTCATAGCAACCCAGTCTAAGCATACACACATACATAATTAAAGCAAAAGTTGCATAGAATTGTACTTCCTATGATAGTTTCAGAAAACCTGGTGAAGTAGTTGTTAAGACCTATGGCTGGTAACCAAAAGGTCGGCAGTTTGAATCCACCAGGCACTCCTTGGAAACTCTGTGGGGCAGTTCTACTCTGTCCCGTAGGGTCTCTCTATGAGTCAAAATTGACTTGACAGCAATGGGGTGGTGATGATATTTTCTTTTCTATTCTATTTTTTTTTTATTCTATTTTCTATTCTGGGCCCATCTCAGGAGTCCCTGGGTGGCTCAGAGAGTAAAGCAGTTGGTTACTAACGGAAAGGTTGGTAGTTCAAAACCACGCATAGGTGCCTTGGATGAAAAGTCTGGTGATCTGCTTCTGAAAGGTCACAGCCATGAAAACCCTGTGGAGTACAGTTCTGTTCTGCAGCACATGGGGTTACCATGAGTTGGAATGGACTCAATGGCAACTGTTTTTTTTTTGAGTAGGCCCATCTCAGAGATTTGTGTTCAGTGGCGCTAGAGTGGGCAAGAATGGGCACTTTTTACAAGCCCTCCTCCCTGTTAAAGGGGATTCTGTTGCACCTTAAGAAACTTCGATGTTTCCACTGTGCTCTGTAATCTCAAATCTGTGTTCCAGAACACCAACAAGCTGATCAAGATGGTCAGCTCAAGACAGGACCTTCCCAGGTCACTTCCTCTCCTGCCCACCTGTCCACCATGCCTTAATTAAATCCTCACCCAGCGAGAGTGTGGAGGTCAGGTCTGGCTTGGCTGGCTTTTAATTGAAGTGTTAATTTGTAGCAGCAGAGAATGAAGGCCTGCAGTTCTGGAGCCTTCATTTGCCATCCTAAGCTGATTAGCCTTGGGGGGCAAGGGGCACAAGCCACCAGCAGGGGAGCTAGCTGGGCCACAATCAGGCCTTGGAGCTGCCTTTTCGAAGAGAGGGGGCGGGCCAGGGCCAAAGCCTTCTGCACCTGCCTCATCCTTCCCACCAGGCACCAGGCAAACACCTGCCCCAATGGGCCTCCAAGGCATTGACCTGGTTTCTGCCTTCCCACCCCCTCCCAGTTTATCTCAGTGATTAAGTGCCACCTTTATCCTGTGCCTCTTCTGCTCACGCACCGTTGTCTACAGGAGGAACAATCAGTTCCTCAGCCTGATGCTCAAGCCCCCCAGAAGCTGGCTCCAAGAGCGTCTCCTGGAGCCCCATCTGCTGCCTGCCCCCTTTATCCTAGCCAGGCTAGGCTGTTTCCTCACCCTAGTCATGCTGTGCAATTCCCATTTTGGTCTCTGAGCCTTTGACCTGACGTGCCTCCACCTACAATGCCCTTGTTGAATTTTGTCTACCCTTTAAGGTTTGGCATCTCTGGCAACTCCTCCAGGAAGCCTTACATCCTGGTCAGGTTGGCAGGACCAGGCATAGTGTTACTGCAGAACAAGACAGGCTGGTGAGAGAAGAAAGTGAAAGGACACACTTGCCCAGAAGCCCAAGGCAAGCTGGATACCCAGGCCTTGAGAAGGGCAGGAATGGGCCTGGCCCTGTGTCCCCCACCCCTTTCCCTCTTGACTTCTCTGTTCCTCCCTGGACACCCACCTTCCTTGCTGGTGTGAGCCTGGCTCAGTGGTCATGAGCTCTGGAGGTATGCAGGCTGCCCTGGCCATTCACTAAGCAACTCTGAATAGTGACTTCACCCTCCTTGTTTGCAAAATGGTGACAGGCCCTGCCCTATCTGGCCCTGGACTGAGGCCTGTGTGAGGCATGTCCTACAGGAGAGGGCTGCAGAGTTCATAGGGTCAGCCCTCCCCAGTGAGGCGGGTCTGTGCCCACACTCTGCCCACCCAGACTCTCCCTCTTCTTTTCTCTGCCCTTCCTGTGTGTTTTGGCCTCCATCCCAGGTTCACAACTCTTGAGTTTGCTTTTTTGTAAGTGCCTCCAGCTCCTTCCCAGAGAAGCCACTGCAGGAACAGCTACCTTCTGGAGAGGCTTTTGTCCTACTTAGAAAAAGGAGGCATCAGAGACCCCACGAACAGGAACTCACGCCTCAGCCTCACCAGCCGCCCATCCCAAGGCCCCAGGACAGCTTCTGTCCCCAGTAATAGTAGGTCCCTGTGTGTCCTGCACAGTGCTATGTCCTTTACATAGAGCTCATGTAATTCTGTCAACAACCTCAGAGACAAGAATATTACCATTGCTATGTAAAGATCAGAAAACTGAGGTTTAGAGAGGGTATATAACTTGTTCAGGCTGCCCACCCGGATTGCCCCCAGCCAGAATGATCTTTCAAAAACACAAACTGATCTTGAGAGCTCCTGCCTCACCTTCTTCCCCTCCCTCGGTGGTTCTCCATGACTTAGGTCCCCACAGGCCTTTCCACCTCATCTCCCACCTCACTCTCCCTCATGCTGTCTGCACTAGAGACACAATGACCTCGTTTTCAACCCCTAGTGTGTAGTACACTCCCCCCAACCATGGGGCCTTTACACATGCTGTTGCTTTTAACTGGAACATCCCTTGTCTCCCTCTTCCTTATTGAGTTCCCGTGCATCCTTCCTCCTTTAACCAAGCCAAAACCTCCTCACCCCCACTCCTACAAGTCTCAATGCTTGTATCTCTCTTTTGCAACACTTGTACCAGTAAGACATTCACCCAAAACATCCACACAAACAATGTTAAAAATCTCCTCCCCTACCAGACTCTAAGGCAGAGCCTCTGTTGTGGCTTCTTTGCTGCTCTATCACTGCTCTATCTCCGAGTGTAGCACAGGGCCTAGCACAGAGTAGGCACTTGAGTGATGCTTCTGGATGAATGCACAGGAAGTGATGAGTCTGGGATCAGAACTCACCGATTTCAGATGCCAAATCTGGGCTCTTAACCTGGCCACACTGTGCTTCTTGGGAAAGCATTTTTGTGGGAGGGGAGGGTTAAGACTTCCAAATATTGAGGGGTCAGCATCAAACTGGGTCTGAGGTGGGCTGGGGGTGTGGCAGCTGACAGTGTTACTAAGGAAGGGACATGGAGGCATCTGGAGGTGGAGAGGGGCCAGCCCATGCTAACCCTAAGCTGAAAGGGTTAATAGAGGCCAGCCTTTGCTCCACGATACTCCACTGATCTCACTCCTTCAGGATCAAGGAAGAATGAAGAAAACTAAAGACACAAGGGAAAAGTTAGTACAAAGCACTAAAGGACCACATCTGCCATGGCCTGGCCCAGGCTGAGTACAGTACGACTAGATGGTGCCCAGCTACCACCACTGACTGCTCTGACAGGGATCACAATAGAGGGCCCTGGACAGAGCTGGGGAAACACTGGTGGCATAGTGGTTAAGTGCCACGGCTGCTAGCCAAAGGGTAGGCAGTTCAAATCTGCTAGGTGCTCCTTGGAAACTCTCTGGGGCAGTTCTACTCCGTCCTATAGGGTCACTATGAGTCAGAATCGACTCAACGGCACTGGGTTTGGGGCAGAGCTGGAGAAAACTGTAGAACAAAATTCTAACTCAAAAAGAAAGACCAGACTTGCTGACCTGACAGAGACTGGAGAAACCCTGAGAATATGGCCCCTGGACACCCTTTCAGCTCAGTAATGAAGTCACTCCTGAGGTTCACCCTTCAGCCAAAGATTAGACAGGCCCATTAAACAAAACGAGACTAAAGGGGCACACCAGCCCAGGGGCAAGGACTAGAAGGCAGGAGGGAACAGGAAAGCTGGTAATAGGGAACCCAGGGTTGAGAAGGGAGATTTGACATGTCGTGGGGTTGTTAACCAATGTTATAAAACAATATGTGTACTAGCTTTTTAATGAGAAACTAGCTTACTCTGTGAACCTTCCTCTAAAGTACAATAAAAAATTAAAAAAAAAAAAAAAAATAGAGGCCAGCCCCTGTGATTTCTCACTCACCCCTACTGCCACCCCGTGCCCTTACAGGGCTGACTGTCCACCTGGCACAGAGGAGGGCTCTGGACTCCGAGATAATCCCAAGACTGTGGCAGCTCACAATACCCAGCAGGCAGCCCAAGTTCCAAATAAAGCATGAAGAGAGCTGGCCGCTCCCTGAACCACCAGGTCTTCCTCTGCGAGAGGTGAGGTCACTGCAGCAGTGTCACAGCTGCCAAGGAGCCTCTCATCCCCCAACAAAGGGCCCAGCCTTGGGGACAAGGCCTGGGGTTTATGCCCCTGTTGGGGAGGCCTAGTGTGGCGGACACCCCCTGGACATCTGAGCCAGTTTAAGTCGTAGCAGGCAGTGCTACTTCACTCCCAGCTGCCCAGCCCTGTTCTGGAGCTTTGGATGCCCTCTGGCTCCATAGACCTGGGGACTAGAGGCTGACCTCCACCAAGCTGGGTGATGGTCACCGGGCCCTGCCTGCTCGGAAAATAGGAGAGAGGAGGCTCATCAGCTCTGGCCAGCACAGACAGTTCCAAGGCCTAAGGGGACTCAGTCCCTGCTGCTACCTCCAGGTTCCTGTCCGAGCCACAGAGCTATTTCCTTGGCCAAGCCAGCTTATCTTGGCTGCTCTGGCTGTGTACCACACAGAGGGACCGCTGAAAGGCCTCTCCAGACTTTTCCTTCATGAATAAAATACCCTGGGCATGCGTGACCTTGATCACTAAACAAGCAGTATGGAAGGGAACACTGTAAACACCGCTGCTGAGAGGAGATCAGCGCCCTGAGACAGTTAGAGGAATAAGTTTGAGTCTCAGATCACTACTTGCTATCTACGGAACTTTGGTCTGTGGTCAGCTCTGTGCACCTCAGTTTCCTCAGTTGTAAAATGGGGCTAATCATCTATCAACATCACTGAAATGTGAGAATAAAATGAGATCATACACGTGGAGCGCTTAGAATAGTGCATGTAGTGGGCACACATCAAATTCTCATACATAAAAACTGTTTTGTAACAAATTCTTGTACACTTAGATGAAAATTCAAGCAACTGTGTGTGTCAGTGTGAACGTGTGTCTTCATCCTTTAGGAATCACACACTTATTGGAGAATATCACATGTCTGCCTGTTAACCTCCCCCACCCTACCCCCCCCCCCACAGTGGCTGCACGGGAGAAAGACCTGGCTATCTGCTACAGTAAAGACTACAGCCGAGAAAACCCTATAAGGCAGTTTTACTGTGTCACATGGGGTCACTATGAGTTGAAATTGACTCAACGGCACCTAACAACACTCCACTCCTTGCCTTTTTCATGTAATGACAGAGTGTGGATGTCTTCCCATAGCCTCAAACGGCGCTCTACCCCTCCTTGTGACGGCCACATAGTCCCAGTATCTGTGTACACCTCTGTTTATTTAGCTAAGACACTTTGATGGGCATTAGGCAGGGCCTTGTTTTCACTATTGCTACTTTTCAACCACAATAGAGTTCTCACTGTCCCTCAAACATAATACCCAAGGGTATGCTTGGAAAATAGAGCACAAAAGCTTAAGTGCTAACGTTTTATTAGGAGTTCACTCCTGCGAATGCAGGAATAAGGGAAAAGCGGAGTGGGGAAGGAAGGAAGGAGAGCAAACATAAGGGACAGAGAGCATTATGATCGGGGCACTGCATTGTGACCAGCACAGTTGACTGCTCAGTGTGGCAAGACATCTTCAGAGAGGCTTTATGAAGCTACTGTGTCTCCAGACTGTGCAAGGAAGAAGAGAGAAGAATTTATCTGCTTGCTGGCTGTGTCTCTCATTGGTTAAAGTTCACCCCACAGGACGTCAATCCCGCTGTCCTTCTGTGCTGTGCCACTTGGCCCTTCAGCAGCCACCAGGGAAGTCAGGTTCCAAGGCAGCGGTGGTAGCATCTGCAGCTGAGGCACAGCGTGCTGAGCGAGCCAGTAAGCGGGCACGCGTGAGCCGTGCCCCCTTCCTGTCCACCTTTAGCCTGCAGCCCCCAGCCTGGTTGATATGCATGTGTGGAAGCCTCTAAGCAAGAGATGCTGTCCAGTCTTGCTGCGAGTGACAGGAGGGGCCAGAAGCAGCCACCGCAGTGAGTTCATTGATCTGTAGCCAGGGATACATTATTTCCAAGGCTGTGGGACCAATGCAAGCCAGGAAGTAAGACAAGTATGCAGATCTGGATTGGCACAAAAACTGAGTCCAGGAACTTCTCCTCTGTGTTATCACACTACCTTCTCCAGATAAGCCTTTTATTTCCAAATATGCCTGTCTAAATTATCAAGTAACCATTTATTCATCCATACATCGTTCAGTGCCTGCCTTGTTCTTCTTGTCTCTCATGAGGGATATCAAGGTTCAATTCCTGGCCAATGCGCCTCACGTGCAGCCACCACCTGTCTGTCAGTGGAGGCTTGCATGTTGCTATGCTGCGGAGCAGGGTCCACCGGAGCTGACAGACTAAGAGGAAAGGGCTGCCAATCTACTTCCAAAATTCAGCCAATAAAAACTTTGTGGATCTGAACAGAACATTGTCCAATCTACAATCAATCATGGGGATGGTGCAGAACTGGGCACTGTTTCGCTCTGTTGTGCATGGGGTCATCATGAATCAGAGATTAACTCAGTGGCAGCCAACAACAACAACCATGCTCCAGGCTCTGATGACACAATGTTTACCTATGAAAAGTAATGGTATCACAATGTGATAGGCTCAGTGATAAAAATATGCCTAGAGTATAAAGAGGGCACCAGGGAAGGTGCTATTTGGAGTGACACAAAATCCATAACAAGAGTTGGTTCAACAGGGTAAAATTTCTTTTTCTCTTGAGGTTTTCTGTCCACAGTTGACATGGCAGCTCTGCTCCATGAAACCTTCAGGAACTAGGCTACTTCCATCCCTAGCCTGTGGACTTCCTCCTCATCATCCAAGATGGTGACACTGTTCCAGGCAGCAGGATGGAGGAAGAGATGAAAGAGAGGCAAACGCACACTCTTGCTCTCTCTCAAGGAAATTTCCTACAGGCTGCTACATGCCACTTTTGATTACATTCTGTTGACCAGCACTTAGTCACATGGCTACATCTAGCTGCAGTGGAGGCTGGGAAATGTAGTTTCCCTCTAAACCATTTGTTATTACCTAACCTAGTACCGCTGAGTCGATTCCGACTCATAGCGACCCTATAGGACAGAATAGAACTGCCCCATAGAGTTTCCAAGGAAAGCCTGGTGGATTCAAACCGCCGACTCTTTGGTTAGCAGCTGTAGCGCTTAACCACTAAGGCACCAGGGTTTCCTTGTTCAGCTCCAACTCATAGCGACCCTGTGTATAGCAGAACAAAAGTTGCTCAGTCCTGTGCCATCCTCACAATAGTAGGTATGTTTGAGCCCATTGTTGCAGCCACTGTGTCAATCTTGTTGAAAGTCTTCCTCTTTTTTGTTGACCCTCTACTTTACCAAGCATGATGTCTTTCTCCAGGGACTGGTCTCTCCTGATAATATGTCCAAAGTAAGCAAGGTGAAGTCTTGTCATCCTCACTTCTAAGGAGCATTCAGGCTATACTTCTCCCAAGACAAACTTGTTCATTCTTCTGGCAGTCCATGGTATATTCAATATTCTTCACCGATACCATAATTGAAATGCGTCAACTCTTCTTTGGTCTTCATTTTTTATTTACCAAGCTAAGGCTTCTCTTACCATGGGAGAAGAAAAGACGACCAGCAGTCTTTGCCACAGATACTTCACACAAGGAGGTGGGGGTGGTGGGAATTTGGGGAGGTTTCTTGGAGGACTTGACATCTGAAGTGAATCTTAAAAGATAAGATAGGAACTGGCCATTCACGGAGGAGGCAGAAGGACATTCCAGGCAGAGGGCATTGCGTGAGAGAAATACAGCTCAAGAGATAGGCTTGGGATATAGCTGCACGCCTATGTGTGTGCACACATGTGTGTGCGTGTGTGTGTGTGCACCTGTGTTGGGAGGGGGTTGTCAAGAGCTGAGACTGGAAATATGGACACATCACTAGTCATGTGCCTTGTGAACTTCAAAAAGGAACCTTGTCTCCATCCACAAGTGCCATGGAGAACCACTGCAATGTTAAGAAGTCAAATCTGCAAGAGGAGATGAGGGGGGAGAGGAAGTGAGAGGGGAGGAGGAAATGGCTCAGTTCCCTGGGCTGGGTGACTGGTGGGCGGAGGAGGAACAGATTGGTAGGGGTAGGAGTTGAGGAAGTCGGCCAGGGGTGGAGAGAGCAATTAGGGTAGGGGAGTATCCCAGGAAACGCGAGTGTAAGAGCTGGACAGAGAGAAGGTTGGACGCTGAGTTTGGGGTGTGTGTTTGTGGTGTGTGAGTATCTGAGTGAGTATGTGGGTGTGAGTGTATGTGTGTACGTGACTGTGAGAGAGTGTGTGAGTGTATATGTGAGGTTTCAGAGGTGGAGCAGTGATGGCTAATAACCTCCTCTGGAGTATGGCTATGAGAGGGACAGCTCAAGTGGCAAAATGTGAGAGTCACTGGAGTCACTTAGGCAGGCCTGGAGCTGTAGGCAGCTTTTTGGGGTGAGGGCTGGTTGTCTCACAAGATGTTGACGTCATTGGAGGTAAGGCCAGGTAGAGAGGAAGATGGCGCTTGTGGCACTGCACTGCTCACGAACTAGTAGTTGCTATCATCACTGTGATTGTTATCATCACCATTGCCATCGCTGTGGGCAGTTAGGGTGGGCGAATGTGTGTGTGGCATCTGATGGCTCAGAGAGCTGGTGCCTCACGCATCTGCTCCTGGTTGTGGAAACACATCTCAGGGCAGATCAAGGACAGGAGCCGGGCCACAGTCAAGAACTGTGGGTCAAGGTGCCAGCGGCTGTGGCTTGGTAGGGTATCGGTCGCTAGGAAACCAGGCAGGCCTCTGCCTGGCGGAAAGCTCCCTGGGTGGAGGGCCAGGCGCTGAGGCCATTCTCCCAGTGCCCTGGGGATAATAAGGACTTCAGAAAGGACAGCCTCAACTCAGGGCTGAAAGAGGCTTTAGTTCCTTGTTTGGCGGCTTAAAAAAGGCAAACAGAAGCTTTTCTCCTTTGGGGATCAATGTGAATCCCAGAAAATCCCATTATTTCCCTTTGAGATCAGTGGCCTGCTCTTGAGGGCTTTCTCTTCCCCAAGGCAACAGCCCTCTCCTCTCTCTGTGTGATCATGCTCCCCCTTCGAGCCCCAGAATGGATTGAGGTAAAGGGGATGGAGAATGGGGCACAGGTAATTTGCTTTATAAGTGTAGTCAAGACAGGAACCAGGACGTCTGACTCTGGTGCTCACCCTTTGATCCACCATGGTCCTGAGCAGAACTCGGTGACATCTCCTTTGCAACTTTGGCATGTTTTGCCTGGCAGGCTGCCTGCTTATCAGTGACATGGTGACGTGTTTTTTTTCCCATTCGCTTATCAGTGACATGGTGACATGTTTTTTCCCATTCACTTATCAGTGACATGGTGACATGTTTTTTCCCATTGACTGTGTGCGGAGTGTATTGTGGACCCCAGCAGCCCAAACGTTGTTTTCTGGAACCCTTGTTTGAGACACTCACTTACCACAGTGGCTACCAAGAGGTCTCTTGGGGGGGATGTGCTTTAATGAATAGGAAAGGAGAATCTTTCATTAGCATCACAAGAGTTCACACTGGAATAGGTGCTCCAGAGAGCACTTAAAAGCTGTTTATTCTTTCAAGTAGGCTCAAAGTCCTTCAGCTCTGCTACCCTAACCCTCTGCTGGAGGGGCCCTCTCCAGAGAGGGCAGTGGGGTTTTCAGACCCAGCTGCTTCTCGCCCCATATCCCGGGAACATTTCCCGTCCTAGCTGTGGGCACTGGTTTAGGGGAACGCGGACAGAGGGGCCTCCGTGGAAGCCTGGGCCTGGCCCAGCCCTTCTCCCCTATGCAATTATCCCACCCAGGTGCCACCATCTCTCTCCTTCCAGGGCTCCCTTCACTGGGGCTGGGCTGATCGGCTTAAAGGGCTCTGTCCGTTTGGGGCCTCTTGGCCTCTCTGTCCCCCCAGGTGGCCTCTGTGCAGGCTGATGCTGGATTTATACTCACTTAGCCTGGGAGAAGGAGTTGGGGCCAAGCAGGGCCCAATGGCCAGAGGTCAAAAGTTAAGAGGGGTTAAGCCTTCACCCTAGAAGGTTACCCATCAGTCCTGAGACAAATATCTCACAGGTGTTTTCCCGAACCCTAGAGCAGAGGTAGGCCTGCAGGGAATGCGCCTTCATTTACTGGGGAAACACTGCCCTCCTGGTGTGGACTGTCCATACTCCAGTTCCTTGTCATTAACTATCTGGCTCTGATCTTGTGCAAGTCACTGCCTCTGGAGGCCTCAGTTTCCCCATCTTTCCAATAAAGAGGTTGGGCTTGATTGTTTTGCAAGGCTCTTCCTGTTCTGATAATCAATGGCAATAGTTCCAATGTCTTAGTTGATTCTAGTCCTTAAATGTATTTCTGTTGTTGGGCAGTGAGAGGGAGTTATGCTAGAAAAGACAGACAAAAGGAAAGATGATTGTGGGCCCTGACCAGGACTCCTGCGGTGGGGAGGGGGGCTGCAACATCTTTTCCTGGGGAGCTTGGTGATGACAGCAGACCCTGTAAGTCTATGATGGAGCAAGTGAGGGGGCTGAGCCCCAAGCTGAGCCTCAGCCCCCTCACATCTGTCCACCTTCCTCTCCCCTTCCCAAGAGGGTGCAGTGCTGGATGGCTTTGGTTCAGAGGGGTCTGCGTCCATCAGGACCCACTCATGGGGCAGGTTGCAAGGTTGAGGGGGCTGGTTTGTTCTAAGGGCACAGTGGAATTCATTGGGACTTGGTGGACTATTCTACCACTTGCTTTCTTCTGACTAGCCAGGGGCAACACCAAGGTGTATCTATAAGGATGCTGTCATCATAGTGTCTGCCAGCTGTCCTGCCCAGAGGATCGGCCTCACACAGAATGGGCGTATTGAGCATGATTGGGGCTTCACAAAGTAGCTGCGCAAGACCTGATGGAGGAGGAAAGTGAGGGAAGACAAATTGCACAAGTTTTCCTTTCCTCATGAGGATGGTATTTTGAATTGTGTTGTGTTCTCTCTGGTGGCACAGTGGTTAAGAGCTCAGGCTGCTAACCAAAAGGTTGCCAGTTTGAATCTACCAGCTGCTCCTTGGAAACTCTATGGGGCAGTTCTACTCTGTCCTCTAGGGTCCCTGTGAGTCAGAATAGACTCCATGGATGTATGTAATGTAATGCAATCACCTCCCATAATGCAATCCAATGTTATGTTAATGAGGCCATACCAGTGCAGGTATGCCCTAAACCTAATCACTTCTGAGTTCTTAAAAAAAAAAAACAAACAGATAAACACAGAGACAAGCAAGCACAAATGTGAGGGTTGGAGGAGGGGAAGAGGGGAGGTAGATGCCAAGTGAAAATCTCCAAGGAACCAAGGAACACCAGGGCTACAGAAGCTGAGACAAGGACCTTCCTCCAGAGGTGACAAAGAGAGAGACTTCCCTAGAGCTGGTACCCTGAATTTGGACCTCTAGCCTCCTAAACTGTGAGAAAATAAATTTCTATGTGTTTAAGGCATCCATTTATGGTATTTCTGTTACAGCAGCACTAGGTAACTAGGACATGGGGTTTCTGTTTTTAAACAGGGAAGTGCCCAAGCCACCTCTCGGGGTGCTAGGGTTAAAGCCATAGGCTCCTCCAGGACTGCTCTGTCCCATCTTGGTGGGCCAGAGGGAGACAGCTGGCCTGAGAAAACACCAGATGTGGACAGAGACGTGAGCAGCAGCTCACTGCGGACTTGCAGGAAGGTCCTGGACTCAGGAAGAAGGAAGAGAAACCCCAGGCTCCACTACTGGCTATAAAACTTGAACAGGTACTTAACCTCTCTGCCTTGGGCTCTCTATCTATAAAATGGGATAATAATGAAGCTTCAATGAGATAATGTACTTGAAAGCACTTAGCAGAGTCTCCAACATGATAAGTGCTCAATAAATGACAAAATACCAAAAACCAAACCCACTGCCATTGAGTCAATTCTGACTCCTAGCGACCCTATAAGACAGAGTAGAACTGCCCCCATGGAGTTCAATAAATGACAAGTCTATTAAAACACTGAGAAGAGAGGATGAAACATTGAAGGAGCATAATGGTTCAAAGTTCTCGGGAAGTTCCTGCTACAGTTTTCCAGCCCCGAGGGATGAGATTCCTGGTGGTGAATAGTAAGAATTGCTGATAGCTGTAGAGTGCTCACTCCACTGCCCTGGGTGGCGCAAACGGTTAAGCACTTGACTACTAACTGAAAGGCCCACCCATAGGTGCCTTATATGAAAGGCTTGGTGATCTTCCAAAAGTCCACAGCCATGAAAATCCTGTGGAGTGCAGTTTTACTCTGCAACTCGCGGGCTTACCTTGAATCAGAATAGACTGAAGGGAAACGGGAACTACTCCCTTTCAGGTGCCAGCTGTTTACACTTTTCATGGCATTTAAGCCTATGGACAACCCCATGGTGGGAGGTTGGTACTAACCCACTTTACAAATGAGCTCTTCGAAGCCTGGAGCTGGGGCTAGGGTTTGAGACAGATCTTAGATTCAGAGCCTGAGTGTTTTTTTGCTTTTTTTTTTTTTTTTTTTTAAACAAAAGCTCCTGTGCTTGTAAGACAGGCCTCCTTGCAATCTCAAGCTGTTTCAGAAAGTGACTGGGGTTGGCCAGAAAGCAGGGAAACTGGGATCCCAGTACTGTCCAATCCTGGGGGAAGTGGTGCAGAGATGGGAGCCCACTGTGCCTTCCCCCATAGAAAGAGGGTTGAGGCTTCCCAGATCCTGGGGGCTGAGCAGGAGGCTGGGGAGGGGCATGGGTGCTCCATGCTCCAGGCTCACAGTGGCCTTGGGTGATGGACATCATGCTCCACAAGGGTCAGAGCCCCTTCCCCTCCCCCACATATTGTTATGTTCCTGTGTGAAGAAGGGTGGGTGGGGGTGTAGGAAAGCTTATGTCTCAAGGTGAGAAAAGCAGAAGAGATGTGAAAATAACAAAAAAATGTAAAGGCAGAAGGACAAGCTTCAAAGGCCTGGTTCCTGGCTGTGTGCTTGGAGAGAGTCCTAGAACTTGGCAACGCCTGGGGCACAAACCAGAGAAAGTGAACCCAATGATGGGGTGAGCAGCCTCCCTGATCAGAGTTTGAGAGTGAGTAGGTGGGGGTGGGCCCCACGCTGTTCCTGCTCCCAGTGGGGCTCATCACCCCCCACCCCAGCAGTGATGGATGTGGCAATCAGGGACAGATGGTGGTCCCTAAAGACGCAAATAGGAAGAGAGGAGGAACCTCTGCCCAGCTGAAGGGAGGAGAGTCAGGCCGGGATCAAAACTCCCTGAGAAAACCACTTCCCTCTGTGGCATTTCTATCTTTGGGGACATGCCCCAGTGCTCCCCTAGAACAGCTTGGGGGCTCCGGTAAAGGTGGCCCTGCCAGGACAGAGAGGAGAAGTGAATCAGTACTGCTGGGTGGTGGTGTGCAAGGGCTAGGGATGGCAGAGCTGTCTCACCTGGATGACCTTGGGCAACCCCTTCATCAATGTCCACCTGTGAAATGAAGCTCATGCCAGTGCCTACCCCAAGCATCCTCAGGCTCAGGGACATCCTACTGGAATCACCCAGGCCAGTTCTTTGCCCTCTTTCACCCCCCCCCTCCTCCCTGCCCATTACCTTACTAAGTTTTTAAGAATCTCCGAGTGACCAGGCAAGCTCCTGCCTTGCTTCCCATCTCCGGGTCTGAAAGTCCTGTCTGCCTAAGGGAAGGGAGGGATGCAAGGCAGGGCCAAGCACCCCATGAATAAACAGGTACCTGCCAGTTTGGGACTTCATGCCCTTGGCTCCAGATGACCTTTTCAAGGAAGGATTTAAGTGTTTTTAAAATCTTAAGCCCTGAGCCCCACCCCACATCATATGGAAGACATAAAAATGCCACCAGATCCCACATTAAATTTAATTTATATAGAATTTTTTTTTTTTTTTTTAAGTAAGCGGTTGGAAACCGTGGTGTCATAGTGGTTAAGTGCTACAGCTACTAACCAAAGGGTCAGTAGTTGGAATCCACTAGGTGCTCCTTGGAAACCCTATGAAGCAGTTCTACTCTGTCCTGTAGGGTCACTATGAGTTGGAATTGACTGGACTGTACACAACAACAACATATAAGTTGAGTTGGTTTACACTTGAATAATTAACAATGTTATATTACAGGCATTTAATTAAATGCTTATTAAGGTCAATTTAAAGTTTTTTAAAAATGTATAGCAAGTAATTTTTTTCAAGTCTCAACATTTCCTAAACTAAGGCCCTTGAAAAAGCCCAGGGCTTTGTGCCTATATTTTGTGAGGTAGTGGCTGTGGGTCGAAGGAGCAGGCCTGTCCCTCTCCCAGCCTCAGCAGGCCCTTTGGGAGGTGCCAGGTTGTGTGGGCGGTGTCGCGGAGGAATGGTGGGATGTGGCTCCCTCCCACCCAGCTGAAGGCAGGAGCCCATTCCTAGCTTGGAAGAAAAGCTGTGCCTGAGCTGTCTCCTCCACTCCCCCGGGCCAGGGAGAAGGCATTCGAGAGCTTTCCAATTGGAGAGCCTTTCATCTCTTTGTTTTTACAGTGATTAACCCCTGTGAGCGCGCTGCAAGCGTGGCTCCAGGCAGCGCAGGGGGATGGATTGGAGGAGAAGGCCCGGGACGGAAGGTTCCGGGGCTCGGGGCTTTGTCGCTTTCAGGGAACTCTGCTGCCATAGCCATGCGGCTTTCTAAGGCCTGACTTTGAATCCGATTCCATTAAAGAGCCTGCTCAGTCTCGCGAGCGGAGAGAGCGCTCCGGCTTGCCCAGCCTTGCCCTGCGCCCTTGCATTTGGGAAGGGTGAGGCGCAGCTGGACCAGGGACGCCGGACCTGCGGGTGGGGAATTGGGGAGCCGGGGGCTTGATTTCGCGTACACATGACCCCTCCCCGGGCCACCAAAAGCGTTGGGCATCGAGCGACCTGCCCCTCTGGGAGCCCCTTCCTCTCCCTGGGCGTCGGGGCTGGAAGGAGGCGAGAAGTGCAGTCGTCGTCCGGCTGGAGGGAGGCCGGGGCACCTGCCGGTGGCTCCACCTCTGCATGCATTTCACACTTTCTATCCTGTTTTTATCCTGTTAGGCCTCCGCACTCCTACGCGGTTGCGGACTCTACACCCCGTTTCTATGTCATGTGGATTTAATCTAGTTAGACGATTTTCTGCTTAAAATTGCATTGTTAACAGCAATTGTTTAAAAGTGGGCCGACAGTGAGGGTGCCCAATCTTTGAACTGGGCCAGTTTTGCATGCCTCAGCTCCGCGTCCGCCGCGCGGCGCAAAAAATCCGCCAGCGCCGAGTGGGGTCGGGGAGGGCAACACCAAACAGTTCTCCGGCTTTCTGGTTACTGAGCCTACAGGCCGTTTCCCCAAGCGCAAACAGATGCAAATATCTCTGCAAACACTGTACAGAGCGATTCAGAGCGAGGCGGCCTCTCGAGGGTTCAATAGCCCTTTAAACCCAGTCTAATTGCCCCCAAGTAGAGGTAAAGGGTCCACATGCATTTTTTCACTTTGGCTGGAAGCGAAGGCGGGGCGGTGAGGGTCCTCGGGAGCGCGGACCGAGGGCGGCCCTGGTTTAGCGGTTTGTGACACCGACTCCGGCTGCTGCGCGCGTAGACCGGGAAAAGGGCGCAGTGGCTCTAGGGGACTCCGCTCCTCAGGCCCAGCGGGGACATCGTGCAGCCGAAGCTGGTGTTACGGGAATGCAAGTTCCAAGAGGCGGCCGGTCGTTTCAGGCCCACAAAGGCCGCACTAAATCGCGGCGCGTACAATAGCATGAAAGGGCGCGCTCTGGCCGCTCGGGAACAAAGTGGAATCACACACTAATAAGCTTTTAACTAGCACGCACGAAGGCATCGCCGCTCCCTTTGTGCGCCCTGCGCCTCGGTGAGAGCCGGGGTGAGCCCTGCCGGCCCCTCGGGGAACAGACACTCTGTCCTTCAGCGTCCCTCGGAGACCCCAGGGCAACCATTGCTCTTTGGGCCAGGTATTTCCTTCCAATATCGCGGGCAGAGGCGCCAGGGATCTGCCTCTGCAGTACTTAGCTAGCCCCAAACCCCTGCGTCCTGCTCGCTCACTTGGACCTCGCGGCCCCGGAGGCTCGGGTATTTCCTGACCCTTCGGAAGACTGTGTCTGGACCTCGAGACCTCAGGCCGGAGAGGAAAAACCGCCAGCAAAAGAGCCAGCCTAGGCGCGGACTCAGCCACTGGTCCGCCTCATGTAGCCACGCGGTCGCCGCCTCCAGTCCAGGGTCCAGCCCGGCCATTTCATTCCCTCCACCCTGCGCTGTAGCAGTCTGCGCGGGCTGGAAGGCCGAGCCCGCAGCAGACACATTTGCTGCAAACCACGAGTTGCCCCTGCCTTCTTCGCCCTCTTCCAAGCACTGTCTTCCACACCCACACCCACACCCACACCCACACCCACACCCACACCCACACCCACACCCACACCCACACCCACACCCACACCCACATCCACATCCACATCCACATTTGCTCAGGCTCCAGGCGTTTCTGCCTTCATGAACTTCCGGCCTGGCGGTCTCAGGGGCAGAAATCAAGCTATAAAAAAAATATATATATATATATACGTTTTGTACATTCCCAGAGATCCATCGGTCCATCATATCTAAACTTAGGTCCGCCTACGTGGGGACCGCTCTAAAAGAAGAGTCGGCTTAGTCCAGTTACTAGGGGATGTTGTTGTTAGGTGCTATTAACCGGCTTAATCCAGTTACTGGGGGTAGGGAAGAAAAGATCGCCTCACTGAAGGACCGCAAACGTTTGAGTGTCAGGGGCGAGCCTGGAGGTATCTCTGATCTTGCTGAGTCCTTAACCGCCTATAGGGACAGGGCCTGTTGGGGGGCATTATCCGGATGTCTGTGAAATAATGAATGAGGGGAGAGAAGAGGTGTGGCGTTCTAGGCAGGGAAGTCTCCCAAGCACCCAGCAGTGGGAACCTTGGGTACTAGAGAAAGAGAACCGTTCCCTTGATGACATCCTATTTTCCAGCTCCCTCTCTGTGCTCCCAGCCTCCCCCCACCCCGTGGTGGCACTTTCACTTGTCACCATTTGCGATGTCAGCCCCGGGCTGTCTTTTTCAGGGCTGTATCTATGGGTCGGAATCGACTTGACCAACAGCACGACGGAGTTGGGTTTTTTGGTTTTTGGTTTATCTAGCACAGGCCCTTGCACGGAGGGGAGTAGCAGATCTCAGTTCCAGATCTGATCAAACTGCTCCTCTGCAAGAGACGAAGTTCCATGTGTGCATTTCCCGTCCACCTCCGATGCCTTGAGCCACTTTTAATGCCCTCAAAGAGTGGCCGCAGTGGCTGCTTACAGTGATCATAGACTGGCTAATGGTACGTACCACTATTTACTGAGGCTAACTTTGTGAGACGTCCTTTGATGTTCACATCAACCCAGTGAGTTAGCACCGTGATTATCCCCATTTTAGAGATGAGAAGACCTAGGCTCAGGGTTGCTGTCACTTGTCCAAACCGTGGCAGAGCCAGAATTCGAACCCTGACAGTTGACTACAAAGCGCAGGCTCTTTTATTAGTTTGTTACAAGCGGAGCTTCTTTCTTCTCTAACCCCACCCCCACCCACAGCTCTGGAAACCATTTCTCAAGGCTGGGGAGATGCAGCCTGCCTCCCAAGAGGCTCGTCCCGGTCGCCTAGGGCAGGTGCAGGACCGGGCGGGCGCGTGGGGCGGGGCGGGGGCGTTATCTCCTGACCGATGGCGGCCCGCACATCTGTTTATCTCTGGAGCTGCGCTGGATTGGATTTCTCGATGTTTATCTCCCCCTGAGGAGCAGTGGGCTGGGGCCGCCGAGAGCGCAGCTGCGGGCCGGACCTTGATTGACAGGTCGGGCGCCGGGCCTCCCGCCCCTCCTCCGCCTAGGTGGGGACAGCTCAGCTGCCACCCCTCACGCGCCTCCCACCTCTGAGTGCTCCGCAGGTGAGCGCGCAAGAGGCCAGGTGCCACCGGGCTCCCTGGTCCGCCGGCGCGCCGGGCTTCACTCGTTAAGGACCGCTTAGCTGGGACAGAAAGACAATGTTGACTTAGTGATGCGGCCGGTTTGGGGGAAAGGGCTGGGCACTGAAAAGATGGATGAAATCCTAACGAGCCCGTTTCTTAACCTGTCAGGGAGGCAGCCTCGGGGAACGGAGGGAAGAACTCGGGAGTGCCTTCTACTCCCAAGAAACCGAGTACCTGGGGCTAAGACGGGGGCCTAGAACCCCAAAGGGATGTTGGGAGAGGAGGCTATGGGGCCACAAGCACTTCTAAGTTGGGCTGCTTCAGGAGGTCACTAAGGCAAGGGTGAGGGGAAACAAGATTTCAATGTTTACCTGCCTTTGCTGGTCACACCCCCGCACCCAAACACCTTGTCCATCTCCCCAAATCCTTGTCTTGCTCATTACAGTCTGTACTTACATACACTTACCGGGAAAGCGGTTTGCAATGGCTACTAACCTAAAGATTGGCGGTTCCAACTCATCCTAGAGCAGCGGAAGAAAGACCTAATGATCTGTTCCCATATAAGTCGGAATCTACTCAATGGCTTCTTTTTTTTATTTTTAAGGGCTATGAGATGGAATTGATTCGTGGGCAATGCGTTTAGTTTTTTGTTGTTTGTGTGTGTACTTGTGTGGTTACCTGATTAACACAGTTCCTGAGGGCAGGGGCGGGATCAGTGCTGAAGCAGCTAAAACAATGCACAGCTCAGAGAAGGTGTTCAGTAAACACTTGTCAGCTAAGGGACTATTATCCGCTGAGAAGGCAGGTCAAAGGATGGTATTTGTTGTTTAAGAGGCACCTACCACTCAGGAGCCCTGGTGGCACAGTGGTTAAGATCTTGGCTGCTAACCAAAAGGGTGGTAGTTTGAAACCACCAGCTGCTCCTTGGAATCCCTATTGGGCAGTTTTACTCTGCCTTGCAGGGTTGCTATGAGTCGGAATCGACTCAACTGCGACAGGTTACCATCATGAGAGACATTTGGATTTTGACCTTTTTTGGTTTGGGCCCCCACTTGGTTCTTGCTTGTGGTATGGCTTGTTACAAACTCTGGTGGCGTAGTGGTTAAGAGTTCAGCTGCTATCCAAAAGGTAGGCAGTTTCAATCTGCCAGGCACTGGGGAAGTTCTGCGGGGTCACTATGAGTCGGAATCGACTGGACGGAAATAGATTTGGTTTTTTTGGTTAAGCACACTTTGGTGCCTTTAATTTTCCCTGCCCCAGGGGCCGCTGTATAGACTCGATGTATCCCTTTAAAGCTTCCATCCCAATGCCCTCAATTCATCCACCACCCAGCTCCTCATTTCTCCTTTCAGCCCACTGCAGAAGGGGACTGTGGTGCCCTTTATGCCCACCTGTCACAGACAATCCTTTGCAGCATTGGTTTGAGGTCTGGAGCAACAGGAGGTAGTTAACTCAGAAGCGTCTGGGCAGTGCACGCAGTACCTAGGCCACTAGCTAAGGACTCAAAGTCTGCAGAGAGATCATCAACACCAGCTAATTTTATGCACCATTTGCCTGCTGTGTGGATTCGTAAGAAGAGAGTGAGGCCCTTCACTTCAGTGATGAGATACAGGTGCCAGGATTTACCATTTCACTGAGACTGTACTTAGCTGGAGGGGGCCCTGGGGGAGGAGTGCAAAATGTTTGCACTTGACTCCTAACCTAAAAGTTGTCAGTTTGAATCCACCCAGTGGTGCCACAGATGAGAGGCCTGGCAATCTGCTTCCATAAAGATTACAGCCAAGAAACCCTGTGGAGCAGTTCTACTCTGTAACACATGGAGTTGCCATGAGTCAGAATCAACTCACAGCAATGGGTTTGTTTTTTGGTTTTGTACCTAACTGGGTAGTGGCAATAACCCCAAAAGAAATCGGAGTGTTGTTTTGATGGGCGAATGGATGCTGGGTGACCCCACATGGGGCAAATGTCCACCTCCCTTGGCAAAATGGGCACTGACTCTCTGGCTGGACTGGGGAGCCAGTAGTCTGTTCGAGAGTGTCAAGAAGTGCAGGCTCCAGACTTAGAGATGAAGACTGGTGTGGGCAGCCTCAGGCATTCTTCCAGCCCTGCACTGGAATAAATGTTAATGGGGGGTGGGGGAAGTAGAGAATGGATGCTATCACATTGGTTTTCTCACCTTAAAAAATTGTACTAAATATATATGTATATAACACAGTATTTGCCATGTCTACATTTTTACATTTTTATGCTGCACTGTAAAAGTATGGCTCCTCTGAACGTTTATCTAACCAGACCCCACAGCTTCCATGCAGACCACCAGAAACAGAGAACCAGGCTTGTGCAGTGAGGGACAAGCCAGCCTAGCTGTAAAGAGTGTGCCTGCTGAGTGTTTACTTACGCACTGCTAAGACTCAGACCTGGTTCTCCCCAGCCAGGAGCTCTGCTGGAATTTTGGAGGAGAGCGGAAGGCCTCACCAGCACGCTCTGTCTTGCTCTTGAGTCAGGGTCAGGCCAATCAACGTTTACTTACACTTCCCGCAGGAACTTTACCACCATCTCTAACAAAGTCTGTTGTGAGAAATGACTAGTTTTGGCTGATGCTGGCTTAAAGATGTGGATTCTGTTTTCCTTCTGTGAATTAGAGTCGCTCCTGCTGACAGCCACCATTCATGTTGGTGTCCACCAAGACCCAGGAGGTGGCAAGCGCCAGAACGCCTTGTCTGCACAATCACCATGTACAGGTGGGACTTAATCCATTATTTCTGAAACAAAATGTTATATCACAGAAGGGATCCTCAGGGTCTCTTAGCATGAAGGGTCTAAAAAGGTTTTCTCTCTAAGAACCAGGTTGTAAGTGTCTTGAGGTAAAGAGTCAAGAATAGGAGGAATGTAACCACCCAGAGTTGCTGGCCAGCTGCGAGAGTAGGGCCCTGGAGTCTGGTTTGGGGAAAAGGCTCTTTGAGGTTGGCATAACCAAAGAGAGGAGAGCAGGTTGTGTGGATGGGAGAAGGGGATTGGGAAAGGACCGGAGGAGTGGGCCCAGAGCCCTGTTTGTCCTCTGGAAACTTGGAAATACTTTTAGAGAAAACCAGTTACAGTCAAGTCAATTCTGTCTCATGGTGACCCCAGTGTTTCAGAGTACAACTGTGTCCCATAGGGTTTTCAGTGGCTGATTTTTAAGAAGTAGATTGCCAGGCCTTTCTTCCAAGGCACCTCTGGGTACCCTCAAACATCCAACCTTTCTGCTAGCAACCAAGTATATTAACTATTTGCCCTACCTGGGAACTCCTTTTAGAGAAACAAACAAACAAAACAACAACAAAAAAAAAAACAATAAAAACTGGTTGCTGTCAGGTCAATTCTGACTCATTGTGACCCTCTAGGACAGAGTAGAACTGCCCATAGGGCTTCCAAGGAGCAGCTGGTGGATTCAAAGTGCCAACATTTTGGTTAGCAGCTGAGCTGTTAACCACTGTGCCAGAGGCATGGAAATTGTCCTGGGAGTGACTCCCAGCCTGGAGAGGTGTTCTGGCAAATGCTGGCAGAGATCCCTTCCATCTGGTTGGGATTCTGCTCTCTGTCATTTTGGCCTCAGGGTTGGTCTGGCTGCTGCTGCTCCCTCTTCTCCATCCCATTGTAACAGACCCCCCATCAGACCAAGGAAGACAAAGGTTGGCCTCTGAGGAGGGAGCTTCTTTGTCTAAATATTTACCCTGTTGTCCCGATTAATCATTAAGATGCCCTCTGTGTGGGGCTGCACAGGCACAATCATTGACCCTCAGCCCACCGCGCTTGATGTGGCCAGTGGTTTAGGATGGAGGCTGGAGCAGCTCCTCAGGCTGCACAGAGACCCGGGGGGCCTACTTCAGACCTGCAGATGGAGGCCACTGGTGAGGCAGCAGGCTTTTTCCTTGGCTGGCCTGAGGTGCCAGGAGTTCTCCCCGGAGAAGGCCTGGGTCAGCACTGGCTGGGAAAAGTATCCCGACAACTGAGGTTTATTTCCTTTCTTTTTTATAAGGTCATGGGATACTTGATGATTGAGGCTCAAGTTCCTTAAGCATCTTAGAAGCCCATTCCAGAAGAGCTCATAATCCTTCAAGAAATGTTTATTGAGTACATGAAGTGTGCTGGGCCTCATTTGTCCTTTCAGAGTCTCTAAAAGTCAGCATAAGCCTGACATGGTAGGAGCTTAGAAACAAAAAGCCCAATCACAGAGCAGCCACCGGCTGAGAAGTTGGATGGCGAAGAGATTCTCTGTCTCTACACTCACCAAAAACCAGTTGCCACGTAGTCAATTGCAACTTTGACCCAATGTGTGTCAGAGTAGAATCATGCTCCACAGGGTTTTCAATGGCTGAGGTTTCAGTAGTAGATTGTCAGGCCTTTCTTCCAAGGTGCCTTTGGGTGGACTTGAACCTCCAACCCTTCAGTTAACAGTCAAGCATGCTAGCAAGCTCTGATTCCCAGAGTTTTACTCTCTGGGGCTCTGATATGATGTCCTGGCAGACTGTAGCTTTTTGTGTCTCTAGAAGGCATTTTTTTGAAAATTATATATAAATCAGATTTTTGTAAATTGGAACCTTGCGCTGTCCTAGATTCTTAGATTTTCTAGCAAATTAGATAAGGGACAGGAGAGCACTTATCCAAGGAGCTTAAACAAAAGTAAATATTTATTGTCTCACCGTTTTGGTGGGTCAGAAGTTTGGGAATGGCTTGGCTGGGTGGTTCTGATGTGGACTCTCTCAAGAGGCTGCAGTCATTTGAAGGGTTGGAAGACCTGCTTTCAAGATAGATCAGTCACATGGTTGGTGCATGAGTGCTGGCTATTGGTGAGGGCCCTTAGCTCTTCACTTTGTGGACCCCTTTGCAGGTCTGCTTGAGTGCCCTCAGACATGCAGCAGACTTCCTCCAAAGCCAGTGCTCCAAGAGAAAGCAAAGGCAAAGCTGCACTGTCTTTTATGACCTAGCCTTGGGAGTCAGATTCTGTCATTTCTGCAATAGCCTATGGGTTACACAGGTCAGTCCTGTTCAGTGTGGGAGGGGGACTCACAAGAGCATGAATAAATACCAGGAGGCGAGGATGATTGGAGCCATCTTGAAGGCTGGCTTCCACACTGTTATGGGTTGAATTGTGTCCCCCAAAATATGTCTTAGGATCCTAGCCCTATACCTGTGGATGTACTTCTCTTTGAAAATAGTGTGTTCTTTGTTACATTAATGAGGCCATATCAGTGTAGGGTGTGTCCTAAACCTAATCACTTCTGAGTGATATGAACAATAGCATAGATACAGATAAAAGGGAGCCTGTCTTAGTTTGCTAGCGCTGCTGTAACAAAAATACCACAACTGGGTGGCTTTAAAGAACAGAAATTAATTTTTTCTCACAGTTTTAGAGGCTAGAAGTCCTAGTCAGGATCTTGGGTGTGTCAGTTCTTTCCATGGGCCTCTCTCCTTGGTTCTGGTGTCAGCCAACAGTTTTTGGCATTCTTTTGCTTGTAGACAGATGGGTGTCTGTCTTCCCCCTGTGTGTATGACTCTGTGTCTGTTTTCCCTTTTTATAAGATACCCCTCAGAAGTGATTAGGTTTGGGGACCACCCTACTCTGGTATGACCTCATTAACATAACAAAAGAAAACCCCTATTTCCAAACAGGGTCAGATTTAGAGGTCCAGGTAGTCCCCAATATACCAAGGGGTTCTGTTCTGATGACAACTCCGTTGTAAGCCAGTTCTGATGTAAGTCGAATACAGTGGCGTCACTAGGGGGGTACAAGGGGTACAGACTACACTGGGTGATACTGTCAGAAGGAATGACACCGAAACGACTGTCTATAAAACTTCTGTGCTGTGTTTCAGCAGAAATTTATTATTTTTTATAAAAATATTCCTGTAGTTAGTTATAACAACAAAAACATTTTTTGTAAGCCCAACTTACATTTATTAATATACCTACAAGGCTAAAACTGTATGCTGATTTACTCTTTGAACCTTCTAATGTTCTCTGGTCAGAGCTGTCATTACTACCCAATTACAATCACGCTTCGAATCATGTGGTTTCGTTTGCACTTGCGCTACAACACAAAGCTGTTATTTTCATTGCTGCTGGTTTTTATAGTTGCTGATTTTGTCAGATTTTCTGGTGTTTTAGCTACAATTTTGTGGTAATTAATATATGTGGACCTACATCAATAACTTTTCTGAGAATGAAGTAGCAATTAAAAGAAGGAATGCTTATATAGGAACTACATTTTATGAGTAACATAAAACATTACTAACAATTCTGTAAGGTCTGGCATGGAAGGAGGTCCATGGGGGGAGTGACATGGGTTACTGCACTGAGTGACACCAACCCTAGTGAGGCCACTAGTTGAATACTTTTTTTTTCATTATTATTGCCTTTTATCATCAGTATCTTTATAAATCCATCTTTATTTGTCTTTGAAGGTGGGAAACATTACATCTGAGAGTGATGACATCAGCAAATCATGAGCTGGGCCTTTGTATGCAGTAGGTATTACTAACCATAAGACGTTAAAAAAAAACGGACGGTCGTAAGTACGGTTTCCTTCTAACGTGAACACTCTGTAAGTTGGGGACTCTGTACTGGAGTTAGAAATTTCATATTTCTTTTTAGGGGACACAATTTAATCAATAGCAGGGCCCATTTCAGAAGAGCTCCATTGCCCCCTCCTTCCTTTTTTCTTCCATTTGACATGAAATTTATGCCTTTACAATGATCCTCTAAGTCCTCCCAGCACTTACTCTATGCCTGGCTCTGCGTACACTTGGGTTAATGACAGTGTCTGCTTGATTCATTCCCCTGGAGACCAGAGCCTGGGACCCACCCACCTTTGCTCCATCTGCACCCTCTAGTATACCAGCTAGTTGCTGTGGAGTCGATTTCGACTCAGGGTGACCCAATATGTGTCAGAGTAGAACTGTGCACTATAAGGTTTTCAATGGCTAATTTTTAGGAAGTAGATCACCAGGGTTTTCTTCCAAGGTGCCTCTGGGTGGACTCGAACCTATAACCTTTCAGTTAGCAGCCGAGCATGTTAACTGTTTGCACCACCTGGGGCCTTCCCTCCTAGTAGAGGGTCTAGGCTTTTTAACAGAGGCCCAGTAAGCAGATGATGTTGGCAAACTGATTCAAGCGTTGGTTTAAAGCCTTTCTGCAGAGAGCCTTATTCGTGTGCACACATTCACATCCATACTCACTCACTGTCCCCCCCACCCCCCCGCCATCTTCAGAATAGTATCTATCAGAGCAGCCTCCACCCCATTCCTCCCACCCTCGTCTAAAGCCAGGGAAGTGAAAGATGAGCCCCGTGCTTTTCCTTTTGAGTCAAATGACTCAGGTCTCAATGAAAGGGCTGCACATCTGTCCTGCCCAGCCTGGGGACTTTGAGGCAGGCCTCTGGAGGCAGTCTGCAAGTCTCTTGAACCAACTCACTGCCTTTGACGTGTGGTAGGGAACCTGCCGACTGACTTGCAAGGGACAGAGAACCCACAAGCTTCTGCACCTCTCCCTCCCTCCCACCCTATGGCTCCCTCCCCTGGCGCCAGGCTCTCCCTGTCGGATCCCCACCTCCCACCCTGGGTAAGGTGCCAGCGGTGGAGAAGAAGTGTCAGGTTCTCGTGGTGGGGAAAACCTGGCAGCCCTGAATTTATCCCTGAATCAACCATCTGCTGAGTATGTTTTCCAGGGTTATGATACATTTTTTGAGGGGGTGGGAAGGTAGAGGGTGGGAACTTGATGATTCCTTCTTAACCTCTTCACTGCTGGTCATGGAGATTCAGAGAAGGGGCTGGCTTTATGAGGCAGACCTCACTTCAGGCCAGTCTCTGCCACTTTCTTGACCTGCGACCTTAGGTTTGTTTCCATCTGTAAAATGAAGGCACACATAGGCACACTGTTTGCCTGAGAACCCAATAAGCAATATATGCAAGAGGTTTTATAAACTCTAGAGTGAAGTGAACCTGCCATTTGCTGATGATGATGCGAGGACCTAAGGAGCCAGCATCACACTAGAAGCGGCACTCTGCTGCTTTGGGACTTTGGTGCATGGTGTCACCACAACTTTTCTTCTGGAGCATGTTGGCAGGGTAGCTGGGATGCAGCTCTGGAAGCTGACCTTTGTTTTCAATGAATTAAGATCCATTGATTGCTGAGTGGGGCAGGGAAGGAAGAATGAAGCCGTGGGCACCTGCACCAGTGGAGTCCTGCCTTGTCCATCGCAGCATCCTGGCTTGGCCTCAGAGTCTGACAAGTGTCTTTTCTTGTAGGAAAAATAGGGGGCAGGACATGATTTCAAGCTGGGCCTCGGAAAGTAGGAAAAGGTTGAATCAGATGACCCAGGCTTTCCCTTCTCACCTCTTTGTAAATACTTCAAATCCTGTAAGACACCCGAGGTTCACCCTTCAGCCAAAGGTTAGACAGGTCTATAGGGCAAACAACAACACACGTGAGGAATGTGCTTCATAGTTCAGTCATGTACATGAGACTAAATGGCCACACCAGCCCAAATGCAAAGACAATACACCAGGAATGAATGGGAAAACTGGAAGAATGGAAATGGGGAAACTGGGGTGGAGAAGGGGAGGGTGTTGACACATCGTGGGGTTGGCAAACAATGTCACAAAATAATTTGTGTATAATTGTTTAATGAGAAACTAATTTGCTCTGTAAACTCTCATCTAACTGTGTCCTAAAGCACAATTAAAAAAACACTCAAAAAAAAACCCTGGAAGAAAAGGAGCACATTCCCCCCGGTAGGGTGAGTAACTGTCCCAGCTTGCCTAGGACTAAGGGGGTTATGTAACCCTTAATTGTGCTCATGAGGAACCTGCACATAGATTAAGAAGCATTTGTTTGGACAGAACAAAGGGGTACTGAGTGGTTTAAAGTCAAGAAAGGTATGTGTCAGGGTTATATCCTTTCACTATACCTATTCAATCTGTATGCTGAGCAAATAATTCAAGAAGCTGGACTATATGAAGAAGAACATATCATCAAGACTGGAGACAGACTCATTAACAACCTGTGTTATGCAGATGACACAACCTTGCTTGCTGAAAGTGAAGAGGACTTGAAGCACTTACTGATGAAGATCAAAGACCACAGCCTTCAGTATGGACTGCACCTCAACATAAAGAAAACAAAAATCCTCACAACTGGACCAATAAGCCACATCATGATAAACAGAGAAAAGATTGTGAAGTTTTCAAAGATTTCGTTTTACTTGGGTCCACTATCAACCCCCATGCAAGCAGCAGTCAAGAAATCAAAAGATACATTGCTTTGGGCAGATCTGCTGAAGACCCTCTTAAAGTGTTAAAGGGTAAATATGTTACTTTGAGGACTAAGGTACGCCTGACCCAAGCCATGGTATTTTCAGTCACCTCATGTACATATGAAACCTGGACAATGAATAAGGAAAATGGAAGAAGAATTGATTCCTTTGAATTACGATGTTGGTGATGAATATTGAATACACCATGGACTGCCAAAAGAATGAAGAAATCTGGGAAGAAGTACAACCAGAATGCTCCTTAGAAGCAAAGATGGTGAGACTGCGTCTTACATACTTTGGACATGTCAGGAGGGATCAGTCCCTGGAGAAGGACTTCGTGCTTGGTAAAGTACAGGGTCAGTGGAAAAGAGGAAGACCCTCAATGAGATGGATTGACATGGTGGCTGCAACAATGGGCTCAAGCATAACAATGATTGTAAGGATGGTGCAGGACTGGGCAGTGTTTCATTCCATGGTACGTAGGGTCGCTATGAGTCGGAACTGACTCGACGGCACCTAACAACAACAACAAGAAGGGGGTTCCTGGGATGCCGGACTTTCAGTGCTAAATAAAGCAAGGCTACTTTGAGGATTAAATGTCACATCATCTGGCACATAGCAGAGACTTGATGCACGTGAAATCCCTGAAATCTTTGAATAACCTTAAATAGGCTTAGGAGGTTTTATTTTGCTAACACATGCTTTTGAAAAAAAAAAATTTTTTTCCTGAGTGTGCCTTGAAATATTTGATTCTTGCAATAGAACCCGTGTAATATATATGTCCATCACCTGTCTGTCAGTTTGTCGGACTGTGGTGCCTTATGCGTTGCTGTGATGCTCGAAGCTATATCGCAAGTATTCCAAATCCAGCAGGGTCACCCATGGTGGACAGGTTTCAGCAGCACTTCCAGACTAAGACAGACTAGAAGGAAAGGTCTGGCAATATGCTTTTGAAAATAAGCCAATGAAAACCTCATGAATCACAACAGAACATTGTCTGACTTGCTTGCTTTGAACACATCACCAGGAGGGATCAGTCACTGGAGGAGGACATCATGTTTGATAGAGTAGAGAGCCAGTGAAGATGAGGGAGACCTTTGATGAGATGGATTGGCATGATAGCCACAACGATGGACTTGAACATGTCAGCAATTGTAAGGATGACACAGGACAAGGTAACATTTTGTTCCGTGGTACGTAAGATCACTATGTGTCAGTGTCAACTCAACAGAGCTACCTGCCTAATGTATATGTAAATTTTAGCATGAAATTTAAAAATGAGCACTCAGAAACTCATGGCCCAATGTAAGATCTAGAGTATCATCAATACCAGTGCATCTACCTATGTGCTCCTCTTGAGTCTTATCCCTCTTCTTTGCCTGTGACAACCATCCTGAAATTAATGGCCATCACCCTCCTGCCTTTGTGCTTTATAGAAATTGGTATTACGTGGTGTGTGTAGTCTCTTCTGCCTTGCTTTTTTCATCCAATACATTTCTAAGAGCCATTCATGTTATCTATATAGCTGTAGTTCATTCATGTTTAACACTTTGTTGTGTACTGTACCCCACTGTATGTATCCATTCTCCTGAAAATGAATATTTGAGTTGTTTCCACTTGGGGGCTATTCAAATGATGCTTCTTGTAGCTGCCTCCTGGTGCTCAGGTGTAAAAGTTTCTTGAGAATATATGACTAGGAGTTGAATTGGTGGGCCCAAGGTAGTGAGTAGACTAGCATTTTACGCGATAATGTCAAATTGTTTTCTTAAGTGTTTGTACCAATCTGCATTCCCATCAGCTACGTACAAGATGTTCTCCATGCTTAAAGGAATTTCTTAGTTCAGCAAATATAAAAATCTCAGGATTTGTCTTCTCTGTGGTGGTAGGTATTACATGATCAGACTTCATTTTCCCCCATGATTTTCTTCTATAACAGATTATTTCTGGTGGGTCTCTGTCCTCAGACAGAAAGCACTAGACCCTGCAGTCTCACCTGCTTCTGGCTGCATAGTCTCTGCCTGCTCTACAAATCCATCTTAATGGGTCATTAGAGGTGCCTAGAAGCTGTAATTATGGTATAGCATTTCACGTGCTTACAATTGAAAGCTGTGTTTTCTAGACGCCCAAATCAAGTCTATTGTGGTGTGATGCATCTCAGCAAGTTTGCATATCATATACCCGATGATAAGTTTGAAAAAAAAAGATGCTTACCACTGCTTACTCTGAGGAGGGGGATGTAGGTGTCCCCAACAATTGGTTAAAATTATATATATTAAAGCCGGCAGAGGAGAAGGCACGCTGACAGCCCACATGGGTCAGTATATAATGGTGTATACCTTTTCTGCAGGGTGAGGGTAAGGCATCATTTGTCCCAGCTAGATCACACGGTCCTCACTACAGAATGTGAGCACAGCAAAGGCTCTTAGCAAATCCCCTGGACTGATGGGGAGCCTGAGGCCCTAAGAGGAGTCCTGATCAGCTCCTGCTTTCCATGTGGGCCTTAGAGGTAACTGGTCTGTTTTTGAATGCCTAGTTAGTTGTCTTGGATCACGTTCCTCCAAAGCAGTGCCTGAATCAGGGATTTTTATGCAAATGTTTATTGAACCAGTGTTCTCAGGTAAAATCTGTTCAGGTGTGAAGAAAACAGCATGGGGCCAGGGAAGAAGCTAGTCAAAGACGTGGGTTCAGCTGAAGTCCACCCTCAGCCCGAAAGCTCTGGAGTATGAATTAAAAAAAAAAAAAAAAGCAGCTGCTGTTGAGTCACCTCCGACTCATGGAGATCCCCTGTGTGTCAGAGTAGAACTGTGCTCCACAGGGTTTTCAATGGCTGGTTTGTTGACCGATCGCCAGACCTTTCTTCCAAAGAGCCTATAGGTGGACTCGAAGACTCCACTGGAGTATGAATAGTACCTGGAATTGTTCCACCTTGTACCTTTATTGGTTGGTCATTGGCTCAGGATGCCCAGATGGGAGGGAGTAGCCATCCAGGTTGTCCTTTGCTCTACTCAGCTGAGGGCAATTTTCTGAATTCAATCCATAGGGTTTTCTCATCTTTCACTTTGATGACTAAGGGGTATCTGACACAAGCTATGCTCTTTTCAAACACTTCATATGCATGCCAGAGTTGGATAATGAAAAAAGATGACAGAAGAATTGATGCATTTGGACTGTGGTATTGGTGAAGGATATTGAATATTAGTCAATATTCAACCATTTCAAGAGGTGGCATGTGATCAGGAACCGATGGTACTGAAGGAAGAAGTCCAAGCTGCTCTGAAGGCATTGTCAAAAAACAAGGCTCCAGGAATTGATGGAATATCAATTGAGATGTTTCAACAAACAGATGCAGTGCTGGAGGTACTCACTCGTCTATGCCAAGAAATATGGAAGACAGCTTCCTGGCCAACTGAATGGAAGAGATCCATATTTATGCCTATTCCCAAGAAAGGTGATCCAACCGAAAGTGGAAATTATAGAACAATATCACTAATATCACACACAAGCAAAATTTTGCTGAAGATCATTCAGAAATGGCTGCAGCAGTATATCGACAGGGAACTGCCAGAAATTCAGGCTGGTTTCAGAAGAGGACATGGAACCAGGGATATCATTGCTGATGTCAGATGGATCCTGGCTGAAAGCAGAGAATACCAGAAGGATGTTTACCTGTGTTTTATTGACTGCGCAAAGGCATTCGAATGTATGGACCATAACAAACTATGGATAACACTGTGAAGAACAGGAATTCCAGAACACTTAATTGTGCTCATGAGGAATCTTTATATAGATCAAGAGGCAGTTGTTCGGACAGAACAAGGGGATACTGATTGGTTTAAAGTCAGGAAGGATGTGCGTCAGGGTTGTATTCTTTCACCATACCTATTTAATCTGTATGCTGAACAAATAATACGAGAAGCTGGACTGTATGAAGAAGAACGGGGCATCAGGGTTGGAGGAAGACTCATTAACAACCTGCATTATGCAGATGACACAAGCTTGCTTGCTGAAAATGAAGAGGACTTGAAGTACTTACTCATGAAGATCAAAGACCACAGCCTTCAGTATGGATTACACCTCAACATGAAGAAAACAAAAATCCTCACAACTGGACCAATGAGCAACATCATGATAAACGGAGAAAAGATTGAGGTTGTTACAGATTTCATTTTACTTGGATCCACTGTCAATGCCCACGGAAGCAGCAGTCAAGAAATCAAAAGACACATTGCACTCGGCAAATCTGCTGCAAAGGACCTCTTCAAAGTGTTGAAGAGCAAAGATGTTACCCTGAAGACTAAGGTGCGCCTGACCCAAGCCATGGTATTTTCAATCACATCATATGCATGTGAAAGCTGGACAATGAATAAGGAAGACCGAAGAAGAGTTGACGCCTTTGAATTGTGGTGCTGGCAAAGAATATTGAATATACCATGGACTGCCAAAAGAACGAACAAATCTGTCTTGCAAGAAGTGCAGGCAGAATGCTCCTTAGAGGCAAGGATGGCGAGACTGCACCTTACATACTTTGGACATGTTTTCAGGAGGGATCAGTCCCTGGAGAAGGACATCGTGCTTGGCAGAGTACAGGGTCAGCGGAAAAGAGGAAGACCCTCAACGAGATGGATTGACACAGTGGCTGCAACAATGAGCTCAAGCATAACAACGATTGTAAGGATGGCGCAGGACAGGGCAGTGTTTCGTTCTGTTGTGCATAAGGTCGCTATGAGTCGGAACTGACTCGACGGCACCTAACAACAACACTGAATATACTGTAGATTGTCAAAAGAACAAATTCATTTTGGAAAAAATACAACCAAAATATTCCTTGGAATGTAGGATGGTGAGACTGCAACTTGTTTATATTATTAGGAAAGAACAATCGCTAAAAAAGGACATCATGTTTAGTAAAGTAGAGGGCCAAGGAAAATGAGGGGAACTCTCAGTGAGGTGGATTGACACAATGGCCACAATAATGGACTCAAACATACTGATGATCAGGAAGATGTCACATGACCAGGCAATGTTTCATTATGTTATACATAATGTTACCATGAGTTGGAGCTGGTTCAATGGTAACTAAAACTAAATCCAATCACTGCTGTCCTTATAAGAAGAGACACAGACACACACACACACACAGGAAAATGGCCGAAGTGATGCAGTTGCAAGTCAAGGAAAACTAAGGATTGCAACCAACAGAAGCTAGGAAGAGGCAAGGAGGAATCCTCTTAGACCCTTCTGAGGGAACATGGTCCTGCAACTCCTGCATTTCGGACTTCTGGCCTCCTGAACTGTGGGAGAATACATTTCTGCTGCAAGCCACCCATGTGTCATTTTGTTACTACAGCTCTAGGAAACCAATGTGCCACTCTAAAGGTGTCAAGCAGAAAGGAGATCGATACAAATGACATGCTGACAGAACTGTTGCATGACTGGGGATGAAGTCAGGGAAATGGGCACTGGCTTTTTGCACTCAGAAGCTGTAGAGCCCACAGGAAACTGCCTCTGATAACGTCAGCTGCCTGCAGCACTGAAGGGGGTAAGTCAGGAGGATGTCTGGAAGCCAAGGTGAACCTCTCACCTGCTGTCTGCCCCCCTGAACCTGCCACCGCCAGGGAGAGTCACTGCTTCTCCTCCCCTTCCAGCTTCCTGATCTCATACAGTGTCTCTCATTGGCAGACCTAACCCAGACTGACTACAGCCCCACGTGCAGGGATAGAGGTGAGAAGACCATGGACAATTCAGGGTCCCTGGTGACTCCACAAACTAGAAGGGTCTTCTGCCTAGGGCAGTCAGCTGGCTGAACAGGGATTCAAACCGGTTTGAACAGGTTCAGTCATGGCTGACGAAACAAAACCAGAACAATTTGGGTGATCCGAAATGATAACCAGAATGAAAAAAATTACGGGTCGAAGGCTTGGAATGGGAGACTCAGAAGAGGCATAGTGAACCCTTTCAGGAGCCTGATGCATGAGTTTGGACTATAGGCAAGACTGTGGAGAGTGACACACATTCAAAGTGGTATGGCTGGCCACCACCTTTCAGCTGGGCACCGCTGTTTCCTACTCTGCTCAAAATCCCACCAGCAAGAGATTTGGTTGCTATGCAACAGTTACACTGCCCTTGTTTTCTAAAAGGGAGATTAGGCTTCTAGCAGGGCTTTGAGCTGTAATTTTTCCCGTCTGGTTATCATTTCAGTTCTCCCAAATTTTAAAAATTCAGGTCTGTTCCAGTTTTACTCCCTCAGCTGTGACTGAACCAGGATGAACTGGTTTGAAGCCCTGTGGCTGCGGAGACAGGGTCCACGTGAACTATGCCCTGGACTCAGGCTTAACGCTCACATCTTAAATATCAGGTTGCTCTTTTATTCAGAAGATTGTAGATTTAACAAATTGGAGGCCGGGAAACTAAATTTTTAGTGAGATTTGTTGTTGTTAGTTGCTCCAACTCATGGCAACCGTATCTGTGCAGAGTATTACTGTGGTCCGTGGGGTTTTCCAGGCTGTGACCTTTCAGAAGAAGATCACCAAGCCTGTCTTCCAAGGCATCCCTGGGTGTGTTTGAATCACCAATCTTTCAGGTAGCAGCTGAGCGCTTAAATTAATGGATGTTATTTCTTTTTCTACTCTTGGGCATTCCCCTCCCACCTCCTGTGGAGAAGAGCTGTGTTTAGAGGGGAAGATTCTGCCTCTTGTTTGATCCAGGCTTCTTCCCCAAGAGGGAAAGAATGCCCAGGATGGAGAGAGGAGGGAAAAACATCCAGGGCAACTGTCCCTGCACTCCCTGTTCTACAAGTTCCTGCTGTAGTCCCTGCTGGTGACATAGGAAAAGGCCTGACCTCCCCTTCAGCGTCTCATTTGTAAGATGACGGGGCGGACTAATGTGTTCCTTCTAGCTTTAACCTGTAGAGTGCTTACACTTTCCCAAGTAACTTATCAACCTGTGGGTACCAAAGAGATGGTTTATGCTCAAATTGTAACAACTCTAGCCTGTACCTACTCATGCAGAGCCTCATTCCCCTTCCCAGGTGCCCTTTTCCTTATAGCATTTCTTTGGAGGGTCCCCAGGGATGATGGCGTCACATATGTACTACTGCATTGGTCTGTGTCTCTGCCTGGGCTCTTGCTTGGTGCTGGACCACAGATCTCTGTCCAAGTCTCTGCCGGTCATGTGCTGCAGGTCTGGAGTTGGCAGAATGGAGGTGGGCATGACCCACCATTTCTCAAACCCTTCCCTCTATTCCCCACTGCCCAACTGAGACCATGCTGCCACTTCGACAAGAATCTCCTGGAAGTCAGGGGGTAACGGAGAGGAGGTATCTCTCAGAGAGTATGCCCCAGCTGCTGTTTGATATAGCTTCTGTAGAGCTCACACACCCAGACAGTCCTCAGAGAGACTCTCAGTATCTGTTCCCTCCTTCATTTTAGTCATAGAACACCCCTGACAGATGTTATGAATGAGGAAACTGAGGCTCAGAGAGGAGGAAAGACTTACCCAGTGACACACCAAGTATAGAGTGGAGCTGAGATGCGCACCCAGGCCTGCCTGCAGCCGACAGCCCTGTTCTCTCCACCTTTCTGCACTGCCGGCTCTGACACACCACCTTCATCCCATTTTCCTGACTTTGCATCCTTTATCAAAAAGCTTGAAAGGGTATGTGGGCCTGGAGGAGATGACATCAGAGTTTGCACATGTGCCAGGGTTGAGATTCGTGAGGAAAAGCATTCTCCTGCTGCAATTCCTGCTCTGAGGGGGAGGTCTCTTTCCAGAGGGTCTCAGGGTAGTGTGGGGCGGAGCCAGATGGCAGGTTGGTCATCTGTCCTTCTGGCTTGGCTATGGTTTTTAGCTCTGCCTCCAGCTTTGCTCACCACAGCTAGATCCACTTGCTTTATCTGAGAGAACAAAATGCAGTTCTTACACCAGGGAGTGAGAAGCATGCCTTTCTCCCCTTCGCTTTGCACTGCCCAGGGCAAGTTAGCAGCCACTGACTGAGGTTTCCTTGTCCACAGAGAGCTCGCCCCTGCATCATACAATGAAGCTTTCTGTTCTCACTCAAGGGGGTGCCTGGGTGCAAACTAGGAGCATTTGAACTAATATTTATGAAGCTGCCATTACTCAGAGTAGCCATGTCGATGCCACAAAGTCCTGAGATGTGCCTAAGCAAGTATTGCCCACCCTCTCCCCCAGTGCCAGTGCGCTTCCTAGAACTTTCAGTTCTGATGTGCCAAGGCTGTCAGGACACTTCTGTAGCAGCAGCTCAAAGAGACTGTGTCCACAGATGGTGGAAAAGCCCACTTCTTGGGGGATGTTGTGTCCGTAGGGAAACAGGGTGGTGAGGAAAGATTTTAGCGTTCTTAATTATCATGGCTTCATTCTCAGTGATCACCTTCAACCACCACATCTTAGCTAGATGTGAAACACTTATTGAGCACCTACTCTGCACAAATTTACCATGCTAGGTGAACTGGGTGGTCACTTGCCTTTGGGGGATTGTGATGACCGCATGAAATAATGTTGAGGAAAATGTTCTGAACATTCTAAACCCCCATGTGAGAGTGAAGCCATGTTGGTATTACCTTGTCCTATTATACGTCTCAGATGGGTGTATGAGCCCATGCTGGTGCCAACAACTTGGTCCGAACTGGGCATATCCTTCCTCCCCACCCTCAGGGCCTGACCCCATGCTGACTAGCCTCAGTGGGATGATTGGGAAAGACCATAAAGGAGCTGGAGCTCAGGAATAGAGGCTTGGAAAGGCAAATGGAGGGAGAATGTCAGCAGATGGGCCAGAAATATAGTTGATGGTGAGGTAGAGGGTAGAGGACACAACCTGAAAAGTCCTCCTGCTGATTCTGGACTTTCAGACACAGGGCCTAAAGCCAAGAGTGGAGAGAGATTGAGTCCTTCTGTGGTGGGATCCCATCTTCTTCCTCGGCCTTCTCTCCTAGTATCCTGCTTCTCCGTGTCCTTACCCCCAAGATCTTGGTAGGAAAAGAAATTGTCATAGAGTCGATTCCGACTCATTGCAGCCCCATGTGTTTCAGAGTAGAACTGTGCTCCATAGGGTTTTCAATGGCTGTGACTATTTAGAAGTAGATCACCAGGTTTCTTCCAAGGTGCCCTGGGTGGATTCGAACTGCCAACCTTTCGGTTAGTATTCAAGCTCTTAACCATTTGTACCACCCAGGGACTCCTCAAGCACCAGCTGGCTGACCACAGCTAGCCACTGCTCCACACACCTGGCATCCTCATCTCTTGCCTTTGCTCCTGATAGTCCGGCCTGGGTCATGGTTGCTTCTTCCCAGGGTCTGTCATCACCTCTAACATTTTTCTCTCCTCTCAGATCCTCAGCCTTCCCCATTGAAAACAAACGTGTGATCTTTTGAAGGAAAAGGGTCCCATATGCCAAAAGAGACCTGTGTCAAAATGGATCACATATCTAAGTGTAAATGCTAAAACTATTCAATTTCTAGAAGAAATATGGGAGAAGATCTTTGCAACCATAGGTTTAGACAAATATGTCTTAGATAGGAAACAAGGATCATGAATCATAAAGGTAAAAAGTGCTAAATTGTACTTCATAAAAATTAAAACCTTCTGCTTTTCAGAAGACAACTATTAAGAAAAAGAAAACACAAGCCACAGAATGGGGAAAAAAAAAATAGTTGTGAAGCATTGATCTGACAAAGGACCTGTTTCAAGAATATATAAAGAACTTTTAAAATTCAGCAATAAGAATACAACTAACCTAATTAAAAACTTGGCAAAGGAAAAAAGTAAGTAGCGGTAATCATCTCTGATCTAAATAAAATATATAGAACACGGATTTTGTTTCAGAAATTTATTTCACTATTTTATTCTTTTTTGCTGTCTCTCTCACAGTGGTGTTTGAGAATGACTAGAATCATCTGTGGTATATTAATCTGCTTGCACATCTAATATATTTTTGTAATAAAAATATCAGCATAAGAAAGAGTAAAAGCCTTGAACATATGCTTTACAAAAGAGGGTATGTATGAATAGCCAATAAAGCACGAGGAAAAGGTTCAACATCGTTAGTCACCAGGGAAATGCAAATGGAAACCATAATGTGATGCCTGTACACACCCACTAAAATGGCTAAAATTAAAAAGAATAAGAATGTCAAATGTGGGCAAGAATTCAGAGCACTGCCAGTGGGAAAGTAAAAATGGTACAACTACTTTGGAAGACAGTTTGGCAGTTTCTTATGAAGTTAAACATATGCTTATCATATGACTCAGCAATCCCACTCAGGTATTTTCCCAAAAGAAGTGAAAATATTTGTTCACTCAAAGACTTGTACACAAATGCTCCTAGAAGCCTTATGCATAAAAGTCTCAAACCATAAGCAACCCAAATGTCTATCAGCAGGTGAATGGATAAACAAATTGTGGTACTCACAGTGGAATACTATTCAGCAAGTAAAAGAATATGAACCACTGACGTACATAGCAGAATCCCTGAATCTTAAAAGCATTATGCTGAGCAAAAAAGATGCTAAAGAATACCTATTGTACGCTTCCATTTATAAGAAATTCTAGAACCAGGAAAATTGCACTCAAGTGGCAGAAAATAGATCAGTGGTTTTTGCTGGGACCAGGGGAGTAAGAGAATTGGATGGATGGGACATGAAGGAACTTTCTAAGGTTGTAAAAGTGTCCTATATGTTGATTGGGGGTGGTGGTTACACGGGTGTATTCATTTGTCAATACTCAACAGATCGTGTGCTTAAAATGTGTGCATTTTATTACATGTAAATTATACCTCAATTAAGTTGTTTTGATTTAAAAAAAAGAAACGTGGTTACTTTTGGGTGATGGAATTAAAGCTCTTTTTAAAAAAATTCTGTATGCTTCTCTGTCTTTCTAAATTTTCTGCAGTAATCTCATCACTTTTCAAACAAATGCTGTTAATGTGAAAATGTTCTCTCCGTCTGTGAAGGCTCAGCCGAGGTGCTGTCTCCTCTTGCAGTCCCCCTTCCATACCCCATTGCCCTTGCTGGGGCCACGGGTACCAGCTGCATTCTGCCTTGGGCTAGTGCCGTTGTTAGCTGCCACAGAGTCCATTCAGACACCTGGTGACTACTACCTGTGTAGTTGGTTCCTCACCCTGACACACCTGGTGGATAAGAGGGCTGACCCTAGCACCAGGCCCCAAACAGGACAGGTAGTTATTCAGTGTTTGCCAAATTACACTGGGATTTGTCAGACTGACAGGGAGTTTCTTGTACGATTCAAGGACTGCCATCATGTATATACACCCCCTGTGAAGGGAGGAAACTGAAGCAGGACCCAGAGCAGGTGAGAGCTTGGCCTCAAGTCCGAGCTCTGCCAGTTTCTAGCCATGTAACCTCCTATGAACTCCTTGACCATTCTGAGCCTCAGTGTCCATTCTGCAAAATGGGGGCAATGATATCTCCCTGGTTTGGTGTGAGGCCTAAATATATAGTGCTTAGCACTCAGAGGTCCCTGAGTGGTGTAAATGGTTTGGTCTTGATTACTAATCTAAAGGTTGGTAGTTCAAACTCACCCACTGTTACACAGAAGGCCTGATGATCTGCTTTGGTAAAGGTTACAGCCAAGAAAACCAGAAGGAGCAATTGTACTCTGTAACACATATGGGGTCGCCCTGAGTCGGAATCAACTTCATGGTGATGGGTTTGTTTTTTGCTTTTTGCTTTTTTTGGCATGCAGTAAGTGCTCAGTTAGCGCAGGCTTCTATTTTAATTATCATCATTATCTCCAGTTATAACAATAATAACATAAAGTGAGGGATTGCCCAGCTGAGATACTCCTTAACTAAGGAGTACACTGGAAAATGGAGCAAATGTTTTCTTTCCCCTAACAGCTGTTCCGATTAGTAGGCACATAACATCAGTCTTTAAAAGCCAATTGAAAATTAATTTTCTTCCTCATTAATGGTTTTTGAGAAAGTCAAAACCATTTCCCACAGAAGCAGACGTCTCCAAAGGAGTTTGGATTCTGCTGGCTCTGCTCTTCATTCAGGTATCAGGTGGCTGCCAGGGCGCAGCCCCAAGGAGCTGGCTTTCTCTGGAGCGCTTGCTGGAGCCGGCCTGACACAGATCTGATAGAGGTTGTCAGATCTCTGAAGAACAATTGACTTTCCAAGCGGAGCCCCTGCTCCCAGCCGCGCGGTGCTGCGTTACATTTGTAAATGCCAGCGCGCTGCTAAGCACGTCCTCGTGAATAGAAGTGTTTTGATGTTTTGTTTTTTGTCGGAGATTGAAGTCCAGTGTCTTGGGACCCAGTGACTTGGGCTGACCTTCCCGCTACATGGACAGGGCTAAATTTCAACCCCTGGAGGCTTCTGCACACAAAACCTCATGCCTCACGAGGGCAGGTGCAAGGAAACCCAGCGGAAATCTGAAATCTTCGCTGCTTCAGAGACCCGAGCTCACTTCTGTCAGAGGAATTAGGTTTCACAAGCCCTTTTTTATGTAGAAAGCATATCATTAGGGGAATCTGGACAGGGCGACTTATTAAAACTGCTGCCTACAGCAGAGAGAAAGCCATACCACCTAAGGACATTCAAGGGCTTTTGATGTGCTTTTTAAAATTTCTAATAACTCCTTGTAGTATCTTCACAAGCGAATCTCTTGGTCAGAGTAATGGGGTAACGGGCTCCTGAATGGAGATACCTCACTTGTTTTAAATACTGCTAGCTCTGGAAAACATATTTTCCTCAACTTATATTCTGGTTTTGAAATCAGGAAAGACTATTCGTTGCAAACGTTTTAATTGAGTAAGCAACTTTGTACAACCTACAGCTTTACCCTCTCACTACTTTTGAATTACTGTCTGTCTCCCTCTAACTCCTTAATCCTGATTTTTACAAATGGCTACTTTTTGAATAATTTTGATCAATGTATATGTAAAGTTTGCTATCTGTTTTCCCCTAAGGTTTTATTCAAGCTTTGTATACTTACATACTTAATAATAGTATACTTAATAGCAATTCTTAATAGGTACTACTTTTTACTTGATGCTATTCTGCTCTTTCTGTTTGCCTGGGCTTGAGTATTTAGAAGTTTGTTGTTGTAGTTGTTGTTATAAATGGATTATTTGCCTCTTTGTTCACTGACTTAAAAAAAAAAAATGATTTCTTTTACCTATAGCAGAAAAGATGGTTCCAGGAGGTGCTCTGAGATTTGCAAGGGGCCCCAGCCTTCTATCCCGTCCCCTTACACTTCCTTTAAAAACTCCAGACCTGACACGCACCTGCGGGGTCTTCGCCAGCCCCTCCTCTGAAGTCTATAGCAGAGTCCCTCACATGTCAGTGGCCTTCTGTAGCCTGTAATCACTGGGAGACTCCTACCTTTGTTCTTCAAGCCACCTCTGGGAAGGGTTTTCTGTGTGAGCCCATGTCGACTGAACTCACCTGGGTGTCACAGAGGCCCTGCTCTAAAATAAATAAATAAATTCCATGATAAGTTCAGTTTTGTTAAATACTCTCTGGAGATTCATGCTACCATAGTTATTTGCTTTTTTCAGCCAATGGTGGTCTTATGGCTGACAGAGTTGCTGAGGTGAAAGTGTCTCACAACATAGGGCTGAGCACATTCTCTCGTGTGGTGATTCTCACTACTGTGGCTGACAGGCTCTGACTGAGGGCACCCGGTTGTGCCTTCTGTCATCTTGATAAGAAACATCCTTGGAGCAGACGGCATGTTTCAGGAAGCCCCACATGATTTGGCTTCTGTCTCTCTGTCTCACCTCCATTCCTCCCTCAGCTTTACTGGGCCCAGCCTTACTGGCCTCCTCTCTGTTCCTCAAACAATCTTATTCCCTCTGCTTGGGGTGCTCATCCCCCAGATCGTATCAAGGCTGATGCTCATCGCTCAGGTCTCAGGTTGGAGGTTCCCTCTTGGAAGAGGTGACTCTCCCCTGACCACATTTAAAGTGGTCTTTGCTCACTCTTAAGCACATCTTTCTCTTTGAAGTCTTTGCAGAGCTCTTGTCACTCTGCTATTTTCTTGTTTACCTACGTGGGTGTTCGTTTGTTGGCTGTCTTTTCCTCTAGTTTATAAGCCTCATGAGAGCAGAGGTCCTGTCTGTCTTAGTCTCACAAAGTCTAGAACAGAGCCAAGCATGTAATAAAACCAAACCCGTTTGCCATAGAGTTGATTACTACTCATCGTGGCCCAATGTGCAAATTTTCTTGGCTATAATCTTTACAGGAGCAGAGCGTTAGACCTTTCTTTCATGGTGCTGCACTCAGTAAGTATTCCACAACCCATCTGTCTGTTGTACTGTGGTGTCTTATCTGTAGCTATGACACTGAAAGCTGTGCCAATGATATTTCAAATACCCATCAGGTCAAATACTACCAGCAAAGCTTTCAGAATGAGGCAGTTTAGGAAAAAAAGTCCTGGTAGTCTACTTCTGAAATTAACAAATAAAAACTCTGTGGATCACAACAGAATATTGTCCTGTATAGTGCTGGAAGATGAATCCCCTAGGTTGCAAGGCACTCAGAAATACACAGTGACCACAGCGGACTTGAGCATACCAATGATCATGAAGATGATGCAAGACTGGGCAACATTTTGTTCTAATGTACATGGAGTCACCACGAGTTGGAGCTGACTTAGATGGCAACTAACAACAACAGTAAATATTTGGTGGATAGGCTAATGGATCCTTTGCTTAATAAGCACTTATAAAATTGTCTCGTGCCATCTAGGTAGGCACTGTGGAATTCAGAAGTTTGAAGCCAGACACACTGTAGGTTCTCAATAAGTTCTGTTGTTGGCATGGCTCTCTTACAGATCAGTGGTCAGCCCAGGGAGACTGGACCCACTCTCCTGGCTACTTCTTTGCATTACCTCTCTGAGAGTGGCAGTTACAGCTTCCTGAGAGACACCATTAGAATGTTTAAAACACAGTGCTCTGTACACAGGGAGTGCTCATTATGAGTATTCATTTATTTTATTCGTTTGGCTAGTACTTGCGTAGTACTGTCAAGAAGCCCTGGTGGTGTTGTGGCTAAGAGTTTAGCTGCTAACCAACAAAGGTCGGCAGTTCAAATCCACCAGCCACTCCTTAAAAACCCTATGGGGCAGTTCAACTCTGTCCTACAGGGTGGCTATGAAGCGGAATTGACTCAGTGGCAAAGGGTTTGTCAAGAACTGTGAGTCTGAGCTTTTATGCTGCTTGCAAGTTAACAAGTTAGTCTGCCACAGTTTCATCCTGGTACAAGACATGAGACTCTTGGCTCCGAGATGAAGGATAGCTTATTACTCACAGCAATAGTTATAACCAGAGTATCAGCATCTTTGTGCTGGTTCCCCAATCCCTAATTTCCATAGGATGATACAAAGAGAGTAAAATGGCACACGTGCACACTCAGGGGACTGCAAGAGAGGAACCCTGAGTTTAGGAAACCTGATTATTTTATACAGACATTAAGCGTGTCTGTACTTTGTTCTGGAGAGAGACATTATCTTTATCTTCCAAGGTTGTTTGATATACAAATACCTTTGAAAAGGTAGTCCAGAACAAATACCAGTCAGTGCTTCCACTCACAGGATGTGCAGAAATGCTTGAAGACCTATGGGAAATTGTCTTGTAACAAATTTGTTGAATGAATGAGTGAATACTAGGTGCTGTATTCTGCACTACATGGTTAAATAAGACATGCTTTCTGTCAATTGGAGTTCATGGATGTGTGCTAGAGAATGAATTGGTAGGACCGTTCAGTGGTTAGGTGCTTGTTTTCTGGGCTCCGATGCCTGGATTTGAATCCCGCCATCACTTAGCTATGCTGTCCTGAGCTCAGATTTCTAATCTCTGAAACGGAGGGAATAGAGTTATTGTGGGGATTATCTAAGCCAATGCAATTGTAAAGTGTTTGGCTTGGTGCCTAACCCCTGGCGAGTATCCAAATAAGTGTTAGTTACTAGGCTGAATTATATGAAAGTGCCATTTCTGTAGTTCAAATATCAGCAGTTTTGTGTGGCTCAATTTAATTGTACATGCATTATTATTAATCTTTTGGTTGGGTACAAATCATGATGTATAAATGACTATGAAGTGGAGGTGTGCTCTGGGTCAGGTGAGGCAAGGCTGGAAAGGCAGAAAAGTATCTGGAAAAAAGAAATGGACTTGGAGCCAGATGCAGCTCTGAGCACCACCTTCTTCTCTCATTAACCCTGTGACCTTGGGTGAGCCACTTAACCTTTGAGCCCCTTGCCTCATCTGTGCTACAGATACAATAATCCCTTCCACTTCACTGGACACTGTGAGACTAATACCAGATGATGGATGTGGAATTGCTTTGTAAACTGGAAGACACTGTACTCAAGCTAGATATGACGAATTCTTTCAGGCAGTGAGATTTGAGTCTGGGCTTGAACCAGACCATCGCTGGGTATAATTTAATATCCCTCCTAAGTCTTCGAATCACAGTTTTACACTTGAAGTATAGCATTGGGTGCTAAACTCAAATTGCTGCATTAGAATCAGGTTACACCAGCCAGGTTTGTATCTAAGGCCTTCAAGCACTGTAGGGACCATCTGGTGACCAAAGAAAGATCACCTCATTACAAAGGGTAATTGGCTTGCAGCTAAATCAGTCAATAGCTAACATTTATCAAACTCTTTCAATGAGCCAGGCACTGTTTTATCTCTTTCATGAATTCTCATCAAAACCTTGAAAAATCCTATGATATAGGTAGGTGATTTATTATCCCCCATTTTACAGATGAGGAGACCGAGGCAAAATGAGGTCAAGTAATTGCCCAAGGCCAACAATTACAGATTAACAGAAATAGCCTGGCAAATTACAATGCCTGAGCTCCCTCAATAAAATTCAGAATCACCCATCCCCAACTGGCCCCATAAAGGCAGGACCAAGCGCCACCTTTCCAGGCAGCCGTGGTTGTTCAAGCTGCCACTGTTGTACTTGCTGCTAGAAGTCCTGCTCCTCCCACAACCAGATCACAGAAAGCCACGTTTTTCTGGGGACTTGCACGCAATTGGGATGACACTGCTCTTCCACCTCTGTCAGAGTGCTCCGCTGAAGAAGTGAGGACTTAACTTTTACGTCCTCTCTTTTTTAGGGACCCTCTGTGATGTGAAAAGTAATGCTCAGAGTGCTTGCCTTTCTCAAATATTTTGAGCCTGTGTTCTCTCTGGAAAGAGCTTGCTTTTGGCTCTTCCTGGGTCTAAAGCATTGGCCTGGAGTGAACCAGTTTCGTGCCTTTGTGAGGATGCCACTTGAGCAGAGCAGACAGGGTAAGGTTTGACTCCTGTAACAGACCCAATGACACAGTGGCTTGAAGAACAAAGTTGATTTCTCATTCGTGGAAGAGTCCAAGAGATGCTTTCCGTGCTGCCAGGTGACTGCTCCATGCAGTCACTCAGTGATTCGAGTTCCTGCCAACTTGCTCTGCATTCCCTAAGGCAGTGCTTCCCAGCCTATCTGGGGTGAAGGACCCATTTTTTATATTTTAATTCATTACAGACTAAGTTTTTATTAAAAAATAATAAAAATATATTAGCGAAAAAATGAAGGAAAAAACCCAAAGACATACAAAATTCAAGGCTAATTTTTTTTTACAGTGTTAGATACAACAGACATAATACAATTATTTTCTTAAATTTCTATAAAATTTACTAAATATGTCCTCTCAACTTCTGTACTTATTATGGACTTGTGTTGGAAGAGCCTTTGAGTAGCACTGACTTGGAGCATTTTCATCACCTGTGTGGCTGAAGCAGGTCGTCAACAAGTCCAAGAGTAATCATGGGAAGGGAGAATAGAGTGCAGAAGTGGCCCCACCTTATTCCATGATCATGTTTTATACTTTAAGCGATGTTAATGAAAATATAACTTACATAAAGTTTGCCCTTGTACAGTTGTATGAGATCAGTTGTATGAGTATTGACAAAAGCATACAGTTGTGTAACCACCACCACAATCGAGATATAGAATATTTCCATCACCCCCAAAAAGTTCTTTTACCCCATTTTTATTTAACCTTCTTACTCACCACTCTAGCCCCTGGCAATCACTAATCTGATTTATGTCTCCATAGTGTTGCTTTTTTCTTAACATTGTATAAATGGACTCATCAAGTGTGTAGCCTTTTGAGTCTATTTTTTTTCTCACTTAGCATAACGCTTTTGAGATTTATTGATGTTCTTGAATGTGTCAGTAGTTCCTTCCTATTAATTGCTTTCAATTGGATATACCATAATTTCTGTATTCATTCTCCTGTTGATGCGTACTTCAAGTTTTTGGACAGTATGAATAAAGCTAATATAAACATTTGCATAGAAGTCTGTGTGAACCTATGTTTTCATTTTTCTTAGGTCAATATCTAGGAGTGGGGTTGCTGAGTCATAAGGTACATACACACTTAACTTTATAAGAAACTGCCAAACTGTTTCAAAGTGTTTGTACCATTTTGTGCTCCCACCAGAAATATATGAGCATTTGAGTTGCTCTGTATCCTAGTCAGCACTTGGCATTGTCAGTTGCTTTAATTTTAGCCATTCTAAGAATTGTGGAGTCATGGTATCTCATTTCATTGTGGTCTTAACTTGAATTTCCCTAATGACTAGTTGTGTTGAGAATCTTTTTGTGTACTCATTTGCTAACCATGTCTCTTCTTTGGTGGAGTGTCCAGAATTTATTTCTTGTCAGTTTTTATTGAGGTGCTTGTTTTCTTATCACTGAGTTGTGAGAGTTCTTTATATATATTCTGGATTTCAACCTTTTATCAGAATGTGTTTTGCTGACATTTTCTCTTAGTCTACAGCTTGTCTTTTCGTTCCCTTAATAGTGTCCTTTGAAGAGCAGAAGTTTTAAATTTTTGATAAAATCTAACATTGATTTTTTCTTTTATGATTTATGCTTTTTGTATCTTATCTAAGAAAGCTCTCCCTAACCCAAGGTCACAATGATTTTTTTTCTACGTTTCCTACTAAAAGTTTTTAATTTTTAAGTCTTATGTGTTGAGTTAATTTTTCTATATGGTATGATTATGGGTCAATGTCCATTTTTTTATTGCAAATGAATGTTTAATTGTTCCAACACCATTTGTTGAAAAGAATAGCCTTCTAATTACCTTGAAACATTTGTCTAAAGTCAATTGGCCATATACGTGTGGGTTACTTTTGGAATTATTTACTTGATTTCATTGATCTCTGAGTCTATCCTTTTACAAATATCACGCTGTCTCAATTACTGTAGCTTTATATTAAGCCTTCAAATCAGGTGCCGTGAGTCTTCCAGCTTTGTTCTTTTTCAAAATTCTAGATGTGGATGATCATGTTGTCAGCAAATAAAGACATTTTTACTTCTTCCTTTCAAATCTATATGCCTTTCATTTCTTTTTCTTGACTTATTTCACTGTCTGGGGCCTTCGATAAAGTGTGGGGTAGGAGTGATGAGAGCAGACTTCCTTGTCTTGTTCTTGATCTCAGGGGGAAAACATTTAGCCTTTCAACTGTAATATATAAGCTGAAGATTTTTCATAAATGCCATTTATCAGGTTCATAACTATTCCGAGTTTACCAATTTTATCATGAATGGATGTTGAATTTTGTCAAATGATTGATCATTATTTTTTTTTCTTTTAGTCTGCTGATATGGTATGAATTACCTTAGATTTCAAATGTTGAACCCAGTTTGCATTCTTGGGATAAGCCGCACTTGATCATGGTACATTTACCCTTTTTATTTATTGCCAGATTCCAATTATTATTATTTCGTGGATGATTTTTACATTCATGTTTATGACAGATATGCTCTATAACTTTATTTCTAAAGAAATATTTCTCTGGTTTTGAAATCTGGGTAATTCTGGCCCCATAAAATGAGTTGGGAGGTGTTCCCTCCTCTTCTATTTTCTAGAAGACTTTCCATAGAACAGGTATTCTTTCTTCCTCAAGTGTTTAACAGAATTCTTCAGTGAAGCTATCTGGGTGTGGAGAAGATTTCTTTGTGGAAAGGATTTAAGCACAAATTCAATTTTATAAATAGATATAGAACTATTCAGGTTATCTATTTCTCTTTGATTAAGCTTTTGTAGTTTGTGTCTTTTAAGGACTTTGTCACTTCATCTAAATAATCTAATGTATTAGCCAGAAATTCAAGCTGGATTCAGAAGATGTAGAACCAGGAATATCATTGCTGATGTCAGATGGATCCTGGCTGAAAGCAGAGAATACCAGAAAGGTGTTTACCTGCATTTTATTGACTAGGCAAAGGCATTCAACTGTGTGGATCACAACAAATTATGGATAACATTGTAAAGAATGGGAATTCCAGAACACTGAAATTTTCTCATGAGGAGCCTATACATAGATCAAGAGGTAGTTGTTCAAACAGAACAAGGGAATAAGGCTTGGTTTAAAGTCAGAAAAGGTGTGTGTCAGGGTTGTATCCTTTCACCAGACTTATTCAGTTTGTATGCTGGACAAATAATCTGAGAAGCTGGACTGTATGAAGAAGAATGGGACATCAGGATTAGAGGAAGACTCAATAACAACCTTCATTATACAGATGACACAACCTTTCTTGCTCAAAGTGAAAAGGACTTGAAGCACTTACTGATGAAGATCAAAGACCACAGCCTTCAGTAAGGATTACACCTAAACAGAAAAAAAAAAAAAATCCTCACAACTGGACCAATAAGCAACATCATGATAAATGGAGAAAAGATTGAGGTTGTCAAGGATTTCATTTTACTTGGATCCACGATCAATGCCCATGGAAGCAGCAGTCAAGATATCAAAAGACACATTGCATTGAGCAAATTTGCTGCAAAAGGCCTCTTTAAAGTGTTAAAAAGCAAAGACGTTGCTTTAAGGACTGAGGTGTGCCTGACCCAAGCCATGGTGTTTCGGTTGCCTCATATACATGCAAAAACTGGACAATCAATAAGGAAGACTGATGAAGAATTGATGTCTTTGAAATTCTGATCTTGGCGAAGAATGTTGAATATACTATGGACTGCCAAAAGAACAAACAAATCTGTCTTAGAAGAAATATAACCAGAATGCTGCCTAGAAGTAAGAATGGTGAGACTATGTCTCACATACTTTGGACATGTTATCAGGAGGGATCAGTCCCTGGAGAAGGACATCATGCCTGGTAAAGTAGAGGGTCATGAGAAAAGAGGAAGACCCTCAATGAGATGAATTGCCACAGTGGCTACAGCAATGGACTCAAGCGTAACAATGATTGTGAGAATGGCAAAGGACTGGGCAGTGTTTCATTCTGTTTTACATGAAGTTGTTATAAGTTGGAATGGACTGATGGCACCTAACAACAACAACATTGGCATACATAATACATTATAATATTCTCTATTATCCTCGTAAGGTCTGTATGATCTGTAGACTATTCCCCCTTATATTTCTGATGTTGGTAATATATTCTTTTCTGTTTTGATGTTGATCGATTTCATTAGAAGTTCATCAATTGTATTGTTTGTTTAAATAAAAGCAGCTTTTGGTTTTGTGAATGTTTACTATTTCTTTGTTTTCAGTTTCATTGAAATTTGCTCTTTTCCTTAATATTTCCTTTCTGATTGCTTTGAGTTAAATTTTGTCTTCTTTTTCTACTTTCTTAAGGAGAAGCTTAAACTATTGATTTGCAACCTTTCTTATTTTCTAATATAAGCAATTAATGCTATAAATTATCAGCATCCTACAGATTTTGATATACTGTGTTTTCATTTTCATTCAATTCAAAATAATTCCAAATTAACTCGTGACTTCCGTTTTGACTGATGTGACTGATGGGCTATTGAAGTGTATTGTTCAATTTCAATTATGTGGGAATTTTCCAGGCATCTTTCTGTTATTAATTTCTAGTATAATTCCATTGTGTCAAAGAACATTTTTAGTGTGACTCAACTTTGTTTAGATTTATTGAGATTATTTTATGGTCCAAATATGTCTGTCTTGGTGAATATTCCACGTGTACTTGAAAAGAATGTGTATTCTGCTGTTGTTGAATGTTGCATTCTATAAACGCCAATTAGATCAAGTCGGTTAATAGTGTATTTCAGATCTCTTACATCCTTACTGATTTTCTGTTTACTTTCTCTAAAGATTATTTAGGGGAGGCAGTGAGGGCAGAGGGAGTTTCTCAGTGTTACTGCTCCTCCTCAGCTTTCAGCCATTCCTGCATACCTGTGCCAAGAGAGGATCTCTCTCCATGCTGTTGTCCCTCCCCCAGAACTAGATTGATGTTTTCTGTTCTTTCTCCTGCAGTAGGAGACCTCTGCTTAGTATTAGTGTAGGACCCTGGGCCTTCCCTCAGGAAAATGGATGTTTGCTTCTAACCGTCCTCCAGCAGTGATTGATCTTTGCCTTTGTCTTGACATTGAGACAGTTTCCTCCCCTTCTACCAGAGGTGGGTGGGGTTTGCTGCTATTCCTCTCCAGAAGCAATAGATCTTTGCCTATATCCTAGGGAAGAGAATACCCCTTTCCAGTGGCTTAATGCTTTTGTTTCTTAGGCTAAAAGTGTCTAGAAAATTGAGTGGGCCTTGTGCCTATTCCCAAGAAACTGGGGACTCCTGAACACCTCTCCCACCAAGAGAACTCACTCCAGTCTCCCTGGCCTACTCTTCTTTGTAAGCACCTGGCGAAAGTTCACAGCTAAGAGCTTGCAGTGGATATGAGCTCCTAGAGGGTCAGTATGACTCAGAATCAACTCAACGGCAACAGCTTTGGTTTTTGGTATTCCAAACTGACATCTTAGTCCACACGTGGCTTTTAAGATTTATTAAAACTTCAGCTGATTGTTTTTTTTTTACCTACTTGTATGGCAGCCACTTCTCTCTCTGGAGCTTTGCCCAAGGTGAAGCAGTTTGTGAGTTGTCTCTCCTTGAAAGGACTTTCTCCTCTTTGTAATTCAGTTTATTTAATTATTTTGTGACCTCAGCTCTGTGATTGGCTCAACAAAAGTTATGATTGTGTAGATTATCTGGCTTTTTCTCATTTTTAGGATATGAATGACATTCTTTGCAGCTTTCTACAGTCTATACGTAAGTGCAAGTTCCTATTATGGTTTAAAGGCTTAGTCTCAATAATAGCCCAAAGCTTCTTCACTCATGATCCAGTGAGGGGAACTGAGTCACATGGTCACATCTAGCTGCAGAGGATCCTGGGAAATGTAGTCTAGTCATGAGGCCAGGAAGAAGGAGAGAATGGATTTTAGTGGATTTTAACCAGCAGGATCTATCACCAGGCCCTTAGCAGTAAAATCTAAAATGATTCTAGGCTTGGAACAACTGGGAATCACTGTAAAACAGTGAGTTTTACTGGTCCCATTTTTGGTGTTAGTCCTGTTGAGATGGTAAAAAATCTGAAGAGAGGGCCAGGACTGCCCCCTCATGTTTGTTCCATGAGCATATGAGGCAGATGTGTGAAGGATCACTCCAGGCCTGTGCACACCTGGACTCCAACCCCACTGGGGTCACCTGGGGCAATGGTTTGGACCTTGTGAGAGTCACAATGCCTTCCAAGTCCATGGGCTCTCAGTCTTAGCTGTGCGTGTTAACCATCTGTGCAACTTTTTAAAGAACACAAATACCTGGGTTTTCACTCTAGATATTTGAAGAAAACTCTTTGGAGGCATCTACATTTTTCAAAGAAGCACTTCCTGGATGATTCTGATGTATGATAGCTTTAAGTACCTCTGAGCTGATATGCAGCCAAAACAAAAGCAAGGTTACAAGGCTTATATAGGAGATAAGACATTGACCAAGGCCACAAGAGAGGTAAGTCTAATGCTCTTAATGCTCTTGGGTTGAGAATAAAAGAGAAATGATGGGTCGGGGAAGATTTCCTGAAAGGCAAGCATTTGAGCTGGGCTTTGAAGGCCAGGGCGATTTGTATGGGTGATGGACATAGCATGGCATAGGCAAAGGGACAAAGGCAAATACAAGTAGTTTACGTGCTTTACCCATGTATAGTGAACATTTGGTGTAGGAGTAAACAACCCACAAATCTGGGGCCTCCAACAAAAACTTATTTCTTGCTTGTGTTATATGAGGGTCAGCTGTGGAGGTCATCAGTGGATCTTCTGGGCTCTGTTAGGTTGGCTCAGAAACATGAATCTTCTCATTTAGGGACCCAAATTGAAAGGGCAGCCACTTTCTCAGCCCTGCTGCCCTCATACAGAAAGCAGAAACTCGAGGTGGGGACAGAGACAAGTTGTACAAGTGCAATGAAAGCTTCTGCTTGGAGGTGGTGTAGCTCATGTCTACCCACAGTCCATTGTCCAAAGACAGTCACATGACCAAGCCCAAAGCTGATGGGATGGGAAATGCCATCAACCTACAGGAGAGCATGGTGAAAGTGGGAAGGCAGCCCATAGTTGTGAGCAAAGAATACACTCTACCAAGCTCACATGCTGGGTGCACAGTAAGTACTTAGGTTCTGCCAGGCTGAGCTCAACCTAATGGAACCACACAGCTTGTTAGTAAGGGGTACAAATAGTTCTTTCTACAGAGCAAAGATCGATTTTGAGTTGATAAACCAGTGGTACGCTCTGGCCCCCATCTTTTGACTTTTTGACTACTTTGACAATAAGCACAATTAGCACAACAATTGCCCCTTGCTCTCAAGGCAGACAGAAACATATCCATCAATGACATGGTGGGCATCACCTGAACAAGAGAGTGACCTCAGCAGGCAATCAATACTGACACCTAATCACTGCAAGAAAGGATGGCATGAGATCGGCCATCTGAAACCCCGATCTCCAGTCTGGCAGCCCACTGCCAGGGTTTGCCTGGCTCGCAGCCATCAGCCTAGCTGGCAGCAGATAGGGTCAGCACTTGAGAGGTGTGTTTGTCCTGAGCCATCCCTTGGAAGGGACAGCTCCTAAAGTTAGATGCACCCTCGACATGTTATTATTTTATGGCCATCACAAACCACTGACAAAACTTGCGATGAACATTTTCCAGGCTAAAATGTTCAACATTAAGCATTTTGGTGTTAAACTTTGGGACTTTGATACCTTGTTTGGAGTGATGTCAGAAATATTTTCTAAGCAACATCTAGGCCTTGATAAGATGTCTGAGGCCTTTCTAGCCAGGTGTAAATTGGTGAAAAGACTTGTTTATCACAAGCTTGGAGTCACCAGCTTAGGGCTGTGGTCTCATGGGACAAAGCAGTCAATTGGCATAATACGGTTCTTGAAGTTTATGTTCTACCTCCCAATATAATGAGTAGTGCCTGGGCTCTTAAAAGCTATTGGTCTTTATTTATCTGGAACAAAAGAGAAAGAAGGAAACCCAAGAATTAGAGAAGGAGCTAGGCTACAGTACTAGTTTTCTACCTGAACCACTGCCTCCTCCACCTTGAGACCGAAAGAACCAGATGGTGCCCAGCTACCATTACTGAACGTACTGATCAGGAACACGATAGACCAATCCTGATAAAAAGTGAGAAAAATGTGGAACAGAACTTTAAATTCCTAAAGAATCCAGACTTACTAGGCCTATTGAAGCTGGAGAAATCTCCAAGACTGGCCCTGAGTTGCTCTCCAAATCTTGAATTGAAATTATTTCCCACCTTTAAACTAAGTAACAATTTAACCCAAAGATCATCGCCTTTGAACATTGCATTTCTTTCACAAAAAAGTTATCTATTATAAGACTGAATGGTCAACAGCTATTATAAAGCATAGATGAAAAGGTTTGGGGAGGGTAGGGAATGGTAGGAAGATTAAATAAAGGGAAGTGAAACAACTAGAACAGAAATAATGAGAATATGGACACGACATGAACAATGTAATCAATGTAATTGATCATTATGTCTAAAAACTGGAATGGGAATGGGTTTTTCTGTGTGTATTTTCACCAAAAATAAAATTAAAAAAAAAAAACAAGAGAGAGACAAGACAGAGAGAGATGCCACCAGGCTTTTAGCTCTACTGGTCTTGCAAACTCAAGTAGTGACACTCCAGGTCCTTGCCAGAGAACCCACCCTTGAACCCTCTGCAGGCTAGTTCTCCTTTGCACTCAATCAGGAAAAGGCACACTGGAGGGTCTCATCCTTGCCTCTAAGCAGAGCTGATGGATAAGGTTGTACAGATGATGCCCTGTACATGGCCCCCATGGGAATGGGTGAAAAGGGCACCCTGGCACAAGGTTGGTGCACCTGTAAGAATGGGGGAATGGGCCCTCTTCCTCATTCAGCCAAAGGCCTTATATGGCAGCTGCAGCCATGCCTATAGCTATGATCAAGCTTACTCAGGAATCAGAGTAGACCTCAGAGAGTTAAGCTTCTGGCCCACAATGCTTTTATTTAACTGTACTTTATTTTCATTCCTCGATAAACAAAGTAAGATACAGCAGGAGTGCTGGAGCCAGATTTTCTGGGTTCAAATCTCAGCTCCACCACTTACTAGCTGTATGGTCTCAGGCAAGTTACCTGACTTCTCTTTGCCTCAGTTACCTCGTCTGTAAAATGGGGATAATGATATTAATATCACGGGTTGTGAGAATTAAATCAAGCAATATGAACAGTGTGTTTAGAACAGTGCAGAGAACATGGTAGGTGCTGTATAAGTGTTAGGCATGATGGTGAGGAGGAGGAGGACGTTATTGAGGACATAGTTCATTGCATCACAATTCCCTTCTGTCTCCCCAGTATGAATTCTGTGTGAAGTATTTCCCTAAGGCCTCAGGCCCAGGGAAAGTTTTGGTTCTCTTGAGTATCAATCCACCTGTCTCTTATGGACCTTATGACTCATGTGTCCATCTTTGCTTCAGATGCTAAAATTAGCAGTTTCAGGCAAAATTAATGACTCCTCTTCAGCATTACAGAGAGGTTTTTGGGATGAGTTCTGTGTTCAAATTGCTCCTGGCCCAGATTCTTGATTTCTTTTTCTTCCACACCCAACAACAAATCCTACTGGCTTCACCTTCCAAATATATTCTGGTTCTGACCACTTTTCACCACTTCTACCACTATACTCCTCTCACCAGGGCTAATGTGCAGGTGCTTAGTTAGTTTCCTGATTCTGCCCCAGTCCCTAAAGTCTATTATTCATATAGCAACAAATGTGGCCTTCATAAGTCAATTCACCCACTACTCTGCTTCAATTGCCTTGGCAAAAGCCAAAATCCTTCTAAGCGGTTTTCAAGCCTCACCGTGATTTGCACTCCCCCATCTCTCTATCTGTCCTCATAAACTGCCTTGCCCCTTCACCCTCATGCCTTCTGTTCCAGCAGCCTTAGCCCCCTTTGCTGCTCCTCTGATATATTGCACGTGGTCAGGGCTTTCCCTGGCTGTGCCTTCTGCCTGGAGTGCGCTTCCCCCAGATATTGGCATGCGTTACTCCCTCTCTTCATTCAGGTCTTTGCTCAAATGTCACTTCATTAAAAGACCTTCCCTGACCATCTTTTCTAAAATAGCAACCTCCTTCCTGCCTTGGCATTTTATATCCCCCCAGTTCTGGTGGCATAGTGATTAAAAGCTTGGCTGCTAACCAAAATGTTGCTGGTTCAAATCCACCGTGCACTCCCTGGAAACCCTATGGGACAGTTCTACTCTGTCCTATAGGATCACTATGAGTCAGAATCAACTTGATTGCAACAGGTTTGGGTCTGGTTTTTGGTATCTTACCTTGGAGTCCCTGGGTGGTAAGAGCAGCTAACACACTTGGCTGCTAACTTAAAGGTTAGAGGTTTGAGTCTACCCAGAACCACCTCAGAAGAAAGGCCTGGTGACCTACTTCCAAAAAACCAAGCCATTGGAAACCATATGGAGCACAGTTCTGCCAGAGTAACACACGGGGTCGCCATGAGTTAGAGTCAGCTCGACGGCAGCTGGTCCTGGTATCCTGCCTTATTTTTCTCCTCATCACTTACCACCATATGTCACCGATTTATTTTGTGTGTTCCCCACCAGAATTTAAGCTCCTTGTGGGCAGGGACTTTGTCTCTGTCACCTCAATGGCTAGAATGGTGCTTGGCTCAAAGCAGAGACTTGATAAAAAGTAGACATATGAGAAAATGAAATGCTTCCTTTTCCTACTCCATCCTATGATTTCCTTCCCTGGTTTCTCAAAGGCTTGGAAGAAGTTTATAAAAACTATAGATGTTAAGCCAGGACAAAAACAAATAAAGAGGTCACGGTAGAGAATAAATTATCTTCTTAAGTGCCTCCTGATTCCTTAGTGGAAAACTATGTTGATGATAATGAAACATGGCTGCCTGAGGGGAAGTTCTTAGCTCTAGATGACTAGAATGTTCTAGTAACCGAGACACTGCCTTCACGGATCCCAGTGGATGAATGAGAGTTTGCTGCAGGGAGCAAGCAACCTCTGAGCTGAGGATAAGCATTTTAAATCACCTTCCCTCTTTCCTCCTTCCATTTGAGAGCTTCAAGGTGCACATATGCTTGCTTCTTTGGAAGAATGGTATTAACTGGCAGGGGTGGAGATGCCCCCAGCAACCGATGTTGTTAAAGGCCTTTCTTTATGGAAAGGTGCTCTGGGCCCTGAACCTAGAGTTGTGAGCCTATTATGGCTGCAAAGTTGGGAATACAGTTTGCTATTCTTCAGTCTTGGTGGTATTGAAGTTTCCCCCTGTTTTCAAAGCCGTCTGTATGCAGCTGTATGAGACAAAGCTCCTGCTCCAGCCAAAGCTCCAGGATGCCCCGGGGTGTTCGGGGTATTTGTTTGCCGGTGGTTTTCCCAAGGGTTTGGGACAATGATAAACACAATTGGCTGTTCTCTTTCTTTGCCCCAGACACGTGCACCTACATCATGCCTGAACAGAGGCCCCGTAGGGGACCTGCCCTTCTTGCAGACCCAGCCTAAGCCCCTCAGAAAGCTGGAGGGAGTCACTCCCAAGCCTGCTATGCGCGGGAGAGCAGAAAATGTGATGCAGGCCATTTGTGTCTTTTGCTATTGGAAAACTCAAACCTAGGAGAGCAAATTAATTCTGTGACACACAATGGGGGGGGGGGGAAGTTGGTGGTTGGGGGGAAGGGAGGGAGGTTGAGACAGGGTGGGTTTATTCTAGAGTACAACTTTTTTTTCTGGGAACTTTTAGCAGTAGCGATTCCATTGAGCCCTCGAAGCTTGAGGACTTTTTGTTTCTGCTCTGGGGGCAGTAAGGGAAGGCATCTTTCTGGAACCTTCCACGAAGGATCCTTTTTGTCTGAAGGGCTCCTTGCCTAAGGCTGCACTTAACGTTGCCTGCTGGGGACCCAGCGTATGGAGATGCGCATCAATTCACCAGTCTAATGTGCGTGAGGAGGAAAACGCTTCCACAAAGGGAGCATGGTAATCAGTGGCCTTGCTTCTGGTCCTCTGCTTCTATTCACCTCCTAAATGGATATAATTTCTCTAACATTACAGAATAGTATTTTCCTGAACCTATTCCTACTCCCCATCCCCCTGCTCCGCTAAATGATTACATGCATGAAAGGGGCAGCTCAGTGAAAAAAAAAAAAATTGGTCATAATGCAGAGTACCTGGTGAGCAGGCAGTAACAGGATCTGAGGAACTGTTGCTCTGTAATCTTTCACGTTCTGAAATTTAAAACAAAGGCCACTACTGGCCGGTTTCGTTAGCTAATTGTCAGACAGCAGATAAACACACTGCAGCCAGGAAAATCTCCGCTGAGTTTGGACGGCTGATTTCTCTGGCAGCAAATGAAAGCTTTGGCGGTTGCCCCCTGAGGATTAGCTGAGCAAGCCAGGCACTGGGGTTCTCAGCATGTGCCCCCCAATACTGTGGGCCCCAGTGGGTGTAAGTGTGTGTGTGGGGGGTGGGGTGGGGTGGGAAGGCAGGCACCCTAGCTCACAATTTTAGGCAGCTGCATACCCCACCCAGGGACACCAGGCCAGTGTAATCTATCCCTAAGCCTCACAACCAGGGTGAACCCAGGCTCAATGGACCACAATTTGGAGGCATTGTTTACAAATCAATTTCCCCTCCCCTAAATAGAGTGTTATAAGAGTGGACCCTTCTGCTCGGCCAGCTTGTGCCCACCTGTCACTGGGACTTCCTAGCCAGTGGTCACACTGTATTGATCTTTTTAATCCCCTTTCTTTGAAACACAGGGCCAGCTGATGTGGAGTTCCTTAAAAGAAAGACTCTCCCACCGCCCCTACCTCTACAGGTAGCTGTGTAAAATCTGGGGCTAATTCCCCACTAAAAAGTCTTAATTGGCTTATGGGGAGCCTGAAAGATCTCCCTGTGTTTACAAGGTGAAAGGAAATGATGGACCCCAAATGCCCTGGTCTGCCTTTATTCGTTTCTTGGTGGAAATCAGGTGCACTTTATTTATTTACTTATTTATTTTATTGTTTTTGAGGCAGGACTGGAGGGTTTGGTGGGTTGGGGATAGTGTTTCACTTTACTGGTTGAAGGGGGCGGGGGAGAAGAAAAGCCCCAGGGAGACACTGACAGTAGTCAAGAAACTTGGTCAGTTTTTTTCTCTTAGTTTTTATTTACATGAAGTATCTGCAGTACAAAAATGTAAACTTTGATAGCTCATAATAATAGAATAAACTCTTTATGTACAAAAATACATTTTCATATGAATGAAGCATCTTGAATAAATTAAAGTACTCTCCAGCCCTGGGCCTGAATAGCTATGCAACAGTCTTGGGCTCTTCCTAGAGTAAGCCTGCGGTGGCGGGGCCCGGAATCCATAATGCATGAAGCCCACTCCTTGTCTCTCCTTTTTAAGCCTTTTCATTGTATTGTCAGCCGGCTCAAACCGAATTTTCATGCTCGTTTTTCTTCATTAGAGTTCTACAAATTGTAAAATTGACTTTTCACCTCGTCTTCAGGGGCTGATCTGTCCCTTTTCTAAATCACACCGAAGTGGTGGCTGGGGTCAGCTCTGAGCCAGCCACAAAGGAGGTTTTGTGGAGTTCAGAAAGTGCAAAAGGAAAGGCCGTCTAGGGGCGGGCAGGAGGGGCCCAAGGCTGAGGGCTGGAGAAACAGACCAAGGGGCAGCGGCGGCGAGGGTGCAGCGACCTAACCAGCGGCTCAGGTATCCTCCACTCCTTTAAAGCTCCCGCCTCCTCCCTCCGCCTGGAGTGGGGGTCCCGAGGCCGCAGCTGGGGTCCCATCTACTAACTGTTGACAAGGAAGGGGAAAGTAAGTGTCTACAAAGGGCCTAGTGGTAGGGCATGAAACAAGGCGTCGTGTGGAGCAAGTCTTTGGACAGGCCGGGAAAGGGGAAAAGGGGATCGCTGGGGCCATAAGCGAAGTCTTCGGAAGCGGCGGGGCTGCTGGGATCGGAGAGTGGCGAAGTGGCGGCGGCGCAGGGGGAGGCGGCGGCGCCCGAGCCCCAGGACTCGGCGTCGCTGGCGGGACTCGGGGGCCCTGGCAGGCTGGGGACGCACTGCGGCGGCAGGAGGCGTTCCCGGGCACCGCCTCCGGGTAGCCCCTGGTCAGCCAGGCGCAGTGTCTCCGCCAGGGCCCAGATGTAGTTGTAGGCGAAGCGCAGCGTCTCGATCTTGGTGAGCTTGGTGTCATCGGGGAAGGAGGGCAGCACGCTGCGCAGAGCGTCCAGCGCAGCGTTCAAGTTGTGCATGCGGTTGCGCTCGCGATCGTTGGCCTTGACGCGCCGGCTCCTGCGCAGCGAGTGCAGCAGCGCCTCGGAGCGCACGCGCGCCCGGCCTCGGCGCCGCCGCCGCTCCTGCTCGTCGTCTTGCGCCCCTGGAGCATCGGGCGCCCCGGGTATCCCGGGCGGGCTTCTGCGGGGTGGCGCAGGTGGCCCCGAGGCAGAGCCAGGCGGCTGGAGCCTGGCACAGTCCTCCTCGTCGGTGAGGAAGCCGGACAGGTCGCTGCTGCTGCTGCTGCTGCTGCTGCTGCTGGTGCTGCTGGTGGAGCAGTCGAGGTCGGAGAGGCAGGTCTCCAGAGAGGCGGGCATCGTTGCGCTGTGCAGGACCGACGCAGGCACGGACGGATAGGAGGGTGCTTAGAGGGCAGAAGCCCAGGCTAAAGGCAGGGCCGCCAGGGAGCACTTACGTTCCGAACGGCCCCGGGTTACTGTGTGCCTGCTGCGGGCGCGAGAGCCTGAAAGGGCTCAGGGGCGCACCGGGAACTTGGCCTCGCTTCCTCGCCTCGCCTGCAGGGGCCACGCGCCCAGCCGGTCTCCCGAGTGATCTTGCCGGCGATCAGATCAGCTCGTGTGAGCACCGAGTGTGGCACACGACCGGCCTCAGGACCCCTTAAGTACCCGGCGCAACAATGGGCCCCCCCTCCCTTGCCACCTCTGCCCCCGCGGCAGCCCCCTTGAATGGAACTGGGCGGCAGGTCAGCCCCGTGCGGCTCCTGGGTATTTGCATAATTTATGCTGGCGGGGGGGCCGCCCTCGCCCCTCCCCCCTCCCGGAGCGTGCCCGTAATTACCACCGGCCAATCGGCGGCGCCGCGGGGCCCCGGGAGTCGTCTCCGGGCTAAGCCTGCCCGGGCGTCTCCAAGCAGTGAAACCGAGGAGGGAGCGGCGGGTGATTAGCGGCCGAGGCACGCTCCTCCGGGGGCGGCTCTGGCGCCCCTTGCTGGGGTGGGGATGGGAGGCGGGGCACCGGCAGGCGAGTGTGAGCTGCGCAGAGCTGCGGCAACCTCGAGCTGCCCAGGAGCCTGGGTTCGCATCCCTTCTCCAGCTACTAGGTGGACCCTTGACTTTGGGCAAGCTCTTTAACCTCTCTGAGCCTCAGTTTCCCCACGTTTAAAGCGGGACGAAAGTCTGCCCTGTTGAATATGATAGGAAATGATGTTCTTGGAGCACTTCCGCGGCGCTTTTGTAACGGAGCGCCGGATAAATGGTTTGGAAATGCAACGGTATCGGAGCCCGGGAAAACCCATATCCAAATAGACGGAAGAGGAGCCGTGCTGCGGGTCACAGAGCATAGGCGAGGATGGCCGTCTCTGCTCCGTCGGGGATGGTGAAGAAACTGCGGAATGAATTTGCTGACTTTCACCTGGGGGGATGGTGTGAGAAAATAAAGGGTCGGATAATTCCCCAGGTTGGGTTAGGTATTGACCGCCCCCTCCCCCTGAAGAGCTGCGGGACGACAAAATAACCGAAACACGCGAATCCCCGCCTCTCAAGGAGCCCCGAGACCCTGGCCTCGGAGAACCCTCAACTCGGTCTTTTCTCTGTGCCTCTTGGACTGGCTTTTGCGGCCTCCGCGGCCCACCGAAACTGCGTACAAGCGTGCGCACTGGAGAGAGCGGGACCACAGAGATAGGCAAAACGCTCAGGAGAGGACTTCTCCGCCTTAGTGATACAAACTCTCCTATGCTGTAGGGTCGCTGTGAGCCGGAATCCACGGCAATGGGTTTGGCTTTGGGGTTTGGATGCTAGCAGAAGGTCAGGAGTCGTTTCTCTCTGGTCACCAACTCTCACTCTGGAGCAACAGAGGCCCAGACATCCCCCAATTTTGTCTTTAGAGGAAAATAGTCATTAAGGAACAGCTCCAGATCATGGAGGTGTTAAAAACAAAAAGAATACCTTTCAGCAAAGTTCCAGCAGCCCCCCCGCCCCGCCATGGCATTTGGGTGGTGCCTTCAAGCCTGCTGCTTGGCCTTCTGTTCTGAGAGAACCCCAGCTGAGGCACCTGTCTCCTTCTGGAGGGGTGCTGTCCAAAAAGGGGAGGCAGTGCCCACCTTGGCTGACTAACCAGTATTTGCTTTCTGGCTCAATGGACTCTGCCTAGCCCCCCAGGGGCTTTGCACCCCACAAGTACCCCCAACGTGGATGAAGGTAGGATTGGTCATGTAAGGGTTTAGGTTTCTTAGAAGTCACAGAAAAAGGCCTCAACCAGGTTAGTCAAGAAAGGGATTCTGGGACATATAAAGGAACTCAAGGGCTGCTGGGACTTGTGTGAGCCAGCAGGAGTCCAGGAGTCCTTACTTTGCTTCTTGCCTGGTTCTCTCCCTGCTTCAGCTTCCACATGGCCCCAGTGCACTCCTACCAGCCTTCACTTGATGACATCTTTGGACCCTTTTCTAAATCCCTGGAGGAGAAATCTGTTAAGCCAGGGAACAGGGTCACTGGAGTAGACATTTGTCAGTTTCTTGGCCACCCAGCACCTGAACAACCTTCCTATTGAGAAATTGATGCATGAGTGCCCCTCATACCTCAATTCTTGGCAATTAAGGTGTGTCAGTGTGACTTAAGTGCTGCCAATCTGATGCCCCACTTGGAATTTAGGCTCTGAGCTGGTGACAGTTCAGAGTTCCCCTGTGTCATGGTGGTAATCCAGAAGACCGACCAACGGCCAGTGGTGGGAGAGGTGGCCACGGGCCAGTGAGCGTCCTTATCAAACTCTTCCCAGGGCCTGCCTTCCGCTGTGGTTCTGATCCCACCCCCACCCCATCTGCTTTCTCAGCCTGTCTTTTCCTAGTAGGTCCTTCTTGCTTGAGTTGGCCAGGTTTGGTGTCTGTGAGCATAGAGACTAATGCCTCTTGCTGGATTTTTTTTTTTTTTTTTAAGAAACCCGTACACCATATTGAGTCTGGGCCAGGCATCGTGCTAGTCCCTGGGGTGACAGGGATGAAAACCTGGCTGATGGGAGTGATACATCTGTGTCTTATAAGCCAAGAATTCTGTCCTGGAAGAATTCTTGGAGATTATTCATCCATCCATTGTACCTCATACATGGGAAACTGAGACTGAAGATGGAGAGACCCTTTCTCCAGGTTACCCAAGGGATCACTAGGGGTCAAACTAGGGCCAGTCTCGGGAGTCCTTTCAGCCCTCATTCCATGTTCTCCCATCACAATCAATCAGCAAACACATACTGAGTGCCTGCTGTCTGCTACTCTGTGCCCGAAGACCTATAGGCTCAGTAGAGGGGAGACATGGCCATAGAAAGATGATCAGCCGCTGGCCCAAGGACGTGCTAGGGCCTGCTAAGGGAGCAGATCTGAAGAGTATTACTCTTTTCAGGGAAGAGGCAGTGGTCAGAGAAGTCTTCCTGGCAGGAGGATACTTGAGAAGGGTGGATGGAATGTGAATAGACAACTCAGAGAGGGATGGGAATGCCTGTGGAGGCAATGTGGGGGGCTATTTGGGATAAATCTTCTGGAGGCCCCGGGGGAAGAGACTAGCAGCAATTGTGGTGGGCTTTGACTGGCCACATGACCTTCCTCTTCCTGTCTGTTTTTCCTCCTCCTGCTGCTCTCTCTGAGCAGGACAGGCATTCGCAGTTGTTCCTGTGGTTCATTGCACAAGGGGACCTGGCAGAGGGGACAAGTGGGGGCAAATGCCTAGCTCCTCTTCACCACCTGCCAAGCCATTTGCTTTCACTTGGGGTTGCATCTGTCCAGAGGGGGCACCCTTTTCAAATGTGTACCAAAGCACTTCATGAGCTAGCAGTGGCTCTGTGCTCTCTCCTGAGTTCGTCCCCCCGCCCCCCCATGCCTGTGCCTTAGTGGCCCGACCAGGCAGGCACCTTAGCTTTGTCCTGCTTGGTCTTGGGCAGTGTACTGGCAGCTTCTTCCTGGATATTAGTGCCTGCCCTTTGTGCTTTTCATCAATGCATCTCAGGCTTGGGAGGCCCCTCCTACAAGTGATCCACTGAGGATGGAGGCCTGGGAGGATGAGAACAAGGGGGTAGCTTAGGCTCAGGCTTGATTCCAAAGAGGCTTGGAACCTTCTACTCAAGAGGAAAAGGCTGGGCCCATTCTAGGAGAATGTGTCCTATCCTATGTTTAGCTAAACCCTTAAGGCAGGTCAAGCACATTTATGTGACAGCTCAGAGGTGCTCCAAGTGATGCCAAGACTGGGCTCTTCCTGGGGTTTTGCCTGCCTGTCTGACAACTGGGGGAAGGTGGCTAGGGCAGGGTCTTTGAAACGCACTCAGGGGCCAGAAGGTGCACACCTGTTCCAGGCAGCCCTGGAGCTCTGACTCAAGATTATGGCAAATTGATCAGGGAGGTGATTTTAGTTCCTTACTGAGAGGATCTTTCTGACACCCAGCACACTGGTGAAGGAACCAGCTTTTTCCAGAGATGGGAGGGAGAAGCTCTTGGGCAATGAGCAACGGATTTGATGCTTCCAGGGTCCGTTTTGAGATTCTCGGTGTTTTTTTTTTTTTTAATAAAGGTGAAAATAGGGGGAAATGGTGGCAATTTATAAATGTTTACATGTACTAAATCAGCATGATCAGTGCATAAAAATACAAAGCAGTCTAACTGTGCTGCACACGAGAGTTCACGATTTTAGGATTTAAAATGAGCCTGAAATCATAGTGCCTCTGCAGGCATGGAGGTGCATGAACGGATCCAGATTTGAATTTGTGGTTGAACATCTTCTTCCAGCCCTGTCAGTGTGTTTCAGTGGCCATGTGTATGACTTCATTTGGAGTCCACAACCTTTGAGACCTTTTGTGGACTCTGAGGCTGAGCCAAATGGCCGCCCTGCCAACCCCCTTTCACTTACCAGAAACACTTAAGCCTCAGGCTGAACAAATTATCTTTCAGGATGCTGTAGTGGGAAATAATAAGGCTAACAGGTTAAAAAAAAAAAAAAGAGTCCTGTAATTACAAGTGCTGGAATGATAATGTGTTGGGTGGGGGGGCACTGTCACATTTCATACTTTTGTCCCCCCAAATTCTATTAGCTGAGATTTATCATTCACTGTCCGCTCCAATTGGGTAGGATATTCATTTAAAGAGTGGTATGGTACCTACATGTAGATCTGAGTTTTGTGGGCTTATAAGGCATTTTTTTTTTTTTTACAGTACACGTGAATTCTCAGATGCAATTCACTAGAGGTAAGTGGTGTTAGCGTCTTACTCAGGCACTGATCCATCTGGGGAACTGGGGATAGTGGAATGCGCAGTCCTGGGTTTGTAATGCTGACCAGGCTGTGTCCACAGCAGCAGCTTTGATGGAAGTTTTTCCCCAAAGTAAAGTTGTGGAGAGGGCCACGGCTTCTAAACAAGCCCGCTCTACTTCGATCATCATTTTCTTTCTGGAGATACCTAGGGAGAGGGGTGGCGTCGGTTTCATGGGTGGTATTTTGGAAAGAAAAAGTTGTAATTTCTTTTTTTTTTTTTTTTTGGCAAAAAGAAAGGAAAAGGTGCAGTTACTCAAGAGGAATGGATGAAGGATGAGGTTGGACACAGAGGCGCACAGTGTTCCTTTCAGGGCACTAAGTACACCCGCAGATATGCAATTGCGTTTCCATATAAGAGCAGGGCGGGGTTGGGGGAATGGAAAGAAGAAACAATTCCCTATTTTCTTTACTGATGACCCATGACAGTTGTGGAAAGGGGGGTAAAAGGGAGGGGGAAAACGAGGCAGGAGGGGGGAAACAGAGGGGTCTTTCAGTGACAGAGCAAGGAAAATGGCAAATTATCCATGGTTTCCAGAAATCCGTGGAGGCCCCCTCGGCCCCTGCCCTGCTAAATACAGTGCCGGCTGTATGCATTTCCCACCCCAAAGTTGTCTGCTTAAATATTCCGAGGTATTGTGTACTGATGGGTTTGGTTATATACAGTCTGCCTATGTGTGAGATGAATCTTGGGTTCCTATGAAAGTCTTGGTGAAAAATACTTTGTCCTAGTGTTGTATAAGAAATGCCTTCCACAAGGACACTGGACAGTTCTACTGCCAAATAAATCCTTTGCACAAGAATTTTTCAAGTCTGATTGGGATTCTCAGACCTGTGCTGGTGTGGAAGGACAATCTGCGTGCTTGGGCTGGCCTAGTCCTCTGCAGGCCCTAGCAGTGGATGGGTCTGAAATGTGTTTGCGGTTTGGGCCCGTCTTGGGTGAAACAATGTCCTTTTTGTGCCCAAAGCAGAGTGGGGGAGGCAAAGGGGGTATGCAGGCTTATGCAGGGAGAGCCAGGAGGTGCAGGCCCTGAACTGAAGAGGGGAGCAGCCAGAAGGTGCCCCCCTCCTTCTCCAGCAGCGAGGCCTGGAATCAGCTTTCACATCAGCTGCTAGAGGCTATGAATCAATGCAGAACCTCCTTCAAAACCTCTGAGTTTTGCCCTGGTGGAAGATTTCTTGAAGTTAAATCATCTCCTGGGCTCAGATTAAAAAAAGAAAGAAAGAAAAAAGTCTGGTCATCGCTGTACACAAGGTGTGTACAATCTACCTCCCCAAATCCGGGCTGCACTTGCCACCGGAAGTTGCTAAAACCAGTTAATTTTGCTGAGCAGTTTCATTTTTGCCTGCTTCATGTTTTTGAATTCTTAAGAAACGGCTTCAATTAAGATCAAAAACATTTTCCCTTCAAATGCTTGTGGGTCAAGTGTGGGAAAATTGAGTGAAGGTGTTTTCTCATGTGCGTACTAAAGAAGTCACAGAAATTTACCCTAATAGAACTCAACTATTGGTTTACGGAAAGAATTCATAAGTAAACCCAGAGAAGAGAAAAACAGCTGAGGTGTTTTCCTCTCGCTTTTCTTGTACCTTAACGCTTGGCTACATAAATTCACGTTGGGTTTGAACACAAACGCATTTGGTTTGTTGTAATTAAAATGTTTTAATGAGACAACCATAAAATCCACCATTAATTATTTTATTTCAAACACTTCTGCCGTCTTTTGAACCAGGTCTATTTAGAAATAGTTTAGAGAGTAGCCTGCAGTTTTATTCTTTCCTCTGCATTATACACAGGAGTGGAGAAGTCATTTATAAATAATTACACAATGTTTTGGGTCTTTGGGCTTGTATAATATATCAAAGCGATTAGTACACTTATTGTTCCATTGTAAATGCTTTTTTTCTCCTTTCAGTTTCACTTGCCTTGTCTTCTAGCTAAACCTTTTTCTGGAAATCTTTTGTCTTCTTCATTCTTTTTGCTTGTTACAGTCCAGGCGCATTCTTCTTATTCAAACACTCCCAGCAGGGGCAAAGAAAGCGACTTCAGCCGCATCTCGAGTTTTACCATAACTTTCTGGCATTTTCTTTTCTTCCAGTTTTCCCAGACTACCTAGGGGCAATGAAGAATTATAACATACATGAATTATTGGTACTCCCCTCGAGTTAAAGGGGGAGGAAAGTGCCTCATTTTCTATGCCCCCAAAGGACCGAACGCGCAGGCGGCCGCTAAACAATGTATTTATCACTTTGCATCTCTTTGGGACGCCGGCCGCGCCCCGCACGCCCCCACCCTGGCCGCCGCCGCCGCAGCGGCCGCCGGAGTTTTGCTTGGGCCCTAGAGAGCCGACATTTCTCTTTTTATGGAGCCACAAATAAAGACTCATTGGCTGGAAGAAGAGGGTCTTCCCCGAGCCTTGAGCAAACGCCCCCCGCACCGCGGCGCTTCCCACGGCGGGGGCCTTGGAGAGGCGGGAGGGACCGCGCGGGGGGCGCGTGGGGGCGCGGCGGGCCCGCCGGGTGGGCGCCCCGACCTCCGCACCCGGGTCAAGGGAGGAAAGGAACTTTGTTGCAAGCTGGTTCCAGTTCACCGACAGGGCCCAGCCGCTGCTGCAGCCGCGTGAGGGGATTAAGGCCGCACGAGAGACGACTGCGCCGCGGCCTCCAGCCACGTGAGGAGAGAAAAATGGCTTCAAAGTCCCCAACAAACTAATCCGTGTTATCCGGCGGGACGCCTGGCCGGGTGCGGCCGCTCCAGAGCCCGGGCCTGCCTGCTCCGGGCTGGCCGCGGGAGGGGGCGCGCACCCAGCTCCCCGGGCGCCGGGCGCGAATTTCGAGCGAGAAGATGGCAACTCATTCTCCCCCCAATTCCATTTCTGGGACCCCTCCTTTCTCCTCCCCCCTCCCCACGAGGCAAAGTCGGGGCACTCTTTGGTGACCATCGCGCCTGGGTAAAAGCAACGGGGCACGTTGTAACAGAAAATTTGAGGCGCCTCCGTGAGTTAGGATGGAGAATTAGGATGAAATCTGGGGAAAATAGGAAAATTTTGGTATTGGCATTAAAATAGCGCGTTTCGTTAAGAAAATAATAAAAGATAATTCGAAGAAAAGAATACGGGAGACAAAAACCCGCGGGAGAAGTGCAGATATTCGCCTCTGGGGCGTTTTCCGAAGCAGGAGGACTTTCCGTCACCTCGCCCCCGCCCCCACGCGGCCCCCGCCCCGGGGCCCAGGGACACTTCGCAATCTGTCAGCCCGACCAGGTTTCCATATGAAGGCCGCGCCGGGCGCCTTGGGAGCGGTGAATGGCGCTCGCGGTCGGGCGGGCGCGCACGCCCCGCGGCCCTGCTGGATTTGGCTGCATTTGCATAGCAGGTGCTGATGCTTGTCCATTCTTACTTAAAGAAGTTTTAATATGGGATAAATTACCAGGAATTAGGAGCAGGCGTGGGCGGGAATAAAGGAATCGTGTCGCCCGTCTTCTTAGAGTCGCCTGGCGCGGAAGGAGAGGAGGGAGAAGGATAGAAATATGAAGTGAAAATCGACTTTAAAAGTAGTCTCCTTAAGAAGCTAGTATAGCCTTCTTTGCCCTCTTTATCCACACCCCTCCAAAAAAAAAAAAAAAAAAGAGCAATGAAAAAACAGGGAGGATCTTTAATCAATTTGATTTTAGAATCGGTTTTGCAGAGAGTGTAGCAATAATTCCGGGGGTAGTAATGAGATTAGCGCGCGAAGATCTTTGAGTCAGAAAGTCTGGCCGAGTTTAAAATGTTAATCCTGGTCCTAATCCGCCCCCTTGGCGGTGTGGAAGCGCGCACCAAGAGAGAGTGTGTTTTCTTCCCGTACTCTTAAAGAAACATCAGGCGAAGCCCAAATCAGCCCATTCTTGTGATGAGAACGAATACCTTCTCGCAGGCGCTCTCCGAGGGTGCTTGGGCTCTGACCACTGGGCTCCAGGGGCTCCCCTGGGAGGGGGCGGCATTGGGCTTCCTCCCTTCCAGAGGAACCGTGTGGCTTCTTGGGGGTGGCTCCGACCTCCGGGTTCATTCTTTCTCTTTGGAATCTTGCAAAGATTTGGACGGAGCAAAGTGGAATTTCAAAAAGATGGGATTTGCAGAGATAGGGGTTGGGGGGCAGTTTTCCCTTAACCCCCTTTAAACCTGACCCAAAGGTGTCCTCCTCAAGGGGAGAAGGTGGTTTTCAGAAGAAAAAGGGGGGTTAGTTCCACTGTCTCCCCCTAGTCAGGGTCTTGGGGGCTGGGGAGGGCGCATGGCCGCCTTAGACTCCAGCCTGCCAGGTTATGGGTCTGCTTTGCTGCTTCAGGGAGAAATGCTTGGGGTCTGGGGCCTCCAGAGGAGTCTCTAAATACTTGGGGACCTCAGAGGCTTAGGGAGGGTAATGAGCGCCCAGGGGCAATTTCTAAATTTGCGACCCTCCCCCACCGGCCTAGTAGACCTGGGGTGGGGGGGTTGGGGACGGGTTGATTTGCCGCGGGCCTCCTTTGGCTTCCCCTTGAACTTGGGCACAGGGGCATATCACCCCCTCCCTATGCCTCCGGGGGACCTGGGATGGGGCAAGGTAAGAAAAGGCAAACAGGCCCCTCTCTCACCAGAGCCAGGGCTCTCCACACAAGATGCTGTCAGACGTAAGGGGACAACAAGCTGCCTAAGGGGATAAATGCCAAGGCTCTCCTCCTCTCTGCCCATGGGCATGAGGAGCCTTTCTCCTTTCCTCCGGGGCGCCTTCCTGTCTGTACTCATTTCCAGTTTGACCCCACTTTGAGGCTGGATCGCACCCGAGATCGTGCAGGCAGACCTCTGGCTTGTCCCAAGCACTTCCCAACAGCCCACTTTTCCTGGAAGGCAGGGTGAGATGCCCAAAGGGACCATATGGTTTGGAACTCGAGCCTCGGAGCTCACAGACAATGGGGAAGCGAGAGGCCGAGGTCAGTGGTGGAGCTCATGCGGCTGCAAACCTCCCTTTCAGTCTAATGAAGCTGTTGTCTGGGGGTAATGATGCAAATGCCTGGGCCCTTTCTCGCTGATAGTCTAGAACGTGATTTGTCATACAATCTGAATCTTTGGGAGGACTTTAGACAGAACCTCCCCCAAAGATGGAGATGAGCCATATGTGCACTTTGCATCTGAAGTGGGGGTGGGGGGCGGAGGGAGGGGGCGCTGCCCAGCCGCTTCCCAAGGGACAGAGTTCTGGCCGGCCTGACAGCCGGGAAGACACAGTCCCTGATGAGTCAAGGGCTGCCTGACCCCGGGGGCTCATGAGTGGGTACAGCCGCTTCACTATCTAATCACACGTTAGTAGTGTGTGGGGGAAAAAATGTGGAGGATCCGAATCTGCCCAGTGGTGTGGTCATTGCGCCCCCTCCTTCCTTTTACCTATGTTTAGATGAGAATAGAGAAGTGGCTGGTCTGGTGAAATGCTCATTTGATTAAAAAAAAAAAAAGTTTAGATTTCACTGCTCTGAGTGTCCCAGCAGATGCTAGTTGGAGCCCAAATGGACAATTCAGAGAGTATTTCTGGAGCAGGGAAACTCTGGTTGCGTAGTGGGTAAGTGCTAGGGCTGCTAACCAAGAGGTCAGCAGTTGGAATCTGCCAGGCACTCCTTGGAAACTCTGTGGGGCAGTTCTACTCTGTCCTATAGGGTCGCTATGAGTCGGAATCGACTCGACGGCAGTGGATTTGGTTTAGTGGGTTTTCTGGAGCAGAAATAGTAAAGGAGAAGCAGGGACCAGATGTCCTGAACCTGGGGCCGGTGGAAGAGGTGAGAGGGAAGACACCAAAGTGAGGAAGACAGCTCTCACCGGGTGTGTGTGATGATGGGGATGCTGCTTACAGGAAGAGAGGCCTCTCCCCAGTGATGCCCTCGGGTGTAATTGTCATCTCCGCATCACAGCTCCAGGGGGCCACTGTTGGTTCCGTCCAAAGTCTAAAGGCAGAAATTCATTATTATAAATTAATTATCAATATTTTATTAATTATCAGGCCACTATTGTCTTGGTCATCTAGTGCTGCTATAACAGAAATACCACAAGTGGATGGCTTTAACAAAGAAAAATTTATTCTCTCACAGTCTAGTAGGTTACAAGTCCAAATTCAGGGTGTCATCTCCAGGGGACAGCTTTCTGTCTCTCTCATTTCTGGAGGAAGATTTCTTGTCATCAATCTTCCCCTGGTCGAGGAGCTTCTCAGGTGTAGGAACCCCGGGTCCAAAGGACACGTTTTGCTCCTGGTGCTGCTTTCTTGGTGGTATGAGGTCCCTCTTTCTCTCTGCTCGCTTCTGTCTTTTATATCTCAAAAGAGATTGGCTTAATACACTATCTAATCTTGTAGACCTCATCAGTATAACTGCAACTAATCCATGTTACTACATCATAGTGATAGGATTTACAACACACAGGGAAATCACAACAGAAGATAAAATCGTAGGCAATCATACAATCATACAAGGGAATCATGACCTAGCCAAGGTGACAGATATTCTGGGGGGACACAATTCAACCCATGACAACTATGTAAAGAATTGAGCCAATTACCCCTTTTTGCTGGATGCAATTAAGAAGCATCAGTAGCCCAACATGATCCTAATAATAACAGTAATGACTATTAAGGGTGGAGAGAAGATGTCTGTGGCCCAGAGTCTGCCCCGGATGGGGGAACAGAGGAGGCAGAGATGACATAGTCATATTTGCCTGCAGATGAGGCCTTTCTTTTCTGCCCCACGCTCTTCGGTACCCTCAGTGCCTGACTCAGTGCCTGGCTGAGCAAAGCTGATGCTCAAATCATGTTTATGGAGAGAATGAATTTATTTCTGGGCGCTGGCTCCATGTATGCATGTATGGCCTGCATACAGGTTCACTAGCATGTACACACGTCTGCATGCACACAGCCCTTCCTCACCTTCAGGGAGACAGGAGCAGGGAGTTGGCGTGCACCACTTCTCTGGGATTTTACTCCATTCCCTGTAACCTAAGAATTGATCCACAAGTTGACACTGCAGCCCCAGGCACTGCTGGTTGGCAGAGGGCTTGGTGAGTGTATATCTTTGTTCCCTGTTTTGTGGTGGTGTAACATTAGGAGATAAAGCAGGTAGGGTGGGAAATAGAGGCACCCTAATCCAAGGAGGAGAGGTCCCTAATTACCCCTGCTGGCTGTGGGGGTCAGGCAAGGGCAGATTGAAACCCCAGTCACGCCTTCACCCCTGATCACTCCCACGGCCACAGATAAGTGGTTGTCAGGCCTTGCCAAAGCCCTGGCCACATGATACTCTTTCTGGTTCCTCAGACACTCCTAGCCACCTCTCTTGGCACTGAGCGTGAGAGGAGTGGGGTTACCGTGGTGACCACACCAGCTTTCAAAGCCCAAGCCACAAGCTGCTCACCGCAGCACCTGTTACTATGGAGAGGTGTGTGTCCAGGAGTGGGAGCTTGGAGGTGGGACTCCTAGAGCGGGCAGGTGTGTGAGCTGGGAACCCAGGGGGACTGGGCTTCTGCTAATTTGAGGGCTATGTAGAAAACTTTTTTTAAACGGGGCTTTTTCTAAAACATTCTAGTCTTCTTTCTTGCTTTAATCAGTATATTCCATGCACGCTTTTGCTGGGCATGGATAGTGCTCAGGATTAGCACACTCAATATCTGTCTCTCTTTACTTCTGGACTCCATTTGACATGTCATCATCTTTCATATTGACGTAACTACTATGTATTTGTGAACAACTTTTGTGTGTGTGTGGGAGACTGAACTAAGCCCCCCAATATGCATTTTTATCTGCCTTTTAAACAAGAGGACTGAGGCTCAGAGAGGTTAAGAGGTATTCCCAAGGTCGTGGGGCCAGCAGGCAGTAGAGTCAGGCTTGAGCCCAGATTTACCTGGCTTCAGTGCCCATGATCTTGACTACTCCTCATTCTCCTATCCCTTCCCTCTTTTATGGGAACACTCAGTCTGTGGCCAACTCGAGCTAGTGCTGAGGATATGGGAATGGAAACCACAGCCCTGATCTGGGGGCGGGGGGACGCCTGATTGTACAGAACGGTGACCAGAGCCCAGTGGACAGCGAGGCGGTGGGGGGAGGGCAGCTCTCCCAGCTGTGGAGGTGGAAGAGGCTGGGAGAAGGTCTCTGTGTGTCTGCTGATTGGTGGCTCCTGGGGGGAAGGGCACTGGTTGTGGACACACAGGGAACAGTGCTGGGTTTGAAGCTGGTCTCTGTTCTTGTTTTCTTGTTGAGAGGTCTGGGTTCCCTTTGCTACCTTGGGAAAATCCTTTTGCTCTCTGGGCCTCTGCTTCATCATCTCAAAAAGGGTGGGGAGGTGTGAGAAGGGGACAAGGTGTCCAAGGAGCTTGGAGACCAGCTAATATCTCCAGGCTCACTGGTGTAGCGCTGCCCTCACCTGAGGTTTTGGGGAGTCTCCTGGATGTGTGACATCAAACTTTCTTCTCTGCCCTCTGGTCTTCCTATCTGCACAGTGAGCAGAGCTTGTGAGGGGCCCAGAGAGCTGAGCTGTGCCACATAGCTGAAGCCAGCAGCCTCCCTGAGTAGCAGAGGGGACTTTCTCTGGTCTCGATTGGGGTGGTGTTCCTGATCCTAGAGTATGTGGGCTGTCCTGGGCCTTTTGTCCCCAAGTGCCCATAGAACTTAGCATGACCTTGGCACCAAGAGACACTAGATTACCTATGTTCATTGGTTCAGTAGTCAGTTAATAGCTTGTTCATTCATTCATTCATCATTCACTCGTTCATTGCCTTAGCATCGATGCAATTTTCCTGGGTAAAAGATCACTTGACGTTTTGCTTAAAACCCTTCAAAGCTTTCCCATTGCAATCAGGATAAAATACTCCTGCCTTTTTACTTTAACTGTCATTATCAAGGATCTGCATCATCGTCTGACCCCTGCCGGACTGGGTGAGTGTCTCACCTCATCGCCAGTTCTTCTCCCCTTTGCCCTCCGTGTTCCAGCAATGCTGGTCTCCATTTTGTGCCTTGCTCACTACTCAGGGGCTTTGCACTTGCTCTTCTCTCTGCCTGGAGGGCTCTTCCTGAGACTGACTCCTTCTCACCTTCCAGGTCTCATCTCAGAGGCTAACTCCTGATGATCCTGAGGGAAGCCACCCTCCCCATCCCACCAGCTGCTGTTTGTTCCATCACCCTTAACAGAAGCTCAGTGACCCCTAAGCAACCCTCTTTCCCCTGGAATTGCATTTTGAACCTAAGTCTGATTCAAGGGTCCAACTTCATAATGACTAGGCTAGTCTTTCTCCCAATATACAGGAAAACAATACAAACTGAACCACACACTGGCTACATGGAAAAGGACAGAGAAAGGAGAGACCAGAGAAAATGATAATCATGGCCTTGGGCTGTTGGGAGGACCTTGAGTGAAGTGCTTAGCACGGCACTCCACCAAAAAAACCCACTGCCGTCGAGTCGATTCCGACTCATAGACGCCCTACAGGACAGAGTAGAACTGCCCCACAGAGTTTCCAAGGAGCGCCTGGTGCATTCGAACTGCAGACCTTTTGGTTAGCAGCTGTCACACTTAACCACTATGCCACCAGGGTTTCCACGGCATTAGCTGTTATAAAATATTAAATTTAGAATTGCTTTAAATACATAAGCTCAAATGATACTGTTATGAAGACATAGAGAGGCATGTGGACAAGCACATGAAAAGTCACCCTTAAATCTTCACCCCATGGTCACAAATGTACTATTCTTTCTTGAGCAGGGTTTCTGAAAGCCATTTAAAGATGGAAAACAGTGCCACCTGTTGGTTAAAAAGGATTGTGGCTGTAGAATAACCGAGTAGAGACGGGTCATCCATGCTGTGGTTATTAGTCATCTACTCGGTGTATAGGCCTATGCTGGGCACGGGATGGAAGGTGTTGGACAGGGGCAGATTACCTAATAAGCAAGGTAAGCACGTGTTGATGGCATCGACAAAATAGGAGCACCAGTTGTTCAAAGCAAAGACCCATAGATACCAAGCAGACAGGACACAAGGAAAAGTGCCACAGTGGAAGGGAACTGGCAGGGCACTAAATGAAATTTATACCAGCTGCAGTGAGTGAGAATGTGCCAGCTGGAAATAAAGTTCACGCGGGGTCATGATGGCGTCCACTCACGGGGTTGTTTAAGCTATGAGGCCCCTACCACTTCAACACCTTCACTGACATCTGTCTCTACAGTCCCCTCCTGTGTAGTTGAAACTCCTTATCTCGGTGGGTCTTTTGGGAGTATACTATTTCTTTCAAATAAACAAGAATATAGCTCTTTCTACATTCGCCCGCTAAAAATTTTATAATCCAGTTCATCTCATTCCGCTAAAATGGCATACGCCACTTTTGCATTGAATTGCTGATGTTATAGTCTCCTTTAAAAAGAATATCATGGCAACACTCAATACATGGAAGGTCAGCTCAATTGGACGGGACCAAAAGCAAAGAAGTTTCTGGGATAAAATGAATGCTTCAAAGGTCAGCGGAGCAAGGGCGGGGGTTTGGGGACTATGGTTTAAGGGGACTTCTAAGTCAATTGGCAAAATAATTCTATTATGAAAACATTCTGCATCCCACTTTGAAATGTGGCGTCTGGGGTCTTAAATGCTAACAAGTGGCCATCTAAGATGCGTCAATTGGTCTCAACCCACCTGGAGCAAAGGAGAATGAAGAACACCAAGGTCACACGATAACTATGAGCCCAAGAGACAGAAAGGGCCACATGAACCAGAGACTACATCATCCTGAGACCAGAAGAACTAGCTGGTGCCCGGCCACAATCGATGACTGCCCTGACAGCGAGCACAATAGAGAACCCCTGAGGGAGCAGGAGATCAGTGGGATGCAGACCCCAAATTCTCATAAAAAGACCATACTTAATGGTCTGACTGAGACTAGAGGAATCCCGGCAGCCATGGTCCCCAAACCTTCTGTTGGCCCAGGACAGGAACCATTCCCAAAGACAACTCATCAGACATGAAAGGGACTGGTCAGCGGGTGGGAGAGAGATGCTGATGAAGAGTGAGCTAATTATATCAGGTGGACACTTGAGAGTGTGTTGGCAACTCTTGTCTGGAGGGGGGATGGGAGGATAGAGAGAGAGGGAAGCTGGCAAAATTGTCACGAAAGGAGAGACTGGAAGGGCTGACTCATTGGGGGAGAGCAAGTGGGAGTACGGAGTAAGATGTATATAAACTTATATGTGACAGTCTGACTTGATTTGTAAACGTTCACTTGAAGCTCAATAAAAGTTAATAATAAAAAAAAAAACCCTATGGAGCACAGTTCTACTCTGACACACATGCAGTCACCATGAGTCAGAGTCAACTTGACAGCAACTGTTAACTAATGAGGTTGCTGAGAGGATTAAATGTGGATTAAATACGAGTAAAACACTAGAACAGTACCGGGCATGGAAAAAGAGTGGCTGAGTGAATGATTAAACATCAATTTCAAAGTAAAAAAAAAAAAAAAGAATATCATGGATAGCTAAGACACACACACACACACACACACACACACACAGAGATGTGTATATATATAACTCACATATCCTGTTCGAATGCGTGCGTAAGCAGAGGAGGGGGCACCACAGGTTATCAGCCTTTAGGGCCCTCACATGCCTTAATCCTGCCCTGGTATTGGGCTGAAGCAGGGAGCAGGGCAGATAAGTCAAGGCAAGAGAATTCGGAGTCACAACTCTGCCCTCCTCTTCAGTTACTTCTCATGGGCTCCAGAAGATCTTAGAAATAAACCAAGGTGGGGTGGGTGGAAGAACTGAGGGGTCTAGATAGGCCTGAGAAGCTCAAAGCCTAAGCAAGCAAGGACCTGGAAAAGCAAAATGGTATTTTTGCATAACTATGAAATGGTGTATGTACAAGCTGTTCACTGCAGTATCATTTGTAACATAAAATGTAGAAATGACCCATGTATCCATCAATACAGGAGTGTTAAAGTATGTTACATCCTTATAAGGGAATGCCATGTAGCTCTAAAAGAATGAGCAAGCACTTTAAATATTGACATAAAAAGTCTCCAAGATACTTCCTTGGCTCTTCCAGAACTAAGAAACCCTCATGGGCCACGTGCAGCCCAGAAATCTACCATCCAAGACCTGGAAGAGGCCTTTTATGGGGTGATTGCCTGCTGAATTGGAAACGCTGTAAACCTTGTATGTGTAAGATAACTTGGTCCTCAAAAGGATTGCTGTTAAAGCACATTCATTCGTATTTCCTGGTTCCTTAATGTTAAGATTCACAATAAAGTTGCATTCATCAGCTTTTCGTACTTAACTATCATTAGTGATGAGTCCAGGTACCATTCATTTAGTTGGTCATCAAATATTTACCAAGCACCTTCTAGGGGTTGGGTGCTGGGCTGAGTCCTAGAAGCGTCCCAGAGGTGCCTCAGCCCCAGGCTTTGCCCTTGGGGGCCACAGTGTGGTGAGGAGACGGCCAAGTGAGCAGGGCCCAGTGGAGAAGAGCAGCAGGCCAGGGGACACACCAAGGGTGTCACTAGGCTGCCTGGAAGAACCAGGAAGGCTTCAGAGAGGAAGCAGCGCTGACGTGGAGATTCAGAGTGTGGTGGTGAGTGAATACTACCTCCGCCAACACAGGGCTAAGAGGGCTCTTTCTGTTTATTACTGCTCAGAGCAAGCATGTTTTATTGTCCTAATGTTCTATGTTTATTTGAAAAGGAAAGGCATGCCTCTGTTTCTTTCTGCTAACGTTATTTTAAGAAAGCATTTGATCTACACCTTTGTTCACAAAGAAGTGGTTGCTGCTTCCAGTTTTATAGATGGGGAGGTCACAGTGCAGTGGTTGCCCAGTAAAGCCCCCAGTCTTCCTAATCACACTCTCCCTTGCCCTGTCCCAAGCCTTGTTGTGTGTCACCATGAGTGGCTGTTAGAACTTGTTCATCTATATTTTCTGACTCTTTGGTACTGGGATTCATAATAAAGTTGCTGGCGTGCAGAGAGTAGGGTCGGGCCAGGGCCTCTGTTCCTGCGAGACTCAGCTCCTTGGAAGCCCATGACATAAGGTGCAATGTGAGGAGCCTACTGACCCGTTACACACCCCCTCCAAGGTCTTATAACCAGGCTGTGTTCCTTTTGTGACCTCAGTTTACCCATTTGTGAAATAAGAGGGCTGCGTGAGGTGACCTTGGGCATGGCTACTTTCTCTCTTTCTGTCGCAGTAAGGATAATTTTTTTCTGAGCCTCAACTGGAGACAATGTGGCTCAGTGGAAAGAATATTAGTGAGGGAGGTAGAGACAGAGCTGGGTCTAGGCTGGGACTTTCTGGGCCTCATCTCTTCATCTGGGAAGCATTCCTGGTTCCACGGTGGCAGGTGTGGAGGCTGGGTCCTTTAGCCCAGTCCCTCCAATCCAGCCTCCCTCTCCTTGGCCCCCAGCGTGGGCTTCCTAAAACATCCCTCAGCTATGGCATGCTTCTGCTTAGACCCTTCAGAGGCTCCCCATGGTCTTCAGGCTGTTTGCAGTCTGGGTCTGCAGAGAGCCCAAGGTCATACTCCTCCAACTTCCCGCTTATCTTTCCCTTTCTACCACACCCCACCTTGTCCCTTGTTCCCCTAGTCACTCCGAACTATGACTTCTCCCTGAATATACCCTGTGCCTTTCTTCCCTCAGGCCTTCACACATGTGGGTGCCTCTGTCTGGGATACTCTTCTCCCACTCTGCCCAGTGAACTCCTACTCACTCTTCAAGGCCCTTCACAAATGTTCCCTCATCTGGGACTTTGCCTGGATATCACCACAGAAACTTACAAAAATAGACATCTCAAAATTCATATGTTGCTACATAGTAATTGGTGTCCATAATTCACACATAGTAATTGGTGTTCATTTGTTGAATGAACAGGTGTTTAGACCAGATATAATCAAAGGAGTGGGTGTACTCAACTCTGTTGCTTTTTAAAGAGCCTCCTTAGCACTCCTTGGGGATAAAGGGCACTGAGGAAGCACGGGCTCACGGTGGTGGAATGGAGAGGCCAACGTTATCAGCTGTGGAATCAGAGATTGCTTGGTTGGAACCTGGGACTGCCACTCACTGACTAGGAGCTTGGGCATGTGGGGATAATACAGCCACCTTCTACAGTGGTTGTGGGGATGAATTGAGACTACGGATGTATGTGGAGTGTTCTGTGCATGCCTATTGCTTACTAAGTGCTCAGTAAAGGGGAGCCATGTGGCCATTTGCACACAAATGTGGGGCAGGAGGGCCATTTGGCTCTGACCCACATTGAGGGAGGGGATCCAATTTAAATTTTAACATTATCTCTGGTGAGTTTATAAATGAAAATGACAGGCTGAAGAGAAGACAGGCTCATCATGCAACCATGAATTCGCGTCTGTTTCTAGACCACACAATATTACACTATGAATTAATATTCTTAAAAAGTCTGTCAAAATCTCAGAAGTACTGTGACAAAATTTCATCAAATGTTTTTGCAGGGGTTAAGAACATTAATTAATTAAATGGAGGCCAAAGATATTACAGCACTTTGTTTTGGCATTTTGTCATGTCGAGGGGTTCAGTGCATGGAGGTGGGTCTCTGATGGGCTCCCTCTCTGCCAGCGGTCTCTGTGCAGGTAGGGCTTTTAGGAGTTGACCCACAGCCGTGGTCCGGGGTTTGACCTAGACTAACCTTCACACAGGCGACTCTTCCTCTCCAGACACAGAATTGAAAGGGAGTGAGGAAGAGGAAGCGAAGATGTCGGGGTGATCTCGTGGGTGAATTCTTTATTTGGTCGTCTGAAACCTGCCTCACTTCTTGGAATCTTTTTCACCTCCAGGGAGCTGTTGGCGCAGCCACAAGGTGGAGCTCGGTGCTCCTCCGCCCAAAGGCGTGTATTCACTCCGGGAAGCCTTTTCCAGACAGGGAAGGAGGCTGGGAGATGGCGGCAAAGGACTTGGAAAGAAAAGTGCCCAGAGGACAGTCTCCTGATGGGGGCTTGCAGACTCTCTGCCTTGAAGGAAATCCCTTCTCCTGGACACTCAAACTAGCCCCTTCCCACCCTGCCAAGTCAGCGCCGTTTTCTCTTTTCAAGGGTCCCAAAGCCCACCTGGGGCAAAGTCCAGCTCACCAGCCTGCATTTTCTCCTGGTGCGGGTTCCACCTGGCATCGTGGTGGCCTGTGTATTTTCCACAATGGGTTGCTGCATTGCATAAATTCCAGCAGGCACCTTTCTTCAGCAAATGGTGCCCTTTGGAATCATACAACGTGGTAGCCAGTTACTGTGCCACAAAATAGGGAGTGCCGCACTTAGTAGGGACCCTACATGTATAAGACAGAAAAGCATTGTTATTAACAGAATTAAAAAAAACAAAAAGAAAAGCTTACGTTAAAAAAAAAAAAAAAGGTAATACGTACACATGAATAAAAGCCAAACAATATGAAAGGGCATAGAACAAAAACAAAGTCTCTCTGTTAGCCCCAGTAATCCAGTTACCTTCCCTGGGGGTAACCATTGTTAACAGTTAGTTACTTGTAAGCTCTTCCAGAAATATATATACTTGATGTGCATGGAGTGTGTGGGTTTTTGTTGTTGTTGTTGACAGCTGGCAGCATATTGTTTTGGATACGGTGCCTTCGGACCCACTCTCTACCCTTCATTCCTCTGCATGCTGGCCCGGAGGCTTATCTGTGTGGGTGGGCTTCACTGAAGGGCTCTCCCACCCTCTGCTTTTAGGTAGGTTCATTCAATGGCAGACACTGGTGGAGATGGTGTGGTGGGAAGGGGGTGAGGTTAGGGTATTTATTCCCTTGTCTCCTGCCAGGCTGGGTCACCTCTCTCAAAGGCTCCTGGGAGATGGCCCTCTCCTCCAGCTCCTCTGGATTTGGCAACATCAGGACTCAGGTGGTAACAGCGTCCCACTATTACTAACTCCACGGGACTGTACTATCTTGTTTGATTTCCTTTAACCTTGTCTACATCTTTATAAATACTCCCAGGAATGTGCTAGGGAATGTTTAATAACTGGCTCTCTGGCAAACACAAACAAGAAAACCAACCAACCAACCAGCCAGGCAGCCAGCCAGGTAGCCAGGCATCCATCTAGCCAGCCAGCCAGCCAGCCAGCCGGCCAGCCAACCAACCAACCAACCAACCAAACAACAAACAAATGAAATAAAACAACAACACCACCACCAATGAAAACACCAAAACCCAAACAAACCAAAAAAAGCCCTGGTTTATATACAGCGTTTTCTAATTGCTGTGGTGGAAATTCTCTATTCTCTCACCACAGCTGATTTCAAGCTATCAATTTAATAACTGGCTCACAAAATTGCTGGAAGTGTAGCAACAGCCCTCACAGGCTGGTAGAGCTAGCCCCAGCTCGCCATTGACTTACTTTCCTTTTATTAAAAAAAAAAAAGTTTTTCTTTTTTTTTTTAATTAAACTGTCTGTAATTGCTCCGTCTGAGTGTGCCATTCATGTTTCTTGCAGGGATCCTGACTAAGGCTCAGACTAGACACACACTTCTGCACCTTCTCAGTATGCCCTGAGGACCCTTCCATGTCGCTACAAGCAGATCTACTTCATTTGTTAGCGGCCGAATAGTTTTCTGCTTATAAATTTACCATAATTTAACCACTTCCCTATGAATGGGCATTTTAAGTATTGCTAATAATTCGCTATTACAATTTGATAATGAATATCCTTATTTGTATGTCATGTTTCAGCTGTGCATGTGTAATCATACGATACATCCTGGAAAGTAGAATTTCTGGGTCAAAGACATGCATTGAAAATTTTGGTAAGTGTTGCCAAATTCTCCTCTATAGAGATTGTACCAATTTATTACCAACTGTGTGAGAAAACACTGCTGCCTATACATTCCCCAACACATTGTAAATATTACTGTTTAAGACAAACATCAGGATTGAAGGAAGACTCATTAACAATCTGCGATACGCAGATGACAAAATCTTGCTTGCTGAAAGTGAAGAGGACTTGAAGCCCTTATTGATGAAGATCAAAGACCACAGCCTTCAGTATGGATTATACCCTCAACACAAAGAAAACAAAAATCCTCACAACTGGACCTATAAGCAATATCATGATAAACGGAGAAAAGACTGAAGTTGTCAAGGACTTCATTTTACTTGGATCCACAATCAACGCCCATGGAAACAACAGTCAACGAATCAAATGACTTATTGCATTGGGCAAATCTGCTGTGAAAGACCTCTTTAAAGTGTTAAAAAGAGAAGATGCCACTATGAGGACTAAGGTGAACTTGACCCAAGCCATACTGTTTTCAGTAGCCTCATATGCATTCAAAAGCTGGACAACGAATAAGGAAGACCAAAGAAAAATGGACACCTTTGAATTGTGGTGTTGGCAAAGAATATTGAATATACCTTAGACTGACAAAAGAACGAACAAATCTGTTTGGAAGAAATACAACCAGAATGCTCCTTAGAAGCAAGGATGGCAAGACTCGGTCTCACATACTTTGAACATGTTATCAGCAGGGACCAGTCCCTGGAGAAGGTTATCATGCTTGGTAAAGTAGAGAGTCAGCGAAAAAGAGGAAGACCCTCTACAAGATGGGTTGACACAGTGGCTGCAACAATGGGCTCAAGCATAACGATTGTGAGGATGGTGCAGGACCAGGCAATGTCTCGTTCTGTTGTACATGGCATTGCTATGAGTTGGAACTGACTCGAAGGCACGTAACAACGAGAAGAAAACAAACTGAAAGCAAAACCTGACTGTAGGAGGTCTGCCATCCTCAGATCCTAATCCATCTTGCTGGAAGGATAAGTCTACCCACCACTCCAGAAGCCTGTAGGGGAGAGCCAGGCCAAGGATTATCATGTTAAAAGAGAGATTTTAAGATTATGGTCTGGTAGTCTTTAGTCTGGCAATACTTTGAAGGGCTTTTTAACTTTGAAAAGATGCTTTCCAACATGTGGTCTGAAAAACAGAGAAAGGCAAAGAGAACCAAGTTGCTGAACCTAATGAGGTAGGGGAATTCTGAGTTTCCAGGACAGTGGCCAGGGGACCTTGGAGCTAGGACAGGAGGAGAGATAGAAGGGAGAGTTGTGCTGCGGCAACACGGCCACCTGTGGGAAATTCCCAGGGAATGTGCAGCAAAAGGCTTTGGAGAACAGGGGACACGTTAGGGGATCCCTGCAATTACTGGGACGGGGTGCATGAGATGGATATGGGAGTCTATTCCGTAGAACTGGTTATCGGAGGAAAGACAGGAGGACTGGGAAGCCCTAGAGGGATGACTCTTGGGTGGCAGGTACAAATCATGGTGACTTGGTGGACTGTCAGTGCCAACCTCAAATTCTTGTCCCTGGAACTAGAAGCACTGATGAGGCTAAAACCAGAGTGTTGCTCCCCGGGCCAGGAACCCTGCTCAGATGCTGGGGATGTCTGAGATCCTGGGGCAGTCTAAAAGAGAAAAGAAACTCCTAATAACATCTCTTAGGAGATTTGATTGATACTTGGCTCTCCAAATGGATGCTCTAAACAAGGCTTACAAGAGGTGAGGAAGGGGGAGAGGGGACAGGAGGGGAAAAGTAGAGGGAGAAGGGAAGAGAAGGAGAGGGGGAGAGAAGGAGAGAGAGAAGAGGGAAGGGGAAGTGAGAGACAGAGAATTTTGTTTCTTGCTGTTTCAGCAATGCAAACTTCAGTCCCTCCCAACCTCCAGGACAGCGACAACTCATAGCATCTCCTGGAGAGCCCCTCACCCCCACTGGCCTCTGCCACCTTCACATGTACCTGGAGATGCTCAGAGCTCTTGCCCTCTCTACCTTAGGAGAGCTCAGAATCTTGCGATGTTCAGCTCCAGCTCTGAGGGTTTTGGTCCCTCCATTCCAGGAGCCCTGGTGGCAAAGTGGTTAATGTGCTCAGCTGCTAACTAAAAGTTGGCAATTTGAACCCACCAGTCGCTCCACTGGAGAAAGAAGTGGCAGTCTGCTTCAGTAAAGATTACAGCCTTGAAAACCCTATGGGATAGTCCTACTCTGTCCTACAGGGTAGCTATGTGTAGGAAATTTTTTTTTTTTTTTTGGGTGGTTTCCCTTGGGCCCTGAGTTCATCAGTCAGATGACTAGTAACACTTTGTAGACTTTACATATCTACCAGGACAGAGATTTTTCATACTCAAAGAGCCTAGAATCACTCGTGGTGCTGGTTAAAAACAGATACTAAACACCAAATCAAACCCAGTACTGTCGAGTCAGTTCTGACTCATGGTGGCCCCATGTGTTACAGAGTAGAACTGCTCCATTGGGTTTTCTTGGCTGTACCCTTACTGAAATATATTGCCAGGCCTTTCTTCTGAAGCACCACCAGGTGGCTCAAATCGCCAACTTTTAGGTTAGTAATTGAGTACAAACCATTTGTACCCCCAAGGAACCTCCCCACTCATTAAATCAGCATTTAAGGGGCTGGAACCTGGGCATCTGTACTTTTGAAAAGGATACTGCTATCTCTCTCTAGAAATATATGCATGCAAATACATGTGAAAAGCTATAGCTGTCCTGCAGGTTCGTTTTTATATTTAAATACATGTCTTGGTCAATACACAGTCCTGGGAAAGTCAGCACAATTTGACCAAGGCAAAGTCAGAAGCTTCACAGCGAGAAAAAAAAAAAAACCTGTTGCCGTTGAGTTGATTCTGACTCATAGCGACCCTATAGGACAGAGTAGAACTGCCCCATAGGATTTCCAAGGAGCAGCTGGTGGATTGGAACTGCTGACTTTTTCTTAGCAGCCAAGCTCTCAACCGCTACGCCATTCTCAACCACTCTCTGAGGGACTGAATTACTGGGCTGAGGGCTGGGGACCATGGTCTCAGGGGACATCTAGCTCAATTGGCATAACATCGTTTATTAAAAAAATGTTCTATATCCTACTTTGGCGAGTAGCGTCTGGGGTCTTAAAAGCCTGCTAGTGACCATCTAAGATACTCCACTGATCTTACCCCTTTGGGAGCAAGGGAGAATGAAGAAAACCAAAGACACAAGGGAAAGATTAGTCCAAAGGACTAATGGATCACAACGAACATGGCCTCCACCAGACTGAGTCCAGCACAACTAGATGGTGCCCGGCTACCACCACAAACTGATCTGACAGGGATCACTACAGAAGGTCCTTGACAGAGCTGGAGAAAAATGTAGAACAAAATTCTAACTCACAAAAACAGACCAGACTTATTGGTCTGACAGAAACTGGAGAAATCCCGAGAGTATGGCCCCGGACACACTTTTAACTCAGTACTGAAGCCACTCCTCAGGTTCACACTTCAAAGATTAGGCAGGACCCCCAAACAAACAATAATACACGTAACTCAACCACGATATGAGATTAAATGGGCACACCAGCCCAGGGGCAAGGATGTGAAGGCAGGAGGGGACAAGAAAGCTGGATGAGTGGAAAAGGGGCACCCAAGGTCAAGAAGGGAAGAGTTTTGACACACCGCGGGGTTGGCAACCAAAGTCACAAAAGAATGTGTATTGTTTAATGAGAAACTTATTTGCTCTGTAAACCTTCATCCAAAGCATAATTTAAAAAAATGTATGTCTTGGAGACCTCTGCCTTTCAGAATACGTGTTTCTACCACGCTGGAGATTGCTGGTATGGCTGCCCTTGGTTTATTGGTGAACATTTCCAGTGTTTCCATGGTGGCAGACAACACTGCATACGTATCACTGCATGTGTCTGCTTGTCCCCTGAAGGGAGTTTTTATTTCTCTAGGGAAGATATTGAGTGGAATCGCTGGATCAAAGAAGATAGATTTTTTTTTTGAAACTAAAATTTTATTTTTAAAATGTAATTATTATTCAACTTGACTTTAAAACATTTAATTGTCAAATTATTTTAAATAATAGATTTTATTTTTCAGAAAAGTTTTAGATTTATAGAAATTAGCATGGTACATTTGTTACAATCAATGAATCAATATTGATACGTTGTTATTAACCTAAAGTCCGTAGTTTGTGCCCGTTCCTTAGTTTTTACTAATGTCCTTTTTCTGTCCAGGATCCCATCCAGGATGCCATATTTCGTTTAGTTGTCATGCCTACTTAGGCTTCTCTGGGTTGTGACAGTTTCTCAGATTTTCGTTGTTTTTGATGCCCTTTTTGATCCCCAGTCTTGAGGAGTACTGTCAGGTATATTCTAGGATGCTGGAAATGGGTACTTAAAAAAAAAAAAAAATTTATCTTTTATTGTGCTTTAGGTGAAAGTTTACAGCTCAAGTTAATTTCTTATACAAAAATTTATACACAATTGTTATGTGACCCTAAATGCTGTCCCTATAATGAGACAGCACATTCCCCCTTTCCACCCCAGCTTTCCCATGTCCATTCAACCAGCTCCTGTCCGTTTTTGCCTTCTCATCTCAGGAGCTGCCCATTTAGTCTCATGTATCTACTTGAACTAAGAAGCACACTCTTCATGAGTATCATTTTATGTCTTATAGTCTAGTCTAATCTTTGACTCAAGAGTTGGCTTCGGGAATTGTTTTAGTTCTGGGTAACAGAAAGTCCAGGGGCTGTGTCTCCTAGGGTTCCTCTCATCTCAGTCACACCATTAAGTCTTGTCTTTTTTATGTGAATTTGAGTCTGCACTCCATTTTCTCCTGCTGCATCAGGGCCTCTCTGTTGTGTTCCCTGTTGGCAGGGGTGGGGGTCGGGTGGGGTATGTGGGGGAGGGTCATTGGTGGTAGCCGGGCACCATCTAGTTCTCCTGGACTCAGGCTGATGGAGTCTGTGGTTTATGTGGCCATTTTTGTCTCTTGGGCTAATATTTTTCTCGTGTCTTTGGTGTTCTTCATTCTCCTTTGCTCCAGGTAGGTTGAGACAAATTGATGCATCTTAGATGACAGCTTGCTAGTTTTAAGACCCCAGATGCCACTCACTGATGTGGGATGCAGAACATTTTCTTTTAATAAACTTTGACCTAGATGTCCCCTGAAACCGTGGTCCTCAGGCCCACACCCCTGCTACTCTGCCCGCCGAAGTGTTTGGTTGTATTCAGGGAACTTCTTAGCTTTTGGTTTAGTCCAGTTGTGCTGACTTCTCCTGTACTGTGTGTTGTCCTTCCCTTCACTTAAGATAATTATTGTCTACTCTGTAGTTAGTAAATTCCCCTCTCCCTCCCTCCCCACCATTGTAACCATCAAAGAACGTTTTCTTCTGTGTTTAAACCTTTTCTTGAGTTCTTATAATAGTGGTCTCATAAAATATCTGTCCTTTTGTGACTGACTGATTTCACTTAGCATAATGCCTTCCAGCTTCATCCATGTTATGAGAGGTTCTGAGGATTCATCATTGTTCTGTATCATTGTATAGTATTCCATTGTGTGAATATGCCATAATTTGCTTATCTATTCATCTGTTGATGGGCACCTAGGTTGTTTCCATCTTTTTGCTATTGTGAACAGTGCTGCAATGAACATGGGTGTGCATAAATCTATTCGTGTGATGGCTCTTATTTCTCGAGGGTATATTCCAAAGAGTGAGATTGCTGGATCGTATTGGTAGTTCTATTTCTAGCTTTTTAAGGAAGCACCAAATCGATTTCCAAAGTGGTTATACCATTTTACATTCCCACCAGCAGTGTATAAGTGCTCCAATCTCTCCACAACCTCTCCAACATTTATTATTTTGTGTTTCTTGGATTAATGCCAGCCTTGTTGGGGTGAGATGGTATCTCATTGTAGTTTTGATTTGCATTTCTGTACTGGCTAATGATAGTGAGCATTTCCTTATGTCTCTGTTAGCCACCTGAATGTCTTCCTTGGTGAAGTGCCTGTTCATACCATTTGTCCATTTTTTAATTGGGTTATTTGTCGTTTTGTTGTTGAAATTTTGCAGTATCTTGTAGATTTTAGAGATTAGACCCTGATCAAATACGTCATAGCCAAAAATTTTTTCCCAGCCTATAGGTTGTCTTTTTACTCTTTTGGTAAAGTCTTTTGATGTTTGATCTGTGTGTTTGATTTTTGGGAGCTCCCAGTTACCTAGTTTCTCTTCTGGTGTTGGTGCATTGTTATGTTTTGTATTCTGTTTATGCCGTGTATTAGGGCTCCTAGAGATGACCCTATTTTTAGCGTTAGAGCTCTTGGGTTGTCCCTATTTTTTCTTCCATGATCTTTATAATTTTAGATTTTATATTTAGGTCTTTGATCCATTTTGAGTTAGTTTTTGTTCATGGTGTGAGGTATGGATCTTGTTTCATTTTTTTTTTTTTTTTGCAGATTGACATCCAGTTATGCCAGCAACGTTTGTCAAAGAGACTGTCTTTTCCCTCATTTAATGGATTTTGAGCCTTTGTCAAATATCAGCTGCTCATAGGTGGATGAATTTACATCTGGATTGTCAATTTTGTTTCATCAATCTATGTGTTTGTGGTTATACCAGTACCAGGCTGTTTTGACTACTGTGGTGGTATAATATTTTCTAAAATCAGGTGGTGTGAGGACTCCCACTTTTTACTTCTTCTTCAGTAATGCTGTACTTATCCTGGTCCTCTTCCCTTTCCATATGAAGTTGATGATTTGTTTCCATATGTAGTTGGAATTTGGATCGTGATTTCATTGTATTTGTAGATCACTTTGGGTAGAATTGACATTTTCATAATGTTGAGTCTTCCTATCCATGAGCAAGGTATGTTTTTCCACTTATATAGGTCTCTTTTGGTTTCTTACAGTAGTGCCTTGGGGTTTTCTTTGTATAGGTCTTTTATGCTCTGTTTAGATTTATTCCTGAGTGTTTTATCTTCTTGGGGGCTATTATAAATGATAGTGATTTGGTGAATTCCTCTTTGTTGGTGTAGAGGATTCCAGCTTATTTTTGTGTTTCTCTTGTATCCTGATACTTTGCTTAAAAATCTTCTATTAGTTCCAGAGGTTTTCTTGTGGATTCTTTGGGGTTTCCTGTGTATGAGATCATATGATCTGCAAATAGGGATACTTTCACTTCTTCCTTACCAATTTGGATGCTCTCTTTTTCTTTTTCTTGCCTAAGTGCTCTGGCTTGGACCTCTAACACAATATTTGAGTTTGAGTGACCTGGCTCCTGTTCTCAAGGGGAATGCTCTTGGGCTCTCTTCATTTAGGATGATGTTGGCTGTTGGCTTTGTATAAATACCCTTTATTATGTTGAGGAATTTCCTTTCTATTCCTATTTTGCTGTTAGTTTTTATCATGAGTGGGCGTTGGACATTGTCAAATGCCTTTTCCACATCAATTGATAAGATCATGTGGTTTTGTTTTATTTATGTGATGTATTACATTGACTGTTTTTCTGATGTTGAACCAACCCTGCATAAAAATTACCTGGTATGAATTCCACTTGGTCATGGTGAATTATTTTTTTGATATGTTGTTGAATTCTATTGGCTAACATTTTGTTGAGGATTTTTGCATCTATGTTCACGAGGGTTATTGGTCCGTGATTTTCTTTTTTTGTGGTATCTTTATCTGGTTTTGGTATCAGGGTTATGATGGATTCATAGAATGAATTCAGAAGTGTTCCATCCTTTTTTCTATGCTCTGAAATACCTTTAGTAGTAGTGGTGTTAACCTGTCTCTGAAAGTTTTGTAGAATTCCCCAGTGAAACTGTCAGGGCCAGAGCTTTCTTTCGTTGGGAGTTTTTTAATAACCTCTTCAATCTTTTCTTTTGTTAGAGGTTTATTTAGTTGCCCTACCTCTGTTTATATTAGTTTAGGTAGGTAGTGTGTTTGTAGAAATTAGTCCATTTCCTCTAGGTTTTCAAATCTTTTGGAGTATAATTTTTCATGGTATTCTGTAATGATTTTTTTAATTTCAGTTGGATCTGTTGTGATATCACCTATCTCATTTCTTATTCAGGTTATTTGCTTCCTCTCCTGTTTTTCTTTTGTCATTCTGGCCAGTGGTTTATCAATATTGTTGATCTTTTCAAAGAACCAGCTTTTGGTCTTGTTAACTCTTTCAATTTTTTTTTTTTCCTGTTTTCTATTTCATTTAATTCTGCTCTAATTTTTATTATTTATTTTCCTATGGTGCCTGAGGGTTTCTTTTGCTGCTCACTTTCTATTCCAGTTTTAGGTTAATGTTTTGATTTTGGTCCTTTCTTCTTTTTGAATGTGTGCATTTATTGCTATAAATTGACCTCTGAGCACTGCTTTTGCTGTGTCCCAAAGATTCTGGTAGACTGTGTTTTCATTCTCATTTGATTCTGTGAATTTCTTTACTCTGTCCTTGGTTTCTTCTATAACCCTGTAGTTTTTGAGCAAGGAGTTGTTCAGTTTCCATGTGTTTGATTTTTTTACCCTTGCTTTTTCTGTTATTGATTTTTACTTTTATGGATTTATGGTCAGAAAAGATGCTTTGTAATATCTCTATGTTTTGGATTCTGTTAAGTTTGCTTTGTGGCCTAATACGTGGTCTATTCTGGAGAATGTTCCATGTGTGTTGGAAAGGAAAGTATACTTGGTTGCTGTTGGGTGGAGTGTTCTGTATATATCTATGAGAACAAGATGGTCGATTGTGGCATTTAGATCTTCCGTGTCTTTATTGAGCTTCTTTTGGATGTTCTGTGCTTCACTGAAAGTGGTGTGTTGGAGCCTCCTACTATTATTGTGAAGCCATCTATTTCTCTTTTCAGTGCCTAACAGAGTTTGTTTTATGTATTTCGGAGCCCTGTCATTGGGTGTGTAAATATTTATTATGGTATGTCCTCCTGCTGTATTGACCTTTTAATCGTTATATAGTGTCCTTCCTTTCCTTTGTGGTGGATGTTGCTTTAAAGTCTATTTTGTCAGAGATTAATATTGCCACTCCTGCTGTTTTTTGATTGGTGTTTGCTTGATATATTTTTTTCCATTCTTTGAGTTTAGTTTGTTTATGTCTTTGAGTCTAAGGTGTGTCTCTTGTGGGCAGCATATAGACGGAATGTGTTTTTTAATCCATTCTGCCACTCTCTGTCTGTTTATTTGTGCATGTAGTCCATTTACATTCAGTGTAGTTATTGATAGGAACGAGTTTAGTGCTGTTATTTTGATGGTTTTTTTTTGTTGTTGTTGTTGACAGTTTCTTTGTTCCACTTAATTTTCTGTGCTGAGTCGTTTTTCTTTGTATGTTTTCTTTTCATCTTTTTCATTGTTGTTGATTTTGTATTTGCTCAGTCTTTACGTTTTTCTTGTTTTTTATTTTGATGTGTAAGATTGCTAGTTTCGTTTGTGATTACCTTAATATTTACCTCAATTTTTCTAATTTTAAACCAATCTTTTATTTCTTTATATTGCCTTGACTTCCTCTCCATATGAAAGTTCTATGACTACATTATTTAGTTCCCCTTTTTATTTTAGTGTTGTCATCTTTTACATATCAATGTTTCTGTTTCCCTATTTTCAGTGTTTTAGTTTTGATTCATTTTTGTGACTTCCTTATCTGGGTTGATATCTTGTTGTTCTGTCCTGTGTTCTAGTCTTGGGTTGTTACCTGATGTTATTGATTTTCTAACTGGAGGACTTCCTTTAGTTATTTCTTGTAATTTTGGTTTGGTTTTTACAAATTCCCTAAACTTCTGTTTATCTGCAAATGCCCTAATTTTGCCATCATACTTAAGAGACAGTTTTGCTGGATTTATAATTCTTGGTTGACAATTTTTTTCCCTTCAAGGGTTTATATATGTCATTCCATTGCCTTCTTACCTGCCTGGTTTCTGCTGAGTAGTCAGAGCTTAAACTTATTGACTCTCTTTTGTAGGTGACTTTTCATTTATCCCTAGCTGCTTTTAAAATTCTCTTTTTATCTTTGGTTTTGGCAAGTTTGATTATAATATGTCTTGGTGACTTTCTTTTGGGATCTACCCTGTACTGGGTTCAGTGAGCTTCTTAGATAGATATCTTCTCATCTTTCACAGTATCTGGGAAGTTTTCTACCAACAAATATACTGATACTCCAATCACTTGTAGGTTTTTCCTCTTGATAGAATCCCACATAATTCTTAGGGTTTCTTCATTTTTTAAAATTCTTCTATCTGATTTTTCCTCAAATAAGTTGGTGTCAAGTGCTTTATCTTCAGTCTCACTAATTCTGACTTCCATTGCCTCAATTCTGCTCCTCTGACTTTCTACTGAGTTGTCTAATTCTGAAATTTTATTATTAATCTTCTGGATTTCTTTTTGCTGTCTCTCTATGGGTTCTTGCAGCTTGTTAAATTTGTCATTATGCCCTTGTACAATCTTCTTATTGCTTTGTCTGTGTGTTCCTTGGCTTGGTCAGCATTTTGCCAGATTGCTTTTCTGATCTCTTGAAGAGCTCTGAATATTAATCTTTTGAATTCTACCTCTGGTAATTCCAAGAAGTTATCTTCCTCTGGGAGGTTTCTTGGTTATTTGTTTTGGTCACTTGCTGAAGCCATCATGGTCTGCCTCTTTATGTGACTGTTGTTTCTGAGCCACCAATAAGTTATTATATTTATTTATTTAATGTTTGCCTATGTGTCCCAGCTTCTTGTTTTTTGTTTTGATATGCCCAAATAGGCTGGTGATGTGAGCTACTTTGATTACTGGCATCTTGGAGCTCTCATGTCATGTTATCAGGTGATTAGAGCTGTTACTAGGCATGTGAGCCCAGGAGTCTGTTTACTTTTCTTGTATGGATTCAGCTTAGGTGTCCAGGTCATTGGTCAGTGAGTATGTGGTACAGGTTCTCATCTATAGTCCTAGATGGGCCTGGGTGATTGGAGTAGGCACAGGTATCTGGCTGCAATAGAAAGTTATGTGCTGAGCAAGGCAGGGGGCTGACAGCTGCCCCCGAGTGTCTGGGTGGAAGATATGTCCCTGTTCCCTAGAGTGCATTGGTGGGTGGGTTTTACAGCCAAACTTTTGGCACCCTATGCTGTTGGCTGTAAGGACTGGGAGGCACCACTTATTCTTGGACCACTGTCGAGGATGGCTAGGTGGAGTGGGTGGAGACACCAGTCCTCAGGCCCCTGATGTGGGTAGGGGAGGACTCTGCTTAATGGGCAGGGTGGTGTCAACTGTCAAGTATCTGCCCACCCCCTTAGAGCTGTACAGTTGAAAATAGGCTTCAGGTATATACCCTATTGTACTATGCTAATGAGAGCCTATGCTGTTGAAATGGGCCCATGCAGGTCCAGGCAGAGTTGAAAGGCATTCAAAATCTGTGGACCCCTTATGCCTGTGCCTAGGCAAAGGGGCTGTGCCTGCCCTCAGCTCCTGGCTTAGGGGAGCTGGCAGATTATTTTTTCCTGTTTGTTATTTTGTTCCTTCTCCAAAGCCGGGAGAATGGCTTGGTGCAAGATGGGTCCTACTTGTGGCCCAGGGGGCACAGCAGTCGCTGAAGCCAAACCAGAGCTGGAGCAGAGCAGGGAGGGCACAGGTAAATGGGAGAGAGGTACTTCCCGAAGGGGTAAGGTTTTTTTTTATCTGAGTGGTAGATTAGATGCTCGTACTCGTCTTTTGCCAATTAAGCACTGCTTCTCCCTGGTTCTGGAGGCTCGAGCAGACTCTCCACCTCTCGGTTTCTCTTAATGTGGAAAATGCATCTTGAGCACTACTGCTTGCCTCAGCCTGTGCGAGCCAGACGATTCCCAACCTGCAGGGTGCCAGCCAGGTCAGGTCTGGCAAATCCTCACTGCTTCTGAGCTGTCTCTTCCTCCCCGTGCCACTCAGTCCAACTCCTCAACTTTGTTTTTGATGTTCAGAGCTCCTAGATTTGTCATATATAATTGATTAAGTTTTTATTTGGGTCTTTGTTGTAAGAGGGACCACAGGAAGCATCTGACTACTCTGCCATCTTGGCCCTGCCTCTTGGAAACAGGCACTTTTGATGATAATATTCTTCCAAACCACCTACAAATTGGCTGAACCATCATTGCCTTTGCTTCCGGGATCCTAGGGCAGGGTTTTTGGGTGCAGTTGGTTGTTGATTGGAGTAATAAAGAAAAGAGCCTGGGATATTATTTCATCTGGGGAAAGAGACCAGAGGACACTTTAAATGAGTACAGCCTGTTTGGGTGGGTCAACTGAAAACCTCTTGAAGAGAAGGAGGAAAATTTCCCACCTCAGCATCACAGACTCATTTCCAGGTCTGTAGTCCTTCTCATTAGCTGAGCCCAGGATTTGGAGATGGGCAGGGCCACAGACTGTTGGGGCAAAAAGAACTCAGGCTGGGGATTCTGACAGCTTTGGTTTGATTCCTGGCTCTGCCACTTGTTAGCTGTGTGGTTCCTTAGAGTCTCTGAGCTTCAGGTTCCTCATCTGCAGACTGGGGATGACAATTCCTCTTCTTAGGATAGTATGAGGACTGATGAAATGAAGTATGTCACATGCCTCAGGCAGGACCCAGCACATTTTAGCTGCTCTAGAAATGGCAGTTTTAATGACGGTGATGATGATGAATGTTGGCCCCTTGAATCCCAGGCTCAGAGAAGACATGGTGTGTTTGCCTTTAGAAATTGTTTATTCTTCATTGAACTGGAAACAGCTCCTTTCCTACCTGGGAGAGGGTGTCTGGAGACCCCAGGCACCTTCATCTGCTTCTGGATTTTCTTTCAGGATAAATATGCTTTTCTAAGGCAAGCACATTAAGCCAAAATTTACATTGAGTGGATTCTTCAGAAACCTACCTGGCACCTTATTTTGGAGGAATATAGTGAGATTTGTTTGTGAAATGGCAATACACCTATTTCTTTGATTTTTTTTTTAGACACTTGAATCAAAAGAAACATTTTTGAGTGTATGAAAATCTTCCCAAAATTAAGGTTTTGGGGTTCTGGAAACCAGGCTGATTCTACCAGAATGGGGTAGAAATTGTGGACTGCCCAACTACTCCTGCAAAGGCTTCCACCAACAGTTTCTAAACTCACAGAAACAAAGTTTTGATGTGGAGGAGAAAAGGGATCCAACATTTCTTCCGGGGATTAAAAGTGAGTCTGAAATTGCCAGGATTCAGGAGAAAAAGGCTCTTGTTGAGTTCTCCTTTGAATAACCGAGGCCCTTTCTCTCAGAGCGCTAAGTGTTGAGATGCAGCATCCTTACTGCCTAGAAACCCAACAAAGACTGGCTTGGTGGCTGCTTTGAGGTTTCTGTTCCACGTGGAATTTTAACCATGAAAAGACACAAAGATTGGTTTCTTCTGAGTCCTTAAGTGAACACCACAAAGAGGGAGATTTAGTGGGGAGCTGGGCTCCTATCTCCCACCAGCTGTGCTGCTGCCGTTCAGAACCACAGGCATCCAGAGCCTATGTGGGGTACACTGCCCAGCCCTCCTCTGTCTCCAGCATTTGGAAGTATACCATGGGACTCAAACCCTTCAGGTGCAAAGAGTCCTGGGCTCCAGGGAAGCCACGTGCTGTGATGCAGAGAGAATTTTATAGCCTGGTTATGACGTGCCTGGTGATGTTAGGCAAGTTATAGAACCTCTCTGAGCCTCAGCATCCTAATCTGTAAAATGGAATAGTAATGCCTGGCTGAAGGCACATTATTAGGATGAGGTAAGCTAATCATGCACAGTGTTTGGCATAGAGTAAGAGGTCAATAATGGTAGCCATGTGTATAATATTGTTGTTCTCCCCATTCCACTCCCACCCCTAATTTATAACATAGGTATTTTATGCCTGACTTTCAAAGCCCCCCACAACTGGGCCCCCCAGGTTGCTCCCAGATGCCTATCCTCTGCTCTGGCTGACCAGGTCTCCATGGTTTCACCCATTGCTCTGCTAGTTACACGCATGGATAAGTGGCCCCTGACAAGCTGGGAAGTCTTGAGCTCAATCTCTCTAAACTCAGTTTTCTTAGAAATAAAAAGGGATTATGACATCTGCCCCTAGGGATCATTGCAAGGATTAATGTAGACAATGGAAACAAAGTACCTAGTACAGTGCCTGACCCCTGGTAGATGCGAATAAAGGCTCCTTCCTTCATTTCTGCCTGGGACGTGAGCTGGAAAGGATGTCTGAGTGAACAAAGCAACTTCAACAAAGACCATGTGCTACCCGGACATGTAACTCAGAGACCTTCTCAGCACCTTGCCTGGTTCATAGGGTGTATCATAGTGGGCAGGTATGTAGACTTTGTAATCAGACTATGTGGGTTAAATCCGCCATCTGCCACTTTCAATAAAATGTTATAAACTGCTCTAAGCCTTAGATTACTCATCTAGAAGAGGGTTTTAGAAATTGCCTGACATTTAAATTGTCCCAGGATTAAATAACATGAAATGTATAAAACTTATATAAAAGCTTATAATAATAACTCAGTAAATTATTGTTGGTGTTCAGCAAATATTAAAATGAGTATTTCAATAATCTTCATATGAATAGTTTAACTAGTTATGTAAAGTATAATGAAATTGTTATATCATAATATACTCAACTATGTCCCAACTTTTTAGCATTTAGTTTGCTTTCCTCCTTCCCCATGATAAATAATGCTGCAGTGAACATTTCCATGCAGGCATTAATTTCCTTGATTGGAATTCCTCCCTTAGGACAAAACCAATCAGTTGCTGTTGAGTTGATTCCAACTCATGGTGACCCCACAGGTGTCAGAATAGAATTGTGCTCCATAGTGTTTTCTTTTTTTATTTTTATTGTTCTTTAAGTGAAAGTTTACAAATCACGTCAGTCTTTCACACAAAAACTTATACATACCTTGCTACATACTCCCAATGGCTCTCCCCCTAATGAGACAGCCTGCTCCCTCCCTCCACTCTCTCTTTTCGTGTCCATTTCGCCAGCTTCTAACCCGCTCTACCCTCTCACCTCCCCTCCAGGCAGGGGATGCCAGCATAGTCTCAAGTGTCCCCCTGATCCAAGAAGCTCACTCCTCACCAGCATCCCTCTCCAACCCATTGTCCAGCCCAATCCAAGTCTGAAGAGTTGGCTTTGGGAATGGTTCCTGTCCTGGGCCAACAGAAGGTCTGGGGGCCATGACCACTGGGGTACTTCTAGTCTCAGTCAGACCGTTAAGTCTGGTCTTTTTATGAGAATTTGGGGTCTGCATCCCACTGTTCTCCTGCTCCCTCAGGGGTTCTCTGTGGTGTTCCCTGTCAGGGCAGTCATTGGTTGTGGCCAGACACCATCTAGCTCTTCTGGCCTCAGGCTGATGCAGTCTCTGGTTCATGTGGCCCTTTCTGTCTCTTGCGCTCATAATTACCTTGTGTCCTTGGTGCTCTTCATTCTCGTTTGATCCGGGTGGGCTGAGACCAATTGATGCATCTTAGATGGCCACTTGCTAGTGTTTAAGACCCCAGACGCCACTCTCCAAAGTGGGATGCAGAATGTTTTCTTAATAGATTTTATTATGCCAATTGACTTAGATGTCCCCTGAAACCATGGTCCCCACACACCATCCCCCCTCCCCATGCTGGCCTTCGAAGCATTCAGTTTATTCAGGAAACTTCTTTGCTTTTGGTTTAGTCCAGTTGAGCTCACTATGCCTCTATTGTGTGTTTGTCACCTAAAGTGGTTCTTACCTATTATCTAATTAGTGAATACCCCTCACCCTCCCCCTCCCTCTCCCCCTCATAACCATCAAAGAATGTTTTCTTCTCTGTTTAAACTATTTCTCGAGTTCTTATAATAGTGGTCTTCTACAATATTTGTCCTTTTGCAACTAATTTCATTCAGCATAATGCCTTCCAGATTCCTCCATGTTATGAAATGTTTCACAAACTCATCACTGTTCTTTACTGATGTGTTGTATTCCATTGTGTGAATATAGCATAATTTATTTGACCATTCATCTGTTGATGGGCACCTTGGTTGCTTCCATCTTTTTGCTGTTGTAAACAGTGCTGCAATGAACATGGGTGTGCATATATCTGTTTGTGTAAAGGCTCTTATTTCTCTAGGATATATTCCAAGGAGTGGGATTGCTGGATCGTATGGTAGCTCTATTTCTAGCTTTTTAAAAGGAAGCATCAAATCGATTTCCAAAGTGGCTGTACCATTTTACATTCCCACCAGCAGTGTATAAGTGTTCCAGTCTCTCCACATCCTCTCCAACATTTATTATTTTGTGTTTTGGATTAATGCCAGCTTTTGTTGGAGTGAGATGAAATCTCATTGTAGTTTTAATTTGCATTTCTCTAATGACTAATGATAGTGAGCATTTCCTCATGTATCTATTAGCTACCTGAATGTCTTCTTTAGTGAAGTGTCTGTTCATATCTTTTGCCCATTTTTTAAATTGGGTTGTCTTTCTGTAGTTGAGTTTTTGCAGTATCATGTAGATTTTGGAGATCAGGCACCGATCCGAAATGTCATAGCTAAAAACTTTTTCCCAGTCTGTAGATAATCTTTTCACTTTTTTGGTGAAGTCTTTGGATGAGCGTAGGTGTTTGATTTTTAGGAGCTCCCAGTTATCTAGTTTTTCTTCTGCTTTGTTAGCAATGTTTTGTGCACTGTTTATGTCATGTATTAGGGCTCCTAACATTGTCCCTGTTTTTTCTTCCATGATCTTTTTTTGTTTTAGATTTTATATTTAGGTCTTTGATCCATTTTGAGCTCATTTTTGTGCATGGAGTGAGGTATGGGTCTTGTTTCATTTTTTTGCAGATGGATATCCAGTTATGCCAGCATCATTTGTTCAAAAGACTGTCTTTTCCCCATTTAACTGTTTTGGGGCCTTTGTCAAATATCAACTGCTCATATGTGGACGGATTTATGTCTAGCTTCTCAATTCTGTTCCGTTGGTCTAAGTATCTGTTGTTGTACCAGTACCAGGCTGTTTTGACTACTGCAGTGGTATAATAGGTTCTAAAATTAGGTAGAATAAGGCCTCCCACTTTGTTCTTCTTTTTCAGTAATGCCTTATTTATCCGGGGCCTCTTTCCCTTCCCTATGAAATTGGTGATTTGTTTCTCCATCTCATTAAAAAATGGTGTTGAAATTTGGATTGGAATTGCATGGAATTTCTAGATCTTTTTTGGTAGAATAGACATTTTTATAATGTTCAGTCTTCCTATCCATGAGCAAGGTATGCTTTTCTACTTATGTAGGTCTCTTTTGGTTTCTTGCAGAAGTGTTGTGTAGTTTTCTTTGTATAAGTCTTTTACATCTCTGGTAAGATTTATTCCTAAGTATTTTATCTTCTTGGGGGCTACTGTAAATGGCATTGATTTGGTGATTTCCTCTTCGATGTTCTTTTTGTCGGTGTATAGGAATCCAACTGATTTTTGTATGTTTATCTTGTATCCCAATACTCTGCTGCACTCTTCTATTAGTTTCAGTAGTTTTCTGGAGGATTCCTTACGGTTTTCTGTGTATAAGATCATGTCGTCTGCAAATAGAGGTAATTTTACTTCTTCCTTGCCTATCTGGATGCCCTTTATTTCTTTATCTAGCCTAATTACTCTGGCTATGACCTCCAGCACAATGTTGAGTTAGAGTGGTGATAAAGGACATCTTTGTCTGGTTCCTATTTTCAAGGGGAATGCTTTCAGACTCTCTCCATTTAGGATGATGTTGGCTATTGGCTTCGTATAAATGCCCTTGATTTTGTGGAGAAATTTTCCTTCTATTCCTATTTTGCTGAGAGTTTTTATCATGAATGGGTGATGAACTTTGTCAAATGCCTTTTCTGCACCAATTGATAAAATCATGTAATTCTTGTCCTTTGTTTTATTTATATGATGGATTACATTAATTGTTTTTCTAATGTTGAACCATCCCTGCATACCTGTTATGAATCCCACTTGGTCATGGTGAATTATTTTTTTGATATGTTGTTGAATTCTATTGGCTAGAATTTTGTTGAGGATTTTTGCATCTAAGTTGGTGAAGCATATAGGTCTGTAATTTTCTTTTTTTGTGGTGTCTTTTTTCTTCACTTGGTTTTGGTATCAGGGATATGCTGGCTTCATAGAATGAGTTTGGGAGTATCCCACCCTTTTCTATGCTCTAAAATACCTTTAGTAGTAGTGGTGTTAACTCTTCTCTGAAAGTTTGGTAGAACTCTGCAGTGAAGCTGTCTGGCCCAGGGTTTTTTTTGTTGTTGTTGTTGATAGTCTTTTGATTACCTTTTTCAATCTCTTCTTTTGTTATGGATCTATTTTGGTGTTTACCTCTGTTTGTGTTGGTTTAGGTAGGTAGTGCGTTTCTAGGAATTCACCCATTTCTTCTAGGTTTTCAAATTTGTTAGAGCACTATTTTTAATGGTAATCTGATATGATTCTTTTAATTTCAGTTGGGTCTTTTGTAATATTGCCCATCTCATTTCTTATTCGGGTTATTTGCTTTCTGTCAGTTTGGCAGACGGTTTATCAATGTTGTTGATTTTTTCAAAGAACCAGCTTTTGGCCTTGTTAATTCTTTCAATTGTTTTTCTGTTTTCTATTTAATTTTTATTATTTGCTTTCTTCTGGTCCCTGAGGGTTTCTTTTGTTGCTCTTTTTCTATTTGTTCAGGTTGTAGGGATAATTCTTTGATTTTGGCCCTTTTTTCTTTTTGTATGTGTGTATTTATTGATATAAATTGACCTCTGAGCACTGCTTTCGCTGTGTCCCGAAGGTTCTGATAGACATGTCTTCATTCTCATTGGATTCTATGAATTTCTTTATTCCATCCTTAACGTCTTCTGCAATCCGGTCTTTTTTGAGCAGGGTATTGTTCAGTTTCCAAGTGTTTGATTTCTTTTCCCTGCTTTTTCTGTTATTGATTTCCATTTTTATGTTCTTATGGTCAGAGAAGATGCTTTGTAATATTTCAACGTTTTGGATTCTGCTAAGGCTTGCTTTATGACTTAATATGCGGTCTATTCTAGAGAATGTTCCATGTGCACTAGAAAAGAAAGTATACTTGGTTGCTGTTGTGTGGAGTGTTCTGTATATGCCTATGAGGTCAAGTTGGTTGATTGTGGCATTCAGATCTTCCGTGTCTTTATTGAGCTTCTTTCTGGATGTCCTGTCTTTCACCGAAAGTGGTGTGTTGAAGTCTCCTACTACTGTTGTGGAGCTGTCTGTCTCAGTTTTTAATGCTGATAGAGTTTGTTTTATGTATCTTGCAGCCCTGTCATTGTGTGCATAAATATTTAATATGGTTATATCTTCTTGGTAAATTGTCCCTTTAATCACTATGTAGTATCCTTCTTTATCTTTTATGATTTGATTAACTTTAAAGTGTATTTTGTCAGAAATTAATATTGCCACTCCTGCTCTTTTTTGATTGTTGTTTGCTTGATATGTTTTTTTCCATCCTTTGAGTTTTAGTTTGTTTGTGTCACTAAGTCTGAGGTGTGTCTCTTGTAGGTAGCATATAGATGAATCTTGTTTTTTAATCCATTTTGCCACTCTCTGTCTCTTTACTGGTGCATTTAGTCTATTTACATTCAGGGTAATTATGGATAGGTATGGATTTAGTGCTATCATTTTGATGTCTTTTTTTGTGTTTTGACAGTTTCTTTTCCCCACTTAATTTTATGTGCTGAGTTGATTATCTTTGTATATTTTCCTTTCCTCATATTTGTTGTTGTTGATTTTGTTTCTGCTGAGTCTCTATTTTTTTCTTGTATTTTATTTTGATGTGTAGGATAGTTTGTCTTTTTTGAGGTTACGTTATTATTTACCCCTATTTTTCTAAATTTAAACCTAATTTTTATTTCTTTGTATCACCTTATGTTTCTCTCCATATGGAATCTCTATGACTACATTTCTTAGTCTGTCTTTATTGTTTTAATGTTGTTTTCTTTTACATAATAACATCGCTGTTACCCTATTTTGAGTGTTTTTTAAATCTTGATTTATTTTTTTTTTGATTTCCCTGTCTGGGTTGACTTCTGATTGCTCTGCCCAGTGTTCTAGTCTTGGGTTGATACCTGTTATTATTGATTTTCTAACCAAAGAACTCCGTTTAGTATTTCTTGTAGTTTTGATTTTGTTTTTATGAATTCCCTAAGCTTCTGTTTGTCTGGAAATGTCCTAATTTCACCATCATATTTGAGAGACAGTTTTGCTGGATATATGATTCTTGGCAGGCAATTTTTTTTCCTTCAATTTTTTATATAAGCCATCCCATTGCTTTCTTGCCTGCATGGTTTCTGCCAAGTAGTCCGAGCTTATTCTTTTTGGCTCTCTTTTGTAGGTGACTTTTTGCTGATCCCTAGCTGCTCTTAAAATTCTCTCTTTTTCTTTGGTTTTGGCAAGTTTGATTATAATATGTCTTGGTGACTTTCTTTTAATATCTACCTTATGTGGCGTTTGATGAGCGTCTTGGATAGATATCTTCTCATCTTTCATGATACCAGGGAAGTTTTCTGCCAACAAATCTTCAACAATTCTCTCTGTATTTTCTCTTATCCCTCCCTATTCTTGTACTCCAATCACTTGTGTGTTACTTCTCTTGATAGAGTCCCACATGATTCTAAAGGTTTCTTCATTTTTTAAAAATTCTTTTATCTGATTTTTCTTCAAATATATTAGTGCCAACTGCTTTATCTTCAAGTTCAGAAATTCTGCCTTCCACTTGCTCAAATCTGTTTCTCTTACTTTCTATTGAGTTTTCTACTTCTGTAATTTTATTGTTAATCTTCTGAATTTCTGATTGCTGTCTGTCTATGGATTTTACATCTTATTAAATTTTTCATCATGTTCCTGAATAATCTTTTTGGTTCCTTCAATTGCTTTATCTGTGTGTTCCTTGGCTTGTTCTGTGTATTGCCTCATTTCTTTCCTGATGTCTTGAATGGTTCTGTATATTAATCTTTTGTATTCTGCCTCTGGTAATTCCAGGAAGGCACTTTCGTCTAGAAGATCCCTTGATTATTTGTTTTGAGAGCTTGTTGAGGCGATCATGGTCTGTTTCTTTATGTTACTTGACATTGACTATTGCCTCCAAGTCATCTATAAGTTTTGTATTAGTTTATTTTATGTTTGCTTACTGTGTCATAGCTTCTTGCTTTGTTTTATTTTGATATGCCCAGATGGGTTGCTTGAGTGAGCTAGCTTGATTATTTTTTGCATTTGGAGCTCTGGCGTCCTGTCCTCAGCTGGCTAGAGCTGTTATCAGGTATATCAGTTTAGGAGTCCATTCATTTTTCTTTTATGGATTCAGCTCAGGTGTCTAGGTATTTGGTCATCAAGTGTGTGGTATGGGCTCTGTACTACAGTCTTAGAGGGGCAGGAGTGATTGGTGTAGGTACCGGTATATGATTGCAGCAGGGGTCACACTCTGAACAAGGCCAGGGCCTGAGAATCGTCCCCATGTGTCTCTGAGGAAAGCGTGTCCCTGTTCTCTAGACCTTACAGGTGGGTGGGCTCTGCAGATGGACTGTGGGCACCCCATGTTTTTGCTTGTTAGGACTGAGAGTTACCAGTTATCCTTGGACCTCTGTCGCTGGTGGCTGGGTGACCTGAGTGGAAGTACCAGTCCTTAGGCCCCTGATGTGAGTAGGTGAGGACCCTGTTTAAAAGTCAAAACAATGTCAAACATCAAACATCTACCTCTCTGCCCCACAACTGAAACGGTTGGAGTCTGCCAACAAGGGCCTATTCTCCTGAAATAGGCCCACACAGGTCCATGCAGAGGGGAAAGGTATTCAAATTCCACACACTGTTTATGCCTGGACAGGAGCCTTTTCTGTCCTGAGCTCCCACCGTCAGTGGAGCTGGCAAATTATCTTTTCCCCCAATTGCAAATTCATTCCTTCTCCAAGGCTGGGAGGATGGCTCTAGGCACTCAACAGGACCTATCTCAGGCCCAGGAAAGTCAGCTGCAGAAGGCGCCTTGGGAGGTGGAGGCACAGTAAAATCTGTGCAAGTACTTAGCTTTTGCCGAGAGCTCCATTCTTCTCTGGTTCCAGAGGTGTGAGTAGGCTGTGTGTCTGGCTGCTTCTCCTGAGGAAACTGCGGCCGAACGCTAGTAGCAGCCTGCCGCTGCTGCTCCCATGAGTGGTGCCCAAGGGGTCTCCGTGGTTCAGGTCCGGTTACTCCTCTCCACTTCTGAGCCGTCTCTTCCTCCCCCGACCCTCAGTTTATTTTCTAAGCTTGCCTTTGATGTTCAGGGCTCCTAGCTTGTCATAAATATACTCATTTCACTTGTTTTTTCAGGTCTCTGTTGTGCAGAGGGTTTGCTGGAAGTGTCTGTCCATTCCGCCACCTTGGCTCTGCCTCCGTAATGTTTTCAATGGCGGGTTTTTGGGAAGTTGATCACCAGATCTTTCTTTTGAGGCACCTCTGAGTGCATCTGAACTATCAGCCTTTCGGTCAGCAGCAGACTCCTCCCTTAGGCTAGACTCTTGGAAATGGGATTATTGGCTTCAAATGTTTACTCACAGTTCCCGAAGATATTCCCATATTGCTATATAGGCTGCAAGTCCATATTTCCATTGACAATATGAAACACACAAAGAGTTCTGTTATGCTCAGCAAACATTTCTCTTTGACTTTTTGATGGAGATCTTTCTTCTGTGCCAGCTTTTTATTTTAATGTAGTATTAGGTTGAAATCCATGGCTTTAAACCTTATTACATTATTAACTATTTGAATTTTTAATTCAATAGAGCTATTATTCATAGTTACTTGTTTTAAAATAAACCTACTTAGTAATTCTCTGCTTTCAGCCAAGACGCATCTGACATCAGTAATGATATCCCCCATTCCATGTCCTCTTCTGAATCTGGCTTGAATTTCTGGCAGTTCCCTGTCAATTTAATGTTGCAACCATTTTTGAATTATCTTCAGGGAATTTTCCTTGCGTGTGATATTGATACTGTTTGATGATTTCTGCATTCCGTTGAATCACCTTTCTTTGAATGGGTACAAATATGGATCTCTTCTAGTCGGTTGGCTAGGTAGCTGTCTTCCAAATTTTTGGCATAGTAGAGTGAGCACCTCCAGTGGTGCATCCATTTGTTGGAACATCTTAATTGGTATTCCACCAATTACTGAAGCCTTGGTTTTCACCAATGCCTTCAGTGCAGCTTGGACTTCTTCTTTCCTTCCATTGGTTATTGATCATACGCTACCCTTTGAAATAGTTGAATGTCGACCAATTCTTTTTAGTACAGTGACTCTGTGTATTCCTTTTATCTTCTTTTGATGCTTCCTGTGTTGTTCAGTATTTTGCCCATAGAATCCTTCAATATTGCAACTTGATGTTTGAATTTTTTCTTCAGTTCTTTCAGCTTGAGAAATGCTGTTCTTCCCTTTTGGGTTTCTAACTCCAAATTTTTGCACATTTCATTATAACACTTTACTTTGTCTTCCTGGGCTGCCCTTTGAATTCTGTTTGGCTCTTTTACTTCATCATTTCTTCCATTCACTATAGCTGCTCTATGTTCAAGAGCAAGTTTCACAGTTTCTTCTGACATCCATTTTGGACTTCTCTTTCTTTCCCGTCTTTTTTTAATGACCTTTTGCTTTCTTCATGTATGATGTCCTTGATATCATCCCACAACTTCTCTGGTCTTTGGTCACTGGTATTCAGTGTATCAAATCTATTCTTGAGATGGTCTCTAAATTCAGGTGGGATATACTCAAGGTCATGTTTTGGCTCTCATGGACTTGTTTTAATTTTCTTCAGCTTCAACTTGAATTAATAGTCTGTTCTGGAGACCTATGTTTTACTGACTATGCAAAAGCATTCAACTGTGTGGATCATAAAAAATTATGGATAACATTATGAAGAATGGAAATTCCAGAACACTTAATTATGCTGATGAAGAACCTGCACATAGACCAAGAGGCAGTCGTTTGAACAGAACAAGGGGACACTGCATGGTTTAAAATCAGGACAGGTGTGTGTCAGGGTTGTATCCTTTCACCATACTTATTCACTCTGTATGCTGAGTATATAATTCAAGAAGCTGGACTATATGAAGAAGAGTGCGGCATCAGGACTGGAGGAAGACTCATTAGCAACCTGCGATATGCAGATGATACAACCTTGCTTGCTGGAAGTTAAGAGGACTTGAAGCACTTATTGATGAAGATCAAAGACTACAGCCTTCAGTATGAATTACACTCCCAACATAAAGAAAACAAAAATCCTCACAACTGGACCAATAAGCAACATCATGATAAATGGAGAAAATACTGAAGTTGTCAAGGACTTCATTTTACTTGGATTCACGAACAATGCCCGTGGAAGGAGCAGTTAAGCAATCAAATGATGTATTGCATTGGGCAAGTCTGTTGCAAAAGACCTCTTTAAAGTGTTGAAAAGCAAAGATGTCATTCTGAGGACTAAGGTGCGTCTGACCCAAGCCATGGTATTTTCAATCACCTTATATGCATGTGAAAGCTGGACAATGAATAAGGAAGACTGAAGAGGAGTTGATGCCTTTGAATTATGGTGTTGGTGAAGAATATTGAATATGCCATGGACTGCCAGAAGAACGCACAAATCTATCTTGGAAGAAGTACAGCTAGAATGCTCTTTAGAAGCAAGGATTGTGAGACTTCATCTTTCGTACTTTGGACATGTTATCAGGAGGGACCAGTCCCTGGAGAAGGACATCATGCCTGGTAAAGTAGAGCGTCAGTGAAAGAGAGGAAGACTCTCAAAGAGATGGATTGATATAGTGGCTGCAACAATGGGTTCAAACACAACAATGATTGTGAAGATGGCATAGGACCAGGTAGTGTTTCCTGCTGTTGTACATAGGGTCACTATGAGTTGGAATTGACTCAGCAGCACCTACCAACAAGAAGAACATTTATTAATTACAAAGATAACGTAAGAATTATTTGCTTTCTGCAACTGGAGCTTACTCCTTTTCTTTACTTTTATTGATGTGTTGTATCTCTTTTGATTGCAAGTGATAGAGACTTGACTCTAAGTAGCTTAAGCAAAAACAGAATGAGTTGAATCCCCAAATTGGGAAGAGCTGGTACAGCTTCAGAAAAAGCTAGATCCAGGAGCTGACCTATATGATCATGGTCCTGTCACTCCCTTTCTCTGCCGTGACTCTTTCTGTGTGTTGGCTTTGTCCTCAGTCAGGTTTTCTTCACAGGATACTAAAGGTGATCTATGGTTCCTCAAGTCCACACCCTTTTGGCTTGTATTTCAGAAGGAAAAGAGATGTCCAACTCCAGCTCCCATATAGTAAATCTAGTGAAGTTTCTCGTTGGGTTTCATGGGTCATGTGTCCGTATCTGAGCCAATCACTGTGCTTGGGGGAGATTCTGGGCTCCAACTGGCCAGCCTGTGTCATATATACCTATTCCTAATGCTGGGTTATGGACTTAAGCATAACAACCATTGTGAGGTTGGCACAGGACCGGGCAGTGTTTTGTTCTGTTGTTCATAGGGTTGCTGTGATTTGGAACTGACTCAGCTGTACATAACAAAAACAACAACATTGCTGGGTCAGAGCCCTGATGCTGTAGTGGTTAAGAGCTTGGCTGCTGACTGAACGGTGGGCAGCTGGAATCCACCAGTTGCTCCTTGGAAACCCTATGGGGCAGTTCTACTCTGTCCTATGAATCCGAATTGACTCCACAGCAATGGGTGCTTTTTTATTGCTGAGTCAGGTGGGAGTGGCATTATGATTTATAGCCCCTTCAGGCTTTACAGAAATCCTGGTGGCCTAGTGGTTAAGAGCTACGGCTGCTAACCAAAAGGTTGGAAGTTTGAATCCACCAGGTGCTCCTTGGAAACTCTATGGGGCAGTTGTACTCTGTCCTATAGGGTCGCTATGAGTCAGAATCAACTCGATGGCAATGGGTTTGGAACAGGTTTTTTTCAGGCTTTACAGAAACAGAGATTATTTTCTTGGGGGGGTGGTTCCCAAAAAGAAGAGCCCGATGCTGAGATGGTGTTACTGAAGAAGGAATAAATTACTCAACTTCTCTGAGCTTCAGTTTCCTCTCCCGTGAAATAGAGATTATAGCAGTGTCCACTTGCCAGGTTGTTGTGAAGATGACATAAATCAATGCCCTTGGCCCTGTGCCTGGTGTGTGCTAGATTTCAATAAATGTTAACTTGGAGGACAACCACAATAGCAATAGTTAATATGATGAAATGAAACTGATTAATAGAAAAGCACTTAACTCCAGGCATGGTAGCCTTGTAGCTTTCAAAACAGTAGCAGAATCCCAAGTGACCTTTCAAATATCTTCCTGGAGGTGTTTAAAATCTCTGAATCCCCCCTGAGCCCTGTGCCTGGCACATGACGTGAGCCTCACAATCTTCTTCATGTGTCTCCTTCCCTATTCTTCACAGCCCTGTGTTCTCAGCTCCGTGGCTGCTTCGCTACCCAGCTGCAGCAGCAAGCTAACCAGCCCTCACCTCATAGGGAAATTAGGGAAATTGGGACTCCCCGGGGCTTGATTACCCCTCCAGATGTGGTACCCATTCTTCCCTGGGGGCCTGAAGCAGTGAGTTGTCCATTGAACTTTCTCCTTTCAAGAGAAGCGTGCTAGCCTTGGGGGTAATGTGGTGGGTCCCCATGGTGCTGCTCAAGTAACTCAGTTGTGCTCACAGAGTAGCGAGATTGAAATGCTCAGACAATCCTTCTTCGTGTTGTGTTTTAACATTTCTGACATCAAAGCATGCCTCCTAATTAATGTGTATATTTTGAGTATGGACTACCCTCCCTCTCCTGCCCTCCACTGGTATTAAATTGGTGCTGCGTCTTACCATCCGTGGCATCAGAGAACTGAGAAATACGGTGATGCACACACTGTGGGTTAGGGGCTGGGCTAAGGATTTTTGTGCCTTATTGGATCTGTCTTGTTATTATCTGCAATCAACTGCTGAAGAAACTGAGGGACCATGACTTGATCAAAGTTGTGCTTAGTAAGTGGCTGAGCCAGGATTCAAACCCAGGCAGCTCTGTTGCCTTCCAGAGCTATGCTTTTACCTGACCCATTATACAGTTTGTTAGTTCTGTGGGATAGATTTTGCAGTGAGAAACCATTCTCCTGTAGTTTTTATGATCAATAATCAATACAAAAAAGACACAGTCGGTCACCCCCTTGTCCCAGGCTGCCTACCCCCTCTCCCTAGCACCGGCTTCAGAACTCTGAGCAGTGTGCACGTTATGAGGTAACCACAAGATGGCGCTTTTGACCTTTCTCCTTAAGGTGAGCTCCGGCCTTGGACTTCCTTCCCTGGGGCTTTCAGTCTGTTAACCCATTCAGGTGTGTTTCCTGGAACCCCTGCTTAATGCTTTTCAGAAGAACTAAAGCCATGCAACTTGAAGGCAAAGGAACAGGCCACAGTGGGGGTTGTATGCCATGAGGGGGTGTGTATAAAGAGTGGTGCCATGTGAACAGAATGGGGTCCAACACCCACACAGTAGTTTGACACCATTGTTGGTGCTTGGCATTCCTTACTAAGCCACTTCTCCTTAGCCTGATTTCACAGCATAAAAGTTCTATGAGTTAAGAATCTGTTTCATTAAAAAACAGTGTTTGACAGGGCAGAGAGAAGGAATGTGCTGTCTCATTACGGGGAGAGCAACTAGGAGTATATACCAAAGCATATATAAGGTTTTGTATGAGAGACTGACTTGATGTGTGAGCTTTCACTTACAGCACAATAAAAATTAAAAACAAAAAACCGTGTTTGAGTTAGGCAGAAATTTGGGTGTCCCTTCAAGAACATTTGAGAAATCTCAAGCAGAGGCTTCCTGAACCTTCTCCCTCCCACCATGCAGCCCATGTGCTGAGGAGGCCAACTGTGGGGTGGGGAGAGTGGGAGGCACACTGGGAGAGTCTACCTGCTGGGCTTGGGGAAGCCAGAGGCGTGGGAGGGGTGCATGGCCACCCCCTCAGGGCCAGCTTTCCAATGACTTGGATGAATGAATGTTATCAGCACTATTACCTACCACCTCAGGGCCAGCATGGTCCTGGGGGCTGGAGATCTAGAACCTTCTGGTCATGGGCAGGTGGCAATATATCCTAATGCTGTGCATGGTAGAAAAATGTCCTGAAAGGAGAACCTGCATATCAGGCCTGTAGCTCCAAGAGGCATTCTCTGAGCTCGGGGGGCCCCTTTTATTGTTCTGTCTCCGCCAGTAGTCATAAAGTACCTACTCTGTGCCAGACACTCACCAGAGGCTGGGAATTCAGAGACAAAATCTAGTCATTCTTGCCAGGGATCCCATAGCCTAGTTCGAGAGACAGACACATCTAGAAAACTACCATCCAGTGTGGAAACACTAACCCTTTGCTGTCAAGTTGATTCTGACTCATAGCGACCCTACAGGACAGGGTAAAACTGCCCCGTAGTTTCCAAGGAGCACCTGGTATATTTGAACTGCTGACCTTTTGGTTAGCAGCCATAGCTCTTAACCAGTACGCCACCAGGGTTTTCACCAGTGAAACCCTAATGATATGGTAAAATAGTGTGGATTGGACAGGACTGAGTTGGCTGATTGGTACTTGGGTGTCCCTAAGCAAGTAGCTGAACTGCCACCACACTCAGTTTTCTTGTTTATAAAGCATGGATGATAGTGTAGATGTCAACGCCTGCTTCATGGAGAAGATCGGATAAGAACATGTGTAAGGTGCCTTGTATCAAGCCTAACACAGGGAGAAGCACAAGTCGCACTGAGTTCCTTATCCTGTATGGGATTTGCAAGTGCCTCAAAGCTGAGAGGTAGAATCAGTACACTGGGCCATAGAATATGAATTCCAAACACTCCCCAAAGGTTGGGGTGTGTCTTAGTCATCTAGTGCTGCTATAACGGAAATACCACGAGTGGATGGCTTTGACAAAGAAGAACTTATTTTCTTATAGTCTAGTAGGCTAGAAGTCCAAATTTAGGGTGCCAACTCCAGCAGAAGGCTTTGTTTCTCTGTCGGCTCTGGAGGAAGGTCCTTGTCATCAGTCTACCCTTGATCTGGGAGCATCTCAGCTCAGGAACGTCAGGTCCAAAGGACACACTCTGCTCCTGGTGCTGCTTTCTTGGTGGTATGAGGTCCCCATGTCTCTCTGCTTGCTTCCGTCTTTAATATCTCAAAAGAGATCGACTTAAGACGCAACCTAACCTTGTAGACCTCACCAATGTAACTGTTATTAATCCACCTTATTACATCACAGTGATAGGATTTACAGCATACAGGGAAATCACATCAGATGATAAAATGGTAGACAATCATACAAGGGAATCATGACCTAGCCAAGTTGACAGATATTTTTTGGGGACACAATTCAATCCATGACAGGGTGATAGGGAAGAAATCAGTGAGACTTGATTTAATTGGGACAAATACAATAAAGTGCTGGGCTTAGGTTCAAAGAGTCAATTGCTCAAACAACTGATTGGAGAGGTGGCATGAAACTCTGCTCTCATGTGACGAGTCCTTGGAGATCAGTAGAATGCCTGCTTAGAGGATGTTGTGTGGTGGCTAAGAACAGCAGAATGGACTTAGATGGAGAGATGCTCTCAAGTCATCTCTGACGCGTGACGACCTCGTGTACGACAGACCAAAGCATCGCCTGGTCCTGTGTCAGCCTCACAGTCACAGATATACTTGAGTCCATTGTTATGGCTATTGTGTAAATTCATCTCATGTAGGGCCTCCCTTGTCCTTGTTGGCCCACTATCTCACCAAACATGGTGTCCTCATCCAGTGATTGATCCATCCTGATGACGTGTCCAAAGCAAACAAGTCGGACATTGTTGTGTTGTGATTCATAAGGTTTTCATTGGCTACTTTTCAAAAATAGATTGACAGGTCTTTCTTCCTAGTCTCTCTTAGTCTGGAAGCTCTGCTGAAATCTGTCCACCATGAGTGGCCCTGCTGGTATTTGAAATACTGGTGGCATAATTCCTAGCATCACAGCAACATCTAAGTCACCACAGTATGACATGCTGACAGGTGAGTGGCAGAACATAGACTCAGGGAGTTGAATAAAAGTACAGGGTCCTGGAGGAAGGAAATGAGCCACAGCCAACCAGGAGCTGGTTTGGAGTCAGGGACCTAATGTCAAAGGGCCTGGATGTCACCTCCTAGAATGGTCGAGAGGAGGACCAGAGAAGGCTCGCCTGGAGAGGATCAGACTTGTCACAGCATGGTCTCTGCCTTTGAACACATCAAGGGCTGGCACGCGAAGAAGGTACTGCACTGCCTCTGGGTAGCCCCAGAGATGGGCCACAGAAAGCGTGCTGTAAGGAAAACTTTAACAGCCTTCGAGTGCTTGGACTTTTCCACCCACAGAACGTACTGCTTTATGAGCTGTGAGGCTCCAGATACTGGGAGTATTCAAGCAGCCTCTGGATTCTGGGATCATCTAAGGCAGGAATTAATTCATACAAGGCCCAAGGAACCTCAGGGTAAACTTTACGGGAGTCCAAGGATCTCCTGCAAGTGCTGGCAAAATAGTTTGTACATTTTTCAGGGAAAGGAAACCATAGCGTTTATCAGCTTTTCAATGGGCCCAGGATCCAAAAACAGTTAAAAATTCACAGCTTCAAAATAATTTTGCTGTTGAATACAAGATAGGATTAGATGCTCAGGTTTTCTTTTTTTCTTTAAGATTCTTTGGATAGTTAAATATGTTCCTGTGGCCACCATAAAATTATTGCTCTTATTATTACCCATCATTTACTGCGTACTTAATTGATGCCACACAAATTCCTACACATTTTACTTGATTTGTCTCATTTAATGTCTCAAAAAAAATCCTTTGCTATTGAGCACAATTATTCTTCTATTTTACAAGGGAAGAAGCTGAGGCAGGGAAGTTTGCCTAAGCTCACAGAAGCTTCCAGTTTCTTCTCTCGATAGATCCATGCCCTAAATGTGTCCTTTTTATGCCTAATAAGTGTAATGTTAATTCAGGTAAATCGACATAGACTGCAAACCTCTTCAATTTCCCTTGGAAATTTTAAATGCACTGTAATAACAATAAACTACTAACATTTATTGGCTGCTTACTTTCTGTGTTGAGCCATTTTACCTCATTTAATACTCAGTGTTGTTATTGAGGAGCCCAGGTGGTACAGTGGTTAAGAGCTCGGCTGCTAACCAAAAGGTCGGCAGTTCAAATCCATCGGCTGCCCCTTGGAAACCCCATGGGGCAGTTCTGCTGTGTCCTGTAGGGTCACTACGAGTCAGGAATTGATTTGAAGAAAATGGTTTTTTCTTTTTCACTGCCCTGTGAGGAGCCCTGGTGGTACAGTGGTTAATCATTTGACAGCTAACCAAAAGATCTGCAGTTTAAATTCACCAGCTGCTCCTTGGAAACCCCATGGGGCAATTCTACCCTGTCCTATGGGGTTGCTGTGAGTTGGAATCGATTTGACAGCAATAGGTTTGGTTTTGGGTCTTACAGCCCTATAACGTTGGGACTATTGTGTCCCCATTTTGTGGATGAGGACACTGGGGCTGGAAGACATTAAGCAGGTTGCCTATGATCACTCTGCTTTTCAGGAGAGGAGTCAGGACTTAAGTTGGGCAGTCTGGCTCCTGGCCTGCACTCTTAGCTCTGCAGACTTTTGGGGATAGGACGCTGAGCTAGGGCCCTAGGCCCCTTCTGTATCTATCCACGAGGGGCTGTTTGAATAGACTTGAGGGAAGTGCAGAAAACCCCTTAGCATCTGGAGTGGGGTCAAGTCAGAGCGGCAGCAGGGCGTGTTCTAAAGGCTCAAGTGTAGGGCTACACACAAAGACAGCAGAGTCTAGTGAGTCTGAAGAGTCCAGGGGTGCCCAGAACTGCCCCCTGCCTGGGGAGCTTATCGAGGCTGAGGCACCAGCAAGGCCCATGGCCTGTGTCTTAGGTCCCTGCCCTTGCTTCCAACACAGTGCCTTCTAGCCAGGGAAGGGAGCAAGTCAGCATTTTTTTTTGTTGAAAACACTTCAGACTTGACCAAAGCTGTCAGTCCTGGGTGATATGGGGGGAGGGACCTGCCAGGCAGCACACCCACGGAGCCAAGCCTTTGTGTCTTCATGGATTCCCCAAGCTGCCTGATGTGTTTCAGCCCTCCTGGCCTCCCTAAGTTGGAATAGGATGTCAAAGGCCCGTATCCCATTACCACTCTTCCGAAGGAGCTAATCCCCCATGTAAAGCACATGCCAACCAGACTGTCAAGGAGAGGTTTTTCCTCAGTCCCCTTGGAGGTGCAGCTGCTAGGCTGACTTTTGTTCTCCTGAAAGCAGAACCTGATACTTTAATTGTCTGGGGAACTTTATGTGGACAGACACATAGAGATTGGGACAGTGTTTTTGATTTGGGTCTTCCCTAAACAGATGGGTCCCCAAAGTGCCCTGTGTGACCAAGTGAACAATTGGCCACATCTTTGTCTAACAGGGGAGGCAGGACAGGGTGGAGAAAGTCAAGGATTGCCCATGAAGAGTCAACAGGATACTCTATGGGGTTAAAGAGTTACCATTACTTCTAAAGGGCCCGGACTCACTTAGGAAGGGTTGTACAAGAGAAGAAGTTGACTATTCGTTTCTTAGGCTGCATACAATCCCACAACCATGTACTTTCTTTCTAGGCCTGTAAGTGAGGTGATTGTATAATATATCAGCCATACAAGACTGTTTTGAGAGTGAAAGGAAACACTCTTCGTTATCATGCTGGGACAACTAGCATAAACTAGGACTGTCCAGGTAAACCAGGACACAATGTCACCCTATCTATACATGCCCAAAGATTTTAACATTGCCCAAGACCACTTAGTCACTGTGTGACCTTGGAAAAGTTACCTAATTTCTCTGAGCTGCGAGTTCTTCAGCTGTAGAATGGGACTAATCATAGAGTTTGGTGAGTGTGGGAAAAAACCAAAACCAAACCCACTGCTGTCGAGTCGATTTCGACTCATAGTGTGGGAAAGCACTTAATAAATATTGGTTGTGGTTGTTGCTACTGTTTTTATTCAACTTTGCTATTCCTCAAAGTATAAGGGATCAGCAGGGCCAGTATCTTCGCAGCTGTAAAAGAATCAAAGGATATTTTTTGCTCATAGTTTTTTTTTTTTTTTAAACTATACCAATGCAAATACTTAACTCCAGCCTGCTTTTCAGGGGAATAAAAGCCTCTGTAATTTAGAAAGGATTCTTGTGCTAGGGCTGCCTTTAAGGAAACAATGGGTTGAAAGAAGAGGCCTGTTGCTTCACCTTCCCATTCGCCCTGGAGAATAACTTTGAATATTTGATGAGAGTCTCATCTGCATCTAATTAGACATGCCTCCCACCCATCCCAGAACATCAGCTCTGTCCTTATTGTCAAGGGGAGCTGATTATTTTAAACTCAGCTTTGAATTATTTTTTTTAAACCAACGTCTTGATGGATTCAACTTGTTTCTAACCAAAATGTTGAGTTCAACGGGGTGCCACCATAGTCATCTTGTTCATTCAATTTGTTTGGTTTTAGGGGGAAAATTGCTGGCTGCTGCTACTCAAGAAGAATTTGTAACTCCCAAATGTGGGCCAGAGCAGGGGTTTCGTAGTTCTGGGGCCCACTTTGTTTGGTTGTTGGGAGAAAGCCTAAAGAGGCATGGGATTGTAAGAGTCTCCTTCCTTTACAAGACAAAACTAGCCAAAGGCAAAACAAGCCTGGTTCAGGCAGGTTGTCTGAGCTGCCCATGTTAACTGAGTGATTAATCTCGTTCCACAAATAGGAGGCAAACGTAGGGTTACTCCCTGTTAGCACGGGCAGACAGAGGGCCCAGCAGAGTGTCCTGTAGGCTGGGCTAGACAGGAGCAGTAAGATCGTGTACATTTCAGGAGCAAAAACCTGCCTCTGGAGCCAGATACATGTGGGTTCAAATCAGGGCATTTCCACCCCAGATATACTGAATGAGAATCTACAATTTAACAAGATCCCCAGGTGATTCTTGTGTATAATAAATTTTGAGACCCACTCCAAATTCTTTGTGTGTAGCCCTACACTTGAGCCTTTAGAACACGCCCTGCTGCCGCTCTGACTTGACCCCACTCCAGATGCTAAGGGGTTTTCTGCACTTCCCTCAAGTCTATTCAAACAGCCCCTCGTGGATAGATACAGAAGGGGCCTAGGGCCCTAGCTCAGCGTCCTATCCCCAAAAGTCTGCAGAGCTAAGAGTGCAGGCCAGGAGCCAGACTGCCCAACTTAAGTCCTGACTCCTCTCCTGACTCCTCTCCACTGCCCTACTAGTGGTTCTCAGAACTGGTCCCTAACCAGCAGCGTTAGCATCACCTGGGAACTTGTTAGAAATGCAAACTCTCAGCAGGGGTTCTAACCACCACAGACTAACTCCCCTGATTTCAAATTCTGTCTCTACCACCTACTAGCCAGTGAATACGGAAAATGTGTTAATCTCATGAACCTCAGTTTCCTCAGCTGTAAAGTAGAGCTAATAATAGAATGGCCCCTGCTGGGTGTTCCCAGGATTCAATGAGATAAGGGATGTACAGCTTTCAGCACAGGGTCTGGCACACAGTAAGCAATAATTATCCTCATCCTTGCTGCCCCTGTTCTCACCGCCTCAGGGATCTTTGAGAGCCCTTGGCTGAGGCGCATCAGCTCGTTGCTGCCCTCTGGTGGCGGCTCAGAGCGGTCTGGCCTGGAGGAAGCTGGGAGTTGTTGCAGTGAAAGCAGGGAAATCAATCATTTTGGGTCTTATTTCTCTTCTTAAGGCCTCCAAGAATATCCATTCAACTTTTAAATAATGTGGGGGAGAGGAAAACACCCTAGGGGCTCTAAAAGCACCTTCCTTGTGATGGCGGGTGAGCACTAAAGTGTATGATGTGTCTTCCTTGCCTGTTAAGTGGGGGACAGGCTAGAGGTGATGACAAAGGAGAGGAAGAGAGATGGAGGAGATGGTGGCAGAGGCTGGAGCGGAGGCTGGTTTCGCGGGGCGTTCTGTTGGACCCTGGCTGATGTTCCTGGAGCCTCTGAAGGCCTTTAGTACTCTTTGCTTTTCCACCTCATTGCCCTCTGCCTTGTGCAAGCCTGCTTCATTGCAGGTGGACTCAGCAGGCTACCGGCTCGGTCAGCACCAGGATGGACTCAGCACTCGCCTTGTTTCCTGAAAACAACTTGTGATTTTCTCTGAGCCCTCCCAGGACTGACCGAGGTTTCATTTGGGGTCAACTCCTCCAAGCCTGAGTGAGGGCCCCTTCTGGGTGCTGGAAGCCTATTGTGCTTCCCTCTTGCACAGGGCTGTAGCAGGCAATTTCAGTGTGGTATCTTTGTCTCCCTGTAACTAGAGGCTTCCTGAGGGGCCAGCCCCGGTGTCTGGCACAGTGCTTGGCACATAGTAAATGCTTAGTAATTAAACAGTGATCAGGTGGGTGAATGGTTGAACCCTGCCCTTGAGGATAAGGGACCACATCTGACCAAACCTCTGTTCCATGGTACTCAGCACAGGGCTGTGCACATAGCATAGCTCAGTGAATGAGCTAAAAACATGCTCTCCTAGTTGATAGTTCATGATGGCCTGGCACTGAAGCCAGGGAGCACCTGAAGGTCCTAAAAGTCACTCATTCACAGTGTTTGAACAACTCATAATAAACGCTATCGTAGGGTTTTGGAGGTCTTCATGGAGAAGCATGAGGTATGGTCTCTGGCTTCTAAGAACATATCTTGTTAGATGCTCGAGTGAAAATAAAACTATTCAATTGTAATGCAAGTCCTGTAATAATTTAGGGTCAAGATGAGTGTCAGAGTTGATATTTGAGATGGGGCCAGCCATGGGCGATCACCACATGCAGTCACACAGGGCCCTGCTCTTGGCTTCACACTTGGTTTAATTCTACTTTGCTATCACCATCTTGAAATTCTTAATTATTTTTCATCAGGCCCTGCACATTTTGTAGCTGGTCTTGATGTGAGGGCTGGGGTGACCAGGAAAAGCTCCGTGCTGGAGGCGACATCTGAGGAAAGCTTCCCCCAGAGAAGAAGATGGGCTGAGGGCTGATGGGAGTTCTCTGAGGATGTGGCTGTCCCAGCATCAAGCCTGGAGTCGGCACCATGGACGTGCTCAGGATGTGGGGAGAGTGGTAGAGTCGGGGGAGGTGGTATTGGGATCCTGAAGCACACCCATTTTTGAGGAAGTGGTGGCTGTGGAGATGGAGCCTGCATGTGGGCCTTGCTGGCCCTTTGTGGAAAGGAGCAGGGCTCACCCACACAAGGGGAGCCCATGAGAGCCATGACCGGAGACCCCACTAGGAAAGGGAGCCTGGCCTTGCTTTGTTATTGCTGCACTAGAATTACTTTCATTCCTGGAATGTGGTGGGTGGACACCTCATAGCCTGCTGGGAAGCCCAGAGGAGAGAAACTACGGGAAACTGCTCTGTAACCATGAGACACGGGAGTCTTTTGTGAGGTCTAGCGTGGTTCTTCTTTTGGTTGGGTCCTCATTTGGTGTTTGGTGAAGTGTTGGGGTCTGGCTAACACCCATCTTTGAGAGGAAAGGATGGATTTTGCTCCACGCAAGGACAGCCCAGCCTCTGTCCTCTAGAGACACCCGAACTCTGTGGAGAAAGGGATTTGCATACAGAACCCCCATTCTCCTGTTCTTCGAAAGACTGGGCTTGCATCCCAGCCCACCTCTGATTTACCACCCATGCCAAGCTGCTTAACTTGTCTGATACCTACGCACTCAGAGGATGCGGGCCACGCGCCCAGGTCAGGGCCCGGCATGCTGTCAGCTGACCCAGTTACTATGATTCTAATCCATCAGGGATGTGAGAGGTCAGAGAAGGAAGGGGACATTTGTGCTGGGAGAGCCAGAGGAGGATGTGCTGGCACTGGGACTGCAGGTGGGAAAGAGCCTGGAGGTGTGCTTCGCATGTTTAGCAGCAAGGCTGTCTCTGTGAGTGAGGGAAGGGGTGAAGGTGAAGCTAGAAATGCAGGACCGGCACAGACCTGTGCTTGATGCTGTTGTGCCAGCAAATGAGCAGGCTTTGCAACTGGGAGGAGGATGGCTTTCAGCCAGTTTCCTTACTGCGGCCCCTCCCTTGTGAGACCCTGTGATGGGTTGTGATGAATTGAATTATGTTCCCCCAAGTACACAAGCAAAATTTTGCTGAAGGTCATTCAAAAATGGGTGCAGCAGTATATCAACAGGGAACTGCCAGAAATTCAGGCTGGTTTCAGAAGAGGACATGGAACCAGGGATATCATTGCTGATGTCAGATGGATCCTGGCTGAAAGCAGAGAATACCAGAAGGATGTTTACCTGTGTTTTATCCACTATGCTAAGGCATTTGACTGTCTGGATCATATACAAATTATGGATAATATTGCAAAGAATGGGAATTCCAGAACACTTAATTGTGCTCATGAAGAACCTTTACACAGATCAAGAGGCAGTTGTTCGGACAGAACAAAGGGATACTGATTGGTTTAAAGTCAGGAAAGGTGTGTGTCAGGGTTGTATTCTTTCACCGTACCTATTCAATCTGTATGCTGAGCGAATAATCCAAGAAGCTGGACTGTATGAAGAGGAACAGGGCATCAGGATTGGAGGAAGACTCATTAACAACCTGCGTTATGCAGATAACACAACCTTGCTTGCTGGAAGTGAATAGGACTTGAAGCACTTACTAATGAAGATCAAAGACCACAGCCTTCTGTATGGATTGCACCTCAACATAAAGAAAACAAAAATCCTCGCAACTGGACCAGTGAGCAACATCATGACAAACGGAGAAAAGATTGAAGTTGTCCAAGATTTCATTTTACTTGGATCCACAATCAACAGCCATGGAAGCAGCAGTCAGAAATCAAAAGACGCATTGCATTGGGTAAATCTGCTGCAAAGGGCGCCTTTAAAGTGTTGAAGAGCAAAGATGTCACCTTGAAGACTAAGGTGCACCTGACCCAAGCCATGGTATTTTCAATCTCAGCATATGCATGTGAAAGCTGGACAATAAATAAGGAAGACCAAAGAAGAATTGATGATGCCTTTGAATTATGGCGTTGGCGAAGAATATTGAATATACTATGGACTGCCAAAAGAACGAACAAATCTGTCTTGGAAGAAGTACAACCAGAATGCTCCTTAGAAGCAAGGATGGCGAGACTGCATCTTACATACTTTGGACATGTTGTCAGGAGGGATCAGTCTCTGGAGAAGGATATCATGTTTGGCAAAGTACAGGGTCAGCGGAAAAGAGGAAGACCCTCAACGAGGTGGATTGACACAGTGGCTGCAACAATGAGCTCAAGCATAATAATGATTGTAAGGATGGCGCAGGACTGGGCAGTGTTTCGTTCTGTTGTGCATAGGGTCGCTATGAGTCGGAACCACTAGACAGCACCTAACAACAACGACAACAACAAAGTTGTGTTGAATTCCTGGCCTTTGTACCTGTGGATGTAATCCTGTTTGGATCACATCTTTTGTTATGTTAATGAGGGCACACCCATGTAGGGTGGATCCTAAACCTAATCACTTCTGAGTTATAAAAAGACAAGAAGAAACACACAGAGGCACGCAGTGGGGAGATAATGCCAAGGAACAGCAAGGATCAGTGCCAGACACCAGAAACTAAGAGAGAGGCTCACAGAAGGAATCCATACAGCTGAGGCCCTGATTGGGACTTTTAGTCTCCAGAATAGTGAAAAAATAAATTTCTGTCCTTTAAAACCACCCCCTTGTGGTATTTCTGTTATGGCAGCAATAGGTAACTAAGATAAGCCCCATTGGTGCAAATCTGTGGCCAAGCAGGGCCAGGACCCCTGGGGAGAGTGACAGGGCCTTGCCTTCAACGTGTGCTGGCTGCCAAAGCTCTCTTCCGACTCTGTTCGTCTCTGGGCTTCTCTGTCCAATCTAGCTACTTTTTCACAATGAAGGAAAAGGCCAGAACACTAGTATTCATGTTCCCTGGCCCAGTGTGGCCTCGCTCACCCCTGTCCTGGGCCTTGCAGCAGGAAGACTTGCAGGCTTAGCTGTTGAAAGCAGTGTGGTGAGTAGTGAGAGCCCTCTGGGACCTTGAGCCACTTTCTTAGCCTCTCTGATCCTCAGTTTCCTCAGGAACACATTGGGTGTAAAGTGGAGCTGCCTGGAGGTAACGAGGCCATGATCTAAAGGGTTTATAACAGCACCATGTGGGCACACAGTGGAGTCCCTGGGTGGTGCAAATGGTTAAGCGCAGGCTCCTAACCGAAAGGTTGGTGGCTCGAAAGTACCCAGAGGGGCCTTGGAAGAAAGGCATAGCGATCTGCTTCCAGTAGGTCACAGCCAAAAAAAACCTATGGAGCACAGTTCTGCTCTGCAACATGGGACCCCCAAGGAGTCGGAGTTAACCTGACGTTTGTGGTGCGTGTCCTCATAAATGCTGGCAGACCCCGGTGTATCAGGAAACCATCTGCAGAGCTGAGGGGACATAGGCGGCTGGCTCCTGGTTCCTGGTGGCAGCTACAGGAAGTGCAGCTCAGGGTGGAGGCATGTCCTCTGAACAGTCCTGCTGGGTATGGAAGGCCTGGGTGGGCACAGGGGGGCCTGGTGTCAGAGCCCAGCTGTCTCAGGAAACCAGGGGACACAGGACTGGGCCCTGGGTAGTTTGTGCTCACTGAAGAAAAGTGGTCTGGCCTTGTGCATGTAATAATAGCTCACATTTACCATGTGCTCACCATGGGCCTAGGTCCCTGGTTGGCTGCTAACCTAAAGACTGGCGGTTCAAACCCACCCAGTGGTGCCATGGAAGAAAGGCTTGGCGATCTGCTTCTGTAAAGATTACAGCCAAGAAAACCCTGTGGAGCGGTTCTACTCTGTAACACATGGGGTTGCCATGAATTGGAATCAACTCGACGGCAGTGGGTTTTGGCTTGGCACTGCGAGCCTGGGTCCTTCTAAGAGCTTTATGTGGATGTCCTCGCTCAGTCCTCAGGAGTGTGACGAGGCTGCACTACTGTCCTCTCCACCTTGCAGCAGCAGACACAGAGTCTCAAGACCTTCCGGGTGTGGCTCCCAGACAGCCCGGCTGCAGAGCCCCACAGCCACTCAGGCAAGCTTCCTGCCCTTCCATGGCCCACTCTTTGGGTCCCACTGGAGTCTTAGAACCCTGGGCCCAGGGCATCTTGACTGGTCCATCTGCTGTCTTCTCTAGTTGGGGACCAAGGCGCGACTCTCCAGTCACATATGCATCCACCTGCCCATTCTGCTGAACTTGCAAGAAGAAGCATTAGCCTCAGGCCTGGCTTTCTGTCACTAGAACAGTAATGACAGCCCCACACATTCCACAGAGGTGACGGAAACACCACCTTTCTTTCCCTGTGCATTTGTCCTTGTTTATTAAGGACATTATTATCATCCTACCCCCACGCCCCCCCCCAAAAAAAAACCAAAAATAAGAACGAATCTGTTGCGGCCGACTCCGACTCACGGCGATGCTATGTATTACAGAGTAGAACTGATCCATAAGGTTTTCTTGGCTCTAATCTTTACAGAAGCAGACTGTCAGGCCTTTCTTATGTGGTCCCTCTGGGTAGCTTCAAACCGTCAATCTTTATGTTAGTAGTTGAGAACAAAACACTTGTGCTACCCTGGGACCACACTATTAAAAACCCTAGCTTATTTGAACAGAAAAGCCAGGAGCCTAGAAATTTTGGTACATTTCAAATATATTTTATTACTTTTCTTTTTGTCTTAGAAAGAATATGAAATCTGCATGCAACACTACTGGTTTCTGACATTGACACGGCATGTAACACAGCAGTGCAAGGTGACGCATACTGGAGGGGGAGCGTGTGGGGGGCGCCGTTCTTAGAGCATATTTACAAGGAAGGGGTGCTTGGTCATCTTAGCTTTCAGATGAGGACTGCCCTGTTTAACGTTGATGAATTACATGGGGGACTCCCAAGTACATTGCTTTAGTACTGCGTGTTCCATCGTGGGGTGGGAAAGAGATGCCTTGAAGGTTTTTCCTCGTCAACAGAGTGTGTGTCTGTAGGTGTATTTTGCGAGCGTATTCTTCTGTCGTCTCCTAAGGTTTTCACTAACAGTGCTGGGAACCTCACATGCTTCTGGAAGCATTAAATATTGAAGCAGCAAACCTTCTGCAACACTCAGTTTGGAGAAAAGACCCAACACCTTCCTTAAGGACCATTTGCTTTGCTACCACAGGATCTTGGAAATGTATTTCTGAAGTCTGTAAAAATTAACTGGGGGAATGAAGCACATTTCTCTGGCAGCCAGACTTGAGTTCCTCATAGAACAGATGCAGACAGACCTGCTACTGCTAGCTTGGTGACTGGGGCCCCTGCAGAGTTACACTGTGGCTGTGACCCACCATGAGCCCAGGACAGCCTGTGGCCGCTGCACTGAGACCCCAGGAACTCTGAATGGAAGCTTCCCGGAATAGGAATGGAACAACTGTTATGAAATGCTTCAACCAAGCTCATTGTCCCTCCCAGGTGCTTATAAAGCTCAGAGGCAAACATAGTGATATATGGACAAATACAAAAAAGTACTTTTTTTTTAAAGGAAAGGCATGAGTTTTTCCCTTTTCGGTAAAAACAGCCTATGGCGGAGTCTGGAGTGCAGGAGACAAGTCTCACATCTGGAAGCCTTTTGCACGCAGCTATAAAATGTAAAAACTGACCCTTGGTAAAAAGTGCTTCATAACAATATATAATTTGGGTCTTATGCCTGTGAGAAAGAAAGGTTTGTTTTTGTTTTTAATCTGCGAAGTCCTTTGCTTAAGTCTCCCAACCAGTCTGGAGTTTTCATATCAGGTTTTTTTCATCCTATTCTTCATAGACCCTGGGAAGGAAAAACAGACATGTAAGTGGCTCAGGACAGGAACCAGGCAATTCACAAATGGGTGGCTAAGCTCCCTCCTGTCTGTGGGAATTGCTCCTCTCCCAGGGCTGGGCAGGAGCCGGGAGAGATGGGAGGGAGACCTTGGAGGATGTGATCACACTGACACAAAAGCTCCCATGAGTCTGGGTTTGTGCTTTCTAAACAGCTTCCACCTGTGCAATCTCATTTTATCCTCAAAGCCCTATGAAGCAAACCTTCTTTGCATTTGAGGAAACTGGGCACAAGAGACTTAAGATTGCCCAGAGAACACAGGACATTAGTGGCAGGAATGACGTTTGTTTCCCACATGGTGGCTGCTCCCTATCCTTTTGTATCTCCTTGTAACCATAAGGACCCCCTCCCTACACCTTGGCTCATATCTTTCTATAGTATTTTACCCAAAGAATGCATGTCCTTCAGGCTGACTTCAGGTCAAGAAGCTGCTGCCTCCCCTGTGGTCCATGGCTGAAGACTGTGGGGCTGAAACTGTCACCGTTGCCTTTCCCTTGCCGTTACCTCCTCTTGGCTGCCTTGGGGTCACCTCAAATAGTTATCAGGTCTGGGTGGGTTCACAAGCTGACTTTGTTCCCTTCTCTCCCACGCTGTCTCCATTTAGGTATTTTAATTCCTTCTAGTTCTACCCCTGGAGTCCCTGGGTGGCACCAACAGTTAAGCATTTGACTACTAGCTGAAAGGTTGGCGGTTTGGACCCCCTAAAGGCACCCTGGAAGACAGGCCTGACAATCTGCTTCGGAAAGGTCACGGCCTTGAAAACCATGTGCAGCACAGTTTTACTTTGCAACAATGGGATCAATCTGATGCCAACTAACAACAATAGTTCTGTCCATGGCTGCCCCAGGGGCCACACTTCACATTCAGACAGACCATCACACTCTCTGCCTCAGCCCCATTCCTGAATTTTCATAAGACCACCTAATTACACATGGGAACAAAATGCCCATCATTGCTATTTCCCATGGCAGCCAGAAGCTCTGGTCTCTGAGATGCCTGGAGCCCCACAGATCTGGGCCCTCCTTTCTCCTTCCTCCACCTGAGGTTCATCTCTCTCTCTCTCTCTGTGCAAAGAGGACTTCAAAACAATTCCTTTATCTCCATCGTATATTTGTTAAGGCATTTTCAAAATTTTCCAGGTGGGGAGGGCAAGGAGTGCCCCCTTGCTCTCCCAGGACACCTCAGCATTCCAGACAGAGGGTGAATGAATTTTGGAGTGATGCAAAGGGACGGTCTAGTAACTGAGATTCTTTTGCTGCTGTTGTCACTGAAATTTGCAGAAATAAAAATGAGTAGGGTCATATACAGGAGCCCTGGTGGCGCAGTGGTTAAAGTCCTTGGCTGCTAACCGAAAGGTTGGCGGTTTGAACCCACCAGCTGCTCCGAGGGAGAAACATGTGGCAGTCCGCTTCCGTAAAGATTAACAGCCTTGGAAACGCTATGGGGCAGTTCTACTCCGTCCTTATAGGATCACTATGAGTTGGAATCGGCTCGGTGGCAATGGGTAGTTTTGGTTTGGTTAGGGCCATATTCAGGCACATGCACGCCACGTCTCCATCACCTTCCAGGGCCTGCATCATCAAAAGTGGAAGGAGCCCCAAGCAGTCAGATAAAGACATTCTCAGCCTCCTCCAGGAGCTGGCCCTAGGTTAGGCGCCTTCTACTTTTGATGATGCGGCCCAGAAGGATGATGGAGAGTGGATGGGGCAGGTTGTGCTTTGCCACATGAGCTGCCTGCCCTGACCAGACAGAGGGCTTCATTCCCATCAGATTTAAAGGGAATAATCTCTTGCACTCATCACTTGCTATTTCAAGCAACTGCAGACGAGGCAGTTTTGGAAGCAGCAAAAAAGGCTCAGGTATTGCGGTTGGGCCCAAGCGTCAGCTACGGGAGAGCTGGTCACAGGGCTGCGCTTGGGTGGGTGGGCCAGGCCGGAAGTGGAAGGGGCAGCACAGGTACTCACTGCAGCCGCACCCTCCACCCCAGGGCGGGAAGGGGGGCAACATTGGAGGCCTGGCTTTCTTGCCCTGGCCTGTGCTCTAGGCAAGTCACTCCCCACCCTCTCTTGGCCTCTGCAGGATGAGGGCGGGGCTGGGCCCAGTCCTGGGGAAGTCACCTGTGTGTATGTCTCCCTGCCATGCTATGCAGGTGCAGGTGTAAACAGGCCCTGAGCATGTGAGGAACAGGCCTGCACCTGGAAAGGCTCCTTCCACGTGGTGTGAGGGAGCCAGGAAGTTGCCGCCCCCTCCAACTGCAGGCCTAGGATCCCAGGACACCAAAGCTGGGCATGCACCCTGATTACCAGGAAGCAGAGCCCGAGAGAGGGAAGGGTCTGGCACAGGGGTCTTGTTTTCTCACTGGTGCTGCTTCTCCAGGGTTAAGAGTAACTCTGATTTAAAGGGTCAAACCTAAGCTCCCTCCCTGCACCTGCATGGGGAGGAGCTGATCAGGTTTCTGGGCAGCTGGGGGCGTGGGTACCTTGGAGAGGAGAACGTGCTGTTAGCAAAGAGCTGTCCTCTTTAGCTTGTGGTTGTACCTACAGCTTTACAGTTAGTAAAGCAAGACGCTTAAATGGCCATATTGCACCCCCCAAGTACCACAGGAGACAGCCATGCCAGGTGCGCTCCCAGCCATTTGACAGAGAGGGACACTGGGGATCAGAGAACTTAAGTGACTTAAATAAGAAGAGGAGTTAGGACTGTAACGTAAACATTAGAGTGGAACAAACTTTAGTTCACAAAAGGATAAACTTTTGATGCTTACAACTGTCCAAGAGAGGAATAGCCTGCTTTGTTAAGAGGTGAATTTCTCGTCCCTGGGCGTTATCTAAGTAGTGTCTGGGTATCTGCTTGCTGGGGATATTATGGTGGGTGTTCACACACTGGACAAGGGGTTAACGACCTGGAAGTGGGGTCCTTTTCCAGCCTAAGGGGAAAGGTGGGTATAGAAGAGGTTAGGCTCACCTGCGCTTCTCATTCCATGCGTTGTACCACTTGATGAACCGCTTGGTGCTCTGCAGCTTGGGGTGCAGGCAGTGCTCCTGACCCCGGTACCTGGACACGCTCTTGGTGGTGATGCTGAAACAGAGTAGGATAGGGTGGAGGGTTCGGGGGCCTGAAGAACAGCTCCTTGTGGGACCTGTGGGTGGACCCCTTCTCTCCGAATCAGGGCACCAAGAGACTGCGGCCTCCCCCCTCCTCTCCGGGGAGCCTACCCATGTGGTCACTTCCTGGTTGGAAGGTTCTGGATGTCACTTTAATCTCTGATTCCACATTAGGGTATGACTCTGTACCCCATGGAACCCTCAGGATCTGGGAAAGCCTCCCTCCCTGCATTCTCTGTGTTGTGCTTTGTCTATGGGGCTCATGCCTTCCTTGGGGCCAAGTGCAGGGGCTCTCCCATGTCTGAACAGAGCCAGATGCGGAGAGAGCTCATGGCGGTGAGGCGTGAGGGTCAAGGCCTCTTTCCTTGGATTCAAGGGGCTCCACAGCAGGGCTAAGACATCCCTGCAGACACTAAGTCCTGGGCCCTAAACCCCGGTCCTCCCCAACCCTCTGCAGATTCTCCCGGGGCTGGGCACTTGCTGATCCTCAATCTAAGGAATGTCAGCCTTGAATCCCATTTGGATTTCTGAGCATGAAGATTCAGTTATTCCCTTGGGCAGGAAAATAAGATCTCCCTTCTCCACAGCCCTGAAGATCTCAGGCCTCTATCAGCTATGTTCCAGCACCCAGCGGAGGCGAAGCCATGCAGTAGAGAAGCAGGGTGGTATTGTGCAGAGTGCAGGGGCCTGGGTTTGAATCCTGGCTCTGTTGCTCACTGGCTGTGGGACCTTGAGTAGCCTCTCTGAACCCAGTGTGCCTTTCTGTAAAGTGGGTATAATAATAGGACCACATCATAGGACTATGAAGATGATTAAAAGATATAATCTATGCAAAGTGCCTAGCACCTGGCAGGTACACAATGAATAGTGATGGTTATTAGTAATTAGTTATGGAAGATAAGATGGCCAAGGGGAGGGGGGGGACGAGACTGCTGCCCAGACTGCTGTGCCCCTCTCAGCCAGGGCTGGGCCATGGGACACCCACCACTGGGGTGGCAGTAGTTATGAGGAAGCTTCTGGGTGGTGCGGGGAGGAAGGTATTCAAGGATGAGAAGCCACCTAGATGACTTGGAAAAGCAGAAGGTGAGAGGTGATGATGCCACCCCCTAAGGGGTCACAGTGAGAACAAAGGTGTGGTGTGGCATGGGGGCTGGTGAATCGGCTGGCAGAGGGTGGAGGACAGAGAGGGGTGGCTGGAGGTATGATGGGAAGGAGAAGGCCAGGGAGGGAGACCCGCCAACTAGTTCTCCACAGGTTACCAAAGGTAAAGTCTCAGGGCTCATGGCCCTAGTTCTAGAAGGGGGCAGAGTTGCCAAGAGCCCTGCATTTTCAAAGGATAACCCATTGCTGTTCAGTCAATTCTGGTTCATAGTGACCCTACAGGACAGAGTAGAACTGCCCCATGGGGAGAGAAAATAGGATCTTGCCACCAGAATAGAGACAGTATGTTTCTGGCCAAGCTGTTCTCTTCCCTTCAGCGTGCTCTGAATTTCCAGGGGCCCCCCACCAGGGCCTAAACTCCCCAGGGCAGGTCATGGGCCTTCCACTAATGCCCCGTGGTAGGCCCTGCCTTTGCTGGTCCTCTCTCTCTGAGACATGCGGGTCTTTATCCACCTCAACAGCAGCCCCGTGGGTCTCGTCTCTAGGTCTTAAGCATGAGGCCAGGCTTCAGAGTGTAACCTATATGTTTTCCACCTCCTTGTACCTAGTCACTCTGCAGGAATTTAACAAATGCATTTCTTTCTCTGCCTACAATGCTGCTTTTGCACTCAGAACGAAAGGACATGGTAAAGCCTGACAAAAATCCCCTTTTCCGTTAGTTCCAGGTACAGGTTGCAGACCACAGATACTGGAGGTCAGGGAGAGCCGGGAGAGGATGCTTCAGCCCTCCCACAACAGGGCTCCAATGCCCCAGCACGGTACTGGGACGATGCATATTGGTTGCTGGGGTGGAGACACAAGGATTCATGCCCCATGCCCCAGCAATTACTCAGAAATTCTGGGTCCTGCTTCCCTCTCCTCAGTGGTTCTGGGGTGCTGAGGGCTTTGGTGACAGCTCAGCTGACACATGAGACACTTTGCCTCTTCTAGCAACTGGACTTTTCTGGACCCTTCTGGATGCAAGGACTCTCACTTGCAAAGCAGACCACCCCCCGGGACTCAGCAGAGATTTCTAGGTAACTCAGGGTGAATTGGAAAACTTGCTTTTATTCAGCGTTTGTGACTGAAAACCTGCTTTGGCAAAAAGTGCCGGTCCCTTGTCTGCTCTAGAGACTCTTAGGATCTTGGGCTGGAAGAGGAGCCTCCAGGGCTTCAGGAATGGCAGAGGTTGGGGAGGGGCAGAAGGGAGTGTGGTGGGTTGGGGTAGAGTTTAGGAGAGGCTGACTGTGTGCTGACCTCATGAAGTCCTTGCAAGTGTTCAAAAGGCTATGTAAAGCCTTCCCATGTACTTTCCTGGTTGTTGTCTTCCTGTGTATTCTGGGAAGTTTAGCCAGGAGGAATAGCAAGCTTGCTTACTGAGGGCCCTGTCCTTTTGAGGAGTTACTGCACCCCATATTCCACTTCTCCTGCCCTGCAAGGCCGCAGTGCCCGGGCTTGGTATATGGAGAATTTTTCAGGACTTCGAGGAGTGTGAACTTAACCTCCTTCATTTCCAGCTCTCAAGCTAGAAGTACTGACGGGCTTGTAGTCTCCCCACCACCCCCACTCTCCCAGCTAGTTTGACCCCTGGCCTCCACCAAAAAAGGATTTTCTGGCAGTTTTTCTGGAGTTTAGTCTGCAAGGCAAGGAGCAGGACAAAGGAACGGGGACAAATAGGTTAATTTAGGAAGGAAGGCAGTGGGCTGTAGCTCAGACACAGTGACTTCCCGAATTGCCCCAGCGCTGTGGCTCCCACGCGGCGGGGCCCTGCCTTCACAGACACTGTGTGGAGGCCTCTGGGCCGGCAGGGCCAGCAGGGCCAGCAGGCAGAAGGGGCTTGCCCAGACTGAGAATAAAGTGTGCCCTGTTTCTGGGGGAGGGGAAGAGGGGCCAATGGTCCGTGGCAGCAGATATTTGGTAGCTGTTTTGCCAAGGGCTCCCTCCCTGGCCAAGAGCGTATTGATGGGGAAACAGCGGCGCTGGCCTCAAGTGGTTAATTGGGAAGGCCAAAGAGCAAGGAAACCCAGCATTCTCTCACTCTGCCCCAGATTTTAAAATATTCGCCACATTCTCACCAAGCAGGGCTCTGGTGGCCTCACATATTAACCCCAGCAGGGCAGCTTCCACAGACCGCTTGGGCACAGGGACGCATAAGAAGTCCAGAGGGCCAGGGAAGAGCAAGAATCATTTTCAGAATGAATTCACTAGATGCCAACAACTGGCTGTCCCAGGACGGTCCCCTGAATGGAAAAAAGTCTCTGAGAGGCCTGAGAATTTCAGATAAAGCTTGTTTTAATTCTCTCTCCAGTGACAGGGGAGACAACAGCCTCCCTTGAGTAGTTTGGGATGTTTTCAGTGATTTCAATCTGAGTGTTCTAAGTTGGCACATGGGAGCCACTTAACCCTTGCTCTCCGTTAGAGGGGTTGGCAGTGCAGGTATGGAGGCTACCTATTTGAATCCTAGCAAGGGTGAACTCCCTGGAGAGGCTGTTTCCGGAGCACAGGACAGTGACCCCCTTTCTAGACTGTCTTCCAAATTGTCGCGCCAGCGTCCTAAGGACTCACTGGGCAATTACAAAGGCTTTTCAAAGGCCCTGACAAAGGCGGAGAGAAATGTTGGTTAGCCCGACCCAGCTCAGGCTGTGCCCCAGGACTCGATTAAAAGAAGCGCAACCTCAAGCACACTGGTGAGGAGCGACAACTCACATAACCATCTTCTCCTCGCAGTGCGGGTACTTTGGCTTCATTTCCAGCTTCTTCACGTCGCTGTAGCGGATCTTGGGTCCCTTCCGGGAGCACTTGCATTTGGACCCTACAGGAAAACGCGCCAGTAGCCACTCAGTTGCATGCAGAGTATCCTGCCCTAAATCACCTTCGGTGCCCACCCAGACCCCCGTGAGCCCAGGATGCCAAGCAATTCGCGCTTGGGTTCCCCAGGACGGAACAGGACGGAGACAAGGAAACTTCCAGGCACTCACCGTCCACGCGCGCGGCGCACAGCGCCAGAAGCAGCAGGACCAGTGCGGCCGTCAGGAGCCTCATGCTGGCTGGAGCGGCGCGGCGACGGAGCAGGGACGCGGAGACGGCGCCTGTGCGTCCGTGCGGCGGCCCTGAGACGCCGCCCGGCTCGGCCTGCTGTGCCCGGAGCGCGCCTCCTGGCCCGGCTCGCGCCGGCTGCGCCCGTCGGTGGGTGTCTCTGGGTTGTCTCCGCGCGCTGCGCTCTGCGCTCGGCTCTGCGCTGGGCTTCGCGTTCTCTCCACAGCCTCCCTCCGCCCGCTCTGGCCTCTTTTAAATCCGCTGCTGCCCTCGTAGCGAGCGAGCTCATTAATATGCAGAACCACTCGTTGACTCACTGAGATTTCTCAACGCCGTGGAGGGAGGAGACCTTCCCAGTCCGCCCGCAGCCCGCCGCCCGCTCCAGGACCGCGAGCGCAGCGGCGTACACTCGGAGCCACGCGCGCACACTCACCCACACACATCCGCTACCTTCTCGCTCACACAACACTCTCTCCTTCATACACTTGCACAGCCAGACTTGCACACACACGCACACACGCACGCACACACACACACCCCCAGTGCCCCAGCTCTGCCTTGGGGAGACTGAGCGGTGAAGAGTCCGCTTAAGGGCACTGTTTTTCTGATTTGTTCCTTCTGGCTAGATAGGCCCACTGTTCTGAGTCTCTCGGGAGACCCATCTACTCTGACAGACCTGGAAAGGTTTTGGAGGAGATGCTAAGTGTGAGTGCCAGCAGGCCTGACTCCTAGGGCGCTGGCAACTCCTGTTGGGCCAGCAGTCCCAATGGCTAGAGCATAAGGCCGCGTCTGGAAGGGGTTGGGGGAGGTTGTTGTAGGCTGTGCAGCGGCAAAGCCATTGCCTGTGGTCACTGGTGTTGACCCAAAGTGTGTGTGTGGAAAGGTTTGGCCACTCTGAGAGGAAGCCTCTCTAACGTGGGTATGTGGTCTGGGTGGCTGTATGGGAAGAACCAGACTGGGGTTCCTCACCGTCACATCATCCTCCAAAGCCAAGCAGAGGACTCTAGGGGAGACATGACAATTATGGGCCTCTGGATGAAGACTTCCACCATGCCAGGCTAAAGATATTGTGTAGTGGTTGTGGGCACAGTTTTGGAGGCAGAAATTCTCATCCCATTACTACTGATGGGGGATCTTGGACAAGTGACTTCATGATTCTAAGCCTTTGCTTCGTCATCTGTAAAATGGGGATAGTTACAGTGCCTGTCACAGGGCAGCAGTGAGGGAGGATTATATGAGATCATACCTGTAAAATGTCTAATAGAGCACCTGATCCCTAGTCAGCATCCAGGAAATGTGACTTTCTGGCATTATCATTATATATTTTATTTTAAGTCTTAAACTCCCCTTTCAAGTTGGATTTTTTTTTAAATTGTGCTTTAGGTGAAAGTTTACATCCAAATTAGTTTTTCATTCAAAAATTTATATGCCAATTGTTTTGTGACATTGGTTGCAATCCCTGCACTGTGTCAGGACCCTCCCCCTTTCCCTTTCCACCCCGGTCTCCCGTGTCCATTCGTCCAGTTTTCCTGTCCCTTCATGCTTCTTGTGTTTGCTCCTGGGCAGGTGTTGCCCATTTGATCTGGTATACTTGATCGAACTAAGAAGCGCATTCCTCACATGTGTTGTTTCCTGTTTTATGGACCTGTCCAATCTTTGGCTGGAAGGTGGACTTCAGCAGTGGCTTCAGTTCTCAGTTAGAAGGGTATCCACGTACCACAGTCTTGGGGATCCCTCCAGTCTCTGTCAGACCAGTAAGTCTGGTCTTTTTTTTTTTTTAATTTAAATTCTGTTCTACATTTTGTTCCTGCTCTGCCCAGGACCCTCTATTTGATCCCTGTCAGAGCAGTCAGTGGTGGTAACCAGGTACCATCTAGTTCTTCTGGGCTCAGGCTGGTGGAGGCTGTGGTTCGTGTGGTCCATTAGTCCTCTGGACTAATAATTTCCTTGTGTCTTTGGTTTTCTTCATTCTCATTTGCTTTGAACATGCTGGGAACAATAGATGTGTATTAAATGGCCACTCACAGGCTTTTAGGAACCCAGATGCTACTCACCAAGGTAGGATGTAGACCATTTTCTTTATGAACTATGTTATGCCAATTGACCTAGATATCCCCTGAGACCATGGTCCCCAGCTCTCGGCCCCAGTAACTTGGTCCCTTAAGGTGTTTGGGTATGTCTAGGAAGTGTCTATGACTTTGCCTTGGTCAAGTTGTGTTGTCTTTCCCTTCACCAGGGTTAACACTTGTCTATTATCTAGTTAGCAGTTTCCTTTCTCCACCCCCTCCTCCCTCATAACCATCAAAGATTGTTTTTTTCTGTATGTAAACCTTTTCTTGGGTTTTTATAATAGTGGTCTTATACAATATTTGTCCTTTTGTCAAGCTGGCATTTTTAATGCCTGTATTTGACAAATGTGGAAACAGGCTCAAAGAAAAGAAATAACTTGCCCAAGACCACATTGTCAGGAAGTAGGTGACAAGGCAGGAGTGCCTCTGGTGTTTGGCTCCTGCCCCTGGGCCACTTTGCAACTCTCAGGTCTTTTGGCCCTTTCTGGTCTTGGTGAGGTGCTTCCTTGAGAGACCCAGCGACAGGGGATGGAGCATCTCAGGCTCTGTGGGATCCCTCTGCCAGGCTCCAAGGCCAGAGCTGGAGCCATTGCAGAAGCTGATGGCTCTTGCTGCTCAGACAGCACTCTGCTGTCAGCTCAGCAGCTCCCTGAGGGAGCAAGTGTCTGGAGAGGCTCCTGAGACAGAGGTGCAGACTGCTGAAGGGTGGAGTGGGAAGAATCTATGCTGTCTTGTCCAAACCTGAGAGCCTTTGCTGCCTTGAGGGGAAATTGAGCCATTTCCCCACCAAGAGTAAGCAGAGCCTGTGAGCTGGCTTTGGGCCACATACCAAGCCCTAGGCTTGCCACCGTGCCCCATACTTAAAGCAAGGCTGGTAGCTGGGTGTTTGGGTTTATGCAGAAGGGAAATATGAGGGAGTGATTTTTGGCTTTTCTGTTAACTTAAAAAAAATTTTTTTTCTTAATTCAAAAACAACACATGCTTGTTACAGAAAAATCAGAAAACAGAAGCAAAAACACGAAAAAACAAACACAATTCCACCCACTCAGAGATCTACACCAAGATGCTAACGGTGTTCTTTCTAAACCCTTTTCTTTTTGCCTTGCTTGTGCAGTGCACAAATGGGGTCGGGCTACCTGTACTGTTTAAGACCCTGCTGGTTTTACCTATGTATATATCAGAAACATCATTCCATGTGAATAGGCTTGCTTCTTCAATAGAGTTTTAATGACGTCATTTGAGGCAGGATAGTATACTGGCTAAGATCTTGGTCTCTGGAGTCAGGCAGCCTGGTTGTGAATCCCGGCTACTTATTGTATGACCTTGGGCAAATGAGCTAACTCTTCTAGGCCTTGATTTTCTCATCTGTGAAATGGGGATGACGCTGGTACCTACAGCACAGGGTAATTGGGAGAATTAAATGAGATGGTGCATGTAAAGCTTTTGATGTGGTCTCTTAGCACGGGGTAAGTGTTTAATAAGTACAGGCTATTATTCTTTTTTATTTTTTTATTATTCTTAAGGAGCCTGGGTGGTGCAAGCGGTTTGCTATTGGCTGGTAACCAAAAGATTGGTGGTTTGAACCCACCCAGCCACTTCTAGGAAGAAAAGACCTGAAAATCTACTTCTGTAAAGATTACAGCCAAGAAAGCCCTATGGAGCAGTTGTACTCCGTAACACATGGGATTGCCATGAGGCAGAGGCCAACTTAATGGCAGCTAACAGCAACATTGATGTTGTTATTATTATTTGGGATGCAGAATATTTCATTGTATGAATGTAATTTATATAATGTAATTAATTTAATGACTTCCTGCTGGACATTTAGATTGTTTTCAGCCTTATGTTCTTACAAGCAGTGCTGTGTGGCAAACATTTTGTAGCTAAATTTTGGGAATGGGCCTTTAAGAATTTCCATTGGTCTCAGAAAAAGAATCACTGGGCCATGGAGCATACCCACTTTAAGTGGGTATGTGCCAAATTGTCCTCCAAAAAAATAACAAATTTTATTCCACAAAAGGAATTTCTTAAATAGCAAGCTTTCCTAGAGCACTTAAAATATAATTTTTCCTAACAAAATTTTATTTCTAACATGTTTGTTTCTGCTGATTAAGTAGGCTTTAGAAGCTCCAGGGATTATGGGCACTGAAATTTTATAGGAAAATGTAGTCATCTCTAAAATATGGGCCAAAGTTCCCTAACTTCCTGGGCCAGACCCAAGGCCATACATTCTGTTTTTTGCCTCCAGTTACATTCTCCAGTCTAAGTATGCTGATCTTTGGTTTGCAAAATATGACCACAGTGTCTTTGCAAACACAACAGACCCCTGTTTGTGTGAGCTTTTCTGGGGCCATGGGTGCAGGAGCTTTTCCGGGGCCATGGGTGCAGGAGCTTTGCTGGGGCCATAGGTATAGAAGAGGATGGGTGGCCCCTGCTGCCTGTGGATTGATGGATGATGCTACTGAACAAGGGAAAAAGAGGAACCTTGGTCCCTGACATGCCTTCAGGGCACAGGCTCTGCTGAGCCTGACCTGGGGGTCTTGAGTAGGAGGAGGAGGCACGGCAAGGTGGGTAGTGGCACTGCCTACTTGGAGGAGACCACCTGGGGTGCAGTGATGGGAAGCATACAGTCCCTGGCCTCTGGAGCCACAGTCTGGTGTGTGTGTATGTCTCTGTGTGTGTGTGTGTGTGTGTGTGCGTGTGTGTATGTGTGTAGGTGCCAACAGCTACTTATCTGCCCCTCCCATAGCACTCAGCACGACTTTAAGTGGCTGTTGGCACCTACACAGAGGAGGGTGGAGGCAGAAGCAGAAAACCATTCCTTGAGGGAGTGGAAGCCTGTCCTATTTATTCACTTCCCATTCTTGAGCACCCACTATGTGCCAGGAGCTGGAATGTTAGGTGTGCAAATGTGGGCCTGCCCCCAGGGAGCTCAGAGTCTAGTAGGGGAGACAGTCATGAATCAAATAACCACAAAGATAAGCATGAACTTGCCTCTGAGGTGGGTGTGATGGAGGGAGGCCAGTGCTATGAAAGTAATCAGGGGACCTGTCGGGGTGGGGGCCGGGGGTCGGGGATCGGGGGCCGGATTTCCCAGAGAAAGTGACCTCTGGGTTGGGATCTGAAGGATGAAGAGAAGTTACCTGGCTCTGTGCTCCCACGCTTGCCCCCTGGCAGCCCCTCTTAATCACACAATGATTTCCTCGGTGTAACGCAGCTGCTTAAAGTCCCCCAGTGGCTTCTGATGTCACCCAAGAAGTCAAAACCAAGGTCCTCAGCATTGCCCCGAGGCCCTGCATGATCTGATACTCCCTCCTGAGAGGCATCCACCATCTTTCCTCCTCCCTGCTCCAGTCTCACTGAAAAAACAGTTGCCATCAAGTGGACTTTGACTCATGGCAACCCCCTGTATGTCAGAGTAGAACTGTGCTCCATAGGATTTTCACTTACTGATTTTACAACAGTAGATTTCACTTCAGGGTGGATTTGAACCTCCAGCCTTTCAGTTAGCGAAGCACATTAATTGTTTGCACCACCTAGGGGCTTCCCAGCCCCACTGCCTTGTTCTCATCCCTCAGACATGCCAAACCTCCTCCCATTCCGGAATCTGTGTGCTTGCCTGTCCCTCTGCCTGAACTGCTCTGCCCCAGATGTTGGCAGGCAGCCTCCTCCTCCTTACTGATGCCTCAACTCAAGTATTCACTCTTCAGATCGTTCACCAGGCCTCCCCCAGCAGTTACTCTCTGTGCTGCTGACCTATTTTGCCTTCTTTTTTGTACATGCAACAACTACAAACTGTACTATTTGCATGTATATTTTGGGGTGTATTTGGGTCATCCTCTTGTCTGTTAGGTCTTTGAAGGTAGGGTGTGTGTCTGGTCTGCTTATCCTGTGTCTACAGCGGTGCTTGACAAATAGTAGGGGGTCGTTACATATGTTGGCATAAATAAAAGCGTGTTTCAGGCAAAATCCCAGGGATGCAAGAGAACGCTGTTGAATTCAGGCTGTGAAGATTACACGGTTGTGTGTGTGTGAGAATCTGTGTGTATGTGGGGGGTGGATGGGTGGCAATTGGCAAGGCCATGCTTCCAAGAATGCCAGTTCCTCCTCAGGGCATTTGCTTTAGAAAAGAGCTCACTGGGAGGAGAAGGTGGCGAATTACCAGGAATGTGGCTTTCTAGGAAATCCCACAGGCACTACCTCCTTGGTTTGCTCAGCAGGTGGGTCTTGACTGGTCAAGGCCAGTCCCTGGGAACTGGGAGACGCCAATTCCTCTACCACCATCCAATCCTTCTGATACTGGCCTATCAGTCAGGAATTCTAGAACCCAGGGCTGGGCTGAGGCCCCACCTAGCCCTCTCTTTATTGTGTACAGATGAGGAAACTGAGGCACAGAAATGGGGTGGGAATTCACACAAGGCCACCCAGTGCATTAATGTCAGAGTCTGAGTAGAAGCCCGGCCTCCTGTCTGTGTCCTGCACTCGTAGACCAGAGGCAGATCCCAGGCTCCAGTGACCTGTTTGGCCCTCTCACCACTCATTACATGGTGGGTCACCCCAGAATACCAGCTTCCATGGGGGTGTGTGGCTGCTGGCCCTGAGTCCAAGCCCAGTGGGTACTCCCTACTCTCTAGCCCTTCCCTATCTGGAGGCCTGTGGGCCTCTCTTGAGTGCTCCCCCCACCGCCAAGTCTGTGGGACCCCAGGCAGCCAGTGGTCTTCTCTTTGCTGGTTCTGCTTTAGCCCCAGTCCATATAATGATCCCTCTCCCAGGGTCTTGTTCTGAGATGGTGGGGGAATGAAGGGCTGAAGTCTCCCCAGAACAACTCCTGGTTTTGTTCTTTACACTTGGAGTGTTTCAGGATCCTAAACAACTTAAGCCCAGAGGAAATGGTGCAGGGGGCAGTCAGGCAATGTTGAGTCAACTGCAGGCAACCTTGTGGTGGCAGAGGGGCTCCACAGCTCAGCTGGAGAATCGAGGGCACTGCCCCCAGACATGGGAGGAAATGCGTACAGCAAATCTGACAGACACATGATTAGCATTTGTTTAGCCATTCATTCATTCATTCAAGAACACCTCACTGTAAACAAGCGTCTTTACTACATAAATAACACAAGCAAAAGTATTTTCAAAGAAGGCTCGAACATACAAATGAGCCATGAACATCAAAGAACAATACAGGGGAGAAAGAAAGAAGAGCAGTTATTAACCAATACGTGAAAGAGCATTCATCCTTATTAGCAACCAAGGAAAAGTATACTAATAATGCAATGTGATGGCTTTTTTTTTTGGTCCTACACAATAAGAAAATAATTATTTTATTTACTTTATTTTTATTGTGCTTTAGGTGAAAATTCACAGCTCAAGTTAACTTCTCATTCAGAAATTTATACATGTATTGTTTTTGCCACATTGGTTGCAATCCCCATGATGTGACAGCATGCCCCCTCTTTCCACCTCAGCTTCCCTGTGTCCGTTCGTCCAGCTGCTATCCCTTCCTGCCTTCTCATCTTGCTTTTGAACAGGAGTTGCCCATTTGGTCTCGTATATTTGATTGAACTAAGAAGCATGTTCCTCAGATGTGTTATTTTCTGTTTTATAGGCCTGTCCAATCTTTGTCCAAAAAGCGGGCTTTGGGAATGGTTTCAATTCAGGGTTAGCAGAGCATCCAGGGGACATAGTTTTGGGGGTTCCTCCAGTTTCTGTCAGACCTGTAATTCTGCTCTTTTTTTGTGAATTTGAATTCTGTTCTACATTGGAAATAATTATTTTAAGTAGTCAAATCCAGTTCTGGCCATGGTAAAGGGAAGAGAGAAACCAGTTAAACGGAAGAGAGAAACCAGTTAAACATCATTGGCAGGAATGCAAATTGGTACAAGGTTTTGGAAAGTCATATGTGTAGTGTGTATTGAGTGTTTGGAAACCCTGGTGGCATAGTGGTTAAGTGCTATGGCTGCTAACCAAAGGGTTGGAGGTTCGCAATCCTCCAGGTGCTCCTTGGAAACTCTATGGGGCAGTTCTACTCTGTCCTATAGGGTCGCTATGAGTCAAAATTGACTCAACGGCACTGGGTTTGGTTTTTTTTTGTTTTTTTATTGAGTGTTTGCTACATACTATATCAAAGTTTGATACATACTATATTAAGTGTGTTTGAAATTTCAGCTCATTCACTTTAGCAAATCTGTTAAAAAGCTGATAACAGAAAAATGCCACATGCAAAGTATTTCTCATTAAAAATAAAGATGTAACCTAAATGCCCAACAATAGGGGCTTGGTTAAGTAAACAAGGGAAGATCTAAATGAAACACTATGCTGGTATGAATATTCATGGTTACAGAGTCTGTGTAATAACACGGAGGGAATGCTTATGCAGTAAATAGAAACAAACACAAGGTTGTGTAAACACTGTGATGACAAGTAGGTAAAACAGCAACCACTGTCTAAAGGATGGTGAAGAGAAGGATCCAAACATCATTCTCGTTGAGTAGCGAGACTTTGGACATCTTTTAAAAGGTTCTCCCATGCTTTCCAACTTTTGGAAAAGTTCTTATTATACAATGGGCACAAAAACCCCTTGCCGCCGACCCATAGCGACCCTAAAGGAAAGAGTAGAACTGCCCCACAGGGTTTCCAGGGAGTGCCTGGTGGGTTCGAACTGCCGACCTTTTGGTTAGCAGCTGTAGCCTAACCACTTTGCCACCAGACTTTCCAAAAGGAGCACAGGAGCATTCAGTTAAAACAGTGAGGTCTTGGGCAGCCTTAACTCCACTTAGCAGACTCCAGTGATGGGTGATGGGCATGTCTACCTGTGGCTGACACCGCGAGGAGGCAAAATCAGGGCCCGTGCCCTGTCTTCAGAGCTGTCTCCCCTCTGCTCAGCACAGCTCACTGGCCTACCCTGGCAGCCTCACCCTGCCTCTCCTCTCCTGCTGGCCCTGCCTTCAGAGTCTGAGATCTCTGTGAAGGCCTCCTGAGCCCTGTCTTCTGACTCTCTGAGTCCCGGTGCAGCCCTCACGGGTCTGCCTTCCAGTCCCTCCCCGGGCTCTCCAGGCTGCAGTCACACCCTCTAGTCTTCAGTTTCTCCATGCTCTGGGCTGCTTCCTGCCTCAAGGCATCTGCTGGCTGCTTGCTCAGCCTAGAAGGTTCTTCCCTTGCCTCTTGGCCTGCCTGGGTTGCTGCTTTACCTTCCTGAATCTACAAAGATGTCATTTCCCAGGGAGCCTTCCCTGACCATGCACAATGGCCCCTGCCCCTCTCCAGTCTGGCAGAGGCCTCTGCTCTCTGTATTGTCCTGAGCCCTTCTCTTCTTTGGTACTGCTCCTCACACTCACAAAGGCTTTGTCATGGATTGAATTATATCCCCCCCAAAATGTGTGTATCGATTTGGCTGGGCCATGATTTCCAGTATTGTATGGTTGTCCTTCATTTCGTGATTGTAATTTTATGTTAAAGAGGATTAGGGTGGGATTATAACACCCTTACTAAGGTCACATCCCTGATCCAATGTAAAGGGAGTTTCCTGGGGGTGTGGCCTATACCACCTTTTATCTTACGAGAGATAAAAGGAAAGGGAAGCAAGCAGAGAGTTGGGGACCTCATACCACCAAGAAAGAAACACTGGGAGCAGAGCGTGTCCTTTGGACCTGGGGTTCCCACGTGGAGAAGCTTCTAGTCCAGGGGAAGACTGACCAGAAGGACCTTCCTCCAGAGCTGACAGAGATAGAAAATCTTTCCCTAGAGCTGATGCCCTGAATTTGGACTTTTAGCCTACTTTACTGTGAAGAAATAAAATTCTCTTTGTTAAAGCCATCCACTTGTGGTATTTCTGTTATAGCAGCACTAGGTGACTAAGACAGGCTTGTTCAACGTTACAAAGCATAGTCATCATCAGTACACAAGCTCCAAAAGCCAGGGGGCTGTGCTTTCTTGTTTACTCCAGTTGCCCAGCACAAGCACAGGGCCTGACACACAGTCAGTGCTCAATAAATGAATGAATGAGTGAGTGAATTAATGTGGATCAGCCAAGCACTCTGTGGTTTACTACAGACAAATAAGCTATGAAGTCAAACTCCCTGGTTTACAATCCTAGCTCACTACTCTGTGCCTCTCTCCATACCTCTGCTTCTTCATCTGTTTTAAAAAAAAAAAAAAATCAGTTGCTACCAAATTGATTCCAATTCCTGGCAGCCCCATGTGTGCCAGAGTAGAACTGTGCTACATAGGGTTTGTAATTCCTGCTTTTTTAGAAGTAGATCATTGGACCTTTCTTCCAAGGTGCCTCTGGGTAGACTCAAACCTCCAACATTTTGGTTAGCAGCTGAGCTCATTAACCATTTGCACCCCCAAGGACTTCATGTGGAAAAAAAAGGAGGCTGTGGTGAGAACTGAATGAGTTAACACAGGGCAAGCATGAAGCACAGTGATTTGTCACATAGTAAGTGCCCCATAAATGTTCATTCTCATTTTCTTTTATTATTATTAACACTCCTAGACTCATCTGTGGGCTTGCTTGGTGTCATGGATTGAATTGTGTCCCCCCAAAATATGTATATAAATTTGGCTAGGCCATAATTCCCAGGATTGTGTGATTGTTCACCATTTCGTCATTTGATGTGATTTTACTATGTGTTGTAAATCCTATCTCTGTGATGTTAATGAGATGGGATTAGTGGAAGTTATGTTAATGAGGCAGGACCCAGTGTACAAGATTAGATTGTGTCTTAAGCCAATCTCTTGAGGTATAAAAGAGAGAAGCAAGGGACCAGGAGCAGAGCGCATCCTTTGGACCTGGGGTTCCTGCATGGAGAAGCTCCTAGACCAAGGAAAGATTGCTGACAAAGACCTTACTCCAGAGCTGACAGAGAAAGACTTCCTCTGGAGCTAATGCCCTGAGTTTGGACTCCTAGCCTACTAGACTGTGCGAGAATAAACTTCTGTTTGTTAAAACCATTCACTTGTGGTATTTTTGTTATAGCAGTACTAGATAACTAAGACACCTGACTAACTCCTTTTGCCTTGTATTTATGAAGCGCTTATATAGCACTAACTTACTACATGTCAAGAACTGTTCTAAGTGCTGTGCAAATATTAATTTATTTAATTCTCATAGCAACCACATGAAGTTGGTTATTCTTGTTTTACAGATGAGGAAACTGAGACATGGAGAAACAACTTGCTCAAGATAACCAGTGAGTGGTAGAGTTGAGATTTAAACTCAAGTGGTTTGATTCTGGAGTCTTCTGCTGAACCAGCCATACCTACCTCCTAGGAGGAGGGACAGGGAAATACGCCTTCATCTTCTGCACAGACCTCACCCCTGGTTCTCCACTCTGTGATGTTAGCATCTGGTTCTCAGCTCTTCTCCTGGGTGGGAATCCCAGAATTCTCATGTAGCTAGAGTTGCCAGATTCAGAAAGTAAAATATATAATACTCATGCAATACTGGGGACATACTTATACTACAAGATTGTTGTTTATCTGAATTCGAATTTAAATGGACATCCAGTAAAATAATTGTAATTTAACTGGCAATCCTACATCCAGCACCCGAGGAGGGTGGTGTGTTTTTGCGCCACCCTTCCTTCAAATGGTGGTTTGAAGAATCTTTGGTAGTGATCTCAGACACACAAACATGAAGCCCCTCTGCTCCTGCCTGAGCTTGGGGAGGGGAAGGATAGACACACTTATTAACTCTCTTGTAGGGCAGATGCGGGATCCACGCTCTAATGGAGAAGGGGTAGGGAGGCTTTGACTCGGTAGCCATTGACAAGGATCTACTAGGTGGAGGCAACAGCTTAAGCAACTGCTCAGGGATGGGGAAGGTCAAGGGCACTCCAGCATCATGACAAGGGAGGGGGCATAAGGCTGAATATGTACACGCGGGCCAAATTGTGCAGGCCATTGGGTAGCTAAGGAGTTAAACCAAAAAAACAAAAACAAAACAAAACAAAACAAAACAACCAAACCCAGTGCCCTCAAGTCGGTTCTGACTCTTAGCGACCCTATTGGGTAATGAGAATCCATCGGAGGACTTCAAGCAGGAGGGTTACATGGTTAGGTTTTGTTTTTAGGAAGATATCTCTGGCTGTTGGGTGAAAGAAAAATGAAAGAGAGTGAGTTGTGAGGCAAGAAAAGCCCACCATCTCTAAAACAGTTCAAAGGAAATTCTTATCCAAACGTTAGAGGGTGAATACTTGATCTCCTTATTTCTGGATGTCTTTGCCTCGTCCTCCTGAGAAACAGTGCAGAGATGGAGGATAAATGATGGCTCTCAGTCCCGTTTGCTATCAAGAGGGAAATGTTTGTGATGCTAGCATTTTTATACTTAACCAACCCGCCTGTCAGTGGGGTCCCCAGCACCCAGAGGGAGGAGCACAGCACAGAATGGAAGTGATCAGGCTTGGGGTGGAGGTGGTGGTTTTTACTAACTGCATCTACCCAACTGCCAGTGTTGGGACAGCGTTGAAGGTGCTGCTCAGAGTATATACCTGCCAGGTAAATACTAGCCTTAATTAGTCCTGTATGAAGAAAAGCTTTTCAAACAACGTTCTGAGGTATGTGGCAAATTTCCGTCTTAGCAACTAGTTGTTGCTTCTGAACATGACCAGGTTCTTAACAGTGAGCGATTTAGGGCTGTAAAAGAATTGTCATAAACAGCTCCCCGGAGCCAAGCGCACAGCCCAGATTTTAAGCACATAATGGAATCATATCAAAAGCCAGGAGGGGCTGCAGGAGCCATAAATCCTCTAAGTGCAAAATCTGTCCATTGTGAAACTTGTGCTGAAGGGAGACCAGATGTGGATGCGGAAGGGAGTGAAGGCAGGAGGGAGAGAGGCGGCGGGGGGCTCTGGGGAAGGAAAGGATGAGAAAGGGCCCCTCTGCAGAGGTGGGTGCCTCCCACTGTGGGTGGGCAGAGGCCTGAATTCATGCAGCTTGGGCTGTGGCGTGCAGGGCGGGCTTGCTCCTGTTTGCTGTGGCTCAGGAGGCCCAGCGTCAAAGGGAAAAGGCAGAGGCTGGGAATTATGCTTGCTTGGTGCTGCTTCCTCAGCTGGACAAGCGGAAGTATTTTAAAATTATTTTCCTGAATTTTTGTCTTCGAAAACACAATATATGGAACAATTCTTTAAAAATGCATTTGAGATACTATTTTAAAAAAAGTCTAAATTTGTTTATCTTTTAGAGGAAAAAAGTAGCTAACACATGTGGAGGTCCATTTGGATCAGAGTCAAAAGTCTGTTTGCCCAAGTTGCTATCCTAGGCCTGAGATGGAGGTTTGTTCTACTTTGATGTGCACCCAAAACCAAACCCACTGCTGTTGAGTAGATGCCGACTCGTAGAGGCCCTATAGGACAGAGCAGAATTGCCCCATAGGGTTTTCAAGGCTGTAAATCTTTGTGGAAGCAGACTGCCATATCTTTCTCCTGTGGAGCAGCTGGTGGGTTCAAACTGCTGACCGTTCGTTAACAGCTGAGCTCTTTAACCACAATCTTCTGAAAAGAGCACCGTCTGAGTGCCCACTCTGCACCAGCCCTCTTGCCGGGGCTGTGGGAATGCAGAGATGCCCCGATGAAGATGTCTGCTGTAAAGAGCATTCTGTGCTGGGACGGAAGCAGAGGCCGGCAGGCTGGGAAGAATACTTGGAACGAGTTATTGAGATGAGTTCTGGAATTTCAGAGAGTGGCTGTGGGCAACCCCATTCAGGGATGGAGGTGAGGAGACTTTCGTGGAGCAGGTAGGTTTGAAATGGACCTTGAAAGATGAGAAAGATGCAAGTAAAGAAAAGGGACATAACAGTGATATACAGGGACAGAACAGTGAGGGTCAGTGCCTGGAGGTCAGAAATTGTGTGACAAGTCAGAGTGTAGCTGGTATGACTGAAAGCCAAGTATAAGAAGAGAGATTTGGGAGCAGCAAGGGGGTATTAGGAGCCCTGGTGGCGCAGTAGTTAAGCACCTGGATGCTAACCAAAAGTCGATGGCCAGCTGCTCTGTCGAAGAAAGACGTGGCAGTCTGCTTCTGTAAAGATTACAGCCTTGGGAAACCTATGGTGCAGTTCTACTCTGTCCTTTAGGGTTGTTATGAGTCAGAATAGACTCGACAGCAATGGGTTTGGTTTTGATTTTAAGGGGTCATTGGGGAGAGTCTTGAATGTTGGTGTCAGGACCTTGCAATTAATTTGATTGGAAAATTGAATTTGCTTGTTGTTGTTCGTCACTGTCATGTTTCCCACTCATGGAGCCCTTATGTATAACAGAACAAAATGTTGCCTGGTCCTTTGCCATCCCTGTGATCACTGGTGTGTTGGATCCATTGTTGCTGCTAATGTGTCAGTCCATCTCACTGAGGGCTTCACTCGCTTTTGCTGATCTCCACTTTACCAACTATAGGGTTGCTCGGAGTCAGAGTCGGCTCAACAGCAACGCGTTTTTTTTTTTTTTTTGACTTTGCCAACTATGATGTCCTTTTCTAGAGATTGGTCTTTCCTGATGACATGTCCAAAGTAAGTGAGCAGAAGTCTCATCATCCTCACTTGTAAGGAGCATTCTGGTTGTATTTTTTTCTAAGACTAATTTGTTGGTTTTTCTGGCAATGCCATTTCAACCCCTATTTCTTAAAAACCAACCAACAGAACAACTGTACTCTTTTTTTAAAAGACTGTGACCCTAACTCTTCAAACCAAGAAAACTAATCCTGTGAGGAGTTTGATTATGTTAAGAAATATCAGCATCTGTAGCCCTTATTTGTTTTATTATATATTTTTTGGTTGTTGTTGCAAAATTATATATAATGGCATTTGCTAATTCATCCTTTTTTTTGTATACAGTTTAGTGGCATCAATCCCATCAGTCAAGCTGTGCAAACTTCACCCACCTTTGGTGCCATTTCCCATCACCATAAACAAAAAGTGACTACTACCTAGAGAATGACCCCCGTTTCCCCCCAATCCTGTTCACCACCAATGAACATTGGTCTCTGTACTTTTACCTATTCCTGTCATTTCATGAAAGTGAGATCATACAGTATTTGCTCTTTAGTGAGTGACTTTTTTTTTATTTCACTCAGCATAATGTCCTCCACATTCATCCATGTTAAAAGGTGAACAACTAAACTCCTTTGGCAACAACACCAGTGTGGAAGAGAAGAAAGGGTACCATGGAACCTTCCACCTACCAAGGACTAGTCCAGGCTGTGTATTTTCTCCCACTTCTCGGTGTGGGCACGCAGCTTTTCACATGCCTAGAATCCGACTGTACACATCCTTGTGTACTTGTCTCTCTTTGGTACACATGATTCCAGAAACACCACCCTCCCGTATTTCATCCCTCTTTAAGTGGACTAGGGAGGCTTAAGAGGATCCTGGGGTAAAATACAGACTTTCTGAAATGCGAACAGTTCCCAGCTTAGTGGTTTTAAGTTTGAGGTTCTCAAAAAGGTTATCTAGGCCATACCTGCAGTAGTTTGGGGAGCCCTTGAGATTTTGGCCCCCCGTTTCACAGGACCGCATGCCCTCAGAGGGCCTTGAAAAGTCAGCATGACTGTTTTGATTGATGAAACAAGTTTTGGAGGTAGATGGTGGTGGTGGTTGTACAGTATTGTGACTGTAATTAGTGTCATTGAGTTGTACACTTAAGAACAAGAGTGGCAAACTTTGTCACATGTACTTTACCACCAAGAAAAAAAAAAAAAAGTGAACTTGTGTTAAGGTCTGCCCAGGCCGCCGACAGGTAGCTAGGCTGACAAGCCCAGGAAGCAGGACAGGAATGACAGTGGGGCTCAAGGGGGACCCCTCTGCCCACCAGATTCTGGGCTGAATCCTGTAGCGGCTTGAGACTAATTCCTCAAATGTCAGTTTGCTGTTGTTTAGGGAGCACTGAGTTTCTGCCTATGGTGACGAGAAATTTCATAATGGATATTGGTGATGGTGGCATAACATGATTGATATCATCGGTGTCATTGAATTGTACAAGTGAAAGATGTCGAGTTGGCAAATGTTGTGTTATCAATATTTTTACAACAACAGAAAAGTCGATTTGCTGAAGGGCCAAGTCAGTTCATCACAATTTATTTTCTATTAACTCCTAACGAAGTCTGTGGGCACTTGAGTCTTGCAGAGGCTGCCTGTTTTTTGTATTTTGAATTATGGATGTCCTGTGTGTTACAAAATGGAAGATTTTATGGATGCCTTTTCAATCCAGTCTATTGGCCTTCCTGACTCTGTAAATGCCTGGATTTGCTATCATGAGAGGCAAAGAAGGGGCCATCTTCCTGGGAGTGCCTGGACAGTTGGGATTTGGAAATGCTGTCACCCAGGGCTCCCATGTACCCATGCCATATCCACAAAACGTAGACTGCTTTTAAGGGAAAGGCTATCCTTGCACATGTAAGACCTGATTGTGGAGGAGTGCTGGAGCTCTAATACGAAAACCCCGGGTGAACCTGACTCTCAGTGCCTGGGCCTCTCACCTTGTGGCCCACCTTCCTCTGAGGCCAGGCCCAGCCCCTGGGTCTGCAGTGCAGAGCGGTGAGGAGCCTGCTGGGGCCTAGGAAATGCTCTGTGTCTGGGCTTGTAAAACTGCCTAGAGCTCACAAGAACACACCGCATTCCCCTCGCAAAGTCACCACTTATTTGCAGATTTTTTTTTTTTTTTAATGAAGGCACCTGGTTCCCTTAAGCTCAGGGCTTCTCAGAGGGCTGAGGGCCTGAGCTAGTGGAGCAGAACAGAGACCCTGCTGGGGAACTGTAAAGCTTGAGTGTTTCCAGGGCTGCTGCTGGCCCACCCCACCCCCAGCACCTGTGCTGGGGTTGCTTTGCTCCCTGTCCTATGAAAGGGGGTAGGCAGGACAAGAGCCTGGCTTTACAGGACCTCAGATTCAGACAGCTCTATGGCCCTCAGGCAGGTCTACTATTTACTGCAGGCCTACTATGTGTGGAAGGGCCCTGGGTGGTGCGGTTTGCTCTGGACTACTAACCTAAACGTTGGTGGTTTGAACCCACCCAGTAGCATTTTGGAAGAAAGGCATGGTGATCTGCTTACAATCAAGAAAACCCTACGGAGCAGTTCTACTCTGTAACACATGGGGTCATCATGAATTGAGAATGACTCGACAGCACTTCCCTGGGGGAAGGCAAGCTCCCCCCTGTACCCTGCTATGATCAAAGTGCAAAGCATGGGAGAACCCTCCAGTGCCCCTGCAGCTGTTTTCTTGCCACCTTATGGGGTGGGCATTCTGATCCCCCTTTAGAAGGTGAAGAAACTGAGCCCTAGAGCAGAGAAAGGACTTGCTCAGGTCATGGGAGTGGGGCAGCTTGGACATTTGCCTGATGCCTAGTGCAGTAGCTGGCATGCTGCTGAGGTGTTTATGGTTTGGCCCTTCTGGGGACAAGGACTGGGGAAGGCACACAGGCTCACGCCTGCCTGGCCAGCTGCTTTCCTGGGCCCACCTCTGGTTTCAGTGGAGTTGTGTGGGCACTACCTATTCACCTCTCTCTGCCTCACCCATCTCAAGTGCTCCATGCATCCTCCTGCTTTCTCCAGATTCTTCTCCAGTCCCATGGGAACTCCCGTTGCCCTTACACAAGCACAGCCTAGAAGTGTGGAGGGAATGGGTGGGCACCCAGAGTTTACTCCTTGTGGGGCGAATCCCAGCCAATGGGGAGTGGGAGCTGGTAGGTCACGCTACAACTCCTTCTGTCAGGAGGACAATTTAGGGAGGCGCTCTGCATGCTTCCAGAGATACCGGCAAAATGAAGGCCCCGTTGCCTGTATCAGGGACCTGGATGACACACTTTGCAGTGATGTTTTCACCTTCTCATCTCATTTCTCTGCTCCCCCTCTCCAGTTTCCTGGGCTTTTCTCCCAAATAAACTATTCACATCTAAGTCCTTGTCTCAGACTCTGTGAGGGGAGAACTCAAGCTAAGACGCCTTCATTGGCTGGCCTTGTGCCCCTCTCCAGGGGCAGTGGGGAACTTCTAGGGCCAGAGGCTCAAAGTGTGAAAGGACCCTTGGAAACCACCTACTGTGTTAGAATGGAAAATGGAGGCCAGGCCTGGGGAAAAGGCTGACTTGCCCGAGATCCCTCATTGGGTTAGGGCAAAGGCAGGACTAGAATCTGGCATCCTGGCTCCCAGACTGGGATTGAGGACCAGAAGCTTGGTAGGGCGGTAGCTGGCGTAGAAAGGTAAGGTGGAATGTGCTGCACGCCTGCCCTGTGCCAAGCTCTTTCCCCCACCCTTGTGGTCTCACTCAGGATATGCAGATAAACCTGGATGATGGGGAACAGATATTGTCTGCTGCTCCAGGAATCTGCTTTTGCTTCTAAGCATCTTTACCTTTGTCCTGTCCCTGAAAGCCCATGTTAGATGTTCACGCCTTTGGTACATAGCAAGTGCTCATCAATTAATGCCCTGCACTGTAGCTCTAGAATGTATATGTAACAGGCGTCCACTGGTAAATGCACATAATTGCAGAAGAACTGTCGTGCAGACCATTTCTACCAGTGGGGTGTGTTAGGGGCTCAGCTGGCAGGGTGAGAAGGAGTGGGACATGGCAGAGCTAAGTCGTGTGGGAAAGAAGAGGTGCAGGGTATGAGGGCACGATTTACTGCCTGAGAAAGACAAGCTGGAGATGATGAAGTGTGTGTGTGAGTGTGTGTGTGTATGTTTGTGAGAGAGAGACAGAGACAGAGAGATAAAGAAATGGTCAAGAGGTGGTCCTGGGAAGCTGGAAGGTGGAATGAAACATCAGAAATTTGGGGCGGAACAGGTTCCCATGGAGGTACTGGAGGGTGGAGAACGGATGGGGCAGGGGGTAGGTGTTTCTGGAGAAACTGTGAAGCCACCTAAAGGCCCTCTTTAGGCAGAAATCTACTCTGGAGAGGAAGATAGAGTACAGGGCAGAGACGGGGGACTCAGAGAGAAGTCTAGTATATACACTCTTCATAGGTGATGGCTGCTATTACTGATGTGATAGCAACAGTCACCCCCAGGCCCTGGAATTCTACCACCAGCTGGGGGTGGGGTGGGGTGGGGGAAATACCCCCAAAACCCAGAAAGACTCTGATTCCCTCGACTTTCTGACTTCTGCTGAACAGCCAGGGGCTCAGGTCCAAGGGCTCAGAGCATATTGTCTAGTTTTTCCAGGTTGTATTGCAAGAAGAACTACTCCAGCCCTGTTCCCTCCATCGTTTTCTTTTCTGATTGACCAGTTCCTGCCTTTTCTTGTCATTGTTGATGTAGTCCTTAGCATCCCCTATTCCTGAGGACAGAAGCCAGGGCTCCTTGATCTTGGGGTGCATAGGGTTAAGCACACAACACACCCTCAGTGAGAGGCAGTGAGAGGCTGTTCACCATATGGGCCCAACTGCTTTGTTTCTGGAGAGGCTCCCCATCGGCTGGCTTTCTACACTGTGACCCAGAGTGTCAACCTCAGTCACAGCACATGTGTCCTCACCTCAGGTCAACACTCAGCGGGTATTTACCGTGTCTAACCTCTGGCAGATTCAATCCACGCTAGAAAATAAAAAGAGGGCTTTTATGGATCTGGAGAAGAAATTCTATTTAATTTAGCAGCGTTTGTAGTTGATTAAGCAGCATCTGCAGTTTTCAGCACCATAGACAACCTTCCAAGGATTCCCCAATGAGGCAGATGGAGGATGGTGTCTTGAGAGACTGAGTGATAAGCTAAAGCTCTTGCAGTGGCCCTTTTCTATGAGTACCTGACATTCAGGGCTTAGAGTAGTTCCCACTCCACACATTCTATCTTTTTATTAAATATCTGTCAGATCTTGTACCTGGATTTTGGATATGATATAATAAATGTACTTTTGAATTCTGATCATAGCTTCAGTTATGGTAGTTAACAAAGTAAATGTGATAGTTAAGGTTATGTGTCAACTTGGCTAGGCCATGATTCTCAGTGGTTTGGCAGATATTATGTAATCATCCTCCATTTTGTAATCTGATGTGAGCAGCCAATCAGTTGAAAGGGGAATTTTCTTGGGGGTGTGGCTTGCATCCAATATATATGGGTGTTCTGGCAAAGCTCGCCCTTTCTGGATCTTCCATCCAACTTGTCATCCTCTGACCTCCAGTTCTTGGGATGTGAGCCAGCAGCCTGCTGACCTGCATATTTTGGAATTCACCAGTTCCTGCAGCCCTGTGAGCCAGGAGCCTGCTGTCTGACCTGCTGATTTTGAGTTCATCAGCCCCTGCAACCACGTGAGTCAGGAGAAGCCTGAAGCCTGACCCTGACCCAAGGATTTGGGACTCACCAGCCTCCACAACTGTGTGAGTCATTTCCTTGAAATAAATCTCTCTCTCTATATATACATGCTTCACTGGTTTTGCTGCTCTACAGAACCCCACCTAAGATATTTGGTAACGAGAGTGGTTCTAGAGGAACAAAATTGTAAGGATGAGTTTTCTGAATTGGTTTTCAAGTCTGGCTACTCTTAAGGGCACTGAAGACTCTGCTTCCAGTAGAAAAGAGGGCACACACTGCTAATTCATGGCATGAGGTGGCAATAGAAATATGAAAAACATCACCACCAATGTATCGAGTATTTGTGAGAGACCAGGCTCTGTGTGATAAATATTTAATACTTTTCTACTATTCTGTCAGAATGAGAAGCATAAAGAAGCAGATTCACTGGTTAGCTTTCACTAGATGAAATTGTGAAAGAAAGGGATGAGCTCAAATCTTCAGAGTCACAGCTCCAGTACTGAATACAAGATCTGAAAGTTGCCACTTGTGCCCTGAAAAAAGCCTTATTTCTTGTAGTAACAGAGGGGATATTGTTGAAAACCAAACACAACATCTTATCATAAGAGTGGCTGAATTAGAATGGCAACTGAATTCCCAACGTTGAATGGTTTCTGAAGTTAAAGTAAGGGCATTGATTGAGAAGAAATGGGATCCTGAAACTTGGGATGAGAACATATGGCAGATAATCAGGAAGCTGGGGACACTGAGCCCTTAAATTACCTTGAATCACTCCTGGCAACAGAACCAGCCCTCTTACTCCTATCTGAAAAGATTACTCCATCTTTGTCTGGTAAGCCACTCTCTCCAGTAAAACCATTATCCCTTCCACTCCCATCTCATAAGATTAACCCAGCTGTGCCTGAGGAGTCTTTGTCTGAGGTATTGCCTGGGGCATCGCCTGAGGCAGATGCCTTATAAGACATTGCTGAATGTCCCCAGGACCCACCCTGCTGCTCATTTTTGCTTCTAGACTTAAGTCCTGTAACTCAAGTCCCAGTGAGCCTCAAGAAGTGAAGTGTAAAGCATGATCCAGGAGGAGGTACACTAAGCTCCAAAAGAACTGCTTGATATTTCTAATACATACAAATAAAAACCTGGGGAATATGTGTGAGAATAGCTGTGAGCAGGGGTGGATTAACCAGTAAGTAAGGTACACACGGGCTTACATTAAGCAAAGTAAGCACAGGTAAGCCCGTGTGTACCTTCCTTACTGGGTGATCCATCCTTGGCTGTGGGATAATGGTGCAAGGAACATAAAGTTCCTTGTTTATTGATATGGGCCCACTAAGCAAAGATTTTTCATTCAATGCTTCAGCTTGAGAGGTTAGAAAAGAATCTAATCGTTTATTTGGATAGTTTACTGACGCATGGATTAAGTGGTGGCATACACTGAATACGGTAGCTATGAATTGGAATTGATTTGATGGCAATAAGTACACTAAATCAAGCTGAAATGCCAGGCCTGTCTTGGTATACTGTAGAAGACGATATCTAAAGGCTTAGGGAAATAGGCATGTTAGAGTGCATTTATCAGGTTGGACCCACAGACCCACCCCTGGAGTGCCCAGAGGATGCACCTTTTACCACAATGGAGAGGAACAAATTTGTGAAGGGAGCCCTGGCATCCTTGAAGACTTCTGTGATTGCTATTTTATGTAAATTAGATTTGACAGTGGGACCTGCCCTAACTGAATTAAGACACTTAACTATAATAGGGTCGCTATGAGTTGGAATCAACTCGACAGCAACGGGTTTGGTTTGTTTTGTTTTTAACTATAATAGGTCTGACTGGACCTATTTATGGTAGGTGTCAAGTGGTGGCACTTAGTCGACAAAGGCACGGTGAGCATGGTTACTGTAATGGACAGCAGAGTCAAAGCAGTAATCAGAATAGCCTGGCTAGTTGGACTTATGGAGTTGGCTGCTTAGTCATGGTGTCCCTAGGAGTGAAAAAGGTGGGAAATATACTATTTACTTGATCTGTACAAGTGGAATGGCAGTCCAACTTGAATCACCGAATCAAGAGTCATGGCCCCTCAATCAATTCCCAGACTTGAGCCAGTTTACAGACCCACAACCTCTTGAATGAATGGAGGCCGGGTCCCCTTGAAGAAGGACCTCACTGCACAGTCAAAAATTTATACTATTGACCTTTCTCCCTGTCTTCTCCAAAGGGATCTGTAGCCTTTTTATGAGAATGACTGTTTGCTGGGGAAAAGGAAATAATCAAACTTTTCAGGGATTATTGGATACTGGCTCTTAACTGACAGTAATACCAGGAGGCCAAAATGTTACTGTGACCCACTAGTCAGAGTAGGGGGCACATGGAGGTCAAGTTATTAATGGAGTGTTGGCTCATATCCATCTCACAGTGGTTTCGGTGGATACCAGAACCCATTCTGTACTGAGGTGATTTCCCCAGTTCCAAAATGCATAATTGGAATAGACACACCCAGCAACTGGCAGAACTCTCACATTTTATCTTTGACATGTGGAGTAAGGGCTATTATGGTAAAAAAAAAAAAAAAAAAAAAGCCAAGTGGAAGCCATTAGAATTGCCCCTACCTAGGAAAATAGTACACCAAAAGTAATACTACATTCCTGGAGGGATTGCAGAGATTAGTGCCACCAACAACACTTGAAGGATGCAGGGGTGGTGATTCTCACCATATCCCTATTCGTTTTGTCTATTTGCCCTATGCAAAACGCAGCTGGATCTTGGAGAATGACAGTGGATTATCAAAAACTTAACCAGGTGCTGACTCCAATTGCAGCTGCTGTTCCAGATGTGGTTTCATTGCTTGAACAAATTAATATATCTTCTGGTACCTGGTATGCAGCTATTGATCTGGCCAATGCTTTTTTCTTGATTCCAGTTTTAAAGAAACACCAGAGCCAGTTTGCCTTCAGCTGGCAAGGCCAGCAATACACTTTCCCTGTCCTATCCCTGGGGTGTATTAACTACCTAACCCTATGTCATAATTTAATCTGCAGGGACCTTGATCACCTTTCCCTTCTACAATACGTCACACTAGTCCATTACATTGACGGCATTATGCTGATTGAACCTAATGCAGAAGTATCAATGATTCTAGACTTATTGTTAAGACATTCGTGTGCTAGAGGGTGGGAAATTAATCCCATAAAAATTCAAACACCATTCACCTAAGTGAAATTTCTAGGGGTCTAGTGGTATGGGGCATGTCAAGATATTCTTTCTAAAGTGAAGGATAGTTTGTCACATCTGGCCCCTCCTACAACTAAAAAGGAGGCACAATGCCTGATGGGGCTCTTTGGATTTTGCAGGCAACATATCCCTCTTTGTGTGTGCTACTCTGGTCTATTTATCAAGTGACTTGAAAAGCTGCTGGTTTTGAGTGGGGCCCGGAGCAAGAGAAGGCTCTGCAACAGGTTCAGGCTGTGTGTAAGCTGCTCTGTCACTTGGGACATGTGACTCGGCTGATACAATGGTGCTTGAAGTGTTGGTGGCAGATAGAGATGCTGTTTGGAGTCTTTGACAGGCTCCTATAGGTAAATCACAGTGTAGACCCTTAGGATTTTGGAGCAAAGATGTGCCATCCTCTGCTTTTGGGTTGTTACTAGGCCTTAGTAAAGACTGAACACACTCACCCGTGGGCCACATCATGAAATGGGTATTGTCTGAACCACAGAGTCATAAAGTTGGAAGTGCACAGCAGCACTCCATTATTAAATGTAAATGATATATACATGATCGGGCTTGAGCAGGACTTGAAGGTACAGGTAAGTTGCATGGGGAAGTGGCCCAAATGCGTGTGGTCCCCACTTCTGTCACATTGTTTTCCTTTTTCCAGTCTGCATGTATTACCTCATGGAGAGTTCCTTATGATCAGTTGACCGAGGAAGAGAAAACTCATTCCTGGTTTATAGTTGGTTCTGTGCAATACAAAGGCACCACTCGGAAGTGGACAGAGGAGGCATTGCAGCCCTTTTCTGGGACCTCCCTGAAGGACAGCAGTGAAGGGAAATCCTCCCAGTGGGCAGAACTTCAAGCAGTGCACCTGGTTGTTCATTTTTCTTGGAAGGAGAGATAGCCAGATGTATGATTGTATACTGATTCGTGGGCTATGGCCAATGGTTTGTCTGGATGGTCAGGGACTTGGATGTATACTGATTCATGGGCTATGGCCAATGGTTTGTCTGGATGGTCAGGGACTTGGAAGGAACACTATTGAAAAATTGGAGACAAGGAGATATGGGGAAAAGGCATGTGGATAGATCTCTCTGAATGGGCCACAGAAGTGAAGATATTTGTGTCTCATGTGAATGCTCATCAAAGGGTGACCTCGGCAGAGGAAGATTTTAACAATCAGGTGAATAGGATGATGTCTTCTGTGGATACTAGTCAACTTCTTTCCCCAGCCACGCCTGTCATTGCCAAATGGGCTTATGAACAAAGTGGCCATGGTGGCAGAGACGGAGGTTATGCACGGGCTCAGCAACATGGACTTCCATTCACCAAGCTTGACTTGGCTATAGCCACTGCTGAGTGCCCAAACTGCCAGCAGCAGAGACCACCACTGAGGTTCTGATATGACACCTTTCCTAGAGGTGGTCAGCCAGCAACCTGGTGGCAGGTTGATTACATTGGATCACTTCCATCATGGAAAGGGTAGAATTTTTTTCTTACTGGGATATACACTTACTCTGGATACAATCTGCTTTCTCTGCATACTTCTGCCAAAAACTACCAACCATGGACTTACAGAATACCTTGTCCATTGTCATGATCTCACACGGCATTGCCTTGGATCAAAGAACTCACTTCTCAGCAAATGAAGTGTGGCAATGGGCCTGTGCTCATGGAATTCACTGGTTTTACCATGTTCCCCATCATCCTGAAGCAGCTGGCTTGGTAGAACAATGGAATGGCCTTCTAAAGACACAATTCTGGTGCCAGATAGGTGGCAATAACTTGCAGGGTTTGGACAATGTCTTAGTTATCTAGGGCTGCTATGATAGAAATGCCACAAGTGGATGGCTTAAACAAAGAGAAATTTATTCTCTCAGTTTTGGGGGCTGGAAGTCAAAGATCAGCGTGCCAGCTCTAAGGAAGTCTTTCTTTCAGTCTTGGTTCTGGACAGAAGATCCTTGTCATCAACCCTTCCCTGGTCTAGGATCTTCTCAGCACAGGAACCCCAGATTAGAAGGATGGGCTCCCCTCCTGGTTCTTCATTCTTGGTGGCATGAGGTCCCCATCCCAAGTTTCAGGGTCCCATTTCTTCTCAGTCATTGCCTTTGCTTTAATTTCAGACACCACCGAAGGTTGGGAATTGAGTTGGTGTTCTAATTCAGCCACTCTTATGATAAGACTTTGGGTTTGGTTTTTGGTAATATCAGCTCTGTTACTACAAGAAATAAAACTTTCTTTTCAGACACAAGTGGAAACTTTGAGTTTGTTTATACGATGCTTGGGTTTTGACTCTGAAGTTCTGAGCTCATCCCTTTCTTTCACCAGTTTGTCTAGTAAAAGTAGAACCAACCAACCAGCTTCCTTATACTTCTCATTATGACAAAATTGTAGAAAGATATCACACATGTGATCACCCAGAGCCTTGCCTTTCACCAATACCTGATCTATTGGTGGTGATATTTTGCCTATTTTTATTGCCACCTCATGCCATGGATTAGCAATGTTCACTTTTCTACTGGAAGCAGAGTCATCAACATCTTTAAGACCAAGCAGATTTGAGAACCAATTTAGAAAACTCATTCTTACAATTTTGTTTCTCTAGACCCCACTTCTGGTACCAAATGTCTTAAAGTTGGATTCTCTGGAGAAGCAAAACCAGTAAAGCATATAAATATCTATATAGAGAAATTTATATCAAGGAAACAGCTCACACAGTTTTAGAGGCTGAAACGTCCCAAATCCATGAGTCAAACTGGAGGCTTCTCCTGATTCATGTAGCCACAGGGCCTGGCAAACCCACGATTGGCAAGTCAGACAGTGGGGCTTTTGCTTGCTCTGGGTCCTGCAGCTGGCTCCTGTTCATCTGACTTCCAGTTATTGGGACTTGAGCTAACAGCTTACCTGCAGCCTTGTCTGCCAGTCTTGGGATTTGTCAGTCTTCGCAGCCTGTGAGCAAGAGCCCTGCTGTCTGACTGGCTGGCTGATCTTGGGTTTGCCAGCCCCTGTGGCTATGTGACTCAGGAGAAGCCCCTAGCCTGACCCATGGATTTGGGAAGTTCCATTCTCTACAAGCATGTGAGCCATTTCCTTGATATAAATGTCTTTATATAGATATTCATACACTTTACTGGTTTGCTTCTCTGGAGAACCCAGCTTAAGACAGGCAATGCTCTGTAAGAGGCCGTATATGCTCTAAACCAATGTTCAGTACATGGTGCTGCTTCTCCCACAGCCAGGAGTCATGGGCCCAGGAATTAAGGGATGGAAATGGGAGTGGCACCACTCACTATTACCCCTAGTGACCCACTCACAAAGTTTTGCTTACTGTCCCCATGACACTGTGCTCTGCTGGTCTAGAGGTCTTAATTCCAAAGGGAGGAATGCTCCCACCTGAAGACACAACACTGATTCCATTGAACTGGAAATTAAGAATGCCGCTGGGCCACCTTGTGCCTCTGGATCAAGAGGTAAAGAAGGGAGTTACCATATTGGCTGGTGTGATAGACCCTGATTACCAAAGGGAAATCAGATTGATATTACATAATGGAGGTAAAGAAGAGTATGTCTGGAATACAGGAGATTCTTTAGGACATCTTTTAGTACTACCATGCCCTGTGGTTAAATTCAATGGAAAACTACAGCAACCCAACTCCAACATGACTACTAATAGCCCAGACCCTCCAGAAATAAGGGTTTGGGTCATCCCACCAGGCAAAGAACAATGACCAATTGAGGCACTTGCTGAGGGCAAAGGGAATAGGGAATGGGTGGTGCAAGAAAGTAGTTCTAAATATCAGCTATCACCATGTGACCAGTTGCAGAAATGAGAACCATAATTGTTTTTAATATTTATTTCTCAACATACAGAAGTTATGTGTGTGTGTATAAAATATTTTTGTTTTCTTCCCTCCCTTATTCCATTAAAAAAAAAATCATTACTTATTATAAAATATAAGATGTAAATGGGGCTAGTGCATTTTTGGTTGTACGTGTGTTAGTTGTATCATGGTAGGTCCCAAGCATGACTTTAAAATTGTCTTTATTGTGTATATGGTTTAAGGAGATGTGTAGAGGTGCCAAGTTGACAAAGGGTAGACTGTGATGGTTAAGGGTATGTGTCAACTTGACTAGGCCATGGTTCTTATTGGTTTGGCAGATATTGTGTAATCATCCTCCATTTTGTGATCTGATGTGAGTGAGCAATCTGTTGAAAGTGAAGTTTCCTTGGGGGTGCGGCCTGCATCCAATATATATGGGTGTCCTGGCAAAGCTCTCTTCTCTCTCTGTCTCTGTCCTGCATCCTACCCTGCAACTATGTGAGTCAGGAGAAACCTTCAGCCTGATGTCTGACCTGTGGATTTGGGACTTTCTAGCCTCTACAACTGCTTAAACCGTTTTCTTGAAGAAATAAATCTCTCTCTATATATATTTGTATATATACTAGCTTCACTGGTTTTGCTTCTCTGGAGAACCCAGCCTAAGACACTAATGGATGGGCAAATGATCTGAAATTGGGGAGGAGTAGTTAACAGGGACATTAGTGTTCTTTTTAGAAGCAGGGTCTGGAAGAAATGCTGGAGTCGTGACTTTATACCTTCTGGTACCAGGCTTGGCAGGACTGTGTGCTTTGTGACTGCAGGGGCATTATTTACCTGGCACAGTGTCTGATACACAGTAGGGGCTCAGTAAATAATTATCAAATGAATGCACATATCCCCAGAGGATGTACCCCAGGTGAGGAATGCCAGGCTTAGTCTAGAGAAAAAAAGAAACTCGTAAAGACTGAGACTTCAGTGGGCTGAGGAATCGGAGAGCCTGTGACAATGACTTCATCTCTAATTTCTGAGGACTTGAGTTAAACAAAAAAAAAGTTCTTTTAAAGCTTTGGCGTTTGCTGGAATAGACATCTGTTTAGTTGCAAAATTGTTCTTTGTTTAAATTTTCCTTGGGAAAAAGTGGCTTCAGTTGGAGAGACTTGGATAGAACAAGGGGTTTGGTGAAACCTGATATATCCCAGACCCCAATCCCCAGCCTCCTTTATGATCCTGAGCCTCCATTACAATCCAGAGTGCAAGAGGCTTCGTGATGTAGTAGGAAAGTCTGGGACTTTGGAGTCAGACAGCTCTGGATTCAAATCCTTCTCCCTCACTGCCTCACTGCATGACTTTGGGAAGGTCACTTAACCTCGTGGGTCTCAGTTTCCTATATTGTAAAATGGGGACAGTTCATGGAGGTGCCTTTTGATAGATTAGAAAAGGCATCATGTTTCTTTCTCACTTTGTAAAGCTCGGAGTGTTGCTGGGCAGGTGTGACATATACATTTGTGTGACTGTTGCATAGGTGGCAGCATAGGCAGGGTGGTGGAGAGAGCAGAGGCTTTGGATTGAAATGCGTTTGGGCATAAGTCCTGGCTGTACCTCTTCTTAGCTGTGTGACATCACTGAGCCTCCATTTTCTCATCTGTGAAATGGGCACAATCAACCAAAACCAAACCCATTGCTGTCAAATCAATTCCGACTCATAACGACCCTATAGGACAGAGTAGAATTGCCCCATAGGGTTTCCAAGGCTGTAATCTTTACATAAGCAAACTGTCACATCTTCTTGCTGAGGAGCAGCTAGTGGTTCAAACCTTTGACATTTTGGTTAGCATCTGAGCCCTTTAAGCGCTGCACCACCAGGGCTCCTTAAAATGGGCATCATGGTGATTATATTGAGCTCACAGTGATACTGTAAGAATTACATGTAAAGTGCATGACATAGTGCACGCTTACGCATTCATTCAGCATGAGTTTCATCTAGTCACATACCTCAGTGTAAGGCAGGCTCAGGCAACAAGCACAACTAGATGGTCATTTTACCTGAATGGTCTTTTGAGTGTTAGTCGCCCCCAGTGTGATCTCTCCACAGTGAACATTGAACTCTGGTGGTGTAGTGGTTAAGAGCTATGGCTGCTAGCCAAACGGTCGGCAGTTTGAATCCACCAGGTGCTTCTTGGAAACCCTATGGGGCAGTTCTGCTCTGTCCTATAGGGTTGCTATGAGTTGGAATCGACTCAATGGCAATGTGTTTGGTTTTTTGGTTGGGCACTGCTTCCCAGACATCTCCTTTACCTGTCATTCAGCCAAGACCTGACCCTAGCCAGACCTGCATTGCTTGTAAGATCTTGCTTGTAGGTTAAGGCTGAAAACACAAACCTGCACAATCTTTGCATTATTATTTATAGGCAACATGTTACCTAATTTTATGTTTTTGTGTGTAGAAACATTTCATATAGAAATTTTTAAAAGGTTCTGTGAATAGTCTGTATATTTGATTTCCATGATTGGAGCCCTAGGGGTATTTTTTGAGAATATTTTATGTAAAAGAGACAAGTGATAACTGTTTATACTTGGCTGGTAACCATAGAGATGAAACTCTACCAGATCAAAGTATGAAGGTAATTAACTTCCTGCAAATTATAGTTGTTGAACTTATGCACACAGACACATGACTTCACTCACGGGCTAAGCAGCAAGGGTAAAACCTTTGGGGGAAGGAAAAGAGTCAGCAAGGGCTTAACAGCAAAACTGTGTCCCCTCACCTCCATCAGGAGGAGGGCCTTTGAGGAGCCTTGGGATTAGCCTAAGGATTTAGCCTCTGTCGCCCACAAAGTCAAAGATATCTTTACTCTCTCCCCCAACCTCCACTGTCTGAGTGGTCTCTTTCCTGGACCAGAGCTTGTGGAAGTGGGAATGAAATGACCAGCCACGCTCACTTGTCAGTGGAGTTGCCAAGGAGTGAGTGGTCATCAGCCGCCTCTTGACCACAACCTCCATTCACATCCCCCACCTTATTCTTTAATATTTTGTTGTTGTTTCTGTGTGCTGTCGAGTTGATTTCAACTCATAGCCACCCTATATGACGGAGTACAACTGCCCCATAGGGTTTCCTAGGCTGTAATCTTTACTGCAGCAGATTGCCAGTTCTTTTCTCCCCAGGAGGCACTAGTGGGTCCAGAACCACCGATCCTTCTGTTAGCAGCCAAGCGCTTAATCATTTTGCCACTAGAGCATCTTTCTTTAATTCTAGACTAGGGCAGTTTTCTCAATCCTATGTAAATTGCTAAACAAGCAGAGTTTCATGCCCCACTTTTAACTAGATTGACTCCCCGAGTTCCCCCATACCTGTAGCAATATCATTTTGACAAATATATGGTTCTCCTTTATCCCTACCTGCTGGACCCACTGAAAAGACTTTGGGTTCCAAGTGCCCACATGAGAGCCTCAGGGTGACAGTGTAGCATCTCTGTCCCCACCAATATAGTGTAGCTGTACTTCGAAGAAGGTTAAGATTCTGGCTCTGCTACTTACTAGCTGTATGACCTTGGGCAAGTTACTTAGCATCCCCATGACTCAGTCCTCGTTTGGGAAAGGGGTTAATAGTAGGTCTGTGGTCAGGAGATAATATATGCAACAGCCCTGAGTACAGTGCACAGAGCACAATGCTACAGGGCTATTATTAACTCCAATGAGCCCTGGTAGCTCAATGGTTAAGCATATAAAGTGTGCAGTTCCAACCTACCAGCCACTCCATGAGAGAAAAGAACTGGTGATCTGCTCATGGAAAGATTACAGCCTAGAAAACCCTGTGGGGCAGTTGTATTCTTCTGTATAGGGTCGCTATGAGTCAAAATAGACTCAATAGCACCTGACGACAACAAGAACAACATCATTAGCCCCATTTTACAAACGGACACTGGAACACAGAGAAATTAAGTGAATTGCCAAAGGTCATCCTTCACTTTATAAGGTTGTTTTGAGGATTATGTATGTTAATGTATCTAAGAGTACCAGGCACATGTATATCAGTCTAGATTTAATGCAAGAAACAGAAATTAAGCAACATACTTTAAGCAAAAACGGATTGGAAATAGTGAATGAAGTACTACCAAATCGTTGGAAGGGCTGAGGGAGTGGGCCACTGATGGGCCCCTGGAGCAATTCTCAGGATAATTCAGAACCGACCCTCCAGGGTAGGGCTACTGCTTCTGTCCTGCCTTTGACACTGCAGCTATGAGCTCAAAACTCATTTTTGTAACTGGGATCCAAGTACTAGGAAGCCAGAATCAAGAAACCAGTGCTGCTGCTGTTGCTACTGCTACTGTGACTGCTGCTGCCATAATCTCCCCTCAACAAGGAAGGAATTCTGAAACCCATTGCACAGAAACTTCACTTTTTCAGGACCCTGCTTGCAGCCTCTGCTTCATTTCTGTCTTCCGAATCTGGCATGAATACATCTGACTGGTGGCACCTAGTTCACATCCTAAACCCTAGCTGCAAGAGAGTCTGGGAAATGTTTTAGCTTTCCAACCTCCCCAGCTAGGAGCAGGGCAGGATGGAGATTGAGAGAACTAATCCATAGAATCCAATACAAATGGTAATCCATTAGCATTAGTATCATAAGAGCTCAAAATATATTCTATTATTATTGTCATTATTATCCTGGTCTTCCTAGGCAGCCTGGTTATAGGAGGACTCACTGATTTGACCAACAATTTTAAGGTTTTTCTTTGTTCTTGGGGGTCTCTCTTGCCACATGGCTCTCCCTGATGCACTGTCTCATTTAATGGCATTATTATTTCTCCCTACCACAGCACCGACTGTGCCAGGACCTGGGACCACTCACACGCATCCTTCTCCCTCACTGCCAGTGTGCTTACCCTGTTCAACCACCAAGTCTTGATCAATATGGTGCCAGTGTATCCTACCAACATGCCAGCAGCCCCACTGCCACAGCCTTAGGTCAAGTCTTCACCATCATCTCTGGCCTGGACAGTTGTGGCTGCCTCCTCCATGGCCTCTGGACTTCCAGCTTGCCACTCTATGCTCTTGTCCACCTGATAGCCTGCATATCTTTCTAACATGCAAATCAGATCTTGCCACTCACTCCCCCTGCTTTGAGCTCCTCAGTGGCACCTCAGCCACTGGGTGGCCCATGCACTGAGCCTGGCCCCAGGGCCATTTTTGCTGGCCACCTCCAGGGTCATGGCCTTCTGGCCTCCTCTGCCCTTGACCCACCACGTTCCCCCTTTCAGTGCCCATGGTTCCCCAAACATACCATGACTTCTCCCATACCCAAGCCTCTGTACTCTGTGTTCCCTCTGCCTTGACCTCTGGGATCTCTGAGTCATTCTCCAGGAGACCCTGGTGAAGTCTTGCTGACCAACCTGCATCTCTTGTTTTCCTCCTCCTTTGTAGAGCTCCCTGTCCCTTTAACATCAAATGTGATTTGGCTACCTCACCACGAAAGAGGGTTCCTGGGGTGAGGAGACCAGAAATTTCTCATCTTCATCTGTCATCTCCACCTCCCCAGGGTCTGTTACTGGCTCAGCCACACTCCCGTTTAAGAAATCTCTTCTGCTAACTTCAGCTCCATCTGTGCTTTTTCTCTGATTGTATGCTGACCAGCTCAGCAAGTGGCCCTCGAGCACTTCACTCCTTGTGTTCAAGGCTCTGTGGGGCTGCACGAAGCGTACCTTTAGCAATTCAAGTCCTTGCCCCCTGGGAATTTACAACCCAGTAGAGAGGAGAGAAGACAGTACAAGTGGCAGTAAGAGTAAAAGAGGAGAGAAAGATCAATGCTAAAGTGAGGACAGGCAATTGTCACAGCGCCCACCATAGGTGGGTGACCCGGGAAGGCCTCCTGGAGGAAGTGACTTTTTAGGGGCTTTGAGGGCTGAGTACTATTAGGTACTCTTCTACTCTTGATTCTCCTTGATATTGGCAGGCCTGCACCAAGTGTGGGCTCCTCTGGCCCTCTCCTGAATAATTCTGCTTCCTCATTTTGCATATTTTCCAGTGGCTCCCTTTCAGCAATGGTTCAATTTCCCTGAATTATTGATGAAAGAACTACTCCGTGGACATGCAAACCTCATAGACAGTCTTCTTTTCCCATTTGTTTGTTTTTCAGGTTCCTCCTTCTTATGCCCAGAACTTACTGTTGTGGTTAACAATGACTATCAATTATCACTCCATGCCAGGTGCTGGGCCCCCATATATGCACTCAACAGTGACCCAGTGAGGCCAGCGTTTGTGTAGGGCAATTCTGCAGATGAGGATGCTAAAGCCTCAACTCGTGAGTGGCAGGGGAAGGACTGCCAGCATAGGACAGCCTGACTCAAGAGTGTGAGCTCTTTCTTACTGCACATACGATTTTCTCATCACCGTGTTTCAACAATGGAGCCACCATTCCAGGGCAAAAGCTGCTGGGGGATCAGAAGGTTGAGACGAGTGAGGTCAGAAGCATGGCCATGGGACGTGGCCACAGGGAGTTTCCAGTGAGTTTGAGAAGAGTAGCTTCAGACAGCAGTGGGACAGAACTAGACTATGGGGTTGAAGTGCAAGTGGGAGGTAAGGGATCGCAAACAACTGTTTAGAGTAACTTGACTTTGATGGGAAGAGAGAGGGCACCAGGTTGCAGAGAGGTGGAGAAATGGGGTAGAAGGAGAGGGTAGCTTTATTTTGTTTTCTGATCTGAGCAGGTTTAAGGGAAAGGGGGCTGAAGAAGGATGGGGAATTGGAAGAGTTGCGAGAGAGGGGGTAATGGGCAGAGAATGATCCCCAGGGGATGAGAAGAAGGGCACCTGGATTCCACAGGTGGAAATGGCCTCAAGCTGGAATGGGCTGCAGATTTGGTAGGCAGGAGGCTGTGAGGACACACGGCCAAGGCTGTAGGTACTTACCTGGGCCAGGCCTGTCTATGAGCTTCTCTTCTCAGCCCTTAGTGCTTTACCTTAGTGCTTGTCACCATCTAACATGCTATTTATAGTAGTCGCTTATTAGTGGAGAGTATCTTTCCTATTGATTGACTCCACCCACTTGGCTGTAAGCTTCAAGAGAACAGGGATTGTGGTCTCTTTAGCTCACTGTCTCCCCTGTTCCTAGAGCAGTGAATTGCACATATTTTGAATATTGAATAAATAATTGTTGAATGGATAAATGGACACGTTTTCAATGAAGTGAAGGGTGAGTCTGCAGCTGGCAGGAAGGGGTATTGGTGTGGGGCGGTTTGAGAACAGAGGGTTGAAATAGCTGCTGTGGAGAGTGTTGAGTGTGGCTCGGGGAGGCCTGGGAGAACTGCAGGGGAGCACGGAGGGATGGGCCCTCGCTGGGGGTTGTGGGACTCCCCAGCAGTGCTCTGCAGTGAGGTCCTGGTCAGAAGGGGACCGTGGGTCAGTGCTCTCCTAGGAAGGTGATGGAGAGGGAGTTGTGGACATTGGCTAGCAAGTGGAGAATTCAATGACGGGTTGGGACCATATGGTAGGTACCTGGGGCATCTCAGTTGATGACATGGAAGATGGAGCAAGTCTGGAAGATGACCTGCTGCAAGTATGGCCCTGGGTGTGGGAGGATGAATGATGAGGAGGTGAGTGATGGGAGACCAGGTGCTGGGCAGGGTGTCCGTGGCAGGCCTGGATGCAGAGGTCACCCTGGGTTGCACAGGAGGAGGTCAGTGGACCCATGCCAAGTCTTTGGTGAGTGAGGGAGCGTGAAAGAAGTGGGCAGATGACCCTGCATGGAGGGGTCAACTAGACAGCAGAAGGCTCAAATGAACAGAAGCTTTACATGCTGATGGAGAACCCTGAACTGGGAGCAGCTCTGGAGAGTGGAGAAGGCTCTGAACCACCTGCCACCTACACACGAAGGAGCAGCCTCCACTCAAGAGGACCACTAAGGAAGTAGCATCCTCAGGGGAAAGCTGGGTCCCAGAGAGGCCCAGCTGGAAGGCAGACAGTAGAGGCAGAGAGGCAGTGGAGTTTTTATAACAACTATTATTAGTTTAACTCTTAGAGCTTTGATTTCAGTAGGCCCAGTGGGGAGCGTGGGATGGCAGGGAGAAAGTCCAGAACAGTGTGAGAAGGGCCGATTTTCACAGAAGTATGCTTACATCTCATCTTGGGGACCACTGTCTGATTGTGTGACTGTGCACACCCCTCCCTGGGCTGTCTGGCTGAGTTGGCATACCTGGACTCGACAGAGCTGGGGTGCCCCCACTGCCAGACTCTGATGGGGGTCCTTTCAGGATTTGGTGTAATCAGGCCCCTAACTGCTTCCCTTTCTTCTTTTTCCCCACCATGCACAAGCTACCGCACTGTGCTGGTCTGCAGGTACTCCAGCCTTTTATTACTCATTAGAGCCCAGAACATGTAGAGGGAGAGGTGGGCTCCTGGGGAAACTGAGGCTGGGAGTTGGGACTCAGTCAGCCAGCCCTGCTAGTGTTAAGGGTGCCCTTGCTGCTCCATCTGCAAGTTCCCTACTGCTCCCTCCCCTTTGTAACCCCAGACCAGTCCAATACATTGCTGGTCATTCGCTCTTCCCCCTCCATTCATCCCTGTCTTCATTTCACCCAGGAGATGTTTCTGAGTGCTGCCCCTGGCCTGGCCGTGGGTAAGGAGCTGGGGCGGAGCATAGCACTTCCATCCTGGACTCTGGCACTTGCGGGTCTGCTCAGGATGGGGCTGCCTGGGGGGAACCTCTTGGAACTTCAGAAACTTTGGGGGAGCCAGTACATAGCAATGATCTTGGAGAGAGAAGTCTATTCCTGTCTGTCCCTGCCCAACATAGCTGAGGAAAAAAAATCCATTTGTATTTCTACATACTCCTGTTCCCCTTGGCCAAGTCCCTTGGGGCTCTATATATCACTCAGCACTTGTGCCGGGTTTGAGTTGTCAAGGAGACCTCTGCTGGCCTCATTACAGCTTCTCACGCTAAGAACTGTGCCTTGGGTGTGGTGTTTGACTGATTAAAAGTAAGTTAAAACAGTAAGGTAGAAAAGGCACTTCCAGGGCTTACATGGCTCTGGTGGCGAGTTGGTGAGCCAGTAATGTTCCAAATGGAGCAGCTTGGGGAACAGATGAGTCATGTGGTCCCCCTGCTCTGTGTGGTGCTGGGTCCTCTGAGGGGCTGTATTCTGGGGCCCAGCTGGACTCCTTCCACCTGTTGGAGTGGTGAGTTGAGAGGGAACACCTCTCCTTCATGGCCCACACCTGCATGGTCATGTTCCCCTGCGATCTCCATGGTGAAACTTCCACTCGGTCTACCCCTTTGCAGCCTCTACTTCCCTCTGAAGCTGCCCTTTCCATGGTCACCATGGACTTCCTGGTCACTACATTCTTTTATTTGAGGCACTTCCCTCCTCCTCCATCGATTCCTGTCGGCTACTGAATGGTCAGCTTCTTGGTTGGGCATTCAAGGCCCTCCCAGTATTGGCTCCAAGTACCCTTTCCAATTGAAGATGGAGTCCACCTCATGCTGTCAAAACCCGCTCTCAGTCTCAGCCCTAATGAACCATGTCTTCCCTTCCTTGGGGGATACATCCCTCACAACTGGGGTACAGGCTCCCTAGGTCTGCTCCACTGTGGTTGTGTCTCCTCAGTGGTTGTGTGGTGCTTGGTGTCAGCACACAGTGACCACAAATGAAGGAAACCAGTGCCCTTCAGCTTGTCTCTTTCCATAAAGTGAGGAGAGTCCTTGGGTCCAAAACCCACAATGTACTTGATTCAACTCAACACCAGGTATCTTAGAGCCCCTACAGGCCCCCTCAAAGGAGACAGTGTTATCTCCATTTTACAGCCAAGCATACTGAGGCTGAGAGTGGTTAAGTATTGGGGCCAAGGTGGGTGGCTCACTGGCACAGAGCCTGGGTGCAAACCTAGGCCTTCCATTCCAGGCCTGGTCTCTTACCACTGCTCCACAGTAGCCTGTCCTGGGAAGGAAAATTCAGAGCAAGGAGGCAATAACATAAAATATGTTATATATGTGTAATGCTCTGCTGTTGTCTGTTGCTTCCCTGTATGTCCTACCCACCTATCCTTGGGCTGGGGTGAAGGGTATGGCACGGCAGGGAGGATTGGCAACCCCACTAATGGAACCTGGATGTGAAGGACATCCTGGGGTCAGGCAGCTGAGGGCTAAATGTCTCAGTGGGTCTTGCAGTCCCTTCTTTGTGCCCTATTCCTCCTGCCACTGGGCCTTTGCATGTGCTGTTTTCTCTGTCTGAGTGCTCTTCCTTCCTCTCTTTGCCTAGCTTATTCTTCCTCATTCTGCAGAGAGCTCAGCTCAACGTCACTTCCTCAGAGAAGACTTCGCTGATTTCCTTGGCAAGGGAAAATCTATTTTAAGATCTCTCAGCATCTCTCCTGCATAGCACTTGTACAGGTGTAATTTTGCATTTGTTTGTATGAGTATTTGGTTAATAACCTGCCTTTTCTACAGGCTGGAAGCTCCACGAAGGCAGGGACTATGTCTGATTTTTTTTGTTTGTTTGTTTGTTTTGTTTTTTAGCTCTTACTTCCCCAGCACCCAGCACCGTGCCTCATACAAATGCACCTCAGTGTGTTTGTTGACTGACTGACTGACTGACTGACTGAAGTATAAGACCCCCTCCCTGACTTCATGGAGTTGACCATAGGTGGGAAATGGAATGACCTATCACAGAACACTCAGGAGAGGAAAAGGCTGACAAGGAGGGGTGGTGTAGGGAATGATTTGGGAAGTTCCAACCTTAGGATCACCCCATCCATTTAATGGGTCTGGGCACCAAGGTCTTCATCTGTAATAATAATGTCTGCCTGCCTACTGTCGTTTCAGGGTTTTAATGGGGACTGTGGCTGTAAAACCTTTGTATAACGCACATGTGAGAGGTTATCACAGTCAAGGGCTGGCTCTTCACACAGGCACCTCCTGCTGCTGCTCCTGAGGAATCTGACTTTTGTTCAGTTCTGTCTTCCTGAACATCTCCAGGATCCTTCCAGAGAAATGTTGAGCTGGTCATGCGTGCTTGAAACCCTCGCCATCTCCTGCCTGGACAGTTGGGACAGGTTGTTGATCAGCTGTGCATCTTGTCCCAGCCTCTGCCCTTGCCAATCTGTCCATCCTCCACACAGCTGCAGAGTGAAGGCCTTGCTGGACTGAAGGACTCCAAGTTATTGAGTCTCTGGGGACGCCATGTGTGCTTTGGAGTCAGAAGACCTGAGTTTGGATCCATCAGTGTGCTTGCTTGCTCAGTGACCCTGGGCAGTTACTTATGTCACTGGGTCTTGGTTTCTTCTTTTTGTAAAGCAGGGTAACAATGTCTACCTCATAGGTTTATTGTGAGGAGCAACATAAATGTAATCACCTTGAACAGCACCTGTCACTTAGCAGGACCTCAGAAAAGATTAGTAGCCCTCTCTCGAGCACTTACTAGGCACCAACCCATCCATTTTCTATCTCTTAATTACTTGCAAATAAAACAAAGCCAGGACCAATGTCAAAAAAGTGAGCCGCTAACATGGTGAGAATCTACTAACATGGTGAGAATCTACTCTGACGGACAAAATATGACTGTTTGCGTTGAGCTCCTTCTACACAAATATGTGCTGCTAAAAGAATTGGGAAGACTCAGTCAGGCTAAACATTTCCCCCACAATTGTGTTGAGCGATGGTCTTTTCCTAAACCATGACAAAGGGGAAATTCAGCCACTCCACATTCAAATTATTGTGAATTCAGGAAAAGCGAGTTTGATTCCTGGAGAGTTTACCCTAGGTGCACGGACTTCTGCAGACCAGGAAAGGAACCAGCTTTGAGGGACTTTTATACCTCATTCCCGTTATAGCAATGGGTTTAGGCACCATGGTTTGACTTCTCTTGTCTTTATTTCCTGGAGCTTTTGAGTTATGGGGTTTGGGATTTAGCATTTAGCTAAAAAACAAAATATTTCAACCGGAACCCTTGAACATTATTGGTAGGGATGTAAAATGGTGCAATCACTGTGGAAAAATTTGGTAGTTCCTCAAAAAGTTAAAGATAGGATTATCATGTGTTGTTTGTTGCTAGGTACCGTCGAGTTGGTTCTGACTCATAGGGACTCTGTGTACAACAAAATGAAACACTGCCCCATCCTGCGCCATCCTCACAACCATTGCTATGTCTGAGCCATTGTTGCACCCACTGTGTCAATCCATCTCCTTGAGGGTCTTCTCTTTTTTGCCAACCTTCTACTTTACCAAGAATGATATCCTTTTCCAGGACTAGTCCCGCCCGATAACATGTCCAAAATACATGAGATGTAGTCTTGCTATCCTTGCTTCTAAGGAGCTTTCTGGCTGTACTTCTTCCAAGACAGATTTGTTTGTTCTTCTGGCAGTCCATGGTATATTCAATATCCTTCATCAGCACCATAATTCAAAGGCATTAATTCTTCTTTTGTCTTCCTATTTCACTGTTCAGCTTTTACACGCATATGAGGCAATTGCAAATACCATGGCTTGGGTCAGGACACCTTAATCCTCAAAGTAACGTCTTTGCTTTTTAACACTTTAAAGAGGCTTTTTGCAACAGATTTGCCCAATGCAATACGTTGTTTGATTATTTGACTGCTGCTTCCATGGACACTGATTGTGGATCCAAGTAAAATGAAGTCCTCGACAACTTCAATAATTTCTCCATTTACCACAAAAACCAGCTTATGGGTCCAGTTGTGAAGTTTTTTTTTTTTTTTTATATCGAGGTGTAATCCATACTGAAGGCTGTGGTCTTTAATCTTCATCAGTAAGTACTTCAAGTGCTCTTCACTTTCAGCAAGCAAGGCTGTGTGATTTGCATAATGCAGGTTGCTAATGAGTCTTCCCCTAATCCTGATGCCCTGTTCTTCTTCACATAGTCAACCTTCTCGAATTATTTGCTCAGCATACAGATTGAATAAGTATGGTGAAAGGATACAACCCTGACACACACTTTTTCTGACTTTAAAGCACACAGTATCCCCTTGTCTATGTACAGGTTCCTTATGAGCACAATTAAGTGTTCTGAAACTCCCATTCTTCACAATGTCGTCCATAATTTGATATGATCCACACACTTAAATGCTTTGCATAGTCAATAAAACACAGGTTAACATCTTTCTTGTATCCTCTGCTTCAGCCAGGGTCCATCTGACATCAGCAGTAATATCCCTTTTCCATGTCCTATTCTGAATCTGGCTTGAATTTCTGGCAGTTTCCTGTCAATGTGGTGCTGCAACTGCTTTTGAATGATCTTCAGCAAAATTTTACTTGTGTGTGATATTGTTCAATAATTTCTGCATTCAGTTGGATCACCTTTCTTTGGAACAGTCATAAATACGGATCACTTTCAGTCATTTGTCCAGGTAGCTGTCTTCCAAATTTCTTGACAGATGAATGAGCACTTCAGCTCTGCACCTGTTTATTGAAATATCTCAATTGTTATTCGGTCAATTCCTGGAGCCTCGTTTTTCGCCAATGCCTTCAACGCAGCTTGGACTTCTTCTTTCAGTACCCTCAGTTCTTGATCATATGTTACCTCCTGAAATGGTTGAATGTCAACCAATTCTTTTTGGTACAGTGGCTCTGTGTATTACTTTCATCTTCTTTTGATGCTTTCTGTGTCATTCGGTATTTTCCCCACAGAATCCTTTAATATTGCAACTTGAGGCTTGAATTTTTTCTTCAGTTCTTTCAGCTTGAGAAATGCCCAATGTGTTCTTCCCTTTTGATTTTCTAAATCCAGGCCTTGGCACACATCATTATAATACTTTACTTTGCCTTCTAGAGCCACCCTTTGAAATCTTCTGTTCAACTCTTTTACTTCATCAGTTGTTCTGTTTGCTTTAGCTGCTTGACGTTCAAGAGCAGGTTTCAGAGTCTCTTCTGACATCCATTTTGGTCTTTTCTTTCTTTCCTATTTTTTTAATGACCTCTTGCTTTCTTCATGTATGAAGTCCTCGATGTCATTCTACAACTCGTCTGGTCTTCAGTTATTAGGGTTCAATTCATCAAATCTATTCTTGAAATGATCTCTAAATTCAGGTTGGATATAGTCAAGATCATTCTTTGGCTCTCTTGGACTGTTCCAATTTTCTTCAGCTTCAGCTTGAACTTGCATATGAGCAATTGATAGTCTGTTCTGTAGTCGGCCCCTGGCCTTGTTATGACCGATGATATTGAGCTTTTCTTTTCTTTCCACAGATGCAGTCGATTTGATTCTTGTGTATTCTATTCAGTGAGGTCCATGTGTATAGTCACCACTTACATTGTTGAAAAAAGGTATTTGAAAAGAAGTTGTTGATATTGCAAAATTCTATCGTGAGATCCCCAGCATCATTTCTATCACCAAGGCCATATTTTCTAACTACCAATCCTTCTCCTTTATTTCCAACTTTGACATTCCAATCACCTGTAATTATCAAGGCATTCTGATTGCATGTTCGATCAATTTCAGACTGCAGAAGGTGGTAAAAATCTTCAGTTTCTTCATCTTTGGCCTTAGTGGTTGGTGTGTAAATTTGAATAATAGTTGTATTAACTGGCCTTCCTTGTAGGAGTATGGATATTATCCTGTCACTGACAGTGTTGAATGTCAGGATAGATCTTGAAATGTTCTTTTTGACAATGAATGCAACGCCATTCCTCTTCAATTTGTCATTGCCGGCATAGTAGACCATTAGGATTGTTTGATTCAAAGTGGCCAATACAAGTGTATTTCAGCTCACTAATGCCTAGGATATTGACGTTTATGCATTCAATTTCATTTTTGATGGTTTCCAATTTTCTCAGGTTGATATTTCATACATTTCATGTTCTGATTATTAATGGATGTTTGAAGCTGTTTCTTCTCATTTTGAATCATGGCACATCAGCAAATGAAGGTCTCAAAAGCTTGATTTCACCCCCATCATTAAGGCTGACTCTACTTTGAGGAGGCAGCTCCTCCACGGTCATATTTTGAGTGCCCTCCAACCCGAGGGGCTCATCTTCCAGCACCATATCAAACAATGTTCTGCTGCTATTCATAAGGCTTTCACTGGCTCATTTTTTTAAGAAGTAGACTTCCAGGTCCTTCTTCCTAGTCTGTGTTAGTCTGGGAGCTCAGCTGAAACCTGTCCACCATGGGTGACCCTGTTGGTATTGGAATTCTGGTGGCATAGTTTCCAGCATCACAGCAACAAGCAAGCCCCCACAGTACAACAAACTGACAGATGTGTGAGGGATTAACCCACAGAATTGTTCAGTATTGCAACTGGAGACTTGAATTTTTTCTTCAGTTCTTTCAGCTTGAGAAATGTAGAGCATGTTCTTCCCTTTGGGTTTTCTGTCTCCAGGTCTTTGTATGTTTCATTATAATACTTTACTTTGTCTTACTACAGGATTACCATATGATTCAGCTTTTCCACTCCTAGGTGGGTATATTCCCAAGAGATGTGAGAACATTTGTTCATAGAAAAACATATATATAGTCAAATTATTCATAATTGTCAAAAGATGGAAACAAGCCAAGTGTACTTCGGTGGAGGAATGGATAAACAAATTGTGAGATATACACACATACATGCATAAGCACACACACAGACACACAAACACACTGTGGAATATTATTCAGCCATAAAAAGGAATGAAGTACTGATACATGCTACACCATAAATGAACCTCTAAGCATTATGCTAAGTGAAAGAAGCCAAACTCAAAAGGCCATATATTATATGATTCCATTTATATACAATATCCAGAGTAGGTAAATCTGTAGTGACAGAGAGCAGATTGGTGGTTGCCAGGGGCTGGGGAAGAAGGGGAAGGGGAGTGTCTTAGTCATCTACAGCTGCTATAACAGAATTACCACAAGTGGATGGCTTTAACAAAGAGAAGTTTATTCTCTCACAGTCCAGTAGGCTACAAGTCCAAATTCAGGGCGTCAGTTCCCGGGGAAGGCTTCCTCTCTCTGTCAGCTCTGGAGGAAGGTCCTTGTGATACATCAGTCTTCCCTTGGTCTGGGAGCATCTCAGTGCAGGAACCTCAGGCCCAAAGGATGCACTGTGCTCCTGGTACTGCTTTCTTGGTGGTGTGAGGTCCCCATGTCTCTCTGCTCACTACTCTCTTTTATATCTCAAAAGAAATTGGCTTAAGACACTACTTAATCTTGTAGACCTCATCAATATAACTGCCGCTAATCCATTTTATTAACACCATAGCGATAGGATTTGCAACACATAGGGAAATCACATCAGAAGATAAAATGGTAAACAATCATACAATCATACAAGGGAATCATGACCTAGCCAAGGTGACAGATATTTTGGGGGGACACAATTCAATCCATGACAGGGAGTAACTGCTTAATGGGTGTGGTGTTTCCTTTTGGGGGTGATGAAAATATTTTGGAACTAGGTAGAGATGGTGGTTGTACAACATCATGAATGTACTAAATGTCACTGAGTTGCTCACTTTAAAATGATTAATTTTATGTTATATGAATTTCATCTCAATAAAAATGTTAAAAAAAAAAAAGAATGTATTTTTTTGTTTTACTCTTGCTGCAAAATAGTTCTCATTTCCAGGCTCAGCCTTGTACTGCCCAACCCTTGCTCACAATTTCCTGAGCAAAGAGCCATCCCACCCAGCTGGCTATGTCTGGTCAGTTACACAAATGCAAACACCACTGTCTGTTCAGCTGAGCAGCTGGAGGCTGGTGCTATGACGAGTGAAAGAGTGGAGAAGGTCAACCCCTATAAACCTGTGGGAATATGTGTGGGCACGTCTGTCCTCAGGGGTCCACTGGCCAAATCAAATTAGCTGAGAGGAAAAGCAGGGAAGTCATCCTCGGTGCTGCGGACTAATCTCTGAGAAGATCCTGTTTGGCCTGTCTTGGACATGGAGTTGGTTGGTTTGCTCTGACCCAGGACTCTGAGACCACTCTGGAGTCCTCTTAGGTATTCCAGAAACCAGATTCCGAAGCCTCCACCTGCACCCCTCCAGCCCCACAGCTGCTCTGGGATTTTTTTGAAGATGCTTTTAGGAGGCTGAAGATGAATGACTTCAGGCAGATGATTAACTTAATTAAGCTTAATACCTTCTGCAATTACCGAGCTGGCTTTGAGGAGCGCCTCATTCCTCCATTTCAGCCGGAGGGCTAACTGGAAATGTGGATGTGGCAGGACCTAGCAGGCCTGGCTCTGCTTCTGGCCACATCACTCCAAATAGCCCCTCCCTGGGCCTGGGGCTGGGGCTGGGGGAGAGGCCTGTCTCCGGGGAACACACCAGCTTGGAGCTCTGGGGAGCCTTATCACCAGAAGTGGGCAGACATGGGTGGTGACAGTCAGCTTTCTGCATATCTCACTTTGGACCCAAGGAATGTGGTGTTGGAAACTGGGTGTTTTGGCTGTGGGAGTAGGACAGGGCTTCTAGGACATGCTTGGTGAAAGAAGAAGATGATTCCTTTGGGAATAAAATTCTAATGGTTCTCCGGAGCACTGGAATAAGGTCTATCAGCCCCAACAACATTCTGTGACCTTGGCTGGGCACATCCATCACCTCAGCTGTGAAGTGGGAGAGGGGAAGCAGAGGGTGGCCAGGTCTCTAGCTTCTCCCCTGGGCCTAACCTGCCAGGACTCTGATTCTTCGAAGGTTCCTTCCTAGTCATGGATTCGGGACTGCTTGGTGTTTTCCTTGTTCCCTTCCCCAACTCCACCTCAATGGAGGAACAAATGAAATGAGTAAAAGGGGCAGTTCAAACCCACCCAGGGGTGCCTCAGAAGAAAGGCTGGTGATCTGCTTTTGAGAGATCACAGCCTTGGAAACCCTATGGAGCACAGTCCTACTCTGTATACATGGGCTTGGTGCCATTAGTTGGAATAGACTCGATGGCAACTAACGATAATAACAACAGCAGGCAAAAGCAGAGAAAGTGGAATATGAATGAAGAAATAGTGAAAATAGCCACAACTAAGACAGCCCTTGCCAGGTGTCAACTTCTGTGATGACATTGACTCACCTAATCCTCATAGTGACCCTGCATAGTGCATTCTATTATGATGCCCATTATCCAGATGAAGAAACAGGATCAGAGAGGGTGAGAAACTCGGCCAAAGTCCCACAGCCAGGAAGTGGCAGGGCCAAGAGTCAATTCCAGCCTGCCTGACTCCAGAGTCTGTGCTTTTTATCCCAGTAGATGAGGCACGGGTAACTATTCAAAGGAATTAACAATTAAAATCATTTTTTAAAAAGCCTGTAATTTACCCGGCCCTGGGCCCGCTTGGACCAGGTGCTTTATGTGTGTTTCTACATATGTCTCCCTAATCCTCACAGACATCCCGTCAGGCAGGTATAAGTGTCCCCATTATAATGATGAGAAGTGAAGCTCAGATGAACCAAGGGACTTGCCCAAGCAGGTAAGTAAAAAACCAGCTATCATTGCTCTATCCCTGGGGGCACAGGGCGGGCAGGGCTCAAGACAGCCTGCTGCTGAGGGCTCCTTGCTCTTTTAGATGAGTGGTTTTTTTGGCAGTATCATTTCCAGTTCACTATAAATAGCCTGTCCCACTGGGCTCCACCCCAACCTTATAAGCAACAGTTGAGAATCCTTGCCTTTTCCTACACATGATAAGACCCAGAGACCTGGAGGGACCTTGGCTGGAAGGGATTTTGAGGTCCTTATTGTGGCAAAGCCCCAATCACAGGCAAAGCCCCAATCACAGGAGACCAAAAGGAAGATTATGGAATCATAGGAAGTCTTATTTTCAAGGTCTGCAGAGGTAGCCTAGCAGGAGGTCAAGGACATGACCTCTGGACATGACCTCCAGACAGCCGGGTGTGAACTCCAGCTCTGCCACTTGCCTGCTCTGTGATCCTGCGTGTCCCCACCTGAAAACAGGGATATAATAGGACCCATCTCATAGGCTTGCTATAAGGAGTTAATGTTTGTAAAGCACTTATGACAGTTTCTAGCCCAGAGTTAGTGTTATGGGAGTGTTCATGAAAAGGAAATATTGAACACTCTTGGAAAATGCTTTTAAGTAATTTTAGGTCAGAACTATGAGGTGCAAAACCATATACATCATAATTCTAATTTTTTTTATGTATGTATACAGTCATGTGTCACTTAATGTCCAAGATACCGTCTGTGAAATAAGACATTATGTGATTTGGATGTTGTGTGAACACCATGTGATATACCTAGTCCCCAGATTATGAAGGATTTCTGTTCCTAAGTATTTAGGTCAAAGTTTTACGTAAGTAGGAACGGTTAGGTACAGTTCTTATCTAACATCAGTTATTCAAATGTTTGTCTTAGTATATACTATATAGTGTACTATAGTGTAATAAAAAAATTAAAGAAATACATCCATATACACTAAAACATCTGTAACTTAATAATACAGTAATGATAATAATGGTTTGATGCATGTCGAAAAGTAACATCTGTTTGGTATCACGAACCATTGTATATACCTCCAATTTTCAATATAATAGGCTTTATGGGGGTTGGGACCATGGACGTATATGTGGTCAGATGTTGCCCAAATGAATATTTTGTGGTGTATGACTGTATATGTATTTACATAAATGTTAATACCAATTATCCCTAGGTTGCTAATTTTAAATGGCTTTCATTTTTTTCTTTATAATATTCTATATTTTCTTCATTTTCTATAATGAACATGTATTACTTTATAATCAAGAAAAAGTTATATCAGAAAATACAAAACAAGTCATTAGGGTAATGCAAATCAAAACCACTTCACCCCTACCGGAATGACTATTATTAGACAAATGCAAAATAGAAAGTGTTGTTAAGGATGGGGGAAATTGGAACACTCATTCATTGCTAGTGGGAATGTAAAATGGTGTAGCCCCTGTGGAAAACAGCGTGGCAGTTCCTCGAAAAATTTAACATAGACTTACTACACGGCCCAGTAATTCCAATCTTAGGGATATACCCAAAAGAATCGAAAGTGGGGACTCAAACAGATGCTTGTACACCAATGTTCGTTGCCACACTATTCACAATAGCCAAAAGTGGAAACAACCCAAGTGTCCATCAACAGATGAATGGATAAAGCATTAGGAATACACATACAATGGAATATTATTCAACCCCAAAGAGAAATGGAGTTCTGACACATGCTACGACCTGGATGAAAACATGCTGAGTGAAATTAGTCATACACAAAAGGACAAATATGATATGATTCTACTTAATGTGAAATATCTAAAATAGACAAATGTATAGAGACCAGAGTTTATTAGTGGTCACTGGGGCATGTGGAAGGCAGAATGGGAAGTTAATTGCTTAAGGGGTGCTGAGTTTTTGTTAAGGGTGATAAACATTTTAGAAACAGAGGTTACTGTTGCACAACATGATGAACATAATGAACATTATTGAATTATACATGTGAGAATGGTAGAAATGGCAGTAAAACCTGCGAAAGCTGGAGCCTGTATAAGGCAGAAACCCATCAGAGAGGAAAAACTCAAATATTTTCCACTAAAAAGAGAAATAGAAAAGTAGTAAGACTGCACCTTGTTAAAGACAGAAAATTTATGAGACCCAGAAAAACAAGGTAGTCATGTTGAGTTTTGGCCTTCACAAGTTTGCTGTATTTCACCACAAAACAAAGACTGCTCCTCCATGTCAGGCTTCAGGCCCCACAGCCCCAATCCCATTGCAAGATCAGCTCTAAACATTCAGTAGTGTACCTTTCTGAAAGGTTGGGGGTTCCTGTTTGGAAACATCCAAAGGCTTTGTACCTTCTGAGTGTGATGATCTGGCTGGGAAGGTTTGGGCCTTGCCAGGTTGACTGTCTTGTCCCTGGCGGCATGTCCAAGGAGAATCATTGGGCATGGCCTTCCTCTTCTGGGCCTCATCTTCTCCTGAATGGCACTCATCCTGCAGAAGTGTTGCAGGGATCCATATAAATGGTACTAGTGATTGTGCTTATCTTGGATATTTTCTAGAAACTTGAGCATTTAACATCTTCTTCACTGCCTTGATTGACTTTCATGCTGGGAGTTTGACCAATCTAAAACACACATCCCTGAATGTGGTCCCATTGTTGTCGAGTTGATTCCGACTCTCATAGTGACCCCATAGGACAGAATAGAGCTGCCCCTTGGGGTTTCCAAGGAGCACCTGGCGGATTCAAACTTTTGCCCTTTTGGTTAGCAGCTGTAGCTCTTAACCACTACGCCAGGGTTTCCCTTGAATGTGGTAGTGAACTTGAAAATTGTCTCAATGGATAACTTTTGGGGCCAATGGAAAGTCCTGGCTGGCTGAGAATATTTTGCAATGCTTTGACTGCTTCCAGGGCAAATGCTGGTTTTACCACAGCACCGGAGATAATCAGAGAAATATTCGTGTTGTTATAGAAAATGCAAGTTTTTGAAGATGGGCACATGGATTGGGTGGGTGTTGTCAAAGAGAAGTTTGTTGGCTAAAGTCAGCGTTTCACAAGTTGCCATGTTATTTTCAGGTTTAAGATCAGTTCAAGAAATGTGTATTGAATGCCCCAAATGGGCTAGGTTCTCTTCTATGCAATGCCATGTGTCTTAGTTAGCTAGTGCTGCTATAACAGAAATACCACAAGAGGATGGCTTTAACAGAGATTCATTCTGTCACAGTCAGGTAGGCTAGAAGTCTGAATTCAGGGTGCCAGCTCCAGGGGAAGGCATTCTCTCTGTCTGTGGGCTCTGGGGGAAAGTACTTGTCATCAATCTTCCCCTTGTACAGGAGTTTCTCAGAGTAGGGACCTCGGGTCCAAAAGACATGCTGTTCTCCTGGCTCTTGTTTCTTGGTGGTGTGAGGTCTCCCATCTCTCTGCTCACTTCTTTCTTTTATATCTCGAAAGAGATTAAGACACAACCTAATCTTGTAGACTGAGTCCTTCCTCATTAACATAACTGCCTCTAATCCTGCCTCATTAACATCATAGAGGTAGGATTTATACACATAGGAAAATCACATCAGATGACCAAATGGTGGACAATCGCACAATACTGGGAATCATGACCTAGCCAAGTAGACACATATTTTTGAGGGACACAATTCAATCTATTACACCATGTGCAAATGGCTAAGAGAATAATTTAAGCACTAGGGAAAAGAAAAAAATATGACCTTCAGCAAGGGTGGACTGGCTGAAAAAAATCTTTAAACTGAATTTGCATCGACATGCAACTAAGTCTGGCTCAGGTCTACGTCTAGACAGAAACCTGGTTATTTGCACTGGCCCACACTCTATCAAGCGCACAATTCTCTTCCACATAAAAAATCCAGGTATTTAGGCCTGAGGCTGGTGGTCCAAGCTATAGGCCTATCTTGACAAGGAAGGGAAATACATAATTTGAGTAAAGCAAAGAATCAATTAGAGACCCCAGAAATGATAATAATTTGCTAGGGTCTGTCTTTGCGTTTCAATTTTTTATTTTAAATATTTGAGAAGCATTTATCTGCAGACAAACCTTATCTGATTTTTAAAACTCTCAATGGACAAATGACATGACTGTACATCTGCATAGCACTTCAAGGTCAAAGTGTCTGTCTGTGCTTTAGGGCGGTTTCTTTTCATCCTTATCACAGCCCTGTGAAGGAGCAGTGTTGTCAGATTTATCTACCAGGTAAGAAACCAAGGGTTGGAAAAATTAAGTGGCTTGGTTTGGGGCCCCTGCTAATGAGTGACAGACTCTGAATTAGAACCCAATCTTTTTGACTCTCAAACACCCAGGATTCCACTCTCTTGCTTGATACACAGACTGCGCTCTCTCCCAGGGCAAGTGAAATTTTCTGGGGCGTGTGCTTGACAAAAGACCAGCAAGGGAGTTATTTGGAAAAATAGCATCACCACCTGAGGTGCCTTTGTTTTTCTGGCCTCAGAACAAACCTCCCCAGCCATAAAGGAGAGGTTTTCCAGGCCCGGAGAAGCTGCTTTTAACGTGTATGTGGTTTGCTTTTATAGTTCAGAGGAACAATAAAATGGATAAAATTACCACCAAGGCTCGTGAGAGAGTGAATTAGAGTTCCTTGCTGGTGAAGCCCGTGATTCTCTTCTGTTCCCCATGGTCCTCTTCACCATGTGTCCTGCCTTGACCGCTCCCAGGCTCGTCTGGCTCCGAGGAACTCTTACCCGTAGGACTTGGACCAGACCCCAAGACCTCCAATTGTCCACTGAGACAGCTTGTCTCCTGCTCCTTCTCATGCCCTATGGCTGGCTTCCAAAGGTGCTGCTTCTCAGAAGCTCAGGTTTCTGTATTCATTAGTTTGGGTTAGAATGTTGTCCAGTTCCTTCCCTTCCCCTGTTTTCTTTTACTGTCTAGCTTGAATTATCAATGGGGAAAAGAGTGGACATCAAAGGCCAAGCTTAACTGTGACCTACTTACCAAGTTCTAAGTAGGTCTGTAAGTATAACTGATCCCCCACTAAAGGAGACTGACTAGTTTCCATCCATCCCTGCACCTGTCTGTGTATGCACTCTTCCATCCATGCATTCATTCATCCATGCACATATCCATATATGCACTTATTCATCCATGAATCCATGCACCTATCAATGTACGTACTTGTCCATCCATGTAAGCATTCATCCATGTCCTTATGCATATATGAACTCATCCATTCATGCATCTATCCCTGTCATCCATCCATGCATCCATCCACCTATAGGTATATCTATCCATATACTCACTTGTCCATCCCTGCATCCATCCGTCCATGCACGTATCCATGGATGTGCATGTCCACCCATATATTTAATCATCCTTGCACCTCTCCATCCACTCATCCATCCATTCATTGACTTTGAGCACCTACTCTGTGCCAGGCATTGTGTTAGGAAGTGTGGTGATGAAGACAGTCCTTATTCTTACCTCTAGGAGGAGAGCCCCCTAAAAGAACCCCCAAATCCACAGTATAGAATGAGACATGTTATGATCAGACAAGTGTATGGTGCACATTCTGTTGGTGATTGCCTTCTGAAAAGGAGCGTGCATCTCTGAGTGTATATGTTTCCCTACTTCTATGTGAAATAAGTTAAACCCACTCAAAATCATATTAGGTAAAGAGAAAGGAATTTCTTTAGTTCAGGATTTCTTGCTGAATAGTGATTTTCTAGTTTCTAGTAGAGAATACCAGAAAGATATTTACCTATATTTTATTGACTATGCAAAGGCATTGAACTGTGTGGATCATAACAAATTATGGATAACATTGTGAAGAATGGGAATTCCAGAATACTTAACTGTGCTCATGAGGAACCTGTACACAGGTCAAGAGGCAGTTGCTCTAACAGAGCAAGGGGATACTGCGTGGTTTAAAGTCAGGAAAAGTGTGCATCAGGGTTGTATCCTTTCATCATGCCTATTCGATCTGTATGTGGAGCAAATAATCCGAGAGGCTGGACTATGCGAAGAAGAACGGGGCATCAGGATTGGAGGAAGACTCATTAACAACCTGTGTTATGCAGATAATACAAGCTTGCTTGCTGAAAGTGAAAAGGACTTGAAGCACTTACAAATGAAGATCAAAGAGCACAGCCTTCAGTATTGATTGCACCTCGACATAAAGAAAACAAAAATCCTCACAACTGGGCCAATAAGAAATATCATGATAAACAGAGAAAAGATTGAAGTGGTCAAGGATTTCATTTTACTTGGATCCACAATCAACACCCATGGAAGTAGCAGTCAAGAAACCAAAAGACTCTTTGCATTGGGTAAATCTGCTGCAAAAGACCTCTTTAAAGTGTTAAAAAGCAAAGATGTCACCCTGAAGACTAAGGTGCACCTACGTAAGCCATGGTGATTTCAATTGCCTCATATGCATGTGAAAGCTGGAAGATGAATAAGGAAGACTGAGGAGAAATTGACACCTTTGAATTGTGGTCCTGGCAAAGAATATTGAAGATACCATGGACTGCTAAAAGAACAAACAAATCTTTCTTGGAAAAAGTACAACCAGAATGCTCCTTAGAAGCAAGGATGGTGAGACTACTTCTCACATACTTCAGACATGTTGTCAGGAGGGATTGTTCCTGGAGATGGACATCATGCTTGGTAAAGTAGAGGGTCAGTGAAAAAGAGGAAGCCTCTCAACTAGATAGACTGACACAGTGGCTGCAACAATGGGCTCAAGCATAACAACGATTGTGAGGATGGTGCAGGACCTGGCAGTGTTTCGTTCTGTTTTATATTGGGTTGCTATGAGTTGGAATGGACTCCATGGAACCTAACAACAACAACAACAAAATGGAAGCTCACCTGGATGACTTCAAAAAGGGCCCAGTTTTATTTTGATAGTATGTAAATCAGCAGTGATTTACCCACAGAGGAGGAAGGAGGTAGAATCCGTATTTACTGAGGTGAAGTCAGAAGATTTGCTTTCTAGTCCCATCTCTGCCACTAACTTCTGTGGGGCCTTTAACATATCCCCTTACCTTTCCGTGTCTCAGTGGCTTCATTTTTAAAGTGGAGATTATACTTGTTTCCATAGCCCACGAGAATATTATATGGTTGTGAAAATGCTCAAGAAATGTTTTTATAAACAAGAGACAGTGGAGGATGTGTAGTTGGGTAAATTTTTTGGCAAATGGCCTAAGCTTGGAGAAAAGTTCAGGGACATTGGGACCAGTAGGAGCTGTTGCCTTGGTTAGAGTGACATATACCTAGTTTTCCCAGGAAAGTCCTGTTTCTTGCCTGAAATATTGTCGTAAGTATTAGTAGCGCTCCCTTGGATTGCCTGGGTGGTACAAATAATTAACACGATTGGCTACTAAACAAAAATTTGGTGATTTGAGTCCACCTAGAGGTACCTCAGGTCTGGTAATCTACTTCAGAAAAATCAGCTATTGAACACTCTATGGAGCACAGTTCTACTCTGACATACACGGGTGTCTTAGTTATCTGGTGTTGCCGTAACAGAAATAACATAAGTGAATAGTTTTAATGAGTAGAAATTTATCTATTTATTTTCTCACAGTTTAGGAGGCTAGAAGTCCGAATTCAGGCTGCTGGTTCTAGGGAAAGGCTTTCTGCCTCTGTCGGCTCTGGAGGAAGGTCCTTGTCTCTTATGAGTTTCTGCTCCTGGGCAATCTTCTTGTGGCTTGGCAACGCTCTCTCCCCATCTCTAGTTGCTTGCTTGTCCTAATCTCTTTTATATCTCAAAAGAGATTGACTAATCCTGCCTTGTTAACGTAAGACAAAAGACAAAGGCAATCTATTCCCAAGTAAGATTATAACCACAGGCATAGAGGTTAGGATTTACAACACGTCTTTTTAGGGGACATAATTCAACACATGGGGTTGCGATGAATTGGATTGCCTCAAGGGCAATTGTTTTGTTTGTTTATTGTTTTTGTTGTTTTCATTCTCAAGACTGTCTTGGCATGGAAGATAAATCAAATAGTCCCGTTTTCTATAGAGGACAGGAGCCAAGCAGAACACAAACCTTTGCCTAAGTGGCAGTAAGTTCTTTTGCCATTATGTTGCAAGTTTATCAGATGATGGTGGCCTGAGTCTGACCAAGACTAGCCAGGAAGATCAACGCTTGATTCTGTGTTGCTCAACTCAGAGGTAAGCAGCTGTTGTCTATCCAGTAGCCCTTTTCTCACCATGAGGACTCTGTAGTTGACTTGGAATGTCTCCAAACGGGCTGGCTAATGAGGTAGTTCCCAGAAAAATGGGACCTTTTGAGGAAAGGCATATTTCCACTTGGGGCCACTGCCCTTTTCTCCATGCTCTCCAGTCTTGGCTGTACCGCGGGTGGCTAACATGCAGTAACATGATGGGGTTGCTCACCATGGCAGCTAGCAATCTGGTTGATGGAAGAGGGCAGGCTGAATGGAAAGTGGAAGGTGCCTTCTTCAGTTCCCTCCCTCTTCTTCACAGGCCGACCAAGCAAGTGTGAGAGAAAATTCCTGGCCCCAGAGCTGGATTGAGCTGTATTCTCACTGGTGCTCCAGGCCCCTAGCATCTGTCAAATGTGAAGAGGACAGTTTGTGTCCATTGAGGGACTTGATGCTTCCTGGGGTGGCCTGGGACACATCCCCAGGTCTTAATCGGAGGAAGGAGCTGTGGCGTGAGGTTGCACCTTCTCTGTGGATATTGTAGAGTTTGGATCCCATTTGAAAACAGGGGCTAACATTTTGGAAGCTGAGAGTCAGTTAATATGACTGAGTGTCTCCTGGAGGTGAAAGGAGTATAATGTCTGAGTTGCAATTTTGGCTCCAGCACTGGCCCACTTGGTGACTTTGGGCAAGTTGAGATTTCTTCCCGAACTTGTTTTTCCATCTATAAATGGGGATAATTCTTCCCTGATGATCTCACACTCCCTCACTTACCCCTCACTCAGGAAGTGAAGGCGTTTGTAAAGTAGTAATGTTATTTTACTTATGAAGTAGTAATGTTATTTTACTTACTCACCGACTGAGCACCTGCCACTTGGAGCATTGTGGGTGCCAGGGTCACCACAGTGACTGAGTCAGTGAGTTTCCTGGGAGGAGACTGAGGGTGACCCAGTAAATAAAGGGGCAAATAAGACAGTTGGAAAGTGTATTAAATGGGATGACAAAAACAAACAAGTTTTGAGATAGAGAAGAATGTAGGTGGGTGGGTGCAGAGGAGTATTTCTTAAAGCCATCAGAGAAAGCTTCAGGTGACCTTCACACTAAGACCTGAGTTTGAGGGGCCAGCTGTGCGGAGCTATAGAACGTGCTTCAAGCAGAGAGATGCACATGAGCTCCATCACCATCCTTGGCACATGGTTTACAAATCACCCTTACTTACAAGGCTTTTAGAGGATCATGGGAGGTAGTCTGAGCCCACTAGTTAAGGATTAACCCCATCTCCAAGACAGACTATTAGATGAAAAAGCAAGGTGCAGAACAAGTTGTATGGCTTAGTGTTATTTGTATAAAAAGGAGGTCTTGTGCACATATAAGTACGTGCTTGTATATATATATGTACATGCAAGCATGCTTGTACATCTCTGCTTGTACTTTTGCCGAGGTCTCTAGAAGGATACACCAGAAATTGGTGGCTGTACCTGAGAAGGGGACTTGGGGGATCAGTGTGAGAGACTCACTTTTAAATGCTTATCTATTTGTACTCTTTAATTTTTTTAACCACATGCATATATTATTTAAAAATAAAAACTCAATTATTTAAAACATATGTACTTATTTAAAGGAAATTCCTGAGGGCCATTTGGTAATGAAAGTAAAACTGGTATATGGCAAGGAATATGTGGAATCTTCCAGATGCCAGAAAAACGAGTCAGGCTTGGAACCTAGGATTGGCCAGGCCTGGGCCAGCTCCAGCATGGAGATCCCAGTAAAGAGAGCACGATGGCCTGAGGCCCCCATTCACACACAAGCACAGACCAATTTCAACGGCCTTTCTTCTCACTGCGCATGCCAAGAATGGCCACTGTTGCCTCTCTGACATTCCTACCCAAACAGGCTGTGTTTTCTTTGGGCCTGGAAGCCACAGCCTGGGTCCTCAATCTTGTGCTGACTTACTGTAATTATTTGTGTGTCTGCTGAATTCTCTTCCTGGATCTTACACCCCCATAGTGCCCAGCAGAAAGCCTCACACACTGTCGATATTTTAAGGAGTGTGGAATTTATAAAACAAGGAAGATTCACTTGCCCCAATACATTGTCCATTATTTCCCATCCCTGCCTTTCCCAGGGACATTGGTAACAACAACTTGCATTAGAAAGTAGGATGAAAGCTTCCAATAAGTTTATAGAAAGCCTACTGAATGATTTCCAGAATGAGGTGTTAAAGTTAATTTTCTGTTTTACTGTCTGGCTGTCTGTTTTACTACTTTTTTGTTGTTGAAGTTCTTAAAGCGTGTTTATGTTTACTTTCCTGCCCAAGGAGGCACTCACGCTTCAGCTACCAGGAACACAGCTACCTGGAATTCTCACGTCTCCAGAACAAAGCTGATAACCACTAAATATGAGAAGAAGTTAAAAGGACAGCCTGAATGAATTACCCAAGGTTTATTATGTAATAACACTTCCACTCTTTCTTACAAAGAAATTCTTTCTCAGAGCTTATTCTCACTTTATACATAACTTTAATAAGTGAACTTTTCGAGTTTGTACGTCCACAGAAAATGACAAGAGTAAAGAGGAGTAAAGACAGATGCTTTAATGTCAGCAAGAAGTGACAGCCTGACAGCAGAGAAGGAAGTGGGAAAACATAAAAAGTTGAGATTTGATTTCAAGAAATATAATGTTGAGGAATGTATTTAGTATGAAGGCAGGAGAGCCCCGTATATCTCCAAAACTTACATTAATGGCTATCCAATTGACTCTGAGTCTCCAAAGTAAATTATGTTCTAAGTCTTCTGTTTAAAGAAGACAGGCCAAAAAAAAAAATTTTTTTTTTAGAGATTTTTATTTGAAATAGTTAAATTTTAAAAATGCTGTGGTGCAAACAATGTTTCCTTAGCATGATAATGAAGAACACATGTCTTAAACCAACAGCTAACATTATAGAGAACAATGGAGATATTCCCTTTAAAACCAGCCACATGCTAAGATGTTTCCTCCCATCTCTACTATTCAGTATCATGCCATGAAGTAAGGTGTGGAGCCAGAAATGAAAGGCATAGCTATCAGAAAAGGAAAAACAAAATGATCATTATTTTAAAATTGTATAATTACCTTCCAAGAAAACTTAAGCTGTCGACAGAAGTATTAATAGCGTTAATAAACGAGTTCTGTAGGTGGCCAGGCAAAATAAATGTTATATATGCCATAGCCTTCCTGTGCATCAACAAGAGCCAGCTGGAAAGGCCTATAGTACAAAGGATCTCATTTCAATTGGCCAAACATGTAAAACACCTAGAAATAATAAGGAATATCTTGGTCTCATTATAAGAACTATAGAACATTACTGAAAGCTATTAAAGATGATTTCGATCAGCAGAAAAGGGTGCCATGTTCATGAATTGGAAGGATGTACATTTTGAAGGTATGTGAGACAGTATTACACGAAGGTTAAGAGAAAGGACCGTATAGTTAAATTGCCTAGATTCAAATTCAGCTTTATTACTTACTAGCTTTGTAATCTTGGCCAAGTTTCTGAATATCTCTGGATCTCAATGTTTTCATCTCTAAAATGGAGATAATAATTGAAGTCTTGGAAGATTGTAGTGTAAACTGCTTAGAACAGTTCCTGCCACGTAGGAAAGGCTCAATAAATATCAGCTATTATTTTTATACTAATTCTTCTAAATTAATATTATGGGGATAAAAAAATAAAAACCAAACCTGTTGCTGTACAGTAGATTTCTGATTCGTAGCAACCCTATAGGGCAGGGTAGAACTGCCTCACAGGGTTTCCAAGGCTGTGAATCTTTACAGAAGCAGACTGCCACATCTTTCTCCTGTGGACCATCTGGTGGGTTCGAACCACCAATCTTTCAGCTAGCAGTCAAGCGCTTTAACCACTGAGCCATCAGGGCTCCTTCTTTTATGGGAATACCAAATAAAATTATAAAAGGATTTTTGGGAGAACCTTTATAAAGTTTATCTGGTAATTAATGGGTTGGCCAATGTCTTAGTTATCTAGTGTTGCTATAACAGAAATACCACAAGTGGATGGCTTAACCGAAGAGAAGTTTATTTTCTCACAGCAAAGTAGGCTAAAAGTCCAAATTCAGGGGTCAGCTCCAGGGGAAAGTTTTCTCTCTCTGTTGGCCTTCTCATCAATCTTTCCCCAGACGAGGAGCTTCTCTGTGCAGGGACCCCAAGTCCAAAGTATGCACTCTGCCCCTGGCACTGCTTTCTTGGTGGTAGGAGATCCCCCTGTCTCTTTGCTGGCTTCTTTCTTTTATATCTCACGAGATTGCCTCAAGACACAATCCAATCTTGTAGGTTGAGTCCTGCCTCACTAACACAGCTGCTGCCCATCCTCCCTCATTAACATCATAGAGGCAGAATTTACAACATACAGGAAAATCACACAATACTGGGAATCATGGCCCAGCCCAATTGATACACACATTTTTGGGGGACATAATTCAATCCATGACAGCCAGAATGGCCAAGGAAACTTGGAAGAATAAGGGTTGTGGGGGAATTTGTATGACCAAATAATTGTGTGTATTCCAAGTTCTCCATAATCATAAAATGATGATCCCAACACAAGGATAGGAAGATCAGTGGGCTAGATTAAGGCCTAAGAACAGACCCAAGTGGATATAGGAATCCAGTTTTTCATTTAGCGTTACACAGCAATTGGTAAGGGAAGAATTATTCAGTAAATATCCATTAAAAAAAAAAAAAAGAGTTACCTATTTATTCTATACCAGTGTTTCTCAAAGTGTGGTCACAGACACCGCAAGTCCTTGGAGCACTTCTTAAAACACAGGTTCCCAAGCTCCACCCCAGGGCTGGGGGTAGAGTATCTAACTCATGTTAAATTGTGGGAACCACTGTCATATAGAATACATCGAATACATTCCAGATGAATTCAATGGATAAACATTATCTTACATATTGTCAACATAAGCTCTTTTACAATTCAATGAGAAAAATAAGAATGCACCAATGGAAAAAAGGGCAAAGAACACGAATAACCAAAACACAAAAGAAGAAAGCAAAAGGCCAATAAGCATGTGGAAACATGCCAAACTTCACTAACATTCAAGAAATGCACATTAAAACAGTATGCCATTTTTCATATTTCAAGAGGGAAAGTAGCTTTAAAATTATAAAACCTAGTGATGTTGAGAAACCCTGGAGGCGTAGTGGTGGTTTGAATCCTCCAGACGCTCCTTGGAAACTTTATGGGGCAGTTCTACTCTGTCCTATAGGGTCGCTACGAGCCAGAATTGACTTCACGGCACTGGGTTTAGTGATGTTGAGAATACAATAAAGTGGGCACTTTGGTATTCAGGTGATGGGTAGGTAAAATGAACCAGCTTTCTGAAAAGCTCTTTGTATCAAGAGCCTGAAAAATATCCATGCCTAGGGCCAAGCTGTTTCTCTGCCATGAATTTATCCAGAGGGAGAACCAGAGACCCACATACAGATTTATGTATACAGCTATTTATTGCAGCATTATTTCAAATGAAAAAAATTGGAAACAGCCAAAATGTTCAACAATATGGTAACAGTTAACCAAATCATGGCCCATTCAGATGATGAATACTCTGTGGTCATTAGAAATCATATGTTTGAAGACTCATGTCATTAAACTCCATGAGAAAATGCTCACAGTGTGCTAAGTGAAAACACCAGGATGCAAGCTATATATAGCATGATTCCCTTTTTCATTAAAAATTATCAGAGACATAGAAAAAAGACAAAGAAAAAAGAAAATATGCCAACATGTTAATGGTGCTTATGTCTGGATGTTCAAATTTGAGCAATTTTTATGTTCTTCTTTATACTTTTCTGATTTTCTAGTTTTGTGAAATGTGCATCTATTTATAATGAGGAAAATGTTAGTCAAAAGATAATAAAACAGATGAGGCTGGCAAGGAGATTTTTAAAATAAGAGTTTATTAAAAAACTGTCATAACGAAACAAAACATAACAACCCCCCAAAACACTGTGGTCCTGGACTTAATAGAAAGATCAGTGAAACAATACATACATCTGAATCTGATCTGTGAAAGAGCTATGGGGCATGAGGACGGTGTGGGGAGCCAGGGTGTGTGGGACTGTGCAGGGCACCAGGGCTTCCGAGAGAGGCAAAGACCCATTCTGAGGAGTCCCCCACTCAGACTCACCAGACCTGGTGAAAACACAGCTTCCTCAGGATCTGCACCCACGTGAGCCCACAGCAGCATACCCTGTCATGTATAAAAATGCCACTCAGGCAAAGAAAGGCATGTGGTACATGGACCACCCTTCTTGTCTCTGGTGCTTTGAAAGGAAACCAGAATCAACTGCTGTTGAGTTGACCCTGACGCGTGGTGAACCTGTGTGTGTCAGAGTGAACTGTGCTCCATAGGGTTTCCAATGGCTGTGACCTGTCAGAAGTAGATCGCCAGACCTTTCTTCTAAGGCGACTCTGGGTGGACTCAAACTTCCAACTTTTCTGGTAGCAGCTGAGCACATTGCCGTTTACACAACCCAGGGACTCCTTGAAAGGAAAAGACCTTTAGTAGGACAAGTTACCCTGGGTTTTGCTCTTGGGGAGGTAGCCCTGACGTTGCTGATACAATCCCCTGGCTGAGCTTTCTTTCCTCTCTGTCCCCATCTCAGCACCCAGCCTAGTCCCAGGGTCCTGGTTGAATTCTGAAGACAGGTCTTTCCCCATCAGCATGGTGCTCAAGACCTGGGGGAGTGCAGTCCCTTTTGGCCACACCAGAATGGACTGTAGTGTTGGCCTGAGGACACCAGCACAGCTGGGAAAAGTTGGACTTGGAAAGATCTGGAAAAGCAGCAGAAGGCTCATAGGTGTGGAGCCGTGTAGACTGGGTGTGACTCCCCCTGTTGTTCCAACATTAAGGAGCCTACGACCTTGGACTTGTCCCTTCACTCCAGCAGCCTGAGCCTCAGATCCCCTTCTGTAAAGAGGTTCCCCATTGGTAATAAGCACCTCAAGGGGCCATGTGAGGCTTCAGTAAGTGAACGTAGGCAAAGTGTTTATCCCAGCTTGACACAGTAAATCACAGTTCTAGTTATGATGACCCTTCTGTTCTCTCCCAGCCTGGCAGCAGGTTAGCTCTGACTTGATGATGTGTGGTGCCAGGTGCTATACCAAATGTGCCTGGCACCTGGGCAGCAAGGCTTCAGGGAATGCAGGTGGTGGTTATTATTATGGCTGCTCTGCTGTTGCTGTTGTTGCTATGGCCTCTGCCCTTGGAGCCTCACAAGGAGATGACAAGTCTCTCCGGCCCCACCTTAAACAGAGCCCACGGCTCTTGGTTCTTTGGGAGAAAACACTTTCTGGCAGTGGCTCTCTTGTCTGCCTGAGTGGCTTTGAGGATGGAAAGAAAGTGGGTGGAAGCCTGGGTGGGTGTGGCTTTTCCCTGAAATGAACACAAAGCCTAGCTTTGCCTCTCTGTCCTCCGCCTCACAGTGTTTGCAATCTGCCTGCTCACAGGAACCTCCGCAGTTGCTGGGCAGGGTCAATGAGTCACCAAGAGGGCCCAGGAGCCAGGTGCTGGTAGCCGCTGTGTCCCAGGTCCTGATTCTTAGAAGTGTAGAAGTGTGGCCATTTCAATCCTCAGCTTCCAAAGGCAAATGGAGCAAACTGGGATGACCACCAAGTGGGATACACGTAGCATGAGAGGGAGACAGAAAGGTTTTAGATTGTATCAGGCTTTTAGAAATTTGAGTAGTGTTGTGTTCGGTTTAGTGGGTATTAGGAAAAATAGAATGCATTGAATGAGCAAACGTAGTTTGAGTAAAAAGTCATTTTCATTTGATATGAAGGAGAATACAAAGCAAATAATAGCAGAGGCGTTTAATGAGAATGACCATTTGGGAAATGCTATTCCAGGGGAACTGGAACTGCAAGCCAACCTTTTGTAAAGTGAATAGTGCCTTCTTATCTGCCCATTTTTATGGGTTTTCTTAAGTGAGTAGTGCTGGGTTATTGTTGTTAGTCAGCTTCCACTCATGGCAACCCCGTGTACAACAGAATGAAATGCTGCCCGGGCCTGTGCCATCCTCATGATCACTGGCGAGCTCAAGCCCATTGTTGTCTTCCAACCTAGGAGGGTCATCCAGCGCCACGTTGGACAATATTCTGTTGTGATTTTTGGAAGTAGATCACCAGGCTTTTCTTCCTTGTCTGTCTTAGTATGGAAGCTCTGCTGAAACCTGTCTACCATGGGTGACCTGCTAGTATTTGAAATACCTGTGGCATAGCTTCCAGCATCACAGCAACATGCAAGCTTCCACAGTATAACCAACTGACAGCCAGGTAGGGGATCCTTTATACTTGTCTCAACCTGGAGTAGGCTTACCAGATATTTCCAGCTTGGTGCTTGTTTCAAGCTTGTTTGAATCTGTAGATACATGGAAAAAGCAGTCTGTATTTTTGGCTGATGTGACTGGATTGGTATTTTCTTGGCTGGATCAGATGATGGTGGAGATTTCTGTCCTTTTTACATCTCTGGCCAGCAGGCCAAACATGTGAAACAGAATTCTCCAGTTCAATCAAGTGGAGAGAGGTTGCTGATATGATAAAGTGATGTGGCATCTCTTTATGTGACCTGAGTTGTAGATTACAAATGCTCTGGGCCCTTATGGTCTGCCCATCGCTGGTCTACGACATAGCCCTGATCCCTGTCCTTTGGAGCTCTCCATTCCCTGGGGGAGACAAGCCATGCACACAAAGATTCTTACTGTTTTTTATTTGAGACAAGGGCTGTCATGTCCATGGGGCATCTGAAAATGAAGAGGCCACCCCAATTTGGTAAAGTGAGGGTCTAGGAGGGAGAAGGTGGGCTAAAAAAGTCCTCACAGAAGAAGCGACTGGGTTAGCTCTTGGAGGTACAGGCTTCCCAGGTGGCGAAAGTATTACAGAAGAAAGATGGCTTGGGCACAGTATAGGAAGCCCAGCTGTGTGTGGTGAAGGCTGAGGGGCCAGCAAGAAGGATTGTGGGTGCGTAGTGGGGACAGCAGGAGACGAGGCTGGAAGGTCAGTCGGGACCGGAATGAGTAGATGTCTTTGTTATCTAGTGCTGCTATAACAGAAATACCACAAGTGGATGGCTTTAACAAAGAGAAATTTATTCTCTTACAGTTTAGGTAGCTATAAGTCCAAATTCAGGGTGCCAGCTCCAGAAAGCTTTCTCTCTCAGTCGGATCTGGGGGGAAGGCCCTTGTCATCAGTCTTTCCCTGGTCTAGGAGTTTCTCAGCACAGAGACCCCAGTGCAAAGGACTTGCTCTGCTCCCAGTGCTTCTTTCTTGGTGGCATAAGCTCCCTCTCCTCTCTGCTCAATTCTCTCTTTTATATCTCAAAAGATACTGACTCAGGATACAACCTAATCCTATAGACAGTCCAGCCTCATTAACATAACTGCCTCTAATCCTGCTCCATTATCATCATAGAGGTTAGGATTTACAACACATAGCATAATTACATCAGAGCACGAAATGAAGGACAACCACACAATATTGAGATTCATGGCCTAGCCAAATTGATACACACTTTGGGGGGACACAATTCAATCCATAACAGTAGGTGAACTTGTTTCTAGGTCAGTTGCCCAGGCAGGGGTTGGTCGTGTTCCTTCCCTTCCACCCCACAGACTCTGTGGAACATGATGAGGTGCAGGGAGCCACAGAGTCTCACAAGGTCAGCCTTCCCAGCCTGGTGAAGGGCAGGGGTGGACAAACTCTGAGAATATGTTGAGTTCGGTCATTCACTCCACTGGTTCCTGAGAGGATGGTCTCCTCACGGTCCCCAAGAATGTGTCCCTTGGTGGGAGCTGAGTTACTGCTACTGTCCTGTGAGTTTCTAACTGCCACATCTCCGTGAATTTGGACACCTCGTGAGTTCTCCAGTCCCTGGGTGGTTCAAATGGTTAAGAAATTGGCTGCTAACTGATAGATGCCTTAGAAGAAAGGCCTGGAGATCTATTTCTGAAAAATCAGCCATTGAAAACCCTATGGAGTATGGGTCTACTGTGACACACATGGGGTCACCATGAGTTAGAATTGACTTGACAGCAACTGTTTTTTTTTGGGCTTTCCAAAGGCTAATGGCAAAGCTCCCAAATTAAAACCAAACCTTGATGAGGACGACAACAACAACAACAACAACAAAAGTGCCGGTAGCAAGGGCAAGACGGCTGGGGAGGGGAGACTGACACTTCAAGGGCCAGTGTCAGAGGCAGCCATTTCTACGTGCCCTTGCCAATCCTTTTGCATTTCTCTGATGAAAGTTTAGACAAGGTGGGTGGCAATGAGTTTATTTAACATGCCAAATTCCTGAGGCAGATGCTTAAGTGTAAACAAAGCTTTTAAACACCCAGCTGTTTTTCTGCAAAGTGGGATTTCTTCCATGTCTTCCTATAAACATTCATGGGCACGCGAGCTCTGCCTAAATGTCCGAATTGGTTGTTCTCAGCATTATTGTTCACCGGCTTCCAGATTTGGGTGTGTGTTTCTGGTGAACAGTGGCCTTTTAATGTTAGAACATTGGACCCTCAAGCCAAAGCTTTGACATCTCAAGGGGAAAAATAGCTCAATTTTAAGGATAACTTTGGGAAAATGCCTAGAGAATTTCAGCATGTGTATGTGTGCTTCTGTGCGTGTGTGTGCATGCGTGTGTGTGTGTGTGTGTGTGTGTGTGTGTATGCCTGCAAGGTTGACTTTCCAACTTCTCCCTTTTGTGGACCAAGCCACTCTGGTAGCTGCCATCAGAATGAATTAGAGGGCGGTGACCAGATCCATGCATTAAAAGCATCCTAACAAGTCTTGAGAAATCAGCTCTACCCTATGGTCCTAAAAGAGTTGCCTGGATGGACCCATTGGACTGTGAGGAGTAGGACACTGCGTGGGGATGGGATGAAGGAGCTGGGCAATTCTGAATTCTGTTAGCCTAATCCCAAGGTTGCGTGATTCCCTTTGCTTGCATGTCCCCCGCCCCGAGACTAGCCAGGCCAGACCTGGCCTGCCAGGGCATCTTTATCAGGACTGATCATCCCAGGTGCAACCAGCTACCCTTCTTGGCCTGGCCTTCTGTTCTCATGGAACAGACTCACAGGGGTAGCCCTTACTCATGGCGTGGCTTGGCATGGGGCAAGGGGGAGAAGTAGAGGGTAGAAGGGGCTCAGGGAGAAAGGGAGAGAATCCGGGAGGGAAGGAAGAGGGCAGAGGGTGGGAAGTGCTCATTGTGGGAGAAACAAAAGAAGGGTGCTAGTCCTTGGACTGTTGTGCTTAGAACCATTTCATCACCTGCTCTGCTCTGTATTATAGGGTTTACTGACTGCTACACACTGCGTTTCTTAGGCTGCTTCGCCTTTTGGCTTCTTTCCGCTTTGGTTAATGGGGGATACCAGTGGAAGACTGGAAGGTCGCTGGGGGCGGGGGGAGGAATAATCCAGGTATTTCTCCTCCTCTCTCTGTAGGGCAGTGTCTAGGACAATGGCTGCATCTCCTCTATGGGTCCAGTTTGTATAAGACAGCCTCTCCCTCTGTGGTCCTTCTAGGCATTCCAGTTCCTGACTGGTAGCCTTGACTCCTGGCCACCTTCCAGCCTAGGGATGGTAGCAGCTTCCTGCTGTTACTAATCTCTAGGTTATCTCACCTTTCACTGTTTGGCCTTTTTGCTCTTCAAATACCTTTGCAACTAGTTCTCTGTATTAAAACCCTTTTTTTTTTATTAAACTACTTCGTGTTTTATTTTCTGATTCTTGGCTGATACAAGGACTCTTCTGTCCTTCCCAGTACTTTTCCTTCCTTTCTCCTCCCATTTCCTTTTTTTTAAGGAGTCAAAATCTGAAGAAGTGAGCTGGTTATAGTATAACCCCTCCAATTCCATTATTATTATATTGCATATAAATATACAGTATATTTTATTGTCTGTATTGGGGGTGGTCATCAAATACCACTATTGTCACTGCTGTCATAGAAGGATCTGAAAGGTCATTCCTTCACCGGCCTACTTCCTTTAACATTTACTGGTCACCCCTTCTTGAGAAGGAGGCTCTATGCTGATGTTGGGAGCAGTAACTGAGGCCTGAGATGATAGGACAAGTCCTGATTGCCAGGAACCCACTGCACACTGAGATGCTGGGACATGCACACAAGGGAGGGTGACATGAGACATCACCCAGGAGGGAGGCTCAGAGAGGTGTGGAGGATGGGAGGCTTCCTTTGGCCCAGGGAATCAGGGAGGGCTTTTTAGGGAAGGTGGTACCGGGTGGATTTTCAAGGATGGGTAGGGTTTGGGGAGATGATTGTAGGGGTGTTACTCAGGAAAGGGCATTACCTTCAGAGGTTAGAGGTAGAGTTTAAGGTGTCCAATTCTTCTGACCCCCCCAATTGCCTATCTGTACCTTAGCAAGGACTTCTAATATCTTTCTGTAGCAGTACTATAACCACAGAAGAGTGTCAACCTACACCCCCAGAAGCCCGAGGATAATCTCTAGGAGGTTTGGGGCAATAGTAGAACTTCTTTAAGTTCTCTGTTTGGGAGTGGGTTATTCTCTGATGGAGAACCCCACCTGGAATTAAATTGCTTCTCCTATATCTGCTTGAGGAGAAAGACAAAGGTAAGTTGTTGAGGGAGAGGATAGGAGAAGGGGAGTAAGACCAGGTAAGGGGCCCATGGGTGGCCCAGGGAGAGCATTCCAATGAGTCTGAACTGGCTTAAGGCAACCTGAGGACACAGGGACCAAAAGGAGGTAAAGTGTGCAGATTTGTCTCAGTCAATGGATAAGAGTCCCTTTGGTACCTCTTCTCTGGGTTGGAAGAGTTGCCTGAGGTGGCCTATTTCAGAAGATGGACACCCCTTCACTCTTCCCAGGAATATATAGCAGAGGGGTAACTGGTTGATGTGGGAAAAACAAAAAGGGAACCTTTTTCCCTGTCTTGCTTCCACCTGCCCTCCCTCCCTTCTACTTTGGAGAGATGTCAGAAGCATCGTTACCAAGACAGAGGGTGGGATTTGAAATATATCATGGATTTAATAATGGAGATTTGTGGGATTTCATCTTGCATGCCTCAGCCCCCTGAGACCACCCCATGTCCAGATGAGCAAACGTGTGAAGACAAGGATATATGTCCACAGCCCTGGGGCCAGAAAGCTGCAGCTGGTGCTAGGTTAATTTCCAAAATTAGGCTGCAGTCTCTTTTCATAAAGTCCCCAACAATTAGAACAACCATTAAACTGTGACTTTTTAAGGGGGGGGGGTTCACTAGATTTCCAAATCTGCCTTGGGCTGTTGTGGACCATTGCACAGAAACTCAGGGTTGGAATGGGCCTGAAGGGGTATCCAAGGCCAGAATTCCTACCACTATAGCCTCTGTGAAGCAGTCCAGCTTGAAGAAAAAACACCTCTTGGCTTTTGGATATAGAGCCAAACACCTGGGTTGGAATCTGAGCACAGAAAACAGGCATGGAATGCCAAGAATGTAGCACCTGTGGACAAGCTTTTGGCTCAGAGACCAGTGTGGGCTCTGAAGACAGGGGTCCATAGTGCCCACTTCACTGTTTACCTCACAGGAGTTGGGGTGTAGAGGGACTGGGATGATTGTCAGCCTGGTGTTTAGAAACATCTTGGGCTTTGGAGTCATGCAGACCTGGCTTCCAATCTAAAGAGACGCTGGTGGGGGTGGGGGGAGGGAGGACAGAGGGTGATGGTAGAGGGGAAGGGGAGAGGAAATAAGAGAGGGAAGGGAAGGAAGCCAACAGAGGGCATGTCATCCAGCAGGTTAACTCTGTGGGCAACTGAGGATGTATGGGACTTTAGAATGTTGGTAGAGTATAGAATGTGCTCAGAGTTACCACAACCAAGGGACGAGGGAGCTGGGATATTGATCCTACTTACTCCCCATCTACTGCGGGTTGAGGGATGCTCCCAGTGGTGGTGGATGTTAACTCTCCAGCACTTCTGGCCTGCCCTATGCATGAGCTTAGCTGACTCCACTGGCCAGACAGAGTTTAAGGAGTTGCAGTTACATGAGAACTGTAAGTTTTGGGGAGTATAGGCAAGATACCAACAGGGAGCGTCATGGGTTGACTTATATCCCCTCCAAAATGTGTGTAGTAAATTGGTTAGGCCATAATTCCCAGTATTGTGTGGTTGTTCTCCATTCTGTGATTGTAACTTTGTGTTAAGGAGGATTAGGGTGGGATTGTAACACCCTTACTAGGTCACATCCCTGGTTCAAGGGAAAGGGAGATTCCCTGGGGTATGGCCTGTACCACATTTTATCTCTCAAGAGATAAAAGGAAAGGGAAGCTAGCAGAGAGTGGGAGCAGAGCTTGTCCTTTGGGCTCAGGTTTCCTGCACGGAGAAGCTCCTAGTCCAGGGGAAGATTGATGACAAGAACCTTCCTCCAGAGCCGACAGAGAAAGCTTTCCCCTGTAGCTGATACCCTGAATTTGGACTTCTAGCTACCAGACAGTGAGAAAACAAATTTCTTTGTTAAAGCCATCTACTTGTGGTATTTCTATTATAGCTAAAAAAAAAAAAAAAATAGCAGCACTAGATAAATAAGACTGAGGGACGCCCACAGGTACAAAGGCCCCAGAGATTCATCATCTGATCAATTCATTCACATGAGCCTGCTGGGAGCCCAGTGGATGTTCCTTTTCACCAGAGGCCTTGTTCTTACCTAGGACATGGGAAAGGACCATGCTTAACCCAAGGAATGAATGACCCAGGTGAAAAATGGCTGGTTGGCTGAGAGTTTTGGGCAGGCAGGTCCTAGTGATTCTGCTGCCGATGTGGAGCCTGCCTAGGCTTGAGGGTGCTCTTGCGCCCAGCCAACTCAACTGGGACATACAAACTTGGCCAGCTTACTCCTGCCTCTGCTGTAGCCCCAGAGAGACTCCTTGAAAATATCTTTTACCTCTCTTTCCGATAAAACGAACTAACAAACAGAACACTCTTCCTCATCTTTGAGAGCTGAGAACCAGCCCAATAGGGAAGCTTGGAGAGAACTGCCCTAGCCATGCCCATTATCATGGGGATGATGAAACCAAGACTCCAGAGCAAAGTGGGCAGAACCTTGGCTTGAGCACCCAGGGCCGGAGAGCTTTAGGATGGAGCTAACTGATGGAGTTTTAAAAATTAAACCTCTCTCTGCCTTCTGGGGCTGTGGGTGGAAGTGTAAGAGGGGAGTGAAGGGAAGGATGGTTGTAAGGCTGAGCACCATTGCTCTTGGAGTCGCCCTGGCCTGAAGGTGGTAGCACCACCTCTGCACTGTTACACAGTCTGTCTACAACAGAATAGAACAGAAAACATGGGACACAGAAAGGCTTTGTGCCCTTCCCTTCCTGTTCTGACCTTGAACTTCCAGCATGAAGCATACAGTTAGAGACATATGGGTTTTCACTTGGAGAGGTAGAAAGCTTTGTGTTTGACTTTATGTATCTATGCCATCAAAGGTCTGCCATGCTGAGGACGGAATTCTCTGGGTAGAATTTTGGGCATGGTGTGGTTAGGAGAGCAGAGAAGGGAAAATGGTGGAGGGAAATAGACTGAAAATGGAGTGTCCTCATTTAAAGCATGGACTGGCTTTGAATTGAAAGTCTCAGCTTGTCCATGGGGTTTCCTTTAATAGACTGATGGGTTTCCTGGGAAGTGGGCTTCCAGTGGCCACTTTCATGTCCCAGGTATGGAGGTGAGGCCAGAGCTTGTGCCTTTGTGATGTTCACAGCCTTTGATCTCCATACGTCTTCCATCTGTTTAGCAGCTCAAGAATTACTCTGTGCAACTGGCACATTTCTGGTTCTCATTTTAGAAAGATTTCAGGCAGATTTAATGCTCCAGGAGGCCAAATTCAAAGCTGAAAACTCCAGGGTGACCCAGCAAATACCCGATTTTCCAGAACTAATCTGTCCTGCTCTACTTGTCCCCTCTCTTCTCTCCAGATCAGCATAACCGTCAAAGTCATTCTCATACTGTGCAAAATGACAACTGTAATCACAGATGAATGGAAACAGGCTACTCCAGAAAGGAGACTCTGTTTTGAGGATGATTCATTTAAAATCTTGTTTTTATGAGGTTGCTTTAAAGCTTATCCCTATAGAAGGATGGCTACATGATTTAAAGAGTTTCTCAATCCATTCATTAGTGTGAGATTTAAATGGGCGTAACTTCCTGTGGGGTGTTTTTGCTCTTTATCTAAAACCCTTTTTGGCAGAGGAACTCCTTTGAAGTCAAATCTACAGAAGAGGGAGGGCTTTGACAACGTCAGTCCTCTCCCAGCTATGATTTAGATGACTTCTGCCTAGAGACAAGGGCCTGCATGTCATGTTTCTTAAGATCCCCTCTACCTGTGTGATTCTTGGCCTTTTGAGGGTTAGGATTAAAGCTGTATGCAAGACTAATCTCAATGTGAACCTCATGTGGCTTGATCATCTTTTCCATGTCCTCTGGGGGCATGGTCCATGGTGACATCTTGAGTTAACAGGGTAACCAGGTCACAGAATGCCTCATATGCCACAGTGTCCTGAGGGCTATTGGGAGCTACTAAAAGGTTTTATGAAGCAAAGTGGCAAGGAAGCTTTGTGTCTTAGAAGGATGACTCAGGCTTCCATGTGGAGGATGGATTATAGAAAAGAACCTGGAGGCCCAGGGACCTACTAGGAGGCAGATGCATTTGCCCAGGTGAGAGAAGACATGGTGGCCTGGACTACAGAAGAGGTAAAAGGAATGTGGCACATAGAAGGAGGTAAACTTCAGAGAACTCAGGGATTGATTATGAGGTTCAGAAAAAGGAAATGTCTAGCTTTCGTCTTGAACATAGAGTAGGTATACACTCTATGGTGAGGGTGGAGAGGTACAGGCAAGGACCAAGAGTGACTGCCACAGGTACCAAGACCCCAGAGATTCATGACCTGATCAATTCATTCATATGAACCTGCTGGGAGCCCAGTAGATATTCCTCTTCACTAGAGGCTTTGTTCTTACCTAAACAAACAAACAGACAAAAACTAAACCCACTGCTGTTGAGTCGATTCCAACTCATAGCGACCCCATAGGGCAGAGTAGAACTGCCCCATAGAGTTTCCAAGGAGCACCTGGCGGATTCGAACTGCTGACCTTTTGGTTAGCAGCCGTAGCACTTAACCACTACACACCAGTATTTCCTGTTCTTACCTAGGACTTGGTAAATCTAGACTGACTTTGGCCTCTCTCATTCTTGGGAAAATGCCACCGGCCATAAGTGTGTCCAAACCACCAGGACAGAAACATTGTGAAAAACAGAGAGAAGAGCCTGAGCACAATAGTAGGAAGAAAATTCAAACCAATATTTTAAACTATTTTTTATCATCATTTCCCAGACAATGTCATTATACTAATTTGAAAGAAAGTGATCCAATTCATTTTCTATTTGTGGTTGCCAGCCCCATGAATACTTAATGGTTTTGGATTACAAAGCTTCCAGCAGAGGCTCTCATGCAGTCAATAGGATTGGACGGTGAGAAGAGGCCTGTGTGGAGGTATTGATAGGCTGTGCACCTCCTCATGTGTCTCCTGCTTCAATAGCATCTATTTTGAGCTGAGCTCTTTCTGAAGCTCTGGCAGGGTAAGGAAAATGAGCATTCTTGCTGCTTCCAGGGCTGGCTGTCAGAGTAATAGAAATGATCTGTTGTGACAAACAGCAATGGCTTCAGGTTATGTGGGAGGACTGGAGCCCTCAGATGGGTAATTATCTCTTTGGTTTAATGGTGATTGCAAGGCAGAGGGAAAGCTGATTTGAGCAATGGGAAGATGACAGACTCTGTGGACCAGGATTATTTTCATAGGTTCCTTAGAAGAAAGTGTGCTGCACAGTTTAATCACAGACACACCTCCCATGAGAAAGCTACCTGGGTTGGAAGAAGTTTATACTATTGGCATAGTGAAACTCATCACAGACATGTAGATGTGAGGATGATCTAATTACAGTACTTATTTGAACAAAAAAGTCAGCTCTCATAGTAGCAAGTTTGAGTCAGCAATGAAAACTAGTTCTCCTGGATTTAGATTTTAAAGAATGAAGTAGCAAAGATCTTGTTTGCTCAGTTTTAGAATCTGCATAAGCATTTGTGTATTATGAGCTCTAACCAAGAAACCAAACCTGTTGCCGTTGAGTAGATTCTGATTCATAGTGACCCCATAGGACAGAGTAGAACTGTCCCATAGAGTTTCCAAGGAGCACCTGGGGGAATCAAACTGCTGATCTTTTGGTTAGCAGCTGTAGCACTTAACCTCTACGCCACCAGTGTTTCCATAAGCTCTAAAAGAAATTTAAAACTCAATTTAAATCCAAAGTTGGCAAATGGCTGATATATCACCCATGCAACTTTTTCTGTATTCTCTCAGTGACAGGGAGAATTCTTCCCACAGTATGAGCGATTTTCTGAGGCTAAATTAGAACTGGGGAAGTCCAAGTGCTTTGTGCCACTTTCCTTGCTGGTTCTGTGGGAGATATTGACTATGGCTCTGTCTTTCACATGGTCCGATTTGCCTTCCAAGAACAAAGTAAGGTGGCAGGGCTCATTCCTGCCTCACCTGTACAGAGTGGGAGAGCTGTGTATGATTGTCCTACGGGCTATGTTGCTTCCTCATCAAGGATGTGGCTGTCATTTCTGCTAACCTCTGGGAAGACCATACAGGTGTGGGGTCCATTCTGCAATCCAACATATCCTGCCAAAAACAAAGAACATGTACTTCTTCCAAAATCACCTGACAGAAGCAATTCAGAAGGAACGGGCAAAATGTCTTCTAGAGCTGAGTGCAATCCAGTGAATGGAAGTCCTGGCCAATGACCAACTACCATGGGACTATGGGACTCTATTGCATGCCTAGCTCAAGGTCTCTTGGCCTTGGAAAGACACTAGAGAAAGGAAGTTTGGGACCTATCTTCAAGGAGCTCATGACCTACCTGAGGAAACAAGACCTGCACACAGGAAGCAGAGATCTATCCAAACCGAGGATTGTTATGGGTTGACTCGCATCAGGGGATTTTGAGAGGGAAAAGGAATGATTTATGGTTCAGTGATGCCTTAGATGACATGTTTAATTCTGGGTGCTATGGATTGAATTGTGTCCCTCAAAAATGTGTGTTGCAAATTCTAAATTCCTATACCTATGAATGTAATCCTATTTGGGAATAGAACTTTCTTTGTTATGTTAATGAGACCACATCTTTGTAGGGTGTGTCTTAAACTAATCACCTTTGAGTTACAGAAAGAGAAGATTAGGTACAGAGAGGAAAGCACAAGTGGAGGGGAAGATACTTGCCACATGAACATCCTCAAGGAACCAAGGAACAGAAGCTGAAAAGAGACAAGGACCTTCCCCCAGAGCCAACAGAGAGAGAAAGCCTTTCCCTAGAGCAGAAATACATTTCTGTTCATTAAAGCCACCCATTTGTGGTATTTCTGTTATAGCAGCACTAAGAAACTAAGACACTGGGCTTGGGAAGACCTTCTGGAAGAGATAGACTTATTTTGGCCCTCCAAGGAGAATGAAATCTGAGAGGCCCAAAACAGAGTTTCAGTGGTTGCCTAGTATGCTTGCTCACTCAGCAAATACTCATTCATGGGAGGAAGCCAAGTGTCCCACTGGCAGTGAGTGCTGCTCTGTTTCAGCTCTGTTTTGTGACAACTGCTAATTGCCTTTGTCTGTGCCTTCTCTAACTCCAGGTGCCCATCCCTCTCTTCCAGTGTCCCCACATGCCTCTGCTCCACATGGCAACGGGATCCCTGGGGTTGATCTTTGCTGAGGGTGACCTGGTAGGCCTATCTGAGTATTTGTCCTACAGGGGAGCTATCTGCTGTGCAGGAAAACTCCAGCGACTATGACCCTGCCCTCCCTCCTCTGCTAGTGCATGAGCATGTGGAATCCTGATTTTTTTAGCCAGGGCTGCTCTGTATCTGCAGTGGAGCATGTGGAAAGCTCTCATGCCACAGATCAGGAAATAATCCCAAGCGGTCTGCCAACTAGGGGCTCTGAGGGGAATTAGCTGCAGACGCTGGGTTGCATTTATTGACCTAGGTCTTATGACAGTGATAGTATTGGTGTTGGGAATCCAGACCTCTAATGAAGTCCATAAAAGTGTTTACAAGGGTAACTAGACCTGGAAACCTGGTGATGGTAACAAGAACAACAATAATCTCAGGTTGTATGGTCTCTCTAGGTGGGATAAGATGCTTTCAATACCTTGGAGCTGGAGGAGGCCTTAAAGGTTATCTTGCCAAACAATATTTCAGTGTTGGATCTTATGTACAAATTTCCTCAATACCAGTCAGTGGTGTGCTGCTAAATGTTTAACAACTGGCTTTCTGGGGAAAATATAGAAGTCTTGATTTGCAGTGTTTGCCAATTTTCATGGTGTAAATACTCCCACCCTGCCTGATTTCAAGCTATCAACACAACATCCTTGAATGCAGAATTGGGAAGAGAAACTCACAGATCTGGAATACCACTGCTTTTAACAAAATACCTCCAGCCACAGGACAGTCATTATCTCTCGGGGTGATCCATTCAACTTGTCTCTCACTTGGGGAGTTCAGATTTTATCCCCCTTTGAGAGCCAGAACAAACCCATCTTTAAGTGAGTGTTAAGGAAATTTTATCTAAACCAGATTTGTCATTCTTTCATATGACTTTTGAAAGGGGATATTTAAGGAACGGGGTGGACTTCAGCATTAGAGGAGAATGGTTGTAGTAAAAGAAGTAATGATTATTATTTACTGATCTTGGGTAGTGACCTTCCATTGATCTCCAGATTGTCTACTTTTAGGTCACCTTGTATCTAGCACATTAAGTTTCTAATTAACTTTATTCAACAAACACAATAAAGCATCTATTTTGTGCCAGACCCTGTGCTGCGCACTGTGGGGAAGCTAAAAAAAAAAAAATACTAAGGTGCTTAGTGTTCACTGAGGAAGAGAGGCAAGTCAATGAGTACTCTCAAGTGCTTTGTGTTATGCGAGGAGGGCAGAAAATGTGCTCTGGGGTTTGTATTGTGGAAACATCACTTCTGACTGGATGGTCATAGAAGATGGCATGACATTTTAAGCCTCAAGGGCAGTCATCAGTGAATTGATGCAATGTTTGTGGTTTGATGTTTCTGGTGTTCCTGCAATGAAAAGGGAACAATTAGTGTGGCTGGCTTCTTAACATAGAGGGCACCTTCCCTCTGAAGCTCTGGGCAGCCTTTGTCATACACGTGTCTGCAAAGCTTTGCCCATGTTTCAGTGACAGACAGGAGATTTAAGAGCGCCATTGTTAATCTGATCAATAGCTCAGCATGTGGAATGGAACAAGCCCATAGTTCTTGCATTAGGAACATCCTCTGTAGCAACTGCACACACAGTAGCCATAGTCTTTAGATCTTGGACTCTGACGCCAATTTTCGACTTCCATTACCCCCTGAAATTGAGCAACGCCATATCCACACACCATGAAACACATGGACAATTGCTAGCCAAGCCAGGCTATGTTGTACGTCTTTGCTGAAGTGTAGTTTGCTTCCCACGGGACTCAGAAAGAATTTTCCAAGTTTCCCACTCCCTGAGTGCAGAGGGAGAGAGTAGAAGAGTGAGAGCATCCATTAGGAGTGGAAAGTATAAAAGATGACCTTTGAAAGCCAGCTCCTATTAAAAAACACAGTTACTCACAGCATCAGTGTTGAGTGGTGTTTGTTTAATAGCCATTTGGACTTGGGGTTGGTGCACAGTGAGTTGAACTGACCCTATCTATGACTTTCAGAATTTGTAATTTATCATCAATGCTGTCAACACAAATAACCAAGTAGAATTTCTATCACATGACAGTTCTGAAAATGACAAAACAACCAATGAAACACTCCGAAAGTTTGGTCTAATTCTACTCTGCTCGTGTGAAAGCATTTCCTCATGCTGGAGTCGAATCAGGGAATAAGAACTATGTAAAGAGGTGGATTCTGCGGGTTCTCAGGATTTCCAAATTCATTCATTCATTCTTATTCTCCTACCTCCCCTGGCACTTCTTGGAAAGGAATATTCAACCAATACCATTCACTCACTGTGTGCCAGGCTCTCTGTTCAGTGCTTGAGAGCAGGGCTGCAAAGAAGAGCAAGGTGTTACTAACTTTGAAAACTCCAGTTTTTGAAATTAGTAAGAGAACATTGGATGAAGAGTTATTGAGGGGTTCATTTGCTAATAGCCTCTGACTCATTAGTTTTCTCATGCTAAAGATTAGAGTGAGGAGTGTAGGAATTTTATTTAATCCAAGAGGAATTTTCTTAGGCAAATGTGGTTTCCCATCAGGAGAGCAATACTAGAGTGTTGAAAACTTTGGTATGCGGCAAAGCAAAGCAAATTCTTTTCAAAAGCAACAGAGACTTTGCCTGATTACAGAGTGGGTCACAGGTTTTGACCCCTCTGGTTTTGGTTGAGGCAGCATCCTCAGTCCCTGGTCAATTTTAGGGAAACCAGCTGGAGACTCTCCCCGGAACAGCTAGGCCACATAAACAAGGACCGCACTGGATCTTTGTATTTGTATTTGTTGTTGTTGTAACTAAGCACCTTGATTTCTGGTGCCAGAGAAGCCCAAATCTAGACCAAGAATGAATATATGTTTCATTGCTAACTCTATTTCATCAATTTTAGGATGCTCATTTTCCCTCATTTCCACATTTTGACATCTCTGAAATTAATGGCATTGTACAGTTACTGTCCCCTAGACAGCAGTCATGGCATAGCTGTCATTGCCTGTGCACGCACAAACTTGGTCTTAGGTGTTCATATTTTCACTCAATTGAGTTATGAGCTATATGCATTTTCATCCTATACATGTTGAGTTTAACTGCAATTTAAAATGTTTTTTTTTAAAAAGATATGCTGTGATTTGGCGTGAAACAAAACAAGAGCAGAGGTTTGTAAAATTGATATTAGCTAAACAAATATTTCTCATTGGAGGAATGGCCAAAATTCCATATTTTCTTGTAAAACAACAACCAAATACTTTATGACAATGCTTCACAAACGTTAAAGTGCAAACATTCACTTGGGAATCTTGTTAAAGTGATTGAGTAGGCCTGGGGTGGGGCCTGAGCTTCTTCATTTGTAACCAGACCCAGGTGATGTCAGTGCCTCAGGTCTGTGGCCCACACTGTGAGCAACAAAGCTTTACATGATCTAACATAGGAAGTTAGCTCAGCCACAAGTGGATGAAACTGCTCATTTTGTTACCAAGTTGTGTGGAATGGATTGAGTATCACTTTCTAAGTCATCTTGCTAAAGGCAGGAAAAAGCCAAATTCCCAAGAATAAGATAAAATGAATTTTAGAGCAATAATGATACGACTAATTTCACGTGTCTCACAAAAGTATTGTTAGAGTATCTTGTCATAGTTTAATTGAAGTATCAAGAAAAAATGATAAGTTTACAATCAAATACCTTTAGATTTATCTTCATAAAGTTCACGAAGCATATTGTTTCAACTATATATAAGCAATGTGTGGACCCTTTCTCTGCATCCTGTCAAGAGAGACAATGACAAGGTATAAACTCAAAACAAAGCAAATTAAAAAAAAAAGTTAAACATAAATGTCTTCAATTTCTATTTTCTGCTCTCACCTTCCTCTCAATCTATCCTCTTAACAAAAAAGTGGTGTTACGATACCATGACTTTTTCTTAATTAGCATGCAGTCTCATAGCCAAGCTGTCCTAGCAAATAACCAGCTAGAATAGGGAAAATGTGGGCCCCAAAAATGACATTCTGGTACCAACAGTTGTGAAAAATGCATTCAATATGCTCCTTCAGGCAAAAGTTATTTGATAAGGCCAGGAATGTTAACTACCAACTTTTGTCTTCATAATGGTCTTAAGATCTTCAGAAGAAAGTGTGCCATGGGCTACAGCACAGCCAGAGAGATATTAGACACCGAGAGCTTCCAGTTCTCAAGTGCTGCTCAGAAAGTTTTATATTTCACAAATACTCGTCACTAGCTTTTGGGTTTTTTTTTTTCTCCTGAATAAAACATAGCAAATCAAGACTGGCAGATGAGACAGAAATCAATCTGGGGACACCTGGAGTAAGATGTTGGAGAGGAAGAGGCTGTGCAGAAATTTAAATTGGAGTCTTACTGGATCCTTGGCTAAGGGCTGGGGTGTTCATGTACAGGGTTAGACTCATAAAGCCTAGCAGAGAGTAGCTGCTCTGAGTCTGAAAGCTGAATGGTAATATCAGAAATTTCAAAGAGCTGGGATTGTCAAAATTATGATAAAGCTGGAGTAGAGATAACTCAATGAGCACCTTGGGTATTCAGTTAAGATTCTGAAAAGATGATGTTTTAGGAGTAAGGACCATGCCCTAGAAGAAGAGCCATACCCTGAGGCTAAGGAGTCGGGGAGTGGGGGCAGGGGAGGGAAAACAAACTAAACTAGGACAACCCTAACAAAAAATAAAACAAAGGTCAACAGGATTAAAAGGACCATCAATGATTTAACTACCTTCCAGAACAAATAGCAGTACTCTTTAAAGGAAGACCACATAGCTTAGGCTCCCATAAGGAAGTATCCACAGTGTATAGAATACACTAAAATATTATTAGACATACGAAGAAGCTGTAAGATGGAACTGATAATCAAGAAAAAAGTGAAGAATACAAGATGACCCAGGTGTTGGAATTAATGGTGCAAAGAGGTAATGTACTCAGCTGCTAATTAAAAGGTTGAAAGTTTGAGTTGACTCAGAGGGGCCTTTGAAAAAGGTGACCTACTTCCAAAAAATCAGCCCGTGAAACCCTACGGAGCACAGTTCTACTCTGACACACATAGGGTTGCCATGAGTTGGAATCAACTCAATGGAAACTGTTGTTTTTATGCCCAAAAACTTAAAAGAAAAGATGGACATAATGAGAAAACAGATGGAAATATAAAACAAATCAAATGAGAGTTTAAATTGAAAAGCGCAATATCTAAAATGAAAAATATAGATTAATGGTACATTTGAGACTACAGAGAAAAGGGTCAGTGAACTAGAACAGGGACAAATAGAAATGATTCAACCTGAAAAACAGAAAAGAAAGATTGCAAAAATTGAACAGACTCATTGACCTACAGGATGATAGCAACTAGCCTAACGTAAGGGTAATTGGAAGCCTAAAGCAGAAGAGAAAGAGATTGAGACAGAAAAATACTCTAAGAAATAATGACCAAAAAAAACACAGAAACCCAAATTTGTTGGAAACCATCAACCTACAGATCCAAGAAGTTCAGCAAACCCCAAACAGGATTAATTAAAAAACAAAACAAAACACAAAAGCACATCATAGTCAAGCTGCTGAAAACAGAAAAAGTTGTTAGAGAGAAAAAAACCACATTACATAACAGAACAATAATATTAGTAACTTTTTGCTCTTAAAATCTTTAAACTATTTTTTACTGATCTTTGAACTGTTTGATTACAGCATTTAAATAAAAAATAACATTTATTGTGGGGTTTATAATGTATGTAAAGGTAAAATATATGACAAAATAGCACAAAGGATAGGAAATAAAATGGAATTATATTTTTGTGGGGTTCTTATATTTTTTGTAAAGTGGTAAACATTGATTCTAAGTAGATTTGGTGAGTACGGATGCATATTGTAACCTCTACAGCAATCACTAAAATATAAAACAAAGATGTATAGTTAAAAAGCTAATAAAGGAGATAAAATTGCAAACTAAAGAATATTTGATTAACCCAAAAGAAAGCAGAAAAGGAGAAACAGAGGAACAAAGAACTGAAATTCATAGAGTATGTTTTCTGACACCAAAAACATTGAAGTAGAAATCACTGGTAATAAATATCTAGAAAATTCCAAACTACACACTCCTAAACAACCCATGGCTTAAAAATGAAATCTCAAGGGATATTAGAAATGTTTCAAACTGAATGATAATAAAACACAAGATACTAAAATGTGTTGGGATGAAATTAATGCAATACTTAGAGGAAAAATTATAGCTCTAAATGGAAAAAAGTTTAAAATCAGTGGTTTAAACTATCTTAAGGAGCTAGGAAAAAGCGAGCAATTTAAACACAAAGTAAATGGAAGAAACAAATAAAGGAAATAGAAAACAATAGATAATACTAACGGAGCCCAAAATTAGTACTTTAAAAAAGATTTTTAAATATGTAAACTCTTAACAGAAACCCTGGTGGCGTAGTGGTTAAGTGCTACAGCTGTAACCAAAAGGTCGGCAGTTCAAATTCACCAGGCACTCCTTGGAAACTCTACGAGGCAGTTCTATTCCGTCCTCTAGGGTTGCTATGAGTCAGAATCGACTCAGCTGCAACAGGTTTGGTTTTTTTTTTTTTTTTTTGGTAAACTCTTAACAAGATTGTACTGGAAGTCCTACCCAGAGAGGAAAAGCCAGAAAAAGAAATTAAAGGCAAATAGATTTGAAAAAAAAAAAAAACTATATTTGCAGGCAACAAGATCTTATATGTAGAAGATCCTAAAGAATCTATTGAAAAAAATACTGGAATCAATAAATGAATCTAGAAACATTGCAGAATTCAAGGTTGATATACAAAATCAATTGGTTTGTATTTAGACATGTTTGGATTTGGATTTGGACATGTTAAGTTTGAGATGTCAAGTTGGCAGTTGGATTTAAAATCTAGGGTTCAAGGAAGAGGTCTGTCATGGAGATATTAATCAATTTTAGAAGATATTTAAAACTTTTAGATGAGTAAGATCCCCCAAGGAATAAGAATAGAGAGGAACAAAAAAAGTTTGAAGACTCAGGTTAACTTTGTGCAAAAACTCTTGTAAGATTTACACAATTGGCTCTTCCTCTGAGTCGTGTTTGTTAGGGGAGGGGCTCCTGAGGCTACACTAGAGTGGAGATGCCATAGAAAACAACATATCCTCCAAAGGACTGTCCTTTGAACAACAATGGTAAGATCCCAGTGGGCGTTGAGACTCTCTTGCCCACACAGTAGAAGCCTGACTCTCTAGTGGGTATCAATGACGGCCTCAGTGATAGTCCTAGGGCATTCAGAGGCTTGTGCCCAGGGGCCATTGATCTTGCCTGGAATAAGAGAAGGGTCATCTAAGCCACTAAGAGTACAATTCTTCCTTCCATTGATTGCCCAAGAGGAGGCATTTCTGTGATAAACTTCAGGATTGTTCCTTCCTTTGGCTCGTTATGCTTGGATATCTTGTCAAGTCTTTGTGCAGTGTTTGGCTCTGGGGTTCTGTAGAGACAGGAATGCTCCAATACATCACCATATTCTGTGCTGCCAGCCTCAGAGCACTCATGTTGATTTCTTGCTTCTGTGGAGATAAAAACTTTGGGCATTTCACAGGGCCTCAGGCTCTTAATGACTATAAATATGGGTCCAGATGGATTTACATTTTTTTTTTTTCTGGAAAACAAAACATAGCTTGTCTCTGCTAAGATCTTATCTACTTAATGAGCAGAGGCATATAATTAAGGCCTTTCTCCAATGCTGTGGACATGCCAAACCTACGGGAAAGTTTGCTCAGTTTTCATAAATCAAATTGGTTTGGAACTTCGCACACTCGTGGCTCAGTCTGACAGTGTCTGATGGCGCAACCATCCCGTTCGTTGATGGAGGCTGTCACAGTGGCATTTGGCTGCCTCTTCTCATGGTGGGGTGGGGGAGGGGGGTGTCCTCGTTTAGAAGGAAGCTTCTTGAATGGTGCTGCTGACTATGGCCAGAAGGCTGGTTCTCAAGGCAAAGGCTGAGGCTGGATTGGAGGAGCGTTGTTCTCACGTGGGACGGGCCAGGGGTAGCGGGGCTCTGGGCTGAGCTCTTGGCAAGGAGCAAGTTCTCCTGATCTGGCAGAAACCAGGAGGAGTATCCTGTGTTAGGCAGCCCCTGGCCAGTACATGGGGCCCAAGCTACTTCGTGTGGCTTTTCTCACTCCGCTGGCTGTAAGAGGTCTCCAGCATGGTTCCTCCAAAGCCTGTTGGAATTAGATATATTTGCAATTTGCATTCTAAACAAGCTGTTTAGAATAAATATGCAGGCTACATTGTTTTCTTGGCTCTTAGTCATTGGTTAATCATGTGTTATTTTTTGAAAATAGCTTTTTCTCTGTTGGCTTGAAAGAGGAATCCAAGGGAAATGTTGTGTTGGATTCTGGCTAATCTTTCAAAACAACACGTGTGCGACAGTGGTTTGGTCAAACCTGACTAGAATCTCAGGGAAACCCTTCGCCAGTGGATCTGGAGATGCGGGGGACTGAGGATGAGAGGGAAACTCAGTTGGTGGGCTCTGGTTCAAGTGTGGCATCTGCTGGGCACTGGCTCAAGTGTGTGGAGAGGAAAGGGCAGGGGCTCAAATGGTATCCATGGAACTGACAGCTCCCTTAGTGCCTCTGCAACAGTGTTGAAAGACTGTCTCACACACAGGCTCCGAGGGTGAGGACTCAGGTCAGGGGGCCAGAGCGATGGCACAGCAGGTCCTAAACTTAACCCATACAGGCAGGCAGGCAGACAGAGAACAAAATGAGAGGGAGTGTGTCAAGCGGACTCACCTCCCATCACGTGTGTTAGTTGTTCTGTCACCCGGACTGCAGCACATTCTTGCTGGACACAATGTATTGTTCTGAAGCAGGTTCTTTTTACAGCCACAGCTGCTCAATTATGTTTCTGAGTTGTTTCCCGACAGGCGGTGGGAAAAAAGCTGAGAACAGCTGCAGCCTCAGTGAGAACATGGCCCAGTTCCTTGTGCATTCATGGCCCTTCCCCATGTGGGGCTAAACACAGAGGCCCTGTGAGGAGGTGACCAGGCCTGAGTTCCTAGGCCCTTTCGTGGTGGCCACCTCAGACTATAATTCAGCTTTTCTAGCATGGAGAACCTTCTGGCCGGGGGTGGAAGTGGGACAATAATCAAATCTTCCTTGCTGTAGGAGGCAGACAGTGAGACTGGGGAGACCCTCAAGGGCCCTCATGGGGCTGAGGTGGCCCCATCACTGCACAGAGGGGCACCTGCTAGCATTACCTGTCTCTCATGGGCTTTGCTCTCCTGCAATGGTGATGAAGGATGACTTACTTTCTGTACCTACTCAGCACAGTTCAGAGAGTTCTGACAGAGAAACATAGCCTCAGCCCTCAAAGGGTTAATTCTCCTGAGAGAAAGTCCAATCTTAGCCAACATTTATTGAACCACTGCTCTTACCAGGAACCATGTTCTTTCTGTGGGGGTGATCTAGGGCTTGGCCTTGGGGAGCTTCCTGGCTAGCCAGCCAGCAGCCCCGTTAATTCTTAGAGCAGCAACCAGCATTTACTGGACTAATACATGCCAGGTGCTTTCACTTGTATAATCATATTGAATCCTCCCAACAGCTCTGTGTGTTTGGCACTATAATTATCATCCCCATTTTACAGATGAGGAGACTGAGGCTTAGAGAGTTATATAACTTGACTAAGGCCACCTGCTAGTAAATGAAGAGCCAGGATTTAAACTTCAGGGACCACACTCTACTAGAGCTAGAGGACTGATCTTACAGAAAAGAGATATTCTAGTCCAGCTCTTAGGATAAGCAATTTCTGTTTCACACAAAAACTGTTCTCTGGAGGGCCAAGGTGGTTATTCTAAATAAGAGATTAAGGAAAGCTCTATAGAGAAGACGACTCATAAGCCAGATTTTGGAAAACAAATGAAATGTAAGCAAGTGCAGATGGGGAGGAGAAACCGCAAGCACGAGGCCCAGGCTTAGCAGAGGTGTGGCAATGTCAGCATTGAGGAAGACATGCCCAGGGGAGAAGCCTGATGTGCTGGGAACCTGGGCTTTGTGAGTGAAGGTGGTGGAGGGTGTCCCTGGACAGTGAAGTCAGGACACATTCTGGACGTCTGATGTTGTGAAGCAGACAGTGAGAGTCTGGAGGATTTGGGGCAGTCACCTATCTGATCAGAGTACAGACTTGGGGTTGGCGGAGACAGGTTGCAAGCCTCCCTCTGTCAGTGCTACCTGCTAATATTCGTGGACACGGTCAGTGTTTGCTCTGTGTGTCTGCGCCATGCCACCATGCTAGATGCTTTGTACTCGTTAACTCTAGTCTTTACCATGGTCCTGCAAACAAGATGAGGAAACTAAAGCTCAGAGAGGTGAAGTCACCTCCCCAAGGATGCTCAGCTAATGAATTCTGTGTGATTCCAAACCTGTGCGCTTTGCACTACACGTGGAGAATGTCCCAGGAGATTAGAGGATGAAATGAAGACCGTTTTCCTAGGAAACCACTTTTCCAGGCGGGTTTAGGATGAGGCTGTCACCTAGCACTGATTCACCTGCAGGGAGTCCCCCCCACCCTGTCCCCACAAGGACCTTCCATTCCCATCACTGTAGTGGCCATGTTGGCAGAAAGGGCTGGGGCGAAGGCACTCAGCAGAGCACAGTCTCTAAGGGGAGAACTCCTGGGAAAATAACTTGTCTTTCAAGACAATGGAGATAAGCTTTCCTGTTGCCCGCTCTGTCTGTCACCATCGTAAAGCAACTGAAGGCCCCACACATCCCCGTCGGTGCTGCTCAGGTGCACGCCCGCTTGGAATGAAACCAACTCTTGGCCCATTAAATGACATACGGGAGCATTGATGTAATTCCGCCAGTACGGACTTGTGGACAGTTTTTCCTTGGGTTGTTCGCTTCTTTTGGGTTGTGTTTTGAGCTTACAAAAGTGAAGCCACAGCTGGTTTCCTCCTCTCCATAAGGACCCTTTGATAGCTAGTCAACTGAGTTTTCCATTGTTATTTTTCACAGGTCTAATAGCTGTTGGCAACCACTTTGTGTTATTTTGTTCACATAATTATTCACTGAGCATGAAATACCCTGGAGCAACGCTCAGCATCTCAGCTGTGGCCTTGCTCACTGGCGTCACCACTAGTGGTAGCACCACTAGGAAGTGAAATGGAGGATTTTTTTCCAACGAGGTTGATTCAGCCTCGGAAAACTAAGCCTGGCACATGGTTTGAGTTCCAATTCATCCTGAGTTGCCATGACACGAATGTCCCATGTCCCCTGAGTTCTGCCTGGCCTGTCTGTGAGCATAACTCTACTTAGAGCAGGGTTTTCTGGGAAGACAGGCCCCCAGGTCTCCCTTGGTCATCACTGAATGAGCACAGGGGGACCGCCTCCTTTCTGCCATGGGTTTGTCTGTTCTCCAGAAGCTCACCTTTGACCCACAGCAGCTGAGAACGTATACTTCCAGCACCTAGTACGGCATAGATATGACAAAGTGGAAACACAGAGACTCATAGCCTGCTGCCTATCCATGTAGCCTGACGGGCTGGTTGAGGGGTTAGGACATAGAATTCCTTCTCTCTCTTCACCTGAGAAGTTCCAGGCAGTGAATTTCAGGGCCAGGGAAGGGTGACAAGAGTAAGGGCAATTGGAACACACTGATGGGCACAAGGGACGGTGCGATGGACAGAGAGCCATATGCTTGACCAGAGACTCTGGAACAGCTACGAGTTTTCTGTTTGTGTGGAAAGAAAGTGTTTCCAGTCTTGAAAAAAGAAATCTTATAAATAGAAAAAAAGAAAGAATTTTCCCTTGGTAAGCTTCTGAGGACTAAGTTCCAAGGCCCTTGAGGAGGGAATAGGAAAGAATTTAATTTCCCGCTGGAAGGATTTGCATGCCGCGGGGAGGGGCGGCGTTTCTCACCACGGATGCTGCACAAGCGGAAGGGCCCTCTCAGGCTCTGGAGTGAGTTCAGAAGGCCCAGCATGTGTTTCAGGGTCTTTATGGCAAATCACTCATTTTGACTTGGACTTGGATTTCCATCTAGCAAGTTAATCTAAAGGTCCTTCTCTACATGGGATTGTATAGGTGGCTGCCTGGATGCTCTGCTCCTCCAAGTACTGGTGACCACTGAGCTGCCACCTGTCACCTGCCACTTGTCCAGACCCAGGATATCTGCTGCTCTGGCCTCAGTTTCCTCTGCTGTTAAATGGAAATTATAATAGCAGTCCCCATGTAGTTTTGGGAGCAGTAAATGTGAGAATGCATGTAAATACTCAGTCCACTGACTGACACATGTAAATATCAGTGGTTATTTTTTAATAAACCTTTTACTTTGGAATAATTTTAGATTTACAGAGAAGTTATACAGATAATATGGAGAGTTTCGATGTTCCTCTCACCCAGTTTCCCCTAGTGTTAACGTTTTTTATAACCACTGTAGATGTGTCACAACTAAGAAGCCAGTATAGGTATATGCCTGTGAACTAAACTCCAGACTTTATTTGGATTTCCACTTGTATCCTTTTCCTGTTCCAGGATCCAATCCAGGGTCCCACCTTGCGTTCGGACTCTTGTTGTTTTTATCATAATTCCTTTGTTGGTCTGCAAAACTCTGAGGACAGGAACTGTGTTTTCTCTTGTCTCTAGCACCGCACGATTGTGCACGGGCCGCAGGGATACTATCAGTGGCTTTGTTCTAAAAAATATCTTGCCAAAAATCCACGTGACTTAGGGACACCATTAGAGCCCAGGGTGACAGTACTTGGTGCTCCTCTAACCATGAGCCTCCCCACTTATGGAAGGCAGGGCGTAGGGCAGGTGTAGAGGGGCCTTCCTGGGCTTTTGGATATAGGGGTAACGAGAGGGACAAAGCAGGCTGGGCCATGAAGTCTTTGCACTAGTTTCCTGAAGCTCCTGAGCCATCCATTGTTCCTCCCTCCCATCCTAAGCCATGGCCAGTTACAACACATTCTGCAGAACAGGCCCTGCAGTGGGACTCCCAGGGCCTGTAGCTTCCATTGTAACATGACTCCTTGGAGCATAAGCCTTGTCCCTCAGAGCCCTGCTTGGAAATCCCACCACAGAAGTTTAGAAAGATCTCGGCTCAATTTCCTGCCTGGAGGCTGAGGTGGAGAAGAGAGGAAGGTGGTGGTCCAGAGGGCTTAGGGTCTGCATGGCGTCTTCCGGCCTCACGCTTGACCCTTTCACTCCAGGATCAGGCCTTATGCAGCATTCTGAGGCCTCTGGGAGATGGTCATTGGCTTGGGGGCCTGAGATGAGGACCCTCAGCAGGCATCTCCACTTCTGGGTCCATCGAAGCTCTGATGACGGGTAGGTAGTTCCAGTCTTCCCTCCTCCGTTAGTACAGACACTGGTGGAGGTTTTGACATGAAGACCCTTAGCCCCTGCCCTGGCTGAAGAGGACAGGTCTTTGTTATCCTCTTTCAGGATCTGCTCTCGTGGCTGCCTCTTGGGTCTGGCAATTTTTTGTGGAGCCACCCTGCAATCTGAGCAGCTTAGGGGGCCTGGGCCTCGGAATAGTGCAGCAGCCAACCCCAACATGCTGAGTCCCAGGGCCCTCACATCAGACAACCAGCTTCACCGACACTGGGGAATGGCTGATGCCCAAGCATGTGAGCTTCACACGCATTCCTTCTTCAAACCCTAAGCACATAAATATTCTGAAACCTCAAATCAGCCTGTTCTCTTGAAGAGTAGAACCACATGTCCTCGGAGGGAGTGTGCTGATGGGCACAGGTTTTCCTCACGTGAAGTGGGAATCGCAGGGCCGTAAAGGCAGGAGACAGCGCTTCAGCCCCAGCTGTGCCACTAGCGCCATGTGAGCTTGGGTAGGTCCCATCCCGCACTGGGCCACAGTTTCCCTGGCTGTAAAACAAAGACGCTGGACCAGAGGCTCTTTTTGGGCCTGCCAGCTATGAGGGTTTATGGTCCTAGGGGGCATGGAGGCTCTGAAATTGAATGGTTTCTTTGAGATCCGTGGGGGCCTATGGTTGCTTGTAAATGTTTAAGATGTGTTGTTTAATAAGTCTAAACGCAGACAAAGATGGCAAGAATGTAAACAGCCCTTAGAAAGGCCCTTTCTGCTGATGACTGTGGGTGAGGAAGAGCAAGAGCACTCCGGAAGCAGGGACAGGCAAAAGCAAGGGTGGCCAGCCTGGCCTTCCAGTGAGCTATTCACTGGGGCCTGGAGGGCCCTTCCATGGCTGCCCAGTGCCAGTGCACAGAAGCCTGGACAACCTCATCTCTGCTGGTTGTGGCAACAGTCCCTCAGCTCTCTCATAGGAACAAGGCCCTTGCGGAGGGCTCTAAAGACTCCCTGTTGCCAGCTTTTAACTCTGGTTTGAGCAAAAAATGATGATGAGGCCCCAGGCTAACCAATCTATGGGAAATGGAACAGAGGCTGAACTCTGGCCTGGACTGGCCTTCACTCTGGGGTATCTGGCAACCATAGCATTCACAGGAACCACCAAGCAGCAGACCTACAGACTTCCATAAGGGGAAAAAAGAGTTGTGTGGCTAACAACACAAATTACAGAAGAATTGGTGTAAATGACCAACCTGTTTTCATTTGGGTGGAGAACACCTCATGAGAGGGACAGGAGTCTATAGGGCTTCATTCTTCTATTCATGAAGTATTTATTGAGTGCCTAATGTCTAGTGGGTACTGTGCTGGTACCTGACTTGATGGTGCTGGAACCTGGTGGGAAAGATAGGACTTATCCAGGTGAACTGTGGATGAGGATGTGATGACAAATGGTGGACAGGGTGTAGTGATGAGAATGGGGGAGCGATTCAGATGAGGCGGCCAGGAAAGACCTCTGTGAGGAAGTAACCTTGGGGCACTCTGAGACTTCAGGGTTAGGAGCCAGCTATGCTGAGGGTGGGGGTAAGGAAGTCTAGGTAAGCAGCTGCACCAGCATGGGCTATAAGACTGTAAAGGCAGAAGGGACTGGGTGTGCTAGAAGGTATGAGAGGCTGGGATATGCAGGCATTGGAGAGGCATGTGTAGGGTTAGTTTGGCTGTGTGTCCTGGGCAGTAGGGGGTGACTTTGGGGTCAGGATGATTGTGTGAATACAGGATGCAAAGAAGAATATGTGTGCACCCATCAGGGTTCTGCTATTGTTGTTGTTGGGTGCTGTCAAGTTGATTCCAGTTCATAACGACCCCATATGACAGAGTAGAACTGTCCAATAGGATTCTCTTGGCTGTAATCTTTACAGAAACAGATCACCAGGTCTTTTCCCCACAGAGCCGCGGGGTGGGTTGGAACCTCCAGCCTTTCGATTAGCAACCAAACAATTAACCGTTGCACTACCAGAGCTACATATCAGGGTCCTGAGAGGGGACGAACCTTGCCTATCAGACTAAGCAGTACATCCATGAAGCTAAATGCAGACTGTTGGCTGAGAAGCTGAAAATCATGGCTCCACAGAGACTCATTCAAAAACAGAGTGAATTAATGGAGACTTTCCTACCTCAGGAGTTCCTGAGTAGTGCAAACGGTTAATGTGCTTGGCTGCTAACCAAAAGGCTGGAGGTTCAAGCCCAGCCAGAGTTCCCCTTGGAAGAAATGCCTGGCATCTACTTTCAAAAAGTCAGCCATTGAAAACACTGTGGTACACAGTAAACTCTGACACACATGGGGTCAACATGAGTTGGAATTAACTCAGTGGCAACTCATTACTGGTTTTCCCACCTCTACCAGCTTCCCTGCGAGGCATTGTCAGAGGTCACACTTAACCTTTTGTCTTTTTCTTGTGATTGCTCTCTTTTCCCCAAATATTTGTATTCATATTTCTTGCAGTCACATTGTTCCATTTGGCCCAGAACTACTTGAGAAGAGATTGGGCAGGGGTTTCCACTGAAGTATCCCTTTCCAGTGATGATGGCCACTGCTCTCAGGGACTAGAGAAGGGATCAGAAAGGGAAGAGGAACTTGATCATGAACACATAGCATGTATTTGATCTGATTCCTGACAGTAGGGTCTGCTCAGCAGGAGGAGGGTGTGGATGGGTCAGGAGGCAGGGGCTGAGAGAGTGGTGGTCGTGGCAGGTGGAAATGAGGGTGCTGTTCTCCTCCTGTGGATTACTTGGTGCACACCTGCATGGACACCTCCCACTGTCCAAAACCTCCTGGTTTTGAGACCCAGCTCCATTTTCAGCAACTCTATGAAGCTTGATCCGACTTCACAGGCCTTGTTGAGGCCTGCATTCTCTGAATTTAGGGATTCCCTTATCGACTCTGTTGTCTATGTTACACACTCTAGAACCTTGAAGTACAAGGTATGATCCACGGTTTGGCAGCTTTGACATTGCCTGGGAGCTTGTTAGAAATGCAGATTCTCAGGGCCCACTCCAAACCTTCTGAGTCAGAACTTGCATTTTAAGAAGATCCCAAGGTGACTCCTATGCTCATTATAATTTGAGAAGCAGGGCCACAGAACTTACTCAGTTGCTGCCCTGGTTTAGAAGCAGGGTCCCAGCAGCCCTTCTTGAAGCCAAGCTGGGAAGAATAATGGTCAACTAGACAAGGTCTCAATATGTGTTTAATTTGACTTATTTGGAAGAGGTGAGGGGCAGGTAGGGAAGAACAGAAGAGAGAACATTTATAAGCCTTTCATCCAGGATTTCAAGAACCTTGGAGAAAGCTATGGATTTCTTGGAATGTTTCTTATCCAAGACGTGTTTCACTTTTTGAGCCCTGAACTGAGATGAAACCAAGGCCATGACTTGGAGATATTGCAAGATTGAGAGTGCAGTGACCAGATGCAACCAACTTTTCCTTAACTAGAAATCCCTGAGACCCCTGAGTGGCTATTTGCTTCTTCATTTCTCTTTCTAAAAGCCTGGCTTACAAAGGGCAAAGATCAGAGAGACTAACATTATGAACCAGCACCAAGTTATGGCAAGGATCACCTCCCGACCCCACTTTCCATTACCAGGACACTCCAAGCTCACTTAGTCATCAGGCTGGACAGACTCTGCCAACATCAAAGGCATCAGAGCTGCGGTAAGAGTGAATGAGGACAATGCTCCCTTCACGTGGGTGGCAGAGGCTTCCATATACACAAGTGAGTTCTCAGAAAGCAGCTGGGTGTCAGGAGGTGCTGCCTAGGAGAAGGATGACTCCAGGGTAAAACGTAGTCAAATGCTGATGGATTGGAGCTGGAAAACTTTCAAAACAAAACCAAAAAAGCCAAAACCCACTGCTGTCGAGTCGATTCCGACTCATAGCGACCCTAAAGGACAGAATAGAACTGCCCCATAGAGTTTCCAAGGAGCACCTGGTGGATTTGAACTGCCGACCTCTTGGTTAACAGCCATAGCACTTAACCACTACACGACCAGGGTTTCCCTTTCAAAACAACCCATTGTTATTAAGCATCTGTTGTTAGCCTAGGCCAGGTGCTGGGGAAATGAGAGAAAGTTCAGTTGCCAGACCCACAGGAGTTGCTCTGAAAGGTGGTCTGCTTCGAGTTGAACAGAACTCGGAACCACCCAGCCCCTACCTACCCTTGGGTAGAGAGCCTCATCTTATTGAGAGGGAAATGCTCACTTTCTGCCTCCTACAGGCAACCTTTCCTGATTATTCTAGACCTATCTCCTGCTCAGTTTATACATAGAATAATGTACGGCCACATATTGGTCTGCTCCCTGCCTTCCTCTCCGATCTCATTCCTAGAACTTCTCCTGTGCCAGGGAGCAAATTATTGTCAGTTATTGTCTCAGTTCCAAATTCACCCTTATTTGCTGGCTTTGTTGTAATGGTGGTGTGCTGTGTAAATATTTCTCCTTTGCCAGCTGGCATGATGTTAAGCCTTGTTAATAGAGGATGTTGAAGGGATGCTGGGGAAAGGAGTTTCTCTTCCTGGTTTCTATATGCCTTGTTTACCAGGATCCTTCAGGTGACACCTTTCTCTGCCTGGTTCATGTAGAGGGTGGCTTCTTGAGTTTTGGCAGCACCCAATGGCCAGCAGCTACCCCCTAGCATCTTCTCCAGAAACTTCTCAGTGAAAGGCCACCAGTAAGGTGCTTCCTTGTGAATGGACTTCCTCAGCACCTCCTCAGGTGACTTCATAGCAAGTTTCAGGGTGAAGCACATCTCTGTGGACACCTTCTCCTGACTCCGCAGAGGATAGGCTTTCAGCAAGTCCCACTGGCAAAGCATCTCAGTGACTTTCCTGCCGTCCAGTGAGTCATGGCTATGCCCTCTCCAAGATCTTGATCTCAGGCCTGAGTGGGTGAGGGGTGTCTTACTTAGATTTTCTATCTCAGCCCTAGGGTTAGTGGATGTTACCAATATCTGCTATCTGCTATTCCTGTATTACTTAAGAGTTCTCTTCTAAACTTAGTAGCCATGTCCCCATTACTCTAATCCCCTGTTAACAATTTTTTATATTTAGTTTTTTTTTTTTTCCTGTGTGAATTACTGTGTGATTACTATCTCCTGATTGGACCCTGTGGGCAGAGCTTCTAGCAGCTCCTTTGGTTGTCCACTAGTTAGAAATAAGAGATGGCCAAAAGCATGGATCTACTTCAATGCATTGGCAGTGGGACTTGGAAGGAACAAGATTTAAAGATTAGTGACAAGCAAGTCTGGGGAACAAGTATATAGATGGATGTCTCTCAGAATGGACACACTCTAAAGATATTTGTGTCCCGTATATGATTCCCATCATAGGGTATCCACTGTAGGGGGAGGCTTTTAATAATTAGGTCTGCAAAATGGCATGCTCTGTGGCTATCAGTCAGCCTCTTTCCCCAGTGAACAAGGGGGCCAGGGTGGCAGGGATGGAGGCTATGCAGGACTGACAAGGATTACCCGTACAAATGCTGACCTGGCTAATGCCACTGCTGGATCTGTGATAGGTTCAAAGAGTAATTAATATATCTACAGTGGTAAATACAATGACTGTTAGGACTGTGTGTCACCTCATTTGGGGATAGGGAGAAGAAGAATTGGAAGAAGGATAGCTGTATATAGTTGGGTGGAAATATAGCATTGTTTAGTAATTGTTATATGTAAGTTCAAATGTATGTTGTATGCATGCATCTGGAAGTCTAGTAGCCAAAGGGAAGTGGCAACGGGTTCATGCTCATAGAATTAACTGGTCTTATACATTCCCCATCAACTAGAAGTAGCTGGGCTAATTGAAAGTTTCAATGACTTACTGAAGACTCTGTTGCAGCACCAGTTAGGAGTCAATACCCTGAAAAGACAGGGTGCTGTCTTACAGGACACAGTATATGCTTTTAATCAGAGACCATAGTGTGGTGCTGTCTCTCCCACAGCAAGAATACACGGGTCCGGAAGTCAAATGGTATAAGTGGGAATTGCTCCTTTTATTATAATGCCCAATAATCTATGCACAGTTATTGCTTCTTTTTCAGGTAAACTTGAGCTCTGCTGGTTTGTACGTCTTAGTCCCTAACTGAGGAATGCTCCAACTGGGGGCTACAAAAATAACTCTAGTAAATTGAAAGATGAGACCTGGCCATCTAGGGCTTCTTATGCCACCAAACCAACAGGCAGAAAAAGGGGTTGCTCTACTGGCTGAAGTGATTGATCCTGGTTACCAAGGGTCAATTGGGTTGCTACTACACGATGGTGGCTGGAAGGACTATTTCTGAAACCCAGGGGATTACCTGGGGCACCTCTTAGTGCTTCTGTGTCTAGTAGTAAACGTTAACGGTAAACTATTAAAAAAAAAAAAAAAACTATAACAATGAAAAAAAGGCAGGGAGATTGAGGATTGAGACCCTTCAGGAATTAAGGTTTGGGTCACTCTATCAGGTAAAGAACTCCAACGAGCCGAGGTTCTGAATGAGGGTAGAGGAAGGACAAAATGGTTAGTGCAAGGAGGAAGCCATAGGTATCAGTTACAGCCCCATGACTAATTTCAGAAAAGAGGACTGTGGTTGCTTTGCATATTTTCTCTTATTTGTTATACATGTGTTTATTTGTGTATACTAACTACTTTCTTCTCTCTTCTTCCTATTTTTCTTTTATATGCAAGTTGTTAGAGATTAACTTTACAATTTGATCTTTAAATAACAGAAGATAGCTCCTTTTGGCTATCCAGGTGTTCATAAGTCTCCTCCTAAGAGAGACCTTCCCTGACCACTCAATCTAAAGGAGCACACCTCACACATTAATCAATAACCCATTGCCCTGTTTTTTATTTTTTAATAGAGTTATCACTATCTGAGATCTTACTATTTATTTGCTTATGTGCTTCTTATCTGTGTCCTCCAACTAGAATGCAAGTGTCATGAAACCTGGGCCTTGTCTGTCTTGACCACTACTGCATGCCTAGAGTCTAGAACAGTACTTGGCACACAGTAAGCATTCTATGCATATTTTTCAACAAATAGAATGAATTGGATGGAGATAAGGTACAAATGGGAACCAGGCTATAAGCTGCATGAGAGAAGGAACTATGTCTCCTCTAGGAGGGGGCCTCTCAACACATACCATATCTCTCCTGGTAGAATGAAAAATATAAAACTTAACAACATCACAAAACCATATCTGATTAAATGCCAAGGGGATGATGTGGACAATGATAGCTTTAAAAATCCTGGGGACAGAGAAGGCCATTATGGGTGGAAGGTGTCAGTGTAACTTCCTAGAGGAGTAGCGGACTGAGTGTGTTGTGTAAGGTTTGAGGAGCCAGTCTCTGTATCTCATGGTAGTTCTGAAGTTGCCATAAGTCAGCAAAGCCAGCATTCAGGAAGAGAAGCTGGGGAGAGGGCAAACTTGAACCCACAAAGATGAACTACAGCCTGTGTGTGTTTCTCACTGCCTCATCCTCAGGGATGTGATTGGCAGAAGGAGCTGGTGCTCTTCACCATGGAGCTGCAGGTAAAGCAGGCCCAAAACTCAGAGGATCTGAAGAAAAAGGTCCTTTGGGATCTGGAGGAGCTGTGGACATGCTGCTCCCCCCACTACAAGATAAGCCTCATATCCCCATCATAAGTGAGACTTCGAAGGCCATTCCACATTCTGGCAGGCCAGTTGCTTCATCGTGTTGGAGAATGTGATAAAAATCATTGGATTCTACGAGCATGATCCCATAGCCACACTTCCTTTGCTGCAAAATGATTTGGCCAAACCCAGGAGAACAAACTGGAACCCATGGGGTCACAGAGCCTTTGCAATTAGAGAACACAATCTATATAAAGAATAGTGTCAACTGCAGAGAAGGCAAATTGCTGCCTCCTCATAAAGGAAGAAGTCCTACGTAATTAACTAGCCTTCCATTAGATGATTGGTTGGTTCCCACAGAGAATGAGGTTATCTTGTGGGACCAGTGTAGTCTCTTCTGCTAGAACATTGGACATTCAGCAGCAGCAGTACCCAGATCAGCCTAAGTAAGGGGAAGTCCATGCTGTTGAACTCACCTCCATTCCTGCTTTCATGACCACTTTCGGAGGGGTTCTCAGGACAGCTTATCTTCTGCTTTCTTCTGTAGAAACCTTTAAGATTATAGTCAAACTACTCAGCCTGGCATGTGAAGTCCCTCACGGGGTTCATCATGCTGTGCCTTTCCAACCTCACTTCCCAACATGTGTATCCTTGCTGTATGCTTTGGCCAAACCAGAGAGTTCATGACTCCCTGACATGCTCTGGCCCTTCTTCTGCTGTTGCTCTGTTTATCTATTCCCCCATTTCTCTCCTCCCAGCATCACTGAAAGCCCAGTTTTAATGTAACTTCCTTCATGAACCCTTTCATCATCCCTTGCCCTAATGCAATCTCTTCAACCTTTGACCCTTCAGGCTCTGAGGTTGCCCCTTTCTCAGGATGTTCACCAAGATCACCTTGCCCTGTGTGACAGGCACATGCAAGCTGTCTTACTCCCCTTCTGCAACCACTGCATGTCACACTCCTGCCTGTACTCCTAGCAGCACTGAGCACGGGACTTGGCCCAGAGTTGATGCTCAGTAAATATTTCCTGTATTGAGACGACATCCATCTGTCTGAGTCAGTGTGAATAGAGCTCTGCCTTGGGGCAGAGGAGGAAGCCAAGGGACTGAGGAGAGCCTTTCCTGTCCTTAGATCCTATGACAGTAGGTGGGAAGTTCTCCAGATTGTGAATAGGTTGTTGTGAGACAAAGTGGGAAGAGAATCAGAGATCTAGAAAGGAAAAATGAGAATTTCGAGGGAGGGCTAGAAGCGATGCAACTTAGAGGAAAGATTCTGAAACTTGGGCTTTGCTGAAGACTGCTTGTTCCAGGTGAGAACTTATGTCGCCCTCCTGATGGGCCAGGCACTTCCCAAGTGCTTTACATATACTAACTCATTTCATCCTCATAGCTACCCCATGAGATAAGGACTATATGATTCCTATTTCACTGATGAGAAAAGGGAGGGAACAAAGAGGTTAGGCAGCTAGAAAAGGATTCGTATCTCCCCTGGATGTTCTTTCTCCAGGGATGTCCACTCAGGCAAATGGCGGTGGCCCTTTCTTCTATCATGCCTAATCCAGCCAGCTCGCCACTTGTATTCTGTGATGAGTTTGCCAAGAAAGTCCCATGAGGCTGAGCAACTTTCCTATCTTCTCTGGGACCCCCGGCCTGCTGTGCCTCAGCCCTGGTGGTCTGCAGTGTGGGGACGGATTTCTTGTGCAAATCATTCACTCAGAGTCATAGCGCTGGCTTTGTGGCCACATGTGCAATTCATAAAGTTTGCATTTTCCACAGGACTTGGTTTCCAGTGTGTTTTGGCTTAAACTCTACAACTTTCAGGAATTTCAGCAGAGAACTGCTGTCCGCAGATTGCTTAGCTACATACATCCTCCCCATGGCTGTGAAGTTTGGCACGAGTGTTGTATTATTGCTCTGGGGTCAGAGTTTGGAGTTTTATTTTATTAATATTCTTTTCTTCAAGAATTGAGGGGGTAAGGGGGTCTGAACCAACACTGGTTTCTCCAGGTTCATCATGATTCCCTACTGACATCCATGTTTTGTCTCACTGTCATTTTGACCCCATTTGCTACGTTGACTCATGTCTTCCGTATCCTGAGGGCTGGGTCCTTACGCAGTGTATGGGAATAAGAGTGACTCTGTGCAAAGGAATATGTTTATAGCCTCTATAAATTTGCAGCCCCCGCATTTGTTGGGTTCAAGAACTTTCTATTTACATTTATATTTTCTAAATCAAAATAAGCTGGACTTCAAGTGAGATTCTATGTCAGTCCCTACTGGGGTTTCTGGCCCCCTACTTCCCCTTACACTGCCCCAGGTTGTGAAAGCTCTCAGGACTTCACTGGCCAGGACACTCTAGAAAGGTGTGTTGGTCTACAGCCTACACTGTCCAAGTACTCCTTGTTCAAGCCCATGTGGCCTGTGTTGGGCAGTTTTGCTACTTCTATGCATGGCTTGGGTATGGGATATTTGATAAGGCAGAGAGCTGTGGCACCCTGGGCTCTGCCTCCCCACACAGATATTTCTTTCATAGATCTCCTGTTCTCCTGCTGTGCTCCCAGAACATTGGACCCTGCTAATCGTGGAACTTCTAGGCCATCATTCTCTCCTAGTTCTGGGAACTGTCCCCCTCCTTCTCCTGGGTCAGCAGCTTTCCTGCTCTTCAAGCACGTTACCAGAACCCACCCTCCAGGAAGGGCCAGCATAAGCCCCAATGAGCATTTGGACTCACAATATTGGGTGCTACTTTCAGAGGGTGAGTGTTGCCAAGGTAATGCTGAGACATCCACTTTTTTCCTATTGACCAACCTTGTTATTTATTTCAATCACTATTCAGTTCTCAGGAAAGCTGTATTGCATAACAGATGCCCAGGGTCAGTTAAAATTTGGAGTCAACATCCAAATGCATGAATTCTCCTTTTAGTTTGTTCTCCCACCCATAGAGACCAAGATGAGGCCCTAGTTGATTGAAGATATTTCTCGGAATGCTGATGCAGCAAGGCTCTCAGTGGAAAAGGCAGGACTTGTGGGAATCAAATGTTTGTGAAATGCAAACTTCCATATGTTTATGGCACAGGGGCAGCCATCTACAGGACATGGGCTATGGAATAAAGAGAACCAACAACCAGCTTGCTTGTCTTTTATGCATTCAGAGAATAATGTCGAGACATTATTTCACCTAGCCTTGGGCTGAGTTCTTGGTGTATAGCTCTGAATTTTGGTCTTTCTTTCCTTGGTGCTCTCTCCCAGCTTCGAATTTCTCACTCATGGTTTCTCTACCACCCTCAGCATTAGGGCTCCATGTATGGGTGCCCCTCATGGTCTTTAGCAAGTTTATCGAAGACCCTGGTTCTTGCCAGGCCTTGGAGAGGGATGGTTTTCAGACCAGCTTTGGCATCTGGGAACTTAGCACTGGCCCAAGCATGGCTGTTCCTTGTCTTGAGTTTGGGCGAACACAGGGAGGGCATAGACTGTGAAGAGATGAGGTCCTAGGATGCTGGCACTAGAAAGAGAGGAATTTCTCCAGAATGGCCAAAGGGCCAATCCAAGTTATAGTCAAAGGCCAAAGCTGTAAGTAAGGGAGAGAGGACAAGCTTTAGCTTTGAGAGATTCAGTCTTAGATTTTATTCTTTCAACCAGTATTAATTAAGTATATTCTGTACACCAGGCTCCACACACTGAGGAGACAGTGATGAGCAAACCAGATTGAAATCCCTACCCTCTGGGTTTACATTCAAGAGGATTGCAAGCAGAGAATAAGCAGGAAAATGAGGCAGAAGGTCTTAGTCTGCGAGGATCCAAAACAAGTAAGGAAGCAGTGTGTGCTGGGTCAAGGCAAGTGATTCAGGACAGAAGTGGAACAAAATGCATGGTTCTGGTGACATGTATTCACATAGGGCTGGTGGCATGCCACCAGGGTAGGGTTTAGCCCTCTGTTAAGACTAGATGGTGGGTGTGGCAGATCTTACCAGAGCATATTGACCACTTTTCCAGTGGAGAAGATGGAATTAAATCTTCAGCTAGGCAGTATATTCCCATGAGGTCTGAAGAAAAGGGAGACATATAAGCAGAAAGGGAAGGGGTGAAAAGAAGAAAGGCTGATACTAGTCTGCCAGCTTTCATTCCACAGAAGACCGAAGTCCCCGGGTGTGGGCAGGCGGGCCTCTTGCTGGGTGCCCTGGGAATGACCACCCACACAAAGACCTGTCTTTTTAGCTGCCACCTGCGGGAGCGCCATGTGGTAGCTTCCTGAGGCCTCACATGTGGGTCTCTGTGTTGGGATGTCTGCGATGATCCAGGTCTTGGCTTCTGGCCATGGTCAGAGACCACAGACCAGAGTGCAAAGTGACTGGGAGGTGGAGGCTCCAAAGTGGCTCTTTTGATCCTCGTGTTACATGGTTCCCTCCAATATAATAGGCCCCGCAGTGCTCTGAACACATAGCTGGAGGATATATGTATCTGGTCTGGATTCCCTAACAGGAGTGTCAGGAGCAGCTACCAGTCTCCCTCTGTCACAGCAGGTTGCTGTAGGTGACAGCCAACTGAAGAAATGCATTAGCCTGACAGACATTCTCCAGGAAAGCCCTCGCTTCACTTCAGAATTGTCAGCCTTCTAAAAAACATCTAACTCAGGTGGCCTGAGCCAACCATCAGTTTCAGTCAGAAGAAAGTGATACTCAACACCACACCACACACATGCATATACATACACTCATATACATACACAAGAGCTTTGGTGTTCATGCTTAACCGGTTGGCTGTGTGTTTTTTGCAGACCATTGACACTACCCTGTGTGCCCAATCTAACAACCAGATAATTCCCTTCCAAAGACATACTGTAAAGAGCAGGCTTCTGGTTTGGCTCTATGCTCTTAACAATTGACCCCGGCCAAGAGGACGCTCTTCTCTTCCTATTGCAAGCTGAGAATTAGCACATATGGTTTCCCACCTTGGAGTCCTCATATTCTGTTCTTTTCCATCAATACTGTTGTACGAGATTGTTTCCTTTTAAATGACTCACAGACAGGCTGTGCTTGTTCAAGTGGAGGTAACGTGTGTGTGTGTGTGTGCGCGCACGCGTATGGGCTATAAGATGGGATTCTAGAACTGAAGAGAACTAGGTGTTGGAGCACTAATGGCTTTGGTACCTAGCTGCACTCAGTACTGGAGGCCTCACCTCGTTCTCCAGGCCTTTTTAATTGCAGATTTTAATTGGAACACACTTCTTTCTCATATGCATGAAGTTTCACTTTGGCTCATTTAACAGGGTTCTAAACTTAGCAATTTTAGCTGTGGGGAAGACTTTTTTTTTTTAATTAAAAACTTTTTATTTTGAGATTCACATTCAGTTTTAAGACATAATGCAGAGAAATCCCTTGCATCCTTTACCCAGCTTCCCCCAGTGATAACATCTTGCAAGATCGTAGTACAATATCACAACCAGGATATTGACATTGATAGAGGACAGGTCCATGGCCACAACGATCCACCCCACACCCCACTCTATCCCTAACCCTGGAAACCACTAATCCGTTCTCCATTTCTATAATTTTGAAAGACATGGATTTTACCAGTCCAATGTTGGTGATGTTGACATTATTCCTTACAGGCATCCTAAGCCCTTTGCCATTTGGATAGATGTAAAGTTAAAAAGGCTGTTCTCCATGCTCCGTACATAGTTGGCATCATCATGTGGTGGTTAACAGTACAGGCTCTAGAGGCAAGTTGCCTGGGTTTGAATCTTACCTACAGACATTATTAGCTGTGTGACCTAAGACAAGTTACTTAACCTCTCTGTACGTCAGTTTCTTCAAATGTAGAATAAGATAATAATAACAGAACTCAGCTGAGAGGGTTGTTGTGGGATTAAAAGAGCTGATAGATTTCAAGTACTAAGAACAGTGCTGCTCAAACTTTAATGTCCTGGAGGTTTTGTTAAAATACAGATTCTGATTCAGTAGATCTGGGGCCTGAGATGGTGCATTTTGAACAAGCTCCCAGGTGATGTTAATGTTGTTGTGCAAGATCATGCCTTGAGTAGCAAGTACTGAGAAGAGTACCTGCAAGAAACACCTGATAAAAACACTCAATACTCATTGGCCATGTTTCCAAGTATGAGTCTGGAGCTATGCTGGATAGAATCCAAAGCAATGAGACTGAGCTTCAAGGTTCAGATTGTGGAATGCCACTGGCTTTGCCAGTCCTAGGGCCGGACTTGACTGCCAAGAATGAGGCTGATGGTTAGCCTCAAGGAAATGGGTGAGAGAGCGTAAAGGGTACCAGGTACCAAATCCCTCTCCCAGCGCTGTTTCCTATGGGAACAGGTAGGGCCCAGAAGCCACTCAATTCCCTCACTAGGTTCTCCTGTCATCAAAAGAGCAGATCTTGCAGGCTGCCTCCCTTCCTTCCCCAGGTAGGGAGATGTGGGTGGTAAGAGGGAGAGCAGTCCCAGAGCAGGTGGGAGAAGCAAGACCACCTGTGCCCAGATGACTGCCAGGAGCTCTAAAACTGCCAAAGGTGGATTTTCTTCCCCTTAATACATCAGAGACAATAGTGGGAATGAGAGATGAGCCCTGGGAACAATTCTACAATGCCTCAGGTTACCATGGTTACCAGACCTGAGCCAGCAGCCTTCAGGGAAGGTGAGCAAGCTGAGGTTTTTTCTGTCCAAGTTTGAATGCCATCTTCCAGGCATTAAATTCCATAAGTAAGACGGTTTCATTTTAAAAATGCAAACAGCATGTAAGTATATAAAGGAAAAATTGTCACTCTCTTTTCCTCACTGCCCCCATCCTGCCGTAGGGTCAATTCCAACTCATAGCAACCCTATAGGACAGAGTAGAACTGCCCCATAGGGTTTCCAAAGAGTGCCTGGTAGATTTGAACTGCCATCCTTTTGGTTAGCAGCCAAGCTCTTAACCACTATAGCACCAGGGTTTCCTTCAAAGGAGTAACCACTATCAACTTATTGGTGTGCATCGTTCCAGAGCTATTACTATGGGCATACAAATATTTATTAATGTATAAACAACGAGTCATACTGTATGCATTGTCTCACAGCTTCAACTTGCTTTTTTCACTTCAAAATAAATCCTGGACCTTCTTCTGTATCAACATGGAGACCTGCCTCACTCTTCTTAATAGCTACATCCAACAGCATGGCTATACCACAATATAGTTAAACCTTGCCCTGCTAGTGAACACTTAGATTGTCCCGGAATCTTCACTATTACAAGTTGCAACGAACACTCCCTAGAAGAAATGCCTGAAAGTGGAAGTGCTAAACAAAGGGTAAGTGCATTTACATTTTTGATAGATGGTACCCCCCAAAAAGATTTTACAAAAAAAAAAAAGTTACACGAGTTGACACTGACTCACAGCAGCCCCGTGAGTGTCAGAGTAGAACTGTGCTCCACAGGGTTTTCAACGCCTGATCTTTCAGAGGCAGATCATCAGGCCATTCTTCCAGGGAACCTCTGGGTGGACTTGAACCTCCAACCTTTCTGTTAGCGGCCATGCGTGTTAACTGTTTGCACCACTTATCCTCTCCTAACGGTATATGTGTGCACGCCACACACCCCTGCCACCGTGGGGTATTATCAAGCATTTCCATCTTTGTCAGTTTGCTAAGGGAAAGATAACACTTCATCCTTGTTTTCAGTTGCATTTCTCTAATGACTAGAAAAGCTGAGCACCTCTTCTGATGTTTATTTGCCATCTGCATCTCATAGGGTCAGGTTTCTAGGATCCCCCCACCCCGCCCCCTGCCACCCTGGCCAGGGCATGTGCCTTCCCAAATAAGCTCTCCCCTGAGAAGGCCCCACGGAGCACTTCACTGCAGTAGGTAAGGACTACTTATGTGTTTAATGCAAAGACTCTGCTGCAGGAGCAGTCACGGCAGCCCCAGGGGTCCGGCAGCTCATGCTGGAAGAAAGAGGAAAGCTTCCATGTGACACCAGGCTCTGTCTGTTCTGGTAACTGTGAATCGTCATTCTGGGTCTATGACAGCAAAACTCCAGGCAGCCCACTCATCCAAACAAGAGGGCCATTCATGGGTCCACACTGTCCCATGACAGTATGATGCAGCCAGTGGGAAGGGCACTGAGCTGGGCTAGCAGACCACAGTTCCAATCCTGGCTCTAGCTGCGAAGGCACAGGTGACCTTTTCCCATCTCTCTTCCTCCTCTTCTCCATCTTGAAATTTTCCATCTGCCTGCACCCCTGATCTTAGGTCTTACTGCACCCTTGGCTTCTGTGACACTATTTTTGCCAGCTGTGAACATCTTCTCCCCAACCTACATTTGAAGGATCCTTGCCTGGGTCCTTGCATTCCTTCACTACACATTCAAGATGCCTTCAGATAGCAGCCACTGGGGTGGTGTCAGTCTCATTGTGATCCAATTGGCTCCCACATGGGAGCTGTCTCCTGGGCTCCAGCTCACAGTGTCCCTGCCTTTGGAACAATTCACCTGGTCCTGTGTCCCCAGGAACACTCAGATGTCCATATCTGAACGTGTTTCTCCCTAAATATTTCCTGTGAATGGTGGATGGCACTGACTGGCTGTTCAAGCTAAAATCTTCAGGAGGCAGCCCTTGGGTCTTCCCCACTCTGTTGCCAGAAATTTTTCTGTGACTCCCCACTGCCCACTGAATAAAATCTTGGCTCTTCGGATTTTTCCCTAACTTAACTTCCTGGTTTACTTCCCCTAGTTCCCTGCATGTATCCTATATTGATGTCAAATTGGGCTACTTACGATATTACAAATAATACGTACTTTCTGGTTTCTCCATTTAGGGTGCGATTTTTCAACAGGAGCACAATTGACATTTTGAGCTGGGTAATTTGTTGTGGGGGGCTGTACTGTGTGCATTGTAGAATATTTAGCTGCCTCGCTGGCCTTTACTCACTAGATACTAGTAGACCTCACCACCCCCTCCTCCCGTCATGACAATTAAAAATCTCTCCAAACCAAACGAAACCCGTTGCCATTGAGTCAATCCCAACTCATAGTCGACGCTACAGGACAGAGTATAACTGCCCCATATGGTTTCCAAGGAGCATCTGGTGGATTCCAGCTGCCAACCTTTTGGTTAGCAGCTGAACTCTTAACCACTATGCTGCCAGCGTTCCCCCAAAATATCTCCAGACTTTGCCAAATGTACCCCCAGGGGCGAGATCCCCTCCTACTTGATTGAGAACCACCGATCTAGAGTCATATTATTTATCTCACCTGCACGAAAGCCCTGTCCTATATCTCTCTAACCCTAACTCGTAATAGGGAGATAAAGCTGAAAAAAACAAATTCCTGAAGGGTGGACACTGTGATTGTTATGTGTGCAAGTGGATGAGAACTGACATGGAATATGCAAAAATGAAAATAGCTGTATAAGCTGTGCTTCCTTGGGCTACACTCGTCTGGGGCTAAAATTGTGGTCACTTTTTATAGAACCAGCCTGCAAGTTGCTATCTCGCACTTCCACCTGTTATTTCAGGATTCTGGCCCCAGAATCGTCTGGGTGCCCTTAATCTCCTATGCTCTCACGACAGAATCCCATCACACACAAGTTGCCCCTTCCACGGAATCTGCCCCTTGCCTGGCAGGTTGCACAGGCTGAGTGATCCCAATACATGGGCCCCCTGACAGGCACTGATCCCCTCTACCAGACACACTGTCCCTGGAGCCCTGGAAGTGCCCAGCTTCTGTGAAAGCCCTCATGGTGCCAAGGTTTCTGTGTTCTCTGTAGAAAGAGGGGCACACGATTTTGATAGAAATGCTCATTGCTGCTTAGAGGGGTATCCATGGGAGGCTGAACCGGGACTCAAACCCAAGGAACAGATACCCTGACCTACTCATCATCTGGCCACTTTGGCTTTGATCCTGGTCCAGTGTGTCATGCCTGACACTCTCCCAGAAGGTTCCTCAGTGTCTCAGGCAAATGGGCTCCTGGTGGCATGCCTCACAACTCTCAGACATGCCCAAACATATCTGAATCCCATAGGTGAGCATGGACTAATGTGTAAAGGAGACTGCCACAAACAGAAGTGAGATTATGATTTTTTTAAATATCAATTTTTCTTAAACACTATTGTTATTCTTTTTTAAAAAGTATCTGCTCCATCGTTGAGCCCTGCTTCTAAGGCTTTTGAGCTTCTGTTAGGCCTGTGTGCTCCCAATATGATGGACTGTGGGCTCTTGCTCTCCTTCAAGGTCCTGCATGACTCTCTGACCCTCTCGTGGGATCTTTACCAGGTTCTGCTGTATAGAATAGTTATTTGTGTACTCCCCTGCCTTCTAATGCATGCATTCCTTGAGAACTTAAGTGCCTTAAACGCACTGTGGTACCACCACTGTTTGGTGAAACTAGCCATGTGACTTGACTTCCTGAAAACACACCATTCATCACTTGCCACGAGGAACTGGTGAGAGGTGTACAGTATGTGATGTGGGGTCCTTCCATGGACCATCCAGGACATCCAAGACGCCAGGATCCCAGAACTGCTCTGCCAGCACTTTATGTGGGACTGTGGCCAGCTTTCCTAATTTCTCCATCTCGCAGTGCACCTTTCATAAAATTGGGGGAAACAGCCCCTACCCCAGGAATCTGGTGAGACCCTGCCTTGAAATGCACTGAACCACTGAAAGGAAAACATCTCCATCTATTAGAGGGCTATTTTCAGTAATCTGTGCATTTTGAGACCAGGAAATAATGGTGTGGTTTTTCAGTAAAATACCCCAGTGGTCGCCCTGTCTTCAGATAGCTTTCACATAAAGAGCTTGTGTTCAGGAAGAACTCAGCAGGTTGGAAGTGAGGATTGAAATCCAATTCCAATCACTCCTGGCCTAGGTCCCTCTGCTCCTCAGATGTTTTCCTGTAGTCATGGGGAACTTCTGGAAGCAGTGACCAGCTTACAGCCACAGCCAAAAGCCAGGGCCCTCATTCTGGGGACTCGAGGGGCCTGGGAAGATTTGGAAAGTTTGGAAAAGAGACCCATTGTTCAGGGGATGAGAGAGAAAGAGTTTAGGGACAGGAGTCTTTAACTCTCAGGAGCCCAACTGAGAGTTGCGAGAGATCTGGGGACTGCAGAAGCAGGTGACAGTTTGCTGCTTGTTTGGAAAACGAAAGCTGTTCCCCTCTCCTCACCTTGCTCATGTTTGAGGACTTAGGGTGCAGAGGGTAGTGGCCACAGTGATGAGGGGAAGGAGTTTGGGTGGGAAGTATAGCTGTAACAATGCCTCACAAATCCAGAATTATGAGAATAAGGTTTACCACGAGAGTGGATTCCCCAGAATATGGAATACCAACCCTGTGAGCTGACTTGGAAAAATAACAATAATAATTCAGGAAGGAAATCTTTCTAATAGGTGTGGCATCTTCTCCAAAAAGAGTACATGAAATAACATTTTGCTTCTGAATTTCAGCCTCATCCCCCATCACTTGCAGGCTGAACTGTAGCCAGTCTTACCCATTCTGGAACATGCCCCGTGCTTTTCCGTCTCTAAACATTCCACTCTGAGCATTTGCTCATCCTGAGCCCACTTGATACCCAGACTTGTGTCCCACTCTTCCAGACCACAATGTTTCCTTCAACTCTGTCTTCTCCTAGAAACGCAATGCTTGGTGTCTAGTGCACACAGTAGATGCCAAATATCTTTGAATAAATGACTCAGGGTCATTTTAAATGTCAGGATAAAAATCCTTGACATTTAAAAATTCTGTCTAGTTGGTAAAGCACTTTCACTGTCTTTTGAAATAGTAATGTCCTCAGGGATATCCATGAGTGGGAAAGTCTTGCTCATTGTTTTACTCACTCCACTGACATTTCATCACCTCCTACTTTGTCCCAGACACGATGCCAGGCATCAGAGCCATAAAGATGAATCAAACCTGGTCCCGTCCCTCAAGGAGCTCAAGACAAAAAAGTTAACAGAAAGTGGACACAATTCAATATGGCAAGTGCTCTGTTGAAATCTGCCGTGGAACATAGATGTCGTTAGGTGTCATCAAGATGACCCCTGACTCATGGCGACTTCATACACAATGGATGGAAATGCTGCCTGGTCCTGTGCCATCCCCATGATATGCCGCAGATCAGACTGCTCAGGCCCACAGAGTTTTCACTGGCTGATTTTCAGAAGTAGGTCGCCAGGCATTTTTCTCCTTGTCTTAGTCTGGAAGCTCTGCTGAAACCTGTTCAACATCACAGCAACATACAATCGTCCGCTGACAGATGGGTGGTGGCTGCGCATGACGTGGATTGGCAGGAAATTGAACCTGGGTCTCCTGCACGGGAGGCAACGATTCTACCACGGAACCAACCCTGTCTTCATGGAATAGAGAGAAGGGATGGTGCCCCAAGACAATGCCCCAAGACAAAGGCATTTGAAAAAATCTTTCTGATTTCCATCATTCTTCTCCATTTTTGTCAGTGTCGCTTCTTGGTATACTTGGGACACCTGCTTCTTGCCATTCCTTCTTCTCTCTTCTGACCTGTTGCTTCTCATTTACTGATTTCTAGTAAATTGGATGATTGATCTTAGCGAATCATTGTCCTTTCTTTGCAGCAGTAGGTTTCCAGCCTGGCTGGCTACATATTACAGATACTGGGAATTCATTTAACATTCGCACCGTGTCCCACCCTCAGAGATTCTGATTTAATTAATGGGGCAGGGTGCATCCCAGACATAGGCGTTTTTTAAACTTCCAGCTGATTCTAATATTCATCCAGTGTTTACAACTATTTTTCAGGAAATTCTAAGTCCATAGATTCCGAGTTGGGTTTGGGGATAGTCCTACTCTCCCTGTGGAATTAAGTGCATGGGCATTGTGACTGCTGTTTTCCAAACATGAAATCTATTTTAAAATCTCTGGGGTGTGAAGGCACAGTCCTAGCCTCTCTGTGAGCTATGGCAGCCAGTGCAAGAATCAAAATGGCAGAGCTGTCCAGGGCCAAGAAATGGCTCCGTTCACACACTAAGATGTCTTAACACCTCAAAAACAGTCATGAATGGTGGGTGAGGTAATTGTTAATCAGGTGTTTAAAATCTCAGCTAATAAATGTTGGTGCTAACAAGAGGACAGACATTTCGTCATAATGGCCAGATAATTGAAACTCAAGACTCTGTAAACTGAGAAGCTTCAAGACCGATGGTTTGAAAACTAAATATGAGCTATTTATACACCCAGCAAAGTTAAATGTAACTTGACATCAGTAAAATACATCTAGTAGAGCAAAGTTACAAAAGTAGTGACAATCTGCCATCTTCTAATTTCTGAGATGTCTTCTTTCAAAACCAGCCTGGTCAGGCGCTGGCTATATTGAGCTGTCACTGACATGAGTTCCTATGACAGCTTCCTGGCATTCTTTTGCACACTCAGATCAGGTTATTTCCGTCAATTGGCAAACCTTTATTGAGCTTCTACTATGTGCCTGGCAAAGAGGAACATGGAGATGGATAAACACAGATGTTGGTCTCGAGACACTTGCTGTCTAGTGTGAGTCAGAAATGTATGCAAAGTGAACTCATAATTGGAGCTGGTTCCTCTAGTCCAGGAGCTCTCACGGAGCTGCAAACAAGAGCTGAATAGGTAGAAGAGGCAGCAAGGGCTTTGGGGGCTCTGGTCCCTGGGCCTGCATTGCAGGATAATTAGCCTATCTCCCTTGCTTTCATCCAGGTACAGGTAATGCAAAGATTAAACAAGCGATGTAATGCAACAGGTATGTTCTGAGCCTCAACTCTGTGCAGGGCTCTCTTGGGGAGGCAGAAACACTCATGGTCCAACAACACAGTTCAGTGAAGGAGGAGAGGTCAGTGCTCAGGTTATTCTAATATAAACAGTAGGTCAATAATAATGATGATAATAGCAATAGTAGTAATAATATTGGCAGCTACCCTTTGGTGATCACTTGGTGTGTGCTAGGCACAGGGCTGAATTCTTGTCACATACATGTATCTCAGCTGAGTACCACCTCCATTCTGTGTCGTCAGTGCACTTATCTTCATTTTACCTTCGAGACAACTGAGGTTGACCTCATGCAATTTGAAGATCAATGATCTGTGAGTTTGTTAGTAAACTGGTGTAGAAGCCTTTGTAGACAAGTTTTTCAAACTGTGCTGGATTTCAGAGCATGAGAACTGAATGTGAGCCTCAGCTTTACCACTTAGTAGCTCTGTGACTCTGAGAGAGTTACTTAAATTCTCTGAATCTCAGGCTTATGAAGCGGGAATATCACGCAGGCTGGCCTCTCTGGGTTCTGATTGGCTGGCCCACAGAAACCACCCTACCATGTAGACCATGGGTGCTCTCTGAGGAGCACGAGACAGGTGACCCATTGTGCAAGGTCTTCTGTAGTTCTTTAATAGAGCTGCTGCCCAGGGGTGGGGGCAGGTGAGCTCCCAGACTCCTCTGCAAGTCTTTTCCAGGGATGGAAACAGAATGCTAGATGAGAGCATAGGCTGTGGAAACAGCGGGTCTGGGTAGAGTCCCGGCTCTGCTGCAGACTAGCCAGAGTCACTTCAGGCAAATCAATCACGCTGAGCCTCAGTTTCCTTGTTTGTAGTATGGGGATAAAAATACTGGATTCTTCTTAGTGGTATTGTGTGAACTAAGCCAGGTAATGCATACAAAGTGCTCGCTGGGTGTGTGGTACGTAGCCAGGACTCAGCAATGTTAGCCTCTTAATATTATCTTTTCCCCAACAGATCCCACTCAGTGGACCAGGAGTGAGCACTCAGGGTGCTTTGAAAGCCGCCTGGAAGAAGTCCTGACGTCATGGGAGCAGGTGCTCTCTGCCTGTCCCCATCTGTAATTGTCAGGCTTTGTTCTCTTCCACAATTAGACGTATCAAGTTCAAAAGAGACATTATCTCACGTTAATGAATAGATTAATAGCCTCCCTCCCCAGTTGCAAGAGACTTTATCACCCTCTTGAAATGTTGATGACTTCTCAGAAAGGGAGCTTGAGGGAGCGGCTCCTCCATCAATAATTTACCCCTAGCAGGCTTACCTGAGCCCTACCTGGACTGAATAGGGGCAGCCTGTGGCCAGGGCACAGAGGCCTGTCCTGGGGCCAGCCAGGGGGCACACGTTATGGGTGCCATGGGCAGACCCCTAACCAGCTGTGCAGGGATGATGAAAAACCCGACTCTACTATCAGAGAACAGAATTAGCTGTGCAGGAACTATGAAAAACCCGACTCTACTATCAGAGGCCAGAATCAGGGCAGAAGGATCTAGAGAAAGGAAAAGGCCTGCCTTTGAGCTTGTGCTTAAGCTTGCAATTCAAAGGTATGCCCAGGCAGGCCGGAGCCAGGCCAGAGGATGCCAGTAAAGCCCCTCCCTGGAGTTGGGAGGCTGGCCCTCACTGATGATTGAGGGACACTGTGCACTAGCCTTCCCTCTTTATGCAGGAGCCTTCTAGAAGGTCTTCTTGCCCAGTCATGGTGCCCTTGGATGAATCTGTCCTGATCTGGGCATCATTTACTTCTCAGGTCTGGTTTGGGGTACAGGCTACATAAATCAATGTGTGAGGAGATCCTTTCTTTTCTTCCCAAAGCAACACGATCAAAGGCCTATTTCTTGGTATGATGTTGGGAGCAGACCAGTTTGCCAGCAGAGACTCGCTGCTGGTGAAGATCCCCCCCCCAACCCCATCAGCATGTGCTGAGACCTAACAGTTTCTCATTTTCCCTGCAGGAGTTCAGCAGCCTATGCAGGAAGCAGAACTTATTTAGAAGAAAGATGTTTCCAAAAAATTAAAAAGAATATCATTGCCTTTTAACAAACACAGCTGAATTTTAAATTTATTCTTCTGCTTTCATAATAGAATTTGACCTATCTTAAAATTAACTATTTTTAAAATTATCTACCAGCTCTGGGTGGTGCAAATATTTAAGTGCTTGACTACGAGCTGAAAGTTTGGTGGTTCAAATCCACCCAGAAGTGCCCCAGAAGACAGGCCTGGTGATCTGCTTCTGAAAGGTCACAGCCTTGAAAACCCCAGGAAGCAGTTTTGCTCTGCACATCTAGGGTCACCACGAGACAGAATCGACTCAATGGCAACTAAGAATAACAAGACCTTACACAACAGAAGGCATTAGATTATTTTTGCCTCCAGAATAAACATTTTAATTTTAGAAAGAGTTAAAGGGAACATGCTAAGACCAAGGTATCCTGCCTTTCAAAAGAAAATGGTGAAACTATAAAACCAAGGAAGGTCACCAGGCCAGGCCCTGTGTCTCTGGGTTGGCCAATTTGTAGGAACTGACCTTCCCAGAGGAATTGGAAGAATAAGAAAAGCCAACCACTAGCTTCCAAACTGATTTTCAAACCAAAATTGGAACAGTTCTCAAATACTCCCAGGATTTGGGGCTATTAATACAGAAGAACAATGAGCAGGAAAAAGTGAGTGTGCAAGAGGTGATTTATGACTGAAAGGAAGTTGCGAGATCGGAAACTTGTATGCAACCTAATCACAGACCCCTCTGGAGATGTTCCAGGGAAGAGATGGAGAATGTAAAGGGAGAGGGTTTCTGAGGGATATTAAAGCTTGTAAGAGGAGGTAATGTGGGCTTCGGGCCTGAAATGAGCAGCGGAGGAGCTGATCATGTTGAACTTCTCATAACCACCACAGGCTTTTGTGCAGCTGTCATCGGCACCTGAGACACCCCATGAGCCCTTCCTTTTATTTATTTCTTAGCGTTAGGCCAACACCGAGCAGGTTAAATGGCAGGAAGAGAGTCTTCCCACCAGATTGTGAGACTGTGACACTGCTGTTCAGACCCACGGTCTCAACTCAGGTGTCAGGTCCTCAAGTGCCAATATCATGGTTCCAGCTGCTAACCGGTAAGATCAGCCACAGCCACGTCCTACTCAAGATATACAGGAAAGTGAGGCTGGGCAGTTAGATCCTTCCCAGAGGTTCTGGGATGGACACCTAGCCTCACCTTTTTTTCCATAGTTTTTACAAAAGCTATTTATTACTATTTAGAGCTTAATTGAGGTATGCATTAAATTGCAGGTGTTTAAAGTGTACAATTTGATGAGTTTTGACTCAAGCATCTGCCCATGAAAACATGTCCATGATCCAGGTAATGAGTATATCCATCACCCCCTAAAGTTTCCTTGTAGAGCCATGCCTGCCTCCCTACTCTGCCCCTCATCCCCAGGCAAATGATGTTCTGCTTCCTGTCACTATAGATTAATTTGCATTTTCTAGGATTTTTAATAAATGGCTTCATACAGCATATGCTCTTTTTTTGTGTGGCTTTTCTTCCACTCAATGTAATTATTTTGAGATTCATTCATGTTGTTGTATATACCAACAGTTTTTCCTTTTCATTGCTGAGTAGTAGTTCACTGTATTATTATCCCACAATGTGTTTATCCTTTCACCTGTGGATAAGCATTTGGGTGGCCTTCGGTTTTTGGATAAAATAAAGCTGCAATGAGCTGCAATGGCATACCAGAAAGACTGGTATGCCAAGAAATTTGGAAGAGAGCTACCTGGCCAACTGACTGGAAGAGATCCATATTTATGCCTATTCTCAGGAAAGGTGATTCAACTGAATGCAGAAATTATCAAACAATATCATTAATATCACACGCAAGCAAATTTTTGCTGAAGATCTTTCAAAAGTGTCTGCAGCAATGTATAGACAGGGAACTGCCAGAAATTCAGGCCGGATTCAGAAGAGAACGTGGAACCAGGGATATCATTGCTGATGTCAGATGGATCCTGGCCGAAAGCAGAGAATACCAGAAGGATGTTTACCTGTGTTTTATTGACTATGCAAAGGCATTCGACTGTGTTGATCATAACAAATTATGGATAACACTGCAAAGAATGGGAATTCTAGAACACTTAATTGCGCTCATGTACATCGATCAAGAGGCAGTTGTTCAGACACAACAGAAAAGGTGTGTGTCCAGGTTTCTTTTTTCACCATACTTATTCAATCTAAAAAAAAAAAAATTTTTTAGATTGAATAAAATTTTTTTTTTTTTATTCAATCTGTATGCTGAGCAAATAATTCTAGAAGCTGGACTATATAAAGAAGAACGGGCATCAGGACTGGAGGAAGATTCATTAACAAACTTCGTTATGTAGATGACACAACCTTGCTTGCTGAAAGTGAAGAGGACTTGAAGCACTCACTGATGAAAATCGAAGATCACAGCCTTCAGTATGGATTACACCTCAACTTAAAGAAAACAAAAATCCTCACAAGTGGACCAGTAAGCAACATCATGATAAATGGAGAAAAGATTGAAATTATCAAGGATTTCATTTTACTTGCATCCACAATCAACAGCCATGGAAGCAGCAGTCAAGAAGTCAAAAGACGCATTGCATTGGGTAAATCTGCTGCAAAGGACGTCTTTAAAGTGTTGAAGAGCAAAGATGTCACCTTGAAGACTAAGGTATGCCTCACCCAAGTCATGGTATTTTCAATCGAATCGTATGTATGTGAAAGCTGGACAATGAATAAGGAAGACCAAAGAATTGATGCCTTTAAATTGCAGTGTTGGTGAAGAATATTGAATATACCACGGACTGCCAAAAGAACAAACGTATCTGTCTTGGAAGAAGCACAACCAGAATGCTCTTTAGAAGCAAGGATGGCGAGACTGCGTCTTACATGCTTTCAGGAGGGATCAGTCCCTGGAAAAGGACATCATGCTTGATAAAGTACAGGGACAGCGGAAAAGAGGAAGACCTTCAACAAGATGGACTGACCCAGTGGCTGCAACAGTGGGCTTGAGCATAACAAGGATTGTGAGCATGGTGCAGGACTGGGCAGTGTTTTGTTCTGTGGTACATAGGGTTGCTATGAGTTGGAACTGACTGGATGACACCTAACAACAACAGAATGACTGGGTTGTGTGATAGGTATATGTTTAACTTTTTAAGACATTGCCAAACTCTTTTCCAAAGTGAGTATACCATATTGTATTCCCACCAGCAATGTATGAGAGTTTCCTTTGCTCTACGTGCTCATTCATCGAGTCAGCTCCAATTCATAGAGACCCGAGGTATAATAGAATGTAATGTTGCCTGGTCTTGCATCATCTTTGCAATTGTTGCTATGTTTGAGCCCATTTTTGCAGCCACTGTGTCAGTCCACCTGGTTGAGGGCTTTCCTCTATTTTGCTAATCATCTGCTTTACCAATCATGATGTCCTTCTTCCGAGACTGGCTCCTTCTAATATCATGTCCAAAGTCAGTGAGATGAAGTCTTGCCATTCTCACTTCTAAGGGTCATCTTGTTGTACCTCTTCTAAGACAGGTTTGTTCATTCTTCTGGCAGCCCATGGTATATTCAGTATTCTTCACTAACATCATAATTCAAATGCATCAGTTCTTTTTGTTCTTCCTTATTCATTGTCCAGCTTTCACATGCATATGAGGTGATTGAAAATACCATGGCTTGGGTCAGGTGCACCTTAGTCCTCAAAGTGATTTTTAACACTTTAAAGAGGTCTTTTGGAGCAGATTTGCCCAATACAATATGTTGTTTGATCTCTTGACTCCTGCTTCCATGGACGTTGATTGTGGATCCAAGGAAAATGAAATCCTTAATAACTTCAATATTTTCTTCATTTATCATGATGTTGCTTGTATCAAATGTACTGCAACTGATAAAGATGCTCTTTGATTTTTGCCATTTTACAGGTTGTATAGTGGAATCTCATTATGATTGCAAATTGCGTTTCTTTAATATTTTTAATTTTCTTTTCATATGCTTATTTGATATCTGGATATCTTCTTTGTTAAGTCTGTTCAAATATTTTGTCCATTTTTAAAACAAGGTTGTTTGTCTTCTTCTCATTGAGGTGTAAGAATTCTTTATTCTAGATACAAGTGCTTTGTCAGATAGAGGTTTTGTAAATATTTTTTCCTGGTCTGTGGCTTGCCTTCCTTTTTTCATGAAAGTGTCTTTCAGCAAGCAAAGCTCTACATTTTTGTGAAGTCCAATTTGTTGTTTTTTTTCCTTTATGAGTTGTGTTTTTGTGTCATATTTAAGAAATCTTTGCCACACCCAAGGTCACTAAGATTTTTCTCAGGTTTTCTTCTACAAGTTTTATAATTTTAGCTTGTACATTTAGGTCTATTATCTGCTAATTTTTATATATGGGATGAGGTAAAGGCCAAGGTTCATTTTTGTTTTGCATATGGCTATCTGTTTATTCTAACACAGTATGTTGAAAGTCTATCCTTTCCACCACTGAATAACCTTGACAACTTTGTAAAACGTCCATTGACCGCATATGTATGGGTGTATTCCTGGACTCTCTATTATGTTTTATTCATCTATATATCAAACTTTATGTAAATACTGTCTTAGTTCCAGCATTGTATTCATATAGAGATGGATATATAGCTAATAAAACTTCTAGAAATCAGGTAGTATAAATCCTCTAACATTGTTCTTCTTTTTCAAACTTGTTTTGGCTATCTTAGATCCTTTACATTGCCATATACATTCAGCCTGACAATTTCTACCCAAAAATTCTGCTGAAACTTTGCTTCGCATTCTAATAAAACTATAGATTAATTTACCATCAAACTTGAAAATTTTTAAGCCATTATTTCTTCAAGTATTTTTTTCTATCCACTCCCTCTCTCCTCTTCTTCTGGAACTCCAATTATATGACTCTTGAAGTACTAAAAAAAAAAACTCAGTATTTTTTCCTGTATTTAATTTTTCTTAGTTGCTGTTGCTAAACTCTAAATTCACTAATCTTTTCTTTTACAATGTCTAATTTTCTGTTACCCTCATATTTCATTTCAAACATTGTGTTTTTTTTTTTTTTTTTTTTTGCATCTGGAAGTTCAATTTGGCTCTCTTTTATATCTTCCATGTCTCTCCTTAGTATGTCATGCTTTCTTCTACCTTCCTGAACATAGAGAATATAGTTATAGTAACTCTTTGGAAATCCTTTTCTACTAATTCTACTATCTGTATCGTTTCTAGATCTACTTCTTTAGATCGATTTTTTCCCCTTATTATGTGTATTATTCCCTTCCTTCTTTGCAAACCTAATAATTTTTTTATTATTATTTTTTTTAGTCATTGTAAATTTTACATTTTTGGGTACTACATATTTTTGTATTCCTTTAAATATTCTTGAGCTTTGTTCTGGGATGCATTGAAGCTATCTAGAAACAGTTTGATCTCTTGAGGCTTACTTTTGATCTTTTCTACTTGGGATCAGAGTAGCCTTTAGTCTAGGGCTAATTTGCCCTGTTAATGAGGCAATACCGTCTGAGTAGTCTGCCTGATGCCCCATATATAATGAGGCTTTTCCACTCAGGCCAGTGGGTACACAAACTATTCCTGGCTGTGTATGAACAGTGACGATTGTTCCATCTGCTCCTTTCTAGTGGATTTTTCCTGGCCTCAGGTAACTTCTTCACATGCACATGATGATTGGTATTCATATGAAGACTTGAGATTCTGCAGATCTCTTGAGCTCGCTGTGCAAGTCGTTCCTCCTGTAGCAGCTCTTTCCTCTCTGACACTCTGCTCATAAATTCTAGCTGCTTTGGCCTCCCCAAATTCTCAGCTCAGGGAGACCGCTGGGTTCTGTTTGGATTACCCCTCCCTGCTCTTGCCTATAAACTTTCTGTAGGCAGTAACCTAGGGCACCAGGTAGCGCTCACTCTGGGGATCACTGCCCTGTGCTGCCGGTAGTTCAACGTCTGTAAACTGCTCTTTCATGTATTTTGCATGTATATTTTGTATCTTAATGTGGGACAGTAATTCTGATCCCTGTTACTCCATCATCCCTAGCTTTACCCTTAGCCAAGGCAATCTCTTGTTGCTTCCCAACCTGGTCAAAGTGAGAAGATGTAGGTATAAACATGTGTTTACTTCTGTATGTACATGCATGTGTGTGTGCATGCCTACATGTGAGTACATGTATGTGTGTGTTTTTTCAGACATATGTACCTTTCACTGAAGGACCTAAAGAGGATCAGCTAATCTGTACAGTGCTTTGGCTGTGAGCAGGTCATTCATGTGGGAAGTATACAGCCACATTCCTTTTCAGTAAAAACAAAACAAAAACAAGAGGAGGAATGGCTTCTGAAAGAGGCTTCCAACCCTTAATACTTGAGAGCTGGGAGATGTCACCAATTGAAAATATAACCCAGGTTCCCAAAACAGCAAGATATATATCTCTTCCTAAAGATTAACAGTAGGTTAATAATCCAGTCTAGGGAGTCATAGCAATACCTTACACTGGCAGTCTTTTGCAGTTTTATATTAAACAGTAATCTCATTGGGAATGTGCATAATATTGGTATTGTTATTATGATTATTACTAATCTCCCCTTCCCAATTGTGCTTCTTAGCAGTTACTTTATGGCTAACCATGATAAAGTAGAAGGGATTCATGTCATTGGATAAAATATGGCTGTATCTAAGGCAGGAAGCTCCACTGGAGAAGCTTCCAAAGGGTTGACCAGAGTGGCTGTCCACTGCTAACACTGTGTCCATTTACAGCATCAATCTCAACTCTCCACTGACCAGGCCACACCTTCTGATAACTCACATTGCTGCTAACAGAATGAAAATGGAGAGAATTCCGTGATTCTAAACAGGATTGACCAAAGAATGGGGTGAAAGGAGGACAGGAGGTCAGAAAGTCTGGAAATGAGGAGAGATGTGGTATATGGAGAAGAGTAAAGCCTCATAAAGGCTTTTTGTGGTGTGGCTAGGACCAGAGTTGTCGGCATCAAATGTTTACTGGTCCCTCATGATCAACAAGCACTGGAAATCGCCTCCACTCCCAATCTCCTTTTGCCAACTGGCATTCTTGCTGACTTAGCAATTCTTGAGAAATTCACCTTTGATCTCACTTGGAGAATTTCAGTTCTATATTCGTAACTGGGAGGAAGAAGAAATTTCAAAAAGCAAGGGCTTGGCTAGTTGTGGAAGCAGAAGCTCTGGTTTGGAAGAAGCATCTGGAAATCTACAAGCCCCAAGTATTTGTTGAAGAGCTGGGTGGTCAGCAGCGCCAAAGAGGGCAAGGCCAGGCTCTCAGATGTCTTCCCAGAAATGAGCCTGGTGGGCCAGTCAGCTCCTTTGTGATTACTCTGCTCATGGCCAGAGAACAAACACTACCTTGCAGTTCCCGGTCATCTTTAATGGGAATACCGGTTAGTATTAAAAGCCTGTGAGTCCTCAACGATGCCTGGACTTTGGAAACAACCCTATGGGGCATCTAGGCAAGGATACCCTGCAGGAATCATTTCTTAGTCACACCCTGGCTTGGCTTCAGGATGTCCCTGTGGGTTTTGAAATGGACAAGAAGCAACATCTCCCTGCAATGCCAGCAGGCTAAATGGTGACCATGAACAAGTCTAGGTCACGGTTTCAGAGCAGACACCTAGATGTCATCTCTGGCAGAGACTTCATGCTGATTGCTGGCAATGTACAATGCCTGGAAGAGGCCCGTTAGGTTTAATTGAACATCCTCTGCCTTTGCTTTTTAAAGACCTTGCTTCTTTATTTTTTGAAGAGGTAATATATGCTTGTGATATAAATTTCAAAAGAATTTCAAATTCTTTTTAAAAATTCTTCAAATTTGAAATATTTCAAAAGGAAAGACCATGAAATATTTTCTTTCTTCCCCTGACCCCCAGCAACCCAGGCCTCTTCTCCAGAGTAATGTAATATTCCAGATTCTTGCAAAAAATTCTACAAGTATTTCTGTGTAATTGAGCAAGTATGTAAATGTGTAATCATTTTGTTTTCTGTCCCCACACCCCCTTTTTCTTTCACAAATGGCAGTGGTGGCAGGTTGGTTTTAGAGAAACAGGCTCTGAGATGGAGATTTGCAGGGCACGAAGTTTACTGGGGGGAGGGCCCTCAGGATCAAGGCCCTCAAGGGAGAGAAAGGAAGTAAGACTGAACAAAGGGAGGAATTACATTGTAATGCAGTCACAACCAAGGACTCAGCTGATCCCCAGGGAGCTCTGGTGCTGGATGGCCCCTCAGAGTTGTCCCAGTCTGGGGAGAAGGGACCAGGTCTTTGTACCCCCACATTTATCAGTCATTGAATATGGATGTACTCATTGGTGAGGCAGCTCTTTTTCAGCCATGGGCAACCCCTGCTGTGGAGCTGGCCTCAGCCACCAACACTCCTGACAGCTGGGGGATCTGGGTGGGCCCAGTAAAGCACCTAGCTGGGTGGCAGACCACGCACATTGTTCTGTGCATTGCTTTTCTCACTTTACAGTAGATCTTGAAGATTGTCCCATATCAGTACGTAAATACCTTCCTTATTCCATTTTTAATGTCTGCAGGGTGCTCCTTTGTGTGGGTGTAGCATAATATACTCTGTCGGTTCCCTAGTAACGGACATTTAGTTTGTTACCAGCCTCTTGGATTTGTCTCCTCACACATTCAAGTATATCCTTGTAGTCAAATTGCATGGTCAAAGAATATGTATGCTTTTAATTTGGGGATTGATTTTGGGATTAATAAATAATTAATAATTATTTTGGGATAAATACCTAATACCCTCCATAGAGGCTGTATCAGTTTACGCTCCCACCTTTGCCAACACTATGTTATCAAACTTTAGTTTTTCTAATCTGAAAGGTTAAAAATAACAGCTCGTGGTTTCCATTTGAATTTCTCTTTTTATAAGTGAGATTAAGTATCCTTTTTATTACGTGTAAGAGCAATTTGCATTTCCTTTCCTGTAAACTGATTATAGCCTTTGTCCAATCTCTTTTAGGTTCTTAGCCATTTTCTTGTTGATTTGTAGAAACTTCAATAAAAAAAATTTTATTGTGCTGTAAGTGAAAGTTTACAAATCAAGTCAGTCTCTCATACAAAACCTTATATACACGTTGCTATAATGAGATATAGCATACTCCTTCTCTCCACCCTGTGTTTCCATGTCCATTCAGCCAGCTTCTGACCCCCCTGCCTTCACATCTCCCCTCCAGACAGGAGCTGCCCAGATAGTCTCATGTGTCTACTTGATCTAAGAAGCCCACTCCTCACCAGTGTCATTTTCTGTCTTGTAGTCCAGTCTAATCCTTGTAAAACTCTTCATATACTAAGAAAATTAAACATTTGCAATACAAGTTGAAATTAAATTCACTCTTTAACTGACTTAGACAGTTGTAAGAAGTTATTATATTGTAAGGACTTTTTTTTTTTATTAACTTTTATTGAGCTTCAAGTGAACGTTTACAAATCAAGTCAGACTGTCACATATAAGTTTATATACACCTTACTCCGTACTCGCACTTGCTCTCCCCCTAATGAGTCAGCCCTTCCAGTCTCTCCTTTCGTGACAATTTTGCCAGCTTCCAACTCTCTCTATCCTCCCATCACCCCTCCAGACAGGAGATGCCAACACAGTCTCAAGTGACCACTTGATATAATTAGCTCACTCTTCATCAGCATCTCTCACCTACCCACTGTCCAGTCCCTTTCATGTCTGATGAGTTGTCTTCGGGGATGGTTCCTGTCCTGTGCCTGTAAGGACTTTTTTAAAGTAGTAGGTTATGTGGCATCTCTGGTTTCCGTGCACAGTCTATGCTCTTCCATTCACAACTGAATCCACTGAAGCTGGTCCTAGCTGTGTTACCTTCAGTGGTGTGTGCCCTACTTCCTCAGTACAGTAGGCCCTGTAGTTTCCCTGGAAATTATTGACTTTGCTTGATTTAGTGTAATTGATCCTAGGCTTATCTGTGGACTCCAGAGTCCCTGTTCAGTGGGCTTGGTGTTCCCAGTGCAGTGGCCCCACCTTCATCTCCCATCTTTCTCTTTCTCAGGGTGACTGTCCCTGGAGCTGCCAACACCCGCTATGACTTGGTCTATATGAGGACAGAGTGAATTGAACTTGAGTGAAGTTTCTCATGGAAAGTGCTCTTTACTATTATAGGCATTGGAGTTGATAGACCTACCTTCAACTCTTCCCTTTGCCACTCAAGAACTATGTTATCTTGGACAAATTTGTTAACTTCTCTGAGGTGCAATTTCTCATTTATATAAGGTGGAAAATAATAGGCATCTCTATGGGTTGCTGAGAGGATTAAATGAAATGATGTCCAAACTACTCAGTACAGTTGATAAGGTCCCTCACAAGCTGGCCCCTTTTTGCTCTTTCAACCTCCTCTCTCCCTAATCCCCACCTTGCTGTTTACACTCCAGCCACACTGAGGCTTTTTCAATTCCTTGGATAACTAGGCTTGGATAGCCACTCCCACTTTCCCTGTAAGTCTTAGAGTAGTCTCCTCCTCAGGGAAGCCTTCTCTGCTCCCATATATGGTTTAGATGCCTCTTCCATGTTCCACCCTAGAACCCTGCATTACAACATTTCTCGTGCTTCTCATTTTCTGTGAATCTCTCTCCCTCATCAGACTGAGATCTCCATGAGGGCAGAGGCACTGGGTCTTTCCCCTGGGCTTCACCGAGTGGTTCACATATATCCAGTAGGCACTCAGCAGAGCATTACTGGAGAACAGATGGATGATTGAATTGACATTTGGATGCAAGAACAGAAGGATGGATGGACAGATGGAAGGATGGAAGAATGGAAAAATGGATGGATAGATGGATGAAAGAAGGGATGGATGGATACCAAAAAACAAACCAAACTCAATGCCCCCAAGTCAATTCCAACTTATAGCAACCATATAGAACAGAGTAGAACTGCCCATGGGGTTTCAAAGGTTGTAATCTTTACAGAAGCAGACCGTCACATCTTTCTCCCTTGGAGCGGCTGGTGGATTCGAACCACTGAACTTTTGGTTAGCAGCCAAATGCTTAACCACTGCACCACCAGGGTTCCTTACGATGGATGGATAGAAAAATGGAAGGATGGAAAAATGGATGGATGATGGATGGATGGAAGGATGAATGGGTGACTAGAAGGAAGGAAAGAAGGATGGATGGATGGACAGACAAATGGAAAGATGAGGTGCCTGGGGTTTTATCTGATACTCTGGGAAGGGCTTCATTTACTGCTGAAGGTTCTGACTTGATAATTTCAAAGAAAGGGTTTTTTCTCCACAGAGTTGCAGAGGCTTGACATGAATGGCCTCTTCTCAGCCAAACCCAAGCCAATGATGCCTTTTTAAAAATTTACTAAGAAAGCATGACTGATTGGCTTGGTTCGCCCAGTCTCTCCATACTTGAAGGGTATGAAGCTGTGTGCTATTTTGAGTCTTGGTGTCCTCACTGGCCCTTAGGGCACTGGAGGGGATGATGCTAAAGAATCTTCTTATTTATTCTTTTAGAAAGTTGACCGGGGACTGTGTGAGAAGATGAGCACTTTTTGTGCTTAGAAAAATCATTAGGTACATCCTTCTGTAAAAACCAGTCATAATGTATAAAAAAAAATCCTCAAATATTTTACAGTGACATTTCTAATTGGATTGTTATGAATACATGGAGAATGAGTCATTTGTCTGCAAGCTGAGGAATATGGTGTTTCAGATGAGTAAGATTTCTGTATAACTGGGACTTGGTTTTTCAAATATTAATCTCATTTTTCTAACACTGTTATGGCTCAAAGCATTTTTGAAATCTTTCTTTTGTAATTGTCTCCAAGTCAGGTTAGGACAGGTCTTATTGTTGTATGTCACCGTTTTTATAAAAATATATGTCCCTAGACACAAGTTACCCATTTCCTGAAGACTCCGGGTTATCAATATAAACAGAAATTGTTTTCCTGGGTTCTTGTATTAGGTGATGTTCTCAGGGGCTATTGCAGTAGGCAGGACTCTTTGCCCTGCGCTAAATGGCCTCTAGCTGCTCTGTTTTTACTAGTGATTCTTCTCCTCTCCCTTCTTAATGAGTGTCACTTCTTGTGTCTACCTGTTATCAGGCCAGTCAACTCCACCACACTTTCCCTTAGCATAAACTTTTGCTGTTTCTAGTCTAGGAACTACTCCAGCAGACACTACCAAAAAACAAAAATTCAAACCTCTTCTGCCAAATCGATTCCAACTCATGGTGACCCCATATCCTACAGAGTAGAACTGTGCTCTTTAGGGTGTTATTGGCTGTAATCTTTAGGAAAGCAGACCACCAGGCCTTTCTTCAGCAGTGAGGCTGGGTGAGTTCAAACCGCCATCCTTTAGGTTAGCTGTCGAGAGAAACCATTTGTGCTACCCAGAGGCCTGCAGTAGATGCTAGGGAAATTCAAATAACCTAGCTAGTTAAATTAGGGCACTTATTTTACACACAGTTCAGAGGCATTGTGCTTTGTCCTGATGGTGGCTTCTTGTTGTACGTGGACTTTCTGATAACTGCTTACATCTCTGAGGGCTTTTTGCAGCTTTTTGGACATGATGGAAAGTGTGAAGGTTATTAGAAGACTGGTCTCTATCTGACGTTCTTCTAGGAGATTATGATTTGAGAACCAAAACGTTAATTGCGTTTACTTCGGTCTGCATGAACGTCTGAGGAAGAGGTTCAGCAACGCTGAAGAAGTCTGGCATGGAACCATCTGTTGCAGCTTTTGAAAATTACACAATGGAAAGAAATTGCTTAAGAACTGATTCCATTGGGGAACATGGAGATCGTTTTCCAGGGAATGTTTATTCTAACATTCAGGTTTATTGTAAACATACTAAAAATAAAGACTGAAATGCCGGTACTCTCTATGAAAAGCCAACACTCATCCCATGCCATGGCATTCGGTGGAAAAGTAGTTGGCCAAGCATGAGCCCATTGAAAAGCGATTGTATCTGTCACTGGTGCAGAGAGGCAAACAAGAAGTGGGACAGTGGATGGAAATCCTCACCACCAGCCTCCCCGACCTGACTCTGGCTGAGCACTTACTGGAGGTCAAGGTCAATGGAGCCAAATGTATCACAGCTACCCATAGGATCCCATAATAATAATAGCCGTCATTCTTTGAATGCTTATTACGTATCAACACTTTTCAGACATTTCTCAGTGCATCCTCACAACAGTCTTATAAGATATATTATTATCTCTACTTTACAAATGAGGAAACTAAAGACTTAGAGAAATTAGCTCATGAGATCAAAGTCACACAGCTTGTAAGTTTGCATAAATCTGGAGTTTGAGTACCTAACCCAACATGCTTTGCTACCTCTAATCACAGTCTTTATGAAGCTGATAAGATGAGCCAACACCCTCACTCTGGTCTCTGGAAACAAGAAACTGGATGTTCTAGAGCCTCCTGGATCTGCCACCAGCCCCATATGCAGGCCCCACCCAAGTTTTAGGAGGGAACCTACAAGCGCCCTCCTAACTATAACCTCTGAGACCTGGGGCAGATATTGTACAACCTCATATGATAGATAGTCCCTCTGCTGCCCATAGTTGTGGAGAAGAGATCTAGAAATTGGTCAGCTAAGGTTTGTGCTGAATATGGATTGTCCCAAGTGAAGCAGTACTGGCATCTGGTGACAGCGTACCCATATTGTTAAAGAAATGTCTAAACTAAGAGAAAGGGCCTTGAGAGCTAAATGTGCCAGCTTAAACCCTTTATCACAGAGCCCTACAGTAATAGAAGCACCGTTTCAAAGTTCTATTGTATGCATTAGCGCATTTGGAGCTACCAGAACTGAGCAGAGCAGGTGGCTCTTGCTTGGAAATCCCAGAGTCACATTACCCCACCCTGCTGACTAGCCTCCCTGTTGATGAAAGAACAGGGGAGAAGAGCTGAAAATGTCTACTCTCTGTAACTCTGAATCTTGCAAGGCATTTCCCTAAAATAGCTTATTAGAGAAGCCCAGTTATGTCAGTAAAGGAAAACTGATCTTCCTGCCATGAAAGTGGGGGCATAATTTTATTCAAATTGGGAAATATTCATCCAGTCCTTCTCCATTCTAGATTTGTTTAAACAACGAAGATTTAAAACCCGGTCTCTGTCCTCAGGGAGTTTGTGTCTACTTGGGGACTTGAGGCAGAGGATACAGGGAAGCAAGGAGCACTGAGGAAAGAACATTCATTTGGGTAGCCAGACATTTGAATTCAAACTAAGGTGACCAATTGCCTAGGTTTGCCTGGGTCTGAGGGCTTTCTCAAGATATGGAACTTTCAGGGCTACAACCAGTAAAGTTCCAGACAAACCAGGATGAATTTGTCACCCTAATTCAAACCCAAAATGTTCAAATTTACCCAGAAGCATCTTGGAAGAAAGGTTTGTTGATCTGTTTTTGAAAGTTCACAACCATAAAAACCCTATGGAGCACAGCTCTACTCTGACATACACGGGGTCGCCATGAGTCAAAATGGACTTGACAGCATCTGGTGGTGGTGGTGGACCCATCACTTATAAGCTGTGTGTGACTTCTGTCAAGGTACTAAAGTTCATTGTGCCTCATTTTCCTTATCTGCAAAATGGAGATAACGACACCAAACTCTTAAGGTTGATGTAAGAGAGAAATGAATGTGATAAGATTCTTAAAACAGGATGCACAAGGAAACATCAGTATCTGAATGCTTTAAGACATCATGGAGGGAAAAGAATAGCATGGAAGTGCAGAACACTCAGGAAAGGACAAAACAAGCATGAGTCAAAGACAATCGGGGAAAGATACGTGGGGGCAAGTATGTTCTGGAGGGACCTTGAAGAACCAATGCAATTTGGTCTGAAAGTGTACAGGAGGATTTGCTTTTCTTGGAATAAAATATGAGTAATTCTAGAAATACTTCTTCCCTACTTTCAGTCACTTGTGTTTGCAGGGTTTAGCTACCGCTCTGCTATGATTCGCAACCCCCTCCATCACCACCCCACAACCTGTCCGCCCCTTTCCTTGGGATTTGCTTCTGCCATGCCATAGGCTGAGCTCCCCACTCCCCGAAACACCTGCTCATTAACTGGCCACTGGACCGTTTCCCATGAGAAGTGTCTGGCAAGCCAGGATTAGGGGAACTTAAGCTCAGAGAGGTTAAGTGACTTGCCAAGAATCACCCAGCAGATCAATTTTGAATCCAGAAACAGGAACCAGATGTCTGCACCTTACACTGTACTTGCTTTGGAAGGTGGAGTGTGGGGCCCAGGAGGCCCCAGTAGAAAGGCTGAGTTCCTCTGAGGGAGATCAAGAATTCCAATGCTGGCCTGTAATTTACGTTCAGGAGTTCCACCTAAGTTTATAAAACATTTTTATTAAAAAAAAAAAAAAAAAAACCCAGCTTTGAGGGTAACCCTGAGTTCAGGTGTTTTATGTATAAGAAAATTCCTATCTTTTAGAAAAAGATGACATAATTAATGAAATTAGTAAATTAAGGGTTTGGCACAAGCTGTATCCAATAATGAGCTTTTGGTTTCCAGTCACACGTCTAGTCCTTCTCAGTTTAGCCAAAATTGGCCAGAGCCAAGCTGGCTATTAAAGCAAAACCTGGAAAAGGCAATTAAGTGCTCCCAGGGTTAAAAGGTTGAATCCAGTGGAAACACAAATCATAAATTTTACTCACAGATACTCTTGTTATTCAGAGGCTGTAGCTCTTAAAAAGAGCAATATGGGGGAAGGGCTCTTTACTCAGGGCTGAGTGTTACAAGGCACCAGTGATGCCTGCTGGCCTCCCTCAAACCTTGGGTGTACCACGGCATGTGTGTGTGTGTGTATGTGCGCGTGTGTGTGTTCTTGCACATGCATGTGTATACACACGTTTGTCAGGCTTTAGGAAGCTCCCTGTTGCTCCAGTGGCTTCCCTGGAAGTGGGAATTGGGGCATCTTGTATGTGTCCCTTCTTACTAAAAAAAAAACCCACCACCGTCAAGTTGATTCCAACCCATAGTGACCCTATAGGACAGAGTAGAACTGCCCCATAGAGTTTCCAAAGAGCGCCTGGCAGATTCAGACTGCTAACCTCTTGGTTAACAGCCGTAGCACTTAACCACTACGCCACCAGGGTTTCCCTGCTTCTTCTTGGGCACTTAGAAATAGAATGAACAGCCATGCCCATGTGCCAGGACTGAGGGGTATCCCATGACACGGGACTTTTAGTGCTAAAAATGAAAAAGTGCTGTGCGCACTGGGCTAATCTTTTTGCAAGATTGAGAATAAGCCTAATCTTTTTGCAAGAAGAGTCCTTATTTCCTGCCCAACAATTACACCTAATGTGTGCAACCAAAGTTTTTGGGTTTAGACTTCATGCATCCACCTCTAGAGCTGTAAAATGGGAATCAGCATGCTTAGACCACCCAGGGGTGTGAGGATTAAAGGAGACGAGGCAAGGGCTTGGACTAGGTCACTGTGTGGCTGCGGAGCCGATTTCTTATCATCTGTCCCCTTGTTCAGTGTGGCTGGATTATAAGATTCCTCTGTTCCACCTGTAGTCCCTGGGTAGTGGTAAAAGGCTAATATGCTCGGCTGCTAACCAAAAGGCTGGGGGTTCAAGTCCACGCAGAGACATCTTGGAAGAAATATCTTGTGATCTAACACACATGTGGTCCAGTGAGTTGGAATAGACTAGAAGCAACTTCTTTGTTTTTTTTTTTTTGGTTCCATTCCTCCTAGCAGCAGCCCAGAGGACAAGCTTAGGAAACATTGAGGCTCAGATAAATCCTGAAACCAACCCAAGGTCTACTCTAATAGTGTTGTTTGAGATAACATATCTTTCAAAAAGAGGTGGTTGACAGTAGCACATGTTTGTTCCTTGTTGGACAGGGTGGGCCCCATTTCAGGGTTAGCCAACAAGGAGGGCCAGGGCTCCCCTGAGAGTCAAAAGCTGACAATGGGTGTATCTGTTTTGTGGTTAAACCTATTTTGAATAGGCTATGTCATACAGGTAGAGAAATACACAATCTCGGATGAATTTTTTTTTTTTTTAATATTTTTATTGTGCTTTAGGTGAAAGTTTACAAATCAAGTCAGTCTCTCATACAAAACCTTACATACGCCTTGCTGTATTTTCCTAGTTGCTCTCCCACTAATGAGACAGCACATTCCTTCTCTCCACCCTGTGTTTCCATGTCCATTCAGCCAGCTTCTGGCCCCCTTGGCCTTCACATCTCCCCTCCAGACAGGAGCTGCACCCATAGTCTCATGTGTTTACTTGATCCAAGAAGCCCACTCCTCACCAGTATCATCTTCTGTCTTATAGTCCAGTCCAATCCCTGTCTGAAGAGTTGGCTTCGGGAATGTTTCCTGTCTTGGGCTAACAGAAGGTCTGGGGACCATGACCTTGAGGTTCCTCTAGTCTCAGTCAGACCATTAAGTCTGGTCTTTTTACTAGAATTTGGGGTCTGCATCCCACTGTTCTGCTCCTTCTGGGATTCTCTGTTGTGCTGCCTATCACGGTAGCCAGGCACAGTCTAGTTCTTCTGGTCTCAGGCTGATGTAGACTTTGATTTATGTGGCCCATTCTGACTCTTGGGTCGGATGGATTATTGATTTGTTAAGGAGGCTGTTTTAGTGTCAAAGAAATCTACCTACTTTGTCTTTTCACAGGGTTATTTGCTGTTAAAAAGTGCACCAGGTAGAGAAGTAGCAGGGAAAGCCCTCAAAGGCCACCTCTGAGAGCCCAGAGGAGCCAGCCCTCTTCATACGTTTTTCTTTTTGGAAAAAGTTACTTAGCAGAATATCTTACTCCCAATTTACATGCAATGCAGTCATCCATGGAGATGCTGTCTTTGCTAATAATCTAGCAATTAAAATGGAATGTGGCTGCTAATTAAACCTGCCACTCAACTGGAGATGCATATTTGTTTTCAAATGGAGCTGAGTTAGGTCTTGCCTGTCTTCAACCCAAGCTGAAGACAGAGATTTGGATTAGAATTTAAGGACCGAAAAATAGCGTTCCTCTAAATGCCTTTAAGATTTCCTCCTTTGAAGGTAGACTTTAAAACCAGTTAAGATGAAATTAAAAGCCAGACTAAATCATCTTAAATTTGAAAAGAGTTAGTGGTTGGGATGCATTTTTATTGCTTTCTTCATTCAACCTACTTTCTTCTTGTTTGATTTGTGAGTGGAATTTTAATCATTTGAAATGGTCATAGATTTTAATTGTAAACTTCCCTTAAATTTATGCTTAATTAAAACTCCTGTCATTCAACTTGGTATATTAGACAGATAGGTAGATAGGTAGACAGACCGACAGATAGGTAGATAGATAGCTGCCAATAAGTAGACCTCCATTCATGTCAACCTTATGTACAACAGAACAAAACATTGCCTACTCCTGAATCATTCGAGTTCATCGTTGCAGCTATCATGCCAATCCATCTATCCCACCAAGGATCTCCCTCGTCCTTGTTGACCCTCTACTTCACCAAACACCATGCCTTCTTGTAGCAATGATCCCTCTTGATAATCACGAGTTGGACAATATTCTGTTGTGATCCAAAATTTTTTTCATTGCCTAATTTTTAGAAGTAGGTGCTCTAGTTTTTCTTCCTAGTCTGTTTTAGTCTGGAAACTCTGCTGAAAGCTGTCTACAGAGGGTGACCCTGCGGATACTTGAAATACTGGTGGCATAGCTTCCAGCATCATAGCAACACCTAAACCACCCCAGTATGACAAACTGACAGATGGGTGGTGGAGCTTGGTATATTATCAGGGATCTAAAGGCTGTGGAGTCTAGTGTGGAGAATGCCTGCCCCACAGGATTCTGGTTTTGAAACCTGTTTTAGTCTCCATATACTTAGGCTCTTTTGACTCAATTCAGGTGGGGTAAAGATTTCAGGGAAATAAATGGATCGCTTCTAGGTGGTGCTGGGCAGTTCTTCGCCACATGTCCTGTAAGCCACATGCCGAGGTGACCTAATTGGAATATTGGGACTAGTTTTGCCTAGTGACTCAGCAGGCTTCAAGAGGCTGAGCTACAAAGAAGAGGAAGATGCAATCATAAGCCAGGTCTCCCTCTGACATCTCCAAACTTGTTGTTATTAGGAGCTATCGAGTTGATTCTTACCCACAGAGACCCTATGTGACACAGTAGAACTGCCCTAGAGGGCTTCCTTGGCTGTAATTTTTATGACAGCAGATCTCCAGCTCTCTCCCCTGTGGAGCGGCTGGAAGGGTTTGAATCTTTTGACCAGCAGCCAAGGGCTTAACCATTCGTGCCACCAGGGCTTCTAGCAGTTGATAGTGTTGGCAAATAAATGGCACATGTGCCTCTACCATCTTCTCCCGTATTTAGGGCAGATATCATTAATCTATCACTTCACTCTTACCTGATCAACCAAGACATGCTCTGAAGCCCTGTTAACACCATTCTCAAAGTAACTACTACCAATCAAATATAATCAAGGCCCAGAGAAGCATAACTGTCATCCTGGCTGTTGGCACCTAGTCTGAGCACCTGCCTTGTGAGAAAGGGGAAGGTCTGAGAGGAGAGGAGGAAGAGCTCTCAGAGGCAAACTCTGTCCACAACCTGAATGAGACCTGCTCCCCTCTCGTGGACGTCTTGCTCTAACTCACAGAGAATGTATCATGTGTGGGGAGACACACCTCCCCAGCTTCCCAGGCAAGTGATGAGCCTTCTGGACCCTTTGTCCTGCAGGCTTCCGGGGTGGGTGGGAGGGAGTCTTTCCTCACCAAATGGTTTAGGAGGCACCCTTGAAAGCCCATGAGGACGATGTGGCTGGTAAGCACAAGGCCACACGCTCACCTTTTCAGCTGACCAGGGGAAACTGTTCTGGGACAGAGTGGCTCACAGGAAGTTGAGCAGCCACAACAGTGGGGAGATCCAGGGCTGGGCTGCACAGAGACAGGGAGAGACTTTAAAGAAGACTCTTGGCTTCTGGATGAAACGCTGTCTGTCTCTTGGGCGGCCCCATGTGCTGTATTAAACTATTTTTATTGAACCATCGAGTAAACAGATGTGTCCTGCCCACACAGGCTTCTAGAGTCCCAGCCCAGGCACCATGGAGGGAGGGCTGCAGAGGTTAAAACGATTTGAACAGTCTTCACTTTGAGTTGTATGAAGGTGAAATCAGATTCCATTAAGAGGTCACTACTTAGACATATTTTTTTTAAAAAAGCCAAACCAGTAGCTGTCAAGTCAATTTCAAGTTTGTCAGAATAGATAGAACTGTGCTCCATAAGGTTTTCAATGGCTGATGTTTCGGAAGGAGATTGTCAGGCCTTTTTTCTGAGGCATCTCTGGGTGGGCTTGAGCCTCTACGCTTTTGGTTAGCAAGCCTAATGTGTTAATTGTTTGCACCACCCAAGGATATAAATATGTAGAGATACAAACAGCTCTAGGAAATGCCCAAAAATAATATTAAAAGGAGAACAAAATTTGATCCCATCTTCCTGCTGCTTCTCTTGGTGCTGAAAATTCATTGTCTACCTGGCAGCCAGAAAGACTATTTTAGAATTTAATTCATTGAAGTTTCCTAAACCACTTAACATAAAATCTCAATTCCTCACCAAGATGGTGTGCGAAGTGGTATACGAGCTGACTGTTCCAGCCTCATCACCTCTCACTCTCCTCCTCACAGCCCTTCAGCGTTTCCACTCACAACTCCCTGCTCCTCAAAAGCTCTAAGATTGTTCTGGCCTCGGGGCTTTTGCACTAGCTGTTCCCTGCACCTGGAATGCTTTTCCCCTAGACACTGCATGGCTGGCTACTTCTTGCCACTAGTGTTTCAACTCAATGGTCCCCTCCACAAAGAAGACTCCCTAAGCACCCAGTCTAAAGTAGTAACCTTTCTTCCCACAAAGTCACTCTCTGTCAAGTCTCTCTGCTCTATCTTCTTTGTAGCACTCATCTCTATCAGAAATTGTCTTGTTTATTTGCTTTTTTTCTTGTTTATTATCAGACTCCTTCCTGTGAAAATGTAAGGTTTTGAGAGCAAAACCTGGTGGCCGGAACAGAGGATATTCTCAAGAAGTATGTGACAGTGAAAGGATCTTTGCTAGGCCTACTGGGACCAGAGGATCTTTTTTTTTTCCTGTGTTTTCGAAGGCTTAGTGGGGTGGTAAGTTGTAATGGGCACATCCTTGACCCTCCTGAAGGTGGTGTGTCAAAGCAATGAATACACAGCCCTGAGTGACCCCTTCCCTTCAGCTTCTGCTTGATGCTGCCTTCCACCCACAGGGATCTCTCTCTGGCCAGCCCCCCTGCCTCGGGGCAGCTGTGCAGGCACTTTCCTATACTGCCTGTGCTGGAGGCGGTTGTGTTTCCTCTTGGACCCTGGCCAAAGGACAGTGACTCCCAGGAGTCTCCCCTCTGATGCTGGCCACATGTTTTTTCCTCCTGCCCCAAACTTCTCCCCAGGACACAGGGCTCTTGGGCTCAGAAGTAAGCAAATTTCCAGAAGCTCCAGGATGGGAGAGAGGCTGGCTCTTAGTCTTACTCATTTGGCGAAAGAAAATGCTGAAGGCTCACCAAGAACAGACCTCTGCCCCTTCCCAACTGAGACAGCTTATTCTAACCCAAGAGGACACAAGTCTGCAGTCTGAAGCTCTGCCATGACACAGAGCAAGTCCAGGAAAGACATGTGCAGAGGAGAGCTCTGTGGCCTGCTGCAAGGGCAACCTCTTTGAGCCTCTGTTTTATCATATGAAAATGGGCATAGTAGTAACACCCAAGCCCAAGGGCAATTGTGAAGAGTTAAGAATGCATCACATGCATGGTAAGTGGCTGGCACCAGCTCAGTGTGGAAATGCCCAGAAATGCCAGAGAGTGTCAGAGGAATTATACAGCAGCAAGGTCAGGAGGGACAAGATTGACCTGGCCAACAGGGGACAAGCCAAGGAGAGGTGGACAGGGCCCTCCCCTCTCTGATTCCAAATGAAGACAAGAAGGGGACATGACATGAGTCATCCAGGGAACACTTTGATGCTGCACTTGGTGGTACTATGAGAAGTGTAGGATCTCTGAGAGAGAAGGATCTGAGTCTCACTTGTCTTGGATCCCCTGTGCTAAATTCCATCCCAGGCACACAGTAGGTCTAAATGAAGAGAGAGATGTGCCTGACAGCAAATTCCAGGAGGGCAGGAAAGCTTAATGAATGAATGAAAATATGGTTTCTCCATTTCCCTGTCCTATCCCTGTAGGCCTCTCCACCTGCATTCTACTTCAAATCCCTGCAATGAAACTAGTGTAGGCCCTGGATGATCAATAGAAGCAGGTTTTTACACTGAAGGAGACTGATATGGGGCGGGGAGGGGGAGGGGGGTGTCTCTGCTACATTGTCCCAATGCCTATTGGGGCTGCAGCTTCTTGCACACCTGTGGGACTTCTCCAAGTATGCTCAAGGTTGGACTGGGCCTTCCATACTGGGAAGCAGCTCCAGCCAGCCCCCACCTACTGCCAGTCATTGTGCTGGGAAGAAGGGGATCTTGTCCCAGTTCATAGCTGACCTTTCCCTGCCAGCACTCTGAGCCAGTTTGGGAGATTAACGATGCCTGACACAGCCACAGGGGAGCTTGGTGTGAACTGGAAGGAGCAGGAGATGGCATAAGGAAGAGGGGCTGGGGCTGGGATACACCACCTGGGGACTAGGCAGTGGACTATTAGATGCAGAAACCCATTGCGGAGTGTTTACCTCAAGGAGAAGAGAAAGATAACAGAGGGGTAATTTGAAACCTTTTAAATTTTTTTGAAACAAGGAAGAAGCTGAATGCCTAAGTGTGTAAAAAGCTCCATTTAAATTTCTAGTCTGTAGAATATACTCTAACCTATAATTATGGCTTTGAAAAAAAAAAAAAGGATAATTATGAAAATTTCTGGGCTCATTAAAGACACACAATTGACATCCAAAATTACTGGAGCTGGAAATGGTGCTGGAATGAGTCTCTTTTTAGGAGATCCAGGGGGAAGGAACTTTACTTTTTTGAAAACTTTAAGTTCTGAATTAACCCAGAGTGTTATAGGTCACCTCAGGTAATGCTTCCCTCCTCAGGGAGGAGGTGACACCAAGGGTGTCTCCTTCATGGTGCCAGCTCAGCTCAGTTTTCCAAGGGCCATCATGAAGGGCTTGGTGGTGGGCAATGATTTTCTGGGACACCTTACATAAGGGAGTCACTATTTTTCCAGCCAAGGGCTACCTGACAGCCCTGCTGGCCAGGTGCTTTTCTGAGGTACTTGCCCTATCCCAGGCTTCTCAGGAGACTAAGGAACAATCAAAAACCTCTGGTCCATTGATTTCCTCAGGATATCACAGTGGCTCTGGAGTCAGACTGCCTGCATTCAAAACCCCACTTCACCACTCACTGGCTGTGTAACTTGGCCCATCCTCTTCCTTTGATGGAGCAGTTGGCCCAGTGGAAATGTGGGCAATAGGAAAACCTCCGTGACCACAGGCTGGACCCTGCCCTCAAAACCTGCCATGCTCTTCCATGAGCCTAGCTGCCACCTCTTCTTCCATGTGCTTGCTACCATGATGAGAGAGTCAGGTCTGACATCACTAGAGGGTAGACAAGATGCATGACAGGTGTGCCAGTACAGTCAGTGGGACACTGGAGCTATAGGTAAGTGCCTCCTGGAGAGACAGAACACCCCAAAACCTTCCCCAAGGATCTGAAAGAGGGCCATCTACAGAGTGTTCCCAGAGTGGTAAAAACACATCTCACAGGCCCCCAGCTAATAGGCTAGCTTCTAGGAGCAGGTTCACAAAGGGTGGGCTGCAGGCATTTGTTCCTAAAGGTCAGAGCCTTAGAGGGTCTCTCCTCCTTGCTGCATGAGGAGCCCACCCCCTCCCAGGACCTCTTGTGGCCTCTGACCCAGGCCCCCACATCACTGTGCCCCTAGACATGCTGCTTTAACTGTCCAGGCTGTCACGGGCCACACTGGGAACTCTGCAAAACGTCTTCTGCAAACAGACCTTGCTATCTTCAGAGCTACTTGCATCAAGCCAGAAGGAGCTGCCTAAATCATGATATCTTCCAAGTTATCAGTGCAGGGAGGCTTCTAAGAACCAGCTGAGCCCTAAGAGGGCAGGGATGACTTGGCATCCTTAGTGTCATCTCCTGGTGGTTGTCCTATGGCCTTTACACTGGGGCCTTCTGTGATTCCCAGGGCCACTGTAAGGTCAGGCCAAGGCAGTCTAAGCCATGGCAGTCTAAGTTAGTAACTGAAACTCATGCCCCCTGGCTGGACATGGGAAAGTAAACTTAACTTTTTCTTTGGCTGGTTGTTCTTAAACCAGCCACTTGTGGCCTGTGGTCAGCCTGTGGTGACTCTGTGGATGGGTCAAATTCATGAGTTTAACACAAGGCTTTGAACTAGCTCTTCCTAGTTCAGTCACGGCTGAGTAAGCAAAATCAGAACAGACCTAAATTTTTAAAATTTGGGAGAACTGGAACGATAACCCGAATGGGAAAAATCACGAGTCAAAGCCCTGCTAGAAAACTAATCACCCTCTTAGAAAACAAGGGCAGCGTATGAGTTGCATAGCAACAAAATCTCTTGCCTGTGGGATTTTGAGCAGAGTTGGAAACAGTAGTGCCCCGCTGAAAGACAGCAGCTGACCAATCTGCTTTCAAAGTGTGTTGCTCTCCACAGTCCTGCCAATAATCCAGTCTCACACATCAGGATCCTTAAAGGGCTTACTACACCTCTTGTGAGTCTTCTATTCCAGGACTTTGAACTGTAATTTTTCCCATTCTGTTTATCATTCTAGATCACCCAAATAGTAAAAATTAGGGTCTGTTCCAGTTTTGCTTCATCGGCCATGACTGAACCAGTTTGAACTGGTTCAAAGCCCTACTTTAACAAAAGCCCTCTCACAGAACTGATATTATCTCTTTGGCTTGAGAGTTAGGTAAAGTTTGATTCTTTAAAGAACTTGGGTATTTCCTTAGTGTTTATGGCACTGATCCACTACTATAGTTAAAAAAAATTACTTTGAGATGAATCATAAACCTAGATGTAAAACCTAGAATCATAAAGCTTCTAGAAGAAAGCATAGGAGGGTGTCTTCGCAAGCTTTGGGTAAACAAAAATTTCTTAGGCATGATACAAAAGGCACTGACCATACAAGGGAAGAATAATGAATGGAATGTCACCAGAAATAAAAGTTTCTACTCATCAAAAGATGCCATTAAGAAGATGAGTGGACAAGCCACAGATGGGGAAATCTTTGAAATACATGGGTCTGACAAAGGCATTATATCCAGAATAGATAATGAACATATAAATAAGAAGACAAGACAATTTTCAAAATGGGCAAAAGATTTGAATAGACACTTCCCCATAGGAGATATACGAATGGCCAATAAACCCACGAAAATATTTTAGACATCATTAGTTGTTAGATAAATGCAATTTAAAGCCATGGTGAGATATTATTTCACATCCAATAGAATGGCTGAAAAAAAAAGTCTGACAGCACCATATGCTGGGGAGGATGCGGATCAACTAGAACTCTCATATGTTACTGGTGGAAATATAAAACGGTAAGACCACTTTGGAAAACAGTTTGAGAGTTTTTTAAAACCTTAACTATATACCCATTCTATGACCCAGCAATTCCATTCCCAGGTATGTACCCAAAAGAAACAAAAACATAACCATACAGAGACTTATATAAGAATGTTTAGAGTAGACTTCTTTATAATATCCTCAAAGTGGAAACAACTCAAATGTTTTCAACATAAAGGAACTTTCCAGGGTGATTGGAGGTATTTAATATTTATATCTTGTTTTGGATAATGGTCACACTGAATATATACAATTGACAAAATTCATCAAAAGGAACATTCAACATCTGTGCATCTTGTTTTATAGAAAATATTATATTTTTAAATATTTTATATCTCCATTTGAAAATAAATAATTTTTTTTTTTTTTTATACCCAGTATTTATTGAAAACGGACTCTACGCATTGTAATTCACACTTTCTACCAATGGTCTCAGCAATGCTCATAACCGCTCAATGGGATAGGCCCTGTCCTAACCCCTGTTTTTACCAGTGAGGGGTTGCAAAGCCAATAAGTGGTAGAGACAGAACCTGAACTCCATGGCTCAAGACTTTGTCTACTCTAATTGTCTCACTGGATCTCATTGTGTTAACTCCGAGTCCTCAACAGCATTTAACACGTGGCCTTGCAGGCACTTAGAAAACAGTACTGGACTGAAAATGTGAACTTCAGTCATTGCCAAATATTGGATCGAAGGTACACTAAACATCAAACACTGTGTTAGGGGCTGAGGAAACAGCAGTGAACAAGAAAGGCACTGACTGCAGGGAGCAGGTAGTCTGGAATGGTTGGTAACAGGGAAGGCATCTAATGTCACTGGCCTGTTTGCTGCTCCTTGGTGCTCTCCCTGACAGTCTCCTGACCCAGGCTTAGATTTTATTTCCTGTTGTGTTCCTGAGGGGTCTTGGTTGGAAAAGCTTTTCTTGATGGCACAGGGAGCCCTCCTTTCTTCACAGGCCCTGGTTCCAGAAGCGGGACAAAGCATAGGCACACTGTCAGAGAGAGAGAGAGAGTTCTGAAGTCCCCTGGGGCTCCAGTGTACACCTGGGCCTCTGTGGGGGCTGCCTCATTTCTGGAGCTCAGGGGGCATGCTCCTGCCAGCACAAGCCGATGCTGTTCGTGCATGTGATCTGACGCCCCGAGGCCAGGCCTGCACCTTCTTCCAGCTTCTGAAAACAGATTTGGTGCAGGTTGAAGCATTGCAGTCCCCCATAAATCGCAGAAGGGCTGGGGCCTTAGGGAGCATGATTTCCTTCCTTGGAACCAGGAGGCAGCCCTGTTGGGGCCTGTCCTGCCTGCAGATCTGGTGATGGGTTACCTCCACTGTCATCTGCACAGAATCACTTTGGAACTCATGGCCCTCCTTATTCCCAGCACGTTCCCAGCCCTCGGCCTCGGTAGTGATGGGCAGAGTTGGGCCTGCTCGCCTCACGGTTTGGGCCTTTGGACCACCAGTCAAGACCCAGTGATTGGATTCCCTGCTGGCTTGCCCTGGTCCACTTGGCCTGGGCTGTGCCTGCTCCTTTTCTCCCTGGTACCATCTCTGGGGCCTGGGAATCAAAGGGCTCGGTGATACAGGCTAAGGATGGTGTCATCTGTGCAGTCACAGGCTGAGGTTCTGCTGTTTCCCAGTATCTTCACATCTTGGGGAATTTTTTTTCCTAATAATTGCCTTGAGCCCTGTTCTCACCCACCTTCGTACCAAAATCAGCCAGATCACCTGAGGGGGAGAGCTTGGTGGTGTGCACAGAGCAGTTATTTGGGGGGACATAACTCCGCCCACACACGCCTGAACACGGAATTACTTATTACAAAGCTCTTTGCTGTGCACTCTGTCGTTCAGTTCCCATGTGATCCTGTAAGGGAAACAGCAAGGCACTATCACGCCCACTTTTAGGGGAGCAAACAGGCCCCAAAACTTTGGGTGACTGGTCCATGTCCTGTGGTGGTGTCTGAGCTGACAGACAGATGGACAGATGGCCCACACTCCGTGTTCCCTGAGCAGAACCTCACATGGTTCACATCTGGGCATTCCTCATACACATTTTTTATCAAGCCCCAATAGCCTGGGTGGGGTATTTCCTTAGATGCCCTCAAGATGGGGCCCAACAAGATCAAGAAAGAAGTCTTGTCCTGCAAACCTGCTCTTCCACACAGAAACTGGAGTGGTTATTTTCTTCCAAAAAACTAATCTGTCCGTGTCACTCTCCTCCTTAAGGCCCTTATTGCATGCCAGGAAACAGGCTCTGTGCTTTACATATTTATCTTTGAATCCTCACGATGATCCTACAAGGTAGGTGTTAGGACTTTTACTTATGATTGAGGAAAATAAGCCTAGAGATATTTCCTAACTTGTTCCAAATCACAGTCAGCAATTGTGGAGATTGGGATTTGATTCTAGATCTGACTGCTAAGCCTGTGCACTGAGCCACCATGTAGGCAGCCTCTGGTTTTTTGTTTCTTCTCTCCCCACCCATTCTGTGCTTACAGTGGGCAAGGTCTGGGCCATGCTGGGCACTGCCTTCCTCTCCTGGAGACTGCCAAAGTGCATCTGCATATGAAAAGCTCTGAGAAGTCCCAAAGCAAGGAAAACTGTTGAACTTTTTTTTTCAATTGTTATATCTTCTTACTTTTTTAGTATGGTAAACATATGTGTGAGGAGCCCTGGTGGTACAGTGGTCACAGCTGCTAACTGAAAGTTCAACGGTTCGAAAACACCACGGGAGAAAGATGTGGCAGTCTGCTTCCATAGAGATTTACAGCTTTGGGAACTTGATGGGTCGCTGTGAGTCACAATTGACTTGATGGCACTGGGTTTGGGTTAGTTTTTAAATACATATGTAACAAAACATTTGCTATTTCAAGTTTTACGTGTACAGTTCCGTGGCATTAATAATGTTTGTCTTGTTGTTCCAATCATCACCACTATTTGTTTCTAGATTTTTCCATCACCTTAACGGAAGCTCAGTGACCCCCGACAACAATTACCCTTTCCCTCCCTTCCTCCTACCCCTGGTAAACACTAATAAATTTCTGTCTTATGCATATGCCTGATTTAGGTATTTCATGTAAGTGGGATCATATAGTGTTTGTCCCATGTGACTGATTTAGTTCACTCAGAATAATGTTTTCAAGATTCATCCATGTGGTCACATATATCAGGACTCATATCTCTTATGGCAGGGTAGGATTTCATTGTATATTTGTACAGCATTTTGTCTATCCATTCATCTGTTCATGGACATTTAGTGTTCAACATTTTTAAATCAATTATTTCCCAAACAAATTAGACCTTGGGACCCCTTTCCCATAGAACACCCACTGGTGGGACAATGGTTAAGCACTTGGCTGCAAACGAAAAGATTGCCAGTTCAAACCCACCCAGTGGCTCTGTGGGACAAAGACCTGGCAATCTGCTCTGGTAAAGATTGCGGCCAAGAAAACTCTATGGGGCAGTTCTACCCTGTCACATGGGGTCACTCACTATAAGTGGGACTCCCCAAGATGACACACAACAACAACAACAACAATGTAGTGTAGAGCTGGGGCTCCAAGGAACACAGTTTGAGAAATGTTGTTAAACATCAAACAAGCCTCCTTCATGGCTAATGCGGGGATGTGAACAGAGCTACACACAGGGCCCCCTTTAGAAAAGCACCTTCTCGATTAAACCTGCCTGAGCTTATTCATCACTTCTGACAGCCCCCTGCCACCTTTATCAGCACTGGAAGAAAAAAAAAAAAGGACTTCAAGACATTTAATTATTATAGCAACGGCCATGAAAATGCCATCATAGTGCCTGTCGAGGCAGTGAGGTAGATGATAACATCAGACAGGGACCCACAGGCAAAATAGCAGAGGCAGATGCACCGGCTTCTGCTCTTCTGTCTGAACAGTGAAAGGTGAGGAGTCTGAAATCCTGGGAAACTTGGGGGGAACCAGGCATTAGCTGCTGCAGAGGAATTTCCCCAAAGGCAAAGCTGAAATCTTCAATCTTGGCTCAGGGAGGCCTCGGCCTGCCTCCTTTTCGGAGCCAAGACTGTCTCAGAGATCACCGCACAGGGTCGTTCTGGGAGGCCTCCCTTTTGCTCCCAGACAAAAGGGGCGAAGCTGCGTTTTCTCATCCTCTGAGGATGCAGATATCAAGGCCAAGGGGCACATAGGCCACGTACTCATTCACCTGTGAGGAGCTGTTTCACCCCTGAACCCCCATGCTGTTCTAACAGGAGGGACTGTTTTAAAGCAGGGTCAGGCCATGCACCTGGCAGCCTGCCACCTGCTCTTCTCCCCACCACCCATCTCTGCCTGGATAACTTCTCGGCAGAAATGTCACTTCCCTCTGGAAGCCTTTCCTGACTCCCCAGCCTACCATATGCCCTGCTTTACTCTCTCCAGCCACCCCAGCCATCATCTTCTCCTTCTTTTTTTTTTTTTTTTTGCTAAAAATATATACCACTTCAGCTTCTGCATGTACAATTCAGTGACATTGGTTACAGTCTTCATGTTGTGCTACCTTTCTCAACAACTTTTCCCAAACTATTTCACCATCTTTAATACAAACTCACCCCCCTCAAGCTTCTCATCTATCGTTTTGAGCTGTTGTTGACCACATATAATTCTTTGTTGTTGTTGTTAGGTGCTGACAAATGGGTTCCAATCTATAGCAACCTTATGTACAACAGAATGAAACGCTGCCCGGTCCTGCACTATCCTCGCAATGATTGCTATGTTTCCGCCCACTGTTGTAGCCACTCTGTCAATCCATCTCATTGTGGGTCTTCCTCTTTTGCATTGACCCTCTACTTTACCAAAGATGGTTTCCTTCTCTAGGGACTGGTCCCTCCTGATAACATGTCCAAAGTATATGAGACGAAGTCTTGCCATCCTTGCTTCCAAGGAGCACTCTGGCTGTACTTATTCCAAGACAGATTTGTTCTTTCTTCTGGCAGTCCATGGTATATTCAATATTCTTTTCCTAGATTCATGCTTCAAACATTGTACATTACAATTATTAATGAATGTTTGAGGCTGTTTCTTCTCATTTTGAGTCATACATCAGCAAACGAAGGTCCCAAAAGCTTGACTCCATCTATATCTTTAAGGTTGACTCTACTGTGAGGAAGCAGTTCTTCCCCAGTCACCTTTTCAGTGCCTTCCAACCTGAGGGCGTCATCTTCTGGAACTATAGCAGAGAATGTGGTGTTGCTGTTCATAAGGTTTTCACTAGCCAATTTTTCTTAGAAGCAGGTTACTACGCCCTTCTTCCTACTCTGTCTTAGTCTGGAACTCCACTGAAACCTGTCCACCAAAGCTGACCCTGCTGGTATTTGAAATACCGGTGGCATAGCTTCCAGCATCACAGCAACACGCAAGCCACCACTGTACAACGATGCGTGATGGGATAATACTTTAAAGGGGTGTAATGCTTAATGCATGTATTCTTTTCTAATTAAGCTAAACTCTTATTTGGTTCAGATATGACTTCGGGGATAGTTTTGGTTCAAGTTCTAAAGATTTCCTCAGGATAATAGCTTTGGGGGGTCAGCTAGCCTCCTCAATGCCTGGCCATCTTCTTTTGAAACACTGGCATCTCACTGTGACTTGCTCAGTGACTCTCTCTCTGCCAGAGCATGGGCTCCAGGAGGCCGGGATGGGCATGTTCACCACTGTGTTCCCAGTACCCAATGCGTGTCAGGCCCTAGAGGGTACCCAGAACATAGTTTATGAGTGAATGCTCTTTCCTCTGGGTGCCTCCACAACCATACCTATGAGAATCCTTTCTCTGGGTGTGCCAGCCCCCCAGGATCTGGGGGAAATGTCAGTAGAATCACAAGCACCTTCCGGTTATCTGTAAACAATACCAGACTCAGTGCTTTTGCTTGATGGCGGCCCCGTGCTCTTACAAAGATTTTCAGCCTGAGGTGCAGCAAATATCTGTGTTAATTTGCATAGTTCTGCTACTGTTCCAGCTGTCACATCTCATTTTAAACCTGGCTTGAAGTTATGAAGATGGCAAAGGTTTCATGATGGGTTTTTGTACTGTTCTGAGCTGAAGAGACTCAGGAGGAAAGGAGCCTGCAACTGGTAGACACTGAGACTGGTCAGAGGTCTTTTTGCTTTTGGGGTTTGCTGAGGAACAAACTCTCTGAATGCACATATTGGAGAAAATCGGGTTAAAAGCAAGGATGTTTTCTTAACCAGTTCAGCTTCTCAATTATGCCAGGTGTCCCCTAGCCCAGGCCTGCCTTTCTTGAGCAGGTGGAGTCTGGGTTTGCTATCTGGAGGACAAGGAAGCTTGTAACTCATCTCTCTCCAGGCTTTGGACTTTCCAGAGATCTTCCCCACACATCAACAACCTAGATCCTTTTGTCAGATAACAAGTAGGATGGTCATAACACCCCCATTTTATAGACGAGAAACTGAGGCCCAGAAATATGTGGTCATTGGCTAAATTCAGACTTAGAACTTCTGATTCCAGGCCACTGCTGTTTGGCTATTTCCTTTGGGGAACACATTGTAAGCGTCAGATTGGATCAAAATTAGCTAGTTTATTTGTTTTTAATTTGCTGGTTTGTTTTTAAAGTATTTACAACGTTCCAGGTAGTATGTGAAGAGCTTTACATACATTATCCCATTCAATCCTTCTATTAACTGTTTGAGATAGATATCATTATTACCCCCATTTTGTCGATAAAGAAACTGAGCCACGAGAGGTTAAATAACCTGCCCGACATCATTCAGCTAATATATGGCAGAGCCAGGATTCAAGCCTAGTACTGGCTGGCTGCAAAGTTTATGTTCCCAACTGACTTTTCTGGCTGCTTCCAAGTATCTGGACTATTTCCTGCTATCAGCCAGGCTGCAGTAGGTGGTCTGGGTTGATGACACAAACCTAGCAGTGTCCCTGACTGCTTTTGGGGTGCTGGGGGTGAGAGGACTTCCAGGGGTGCCTCTGAAGCAGGCAGGCATGGCTGGGATGGTCTAAGCAGTGCTAGGGGCTGCCAGGAGCACTCATGGCTGAATGGAGATGACCTGGAACTGGGAGGGAGTAGCCAGTGTCCCCTGAGCTCTGACTCATTCTGGCCAGGCTCTGAAATGTCTTCCTGTTGACATGTTCATTGTCCTCCCTGCAGGCCTGTACTTGGGGCCCTGGACCCCCTGATTCAGAGGTCCAGCATCCAGTTTGGGGCCTGCATTTTGGAGATCTGCTTCACAGAATGTGCCAGTCCCTGCAATGTCTCCAGCTCAGTGCCCAGCCAAGCAGCTGCCTTCGTGGCAATCCCAACATGGCTGCTGCTGGCAATAAAGTGAGAAGCCTGGCACTGCACTTAGTAGTCTGGAATCTTCAGCATGTTCTCAACTTCTCAGAGCTTTGGTTTCTTCATCCATTAAGTGAAGATATTAACACCTATCTATCTCATGGAGGCATTGGAGAGTCAATTAGATAATATATGCAAGGCAATTAGCACACAGTAAGTATCCTGGGTAGTACAAATAGTTAACATGCTTGGCTGCTAACCAAAAAATTGGAGATTTGAGTCTACCCAGTGATGCCTTGGAAGAAAGGCCTGGTAGTCTACTTCTGAAAAACCAGCCATTGAAAACGCTATGGGTTCGCCATAAGTTGGAATCAACTCAATGGCAACTGGCTACACATAAAGCTTTGATGGGGATGTTGGCAACGATGGCAATGATGAAGTGGCAGACCAGGCACTACCATTATTTAGTGCCTACTTACCTGACCAACCTTGCTTGGAAGAACAGGTAACAAGGCAATACTGCCAGCATTTAAGATGGCTGCGGTCATCCTGATCGTCTGCATCTAGGCTCTGGCTTTTATAAACTATGTGAGTTTGAACAAGTTGCTTAGGCTCTCCGAGGCCATCTGCTCAGAAGAAAGTTTGCCTGCAGCGTGAGGATCAGCTTCATGCCTGGGCAGATAGAGCTAGGCTTTCCCAAGGCATCTGGGGCCGGTCTGATGGGTGCTGGTCTCCGTGGCAGAGCCACACAGTTCAGCTGCCCTGGCAGGGCAGCAGAGGCTGTTTTTGGGGTGAGCCGACATTGGGTGAGGCAGCTGCCCCAGCCTTTGTTCTCTAGAGTCTCTGACCCTGCAACTGCTTTCTTTGAACTTGGTTGTTTCTTCCTGCCTGTCCATCTGGTCACCAGATCAGCTCTTTCTTTTCAAAGACAGCTTCTTCCTGTTTGTGAGAAGGTGCCCAGCCACTGAAGCCAGACCTCCCTCCCTGTTACACCTGGCACCTGGGTAAATACTGCCTTTCTGCTGGCTGCTTCCCAGAGGCTGGAGCAGGTTCTGGGCTGGGCAGCCAGGAAGAAGACAGTGTGTCCTGGGCCTTCTGGGCCCCTGGTGCCCTTTGCCGGGCATTGGGGGTACAGTGGGGATCGAGGTTGCAATATCGCAAGAGCAGAATCTTGGCACTCAGATAAACTTTGATTCAAAGTCTGACTCTACTATTCATTAGTCTGTGTTTGGGCAACACACGTAAATTCTCCCAGCCTCAGTTTCCCTGTCCATAAACTGGATTAAGAATACTGCCCACCCCAAAGGAATGACAAGAGCATAAGACTGCACTGAGCACAGAGCCTAGCATGTAATGAACACCCAATAAGTGTCAGTCATCATCAGCACATTGTTAATCTTTGAGGAGTCCCTAGTTGTAAGGAGATAGGCAAGCACACACACGCAGCCCCAGTGGCATAAGATCAGTGCAGATGTTGTGGGAGCACTGAAGGAGGGGCAGCGAGAGCTGCCTGGACATCCAGAAGGTTCTATTCAAGATGAGGCTTGAAAGAGGAGGAGTCCCAGAAGGATGAGGTGTATAAGGGGACCTGTGAATCGACTCTACAGCGATGGGTTTATTTATTTATTTTTTGGTCCCTTCCCTCAAGCCGCTGATGTGTGGACATATGTCCTCACCCATCCAGGCCTAGGTGACAAGGCAGATCATGAAAGTGTCATGAAAGAGCTGAGGGGCACTTTGGGTCTATGGCGGGTGAGGGCAGTGGCCCCTTCTAGTTTCAATGATCTGGAACGGCTTCATGGGAGAACAAAAATCTTTGATGGATTCTCAGAACAGGTGCTTTTGAGTGTGTAGATCAGGTAGACGAAAGCACAAAGAAAGTGAAGAATGTGGGAGGTGTGGGGTTTGTGCAGTGAATGGGCTCTGGGCTCTGGGATTAGAGGCAGGGCCCATGTGCTTGTGGAACATTGGGGTAGGGTGGTGTGGAGAGTCCGGCCAGAGAGGCTCCGGGATCCTTTAGTCCTGTCCTGTAGGGTCTGGCTCTGTATTTGGAGACTCTGAACCCATGGCTCATGGGCAGTTGGGGAGGGTGGGTGACAGGTTCCTGGGGCCTGATCCCTTTAGAATGACCAGCTCTGCAGCCCAAAAATGAAGCCCTATTGGGGTTGGCAGGGAGTTCCTAGGTGGTGCAAAAGGTTAAGCACTCAGCTGCTAATGAAGTTGGCAGTTCAAGTTCACTCAGACGTGCCTCAGAAGAAAGTCCTGAAGTCTGAAAAATCGACCACTGAAAACCCTATGGAGTACGGTTCTACGGACATACATGGTCGCCATGAGTTGGAATTGACTTGGTGGCAACTGGCTTTTTTTGTTTTGTATCATTTTGTTTTTATTCAGGGCTGGCTCCTGCTGACCTCTGAGCATCATCTTTCGTGCCTAACTCTCCTGCCTTCTTTCCCTCCAATCACTGGCCTCTGCCTTCTCTCAGTGGTTACTCTCTCAGGTTTTCCCTTCTCAGCACTCAGCATCTCTCTTCACCTAGTTCTTCACTGAATCTGGAGTGGTCCTTGATTCTTTTCTCCCCTAGCCCCCTACATCCAATCCATCAGCAGGTCCTCAACTTCTAAAACACATTCCAAGTCTGGCTGCTTCTCTCCGTCTCCTGTGCCACCACGCTGGTCCAAGCTGCCTTCCTTCAACTCTTGCCTCAAAAACTAACAGTGGTCTCCAGTCTGATCCTCCTACCACCACTCTTTTTAAAAAATGTTTATTTTATTATTTCTTGTGTGAAAGTTCATAGCACAAACTAATTTTTCACTCAAAAATTTTATACACAACTTGTTTCGAGACATTAATTGCAATTCCTGCAATATGTCAACACTCTCCCCCTTTCCCTTTCCACCCTGGCTTCTCAGTGTTCACCCATCCAGCTTTTCTGTCCTTTCCTTTTTGTTGTTGCTTTTGGGCAGGTGTTGCCCTTTTGGTCTTTCATACTTGATTGAACTAAGAAGCAAGTTCCTCATGTGTGTTACTGTTTGTTTTATAGGCCTGCCTAATCTTTGGCTGAAAGGTGGACTCCAGGAGCAGCTTCAGGTTCTGAGTTAACAGGTTGTCCAGGGGCCATAGTCTTGGGGGTTCCTGCAGTTACCATCAGACCAGTAAATCTGGTCTTTTTTGTGAATCTGAATTTTGTTCTGCATTTTTCTCCCACTCTGCCCAGGATCCTCTATTGTGATCCCTGTCAGAGTGGTCAGTGGTGGTAGCCAGGCATCATCTATTTCTTCTGAGCTCAGGCTGGTGGAGGTTGTGGATCATGGGGTTCGTTAGTCCTCTGGGCTTCTGTTCTCCTTGTGTCTTTGGTTTTCTTCATTCTCTTTTGCTCTAAATGCACTGGGACCAATAGATGTATCTTAGATGGCAGGTCGAAAGCTTTTAGGACCCCAGATGAAGGATGTAGAGCATTTTCTTTAGGAACTATGTAACATCGACTGACCTAGATGTTCCCCAAGACAATGGTCCCCAGCTCTCAACCCCAGAAACTTGGTCCCTCAAGGTGTTTGGATGTGTCTAGGAAGCGTCTACGACTTTGCCTTGGTCAAGATGTGCTGACTTCCCCTATATTGTGTGTCATTTTTCCCTTCACCAAACTTACCACTAGTCTACTACCTAGTTAGTGGTTTTCTCTCTCCACCTCTTCCCTCCCTCATAACAATCAACGATTGTTTTTATGTGTATAAACCCTTTCTTGGGTTTTATAATAGTGGTCTCATGCAATATTTGTCCTTTTATGATTGACTTATTTCACTCAGCATAATGCCCTCCAGATTCATCCATCTTGTGAAATGCTTCGTGGATTCATCATTGTTCTTTTCATTGTGTAGTATTCCATAACCCCATGTGTCTGTCAGTTTGACGTACTGTGGGGGCTTGTGTGTTGCTGTGATGCTGGAAGCTATGCCACCGGTGTTCAGAGACCAGCAGGGTCACCCATGGAGGACAGGTTTCAGCTAAGCTTCCAGACTAAGACAGGCTAGGAAGAAGGACCTGGCAGTCTACTTCTGAAAAGCATTAGCCAGTGAAAACCTTATGAATAGCAGCGGAACATTGTCTGATATAGTGCTGGAAGATGAGCCCCCCCAGGTTGGAAGATGCTCAAAAGATGACTGGGGAAGAGCTGCCTCCTCAAAGTAGAGTCGACCTTAATGATGTGGATAGAGTAAAGCTTTCGGGACCTTCATATGCTGATGTGGCACAACTCAAAATGAGAAGAAAGAGCTGCAAACATCCATTAAAAATCAGAACCTGGAATGTACGAAGTATGAATCTAGAAAAATTGGAAATCGTGAAAAATGAAATGGAGCCCATAAACATTGATATCCTAGGCATTAGTGAGCTGAAATGGACTGGTATTGGCCATTTTGAATCGGACAATCATATAGTCTACTATGCTGAGAATGGCAATTCGAAGAGGAATGGTGTTGCATTCATCATCAAAAAGAACGTTTCAAGATCTATCCTGAAGTACAACGCTGATGGTGATAGGATAATATCCATAGGCCTACATGGAAGGCCAGATAATACGACTATTATTCAAATTTATACACCAACCACTAGGACCAAAGTTGAAGAAATAGAAGATTTTTATCAGCTGCTACAGTCTGAAATTGATCGAACATGCAATCAGGATGCATTGATAATTAATGGTGATTGGAACGCGAAAGTTGGAAACAAAGAAGAAGGATCAGTATTTGGAAGATATGGCCTTGGTGACAGAAACAATGCCGGAGATCGAATGATAAAATTTTGCAAGACCAACGACTTCTTCATTGCAAATACCTTCTTTCACCAACATAAAAGGCAACTATACACATGGACCTCGCCAGATGGAACACACAGAAATCAAATTGACTACATCTGTGGAAAGAGACGATGGAAAAGTTCAATATCATCAGTCAGAACAAGGCCGGGGCTGACTGTGGAACAGACCATCAATTGCTCATATGCAAGTTCAAGCTGAAACTGAAGAAAATCAGAGCAAGTCCACAAGAGCCAAAATATGACCTTGAGTATATCCCACCTGAATTTAGAGACCATCTGAAAAATGGATTTGACGCATTGAACACTAGTGACCAAAGACCAGACGAGTTGTGGAATGACATCAAGGACATCATCCATGAACAAAGCAAGAGGTCACTGAAAAGACAGGAAATAAAAGACCAAGGTGGATGTCAGAGGAGACTCTGAAACTTGCTCTCAAACATCGAACAGCTAAAGCAAAAGGAAGAATTGATGAAGTAAAAGAACTGAAGAGAGAATTTCAAAGGGCTGATCGAGAAGACAAAGTAAGGTATTATAATGACATGTGCAAAGAGCTGGAGATGGAAAACCAAAAGGGAAGAACATGCTTGGCATTTCTCAGACTGAAAGAACTGAAGAAAAAATTCAAGCCTCGAGTTGCAATAGTGAAGGATTCTATGGGGCAAATATTAAATGATGCAAGAAGCATCCAAAGAAGATGGAAGGAATACACAGACTCATTATACCAAAAAAAATTAGTCGACGTTCAACCATTTCAAGAGGTGGCATACGATCAGGAACCGATGGTACTGAAGGAAGAAGTCCAAGCTGCTCTGAAGGCATTGGCGAAAAACAAGGCTCCAGGATTGAAGGAATATCAATTGAGATGTTTCAACAAACAGATGCTGTGCTGGAGGTGCTCACTCGTCTATGCCAAGAAATATGGAAGACAGCTTCCTGGCCAACTGACTGGAAGAGATCCATGTTTATGCCTATTCCCAAGAAAGGTGATCCAACCAAATGTGGAAATTATCAAACAATATCATTAATATCACACCCAAGCAAAATTTTGCTGAAGATCATTCAAAAGTGGCTGCAGCAGTATATACACAGAAAATTGCCAGAAATTCAGGCTAGATTCAGAAGAGAATGTGGAACTAGGGATATCATTGCTGATGTCAGATGGATCCTGGCTGAAAGCAGAGAATACCAGGAGGATGTTTACCCGTGTTTTATTGACTATGCAAAGGCATTCGACTGTGTGGATCATAACAAATTATGGATAACATTGCAAAGAATGGGAATTCCAGAACACTTAATTGTGTTCATGAGGAACCTTTGCATAGACCAAGAGGCAGTTGTTCGTACAGAACAAGGGGATAGTGATTGGTTTAAAGCCAGGAAAGGTGTGCATCAGGGTTGTATTCTTTCACCATACCTATTCAACCTGTATGCTGAGCAAATAATCCGAGAGGCTGGGCTATATGAAGAAGAACGGAGCATCAGGGTTGGAAGAAGACTCATTAATAAACTGCGTTATGCAGATGATACAAGCTTGCTTGCTGAAAGTGAAGACGACTTGAAGCACTTGCTAAAGAAGATCAAATTGCACAGCCTTCAGTATGGATTGCACCTCAACATAAAGAAAACAAAAATCCTCACAACTGGACCAATGAGCAACATCATGATAAACGGAGAAAAGATTGAAGTTGTCAAGGATTTCATTTTACTTGGATCCACAATCAAGAGCCATGGAAGCAGCAGTCAAGAAATCAAAAGACGCATTGCATTGGGTAAATCTGCTGCAAAGGACCTCTTCAAAGTGCTGTAAGAGCAAACACGTCACCTTGAAGACTAAGGAGCAGCTGACCCAAGCCAAGGTATTTTCAATCACATCATCTGCATGTGAAAGCTGGACGGACGATGAGTAAGGAAGACCGAAGAAGAATTGATGCCTTTGAATTGTGGTGTTGGTGAAGGATATTGAATATATCATGGACTGCCACAAGAACGAACAAACCTGTCTTAGAAGAAGTACAACCAGAATGCTACTTGGAAGCAAGGATGGTGAGACTGCATCTTACATAATTTGGACATGTTTTCAGGAGGGATCAGTCCCTGGAGAAGGACATCATGCTTGGCAGAATACAGGGTCAGCGGAAAAGAGGAAGACCCTCAATGAGGTGGATCGACGCAGTGACTGCAACAATGAGGTCAAGCGTAGCAACTATTGTAAGGATGGCTCAGGACTGGGCAATGTTTCGTTCTGTTGTGCATTGGATCACTATGAGTCAGAACTGACTTGACGGCAGCTAAAGTAACAACTACTTTGAAGAGGCAGCTCTTCCCCAGTCAACTTTTGAGTGCCTTCCAACCCTAGCGGGCACCTGTTCCAGCACTATATCAATGTTCCGCAGCTATTCATAAGGTTTTCACTGGCTGATGCTATTCGGAAGTAGACTGCCGGGTCCTTCTTCCTAGTTTGTCTTAGTCTGGAAGCTCAGCTGCAACCTGTCCTCCGTGGATGACCCTGCTGGTATCTGAATACCGGTGGCACAGCTTCCAGCATCACACCACCACACAAGCCCCCACAGTATGACAAACCGACAGAGACGTGGGAGAGAAAAGGAGGAGCTGGGGGGAAAAAATGGCATAGCCAGAGCTGGTTGGTGTAGGCAGGGTGGACCTGGGCTGGTGGCAGGCTGGTGTCGCTCTAGCCAAGGTGGTGTGGTGTGGCCTGGTGGGAAGGGTAGCAGTGAGGTATGGATTGAGTGGGAAAGAGAAAAAAAAGGAAGAAAGGGGGAAAAAAAATTCTTAATTGGTATAGTGGGAGTCAGCAGGTGGGGGTGGGACAGACCCATGCTGGCAGCAAACTGGTAGTTCTTTAGCCAAGGCAGTTTGGCATGACCCATTGGGAGGGGTGGAGGTAGTACATGGGGCAGAAGAGTAAAGTGTGGGAAAGCTTGTTTCTCTGGTTAACAGGTGGTCTGCCTGCTGTTGGGAGCTCTGTGAAGTTGCCTTCCTGTATTCCCTGTCCAGGGTTGTTGATAGCTGTGCTCCAAGATGGCAATGCTGTGCCATGTTATTTTGCAGGGGACCTCCACTCCATGTCTGTCCTCATTCTCTGTTTTCCTTCAGCTTTTTCTTCCATTCGGTATTTGATCTATTTCTTTATCTCTTCATTTGATGTTTAGGGTTCCAGGAATGACACTTGTTTCTGTTTTACTTAGTTTTTCAGGTTTTTGCTGCAGAAGCATGGCATGATGCATCTGTCTAGGCCATCGCCTTGGCTCTACCTTCCTACCGCCACTTTTGTCCCCTAGATTCTCCTCCTCACTGCAAACCAGAGTGCTTGTGGCATTCCCCCTCTGCACTCAGAGTAAAATTCACTTCCTATGTGGCTGGAAGGTCTTGTGAGTTCTTCCTGGCCTACTCCCTCCCTGATCTCCAGTCCTATTTGTCTCTGCTGCTCAGTGCACTTAGCTACATTGGCCTCTTGGTTGTTTCTCATATTCCCCAAGCATCCTGTGTAATAAAATTATAAGTTTGCTTCATGAAAATAGAGAGAGTTCTCTTGCCCATGACACTAAAGTTCATCTTATGAAAATTTAGAAACCTGAGTGTTGTATAATCATATATATGACAAAGAAAAACTCATTGTCCTTGAGTAGATTCTGACTCATAGTGATTCTACAGGACAGAGTAGAACTGTCCCGTACAGTTTCCAAGGCTGTAAATCTTTAGGGAAGCAGAATGTCACAATTTCTCCCACAATCATATATATATGATCATATATATATATATACAGCCATCCCTTGGTATTCAAGGGGAATTGGTTCCAGGACCCCCCGCAGATACCAAATTCCAAGGATGCTCAAGTCCCTTATATAAAATGGCATAGCATTTGCATATAACCTATTCACATCCTCCCATATACTTTTTTTTTAATAATTTTTATTGTGCTTTAAGTGAAAGTTTACAGATCAAGTCAGTCTCTCACACAAAAACCCATATACACCTTGCTACACATTCCCAATTACTCTTCCCCTAATGAGACAGCCAGCTCTCTCCCTCCACTCTCTCTTTTCGTGTTCATTTCGCCAGCTTCTAACCCCCTCCACCCTCTCATCTCCCCTCCAGACAGGAGATGCCAACATCGTCTCAAGTGTCCACCTGATCCAGGAAGCTCACTCCTCACCAGCATCCCTCTCCAACACATTGGCCGGTCCAATCCATGTCTGAAGAGTTGGCTTTGGGAATGGTTCCTGTCCTGGGCCAACAGAAGGTCTGGGGGCCACGACCACTGGGTCCTTCTAGTCTCACTCAGACCATTAAGTCTGGTCTTATGAGAATTTGGGGTCTGCATCCCACTCCTCTCCTCCTCCATCAGGGGTTCTCTGTTGTGTTCCCTGTCAAGGCAGTCATTGGTTGTAGCCGGGCACCATCTAGTTCTTTTGGTCTCAGGATGATGTAGTCTCTGGTTCATGTGGCCCTTTCTGTCTCTTGGGCTCATAATCCATTGTGTCCTTGGTATTCTTCATTCTTCTTTGATCCAGGTGGGTTGAGACCAATTGATGCATCTTAGATGGCTGCTTGCTAGCGTTTAAGGCCCCAGACACCACTCTTCAAAGTGGGATGCAGAATGTTTTGTTAATAGATTTTATTATGCCAATTGACTTAGATGTCCCCTGAAACCATGGTCCCTAGACCCCTGCCCCAGCTACGCTGGCCTTCAAAGCATTCAGTTTATTCAGGAAACTTCTTTGCTTTTGGTTTAGTCCAATTGTGCTGACCTCCCCTGTATTGTGTGCTATCTTTCCCTTCACCTAAAGTAGTTCTTATCTACTATCTAATTAGTGAATGCCCCTCTCCCACCCCCTCCCTCCCCTCTCTAGTAACCACAAAAGAATGTTTTCTTCTCAGTTTAAGCTATTTCTCAAGTTCTTATAATAGTGGTCTTATAAAATATTTGTCCTTTTGCAGCTAACTTCACTCAGCATAATGCCTTCCAGGTTCCTCCATGTTATGAAATGTTTCACAGATTCCTCACTGTTCTTTATCGATGTGTAGAAATCCATTGTGTGAATATACCATAATTTATTTATCCATTCATCCATTGATGGGCACTTTGCTTGCTTCCATCTTTTTGCTATTATAAACAGTGATGCAATAAACATGGGTGTGCATATATCTGTTCATGTAAAGGCTCTTATTTCTCTAGAATATATTCCAAGGAGTGGGATTGCTGGATTGTATGGTAGTTCTATTTCTAGCTTTTGAAGGAAGCACGAAATTGATTTCCAAAGTGGTTGTACCATTTGACATTCCCACCAGCAGTGTAGAAGTGTTCCAATCTCTCCACAGCCTCTCCAACATTTATTATTTTGTGTTTTTTGGATTAATGCCGGCTTTGTTGAAGTGAGATGAAATCTCATTGTAGTTTTGATCTGCATTTCTCTAATGGCTAATGATTGCGAACATTTCCTCATATATCTGCTAGCTATAGTGAAGTGTCTATTCATATCTTTTGCCATTTTTTAATTGGGTTATTTGTCTTTTTGCAGTTGAGTTTTTGCAGTATCATGTAGATTTTAGAGATCAGGAGCTGATCAGAAAAGCCATAGCTAAAAACTTTTTCCCAGTCTGTAGGTAGTCTTTTTACTCTTTTGGTGAAGTCTTTGGATGAGCATAGGTGTTTGATTTTTAGGAGCTCCCAGTTATCTAGTTTTTCTTCTACATTCTTTATAATGTTTTGCATACTGTTTATGCCATGTATTAGGGCTCCTAACGTTGTCTCTATTTTTTCTTCCATAATCTTTATTGTTTTAGATTTTATATTTAGGTCTTTGATCCATTTTGAGTTAGTTTTTGTGCATGGAGTGAGGTATGGGTCTTGTTTCATTTTTTTGCTGATGGATATCCAGTTATGCGAGCACCATTTGTTAAAAAGGCTGTCTTTTCCCCACTTAACTGTTTTAGGGCCTTTGTCAAATATCAACTGCTCATATGTGGATGGATTTATGTCTGGGTTCTGAATTCTGTTCCATTGGTCCATGTTTCTGTTGTTGTACCAGTACCAGGTTGTTTTGACTACTGTACCAAATAATAGGTTCTAAAATCAGGTAAAGTAAGGCCTCCCACTGTGTTCTTCTTTTTCAGTAATGCCTTGTTTTTCCGGAGTCTCTTTCTCTTCCATATGAAATTGGTGATTTGTTTCTCTATCTCATTAAAGAATGTCATTGGGATTTGGATCGGAATTGCATTAAATGTACAGATCGCTTTCGGTAGAGCAGACATTTTTATAATGTTAAGTCTTCGTATCCACGAGCAAGGTATGTTCTTCCACTTACGTAAGTCTCTTTTGGTTTCTTGCAGAAGCGTACTGTAGTTTTCTTCGTATAAGTCTTTCACATCTCTGGTAAGATTTATTCCTAAGTATTTTATCTTCTTGGGGGCTACTGTAAATGGCATTGATTTGGTGATTTCCTCTTCGATGTTCTTTTTGTTGGTGTAGAGGAATCCAACTGATTTTTGTATGTTTATCATGTATCCCAATACTCTGCTGAACTCTTCTCTTAGTTTCAGTGTTTTCTGGAGGATTCCTTAGGGTTTTCTGTGTATAAGATCATTGCATCTGCAAATAGAGATACTTTTACTTCTTCCTTGCAAATCTGGATGCCCTTTATTTCTTTATCTAGCCTAATTGCTCTGGCTAGGACTTCCAGCACAATGTTGAATAAGAGTGGTGATGAAGGGCATCTTTGTCTGGTTCCCAATCTCAGTGGGAATGTTTTCAGGCTCTCTCCATTTAGGATGATGTTGGCTGTTGGCTTTGTATAAATTCCCTTTATTATGTTGAGGAATTTTCCTTCTATTCCTATTTTACTGAGAGTTTTTATCATGAATGGGTGTTGAACTTTGTCAAATGCCTTTTCTGCATCAATTGATAAAATCTTGTGATTCTTGTCTTTTGTTTTATTTATGTGGTGGATTACATTAATTGTTTTTCTAATGTTGAAACATCTCTGCATACCTGGTATGAATCCCAATTGGTCGCAGTGAATTATTTTTTTTATATGTTGTTGAATTCTATTGGCTAGAATTTTGTTGAGGATTTTTGCATCTACATTCATGAGGGATATAGGTCCATAATTTCCTTTTTGTGGTGTCTTTACCTGGTTTTGGTGTCAGGGATATGGTGGCTTCATAGAATGAGTTTGGTAGTATTCCGTCCTTTTCTATGCTCTGAAATACCTTAGTAGTAGTGGTGTTAACTCTTCTCTGAAAGTTTGGTAGAACTCTGCAGTGAAGTCATCCGGACCACGGCTTTTTTTTTTGTTTGGAGTTTCCTGATTACCTTTTCAATCTCTTCTTCTGTTATGGGCCTATTTAGTTGTTCTACCTCTGTTTGTGTTAGTTTAGGTAGGTAGTGTGTTTCTAGGAATTCATCCATTTCTTCTAGGTTTTCAAATTTGAGTGTAGTTTTTCCATAGTAATCTGATATGATTCTTTTAATTTCAGTTGGGTCTGTTGTAATATTGCCCCTCTCATTTCTTATTCTGGTTATTTGCTTCCTCTCCTGTGTTTCTTCTGTCAGTTTGGCCAGTGGTTTATCAATTTTGTTGATTTTTTCAAAAAACCAGTTTTTGGTCTTGTTAATTCTTTTAATTGTTTTTCTGTTTTCTATTTCATTTAGTTCAGCTCTAATTTTTATTATTTGTTTTCTTCTGGTGCCTGTGGGTCTCTTTTGTTGCTCTCCATTTGTTCAAGTTGTAGGGATAATTCTTTGATTTTGGCCCTTTCTTCCTTTTGGATGTGTGCTTTTATTGATATAAATTGGCCTCTGAGCACTGCTTTCGCTGTGTCCCAAAGGTTCTGATAGGAAGTATTTTCATTCTCATTGGATTCTATGAATTTCTTTACTCCATCCTTAATGTCTTCTATAATCCATTCTTTTTTGAGCAGGGTATTGTTCAGTTTCTAAGTGTTTGATTTCTTTTCCCTGCTTTTCCTGTTATTGATTTCCACTTTTATGGCCTTATGGTCAGAGAAGATGCTTTGTAATATTTCAATGTTTTGGATTCTGCTAAGGCCTGCTTTATGATGTAATATGTGGTCTATTCTAGAGAATGTTCCATGTGCACTAGAAAAGAAAGTATACTTGGTTGCTGTTGGGTGGAGTGTTCTGTGTATGTCTATGAGGTCAAGTTGGTTGATTGTGGCATTTAGATCTTCTGTGTCTTTATTGAGCTTCTTTCTGGATGTCCTGTCCTTCACCGAAAGTGGTGTGCTGAAGTCTCCCACTATTATTGTGGAGCTGCCTACCTCACTTTTCAATGCTGATAGAGTTTGTTTTATGTATCTTGCAGCCCTGTCATTGGGAGCATAAATACTTGATATGGTTATATCTTCTTGGTGTACTGTCCCTTTAATCATTATATAGTATCCTTCCTTATCCTTTCTGATGGATTTAACTTTCAAGTCTATTTTGTCAGAAATTAATATTGCCACTCCTGCTCTTTTTTGATTGTTGTTAGCTTGATATATTTTTTTCCCATCCTTTGAGTTTTAGTTTGTTTGTGTCTCTAAGTCTAAGGTGTGTCCCCTGTAGGCAGTATATAGACGGATCTTGTTTTTTAATCCATTCTGCCACTCTCTGTCTCTTTATTGGTGGATTTAGTCCATTTACGTTCAGGGTAATTATGGATAGGTATTTTGATGTCTTTTTTTGTGTGTTGACAGTTTCTTTTTCCCACTTGATTTTCTGTGCTGAGTAGATTTTCTTTATATATTGTCTTTTGCTCATATTTGTTGTTGTTGATTTTGTTTCTGCTGAGTCTCTATTTTTCCCTTGTATTTTATTTCGATGAATACGATAGTTTCTCTTCTTTGTGGTTACCTTATTATTTACCCCTATTTTTCTAAATTTAAAACTAACTTTTATGTCTTTGTATCGTTGTATCTTCCTCTCCTATGGAAGGTATATGATTACATTTCTTAGTCCCTCTTTATTATTTTATTGTTGTCTTCTTCTGTGTAATAACATCACTGTTACCCTGTTTGGGCTTTTTTTCTTTTCCTTTCTTTTTATAATATTGCTTTGTTTTTTGGATTTCCCTGTCTGGGTTGACTTCTGGTTGCTCTGCCCAGGGTTCTAGTCTTGGGTTGCTACCTGATATTATTGATTTTCTAACCAAAGAGCTCCCTTTAGTATTTCTTGTAGTTTTGGTGTGCTTTTTACAAATTTCCTACACTTGTGTTTATCTGGAAATGTCTTAATTTCACCTTCATATTTAAGAGACAGTTTTGATTGATATATGATTCTTGGCAGGCAATTTTTTTCCCTCGATTTTTTAAATATGTCACCCATTGCCTTCTTGCCTGCATGGCTTCTGCCAAATAGTCCAAGTTTATTCTTACTGGCTGTCCTTTGTAGGTGACTTTTTGTTTATCCCTCGCTGCTCTTACAATTGTCTCTTTATCTTTGGTTTTGGTAGTTTGATTATAATATGTCTTGGTTACTTCTTTTAAGATCTACCTTATGTGAAGTTCGATGAGCATCTTGGATAGATATCTTCTCATCTTTCACAATATCAGGGAAGTTTTCTGCCAACAAATCTTCAAGAATTTTCTTTGCGTTTTCTGTTATCCCTCCCTGTTTTGGTACTCCAATCACTTGTAGGTTATTTCTTTTGATAGAGTCCCACAAGATTCTTAAAGTTTCTTCATTTTTTAAAATTCTTTTATCTGATTTTTCTTCAAATAGATTAGTGCCGAGTGATTTATCTTCGAGTTCAGAAATTCTAGCTTCTACTTGCTCAATTCTGCTCCTCTGACTTTCTGTTGAGTTATTTAATTCTGTAATTTTATTGTTAATCTTCTGAATTTCTGATTGCTGTCTGTCTATGGATTTTTCCAGCTTATTAAACTTTTCATTATGTTCCTGAATAATCTTTCTGATTTCTTCAGTTGCTTTATCTGTGTGTTCCTTGGCTTGTTCTGCGTAAGCCTCATTTCCTTCCGGATGTCTTGAAGGGTTCTGTATATTAAACTTTTGTATTCTGCATCTGGTAATTCTAGGAATGCACTTTCATCTAGAAGATCCCTGGATTCTTTGTTTTGAGAGCCTGTTGAGGTGATCATGGCCTGTTTGTTTATGTGACTTGATATTGACTGTTGTCTCTGAGCTCTCTATAAGTTAATGTATTAGTTTATCCTCGCTTACTGTGTCAGAGCTGCTTGCTTTGTTTTGTTTTGGTATACCCCTCTGGGTTGCTTGAGTGAGCTAGCTAGCTTGATTATTTTCACCTTTGGAGCTCTGGTGTCCTGTCCCCAGCTGGCTATAGATGTTACCAGGTGTATCAGTCTAGGAGTCCATTCAGTTTTCTTGCATGAATTCAGCTCAGGTTTCCAGGTAGCTGATCATCAAGTGTGTGGTACAGGCTCTGTCCTACAGTCTTAGAGGGGCAGGGGTGATTAGGGCATATACCAGTATCTGATTGCAGCAGGGGGTCACATTCTGAACAAGGCAGGGGGCTGAGAACCGACCCCCAAGTGTTTCTGAAGAAAATGTGTCTCTGTTCCCTAGAGCGTGCTGGTGGGTGGGCTCTGCAGAGGGACCATGGGCACCCAACGTTTTTGGTTGTAAGGACTAGGAGGTACCAGTTATCTTTGGACCCCTGTTGTGGGTGGCTGGGTGACCTGAGTGGAGCTTCTAGTCCTTTGGTCCCTGATGTGGGTAGGTGAGGACCTTGTTTAATAGGTAAAGCAATATCAAATGTCAAACACCCACCTCTCCACTGCACAGCTGAAATGGTTGAAGTACGCCAACAAGGGCCTATTCTCCCAAAATGGGCCCACACAGGTCCATGCAGAAGGGAAAGGTGCTCAAGTTCCACAGATGGTTTATGCCTGGACAGGAGCCTCTTGCGTCCTGAGCTTCCCTGGTTAAGGAGCTAGCAAATTATCTTTTCTCCGCAGTTGAAAATTTTTTCCTTTCCCAAGGCCGGGAGGATGGCTCTAGGTGCTCACCAGGGTCTATCTCAGGCCCAGGGATTCAGCCGCTGAGGCTGGCTTGGAGGTTGGGGGAGGGGGTGTGGTAAAATATATGCAAGTAGTTAGCTTTTGCCGGGAGTGCCGTTCTCCTCAGGTTCCAGAGGTGTGAGCAGGCTGTGTGGCTGGCTGCTTCTCCCTGAGGAAACTGTGGCCGAACACTAGTAACAGCCCTCTGCAGCCACTGCCGCTTTGGGAATGGGGCCTGAGGGCTCCCCACGATTCAGGTCCGGTAACTCCTCTCTGCTTCTGAACAGCCTCTTCCTTCCCCTGCCCCTCAGTTCATTATCTAAGCTTGCCTTTGATGCTCAGGGCTCCCAGCTTGTCACAAATATGCTCATTTCACTTGTTTTTTCAGGTCTTTGTTGTAAAGAGGGCTCACTGGAAGCGTCTGTCTATTCCACCATCTTGGCTCCACCTCCCCCATATACTTTTGATCATCCCTAAAAAAAAAAAAAAGCACACTCACTGCCCTCGAGTCCATTCTGACTCATAGCGACACTATAGAATAGACTAGAACTGCCCTGTAGAGTTTCCGAGGAGCACCTGGCAGATTTGAACTGCCAACCTTTTGGTTAGTAGCCATATCACTTAACCACTATGCTACTAGGGTTGATCGTCCCTGCATTACTTATAATACCTAATACAATGTAAATTCTATGTAAATAGTTGTTTTTCTACTGTATCGTTTAGGGAATAATGACAAGAAAAAAAGGGTCTTTTTTTTCCCAAACATTTTGAGTCCGCGGTTAGTTGAATCTGCAGATACGGAACCTGCGGATATGGAGAGCTGAATGTATGTATAATTTTTAAAGCTTACAGTTATGTCTTAAACTGTAACTACCCTTTAGAAGCAGCTTATCCTGTTTCACGTGATTGTATTTAGGTGATCAGGCTCGCTGAAACACTTGAACCTTATTCTTTCAAATAATCAAAGATTAATGAAAATGCCCTCTTCCTAAGACTCCAGAGATCCTACAGCCACAGCTCACAGAGCTTGTGATTGTGTAAGGTTCCTATTAAGCTCTGATAATGTTTGAGCATATACTGCTCTCATAAGGTTTATGTATTCTGACATAATCATCGACCAATCAACATTTTTTTGTTCAAAGTTCATCATAAAATGATATATAAGTACCTGTAAACCTTAATTGCAGCACTGATTTACTTGGTAATGACATGCTGCCCAACTTTAAAATTGTCTGTTAAACCAGCATAAAAAAAAAATAATGATGTTCTGAATTGTTCATTTTTGATAATCTCAAATGTACTCTTGCCTCAAGGCCTTTGCGCTTGCTCTTCCCTCTGCCTGAAACACTTCCCCCAGATGTCTTCATGGTTCACTCCTAAATTTCTCTCTGTTCCCTGCTCCAGTGTCACCTCCTCAGAGATCCATCCCATGGCCCCCTTAGCTAAAGCAGGCTTGCCTTCTCTTTCTTTCTTATCATCCTGTTTTACTGTCTTATAGCCCTTATCACTCTGAAATGATCTTAATTATTTGTTTATGTGTTCATTTTGTTACCTTCAGTCATTCTGCAAGCTCATGAGGACAGGGACCACGTCTGCCTTGTTGATTGCTGGACTCCTGTGCCTGGCACAGAGCAGGCTTCATGGTAAAACCCATTGCTGTTGAGTTGATTCTGACTCATAGTGACCATGTGGGACAGAGCAGAACTGCCCCCATAGAGCTTCCAAAGCTGTAAATCTTTACAGAAGCTGACTACCATACCTTTCTCCCACAGAGCAGCTGGTGGGTTCAAACTGCTGACTTTTTGGTTAGCAGCAGAGTGCTTTAACCACTGCACTACCAGGATGTCATGGTGTTGAATGATTTTGATGGGTGCCTGGGGTTGAGCGTGAGGTGAGAGGAGCTTAGACAGTTGGGTCCCTGGCACTGGGCTATCCTTTTCCTGTTGGCTCCAGCCTCCTAGGCTGCAGGGGCAGAAATATAGATTATGTCCACAGACCACCCCCTTTTTAAAAATGTTTTATTATAGAAAATTTCAACCATCTGCAAAAGCAGAGGCTAGTATAATCCCCACCCATGTCATACCCATTGCCCAGCTTCAACAATCATCAACTCTTGACCAATCATCCATTTGACAGCCTCCCCATCCCCAAGGATAATTTTGGAAGGAATCCAGGAGCCACTCATTTATGCAGAGATCTTAGAAATATTTCCTGGCAAGTGTTTCCACCATCTCCCAGTTTCTCTTCCCTTCCTGAGTCCTCACGTGCTTTGCCTTTTCCCCAAGTCAAAACTAGCTCTCAACAAGGAAGGTGTAAATGACTGAGATTTGCATGGGCACTGCCATGGTGCTCTCATCCAAATTCTATGTCTTAATCACAGGATGTTCCAGCCAGGCAGAGAGGGCCAAGCCATCCCGAGACAACCCCGGGACTGCTGCTGGGTCTAGAGCCTGTAACGTTACTGCAACAATTCTTTCCAGGTTGGTGCCTCGAGGAAAGTTGGGTAAGGGGAATAGGAGGGACGTTGGCTGTGAGTCAGTCCAGACCTGAGCTGGCCTGGTTGGGGATACCCCAAGTGTCTCCAGAATCATACTTAATGACTTCTAGTGGGAAAACAAAATTCAGAGAGAGAATGCAAGAGCCAACGGGCCAGCTGTGACTCCTGGCGTGGTAGGAGGGGACAGAAAGTGGGGCAGGCACTGCTTTTGAGAACTGGGCTGATTCCATAACAGCCATGGGGAGCCCCCCTTCCCTTTCCTTCTAGCATAGGACATCTGCTAAATGTTGGTAAAATGCCATTTCATTGGACAGTGTTTTCATTTAAGTTGCATGACACTCCTGCCAAGGTAATTTTATTGCTATAAAATATGGAAAAATGCCATTTTGACAAGAAAATAATACAAAACAGATATTGCTCCACATACTGAATTAGGTAGTAAAATCTCAATCAACCACTCTTTTCATGCCAATAAAAAAACATTCTTGGCACCTTCTTGTTTCCCCAGCCCATGGGCCCACATCAGGTGCCAACTGTTCTTGTTAGTCTGCTGCCAGCTGAGTCTGCTGAGCCTGAGAACGCCTCTGCTTCCAAGTGGGAAGCTGAGGATCAGAGTCTGGACTCCCCAGCCATGGGCTCTCAGGCCAGCTACTCCAACCCCATTCAAGTCCTACACAATTCTACAGCACGTTTCCCACCTATATTTTGGGATAATAAGGGAAGGCCCTGGGCTAGAGACCTGTTCTTAAGCTATAGACCCTGGTTTGCAACCTTTAGTGAGCACAAGAATCAGTCTAAGGGCTTGATAAAAATCCAGAGTACTGGGTCCCACCCCAAAGGCTCTACTCAGTACAGAAGGGTCAGGGCCCTGAAATCTGCATTTTAACAAGCTATCTTGGTACTTTCAAAGCAGGGGGCCCTTGACCATATTCCAGGAGGCACTGCTATGCTGAGAGGTACAGTGTGGTAGTTAAAGAATGGGGTTATTGGAGCTGGAAATTCTGAGTTTGAATTTTGGCTTACTGATTGTGCAACTCAACCTTTCTAAGTTTTAGTTTTCTCAATTTTAAACAGAGATGATAATAATGTCATATAAGGTTTCTATGAATTACATGAGGTATATAAGCTCTCTTACACACACACACATAAACGCACACCGTATTTTACACAAATAACACACGCCTTCTACCTTTGTTTGCCAACTCACTGCCACTGTCCCGTCAGTTCTGACTCATAGCAACAAATGTGTGTGTGTGTATATAGATACAGTTGTTGTGTGTGGTTGAGTTGATTCCAACTCATAGCAGCCATATATGACAGAGTACAACTGACCTATAGGGTTTCCTAGACTGAAATCTTTTTTGGAGAATATTACCAGGTCTTTTCTCCCATAGAGCGGCTGGTGCGTTTGAACCACCGACCTTTCAGTTAGCAGCTGAGTGCTTAACTGTTGTGCCAGCAGGGCTCCATACATGCATACATATGTATATGTAAAGCTTGGCACAGCATCAAGCACATGGTAAGTGTTAGTTCATTTGGCTGCTATTATTATTACCATTTCCATCATTCCTCAGCTGCACGTCAGCCTCCTCCCAACACATACCACACACATTTCCCAAGGACATTAACAGATGGATCTCGGGATAAAAGAAAAAAAAAAAAAAAGAAGAAGAAAAATACCTGATTTGTAGCATTTACTGATTCCTGTGGTGTAAATACTCTCACCATGGCCAATTTCAAGCTTACAACATGGCAACATGAACATGGATTTGGGAAAAGACATACATACACAATTGGCTGTATAAGCTGGCTCCTGTGCACCAAGTCTCTCTTCACTGTGAGCCTCTGGGTGTGTTGCCACTGCCTCAGCTGCAGTTGGTAACTGCCAAAGGCTATGAGCAGGCAGTCTCATGTAATTGCTACCTCCTGCTACAAGGGGCAGCTGGTTCATGCACAATTTTCCTGCCTGTATTATGTACTCGTAACTGATGCAGGAAATGGGAATTGGAGCCTCAAATTACTGTCATTGGTAACCCATAGCAGGAATGATTATCAAAGGGCAGAGATGGCTCCAACACGCTAATATTTACCATTTGCCATGAACCGCATGAAAGGGTGTGACGTCTCCGAAGCCACTGCTGTCTCCTTTGCTGGTTCTGGCTTTGTTTTGATCACCAAGAAAGGCAGGATTAGGTCATGAAATGAGTGTGGGACTGGAGCCAGGCTGTCTGGGGTCAAGTCCCAGTACTGCCACTTAATAGCTATGTGACCTTGGGCAAGTCATCTAACCTCTCTGGTGCTCAGTTTGCTCCTCTGTAAAGTGGGGCTACTAATGAATACATTGCAGCTTGTTATGAGAATTAAATGCAATATATGTCAAAAGCCTAAAATAGTGCCTGGAAGAGAAAAGAAGCTCAGTGAATGGGAGCTATAACATTATGACGATTCCTGAGAAGAAGATGCCACCCAAATGGCTTTCCTAAGTCTACCCCTAATCCAAAAGTTAAGAAGCTCACTGAGAGTCTAGATTCACCCACATAGCTGAGAAGGGTAGTCAGTTTCTATAATGGCAAGCTTCAAAAGTTTCATTTCCTTCTCAAAATGATGTTTTCTACATAAAGAAATCTTAAGTTATTTTCTATTAACCCATCATGTGAAAGAGGCTGGATAGATGTTTACCAAATGTGAAGATATATTTGGGATGCTTTGATTAAAATATAAGTTTAAAGTTTACATGTCATTTACAGGCCATAACATACGCAAGGCTCAAAGATGGTGGAGGCACACAATGGAAGGAACCTGAGTACCCAAGTTCCCACCGGAGCACAACCATCCAGGAGAGCTACCTGACCAGGAATATCCATTTTGGGCTTTCTATTTTTTTTTATTAGTGAGAAATAGGTTTTTTCTGTGTTAAGTCATTGATAATTGGAGGTGTTTCTGTTATAGCAGCTAACATTAACCATCCCTGACTAATACAACGGTAAAATCAAAATGTGCTTTGAGAAGCCTGGAAATCACTCAATCAGTCAATGGTCAGTTATATCCCAGAGCAGCTAAACTGAGGTTCAAGAGGAGATTGCATATTACTGTCACTGTCTTAGATGTACCTGTGGCAGTCAGGAGACCTGGACAGAGAAAACAATCAATGCATTCACATATGGACCTCAAATTGAGAAACAGAAGGGCACAAGTTCTTTATTGCAGATGTTTTTCCATGTGCTTTTCACATTGACAATTTTATATGTCCATTCCAGAATTTGTTCATTTTGTTACTCTTTCTCATCAGGCAGGCCAGCTTGTTTAGAATACAGAGTGGAGGTCTTTTCATTGCCATAAGTGCTCCCCTACTCTTCACTCCAAGGGGAATTAAGGTGACCTGGGCAGAGCAGGAGGGATGAGGCATGGCCCAGGCCTTGTTCAGCTCTTTGTGGGTTGACTTAGAGTCCCCAGGTGGTAGGAGAAAAGCCGCAAACCTCTCCAGCGTCTGCCTCACAGGTTACTTTTGGCCTCATATGTAGATGTGAACTAATCACGCAGGGACAGGTTACCCAATAAGCAAGGGATGCATGGGCTTACTTGTGTTTACTTACTAATCTGTAGTACACAATTTCACCTGTTGTGTGGTGAAACCCATATGAAATTGTGCACTACAGATTAGTAAGTAAACACAAGTAAGCTTGTGCATACCTTGATTACTGTAAGCCTGCTTAGTGGTTAATCTGCCCTGGTGTGATCTGCTATTTTCCTGCTATTTGGGGGAAGGAAAGCTTCAGTGATTAGAAAGATAGTGCCCCCCATGCCCCACAAAGCAGAGTTCCTACCGTCTCCTTTCCTTCCCAGTTCTCTTTTCATTTACTTCATCTTTCCTCCCTCCCCTGTGGAGCTAGGAACATACAGGACCTGATTAAGCCTGAAGAACTGAGGCCTGCTTTCAAACTACTGATGGCCCCACAAAGCTCAGCACAATAAAATCTGCTGAAATTTTTCCTCTCCTTATTTATTTTTTTTTATTGGTTGGTCTTCATTCTTCAGTTACCTGGGGTTGATACCCAAGGTTATCTTTGTCCCTGGATCCATGTTCTTTCCAATTTATCCATTGCCAAGCCCTGCTGGTTCTCCCTAAGCACATTTTCACCTGGATCCCTTTTCCCAGCCTCCACTGCTGCCACCTCTGTGAGCCTTTGAATTCTCCCACAGGGGCTGTTGCAACCATCTCCTCAGTGTCCCCTGCCTCTAGCACCCACCTCCCACCTCCTCATACCCAGAGATCCTGCAGGCTTTGTCCTTCATCATCCCCCTGAGGCAGAGTGCTCCCAACCCTTCGCAAGTTTCTGGAAGGCTTTCCACATCTTTGTTGGCCTTGCCCCTGCATTGTCGATGATTTTCTGATGGGATCAGAGCGTCCTTTGTTCCAAAGTTTTCTCATTGTTTTTTTTCCACGGGATTGTAGAAAACATCTCCAGCCAGGCACACCCTACTGTTTTTGTGGCAATTATAGGCTGCAAATAACTGCTTAAGTCAACTGCCAGATGAGGTATTCTCTTCTGAGGGAAAATTCCAGCTGTTGAACAAGTTTATGGGCTTTATTTTTGGAGCAAAGAGTTCATCAAGTGAAAAACAGAATTTTCCAGGTGCCCCAACTTCATTCTTACAATAAAGTGTCTGTATGTTTCTGAGCAGGCTACTTTTTTTTAAGGTCATATTTATGACCCTAATATTCACCCCCTCTCTCTGTTGACTTCCCTGGGCCCCCTCTGCAGCCTTACAGCAGACACTTTTGGGAACACAGAGAAAGGAACAAAGATGAGGGACTGGAGAGAGGGCCTGAAGGAGACACTAGACCCCGGCCCATCCCCACGAGGCCTGATTGTTCTCCCTGCCTCAGGCTCCAGAGTTGATGTTTTGTCCTGAGGATACTTTCAGGCTTAAGCTGGGTTGTTCCCTGAATCTAAAAAGTCTCAACTGAAACCCACCAAAAGACCAGCTTCCTCCACTTGAAGACTTAGGAGAAGAGGGTGCCTCAGAAGAAGCTGCCCAAGATCTGTGCTCAAACCATGACTGCCCCTGCACTTTGAGAACCCATATACTTCCTCAGGCATTCTGGACACTACTGAGGAGCATGCAAAGTATATTCACCTGTCCCTGCCTCAAGATCCATCTCCCTCAAGCGCCCCCATGCCTCACTTTGCTCAGTAGTTGCATAGACCATCCTTGATTGTCACCGTTCAGGGAGGCCTCATATTCTAGAACTTGCCCCGTGCCTTTTGCCCCCATCCAAATTTATCCATCCTATACCCCCCTTTCACCAAACTCTTCAATTAGCTGATCTGATAAACTAAGTTTTTGGGGGGTTTAATAAACAGTAATAGCTCAACATTAACCTAATACCTTGCTGTTCAAAGTGCGGACCACAGACCAGTAGCAACAGCATCAACTGAGAGCTCGCTAGAAATGCAGACGCTCAGACCCACCCCAGACCTTCTGAGGCAGAATCTGCATTTTGACAAGAAGCCCAGGGGAGTTGCATACACGTTGAAGTCTGAGAAGCACTAATCTAACATATATTTTACCCTTTTCAGAAGCATAATTTCTTCGAATGCGAGACTTTTCTTGATAATGATGTCAGTTGTTCGGCATTTTACCCCTCTTACAAAGCTTTAGCACAAATACCAGCTTGTGGAGTTACCAGACTGTGAGCTCCCAGAGGCAGCAGGGACTCGGGCTTATTCCTCCTGGCAGCTTCTGGCATTTGTCCACTCTTTAATTAGTAGTTGAACAAATGAATAAATGTAGAGCCCCCAAGAGAGACAGGACCAAAAAACCCGACAGGACCGGGGGCATTATCTCCATTTTGCGTGTGAGGAAACTGAGGCTCAAACAAATTGAGACTTGCTCAAGTTTAACTCACAAGTGGCAGGAGTTCTAACTGCATCTCTGGAGTAACTAATGTTGGCTCTGAGGGTGAGGAGGCTTTTCGATGCTTTGTTGCTGAGAGATTTGTGTGGTCCTTCAGCCACGCCTTTCGGAGCCTGATTTCAAATTCAAAAGTGAGGCTGTGTGTGGAAACTACCTTCCCTCTCTGGGGTGAAGGCGGAGAACCCTGTAAGGCACTGCACAGCTCAGGGGCAGGAGCCTCCATCCCGCAGGCCCTCTGTCCACGGGATGCCTCCCTCTCGCAGCCAGCAGCAGCGGTGGGGAACCACCTGCGGAACTCTCTCGGAGGACGGGAACACCTGCTCCTCATCCCTGCGAGCCCCCACCTCCCAGGACTGCGCCACAGGAAGCGGTTCCAAGGCCCAAGCTGAGTGCGGGTGAGATTCCAGGGCTTATTGATAATGGCTTCCTGGTTGTGAAGCTCATTATGTTGGAATAATTTAGCCCTGCTCCCCTTTCCGGAGGGCGCTGGGCTCTGGCGTCCACCTGGAGCCCATTAGGTGTGGCCAGAGGGCAGAGAGGCGCGTTTGCGGGTGAGCCCGCGCTGAGACGGACGGGCATAGTGACCAGGCGGAGATCTGAGCGGCTGGAACCAGATGGAAGGAATGCGCTGAGCCTCCCTCGGGACTCTGCATAGCAAAGAAGCAGATGAGGGCTTTGCTGTTCCGCAAATTCCTCCAGCCCAACCTGGGCCTGAGAAAAGATGCGCTGGGGGCGGGGGCAGAGGACAGATTCTCTCCTTGCAGTGCTCTCTCCGCGTTGTTACACGATGGTGGCCCCATCGTCTTGTGCTTTCCTGCCAATCCATTCAGCCTGTCTGTGGTCTGGAAGCTCCGCCACCATCTCTGGCTTGCACTGGAGGCCGACAGCATTGAAGCAATCAGCACAGGGACAGTTTGACCAGGCAATGTCCAGCATGTGTCACCTCCCCCTGCACCTTGACCCACACTTTGGCTTAGGTGTCCTGGCTACCAAAAACACCTGGACAAAGATAATAATACTAGTGAGAGTTAACACTCACCGAGCACTTCCTACAGCAGGCACTCTTCTAAACACTTTGCACACATTAGATCCTTTCATCCCCCTCCAAACCCTAGGAGATAGAGAGGCACTATTTTTATCCCCATCTTACAGATGAATCAAAAGAGGCAGGTAATTGCTCAAGGTCACACACTGGTGAGTGGAAGAGCCCTCTTAGCCACCACACTGTATTCACCTTGGGGAGGAGGGGTTCCCGTGACCCTGTGCAGGGCAGTTAGAGGACCTGTTTGATGGTGGCATGCAGATCCCAAGATGTTCAGTGTTCTGGGCTCAGGCCTGGGGCATGTGGGGATGACACTGAGGGGCAGGTAAGGGGGATTGGTTTTACCCTGTAGACAAAAGGGGGTATCTGGGGGCTGGGTTTGGAGAGGCAAGAGACAGGAGCCTAGAAGCCCTGAGGAGGCTATTTCAGCAGGGCAGGTACAAGGCGATGAGGCCTGTCCTGGGGCAGAGACAGTGGGGCTGAGGAGATGGGCCACCATCTGAAAGAAGTAGCAAAGTTGCAGTGGATAAAATGGAGCTCTGATGTGCTAATGGCAATGGGTCCGTCTTCTAGACTGAGGTGTCCAGCCCAGAATGGGCACTTCTCTGTCCACCTCTTCTCTGAATAGGCCACATGAATCAATTGTGGCAGTGGGCAAAGCGGGCCAGGGTCGTGTTCAGGTTCCTGGAGTCTAGGCCAGTGGCCCTCACCTCAGCCAGGATCTCACAGCTCTTCCCAGCAAGCCCAACGAGGTGGTAGCTATACCCTGTGATGGCTCTCATTGACTTTAGTGGGACTTTCCATGCTCCCAGCCTGACCTGGCCATCATCCCTTCACCGGCTGTCACAGACACTTGTAGCTGCTGTTGCCCAAGAGGGTGTTGGGAGGCTGTGTTTGGTCAGAGGTGACTTCACCTCTCAGGACTCTCTCCAAAGCCCTAGGGGATGGATGAAATTTTGGGCACTGGAGTGTTGGCACGTGAGGACATCTGGAGAAGAAAACACATTTCTTAAATTACTAATCCATCAGCTCTGTGCTAATGCCTCCTGAAAGAAGACTTTAAGTTGGATGACACAGCCTTTTCTCACTAGAACCACTTGTATTTATAATTGGGGAACTGTGCCTCATTAAATCTGTGGTCCTGGATTACAAAGCCGGAAAGGCTCGGCTTGACCAGGGATGTCAGGGATGTGGCATACCAAGGCTAAAATCAGGTTCACATGCTCTCACCATGATGTAGTCCCGGTATCCTTGGGCTGCCAGTCTTCTGCTTTGTATTTCCTAGCTTTTACTTGGAACAAGTAGATTCTAGTCAGGCTCTTCTTTTATTTAGAGCACTAATAACTGTGCCAGTTTCCCAGAAACATAGTTTCCAAGGGCCTGAATGGCAGAAGTCTTCATGGTCGATAGAGCTTGGACTCCTCGTTGAGTGCACCCCTTGCTAGGCCCCTTGTTGGACCCCTGGTGGTGTTTACACCTTGAAAAAGAAACCTTGCCATTGACAAGGCATTTTGGCTGAACATCTCTCCTTTCTTCAAGAGGCTGCTTTCTAAAGGGAAAAGGTGTTCTCAATCTTATCTTTTCCCCAGCTCCAGGACATACAGCAGGATTCTCACCTGGGGAAAGAAGCAGGACTGAGCACAATCACTGAGAAAACTGGGCGAGAGCTGCTGAACCCCACAACCCACTTCACCATGCCCATGGTTGGTGAATTGGCTTAGATGATTGGGTTTTTTATGATCACCTTTATGTGGGCCTGTGGAAGAAGAGAATGAACTTATTGCCGAACTAAGCTCACCCAGAATCTCTTGTGCTGCCATGATCAACCCAAATGGGCAGAGAAAACTCCCTAAGGGAACCAGTTTTCTCTGATTCCATTGGTTATCATTCCTTTACTCTTAGCGTGAATGAGTTTGCCGCTTAATTTGCATAATAAGCTTCTGTCATGGTAGGCCACCAGCATTGTTTCTTCTTCAAGAGATTTCAGGCATCTCTGAGCAGATGGGGGGTAAAGAGCAGAATCTTGCCCTGATAGTGTGACAGAAAGGCAGTCCCTTATTCTATGTTGAAGGTCAATTTGGGGAAGTTGTTGAGTCAGAAATATTAATTACAACATGAGTTGGGAGTACCAGAAGCTCTGGACTAAGAAGGAAGAGCTTTGAGACTATTTACCTGAAGCTCTTCCAGTACAGCATTCCTTATATAGACTTTCCACAAGGAGTCTATTTAGACTTTTTTCTTCTAACCATCCCAATATGAAATTTTAATACCACAGATATACTGTGTATCTGTTTATGTAATGTGGCCCTCTGGAGGACCACAGCATTTGAAATTTCTATTACTTTTTGCCTCCCAAGAGCCCATTTTTGTTCTGTTGGGGATGATATTGCCCTCCTTGAGAAAGTATGTTCTATAGCCTCTCTGATTGGCAGCTATCTGAATTCTACTTGGCTGTTGTCTTAGGGTGGGTTCTCTAGAGAAGCAAAACCCGTGCGGCATATAAATATATATAGAAAGAGATTTATATAAAAGAAATGGCTCACGTGGTTGAACAGGCTGGAGAATCCCAAGTTTGTGGATTAGGTTGGAGGCGTCTCCTGACTCACCTAGCTGCAGGTGCTGGCGAATTCAAAATCTATCGGAAGGTCAGACAAAAGGCCTGTGGCTCACATGCTCTGGAAGCCAACAAATCCCAAGATCGATGGGTGGGACAGCAGGTAAGCTGCTAGCTCAATTCCCAAGAACTGGAAGCCAGATGAACAGGAGCCAGCTGCAGGATCCAGAGCGAGCAAAAGCCCATGAGCCTTGCCAGAAAGGTCACACCCCCCAAGAAACTTCCTTTCAACTGATTGGCTACTAACAGCAGATCCCATCATGGAGGTGATCACACAGAGGGATAAAATCATTACACGACTGCCAAACTACATTATAACTGCCAAGCCACTGAGAATCATGGCCCAGCCACGCTGACACACAACCTTGATGATCACAGATGTCATTAGTATTAGGGCATTCACTACCTTTCTGTTTCTCAGGGCAGCCAAGCCCATTCATAGATGGCCAGATCTGTGGTTAGATATTTCTTAGGATGACAAGAAATGGATCCTCCTGTAGTTCCCACTCACTGGTCCCAGTTCTTCTTCTTGGGACCACAGAGAGTAGGTTACCTGTTTCCTCTGCCCTAAGAACCCATAAGCAAGTGGCAGGTGATCCACCAATGCCACCTCTGTGCTCCACTTGAAGTCGTCACCCAGGATGCCTTGACCCAAGGCTGGCCCACCACCAGGGCATGCTGTGAGGTCTTTGTGGGCAGGTAAAGGGAAAGATCAGGTAAAGGGTCTTTTTCCTCACCACTGATCCTCTAGCATGTCAAATTTAAAAAGTCGATTTACTGGAACTGAGCTGTAGGCTCTGGGACCCTTCTGAGAAGCGACCTTCCGGCTTTGGAGGAAAGTAGACATAGGCTGAACCCTCATAGCTCCCTAAGAGGCTTTGCTTCATGGGGTGCTCTGGAACCTAAGTTGCCCCTACCCTTGGCGAAAAATAATAACTGGGCTCTAGGCTCAAGTTTCGAGTCAGAATCAACTCGATGGCAATGGGTTTTTTTTTTTTAGGCTCAGGTTACTAAGCTTTATTCCTCCCATCAAACTTGTAAGTCAGTGGTGAGGAAATGGGCTCAGAGAGGTGATGTAACTCATCCCAAGCCACATAGGTTACAATAATCTCGGGGGAAGCTCTTTATTTGAAGATCACCCTTGTTAACCTTTTTGCCTCACCTTCTTCACCTGTAAAATGGGGATAATAATAATATCCATCTCTCAGTTGATATGAGCATTAAATGTGCTAATGCAAGTGGAGAGTTCAGTACAATGCCTGGCACGCAGTAATAATGAATATAAAGGCTTTTGCTGTTATTATTGTTATGATCCTTATTGTAAAGCAAAAAATCATTTTGTTAAAATGAACAGCCTTAAATACTGCTCAGCAACAAAAGGAATGAACTACTGATATACATAACAACTTGAATGAATCTCCAGAGAGATATGCTGAGCGGAAAAAGCCAATGGCAAAAAGTTGCATACTATATAATTCATTTACATAACATTTTTGGAAATGATAAAACTTTAGAAATGGAGAACAGATTAGTAGCTCCCGAGAGTGAGAGGCAGGAGGAGAACTGGGTGTGGCTGTAACAGGGCAACAAGAGGATCCTTGTGATTTTGGAACTGTCCTGTATCTAGACTATGGTGGTTGACACACAAACCTATGCATGTGATTCAATTACATAGAACTAAATATACTGCAAATGGTTAACGGGCTCAGCTGCAAACTGAAATGTTGGTAGTTTGAGTCCACACAGAGGCAGCCTGGAAGAATGACCTGGAGATCTACTTCCTAAAAATCAGTCATTGAAAAACCTGGGGAGCATAGTTCTACTCTTACACAGATGGGGTCGCCATGAGTTGGAATCGATTCAACAGCTGTTTAAATATACATACACACAAATGAGTACAAGCAAAACTGGGGAAATCTGAACAAGATCAGTCTCCTGGTTCTGATATTGTATGTGTTATAGTTTTACAGAAAACCCTGGTGGCATAGTGGTTAAGTGCTATGGCTGCTAACCAAGAGTTTGAATCCACCAGGTGCTCCTTGGAAACTCTATCGGGCAGTTCTACTCTGTCCTATAGGGTCACTATGAGTTGGAATTGACTCAATGGCACTGGTTTTTGGTTTTGGATAGTTTTACAAGATGTTATCCTTCAGGGAAACTGGATAAAGGGTATACCAGATCTCTGGGTATCAGCTCTGATAACTACATGTGAATTTTTAATTATCTCAAAATAAAACTTTAATTTAAAAAATAGTTAACTTTGAAAATAGAAATGTAAACAAAAATAAATTGAACAGCCTATTTCCTTTTTACAAAGCTAGGGTTGATTTTTCCCTTTTGGATTTCTTTAGGGTCCACTATCTCATTGTATTGAGTCAAATTGATTTAAAATGAACCCACTTGTGTACTAGAGGCAGCATGTGTGTGTGTGCGTGTGTATGCATGAGTCTCGCGTGCGTGTGAGCCTGTGTACATGCATGTGTGTATGCACGTGTGTGTGCATGTATGTGAGCCCGTGTGTGTATGTGTGTGAGCATGTGTGTATGTGTTGTGTGCATGTGTGTGTGCATGTGTCTTGGGGGTGGACTGGGGGGCGCTGAGCAGGCATGCTGGAGAGCAGAAATGGGGGCAGGCTTCTCCAGTGTATGGAAACCTGGCTTCCATCCCTCTTTGTGTAGCCCCAAGGGAAGGAATGAGGGGGAGGCAATGGAGGGACACAGAGGATGCAGCTCCCGACCCCCTGGGGATGCAGCTTCAAAGGAGCAGTAGGGGCAAGAAGGGAAGGTGCCCTCATGCAGCCACATGAGAGGGATCCAGCTGTAGCTGACAGCCTGAGGAACCTTCAATCAGGGGAACGTGCCTGTGCCTGCTCTGGAATGAGGCCCCAGTATGGGAGGGCTGTGTGGGGCAGGGTCAGAGCGAGCCAGGGGCTGGAACCAGAGGAAGAAGAAAAGGGAAGTGGCATCCATTGCTGGTCCTGCTCAAAGGCTGAGAGTGTTGCTTTTCTCCCTGAGGAGGGCTAGGGAGGGACTTTTGTCAGCATTTCTGTGGGTTGCACCTGCATTGACCCAGTGCCTCCTGTACATCTGGCCCAGTGGGGAGGCACTAAGTCGCCCCCCATGCTGCAATTCTCATGTGGCGGGACAATATCTTGTCTCTGCAGTGACTCAGAAGGAGGCCGTGAGTGCAGGGGCAGAGCCTGGCTACAGTCTCTTCCGAAAGGCTTCCCCTGACCCACACTCTGAAGGGGCTCATAGGTCAGCTAGGTATTGTGTCCCCCCTCAAAGGCCATTTGTTTTGAAAGCTAAGCGTACTCCATTCCACTGTTCTGTTGGTTGAGGATTGACAAGTGCCAGAAGTCTCTCCTATCCCCACTCATCTTGGTGTGCAGCTGAGCTCCTTAAAGCAGGGGGACAGTGCTTTCCCCCAGGGCCCCCCATCCCTCCCTGGGTGGTTCAGACTCATACGTAAGGTCCATTTTTGAGTCTGAGGCAGGCTGAGGTAGATTCGCTCCCGCATCCACGAAACAGATCTGCGTTGTCCGTTTGCCTTTCTGCCACCAGGGCTCAGCTGGGGTGCTTTTTAAGCAAGTGTGGAGGCCTTGGTTGGCGTGGAAGGGTTGGCTGGCTCCTTTGTGAAAGGAGGACGAGGAGTCTTGTGATGGGCCCTGGGCCCTGTACAGAGTGCTCCACAGAACACCCAGCCCCCAGAGCTCACACAGCCGCCCCACGAGGTGCTCCTCTCATCTCGTGCTGTAGACGAGGGGCACAGAGATGAAGGAAATTGCTGCAGTTCACACGGCCGCCAAGTGCTGCAACCACACTTCAACCCAGGTCTGTTCAACTACAGAAACTAAGCTCCACACAATGCAGCCTTACACTCCAAAGTGCCTTTTCACACTTTTACCTTGTTTCACCCCTTCTTGTATAACCAGTGAGGTGAGGGAGGTGGGAATTATGATTCCCCTTGATAGAGAGAGGAGCCATGGTGACGCAGTGGTTAAGCGTTCAGCTGCTAACCCAAAATTCAGCAATTCGATTCCACCAGCCGCTCCTTAGAAACCCTGTGGGGGCAGCTCTCCTCTGCTCTATAGGGTATTATGAGTTGGAATCGACTTGACAATAACAGGTTTGGGTTTGGTTCGGTTTTGGTAGAAAGAGTCCAGATCCGAGAAAGGTGATGATGAGTCCAAAAATGCTGGCAAGTTTTCAACAGAGTGTCCTCTCCTGACACCATTTAGTGCTCTTCCACCTAATCTGCCTGCCCGCTCCCATGACTGACCAGCTCGTGTGACTCAGGATACGGCTTCGGAGGAGTAAAAGGACTCTTCACAGGAATCAGTAGTCCTTGTGAAACCAACATTTGCTGACTCCAATATTGAATAATAGTGGGTTCCTCAGAATAGATTGCTGCACAGTGAGAGTTTGGTAACCCCTGTGGCAAGTGCCCATGCCCATGCCCATGCACAGCTAGCCCAGCTCAGCCATGGAGGATCCTGGTCACAGGATTCTCTCCCACTGTCCCTTATACACAGAGAGATACCACGGTGGATCAAGAAAGGGAAAGAGGAAGATAATCTCGGTGCAGAAACCACTGGATTCACCAGCAAAAATGGGGAGTGGAGCAGGGTTGTGTAGGGAAGGACGAAACCTACATTTTTGGTTCTTCCTGGAGGTGGAAGAGGTGGATGTGATGGCTTAGGCCCACCTCTGACATTGACCTGCCTCATATCTTAGGATTCTTGGGCGTATCAGTGGTACAAAATATGTTGGAAGGAAGGGGTGCTCTTAGGGCAGGTAGCTGAGGGGGGCGTAGTTACAGGGCTCTGAGCACTCATCCCCATTTTAACTACAGCTGCTCTACTTCTGTCTTATTATATATTGGGGCGCATATAAAATTGCCTTTCAAAAGGACCCCACAGCTAAAGCTGGTTGCAAGCCACCGGCTAGATGATCTGAGCATGGCACAATCAGTACAGGTATCTGCTCTCCCCAAATGAGTGTAAAAGCTGCCGACAGCCTGCCTGGCTCACTCGGATCTTGCCAAAGCCCTGGGAAGATTAACCTGGACACAGACCAAAGGAGATGCAGTTGTGGTGCCCTGGAATTCCTCTTCGATTATTATAAGATGTGCTTTTGTAGCACCGTATTGTTGAAAACCAGAAATGACCAACAGAGAGGGCATCCAGCCCAGGTATGTGGGTCCTGGAGACCCCCTCTCCTCCAAGCCTGCTCCAAAGCAGCTCTGTGAAGAGTTTAGTCTCCAGGACTCTGGATTCCACATTGAAGAGAAATTGTATATTGTGGTTTTGCTCTGTTGTCAACAATTCCAGAAGGCCCAGAGCACAGCACAAGTATAAAATCAAACGTCTTCTTCTGAATCTGTAGAAAAACACACTAATTGAATGGCCATGGATCAGGAATCTGTTGTCTTCTGTCTTCCAGATCTAACATTTCTCATTAGTGCTCGCTCTACATAAAAACAGGCTGTCTGGGTCTGTCTGTCTATCTGAAGTTCCACGCCATCTTCCCCCAAGCTTCTCACAATTTTAGCAGCAGCTGGTCCCTTCTGGGCGGTGTGATCATGTGAATGGGCTATCTGAGGGACCTGTGGGTGTGTAGATAGGCAGAGGGAATTTTGCCTGGGATTTTTATTTCCTTTCCCTTTCCAGGCACTCAACTACACCTTTATACTTTTCTTTATGCAGGACAGGAAAAATGGTGCAGGCTTGAGTCATACTCTGTCATTTATCAGGATCTTGGGCAACGTACTTGTTTTGTTTGGATTTTGAGACCTAGTTTCTTCACCTGTGAAGTGAGGTTCATAATAGTGTTTCCTTTTTAGCTGTGAGGAGTGGATTAAATAATGCATGTTTAGAACACCACTGGCCCTGTGGTCGGCACTCGTGTTTGAACAACAACAGTTATGGCCCCATCATCATCCAAACTGCCGGGGTGCTCCGGAATGCCAGCCTTGTCCCTGCTGTCCCTCATATCCAGAGCTCTGCTCCTGGGTGGTATCAGACAGTACCTTAGCTCGACTTTGATGGGGCTTAGGCTCTCCACCTCCTTTGGCCTCTCCCAGGCTGAGTCCATATATGGTCCAGAAGGAACACAGCTCGCTACCCTGTCTGCCCACAAGAGTGTCACCCAGATAGGGCCCAACCACATGGACATGATCGCCTTAAGTGACCGTTTTGCTCACTGTCCAATACCTGTTCTTCTTCCAAGAGGCCTGCATGGCTGGGTGTCTCCTGACTGATGAAGTGGCCAGCACCACGGGGCTCCCCTGGGGGCTGACGGATTCCTGATGCATGGGGCTCCTTGCAAGCACATGTTAGCGTGGCCTGGCTCCCCTCCATTCTCCATCTACCCTATGTCTCTTTAAGTTAAACTCCTCATTGTGTTGATAACCTTTATGACAAAGCCCACCAATAATTTTTTTAATTGGCTAATTTTTTAAATTAGCTTTCTGTCAGGTACTACAAGTTTGCAAAAAACTCCCTTCCATAGGCCATGTTGGAGCTGGAGTCATTTTGAATGCTAGCGAGTGGGAGATACTGAGTATTAGAGAGAAAGAGAGGCAGAGAAGGGGCATTGGCTGGTGTTAATGGCCTATATCCAGAGTGGTGGCAACTGCAGCTTTCTGTCACGCGGGGGCAGCACTAGGGACCCCCACACTTCCTGCAGTCCTCTCTCTCTTTTTTACTTAAAATATGGCACAAACCACAGTGTAATAACCATAACAGAAATGTTGCTTTAATCACCCCGAATCCCATCACTCAAGCAAATCAACTGTTTTTAATCTTGCCTTCCAGAGTCTGTCTGTAAGCAGACATTTTTTCTAAATAGCTGTAATCATAACACAATTTTGCAATCTGCTTCCCCCCTCCCCCCCTTTTTTTTTTTGCCCCACATTACTACGCAGCCTTCATAGGCATCATTTCTAATGGCCCACTCGGTTTCACAAAGCGGGGCTTCTGGGATTGACTCATCACACCATAAACGGCCACCACATGATTACTTGGAAGGGCCAGAATTAACTCGGAAGCAAGCATCTAGGTTATTTCTGTAATTTCTCAATGTTGCTGAGCTCTAGAAATGTCTGGTATTAAAATGCTTCCTCGGGGCAGGCATATACTGTCCCACGGCTGGAGTTTTCTGCATTCTTCTGGCTAAATCAACGCTCCGTTTTCTAAGAAGCCTAAAGCCCAGATCCCCTGCAAACACTGTTTTGTGTTATCAACGGCACAACCATAGACCATTCCCTTCACTGCATTTTTCAATGTGAATTCTTCTTCTTTTCCTCCTCCCTTTTCTTCCTCCTCTTCTTCCATCATCATCAGCAGCAGCAGGAGCAGTAGCAGCAGGTTACTAAGAAAAAAAAACCCCAGTGCCGTCGAGTTCATTCTGACTCATAGTGACCCTATAGGACAGAGTAGAACTGCCCCATAGAGTTTCCAAGGAGCGCCTGGCAGATTCGAACCGCCGACCCTTTGGTTAGCAGCTGTAGCACTTAACCATTATGCCACCAGGGTTTCCAGGTTACTAAGAGCTGTCATTTATTCAGCATTTACTCTGTTCCAGGCACTCTGCATATTTTTGCATCATTTTGTTCAATCCCATCAGTTGCTATTATCATCCTCAGTTACAAATGAGGAAACTGAGGTTCAGGGTGCCGAAGTGGCTTGTATGAGCTCTAACAGCTGTCATACGTCAGAGGGCTGCCTGCCTTGTTCTGGCCCACAACCCTTAGAGCCACCCCTCAGGTGTGAGTGGAGGTGGGGACAGGAAACCAACATGAGGGAGTAGTCAGGCAAGGCTTTTCTGAAGCAGAGGCAGGTATGCTGAGACCCAGCAGAAACTGAGGACTCAGCTAGCCAAAGATCTGCAGGCAGAGCACTCAGGTGGGGAACAGTAAGTACAAAGGCCTTGAGGTGGAAAACAACCCTATGACTTGAAAACAGCAGAAAGAGGGCCAATGGGCCTGGGTTTTATTTTAGGTCCAGGAAATGCTCTTTAGAGCAAAAAGAGAGCTCAATGGGATTCCTAGCCTACATCACTCAGATAGCCTGCCTCCACTTCCTCAAGTCATCTTGTTGTTGCTATTAGCTGTCATCGAGTCGGACCCCCTACTCATGGTGACACATGTGTTATAGAGTAGAACTGCTCCATAGGGTTTTCTTGGCTGTAATGTTTATGGAGGCAGATCGCCAGACTTTTATTCCACGGAGCTGCTGGGTGAGTTCGAACCACGAACCTTTAGGTGGGCAACTGATTACAAACCACTTACACCATCCAGGCTCCTTCAGGTCGTCTACTTGGGCTCTATCCCCTGCCTTGCTACTGAGATTATACTTTCCCTTCACAGCCACCTGTGTTTGCACGCTACAGGGAGCAGCATATGGCAGATCCTGGTGGTAGAAACAGTAGCTCTTTTAAATGTAATGCTCCCTCCAAACGCCCAGTACCCTCAGTATGATGGCTTGTTTACATCTCTGATCACCGTGTCCTCATTAGAGGCAGTTAACAGATCAAAATAGCATTTATTGGACCTTGCAGAGTGATAAATCATGTTGTGTTTACCTCTTGGTTACTAAGGTGGAGTGCTAGGGTCTGTAAAAAAACCTGCCTGTGGTTATTTAATTGGAGAAAGCTGCTTTCGTTAAGGATTCTTAACTAAACAGGCCATTAGCTCCGAGAGAGGCAGCTCTTAACAAGCCATATCTCCTCATTTGTTGATTGCTGTTGGACATTAACTGACACCCAGATCTCACCTGTGAAGAGACACCCTCACTCTTTCATCCTGCCTTTGGGCAAAGTTGGTGCAGATGTGTACAGCTGCCAAAGGCTTTGTGGGCTGGAGCCTGGCACAATGGCTCAGCCTGGACTGCCCAAGCCAAGAGCAGCCTGCAGAAGCACCCTCACTTTTCCTGTGCAGCGTCCTCTCCTCCCCTTCCCCTCAGGGCTGTTGAGAGCACAGCAGGAGGGAGTGCCCTCAGGGGTCCCAGGGGCCTGACGGGCCCTTGGGGACTGTCTTAGTTTCTCTGTGCTGCTATAACAGAAATACCACAATGTGTGGCTTTCCCAGAAATTTCTTTTCTCATAGGTTAGGAGGCTAGATATCTAAATTCACAGCACCAGCTCTTAGGGGAAGGCTATTTCTATGGACTTTGGGGGAAGGTCCTTGTCTCTTCAGCTCTTGTTCCTTGGTTCCTTGGCAATCTTCATGTGGAGTGTATTTTGCCCTCGGTTCGTGCTCGCCCCTCTGTGCCTAATCTGCTCTTTTTGTGTCTCAGATGTGATTGGCTTAAGACACACCCTACACTGATATGGTTCATTAACATAACAAAAAAGTCCTAAATGGGATTGTATCCACTTGTATGTTGTTGTTGTTGGGTGCCCTCAAGTCGATTCTGACTCAGCGACCTATAGGACAGAGTGGAACTGCCTCAGGATTCCCTAGGCTATAATCTTTACTGGATCAGATCACCAGGTCTTTTCTCCTGTGGAGTGGCTGGTGGGTTCGAAACACCAATCTTTGGCTTAGCAGCCAAGCACTTTAAACATTGCGTTACCAGGGCTCCTTTCACAGGCACAAAAACCAGAAAACCAAACCCTTTGCCCTTGAGTCTACTCCGACTCATAGTGACCCTATAGGACAGAGTAGAACTGCTTCATGGGATTTCCAAGGAGCAGCTGGTGGATTCGAACTACAACGTTTTGGTTAGCAGCTAAACTGTTAACCACTGTGCCATGAAGGCCCCAGGGTTAGGATTTACAACAACACATGTTTTTTGATGACACAATTCAGTCCTTAAAAGGGACTCCCCTCATGGCCCTGACTCTTGCCACCAAGGTGCCACTTTGAGGCTGAGGCACTAGCACACCTGATGACATGCCTCAGGCATCAGACCCCATGTGCAGTGTGAGGGCTCTGATGAAGCCCAGGAAGCACCAGACACAACCCACGTCAGCCAGTTCTCCAGAAACGGTCTCATGATTTTTTTTTTTTAAATTTTGGGATCACTATAAATTCACACGCAGTTGTATGAAATAATACAGGGAGGGTCTGTGTATCCTTTACGCAGTTTCCTCCAGTGGTAGCAATGTACAACACTATAGCACAACCAGGATGTTGACATGGATACAGTAAAAATATAAAACGTTTCCATCACCACAAGGATCCCTCAGGTTGGCCTTTTATAGCCACACCCATCTCTCTCTCACCCCTAACCTGGCAACCACTACACAGTTCTCGTTTATAATCTCGGCATTTCAAGAATGTGATATAAATGGAATCATACAGTGTATAACTTATCAAGGTTGTTTTTTTATCACTCAGCGTAATTCTCTGAAGAGTCATCTAGGTCATTACATGAATCCATACTTCGTTCCTTTTTACTGCTGATTAGTATTCAAAGGTATGGATGGACCCCAGTCTGTTCAACCATTTACTCACTGAAAGACAGCTGTGCTGTTTCCAGTTTTTTGCTGTTATGAATAAAGCTATTATAAACCTTCACACATAATTTTTTTATATGAACATAAGTCAGTTCTCTAAGATAAATGCCCAGGAGTGTGATTGCTGGGTCATATGGTACTTGCATATTTTGTTTTTTGAGAAACTACCAAACTGTTTTTCAAAGTGGCTGTGCCGTTTTACATTTTACATTCCCGCCAGCAATACATGAGTGATCTAGTTTTTCTGCATCCTCGTCAGCATTTGGTGTTGTAACTATTTTTTATTTTAGCCATTCTGAAAAACGATAGCTATTCAAAATAACGACTCTCACTCTCTGTCTAGGTGTGTGATGGCATGTCATTGTGATTTTAATTTGTATTTCTCTAATAGCTAATGATGTTGAAAATAGTTCATGTGCTTATTTGCCATCTGTATATCCTCTTCGGTGAAATGTCTCTTCATGTCTTTCGTCCATTATCTAACTGGATTGCAGAGGCGTAGCGAGAGTAATGAGGGCCCAGGGGCAATCTCTAAACTGCCCCCCACCCCCTGACTGGGGCGGGAGCATGATTTGCAGGTGGACCTCATCTGGCCCCCTCTTTGATGTATGCCTGGGGGCAAACGCCCACTCTAAACCGCCCCTCACTGTGTCTCTGTTAGATTGTTTTAGTTTTTACTGTCGAGTTTTGAGAGTTATCTACATATTCTACATACTAGTCTTTGCTGGATATGTGGTTTGCAAACATTTTCTCCGAGTCTGTAATTGTCCTTTTATGTACTTAGTAAAGGCTTAAGCACAGCAAAAGTTTTTGATTTTGATGAAGTCCAGTTCATCATTTTTTCCTTTTATGGCTCATGTGTTTGATGTCAAGTCTAAGAACTTTTTGCCTAGCCCCACTCCCTGAAAATTTTCTCCTCTTTTGTTTTTTTTTTTTTGTGTGTGTGTAAAAGTTTTATAGTTTTACATTTAGATTTGTGATTGACTTTGCGTTAGTTTTTATATAAGGTGTGAGACTTAGGCTGGGGTCCCTTTTTTGCCCGTGGATGCCATTTGCTCTGGTGGCATTTGCTGAAGAAGCTCGCTTCCCTCCACTGGTTTGCTTTTGCACCTTTGTCAAAAATCAGCTGGGACTGTGTGTATGGGTCTCTTTCTGGGTCCTCTCTGCTGTTCCATTGATCTGTGTGTTTATCCCTTTTCCAATACCCGAGTCTTGATTACTGTAGCTATATAATAAGTCTTGAAATCAGATAGAGTGGTTCTTCCCACTTTACTCTTCTTTTTCAAAAATTATTTTAGCCTTTCTAGTTTCTTTGTATTTCCATATAAATTTAAGAATTTCTCTATATGTATAAATGAGTAATTTCTTTTTTAAGGATCAGCACAAAGCTGGTTCCTATGAGGCAGAGGTTTAAGATGTCCCAAATGCCCCACTTTTCCAAGCTACTGTACCACTCCATCAACTGATCCCTCTCACCTCAGTACTCTCCCTCCCATCTTTGGGTTCCCTAATTTCTTGCAACGCCTCACAGAACTTAAGAACCATATAAAGGAAATGGCTCACATGGTTGTGGAGGCTGCCAAGTTCCAAATTCGTGGGTCAGGTGTAGACTTCTCCCTGGCCCTCAGTCTCTGTCCAAAGGCACTTAGCTGTCTCGCTCTGTGGGCCGGGAAGCCCACTGTGCCTTCTCCTGTGAGTCTCTGCTGCCAGTTTCTGCTGTGGGTCTCTCCTTCCTTGGTCGTTGGTGGGCTCTCCTCTTTGCTCTGGATTTGGTTCTCTTTTAGGGAAAAACTGACCAATCTCCTTGGTAGGCCACAATTACCCTATCGCACCATCACTGGGTAGGAGCTACAAGTCCGTGGCTCTAAAGGCCACACACAGAAGTAATAAATCCACCGCAGTGTACAAAAAATCTTGCTGGATTTTGATAGGAATTGGGTATTGTCTCTTTTTTTAAAGGTAACTTTTCCATAGCTAGCATGTGTTTTGCACATTATTTTAATAGGCTGAAAATAAACATGAGCAAAAAGAGAACTGAAGGCACCTGTAAGTCTACCAGGATACGTACATCCTGTACAGGCCATTTCGTAACCAGCTGTTTTTCACCTACCAACATATTTTTGTTCTTTATGCCTGGCAATAAACACATTTCTATGTCATATTTTTAATTGTTTCACAATATTCACTTGTGGATATAACATCATCTATTCGACCAAACCTCCATTACTGGATATTTAGGTTGTTTCCTTTTTTAATAAAAATTATTTTTTATTTATGTTTTTGCTGTTATAAAAACACTATTATAAATACCTTAAAGCCATATCTCTGAAAATATCTTCAATTATTTTCTTAGGAAAAACTCTTTTCAGTGAAATTGCTGGTACCTTCTTGATCTTCTGTTTTTATGACCTCCTCGGGAGTCCGGTTCCTTGAACGGAAGCTAATGTTTGGTTATTAGCTCAAACGAGCATTGACCATCAAATCACTTTTGACCTCTGGATTGCCTGTCCCTCCAATACATCCTCTTGGAATGGCCCTCCACCTGGCCGAGGCTTGGAGGGAAGAGCCCGGCAGATGAGAGGTCCACGTTCTGCACAACCCTCTGTTCTTAACATCTTGGAGGCTCTCCTGTAGTTCAGAGCTGTGTGTCCTATTTCACCCCAGATGCAAAACAGATGGGAAATGATCCTGAGCACTGCTCTTTTTAGAAGATTTCCCCACTCCCCCTACATTTGCCTAGTGATTCTCCCGGGACTGCTTTTCCTTTCTGGAAGAAGATCCATGGGGACTCACGGGGGCCCTGGTACAGAGGTTCCACCTCCTTTGTCACTTAAGCCCCTCCTTAACCCTGACTAGCCTGCAACTATTTTAAGAAAATTCTTTAAGGGCTTCAAAGAGAATTGGGATCGTTCTCTTCAATGCTGGTTAAAATTCTCGAATATGTTTAAAAGATTTACATTTTCAAAGAGAGAATGTTTTCTGTTTGATGTTGAGAAAAGAAAAAAAGGTCTTTCTTTCCTGTGAATTTAACTAATTTGCTTGACTTTATAGTGGAGAGACCACAGAGTTCTTAGGTTCTGAATGTGGCATTTGTTACAATCCTCAGTGATTGACTGCAGGGAGAATGTGTATTTGAAATACGTTTTCAAATCCACGGCCATCTGTAAGTTGTCAGCTGAAAAAAATGGCATCTTCCTTGCATAGAGAAATTTTATTTCTTTGAAGGGAATAGTCACAAAAATACAGAAATAGCAGTTCTAAATGATCATTAGGTGATGACCTCATGGGCATCTTCCAGAAGAAATGGAATCACTCTTCCCCCTTGTGGATGACTAGGGAAGTACCTTATTTTCCCCACTAAAAGTTACACGTAAGACTTCGGAGGGAATCCTGGGGTATGTGTTATTTTTTTCTTCTCATTTAAAAATGATAAACCATCGAGTCAATTGGGACTCTAGCAACCCTATGGGACAGAGTAGAACTGCCCCATAGTTTCAAGGAGCAGCTGGTAGATTTGATCTGCTAACTTTCTGGTTAGCTGCCGAACTCTTAACCACCACGCCACCAGGTCTCCAGTGATAGTAAGTACATATTACATAAGTGAAATGATTATGTTTTATATATACGGAGTAGAACTGCCCCATAGGGTGTCCAAGGAGTGGCTGGTGGATTCGAACTGTTCACCTTTTGGTTAGCAGCCGAGCTCTGAACCACTGTGAGATATATACATACATATATAAAGTTTTAGTGTTCCCTGCCCCAAGTGCCTAGAGCAATGGGCAACCTCATTAGCGTTAGGTGAGTCAGTCTCAAAGCCCCTGTCTAGATGTCCTTAACTGAGAAGTCCAAGTTGTATAAGGAAGTCACGGACCAGGAGCTTGTGGACTCATGAGAGAGGTAACAATTGCTGTTGAGTTGATTCTGGACTCATGGTGACTCCGCTTGTGTTAAAGTAGAACTGTGCTCCATAAGGTTCTCAGGGGCTGATTTTTTGGAAATAAGTCTCCAGACCCTTCTTCCTAGGCACCTCTGGGTTGACTCAAACCTCCAGCCTTTTGGTTGACAGCCTAGTGCGTTCACCACTTGCACCACCCAGGGACTCTATAACAATTATAATTGCTGTTATTTTGGGGAGTTTACCATATTTCAGGCACTATACATTATTACTAGTCTCTAAATTAATTCTCATAATATGCCTATGCTTTGATTATCCTCATTTTACAGCTAGGGAAACAGACTCAAAGAGGCAGAGTACCTTGTCCAAAGTCACACAGCTGACAAGTGGCAGAGCTGGGACATAAAGGAAAATCTGATAGGGGCCTAGTACATCCAGGGTGCCTGAGTCGGGGACTTGTTTGAATAGTGAAGAGAAGCAGGCAGATTATAGAGGCCTTGGATGCCAGGCTGAAGAGTTTAGATTTGGTTCCCTAGAAAGAAGGGGGCCACAGGAGGTTTTGAGCAAGAAAGTGATGGATATAATAAGACCTTTAGAAAGAGAGGTCTGGCAGCAGGCAAGGTGGTGGGGGGGGGTAGTGTTTGGAGACTGGGGCCTGGAGAGATGCTACAATTTGTCCACTATCAGAGTTTAAAGGTCGGAATAGAGTGACTAGGAGAGAAGGGTCAGGAGTGGAACGCCGTGAAGTAATGAGCACACAGGTGACATTGAGGCTGTGCACAAGGGACCAAGACGGCACTGTCTGATTGGCATGAGACAGTGGGGCCAGAGCTGGGGAGGGACGTGAGGGTTGCAGAGAGTAGGAGGCTCTGGTAATAGCTGTAAAACCCAGAGGTGACGTCCAGTATCGTATGATTACTGGTGTCTGTAAAACCACGACTTTGATCTGCCAGAGTTGAAAAGCAGACATGACTTCTAAGTGAAAGTTTGTCATACGTATCTGAATTGGAAGAGGGGATTAGAAAAGAGGTCATCTGGCAGCCTGTCAGAAAGGGAAAATTCAACGCATCATCCATCTACTTAGGAAAAAGCAAAAGACATACAAGGTACTGGGTGATTTTTACATCCTTTAAAGCCACAGGAATCTTAGTATGCTTCTTCTCTGGGATGGTTTAGAATGGAAGTTTCTGGGAACTTTTCCCTAGAAAATGAGAAAATCCTGGGAGGAGGGGAGGAAGACTTCTGAAACGGCAAGAGGAAGAGGGAGATTCTGCCTGTGATGGACACTGAGCCTATGAATCATGACCAATGACATCATTTCTCCCCTTACAAAGCAACCACAGCAAACCCTCCCAGTGGCTTTAGGTGGTCACATCTCTCAAGCCAGGTGGTGCAGTGGTTAAGTGCTATGGCTGCTAACCAAAATGTCAGCAGTTTGAAACCACCAGGCACTCCTTGGAAACTTTATGGGGCAGTTCCAACCTGTCTTATGTGGTCGGTATGAGTCGGAATCGACTCGACGGCAAAGGTTTTTTTTTTTTTTTTTGTCCCCAGGCAGAAGAAGAAAAACACTGAGGGCCATTGTGGACTGAGGCACAAGGGTAGTGAGTGCTACCCGCTCCCAACAAAGAAAACAAGGTTGGCAGTCAAAATGGAATCCGCAGTGTAGTTGAGCCACAGGTTTTGAGTCTGATGTTTCCTCCTCCCGTGTGTAAGGTCTCTGGCCCATGAGGGCCTTTGTGTTGGCATCCCCATGTAGGTCTCTGCTTCCTGGACCTTCTCCCTGCCCCGTCCCCCTTGCTGCCTTTGGTTGGGAATTTGTCCCTCAGCTTCATCCCCTGGAGGTGCTAACCCAATTCGGGCCATCTGCTTCCCACAGGAGGATCCCTGGTGGCGCAGTGGTTAAGCACTCATCTGCTAACTGGAAGGTCAGCAGTTAGAATGGACCAGCTACTCTGGGAGAAAGATATGGCAGTCTGCTTCCATAAAGGCTACAGCCTGGGAAACCCTATGGGGCAATTCTATTCTTCAACTTGACAGCAATGAGTTTGCAATTTTGGCCTCCTGCAGACAGCCTTCCCCCACTACTGTGGCCTTCACTAATCTCTGCTGTCTCAGAACCCCCACTGCACCCAGCAGTGTGGGGATCCCATGTTCCTGGATAGCCAGGACAGTCGTAATTTCAAAGATCCTGCCTGCACTGCCCTCACCTGCTCCTGCCAAGACTGGTCAGATTGACCCTGTCACAAAGAGGAGGGAAGGGGCATAGGAAGGCTAGCATCACCCCCTTCCCTGAGCCAGACTCTGCAGTCTGTCCGGGAGAGAGCAGTCTCTTTTTCACAGCCTCAAGTTAGGGGGGGCCTGGCTTCAAATCTCAGCTCAGCTTTAGGATGAGGGACTTAACTTCACTGGCTTCAATTGCCACATCTCTGGAATGGGGATCCTAATCCCTGCTCTGGGATTGGGAGGCTTACAAGCAAGGGTATGTTTGACATGTTCCTCGGCACAGTGCCTGGTGGGGTTCCTAACTGACCACCATTGTATGACTCCTGTACAAGTCATGGCTGATCCTCATCTCTGATCCCATAGCCAGCTGGTCCACAGGTGTGAAGGTACAGTAGGACTCAGGGAGGCTGAGGAAGGTAACTGCCTTGTGAACTGGTGGGGCCCCCGAAGGTGAAGGTGGAAGTTTTGCTTACTGAAAACCTGAGTACAGGCCTTTTGCTCCCAGTCTGACAAAGTTCCAGTTTACACCGCAAACTAGGTGCATTTTCTCCTGGCTCTGTGCTGGATGAGATAACTAAGTGCTGGCTGTGGAAACCCCAGGAACCTTGACTTTCCCAGCAACCGTGATGATAAGGCATTTAAAAGGCACCCAAAGCTTCTTGCAGATAAAGAAGAATCTTGACCCCACAGAAAGGCCTGATGGGCTGACGTTAAACACTCTGTATTTACAGGTAAGGGAAAATGTCCATCGTATGGTATGGAATGAAGAAAGCAGGTTTCGATGCATGATTCCCTCTGGGTAGAATTAGCTGTGTTCATCCGTATCTACACATACACAAGTACACAGGGCCAGCCCAGAACCACATTCACAAGACCAGAAGGGCACAGTGCACCTGCCCTATATTGCAGATGTTCTCAGATCACCTGCATGCTCTTTCACACCTGATTACAACCTGAACTGCAGGTATCAAAGTAGACTCATCTTTTTACTGAAAACAAAACCTACTTTACTTTTGTCCCAGGCAATGATATCTGTGAAATCATGGCTTTGGTGTGATAATAACATTTGTTCTAATACACATGAAATTGAATATATTTGCTGTTAAACTAAAACAATGCTCCCCTGTGTGCAAACTAAAATAATTGTTCACACAATGCTTTTAGACAACTGGCAAAGTGAGCGAATACTGTGGCTTCATAGTCTAATGACCAAAATTTGAGTTCTGGCTCTGCCATTTACGACTGGCCATTTCTTACTCAGTAATTTCTCGAACTTCTTTAAGGTTGGAGCCCTGGTGGCGCAGTGGCTAAGTGCTTGGCTGCTAACTGAAAAATCAGCAGTTCGAACACACCAGCTGCTCCATGGGAGAAAGATGTGACGGTCAGATTCCACAAAGATTATAGCCTTGGAAACCCTGTGAGGCAATTCTACTCTGTCCTATAAGGTCGTTATGAGTAGGATTTGACCCGACTGCAATGGGTTTTTTTTTTTTACATTTTTTTCTTTAAGCTTAATTTCCTTATCTTTACATGGAGATAATAATGTTACCTATCTGATGGGATTATTAAGAGGAAATAATCAATGAAAAGTGATTAGCATGGTTTTTTGCACAGAATAAGCACTAAAATAAAGGTAATTTGTACAGCTAGTTATGGATACTCCCCTTCCTAGTCATGTTGAAGTAGCTGGTACTAGACTTGCCTCCCATTGTAAGCAACTAGAAAATGGGGCAAAAAGAGGAAACAGCTATGTTGAGGCAATGGAAAGAAAAATACAGGAGAGTGATCCAGGAGAGAAAGGGAATAAATGAGGTGAGCCCTAAAATCAGTCCAGCTTTCTGTATGAAGACATTCTTTAGAATACAACAGGGAAGGGGAAACTCACAAGGGTCTCACTGAGTCGAGAAGGTGGACATCGATGTTTGAGGAGGATGAGGTAGCTGGAACTCATGCATGATTCATGTATGTGACATTTTGGGAAAGTAAAAAAAAAAAATACAGAGGCAGAAAAGAGATCTGCAGTTGCATGGGGGTGGGAAGAAGGGTTGTCTCCCAGGGGCACAATGAGTGATGTCCCAGAGCAAGCTTGTACCACTTCATGAGACCCAAATCTGCACATCTCTTCCCAACTCCACATTTAATGATGCCATGTTAATAGGTTAAAATTGGCCAGGATGGGAGTATTCACACCACAGAAATTATAAAACACTACAACCAGGGCTTAATTTTTCTAGTTTTCTAAAACTAAAACTAAAAGCACAAGCTCAAGTCAGAGGGACCTGGCTTCAAATCCCAGCTCAACCTTGGAACGAGGGACTTAACTTCACTGGCCTCAATTGCCACATCTCTGGAATGGGGATTTGTTGTTGTTGTTTTGTTTTTGCTTGTTTGTTTTTTCAGAGCTGGTTTAATAGCACACCATTGGGCAAAAGGGAACATGGAATAATTAACTGTTCTTGATTAAAGCAGTGCTTACATGATGGGATATATTTAACAAAACTCACAGATCTATACCTATACCCTAAAAAGAATAAATTTTACTGTATATAATTATACCTTGTCTTCATCATCTAGTGCTGCTATAACAGAAATACCACAAGTGGATAGCTTTAACAAAGAGAAATTTATTTTTTCACAGTCTAGTAGGCTTGAAGTCCAAATTCAGGGCATCAGCTTCAGGGGAAGATTTTCTCTCTCTGTTTGCTCTGGAGGAAGGTTCTTGTCATCAATCTTCCCCTGGACTAGGAACTTCTCAGCATAGGAACCTCCAGTCCAAAGGACACGCTCTGCTCCCAGTGCTGCTTTCTTGGTATCTCTCTGCTGGCTTCTCTTTTTCATATCTCAAAAGAGATTGGCTTAAGACACTATCTAATCCTGTAGATCTCATCAATATAACTGCCATTAATCCATCTCATTACATCATAGTGATAGGATTTACAACACATAGGGAAATCACATCAGTGACAAAATGGCAGACAATCATGCAATACTGGGAGTCTGACCTAGCCAAGTTGACAGATATTTTGCGGGGACATAATTCCATCCACGACGTATCTCAATTATACCAAAAAAAAAAAAAAGAGAGAGAGAAACATAAAATGCCCAAAATATTTAGATAAATTTAACAATATGCACACAAAATCTTTACACCAATATCTATGAAATATTACTGAGAGAATTTAAAACTACCAAAATAAATTAAATGACCATTTCAAGATCTATCCTGAAGTGCAATGCTGTCAGTGACAGGATACTATCCATACACCTGTAAGGAGGACCAGTTAATATGACTATTATTCAAATTTCTGCAGCAACCACTAATGCCAAAGATGAAGAAATGGAAGATGTTTACCAAGTTTGGAAATCTGAGGATCCCTAGTGACAGACACAGTGGTTAAGAGCTCAGGCTGCTAACCAAAAGGTCAGCAGTTCGAATCCACCAGCCACTCCTTGGAAATGCTATAGGGCAGTTCTACTCTGTCCTATAGGGTTGCTATGGGTTGGGGTTGACTTGATGGCAATGGGTTTGATTTTTTTTTTTTTCTGAAGTCTGAAATTGATCAAATATGCAAGCAGTATACATTGGTTATTACTGGTTATTGAAATGTGAAAGATGTAAACAAAGAAGGATCAGCAGTTGGAAAATATGGCCTAATTGTTAGAAATGACTCCAAAAATCACATGATAGAGTTTTTCAAGACCAAGGACTTACTCTTGCAAATACCTTTTTTCAAGAACATAAATGGTGACAGTAGGGGTGAACATCAGCAGACAGAATACACAGAAATCAAATTGACTACATCTGTGAAAACAGACAATAGAAAAGCTGAATATCATAAGTCAGAACAAGGTCAAGGGCTGACTGCAGAACAGACCATCAGTTGCTTATATGCAAATTCAAATTGAAGCTGAAGAAAATTAAAACAAGTCCACAAGAGTCAAAGTATGGCCTTGATTATATCCCACCTGAATTTAGAGACCATCTGAAGAATAGATTTGACATACTGAACACTAGTGAATGAAAACCAGAGGAGTTGTGGGATGACATCAAGGATATCACACATGAAGCAAAAGATCATTAAAAAGACAAGAAAGAAAGAAAAGACCAAAATGGATGTCAGAAGAGACTCTGAAGCTTGCTTTTGGAATATAGAGTAGCTAAAGCAAAGCAAATGGAAGAAATGATGAAATAGAAGAGCTGAAGAGAAGATTTCAAAGGGCAGCTCAAGAAAACAAACAAACAAAAAAACATTGCTGTTGAGTTGATTCCAGCTCATAGTGACCCTATAGGGCAGAGTAGAACTGCCCCCTAGGGTTTCCAAAGAGTGCCCGGTAGATTTGAACTGCTAACCTTTTGGTTAACAGCTGAACTCTTAATTACTATGCCACCAGGATTTCCAAAGAAGACAAAGTATAACGAAATGTGCAAAACCTGGAGTTAGAAAACCAAAAGGGAAGAGCATGTTTAACATTTCTTAAGCTGAAAGAACTGAATAAAAATTCAAGACTTGAGTTGCAGTATTGAAAGATTCGATGCCAACAAGTTTGGCTGGTTTGGTATGGGCAAAACATTGAATGATGTAGGAAGCATCGAAGGAAGATGGAAGGAATATATAGAGTCACTGCATCAAAAAGAATTGGTTGATGTTCAACCATTTCAGGAAGTAACATATGATTGAAAACCAACAGTATTGAAGGAAGAACTCCAAGCTGCACTGAAGGCATTGGAGAAAAACAAGCTTCAGGAATTGACAAAATACCAATTGAGGTGTTTCAACAAATGGATGCAATGCTGGAAGTGCTCACTCATCTATGCCAAGAAATTTGGAAGACAGCTGCCTGGCCAACTGACTGGAAGATATCCATATTTGTGCCCATCCCAAAGAAAGGTGATTCAACAGAATGCAGAAATTTTTGAACAATATCATTAATATCACACATAAGTAAAGTTTTACTGAAGATAATTAAAAAATGACTGCAGCAGTACATCGACAGAGAACTGCCAGAAATTCAAGCCAGGTTCAAAAGAGGATGTGGAACAAGGGATCATTGCTGATGTCAGATGGATTTTGGCTGAAAGTAGAGAATACCAGAAAGATGTTTACCTGTGTTTTCTTGACTGTGCAAAGGCATTCAACTGTATGGATCATAACAAATTATGGATAACTTTGCAATGAATGAGAATTCTAGAACACTTAATTGTGCTCATGAGGAACCTGTACATAGGCCGAGAAGCAGTCAGGAAAGGTGTGGGTCAGGGTTATATCTTTTCACTATACCTATTGAATCCCTATGCTGATCAAATAATCTGAGAAGCTGGACTATATGAAGAAGAACACGGCATCAGGATTGGAGGAAGATTCATTAAGGGCCTGTGATATGCAGATGACACAAGCTTGCTTCCTGAAAGTGAAGAGGACTGGAAGCATTTACTGATGAAGATCAAAGACCACAGCCTTCACTATGGATTGCACCTCAACATAAAGAAAACAAAAATCATTACAACTTGACCAATAAGCAGCATCATGATAAACAGAGAAAAGATCAAAGTTGTCAAGGATTTCATTTTACTTGGATCCACAATCAAAACCCATGCAAGCAGCAATCAAGAAATCAAAGGACGTAGTGCATTGGGCAAATATGTGCAAAAGACCTCTTTAATGTGTTAAAAGGCAAGGATGTCACCTTGAAGACTAATGTGCACCTGACCCAAGCCATGATATTTTCAATCACCTCATATGCAATACGAAAGCTGGGCAATGAATAAGGAAAACCAGAAAAGAATTGATGCCTTTGAATTAGGGTGTTGGAAAAGAATATTGAGTATACCATGGATTGCCAGAAGTACAAATCTGTCTTGGAATACGAACAAATCCGTCTTGAAAGAAGAACAGACAGAATGCTCCTCAGAAGGGAGGATGGTAAGACTTACTTTGGACATATTATCAGGAGGGACCAGTCCCTGAAGAAGGACATCATCCTTGGTAAAGTAGAAGTCAAGGAAAAAGAGGAAGACTCTCAATGAAACGGATTGACGCAGCAGCTGCAACTATGGGCTTAAACATAGCAAAAATGGCGCAGGACCCCGCAGTGTTTTGTTCTGTTGTACACAGGGTTACTATGTGTTGGAACCGATTTGACAGCACCTAACAACAACAACAAATAAATTGAGAGATATGCCATGTTTATGGATTGAAAGACTCAGTCTTGTTAAGATAATGTTTCTCTCCAAATTGATTTAGAGATTCAACAAAATCTAGTGAAAACGTCAGCAGCTTTTTTAAAAATAAAAATGGATAAGCTAATTTTAAAATTTACTTGAAAATGCAAAGGACCTAAAATAGTCAACTATTTTTAAAAAGAACAAAATTGTCAGACTTAACCGATTTTAAAACATACAGTAAATTTATGGCACTGGTTATACTGGGAGCAATTTTGCCCCCCAGGGAACATTTGGCAATGTCTAGAAACATTTTAGGTTGTCAAAACTGGGGTGAGGAGGTGCTACTGGCATTTAGTGGGTAGAAGCCAGGAATGCTGCTAAACATCCAACAATGAAATGTCCGGCCCAAAATATCAACAGTGCCAAGGTTGAGAAACTTTGATCTATAGTAATCAAGACAGTGATCAATGCAACAGAACAGACAGTCCAGTATGCCCTCCACCCCCCATATAAGATTAACTGATTTTTGACAAAGGTGCCAAGGTATTTTAATGGGGAAAGCAAAGTCTTTTCAAGGAATGGTGCTGGAACAACTGATTATCCAAATGAAAAAAATATGTATATATAGATCCCACCTCAAATCATATAAATTAATTAACTGAGAAAGAACCATAAGCCTAAATACAAAAGCTGAAGCTATAGAACTTCTAGAAAAAATTATAGGGGGAAATCTTCACAATCTTGGGGTACACAATGATTTCTTATGCAAAATATCAAAACCACACATGAAAACAATTGATAAATTTGTTTCATCAAAATAAAAATCTTCTGCTCCTAGTACGACAGTGCTAAGAAATTGAAAAGGCAAAGCATAGCTGGGAGAAAATATTCACAATAGGTTTTTTTTGTTTGTTTGTTTTTTAAATTGTGCTTTAAGTGAAAATTTACAAATCGAGTAAGTCTCTCATACAAAAATTTACATACACCTTGCTATTTACTCCTAGTTGCTTTCCCCCTAACAAGACAACACAGCCCTTCTCTCCACCTTGTATTCCCGTGTCCATTCAGCCAGCTTCTGTCCCTTTTGCACTCTCATCTCGCCTCCAGACAGGAGATGCCAACATAATTTCATGTGTCTACTTGAGCCAAGAAGCTCACTCGTCACCAGTATAATTTTCTATCCCATAGTCCAGTTCAATCCTTGTCTAAAGAGTTGGCTTTGGGAATGGCTCCTTTCTTGGACTAAAAGAAGGACTGGGGACCATGACCTCCAGGGTCCTTCTAGTCTCAGTCAGACCATTAAGTCTGGTCTTTTTACCAGAATTTGAGGTCTGCATCCCACTGTTTTCCTGCTCCATCAGGGATTCTCTGTTGTGTTTCCTGTCAGGGCAGTCATCAGTTGGAGCCAGGCACCATCTAGCTCTTCTGGTCTTAGGCTGATGTAGTCTGTGGTTTATGTGGCCCTTTTTGTCTCTTGGGCTCATAATTACCCTGTATCTTTGGTGTTATTCATTCTCCTTCGGTCCCGGTGGGTTGAGACCAATTGATGCATCTTAGATGGCCGCTTGCTAGCATTTATGACCCTGACGCCACTCTCCAAAGTGGGATGTAGAATGTTTTCTTAATAGATTTTATTATGCCAATTGACTTAGATATCCCCTGAAACCATGGTCCCCAAACCCCTGCCACCGCTACAGTGGCCTTTGAAGCATTCAGTTTATTCAGGGAACTTCTTTGCTTTTGGTTTAGTCCAATTGTGCTGACCTCCCCTGTATTGTGTGCTGTCTTTCCCTTCACCTAAAATAGTTTTTATCTACTATCTAATTAGTGAAAACCCCTCTCCCTCCCTCCCTCCTCCATCTCATAACCATCAAAGAATATTCTCTTCCCTGTTTAAACTGTTTCTCAAGTTCTTATACAATATTTGTCCTTTTGCAGCCGACTAATTTCACTCAGCATAATGCCTTCCAGATTCCTCCATGTTATGATATGTTTCACAGATTCCTCATTGTTCTTTATCGATGCTTAGTAGTCCATTGTGTGAATATACCATAATTTATTTCTCCATTCATCTGTTGATGGTCACCTTGGTTGCTTCCATCTTTTTGCTATTGTGAACAGTGCTGCAATGAACATGGGTGTGCATATATCTGTTCGTGTAAAGGCTCTTATTTCTCTAGGATATATTCCAATGGCACTCTAGTTTTGATTTGCATTTCTCTAATTCTTATTTCTCTAGGATATATTCCAAGGTTACTGTAGTTTTGATTTGCATTTCTCTAATGGCTAATGGTCATGAGCATATCCTCATGTATCTGTTAGCTACCTGAATGTCTTCTTTAGTAACGTGCCTGTTCATATACTTTGCCCAATTTTTAACCGGGTTATTTGTATTTTTGTTGTTGACTTTTTGTGGTATCATGTAAATTTTAGAGATCAGACGTTGATGGGAAATGTTATAGCTAAAAACTTTTTCTCAGTCTCTAGTTAATCTTTTTATGAAGTCTTTGGATGAACATAGGTGTTTGATTTTTAGGAGCTCCCAGTTATCTAGTTTCTCTTCTGATGTTTGCGCATTGTTAGTAAAGTTTTGCATACTGCTTATGCCATGTATTAGGGCTCCTAGAGTTATCCCTATTTTTTCTTCCATGATCTTCATCATTTTAGATTTTATATTTAGGTCTTTGATCCGTTTTGAGTTAGTTTTTGTGCATCACAATAGGTGTTTTTTGGCAAAGGACTTATACCCAGCATATATAAAGAACTCTTACAACACAACAATAAGAAGACAAACAACTTTATGAAAAATGGGCAAAAAGGGGTTCCAGCACAAGCACGTTAGCATAGATCATTCCTCCCATTGATGATAACTTTAAAAGATGAACAACAAAAAACTCCAACTACCTGAGAATTCTAAAAGGTAGACAAAAACAGATTATGGAGAAGGGTCAAAACTTGGGCAGGTGACCCATGCAGGGGAAAGTTTCCCAGGTTCTGTCTGTCTGTCTGTCTGTCTGTCTGTCTGTCTGTCTCTCTCCCTCTCCCTGTTGCAGAGCAGCAAGGCAGTGGTGGCAACAAGAACAGTTAAAAGTCCAGGAGCTACTCCATCTTTCTGATCAGTGGGGACACCTGAAGGATAGAGGGTGTGGGGGAGAATCCAGAAGAAAAGATAAAGAGAAGATGGTCCCCTAATTCTATAAATGCACACAAGTCTCAGCCTAACCCTTGAGTTACGCATGAGTGGGACAAACCTAAACCAGTATAGCAAAGCTTTGGGACCTAAAATGACACTTAAACCTCACAAACACATCTTTTAGCCTAATTGCTAAATAATGCATGTTCAGGACAGACCCAAACCAAAACAGCAGGACTTAGAGAACCGAACTGAGGTTTGAATTACCGCATATAGAAGGCAAGACAAAACCCGCAGTTTGACGCTAACCTGCAGTTTTCTTTGCCTGCTAAAGCAAAAGCATCTCTAGAAGATTATAAAGAGGACCCAAAGTCTACACAATATAACATTTACGATGTCCAGAAAAATCCAAAATTACCCAATGTACAAAGAGGCAGGAAAATGTCACCAACTCTCAAGGGAAAAGACAATCAATAGACGCCAAGCGGAAGGTGACCCATGTGCTGAGATTATGAGACAAAGGTGTTAAGTAAGCAATTGTAACTGGGCTCCATGAGGTCAAGGAAAACACACTTGGAATGAATAAAAACATAGAGGTTCTCAGCAGAGAAACAGAAACTATAAAAAGAACCAAATGGAAATGTTAGAACTGAAAAACACAAAATCTGAAGTAAAAAATTCACTAAATGATTTTAAGAGCAGAATGGAAACGACGATGGAAAAAAATCAGTAAACTTGAACATAGATCAATAGAAATTGTACAATCTGAAGAACAGAAAGAAAAGATTAAAATTAGCAGAGGGACCTATGGGATAATATAAAAAAAAAACTAACATACATGTCCTTGGAGTCCCAGAAGGAGAAAATAGACTGGAAGAAAAAAAAATTTGAAGAAATAAAGGTCGAAGGCTTCCCCAATTTGGTGAAAGACATAAATTTACACATTTGGGAGACTCTGCAAACCCCAACTAGGCTAAGATCAATGAAAACCATGCCTAGACACATCATAATCAAATTGCTGAAAACCAAATATAAGGAAAAAATAACCCGAACAGCTGTAGATTAAAAAAAAAAAAATTACATATATGGTAGCAATGATTGTGGTATGTCCATAGAATAGAACACTAAAACCCAACCAAACCAGTTGTCGTAAACTTGATTCCCACTCGTAGCAAACCTATAGGACAGAGTGGAACTGTCCCGAAGGATTTCCAAAGCTGTAAATTTTTATGGAAGCAGAGTGCCACATCTTTCTCCTGTGAGCGGCTGTTGGGTTCCAACTGCCGATCTTTCTATCAGGGGCCAAGCGTTTACCACTGCACTACCAGGGCTCCATGAATGGAACGCTACTCAGCAATAAACAGTAACAAGCTACTGACACTGGCAACAACATGGATAAATCTCAAAATCACCATGCTGAGTAAGGGAAGCCAGGTGAAAGTACATACTGTATGATTCTGTGGGTGCCAAATTCTCTATTTACATAAAATTCTAGAAAATGAAAAATAATCTATACTGACAGAAAGGCAACCAATGGTTGCCTACAGATGGGAATGTAGGGAGGGATAGAATACAAAAGGGCATGGGGAAGCTTTTGGGATTGATAGAAATGTCTGGTATCCTCAATGTGGTGATGGTTTTCCCTGGTGTGTACATATTATCAAAATTGATCAAGTTGTATGCTTTGAATATATGTAGTTTATTGTACTTTAATTACGAACTCAATAAAGTTGTTCAAATGGGCAAAATATCTGGACACTTCACAAATGAAGATATACAAATCTATATATCCATGTTGGCAATATGCACATCAAAAGCTGCTCAACATCATTAATCATCAGGAAAATGCAAAATAAAACCATAATGATATACCATTGTACACCCACTGTTGTTTTGTGCTGTTGAGTCAATTTCAACTCATAGTGACCTGATATTACAGAGTAGAACTGCCCCATAGGGTTTCCTAGACTGAAATTTTAAAGGAACCGAGCACCAGGTCTTTTTTCCTGCAGAGCTGCTGGGTGGGCTGAAACCACTGGCCTTTAGGTTAGCAGTTGAGCACTTAACCATTGCACCACCAGGGTTCCTTATACACACACTGAAACAAACAAACAAAAAAAACCCATTGCTGTCAAGTCAATTCTGACTCATAGCGACCCTAACACCTGCTACCCCCCCGCCAAAAAAAATGGCTAAAATTAAAAAGTGATGGCAAGAACATGGAGCAACTGGAACTTTCAAAATGGCTGTTGGGAATGTAAAAATGGTACGGCCACTTTGGAAACAGTTTGGCAGTTCCTTATTTAGTTAAGGATACACCTACTGTATGATCAAGCTGTTCACACCCTAGATATTTAGTCAAGAGAAATGAAAACTATGTCCATACAAAGACTTGTAAATAACTATAAAAAACAACTTTATTCATAATGGAAACAATTGAAATGCCTATAAATAGGTGAATGGTTAAACAAATTGTGTTATATCCATACAATGGCATAGTACTTATTAGTAAAAAGGAACAAACAATATGCCACAACATGGATGAATCTCAAAACAGTGTGTTGAGTAAAAGAAGGTACATACTGCATAATTCCATTTGTATGAAAACCTAGAACAGGCAAAATTAATCTGTAAAAAAATAAAATAAAGTAAATCAGTGGTTGCCTGGGGTTGGGGAGAAGTGTGTGTGTGCGTGTGTGTGTGGTGGGGGTGGAGGAGGGCCGGGAATCTACCTGAAAAGAGGCACTACGATATATTGATTTTGGGGTTTAACCAAAGTGTATAGATTGGCCATTTTTTCAGCTATGTAAATTGTTGTTGTTAGGTGCTGCTGCCTTGGTTCCGACTTGTAGTGACCCTGCGTACTGGTCCCTCCTGACAAGACATCCAAAGTATGTGATGTAAGACACAGTTTTGTCGTCCTTGCTTCCAAGGAGCATTCTGATTGTATTTCTTCTAAGACAAATTTGTTCTTTTGGCAGTCCATGGTATATTCAATATTCTTCACCAGCACCACAATTCAAAGGCATCAATCCTTCTTCTTCGGTTTTCCTTATTCATTGTCCAGCTTTTGCATGCATATGAGGCGATTGAAAACACCATGGCTTGGGTCAGGTGCACCTTAGTCTTCAAGGTGATATCTTTGCTTTTTAACACTTTAAAGAGATCTTTTGCAGCATATTTGCCCAATGCAATGTGCCTTCTGATTTCTTGACTCTTGCTTCCATGGGTGCTGATTGTAGATCTAAGTAAAATAAAATCCTGGACAACTTCAATCTTTTCTCTATTTATCACGACACTGCTTATTGGTCCAGTTGCGAGGATTTTTGTTTCCTTTAGGTTGAGGTGTAATCCATACTAAAGGCTCCAGTCTTTGATCTTCATCAGTGAGTGTTTCTAGTCCTCTTCACTTTCAGCAAGCAACTTTGTGTCATCTGCATAATGCAGGTTGCTAATGAGTCTTCCTTCAATCCTGATGCCCCACTCTTCTTCATATAGTCCAGCTTCTCAGATTATTTGCTCAGCATACAGACTGAATAGGTGTGGTGAAAGTATATAACCCTACACACACCTTTCCTGAGGAATGTAAACTATACCTCAATAAATTTGATTTTTTCATGGTGACTATATAACTTGAATTTAAATGATTTACAAAACTACAGAGATTAAAACAGTATGGTATTGGTACCAAAAGAGGCAAGGAGATGAATAGAACAATAAATAAATTTTAAAAGCCAGCTTGAGTTTGAGATAGTTAAGATTTTAGAATGTGGTTTTTTTGATATTTCAAATTGGGTTAGGGGAGAAATAAATTATTCACAAATGATGTTGAGTCAATTGACTAACCATTCAAAATATAAAATTAGGGCCTATCTTTAACCACTTAGAAAAAACAAATTCCATGTGTATTAATAAAGTTAAGTATGTAAAAAAGAAAAGTTAACTTAAATGGCCCAGCAATAGATAGGCTCCAGGGTCTGTAGCACAGGGTGGGGAGGTGGAGGGAGCCCTGCCTGGGCCCAGAAAATCCCTGCTCTGGGGAAGCCTGAGGTCCAGGGATGTCCAGGCCCTGTGGCCTTGATGGTGTGCTGGGGCTCTCCTGCCTGAGCCCTAAGGCTCTGAAGCCCTCTTCTCCAGGCTGGTTCACTTTCCTATCCTAGCTCTGAGCCCCAACTCTTCAGTCTGTAAAATGGCATAACAGTGGTGCACTCCTTGACTTGGAAGTTTCTAGTGAGAATTGCATGAGATACCACGTGGAAATTGCCCAACCAATAACTGACACTTAGTGGGTACCAACAAATCATGATCTCCTTTCTTCTGAGCATGAACACCAGACCTGGGAAGGAGCTGGGGATGGTGGTTCCTAGGGAGATTGGGCATTTAGCATAATTCATCCTTCCATAACTGTCTTGCTTGCCCTGGCTTCATGCTCACAAGTGACTTGGTGGAGAACCACAGAGGAGAGGTAGCTGAAATGGGGTGGGGGTGGGTAGAGTAGAGACCCATGTCTGTGCCGCAGCCCTGAGGAGTCTGAGGCTGATGCACCGAGGTAAGGATAGGCCTCCTGATCCCAGACACCATGCAACATGCTCCAGTTCCCCAGATTTATCAAAACAGATCCTTGAGACCCCTCCTCACCTTCACCAGAAGCGAAGGAAGATGCAGGGTCATTCTCAGAGTCTCTGGGTAGGTGTTCCTGGGAAAGCTTACTGGCCCGAAATCATGGAGAGATGATCTGATTCCGGAAGATGTTGGCATCCCTTTGTTTCCCCTGTGTTACTTGGGGAGATCTGGATCAAGCTGAATTAAGAGACAGGTAATGATCCCAGGTGTCAGGTGCTTGAGTAGAGGACTCCATGGTAACAGAGCCATCTGGCTTTCTTGTTGGCACCAGGCCTTATGACTTCATAGTGGAATCTTCTCCCAACAGGCAGAGGGGGATTTGCTGGGTGAAGAAGAGGCAAGGAGAAAGAAACCTGCCAAGCAATGCTTTGTCCTTCAGCCCAAATTTGAAGATTAAGCTTAATCTTGTCATGACTCGGGGCTCCTGGAGACTCCAAACTGGATGCCAGAGGGGGTGTTACCTGGAGAATGTGCAAGTCAGTGTGCACGCACCACTTTGCTGGGGTGTTGGTGGCGGAGCACTTGTCTTCCTTCCGCCCAGAACTCGGTGGTGAAGAAGTCAGGACCCAGCGGGGTACGCCTGAGGTGTGAGAGAGGCACTGACTTATCACAAGGAACATCTACCCTGAGCCAGTCACTGCTGGATGGCTGAAAGGGTAAGGCCTTGGACCAGGGCACAGCCCACAATGTGGATATGGTCATGGGAATGGGCCTCTCCCTGAAAGCTGCTCACCAGGTAGTACAGGGAGGGCCATATCTTCCTTTGCAGAACCCCCTCGTCCATACAACCAGCCACCCAACACAGGTTTTGGAGGGGGCAAACTTGGGCTCAACCCTGGTGCTGCACTTAGCCTCTCCCTTGCTTCCTCAGCACAGCAGAGTTGAAAAGGCAGTTCTGCCTTGCAGGGCCTCCTAAGGATTAAATGAGAAAGGACCACAGAGTGCCCACGAGGTGTCTGGGAAATGGCAGGCACTCAGCAAAGAGGCATTGTGCATATTTGACTCTGATGGCCATAAGCAGGGCACCTGGGACTCTGAGGAGGCAGTGCCTGATCCATGCTCCCTAGGAGCACATAGTTCGTGGGGAGCACACTCCTCCCGGAGGGTTAGGACTCATGATGGGGACTGTGATAATCACGCTATACACAGCGTGTTAGGGGCAATTACAGACCATGGACAGATGGGGGAGATGATAAGAGAAGGGCATGGGCAGGGGCATGTGCGGTGGAGGCTCAAGGCCGACAAGTTCCAGTGGGGATCAGGAAGGCTGGGGTCCCCAAGTGGAACAACCCTGAGTGCTTGCTCACTCAGGGTCAATTGTCCCCACCACATACTCATGGGCCCTGGGCCTGGCCCAGACAGGCAACGTCTACAGGTAAGGAATGGGCTGACTTTTCACCACCAGATATTCTACAAATTCTTCTGGGAAAGAAAACTTACTCCTCACGTAAAATGTTACAACCACTTTGGAAATCAATTTAGCGCTTCCTTAAAAAGCTAGAAATAGAAGTACCATATGATCCAGTAATCCCAATCCTTGGAATATATCCTAGAGAAATAAGAGCCCTTACATGAAGATATGTGCACACTCATGTTCATTGCAGCACTGTTCACAATGGCAAAAAGATGGAAACAACCTAGGTGCCCATCAACAGATGAATGGATAAATAAATTATGGTGTATTCACACAGTGGAATGCTATGCATCGATAAAGAACAATGATGAATTTGGGAAATATAACATGGAGGAATCTGGAAGGCATTTTGCTGAGTGAAATTAGTCAGTTACAAAAGGACAAATATTGTATGAGATCACTATTATAAGAACTCAAGAAAAGGTTTCAACACAGAAGAAAACATTCTTTGATGGTTACGAGGGTGGGGAGGGAGGGAGAGGGGTAATTATCTTAGGTGAAGGAAAAGACAACGCAAAAGCTAAGACATATCCTGAATACAACCAAACACTTAAAGGGGCAGAAGAGCAGGGGCAGGGGTCTAGGGACCATGGTTTCAGGGGACATCTAGATGAACTGGCATAACAAAGTTTATTAAGAAAATGTTCTTCAAAAGATGGCAAGCAGCCATCTAAGATGTATCAGTTGGTCCCAACTCACCTGGAGCAAAGAAGAATGAAGAACACCAAAGACACAAGAAAAATAAGAGCCCAAGAGACAGAAAGGGCTATATAAACTACAGACTCCATCAGCCTGAGACCAGAAGAACTGGATGGTGCCTGGCTACCACCAAGGACCACCCTGACAGGGAATACAGCACAGAGTCCCTGATGGAGCAGGAGAAAAGTGGGGTGCAGGACTCAAATTCTAGTAAAAAGACCAGACTTAATGGTCTGAGACTGGAGGACCCCCACAAGACATGGCCCCCAGACTCTGTTAGCCCAAAACTAAAACCATGCCCAAAGCCAACTCTTCAGACAAAGATTAGGCTGGACTATAAGACATGAAATGATACTTGTGAAGAGAGTGCTTCTTGGCTTAAGTAGATACATGAGAATAAATGGGCAGCTACTGTCCGGAGGCGAGATGAGAAGGCAAAAAGGGACAGGAGCTTGTTGAATGAACATGGGAAATCTGGAGTGGAAAGGAGGAGTGTGCTGTCATATTACAGGGAGAGCAACTAGGGCCACATAACAAAGTGTGTGTAAATTTTTATATGAGAAACTAACTTGAACTGTAAACTTTTACTTAAAGCACAATTAAAAAAAAAATTATTCCTCAACTCCCACCCCTCTGCCACCCAAAGGACATGGCTTCTCCGTCTCTTCAACATAGAGTCTGGCAAGAACCTAGCTCCTGACCAAGGCCAGTTTAATAGTTTCTTTATTTCTCTTGCCTTCCTTCCCTCCCATCCTTTTTTCCTTTCTTCCAATATTTAGTATCTACAACATATAAGGCCTATGGTTCAGTGGTAGAATTCTCACCTTCCATGCAGGAGACCTGGGTTCAATTCCTGGCCAAAGCATCTCAAGTGCAGCCACCACCCGTATGTCAGTGGAGCTTCTAGACTAAGATGGACTAGGAAGAAAAGCCTGGCAATCTCCTTCTGAAAATCAGCCAATACAAACCCTGTGGATCACAATTATCCGCAACAATCATGCGGATGGTGTAAGACTGAGCAGCATTTGGTTCTGTTGTGCATGGGGTCACCATGAGTCAGGGGCCTACTTGATGGAAGCTAATGACAACATTCTAAGCCCTAAGGATACTGACATATGGATCTTGCTTTGGTGGAATTTATAGACTAGTGGGACAAGTAACCATGAAGAGACATTTTCATAGCAGAGGAGAGGGTGCTCTGAATGAACAGTATCAAGGTATGGAAGCAAAAAATAAGGTTGTATTACTAAGCCAGGGAGGTCAGGGAAGTGACATTGAGCTAAGAGCTGAAGAAGTCATCAGCCAGGAAGAAAAGAGAGGGAAGAGATTCCAGGTAGAAGAATTAGCATATGCGAAGGCACTGCGACAGGAAGATGCTTGGCAAGTGAGGAGAGAAGGTCTGGGTGGGTGGACAGGACAGAGGGAAGGAAATACAAGATGGGCCGAAAGTCAGCAGATCAGACCAGTCATTTGTTAAAAAAATATCATTTGAGAGCCTACCATGTGCTAGGCTAGTGCCAGACAGACAAGATCTTACACGCATGGAGCAGACAGGCCTCGGACCAAGAAGAGCATTTCAGCGGAGGAGAAGTGAAAAATAAAGTGATGCAATGTTACCCGGGGTGGCGGGACACTGGGGGCTGGGGAGGAAGACTCCTGTGTGCTGACAGTCAAGGAGAGGACGTGGATTAAGGCCCTGAGGCAGGACCAAGTTTGGCTCACCAAGAATGGCATGGAGGCCTGCGTGGAGGCAGCGCAGTGAGCAGGGGGAGAAGGATACAAGATGAGGTTGCAGTTATTGGCAGGGCCAGAGTAACTGAGGATCCTGTGTAACCTAACCACAGGATGAACCCATTGCTGGGTTTTAACAGAGGAGGTCTGGGTTTCAGAAAAACCGTTCTGGCCTCCAATGTAGGCAGGGAGCCAGAATGGCTGGGGAGGGTCAAGGAGAGGTGACACATGGAATACCCCTCTCTTTCCAGATATCCCAACAGAGCTTCAGGCCTGAACGCAGAGCCTCATCCTCTCAGAGCCTTCAGGAGGAGGCCCCAGAGTCCCTTCCTCAGCAAACTCAGGCCACTAGTTCAAGGGAGGCCCTCGGCTCCCATGGCCTCTTAGAAGAGGTCACCGTGGCCTTAGAGTACCTGCCTTTCTTCCACACCAATGGACCACTGCTGACTGAGGAGGAGAGGACCCCACAGCCTGAGGCTTTTAGGGACCAAGAAGGAGGCCAAGGTATTAGACAGGTGCCCTTCCTGGAAGACTCCACAACGCTCAGTGGATTCTTCCCTTGTTACCGCTCAGAAGAAGAGATTTTTCCCAGTCTGGCCTTTCCTGGCAGATGCTGTGGAGGATTTCAAGACATACACACCGGGAGGGAGGCACAGGCTGGCTGCTTCTGCAGGATAACATTCAGTAACGAATGCTCTGTAAGTTGGGGGAGGGGGTCACAGGAGGGTGGGGAACAGTAGCACCAGTCCTCTACCTAGCATCCCCCAGACTCTGTCCCAGGGCCCCAGACCCCAGTGGGCCACTAGCCAGTCCCCTGAGGTCTGCTAGGACTCTCAGGATAGTGTCATAGGATAAGGGCTCAGAGGCTGGAGCCAAACTACCTGAGCTCAGTCCCAGCTCAGCTACTTCCTAGTAGGGTGCCTGGGGCATGTGTTTACTCCGAACCTCAGTTTTCTTCAGGGCTTTGAACCAGTTCTTTGTGGTTCAGTTATGGCCGAGGAAGCAAAACCAGAATAGATCTGAATTTTTAAAATTTGGGTGAACCAGAGCAGTAACTGGAATTGGAAAAACCCCACTAGAAATCTAATCTCCCTCTTAGAAAACAAGGGCAGCATACTCGTTGCATAGCAACTAAATCTCTTGCCCTTTGGAGTTTGAGGAGAGTCAGAAACAGCGGTGCTCTGCTCAAAGATGGTGGCTGACCACAGTGCTTTGAATGTGTGTTGCTTTACACAGCCCTGCCAACAATCCAATCTCACGCATCAGGCTCCTGAAAGGGCTCATTACACCTCTTCCTGAGTCTCCCATTCCAGGGCTTTGACTCGCAATTTTCCCCATTCCGTTGTCATCCCAGATCACCCGAATTCTAACAATTCGGGCCTGTTCTGGTTTCGCTTCATTGGCCATGTCTGAACTGGTTCGAAGTCCTGTTTCTTTATATAACAGAGAGAATTATAGTAGCTATTCTTAGAGTTATTGTGAGAATTACACACACTAATGCACCTAAAGGGGTCAGCCCATAAAAATAAAAGGAGCTCACACTTGCTGTCCTGATGACTTGCTAGACACCCAGAGAAATGTTTTCAGGCATCATCTCACTTAATCCCAATAATAATAATCCTTTGATTTGAGGTAGGTCTCATTACTATTTCCATTTAATGGATGAGTCTCAGAGAAGTTAAGTGACTTGGCCAAGGACACATAGCTGGAAAATGGCAAACCTTGGATTTGAGCCCCAAAGCCTGTTCTCTGTAACATTATTAAAAACCCCAACCAGTACCTCGAAGCTGGACATCAGTTCCTATAAGGATGTTGAAGAAGGTGAGATCTGTGGGTTCTAGTCCCAAACACACCCCTCCAGCTAGAGGACCTTATTGGCATTGCTGAGTACTGTCCCATCTGTAGAACAGGCCCAGGCCCACTGTGGTGTTTTGGGTATAGGCCAGTCCTGGGTATCTGGGCCAAACCTGGGAAGGCAGGGCTTGCACCTGGCTGACCATCTTGTCTCCTTCCAACCAGACGGCTTCGGCAGGCCTGCGCCTCACTGCCTCGTCCTCACACTCACTGGCCTGCTGTCCCCGCCTGCTGGTCTCTGCAGAGCACTCCCGTGACAGATGCCTGGATGCTCCTCTCTTCAGCGATGCCATCTTCACGGGTCATGCCCTTTGTGCCTCAGGATTTGTGCCTTATTATAGGACTCCTGAGGAAGGACTGCGCACCAGCCCTGGGCCTCCTGCATCTCCGCCGGGGACCCTGAGACTGACAGGAGAGTGGTCCAGGCCTGGTGCAGCCACACTGTGAGGACATCCTCCCTGCCACACCCCTCCTCAGTGAGTCTACACACAGCCAAGAAAGAGCCAGGCACTATCTGCCAGGCCGCACCTGGGCCCACCTCCACCTGTCCTTTTCCTGGCTGCGCAAGAGCCACTGAAGAACTGGTCATTGAGAGGTGAGGGTCCCATAGCTCAGGCAGTTCACCTCTGAGGCCTAAGGTGACCTGGGAACTGAACTTGCAGGCCTTAGTTCTTCCCTGCCATAGTGCCCCAATGCCACTGTGAGGGGCGTCCCACCTCCCTAACCAGCAGGCTCTCCCATCCCCTCAGTCCACAGACAGGCTCCACCTCAGCTGTTCCACTCTACAGGTCTGGGGTTTGGCTTTCTCCTGGAGGAGCAGAGGGGAGAAGCTCAGCCTTGTGCCCCACATTCAGCCCCACCCTTCCACCTCCACTCCTCGTCCCCAACACCAGGAAGTGGCCCATCTCATCCCGGGCTCCTCCCACCTTGTTTTCCTAGCTGGAAAAACTACCCAATGTGAAGTGGAGAATAGCAGCCCCCAGTGGTGGTTCCACAAAAGGAATGTCTACTTTGTCCAGCACTCAGGCCTTCTGACTGGTCCTTCTGTAGCCTGCCCCAAGCTCGAGAGAGAGAGCAGGGTTTGCCTGAGCAACTGAGGGGTGCAAAGGGCCACAGACTGGTTTTGTAAATAAATTGTTATTACAAAGGTCAGAGTTGGTGCCCTAATTTGCTGCTTTAGAATAATACTTGCAGCTTCCATTTGTTGAAGTTTCACTGTGTACAAGGCACCTTACAAAGATCATATCCATTAATATTTAGAGGTAGGTTCTGGTATCTCCTTTCTACAAATGAAGAAACAGCTTCAGAGAGGTTAAGCAGCTTGCCCAAGCTCACACAGCTGACAAGCAGTGGAGCCGGGATTCACTGCCAGGTCTTCCTGAACTCCGGGCCTGTGTGCTTCCCCACTTCCCCACTACCTCCCACCTCAGTGAGTCTACTCAGCAAGAAAAAGGCCAGGTGCTGTCTGCCAGGCCTCCTTTGGACCTAGGTCTGCTCTCTTTCCTTCGCTGCCTCTCTGCTACTCTTTACACCCCTGCCTCTGCCCCCTGACATTTACAGCAGGAGGTGGGGGACAGTGACACAGCACACATCTACTAGGGCCCTACCTTCTTGGGCTCTGTGGACACAAGTTGTCTGTTGCCTCAGGTCTGACTTCCATCTCCATGCTCCTACTCCACCTTGGCAGATGGCCCATGGCTGAGGCCAAGTATGGTGATGATGGTGTGTGCTGACCCTGCCCACTCCCAATAACAGACAGGGAATGTTGGCTCCTGCTTGAAACAGTTCTTTGGCAACCAGTCGTACATGTAGGCCCCACATTCAGAGCCATGCTGTCCTGTGGGGCTGGTCTCATGACCCTTCCTTGGTTTGTTCCTTTGATATACACCCCTCTGACAGCTGGATTCCTTCCCTCCTACTGGGGAGGACTGTTAGTCCAGGACACTCTCCTCTGCTCACCATTCTTCTTCCTGAGTGTGGGGGAAGTTGAGAAAGAGGATGGGGAGAGAAATTCCACAATGGTGGCCTGCTCATCAACACTCCCTTAATTGACTTTCCTTCTTCCCTTGTCTTCTCCAATCCTCCGTCAAACTACTGGGATACATAAATTACTTGCACCCAAATCTTCACCTTAGGGACTGCTTTGGAGGAACACAAATGACATCTGGCATTCCTGGGACTCTGAGTCCTTTATCTCTACAACTGGCCCACTGATAAGCTCAAATGGACACCCATTTGCACTTGTGGTCAACCAGTTCCTTTGGCCCACCACTTGTCCACTATTGCCTAATTATGCTACTAGGTCCATAATTAACCCCACACCATGGGTCTGTTAAGTGGCTCAAGCCTGGCTAATGAGAGTATTGCAGCCTCTGGCAATGGTGATTGGTTCAGTTCCTGAGTCCTCCTCATCCCCCTCCCCCCTACTTCCATGTCCCCAGCCCTTTCCTCCCCCCTCACTCACAGGGATTTGGAAACCACTGGGTGTGTGTCCTGGGGTGAGGGTGTCCTGACTTATCTCAGATGGTCAGATGGGTGTGTGTGTGGCGGGGGGAGGGCACAGAACTTTGGAGGGAGGCCTCAGCTTCCCACCAGTGAGCCCACCAGGTCCTGGTAAAGAGCAAAGGCTGATTTGCTAGGAGCCCAAATGTGCCTCAGAGTGGACTGTAGGGGCTTGCCAATGTGAGACACAGCTGGGGCCCGATGTGGGCCCTTTGTCCTTTCACAGAGAGCAGCAGGAGGGTTGAGGATTGTCGCTGACCTGCAGGTCCCACCGCCCACAGGATCATGGTCTATCCACTCACCTGCTGCTCCAGGCTCTCAGTAATCACTTTACTGCAGATTGAATTGTATCCTCCCAAACACTGAGGTCTTGGCGCCTGTTCCTGTGGATGTGATCCCATTTGGAAATAGGGTTTTCTTTTGTTATGTTATTGAGGTCATACCAGTATAGGGTGGATCCTAAACCTAATTACTGCTGAGTTATAAAAGGATCGGAATAGACACAGAGACACATGGGGGAAGACAGACACTACGTGAGGATTACTGCAGGCCAAGGAACCAAGGAATGCTGGGGCTACCGATTAGAAAGGAATCAACATGGCTGAAACCTTGATTTGGACTTTCAGCCTCCAGAACTGTGAGAAAATAAATTTCTGTTCTTTAAATCTGTAGAGTTGTGGTATTTCTGTTATGGCAGCACTAGTAAACTAAGGCAGACTGCAGCCCAGCATCCTCTCCCTCAGCAAAGGAGCTGGGCTCTGGGCAAGCAACACTGCCCACTGCTCCCCTTGTCTCTCCCACCTGACACTAGTTCAGGCTGTCCCCTCTGCCTGCTCTGCCCTCTTCACGACCTCCACAGGTCAAAATCCAGCTCAACACCACCTCTTTCCCAAGGCTTCTGAGTTCTGTCCTCAAGACTTTCTCTCCAATGTACCTCTAGCCTCTGTGCTCTTTAGGGTCAAGGATGGGCCCAGGCTCACCAGCCTGCCCCCAGAGCCCTGCAGCAAGTGTGTAATAAATGCACGATGGAGGAGACCCACTGTATGGCAGAGGATGGCGTGAACATTCCCCAGCGCAGACTCCACTCACACTGTCAGCATCACAAACGTCTTGGTATTCCAGAACGCTTAGCCCACAGTAGGCGCTCAGCAGGTGCTTCTAGATGTGACTTCAATAGCTAAATGGCTCCGCCTTCCTTACCTCTCTTCTTACCCAGAAACTGTTCAGCTCCAGATCCCCTCACCAAGGTTTCCTGTTCTTTGACTCATCAGGCCTCTGTTTGTCCTCAGGACAAACCCACTTGAGTCCATCCACTGAGAAGAAAAGGCCAAGGAGGACCAGCCATTTCCTGTCCTCAGATGTCCACAGCGCCAGTCTTGGCCCACAGGACCCTATTGGGGAAGAAAGGACACAGGGCATCCCAGGCATTCCAGGGAAGGTGTTTTCTCCCCTTGGTTAAAGAGTCATCTGCTCCAGGAGCCCTAAAAATTTGAATGTAGTTGTTGTTGTTGTTAGGTGCTGTCAAGTTGATTCTGAATCATAGTGATCCCATGTGACAGAGTAGAACTGCCCTCTAGAGTTTCCTAGGCTGTAATCTTTACAGAAGCAGATCGACAGGTCTTTCTCCCACAGAGCCACAAGGTGGATTTGAACCACCAACCTTTTGGTTAGCAGCTGAGCCCTTAACCATTGTGCCACCAGGGCTCCTTATGAATGCAGTAGGCAAATGTTCATAGCATCTCACTGATGGAGGAGAAACTGAGGCAGAGAAGTTAGGACAGTGTGCCGAGGGTGTGGGGGGCAAGGCCTTTCGAAAAGTTGCTTCCACTTTCTGAGTTGTAGCACCTTGGCTAAGAGGTTGGGCTCATGAGTCAAACAGAGAGTATAAATCCTTAATGTGCCACTTATTGGCTGTGTGGCTTTGGAAAAATTGCTTAACCTCCCTAAGCCTCATTCTTCTCCCCTGTAAAACAGAGAATTGCTCACAGAATTAAATGAGGTGATGTAGGTGGAGTATATAACACTGTGGCTGGCTGTGGTGAGGCCTTGATAAGTGAAGGCAGGTAAAGAAATTGGGGGTATCACCTCTCATTACTGGGCTGCTCTCCACTCCATACACACTATCAGCTCCCAAGAAGCAGCAGGTGGGTCCCCATCAAGGTTCCTCAAAGGCTCACTCTGACATTCCCAGGCTTCTCTGAGCCCACCAGTTCAGTCATCCTTGTTATTCTACAAGTATACACTGAGCCCAACTCTCCATCAGCCCAATGCCAGGGAAAATGCATCAGAAGACTCCACACGTGGGCCACCAAATTTGACTATCCGCTTGAGAGCTCCAAGTGTTATGCAGCAGTGCCCTCTGCTGGCACATCTTGGCAAGACACCAACAACGGGTGGGGCTTTGGGGAGTCCAGATTTCCTTGGACACCACCTAGGAGGTGACCCACTCCTGCCCTCCAAAAGACAGATGAGGGAATTTAAGGCCTGCACTTACCCAGAGTGCCCCGTGCATCAGCAGAAGTACCAGGGCCACGGCCCAGGCAGCCCAGGCAGCCTAGCCGACCAGCTGCTTTGCCCTGTGACTCCACGACTACCTGCTTCTGTCTTTTTTCTCTTGATTTTCAAATCTCAAATGGAATAGGTGATGGGCCAAATACAGACTGAATGTGTTCTGACAATGTTTTCTCAAGAACTTTCAGTAAAGGAAGGAATCCTGCTCTAAATGAGAAGCTAAATCGCACCTTGAAAATTACTACATGCTCCTTTTCCTTTCCATCAGAGTCATTGGAGGAATCTCAAAACTCCCCCAAAACCCCTGTTGCCATTGAGTTTATTCCGGCTCGTGATGACCTCAGACCTTCCATTTTGTGAGGCAAATGCAGGAGTGATGCGGTAATACAAATGACCAAGGAAGAAAGAAAATACATTTGTTTGTTCCTGTTTCATTCTTTCATTTTGCATTCAATCATCAGCAATCACTGTGCTGTGGTAGAGGCCAAGAAGGCAGCCATGATGGACAGGTTGGATGGGTCCTACATTATGGACATTGCACGACAACTGACCTTGAGAGGGTGTAACAAAGTCCTGACCTCAACTGAGGGGTCTGGAGGGAACCCCCTATGCTGTGGATGTTTTTTCTGAGACCTAAGGAGGGTAAGTGGTGGCCTTGGAAAGGGTGGGGAGAAGGAGCACCAAACAGGGGCCCCGAGGTAGAAAGGAGCCTGGTACATTTGGTGGCCCCAAAAAAGCGAGGATTCTGTGACAGGCCAAGAAATGCCCAGGGAGAAGCTCACTCAGCCCTTTGTCTCTGGACTCTGCTCCATGGTCCCCTTCATTTAAGGCTCAGCTGTGCCAAGCTCCACAGGTCTACAAGAGCAGTAAGGTGTAGGGGTTGGCCATGGGAGAAGGGGCCAAGAACAGTGCTCCTGGCAAGGGAATAGCATGTGCCAGTCTCGCACGTGAAGAGAATGTGGTGCACAGAGGAAACACTGCCTGGATGGGGTTCCGGGTTGAGGAGACAGCTGGCAGTAGGAGGTGAGATGTAGACAGGCAGCAGGTCTAGCACCACAAGCTTTATCTCACTAAACTGGGAGATTGGAACTCCACTCTGAAGGCCATAGGGAGTCATTGAAGGTCATCAAACATTGCAGGGCCTGAGCAGACTCTGGGCTTCAGAAGCTAGAATCCTAGCACACTCCCAAACACAAACTCCTCTCTCACTGTCTGAATTCCAAACTTCTCTGTATCCCAGGTCATTAGCACATGGAAGGTGTTCAGCAGGTGCTTCTAGATGTGACTCCAACAGCTAGAATGGCTCCTTTTGTCTCCTTCACCTCTCTTCTCATCCAGAAACCCCTCAGTTCTAGATTCTCCTGCCCAGGTTACTGTCCCCTGACCTATCAGGCCTCCATTTGTCCTCAGGATCACCCACTTGTGCTCATCAGCTGAGAAAAAAGGCCAAGGAAATCCAGCATGGCCTCAGATGGTCACAGAGCCAGCCTTGGCTTATAGGACCCTGCTGGAGAAGAAAGGAAGCAGGATCTCAATGATGGACAGAGGACTGGGGCAGGGGGACCTGGGGCCTTTGTCTGCCATGACCCAGGCTGACTGCACCAGGAGCCTGGGCTGAGCCACATCAGGAGATGTCAGAGGGCAGGGTTTTAAGGTCGTTGAGGAGATAGAACTTCCAGAATTTGATGTCTGATGGCATGAGGTGTGGGACAGGTCTTGCGGGAGAGAGGAATCAAGAATGACATCAGGCTGGATGGAGGTGCCTTTCCCTAAGTTGAAGGGGCACCGAAGAAGGAACATTTTTCAGGAGTTACACACAGAGTTCATTAAGGGTTGTTGTTATGGGTTGAATTGTGTCCCCCCAAAATATGTGTTGAAATTCTAACCCCTATACCTATGGATGGAGCTGTGGCGGCACAGTGGTTAAGAGCTAGGCTGCTAACTAAAAGGTCGGCAATTCGAATCTACCAGCCACTCCTTGGAAATCCTATGGGGCAGTTCTACTCTGTCCTAAAAGGTCGCTATGAGTTGTGGTTTACTCGACGGCAACAGGTTTGGTTTGGTTTTTATACCTGTGGATGTAATTCCATTTGAGAATAGGGTTTTCTTTGTTGTAATGATTAGACCATATCAGGGTAGGATATGTCTAAAAACCTACTCACTTTTGAGATATAACAAGAGCAGATTAGGCAACAAAACCCATTGCTGTCAAGTCGATTCCAACTCATAGCACTCCTATAGGACAGAGTAGAATTGCCCCCTAGGGTCTCCAAGGCTATACATCTTTACGGAAGCAGATTGCCACATCTTTCTCCTATGGAGTTGCTGGTGGGTTCAAACCACTGACCTTTTGGTTAGCAGCTGAGTGCTTTAGCAAGCAAACACAAACTGGGGAAAGATAAGTGCCTCGTGGAGATCACCAAGGAACCAAGGAATGCTGAGAAGGATGCTAGAGAAACTGAGACAAGGATTTTCCCCCAGCATGGTCCAGGAGAGTCTTGCCCTAGACTGCTGCCCTGAATTTGGACGTCTAGCCTCCTAAACCGTGAGAAAACAGATTTCTGTTCATTAAAACCACCTACTGTGGCATTTGTGTTACAGCAGTACTAGGAAACTAAGACAGCCGTGCTGAGTTAGAGACGACATGGGGCCATCCAAGTGGGGATGTTGAGTAGAGAAAAGTGAGGTCTGGGTTGGGAACAGCGGTCTGGAGGCTGTGAGCTAAGATGGTGGGTGGGGATGGGTGAGGGTCGTGAAGCAGGCCATGAGGAACCCCAGAAAATAAGGCACCAAGAGATGAGATTAGAATAGCTAGAGAAGGAGGAGAAAAATCAGGTGGCAGCAGGCTTCCAGAAGACAAGGAAGAAAGGGCAGGGTCATCTGCCACAGGGAGGGCGGGCATGAGAAGCTGGCCAGGGCTTTGCTGCTCAGGAGTAGCAGGTGGGCATGGCTAGGGGTTTGTGGGCCTGGCTGAGAGAATGCTTGAGCTTTTGGGGACCATGGGACTAGACAGACTCAGGGTGCAGGAAAGGGACTCCAGGCCTGTTTCCACCTCCCCTTGGGAGCCTTCCCTGACTGCCCTGGCTCACAATAGACTCCCTGTCCAATGCTCTCACGGCCGTCTCCATGTGGCATTGATTTCTCTGACAAAGACCTTCCCGAAAGCAGAGATGGGCACAAACTAGGTGCTCAGGAAACTTCTGTTGCCCGAGACAGCGAACGAGAAATGAGAAAGTAGTCATTTGTTATCAAATGATATTAGCATATCCCGTCTGCATGACCCGACTAAAGCGGAAAATGCTCTGAGAGATTGCCTTTGGGGAAGAAATGGAGGGAGAAAGGAAACAGAGCTCTTTCTGGCCTTGGCACTAGCTTGCCTGTCTCCATCCAGGGTGTTGATATCTGTGTGCCTCAGTTTCTTTACCTGTGTAATGGGGAAAATAGCTGTCCTGCTGTCTCCCAATGGTAGAATATAAATGTGTATGGCAATACTACAAACGGAAGCCAGGAATAAGTAATTGCTCAGACTCCTTCTCCGAGATTCAGCATTCTGCTGGGGCCCACAGCCAGGTGGTCTGGGATTCTCTGACCTGGCCCACAGGTGCCTCTGGACCTGGGTCCTCCCCATGCTCCCTCAGGTGATGTGTCTTAAGTACAGATTCGTGGCACACATTTACGCGTGGAGTGCAGTGGTTCACTCTAGAAATGACCCCATTTCTTCTGCTTTGTTCCAGCTCATTAGCAGTTCAAGCAGCAGCTTTCTGGGCTTGGGAGGCCAGCCCAGGGCTGCTGGAGACACTGCCCGCCAACTCAGGACCACTTTAATTGGTGCTGACACAGGACTGAGAGGACAACAAGCTCCTGGCACTCATTAGATGGTCCCCCAAAAGAGTGAGACTGGGGAAGTGGAGATGTGCTCCAGCTGTGAGTCCACTAAGCACCACTCTTTGTAATGTTAGAGATCTGATTCTCTTCATTTTTCCTGACCGTCCCAGAGTGCATCCCAGGCATGGCAGGGCAGGGCTTGGGAGTTGGCAATGATGGCAACTCTGAAACCTCAAGGCCAAGTAGTCACCCTGTGCAGCAGGGAGCTGAGGCTCAGGAATGAGCTATGACTTTTCCATTCCTTCTGAGGGACTTGCAAGACTCCACCCTCACCAGACCTGCAGCTCCATCTGGGCTCTTTCCTCAGAGGACTGGTTTTCTGTGCGCCCAGGGGTACCATGAGGTCTGCAGGATGGCCTCTCTCCGCTTCAAGCCCCCGCTCCTCAATAGGCCTCTCTGGTCCTTTTAGGATCAAGCACCCATGGTCAGATGCCTTCTTGCTTTGGAAGAAGAAAGCCTGGTCAGCTGCTACTGCACACTGCCCTGAGTAACATGACGTGGAGGTGCCAACCAGGAGCAAAGCAGGCCCGGGAGAGATCCCTTCCTCCAGACCATACCAATCACCACTCTCAGCAATCCTGGGATGTCTGGGCTGGGACCCAAGGCTGAATACCTGCTGGAAACTAGAAGGATACTACTGAAGGACATCAAGTCATCACCCTTCTGGTATGGGGTGGAGGGCTGGAAAGAGAAAGCCAGGAATCTCCTGTCAGAACAAAAGCCTCTTGCACACACCAGGCCACATCCTCCAGTGAGGATGAAGCTCCAGCTGGGGCCTGACTGCATGCAGCACTTGCCTCCAGAGAGGGAGTTTGAGGAAGAAAGGACCCCCTCCCTTCTGCCTTCCAGGCTGGCTCATGATAGACAGTACAGGCTGTGCCAGGAAGCTGGGTGAGCTAGGCCTGAAAGTTAGATATGACTCTGGGCCACCAGGCACTTGTCCTGGGCCTAGGGCACTGGGTGGACATAGTTGGGGTGGGCAAAAAGACATGTTTGCCCAAGAGTGGGGTATGGGAAGAGAGAGTCCACAGCTGCCTGGGCCTGAAGGCGCAGGCACAGGGGAACGTGAACAACCCACCAAAGGCCAATTCAGGAGGGGTGGCTGCATGGGATGGGGGGCAGGATAAGAGAGGGTTGTGGGGAGAGACCAAAGAGGACCAGAGCAATCTCTGTGTTGTTCCTAAAATTACTCCACCACTTTATGACTGTGGAAATGACACTCCCTGACTTGATGGGGTCCCATTTAACCTCTCTAAGCCTTAGTTTCCTTATTTATAAGATGAGTGTGTCAGTCAGGGTTCAACAAGAGAAACAGAAGTAGTAAACCAAAACAAAACGAGACAACCAAACCTGTTCCTGTTGAGCTGGTTTCGACTCATAGCGACCATAGAGGACACAGTAGAACTTCTCCATAGGTTTTCCAAGGTTATAGTCTTTACGGAAGCAGACCACCACATCTTTCTTCTGCAGAGCAGCTGGTGGGTTCAAATGGCTGACCTTTCAGCCAGCAGCCAATTGCTTAACCACTGCTCCACTCTGTATCATACTTATATCTATATTGTTGTCGTTGTTAGGTGCCCTTGAATCTGTTCGAACTCAGAGCAACCCTATGTACAATAGAGTGAAATACTGCCCGGTCCTGCACCATCCTCACAATCGTTGTTATGCTTGAGCTCATTGCTGCAGCCACTCTGTCAATCCACCTCACTGAGGGTCTTCCTCTTTTTCGATGACGCTCTACTTTACCAAGCATGATGTCCTTCTTCAGGTTTTGGTCAATCCTGATTACATGTCCAAAGTATGTGAAATAAAGTCTCACTATCCTTGCCTCTAAAGAGCATTTCGGCTGTACTTCTTCCAAGACAGATTTGTTTGTTTTTCTGGCAGTCCATGGGATATTCAATATTCATCACCAACATCATAATTCAAAGGCATCAATTCTTTTTCAGTCTTCCTCACTCATTGTCCAGTTTTCCCATGCACATGAGGTGATTGAAAATATCGTGGCTTGGGTGGCTTGGGTGAGGTAAAGTTTAGTCCGCAGAGTGACATCTTTGCTTCTGAACACTTTAAAGAGGTCTTTTGCAGCAGATTTGCCCAATGTAATACATTGTTTGATTTCTTGGCTGTTGCTTCCATTGGGATTGATTGAGGGTCTATCAATCTAAAAGTTTAAGATCTACATATTATATATATTATGATGATGTGTAAATATACAAGACAAATACTGAATATATCATCATTTCCCTCATCTATGATGTAAGGATGATGATAGCACTCACCTCCCAGAGTTGCTGTGCGGACAAAGCTTAGGCACAGTGAGTAGCATATTAATTGCTTAGAAAATTTTGGACATTATTGATAGCTAACATTTGAAGACTAAGATGCGCCTGACCCAAACCATGGTGTTTTCAATCGCCTCATATGCATACAAAAGCTGGACGATGAATAGGAAGACCGAAGAATTGACGCCCTTGTTTTGTTTTGTTCTGTTCTGTTGTACATAGGGTCGCTATGGGTCAGAACTGATTCCAGGGCACCTAACAACAACAACAACACTTATTTGGGAGCTCTGGTGGCGCAGTTGTTAAGAGCTCGGCTGCTAACCAAAAAGTTGGTGGCTTGATACACCAGCTGCTCCTTGGAAACCCTATGGAGCAGTTCTACTCTGTCCTGTAGGGTCTCTGTGAGTCCTAATTGACTTGATGGCAACAGGAATACTTATTTAGAGCTGACTTCCAGCCTGACCTTTGGCATTCTGCTTTCCACGCATTATTTCAATTATCCATTAATAGATAGAGTTCTGAACTTGGGGGCTATAGAGAAACTAGGGGTGGGGGAAGAGTCCCTAAACTCTAAAACTGGTTTGGAAAATCATATGTGGTGTGTATTTTATATTGAAACTGTCAACGGCTTTCAATCAGAAAGAACTTCTGATTTAGAATCAGACATGAGCTAGAATTCTTTCAGTGCTGTTTTAGCTTAAGCTTGGGTGTTTCTTCACAGGGAAATAATCACATTACAGAAAGACCTAGGAGTTTCTAATGAAACACTTCCTGCCCTCTCTGGGCAAAGTTTTCCTCCCTACCTCTTGTAATGAATTTTGCAAAAATGTCGTTCAGGTGTGGGACACAATGTGCGCGATTACAGGCACAGGCTGGCTCTTTGGCCTCACAGACGCTGAGGCTCAGCAGTGGTCAAGGGAGAGGAAGACAGGGAAAAGGGTTAAGGAAATTCATTTGGTGGCCCCAGCCTCTCTGGGCCTGGGATGTACCGCCTTCGCCCAGGCTGCTCGCTGCGCCTTTAAAGTCCACTGGGAGTGTGATGTCAGAGTCCTGCAGGCACTTGGAGAGGTGAGCACAGCAGCGATCACAGGGGGTGACTGACTTGGTGACTGGATTTGGAGCAGTATCTGCAGTGTGCCCAAGTCACCACTTTTCTTCCTGGAGCGCTCGGCGCGGACCATGCCCGGCGGACACTGAGCGGGCATTGACCCTGCTCTGGGAGGACGAGGCGCCGCGCGGCACTGGCCATGGGCAGCTTCCAGCTGGAAGACTTTGCGGCTGGCTGGATCGGAGGTGAGTGCGCTTCAGGAACCCTCTGGGCCAGAAAGACAAAGAGGGACCGGGCCTAGCGCTGCGCTGGCCGAGTTTGCACACACTGCTCTGTGTTAGGAAGCTTTGCGCCGGGTGCACTTCCACCACGCGCCCTGGCGTGCGCGCCGCCTGCTGCTGGGAGTCCCCCGACGCGGCGCGTCCTCTTGGGTGGTCTTCCCAGCTTGCAGTGGGAGCTTAACTCTGAAAACTTCACAGCGATTCGACCCGAGCTTCCGATTTGCCCCAAAGTTAGAACCCATTGAACTTGATCCGGTAATGATTAAACCGCGCCTCAGAGCAGACAACCAATGGAGCGTCCAGGCGTGCACACACCCTTCGGTGACTCGGTTCGCACCTGAATTTGGGGACGCGGCTCGCTGGAACTTGTGTGTAAGGGTGGCAGTTGGCTGCTGGCCCCAGGGCTCGGGGTGGGGTGGTGGGAGGCCCCTAAGAAGATCCTCAACGGAAGGGAGCAGAGCGCACAGTGCTGGGAGTGCTGGTAGACTGCCAGCTAAGAGAAACTTTCCCTTTCTTTAGCGGCTATCATCCATCGCCTCCCCTCAAGGCACTGTTGGCCCGAGCCTGGGATGGGTTTGTTTGGGCAACAGTTGCATTTATTTTCCGGCTTCTCTATTCTTCTCTTTCCAATACATCTATCCCTCCTCCTTTCTCTGGTATTTGGTGGTGGTGATGGGAGGGGGAGCATTTGAGGGACTTTACTTGTTGTAAAAAAAAACTTACCATTCCTTTAGCCCCATCCAAGAGAGTCGTCAAAAAAAGGATGTTAACAAATGCAACCCCCTCTCCAAAGAAAAAATAAAAATACTGGGGTGCTAAGGCAGCGGCTACTGCTGGCATGTTTGTGCCCCACAGAATATTCTAGGCATGAAAGAGGCCCCAGAGATTTGCAAGGGAGAAAAAGAAAAGAAAAGAGCAACAAACTAGGTATGATAACAGGCCCTTCCCCTCCGGTACCCCCTCCCACATAGGTAATCAGCCCCCCAACCCCCACACGGAGGAGGCAGCAGGGCTTGGCTCTCACACCTTCTGGGCAGAGTAACCAGAACAACCTCAGAAGGACTGGCTTGATTTGGAGGGTGGGATGAGTCAGATCAGCTCAAGGCCTCAGATTACAAAGAGACCCTCCCCAGTGAGGGTCCTCCCCAGGATCCTCCCCAGCTCACAGGCAAGTAGAAGATTGTACCTTATTCAGAGCTTGTCCTTTCTTTGAGGATGTTAGCCTGCCTTTTGTTTTTCCTTTGCTCCTACGAAATGATGAGCGTTCTAACAGCAAATACTAGGTCCCAGGTGCTGTTGCAAGTGCTATATGTATTTTTTTTCTTTAAACAACTTTAATCAAGGTATATTTTATGTACCATAAACTACATTCAAGTGTACAATTCAATGATTTTTAGTAACTTTACTGAGTGGTATAACCATCACTATACATCTATTTTAGAACACATTTGTTCCCCTTATAAAATCCCACATGCTCATTTACAGTTAATTCCTGTTCCCACCTCCAGCTCCAGGCAAATACAAATCTGCTTTCTGTCTCTATAATAAATTCACCTTTTCTGGACATTTTAAATAAATGGGATTATACAACATATGGTCTCTTAAACCCTGGTGGCATAGTGGTTAAGTGCCACGGCTGCTAACCAAAGGGTCGGCAGTTCGAATCCATCAGGCGCTCCTTGGAAACTCTATGGGGCAGTGCTACTCTGTCTTATAGGGTCGCTATGAGTTAGAATCGACTTGACGGCACTGGATTTGTTTTTTTTGTGTCTGGTCATATATATTACTTTTTGAAATTATTTTAACAACCTCAGTGAGGTAGGTATTATTATTATATGCCCATTTAACAGATGGGGAAATGGAGACAGAGAAACGCAGTGATTTGCCTAAGGCCATGCATCTGGAAGGCTGGCACCACAGGCTGCCATCTTTTCCCATGTGCTCATTTATAACCTCTTAGGAGCAAATATTAGCTGTTTTCTTTCTTAATGAACTTGCATGACACATTTCACCCTTACATCCTTCATGTTTGGTTCAAAATCTTACAGGTGTCTGAGGACCCAAGGTCTGGAAACCACTGACGTGAAAATCCCATCTTTATCTCGAACCTCTCACTTTCAGATGGGTTGGCTAATGAGCAGGCAGAAAGATAGTTGGCTCAGGGTGGACCCGGGGCTGCTGCCCTAGGCTGAGGGATACCTGCACTCACTATGGGAGAAGCCGGGTGAAGCCGTCAGAGCTCAGTCCTTCCCCTGCCGCGAGGGGTTCCTGTAGAGTGAGACTTTTGGCCACCAGGAAGCTCCAGATTCCCACTGCCCATCTCCTGTCTACCTCTGCCAGGTTCTGTGGGAAGGAGGGGATGAGAAGGGTCTGGAGGTTTTAAACCAAGGGGAAATTTATTCTGAAGGTAGCTGGTTTCTTTGTCCCCTGTAGATATCTAATATGCCAGGACCCCTTAGCTGCCCTGGCCTAGCTAAATCACCTTTGCTGACAGACATTTCCTTCCTCAGCAGTGGGAAGGAGAATTTGTCTTGGAGAGCAGCTTCCGTCACTGACTTCTATAACAAGGACTTCATAATCTGGGTGACTTCAGGGTGGCCTTGCTTCCCTCCAGAATTGTACAGGCTTTTTGAGCAATGTGTGGATGGGCATCCAGCGTGTGCTTCACCTTTTCAAATGGGTCCTCTTAAAAACAAGCAAACAAACTCAGCAGTGACAGCACCCATTTTTGAGCATCCTACATCTGCACCTGCAGGCTCTCCGCTAAATACATCGGTTATCTCATTTCATCCTTACAGTGGAAGAATGAGGTACGTGCGATTATAATGCCCACTTCACACTCTACATATGCACTAGAGTAGGTGCCCTAGTCATCTAGTGCTGCCATAACAGAAATACCACAAGTGGATGGCTTTAACAAAGAGAAATTTATTTTCTCACAGTCTAGTAAGCTACAAGTCCAAATTCAGGGCATAGGCTCCAGGAGAAGGCTTTCTCTCTCTGTCGGCTCTGGAGGCAGGTCCTTGTCCTCAATCTCCCCCTGGTCGAGGAGTTTCTCAGGTGCAGGGACCCCGTGTCCAAAGGACATGCTCTGCTCCTGGTACTGCTTTCTTGGTGGTATGAAGTCCCCAATTCTCTGCTTGCTTCCCTTTCCTTTTATCTCTTGAAAGATAGAGTGGTGCAGGCCACACCCCAGGGAAACTCCCTTTTCACTGGATCAGGGAGGTGACCTGAGTATGGGTGGTATCACAATCCCACCCTAATCCTCTCAACATAAAATTACAATCACAAAATGGAGGACAACCACACAATACTGGGAAGCATGGCCTAACCAAGTTGACTCATATTTTTTGGGGGGACACAATTCAATCCATGACAGTAGGCATGGAGAAGTTAAGTAACCTGCAGGTAAGTGAACAGTTTCTGAGTTTTCCCTTCACTCCCCTCTTTTGGGCTACTTGCGTCCTGGGGCAGGACCCAGGTTTTACTGGATTTTTTCTGCCTCTCTTGGTACCTAGGATGTTGCCTAGCATGATGGGGGTCTCCAGCAACTGGCCACTGACTGAGTGAATGAATGGGTGCTCCTGAGTCCTCTGTCCTGTCCCATGAGCCAACTGGTGCAAGACAGGAGGCCAGGAGCTGAGTGACCAAGTGTTCTTTCATCCACAGGTGCAGCCAGTGTCATTGTTGGCCACCCTCTGGACACAGTCAAGGTACAGTACCACATTGTCCATTGCCTCTTAGAAAGGGGCCTGCCTCCAGGAATGCACCTGCTGTTTCTCGTCCCCCAGAGAGTCTCCAGCCCAGACAGGCTTTCTGTGGCCAGCCCATGGAGGTCAGGGTGCGAGGAGGTGTGGCCAGCCCATGGAGGTCAGGGTGCGAGGAGGTGTGGCCAGCCCATGGAGGTCAGGGTGCGAGGGGGTGTGGCCAGCCCATGGAGGTCAGGGTGCGAGGGGGTGTGGCCAGCCCATGGAGGTCAGGGTGCGAGGAGGTGTGGCCAGCCCATGGAGGTCAGGGTGCGAGGGGGCCTGGCTTGGAGTGGCCCTACCTTCATTACCTGGCAGAGATTTTGTTTTTGTGAATGCTCACTCCTGCCTCCAGGTTGACATGAACTGGTGGGGAAGGGCCAAAGGGCTGGTGAGTGTCCTTCTCTAAGTCCCTGTGGAGCTGAGGAATCATGAAAGGCTTCAAGTGTGAGGCGGCATTTGAGGCACAAATTTAAGGCCGGGTTCCAGGTGATAGAAAAGATACCCAAGCACAGGAAACAGCATGGACAAAGGCACTGAGGTGGGGAAGCTGGGTGGGGGCCATGCTTGGGATGGGCCAGCATTGCCAGGTTTGCTGAGGTATCATCGGGTGTCTGACAACAGCTGTGGGTCAGAATCCAGGAAGGGTCAGTTGGCAGTCAGTGCTCAGAGGCTTTGGATGTCAGGTTAGGAGTTTGGACATGGGTTGGGAATGGGAAACCATTTCAACTTGATGAAGTACATGGGGTCTGAGGACTCCGGAGCTGATAGGGCAATCTGGCATTGGGATCACCCATCCCCCTTGTTCTACAGATGTAAAAACTGAGGCCCAGAAAGGGGAAGGGGCTTGTCTCAGATGACATGAGTCAGGAGTCAACTCAATGACAACAGCAACAACAATGCCTGATTCAACATGGCCAGGTTTTCTGATCAAAGCTCAGCTGCATTTGGACCAGCTAGACTGGGCTCAGTGGGCTGGCTTTGTGGAGCGTCTGCCTCTCTCTCATGACCACCCTGATAGGGCTTCTTGCCTTAATCCAGCATGATCCCTGCCATGTCAGGCTGCCCACTGACTGTCCTGTCCAGCCTTTGGCATGCATGTTGGCTTATGCCAGCCAGGGTACGCTTGCTCTGTTAGCTCAGTGGGGTCTGTGGCTTGGACCAGGCAGTGGCCCAGCTCTCAGCATTGAGCTCCAGATGCCTCTCCTCTCTCCCCTTGAGAACTTGTCCTTCATTTGTCAAGTGGGGAGAGTGTGCCTGCCTCATAGCATTTGAGAGATTCAGTGAGGTAAGTTACGTGAGATGCCCAGTGTTTTCCCAAGTATGCAGTAGGTACATACTAAATGCTAGCTCCAGCTATGATTGAAAAAAAAAAAAAAAGATTGGGAGCCCTATAAACAAACAAACAAACATACAAAGAAACCCTGCTGCTCTTGAGTCAATTCTGACTCACAGTGTCTCCATGTGTTACAGAGTAGAACTGCTCCATAGGGTTTTCTTGGCTGCAATCTTTATGGAAGCAGATCACCAAGCCTTTCTTCCATGGTGTCACTGGGTGGGTTCAAACAGCCAACCTTTAAGTTAGTAATCATGTACAAACTGTTCGCACCATCCAGGGACCTTATAGGAGACCCTGTAGATCTAGGCTTTGCTGCTGGCCTCGGTGCCAGCTTCCCTGGGCACTCAGGAAGGCTGGCAGACCTTAGCTCTATCGCTTTGAAAATTATTCTGTGATCTGGGTTTTACTCTTGCGTTGAGTTCCCTCATGTACCATTTGCTTGAGTGACTGATCACTCAACCTTTACTGGGAACGTGATCCCTCCTGGGAAGGGGTCAACCATTTTATAGATTCGTTGCCCAGGAGCAACCTGGACAGAGCTGAGGCCCAAGGGAGAGAGTGACCTCATACCAGCCTTAAACAGGGCAGAGAGAGAGGCCTGCACCACCCCTCCCCAGAGCCACATCGTTGTCCTGCTTGGGGAACCTTTCCCACTCCAAGGCCGACCTCTATGGTTCTGCTTAACAAAGAGACCAGGCAGGCCCAGTTCTCGACTGGCTACATCTCCCAGGGACCCTTCTCCACCGCCCAGTTTAAAATTGCAGTTTCCTTCCTAAAACCCATCCCTTATCTTCCTCCTTGTTGTCACCATCTGACATATGTATTTACTTGGGAATCATTTCTTATTGGCTGTCTCACTTGACCCCACTAGGTTGTAAGTTCCACGAGGGCAGGGGCTTCGTTTTGCTCACTGCTGAATTCTCTGAGACTGGAACAGTGACTGCTATACATAGGTACAAACAGTTAATGTATACAGCTGCTAAATGAAAGATTGTGGTTCAAGCCCACCCAGAAATACCTCAGAAGAAAGGCCTGACAATCTACTTCCCAAAATCAGCCATGAAAGCCCTATGGAGTGCAGTTCTGCTCTAACACACGTGAGTCACCATGAATCAGAGTCAGCTTGATGGCAATTATTGTTTTTCTTCTTCAGTAAATATTGGTTGAATAAATGAATACATTTCTTGGATTATAAAAGTAATGTTTATGAGCAATTACAATACAACATATACAATATATCCCACATATATTTTCTATGGCTATATATGTCTATAAGCACATTTAGAAGGATGCCTATCAAACCGTTAGCCATGCTATCGACCACAGTTAGCTCAGGGTGGGGCAGGAGGAGGTGGAGGGCTGCAGGATAGGGTGATTCAAAGGGGGCTTCAGCCTAACACATAATGCTGAAATGTTTTTTATTAAAAGAACACATGGGGTGGCCAATAGTCGAAATCGACTCAATGGCAACTAACAACATTTCTATATTATTTGTGCACTTAAAATTTATTTTTAAAATTGTATAAGCTAAAAATAAAAGTAACATCTGTTTATTATAGGAAAGCTGGGAAACGTAGAAAAGTTCAATATAAAAAATCAAATTCACCCATGATTTTCGCCTCCAAGACCCTCATTTTTTCCCACCCTAAGGCACATTCTGGGGGTATTTTTTTCTTCTTTTTTTTATTATTCTACTTTAGATGAAGGTTTACAGAACAAACTATCTTCTCATTTCACAATTAGTACACATATTGTTTTCTAACATTGGTGACCAACCCCACGACATGTCAACACTATACTTTCTCGATCTTGGGTTCCCAATCACCAGCTTTCCTGTCCCCTCCTGCCTTCTAGTCCTTGCCGCTGGGCTGGTGTGCCCCTTTAGTCTCGTTTTGTTTTATAAGCCTGTCTAATCTTTGGCTGAAAGGTGAACCTCAGGAGTGACTTCAGTACTGAACTAAAAAGTTGTCTGAGGGCTGTACTCTCAGGATTTCTCCAGTGTCTGTCAGGCCAGTAAGTCTGGTCTTTTTTGTGAGTTAGAATTTTGTTCTACATTTTTCCCCAGCTCTGTCTGGAACCCTCTGTTGTTATCCCTGTCAGAGCAGTCAGTGGTGGTAGTCGGGCACCATCTCTTTGTGCTGGACTCAGTCTGGTGGAGGCAGTAGTACTTATGGTCCATTAGTCTTTTGGACTCATCTTTCCCTTGTGTCTTTGGTTTTCTTCATTCTCCCTTGCTCCCAATGGGGTGAGTCCAGTGGAGTATATTAGAGGGCCACATGTAGGCTTTTAAGACCCCAGACACTACTCACCAAAGTAGAATGTAGAACATTTCCTTTACAAACAGTGTTATGCCAATTGAGCTAGATGTCCCCTGAGATCATGGTCCCTAGCCCTCAGCCCAGTAATTCAGTACCTCAGGGAGTTTGGATGTGTCTGTGGAGCTTCCATGACCTTGCCTTGGACAAGTTGTGCTGGGTTCCCCAGTATTGTGTACTGTCTTACCCTTCACCAAAGTTACCACTTTACTATTTAGTGTTTTTCCAACCCCACCCCTGCCCTCCCTTGTAATCATCAAAGATTGTTTCTTTTTGTGTGTAAACATTTTCATAAGTTTTTATAGTAGTGGTCTCATACAATATTTGTCCTTTTGTGATTGACTTATTTCACTCAGCACAATGCCCTCCAGATTCATCCATGTCGTGAGATGCTTCTGAGATTCATCATTGTTCTTTATTGTTGTGTAGTGCTCCATTGTGTGCACGTACCACAGTTTGTTTATCCATTCATCTGTTGATAAGCATCTAGGTTGTTTCCATCTTTTTGCTATCGTGAACAATGCTGCAATGAATATGGGTGTGCATATGTCTATTCATGTGACAGCTTATTTCTCTAAGATGTAGTCCTAGGAATGAGAATGCTGGCTCATATGGTATTTCTGCCTCTAGCTTTCTAAGGAAGTGCCATATTGTTTTCCAGAATGGATGTACCATTTTGCATTCCCCCCAGCAGTGCCTAAGAGTCTCCTCACGCATTTCCAACATTTGTTATTTTCTGGGTTTTTTTTTTTTTTTGATTAGTGCCAGTAATGCCAGGGGTGAGATGGTATCTCATTGTGGTTTTGATTTGCGTTTCTCTAGTGGCTAGTGATCCCAAGCATTTCCTCATGTGTCTGTTAGCCCCTTGAATGTCTTCTTTAGTGAAGTGTCTGTTCATTTCCTTTGCCCATTTTTTAACTGGATTATTCGTCTTTTTGTCGTAGAGGTGTTGGATTTTCTTGCAGATTTTAGAGATTAGACCTTTGTTGGATTTGTAATAGCCAAAATTTTTCCCCAGCCTGTAGGCTTTCTTTTTACTTTTTTGGTGAAGTCTTTTGATGAACATAAATGTTTAATTTTTAGAAGATCCCAGTTATCTAGTTTATCTTCTGGAGTTTGTGTGTTGTTAGTTATGGTGTGTATCCTGTTAATGCCATGTATTAGGGCCTCTAGGGTTGATCGTATTTTTTTTCTATGATCTTTATAGTTTTGGTTTTATGTTTAAGTCTTTGATTCATTTTGAATTAGTTTTTGTGTATGGTGTGAGACATGGGTCCTGTTTTATTTTTTTGCAGGTGGACATCCAGTTTTACCTGTACCATTTGTTAAAAAAGACTGCCTTTTCCCCATTTGATGGACTTTGGGCCCTTGTTGAATATCAGGTGACTGTAGGTGGATAGATTTACATCTGTGTTCTCAATTCTGTTTCATTGGTTAATGTGTCTGTCATTGTACCAGTACCAGGCTGTGTTGACTACCATAGCTGTATGGTAGGTTCTGAGGTCTGGTAGTGTGAATCCTCCTACTTTATTCTTTTTCTTCAGTAATACTTTACTTATCCGGGGCCTCTTCTCTTTCCATATAAAGTTAATGATTAACTTTTCCTTCTATAAAGAATGCTGTTGGTATTTGGATTGGGATTCCATTGTATTTGTAGATTGCCTTGGGTAGAATTGACATTTTCACAATGTTGTATCTACCTAACCATGAACATATGTTTTTCCATTTATGTAGGTCTCTTTTGCTTTATTGCAGTAGTGTTTTGTAGTTTTCTTTGTATAGGTCTTGTACATCCCTGGTTAGATTTATTCCTGAGTATTTTATTTTTTTAGGGGCTATTATAAACGATATTGTTTTCTCGATTTTCTTTTCATCGTTCTCTTTATTGATGTATAAGAATCCAACCGATTTTTGTGTTTATCTTGTATCCTTCTACTCTGCTGAATCGTTCTATTAGTTCCAGTAGTTTTCTCATGGTTTGGGTTTTCTATGTAAAGTATCATATCATCCACAAATACGGACATCCAAGACCCTCATTTTTATGAGCGTACTCTCCCAGGACCTTCTCCACCTGTCTACAAAGTTGAGCTCAGGGTCTTTGTGTGGAGTGTTAGCCCGTCTCTCTGGGCCTTAGCACCCTATGAGATACTAGCTTCTGTGGGGCAGGGGCATGCTTTCCCTCCCCTTTGGCTCTCATGGCTCTTTTCTACTAGGGCACTGGCATGCCGTGGGTCCTGAGAATGTGTTTTGACTTGATTTAGCAATTATAGGAGGGACATCTTCTCCCTCCACCCCCCCTTAATCCACACCTCTCCTCCCCCAGCCCCTGGTAACCACTAATCTACTTTCTGCCTCTATGTTGTCGTATGTTCCAGATATATCATAAGTGGGATCATATAATATTTGTCCTATTGTGTCAAGCTTCTTTCACTTAGTATAAGGTATTCAAGTTTCATCCATACCTTAGCATGGATAATGACATGGGCAAAGACCTGGAGATAGAAAACCAAAAGGGAAGAACAAGCTCAGCATTTCTCAAACTGAAAGAACTGAAGAAAAAATTCAAACTTCGAGTTACAATACTGAAGGATTCTATGGGAAAGATATTAAATGACACAGGAAGCATCAAAAGAAGATGGGAAGAATACACAGAGTCACTGTACCAAAAAGAATTGGTCACTGTTCAACCATTTCAGAAGGTAACATGGAATCAGGAACCAATGGTGCTGAAGGAAGAAGTCCAAGTTGCACTGAAAGTACTGGCAAAAAACAAGGCTCCGGGAGTTGATGGAATATCAGTTGAGATGTTTCAGCAAATGGATGCAGCACTGCAAGTGTTCCCTCATCTATGCCAAGAAATTTGGAAGACAGCTACCTGGCTAACTGACTGGAAGAGACCCATATTTATGCCTATCCCCAAGAAACGTGATCCAACCGAATTCGGAAATTATTGAACAATATCATTAATATCACACGCAAGCAAAATTTTGTTGAAGATCATTCAAAAGCGGCTGCAGCAGTATGTTGACAGGAAACTGCCAGAAATTCAGGCCAGATTCAGAAGAGGACGTGGAACCAGGGATATCATTGCTGATGTCAGATGGATCCTGGCTGAAAGCAGAGAATACCAGAAGGATGTTTACCTGTGTTTTATTGACTATGCTCAGTCATTTGACTGTGTAGATCATAGCGAATTATGGATAACATTGCAGACAATGGGAATTCTGGACTCAATTGTGCTCATGAGAAATCCATACATGGATCAAGAGGCAGTTGTTCGAACAGAACAAGGAGATACTGCATGGTTTAAATTCAGAAAGGTGTGTGTCAGTGTTGTATCATTTCAGCATACCTATTGAATCTGCATGCTGAGCAAATAATCTGAGAAGCTGAACTACATCAAGAAGAATGGGGCAACCAGATTGGAGGAAGATTCATTAACAACCTTCGTTATGCAGATGACACAACTTTGCTTGCTGAAAGTGAAGAGGGCTTGAAGCACTTACTGATGACGATTAAAGACCACAGCTTTCAGCACGGATTAAACCTCAAGATAAAGAAAACAAAAATCCTCACAACTGGACCAATAAGCAACATCATAATAAATGGAGAAAAGATTGAGGTTGTCAAGGATTTCATTTTTCTTGGACCCACAATCAACACCCACGGAAGCAGCAGTCAAGAAATCAAACAATGCATTGCATTGGGCAAACCGGCTGCAAAAGAGCTCTTTGATGTATTGAAAACCAAAGATGTTACCTTGAAGACTAAGGTGTTTTCAATCGCCTCATATGCATATGAAAGCTGGACAATGAATAAGGAAGACCACAGAAGAATTGACTCCTTTGAGTTGTGGTATTGGCGAAGAATATTGAATATACCATGGACTGCCAAAAGAACAAACAATCCTGTCTTGGAACGCTCCTTAGAAGCAAGGATGGCGTGACAATGTCTCACATACTTTGGACATGTTGTCAGGAGGGATCAGTCCCTGCAGAAGGACATAGTAGAGGGTCATCGAAAAAGAGGAAGACCCTCAATGAGATGGATTGACACAGCAGCTGCAACAATAGGCTCAAGCATAGCAATAGTTGTGAGGATGGTGCAGGACTGGGCAGTGTTCCGTCGTGTTTTGCCTGGGGTCGCTATGAGTCGGAAATGACTCGACGGCACCTAACAGCACAGTATTTGTCCTTTTGTGTCAGACTTCTTTCACTCGGTATAATGTTCATCCATGCCTTAGCATGTGTCACAACCTAACTTTTTTTACAGCTAACTAATATTCCATTAGATGTATATACCACATTTTGTTTATCCATTCATCTGTTGATGGACACTTGGGTTGTTTCCACCTTTTGACTATTGGGAGTAGTGCTGCAATGAACATTTGTGTGCATGTGTCTGAGTCCCTGCTTTCAGTTCTTTTGGGTATATAACCTAGGAATGGGATTGCTAGGTCCTACGGTAATTTTTAAGGAGCCCAGCTGGCACAATGGTTAAGCACTCAGCTGCTAAATAAAGGGTCAGTGATTTGAACCCACCAGCAGCTCTGCAGAAGAAAAGGCCTGATAATCTGTTGCTGTAAAGGTTTCAGCCCAGGAAACCCTATCGGGCAGCTCTATTCTTTCCTGTAGAATCACTAAGAGTTGGAATTGACTTGAAAGCATGTAAAACAACAACATGGTAATTTTTGCTTAACTTTTTGAGGAACTGCTGAACTGTTTTCCACAGATGCTGAACCATTTTACCTTCTCACCAGCAGTACATGAGGGTTCCAATTTCTCCAAATTCTCTCCTACCCTGTTATTTTCCTTTTTTAAAAATAGAAATCCTAGACAATATGAAGCGGTATTTCGTTTTGGCTCTGACTTGCATTTTTTTAATGACTCGTGATGTTGATGGGCTGCACATCTTAAAAGGAAGTGGAAGCCCTGAAATCAGGCCAGGGGGATGTTCTAGGCAGTTTTGTGGAATTACTCAGACCCTCTGTGTCTGTCAACTGCTATCCCTTGTCACCAAAGCCAGCCTTCATTAGAGACTTCTACCCTCTCCCCATCCAGCCCTCATTCAGCCAGTTCCAAAGGGGCCACTGTGCCAGGGGCTGTGTGAGGCTCTGGGGATTGGAGAGACATAGACAGATTGCCCTGCCCGATTGGTGCAGCCCCACAAACACCTTAAGTTAACAGATGAACAAACAACCCAATTGCAGCATTTAAGCCCAGACCCAAAAGATGATCTGGAGCTGGAGGAAGAGCCCTCCAGGGTGAGGAACAGCACGTGCACAGATCTGGAGGCAGGAAAGAATTGGTGTTCCAGGGCCTGGGAATGTGCCATGTGTCAGGCACATAGGGTGAGAGAAGGGAATGGCATGGGGGAGTGAGAAGCAGGCTGGACCTCTGGACTCCAACAAAGAGTGTAGGTCATATTCTAAGTCAAATACGAGGCCACTGGAGGGCTTTGAACTGAAATGAGTTGATAGCATATCTGGGAAAGATCACGCTGACTGTTATGTAGGCACAATGTGAAGGGAGTGAGGAGACCAGGTAAGAGATGATGGTGGCCAGGACCGAGGTGGTAGTGGTGGAGGTGAGAAGAAAAGGTGGCTCCTGAGGACATCTGGAGGGTGGAGTTATGGACAACGGAAAGGGCAGAGCCAATAGTTGCCCTTGTTCGTGTTGTGATTTAGCTTCTTGTACTTGAGAGAATCCCACATCCCCAAATAACCACTATTTTTGCACAAGTTGTTTGTTCTTCTCTCAGACAAGAAGGTCTTCGGTCATATCCAGCAAAGTGTGGCTGGGTTGTTAGAGGGAGGCTGTGTATGTGGAGGACAGAAGGGATTGTGGCCAGGATGGAAACCTGCCTCCTTACTGGCCATGTGATCTTCACAGGGCCGTCCCCTCTGGCCCTCAGCACCTGAATGACCCTCGGAGCTCAGCGTCTTCTTGGGCAGTGGGGGTGTGAATGGTCTTGGCTTCCCCTCATTGCTCTTGCCTCTCTCCGCAGACTCGCCTGCAGGCCGGCGTGGGCTATGGGAACACACTCAGCTGCATCCGCATGGTGTACAGGAGGGAGAGTGTAAGTGCCCCCTGGGCAGGTATGAGTGCCAGCCGCCAAGGCACCCCACAGACGGCCAAGTCCAGGCCTGCGCCGGGGCCAGAGCCTTCACACCAACATGTCAGCCAGAGGTCTTCTCTTCCCCTACCATACTCGGCTTTTGTTTCCCTGCTCATTGCACACCACACTTCCAATATTACACATTACCTGAACTTATCCCTGTCACCTAGTGCAACAGTATTAGGGGAAAAATGGTTTTATGTAAACTTTCTGGGAAGTTCTGAGGAATTTAGAACCACAGTGTGGAAAATTCCTGCAAAAACAGGGCGACCTGTCAGTTTTTCAAAACTGAATGAGTGGCTAGTAAACTGTGAGCTCACAGGCTTCCCTTTATCTGGGTGGTCAGGCTGGCTGAAGCCAGCACTTCCCATCCTAGTTGCCACCTGGACAGCTGGCTTGCTCTACAGGTGACCAGGGGACCCAAGGCTCCTCTGCTCAAAGGGGAAAAAAACAAAAAACAGAATACTATTTTGCAGGAGTCCCTGGGGGATGGGGGTACAAACAGTTAACGTGCTTGTCTGCTAACCAAAAGGCTGGAGGTTCGAGTTCACCCAGAGGCAACTTGGAATAAAGACCTGATGATCTACTTTCAAAAAAATCAGACCTTGAAAACCCTATTGAACACAGTTCTACTCTGACACACATGGGGTCTCCATAAGTCAGAATCTGTTTGACGGCAACAGGTTATGGGTCTATTTTGCAGAAGATGTATCAGGTCCCTTTCTTGAGAATTAGAGTGTGCTTCAGGAAGACTTCTTAAGGCTCCTCTTTTGGGAATTTAAAATAATTGTTAAAATATTGGATAAAATGGAGGCAGAGCCAAGATGGTGGAACAGTCGGATGCTTCCCTCGAGCCCTCTTTACAACAAAGACCCAATAAAACAAGTGAAACGAGTATATTTATGACAAGCTAGGAGCACTGAGCATCAAAGGCAAGCTTAGAAAACAGAGGGGCAGTGGGAGGAAGAGACGGTTCAGAACAGGAGAGGAGTTACCGGACCTGAATTGAGGGGAGCCCTCAGGGACCATTCCCAGGAGCAGTGGCTGGCTGGTACTTGCATTTGGCAGCAGTTTCCTCAGGGAGAAGCAGCCAGCCACATGGCCTACTCACAGCTCCAGAACCAGAGAAGAACGGTGCTCTCGGCAAAACCTAAGTACTTCCATGTATTTTACCGTGCCTCCCCACCCCTCAAGCCAGCTTCAGCAGCTGAATTCCCTGGGCCTGAGATAAGCACCTAGAGCCATCGTCCCGGCCTTGGAGAAGGAAAAAATTTGCAACTGGGGGAAAAGATTATTTGCCAGCTCCACTAACCAGGGGAGCTCAGGACAGAAGCGGCTCCTGTCCAGGCATAAACCATCCATGGACCTTAAGCATCTTTCCCTTCTGCATGGACCTGTGTGGGCCTATTTCAGAGAATAGGCCCTTGTTGGCAGACTCCAACCATTTCAGCTGTGAGGTGGAGAGGTGGGTGTTTGATGTTTGACATTGCTTTGCTTATTAAACAGGGTCCTCACCTTCCCACACCAGGGTCCTAAGGACTGGTAGTTCCACTCAGGTCACCAGCCACCCACGACAGAGGTCCAAGGATAATTGGTACCTCCCAGTCCTTACAACCAAAAACATTGGGTGCCCATGGTCTGTCTGCAGAACCGACCCACCTGCACCCTGTAGGGACACCCAGGGGGTCAGTTCTCAGCCCCCTGCCTTGTTCACAGTGTGACCCCCTGCTGCAATCAGATACCGGTACGTACACCAATCACCTCTGCCCCTCTAAGACTGTAGGACAGAGCCTGTACCACACACTTGATGATCAGCTACCTGGACACCTGAGCTGAATTCATACAAGAAAATTGATGGACTCCCAGACGGATATACCTGATAACAGCTCTAGCCATCTGGGGACAAGACGTCAGAGCTCCAAAGGTGAAAATAATCAAGCTAGCTCACTTAAGGAACCCATTTGGGCATATCAAAACAAAGCAAAGCAAGAAGCTATGACACAGTAAGCAAGCATAAACTAATACAATAACTTATAGATGGCTTGGAGACAACAGTCAATATCAAGTCACGTAAAGAAACAGACCATGATCACTTCAACAAGCTCTCAAAACAAAGAATCCAGGGATCTTCTAGATGAAAGTGCATTCCTGGAATTACCAGAGGCAGAATACAAAAGATTAATATACAGAACCCTTCAAGACATCAGGAAGGAAATGAGGCAATATGCAGAACAAGCCAAAGAACATGCAGATAAAGCAACTGAAGAAATAAGAAAGGTAATTCAGGAACATAATGAAAAATTTAATAAGCTGGAAAAATCTGTAGACAGATAAAAAAAAGAAATTCAGAAGATTAACAATAAATTTACAGAAGTAGACAACTGAGCAAGTAGAAGCCAGAATTTCTGAATTTGAAGATAAATCACTTGGCACTAATATATTTGAAGAAAAATCAGATAAAAGAATTTGTTTTGATATGCCCAAATGGGTTCCTTGAGTGAGCTAGCTTGATTATTTTCACCTTTGGAGCTCTGACGTCTTGTCCCCAGATGGCTAGAGCTGTTATCAGGTATATCCGTCTGGGAGTCCATCAATTTTCTTGTATGAATTCAGCTCAAGTGTCCAGGTAGCTGATCATCAAGTGTGTGGTACAGGCTCTGTCCTACAGTCTTAGAGGGGCAGAGGTGATTGGTGTATGTACCGGTATCTGATTGCAGCAGGGGGTCACACTGTGAACAAGAAACCTTAAGAATCATGTGGGACTCTATCAAGAGAAACAGCCTATGAGTGATTGGAGTACCAGAACAGGGAGGGATAACAGAAAATACAGACAGAATTGTTGAAGATTTGTTGGCAGAAAACTTTCCTCATATTGTGAAAGATGAGAAGATATCTATCCAAGATGCTCATCAAATTCCACATAAGGTAGATGTTAAAAGAAACTCACCAAGACATATTATAATCAAACTTGCCAAAACCAAAGATAAAGAGAGAATTTTAAGAGCAGCTAGGGATAAATGCAAAGTCACCTACAAAGGAGAGCCAATAAGAATAAGCTCAGACTACTCGGCAGAAACCATGCAGGCAAGAAGGCGATGAGATGACTTATTTAAAAAATGGAAAGAAAAAAATTGCCAGCCAAGAATCATATATCCAGCAAAACTGTCTCTTAAATATGAAGGTGAAATTAGAACATTTCCAGGTAAACAGAAGTTTAGGGAATTCGTAAAAACCAAACCAAAACTACAAGAAATACTAAAGGGAATTCTTTGGTTAGAAAATCAATAATATCAGGTATGAACCCAAGACTAGAACACTGGGCAGGGCAATCAGAAATCACCCCAGACAGGGAAATAAAAAAAACAAAGCAAGGTTAAAAAAAAAAAGCTCAAAACAGGGTAACAGCAATGTTATTATATAAAAGAAGACAACATTAAAATAATAAAGAGGGACTAATAAATGTAATCATAGATCTTCCATATGGAGAGGAAGATACGGCAATACAAAGAAATAAAAATTAGTTTGAAATTTAGAAAAATAGGGGTATTAATAAGGTAACCACAAAGGAGACAAACTATCCTACTCATCAAAATAAAATACAAGAAAAAAATAGAGACTCAGCAGAAAGAAAATCAACAACAACGAATATGAGGAAAGGACAATATATAACCTACTCAGCACAAAAAGTCAAGTGGGAAAAAGAAACTGTCAACACACAAAAAAAGACATCAAAATGATAGCACTAAATTCATACCTATCCATAATTACCCTGAACGTAAATGGAGTAAATACACCAATAAAGAGACAGAGAGTGGAAGAATGGATTAGAAAACACTATCCGTCTATATGCAGCCTACAAGAGACACACCTTGGACTTAGCGACACAAACAAACTAAAAATCAAAGGATGGAAAACAATATAGCAAGCAAACAACAATCAAGAAAGAGCAAGAGTGCCCATATTAATTTCTGAGAAAACAGACTTTAAAGTTAAATCCATCATAAAGGATAAGGAAGGACACTACACAATGATTAAAGGGACAATATACCAAGAAGATATAACCATATTAAATATTTATGCTCCCAATGACAGTGCTTCAAGATACATAAGACAAACTCTATCAGCACTGAAAAGTGAGATAGACAGCTCCACAATAATAGTAGGAGACTTCAACACACCACTTTTGGTGAAGGACAGGACATCCAGAAAGAAGCTCAATAAAGACACGGAAGATCTAAATGCCACAATCAACCAACTTGACCTCATAGGCATATACAGAACACTCCACCCAACAGCAACCAAGTATACTTTCTTTTCCAGTACAAATGGAACAGTCTCTAGAATAGACCACATATTAGGTCATAAAGCAAGCCTTAGCAGAATCCAAAACACTGAAATATTACAAGCATCTTCTCTGACCATAACACCTTAAAAATGGAAATCAATAACAGAAAAAGCGGGGAAAAGAAATCAAACACTTGAAAACTGAACAATATCCTGCTCAAAAAAGACTGGATTATAGAAGACGTTAAGGGTGGAATAAAGAAATTCATAGAATCCAATGAGAATGAAAATACTTCCTATCAGAACCTTTGGGACACAGTGAAAGCAGTGCCCAGAGGTCAATTTATATCAATAAATGCACACATCCAAAAGGAAGAAAGGGCCAAAATCAAAGAATTATCCCTACAACCTGAACAAACAGAAAGAGAGCAACAAAAGAACCCCTCAGGCACAGGAAGAAAACAAATAATAAAAATTAGAGCAGAACTAAATAGAAAACAGAAAGACACCTGAAAGAGTTAACAGACCAAAAGCTGGTTCTCTCAAAAAATCAACAAAATTGATAAACATTGGCCAAACTGACAAAAGAAAAACAGGAGAGGAAGCAAATAACCCAAATAAGAAATGAGATGGGCGATACTACAACAGATCCAACTGAAAATAAAAGAATCATATCGGATTACTACGAAAAATTGTTCTCTAACAAATTTGAAAACCTAGAAGAAATGGATGAATTCCTAGAAACACACTACCTACCTAAACTAAAACAAACAGAGGTAGAACAACTAAATTGACCCATAACAAAAGAAGAGATTGAAAAGTAAAAAGAAAATTACAGACCTATATCCCTCATGAAGGTAGATGCAAAAATCCTCAACAAAATTCTAGCCAATAGAATTCAACAACATAGCAAAAAAAATCTACCATGACCAAGTGGGATTCATACCAGGTATGCAGGGATGGTTCAACATTAGAAAAACAATTAATGTAATCCACCACAGAACTAAAACAAAAGACAAGAATTTATATGATTTTATCAATTGGTGCAGGAAAGGCATTTGACAAAGTTCAACACCCATTCATGATAAAAACCTCTCAGCAAAATAGGAATAGAAGGAAAATTCCTCAGCATAATAAAGGGCATTTATACAAAGCCAACAGGCAACATCATCCTAAATGGAGACAGCCTGAAAGCATTCCCCTTGAGATTGGGAACCGGACAAGGATGCCCTTTGTCACTGCTCCTGTTCAACATGGTGCTGGAGGTCCTAGCCAATGCAATTAGGCTAGATAAAGAAATAAAGGGCATCCAGAATGGTAAGGAAGAAATGAAATTATCTCTATTTGCAGATGACATGATCTTATACACAGAAAACCCTAAGGAATCCTTGAGAAAACTACTGAAACTAATAGAAGAGTTCAGCAGAGTATCGGGATACAAGATAAACATACAAAAATCAGTTGGATTCCTCTACACCAACAAAAAGAACATGGAAGAGGAAATCACCAAATCAATATCATTTACGGTAGCCCCAAGAAGATAAAATACTTAGGAATAAATCTTACCAGAGATGTAAAAGACTTATACAAAGAAAACTAGAAAACACTTCTGCAAGAAACCAAAAGAGACCTACATAAGTGGAAAAACATACCTTGTTCATGGATAGGAAGACTTAACATTATAAAAATGGCTATTCTACCAAAAGCGATCTACACATTTAATGCAATTCTGATCCAAATCCCAAGGACATCCTTTAATGAGATGGAGAAACAAATCACCAACTTCATATGGAAGGGAAAGAGGCCCCCGATAAGTAAAGCTTACTGAAAAAGAAGAACAAAGTGGGAGGCCTCATTCTACCTGATTTCAGAACCTATTATACCACCACAGTAGTCAGAATAGCCTGGTACTGGTACAACAACAGATACAGAGACCAATGGAACAGAATTGAGAACCCAGACATAAATCCATCCACATGTGAGCAGTTGATATTTGACAAAGGCCCCAAAACAGTTATATTGGGAAAAGATAGTCTTTTTAACAAATACTGCTGGCATAACTGGATATCGATTTGCAAAAAAATGAAACAAGACCCATACCTCAGTCCATGCACAAAAAGAAGCTCGAAAAGGATCAAAGACCTAAGTATAAAATCTAAAACAATGAAGATCATGGAAGAAAAAATAGGGACAATGTTAAGAACCCTAATACAGGGCATAAACAGTATACGAAACATTACTACCAATGCAGAAGAAAAACTAGACAACTGGGAGCTCCTAAAAATCAAACACCTAAGCTTATCCAAAGATTTCACCGAAAGAGTAAAAAGATTACCTACAGACTAGGAAAACTTTTTAGCTATGACACTTCCAATCAGCACCTGATCTTTAAAATCTACATGATACTGCAAAAAGACAAGTGACCCAATTAAAAAATGGGCAAAAGATATGGACAGACACTTCACTACAGAAGACATTCAGGTAGTTAACAGATTCATGAGGAAATGCTCATGATCCTTAGCCTTTAGAGAAATGCAAATCAAAACTACAATGAGGTTTCATCTCACTCCAACTAGTTTAGCGTTAATCCAAAAAACACAAAACAATAAATGTTGGAGAGGCTGTGGAGAGATTGGAACACTTATACACTGCTGATGGGAATGTAAAATGGTACAACCACTTTGGACATTGATTTGGCGCTTCCTTAAAAAGCTACAAATAGAACTACCATACGACCCAGCAATCCCATTCCTTGGAATATATCCTAGAGAAATAAGAGCCTTTACATGAACAGATGTATGCACACCCATGTTCATTGCAGCACTGTTTACAATAGCAAAAAGATGGAAGCAACCAAGGTGCCCATCAATGGATGAATGGATAAATAAATTATGGTATATTCACACAATGGAATACTATGCATCAATAAAGAGCAGTGATGAATCTGTGAAACATTTCATAACATGGAGGAACCTGGAAGGCATTATGCTGAGTGAAATTAGTCAGTTGCAAAAGGACAAATATTGTATAAGACCACTATTATAAGAACTCAAGGAATAAACAGAAGAAAATATTCTTTCATGGTTACAAGAGAGGGGAGGGCGGGAGAGGGGTATTCACTAATTAGATATTACATAAGAACTACTTTAGGTGATGGGAAAGACAACACACAATACAAGAGAGGTCAGCACAACTGGACTAAACCAAAAGCAAAGAAGTTTCCTTAATAAACTGAATGCTTCGAAGGCCAGCGTAGCAGGAGCAGGAATTTGGGGACCATGGTTTCAGGGGACATCTAAGTCAATTGGCATAATAAAATCTATTAAGAAAACATTATGCATCCCACCTTGGAGAGAGGCATCTGGAGTCTTAAACGCTAGCAAGAGGCCATCTGAGATGCATCAATTGGTCTCAACCCACCTGGATCAAAGGAGAATGAAGAACACCAAGGACACAATGTAATTACGAACCCAAGAGACAGAAAACCCAGACACAGAAAGAGCCGCATAAAACAGAGATAACATCAGCCTGAGACCAGAAGAGCTAGACGGTGCCCTGCTGCAACTAATGACTGCCCTGATAGGGAACACAACAGAGAACCCCTGAGGGAGCAGGAGAGCAGTGGGATGCAGACTCCAAATTCTCATAAAAAGACCAGACTTAATGATCTGGCTGAGATTGGAAGTACCCCGGTGGTTACGGCGCCCAGACCTTCTGTTGGCCCAGGACAGGTACCATTCCCAAAGGCAACTCTTCAGACATGGATTGGACTGGACAATGGGTTGGAGAGGGATGCTGGTGAGGAGTGAGCTTCTTGGATCAGGTGGACACTTGAGACTATGTTGGCATCTCCTACCTGGAGGGGAGATGAGAGGGTAGAGGGGATTAGAAGCTGGTGAAATGGACACGAAAAGAGAGAGTGGAGGGAGGGATCGGGGTATCTCATTAGGGAGAGAGCAATTGGGAGTATGTAGCAAGGTGTATATAAGTTTTTGTGTGAGAGAATGACTTGATTTGTAAACTTTCACTTAAAGCACAATAAAAAAAAAAAAATCCAACATTCAACAGGGAAATATGCTCAACCTCATTAGTCATTAGTGAAATGCAAACCAAAGCTACAAGGAAATACTACTTCATGCCCATAAGATGCCTATAATAATAATTTTAAAAAGGAAAATAAGAAGTATTGGTGAGGATTTGGAAATTGAAACACTCATACATTGCTGGTAGGAATATGTAAAATGGTATAGTTGCTGTGAATAACAGTTTGACGGGTCCTCAAAAAGTTAAATCTAGAACTAGTATAAAAAAAATACCAAACCCATTGCTGTTGAGTCAATTCTGACTCATAGCGATCCTATAAGACAGAGTATAACTGCCCCATATGGTTTCCAAGGAGCAGCTGGTGGATCCGAACTGCCAGCTTTTTGTTTAGCAATCAAATGCTTAACAACTGCACCACCAGGGCTCCAGAACTACCGTACCCATGGCCATTGAGTCAATTTCGACTCATAGCAACCCAGCGATTTCAGATTTATGTATATATTCCAAGGAATTGCAAGCGAGGGCTCAAATATTCGTACACCAATGTTCATTGGAACACTATACACAATAGCTGAAAGGTGGAAACAACCCAAGTGTCCATCAACAGATGAGTGGATGAACAAAATGTGGTATAGACTATACAACAGACTATTACTCAGCCATAAAGAGAAATGAAGTCCTGATGCATGCTACAACATGCATAAACCTTGAAAACATTACGCCAAGTGAAATTAGTCAGTTACAAAGACAAACATTTTTTGATTCCACTTATATAAAATACGTAGTATAAGCAAATATATACAGACCTAAGCCTATTTTTTTAAGCCTGTTAGTGGTTACAGAAGGTGTGCAGGAGGGAGCGGAAAGAGACCTCATTGCTTAGGGTACACTGAGCTTTTGTTAAAGGCGATGGAAAATCTGGCAATGGATAATGGTGACGCTTGCGTAACATGATGAACACAATCAAAGTCAATGAATTGCACATGCAAAGAATGTTGACACGACAAATGTTTTGTTACATATATATATTTACCACAATTTTAAAAAATTACTGTGGTCCACCAACTCTGGCATTGTTATGAAAGTCAAAATAATAGAGAATGCAATGCCCTCTTTGAAACAAACACTAAGATTCCCTTTGCATGGAAAGGGAATTATTTTGAAATTTTATCCAGTAGGAAAATAGATTAAAGCATTGTATATAGTTTTGTTTCTATTTAATTAACGTGGAATATGAAATGAGTCGGACCATGAGTGTTTACTGAAAGTACAAAGAAATAGACAAAAACATGGGCTCTGCAGCTCCTTCTGGGAAGTCAGTGTATCTCTCATTTTTCTGCAACTAAAATAATCATCGCAGGCTCTATTTTATACAATCTAAGGTGCCGGTTATGTATTACTTTGCCCACGTTGCTTACAAAACCTAAAGTCCCCCTTCTTCCCTTTCTTCTACTCTCATTTACAAGAGTTTATAAGAAATACACACCATCATTATACGTCTAGACCGAAACTACCGCTATGTAATCATAGTATTCATCATCATGAAATTACCAACTATATTTACACTGTAGTAATAGCTTAACAATTAGCTTTTTTTTTTTTTTTTTGGTAGAAACATCACAAACATTTCGTTAAATCCCCAAAGAGTGGGAAAGCAGATGTAGGGGCCGCTGCTGTTTTATAATCACATGCTATCATTCTGCCGCCAGTGGCTTCGGGATGTATTTTCAATGCGGTCAGTAGGGTTCAGATGATTTATTACATTATAGTGATTATTGCCAGTAGAATATTTGAATGCCAAGTTCTTATTTAAAAACATAGGCCTTCGGACTTGAATGTGTGATCATAAATGAATGTGAAATCTCATCCATTATTGCGTTCTGAGCACTAGAATGGAGATAACCATGTACTTGGCTAAATCTACTTTTGACCTGGTCTGTGGCCACAGAGATGAGCAGAACCCAAAACAATTACTTAAATGAAATTAAATAGTCAATGCAAACAACTCTTTTCACCTCTATTTTCATGGAATTGTCTTCCTCAATTATTTTTGTTTCATATAAATAAAAGGTATGCTTCATGAAAGATAATTATGGGAGATATTTTAATGATCTGAAATGGATATAGATTTCCTTTTAAACTTTAGTACAACAAATCATGGTTAATATTTATTAAAGACTTACTCTGTATGTTAAGCATATTATACTTACTGTATCATCAAACTAAATGTAGCACTACCTCCCTTTTCAGACAGGTTAAGTGACTTGCTCAAGATTACACAGGAAGCAAATAGCAAGTAGGATATTAACTGTCTAAATGAAGATACCCAAGGCCCTAAAATGCCAAGAAACCCTAAAACAAATGAATGAGTCGATCAACTCAATGAAGTATTTAACTTTCTAATTTTAAACATATAAATACACTAATTTTAAACATATAAATACACTCCTTTGTGGTTTTTCCTGCATGGATTTGTTCCAGGTCTCTAGACACTCTTTGCATATTATTTGAGCTCATGAATGTAAATACATAACTCATCATACTGGCTTGGACCAGAGTCTATCCAGCAAAGGATTCTATCTCTGACAGAAGTTTCAAAGGACATTTTGTGAAAGAATATGGTTGTACTGCACGGTACTAACCTTAAAATACTGTGCCAAGTTGCAAAAATTCTAAATTTTCCTCAGTTATCTGGAAATCGACCATTGAAAAAGAAAACTACCTTGGAAGTATATGCAAAGCCAATGCAGTGTTACAGTAGCTAATCATATCCGCAAGGTAGCTCTGGGTTTACCGGGCACCAAAGGAACCTTATATCTGGTAGTTACCGAAACACTTTAATGACTGAAAATGAACAGATTAGATAATTCAATAATTAAAAAAAAAAAAAAGTCTTTCTACACTTTCTTTTGTTTTGCGTCGTTAATGAGACCATGTTCTTCTTTCAGAAAATAAATCTAAATTGCCAGCATAAATATAACAAAGCAGACATACATTTCTGAATGTTATTATTTTTTCCAGATTGTTATGGACTGTATTGCATCCTTCCAAAATATGTGTTGTAAATTCTAACCTCTACACCTGTGGTTATAATCTCATTTGGGAATGAGTTGTCTTTGTTATGTTAATGAGACAGATTAATGTAGGGTGTAACCCAGTAAACCCAGCGCTGTCCAGTCGATTCTGACTCAAAGTGTAGGGTGTATCTGGAGTCAATCTCTTTCGCGGTATAAAAGAGCTTAAACAAGCAAGTGAAAGAAGCAGAGAGAGGAAGAGAAATGCCAAGGCACAAGAAGATTGCCCAGGAGCAGGAGCTCTAAAGAGACAAGGACCTTCCCCCTAGAGCCAACAGAGAGAGAAAGACTTCCCTTCTCCCAGGTGTCCTGAATTGAGACTTCTAGCCTCCTAAATTGTGAGAAAAATAAATTTCTGTTTGTTAAAGCCAAAAAAAATTTTTTTTCAGATAAAATAACCTACTTGTTTTAATAAATGGCCAGGTGTCAGCCCTGTGGCAGATGGCTCTTCCCCACGCCCTGGAAATGTGGCCCCACTGTTTGCCATGTTGCTACAGGCTCCATCCTAAGAAGTGCCTCAGAGCGTGGAAGCCTCCTGCTTGTACCTAGGATGTGTCTTGCTTCAGCTTGTTGTTTTAATTCTACTGATCGGCTGCTTTAAAAACAAAGGCGAGTGCTGCGAACTTAGGACTTGGTGTTCCAGGGAAATCCTGTGTGATTCTCAGTCCTCTGAAAGGCAGCCGTTGATCTCTTTTTTGGCACACATCCCCAGCAGTGTCTGCCAGCCACGTCCCAGGTGTGGGGTTTCTGTGGGGACTATGGCACTTCTCTGAGACACAGCAGCTCAAGGCTAAGCCATGCCCCACGTTATCTAAAGGACTTTGTGGTAGAGGAAGATCCTGAAGCAGGGAGCGTGTGTGTGTGTGTGTGTGTGTGTGGTGTGGGGTGTGTGTGTGTGTGTGTGGTGTGTGTGTGTGTGATGTCCTGCCCCTGGCAAATAGGGTAACGCCCCACGCCAGTCAGAATTAGCAGTTTGTACAGCCTGGAGTATGTACAATGACTGGCACAGGGGCCAAAGCGTTCATGCTGTCCTGAACTCCCCCAAAACCTGTGGAATTTTCCAGTTTTCAGCATGCCTGTGGTGTTCACTGAGAAGGCAGTATAGAAAGAACCCTGACCTCAGCCTCCAGTGTCCTGTGTGTGCATAAGCCTCCTCCTGCTTACCTGCCCAAGCTCCCCTCTCCAACTACTTTAGTCAGGAGACACCCAAGCTCAGAGGCACCCACTTCCAGGCTGGCCCAGGTGGCCCCTTGGGGGCCATGGTGCCCTCTCCCCACCCCTTTACCAGATGTATCAACTGTATTGTAATTACCTGTCAGTTTGTATGCCTCCCCACACCCCAGTCCCCAGACTGTGAGCTCAGTGAGGGTAGAGGTCCTCTCTATTTTTGTTTCTCAGGGCAGGGCCCATGGCAGGTGCCTGGAGAAGGCTTTTGTTTGAGAAGCAAATGGGGAGGGGGTGTGAGGGACTTGGCCTGCCGACTGTCCCAGTAGGGCCTCCATGGGCACCCCCTTGCCACTGTAGTGGCAAGTCAGGTTTCCAGGCGTGATTAAAACACTGTCTGGGCACCTCGCTGCAAGGGCCAGAATGCCATGCAGAAGCCGGTTCCTCCTCAGGTGGGAACGCCCTGCTGCTTAATCTAGAGCAGCCCTGACTAGATTCCTAGAGCTGCCGCAACCAATTACCACAAACTAGGTGGCTAATGAAGGATTCCCTGAGTGGTGCAAATGGTTAAGCGCTTGAACGGATAATGGTTTGAATTCATCCAGAGGTGCCTCGGAAAACAGGCCTGGCAATCTGCTTCTGAAAGGTCACAGCCTTAAAAGCCCTATGAAGAAGTTTTACTCTGACACACTGGGGTTGCCATGAGTGGGAATCAACTTGATAGCAACTAACAACAACTGTTGGCTTACAACAATAGAAATTTATTCTCTCACAGTTCTGGATGTTAGAAGTCCAAAATCAAGGTGTCGGCAGGGCCCCACTCCCTCTGAAGGCTCCAGGGGAGGATTCTTCCTTGTCTCCTCCTAGCAGAAGTCAGCATTCTGTGGCTTCAGGCTGCATCACTTCGGTCTCTGCCTCCATCTTCACATGGCCTTCTTCCCTCTGTGTGTCTGTGATTCTGAATCTCTCCTTATGAGGATACCAGTTATTGGGTTTAGGGCCTACCCTCATCCAATATGACCTCATCTTAACTCGATTACATCTGCAGAGACCCTACTTCCAGATAAACTTACATTCATAGCTAAAGAGTTAGGATTTCAGCATATCTTTTGGGGGGACACAACTCAACCCGCAATAAGCTCCTTACCCCCTGCCCCCACTCCTTGTGTCTTCCTAGCGTGTCAACATCCTCTCCTAGTTTCCTCACTGACACATTGGCTTCCATATATGGGGTGTCTCCCCTTTAGCCCGTGGGCTCCTCAAAGCAGAGTCTTGGCTGGGTGCCCTGGAGGAACGTGAGGGGCAGCAGGGGAGCTCGTTCCTGGCCTGCAGGCAAAGGACTGTCCCATCGTTGTAGCAGCCTTGGATCCTCACACTTCTTCCCACTGGGTTTCCCACAGGTGTTTGGCTTCTTCAAGGGCATGTCCTTCCCCCTCGCCAGCATCGCCGTCTACAACTCGGTGGTGTTTGGGGTCTTCAGTAACACACAGAGGTTCCTTAGCCAGCGCCGCTGCAGGGAGCTCGAGGCCAGCCCCTCCCACACCCTGTCTGACCTGCTCCTGGCCAGCATGGTGGCCGGCGTGGTCTCCGTTGGGCTGGGCGGGCCCGTGGACCTCATCAAGATCCGTCTGCAGATGCAAACACAGCCCTTTCGAGAAGGTAAGAGGCCAGGGGAGGAGGGGCCTGGTGTCTAGGGGCTTGTGACCCTCTCCTGGTTTGCCTGATCTGGGATGCGTTGTTAACATCCTTTTTGTTGAGCAAGGCATCTATTTTGTCACATTAACAGTCTGTAATTATTATTATTTTTTTTTAATTATTATTTAGTCTGTAGTAGTAGCTACTGAGTTCCTTAGAAGCCAGGATGGTGAGATGCCATCTCACTTACTTTTGACATGTCATCAGGAGGGACCAGTCCCTAGAGAAGGACATCATGCTTGGTAAAGCAGAGGGTGAGCAAAAAAGAGGAAGGCTGTCAATGAGATGGATTGACACAGTGGCTGCAAGAATGGGCTCAAACATAGCAACGACTGTGAGGATGGCGCCGGACCAGGCAGCGTTTTGTTCTGTTGTACATAGGGTAGCTGTGATTTGGAACTGACTTGACAGCACCTAACAACGACAACAGTAGCTACCATTGGTTAGTATTTATTATGTGCCAGACACCCTGCTAAGAGCTCTGCATCAGTTCTCTTAATTAATCTTCATAATAATTCTTCGAGGCAGGTACCATTACTATCTCCATTTTACATGTGAGAAAACTGAGGCCCCCAGAAATTAAGTTATTTGCTCAAGGACACACAATTCATGCTGAAAAGTCAGGTCCAGCTAGATAATTTGTGGTATATAATGAAAAATGCAAATGCAAGGACCCTTTGTTCAAAAATTATTAAAAATTTTAGAACAACGGCACCAGAACCTTAAACCAAGCGTGGGGCTCTAGGCGACTGCACAGGTCTCATCCCCATGAAGCCCAGAGCAAGCTTCATGGGGACTCAAACCCATATCTGTCTTTTTCTAAAGCCTCACACTGGACTGGCCACAGGGGCAGGAAGGGGGCCGCCCCTCTCCTACCCTTCCCAATACTCCAGTTAGAGCTTCATTTCTTGGTGTGAAACGGAGCTACTCTCTGTACCATCAGCCAAAAAAAACCCAAACCCAAGGGCAACGAGTCAATTTCTACTCATAGCGACCCTATAGTGACCCTATAGTGACCCTATAGGACAGAGTAGAACTGCCCTATAGAGTTACCAGGGTGTGGCTGACAAATTCAAACTACCAACTTTTTGATTAGCAGCCGAGCTTTTAACCACTGGACCACCAGGGCTCTGCACCATCAGCCAGCCACGTCCCCATTTTCTCCTGTCTGAGAAAAGGTTTTCTACAGCTGTTCCTGGGAGTGATTTTGATAAACGAGAATGGAAAGAACAGGAGGGCGCTGTCAGTGTGAAGTAAAGGTAGCCAGCGCTAGAGGAAGGAAGAACTGGGGTTTTAGAAGACCTTTTTCAATTCCTTGAGGTTTCATCTCAGCTGTACCATTAATTTCACTCTGTAGCCTCAGACAAGATGCTGCCCCTTCCCGGGCTGTGGTTTCCTTTTCTATATAATGGTAGGGCTGGATTCAGGGTCTCTAGGGTCCCTTCCTGTCACCTCAGACATCTGAGTGGGGCTGACAGTCTCATGCTTGCTTCTTGGTCTTTGTGAGTAAGACCCCTCTCCCTGGCGGCCCATTGGAATGGCTTCATGTGACCCCTGTGCCCACAGAGGCTGGGGTTCACTGTGCCCACAGCCAGATCCAGAAAGCTCACCCAGGACTATCCTAGCCCAGCACCCCAGCCTCATTCTAGGTGCCTGATTCTGGTCGCTTTTCCTCCGAGCTGATGCTCCCTGGGGCAAACGGGGCTGGGACTGGCTGCTCCAAGGTTGGGGATGAAGCCTGCTGGAGCACTCAGTGCCCAGGCCACCAGACTGCCTGCACTTGGGGAGATGCAGGACAACACACTGTCTGCTGCTCCAGAGGGTTGCAAAGTGCACCCCCTTGGGGGCCACCTGGGATGCCAGGCAGGAGGTGTCCCACCTTCACCTCCTTAACACATTGAGTAGCAGTATCTCGGTACAAGTTAGTTTGATCAAAGTGTCATACCTTTGAGTTGTTGACGCTGGGTGCCGTCGAGTCGATTCCGACTCCTAGCGAGCCCATGTAACAGAGTAGAGCTGCCAGATAGGGTGTCCTAGGCTTTAATCTTTACAGAAACAGATCACTAGGCCTTTCTCCCACAGAGCCCCTGGGTGAGTTCAAACTGCAAACCTTTTAGTTAGCAGCCAAGCAGTTAAGTGTTGCACCACCAGGGCTCCTTACACCTTCAAGGAATGTTTGAAACTTGCTGATCTGCTTTTACCCCAGAAGCAAAGACATAGAGGAGTGGAGGGCCTCATGCGTAGGCTCAGGAGTCCCAACACCTATGCTAAGTTCTTTGCTGTAGACTGCCTACTTCAGAGAATCTTGTCTTAGTCTCTGATGAAGAGGAAATCTGGTCCCAAAAAACGCTCTGCAGTCCTAAGGTTGGAAGAGTCTCTGTGATAAGGCTCCTCCATTCCTCTGGGCTACTCTGCCTCCTTCACAACCTGGGTGCCTCACCCCTGAACAGGGAGGAAATAGGGGAAGGTGTGTGTGTGTGTGTGTGTATGTGGGTGGGTGGGTGGAGATGGGGAGGGGGACTCCGCCAGCCTGCACATACAGGAAGGAGAGCCTGCAGAGTCTGGGACATTTGGAGGCAAATTAATTGGTGAGCTTTCTTGACAGTGTTTGGCTGCTGCCCTTCCTTACCCACCCCTACATTGCCCTTCAGAGGTGACTGACTTGGCAGGCCACGACCTTAGCGATAGTGGGTCCAAGGCCAGGCTGGAAGCCTCTGAAGACTGGAGGGAGGGTGGGAGGCAGCCAGGGGAGTAGCCAGACCTAAGAAGGACCCCAAAGCTAGATGTGCATCTTCAGCCAACTTAGTAGCTGTCACTGCTGTTTCGTACACATTGTGTGCCAGACACTGAGTGAAGAGCTGTTCACGCGTCATCTCTTTAATAGCCACCACGACAGTGTGAGGCAGGCATGATGGTTATCCCTGTTCATTTATCCAGCAGATATAGTTATGCACCTACTGCGTGCCAGGTACAGGGCCAGGTGCTGGGACCACAGTGGTGAGTAAAGACTCAGCCCTGCCCTTCTTCCAGTGCTCCATCCAGCAGATGGACAGACAGGAGCTAGGTCACTGCACATGGAGGGACAGAGAGGGAGTGGAACAGGTGCTCAGCAGGCTGGGGTCAGGAAAAGTTGGGGGCAGGCTAGAGTTGGAGGGGAGCAGGGCAGCAGACCCTGAGCACTGAGGGTCACCCAGGCTGCCTTACCTGGGCTGTGATGCCTGCGGCATGTCCCACCCTGGCTAGGACTCTCCATGTGTGCCCATCTGAGAAGTCTGGATCCTTCTAAGACCTTTCCTCTTTGATAAGTTCTCTGAACAGTGAAACGTGGGGACTAGTGTGCCCTCCTTGCCCCGCTCCCCGACCCCCTCACCACCATGGGAGACACTGACAGTGTCTCAAGAGGGACATGACTTCCTGACCCTGCTCCTGTATTGTATTGACACGATAGCAGAAACAACTGACTGAAACATACCAACCATCACGAAGATTACACAGGTCTCGGCAACGTTTCGTTCTGTTACACATAAGATCACCATGAGTTGAACCGACTCAAGAGCAACTAACAACTCCTGTATTAGAACCTGCCCATTGCAGGTTGTCAACTCATCCTTGGTGCCAGGAGAAAAACGGTTCTCTTCAATAAACCCTTTGAGGCAGCAAGAGAAAAAGAACATGTGTTTGCTCTGTCCTTCCCCAGTGTACCAGGGAACTGGCCTTTGGAAAGCACAGAGAAGGTTCTTAGTGAAAGGCAAATATTTCTCAGTGCTGCAAAGCTCAAAGTCATTAGCGCCTGGTCCCAGAGGCTTAGCTACGGGAACAAAGACAAAAACGGTGTACCTGAGTGAGGGAGAAGCGTGGGAACCTAGACTGGAGGATCCACACGCTTTGGTGATTGAGGTCAAGCCAGTAACAGTCACACAATGAGGGCTGAGTAGCAGTATTTATTTGGCCATTATTATATGCCAGGCACTATGCTAAGAGCTATGCATGTGTTAATCTTCCTAACACCCTAAATGGGAGCCTGAGGTCACTGCCCTAGTGCCCTGTGGACTGAGACTCAGGCCCAGATAGTGTGACTTACAGCCCACTGATTTTGCTTCTGCCCCAGAATTTTGCAGAAGTTGAGGCTGAGACAACTTTGGTTAATGTTGGACCACCTAGCCCTTTGCGCAAAATTACCATGCATGGAAGTGGTTTCTTCTTGGTGTTTTTTAAGGAGCAGGGGAGGAGGGTATTCTGGGAGCAAGTCTCCAAAATGTTGTTCAAGTAATGGATGTGGCTCTTGGGTTCCAAGGTCTGAAATCTGTGGCTTTGGGCTGCCCCTCCCTGCATGGTCCACCCTTCTCACCTCCCACCCCAGCTGCTTGGGGGAAGGTCTTTGGTGACTACAGGCAGGATGAACTACTGGGGAAGGGGCGGAGGGGGTGGGGGTGGGGGTGGGGAAGGGCAGGCAAAGGGTCACCAGGCAATACTTTCTGCCGGGGAGCTCTCCAGAAAATGAGGAGGAACATGATTTGGCTTTTACTTGTTCCTCAGGAACCCTCTAGACCAGAGGTAGAAAACGCAAATGCTCACTTAGACCAGGGAGGTAACACAACGGAGCAGAGGTACCTAGAAATTGTACCCTTTCCCATTGCTGCTCTTGAAACCCACAGCTCTCCAAACCTGTTTTGTTTTTCTTCTTTTGACTGAAACATGGACATATTTCACTTTCTGCATAATCCTGATATCAGAAAAGCTGTAGTATTCGTGCAACGTGTCACCTTTGGTGTCTGAGAGGCAAGAGGGAGTGGAGACTGCAGCTATCTGTGCCTTGTCCAAGAAGGTGTCTGCAGCCCTGCTCCAGCTGCCTGTTGCGTTGTGGCCTGATGTGGTCAGAGCTGCTGATTTTCAAGAAAAGGCAGAAAGCTACTTTTCTGTGAGAACTTTCAATTGGAAATTGTCAGGTAAATCAATTAAAAACAAACAAACAAAACAGTATGCAGCTCAAAGCTGTGTGGCCTAGACAGAACGTGGTGGGGTTGAGTGCAAACTGTGGTCTCTGCTCTGGGCCAGGCCCTGAAAAGGCAGCCTCAGGCAGGGCCTGTGGAACTGCTTGCGGCTTGTGGCTTTACCACAGAATTGCCAGTACACTTCCTGGGTTGTAACCAAGGCAGCAAGGACTGCGCCCACATTCAGAAGCAGGGTGCTGGAGGCCTCCGGCTTCTCTGCTTTGAGGCATATGATGAGCTGAGGTGAGAGCCCAGCTCCTCTGGTTAAGTTACTTGAAAATGTCCTAGCGGTGAGTTCATGACAATTGTGCATTAGTTGTGACTGATGTTTTGTTTTGTTTTTATTATAGTGATATATGTACAAAAAAATGTTTCACAAATTTCTACATGTACATTTCAGTGACATTGGGTACATTCTTCAAGTTGCGCTACCATTCTTGATGTCTTTTTCCAGTTTAACCCATCGCCGTTAACATACATTCAACGTATTTTAAGCAAAAGCCCCCGTTTTTCCCCTCCCTCCCACCCCTGGTAACCACTAATTACCTACGGTTTCTGTATATTTGTTTATTTCATGTAAGTGATATCATACGGTATTTGTCCTTTGGTGTCTGATTTATCTGTTCAGCATCATGTCCCCTCGGTTCATCCATGTTGTGACTTGCATCAAGACTTCATTCCTCTTTACGGCTGAGTATGTGCAGCGAAACCTGGGAGAGCCGGAACTTGTTTTTCCAGGTCTCACAAGTTTTCTGCCTTTGACAACGTGCAGTCTTACCACTTTTTTTATTGCTCTCTACTCAATGGAAAATATTTGAGTTTTCTTTCTCTGATGGGTTTCTGCCTTACACAGGTTCCAGCTTTCACAGGTTTTACTGTACTGGCAAAAGCGTGTATCAAGGCGTCATTTCTCCTGCTGTTTGAGTACTAGTCCATTGTATGTATATATGAGTACTAGTCCATTGTATGTATATGCGGATGGACATTTCAGTTGTTTCCACCTTTTGGCTATTGTGAACAGTGCTGCAATGAACACTGGTATGGGTATGCCTGTTCGCATCGCTGCGTTCAGGTCTTTTTGGAGTGGGATTGCTGGGTCATAAGCTAGTTCGGTTTTTTGAGGAACCACCAAACTTTTCCACAGTGGCTGTACCAACTTAAATTTTAGCAGCAATTGATGACGGCTCCTGCTATCTGTGATTTTTAAACATTGGGTTTTCATGAAAAAAAAATTGTTTTTAAAATGTACAAGATATAGGACATTGAAAGTAGAGGGAGAAAATGCTTGTCGTCCCAAACACAGCTGCTGTTAACACATTGGTGGGTTTCCTTTTTCCACCCTATGTATGTAGATTAAAGATTTTAAGAGCTTGTATTCACGTTATATAGATAAATGAATATCCTGTTTTTAACTTAATGCTATAAAAGGAACATTTTTCATATTATTAAAATGGCACATAAAATTATTTAAAATAGAAGTATAATATTTAAAATAGATGTGAAATGGTCCATCAAATACACACACACACACACACACACACATACATGCATATCGAGACAGCCAATGTCATGTCGTTGAGAATTCAGTTTCTGGGGTTAGAATACCTGCTTCAGTTTTACGTCCACCACAGCTGAGCAACTTGCGATGACTCACCTCGCACCAGCAAGCTTCCGTTCACTCATCTGGAAATCAGGCATAGCAATAGTAGCTATTTCGTGGCTAGGATGGAGTGGGGTGCTGTACTGTATTCACTCTTTGTGTTTTGTTCTCTTGTAATTTGTTTTTCATACGCTTTATTTTTTACAGCAGTTTTGGTTTATAGGAAAATTGTGCAGAAAGTGCAAGGGGTTCTCGTATATCCCCTCTCCCCCTGCGGTTACTCTCATTAACATCTTGCATTTGTGTGATACATAAAGTTCTAAGCACAAAGCCTGGCACATTGAAAACTTTAAAAAAATATTAAACTTATTATTTAACAAATTTCCTGCTGGTGAACACTTAGTTTGTTTATAGTTTTCCCTTTCTTAAAATAATGATATAATCAGCAACTTTGTCCATAAAATGCTGCTTTCTTTTAGGGTTATTTCCCCAACCGTGTGGGCACTTTGAGTCACAAGTGGCCAAAGGGTATGACTGTTGTATTGATTTTCTGTGGCTGCTGTTGGTGGCTTAAAACAACAGAAATGTATTCTCTCACCATTCTGGAGGCTAGAAGTTCAAATTCAGGGTGCCAGCAGGGCCATGCTCTCCGAAGGCTCCGGGGAAGATCCTTCCTTGTTTCTTCCAGCTCTGGTAGCCCCCGGTGTTCCTTGGTTCATAGAGGCCTAACTCCAATTTCTTCCATCTTCACAGGGCCATATTCCCTCTGCATCTGTCTGTCTGTCTATCTCTTCTTTTCTTATATGGACATCAGTACCATTGGATTAGGGCCCACCCTACTCCAATATGACCTAATGTTAATTTAAGGTGCTATTTCCAAATAAGGTTACATTCACAGGTACCAGGGGCTAGGACTTGGACATATCTTTTTGAGAGGCACAAATCAACCCATAAAATCCATTTTTAAGATTTTCAACATATATTGTAACGTTATTATCTAAAAGGGCTTTACCAAATTGCACCAGTGCTCACGGAAGTTACAGGGAATTTCCATTTGACACTGATCACCATTGCATATTAAATGCCAGTCATGCCCCTTGTAAACGCTTCCAACTTAACAGGCTTTCCTCTGGGGCCTCTGCCACTTGGCAAGTGAGGGAACACTGGCCAGGTTTCAGTCAGATGTGCCCTTCTTATTAAGGCACCTGGGAAGGTACTCTCCCTTTTTAAATTATGATCGCACTTTGCGTAGGCATGAGTCACATTCGGCACCCTGCTGGGCCAGACCTGGACGTTGGGGTTGTGGTCCCGTGAGGCTTGCCTGGGCCGAGACACATCCTGGAGGCCAATGGCCAATGACACTCCTCCCTCTCTGGGAGCTTTCAGGCCTCTGTTTTCATTACAAGCCTAATTAATGTGCAGATCACAAAGCCCCAGCACAACAGGAGGGCAGAGTTTGGGGACTCAGAGGAGGACTCAGCGTTAACTCTGTGCTGACCATCCAAGTAGCCTCACCAGCCCCAGCCGGAGGCCAAGGGCTGACTATCATCCCTGTGTGAACTCACTCTGTGTGGTTTGTTTTCTTGTATTGGTTTTTAATAATTTTTTTTTGATAGAAGTTTTAGGTTTATAGAAAAATTGTGCAGAAAGTACAAAGAGTTCTCATACACCCCTCCTCCCCCCACCCCCCCGCAATGTCTCCCATTAACATCTTGTATTTATGTGGTGCATTTGTTGCAACTGATGAGCTCATACTGATATATCATTATTAGCTAAAGTCCATAGTTTACATTAACATTAGGGTGCCCTCTTTGTGTCACATAGCATACTGTCATGTAGCCACCATTACAGTATCGTACAGAAGAGTTTCACTTAAAATACTCATTATCTTTTTATTGTCCATGGAATCGGTATTAGTAATTTGTGCCTTCTCTCTTTTTCTCTTGGTTAGCTTGGCTGGAGGTTTAGCACTTGTATTCATCTCTTCAACGAACCAGCTTTTGGTTTCATTGATTTTTTTTTTTTCCATTTATTTTCTATTTTCAGTTTCATTGATTTCTGCTCTAGTTTTTATTATTTCTTGTCTTTTGATTACTTTGAATTTTACTTGGTCTTCTTTTTCAAGTTTCCTAAGGTGGAAGCTGGTGGGAATACTAGAGGCAGGTAGGTAGTTTTGGAGGCTAAGAAGCCCTGACTCAGAGCAGTGGGCTTGGGAGCAGAGAGAAGTGACAGATTTTAAGAGGCATCGGTAATATAGAACCATTCAAGAGGCATTGATGATATAGAACCACCAGGCTGAGCATGAGAAGCAAGCAGGACAGAGTAAAGTGTCAAAAATGACACAAGGTTTCAAAGTTGGATAACTGTGAGGGAGGTGGGATCTCTCACTTAGAGAATTAAATGGCAAACGTGTAAGACTAGCTTGGCATGGAGCAGGTGATCAGTAAGTACTTATTGTCACTGCTGCCGCTACTGCTTTGGAGCCTGGGTGGGAGGGCAGACTTGAGTGAGAACAAGTGAGTTTGGCTTGGTTCATGTTGTGTGAGGTGCCTGTGGGACTGGAGCCGGAAGTGTCAGAGCTGGAGGTATAAACATGGGTGTGATAGACATAGAAGTGATGGTGAGAGCTGTGACATTATATGTGAATGCTGAGGAGTGCCACAAAAAAGGAGAGGGTAGACAGCAATGAGGAGACCCAGCAAAGGAGTTTGGGAAGGAGCAGAGTTTTATCATGACTCAGATAGCTGTAGCTGACAATGATTGAGCACTGTGCCATATGCACTCTGCTAATACATATTCCATTATTTAATCATCACAGCAACCCTATGAAATAGGTGCTATTATTAGCTACATTGTACAAGTGGGGAAACTGAGGCTTGGCTTATGCAACTTGCCCATGCTTACACAGCTGTTACACAGTGAGGCAGGGAATTACCCCAGGCTGTCCAACTTCATTGAAACAGAGTCGTGAGAACTGGTGTCACCATCTAGGATGTAGGAGAGTGAGGAGGGGCGATTTACTGAAGTTGGGGCAAAATTGGGAGAGACTAAGGAGTGGACAAGGAAAGGCTTTTTTTTCCAAGTTGGGAGAGAAGAAGAAGGAAAGTGAAAATGCAGAGAGATTTTTGAGAGCAAGAGGAAGAAAGTTGAGACAATTCACATCAGAAAACCTGGCTTCGCCCTGTCCAAGATAATCTTAATAGAATAAAAAGGACAGAAAAGCATAGCCAGGGTTTGAGGAGAAGAAAAAGGTCCTCATTTTTTGGATACACCAAGAGGGGACAAGCTGGACTGGACTGTGAGCAGCATAAAGGGCCAGCTGTGGGGTGGATCTGGGCAAGTTGTTGTGGTTAGTTGCCAGGGAGTCAGTTACAACTCATAGCAACCCTATGTAGTACAGAAGGAAATAGTGGTCCTGTGCCATCAATCACCATCATTGCTGTGTTTGAACCCATTATTGCAAACACTGTGTCAATTCATCTAGTTGAGGTCGTTATGGATTGAATCGTGTCCCCCAGAAATTTCAGTGTCACCTTGGCTACTCCATGATTCCCAGTGTGATTGTCCACCATTTCTTCATCTGATGTGTTGTAAATCCTACCTCTAGGATGTTAATAAGGTGGGATTAGCGGCAGTTATGTTAATAAGGCAGGACTCAACCTACAAGATTAGATTGTGTCTTAAATCAGTCCTAAGATATAAAAGAAAGAAGCAAGCAGAGAGATGTGGGCAGCTCATACCACCAAGAAACAAGTACCAGGAGAATTGTGTCCTTTGGACCCTGGGTCCCTGTACTGAGAAGCTCCTCGACCAAGGAAGATTAATGACAAGGACCTTGCCCCAGAGCCAACAGAAAGAGAAAGCCTTCACCTGGAGCTGGCACCCTGAATTCAGACTTCTAGCCTCCTAAACTGTGAGAGAATAAATTTCTCTTTGTAAAAGCCATCCACTTGTATTTCTGTTTTAGCAGCAGAAGATAACTAAGACAAGGGTTTTCCTCTTTTTTGCTCACCCTCTACTTTCCAAAGCCTGAGGTCCTTCTCCGGAGACTGCTCCCTCCTGATAACATGTCCAAAGTACGTGAGACAAAGTCTCACCATCCTTGTTTCTAAGGAGCATTCTGGCAGTACTTCTTCCAAGACAGATTTGTTCATTCTTCCGGCAGTCCATGGTATACAGGCAGTCCCCAGGTTACAAACAAATACTGTTGCAAGTCTGTTTTTAAGTGGAATGAGTACTTAAGTCAGAATGATTAGGTACAGTTCCTATCTAATGTTAATTAGTCAAATCTTTGTTTTAGTATACAGGCAGTCTCCAGATTACCAAGGTAATAGGTTTTATAATAGTTGGTTCATAACTACAGGTTGTATGTAAGTCAGATGTTCATAACCTGCACACTGCCTGTATTCAGTATTCTTCACCAACATCATAATTCAAATGAGTCAATTCTTCTTTGTTCTTTCTTATTCATTGTCTAGCTTTCACATGCATATAAGGCGAATGGAAATGCCATGGCCTGAGTCAGGCACACATTAGTCCTCTAGGTGACACCTTTGCTCGTTAAAACTTTAAAGAGGTCTTTTGCAGCAGATTTCCCCAATGCAATACATCATTTGATTTCTTGACTACTGCTTCCATGGGCGTTGATTGTGAATCCAAGTAAAATGAAATCCTTGAAAACTTCAGTATTTTCTCTGTTTATCGTGATGTCGCCTATTGGTCCAGCTGTGAAGATTTTTGTTTTATGTTGACGTGCAATCCATACTGAGGGCTGTAGTCTTTGGTCTTCATCAATAAGTACTTCAAGTCCTCTTCATTTTCGGCAAGCAAGATTGTCTCATCTGCATATCACAGGTTGTTAATAAGTCTTCCTCCAATCCTGATGCCTCCTTGTTCTTTATATAGTCCTGCTTCTCAGATTATTTGCTCAGCATACAGATTGAATAAAGGATACAACCCTGATGCACACTATTCCTGACTTTAGACCACACAGTAGCCTCTTGTTTTGTTCGAATGACTCCCTCTTGGTTTATGTACAGGTTCCTTATGAGCACAATTAAGTGTTCTGGAATTCCCATTCATCGCAATGTTACCCATAATTTGTTATGATCCACACAGTCGAATGCCTTTGCATAGTCAATAAAACACAAGTAAACATCTTTCCGGTATTGTCTGCTTTCAGCCAAGATCCGTCTGACATCACTAATGATATCCTTGGTTCTGCGTCCTCTTCTGAATATGGCTTGAATTTTTGACAGTTCCCTGTTGATATATCGCTGCAGCTGCTTTTGAATGATCTTCAGCAAAATTTTGCTTGCGTGTGATATTAATGATATTGTTCAAGAGTTTCTGCATTCTGTTGGATCACCTTTCTTTGAATGGACACAAATATGAATCTCTTCCATTTGGTTGGCCAGGTAGCTGTCTTCCAAACTTCTTTGCATAGACAAGTGAGCACCTATAGTGCTGCATCCATTTGTTGAAACATTTCAATTGGTATTCCATCAATTCCTGGAGCCTTGTTTTTCGCCAATGTCTTAAGTGAAGCTTAGACATCTTCCTTAAATAGCATTGGTTCTTGATCATATGCTACCTCCTGAAATGGTTGAATATCAACCAGTTCTTTTTGGTACAGTGACTCTGTGTATTCCTTCCATCTTCTTTTGATGCTTATTGTGTCATTCAATATTTTGCCCATCCAAAACACCAAACCAAACCCAGTGCCGTCGAGTCGATTCCGACTCACAGCGACCGTATTGCAGTCGAGGCTTGAATTTTTTCTTCAGTTCTTTCAGCTTGAGAAATGCCGAGCGTGTTTTTCCCTTTTGGTTTTCTAATTCCAGGTCTTTGCACATTTCATTATAATACTTTACTTTGTCTTCTCAAGCCACCCTTTGAAATCTTTTCTTCAGCTGTTTTATGTGATCATTTCTTCTGTTCGCTTTAGGTACTCTACATTCAAGAGTAAGTTTTAGAGTCTCTTCTGACATCCGTTTTGGTCTTTTCTTTCTTTCCTGTCTTTTTAATGACCTTTCACTTTCTTCAGATATGATTTCCTTGATGTCATCCCACAGCTCCTCTGGTATTTGGTCGTTAATGTTCAATGCGTCAAATCTATTCTTGAGATGGTCTCCAAATTCAAGTGGGATATACTCAAGGTTGTACCTTTGCTTTCGTGGGCTTGTTTTAATTTTCTTCAGCCTCAACTTGAACTTGCATATGAGCAATTGATGATCTATTCTGAAGTCGGCCCCTGGCCTTGTTCTGACTGACGATATCGAGCTTCTTTATCATCTGTTTCCACAGATGTAGTCAATTTGATTCCTGTGTATTCCATCTGGTGAGGTCCACGTGTATTGTCACCGTTTATGTTGTCGTAAAAAGGTATTTGCAATGAATAGGTCGTAGGCCTTGCCAAATTCTGTCATGAGATCTCTGGCTTTGTTTCTATTTTTCAGCTACCGATCCTTCTTCTTTGTTTCCTATTTTCAAATTCCAATCGTCAGTAATTATCAATGCATCTTGATTGTATGTTTGATCAGTTTCAGACTGCAGAAGTTGGTAAAAATCTTCAATTTTTTCATCTTTGGCTTTAGTGATTGGAGTATAAATTTGAATAATCATTGCATTAACTGGTCTTCCTTGCAGGAATACAGATATTATCCTATTGCTGACAGCATTATACTTCAAAATAGATCTTGAAATGTTCTTTTTGACAATGAGTGCAAAGCCATTCCTCTTCAATTTGTCATTTGCGGCATAGCAGACCATGTGATGTCTGATTCAAAATGGCCAGTACCAGACCATTTCATCTCACTAATGCCTAGGATATCAATGTTCAAGCATCCATTTCATTTTTGACAACTTCCAACTTTCCAACTTTCCTAGATTTCTATTTGGTACTTTCCACGTACCGGTTACTAATGGATGCTTGCAGCTGTTTCTTTTCATTTTGAATCATGTCATATCAGCAAATGAGGGTCCCAAAAGCTTTACTCCATCCGTGTTATTAGGGTCAACTCTACTGGTGGCATAGTGGTTAAGAGCTCAACTGCTAACCAAAAGGTCAGCAGTTCAAATTCATAGCTGCTCCTTGGAAATCCTTTGGGGCAGTTCTACTCTGTCCTACTGGGTCGCTATGAGTCGGAATCAACTCGACAGCTGTGGGTTTGGCTTGGATTTCTACTTTGAGGAGGCAGCTCTTCCCCAGCTGTATTTTGAGTGCCTTCCAACCCCAGGGGCTGTTTACCTGTGTTTTATTGACTATACAAAGGTATTTGACTGTGTGGATCATAACAAATTGTGAAGAATGGGAATCCTAGAACACTTAATTACGCTCATGTGGAACCTGTACATAGACCAAGAGGCAGTTGTTTGAACAAAACAATGGGGATACTGTGTGGTTTAAAATCAGGAAAGGTGTGCGTCAGGGCTGTATCTTCTCACCATACCTATTCAATCTGTATGCTGAGCAAATAATTTGAGAAGCTGGACTATATGAAGAAGAAGGAGGCATCAGGATTGAAGAAAGACTAATTAACAACCTGCAATATGCAGATGACACAACCTTGCTCACTGAAGATGAAGAGGACTTGAAGCACTTACTGATGAAGATCAAAGACTGCAGCCTTCAGTATGGATTACACCTCAACACAAAGAAAACAAAAATCCTCACAGCTGGACCAATAAGCAACATCAGGATAAATGGAGAAAATATTGAAGTCATCAAGGACTTCATTTTACTTGGATCCACAGTCAATGCCCCTGGAAGCAGCCGTTAAGAAATCAAATGATATACTGCATTGGGTAAACCTGCTGCAACAGATCAAAGTGTTAAAAAACAAAGATGTCATATTGGGGACTAAGGTGCCCCTGATCCAAGCCATTGTGTTTTCAATCACCTCATATACAGGCAAAAGCTGGACAGTGAATAAGGAAGAGTGAAGAAGAATTGACTTCTTTGAATTATGGTGTTGGCAAAGAATACTGAATATACCGTGGACTGCCAGAAGAACAAACAAATCTGTCTTGGAAGAAGTACAGCTGGAATGTTCCTTGGAAGTAAGGATGGTGAGACTTTGTCTCACTTACTTTGGACATGTTATCAGGAGGGGCCAGTCCCTGGAGAAGGACATCATGATTGATAAAGTAGAGGATCAGCAAAAAAGAGAAGACCCTCAATGGGATGGATTGACACAGTGACTGCAACAATGGGCTCAAACGTAACAACGGTCATGAGGAAGATGCAGGACTGGGCAGTGTTTCGTTCTCTTGTACATAGGGTCACTATGAGTCAGAACTGACTGGACAGCACCTAACAACAACAACAACAACAATATCAGACAGTGTCCCACTGTTATTCATAAAGTTTTCACTGGCCAATTTTTTCAGAAGTAGAGTGCCAGGTCCTTCTTCCCAGTCTTAGCCTGGAAGCTCCACTGAAGCATGTCCACCATGAGAGACCCTGCTGGTGCTTGAAAAAATGGTGGCACAGCTTCCAGCATTGCAGTAACATGCAAGCCACAACAGTAGAATAAACTGACAAGTATATGGTAGATCTGGTCAGGGATGATCATCAAATACACACCAGAGTACTAAGCCCATCTGAGTCTAGGATCTGGGTGGTAGTGAAAAGGGGCAAAACTATTTTTATGGTCTCCCTAAATCCTCAGATAAACCTAGTTGAGAAGGTCATCAGCTGTGCCTCAGAGGCCCTAAAATACTCAGACTTTGTCTCTTTCATGGCATAGTTTTATTGCCACCATAAAGGTTTGCATCTGACAAGGAAGTTACTCTTCTCCAGGCAAGCTGGCCTGGAGGATGAGCAGTATTCTGATACAGGGGATTTTCCAGGACTTTCCCATTATGGGATAGGGATTACCGGTGGCAAACTCTCTGGAAGGACACATACTCCTCCACCCTAATGCTGTAAAAGCCTATATGGAATGGCAGGCACTCTTAGAGCATAACAAGGGGCACAAAAACTTGAAGACAAGCCAGACCACTATGCAGACTGAGGCTTCTTCTCAAACAGGCTCTAGGTTGCCAACGGGAAGTGAGGGCTGGAGCAGTGGCAGCCCAGGAGTAGAGGGAGGAGGTGAATGCAGAGGCCAAATATACAGCCACGCAGTTCAAAAGGAGCCTTTGAGTTCTGGGCAGTTGAACTGGCTCATTTTCAAACTGTGATTCCACATAGCAAACAGGGATTAATGAAGGGACATGCAACATAACACACCATTGTGCAAGTCGTCCATTGGTGACACATTCACCTTTTCTGTAAATCAATTCACAAAAGCAAGTTGTTGTTCTAATTTCTGGGCTTGACATCTGTACTGGCAGCTCTTGGCCCTGAGTGGTCATCAACGGTCACCCATAGTAGGCTTGGCTGCAGGCCACAGCTGCCTGAGGTTGGCAGGTTCAGCACTTCTGGAATTCAGAGTCACGTCAGGACAGAATAGTAAGAATAGGAACGATGGCTGTTTGTCTTGAATAAAGCACATTTGCACACCACTCACTTGAGTAAAATACAAGAGTAAAGAACAACATTAACATTCTCATTTAATTGTCACAAAAGCCAAATGAGGTGGACAGGCCACTTATTCTTCCCATTTTATAGATGAGGAAATAAAGGCCCAACAAGGTCGAGTCCTTTGCACAGGGTTATACAGTAAATAGTGACTAAGCAAGAACTCAAATCCAGGGCTGCTTCAAGTCATGAAGAAACTGCTGGACTCTTTAGAAATGGGAAGTAGGCAAGAACTTCCCAGTTGGTAATATCCTGGGGAAGCAAACTGAGGGGGACACCAGCCACTGAAACCCAACCCAACGAGGCTATGCTGGAGGACTTGTGCTCCTGAGGTCTTTGGGTTGCCTCCATAGGCATCTTAGACCAGTGCTGTAGGTGTGACTGTGTTTTTGGAGTTTCTTTGAGTATCTGAAGCCTCTGGCACAAGGCTCAGACAGGGCCAGCCTTTGATTAATGCTGAGTGTAGGAGTCTTTGGGAGTCCTCAGGGCTGAGACCTGCCCAGAGCAGATGTTCTGATGCTCACTGGATGGATGTTGATACACACCTGAGGTTCAGCCAAGGGGTCACAGGGCTCTGGGACAGGCCACAGTGTGTGATCCCCACCATCAGGAAAATCAATGCCTTGGTTAGGGGAAAAACCACGTGCTAGAAAACAGCAGCAGCAATAACAGCCTCTGGCTTTTCCTAGTATTAGGATGCCTTTTGAATATATAACATGTGGTTCAACTCAGAACAGTAGCTGCTTTTTAAATGTCTACAGATTAAGAAAACCCATATGACAAGAAGCTACTGTGGATTTGTAACATCTTTAAGAAAACTTTTTACTGTGTTACTTAACATATGATAAAAGTGGTCATACATGTATATGTGAGATATTTTAGGAATTCTGTCCACCCGTCGTGCTTATGGATTCTTGGGCCCCTTGAAATAACCCCATGCTCCCAACTTCCAGTTTAAGAGCCCACTGGCCTAGACCTATTTGTCCAGGGAACAGTTGTTAAACCTGAATGACACTTACTAGGAACGAGCAGGGCCTCTGTGAATGGCTGATTTGTCAAGGATTTTCTGTTGGAATTGACCTTTTGAGAAACTGCATTGAGTTCCCCATCTCACTTCCCCACCCACCCATGCACACACATGGAGGAGGCCTGAATGACATTTTTTCCTTCCAGATCCTGGCCACTCCTGAGTTCCTGAGGGCTGGGCCTCCTTATCTTGGTGGATCAGTAACTGGCCATTATGTGTCAGATAGCTGTTCCATGTCCAAGGTCATGGCCCACTGAAGAGCTTGAACAGCATTATCTGAAAAGGGAGAGAAACGAAATTATTGTGTTTGTGCACAGCAGTGTGCCCTGGCTAGGTTCCTGGATTCTGAGGAGAGGGACAATGGTGGCAGATCTGTGGGGACCACAGCCCTGAGCCTGAGTCAGTTCAGTCCCTCCGAGGAAGAAGACCCCCGAGGGGGTGGCTTCAAAAGCATTTGTTAACCAATTGCCATCGAGTTGATTCCAACTCATGGTAACTCCATGCGTATCAGAGTAGACCTGTGCTCTATAAGGTTCTCAATAGGTAATTTTTTGGAAATAGGTCTCCAAGCATTTCTTCCAAGGTGCCTCTGGGTAGACTCAAACCTCCAACCTTTCAGTTAGCAGCTGAGTGAATTAACCAATTGTACCATCCAGGGAATTCCAGGTACCTTTTTTTTGTTAGGACTGGCTAAATCTGGAATCTTTCTCCTCCAAAGAGCCTCCTGCAGAGGCACCTGACTTCAGAGGGTTCTCCTGATGCAGGCAGGAGGCCAGCAAGCAAGGTGTTGGCCACTTCAAGCAGAGCAGTAGTGCCTGATAGCCATAGTGTGTGATGTAAGGAGCAATGGCTGGGACTGAACTGCACAAGTCTGAGGGACCAGGGAGGGGCTCTTTTTAGAACAGTGCAGGCCCTCCTCCACTCCTAGGCAGAGGTTAGGACCCGGGTGGGAGCCGATTTTATTGAATTGAACATCCTGCCCATCTGGGTGCAGGAGCTTAGTTTTACCTAACTGAATTTGGGAAAACAAAGAAAACACACACATCTTGAATTTTTGAGATATCCCTAGGAGCCTTGGTGGTGTAATGGTTAAGCACGCAGCTGCTAACTGAAAGATTGCTGGTTCGAACCTACTTGGCAGCTCTAAGGGAGAAAGACTTGGAGATATGCTTCTGTAAAGATTACAACAGAGAAAACCTTATACGGGCAGTTCTACTCTGTCACAAGGTGTCACTGTTAGTCTGGATCAACTCGACAACACTCATAGTTGTTGTTAGGTGCTGTCCAGTCCGTTCCGACTCATAGTGACCCCACGTACCGGAGAACGAAACATTGCCTGGTCCTGCACCATCCTTACAATCGTTGTATGCTTGAGCCTGTTGCTGCAGCCACCATGTCAATCCATCTCGTTGAGTGTCTTCCTCTTTTCCTCTGGCCCTGTACTTTACCAAGCATGATGTCCTTCTCTAGGGACTGATCCTTCCTGACAACATGTCCAAAGTATGTAAGACACAGTCTCACCATCCTTGCTTCCAAGGAGCATTCTGGTTGTACTTCTTCCAAGACAGATTTGTTCGTTCTTTTGGCAGTCCATGGTATATTCAATATTCTTTGCCAACACCACAGTTCAAAGCTGTCAGTTCTTCTTCAGTCTTCCTTATTCCTTGTCCAGCTTTCACGTGGATATGATGCAATCGAAAATACCATGGCTTGGGTCAGGCGCACCTTAGTCTTCAAGGTGACATCTTTGCTTTTCAACACTTTAAAGAGGTCTTTTATAGGACATTTGCCTAGTGCAATGCATCTTTTGATTTCTTGACTGCTACTTCCATGGGTGTTGATTGTGGATCCAAGTAAAATGAAATCCTTGACAACTTCAATCTTTTCTCCGTTTATCATGATGTGGTTTATTGGTCCAGTTGTGAGGGTTTTTGTTTTCTTTATGTTGAAGATTAATCCATACTGAAGGCTGTTATCTTTGATCTTCATCAATAAGTGCTTTAAGTCTTCTTCACTTTGAGAAAGGAAGGTTGTGTCATCTGCATAATGCAGGTTGTAAATGAGTCTTCCTCCAATCCTGATGCCCCATTCTTCTTCGTAGAGTCCGGCTTCTTAGATTATTTGCTCGCATACAGATTGAATAGGTATGGTGAAAGGATACAACCCTGACGCACACTTTTCCTGACTTTAAACCACTCAGTATCCCCTTGTTCTGGCCAAACAGCTGCCTCTTGATCTATGTTCAGGTTCCTCATGAGCACAATTAAGTGTTCTGGAATTCCCATTCTTTGCAATGTTACCCATAATTTGTTATGATCCACACAGTTGAATGCCTTTGCATAGTCAATAAACACAGGTAAATATTCTTCCAGTATTTTCTGATTTCGGCCAGGATCCATCTGACATCAGCAATGATATCTGTGGTTCCATGTCCTCTTCTGAATCTGGCCTGAATTTCTGGCAGTTTCCTGTCAATATACTGCTGCAGCCACTATTGAATGATCTTACAGCAAAATTTTGCTTGCGTGTGATATTAATGATATTGTTTGATAATTTCTGAATTTGGTTTTATCACCTTTCTTGGGAATAGCCATAAATATGGATCTCTTTCAGTCGGTTGGCCAGGTAGCTATCTTTCAAATTTCTTGGCATAGATGAGAGAGCACTTCTAGTGCTGCATCTGTTTGTTGAAACATCTCAATTGATATTCCATCAATTCCTCGAGCCTTCTTTTTCACCAATGCCTCCGGTGCTGCTTGGACTTCTTTCTTCAGTCCTATCAGTTCCTGATCATATACTACCTCTTGAAATGGCCGAATTCTTTTTGGTATAACTGCTATGTGTATTCCTTCCATCTTTTTTTTTTTTTTTTTGCTAAAAAATGTTTTTTTTTTTTTACATGGCATGGGCCATGTTTAATAGTTTTATTTTTTTTTAATAATTTTTATTGTGCTTAAGTGAACGTTTACAAATCAAGTCAGTCTCTCACATATAAATTAGTATACACCTTACTACATACTCCCACTTACTCTCCCCCTAATGAGTCAGCCTGCTCCCTCCTTCCAGACTCTCCTTTCATAACTGTTTTGCCACTTTCTAATCCTCTCTACCCTCCCATCTCCCCTCCAGACAGGAGATGCCAACATCGTCTCAAGTGTCCACATGATGCAAGTAGCTCACTCCTCATCAGCATCTCTCTCCAACCCACTGTCCGGTCCAATCCATCTCTGAAAAGTTGGCTTCGGGAATAGTTCCTGTCCTGGGCCGACAGAAAGTTTGGAGACCATGACTGCTGGGATTCTTCTAGTCTTAGTCAGACCATTAAGTCTGGTTTTTTTATGAGAATTTGGGGCCTGCATCCCACTGTTCTCTTGCTTCCTCCGGGATTCTCTGTTGTGCTCCCTGTCAGGGCAGTCATCAGTTGTGGCGGGCACCATCTAGTTCTTCTGGTCTCAGGATGATGTAGTCTCTAGTTCATGTAGCCCTTTCTGTCTCTTGGACTCATAATTACCTTGTGACCTTGGTGTTCTTCATTCTCCTTTGATCCAGGTGGGTTGAGACTCATTGATGCATCTTAGATGGCCGCTTGCCAGCGTTTAAGACTCCAGATGCCACACTTTGAAGTGGGATGCAGAATGTTTTCTTAATAGAATTTATTTTGCCAATTGACTTAGATGTCCCCTGAAGCCATTGTCCCCAAACCCCTGCCCCTGCTCCGCTGACCTTCAAAACATTCAGTTTATTCAGGAAATTTCTTTGCTTTTGGTCCAGTCCAGTTGTGCTGACCTCCCCTGTATTGAGTGTTGTTCTTCCTTTCATCTAAAGTAGTTCTTATCTACTATCTGATCAGTAAATAACCCTCTCCCACCCTCCCTCCCTCCCCCCTCTTGTAACCACTAAAGAATGTGTTCTTCTCGGTTTAAACTATTTCTCAAGATCTTATAATAGTGATGTTATACAATATTTGTCCTTTTGCATCTGACTAATCACTCAGCATAATGCCTTCCAGGTTCCTCCATGTTAGGAAATGTTTCACAGATTCCTCACTGTTCTTTATCGATAGGTAGTATCCCATTGTGTGAATATACCATAATTTATTTATCCATTCATCCATTGATGGGCACCTTGGTTGCTTCCATCTTTTTGCTATTGTAAACAGTGCTGCAATAAACATGGGTGTGCATATATCTGTTCGTGTAAAGGCTCTTATTTCTCTAGGGTATATTCCAAGGAGTGGGATTTCTGGGTCATATGGTATTTCTATTTCTAGCTTTTTAAGGAAACACCAGATCGATTTCCAAAGTGGTTGTACCATTTTACATTCCCACCAGCAGTGTATAAGAGTTCTAATCTCTCCATAGCCTCCCCAACATTTATTATTTTCTGTTTTTTGGATTAATGCCAGCCTTGTTGGAATGAGATGGAATCTCATCGTAGTTCTAATTTGCATTTCTCTAATGGCTAATGATCGAGAGCATTTCCTCATGTATCTGTTAGCCACCTGAATATCTTCTTTAGTGAAGTGTGTGTTCATACCCATTGCCCAATTTTTAATTGGGTTGTTTGTCTTTTTGTGGTTGAGTTTTAACAGAATCATATAGATTTTAGAGATCAGGCGCTGGTTGGAGATGTCACAGCTGAAAATTTTTTCCCAGTCTGTAGGTGGTCTTTTTACTCTTTTTGTGAAGTTTTTTTCTAGATGAGCAGAGGTGTTTGCTTTTTAGGAGCTCCCAGTTATCTGGTTTCTCTTCGTCATTTTTAGTAATGTTTTGTATTCTGTTTATGCCTTGTATTGGGGCTCCTAATGTTGTCCCTATTTTTTCTTGCATGATCTTTATCATTTTAGACTTTATGTTTAGGTCTTTGATCCACTTGGTGTTAGTTTTTGTGCATGGTGTGAGGTATGGGTCCTGTTTCATTTTTTTGCAGATGGATATCCAGTTATGCCAGCACCATTTGTTAAAAAGACTATCTTTTCCCCAATTAACTGACACTGGGCCTTTGTCAAATATCAGCTGCTCATATGTGGATGGATTTATACCTGGGTTCTCAATTCTGTTCCATTGGTCTATGTGCCTGTTGTCGTACCAGTACCAGGCTGTTTTGACTGCTGTGGCTGTATAATATGTTTTAAAATCAGGTAGAGTGAGGCCTCCCACTTTCTTCTTCTTTTTCAGTAATGCTTTACTTGTCTGGGGCTTCTTTCCCTCCCATATGAAGTTGGTGATTTGTTTCTTCATCACATTAAAAAATGTCATTGGAATTTGGATCAGAAGTGCATTGTATATACAGATGGCTTTTGGTAGAACAGAATTTTTTACTATGTTAAGTCTTCCTATCCATGAGCAAGTTATGTTTTTCCACTTACGTAGGTCCCTTTTAGTTTCTTGCAGTAGTATTTTGTAGTTTTCTTTGTATAGGTCTTTTACATCTTTGATAAGATTTATTCCTAAGTATTTTATCTTCTTGGGGGCTACTGTGCTAAAAAAAAAAACAAAACTGTAAATGGTATTAATTTGGTGATTTCCTCTTCGATGTTCTTTTTGTTGATGTAGAGGAATCCAACTGATTTTTGTATGTTTATCTTGTAACCTGAGACTCTGCCGAACTCTTCTATTAGTTTCAGTAGTTTTCTTGAGGATTCCTTAGGGTTTTCTGTGTATAAGATCATGTCATCTGCAAATAGAGATAATTTTACTTCTTCCTTGCCAATCCGGATGCCCATTATTTCTTTGTCTAGCCTAATTGCTCTGGCTAGGACCTCCAACACAATGTTGAATAAGAGCGATTGTAAAGGGCATCCTCCTTCCATCTTTTTTTGATGCTTCCTGCGTTCTTCAGTATTTTGCCCATAGAGTCCTTCACTATTGCAACTTGAGGCTTGAATTTTTTCTTCATTTCTTTCAGCTTGAGAAATGCTGAATGTGTTCTTTCCTTTTGGTTTTCTACCTCCAACTTTTTGTACACATCGTTATACTTTACTTTGTCTTCTCAAGCTGCTCTTTGAAATCTTCTGTTCAGTTCTTTTACTTCATCATTCCTTCCTTTTGCTTTAGCTGTTCGATGTTTGAGAGCAAGTTTCAGAGACTCCTCTGACATCCACCTTGGTCTGTTCTTTCTTTCCTGCGTTTTCAATGACCTCTTGCTTTCTTCATGCATGATGTCCTTGATGTCATTCCACAACTCGCCTGGTTTTCAATCATTAGTGTTCAATGCATCAAATCTACTCTTAAGATGGTCTCTAAACTCAGGTGGGATATACTCAAGGTAGTATTTTGGCTCTCGTGGACTTGCTGTGATTTTCTTCAGTTTCAGCTTGAACTTGCATGTAGCATTTGATGGTCTGTTTTGCAGTCGGCCCCTAGCCTTGTTTTGACTGATGGTATTGAGCTTTTCCATTATCTCTTTCCACAGATGTAGTCAATTTGTTTCCTGTGTATTCCATCTGGCGAAGTCCATGTGTATAGTTACCATTTTTTTGTGAAAAAAGATATTTGCAATGAAGAAGCCGTTGGTCTTGCAAAATTCTATCATTTGATCTCTGGCATTGTTTCTATCACCAAAGCCATATTTTCCAACTACCGATCCTCCTTCTTTGTTTCCAACTTTCCCATTCCAATCGCCAGTAATTATCAATGCATCCTGATTGCTTTTTTGATCAGTTTCAGACTGCAGAAGCTAATAAAAATCTTTAACTTCTTCATCTTTGGCCTTAGTGGTTGGTGCATAAATTTGAATAATATTCATATTAACTGGTCTTCTTTGTAGGTGTGTGGATATTATCCTATCACTGACAGCATTGTACTTCAGGATAGATCTTGAAATTTTCTTTTTTATGATGAATACAACACCATTTCTCTTTAAGTTGTCATTCCTGGTATAGTAGACTATATGATTGTCTGATTCAAAATGGCCAATACCAGACCCTTTGAGATCACTAATACCTAGGATATCGATGTTTATGTGTTCCATTTCAGTATTGACTATCTCTAATTTTTGTAGATTCTTACTTTGTACTCTCTAGGTTCTAGTTATTAATGTATGTTTGCAGCTGTTTCTTCTCATTTTGAGTCATGCCACATCAGCAAATGAAGGTCCTGAAAGCTTGACTCCATCCCCGTCATTAAGGTCAACTCTACTTTGAGGAGGCAGCTCTTCCCCAGTCATCTTTTGAGTGCCTTCCAACCTGGGGGGCTCATCTTCTGGCACTATATTGACAATGTTCCACAGCTACTCATGAGGTTTTCACTGGCTAATTCTTTTCAGAAGTAGACTGCTGGGTCCTTCTTCCTAGTCTGTCTTAGTCTGGAAGCTCAGCTGAAACCTGTCCTCCGTGGGTGACCCTGCTGGTATTTGAATACTGGTGGCATAGCTTCCAGCATTGCAGCAACACACAAGCCTGCCCCCCCCACACCGTATGACAAACTGGACACGTGGGGGATACTCATAGTGAAAGGTCATAAACCATTGATTTAGAGTCAGCACCACAAAATGGCCTCAAGGGCAAAGTACTCTTGTAAGAAAAGATCGAAATTTGATTCTTATTTTTATCCTCATTGCAGAACAAAAAATTCTGATTAGAGAAATGAAATAAATTTCACTTGAGAAGAAAATAATGTTTAACATCAATCCCTTCACATACACATGTACACCACAAGACTAAACACTGGAGTTTCAGGAGCAGAAGCCTGGGAGTTGGTGATTCAATGCAAACTGAGTCATGACCCAGCAACTACCTCATGTCTTTTCTCAGATTCTTTGGGCAGATTACATGCAAGTCCACAGATTCAATTGTGCATACAACCGAGAGCTACTTGCCAGTAATCTCCCAAGTCAGTTTTTGAGGATTATTAAAATTTCATTTCCATAAACTAACATTAGCCCATTGCTCGTTACCAAGATTTGTGATTCAGCACTTTGCAAAGTTTCGTTCTGTTATACCATATTTTTTAGCAAATAACGCGCCCACACACATACAACCTGCAGCATAGCTTGCTTACGAAAATAGAGGAGGGAGGGGTTTATGGTTGGCAAAAAACATATAATGTGTGCATTGTCTGCATAAAATATGGAACATGAGGTCCCCATGAGTTGGAGACCACTAGACACCAACTAACAAGAACAACTTCCCTAAGAAGTCTGGCTGCCACGCCCAGCCATGCCAAAGAGCCCCTCCTGGCAGCACATGAGCAACTGGTAAGAATTTCTGCTGTTTTCTAGAAGAAAGCACTAGTATTCATTCATCAGCAGTGTTATTTTGAGCTGGTCATAGGTTTCCATTTCTCCTCCTATTGCTATTCAATTAAAAATAAGTATTAGTTTAGATTCATCATTGCCATTTTAGGTGTTTATGGTTTTTTGACTAACCAATGATGTTGTTTTGATGCATTTTTTATGTCAGGCATATGTTTGCCAAGAATTGTAGCAATTAGACTGTATGACGTACTGCTCTGTGGTCCCAATATGAATCATCCACACCACAATTGCTAATGCAGATGGACCCTTAACAGCCACTGCCCGGGAGAAAAGATTTGCTTCTCAATGGGTGATACTTTATTGTTATCACCAAGTTCTTTTACCTTGAAAAGCAGGAGGGGGTAGGTGGGCTGTGGACTCTTTGTTCTGCCTAAGTGGACTGTGACCGTTTTCTCGGTAGGATGTGGTTACACTGGTACATACAGTTAAAACTGATCGTCTGGACAGCTAAGAGCTATACATGTTACTGCACGCAAATTATTCCTCAGTTAAAAAAAACAAATAAACTGACAAAAATGAGTATAGGAGACCAGAAGAGGAGAAGACCAAGTGCTCTTGAGAATGACTGATCAGGCAAACGCAAAATGAGGAAAGTTATAGGAAAAAGAAGGGGAGCAGTGGAAATGTCCCAGATTTTTTTTTTTTTTTTAAGGAGACATGGCAACTAAATGCAGTCTGTGACCCTAGACTGGATTCTGTCCTGGAGGGGAAAATTCTATAAGGGACGTGATGAGATCAAACAACAATTTGATTATAGACAGTAGATTAGAAAGAAGTCTTGTCTATGTAGACTAATGAAACTGATAACTGTACTGTGGTTACATAAAATAATATCCCTATTCTTAGGAAATCCATACTGAAATATGTAAACATTGGGTAGGGAATTACACCTAGGTGGTAAATAGGTTTGTGGTCACACACATGCTTCACGGCCAAAAGGTAAAGCACCATGATGTGTGCAATTTACCCTCAAATGATTCATAAAATAAAATTACGTATGTATGTGTGTGGGAAGGAATTTCCTTATAGCTTATTTAGCCTCAGAAGAAAAGGAAAAACAAGTACAAGTAGTCCCCGACTTATGATGTATTGGAGTTAGGACAAACTGCACTCACAACTCTCTGTTTTTATCGGCTTTCAGTGATTAAGAGTTTGGCTGCTAACCAAAAGGTCGGCAATTTGAGTCCACTAGCTACTCTTTGGAAACTCTATGGGGCAGTTCTACTCTGTCCTATAGGGTCACTATGAATCAGAATCGGCTCAATGGCATCGGTTTTTTTTTTTAATCCTTAGTAATATGTACTACATACAATGTTGCAGTGCATAATTTGCTGATGTTATCATTCTTATGCCAAACCCCAAAGACAAAGATCAGCTTTATCAAGTTATTGATAATAAAAGGCAATAATAATGAAAACTAAAAAAACGATGTGTTTGACTTAAGTCAGAACCGACTATCTTAGTTAACTAGTGCCGCTACAGTAGAAATACCACAAGTATATGGCATTAACAGAGAGAGATTTATTCTCTCACAATCAAGGAGGCTAGAAGTCTGCATTCAGGGTGTCAGCTCCAGAGAAGTCTTTCTCTGTCTGTTGGTTCTGGGGAAAGGTCCTTGTCATCAATCTTCACCTGGTCTAGGAGCTTCTCTGTGTAGGGACCTGGGTCCAAAGGACACTCTCTGCTCCTAGCACTATTTCTTGGTGATATGAGGTCCTCTGTCTCTCCACTTGTTTCTCTCTTTTATGTCTCAAAAGAGATTGACTCAAGATACATTCTAATCTCATAGATTGAGTCCTGCCTCATTAACATAACTGCCTCTAATCCTGCCTCACTAACATCACAGAGGTAGGATTTACAACATAGGAAAATCCCATCAGTGACAAAATGCTGGACAGTCACATAATACTGGGAATCATGGCCTTGCCAAGTTGATACACATTTTGGGGGAACACAATTCAGTCTGTGGCACCAATTTATGACAGGGTCATCGGAATGGAACCCCATCCTAAGATGGGGCCTATCTGTACAGGTTTAGTTCTTGTTTGGCTCTTGTTGTTGACAAGGCTGGCTCAACATTTGGCAAGTATTTTTCCAACATCTGCACATCCAGACAAGCAGGATTTTATCAAGACACTCTCTTTCAATCAGCAACTCCTGGAATCCTCGTACCCATAGCAGTTTTCATGAGAATCTTGACTCCTGGGACAGGTCACTGTTACATGGACATTAGCGTAGCACAGACAAAGCAATATACTTGGGGCCAATGACATCTATTATGTCCAATGGCAAAATTTTTCAGGATGACCTAAGGCATGCATAATAGATAATGTATTAATATATATGACCTGGGTGATAGCTGGCTTGGGAAAGAAAGGCGTGTCTGCTGACCTCACAGTGGGCATCTGATCTTACTCCCCAGAAGTGGGCACCACCCCTGCACATCACCTGTGAGATCCACTGAGGAAGAAGTGACTGGGACTCAGCCCCCTGCCCATGCACGTTTGGTCCACTGTGGATGGCAGCGATTTGCTGTCTTCAGCACACACAGATGGTTGTTTGGCTGTTAACCAAAAGGTCAGAAGTTTGAACCCCGTAGCCACTCCACAGGAGAAAAGAGTTTGTTCCAACACACTTCCCAGGCAAATAGAAGCCTCACCCTGGACCTCACCTACTTTCTGGAATGGGTGAAAGTACAGGTTGCACTTTATGGCCAAATCTTCAGTTAGGACTGTGGAGCCATAAAGCTGAGTGTGTGATCCTAACCTTTTATCTGATAAAGATGGGACTGTGTGGGGGACTTGGCAGTTGAACCATGTGATGAAAGTGATCTGCCTTTTCACCAGCATGTGTAAAACCAGATGGAGGCACGTGTATGGGAAATTAAACTTAGCTGGCAAAATTGGCTTGTGGTCACAGCCAGACTTCATTCTGTTTCTACCCTCCTCATGTCATAGTATTCCCCCAAGAAGGAGAGTTGAGAACAAAGTCTGATCTTTCTATACTGGAGCTGGGAAGTTCCTCTGGCCATGAGTCAAAGTGGTACTAAAGGGTGGAAAAATGGAGAAAAGGGCATCAGAGAGGAAGGCAGGAGGCAGCAAGTGGGAGGACTAAGTAGGAGAGAGATGCAGTCTCTGCCAGGAACTGCGACCCTAGAAGAAACTGTCAGCAAACAGATAGTCCTCCACTTATGATGGGTTCCATTCCTAAAACTTTGTCATAAGTTGGTTCTGACACAAGTCAAATATACCTTTTTTTTTTTTTTTTTGGTTTTCATTATTATTGCCTTTTATTATCAATATCTTTACAAACTCAATCTTTATTTGTCCTTGAGGGTTGGAAACATTACATATAAACTTAGATATATTTTAATAAAAAAAACCCTTGGCTGTTGAGTCGATTCCAACTCATAGCTACGGTATGTATACATATGTAAAAAAAATAAACAAATCATAAAAATTGACTCTGACAATGTAGAAGAGTTGCAGGACGTTGGCATTTTGTCAGTTGCAGTAATAATTCCACTTGAGGAAGGTTCTTGACCATCTGGAATATCCCTGAGAATGAGGATGGCATTTCTAGTCAGAAAATTGGTGAGCATTATCTATGCGGTCCTTTTCTTTTTTTCTTCATTTATTTTGTGGTAACACCTCGCTGCTTCCTGAATTTGTCTATCGACTTTAGCAAAGCGAGTAGCATTTGGGTTCATGTTTTCAAGCAACTGAAGCCACTGATTTAGTTTAGAAAAAACTTCAGCTAATCCTTTCACTGTAAAATTTTTTGACAATTTCTCTCCTTCCTCTGGTAGATAGTCTGCATCTTGTATTATCTTGTCCAGCTCATCACTGAGGTTTTCAGTAGCTTCAACGTTGGTGATCTCTGCTTCTTCGGTTGTAATGCATGTTACGTAAGCCGAATCTACATTTGAAGTGATGAAACTAGCCCTTGCTTTCATTAAATACTCATGGTCATCTTCTCCTTGCTGTTCCTTCAGGTTTTCAAAAAGGCTGCATGTTTTTGTTTGAATTGTCAGTAAACGCATAGGAATCCCCTTCTGGACTTGGTCTTCTATCCAAATCATCAACAATTTCTCCGTCTTGTGGATTAGCCCTTGCCTCTTGTTTGTACAATTGTTAGTTTTATGTCAATCACTTCTTTAGCTGTCTCCAGAATCTATTGTTGTCCTTAATGATTGTCAAAACGGTAGAATGAGGCAATCCTTCCTCATGTGCTATTTCGCCAACTCTCTTTCCATTACCATAGACCTTAATGATCCTCATGTCTAGAGCGTTCCTTGCCTTCTTTTCTGGATTAGAATTTTCAGTGTCATGACTTCTTTTGCTAGACTTATTTTTTGGCGTATAAGCAGTGCAGGTGTTACAATTAGAGAAACCTGAACGATTCAGCTTTAAATGAACAACTGTTGTTCCTTATGGTATGAAATGCTGAAGAAGATCATGCTATAGTGTCCTACCAATGAAGTCAGAGTCATAATGGCCATTGGGTGCCAGTGCAGTTCAATTGTCATATGTCATTAGAGTTGAACATTGCCCAATTTTCTATCATTACGACTCCCGACACCAACATCACTATAGACTAGGCCATAGCCTGGTATACACCAGTGTTTTGAACAGTAAATCATAAAATTGAACATCTGAGAATGATAACATCAGCAATGTACGTGCTGCAACATTGTATGTAGTACATATTACTAACAATAAGATGTACCAAAAAAAAAAAAAAAAGGATGGTGTAAGTGCAGTTCATTGTAACTCGATTACGTCATAAATCGGGGACTAGCTGTAGACCCCTGGAACTCAGTCAAGGAGACAGTAGGTCCTGTGGTCCCTGACTTGGCAGGGCCAAGGATACTAATGCTACCCTATAACCTGTTTCAGGGCACAGCCTGGCCAGGGATGAAGTGAACCAGTGAGAATATGCTCCGCCCTACAGCCAGCATGGGGTTTATGCTGACCGCCTTGTAATAATAACCCTGCTCATTACTTACTAAGCCTCTACAGTGTTCCAAGCACCATGCTGAGCACTTGGCATGCATTACCTTATTTAGATTCACAACAGCCTGTCCCCTCTTTTAAAGATAAGGAAACAGAGGCTGAAAAATGTGGCCTGCCAAGGTCAAAACATTTGTAAGTGGTGGAACTGGGATTTGGAATCCATATAGTTTGACTTAAATCTTCCTTACTTTTTGCCACACTGTACACACATACACTAAAGAAATAATTTCTTCTAGAAGGATCAGCACAAAGCTGGTTCCTGTAAGGTGAGGTTAAAGATGCCCAAATGTCCAGCTTTTCCAAGATGCTACCCCACTCCATCATCTCTAACATTAACTACTCCTTCTCCCCTTAGTACTCTCCGCACCCCCGTCCTTGGGTTCTGTAATTTGCTGCAACATCTCACAGAACTTGTGAACCATATCAGGGAAATGGGTCATGTGGTCGTGCAGGCTGGCAAGTTCCAAATCTGTGGGTCAGGCATAGGCTTCTCTCATCCCATGTGGCTGCCGGGGCTGACAAACCCAAAACGGTAGGTTAGACCACAGGCTGCTGGCTTACAAGGCTGCAGAAGCTGGTGAGTCAGGTCAGATGATAGGCTGCTGGCCCACCGGGCTTCAGAAGCCAGCAAATCCCAGAATTGGTAGGTCAGACAGCAGGCCACTGGTTTCAGTCCCAAGAACTGGAGGTCAGACAGTGATGAAACAGATGCAGGATCCAGAAGCAGAGGGAGAAAGAGCACCCCACCAGAGCATCTGCATGTATACCTTGGTTGCAGGCCACACCCCAGGGAAGGGTGGGACTTGAGTAAAGGTGAGACTTGAGTCATGCCCTCCTGCAAGGCTCTGACTCAAGATACACTCCACACTAATCCTGCCTCATTAACAGATAGAGGTTAGAATTTACAACACATAAATGAAGGATAATTACATCAGATCACAAAATGGAGGACAACCACACAATACTGGGAATCATGGCCTAGCCACGCTGACACATAACCCCAACTATCACAGTATCCATGTACCTTATTTGAATACTCCCACTCAATCATTGTGTGTGAGTCACAAAGACCATGGCTAGAAGGGCCACGGTGAGCAATTCACTGCACTGCCTTCACACCGGTATACACATGCATGCAGCCTGTTTGATTTGACAGCCTCTTCTTCAAAAAAATAGAAGACCTTTGTCTAGTTTAATGTATTTGTTCCTAAGCAGTTAGCTGCACAGGGGTGAAGAAAGATGTAGTGAAGTTTGGCCAGAAACCACCGGATATCCCAAGGCAACTGGTGTGTTATCACCTGGCCGGGATTGGCTCCATTCTGGCTGTGCATGTTGGCAGGGGATCCTTGTGATGACTTCAGAGTCCCGGTATGAGCTGCCAAGGAGGTCAGAGCGTTTGCTAAAAATCAGTGAGCCACGTGAATGAGAATTATCAATGGCAGAGACTGGGTCCAGGGACAGGGAATGGCCAGTATCTTGCCCTCTGGGTCATTTGCTATCTTCTTCCTCTGTCTTTGCAGCCAATCAGCATTTGAAGCCCAGGGCAGTGGCTCTGGGGAGGCAGCCAGCCTATCACGGGCCTGTGCACTGCATGGCAACCATTGTGCGGAGTGAGGGCCTGGGGGGCCTGTACCGGGGTGCCAGCGCCATGCTGCTGAGGGACGTCCCAGGCTATTGCCTCTACTTCATCCCCTACGTGTTCCTGAACGAGTGGATCACCCCTGAGGCCTGCGCAGGCCCCAGCCCCTGTGCTGTGTGGCTGGCAGGAGGCATGGCAGGTAAGGGCAACAGAGACTGGAGCCCACTGCTGCACAGCTACTGCAGTGTGACAGCCGGGGAGTCTGCCATGCCCTTCTCAGCCCTGGGGAGGGCAGGACTCACCCAGCCAGTCACCCAACAGTTCTTTGCTAAGTACCTACTATGTGCCAGGCCTGTCTGGCAGGTGAAGGGCTAGGAATGGGGAATGTGCCCTCACATTTTCCCACTCCCTGTCCCCTGGAGCTATGGAGATGGCAAGTCCTTGTTTGGGCTCACTCAACTTTTAGTCAATAAATACATTTTGAGCACTTAATTTGTGTCAGGCATTACTGAGCTTTGATAAGGAAGTCTGTCATCATGGTTCACCTTTACGGAATATCTGCTCACTGTAAATCTTTCTAGCGTGTGGATTTTGTTAGTTCGGTAGGAATCAATCTCCCCTTTTTTTCAAACAAAGAAAATAAAGTTTGGAGAGTTTAAGTAACTAATTCAAGGTCACACAGCTATTATAGATAGGATAGTGAGGCTCTGTAGTCACAAAGATCAAAGTTCGAATCTACATGTTTTTTTTTTTTTGTGACCATGGGCTGGCTACTTAACCTCCCTGTGGGTTAGTTTCCTCATCACTAAAATGGACAGCATATTATTAGCTGTGTGGTAGGGTTGTTGTGTGAATTCCAAAAAGGCTGTGGGTGATCAAGTACCTGGATCAAAATAAATATGGAATAAATTTATTCATCTATTCATTCAAAAAATATGTAGAGGCCTCCCTGAGATAGCATTTGCTTACAAACTTGAGAAGTGTCCAGGCAGCAGGAATAGTAAGTGCAAAGGCCCTGTGGTAAGGAGAGTGCCTGGCATACTCAAGTTGCAGCAAAGAGTTCAGTGTGGCTGTGCCAGAGTGAGTAACGGGAGAGGAGTAGAAAAGGAGATCAGAGAGGTAACAGGGAGCCAGGTCATGGAGGGCCTTGAAAAGCATTGCAAGGACATTGATTTCTACCCTAAATAGAATAAGAGGTAGTGCAGGGGTTTCAGTAGGGGAGTGCTTTGTGATTTCAGGATTTGTGTTGTTAAAGGATTGCCCTGGCTGCTGTGAGAAGAGTCGATGTTAGGGGAACAAGGAACACCAGGTAGAAAGTTATTTCAGTAATCAAAGCAAGAGCTATTGGGAGCTCAGACCCAGGAATTATCTTTCAGTGGACGTGATGAAAAGCAGTGGATACATTTTGAAGGTCGAGTCAGCAGGATTTTCTCTAGGACTGTGTGTAAATTATGAAAGAAAAAGAGAAGTCAAGGATGCTTCCAAAAATTTTGGCCTGAGAAACTGGGAGGATGGATTTCCATTAACTGAGATGGGGCTGCATGGGGAGGGGCCAGTGAGCAGCTGGTTTGGGCCACATGAGTTCTAGAAGCCAGTTAGACATCCTAGGGGAGATGCCAAGGAGGATGCGGGATCCTGGAGCTCAGGAGAGGAGCCTGGGCTGTTTGGGAGTCATCAGCATAAAGATGGTATTTAGAATCATGAGACTGGGGAGACCAGCTAGGTGAAGAGGTAGAGGGTGGAGGAGAGAGCCCTGGAGCACTACAGCCTTTGGACGTGGGCAGACGATAAGGCCCCACAAAGGGGCAGATGATGAGTGAGAATGAGTGGGCAGAGAGGAAGGGAGGGAAGGAAAAAGGAAGGAAGGAGGGAGGAAGGGAGAGAAGAAAGGGAGGGAGGGAGGGAATTGACCATTGGATGTAGAACGTGGAGTTTGCAAGGACTTTGACAAAAGCCATTTTGGTGGAGCGAAGGATGTGAAAATCTGATTGAAATGGAATCAAGTGAAATGCCAGTTAGACATCCTAGGAGCGATGTCGAGTGGGATGCAGGATCCCGTTCCTTTCATGCAGATGAAAGGAATTGGAGAAACCAAGTGTACGAAAACTCCTGAGGGATTTTGCCATAATGGGGACAGGGAAGTCAAGAGAGGATTGCTTGTTAAGCAGGCTGATATCATAGTGTGTTTGATGCTGATGGGAAGATCCAGTAGAGAGAAGAAAGTTGAAATACTGAGCTCTCCTCTTCCTCCTCCTAAGCTATACTTTAAACTCCTAACAAACATGTTACAAGGTCTACATTTTCACCACCAGGCAGCAGGGTTCTCACTCTGCCCCCATGTTTCTGAAGCCTGGATGGTGCGTGGCTCCCAGTGGGTGCTCCATGAGAGGGCAAACAAGGCTGCTGTCTGCTCTCAATGTCTGCTGAGAGCAGGTGTGGGTGGCCAGGCAGGCAAATCTCATTTGAGGTACTCCCAGCCATGGGCTGGGGGACAGATGAACATATCAGGGCAGCCTCTGGGCTGACTCCTGGGGAAGTGGTCCCTTATCCCTGCAGATAAGGGTGCTGAGGTCCAGAGGGCCTCCCAGAGGGCCATGGGCAGGAGTCCCAGGGGGCTGGATCCTGGATGGGCAGAGGGCCCAGGGCTCGCTGAGGTCTCTTTTGGGAAGGCAGTAATTACAAAACCCTGCAAACCAGCTGCCCTGGACTTTCACATCAGTTTGTTTTTCTCTCTCCACCAAAGAATGTGTCAATTTATGTGTTTACACAGTAAGCTGGTGCTGTTTCCCCAGAGTCCATTAAAGTCGCAGAAGTTTCCAAACTAGGGCACCTGGACTTGTTCTGTGAGGGTGACACAGTGGCACATGGTCCCAAGGCTTCTATCCCACGTATTTGGGAAAGAGATGTTTAAAGATCCACCCTTGCTCTTTTTACAGTCTGGCTGGCCCTTCGTTGGCATGCAGCCTATCTGCAAGTGTTTGTTTAGCTTTTTTGTGTTTGGAGTAAATCCTGTCTCTGGGAAGCAGCAAACCTTTAGCCTCACCCAGGGCTCTCTCTCCTGGTAATGGTGCTGCAGGGTATTTATGGGGCTTGTTATTGTTTCAAAGGAGCCCTGGTGGCTCAGTGGTTAAGTGCTCAGCTGCTAATAGAAAGGTCAGTGGTTTGAACCTACCAGCTGCCCTGCAGGAGAAACGTGGCAGTCTGCTTCTGTAAAGATTACAGCCTCGGAAACACAGGCAGTTCTACTCTGTCCTGTAGGGTTGCTGTAAGTCTGCATTGACTTGATGGCAATGGAGGGGAGGGACTTATTGCTTCTCCAGTAAAAACTGCTAATCAAAGCTGCCACTTACTGAGCACTGACTGTGTACCTGCCGCTGTGCTAGCTGCTTTATGTGCATCGTTCAGTTGGTCCTCACAGCAATAAGAAGCTAGGTACTGCCGCCCCATTGTACAGATGAGGGGCCCAAGGCTCAGAGGAGGCCAGAGGCTTATGCAAGCCCTACAGCAAGGGGTGGAAGGAGGATCAGGACCCAGCCTTCCCAGGTCCTAGCTTCTCTCTCTCTCTTTTTACAGGAGCAATTTCTTGGGGGACAGCCACTCCTATGGATGTTGTGAAAAGTCGACTCCAGGCTGATGGGGTTTATTTCAGCAAATACAAAGGTGTCCTGGACTGTATCTCCCAGAGTTACCGAGAGGAAGGTCTTAAAGTAAGCCCTACAGCAGTCATGCAGGGTCAATTCCAGTCCCTGGAAGGTGGTTCAGTCATTGGGGGGAATGTGAGATGACAGAGAAGGGGATCTGGAAACCAAGGGGGTGATGGTTATCATCTTCAAACACTACATGCAGGCATTGCAACAAGACCTTTATGTGTGTTATCCGTCTAACCTCACCCCAGGCAGGTTGAGGAGGTAGGTGTGTGCCCCACTGACAGAGATTCAGAGAGGAGAGCTGATATATGGCAGAGCCAGGTCCTGGACCCATGTCTGTCTGTCACCAAAGCCTGCAGTCTCATCGAGATAGGGTGGGACACCTGGCCTCACTCACTACTCACCCTCTCTCCTCCCCCAGGTGGGAGGTTCCAGCACCACTTCCCACCCTTCTATCCCTCAGTCATCACGTCTCACCAGCTCTGATCTGTCTTCTGCTCTCGCACTCCACCAGAGTATAGGCCTCATCATCTCTGGTCTTAGCTATTGAGACAGCCTCCAAGCCTCCAGCCTGGTTCCTTAGGCTTCGTCTCCTTTCTTTGTTCTCCTCACAGCCAAAGGGATGATCCTAAACACAAGTCTGATCATACCTCTCCACCTCCAAATTGTCCCTGAACAAAGCAGACTTCCATATCTGCTGTCCAAGGGTTATAAATGAGTTCATTGCCATCTACCTTGCCTACCATGACTCCCAATGGCTCCCTGCAGAGAAGCCATCTACTCACTCTTCCTCATTTAGGCCCCTTTCTTTCTTGACATGGCTCTTGGAGGCAGCAGACTTGAGTTCAAAGGCAGGCCCATCTTCTCACATGTGAGGAAATCTAGGCAACTGCTTCACCTCTCTGGGCCTCAGTTTCTCCAAGGGTAATCATCCCTATGATGAAGGACACAGTTGTGTGTGGATCAGATTAAATAATGCACATAAAAAGTGCTTAGCTTAATGCATAACACATAGGAAACATTTGGAAAGAGTTAAACATTTGTAATCAGTATTAATATGAATTATTATTAGTTGTTGTTGTTGTTAGGTGCTGTTGAGTCAGTTCCAACTTATAGTGACCTTATGTATAACAGAATAAAACATTGCCCAGTCCTGTGCCATCCTTACAATCATTGCCATGTTTGAGCCCATTGTTGCAACCGCTGTATCAATTCATCTGATTGAGGGTCTTCCTCTTTTTCTCTGACCCTCTACTTTACCAAGCATGATGTCCATTCCCAGGAATTTGTCCCTCCTGATAAAACGTCCAAAGTAAATGAGGCGAAGTCTTGCCACCCTTGCTTCTAAGGAGCATTCTGGTTATAATTTTTCCAAGAAAGATTTGTCTGTTCTTCTGGTAGTCCATGGTATATTCACTATTCTTCACCAACATCGTAATTCAAAGGCATCAGTTCTTCTTCAGCCTTCGTTATTCATTGTCCAGCTTTAGCATGAGTATGAGATGATTGAAAACACCATGGCTTGAGTTAGGTGCATCTTAGTCCTCAAAGTGACATCTTGGCTTAGTAGTAGTACTAGTTTTATTTGCATTAGTGTTATTGCTGAGCTCTGAGCCTTTTCTCACATGGCTCCCTCGCCCCAGCTCTACCAGATAAACTCTACCCATCCTTCAAGGCCGAGCACAGTTCTCCACCTCCTGTCCCCAGAACCCATCCCCTCCACTGCTCTTTTCCTGTACCCACCCCTCCTGGCACTTTTACACACCACCTGCCTCTTCACCTCTTGCTAGGGAAGGTGCCATGAGGCCTTGTCTTACTTCTCTCCTGTTTTACTTCTCCCTCCAACTTGGGGAAAGATCCAGTTTTAGATAACCCATTATTGAGGAAAATAGTGAATTTGCTGTTTGAAAGACCCCCAAATGACCCCCAAAGGTAGATCAAAGGCCAGATATAAAGGGCAGAATTACAAGAAGTCAATGCATAGTCCTGCCTTAGTATTAAATAATCAGTTGCCCTGTAGAGTATGGGGCCATCTGATTTCACAATGGTTCCTGGGAGAAAAATGCCTGAGGGCTTTAGTTCTCACAAGTTCAACGTTAATTGAACAAATGCTTATTTTTAGAGCACCTGGCATGTGCTAGGCATGGCTGTAGGAGCTGGGGACACAGCAGTGAATAAAAGAGGCAAAGTCCATGCTCTCATGAAGCTCACACGCTAAAGAACCAACAGTGGGACCTAGTCCCCAGGCCACATTAGTAGAAATATAGAGGGCACAGTAAGGGAGATGGAAGTCTCTGCCCTGATCAGCTCACAGCTGGAATGTCATTTACCTTTGCTTACCACTCACTAAGTGCGACACTGATTGTGCCCCAGGATGAAGATGAGGACTTGGCCATCACGTCTTATGAAGAGAGGTTGGGGAATGAGATTGTTTAGTATAAAACAACATGATAAAGAGAGAATTTCATTCCTGTCTTTATATTTTAAGGATGGATAAACTTAGAGTTTTTTTCATTCTTCTTATTTAATTTTTTTCTTCTTTTTATAAGAGCTGCTTTGGCAGAAGTGTACAGCCTCAATTGTCCTTTTCTTTTTTTTTTTTTTTTGAGCAGAAGCACAGTTTGCGATTCAGCCAACAAATCCAGAGGGACAGAAAAGAGAGGTTCACACTGTGATGTGCTGTTTTTATTTGAGATGTTTTTGTTGGTTTTCCAAAGAACTAATGTGTCATAATCCTAAAAAGCCTGTAGAGGCAAATATATATTGCTGATGTTATTTCCTCCCAAAGCTACTGTACTCTGTAAAAAACAAAGTCCTAGAAGGAAGCTGAGGCCAGATGATCAGTGTCTTAATGTCAATGGTGTTGGATCTGCAGTGAATATTCAGTGGCAAGTTTTAAGCAGAGATAGTATAATGCTCGGCTTGATTGGCCACCTCATTCACCAGATGGTTCTAAATTAAAAAAAAAAAATTATTATTTAGTTTAAAAAGTAGGCAAAAAATGAACGTGGAAAGCTTCAAAAGGTACAAGAGGCTGTACTGTCTGAGTGCCCTTCCTGAGGTCTTCATTCCTGTCCTCAAATCTAGCCACTGTTAGGAGTTTGTTGTGGCATATTTCAAAAATACTGTCAGCGTGTGGAAGCACATATATGTGGGTATGTAGATGTATGTATGTTTGTATGTACGAGTGCATATCAGCATAGATAATCCCTTGCTGCTGAGTCATTCCAACTCATGGTGACTCCACGTGTTACAAAGTAAAACTGCTCCATAGAGTTTTCTTGACTATAATCTTTACAGAAGCAGATCACCTGGTCTTTTTTCCTTGGGGCCTCTGGGTGGGTTCAAACTATCAGCCCTTAGTCTAGTAGTCAAGCACACACCGTTTGTGCTATCCAGGGACCCATAAGCATAGATAGTAACAAGAAAAATAAATAAATAAATACAATCCTGGAAAATTGGATTTTCTCGAAGGCATATTTCAGCTGCAGCAAGAGAAGTGCCTTTTCCCAGCTTCCAGGGGATGGCGCCAGGTCCCAGTTGGATTGGGCTCTGGCTTAAAAGAGCACCCATTCTTAAACATTTTTTCTTGTGGCTCATCGAGGCAGGGCAAGAAACCCTGAGTCTCTCATTACCCAACCTGTTCGACTTTCGTATGGAAGAACCTAGTGATCATAAAGAATTGAAAAGGAATAAAATAATGAAAATGGTGCCCAATTTTAATAACTCTTTGTAACACATTTCGTGATTCTCTGTAAAAGATCAGTTGCCGTTGAGTTGATTCCGACTCATAGCAACCCGATAGGACAGAGTAGAACTGTCCCATAGTGTTTCCAAGGAGTGGCTGGTGGATTCAAACTGCCAACCTTTTGGTTAGCGGCCGAGTTCTTAGCCACTGTGCCACCAGGGCTCCACGATTGCCAGTAGAGCCGTCTTTAGTCTAACAGTAACTGAGAGTCCACGGACTTGTGGCCCATTCCTGCATAAACACAGAAGGAAGGCCTGGTAGTTGTGGATCCATTCTGGGCCCACCATGAGGGTCCTCTCGGACCACATGGGCAATGGGCCATACTTGGGAGAGTTATCATATAAGGAGTCCGGAGGAGAGGCAGTGGTGTCCTTTAAGCTTTACAGTGGTGACTGTTGTGAAGGAGCATCTGATGAGAGAATGAGATTGAATGACTCTAAGAAGGGACCTAGAGGAACATTTGCAGGTAGACAAGCTTCCTGAGGCACCTGGGTCAGCCCCCCTATGGTTCAGCCCCTTGAGGGTCAAAACCTTCTCCCACCTCCAGGAATCTCCCCTCCACCTCTGGACTGTATCTTTTAGCTCAGAGACTGCTCCTTCTTCGTGTCTGGGAGTTCAGTCATTCATCTGCTCAACCATCCACCCATTGATTCATTTAATGAATGTTTAGGAAGGGTCTGCTCTGGGCCATGCACCGTGCTGGGTGCTGAGGATTCCCAGGCAAACCCTGCAGACCACCCTCTCTCCCTGAACTGACCACTGTGATTAACAGGGAGACAGATAAGCCCCGGGCGATCGGAGGACAGAGTGGGAAGAGCTATGATGAGAGTGTTCAGAGGTGATAGGCCATATCCCACTTGGGGTGGCATGGAAGGCTACCAGAATCCTCCGGTCAGATTTGGGAGGCATTCCAGGCTGGAGGGACCTCCCAGTCAGAGAGAGCAGGTGCCGTAGAGGAATGACAGACCTTTAGCCTGCCCAGTGTGTCAGGTGGAAAAGGCAGCCTAGAGATGGCGCAGAACCACCAGGTGCTGGGCCTGGCAGGCCAGTGAAGGGGTGTGGATGTGACCTTGGTGCTGGGGAGTCATTGAGCCTTTAGGAAGAGCTTTGGTCTGGTGGTTTTGTGTCCTGATGGTGCAGGGTAATAGGCAGCCTGTCTGCACTTTGTTTGCCTTCTTTGGGCCTGGCTGCAGCTGCTGGAGGGCAGGCGTGTCTCCCGGCTTGAAATGGCCCAGGGCTCCTGCAGGGCCCAGAGACTCACACTCCCAGGGAGGTCCTGCCTGGCTCTGCCTCCTGGAGCGGCACCAAGCCCAAGCCCACAGGTAGCCTCTATGGGCACCCCCATGGAATTTTCCTCTCGGAGACTGACCCAGTTCCTCGCTGTTATTCAGTTACCCTGGGTGAACCTGTGGAATTCCAGAACAGTTAGACATTAAGAGAGGGGTGCTGATGTTACAAGGATCCTTCTCGAGCTCTGCCTAAATGGCTCCAGGATTTGGCTGAGCCATTCAGTTCACCTCTGGGGCCCTAGTTCATCAGCTCTGTGCCCTGGAGCCAAGGTACCCCCCAGGTTCCACCAAGAACCCCCTTCCTGTTTAACTGGCATCTTCAAGTCTGCCACAGTGTCTCAAGGTGAAGCCACCTCCCTAAAGAGAGGTCACCTGATGTCATGGCTGATGACTCCAGCCAACCACTGCCCAAACCCCACAGTGGCCACCGGCTGGGAAATTGGGGACAGGCAAAGGGCTGGATGTCTACTGCTTTAAAATCACAGCTCTTGTTCTATGTCTTAAACTTAGTAAATTACACAGGAGTCAGGTAACAGGTTTATATCTCATGTCTGACAGTCCTTGGGTCATTTGTGCTTGAGTGGGGACTTGCCTTTAGCTTTGTATTTCTCCCCAGAGAATACATTGTAGGACAGCCCTTCCCAGCCCCTCCCAAAGCTCTTCTCTGTTCTCGTCACTTTCTGGATCTTAGTGTAATTCTTTATAGTGGGCTTCCCCCGGCGTAGTAGTTAAGTGCTACGGCTGCTAACCAAAGGGTCGGCAGTTTGAATCCGCCAGGCACTCCTTGGAAACTCTATGGGGCAGTTCTACTCTGTCCTATAGGGTCGCTATGTGTCGGAATCGACTCGACGGCAGTGAGTTTGGTTTTTTTTTTTTTTCCCTCCCCTGGTAGGTTATGAACTGCACGAGGGCAAGAACCACATAGCACATTTGTCAGTGTGCTCCTAGCACCGAGCAGGGAGGAAAGGAAGATCCTGGGAAGAATTGGGAAGCATCTTATTCCTAGAGGACGGAAGAAAAATGTAGGCTCTGGTAGCATTAAAGGCAGGGTTTAGCTGTTCATAGAGGCAGGCCACTACTCCTCAGTACTCATACTAATAACCAGGGTTGAGTCCTAGTCTGGACTACCATATTTTTATGTAAATAACGTTTGTTTGCCAGCTGCACCTCCCCTGCCCCAAGTATTTTTGTAAGCACACTGTATCAATTTTTTTACATGTTGCTAGTGGCATAGTGGTTAAGAGTTCAGCTGTTAACCAAAAGGTCAGCAGTTTGAACCCACCAGGCGCTCCGCTCCTTGGAAACCCTATGGGGCAGTTCTCTGTCCTATAGGGTCACTATAAGTTGGCATCGACTCGATGGCAACGGGTTTGGTTTTTTTTTTTTTGTACATAAATTAGCATAGTATGCTTATGAAAATACCTCACGGGGTGGTACGAAGTTGGCAAAAAAATGTACAGCGTGTGCATTATTTGTGTAAAAATATTGTATTGACTTTGATGATGATAATGATGATGATGGTGAACATTAAGAGTTCATGATGCTTGCGGCATGCCAGGGACCGTGTAGGTGCTTTAAAAGCATCATCTCATTTATTCCCTCAAAAATCTTATCAGGTAAACACTATCATTATCCCCATTTTACAGTTTGGAAAATTGAGGTCTATAGTGTTTGAAACTTGCCCAAGTAACATGGCTACTAGATGGCAAAGCTGTACCTTAGCTCGGTGTCTGCAGAGTCATAAGCACTGCCCGAGTTCTTCCCCATGCTGCTACTTTGAAGCAGCTGTGACAGTGGCTGGTCATGGCTAGTGTTCTGTCCGTCATTGCAGAGTGAGTGGAGTGGAGAGTTAGGACCTCCACAGTCCAGAGAATTTTGTGTGTGTGTGTGTGTGTGTGTGTGTGTGTATGAGAGTGACAGAGAGGGAGCAGGATTCAACTGTTTGCCTATAGCAGAGGATAGAGCGCCAGAGTCTGGGAGAAAAAGAGCTATCAGACATGACATGGGTCAGGGAAGGAGTCAAATGGGGTGTAGTCCCCACCTGAACAGGTCCTTTGAGCTCTGGGGATCCGGCCTGAGACGGGCCGGGGGTGGGGCAGCCTCCCAGCCTCTTCCACCCTGCAGAGGTGGCCCCACAGAGAGTGAGGGCCAGTCCCCTGTAATAATCTGGCCTCCTGTGCAAAGGTGTTTTTCAGGGGCATCACCGTGAACGCTGTTCGGGGTTTCCCCATGAGTGCGGCCATGTTCCTTGGCTATGAGCTCTCGCTGCAGGCAATCCGCGGGGACCACACAGTGACAGACCCGTAAGCCCAGGTCAGTGTGCTTCCCTCCCAGCCACTGGGGCTTCCACGGCTTCAAACTCTTTTCTTTGTCTTAAAAACGTTTTGACTCTCTGAAATCTACCTCTGTCTCATTTTTGTCTAATCTGTATTAGTTTTAAGCTAAAATTGCCACCCTTGTGGTCATCAGAAAGCACTTCTAAAATGCCCACCTGTGATGGTCAAGGTACTAGACGTTCAGTAATTGAGCCGGCACAAAACTGACCTGTTTAGCACAAGCTCCTGTTTTCCCACGCAGAAGCTTTAACAGCTCTTGGAGAAAAGTGCTTTTAGCTTCACCGTACAAATTCAATGACCAAGGCTCAGAAGTGAGGACTCGAGCCAGGGTGCCCACCCAGTGCTCACACGGGGCATCAGAGCCCGAGTCTGAGAGCCACCAACAGGTGCCCAAAGCCTTGGAGGGAGGTCTCTGCCATCATTCCCTGCCTCCTACATCTTTTTCCTTGCTCTCTGCAGAAAGATCACTGCAGTCTGGGAGATCTTCTAAAAGCAGAAATCTGATCAAGCGACTTCCTTGCTCAAACTCCCTCCATGGTTCCCTTTTGCCCTCCAGATAAAGCATCGGCCTCATTTCTCACCACTGCCCTAAACATATCATCTTCTCTCTTATGTCTAGGGCTTTGCTCATGCTGTTGTGTCTGCCTGACACCCTCTTCTCCCTCCTCCTCCCATTGCCCCTGGCATCACCAACTCCTCTTTATCATACATGCCTTGGCTTAGAAGTCTCTTCCTCCAGGAACCCTTCCCTGATGTCTCAGCTGGAATGAATCGCACCTGCTGTAGGCTCCCTCCCACAGCCCGTTTTCATACCCTCCCACATCACACTGCATTACACCTGCCTGATTACCCTCCTCACTCCCAGCCAGTGTGAGAGTTCCAGGAGAGCTGCAATGACTTTTCTCACCTTTGTATCCCAGGTGCCTACCACAGAGCCTGGCCCATACATGGCCACTCAGAAACATTGGGGCATGGATGGATGATCAACCTCCAATAGCCCCTTGGATCCTTCTCCCCCTCCTCTTGCTTCTTCTCCCTGGTGTCTCCTTCTCTGGCCTCAAACTAGTTGCCTACAAAGCTCAGACAACAAACTAGGGTGTCACTAAACTTTCTAGTCAACCAAGAAACCATTTTGCTTCCACCTTGGTACTGCAAATTCTCCCTCAAATTTTTGGGTCCATACCCACCTTCCTCAGGATATCTAAAAACCTCACCACTTCCTTCCCTCTGGGCTGGCAGACCATTTGTGGGCAGCAGAGTTCCTCTGGAATTCACAGAGAGCATAGAAGATAGATGTCCGGAGACGGCACGGTCAATCAGGCTGACCTGAGCAAGCCCAGGACAGGCCCTAACAGTTTACTTTAAATAACAAGTGTTTAACTTTTTTCTAAAGCTCCAACTTTCACACCTTTTCTCACTTTTTGCCCTTTCTTATAAAAAGAAAAGGAAAACAACACATTTTGCATAATCTAAACATTTTGGGTGAAGAGTTAGTGTATTAGGGTTATGTCCAGGGCAGGGGAGAGAAGTTACTTGTTCTTAAAGCTGTGCTCAGATATCAGCCACTCCCCCCTTTTAACGGATAAAATAATTCTTTTAAAGTTCCTATAATAAAATCAGTGCATTTTTATTGTAGAAAAAATAGAAGATACAAATAAACAGAACAAAATAAAAATACTTATAATCCCAATACCTTGTTATTTTTCTGAGTGTTGTTTATGTATATCCCCAAAATGGGATCCTACATTACGTAAGCGCCTTATATGCATGTGAAAACTGTACGATGAATTAGAAGACGAAGACGAATTGAGGCCTTTAAATTATGCTGTTGGCGAAGAATACTGAATATACCACAGACTGCTAGAAGACGAACAAGTCTGTCTTTGGAGAAGTACAGCCAGAATACTCCTTAGAAGTGAGGATGGTGAGACTTCATCTCAAATACTTTGAACATGTGATCAGGAGGGACGAGTCCCTGGAGAAGGACATCATGCTTGGTAAAGTAGACAGTGAAAAAGAGAAAGACCCTCAACAGTTGACACAAAGGCTGCAATAATGGACTCAAACATAGCAACAATTGTGAGGATGGCGCAGGACTGGGCCATGTTCCGTTCTGTCGTAGATATAGGGTCGATATGAGTCAGACCCAACTGGACAGCACCTAACAACAATAACATTACACAATGTTTAATAGCCCATTTCTGTCATTTAATAGCTCAGGACCATTCTTACATGTCATGAAATCTACAAGATCATTTTGATGCCCAGACTTCGCTGTCCCAGCAGTGGCTGGGCACTGATCAGGCAGTGATTCGCTACTTCAGGAGGAAGGAGGAAGTTTCTAGTAAGCCAATGTCCTAGATTTGGTCTGTGAGAGCAGTGATCAGTCCCGTTGGAGTGGTTTTTCTTCTGAAAGCACTCTTGTGCAAGGGATGCAGATGTCCATCTCCCTGTCCTCTGCTGGGTCGGGGAGGAGGCTGGTCCCTGCTGGGTGGGAGAGGAAAGAGGCTCTGGAGAGTTTTCTGGACCCTCATCTTGAACAAACCTTCCCCAAGGCATTCAACCTTTGCTCTAACCCCAGAGCCTCAAGGCTTCGTAGCACATCCTGGACTTGAATTTACCCAGTGGCTCTGAGACTTTGGGCAGGTCATGTGCCGAGCAGCAGTAACTTGTACTCTTTGAAAAGTCCAGACTGAAAACAGTGAGATGAAGCGTATTAGAGAACTCGTGAGCCTTATATTTCCTAAGAAGTAGTGGAGGGTGACTATCTCAAGAGCCTCAGGCAGCCTGTGGTGGGGATTACTTGGAAATCGTTTCCAAGTGCCTGCAGAGAATAGAAGATCCAGTCCTTCCAATACCCAGTACAGAGCTCTCCCTCAGCAACACAGAGCCCTGTGGAGGAAGAACGCTTCTTATCATTCATCTACTAACTGGTTTTCTCCCAGGCTGCACATGTTAGTGACCCGAGGGCTATTCAAAACCCGGTAAACATCACAGAAAGTTATCATTTTGTGGTTGTAGTCAGTTTTATCTGTTTGCATGGGGAAACCAGAATTAGGCAATCCGAGGAGACAGCCTTTGGTGGTAGAAGAGAAGCCAGGGGTCAGCTTTCAGGCTTGTCGGAGGCCTATGAATCCAGCTGCACCATCCCTCCCGGTCCACCAGGACCCCCTGCCCCAGAACCTTCCTGGTGTTATGTTGAACTGTCCTCCCCTGCGACATTCATCCTGCAGACCTCATTGGCCTACTTTCAATTTCAGGAACATTCATTTCCAAGGACAGAAGATATATTCTTTCTAGACTATTTTTCTAAAAAAAACATGTTTAAATAACCACAGACAACCCTCACAGCCCCTAGCCAGTTTGCAGTCATGGAGATAATCTGCCCATTGCTGCTTCACAAAAACAGGCACCAAACTGGTTGCTTGCACCATCATCTTGCTGACCCATAACCCCAGTCAGATGAAGTCCTTATCTTTCCTCCTTTTTCCCAGGGCTGATGTCACCTGACCAGAATCCCGTTCCTCTGATATGTTGATGCTGACAGTGTCTCCAGAACCAGAGGTGGTGAAGCCACTGAAGGGAAGGAGGGGCTACCTCTGCTGGTGAAGGCCCCCCCAGACTCTGCTCCCCACCCCCGGACTCTGCCCCCCATCCCCAGACTCTGTCCCCCACCCCCGGACTCTGCCCCCCATCCCCGGACTCTGCCCCCCACCCCCGGGCTCTGCCCCCCACCCCCAGACTCTGCCCTGGCAGGGGCCAATGAGCTGCTGCCCTTAGGAGTGAGAGTGGAGCAGTGTTGGGTCACCACCTAGTTTAGATCTGGACTTGCACCCTGGGGAAAGCGGGTAAAATAGACCCTGCCCCGTGACCATTGCAACTTACAGAAGTTCACTGGATGAGCTGGACTTGTCTCTAAGTTTCCAAATAAAAATGCTGAGGACTTCTTCAGGGTTTTTCTGTACCAGATGCTTCTTCCAGGCTTCCGAAAGACAGTTGTCTGTCTCCTTCATTCGTACTTCTCAGACCTATGTGGACATTGCCAGCTCAGATGGAAATCCTCTCCCCACAGATGGGCAGGAGAACTAAGGAAGGCAGTCTTATCTTTTTTCCCAGATGCGTAAGGTAGGCAGGAGAGGGCCTAATGCTTGAAAAAACCTGCAAGGGAGAGAACACCTTATAGGAGCTCTCCCTTCCCAGGAACAGGGCACTGAGCTATGGGTGGTGCAGGCCTTCTCTGGGCCTTATTTTCAAAGCAAATAATAATGGTAATTTTTGTCCATAGTCTCATTTCCAGAATGACTGCATTATTCTGATTTCATTTCTCACTGAAACTGTGTGGGGAGCACATTGTTATTTTGCTGCTATGTGGCCTGTGGCTGTGATGTCACTTCCAATGCTGTGCCTACAACAATCTTCCCTAATCAATCATAGAACCCTGCCCTGATGAGCTGAAAGTAGCTTCCAAGTCCTTCCCAGCATAGTGCTTGGACAGCCACCAAGGCCAGTCAGAATCGGCATTTAAGGTAAAGCTATTTGCCATCTCTGGCTTAACACCTGGGAGGGGGAAATGTCCTCAAATTATTATTTTTTTTCCCTTGAAAGGGTCTTCCTTGGTTTCTTTCCCTCCTGCATGAGTGACTTGGGGCATGTCTGAAAATCCTCTCCTCTGACAGGCACCGCACGAAGACAAAGCACTGTCCTAGCACAAAGAAGGTGAACACATTCATTCTCATCAGTTTAAATCCTGTAACTGTAGCAAAATGGTCCTTCCTTGAAGAAAGACCCTATAAAAAAAAAAAAAAAAAAAAACCTATGTATTTTATACATACATGCCTTCCGCTATGCCCTCCTTGGAGATCCTTCTCCTGCACAGCCCCTGGCTCTACAGGGTCTCCAGGCATCTCTGCAGGCTGCCATCCAAGCTCTCCATCCCTCCAGCAGGGGACATTCATTCATTCATTCAGGCTTCAAACTTTTGCTGAGCACCTACTATGAGCAGGTAATGCCCAAGGTGTCGGGGACAGCTTCCATTCTGGTGTTTGCCACAGGAGAGGGGGTCTGCTTGCCCACTCCAGCATCACTGGGCTGGCACTGCAGATGCAGGGAAGAGGTGTTCACTGGGGCCTAGGCATTCCTGATAAACCCAAGGTCCTAGAATGTATTTCTTAAGCCTGCCTCAACTAGGCCATTATACCGGTGCTGGTCTGGGTTGCCCAGTTTGTCAGGAAGTCCTGTTGTGTTCGCGAGGCCTGCTGGGGTCTTCTACAGGCTGCTTCTGATGAGAGACTGAGACCCAACTACAGCTTTATTCAAGTGTCAGACTCCTCCCAGGGTCTCTTGATAATAGGAGGAAGTAAGAGGGGAGCAGTGCTGGCCCCAATTTACAAATGAGGAGATTGAGGCTTCAACATACCTGAGCTCCTGCTGAGGATTTGGGCCACCAATTCCACTAGACAATCTTCCAGAGGCTACACTGCTCCCTGCTGTCCATCCCAGGAATATCACCAGCCACACTGGTGATGCCCATTTGGCAGTGTACAAAACAAAGTCATTGGGACACATAAGTGTGGAGTCTCAAACCTCCATATTCCACATCACAGCTGCCCTTCCCAGAGCTACCCATTCCCAGAGCTACCCATTCCCATTCATCTCCTATTGCTCCATTCCAGGATCCCTGTGCTCCAACTGTTTTATCTCATCCCATCCAGGGCCAAACAAAGTGCCTGGAGCAGAATGGGCACTCAAGTGTTTGTTGAAGGAAAGACTGAGTGATTGAACAGACCACACTGGGCCAGTTGCTGCCTGCCTAATACCCTCCAGGCTTTCCTTCCTCCATGCTTCTCTTTAGCCTGGACACCCTCACTCCCATCTCTAGGAATGGGAGCACTCCCTGTTATCCAAGGCCCAACTCAAATGCTCCAGCCTCCACTTCCCTGGGTCTCCCTCTCTCCCCGGCAACTCCCACGTCCTTTCACCCATATACTTGTATGGCACTATGTCCCACCTTGTGCTACAGTCACTACTGCATATCTCGCTCTCACGTGCCAGGGCCCACCTGTGCCAAGACTGAATCTTCTCATCTTCAGAGCCTGGTCAGCAGCAATCATGGACAGTGTTTGCAATAAAGGAAGCATGAAGGAGTGGGTACAAACAGAGGCATAACAATGTCAGTCGACAATTGTTTCTAATAACGAAAAATTAGACACTCTGTAAATGCCCAGCAACAGAAGAAGGGGTTATATAAATGGAGGTGCATCATCCATCCTCTAAAACAGTATCGTGCAGCTACTAAAAAGAAGGAGGTAGATCTACACATATTGTCAGTGAAATATATTGTCAGCAATATATTAAGTGAAAAAAGGAAGTTACAGAATAAAATGCATGCTGTTTGTTTTCTTTCTTTCATATGTATTATATAGGCACCCATTTTTATATATGAATAGTTATATATAAAAAAAAGTTATATAGGCACTGAAAATAGTCTGGAAGAGTACACACCAAACTGTTAATAGTGGCTACTTCTGAGCTGTGGAATTGAGGGAAGGCTCTCAATTTCTACTTCGATGATGATGGTTTTTTTGTGCACCACCGTAGTGTTTCAAAAAGGAGCTCTGGTGGTGCAGCGGTTAAAGTGCTTGGCTGCCAACGGACAATTCACCTTTGGAACCCACCAGCCACCCCACAGGAGGAAGATGTGGCAGTCTGCTTCCGCAAAGATTACAGCCATGGGAACCATATGGACAGTCCTACTCTGTCCTATAGGGTCACTACGAGTCGGAATGGATGGCAGGGGATGATGGATAGTGTTTCAATTCTTTTACAGTGAGCATATATCGTTCTTATAATTTTTTTTAATAAACAACATTGTTTTTCAGAGCTGGGGTTCCATGTTGGACACTTGCTTTCTAGGCTCTTGGCTGGCTCTACTTTGCTGCTGAACTTCAGCAAGCCTCTGAGAGACCAACATTCGTCTGCCCTGCCCTGCTTGCCCCCTCCCCCATGCTGGTCATACACACCTCCAGCTCACTTTCTTCATCCCTCTGTTATGGAATGAGTTGTGTTTCCCCAAAATATGTGTTGAAATCCTAATCCCTGAACATGTAAGTGAGACACTGTTGGGAAATAGAGGGTTTTTATTATGTTAATGCGGTCATACCAGAGCAGAGTGGATCCTAAACCTCATCACTTCTGATTATAAAGACAGCAGACCCAGAGACACACACAGGGGAAAGACAGAACTGAGGAACACCAGGGAGTGTCAAGGGCCTCATGTGGCTACCGACAAGGAAGGGCCTTCTCCTAGAGCCATGCCCTGAATTCAAGCTTCTAGCCTCCTGAACTGTGAGAAAATATATCTCTAGTCTTTAAAGCCACCCACTTGTGGTATGTGGTAAGGCTGTTACGACGGCACTAGGTTACTAAAATACTAAAATATCTTTCAAGAGCACCTGATCTGGAAAAGAAAATAATCCAACTTAATAAAGAAACTTTACCCCAACCCATACAAATCTCACTTTGTAGCCAATAGCTTGGAGGGGTCAGCCAGCAATGGTCCCTGCTTTCTCTTGGGCTTTTCTGGAGAAAATAATCTGGAGAATAGATAATTCTCGATTAACATATTGTAGCCTCTCTCTCATTCATATGTGTTGAGTCTGATTCTGTGCCTGGTACTGTGAATATCTGACAATGATTTCCGTGTCACCAAAAGGAATGTCTTTAAACAAACGGAACTAAATTTTTAAGAAAGTCTGAAAACAGAGCAGAATTCCAAGCCAAGTATTAGTTTTGGTGTCTGTATCCTGGTGTTGGATGGCCTCAGATCCATCCTGCCTGTCTTACTGGGGATGGTGTAAAGAACAGCAGTAATGTTAATCTACAATCCTCCCCACCCCCAAGTGCCGTCGAGTCGATTCCGACTCATAGCGACCCTATAGAACAGAGTAGAACTGCCCCATAGAGTTTCCAAGGAGTGCCTGGCGGATTCGAACTGCTGACCATTTGGTTAGCAGCCGTAGCACTTAACCACTATGCCACCAGGGTTTCCTAATCCACAATATAGCGGATCTCAAATTCCTTGGTCTCAGGACTCCTTTACGTGCTTAAAAATTATTGAGGGCCCCAAAGAACTTTTGTTTCTGTGGTTCATACCTATCATCATTTACCAGAATTTAAAACAGAGAATTTTGAAAAATATTTATTCATTTAAGATATAGGAATAAACCCATACATGTTTACTTAAACAACATATTCTTAGGAAACTTTTTTCCAAGCAAAAAATTATCAAAAAGAATGGCATTGTAATAGATAAGTGGTAACTTTGGTTAAGGGTAAGACAGTACACAATACTGGGGAAGCCAGCACAACTTGTCCAAGACAAGGTCATGGAAGCTCCATAGACACATCCAAACTCCCTGAGGGACCAAATTACTAGGCTGAGGGCTTTGGGGATCATGATCTCGGGTCATAACATAGTCTATTGGCGTAACATAGTTTATAAAGAAAATGTTCTACAATCTACTTTGGTGAGTAGCATCTGGGGTCTTAAAAGCTTGTGAGCAGCCATCTAAGATAGTCCATGGTTTCACCCCTTCAGGAGCAAGGGAGAATGAAGAAAACCAAAGATACAAGGGAAATATTGGCCCAAAGAACTAATGGACCACATCTACTACAGCCTCCAACAGACTGAGTCCAGCACAACCAGATGGTGCCTGGCTACCACCGTTGACTTCTCTGACAGGAATCACAATAGACAGTCTCAGACAGAGCTGGAGAAAAATGTAGAACAAAATTCTAACTTACAAAAAATAAACAGACTTACTGGCCTGACAGAGATGGGGGTAAACCCCAAGAGTATGCCCCCCAGACACACTTTTAGCTCAGTACTGAAGTCACTTCTGAGGTTCTCCCTTCAGCCAAAGATTAGATAGGCCCATAAAACAAAATGAGACTAAAGGGGCACACCAGCCCAGGGGCAAGCACTAAAAGGCAGGAGGTGACAGGAAAGCTGGTAATAAAGAACCCAAGGAGAGTGTTGACATGTCGTGGGGTTGTTAACCAATGTCACAAGGCAATATGTGCACTATTATTTAATGAGAAGCTAGTTTGTTCTGTAAACCTTCATCTAAAGTACAATTAAAAAAAAAAAAGTTTTAGCTGGAACTAAACTTGGCTCATGGAACTTACATGGCCCTTCAGAGTTGCCTTGATTTGGGCCAAGGAAGCTGGGCTGTTCCATCCCTTCAACACTCCAGTCATTGGATTCAACTTGCCCCTTGTTATTGTTTGCAATTGAGTCATTTCCAACTCAGAGCGACTCTATTTGACACAGTAGAACTGCCCCTTAGGGTTTCCAAGGCTGCAGTGTTTATGCAAGTATGTTACCACATCTTTATCCTATGGAGCAGCTGGTAGGATTAAACTACTGACCTTTTGGCTAGCAGCTGAGCACTTAAATACTGTGCCATCAGGGCTCTTTAACTTGTCCCTAGAGAGGGGTTATGATATTGGGCCAGCCTGCTATTGTCAGTTGAGGGCAATATCTCAAGAGGGCTGACAGTGAGGGCTATCAGGGACATTAGCTGGCATCATTCTCAGAAGCTGGGGGAATATTCATTTTAGTACTGAAAGAGAATTTGAGAAGCACAGTGTGGTGTTCAGTACAGGATATAATTTGGGATATGCTTTTTTTTTTCAATTTTCCTTGTGTTTATGGTAACGGCCTGTGCTCTCTGTTTGCCCAATCAGATACAGCCACCCTGTAATTTGAATCAAGAATCAATAATACAAGGAACTAGAAGCAGTGGAATATCTTCTGGAGGTGGTGGCAGTGGCACCCACGTCCAGTTTATGGGTCAACAGGGGCAGCAGGCTAGCACAGGTGTCCAGAGTGCAGGGCAGGTAGCATGAGCGAGGCAAGCAGTCAGTTCTGCAATGGCTTCGTATGTTATCTTGGCTATGGTCTGAGTATGGGTCTTTAAGCCTGGTTTTTTAGCAGTTCAAGCAATTTTATTAAAAAAAAAAAAAAAAGAATGACATTGTTTTACATTTTTTCAAATCTCTGACTTAATAGATGACAACCAGATTCCCAAACCTACTCCTGTTTTCAATCCATTGTGCTCTCACTTGTTGTATGTTTTTGTGTGCCATGGAGCCGATTCTGACTCATAGCGACCCTATAGCAACCATTGAAAAATTCCGCTGTGACTGCATGATAAAATGAGAGTGAAAAGGCAAATAATGTCTCAGTGTTACACAAAAATAGTTTTGGCCTATGGTTCTCCCTTGGAGAACCACTACTCTACAAGAAAAAAAAAATCCATCATCTAAAGGCCCTGGTAGGGCAGTGGTTAAAAGCGTTCGACTGCTAACCAAAAGATCAGCAGTGGATCCACTAGCTACTCCTTGGAAACCCTATGGGGCAGTTCTACTGTGTCCTATGGAGTCCAGAATTGACTCTATGGCAATGGGTTAAAGGTTATTGAGAACAGCCTTTTGGCTGATAAGCTACAGAATCGCCATTTGGTGGCAGCAGAGGTCAGCTAAGCCCCTAGGGTGCCTGTTCTGGCAGTTGGTGACATTGGCCTCAGTGATGAGAACATCTGGAACCAGTGATATTTCTCTTCCTGTTTCCTGGGTTACACCTTATCTCTTTATGTTGTCCATTTCCTTCTCTGTGGGAGAAAAGAACCTCAGACGAAGGAGAACTTCACCTTGGGTTCCAGCCTCAGCTCTGCCATCGGCAACCTGCGTGATCTTGGTCAGCTGCTGTCCTGCTGGGCCTGTTTCCTCATCTGTACAATGGCCACCCTGGGCTTCCCCTGCATACCTTCCAGGGCTTCCATAGATTCCATAAACTGTAAATTGCAAAACATACGAATTGGAGGAAGGGGGGACACTGTATGGTTTTTTTGGTTTCCGCATCCCTCTCTGTGAGTTTGGGTTGTTTGCAAGTTTGTGGGGAGTGGACGAAGATGGCTGCTGCGGTCTTTCCTGGGCCTTATCTCTGCATGGAGAAACCACTGAGCCTCCCAGTGGGCATCAGATAGGCTTGTTTGGGAAGGGGTGAATGCGAATGCTGACATGACCCTCCAGAGGCCCGGGGTGCCTGAGAGTCATCGATTTAACTCTCCAGGGTTCTGAGCCCCAATGCTTCTCTCTGCCAAGCTGACATCAGAGTGGCTTCCAGGAAACAGTCCAGCAGGGGAGTCCAGCCCGTGAGGACCAGGGAGCCCGAAAAACATCCAGAGAAATGTTGGTTCTGTCCTCTGACTGAGAGTGGGAGGGGCTAGCGTGCTCTGGACTCGGTCACCCCAGCTAGTCACAAGTACCCGTCTCCTTTTGGGCCTCCTGCCTCCCTGAGTGAAGATCAGGTGTCTCTCTCTTCCTGCCCCCACCTGTGGACTCTCTGAGGCCAGCAACTGTGATTTGCGCACAATTTTTCTGGCTCCAGCACCTGGCCGGTGCTGAAACTTAATTTACGTTTGTTGCATGAGTTTAACCACATCCTCAGGTGTGCAAAAAATAAATGAATTCTTCTTTTTTTTCTAACTAAATTTAGTTTTCTTTCAAGCCTCCATTCTACCTGAAGGCATAAAAAGTAATTTTGCCAATTTAGGGTAAAACTCAGAAGTTCCAAGTTAAATCCAGTCAGTTCCAAATTTTCCCATTCTCCCCAATCCTCTGGAGTGACTTTACATTCTAGGGGGTTAGGATATGAGCTTCTGGCTCTGGGGAGATCTCTGTCTTGTCGTGGAGGTCTTCCTCTCTAGTCCTGGGACATGGCCTTCCCTCCATAGGGGCTTCTGCAGAGCATCTTCATTCCTATGTGGTCCCTGGCCATATGGTCCATGTGCGCCATATCCACCAACTCTGAGGTTGCTCTGGACTTCCAGTGCCCCATGACACATCCACATTCCTCTCCACCCTGTGGGAAAATTCTTTGTTTTTCCATTGGAACTGCTAAGTGGGCTGCCTTAGGCCATCTTCCTAGGGACATCAGGGTGTCCTCCCTACTCCACCCCTTGTGTTGGATGGCAGGGAATTGTTATCTACAAGGCATAACACAGGACATGAGGCCCTGGTGCCCTCCATTCAGAGGCCCTCAACCCTACTATGGAATCTTGCCACCAGCCCCTCCACCCCTAAGGCTCAGCTGGAGATCAGGCGGGGCAGCTTCTCCAGGGCATTCACTCACCAGCCCCTGCTGCCATCCTCTCCTCACTGGCTTCTCTTCCATGGCTCAAAGAGCTTTTACCTCCCATCCCTACAGCTGGAAGCTCTCCTTTTGGAAATTCAAAAGCCAAGCAGCATTAACCTCTAAAAAAAAAAAAAAAAACTCACTACTAAATTAATGAATAAAGGAAAAAAAGTATGATCAACTCAATAGATACAGAAAAATCATTTGACGAAATTCAGTACCTTTCATGATACGAACACTCAACAAGCTAGGAATGGCAGGGAAATTCCTCAACATCAGACTTAATGGTGTAAGACTGAAAGCTCTCCCTTGAGGTCAGGGTCCAGGTAAGGATGTCTGTTTTCATCACTTCCATTCAGCAAATTACTGGAGGTTCTAGCCAGGGCAATTAGGCAAGAAAAAGGAAATAAAAGGCATCCAGATTAGAAAGAGAGAAGTAAAACTATCTGTATTTTGCAAATGGCATGATTTTGTATATAGGAAATCCTAAGGAATCCATTAAAAAAATCTATTAGAACCGATAAATGAGTTCACCAAGGCTTCAGGAGACAAGATCAATATATAAAAATCAATTGTATTGCTATACTAAAAAAAAAACCCATTCCCATCGAGTCAATTTCAACTCATAGTGATCCCTATAGACTATCAATGAACAGTCTGAGAGCTGCCACCTTCTGTTCACCAGATTAAGAGTGTGGCTCTAGTGTCAGTTACCTGGCTCTACCATTTGTGAGCTTGTGCCCTGGGGCCAGTTTTGTAACCTCTCCAGGCTGAGGTTTCCTCATCTGTGCACTGGGAATAATTATATGCCTATCTCATGGGGTTGGTGTGAGGATCCAATTAAATTATTCTGCAAAACATGTTTAGCAGAGTGCCTGGAACAAAGCGAAACTCAATAAATGTGAATCCTTCCCCTTTTTCCAGGTTGCCTTCTTGATAAATCTCAACTCTGCCAGCATAGCAAGGAGAGTAATAATAGCTACCTTACCTCAGGCCCCTGGATTCTTCCTTTGAGCTGGTCTGCAGGGGTGTACACTGAGGGTTATACAACTTTTGCAGAAAAGTTGAGGGAAACCACCCAGCTACGCTGGTAGCTAATCTGTGGTGCTGAGTCACATGGCTCATTTCTCTGCCTATCTTCTGTGGCAGTGGGTTGTGTTCCCAGTTGTGTTCTGAAACCATCATCAGCCATCAGAATCTGTCCTTGCTGTGATCTCAGGTTAGCACTGCTGACGTGGGTGTCTTTTGATGCTGCTGGTGGTAAACCACATTGAGTAACACAATGCAGCTCTGTGTCTGGGGCCACTCATTCAGAAAACCCAGTCAGAGGAGAGGAGACATGAGGACTGCCACGTGACCGTCTGTTAGGGAGTTGCAGAAGGTTCTGTCCCTCCTGAGAGATGTCCAGGGTGGGGAACCAAACAGTGCCTTTGGGAGAGAGTGCCCCTCCCCCACATTTTGTAGGTGGGGCCTGAGTTAGAGAGATGCTGCTTTGTTAATGCAGGTCTGTTCAGCTCTTTTACTTCATCATTTCTTGCATTCACTTTAGCTACTCTACATTCAAGAGCAAGCTTCAGAGTCTCTTCTGACTTCAGTTTTGGCCTTTTCTTTCTTTCCAATCTTTTCAATGATGTCTTGCTTTTTTTTACATTTTTTTGTCCTTGATGTCAAGCCACAGCTCGTCTGGCCTTAGGTCATTAGTTACACACTTGATTGAAACAGAATAAAAGAAGAGCAGACTGGAGAGGGCACAGGGTTTAGAATCAGATAGAGCCAGGGTTGAATCCCTGCTCTAACTCCTACCAACTGGGGGATCCTGGAGAATGCGTGTAACCTTTCTGAGCCTTGGTTTCTTTATCTATAAAACAGAGGTCATAGTGATACTATCTCCTAGAGTTATTAGTGGGATGAAATAAGATTATGTTTAGTACACACATCAATTAGCATCAGTCATATTTCATTATTTGATATACCTTTTCCTCAGCACCTGCTGTTTATCACACATATGTAGTAGTAGGTGCTGGGGAGGAAAGCACCTTGTCAGTGGGAATTCAGCTAGAGAGCCAGGCAAGACACCCACACCTGGAATACTGTGTTCAGTGCCCTATGGTCTCTTGCCGTCAAGTCGATTCTGACTCATCTAGTTTCCGTAGTTTTCCAAGTAGTGGAAAAACTCTCCCAAAGGCACTGTTTGGTTCCCCACCCTGGACATCTCTCAGGAGGGACAGAACCTTCTGCAACTCCCTGACAGACGGTCACGTGGCAGTCCTCATGTCTCCTCTCCTCTGACTGGGTTTTCTGAATGAGTGGCCCCAGACACAGAGCTGCATTGTGTTACTCAACGTGGTTTACCACCAGCAGCTTCAAAGACACCCACGTCAGCAATGCTAACCTGAGATCACAGCAAGGACAGATTCTGGCTGCCCCCCAGTGTTTCCAAGGAGCAGCTGATGGATTAGAACTGCGGACCTTTTGGTTAGCAGCAGAACGCTTAACCATTATACCACCAGGGCTCCAATATACATGTACTGGGTTAATATAATATATATAATACTAATATGTATTTTTTTTATTGGGTATATTACAGCCCTGGTGGTGCAACGGTTAAGAGTTAGTCTGCTAACCAAAAGGTCCGCAGTTCTAATCCACCAACCACTCTTTGGAAACCCTATAGGGCAGTCCTACTCTGTCCTATAGGGTCGCGATGAATCGGAATCAACTTGACAGCAACGGGTTTGGTTTTTTTGTGTTTTTTTCTGGGTTATATGTATATTAGTGTATATATAAGAATATATATATATATTTAAAAGAAAAAAAACCTGTTTCTGTTGAGTCTATTCTGACTCATAGCGACCCTATGGAACAGAGCACAGCTGCCCCATAGTGTTTCCAAGGAGAGTCTGGTGGATTCGAATTGCCAACATTTTGGTTAGCAGCCGAATGCTTAATCACTGCACCACCAGGGCTCCATATATATATTAGTACACACATATATATATATATATACACATTAGTATAAATAGATTAGTATATATATAGTATGTAAATTAGTATATATATTCAGTTGAAACATGAAGCTCATACCCACTTTTCTTAGTTTCCTAGTGCTGCTAAAATAGAAATTTCCTAAGTGGCTTTAAAGAACAGCAACTTATTTTTTCACAGTTCAGGAGCCTAGAAGTCTGAATTCCCGGCACTAGCTATAGGGGAAGGCTCTTTCTCTGTTGGTTCTGGGGAAAGATCCTTGTTTCTTGCAGCTTCTGTAGCCCCGGTGTTCCTGTTTCTTGTATGTCTTCATATGACATCTACCTTTCCCCTGTTGGTTCTTGCTTGTCTCTGTCTAATCTGTTCTGTTCTAATGCAGAAGTCATTAGGTTTAGGACTCACCCTACACTGATATATCATTAACATAACAAAGACAATCCTATTTCCATATAGGATTTCATCCACTGGTATAGGGGTTGAGATTCCAATACATATTTCAATATTTCAACACAACTCAATCCATAACACCCACTGTCTGAGAGAAGCTCAGAAAACCTCCTTGGCTGAACCTGTGCCCCCGACCCATGCACCTACCCATCACTACCTTATAATGTTTTATGTTTCTCCTAGGTAGCAGACGGGCCAGCACACTGTGACTATCTGTCTTAGGTCTGTGTCCCATGCCAAGATGCCTGATAGCCTTCAGCATCGAAGGGGAACAAAGGTAACAACTGGAATCCCTTGACTTAGAAATCCAGTTTGTTGCTCTTTGGTATATATGTCTCTATAAATAAATAACTGAGAAATTTGCTCTTCTGTCCCAACTAAGGCTTTAGAAAATATGATTGGATTTCACTGTGGACCCACAATTTCTGTACCAGAGAAGATAATAAAACACTCCCTGACCTGGGACTCTTTTGCAAAAACTCTGTCTCCACCAGCCCTATGCTGGAGAGGGTTTGTTGGCTGATGGTGGGCAAAGCTTAAGGGGGCACATGACCGCAGGGACCAGGGTTATTTAGGTCATCAGAGAATCCCACCTTTGGCCAAGAACTGCTTGTAGTGCAAGTGACACCCAGATATTGCTTGATGTTGTAACTGATAGAAAATAAAAGCCAAGCAAAGCCATTTGAGAGACTCTGTCTCTTCGTGTTATGAACTTTCCATATTATTGTTGTCAAAAGTATCCAAGTACAACCTAGCCCACAAGGCAAGGGAACAATTCTCATTTTGACAGTACCTAAAAATGAAATACTCTTCCCCAGTAGCTTTCTCCTCAGTAGACCTTATCCTATAACAGCAGACACTGTTCCCAAGCCTTTTCGCCCACAGGTCGTGGAAGTGGGCTATTCTGTTGTCAGACCACTCAACCCTAACCTCAACCCTGCTTGCACCTGTCCATCACGCAGAGCCAGGGAGGCTGAACAGAGTGGTTGTGGGCAGTCTGCCCCCTTCCAAGTGGCCAGGCCTGCCTTGAGGTATTTGTAAGGACCTCCCTTTTCTGAGATCCTGTAATGTGTTCTGGGTACTGTCTCTCCTCCAGGGGCGCACACTCCTGACCTAGACACTAGTTTGTACTTCACTGTTGCATTTCAAAGGCCTTTATTCATTCAGACGCTATTTGTACGGCCAGCTGCTATATAAGCACTTAGGATGCCTAAGTTCTCTGCCCTTGGAGAGCTGGTATTTGAGCAAGGGGAAACGTACAATAAGCATGATACGTTAAAAAAAGAGAGAGAATCTTAGAAGGTAAGAAGTGTTCTGGAAAAGAAGCCAGAAGTACTGGGCAGCAGGTTGCAGGATTAAGGTGAGATGGATAGCTGCAGCCACAGTACGCCACCCAGACAGCCTAGTTCAAGGATCCCTTAGGGTCAGTCCCTCAGTTGTCACTGGGCCCGGCATGTGTGTATACTAGTGGAACATGTCAGGGGAATAGATGACTGTGTTTGATCCCAGGGTTTCTCTGCTTTGTACTATGACCCCAACTGGTCTATTCCAGGCCACTGCTCCTGGTTTAGCTTCAAGTACTTTCCTCTTAACTTTGAACATGTCCGCCTTGTTGAGTAGTCTAATCTCCCAACTCCTGGATTTACCAAAGTGCTGCCTGCTCCCATGTCAGGTGCATGGTTGGTTTCTCAGGACTCCAACCCCTCACCAGTCCTGTGCCTCCCTCCCCAGCACCCACAGAGAGCAAGGTCTCAGACCTGCTCACAGCCTCCCCTAGCAGCAGCTCTTAGGGTACCCCTACAACCAAAACCAAACCTATTGCTGTCGAGTCGATTGCAACTCACGATGACCCCATGTGCTTCAGAGTAGAGCTGTGCTCCACAGGATTTTCTTGGCTATAATCTTTATGGAAGCAGATTACCAGGCCTTTCTTCTGTGGCACTGGTGGATGGGTTCAAACCACCAACCTTTTGGTTCGCACCACCCAGAACCCCGTATATACCCTTCATAACTGTGAACCCTACAACCTGTGCTGCAGGCCTTCACATCTGTATGTAGGATAAAGGGTCTTATTATAATTGTAGAAATCCTTGACCCATTCTGCCCATTGACCAAATTTGTAGCTTTCTTTTTTTAGACAGTAAGAAAAAAAAAAATCTAAAGACCAGCTTTCTTTTTTTTTGTGTATATTTATTCCAAAATAAATCATAAAACTTTAAACAAATTATTACAACTGGTTTTGATTTAGAGTAGTTTATTTTGTTTTTAAAATTGCAACAGCTTAAAGAGGTGGCATTTTAAATTCAATAAATAGAATAAATAATATTGCATCTTCATACTCTGCCTCTCCCGTATTCTTTCTGGAAAGTATCCAGGAGACGCTTTAGAAATGTCAGCGTGTTGCCTGTTGTGGTTTGGTTGCATGGCTGTTCACAGGAAAAAGTCTGTGGGAATAAAAGTTGACAATGACAGGGTAACTAAAACATTACAACCCAGCAGTACTCAACCCAGCAGCCCCAGGAACCACCCTGGCCACAGCCCGGTGGGGTGTGGAGGGTGTTGGTGGGAAACGGGATGGACAGGCAGGGAAGTGGAGACCTAGAACAAACGGATGGTCCAGGGCTAGCATTTTGTGCAGACAGTGCAGGTGGTTGACTTTGTGGGTCTGTTCATACACACATACACACACACACACACACACACACACACACACTTAGATACCTGTCAAGTCGTCCTAAATCTCTCCATTAGAGGAAACCTTTCCTTGGAAGTCCTTGGAGCCTAACATTGTATCATTGCCTTTTTTGGTTCTCCTTCCAAGCCCATCTATAGCATAACAGCTAAGAATGGAGACTTTAGGGTCACATAGGCCCAATCCGGGTTTAAATCTCAGCTCTGCCCACTTGTTAAGTATGTGGCCTCAGGCAAATCATTTTACCTCACTGAGCCTCAATTTCCTCCTTTATAAAGTGAGGGTGATAAACCTAATGATGTCGCCTAAGCTAGGTACTCAATGAAACAGTACAGTAAAATGTGTGAAAGCCAGAACCTGTGTAAGATGGAAACCTGACAGAGAAAGAAAACTCAAATGTTTTCCATTGATGGCCATAGAAAAGTGGTAAGACGGCACCCTGTCAAAGGCAGAAAACTTACGAGACCCAGAAAAACAAGATAGTCCGGTTGAGTTGCAGCTCTCACAGGTTTCACTGTATATATTAAACACTTAGAACTGAAGGCTATTGGTGGTAGAAACACAATAAAGATAACGTTCACTACTCACCATGCTGCTAAACAGCTAAGGTAAGGGCTGTTGAGCTGGTCTCAGGTAGAAATGCTAATATAATACTCAAGGAAGCCCAGTGCTGAGAAAAGGTCCACGGGGCCCACTCCCCCAACCAGAGTCAGCGCTGATCAAATACTTGCTCTAAAGACTAGAAGAACATCTGGTGGACATTTAGGGCAAGTGGCAAGCTTCCACCTGTGATCTCTTTACACGGTTTCTTAAAAACCATTTCTCTTTATGTAGCTTCTTAAAGACCAGTTGTCACTGAGTAGATTCCAACTAATGGCAACACCATGTATGACACCTCCTTAGCCAACCAAAAAGAGATCCCCTTTAATTTACAGGCTACAACATCCATTCAGTAACCAAACTGAATCTCTAGAATAGTTTAGTATTATGGAGCTGTAGCCCTGGATTCTCTAGACCTTAGCTTCTAATGGCAGTTAGGGTGAATTCTTTCATTATTCCATAAGTGGAGAGCACATAGGTGGCCACATAGGTGTGAGCATACTTTTAAAAGCCTTTTTAAACCTGAAGAAACAATGGGCTCTCTGGAGGCAGATCTCACTTTAACTCTAGTTGATTCTGATTAAATTTCTTAGACATCCCTTATCAATCTTGAACTACCAATTCCAACCATATCAACCTTTGTCATTCAAATAGAACTGATGGCAACATTCACTTTAAAATCACTAACCACAGCAAATCACATAGAAGAATAAACTCACTCGGCAGTTTTTCCTCTGCAAGTCTTCGACCGTTTTTTTCACCCGGTTGAAACTCAGTGTGAATTCGCTTTGCACTGTTTCGTCGGTCAGCTGGGACAGCCCCTCCTGGAAGCACGGTGTGGTGCAGTCGTCCTGGTAAATAAGAAATTGTGAAAAGAAACATTGAGAGAACAGGCTTTGAGAAGGAATCACAAAGAGGATGATTTCAGAAACTATTTTAATTGAACCATTGTAACCCAAACTTGCATTATTTTTAGACAGACCCCTTGCCATTCTAGGAAATGATCTTCAATATTTTAAGATGAGGCAGTTTTCCACAGTGACACTCCCTGAAGAAGGTTTCTTGAATATTCCATCCAGGGAACATGAGGCCTGTGGGTTCTGGAAATAGCCAGCTCTGAGTCTCCTTTTCAACTGATGCTCCCAAGTTCTAAGTCCTGTCATAGTGGATTTGAAAATACAGAGACAGGAGCAGCCTTTTCACACCAGCCTGATGAGGTGCGCCAGTTGAACACAGCCAGTGTTCGAGCAGCAGCTAAAATCTTGGACTATAAACCAAGGAGGCTGGGGGTAGGATATAAATGTGTGCTTCCTCCTCAGAAGGCATCGTATACTCATCTCATGGATGGACCGTGATGGGTATGACGTCTGACCTCAGCTGGGGTGAGAAGCTCAGATCATCCCTGGCCTTGTTTGAGGAAGTCAAGCACTATGAATTGGATAAGTGGCTTTTCCTTACACTAACCACGTTCCTCCATCTGTCCATCTGTCTATGTGGCATTTGAATTAAGAACAACAGAATCAGAACCTTTTTGCTCCCGTTTTTCTCTGTCAAAGTGGGGAGTTCCCCTCTCAGAGCCCTGTTCTCTTCCCCTCCACCCACAATCTCAGAAACTCTATCTTCCCAAAGCACAGCAATAACCAAAACCAAACCAAACCTGTTGTCGTAGAGTCAATTCCAACTCCTAGCAACCCTATAGGACAGAGTAGAACTGCCCCATAGAGTTTCCAAGGAGTAACTGATGGATTTGAACTGCTGACCTTTTGGTTAGCAGTCATAGTGCTTAACCATTACGCCACCAGGGATTCTGAGCACAGCAATAAAAAAACCCTAAATTATCTAGGAAGAGAGGGAGGTAGGAAGAGAGAAGGGAAGGAGAGAAAGAAAGAGGGAAGGAAGGAATGGAGGGAGGGAGGGAAAGAGGGAGGCTGAAAGTAGACAGGCCTTCAGGGGAAGTCATAGTTTGTGCCGGATGAAAGATTAAGTGGCGTCAATTTATTTACCTTGTCTCACAACCCTGGAGCTATTGGCAAATCGGTCAGAAAGCTGTATGAGTTATACAATTTCTGTCTTCATTCCCGTTTGATTTAATTTTGCACATGCCACTAATCTAAAAAGATAGCCAAGCTTCTTTTTAAAACATTAAAAAATGTTCAAATTTCTATAGGGGCAGAGAAACTTTTTGTAGTCTAGAATTTCAGGAGCCTGGCTTTAAAAGGGAAACCCTGGTGGCATAGTGGTTAAGTGCTACAGCTGCTAACCAAAGGGTCAGCAGTTGGAATCCGCCAGGCGCTCCTTGGCAACTCTGTGGGGCAGTGCTACGCTGTCCTCTAGAGTCTCTATGAGTCAGAATCGACTGGACCGCACTGGGTTTGGGTTTTGGTTTTTTGGCTTTAAAAGAGAATATTAGTCTGTCACAACTAAAATGAACAGTTTCTTACTTAAAAGAGAGAATAAAGCAATTCATTTTTACTTGAAAACGAGATGAAGGTTTTATTCTTTTACTCTACTTACAGAAGGGATGGGAAGGCACAAACAATCAGTCACCTGCAAGAGAGAATTTTCAGTGTGAAGATTCCAGGAGTAAAAATGAAAATTAGTTGGGAAAGTTCTTAAAAGAGGATTTACTCACATTGCCGCTGCACTCGCATTTGGAAGGTGGATGTTCCTAAGGTGGATGGACAAAGAGACAAGAAACCACAGTGGGTGATAAGTTTTTTCATCCTCCTATATTTCACTTAAATTTTCAGTAGCTGTCTACCCCTGTCCACACCCACCTCCAAAACCTACCTGCAGCTTTTGGATGAGGTAGTTGACATCCTTGGTCCCCCACGAGCTGAAACACGTCTTCCCAGCCATGGAGCAGAGGAACAGGGTAGAAGCCAGAAGAGTGGACAGCAGCATCTTTACAAGAGGTTAGAAGTCGACCTGCAGGCACCTTTGAATCAAGCCATATTTAAAGCTCCTTTCCAAACATGGAAAAACCCTGACATCAAACTGATACCAAGAGCCCACTTTTTCTCTGTAAGTTTGGGCCACTTGATAATGAAAAAAAAAAAATCAAGCTGAGTCACTTGACAAAGACAGTGTTACACTGTGGTGGGAAATATCATTCCTCAGAAAAGATACTCTTCAAAAAATACTGACATGCTGCAGGAAAAGTTAAAGATCTTAAAACCATACTTTTTTTTAAGGCAGGGATTCTGATTGTGAAAGTTAGAATATTTTCCATGAAAGCCTAGGTCTGTATTTTCCCCCTTGACATTATTGGAAATGCTGATATAATAGCCAGTCGTGGGCGCTCACATGAAGGGGAGGGCTGGGGGGTGAGGGTGACAAGTGATGCTGCAGGATAGCTCTTTGTCAGCTTTCTCTCTCGGTAATTGTAACCTCAGAACTACTCTTCTTTATCCCCAAGTCTTAAAGATGTCTTTCATGCCTGGGACCACATTCCCCAACTCACATAAATGCATCCGTGAAGAAGTCTTTTGTACAAGTCGCTGAAGGAGGAAATTTTCAACTGTAAGCACTCGGAGGGCAGCAATGGTGCCTGTTCAAGTAGCCTCGAGGATCCCTTAGGACCACTAGAATTTATGGAGCACTGTGTGTGAAACCCTGGTGGCTTAATGGTTCGGTGCTATGGCTGCTAACCAAAGGGTTGAAAGTTCAAATCCGCCAGGCGCTCCTTGGAAACTCTGTGGGGCAGTTCTACCCTGTCCTATAGGATCAGAATCGACTTGATGGCACTGGGTTTTTTTTTTTTTTTTTTTGGTGCGATATCAAGTGAAAGCTCAGTGCTTGCAGTAGGGTAAGAGCTAACATTCATTGAGCACTTACTACAGTCTAAGCACTTTATGTGAATTATCCCATGTAATCTGCACAACCACCATTTGAGGTAGGTACTACTTCTCATCCTCTTTTTACCTTTGAAAGCACTCTCCGTATCTTAGCATCTCAGCCCTTTAACGGGGCTGTGTTTATCACTACAGACCAGTAAGAGATCTCAGTGATATAGCCCTGATAACAATACCCAGCGCTATTATTATCTTCATTTTGTGGACGAGGGATTAAGGCACAGACAGGAAAATAATTTACACAAAGCCCCACAGCCAAGAAGCAGCAGAACCTGAATTCAACCCCAGAAGTCTGGGTCTCAGGTCTGGCACTTAGTCCCCCTGCCTCCCTTCTCTGAGTCTTTTTGTCCACTTCTCCCACCAGAATATACCTCCATGAGTGTGGGATCCTGTGCGTAAAGTTTATACCTATATTCTCACCACTTAGGAATGGGCCTGGGGCATAGTGTGCTCCCACTAAAAGTTTATTGAATTAAAGGATTACTTTGAAGTTGTTTTTGAAATAGTAAGGAAGATAAATGTAAACTGGGATTTTATAAGTTTTCAAATCTAGATTGTAGGGTACATATTTGGAGGTATATACAGGTGAGAAAATGCATCTATACACTCGAGACAGAAAAGGTGAGGGTTCCTTATCTTAGCACTTTGAGCTATAGTAGCCAATAGGGACAAGCTCATATGATTTTCTCACCGCTAGGTACAAATCGGAAACCTTGGTGGTATAGTGGTTAAGAGCTACGGCTGCTAACCAAAAGGTTGAGAGTTCGAATCCACCAGGCACTCCTTGGAAACTCTGTGGGACAGTTCTACTCTTTCCTATAGGGTTACTATGAGTTGGAATTGACTCGACAGCAACGGGTTTGGTTTTGGTTCGAGGTACAAGTCTGGTGAAACTATTTTTCATTGCCTGTTGTTCCTTAGGAGAAAGAATGAATTAGCAGTGTTTGACTGCACTGTTGTGGGCTGGGTGAGGGCAGTGGTGTCTTGGGTCAGGGAAAAGAGAAACTGGCTTGTTGCTAAATTCCCAAAATTATCCAGCACCTCTGACTTCTGCACAAGCACTGAGGAGAAGACTCAGTAGATTCCCAGACTATGGCAAACACATTCTACCACAGAGCCCAAGATCTATGCCCATTTCTTGCTGATAGAGAACCCTGACTGGTTCAGGTGAAAATGCACCCAGCCACTTTTTCAGGCTCTCTTGCTGCTGGAGGCAGCCATGTGGTGTGCAACGTGTACAGAATGCTCTTTCTTTCCCGATAATAGCAGAGAAGCAGCTGAGACCTGCCCTTCCCCGTGTCCCAGTTTGGGCATGGATGTGATAGTAACAGCTTTAGTCGCCACCTTATAACTACCAAAGAATGGACAAAAGAGTTGCGGCAGTAGTGACACTAACATTTTGCATAAATAGAAATCAATCACAAAAACAATAAAAAATAAAGCAACAATAGATAGTAACAAGAAGAAAACAACAACCAAGAAACATTGGTTAGATAAGTGAATGACAAATAAATTTAACTTTGTAAAACCATGTTTATTAAATAAGTAATGGGGGGCGGAGCCAAGATGGTGGACTAGGCAGATGCTACCTCGGATCCCTCTTACAACAAAGACACGGAAAAACAAGTGAATCGATCACATACATAACAATCTACGAACCCTGAACAACAAACACAGATTTAGAGACGGAGAACGAACTAATACGGGGAAGCAGTGATTGTTTCCAGAGCCTGGAGCCAGCGTACCAGTCAGGTATGGCACAAGCACAGAGAGCTGCTCCACCCCCCTGAACTAACCCCGGGAGGGAGACCAGCCGGTTCTGTGGGCGGCGTGGGACGCAGCTGGTAGGAGAAGTCCCCGGGAGGCAGTGACTGGTCTTGGAGCAGGAAGAGCAGCGTCTGAGCTGGGGAACCCGTCTCGCCGGGATTTGGACTGGACGCAGGTACGGCATAAACACGGAGAGCTGCTCCACCCCCCTGAACTAACCCCGGGAAGGGGCCCAGCCAGGTCGCGTGGGCGGCATGGGACGCAGCCGATAGGAGAAGTCCCCGGGAGGCAGCGACTGGTATTGGAGCGGGGAGAACAGCGTCCCAGCCGGGACACTCGGTCACGGTACAAGCACGGGAGCTGCTCTACCCATCTGAACTAACCCCGGGAGGGGGCCCACCTGGTTCGCGGGGGCGGCACGGCCACGTGGCTGGAGGGATGAGAAGTCCCCGGGAGGCAACGACTGATTTTGGAGTCGAGAGTGCACCGTCCCAGTAGGGGAGCCCTGACGCTGGGCTTGGGGCTGGAAGCGGAGGATCTGACCGTGACTCCAGCGGGCCAGACCCCCCGGGGGCAATCTCCACACAGCCAGCACACATAGGCGACGCGCCTGCGGGAATCTCAGATATAATAGTCATTCCAAGCAAGACAAGCAACTCTGGCTATATTCTGAGGTGCTACTCTCCTATCTTTCTGTTCCCTCCCCCACCCTCCCCAGGCGGCTTCATTAACATCCGAATAGCCTGAGCCAGAGGGAGAACTCTGATAGGGGTCTGACTGCATTTTTTTTTTAGCGGATTTTCTGGAAAAACTAGTTTCCCAGTGATGGCTCGGAGACAACAATCCATATCAAACCACTTAAAGAAGCAGACCATGACAGCTTCTCCAACCCCCCAAACAAAAGAATCAAAATCTTTCCCAAATGAAGATACAATCCTGGAATTATCAGATACAGAATATAAAAAACTAATTTACAGAATGCTTAAAGATATCACAAATGAAATTAGGATAACTGCAGAAAAAGCCAAGGAACACACCGATAAAACTGTTGAAGAACTCAAAAAGATTATTCAAGAACATAGTGGAAAAATTAATAAGTTGCAAGAATCCATAGAGAGACAACATGTAGAAATCCAAAAGATTAACAATAAAATTACAGAATTAGACAACACAATAGGAAGTCAGAGGAGCAGACTCGAGCAATTAGAATGCAGACTGGGACATCTGGAGGACCAGGGAATCAACACCAACATAGCTGAAAAAAAATCAGATAAAAGGATTAAAAAAAATGAAGAAACCCTAAGAATCATGTGGGACTCTATCAAGAAGGATAACCTGCGAATGATTGGAGTCCCAGAACAGGGAGGGGGGACAGAAAACACAGAGAAAATAGTTGAAGAACTCCTGACACAAAACGTCCCTGACATCATGAAAGACGAAAGGATATCTATCCAAGATGCTCATCGAACCCCATTTAAGATTGATCCAAAAAGAAAAACACCAAGACATATTGTCATCAAACTCACCAAAACCAAAGATAAACAGAAAATTTTAAAAGCAGCCAGGGAGAAAAGAAAGGTTTCCTTCAAGGGAGAATCAATAAGAATAAGTTCAGACTACTCAGCAGAAACCATGCAGGCAAGAAGGGAATGGGACCACATATACAGAACACTGAAGGAGAAAAACTGCCAGCCAAGGATCATATATCCAGCAAAACTCTCTCTGAAATATGAAGGCGAAATTAAGATATTTACAGACAAACACAAGTTTAGAGAATTTGCAAAAACCAAACCAAAGCTACAAGAAATACTAAAGGATATTGTTTGGTCAGAGAACCAATAATATCAGATATCAGCACAACACAAGGTCACAAAACAGAACGTCCTAATATCAACTCAAATAGGGAAATCACAAAAACAAACAAATTAAGATTAATTAAAAAAAAATACACATAACAGGGAATCATGGAAGTCAATAGGTAAAAGATCACAATAATCAAAAAGAGGGACTAAACACACGAGGCATTGAACTGCCATATGGAGAGTGATACAAGGCGATATAGAACAATACAAGTTAGGTTTTTACTTAGAAAAATAGGGGTAAATAATAAGGTAACCACAAAAAGGTATAACAACTCTATAACTCAAGATAAAAGCCAAGAAAAACGTAACGACTCAACTAACAGAAAGTCAAACACTATGAAAATGAGGATCTCACAATTTACTAAGAAAAACGCCTCAGCACAAAAAAGTATGCGGAAAAATGAAATTGTCAACAACACACATAAAAAGGCATCAAAATGACAGTACTAAAAACTTATTTATCTATAATTACCCTGAATGTAAATGGACTAAATGCACCAATAAAGAGACAGAGAGTCACGGACTGGATAAAGAAACACGATCCATCTATATGCTGCCTACAAGAGACACACCTTAGACTTAGAGACACAAACAAACTAAAACTCAAAGGATGGAAAAAAGTATATCAAGCAAACAATAAGCAAAAAAGAAGAGGAGTAGCAATATTAGTTTCTGACAAAATAGACTTTAGACTTAAATCCACCACAAAGGATAAAGAAGGACACTATATAATGATAAAAGGGACAATTGATCAGGAAGACATAACCATATTAAATATTTATGCACCCAATGACAGGGCTGCAAGATACATAAATCAAATTTTAACAGAATTGAAAAGTGAGATAGATACCTCCACAATTATAGTAGGAGACTTCAACACACCACTTTCAGAGAAGGACAGGACATCCGGTAAGAAGCTCAATAGAGACACGGAAGATCTAATTACAACAATCAACCAACTTGACCTCGTTGACTTATACAGAACTCTCCACCCAACTGCTGCAAAATATACTTTTTTTTCTAGCGCACATGGAACATTCTCTAGAATAGACCACATATTAGGTCATAAAACAAACCTTTGCAGAGTCCAAAACATCGAAATATTACAAAGCATTTTCTCAGACCACAAGGTGATAAAACTAGAGATCAATAACAGAAAAACTAGGGAAAAGAAATCAAATACTTGGAAAATGAACAATACCCTCCTGAAAAAAGACTGGGTTATAGAAGACATGAAGGAGGGAATAAGGAAATTCATAGAAAGCAACGAGAATGAAAATACTTCCTATCAAAACCTCTGGGACACAGCAAAAGCAGTGCTCGGAGGCCAATTTATATCGATAAATGCACACATACAAAAAGAAGAAAGAGCCAAAATCAGAGAACTGTCCCTACAACTTGAACAAATAGAAAGTGAGCAACAAAAGAATCCATCAGGCACCAGAAGAAAACAAATAATAAAAATTAGAGCTGAACTAAATGAATTAGAGAACACAAAAACTATTGAAAGAATTAACAAAGCCAAAAGCTGGTTCTCTGAAAAAATTAACAAAAGTGATAAACCATTGGCTAGACTGACTAAAGAAATACAGGAAAGGAAACAAATAACCCGAATAAGAAACGAGAAGGACCACATCACAACAGAACCAAATGAAATTAAAAGAATCATTTCAGATTATTATGAAAAATTGTACTCTAACAAATTTGAAAACCTAGAAGAAATGGATGAATTCCTGGAAAAACACTACCTACCTAAACTAACACATTCAGAAGTAGAACAACTAAATAGACCCATAACAAAAAAAGAGATTGAAACGGTAATCAAAAAACTCCCAACAAAAAAAAAGCCCTGGACCGGACGGCTTCACTGCAGAGTTCTACCAAACTTTCAGTGAAGAGTTAACACCACTACTTCTGAAGGTATTCCAAAGCATAGAAAATGACGGAATACTACCCAACTCATTCTATGAAGCCACCATCTCCCTGATACCAAAACCAGGTAAAGACATTACAAAAAAAAGAAAAGTATAGACCTATATCCCTCATGAACATTGACGTAAAAATCCTCAACAAAATTCTAGCCAATAGAATCCAACAACACATCAAAAAAATAATTCACCCTGATCAAGTGGGATTTATACCAGGTATGCAAGGCTGGTTTAATATCAGAAAAACCATTAATGTAATCCATCACATAAATAAAACAAAAGACAAAAACCACATGATCTTATCAATTGATGCAGAAAAGGCATTTGACAAAGTCCAACACCCATTTAGGATAAAAACTCTTACCAAAATAGGAATTGAAGGAAAATTCCTCAACATAATAAAGGGCATCTATGCAAAGCCAACAGCCAATATCACTCTAAATGGAGAGAACCTGAAAGCATTTCCCTTGAGAACGGGAACCAGACAAGGATGCCCTTTATCACCGCTCTTATTCAACATTGTGCTAGAAGTCCTAGCCAGGGCAATTAGGCTAGACAAAGAAATAAAAGGTATCCGGATTGGCAAGGAAGAAGTAAAGTTATCACTATTTGCAGATGACATGATTATATACACAGAAAACCCTAAGGAATCCTCCAGAAAACTACTGAAACTAATAGAAGAGTTTGGCAGAGTCTCAGGTTATAAAATAAACATACAAAAATCACTTGGATTCCTCTACATCAACAAAAAGAACACCAAAGAGGAAATAACCAAATCAATACCATTCACAGTAGCCCCCAAGAAGATAAGATACTTAGGAATAAATCTTACCAAGGATGTAAAAGACCTATACAAAGAAAACTACAAAGCTCTACTACAAGAAATTCAAAAGGACATACTTAAGTGGAAAAACATACCTTGCTCATGGATAGGAAGACTTAACATAGTAAAAATGTCTATTCTACCAAAAGCCATCTATACATTTAACGCACTTCCGATCCAAATTCCAATGTCATATTTTAAGGGGATAGAGAAACAAATCACCAATTTCATATGGAAGGGAAAGGATAAGCAAAGCACTACTGAAAAAGAAGAAGAAAGTGGGAGGCCTCACTTTACCTGACTTCAGAACCTATTATACAGCCACAGTAGTCAAAACAGCCTGGTACTGGTACAACAACAGGCACATAGACCAATGGAACAGAATTGAGAACCCAGACATAGATCCATCCACGTACGAGCAGCTGATATTTGACAAAGGACCAGTGTCAATTAATTGGGGAAAAGATAGCCTTTTTAACAAATGGTGCTGGCATAACTGGATATCCATTTGCAAAAAAATGAAACAGGACCCATATCTCACACCATGCACAAAAACTAACTCCAAGTGGATCAAAGACCTAAACATAAAGACTAAAACGATAAAGATCATGGAAGAAAAAATTGGGACAACCCTAGGAGCCCTAATACAAGGTGTAAACAGAATACAAAACATTACCAAAAATGACGAAGAGAAACCCGATAACTGGGAGCTCCTAAAAATCAAACACCTATGCTCATCTAAAGACTTCTCCAAAAGAGTAAAAAGACCACCTACAGACTGGGAAAGAATTTTCGGCTATGACATCTCCGACCAGCGCCTGATCTCTAAAATCTACATGGTTCTGTCAAAACTCAACCACAAAAAGACAAACAACCCAATCAAGAAGTGGGCAAAGGATATGAACACACATTTCACTAAAGAAGATATTCAGGCAGCCAACAGATACATGAGAAAATGCTCTCGATCATTAGCCATTAGAGAAATGCAAATTAAAACTACGATGAGATTCCATCTCACACCAGCAAGGCTGGCATTAATCCAAAAAACACAAAATAATAAATGTTGGAGAGGCTGCGGAGAGATTGGAACTCTCATACACTGCTGGTGGGAATGTAAAATGGTACAACCACTTTGGAAATCTATCTGGCGTTATCTTAAACAGTTAGAAATAGAACTACCATACAACCCAGAAATCCCACTCCTCGGAATATACCCTAGAGACACAAAAGCCTTCATACAAACAGATATATGCACACCCATGTTTATTGCAGCTCTGTTTACAATAGCAAAAAGTTGGAAGCAACCAAGGTGTCCATCAACGGATGAATGGGTAAATAAATTGTGGTATATTCACACAATGGAATACTACGCATCGATAAAGAACAGTGACGAATCTCTGAAACATTTCATAACATGGAGGAACCTGGAAGGCATTATGCTGAGCGAAATGAGTCAGAGGCAAAAGGACAAATATTGTATAAGACCACTATTATAAGATCTTGAGAAATAGTAAACCTGAGAAGAACACATACTTTTGTGGTTACGAGGGGGGGAGGGAGGGAGGGTGGGAGAGGGTTTTTTTATTGATTAATCAGTAGATAAGAACTGCTTTAGGTGAAGGGAAAGACAACACTCAATACATGGAAGGTCAGCTCAATTGGACTGGACCAAAAGCAAAGAAGTTTCCGGGATAAAATGAATGCTTCAAAGGTCAGCGGAGCAAGCGCGGGGGTCTGGGGAACATGGTTTGAGGGACTTCTAAGTCAATTGGCAAAATAATTCTATTATGAAATCATTCTGCATCCCACTTTGAAATGTGGCGTCTGGGGTCTTAAATGCTAACAAGCGGCCATCTAAGATGCATCAATTGGTCTCAACCCACCTGGAGCAAAGGAAAATGAAGAACACCAAGACCACACGACAACTAAGAGCCTAAGAGACAGAAAGGGCCACACGACCCAGAGACCTACATCATCCTGAGACCAGAAGAACTAGTTGGTGCCCGGCCACAATCGATGACTACCCTGACAGGGAGCACAGCAGAGGACCCCTGAGGGAGCAGGAGATCAGTGGGATACAGATCCCAAATTCTCATAAAAAGACCAAACTTAATGGTCTGACTGAGACTGGAGGAATCCCGGCGGCCATGCTCCCCAGACCTTCTGTTGGCACAGGACAGGAACCATCCCCGAAGACAACTCATCAGACATGAAAGGGACTGGTCAGCGGGTGGGAGAGTGATGCTGATGAAGAGTGAGCTAATTATATCAGGTGGACACTTGAGATTGTGTTGGCAACTCTTGTCTGGAGGGGGGATGGGAGGATAGAGAGAGAGGGAAGCCGGCAAAATTGTCAAGAAAGGAGAGACTGAAAGGGCTGACTCAAGAGGGGGAGAGCAAGTGGGAGTAGGGAGTGAGATGTATGTAAACTTACATGTGACAGACTGATTGGATTTGTAAACGTTCACTTGAAGCTTAATAAAAGTTAATAATAAAAAAAAAAGTAATATATGTCCCAGTGGACCATTAACAGACAAAAAGCAGATACATTTAAAAAATTCTAGCTAGTTATCACTGCCTACTGAAACCCTGAGCCCTGATGCCTACTCTTCTTGTAAATATGGAAATTAGCACGTGTCCGAGAGATGTTAAAGATCCCGTAGCATCAGAATGAGCCTTTTTCTCTGACATGATTAGAAGACTTGAAAGAGACAAGAAAAGGCAATCATCTTCTCACTGTGTGAATCAATATTACTGTATTCTCTGGGTGTGAACCATCTAAATCATGTCACACACCATCAGGTATGTCTCTCCAAAGTAGGAAAACACTTGTTGACTCCATCTCTCTTACTATGCAGATGCTGAATGTGACCAAAAAAAAGAAATGAATGTGTCCAAAGTCATATCTCTAATTACTAGTGGGGAATAGTACAGTGTAGTGGTTGAGACCAGTGACACTGGGATCAGATTACCTGTGTTCCAATCCTGCCTGTATGGTTTGTTAGCCATGTGGCTTTGGATGGGTTGCATGGGCTCTCCAACCTTCCATCTTCTGGCTGCAAAATGGGGATAGGAATGGAGATGAAAATGGGGATGGAGGTGAGGATGGGGATATGGGTGTGGGAGTGGATGGAGATGGGGTGGGGGTATGGATGTGAATGGGGATGGGAATGAGGGCGTGAGTGTGAATAGGGATGGGGGTGCGGATGGGTATGAGGATGTGGGTGTGGATGGGCATGAGGATGTGGGTGTGGATGGGGATGGGGTTGGGAAGGTGGGTGTGGATGGGAATAGGGATGTGGAAGTGGATGATGTGGGTACAGATGGAGAAGTGGGTGGGGATGGGGATGGGGATAGGAAAATGGGTGTGGATGGGAATAGAAATGGGAAGGTCGGTGTGGATGGGGATGGGGATGGGAATAGGGATGTGGGAGTGGATGGTGATGTGGGTACAGATGGAGATGTGGGTGTGGGTCGGGATGGGGATGTGGATGGGGTTGGAGATAGGGAATAGGGATGTGGATGTGGATGGAGATGTGGGTATATATATATATATTTTTTATGGGTGTGGGTGGGGATGGGGATGGGGATAGGAAAATGGGTGTGGATGGGAATAGAAATAGGAAGGTTGGTGTGGATGGGGATGGGGATGTAGGTGGGGATGGGGATGGGGATGGGAATTGGGATCTGGTGAGGGTGTGGAGGGGGATGTGGATTCAGGTAAGAGTCATAGGACTCTTGAAGAGATTAAAAAGATGTTTACTCCGTGCTTAATGTGGATTAAGTGGCCACAGTCTGAAGTTTGTCAGAGCAAAGTAGTCTAGTTCAGGGTTCGAAGAATGGTTTTTACATTTTTAAAGAGGTGTAGAAAACAAGGAAAAATGTAAGACAAAGACTCTATGTGGCCCCCCCTAAAAACCCAAAACCAAACCCATTGCACCAACAAGTCTCCTTTTTCCAAGCATAGCAACCCTATAGGACAAAGTAGAACTGCCCCATAGGGCTTCCAAGGAGTGGCTGGTAGATTCAAACTGCTGACCTATGGTTACCAGCCAAGCTCTTAACCACTGTGCCACCAGGATTCCAGGTACATAGCCGACAAAACCTGAAATATTTACTATCTGGCCTTTACAGAAGAAGTTTGTGGGCCTGTGGTCTAGTTAACACACCCCCTCCTCATATTTAAAAGACATCATCTTTTATCTTCCAGGCCTAGGAAGGGTAGAGCAAGACATTGGTAGATCAAGTGTCTCTTCACCCATTATCCATCATGTTATTTAGCTCAGGTCTCAGTACAAAGAGAAAGGAAGTGGGGACTCTGAGGAGCCATCGACTGCCAGATTTTCTTTTTCTGCAGTTCTCTATGATGTGAGCTTGATGGCCCCGTGAGCCAAAGGCCTTCTGTTAGTGAATCCAGGTACCATTGGTCAAAGGTATCTGCGGTAGTCCCAGTGTACTAGGATTGACACCAGGAGGAAAATGAGTGAGCTCACATCCCTTTCTACCCAGGCCAGGGCCTGGTCTGACCAGCTGTTCCTGGGTCACCCACCCTCCACCCATCCCTAAGGGCTGGTGCGGGGAAAGGTAATCAGCAGATGTTGGTACGCTTTGGGCAGGTTTCATAGTTTTTCCAAGAATTGTTGTTTTTAGGTGCTGTTGAGTCAATTTCAACTCATAGCGACTTCATGTGATACAGTAGAACTGCCCGCTAGGTTTTCTAGGCTGTAATCTTTACGGAAGCAGATCACCACATCTTTCTCCCGCAGAGCTGCTGGGTGGGTTTGAATCTCTAACCTTTTCGTTAACTGCTGAGCACTTAACTGTTGTGCCAACAACTGTCCTTTTTCCAAGCATTAATACTCACCAATATTCTCAGCCACCAACCCCTGTCCCCCACCGCAGAGAAGAGTGTTCTGGGGGAAGTTTGCCCAGCCCTTCCTAATGGAATAATAGGAGTGCTCCATCTGGAATATTTGCCTCAGGAATTTTCCACATTTCCATTTGAAAATTTGATCTGGCCTCGTCCCGGCCTCCCTTTCTAGACTCATTATGCTCCACTCTCCCCTTTAACTGCCACCGTCCAATCACATTGGCATCTTTCTATTGCCAGCCCCAGGACTGACTTTGCCCTTGCTAAGCTCTCTGCCTGGAATGCTCTTCTTTGGCTCTTCCACACATGACATTCTTAACTTCCAAGTCTCTGCTCAAATGCCATCTCCTCCTGGAGGCCTTCTCTGACCACAGTAACCATTGGAATCTGCATGTATTTGTTTATTTCTTTAGTGCCTATTTCTCCTAGTAGAATGTAAGCTCTATGAGGGCAGATAGGATGACTCCTGTTCATCATATTCCCAGGGTATGGTCTATTTTAGGTGCTTAAGAAATACTGGTTAAATAAATGAATGATTAATAAATTTAACTTGTAAAAATTTATTGAATGTATCTATTTATTTTACAATCAATATGTGATTCCTGTGGTTCATTTACCATCAAAAAACATATAGAACATTTTAAATACCTGAACAAGGAAAGCCTTTGAACAGTGATTAAGTAATAAACAAAGTAAATATTGTGTTTTATAGTCCTTTTCATTGGTGCAGGGTTTAAGACTTTCTGAATTCCTTCTCGATCCATTCTCCCTTTTGAGTCTCATAGTAATTTCACAAGAAAGGTGACAGGCGTGGGAACTCCAATTCTGTAAAGAAGGAAATGAAGACACAGAGAAAGACAGAAGTTAGATAACTGATCCTTCGAAATTTTTCCCTATCTTCTACCCACTCAGTTATTAAAAAAAAAAAAAAGAAGAATGAGTATTAAATAGTAGCTATGCAGTTCAAAACACCTTTTACATAGCTGATGCTTATCTATGCCAAGCTGCTACAGCTTTTGAGGTTTAGCTTCTAGGATTTCTTCCAATTTCTAAAGTCAAGTATGCAAATGACCCCCTCAGAGGAAATAAACCAAACTCAGAAATTAATTACTCATCTATTTTAAATATCAAAAAGATAGGAGAGGAGGATGCTTTACCAAGATAACGTAGGTAATACATTTTACAATAAATGACAAAAACAACACTCATCCATTTCTTCTGTTCCAAAGATAAAGTCTGACATTTTTATATTGTGATAAAAGCTCTTGTGTGTCATGGATTATTTCTCTAGGAATAAAACTAAATGATTATTTGTTCTAGGAAGCCTTAGTGCAAAATAACCAAATAAGCACTAAATTTCTAAGTAAAACCCAACCAAAAAAAAAAAAGGCACTAAATTTTTAAGTAAAACCCATTCTGCCTTTTACTCTAAACAGCCAAATGATAACTAGTAAAGAGAATCCTCTGGCATTAATTTCTTAAACAGATAGTTATTTCTAGATCTGTATTTTCCAGTAAAGTGGGCTGGGGCAAGTCCCACTGGACTTGTAGGGGCTTCTGCTATAAAGAGGGTTATTTCTGGTGGGTGCTGTGACTTCTCCCTTTCAGCCCTCCTAAGTAAGTCTTGGGCCTGCCTGTCATACACACGGAGCTACTCTTCCCAGCGCAGTTCCTAAGCCCAGTTTTCCAGCACACAAAGTGCAAGGCATGTGTCTAGATGCTCTAATTTGCTCCCATGAGCTGTCTATTCACATTGATGCTATTCATACTTCATGCTCTTAATTTCTGTAGTTTCTTTATACGTTTTCGTACATGTTAGGAAATGTCTTCCTGCCTCTGCTCATTGCCCTTTTCAAAAGCATCTTGGAGAATATCAAACATTTATAGATTGCCTTTAGAATCCTTCTGTTAAATTCCCCCCCACCCAACAAAGTCCTGTTGGGATTTTATTTGGGATTGCATTAAATTTAAATGTTAAGGTAGGGAAAACTGATGTTTGAAATATTGAATCTCTCTATCCAGGAAGATGATGTATTGCTATGTATTTAATCAGAATGAAACACTGCCTGGTCCTGCACCATCCTCACAATCATTGATATGTTTGAGCCCATTGTTGTAGCCATCGTGTCAATCCATCTCATTGAGGGTCTTTCTCTTTTTTGCTGACCCTCTACATTACCAAGCATGATGTCCTTCTCCAGGGACTGGTCTCTCCTGATAACATGTCCAAAGTACGTAAGACTTGGTCTCACCATCCTCCCTTCTAAGAGCGTTCTGGCTGCACTTCTTCCAAGACAAATTTGTTCATTCTTCTGGCAGTCCATGGTATATTGAATAAAATTCTTTACCAAAATCATAATTCAAAGGCATCAATTCTTCTTAGGGCTTCCTTATTTATAGTCCACCTTTTGAAAGCATATGAGGCAATTGAAAATACCATGGCTTGGGTCAGGTACACCTTAGTCTTCATTCAGGGTGACATCTTTGCTCTTCAACACTTTGAAAAGGTCCTTTGCAGCAGATTTACCCAATGCAATGTGTCTTTTGATTTCTTGACTGCTGCTTCCATGGTTGTTGATTGTGGATTCAAGTAAAATGGAATCCTTGACAACTTCAATCTTTTCTCCGTTTATCATAATATTGCTCATTGGTCCAGTTGTGAGGATTTTTGTTTTCTTTATGTTGAGGTGCAAACCATACTGAAGGCTGTGGTCTTTGATCTTCATTAGTAAGTGCTTCAAGTCCTCTTCACTTTCAGCAAGCAAGGTTGTGTCATCTGCATAATGCAGGTTGTTAATGAGTCTTCCTCCAATCCTGATGCCCCGTTCTTCATATACTCCAGCTTCTCAAATTTTTGCTCAGCATGCATATTGAATAGGTGTGGTGAAAGAGTACAACTCTGATGCACACCTTTCCTGACTTTAAACCAATCAGTATCCCCTTGTTCTGTCTGAACAACTGCCTCTTGATCTATGCATGGCTTGGGTTAGGCGCACCTTAGTCCTCAAAGTGACATCTTTGCATTTTAACACTTTGAAGAGTTCTTTTGCAGCAGATTTGCCCAATGCAATATATCATTTGATTTCTTGACTGCTGCTTCCATGGGTGTTGATTGTGGAATCTAAGTAAAATGAAATCCTTGACAACTTCAATCTTTTCTCCATTCATCATGATGTTGCTTATTGGTCTAGTTGTGAGGATTTTTGTTTTCTTTATATTGAGGTGCCATCCATACTGAAGGCTGTAGTCTTTGATCTTCATCAAATAATATTATGTAAAATGATATGTGGCATGCAATAACATTCATTAATTTCTCTTGGGAAATTAATGGAAGTTCACCTGGGCTTGATTGGACAGCTCTGTGGCCCTTGGCTGGGGTTACTTATACATTTTCAGATTTGCTTGAGATTGGCTAATCTAGATATGGGCCTGGCTGGAGTCTCTCAGCTCCCCGTGTCATGGAACCAGTACGCTAACCCGGGCATGTTCTTTTCATGGGGAGGAGGAAGCATAAGACCAAGCCCAATGCTCAGGTTCAATTAAAGCCTCTGCTTGTATCACATCTGCCGACATCCCACGAGCCAAAGCAAGTGACATGACTGATCAATGGACAAGCTACCTTGCCCATAGTGAGAGGACACTGAAAAGTTATATGGCAAAGGACACAAATATGGGGAGGAGTGAAGAATTGGGGCCAAACGATGAAATCTAACATAGCATCCAGTAGCTATTCTCTTTACTGCTCCTGGTAAGGGTGCCAGGGTGAAGAAGCAAGACTCATATTGGGAAGGGTTGGGTGCTGCCCTGGCTTAAAAGCCACTTGTCCCACAGGGGCCAATTTCTCTCATAAGAGCTCCATAGGCAAAGATCCCAAGATCTCTGCATTCAGGGAAGCTCAAAGCTGTGAGGTCTTTAAAAGAAATTCATAGTTATTTATAATCCCCCTAGTCCCAGTCAAGCTAAGTTGATATTTTTTCATTATTTGGTTTTCGGGGGAACAGAGCTAAAAAGTAAGTGGAAAGATCAAATTCTCATGCAGAAAGGGAAAAGGTTGTGTTAAAGCTTCACCTACATCATCAGCATCCATACTTGAGTTCATTTTCCTGTATTTCTTATTTATTTTGTGCCTTCTTTTTTCAGGTTTTGTTCAGGGTTATGCTATCCTCATAGAGTGAATTAGGACGTTTTCCACATTTTTCTGTATTTTGGAAGAGTTTAAGTGGTACAGGGAATTTTAGGTTTTCCCCATTTGAATGGAAGCCCCACGGAAGGCAGGAGGTTTTTCTTGTTCAGTTCCACAACCTCAGTAATAAAAGAGTGCCCAGAACATAGTAATTAAAATATTTGTTGGATGAATTAAGCTCTGACAGTTTGTCCATAAAATCTGGGTCTGATGACTTTTGGAGGTTACTTCCTTGGCATTTTCAATTTCTTCTGTGTTTATCGTTAGATTATGTTTTCTACTTCCTAATTTGTTATGTGCATTTTCCTAAAAAGTTATCATTTTCATGTAGATTGACAAATTTTTAGCATAAAATGTTACAATTGTATTAATTTCTTCCATGTCTGTAGTTACTTCCCATTTCTCATTCCTAATATTATGCATTTTACCCATCTTTTCTTCTCGATAAGAATTGTCAGACATTAATATACTTGACTCTCTTCGGTTTCAAGTTTTGTTCTAATTTATCAGTTCTACTGTGTGTAGTTTTTCTTTTTCTAATTTAGCATTTTATACTTTTGTTTTTATTGTCCTTCTTCTTACTTAATTTAGATTTATTTCATTGCTCCTTTTTCTAGCTTCTTGAGTTACCTGTTTGTTTTATTTTTTAAACAAATAGGTGCGCCAATGACTGAGGCCACTATATGGCAGGAACACATTTTACATGTGTCCCTCACTGAATCCTCATTATAACTCCATAAGGTCTTATAAGAAGTCCATATACGATAGTGATTATGCATGCAGACTCAAGCTAGACATTCTCTGCCACTCATAATTCTGTGGACTTGGGCAAGTGGCTCTCCTGTGGTTTTGTTCCTTTATAAAATAGTGTAATTATATGATCCACATCCATAGGGTTGTTGTGAGGGATAAGTGAATTAATGCGTATGAAGTTCCTAGAACAGTGCCTGGCACATAAGGTGTACTGTGAGTAGTTGATATTATTTAAAGATGAGAATACTTCAAACTTTAAAAAGTTAAGAAGCTTGCCTAGGATCGCACAGCTATTACTAGGTAAGGAGCCACCTGCTTTTGAACACAATCTGGCAGCATCATATGTATTTGGCATATAGTTTGCTCATTCTCAGTAATTTCTTAATAGTCTGTAATTTCAGTTCTGGTTTCTTCTTTGATACAAGAGATATTAAAAAAATTTTTTTTTTCATATGAAAAATGCCAAGAGAAGATATTTTGGTTATCCTTTTGCTGTTAATTTTGCATATTGTTGCATTTGTTGTCAGAAAATGTATCCTGTATAACTACTGCTTTCTAGAATTGAGGTCTTCTTTGAGGCCTGAAACAGGATCTGCTTTTGTAAATATTACATAAGCATTTGTAAAGAATATATATTCTCTGCAGGAAACAATCCTGCAGAAATAGTCTTTCTTTAAAAATTAAGCATATTAATATTATTTTATCCTCTATACCTTATTTACCTTTATTTGATCTGTTAACTTTTGAGAGATATGTTGAAGTATTGTACTCCGATTGTGATTTTGACAATTTCTCCATCTATTTGTTACAGTTTTTGCTTCATATATTTCAGAGCTATGTGGTTTTCTGAGAAAAAATTTATAACTTACATCTTTATGAGAGTTATATATTTGGTTAATTTGAAATACTCCTCCTTGCTCCATTTAATGACACTTTCTCTTTGGCACTGGGTTTTGGGTTTTTTTCTCTAAGTTTGCCAACTCTGCTTTCTTTTTATTTGCAATCACCTAATAAACTTAGCCCATTTCTTTATTTTTAATCTTTGTTTATTTTATTAAGTGTACCTCTTATAAAGAATGTAGACATAAAATTTATTCCTTAAAGCTGGAGTCTTTCTTTTCATTTCACTTTTTATTGTAATAAAACAAACATATAGAAAAATACACAAAACTTATTGCAAAACTCAATGAATTATCACAAACTGAATACATCTGTGTAGCTACCACCCAGTTCAAGAAATAGAACTGTATCAGAACCTCAGATTCCCCCCTTTCCCCATCCAATCACCACTCTTTCCCACCTCCTGAAAGATAGTCACTATCCTGACTTCTAATACCATAGAAGAGTTTCTCTTGTTTCTGAAATTCATATACATGGAATCATGTAATATTTATCATTTTGGCCTCTTTTTTTGCTCAACATTGTGTTTTGGAGACTCATCCATGTTCTTACGTTTATCTGTAGTTTGTTTTCCTGGTTGTATAGTAGTGCATTGTATGAATATACCACAATTTCTTTACCCGCTCAAGTGCTGATAACAGCAGTGGTTTCCAGCTTTAGGCTGCTGTACCTAATGCTGGTATTGAACACTCTCATTGAGTTGGTTTGTTGGAATCTTCATGATTTAATATGGGAATTTAACTCATTTGCATTTGATGATTGATATTTGTTTTTTTTCTTATCATCTTACTTTATTTTATATTTGGTATGCTTTCTTGGTCACTTCCTTTTCTCTCTTTCCTCTCTTGATGGCATTTTCCTTGTTCCTTCAGTTTTCTTCCCCCAAAGATCTATTTCAGCTCCACTAGTGATTATCTTTGCATGTTAAAAGCCATTTTTGAACTTAAGTCTCTTCAATATTATCTATAATGAAATAGAGTTTATGAATTCCCCATTGTAAAATGAGCACTTTAGGATGTTTTCTCGTTTCCTTCTTTCATCTCCCCTCACATTTCATATGAGTTTAAAAAATCTGGAATTATAGGTTCATATTATTATTAATTTTTATTATTAATTTTTAGCATTTGTGTGATGTTGCCAGTAATGTTAAGTTTTACTAAGTGTTCACCATAACACATCTTTCTCTACCTTGAGTTCTTACTCTGATCTATTTTTCATCTAGCAGGAGTACTTCTTCAAGTCATTTTTAAAGAAAACACACACAAAAGTCAATTTTCGTGACTCCCTGCATATCTCAAAATGTCTTTGTTTTGCTTTTGTATGAGACTAGTAGCTTAACTGGGTATAGAATTATTAGATCCCCATCCTTTTCCCCGAGAACTCTGTAAACTTTGTCTCATCTTCTAGAATTTTGTGCTATATATAATGAGAAGTTCCTATTATTTTTTTCCTCTGTAGGAAACCTGTTTTTTTCTTTCTCGGGGCACTAGAAAAAAAAAAAAAAGTATTATTTTCATCCTTGAAACTGAGAAATTTCAACAGGATAAATCTGGTTGTGACTTTTCCAGTATTATTGCTGACTTAGCACATAGTTAGCATTTTGATCTTAAGGTCACAGTCTTTTTCTAGTTCAGCAAAAGATTTTCGTATTGGTTTCTTTATTTTTTTTTTCTCGTATAATTCCTACTGTACTATTTTCCATGTCTTTGGTTTTATTTTCCTTTAATTTCTTATCCTTAGGTTTTTACTTCTGATTTCTGGGGGAACTTCTGTGTTGGGTCTTTTCACTAACCAGTTCAGTTATCTGTGGAATCCAATTTGCTGTTTAAATTGCCTCTATTGAGATTTTTAAAATAATGAATGAATATTTGAATTTTGAATTTTTTTTATTTAAACAGGCATTCCAAAAAAAACAATACATGCACATGAAGCCCACCTTGAATCATTTTTACAAAAATGGGAAAGATGATATACGAATGACAAATACTCATAAAATGGCCTTTAATAATCTGCTGTTTCCATTAGAATTCTTCTTCCCTGGATAAAACCATGCAACTTCTCTTTCTTCAAAATATGACATCCACTGCCAGATCCTAAAATCAATTTTCCAGTTCCAGCCTCTTCCTCACACCATACCTCGACATCTCTGTCTTGGTCATCTAATGCTGCTACAACAGAAATACCACAAGTGGATGGCTTCAACAAAGAGAAGTTTATTTTCTCACAGTCTAGTAGGCTAGAAGTTTAAATTCAGGGCATTAGTTCAGGGAAAGGATTTCTCTCTCTGTCAGCTCTAGAGGAAGGTCCTTGTCATCAATCTTCCCGTGGACTAGGAGCTTCTCAGGCACAGGGACCCCAAGTCCAAAGGATGCTCTCTGCTCCCCACTCTGCTTTCTTGGTTATACGAGGTCCACCTGTCTCTCTGTTCACTTCTCTCTTTCATATCTCGAGAGATTGGCTTAAGACACAATCTAATCTTGTAGATTGAGTCTTGCTTCATTAACATAGCTGCCTCTAATCCTGCCTCATTAACATCATAGAGATAGGGTTTACAACACACAGGACAATCACATCAGATGACAAAATTGTGAACAATCACACAATACTTGGACTCATGGACTAACCAAACTGACACACATTTTTGAGGGACACAATTCAATCCATAACAATCTCCTTTCTCATTTTTTTTAAATAAAATTTTTATTTTAGAATGGCTTTAGATTTACAGAAAAATTGCAAAGATAGTATGGAGTTCTCAAATATCCTTGTCATGGATTGAATTATATCCCCCCAAAATATGTGTATCAATTTGTTTAGGCCATGATTTCCAGTATCGCATGGTCATCCTCCATTTTAGGATTGTAATTTTATGTTAAAGAGGATTAGGTCACATTCCTGACCCAACGTAAAGGGAGTTTCCCTGGGGCATGGCCTGCACCACCTTTTACCTCTCAAGAGATAAAAAGGAAAGGGAAGCAAGCAGAGAGTTGGAGACTTCTTACCACCAAGAAACCGGCACCAGGAGCAGAGTGCATCCTTTGGACCCAAGATCCCTGTGCCTGAGAAGCTCCCCCACCAGAAGATTGAGGACAAGGACCTTCCTCCAGAGCCGACAGACAGAGAAAGGCTTCCCCTGGAGCTGATGCCCTGAATTTGGACTTTTAGCCTACTTTACTGTGAGGAAATAAATTTCTCTTTGTCAAAGCCATCCACTCGTGGTATTTCTGTTATGGCAGCAGTAGATAACTAAGACAACCCCCTACCTACTTTCACCTATTATTAACATCTTAATTAGTATGGCACATTTATTACAATTAATGAATCACTAATTATTATCATTATTATTAACTAAAGTCCACACTTTATTCAAGTTTCCTTAGATTTTACTTAGAAGTCCTCTTTTTTTTTTTTTGATGTTGGTGTTGTTCCAGAATTCTAACCATGACACTACATTACATTTAGTAGTCATGTTTCCTTAGGTTCCTCTTGACTGTGACAATTTCTCAGATTTTCCTTGTTTTTGATGCCTTGACAGTTTTGAGGAATATTGGTCAAGTATTTTGTAGACTGTCCCTCAACTGGGATTTGTCTGCTGTTTTTTCTCATGATTAAACTAGGGCTGTGTGTTTTTGGGAGGAAGACCACAGAGGCAAAATGCCATTTTTATCACATCACATATAGGGTACATGCTAGCAACATGACTTGTTGGTATTAACCATGATCACCTAGATGAGGTAGTGTTTATTGGGTTTCTCCACCATAAAGTTGCTCTTGTTTTCCTTATTTCCATATTATATTCTTTGGAAGGAAGTCACTATACAGAGCCCACACTTAAGCAGTGGAGAATTTTGCACCACCTCTTTGTGGGCTATCTACATATATTGTTTGGAATTATTCTGGATGGGAAATTTGTCTCTTCTCCCACATTTATTTATTTACTCAGTTATTTATTTATATCACTATGGACCTGTGGCTATTTAGTTTATACTTTGGAATGTAATCCAGTACTACTCTATTCTATTGCTCCAGCTTTGGCCAATGGGACCTCTTACAGTTGACTTCTATGTCACTTTGATCCTATCATTTTGGGTTTTTTTGTTTGTTTGTTTTTGGGTTTATATGTGTGTGTGTGTATTTTGTTTTGTTCAAATACTTCCTTACTTATGTCACTACAACAAGCTCCAGGCTCATCTTTTATATTTCTGCCCCAGTCCTAGAATCATTCCTCCAAAGAGCTCTGGTTCCTCTTATTAGAGAGTAGCATTAGAAACCAAAATCTAGGAGCTAGGTGTGCTCATTGCTACTGTGCTTTCTTTCTTTTTTTTTTTTTTTTTTTTGAGTTTTTTAGCTCTGAAATCATATTTTTTTTATCTTCAAGAATTGTCCAAATATTTCTTCTTTTCCGTGATAGCCTTTTCTTACTTTATTGATGCAAATATAAGAATTACAGTTAACAGAGGCAACTGGGGGGAAACACTTTTTTATTAAGTGCTTTTTCACTCAGGGTCATTTGCTCTGAATGCACCACTTAAATTGCTGAGTCTTTTAATATATTTGGTAGTCTTTTGCTCTTCTGATACATATGGATATTGTTCAGAAAGATAATCACTATTGGTAACTGAGATGGGCTCCAACAGCCAATGTTCAATTCTTTCAGATTTCAACAAAAATAGAAGACAAATTTTGATGTGTTATAATTTTTCTTTGTTAGCTTAGAGACCTAATAGTTTTTTCAGGATGGGGTGGTAGTATAGTCTGACAGAATTTAACATTAGCGTAAGAACAAGGTTTCACGTGGGCCTCTCCCAAATGCAGCTTGCTTCATCAAAGTATGGAAGCTCAGAAGGCTATAGAGAGCATCTGCTGATAATACTGAAGTCTCGATCTTTTGTAACCTAATCCCAGAAGTGACATCCTATTACTAGGTCAAGCCTACTCTCAAAGGGAAAGAGTTACACAGGATATGACTGCCAGGAGGCAGGAATCATCAGGGTCCATCTTAGAAGTCTGCCCACCACAGGTGAAGATAAGACCCCACTCCTGTTGCCAGCTGGGGTATATAATTTTTCATTTGGCATTGCTTGGATTGTTTCTGTGAGGAAAAAAAATGCACATAAAACAAGTGGGTGTAGAATCGTGATAGAAATTATGAATATAATTATGATAATAATGAGTGACTAGTAACAAGTGAATATAATTATGGCTACCAGAGTATTGTGAATTTGGTTTTCAGTATCCTGAATTTGAAACTATGCAAAGAGTATCAGATAAAAATGTTCAGTTAGTCTTTGCTTGATAATACTGAAGTCTCAATCTTTTGTAACCTAATCCCAGAAGTGATGCCTTTTCTATGAGGTAGCCCTTGAGTTACATATTTTACATACATTATCTAATTAAATCTACAAACCAATGCTACAAAGAAGGTATCACTACTTGCAACCCTTGGATGAGGAAACTGAGATACAGGGAAGTTAGGTAATGTCTGCATCATCTAGTGCTGCAATAACAGAAATATCCCAAGTGGATGGCTTTAACAAAGAGAAGTTTATTCTCTCACAGTCCAGTAGGCTACAAGTCTGAATTCAGGGCACCAGCTCCAGGGAAGGCTTTCTCTCTCCGTCAGCTCTGGAGGAAGGCCCTTGTGATGCATCAGTCTTCCCTTGGTCTGGGAGCATCTCAGCCCAGAAATCTCGGGTCCAAAGGACATGCTGTGCTCCTGGCACTGCTTTCTTGGTGGCATGAGGCCCCCATGTCTCTCTGCTCGCTTCTCTCTTTTATATCTCAAAGGAGATTGGCTTAAGACACTATCTAATCTTGTAGACCTCATCGGTATAACTGCTGCTAATCCATCTTCTTATTACATCATAGTAATAGGATTTATAACACATAGCGAAATCACATCAGATGGCAAAATGGTACACAATCATATAATATTGGGAATCTTGACCTAACCAAGCTGACAGATATTTTCGGGGGACACAATTCCATCCATGACAGGTAACTTACCAATAGCTGAGCAGCCCAGTACCCTTAGCAGCTCCCCCACATCCCTGGTATTGCCTGGCTGCTCCAATTGCAGCCTCCATTTCAAAGGAGACAGGGCCCTGTTTCATCACTTTAGGGAATTGCTTCAGGACCCATTTCCTGCATACCCCCTCATACTTGCCAGTTCTACCTTGTTAGCTCCCAATGCAAACTATTGGCTTCTGACTCAGTTTCCACCTCTCTATCTGCTTCCTTAGATGAGATGCATTATGGTGAGTCTCTCCTTGTTTCCTGACTCAGTCTTCTTCCCCATAATTATGACTAGTTCTACCATTGCTCCATGATTAGTAATAGGTCCTGGAATCTCAATTCAAGTTAGAGGAAAGGTTTCTCCCTATTCCCTTCACCCAGTTACTTGGACCTCCAAAGTGACTCAGCTAGTGAGAGGGAGAACCAGGATCAAAAGCCATCTTTGTACCAAGGGGTCCAAAGTTGACCATTAAAGTAAACAGATAATTCAAACTCTGAACTCACACGCTATTTTTGGATTATTTCCTTCCAATGCATAGATATCTCAATTTGATTAAATATGTAAAATGGAATGAAAGAAATGAATAAAACCCCTACTATGGCCACCATCATAATTGCAAATAAAGGCCATGGTAGCGGTGTTAGGAACCAGGAACTTAGACCAATGGTGTGGAGAGGAAGCAGGACACAGGCATTGTGCACACCCTGAGGTTTATTTCACTGATCTTTTTGGTGGAAGAGAGGCTCTACCTCTGGTTACACTTGTGCCTACCTGAGAAAGAAAGCATAGAATCCATAGAGGCCTCACCTGCAAAACTTTGTGCTTTACTATTTGCCTAAATGAATGAAAGACTAATGTGTTTTCCAAGTTGATTTCAGAAAAAGACAAGCAGAAAACGAAACTGTTACCCGGCTCCTCACAATGCTTCATAAGAGGCAGACTGGAGGATCCTGTGGGTACCTCTAAAAGTTCTTAGTAACAGTGGGGGATCTCCAATAGCCCATGTTCATTATTTCAGAAATCCTGATGAGTTTCAGTTTGGCTCAGAGAGCACAGCATTCGCCGAACAGAGCATCATCTTAATTAAAATGGTGATATGATTTTATGAAGTTGTGTTATCGATGGTTCTGTTAGATACCTTATTAGCTGTTTTATTCATTCCAGCTTGTCATCATTATCTTTCTAAGGAAGAATTAAAGGTCAGCGTCAAGGTCAGCATTATGGATTAGGGTCCTTTTACAGGCTTGACATGCCAGCAACATTCTATTCAGTTGAGCACACCCTCCCTCTGGAAGCTTCCTCCTCTTCTGGCCCCAGTGAACTCATATTCTTCCTATCTCATGCACCTCTTCCTCTCAGTTTCCTTTGATGGCTCCTTTCCCTTTCTTCAGCCTCTAAATACTAGATTGTCCCAGTACTCAGCCGTGGACTCTGCTCTTCTTCATCATGACTTGTCTCATTCATATGCTGATGACTCCCAAATTGTATCTCCAGCACTGACAGCTTCACTGAGCTACAAACTCATGTTACAAATGTAATATTTAAAAATATAGCCAGATTTTGTTTCCCTTATAAATAATCAGATCACTCTTCCACATGCCTCAGCCATGGAAGTATAGAAGCGAGGCTGGAAGAATTTTTAAATTCCTTCGAAAGATTAAGATTCAAATTAAAGATTGCCCTCTGTCTCTGAGGGCCGGGTTGTAATGTGGCTGTCCCAGGGTAAGAGAACAGACTAGAAGAAATAAAAATTTGGAAGCCCACCTCTTTGGATACCAATGGATCCTGCAGGAAAGAAGGGGGAAAACAGAAGAGGCAGAGGGGAAACATATAGGTGCTAATCGCCCCTTTCTGAACATCTACTCAGGCGTGGGGGGTGTGTAGGAATGCGGAGAGGAAGGTGTTTTTGTCTGACTTACTTTGGGGACTCTGAAAGGAGATCATCATGGCCCTTATGCCAACCTGGGCGGTGGGAAGGATTTTAGCTTTATGAAGCCACCTAGTTCCCATGTCTACCACCTGTCTGTCAATTTGCTGTACTGTTGTGACTTGTGTTTTATCATGTTGCTGGAAGTTACACCACTGATATTTCAAATACCAGCAGAGTCACCCATGGTGGACAAATGTCAGCAGAGCTTCCAGACTAAGACAGACTAGGCAGAAAGGCCTGGAGATCCACTTCCAAAAATTAGCCAATGAAAACCTTATGGATCACAACAGGACATTCTCCAACTCACTTGTTTTGGACGCATTATCAGGAGGGATCAATCACTAGAGGAGCACATCATACTTGGTGAAGTAGAGGGCCAAGAAGGGTGAGGGAGACCCTTGTTTAGATGCATTGGCAAAATAGCCACAATGATGGATTCGAACGTGCTGGCGATCATGAGGATGACTCAGGATCAGGCAACATTTCTTTCTATTGTACGTAAGATCACCACGAGTCAGAGTTGACTCCATGGCAGCAAACAACAACAATTCCCATGTGGTGAGGATGGGACTAAAAAACTCCCACATATCCTTAAAGTGTCCATGGATAGTAGCTGAGTAGAGAATTAGCGGACATCCACAGGGACTAGGGACATGATGGGCAAGGCAGGCCTTTGGTCCAGAAGCTGGCTGGAGAACATGTCAGACACCCAGAGGGAAGTACAGGGCCAGCTGGCATGAAGCTGAGCCAGCCAGGAAATCCTAGAGCCTTTGCCAAGCCTTCAACAAGCCACACTGGCTGTCACCTTACTTTCAGCAGTGAATGCCAGTAGGGAGCGCAGTGACCATGTGGATAAGGTGCATTGTTATAGAGTCCAGAGGAGGTAGAGGACACCAAAAGGATCCAAAGTCTCTTTCTAGGCACTGCTGGGAGGGCCAGTACCATGGAATCTCTTCATATACCATCTGGGGAAGAGATGTGAGTTGGAGGGAGGGGGTGTGGTCTGAGAGATTGAGCCTGTTTAAATTCTTCACTCAGACTAGAAATACCAGACTGGACAAACACCAGTGTCCTCCTCCTGCACCTGCTCTTATCCTCCAGTGGGTCATGAATCATCAGGAAGATTCCAGAAAAGGCCATGATTTCTTTGCACTTCTGGGTTATATAGAATGGAATCACAAATTTCCTCAAGTTATAAATCTGATTGCTTGACATCTAACATGCATCTTAGACTAAATTTAGCCCAAACTGAATTTTCAATCTACTCCACCAAAAAAATAATAAAGTCCATCCTCAATTTTCTCTGCCTCACAGAGTGACACCGCCACACCCCATGAGCTTAAGGCTCATTTTTTTTTTTTTTCCCTTTAATTTTACTGTGCTTTAGGTGAAAGTTTACAGTGGAAATTAGTTTCTCAATCAAAAATTTATACACAAATTGTTTCATGACATTGGTTACAAACCCTGCAATGTGTCAGCACTCTTCTCCTTTCCACCCTGGGTTCCCTGTGTCCATTTGTCCAGTTTTCCTGTCCCTTCCTGCCTTCTCATCTTTGTTTTTGGGCAAATGTTTCCCATTTGGTCTCCTATACTCTTGATTGAACTAAGAAGCACATTCCTCACATATGTTATTGTTTATTTGATAGGTCTGTCTGATCTTTGGCTGAAAGGTAGACTCAAGAGGGGCTTCAGTTCTGAGTTGGAAGGGTGTCTGGGGGCCATAGTCTCAGGGGTTCCTCTAGTCTCTGTCAGAGCAGTAAGTATGATTTCTCTCTCTCTCTCTCTCTCTCTCTGTGTGTGTGAGAGAGAGAATTTGAATTTAGTTCTACATTTTTCTCCCGCTCTGTCCAGGACCCTCTATTGTGATCCATGTCAGAGCAGTAGGTGATGGTAGACAGGCACCATCTAGTTCTTACGGGCTCAGGCTGATGGAGGTAGTTCATGTGGTCTGTCACTCCTTTGGACTAGTATTTTCTTTGGATCTTTGGTTTTCTTCATTCTCCTTTGCTCTGAACAGGATGGGACCAATAAGTGTATCTTAGACGGCTATCCACAAGCTTTTAAGATGCCAGACGCTACTCACCTAAATAGGATACAGAACATTTTCTTTATGACCTTTGTTACGCCAATTGACCTAGATGTCCCCCAGGACTATGGTCCCCAACCCTCAGCCCCTGTAACTTGGTCCCTTAAGGCTCATTCTTGATTTCTCTCCAGACAAATCCTAAATCCATCTACTGCTTTCTACCTCCATCAGAACCATCATCTCTTGCAATGATTATTGCAATATTCTCTTCCCTATTCTCGCTCCTGGAGCTACGTCTTGCCACATGGTGCTTTGTGTGTGATAGAAAAGGATACCTACTTCTCCAGGTGAATGGAGCCCCCGCTGGACACGGGGCCTGGTGAGTGGAACAAGGGCTAGATTTCAGTCCCCCTTACCCACTCTGCCTGGCATCCTTGTGCAGGACCCAGCCCACAAAAACACAGCCAGCGGTCCTACTCACTCCTCCGTTTGCCTCCTATAATCCATCTTCCACCATCAGGCAGGGTGATCTTTCTAAAACATAAATCAGACGTCATTGACCTGCTTGAGGACCCTCAGTGTCTCCCCCAAACCGTTGAAACAAAGTGTCAAGTTCCCACCATGGCCTATGGTTTCCTACAAGCTTCGGTCCCTGCTTCGTTCTCTGGTCTCATCGCTTCTTCACAATTGCTTTCTCCCTTCCTCCTGCGTGATGCCAGTCCATTCTTTTTGTTCCTGCTGTTCTCTTGGACTGTAATATGCACGCTGGCTTCTTCTTGTCATCCAGGATTCGGCTCGAATGTCACCTCCTCAGTAAGGAGTTTTCTAAATGACCACTCACTTTACACCCCTCCCATACCGTCTCTCATACTGCCTGTTTTGTTTTCTTTATAGCCTTTGTCAATTTCTAAAATCATCTTTTTTGTTTATACATCTGCTTGTTCCTCTTCTCTTCTACTCTCTCTCACAAGAATAAAGGCTCCAAAAGCAGGGACCATTTTTTTCTGGTCCATCTCTATTTTCAGAATCTTGAACAGTGAATGGCACCTATTTGTTGAATGAACATTTGAATGAAAGAATCAGTGGTGAAAAACTGCACGGGGCGCTATTGTAGGTGTCTCATAAGAAGACTAAATTGCCAAGTGGAACAGCCAAATTTTCAGTATTTCTCAGAGAGACAGTGACGTAGACCTGGACATATACAGAAGGAAGAATAAGCACAAGAAACCTATAAACGGTTTGCCAGATGGTGAACCATGCTTTCACATTATACATTTTTCAACATTAAATGACATGGCAAGTTGATGTCAGTGCCATTAGTGAATCATAACAAAATTCATCCTTAAGTAAACTTCTATACTTATTTTAAAAGTTCAAAAACAGTTACTGTGATATACCATGCTTGGAATATAAAACTTTTGGTGGAAACATCAATAAAATCCATTTTTAACTAAAACTAGATCCTAGACTGAAGATTTCTTACCTAAAGAAAACTTCATTTTAATATGAAATTCACACAGCATACTCTGTTTTGCTAATTCTGTCTAAGAGTAATAGTGAAATATCTCCACTTTTCCTTTTTTATAATGTCTAAATTTTAACTAAATATAGCATGATAAAAGACACATTTAGTTGCATGATGATGATAGTAAAGAATCTTTTGGAGTCTTGCCTTTCTTTACTGAATTTCAAACTAAAAACAGGAAGTTTTAAAGTGATTAAGTACTTTTACAAAGCCGTGCAAAACAAATTCTTTTAGGTCATTTTTCTCTGACTCTGAAACTTTTTTCACTTCGTCTACCTCCTGTTTGTGGTTTAAGAAATCTTATCACATATAATGATACAGCAAATGCTAACCAATAGTTCAAACAGAATAATCTTAAAATCTATTAATCACCAAGCTCCCAAGTTTACTCAAACATTGCTCATTGTTTTACTAAATCCAGGAACTGCCTACTTTCGTGCAGTTTACTCTGATACACCACCCTTGTAAATGAATATCACTGATCATGACTGAGCCCTGTGTTCAGGAACTGCTAGTTAGTGCATGTATCAAGTATCACAATCTTCTCTTACCTCCTTTGCTCCTAATCTAAGGCCCTGTGAAGATGACCTTGTGGTTTGAGGCTCTGACTTGAGGTTTCTCTTCTCACAGTTTCTTCTGTTTAATTTAGGGAAACTTTTTTTTTGTTTTTAGAGTAGACTAGGTTTAACACATAGACATATTTTTGAGATCATTATAAGATATAAGTTATTGAGCATAAGCTCTTCGAATAGTAAAAAAAAAAAAAAAGCAATTGACTTTTTACTTGAATACCATTCAATTTTTCTTTCTTCTTCCCTTCCTCCCTCCTTCTCTCCTTTCTTATTTTTCTTCCTTCCTCCTTCCCTCCCCTTTCTTCCCTTCCATCCTTCCTTCCTGTAAATACTTCACTGAGTTTCAAATATGCATTAAGTCCAGTGTGAGGCAACTACACATGAACACATTTATGAAAACTTTTCTAGAACATAGTATATGTTCCATTGAACAAAAAATTAGAATCAAGTACATGGTTTCTGCCTTTAACATTGACATGACTGAATCTTTTTATTTCGGCTTCCAAACCCAAAAACCAAATCCGTTGCCATCAAGTGGATCGATTCTGACTCATAGCAACCCTAACAGACAGAGTAGAACTGCCCCATAGGGTTTCCAAGGCTGTAAATCTTTATGGAGGCAAACTGCCACATCTTTCTTCTGTGGAGCTGCTGGTGGGTTAGAACCACCAGCCTTTTGGTTAGCTGCTGAGAGCTTTAACCACTATACCACCAGGGCGCCTTATTTGGGCTTAAAAAAAAAAAAAACAAAAAACAGGGCTCCTTATTTGGGCTTACCTAGACACAAATTAGTCTAAGGTCTCTTCTCATACCATACAATCCACAATAAATGGTCTTCCGTCTTTTTTTTTAAGATAATATGAATGAATTTTGCCACAATACAAGACAGTGTGATAGGAGACCTGTACCATCATTCAGAAAATGTCGATAATCTACAAGATAGCACATATAAAGCACTGTGTGGTAGGAAACGCATTGAAAAATAAATCAGTAGACTGATTTCAAGTCCAAATTTTGTTCCCGACATGCTGTATAACTTTCAGTCATTTCCTCCATATAAGCATGAGATTCCTCTTTTGAAAAAATTAGAGGATGAATTATTCAAGATTCTTTTAATCAAAAGTGATAGAAATCCAGCTAAAACTAGTCTGGACACAAATGAGAATTTATTGATTCATACATCTTCAGGCATGGCTAGATCTAAGAACTCAAACAATATCCCTAGAACACTCTTTTTCTCTCAGCTCTGCTTATCTCCTCTCCTGTAGATAGGCTTCCACTGTGGGTGCAAGGAAGGCAGCCACCAACAACTTCAGCCTTGCATCATCCCAGTTTAGTAATTCTAAAGAAAAAGACTTCTATTTCCCAAGATCTGTAGATCAATCTCAGGGAAGAACTCAGGTTAGCCCTGCTTTGGTCACATGCCCATCCTTTGGGCCTATTATTCTTGCTAGGGAAAAAAAAAAAATCCACCCAGTGCCATCAAGTAGATTCTGACTCATAGTGACCCTATAGGGAAGTGGGGTACTATTATTGGCTAAGTATGCATCACCTGTCTACCACTAAAATTGGGTTGCGGGAGGAGTGTTCCATGATTGACAGAATCACTTAATTTACATGGAGTGAAAAAGGTTAACCTTTCCCTCCCAATCTCCCTGCCCTCTTTGTCCACTGTGATCCTAAGTGGGCTCTAAAGAAAAAATAAAATGTACTAGAGATCTCCAAGGTCCTTTCTTGTTCCAAGCTTCTTTGACTTCCAATGACAGGAAATTTGCTACTCCTTAAGAATACCCGTATCATTTTGGAGCAATTCTAACTGTTAGAAAATTCTCCCTTGTTGTGTGCTCCAAATCTGCTTCCTTGCAAATTCTACCCATTAGCTTAAAGATACTCATAGTAATTTTAGTCCATTTTCCATTAATTAACTCCACCTTCTACCTATGGTGAGATAAATTGCAGCAGACCAACTCTATTACCAAAAACTGATTTTTAAAAAGCTAGGTAAAAATTCCACTCCCTTCCTTCTTTCAGATTTAAAGGCATCAGAATGCTGCTGAGGCAGGACTTGAAAGCCAGAACCCAGAAAGAAGGGAAGCTCATTAAATGGAGCCCAACTTTTTACACTCTGCTTTCCCTCAGAATATCTGCCAATTCTTGGAGCAGAGCAAGAGTCCTAAAAGTTTGGCAGGAGGAGGGTTGGAGAGAAAAATATTGGAGTTGGAAGCTGCAAAAGCAGTGAAGATGTAAGAGGTTAAGAAGTCAGGAAAAAAAAAAAAAGACTCAGAGAAAAGAGCCTGACTTCTGGCAGTAGCCCTGCCCTTAAGGCATTTACTAATTAAGTTGCATAGAAAAAAAAAAAAACAAGAAGTTAACCCAAGCAGATGTCTCCATTGTCCCAAGGGACCTGCAACATCTAGGCTCTCATTTTGAATTCCTAAAGGTCAACACCTTAGGGGGAAAGCAAGAAGTAGTCTGAACCCGGGAAGACAGCAAATCCAATCTCAAGTCAACTCAGTCCGCGACTAAATTAAAGTGATCGTCCTTTCTGCTGTCTGCCAGAGGATGAAGTGAGTCCTCTCTGGAGAAACATAACGTCATTTAGATCCCCTTCATTTTCAAACACTGTCTGATACTTAATCAAAATGAAACATGTGTGCCAATCAATAAGACCAAGAGAAAAATAGAATAGAGTCTAAGGTGACCCAGATATTAGAATTTTCTGACATAAACATTAAAATAACATGGATTAATGTTTTCAATAAATGATTTTAAAAAAGAGAGAATTTAAACAGAAAATTGAGATCTATAAAAATAATCAAATGCAGATTCTATAACTGAAAAATACAGTAAGTGAAATTGTTACCGGAGAATGGCCTCGGTTATTGTCTTTGGTGTAGGAAAGAATTCAAACACTGAGACAAACAGGGTCAAGCGAGCAGAGGTTTATTAGCAAGCACAGGGTTAGTAAGAAAAGTACACTTGACTAGGAAGCGTCAAGTGGGCTACTCAGGTAGAGAAAGAATCTGAGTGCCCCAATAGTCATTTTTTTTTTAGGATTTTATACCCTTTTTTTCTCTTTATCTGTCTCTGTTAACATTTAAAAGCCAGGACAAGACCCCCTATGAAGACTATTTCCTTGGCTTAAGGTTTAGTCACCAAGTTAGGGAATTTATCAAGTTAGGGACTTTATCAAGTTAAAGACTTTATCAAATCAAAGACCCCTGTGAAGATCATTTCCTTGGCTTAAAGTTTAACTATGTAGGGACCATCTTACTGAGGAATGTCACCATCCCCGCCTCTTCTTCTTCATGCGTGCAAGCTCTCCCCCTCCCCCTTACAAAGTTAAAAACTCAGTACATAGGTTTAACACCAAACTGGACCTAATGGAAGAGAAGATTAATGAACTGAAAGATACATCAGCAGAAAATATTCAGAATAAATCAGAAAGAGCAAAAAGAAAAGAAAGTACAGAAAAGACTGTAAGAGACACAGGGGACACAGTGAAAAGGTCACAATGCATGTAATTAACATTCTAGAAGGGAAAAAACGGAGAGATTGGGGAGAGAAACAATATTTGAAAAAATAACAACTGGGAATTTTCCAAAATTGATTTAAAGTTCAGGTATGTATTGAAGAAAAGCTACAAACACCAAGAAGGATGAATACAAAGGAAACCTCACTGAGGCACCCTATAATAAAAAAATAAAGCTCTTAAAAACTAGAAACTAAGAAAATCTTAGAAGCATCCAGAGAAAATGTGACCTGTTACTTTTAAATGCACTTTGTATTTCTGTGTAAATTTTAGATTTAGTTTATCAAGTTACACTCATACATATCTTGGATGTTGAGCCTTTGATGATTGGAGCTCCAGCCACTGTCTGACTGACTCTGTACTAGTTAGGATTCAACCAGAGAAAAAGAACTGCTAGGGAATGTATAATAAGGGACTTATTGCAAGGAATTGGCTTATGTGGTTGTTGGGGGCTGGCCAGGCAAGTCCAGATTCCATAGGCAGGTCATCAGGAAGGGCAGGCTGGAACTCTTGGGTGGTTAAGCACTCAACTACTAGTTGAAGGGTTAGCAGTTCAAACCTACCCAGAGTCACCTTGGAAGACAGACTTGGTGATCTGCTTCTGAAAGGTCACAGCCTTGTAAACCTATGGAGTAGTTCTACTCTGCACAATCAACTTGACAGCAGCTGACAACAACAAGCAGCTTTGGAGTACTTTATTATGCATCAATAAAAAAACCAAAAACCAAACCCAGTGCCGTCGATTCCATTCCGACTCATAGCAACCCTATAGGCCAGAGTAGAACTGCCTCATAGAGCTTTCAAGGAGCACCTGGCGGATTTGAACTGCCGACCTTTTGGTTAGCAGCCGTAGCACTTAACCACTACACCACCAGGGTTTCCATGCATCAATAGTAAGTATAAAAATATAGGATCCTATTTTTTTGTCAGCTTTGGTGAATTGTGTTTTTTTTTTTTTTTTAGGAACTCATTGGTTTTTATCTCAAGTGTCAAATTATTGAACTAAAGTTGTCCATAATATCCTCTTACTATCTTTTTAATGACTACAGAATCCATGATCATATTTCCTTTTTTTATTCCTGATACTTGTTATTTGTTCATATTCTCCTTTCTCTCTCTCTTCCCACTCCCTTCTCCTTTATAAGAAGTTTATTAATCATCTCAGGTACACAATTTTCGGATTTGTTGATTCTATTTTATGCTTGTTCTCTATTTTATTAATTTCTGCTCTTAATTATGTCCCTTTTCCTATTTTCTTTGTGTAAACTTGCTATTTTTCTGACCATGGAAAGCAACTAAAAAGTGTTGGGATAATACAAGGATGCCCTCAGCCTTTCTGGGTAATCTGTTTCTCCACATCTCTGATAGATTAGGAGACACTGAACCAGAAAGCAAATTTTTTGCCCATTGTTTTGTTCATTTATCTGTGTTGTCCTAGGGGATGATATGAAGTGTTGTTATTTACTAGGAGGGTTTCTATTTGCCAAAGAGATGAAGTTCTTGCCCAAAATGATATGGCTGTATCATAAAGAAGTCTGGGCTAAAATTCTCACCCACAATCTCCCACCCAGTGTCTTTCCACACCAGTTGCCATTGAGTAGATTCTGACTCAGAGCAACCCTACAGGACAGAGCAGAACTGCCGCATAGGGTTTCCAAGGAGCAGCTGATGGATTCGAACTGCCAACCTTCTGGTTAGCAGCTGAGCCACCAGGGCTCCTTGGTGTTGGTCAAGTAGATGCTAATTTACCAGTTGTTGTCTGCAGTCATGGGGCTACTCCAGATTAGAGGTAGATGACAAGTTAGTTCCTCCTGGGCCCAACTTGAAAACCTCCTCTATTAGTCTATATGATTTGAATTCCTAGAACACGGACATTTTTTGAGTATCTTGGCAGACAAGCTCAGTCAAATATTATTGTTTGAGACAAAGAGGAAGTATAGAATGACCATGCTGACTTACTGTACTTTTTTAAGAAATGCAGTCCAGCCATTTCTAAACCCAGATAAAAGTGAGTAAGATATGGAATCTGCCACTGAGGAGCTCAGAGTCCAATGTTAACTTTTTAGACCCTCAATTTCTTCACCTATAAAATGAGAAGGTTAGACTAAATTACTTCTAAGGTGCTCCAGAAGTCTACAAAGATGATTTAAGGCTGGAGCCCTGGTGGTACAGTGGTGAAGAGTTCAGCTGCTAACCAAAAGGTCAGCAGTTCAAATGTACTAGCCACTCCTTGGAAACCCTATGGGGTAGTTCTGCTCTGTCCTATACGGTCCCTGTGAGATGGAATTGACTCAACAGCAACGGCTTAGTTTTTGGTTGGTGTTGCTTTCAGACTTTGGACCCATACGGCAGAATTTATTTTAGTAAGTAGTAGAACACTTATGTGTTGGAGATGTTTGGAGTGCAGCGGTTGTGCGTGTCTCTCCTACTCAACTTTATCTCCAGGATATTGGCAGTCAGAATCCTGTCCCCCAAAACACAGAGCAAGACCAGGCTTGCTGCTTTCTGAAATTTCACTGCTGGCACTTGGTTCCTTTTGGTTCTGATCTTAATCTCCCCAAAAATACACACAATAACCTTGGAAGAGGCAGGTTGCTTAAGCTATTATCAAAGGCCTTTCTGTGTGCTAGTTTTGAAGAGTGAAAACTCTGGGTATCTGAAGAAGGGATTTAGAGGTGCTTTTTTTAAGAGGTATGTGGAAACCCTGGTGCTGTACTGGTTAACAGCTACAGCTGTTAACCAAAATATTGGCAGTTTAAATCCACCAGGTGCTCTTTGAAAACTCTATGGTAGTTCTACTCTGTCCTGTAGGGTTGTTTTGAGTTGGAATCGACTCAACAGCAACTTGTTTGGCTTTTTTTGGTAAGAAGTATGTGATTAGGAGGCCAGGGCACCAAGCCAAACTCTAAACATCTGGCAAGTTTGTAAGGGCTCAGCCTTAGGAAGAACACTTGTCTGTACATTCTAGTGTGATAGAAAGCCCACAGGTCACTCACACTATGACCTCAGGAAATCACTTTTGGTTAACCGCCAAGAGTGAGCCCCACTTCCTTCTTAGAGTCCCCCCTGAGTAATCTGTTCAACCATGCTATGCCAGGGTACACAGTGAAGCTAACTGAGGTGACTGGCTGGGAAGAGGTCTTAATTGTACTCTGCTGATAGTCTACAAGTTCTTTCCCTTTATTCTCATGCTAATAAGCCATGCAGTAATAGACTTTCTAGGGCTTAAATGACATATTGTAAATGTCAGACTGCTACTTGGCTTCACTTGCATTTTTCTGTTCCAATACAAATGTGTCAAAAAGCCAGTGAGATCTTGAATCCATTAAGCCTTCTATTTTATTTCTACCTCCAGTAGTGATGTATATAACTACATGTAATTACTCTTTTTTTTTTGTAATGTATTTTAAGGTGTTCAAATGAAAGGTATTATTTAATACTTTATCCTGAGAAATACAAAATGTATAGTGATTCTATGCTGTCCTTGGCCTAAAATGGGAGAATTTTGTCTGCTTGAGCTGGTTTTCCTGGAGGGGGTTGGCAGGGACACATCATACCAATCTATTCATAGACTTGTGGTCTCTCCTACCCACTGAAATAATTTCGTGAGAGGAGAAGACATTCATTCATTCAACCATAGGCCCACTATGTGTCAGGCACTATTCCAAGTAGTGAGAACACAGCAGTGGACAAAACAGACATGAATCCTTGCCCATCTAGTTCTTACATTCTAGTGGGAGAGATAGATAGGAAAAAACATATAGCATATTAGATAGGGATTAGTGTAAGGACAAAATGAAGTAGATGGCATTTGAGTAAAGCCCTGAAAGAAGGGAAAGAGTGAGGCTTATTAAAGATAGCTACAGAGAAAGCATTCTAGGCAGAGGGAAAGTGAGTGCAAACGCCCTGAGGGGGGAGTGCAGCTGGAGAATTTGAGGAACAGCAAGAACACCAGCATGACTGGAGCAGAGTGAATGAGAGGGAAAGTAACAAGATGAAGTCAGCGATGAGGAGGGTCTGATTGGAGGGAGATTTTGTAGGTCCTTGTAAGGACTGTGCTTTTACTCTGAGTGAGCAGAAGCCATTGGAGAATTTTGAGCAAAGGAGGGACATTAGCTAGCATTTTAACAGGACCACTCTGTCTAGTGTTTTAGGAATATATTGTAGGAAGCCAAGATGGAGGCAGGGAGAGCGGTTAGGAGGCTACTGCACACTTCAGGTGAAAACGATGGTGACTTGGGCCAAGATAGTGGCAGTCGACTTGGTAAGAAGGATTCAGATTCTGGACATGTTTTGAAGTTAGAACTGAAAGAATTTGCTGACAGATTGGATGCACAATGTGAAAGAAAATAGGAGTCAAATATGATTTCAACGTTTTGGGCCTGAGTGACTGAAATGTGGAAGTGGTATCTACTGAGACAGGGAATCAGCAGAGAAGCAGGTTTTGGAGGAGAAGATCTGCAAGTCTCCTTGGAAAGAAATTTGAGATGACTATTGGAAATCCAAAATAAGTCAAATAGAGGATTGAATGTAAAAGTCCCAAGTTCAAGGGAGAGGTTGGACCTGGAGATGTAGATTTGGGTGTCAATAACTTATGGATTACATTTAGACCCATGCGAAGGGATGAGATCACTACCGGAGTAGCATAGATAGAGAGGAGAAGCACTCCTAGGACTGAGCCATGGAGTACCCCAACATTTAGAGGTAAGAGAGATGAGAGAGAGAGCTGGTCATGGAGAGGAGTGGCTAGGGCAGTGGGAGGAAATCCAGAGACTGTGTTCATAGCTTCTCGCCATTAAACAGAACAAAATTAAATCGTTAACAATAATAATAATTTTACATTATTATTGCACTATGTTTAGAAAAATGTCTGTAATTTAGTCTGGAAGTCAGACAAACCAATGCTAAAAGAAGAGGGTTATTACGTCACCCAGTCACAGAAGTCTATTTGGGTATGCCTCTGCATTATTTTTCTACTTTAAAAGAGGCTGCCCACCTAAGTTTTAAAAACAAAGCATTTGATTGAAAAACTACTTGGGAGTTTTTCTGCATAATTCGGGAGTGTAATCACAATTCTCAACATATTTCTATAGAATAATAGCCAAAAAATATTCTAAATTAAACTCAGTTTATTTGAAAATAGGTTTATAAGTTTTATACAACGTCCAGACTTTATAGGAATCTGAATTTGTGAAAGGACCTTTTGCTCAAATTCATTATGTTTTGCTAAGTTATCGTTGAATAATCCTCTAACTCCAAAATGAGAAGAGTGAGGAAAAGTGATAGAGATGCTATCAATGCTGTGTAAGACATACTGGGATTTATTAACTAATATTTTCAGGCAGAATTTTCTAGGTAGTGCAATTAAATTAGTATACTTGGAGGTAAAATGAAGTAGTTGCACATCATAGACACCATTTATTAAAAACGGTATGATTAACGTATAAATTATAAATCCTGTGTAAATTATCCTGCAAGTTGAATGTTAGTGAATATCCCTAGGTGGAAAATAAAAGCTCTTTTCCAAAGGGAAATAAATGTGTCAGTATAATAAAAGTTTGACTGGATTATCTTCTAAAGCACCTTGTATTTATCCTGCTAAAAGCATCCAGTGGTATCATTAGGGGAATGCAGGGGGTGCAGACCCACCAGGTGACACTGTCAGAGGGAGAGAAAACCAAAATGACTGTCTATAAAATTTTTGTGTTTCAGCAGAAATTTATTATTTTTTATAAAAATATCTCCACAGTTAGTTATAACAACAAAAACATTTGTCGTCAGCCCAGCTTACATGTATCAATATACCTAAAAACTACCTACAAGACTAAAAATCTATACTGATTTACTTTTTGAACCTTCTAATGCGCTCTAGTCAGAGCGGTCATTATTAACCAATTATAATAACACTTTGAATCACGTGGCTTCCTCTGCATACGCTATTGTTTTCATTGCTGCCAGTGTTTTCATAGTCATGGATTTTGTCAAATTTTCTAATATTTTAGCCACAACATTGTGGCAATTAGTTATTTTTGAAACTATCAATAACTTTTGAAATGAAGTAGTAATTAAATGAAAAGAAGGAGCGATATACCTGGGTTATGATTTACAAGTAACATTAGCACAAAAAACATTACCAAGGATTCTGTATGGTCTGGTACCAAGGGAAAGTTCATGGGGGTGGAGGTGACACCATGAGTTACCACAGTAGGTGACACCAGCCCTAGTGATGCCACTGAAAGTAACAACACACTTTCAGGATATGACTCAATAGCAATTCGCTCTTAATGAAACACACTTCATTTAATAGTAGATGGTGCTGTGATTTCCTTTTAAAGATTTGAAAAGTTCCCTAAAGGTAGAATGCGCAATCAATGTTGGTAAGGGGAAATGAATAATAAATTTTTTCCTGGAAAGAAAACCTTTATTAAAAGAGCAAAAATGCTCAACAAGGATTTGGGGATCTAAAGTACGCTATTCTACGATGATTAAACCCAAATCTGAACAGATATGCTGAGAATCATCATTGTGGGAAGAAAATGGCTTCAACTTTCAACTTTGGGGGAGAAGCAATCCCCTAAACACAGAGCTTAGTGCATTTTCAAAAGACTGGGCTTTTCCTCAATGCCTGCCTTAGGGCCCACACCACCGCGAGTGCTGGGTACGCATGTGCTCAGAAAGGTGGTTCTACTTAGGTTCTACCCCACTTTCGGAGGGCTCAAATAAGAATACCCACACTCTCCTCATCAGTGCTGGAGTTTTATCATCTTGCTCAACACAGGAAGTCCATACAAGGAAATGTAAAAAATATGACATGCTGTGCTCTATTTTAATTTCTACATTTGAAATGATTTTATTTAATACCACACCTAGGCAGCTCGGCCCTGGTGGATTTGTGCTCAGGGATGACGTGACCAGAAGTGAATTCATCATTGTTGTGAGCAGCTAGCTGTGTTGTGGCGATGAGTGTGCAGCTTGTGGTTTGTTCTTTTCACTCCGTTTTCTGTCCTGGATTGGTTGCCATGGCCATTGATTAGCAAACCCTGTTGATGTCTATGAGCCTGCTTTTTCAGCCTCCTGAAAAAACTGCCCTATTTCTGCCCTATTGGGTATCTGATTGGTATGTTTGCTGGCAGTCAATGCGATGCTGTGGCATTTTAAATATTGCTTCTATTAAATATTATCGTGTCTTTTCAATTTCTTCTGATAGTTGTTTCACTTGTAATCTCAAGGTAATTAAGTGGTAATACAGTATATTCTTTCTGATGGATAGTAATAATTAAAAAAAAAATTTGGAGCATTTTCTTTCTAAAACCAGTAAATCGAATTAAACTATCATATATCTAATTTTCAATCTTAAGATTTCAGTGTTCAAAGGTTATGCATAAACACAGGAAAACTTGCCATAAAGAAATTGAAATTTAGAACCTCAGAGGAGTTTAGTGTTTCTTAATAACATAAGGAAACTATATTTAAAATATCCTTTTGTTTGAAAAATTAAGAAATTATCATTTTTGTTAATGACTAATCTTTGAAATCCCCTTAAAAATAGTTGATCACCAGGCCACTATAAAACATGACCTACTAACCTACTTTTATTAAATGATTTTGAATCACTGACCCTGTTTCTCTCAATGACCCCAGATTTGTGCTGACAAAATAATAATACATGGTTTTGTCTTTCATAAATACAATGACTGCAGAAAATTACCTCTATTAACAAAGTATCTCCATGAAACTTTTGGTTAAAGATGATGTCTTAGGCTGGGTTCTCTATAGAAACAAAACTAGTAAAGCGGGGAGACAGACGGACAGATAGGGAGAGGGGAACAGAGGGAAAGAGAGATTTATCTCAAGGAAATGGCTCACACGGTTGTGGAGGCTGGCAAGTTCCAAAGTTCGTGGGTCAGGCATTGGTTGCAGGTGCTGATGAACCCAGAATTAGCAGGTCAAATGGTAGGCTCAGAAGCTGGTGAATGCCAAAGTCATCAGGTTAAATGACAAGCCAGAAACAGGATCCAGAGTAAGCAAGTGAGCTTTGTCAGAGCGTGTTTGTGTATAGGAATTCCAGAACACTTAATTGTGCTCATGAGGAACCTTTACATAGATCAAGAGGCAGTTGTTCAGACAGAACAAGGGGATACTGATTGGTTTAAAGTCAGCAAAGGTGTGTATCAGGGTTGTATTCTTTCACCATACCTATTCAATTTGTATGCTGAGCAAATCCGAGAAGTTGGACTATATGAAGAAGAATGGGGCATCAGGATTGGAGGAAGACTCATTAACAACCTGCGTTATGCAGATGACACAACCTTGCTTGCTGAAAGTGAAGAGGACTTGAAGTACTTACTAATGAAGATCAAACACCACAGCCTTCAGTATGGATTACACCTCAACATAAAGAAAACAAAAATCCTCACAACTGGACCAATGAGCAACATCATGATAAATGGAGAAAAGATTGCAGTTGTCAAGGATTTCATTTTACTTGGATCCACAATCAAGAGCCATGGAAGCAGCAGTCAAGAAATCAAAAGGCACATTGCATTGGGTAAATCTGCTGCAAGGGACCTCTTTGAAGTGTTGAAGAGCAAAGATGTCACCTTGAAGACTAAGGTGCACCTGACCCAAGCCATGGTATTTTCAATTGCATCATATCCATGTGAAAGCTGGAAGACCGAAGAAGAGTTGACGCCTTTGAATTGTGGTACTGGCGAAGAATATTGAATATACCATGGACTGCCAAAAGAAGGAACAAATTTGTCTTGGAAGAAGTGCAGCCAGAATGCTCCTTAGAGGCAAGGATGGCGAGACTGCGTCTTACATACTTTGGACATGTTGTCAGAAGGGATCAGTCCCTGGAGGACATTATGCTTGGCAGAGTACAGGGTCAGCGGAAAAGAAGAAGACCCTCAACGAGGTCGATTGACACAGTGGCTGCAACAATGAGCTCAAGCATAACAATGATTGTAAGGATGGCTCAGGACTGGGCAGTGTTTCTTTCTGCTGTGCATATGGTCACTATGAGTTGGAACAGACTCGACGGCACCTAACAACAACATGGTACAGGCCACATTCCCAAAGAAATTTCCCTTACAACTGATTGGCTGATCACATCAGATCATATCATGAACGTGATTATATTACTTTTCGGAGATCACAAAATGGAGGATGATTATATCAGATCACAAAATGGAAGATAATTACATAATACTGAGAATCATGGCCTAGCCAAGTTGACACATAACATTAACCATCACAAGTGGCAATAAATTCATTTGACGATAGCTTTTTTTTTTTCTGTTTTAAACAAAGTATATGTGCGGAATGATTTTACTTGAGTCAGAGCTTTCAAAACCAGATAATCTGCACAGCTGGAAAACAAGATTTGAGGGTAAATTTTATTTTAAAGACTGCGTCATAAAGGCTTGAGTAGGAAAGCATTAGCGAAAAGCAACAGGTTAGAATTATTTTTCTTCCCTGTTTTAAAAAGTAGTAAGTTCAGATCTACAAGGCCGTGCAAGAGAAGGTTGCCATAAACCAAACAGAACGTGTTAATGAAACTTTGAGATCCACACAATGCCCTTGACTTTATTCACTTTTTGAAACAGGATAATGGTTTTGAATCAACGTTGTCAGTGATGGCTAAACCTGACCCATTATAATAGCTTATTTCAGTTTCACCTGTTTGCACGGGCTTCATACTGTGTTTGAATATGGTGCAAACAGCAGCAAGGTCTTCTACACTTTGAAACACACTAGCTAGCATTTGTGAATTTAAAATGAATAGCCTTAATCGATAGCACTTTTTTTTTTTTAGCCTTAATCTTTAAAAAATGAAAAAAAACTTCAAGTAAGGTTAAATGGTTGCTTTACTAATTTCCTTTGAGAAAAGCTTAATCTAAAAGAAACATGAAGTGAAAGCTGAACCTAAAAAAACCTTGAGGGGGAATGTTTGCATAGGCAAATTATCTTGGCCTATTTAGGAAACAGCTTACTTTTCTTTTAAAATAGTAAAAACCAAATTCCTAGAAGAAAAGGCAGGATAGCTCTTAAATTCATTGCAGGGTTTACACGGGACAAATTGTAACAAATACAAATCTTAGAGTGTCTTTATACAAGTAATGTGTTTGACAACATGCAGGGGGAAAAAATTGGGAAATGTATCTGAATTTTTTAGAGGAAATGACAGTTTATATTTAAGCCAAATATGGTATTGTTTTTTTCCCTATCACATTGCCAAAAATAGACCCTTTACGAAGTAGCAAATATTAGTGATGTAGTACAAATACACTTCTTTTCAGTAGGATATGTAGACAATTTCATTGTAGAGTTCTGAAATGACATTGAATCAAATGCGACTGCCAGTGTTTTGTAGAAAGAGAGGTCTGGTCTTTTCCCTCAGCTCCTGGGAGGTGAACTCTAAGTCCTTAGAATGTTCTGCCTTTGTTTTGTTACCATAAGAGTCAGTCAAACAGTGTGATTAACGGTGGGGGCCTTGGGCCACACAGTATATAGTTCAGCCTCTGGAGGGGCTGGAGACTATAGGTCAGCCACACAGGCAGCCAACCATGTCTATGTGACCAAGCCCGAATAAAAACTCTGGGCACCAAGGTTTGAGTGAACTTCCTTGGTTGGTAATATTCCATGTGCATTGTCATATAAAGGAGCCCTGGTGGCACCCCGGTTAAAGCACTCAGCTGCTAAACAAATAACTTCTTTTATAAGGATCAGCACAAAGCTGGTTCCTATGAGGCAGAGGCTAAAGATGTCCCAAATGTCTAACTTTTCCAAGCTGCTGTACCACTCCATCATCTCTAACATCAGCTATTCCCTCTCACCTCAGTACTCTCCCTCCTGTCTTTGGGTTCCCTAATTCACTGGAACGTCTCACAGAGCTCATGAACCATATAAAGGAAATGGCTTACGCTATTGTGGATGCTGACAAGTCTCAAATTGGTGGGTCAGGTGTAGATTTCTCCCTGGCCCTCAGTTTGTGCCCAAAGGCCTCAACTTTCTCGCTCTGTGGACTGGGAAGCCCACTGTACCATCTCCTGTGGGTCTCTCTTGCAGGTCTCTGCTGCGGGTTTCTGCTGCCAGTATCTGCTACAGGTCTCTCCTTCTTTGATGGTGGAAGGCTCTCCTCTCTGATCCAGAATGGGCTCTCTTTTAAGGCAAAACTGACCAATCCCCTTGGTGGGCCACAATTATCTTATTTGCACAGCCCCACTCAATCACGTGAGTGAAAGTCACAAGACCATGGCTAGACAGGCAACCCCAAAAGTAATCGCACCACAGCTGCTAACCAAAGGGTCACTGGTTGGAAACCACCAGCCACTTCACGGGAGAAAGATGTGGCAGTCTGCTTCTATAAAAAGATTTACAGTTTTGGAAACCCTAGAGAGCAATTCTATACTGCCCTATAGGGTCGATAAAAGTTGGGATCGGCTCAACGGCAGCAGGTTTGGTTTTGGTTATTGTCATATATCATTGTCAGGAGGATTGAATGCTGGCCATGACTCCACTGGGAGAGGACATCTGGAAGCTCCAATGACAATATGAACAATAACAAGAATGAGAGAGTTGACATCATTACAGATTTTATGGACATTAAAAGGATAATAGTAGAATATTAGGAACAATGTTATGCTAATTTAACAACTTAGATGAAATTGACAAAATTCTTCAAAGACAAAAACTACCAAAGCTCATTAAAGAAGAAATAGGTAACATTGTTGTTGATGTTGTTAGGTGCCATCAAGTGGGTTCCGACTCACAGCAACCCCGCAGGACAGAGTAGAAATGCCCTGTAGAATTTCCAAGGAGTGGGTGGTAGATTTGAACTGCTGACATTTGGTCAGCACCCAAGCTCTTAATGACTATGCCATAGATTACCTTATCCAGAAAACCCAGTGCCTTAGTAGCCTTATATCTGTTAAAGTAATTGAATTTTTAGACAAAAACCTTCCCACAAAATAAATTGCAGGCCCAGACGATGTCATTGGTAAATTCTACTAAATATACATTTAAGGAATAAAAAATAACTAAACATAACTGTTTAAACTCTCCATAATATGAAGAGGAAAAAATACTCCCCAACTCATTCTATGATCCCAGCATTACCTGATAACAAAATATGACAGAGACAATACAAGAAAACTGCAAACCAATATCCCCCATGAACACAGATGCAAAAAGTCTAAGCAAATTTTCAGCAAATTGCATCTAACAATATAAGAAAAGGATAATAAATCATGACCAGGTGAGGTTTATTTCAGGAATGAAAGGACGGTTTAGCACTCAAAAATCAATCAATGTAATTCACCATTTTAGCAAACTAAAAGAGAAAGCCATAATATCACCTCAACAGGCATAGAAAAAGCATTTGGCGAAAGCCAACATCCGTTCTCCTTTTTTAACGGACTTTATTTTCTGAAGTAGTTCTGGGTTTACAGAAAAATTGTGAAGAAAATGCAGTTTCCATACTCTCCCTCTTCCCTGCACATTGTTTCTCCTGTTATTTATCATCTTGCATTCCCATGGTACATTCGTTACAACTGATGAAACCATATTGATGCCTAATTGTTCACACAAGTCCATAGTTTACATTGAGGTTTACTCTTTGTGTTTTTGCAGTTCTATGGGCTTTGAAAAGTGCATGTTGTTGTCGTTAGGTGCTGTCAATTCGGTTCCAACTCAGAGAAACCCTATGTAAAACAAAACAAAACACTGCCCTGGTCCTGCGCCACCTCACAATTGTTGCTATGCTTGAGCCCATTGTTGCAGCCACTGTGTCAATCCATCTTGTTGAGGGTCTTCCTCTTTTTCACTGGCCCTCTACCTTACCAAGCATGATGTCCTTCTGGAGGGACTGATCCCTCCTGATAACATGTCCAAAATATGTCAGACACAGTCTCGCCATTCTTGCTTCTAAGGAGCATTCTGGTTATACTTCTTCTAAGACAGATGTGTTCGTTCTTTTGGCAGTCTATGGTACATTCAGTGTTCTTTGCCAATACCATAATTCAAAGGCGTCATTTCTTCTTCAGTCTTCCTTATTCATTGTCCAGCTTTTGCATGCATATGAGGTGATTGAAAACACCATGGCTTGGGTCAGGTGCACCTCACTCCTTAAAGTGATGTCTTTGCTTTTCAACACTTTAAAGAGGTCTTCTGCAGCAGATGCGCCGAATGCAATGCATCTTTTCATTTCTTACTGCTGCTTCCGTGGGTGTTGATTGTGGATCCAAGTAAAATGAAATCCTGATGTTGCTTATTGGTCCAGTTGTGAGGATTTTTGTTTTCTTTATGTTGAGGTGTAATCCATTCTGAAGGGTGTGGTCTTTGATCTTCATCAGTAAGTGCTTCAAGTCCTCTTCACTTTCAGCAAGCAAGGTGGTGTCATCTGCATAACGAATGTTGCTAATGCATCTTCCTCCAATCTTGATGCTCCATTCTTCCTCACAGAGTCCAGCTTCCCGGATTATTTGCTCAGCATACAGATTGAATCGGTATGGTGAAAGGATACAGCCTTGATGTACACCTTTCCTGACTTTAAACCATGGTGTATCCCCTTGTTCTGTTCAAATAACTGCCTCTTAATCTGTGTCCAGGTTCCTCATGAGCACAATTAAGTGTTCCAGAATTCCCATTCTTCTCAAAGTTATCCATAATTTGTTATGATCCACACAGTCAGATGCCTTTGCATAGTCAATAAAACACAGGTAACCATCCTTCTGCTATTCCTTGGTTTCAGCCAGGATCCACCTGACATCAGCAACGATATCCCCTGTTCCATGGCCACTTCTGAATCCAGCTTGAATGGCAGCTCCCTGTCAATATACTGCTTCAGCCACTTTTGAATGATCTTCAGCAAAATTTTACTTGTGTGTGATATTAATGATATTATTCTATAATTTCCCCATTCAGTTGGATCACCTTGGGAATATGCATAAATACCAATCTCTTCCAGTTGATTGGCCAGGTAGCTGTCTTCCATATTTCTTGGCATAGACAAGTGAGCACCTCCAGCGCTGCATCTGTTGTTGAAACATCTCAATTGATATTCTGTCAATGCCTGCAGCCTTGTTTTTCACCAATACCTTCAGTGTAGCTTGGACTTCTTCCTTCAGAACCGTCAGTTCCTGATCATATGCTACCTCTGAAATGGCTGAATGTTGACCAATTCTTTTTGGTATAATGACTGCATATTTCTTCCATCTTCATTTGATGGTTCCTGCATCGTTTAATATTTTCCCCACAGAATCCTTCAGTATTGCAACTCAAGGCTTGAATTTTTTTTTCAGTTGTTTCATCTTGAGAACTGCTGAGTGTGTTCCTCTCTTTTGGTTTTCTATCTCCAGGTCTTTGCACATGTCATTATGATACTTTACTTTGTCTTCTCGAGCTGCCCTTTGAAATCTTCTGTTCGGTTCTTTTACTTCATCATTTCTTCTTTTTGCTTTAGCTTTTTGACATTCAAAAGCAAGATTCAGAGTCTCTTCTGACATCTGTTTTGGTCTTTTCTTTCTTGTCTTTGCAACAACCTCTTGCTTTGTTCATGTATGATGTCCTTTCACAACTAGTCTGGTCTTTGGTCATTCGTGTTCAACGTGTCAAATCTATTCTTGAGATGGTCTCTAAATTCAGGTGGGATATACTCAAGGCTGTACTTTGGCTCTCGTGGACTTGTTCTAGTTTTCTTCAGTTCTAACTTAACTTGCATATGAGCAACTGACGGTCTGTTCGCCAGTCAGCCACTGGCCTTGTTCTGACTGATGATATTGAGCTTTTCCATTGTCTCTTTCCACAGATGTAGTTGATCTGATTCCTGTATATTCCATCTGGTGAGGTTCACATGTATAGACAACATTTACGCTGGTGAAAAATGTATTTGCAATGAAGAAGCGATTGGTCTTGTAAAATCGTATCATGCAATCTCTGGCATCATTTCTATCACCAAGGCCATACTTTTCAATTACCAATCCTTCTTCTTTGGTTCCAACTTTCGCATTCCAATCACCAGTAATTATCAATGCATCCTGACTGCATGTTCAATCAATTTCAGACAGCAGAAGCTGGTAAAAATCTTCAATTTCTTCATCTGTGGCCTTAGTGGTTGGTGCGTAAACTTGAATAAAAATCGTATTAACTGGTCTTCCTTGTAGGTGTAAAGATATTATCCTATCACTGACAGCATTTTACTTTAGGATAGATCTTGAAATGTTCTTTCTGATAATGAGTACAATACCATTCCTCTTCAAGTTGTCATTCCTGGAATAGTAGCTTTGTGATTGTCCAGTTCAGAAAGGCCAATACCAGTCCATTTCAGCTCACTAATGCCTAGGATATCGATGTTTATGCATTCCATTTCATTTTTGATGATTTCTGATTTTTCAAGATTCGTACTTCATGCATTCCATATTCTGATTTTTAATGGCTGTTTGCAGCTGTTTCTTCTCATTTTGAATTGTGCCACAGCAGCAAATGAAGGTCCGGAAAGCTTTACTCCATCCACGTCATTAAGGTAGCCTCTACTCTGAGGAGGCAGCTCTTCCCCAGTCATCTTTTGAGTGCCTTCCAACATGGGGGCCTCATCTTCAGGCACTGTACCAAACAGTGGACCCCTGCTTTTCCTAAGGTTTTCACTGCCTAATTCTTTTCAGAAGTAGACCGCCAGGTCTTTCTTCCTAGTCTGTCTTAGTCTCGAAGCTTAACTGAAACCTGTCCACGATGGGTGACCCTGCTGGTACTTGAATATTAGTGGCATAGCTTCCAGCATCACAGCAACACGCAAAACCCCACAGTACCACAAACTGACAGACGTGGGGGAAAAGTGCATAATGTCATGTATACATTATTACAGCATCATGCAGAACAGTTTCACTGCATTTAAAATACACTGTGCTTCACCTATTCATCCCTGTCTCCCATTCCCAAGGCCCTAGCGACCACTGATCATTTCACTATTTCTATAGTTTTAGCTTTTCCAGGATGTCATATACTTGAAATCATACAGTTTGTGGGTTTTTCAGACTAACTTCTGTCACTTAACAACATGCGTTTAAGTTTCCTTCATGTCTTTTTGTTGCTTGATTGTTCATTTCTTTCTATCGCTGAATAATATCCCATTATGTGGATGTACCGCAATTTGTTTATCCATTCACCTATTGGAGGATATCTTGGTTGCTTCCAATTTTTGGAAATTATGAATAAAGCTTCTATGAATACTTGTGTGTAGGTTTTTATGTGGGTCTAAGTTTTCAATTCATTTGAATAAATATCTAGGAATACAATAGCTGGACTATGGTAAGCCTATGTTTAGCTTTGTAAGAAACTTCCAGACTCTCTTCCAAAGTGGCTATACCATGTCACATTTTCCTGAACAAATGAATGAGGGTTCCTGTTACTCCATCACCTCCTCAGCACTTGGTGTTGTCTTTAATAAGTGTATATATCTCATTGTTGTTTTGATTTGCAATTTCCTAATGACACATGGTGTTGAGCATCTTTCCATATGCTATTTTCCATCCATATGTTTTCTTTTGCACATTTTGTAATTGAGTTATTTTCTTATTCTTGAGTTTTAAGAGCTCTTTGTACATTTTGGAGGCAAGTCCTTTATCAGATATGCCTTTTGCAAGTATATTCTTCCAGTCTCTGCCATGCCTTTTCATTCTCTTAACAGTGTCTTTTGCAAAAGTTTTTAATTTTAACAAAGTTCAAGTTCACAGTTTTTTTCTTCTATAGCTCGTGTTTTTCGTGCTGTTATCTAAAAAGTCATTGTCAAACCCAAGGTCCTAGATTTCCTCCTATCTTCACTTCAAGAAGTTGTATAATTTTGCACATTACATTTAGGTGTACTATCCATTTGGAGTTATCTTGTGAAGGTTGTAAGTTCTGTGTCTAAATTCATTTTTGTATGTGGATGTCCAGTTGTTCAACATTGTGAAAATGACAATTCTACCCAAAGCGATTTACAAATACAATGCAATACTGATTCAAATACCAACAACATTGTTTAAAGAAATGGAAAAATTTACCATTAATTTTATAAGGAAAGGGAAGAAACCCAGATAAGTAAAGCACTACTGAAGAAGAAGAATAAAGTAGGGGGACTCGTACACCTGACCTCAGAACTTACTGTACAGCTATGGTAGTCAAAACAGTGTGGTACTGGTACAATGACAGATACATTGATCAATGGAACAGAATTGAGAGCCCAGATGCAACGGTCATCTGATCTTCAACAAGGGCCCAAAGTCCATCAAACGGGGAAAAGACAGTCTTTTTAATAAACAATGCTGGCAAAACTGGATGTCCATCTGCCAAAAAATGAAACAGGACCATATCTCACACCATGTACAAAAACTAAATCAAATTGTATCAAAGACCTAAATATAAAGCCAAAAACCATGAAGCTCATAGAAGAAAAAATAGGATCAACACTAGAGGCCCTAATACACGGCCTTAATAGGATACAAACCATTACCAAAGACACACAAGCTCCAGAGGATAAGTTAGATAACTGGGATTTTCTAAAAATTAAACACTTATGCTCATCAAAAGACTTCACCAAAAGAGTAAAAAGAGAACCTACGGACTGGGAAAAAATCTTTGGCTATTACACGTCAGACAAAGGTCTAATCTCTAAACTCTACAACAAAATCCAACACCTCTACAACAAAAAGACAAATAATCCAATTAAAAAATGAGCAAAGGAAATGGACACTTCACCAAAAAAGGCATTTGAGCGGCCAACAGACATATGAGGAAATATGATCTCTAGACATTAGAGAAATGCAAATCAAAGCTGCAATGAGATACCATCTTACTCCGGCATTACTGGCACAAATCAATAAAACAGGAAATAACAAATGTTGGAGAGGCTGCGGGGAGGTTGGAACTCTTACGCACTGCTGGTGGGAATGTAAATGATACAACTATTTTGGAAAACGATATGGCGCTTCCTTAGAAAGCTAGAAACAGAAACACCATATGATCCAGCAATCCCATTCCTAGGAATATATCCTAGAGAAATAAGAGTCATTACACGAATAGCCATATGCACACCCATGTTCAACTGCAGCATTGTTCACAGTAGCAAAAAGATGGAAACAACCTAGATGTCCATCAACAGATGAATGGATAAACAAACTGTGGTACATACACACAATGGAGTATAACCAACGCTAAAGAACAACGATGAATCTATGAAGCATCTCATAACATGGGTGAATCTGGAGGGCATTATGCTGAGTGAAATAAGTCAATCACAAAAGGACTAATATTGTATAAGACCACTACTTTAAAAACTCATGAGAAGTTTTAAACACAAAGAGAAACAATCTTTGATGGTTATGAGGCAGTGGAGGCGTAGGGATGGAAAAACACTTAATAGACAATAGATAAGTGGTATCTTTGGTGAAGGGTAAGACAGTACACAGTAGTGGGGAAGGCAGTGAAACCTGTACAAGGCAGGGTCATGGTAGCTCTATGGACACATCAAAACTCCCTGAGGGACCAAATTGCTGGGCTGAGGGCTGTGCGGACCATGGTATCAGGGAACATCTAGCTCAATTGGCATAACATAGTTTATAAAGGATATGTTCTACATCCTAGTTTGGTGAGTAGAATCTGGGATCTTAAAAGCCTGTGAGCAGCCATCTAGGATACTCCTCTGGTCTCACCTCTTCGGGAGCAAGGAAAAATGAAGAAAACTGAAGACACAAGGGAAAGATTAGCCCAAAGGACTAATGGACCACATCTACCACGGCCCCCACCAGACTGAGTCCAGTAAAACTAGATAGTGCCCGGCTACCACCACTGACTGCTCTGACAGGGATCACAACAGAGGGTCCCAGACAGAGCTGGAGAAAAATGTAGAACAAAATTCTAACTCAAAAAGAAAGACCACGCTTACTGGCCTGAAAAAGACTGGAGAAACCCTAAGAGTATGTATGGTCCCTGGACACTCCTTCAGCTCAGTAATGAGGTCGCTCCTGAGGCTCACCCTTTTTCAGCCAAGGATTGAACAGGCCCATGGAACAAAACAAGACTGGGGGCGCGCACCAGCCCTGGGGCAGGGAGAGAAGGCAGGAGGGAACAGGAAAACTGGTAATGGGGAGACCAGGGTTGAGAAAGGAGAGTGTTGACATGTTGTGGGGTTGTTAACCAAAGTCATAGAACAATGTGTGTACTGTTTGATAAGAAACTAGTTTGTTCTGTAAACCTTAATCTAAAGTACAATAAAAAGGAAAAAAAAAAAAGAAATGAAAATGAGACATGGTGACTCAATGTTTAAGCACTCAGCTGCTAACTGAAAGGTTACAGGTTTGAACTCACCCAATGGTTCTGTGAGAGAAAGACCTGGCGATCTGCATCTGTAAAGATTACAGCCAAGAAAATCCTATTGGGCAGTTCTACTCTGTCACATGGGATCGTTATGAAAATGACTCAATTGCACCTAACAACAACAACAATGAAATGGAGAGATGTATCACGTTCATGGGTCGGAAGAGTCAATATTTTAAAGATTTCAGTTCTCCCCAGTCGATTTCTAGATTCAAAGCAATACCTATTGTCATGGATTGAATTATGTCCCCCCAAAAATGTATATATTAACTTGGTTAGGCCATGATTCCCAGTATTCTGTGGTTGTCCTCCATTCTGTGATTGTAATTTTATGTTAGAGGATTAGGGTGGGATTGTAACACCCTTACCATGTCACATTCCTGATCCAATGTAAAGGGAGTTTCCCTGGGGTCTGGCCTGCACCATCTTTTATCTCTCAAGGTATAAAAGGGAAGGGAAAGTAGCAGAGAGTTGGGGACCTCATATCACTAAAAAAGCAGTGCTGGGAGCAGAGCGCATCCTTTGGACCTGAGGTTCCTGTGCTGAGATGCTCCCAGACCAAGGGAAGACTGATGACAAGAACTTCCTTTAGAGCTGACAGAGACAGAAAGCCTCCCCCTGGAGCTAGACACCCTGAATTGGACTTGTAGCCTGCTAGACAGTGTGAGAATAAATTTCTCTTTGTTAAAGCCATCCACTTGTGATATTTCTGTTATAGAAGCACCAGATGACTAAGACACCCATCAAAATCCCAGCAAGAAATTTTGTAGATATTGACAAGCTGATTCTAAAATTCATATGGAAATGCAAAGAACGTAGAATAGCCAAAATAGTTTTGAAAAAGAACAAGTTGGAGAGGTAAAATTACCTGATTTCAATACTTACAAGGCTACAGAAATCAAGACAATGTGATATTAGCATACCAAGAAAAAAAAATTCAAACCTGTTTTCGTCGAGTCAATTCCTACTCATGGAGACCCTATAGGAGTGACTAGAACTGTCCCACAGTATTTCCAAGGTTGTATCTTTACAGAAGCAGACTTCCACGTCTTCCTCCCTCGGAGAACTGCAGGCCTTTCAGTTAGCAGCCAAGCACTTAACCACCAAACTCACTGCCATTGATTTGACTCATAGTGATCCTATGCGACAGAGTAGAACTGCCCCCATAGGGGTTCCAAGGAGCAGCTGATGGATTTGAACTGCCGACCTTTTGGTTAGCAGCCGATCTCTTAACCACTGTGACCACCAGGGCTCCTTTAATTATTCATTAGGGAAATATAAATTAAAACTATAATACTGTGACCCTAATACCTCACAGCACATTTTCTTCTTTTCAGAATGGGTAATTGAGAGCTTGACATAACTAAGGCCATAATGATACTCTAAGTAACCTATAAGTTTTTTTTTTTTTCTTTTGCTTGCTATTCTGTACACTCTCACTTTCTTTGCCTTTTTTATTACACCAGCTGCACTGGTCTCTTTCCAAAGGGGTGTGGGGCCTCCTCGGCTCTTGCAGTCTTGGTCTCCCTGCTTTTCTTTGTTCTCTTGGGAGATGGCCTTCAGCCTGCAAGGCAGCAGCTAGGAGGGCTGACTGGTGCTTTTGGTCTGTACCTTTCTTCTTGCTTCTTATCTCAGTTAGAGTAAGCTTGGCAGGCCAGTTCCACTAGTCAAGTCCAGATGCTTGGCATGCATACTTTTCGTGTGATAAAGAGTTTCTTGTAACTGTCTTGTGATGTATACTCATCCAACCATCTGTGGACTACGTGTCGAAAGACACTATGTAATCCTTGCAAAAATGATATATAAACTCTGATGTAGAAATTGCTTTTCAGGACTCCATGCAGACAGTCAATGTTGCTGTCTGGCTGCCTGGTGGTGTCACCTAATAAACTTTCCCTTTCTGAATTGGGGTACGTTTCATTGGCTCCACTGCTCCAGGGCATTGACTAGACACCTTTTAGATTAAAAAGACTGGCTATAGGAAGTGTAGGCGAGGATGTGGAGGAATTGGAATGCTAATACACCGCTGGTGGAAAGGCAAAATAGAACAACCTCTCTGGAAAACTCATTGGTAGTTGTTTTTTTGTTTTTGTTTTTTAGTTAAATGTACACTTATTGTACAATGCAGCTATTTCACTCCTACCCAGGTATTTACCCGAGAGAAATGTACAGAGCATACAAAGGTGTGAACACTAATGTTCGCAGCAGCTGTATGTGTAATAGCCAAAAACTAGAAATAACCCAAATGTCTGGCATCAGGTGAATGCATCAACAATTGTGCTATGGCCAAACAACGGAATAGTACTCAGCAATAAAAAAGATGAACTACGATACGTGCAACAACATGGATGAATCTCAAAACGATTATGCTTGCTGAGTACCAAAAGCCAGACACCACCCCCCCAGAAAAGGAGTAGAAACTGTATGATACAATTTATGTAAAATTCTAGAAAATGTAAGCTAATCTATACTGTAAAAAAGCAGATGGGGGAGGAGCCATTATCTTCATTGCGGTGATGGCTTAAAGGGCGTGAAATTGTGCTCTTTAAATATGCGCAGTTTGTCAATTATACCTCAATAAAGCTGTTTGTTAAAATAATACGAGGAGGATCTAGGAGTGTTGATACGCTATGGCCGTGATGTAACAAATAAAGCCAAGACCCAGAGCAATCCTTGGAGACTGAGATGCGGCATGGGCAGGGAGATGATATATACGTGTCAACCCTGGGCTGCTATCATTTTTTATACTGAAAAAGTTTCAAGTATTTGCATATTAACAAAATCGTGCACTTCTCAGGGAGGGTAAGTTTTAGAATCTGCAACGGTTAATTCGCCGCCATTTGGAAAGTATGGCGTCTGTTTCAGGGCGCAGGTGACTGTCCAACATGCTGTGCACAGACTTTTAGTCCAATACTCTCAGGCAGAAAATTTCTGCCTCACTGCCTAAGAGGACGACCCTGGAACCCCTGGAGCCCGTCGAAGGGCTGCGGTGTGCTGGAGCACTGCGCGAGCCCGCCCCTCGCCTCACCACGCTTCGTGCGAGCTGATGCGCAAACTGGCCTTCCGCAGGACCAGTGGCACTCCACGAGGCTAGCAGGCCGGCGCGTGCGTGGCAGCCTGCAGACGGGCCACCCGAAGGGCTGGCCGGCCGCGAGGAGTGGGTCCGGCCGCGGGTGGAAGGTGGGCTGTGCTAGCCAGCCGTCTCGGGTGCTCAGCGGCGCCTAGGCGCGCGCGCCGCGGTCTGCAGCGGCTCTTCGCCCCGCGCCGTGCGGAGCGAGCTCCAGGGCCCCACTCGCGAAGGCAGAGGCCCGAGGTCCGCCGCCGCCGTCTGACCCGCCCGGGGCACGCGCCGAAACACACCTGCTTACATTCGTAAAGGGAAACTTTCCGAGGGTCGTGGGTGGGCTTTGAAGGATGCGTCCGGCGTCGTCCAGGGGGAAGCTTCTGAGCTGGCTTCCAGGTAGCCCGGGGCGGGCCCCCGGGCGGTGCCTCCGGCGGGCGTGGTGTGGGGTGGCCTCTTGTCAGCCGCAGTCGGGTGGTCGCGCGCCGTTCTGGCCGGCGGACCTCGCCCCGCGGGTCCCGTCGCCACGGACGCGGAGGCTGCTGCAGACCCCCGCGCCCCGGGCGCTGCCCGCACCGGAGGTGACCCCGGCCCCAGGCCAGGACTGCTGTTTGGTAGCGAATGATTTGAGGTTGAGTCGCTGCCTGGATTTCCAGCCCTCAGTTACTAGTTTCTTACATACTGGTTTTCTACAGCGCCAGGCACCGGACCCAGGTTAGCAGAATTCAGGCATTTTGTTCTCCTTTAGAGGGTAATAGTAATCTTAACCTCTCCTCTCAGACGTGGGTTTGTTGGTGTTTAATATATGTGGTAGCAGAAAAATGCTGAGCGGTTATTGATATTTGAAGTTGCTTTTTCACGACTACTTGAAATATTGTAGTTTATCTGAATATAGTGCAGGATGACTTATAATTGCCAGGAAGAAATGGTGAGAAAAGTAGACTCAGCCCTTTCCTGTGAGTTGGGAACACCTATACTGTTTGGTATACTGTTTATATGGGGCCGCTATGAGTTGGAATCGACTCGATGGCAATGGGTTTTTTTTGTTTTTAATATACTGTTTAAAGTGTGCTTGAGCCCTGATGGTGCAGTGGCTAAGCGTTGGGCTGCTAACCATAAAAGGTCGGCGGTTCCAGTGCGCCAGCTGCTCCTTGGAAACCTTATGGAGCAGTTCTACTCTGTCCTATAGGGTCACTGTGACTTGGAATCGACTCAGTGGCAATGGTGGGGGTGTTGTCTTTGGCTTTTAAAAAACTTTTTCTAAAAGCTGAAGTTGGAAAATAGCCTCTTCTCTCCCCAAAAATGTTACAAAAATAATCGATTGAATAATTTGTATTCATTATTAGATTCCTTAGTGACCCCTTTCTTCTCCCAGACACCCAACTCAGAAGGCTTTTCTTCTGAATCCCAGGGTCAGAAGAGAGGCTGGGAGGATGTGGAGAGGAAATAGAGCACCACCTTTTACAAGACTGCCCACTTTGAGTTCAGGGTAACTCTCCTTGCATCTCAAAAGATGTTTTGAGTCTACATGTAATTTGAAAACTTCAGCTTAATTTGATTTATTTGAAAGTAAATATACCTATTTGGAGATAAAAAGTAAAAAAAATACTTTCTACAGAAAGCGTTTTGAGAGAGTGTAGAAAATTGCTAAATTGATGATAAAATGTTAGAACACCAAAAAGCTGGCAATCACAGCTTTAGGAAAGATTTCTCTGACATACTCATTATCTTTTGTTTTATGTTTTCAATTACTTCAAAAGATGTGAAACCTTGATTGTCTTTTAATTTGATTTTTATATTTTTAAAAAATTGTCACATTCAGACTTAAAAGGGAGCCCAGAAGTCGTGTAGGCCACAGAATCTCTGTCCTCTTGTCCAGGCCATGCCGGCCTTGTCATTGCACCTGTGACTGGGATTCCAGACCCCTTTGCAAAAGCCATTGTCTGTGGCAGCAATCTGATTGTCAGTGTGCTGCGTTAGCAAGTAACCTCAATAAAGGATGGTTTGTAGTTAATTCTGTTCATTTTCATCTGATTTGTCTAGCCTTTTGAGATGGTTTTGAATCTTTGTTCTGTTATCGGTGGTATAGTCTTTTCAAATATTGTAACAATTGAAATCTTGAAACTTACAAGGCACTTTCTGTGTATTCGCTGAACCTGGTGATGATGAAGAAAGAAGTTGCTTGCATTGCAGTCTCTAGGTTGCCTTTGGACCTTCAATCAGTCTTCTATATTATCTGCCTTTGATAATATTACTGTCAAGAATGTTGTGGGAGATTTTTTAGATACTTCTAGAGAATCCGAGTCACATGATCTGTGGCTTTACCTGATCCACCAAATTAGTAAACACCAAAAAAAGAAATGGGATTAGGGTGGTTAGTGAACCTAACTTTTAGTATCATCACATTCTTTACTGAATTCTCATAAACCTGTTTCATACTTTGAAATCGTGACTGAGAGCACTGCCAAGCTTGCTCCTCTGTACCTTTTTTTGGAAGTGTGGCTTATCACTTTATGGGGTCACATATTTTGGTTTTGTCCTCTGTTGTTATCGTCATGTGCCATTGGATCGATTCCGACTCACAGCAACCCTATAGGACAGAGTAGAACTGCCCCATAGGGTTTCCAAGGCTGTAATCTTTACAGAAGCAGACTGCCACATCTTTCTCCCAAGCAGAAGCTGGTGGGTTCAAACTGCTGATCTTCTGCTTAGCACCTAAATGCTTAACCACTGTACAACCAGGGCACCTTCTTCACCTTCAACATTCCAGATAGTGACTCTAATACAGCAATCAAATTCCTTCAGTAACCAGGGGAGTAATCCATCTGATCCTGAAGACTTTAGCGAATTGACCCAAGATAGGTACTTGTACACCATCTTCTTATGGGTCTTACATTTCTATTTACTGTTTATATAACCTTACCATAAAAAAAAAAAAAAAACAGAAAAACCAGTTGCCATCAGGTCGATTCCAACTCATTGCAACCTTATAGGACGGAGTAGAACTGCTCGATAGGGCTTCCAATGAATGGCTGGTGGATTTGAACTGCCGACTTATTGGTTAGCAGCTGAGCTCTTAACAACAGCCCCACCAGGGCCCCCATTACCAGGTAACTTTGATATTCACTGAAAAGTGGCCTACAAACACTTAAACTAACCATACTCCTTGTAATTTGGTAGAAGTTTCCGTAGTAAATACAGTTGTGTGCCATCTGAATAAGGGATACAAGTCACTTGACTTGTCTTTCTCTTATTTGTGGTGTTCTTTGAAAATTTGCCAAGTACCTCCTTTCAGCCTACTTCTGGAGCAGTATGTAAGGGAGAATGAGTTAACTAACCTTGGTGCTTTCTGGAAAACTGGTTTGGATAATAATAGAACGGTTGGCAGTGAGGAAATCGAATTGTTCATGTTTAGCCCAAATATACTCTTCTTGTCTGTCCTCCAAAGCTCTACTTTTGAAGTAGAATTCAGAGAGAAATTGAGGGCTAGCAGATGATAGACAATAGAGAGATATAAAAGAAATTTTTAGTGGATTGATAGTTTGCTTCCTCTAGCCTCTCTGTGTGGTTGAGTTTGGCTTACAAAAGCAGTAGCATCTTATTTATTCATGACGCCAAGGCAGTGAATTTTATCTTGATGCAGACCTGCTATCATTTTCTTCCACGGTCACAGACCTTGTTCCTAACTCCGACAAGTCACTTTGCATGAAATTGGTCAAACTTCAAAGAGAGTATGAATGAGTCAGTGCCAAATCTATCAATATTACTGAAAAAAGCTTTTTTTTTTTAAAGAAAAAAGAAACAGAAATGTATGTTCTATACCAGCAGACCAGCCAAACAAACTATATTCATATGGGAACAATAAAATAATAAAAGCTGTGTGCCTGCCTACTTAATTATTATAGGTGTACTGATACGTGCTGCTAAAAACTGGAACTGAAAGATTTACATAGCCTACAAACAAGTATAGATATAGTCATGGGCAACCTTAAAACCTTTTTAATATCTTTCTATACTTGTTTGTAGGCTATGTAAGTATTTTTTTTTTATGCTTGTTAATTGGAAACCGTGGTTGTGTAGTAATTAAGCCTTATGGCTGCTAACCAAAAGGTCGGGAGTTAGAATTCACCAGGCACTCCTTGGAAACTCTATGGGGCAGTTCTACTCTGTCTTGTAGGGTTGCTATGAGTCAGAATTGACTCCAAGGCAGGGGGTTTTATACATGTTAATTAAAATGTTATTTTGCAGAGCCCTTTGAGAACTTGATACATCTTACTTTTATTTTTAAAGGGCTTTTCAGTTGTAAATCCTGGCAAGTGTTGCTGTATTTTTCCATTAGTCACCCTATTTATTTATTTTTTTTTTTTTGTTTCTGTGTTAGACAGGTTTCCTTCTGAGTAGAAAAAATAGTTTGGTAAGCAATAATTTCCTAATGAAATCCTTCAACTTATGTAAAAAACCAAACCCACTACCATCGGGTTGGTTCTAGTCTATAAATATCCTAAGCATAAAAATTATTGGATTTTTATTTATGCATTCTAATGAATTTGTTTTTGTGGTATTTTACCAAGATAGGAAGTAAAATCAAATGGATATTGGTGAGTACCGCATGGCAGCAGTTACTTCATTGCATTCATTCAGAGTGGGGCTATAACTTGGAAGCCTTCTGTAGGTAAGAAAGTTTTGTGGCTTCAAAAATAAATGATCAGTTTTTTTCAGTGGCCATGTATATTTAGGTCGGAAATTTTATATCCAGGTTTTCACTAGTAAAGATCAACTTGTCTTATAGTCTAAAATGTATATCACTGGTTTACATAGCTATACAGTTATACATACAATTGATGATTTATGGATGGGTTTTATGCTCTGAAAATTAATGTACACAAGGAAAAAGAAAATCAGTAAGATGCTATTTTAATAGAATTATCGCTATTAGTATAGTACCCATTTAGTCACTTATGGTGATTCTGCTCACAATAATCGATAATTTAATGATTTTACTGAATAAACAATTTTAACAATTACTCCATTTTAATATATAGCACAGTGCCTTTGTCTAGAATGGTGAGACAGTTTTCTAACCTGGACTTTGGGTAAACTCTTTTATTTTTGGCCTTACCACTTTTCTACTAAAGGATTATACTAGGGGTAACTTGTGTTATAACAACCTAGTGAAATTTTAACTGTCCATTTTTATAGGTTGTCAAATAAAACAATACCAAGAAAATCAGTGAATGTTATCCACATCGGAGTTTAGAATCCAGCATCCATTCCCTTTTAATATATGTTTTGAATTATTGGTAGTCAGCCGTTTTATATATATTTATATATTCTAAGTTCTGTATAATAACTGGCTTAATCAGACTAAAATGTGTGTAGTGGCTCTTTTGCCTGATGCTTGAGGTAGAAACTTTGCAACCTTTTTTGCCTTCTATTTCAGTTTTGCAAACCC